>NC_085981.1:4800000-7663498 GCF_910591565.1 Cydia splendana | reverse complement strand
TTCTACTATTGGCCCACGATTATCACAAATCAAAATAAATTTTTTGCTACAATTCAGGCCCTCCACTTAAATTTCCTAAACTTTCTGGCCCCCCATGAAGAAAGTTTTACCACCACTGGTCTAACTTTAAATGTATGTTTGTTATTGCACAAAAGTATCAAGCATATAAAATTTACTACATCCTTTTCACAAAAGATATCCTAAAAACAAATACAAACTTTAAAATGCCGCCAAAAATACCATGATGGTCTTTCATCTTGTTTACACTAGAATTAGCTACGCATGAAACTACCCGCAAAATGTAATTGGTATTATAATTAACGGTATACGTGTAATTTGTCGGGTAAATATTAGAGTCGTTTAATTGTGGCAGTTACCGTATATATCCGGTAATTATTTGTGTAAACAAACAGGTGAATGATCTACAAAACCGCTTTGCTTGAATGAATATTTTAGGGGTTAACGAGTTTTCTTCACATAGGCTTGTGATTTGTGATTTCACTGTTATTTGGTCCTATAATGATAAGGTAACCCATTATTCGTAATACATTACAAGGCTGAAGTTAATTTATGTTTTTTCCTTAATTTGTAAGAAAAGGAATAGCTATAAGCGCTATAAGACTGTACCTAATATATGCTTTTTTGATATTAAGAACTTTCATTCTAAAAATATTACGTTTTTATTTGACTACCTGTTAATATCAAAATCATTACGAACATAAACTTAGGTACCAGCATGAGTGTGTGAGTAAAATATCAAATATCACAAACATTTGGGAAAAAAGCTCGGTGAAAATATGAAGTGCCCTTGACATTCGCGCCGGTTTTCACAGCCTTTCACCAGAGTGTTTACCGGCATTTAGCGGACGAGATACAGGTCAACACTACGGAACGGCAAAAAGAAAACTTAAAGCGACTAGACCTTGGCGATACATTGAACAAGTTGCCCGCGGGAAAATAATAAAAATCCGGCCAATTGCGAGATAGACTCGCGCACGAAGGGTTCCGTACCATTACGCAAAAAAACGGCAGCAAAATTACGTTTGTTGTATGGGAGCCCCACTTAAATATTAATTTTGTTTTGTTTTTAGTATTTGTTGTTATAACGGCTACAGAAATACATCATCTGTGAATTTCAACTGTTTAGGTCTATCTCGGTTCATGGGTTACAGCCTGGTGACAGACAGACGGACGGACGGACAGTGGTCTCTTAGTAATAGGGTCCCGTTTTTACGGGGTACGGAATCCTAAAAATCACGAAAATATCTGCAATATTCATTTATTTTCATTAAGCTTTCGTTACCCTGCATACCATAGCAGAATAATTTTAGTAAAAAATAGCTAGTGATATAGCAACATTTTAAACTGAATCTTTTCTTTCCTTCTAATTTCCTGGCTCTCCCCTCTCTTAAGTGTTAGCTGATATCCAGAGAGCATGCTGCAAGCGACGCAAATGTAAACACTAAAAGACGAAATAAAAGCTTGTCAGCCGTAAAGTCAGTTCCAGAGACACGCTGTATAGTGAATGCAGTGTAAACAATATACAAGGTGAAGCCCAGACTCAAGGAGACTGCATCAAAGGCTGAAAGTAGTTGCTGTCTGAGTCGACTTTAGAAGCGCACATATTATTTAGAAGCACAACTAAGCAAACCGGTACGCCGTAAAAATAGGTACGATGATTGTTTTTAGGGGTCATCCATTAATTACGTCACACGAATTTCTAGGTTTTTTGACCCCCCCCCCCCCCCCCCCTTGTCACATTTGGTCACATTTGGCAAACCCCTCCCCCCTAGTGTGACGTCACATTTTTTCTACGAAATCGCCAAATCGAATTAAGTAAGTACCTAAGTATTATTAATATTTTATCAAAATATTTTTGACGATATAAATATTAGTAATTTTATAACCCAAAACTGCTTAGGAAAGAAAATTAAAAGAATAAAAACGATTATCGTTTTAAAAACTTGTTATTTCAATGTACAGCGAATAAAATAATTAAAAAAAAAAAATCGGTTACTGATGAACTTAAAGTGACGTCACAAAGTTTGTGTCTCCCCCCTCCCCCATGTCACAATATGTCACATTTTCTTGACCCCCTCCCTCCCCCTAAACGTGTGACGTAATTAATGGATGACCCCTTATAGGGTTTAAAACCTTCATAGAGCACAATCTTATACCTTTAAACTTGTAGCTATTCTTGTATATATATTTATTTATACCGGGTCTGGACTGTAACACGAGCAATTATTAAAACATAGATTGTACTCCTCAAATGGTGACACTTTTGTTCAACAACTTTTAAAAATTATGAATTATTATCTTCAATGGACGCCATCGCCACGCCATATCATTGTGATTGACGTTGCTTGTCACGCCTTAAACATAACAAAATTCGCAATACATTACGGCTTAGAATAAACTTTAAAGTGTATTAAAAATCAAACCACAAGTTATTTTTAAAAGTCGCTGAACAAATGTTGGTCAGTATGAGGAGTACAGCCTACAGTTAAATTTTTTGCTCATGTTACAGGCCATACCCGGTATACCTATATATTTCGGGGATCTCGGCAACAGCGGCTCTAACGATTTCGATGTAATTTGCTATATGGGGGTTTTCGGGGGCGAAAAATCTATCTAGCTAGGTATTATCTCTGGAAAAACGCGCATTTTTGAGTTTTTATATGTTTTCAGAGCAAAGCTCGATCTTCCAGATATTAAGATATTTTAAGGAAAAAATGATCACCTTATAACGTCATCTTTATTTTTTTCCATAAGCAGAATTTTTCGGACTATATGGTGATTCAATGATAATTTATATGTATTTTTTTTGTTACAGGTAAATGCAACATACAAACAACAAGCTTCACGCTACGCGAGTGAGCACAGAACTATTTTTGTTTTGGTATAAGATTATATTAATGAGCTCAACACTGCCTTATTATTTATTATTTGCCATGTTTGATCATAATTGACAGTTAGGTCCAGCGACTCAATAAAGATTAACACTTGAAAACTCGATCATCCTCATAAAATAACCTCAAGTAGCCTTACCACGACAGCATCCAGCTGCAGCGGCGCAGGCGGCAGCCTTAGCATTTTCGCGAACATCTGCGTAACTTACTTTCTATGCATGTCGCTCGTACTCGCATATTAGTGCGATGCGTAGAAAGGAAATTACGTAATGGCTCCTCTACACGAATGGCCAACGCCGGCCAATCCAAGGGACGCATTTATGCGTTAGAAGGAGCAAGTGATATTGCTATCTCAGTCTACCGCATGGCTGCGTCCCTTGGATTGGCCGGCGTTGGCCATTCGTGTAGAGGAGCCATTACGCACACGCTAGCGAATATGCCAGTGTCAAACTGGTGGTAGCTGTATATAAGTTAAATCCAAAACTAGTTTCACGTATATTTTGGATTAAGAAAGATGCAACTCGGATATTTTGAATCATTGACCTGTGTGTTTCTAATTTTAGAGCAAATTTCAGGGAATAGCTGCCGCCTAATGGATAAACCAGGTAAATTAAAATAGCCTGCGGGCTTGCATGTCAACACTACGGGCTTGTAGACGCCAGTTTTAAAGTCACAGCTGTTACAAGCAACAGCAGGCCCGTAAAACAGGGGCCTAAAACAGCCTGACAATTGTCACCTGACATTGACAATATCCTGTATATTACTGGTCCAACAAGTAAAGATTGACGCTATGTAAGTATCGTCGTTACTTACCTACCCAGAAACGTACTGGAAATTGTCAGTGTCAGGTGTCAATTCAATTGTCAAGTTGGTTAAATAAGCGCCAGGTCGAATATCCCCGTAATTGACGCGCGAATTTCTTGGGAAAACGTGGAGCTTTCGATTCTTAAAAATCTTATATGGATTTAGTTTTAATTTCAAATTACTTTAAGTTGTATACATATATATAAGACTGAGGAGCCTATTGTCGGTGATATGTCAAGACAATTGACAGATACCGTGGCAGCAACAGTCATCTAAATATCACTCTTAAGCGTATAACTTCAGGTGTTAAATTTGCTTTGACACTATTAGCACTAAGGCCACGGACTGAACGCAAGCGGCGCGCGGCGCAGCGAGCGGCAAATCAAGGCAGTCCGCCTGAAGTTAGGGTGGTATTTTACCTGTCCAATTTCTTTGTCCAATGTCAGTGCGTCTCACTCTATCATTAAAGCAAAATGTGAGACGCAATACACATTGGACAAAGAAATTGGATAGGTGGAATACCACCCTTATACGCTTAAAAGTGACGTTCAGATGACATTATATAGCATTATCACTACACCTTACAAAACATAGTCCCCCGCCGCGTCTGTCTGTTTGTGTGTTTGTATGTTTGTTCGCGATAAACTCAAAAACTACTGAACGGATTTTCATGCGGTTTCCACCTATCAATAGAGTGGTTCTTGAGGAAGGTTTAGGTGTATAATTTGTTAACCCGTGCGAATCCGGGGCGGGTCGCTAGTAATTTAAGTAAAGTTTTATTTGTGCTTGGTCAAACATCAAACCTACTTACTGAACGTTTCTTTTATTTTTTGCCAATTTTATATATTGTGACTTTTTTTGCCACTTTTGTGTTATTTCTACTCAGAATCACAAGCTCTTTCGATCCTAATGGCATAAAAAAATGTCCCAGAGATTTTTTTCCTATTGTGTTACCATTTCCCCACATACTTTGTATGGCGCTAACAAAAAGGCAACTTTGAAAAATGTATGGTAATTTTAGGATACTTTAGGGATGAAATGGGCTCGCGATCCTGACTAGAAATAACACAAAAGTGGCAAAAAAAGTCACAATATATAAAAGAAACGCTCTACTGTGTTTGTGTTGCGTGTGCTATAATGAATTAATTACAACAACAGTTTGTACGCACTCGTTGTTATGAACATTGCGATGCTATAAGGATGAAATGGGCTCGCGATCCTGACTAGAAATAACACAAAAGTGGCAAAAAACATCACAATATATAAAAGTGGCAAAAAATAAAAGAAACACTCTACTGTGTTTGTGTTGCGTGTGCTATAATGAATTAATTACAACAACAGTTTGTACGCACTCGTTGTTATGAACATTGCGATGCTAATTGGCGTCATTTGCGGGATAGCGTTAGCATGGTTAAATTGAATCATAGAAACATTCATATTTACATAAATGTAGGGGATTTATGTAAATATATGATTGTACAATTTGATCATAAATTTAGATAAGTACTCAACTAGGAACTTAAATGGGAAAACTACTTACTAGGTTAAATGGAGAATATGTAAGTATATAATATTTCAGGGAGCTTGGAACCAGCTGTAACGATTTCGATGAAATTTACTATATGGGGGTTTTTGGGGGCGATAAATCGATCTAGCTCTCTGGGAAACATTAATAACTTTTACAGTACATATGGTCCTATTTTCCCGCACTGGTGCGTAAAATAGCACTTTTCGTGCGATGTCAAAAGTTGAAAGGGCCATATGTACTGTAAAACGTTGTACGATACACGTGCGAATAGGTAATTCACAACTCGTGTCGATTTAAAACACTCCCTTCGGTCGTGTTTTAATTTATCGCCACTCGTTTCGAAATTTCTTCTCTTCGCATTTGTTTCGTAACTAACTTTTTCATCGTACCTTCTTCCAACCATCTGCATCTCTAAGCTTTTTTTTTTAATAGCCTGTTATAGTGTCCCACTGCTGGGCAAAAGCCTCTCCCCTTGATTTCCACGACTCCCGTTGTTGAGCTTTTTCCGGCCAGTAATTAATGATGGTGTCTAAGTCGTCCCGCCACCTCCGTCTGGGCCTGCCACGTCCGCTGCGCTTATTTTGCGGCATCCACTTGGTGGCTATACTAGCCCACCTATCTGAAAGCATGCGGCAGACGTGGCCTGCCCAGTCCCACTTCAGCCTGGCGGTCTTCTCCCCTACGTCAGCTATGCGTGTTCTGGAACGCAATGTAGTGTTTCGGATGCGATCCGTCCTTGTGACATCTCTGTGAGATCTCTGAGCTTTTATTAAACATAAAACAACTAAACCGCAATTAAGTATGAAATATTACAGAGAACGATTTGATGGTTTTTTTTCTAACACCTAACCCTAATTATTTATATCAAGATTTTTCAAATTATACCTATTTTTTTAACACTTAGTTAAGAGGGCATCGTCCTTCCAGTGGCGCCCTTAGGTTTGTTGTGTTTTCTAATCAACCAATCCGGTTCTGTATAATACAGTAATATCTGGGAGACCGAACTTTGCTCGGAAAACATATTAAAACTCAAAAAATGCACGTTTTCTCAGAGATAAGACTTACGAGTAGCTTAGATCGATTTATCGCCCCCAAAAACCCGCATATAATTAGCACATTTTATCGAAATCTAGAGCCGTTTCCGAGATCCCTGAAATATATGTATATACTTACATATAAAATAAACAAGAATTGCTCGTTTATTTAAAGGTATTAGATAGATAGATATTAATGTTGTAATCCTAATACTGATCAACAACTTTTGGTCTTTGTCATACTTCTAGTTTTATTTTGCTTTATCACCTAAACGGAAAATGGTGGCCACTTCTTTCCGTTTAGGTGATGAAGTCAAAAGCAAGGTAGAGTTAGACCAAGATAAGTCTGCAACGATTTTGATAGCACTCGCAGTGCAAGTGTTATGTATACGTCATAATGTCATAGAAGATTGACGCTTAAAATAACACTTGCACTGCACGTGATATCAAAATCGTTGCAGACTTTTCTTGGTTCAGCTTCTAATATAAAACTTTAAAATATCACATAGATCAAAAATTTTGGAATAAGTATACTTATTAGATAATTGGTTTATTAGATAACACAATCCCCCTAATGAGGGCGCCACTGGACGGTTGATACATTCTTAATGTCAAGTGACATAAAAAAACTTAAACAATTATAAGTATAATAGCCGTAATAGAGTCAAAGAGAATAGATAGTATAGAGGGGTCCTGTCATATTAAATTTTGTAGTCACAGTAAATTTACTGCCATCTATCGACACACGACTAAAACTCAAAATGAAAATGTATAAAATTATCAAAAAATGTATTTATATGGATAAATGATTTTATTATTTTTATATCATTTTGACCCATGTTCATTCACTGATATCTATGTGTTAAAATTGTTAAATATGAAACGGTGTCGTCACGCCATCTAGCCGTCCATAGGCCAAAGGTGTGTGCGCCATCTATCCGAGAATGACTTGTTCTTGATTTCCGAGGCACGTTTTTTCCTTAGACTTTATTCATCTTATACGAAGTTACATATGTCTTTGATAGAGTATAATGATTCATTTAAAAGTTCCATCGTTTATGCTAAGCTTAAATTAACCTAGAAAAGTTGATTACCTACTCCATTATTAAGAACGTTTCTTTTATTTTTTTGCCATTTTTATATAAGTATTGTGACCTTTTTTGCCACTTTTGTGTTATTTCTACTCAGAATCACGAGCTCTTTCGATCCTAATGGAATAAAAAATGTCCCAGAGTTTTTTCCTATTGTGTTATCATTTCCCCATTCCCCATATGTTACCTACTTTGTATGGCGGTAACAAAAAGGAAAGTCTGATAAATGTATGGAAATTTTAGGACACTTTTTTTCTCCTTAAAGGATGAAAAGGGCTCGCGATCCTGACTAGAAATAACACAAAAGTGGCAAAAAAGGTCACAATAACTATATAAAAATGGCAAAAATTAAAAGAAACGCTCATAAACGATGGATTTTCAGCTTGTGGCCTGGTTGAACAGTCGTAACACTAACTTAAACAGCGGTTTACAAACGCGATAAACTAGTAAATGACAGACACGAACTAGGACGTGCAAATTAAATTATAACTATATTTTTAACACTTCGAAAGCGCGGGGCCGGAAGGCAAATCGCGTGTTTGGCCTCGGGACGGGCGGTGGGCGAATTCATGAGCGGAGGCGGGACCTTAAAGCGAAAGCGAGTAAGTAAGTGATTATTAGAAGTTAAGCGGAGAAGTATTTTGAAAATATTTTCTAAATTGGCTATAGGGATCGTGCGCGTTGGAGAGTCTGCCATCTTGTGGCCTGAATTGGAAACATTTTTTTTATTTGAAATATGTTTACATGACCTTACAGACAGATCCAATGTGCCATGAAACTTAACATTAACATATACCAAACAGGTACAAATAACAATCAGGTACAAACAAACAATTACAAATAACACAATTACAAATCACTAGTCCCTTATCACATCCACAATTACACCTTAACGGATGTAGGCCTCGCATCCATCACCTCACAGAATCTCAGGCATTCATTTCTCACAGACACCCAACGCCCAACACCCAACATATGCTACCGTCATTCAAAACAAGTGCTACCATCTACCGTTCTCGTAGGTACGTTTCCTTGTGCATAGTAGGTTCTGCCATCTTGTGGAATGTGGGCTACATCGGAAGCATAAACGTCACATTTACGCCTCGCGCCAAAAATCTGACGGCTCCTATGCTGCCCCCAGTTCATGCTCGCCCCCTATTGATTAAAGTGTTATAAAACAACTTGCGCCATGTTGGCACTTGTTTGAACAAAAGAAGATATTACATTCATACAGATCATTATAAAGTGTATTTTAATAGTACAAATTAAAGTTAATAGATTTTTTTTGATACTACAGTGACACTTCACACGTATAATTTGTGTGTTATCACAAATATTTGTTCTTGAGTTATGGATGTTTTTTATGTTCATACATATATAAATGATTACTTATAGTATATCGACGTTTAGTACCAACACAAGCCTTATCAAGCGTAGATACTGTAGTACTAGGTCGATTTAACAATAGTTGTCTCATAACATTTATTTATTTATTCTTCGTCTGTCGCGTCTTATTCAAACATTCACTTAACAAATCGCTCCCGCTGGCTCCCCTGCCTTGCACGTGCATCACGTGACGCGTTGTATAACTCTCTATTTTAAGGCATCTTGACCCTTTATTTATTTTCGGATCAATACAAACGTTTGCTTTTAACTTTTGCTTAATATTTAAGCTTTAAGGAGCTTACGAAATCGGAATTTCGCGGAGCATTTCTAATGTTTCTAAGCCATACAAATTGGAGTTTTGGCGAGCTTTGGTAAAGATTGCTTAAAATACCTTCTACATCTATTAATATTATAATACGAATGTAACTCCGTTTATCTGTCTGAAGTCTTCATGCTTAAACTGTTGAACCGATTTAGATGAAATCTGTTATAAGGTCAGTTTACAGACAATATTTTTTATCAATCTTGATCTCGAGACGCCTTCGCCGTTTTGAATTTCAACCGGAAATCCTTCTTAATTTGATCTACTTATATTTGTTAGACCTACTTGCACCATTCCACTAACCCGGGGTTAACCGGTTAAACCTGGAGTTGCCATGGTTACCAATACAATTTAACACTAGGTTAACAGTTTAACCGCTTAACTCCGGGTTAGTGAGATGGTGCAAGTGGGCCTTAATGTATATGATAAATAAGTGTCAAAAATGGCATTACTTCGATCAGAAAGTAACTTTTCAACTCCATAAAAATCTAGATCAAATTCATAACCTGTTATTACAATCAGAATACGCCACCCGATGGTGTAAACCTCTAGCCGCCCATACGTCAAACCTTGCCAAGCAAAATGAAACTTTGATTTAGTCAACATAAAGTTCAAATTAGAATGGAACAGGAGACCTTTTTATAGGTCTCTTGGCGGCTAGAGGATAAACATACGTGAGTCTGATATATATGTATGTTTATATCATATAGAAACTCTAGGTCCATGGGGTCCCAGCGCGCACAAGTTGTTCGCAGAAATCGCGAAGCGTCTGGTTGACGTAACGTGTCACCGAAGAGATGGCGCCTACCTCCCATAACTATAGATGCGCAAAACGCTTCACTGAGTTGAAAAGATTGATTCATATATTTCGCTCGCGGTGATATGTATCACTCATTTCGCTCATTTCGTTCATTTCGCTCAGTGGATCTGTAAGCTATTTTGTTCACGAGTGAGTAAAGAGAGATGTCAATCAATCAGATAACATAAGTGCGACCAAGATGGCGAATCACGCGATACAATCCCGCCGTGTTTTCCCGACACCCTCCGAATTCTTCCGAACCGCTCTCGTCTCACTCGCTCACTCGCTCGTCACGCTCGGCCGGCTCATTCGTATCATGAGTGGGAAAGAGCGAGCAAGGAACACTGAGATAGATGAGTTACTGAGCGAAATGAGCGAGTTGAATCTGCACTGAGTTGAAGAGTGAGTGAGTTCAGTCAAATGATACTTCATTTAAATCACTCATTCGTGAACGACGCATACCTATACGCATAACGTATCAGCACCTACCTATCGCCAGTTCCCTAACAATGCTTGGATTTCACTAATTGGCTGTATACTTTTCTGTTAAGCTCGTGAATTTTTGATGAGGCTACTTTTATATAACAACGCGGAATTAGGCGGAGTAAAAGTTGACTAAACTGTTAAAAAGTAAGTATACATAATTAGATAGGTATTTAAAAGTTGTCTTGTAAAAAAATCGGCCAAGTGCGAGTCGGACTCGCGCACGAAGGGTTCCGTACCATTACGCATAAAACGGCAAAAAAATCACGTTTGTTGTGGAGCCCCACTTAAATATTTATTTTATTCTGTTTTTCGTATTTGTTATTATAGCGGCAACAGAAATACATCGTCTGTGAAAATTTCAACTGCCAGCGACGGACAGCGAAGTCTTAGTAATAGCAAAGAGAATAGATAGTATAGAGGGGTCCTGTCATAGTAAATTTTGTAGTCACAATCAATTTACTGCCATCTATCGACACACGACTAAAACTCAAAATGAAAACGTATACAATTATCAAAAAAATGTATATACTCGTATATGGATAAATGATTTTATTATTTTTATATCATTTTGACCCATGTTCATTCACTGATATCTATGTGCTAAAATTGTTAAATATGAAACGGTGTCGTCACGCCATCTAGCCGAGCATAGGCCAAAGGTGTGTGCGCGATCTATCCGAGAATGACTTTTTCTTGATTTCCGAGGCACGTTTTTTCCTTAGACTTTATTTATCTTATACGAAGTTATTATGCATTTGGTAGGTAATAGGGTCCCGTTTTTACCCTTTGGGTACGGAACCCTAAAAAACGTTTTTATGTTTGTGATTTGATGATATCTCCATCTGGGATCTTTATTTATTTTATTATAGTGTACAGTCGAGTGCATAAATATGTATACATTTTTTCACCTTATTGTAATGGGTTAAGTTAAGGTGAAGAAATGTATACATATTTATGCACTCGACTGTACCTATTCTGGGTATTACGTTTAAAAAAAGCTAGCATTTTTTGTCTATATTGCTGGAGTACTATTTTATATACTCGTACGTTTTCTATGTAAGTACATAATAATTTGTATATAACTTATATCAAAGACATATGTAACGTCGTATAAAATGAATAAAGTCTTTAAGGAAAAAACGTGCCTCGGAAATCAAGAAAAAGTCATTCTCGGATAGATGGCGCATACACCTTTAGCCTATGCTCGGCTAGATGGCGTGACGACACCGTTTCATATTTAACAATTTTAACACATATATATCAGTGAATGAACATGGGTCAAAATGATATAAAAATAATAAAAAAAAATTGATAATTTTATACGTTTTCATTTTGAGTTTTAGTCGCGTGTCGAAAGATGGCAGTAAATTTACTGTGACTACAAAATTTACTATGACAGGACTATACTATCTATTCTCTTTGCTTATATGTAGGTACTGTAGGTAATTTGCAATTTTGACAAACAATTTTATTTCTCTAAGTCTAGATCTAGTCTATCTACTAAATACTACTTAGATCGTTTTAGTTTTAAATATTGATCGAGGACAAGACCATTTTTATAGTGCCATATATAACTTTAATTCCATCGCCTTAAAAAATAACGCCATCTAGCGAAGCATCTAAACACTTTTTGTCTTCACGTTTCACCTTACAGGCGCCCGGCTTCTACCCAAAGAACAAGTAAAAAGTACAAAAGGCGGACTTTATGGCTTGAGGCATTCTCTACCACTCAACCACTGGGCTAAACAGAAATTAGATAAGGTGGCATATAAGAAATTCTGTAATGAAAGGCAAGTAAAAATATAAGCAGCAATACGAGAAACCGCATCGTCACCGGACTTACCCCATCAGGTACACGTCTCGCGTCTTATGAAATTAGGGACACAATTTCATTAAGGCTTCTGGTCTAAAGGTGGCCACTGACGAGCCTCCCAACAGTCCAAATAGCGTGGCTGCAATCCAAAATCGGTCCGTGAATGTCAAAAACGTACAATGTTTAATATTAGGATGCCGTCCATTTGGATGAATCTATTGTAACGGCATCCATTTTGAAGGCTCGTCAGTGGCCTGCTTTAGGGGTAGCTACGGAAATAGGTTTGCAATTTATAGAGCAACGAAATCCCTCTAGTTAGTGTGCTATACTATCATTATTAATTAATCCGGGCGCCTGGCAGCTGTTCAGCGGTGGGTGTGACAGTGGTTGGGCAAAAAAGGGGTTGTAAAATCAATTGAAGGTGTGCAATTTATAGAGCTCTGTGTTTAGTTTAGTGTGATATTATAGCTAATTATATATTTAATTCAAATATAGCTAATTATGTATTTAATTCAAATACCTATAACAATGCCAGGCGTTTTATTTATAGGAAAAGTAGAGCCAGCTCTAGCTCTCCGTCTATTCTGCCATTCCCAATACTCTCCATCTACATCAGAAAAACCAGAAAATCCTGACCTCCCGATCCATATCAACTATGCGTGATGGGAGATCTGATTTTGCTGGTTCCGTGCCGAGATTTTCCAGTATAAATCCTTATCTGAGGGCCTACAGCGGACACCGAAGTTCACAAATTGCGGGCATCTTTCTCTGTCACTCTAATTACGCCTTAATTGGGGTAAAAGAGAAAGATGCCTGCGAACTTCGGTGTTCGCGGTAAGCCCTTGGTTCGTCAACGCAATGTATACAGTTTTGAACCTTAACCCATTGTAATAAGGCGGGTAATATGTACATATTTTTGGGTACTAGAAACCCGTTGGTGATATGTCGTATAAGCTTTAGGTGTAGGAAGAACATGTGTCGTTTTGTTATGTGTCGGTCAAGTGGGACAACAAATTGGAAGGGACAGTTCAGTTTAGGTAGGTTTATTCGATACTGTCTGGCCGTACAGTCACCTGCAATAATATCTTACACTTCGAAGGCCGCAAAAATATGTGACACGCTGTTATGGCTTTACAAATAAAATCGTGTCGGATATTTTTGCGGCCTTCGTTGTGTAACATATTACCTATTGCAGGTGACTGTACACCCAGCTTCAAAAGTGTATAATTACTTTATGAATTAATTTAATTCTATTCATAAAGAGGGTAGTAAGTAAGTTAGAAGCAAGAAGGTAAGTATTCACTTTTGCAGATTATAATTGTTGTCTTTTTAACCGACTTCAATTTCATAGAAGGACCTCCTCCTTCTATTATTTTTGACTGGTTCAAACATATCAGTTGGTAACGCATTGACTTAAAAAAGGATAATAATTATTTTATTTCATCCTTTTTGAAGTCGGTTTTCTTTTTTTTTGTAAAAAGTTTTTATATTTTATCAACTTGACGTCAAGTGATTTGGACATGTAATATTTACTCAACGCACTCAAAATATTTATTAAACATTTTCTTTGTCACAATACGGTATACGTTACCCATTATTACATAAAAAAGGGTGGATAAAAGCCTTCATTTTTAGGGTTCCGTACCCAAAGGGTAAAACGGGACCCTATTACTAAGACTTCGTTGTCCGTCCGTCCGTCCGTCCGTCCGTCCGTCCGTCCGTCCGTCCGTCCGTCTGTCACCAGGCCGTATCTCACGAACCGTGATAGCTAGACAGTTGAAATTTTCACAGATGATGTATTTCTGTTGCCGCTATAACAACAAATACTAAAAACAGAATAAAATAAAGATTTAAATGGGGCTCCCATACAACAAACGTGATTTTTGACCAAAGTTAAGCAACGTCGGGAGTGGTCAGTACTTGGATGGGTGACCGTTTTTTTTTTGCTTTTTTTTTTGTTTTTTTTTTTTATATGGTACGGAACCCTTCGTGCGCGAGTCCGACTCGCACTTGCCCGATTTTTTTAAATGCACATACAGACAACAGACCAAAGCTTAATTTCGGACTTCGGGTAACCTGTTTCAATCTCATTAACATATTAGACTGATAATATGCGGTACCAAACTTCCCTAATATCTAAACTAATCGGCAACATCTCGAAGACACTTGTGTGACACAACACACAAGCGTAAATTATACATTAGTGTGTGTCACGTCACGGCACTCCGTATAATTTTTGGCATCCGTGTGTGCGTATAAATTTTTCATGTTTGTGTATGTCAGGTGTCGGAGAACACACAGCGGCGTGTGAATTTGTGTGTTTGTGTGTGTCAGGTATCCGTCACGGGATAAATATCTCAAGTGTGCTGCGCGAGGTAGGCGCCCGCTGCAGATGTTCGGACACGTTCACACGGGCGATTTTTTGAATTTCGAATGTGCGTTCTATTTTTGAATAGCGTTTTTTTTTTAAAGGCTAGTAAAATGGCTGTTTGTAGCAGACTGCTAGTAAAACTATAAACACGGTTGTTAGGATAAACGTGCTTTTATTTTCGCTTTCACTTTATTACATGTAAATAAGCCTCGGAGCACAATAAACCGGAGTCGCCTTTAAGAGCTTACCCCTCTGCCGAAAACCTGGCACAATTGTGCAAACTTTTGTATGGACTGACGTTTATTTGACATGGCTATTTGTACGTTACGTACAAATCATGTAGAAATAGACATACTTTGACGTGCCCCTCCCGCGCAAAAATCGGCAGACTGTTTTGTACAGAAAATGACAGCCAAGGCGTCTCCACTCTCCAGTTACTTAATGTTCTAAGTGTAAAGCACACAGTTTGTACTTATACATATTTATACTGTTCCATAAATGTATTTCAATAAATAAAAAATAAAAAAATAAAATAAAGAATAGTTTGCATCCGCACTGGAATATACATTCTAAGTAATAGGTATATGACGAAAAAAAAATTACGTTTCGGTAGGCAATTGCTATTTTTCATTGTAACAAAATTTGGTTTGGTAAACTTGGTTTGTGTTTACTGGCGTACAAATAATACAATACATCAAATACACAATCAAATAAGCGAACCGATTGTTTTTTTATGTCATCATCATCATCATTATCCTTTGCGTCTATTACAGATGATTTATGGTGTAACAACGGAGAGACGCCGTTTTTGGTGGCTGAATAGACCGATGCGAGACTGACATGGTCTATCACAGACCTTTGTAAGGAATATATTATTTTCAACGGAAAATAATATAATATTTAATTATTAATTAATAATATTAAAAAATAAATATTGATTGTCATTTTTAATTTCAAAAACCGGCCTACAGATAGCCAGGAACCGCCGCTTAACAATGTACGCATACGGCAGTGCCCACTGCGCATGCCCGGGCCTCACTCATTCCGGACTATTTGTTTTGTCGTTACACTATCAAAAAGCTTTGGATTGCTCGCAAAGTAGCATCTTCTCTGCTAATTGTCTGTGCTCCAACGGTCCCCAGTCTCCCCTGTGTCTGTTTAAACGTATCTGTGCGTGTTTTCGAATTAAGAACGCTCGAATCAATCGAGCTGTCAAGAGTTCGCGCCAATAGTTGACGTTTGACGTTTTCCAATTTTAAAAACTGTGAAGTGCGTTTTTAAATTAATATTTGCGCCGGAAGGCGCTAACGAACTAAAGTACTGTACATTTAAAAGTTTAAATTTAGAACTAGTGAATTTAAAATTTTCTCTAATATTCTCAAGTTCTACGTTTGAAAAAAGGTTGTTTATCGGGCAAGATGAACATAACGTCGACGACGGACGGTAAGTACTTTTTAAAAGTTAATAGAATGAACATCTGCAGCATAAAAAACCTAATTACTTGCATTTCTCGATGCGCAATGCCGTGTATTTCGTTACGCCCACAAAATTGAACTTACCGGCTTAGGGGATTGGGTTTACAATTCAATATCACTTAAAAAGGTATTTTATAGGTACTATCAGACGCATTGTATTTTTGTTATTTAGAATTTTGCAGAAGACCGTCATATATTCATCAAGACTAGCACTATATTTGTTTTAATGTTGATGTTTCACGCGTGGTTAGCTAAAGTGGACCTAACCACCTTTGATCCAAGGTTCATTTTCAATCCTCCTGAATTTAGCTATCTCTGCTAATGTGTTTTGTATTGTTAAACGAATGTTAGCGTGTATGGAGTTTTTCAAGCGTAAGCTAAATGATTGTTTGTTAGTTCTATTAGTTTAGTCAGGCGATCGAAATTTTGATATCTGCATTATCTTGTACCTACCTACTGCAATGCGGGATTAAATGGTGCAGAAAATCTAAAAAAAAAAGAAACTATACAATCGCTTTGGCTCTTTGCCAAAGGATATCGGCTCTCAAGATCTAAGTACTTAGATCTTTTTTAAAGTGTATTAGGAATAAGTAGTTGTATTCGTTACTAAACTGTAAAGGAATAAGGTTATGTAAAAAAATCCAACTACAGTGTAAAAAAAAGTATTGTTAAAATGTTTGCCTATGATAAAAGTCACACGTTTAAATCTTTTAACACATTGAGTGCCGGGAACCCGCTCTACAAAGCAGGAAAACGCTGCGATCGGCTATGAGCATAGCGCTACGAAAACGTTACGAAAATTCAATGTGTTTAGATTTGTAGATGGTGCTACAACCTCTACGGAGCTACGCCAAGCTACACGGCCCGATTCGAACTTTAAGATACGTCTAGATACGATTTGGATTAGATATTCATATTAATTTTATTTATAATATTAATAACATTACATGTCAATTGTGTACATAAATAATTTATAATTTATAAAATTTAAATAACGGTAAACATAAATTTGATTAACTATTCGTTAATGTATAATTTAACATTTAAGAACTCTTCCAAACAATAAAATGTGTGCTCGAGAAGCCAACTTTTAAGTCTTCTTTTAAAACAACCTACAGAAAGAGCCGAGGTTAAAGTTACTGGCAGCTTGTTATAGACAGTTGGACACATTTAAGAACTCTTCCAAACAATAAAATGTGTGCTCGAGAAGCCAACTTTTAAGTCTTCTTTTAAAACAACCTACAGAAAGAGCCGAGGTTAAAGTTACTGGCAGCTTGTTATAGACAGTTGGACACATTTAAGAACTCTTCCAAACAATAAAATGTGTGCTCGAGAAGCCAACTTTTAAGTCTTCTTTTAAAACAACCTACAGAAAGAGCCGAGGTTAAAGTTACTGGCAGCTTGTTATAGACAGTTGGACACATTTAAGAACTCTTCCAAACAATAAAATGTGTGCTCGAGAAGCCAACTTTTAAGTCTTCTTTTAAAACAACCTACAGAAAGAGCCGAGGTTAAAGTTACTGGCAGCTTGTTATAGACAGTTGGACACATTTAAGAACTCTTCCAAACAATAAAATGTGTGCTCGAGAAGCCAACTTTTAAGTCTTCTTTTAAAACAACCTACAGAAAGAGCCGAGGTTAAAGTTACTGGCAGCTTGTTATAGACAGTTGGACACATTTAAGAACTCTTCCAAACAATAAAATGTGTGCTCGAGAAGCCAACTTTTAAGTCTTCTTTTAAAACAACCTACAGAAAGAGCCGAGGTTAAAGTTACTGGCAGCTTGTTATAGACAGTTGGACACATTTAAGAACTCTTCCAAACAATAAAATGTGTGCTCGAGAAGCCAACTTTTAAGTCTTCTTTTAAAACAACCTACAGAAAGAGCCGAGGTTAAAGTTACTGGCAGCTTGTTATAGACAGTTGGACACATTTAAGAACTCTTCCAAACAATAAAATGTGTGCTCGAGAAGCCAACTTTTAAGTCTTCTTTTAAAACAACCTACAGAAAGAGCCGAGGTTAAAGTTACTGGCAGCTTGTTATAGACAGTTGGACACATTTAAGAACTCTTCCAAACAATAAAATGTGTGCTCGAGAAGCCAACTTTTAAGTCTTCTTTTAAAACAACCTACAGAAAGAGCCGAGGTTAAAGTTACTGGCAGCTTGTTATAGACAGTTGGACACATTTAAGAACTCTTCCAAACAATAAAATGTGTGCTCGAGAAGCCAACTTTTAAGTCTTCTTTTAAAACAACCTACAGAAAGAGCCGAGGTTAAAGTTACTGGCAGCTTGTTATAGACAGTTGGACACATTTAAGAACTCTTCCAAACAATAAAATGTGTGCTCGAGAAGCCAACTTTTAAGTCTTCTTTTAAAACAACCTACAGAAAGAGCCGAGGTTAAAGTTACTGGCAGCTTGTTATAGACAGTTGGACACATTTAAGAACTCTTCCAAACAATAAAATGTGTGCTCGAGAAGCCAACTTTTAAGTCTTCTTTTAAAACAACCTACAGAAAGAGCCGAGGTTAAAGTTACTGGCAGCTTGTTATAGACAGTTGGACACATTTAAGAACTCTTCCAAACAATAAAATGTGTGCTCGAGAAGCCAACTTTTAAGTCTTCTTTTAAAACAACCTACAGAAAGAGCCGAGGTTAAAGTTACTGGCAGCTTGTTATAGACAGTTGGACACATTTAAGAACTCTTCCAAACAATAAAATGTGTGCTCGAGAAGCCAACTTTTAAGTCTTCTTTTAAAACAACCTACAGAAAGAGCCGAGGTTAAAGTTACTGGCAGCTTGTTATAGACAGTTGGACACATTTAAGAACTCTTCCAAACAATAAAATGTGTGCTCGAGAAGCCAACTTTTAAGTCTTCTTTTAAAACAACCTACAGAAAGAGCCGAGGTTAAAGTTACTGGCAGCTTGTTATAGACAGTTGGACACATTTAAGAACTCTTCCAAACAATAAAATGTGTGCTCGAGAAGCCAACTTTTAAGTCTTCTTTTAAAACAACCTACAGAAAGAGCCGAGGTTAAAGTTACTGGCAGCTTGTTATAGACAGTTGGACACATTTAAGAACTCTTCCAAACAATAAAATGTGTGCTCGAGAAGCCAACTTTTAAGTCTTCTTTTAAAACAACCTACAGAAAGAGCCGAGGTTAAAGTTACTGGCAGCTTGTTATAGACAGTTGGACACATTTAAGAACTCTTCCAAACAATAAAATGTGTGCTCGAGAAGCCAACTTTTAAGTCTTCTTTTAAAACAACCTACAGAAAGAGCCGAGGTTAAAGTTACTGGCAGCTTGTTATAGACAGTTGGACACATGATGTGTGTTATCTTCCCAGGCCGCGTAGCCAACATGCCAATCGCTTACGCTCCGTAGCGATCGAAACGCAACTGTCACTGTCGCACTAATATGGAAGAGTGATAGGGAGACATAAGCCGTATTCAAACTTCAAGATATTCATAAGAGACGACACGTACTAGATCCATTCTAGATACGTTATAGTTTAGATTTCAACTAGTTCTCTTTTGCAGCTCAATTCGGGCAACCAGTGTCACTTTTACGTCAGATAGTGTTAGATATCTAT
Organism: Cydia splendana; assembly: GCF_910591565.1. Lineage (NCBI taxonomy): Eukaryota > Metazoa > Arthropoda > Insecta > Lepidoptera > Tortricidae > Cydia > Cydia splendana. Next base: position 7,643,882 of record NC_085981.1, on the reverse strand, counting down.
TAGATGTGAATTGGATCTCTAAGTCATATCTTGTGGAAATCGTTCAAGAGTATCTCCAGAATCGCATAAATGTCAAATTTGACAGGTTAGATCTTAAACATATCGTTATCGTATCTTGGTGACGTCTAAAAGATATCTAGTAGATGTCTATTTCAAAATCCGAATCGGGCCCATAATGCTTTTCGTTGTCGAAGCGATCAAATCAATTATTTCAATTTGACATTTTATATTTATTTAAATTTATGATTATAATGATGAATTTGCACGCTTGCATGCAAGCTAGGTACATGATCTGTAACACCATATTGTAACATCCCCTGCATCCCCATACTGTATCAATGCAAATAAATAATTTCTGATTTCTGATTCTGATTTCTGATAGCGATTGTAACCTTGGCTAGCCCGGCTGATAAGCTTAATATTCAAACTTCTAAATTCGCTCGTTCTTATTTGTTGCTTGATATTAGTTCGAATCACGTGATTCTGAGTAGGTATAAAAAGTCCGAATCGAAAAAATGTATACAACTCTATTTAAAATGGTCCCTAAATAAAATATGTGACGCGACGCATAATCTTTATTCTTTATCCAATATTCACATCTTCTTCTCTGTCGTATCGTCCACTCTTCCTTGTACAGTCAACTGTAAAAATATGGGTCTAGACAACTTATTCAAAAATACGTCCCATAGACGAAACAGGAGCTGAGTTTTAAATATTTTAGGTAAATATACCCGTCTCGCTAACGGAAGCGGCACCTAAAAGTACTGCGATAAGGACAAGGCGAAAAATCCTGCGTAAAAATCTCAAAAATCGAGGTTTCGTACTCCTCTGTTTCCTCCTCCAAAACTTAACCAATCGTTACCAAATTTGGAAATCTAAATGATTATGAAATTATCTGTGTCGGACCGTTTTGCTTTTTTGGCTAATTGATATCAGTTTTGAATGCCACGCCTCTCATTGCGGCATAGTCAATTAGGCCATTTTGGCCATTTTTGAAGGGCTCTAGCGCCTTAAAAAACAAAAATATCAAAAAAAGCAAAACGGTCCGACACAGATATTGACAATATTAATCTGTGTTGATAAAATCATTGCTCTAGCTTCAAAAACCACGGAGGAAAACGAGAAGTACGTTTGTATGGAGATATGACCACTCCCGATGGCTCTTAATTCACTGTTATAAGAGCTATGGGACATATTTTTGAGATGATTTGTACACCCATATTTTTACAGTGGACTGTACGACCAGTCGCTCTATGAATAATACTCACATAATGAATTACTATACACCGAGCCGTGTGTCTCCGCGATCGCACCACAGACTTTATGTCACGTTTCACATCCACACAGTTACATAATGAACAGCCAAAATCTTCGTTCGAATATGTACCTTAAATTACTATTAATACGGTTGAAGATAAGAAAAGATGGATCAGTAACATAATGATTGATCTGCCAGAAGTCTACATTCGAAATTGTACCGTAATGTGGTATACATATGGTTGGAAGTAAGAATCAATGTAAAGTAAGAATAAGTCTTAACGATTAGGAATGCGTTTTGTTACTGAATGATTGAAGCGTCAAAAAGTGTACACGCGAAATTATACTTTAATATGGTATGAATATGGTTGAAAATAAGTATTTATGGATTGAGGAATAAGTCTTTATGATAAGAAGTGCGTTTTGTTTAAGACCGTGAAGTCATGAACAAATTCGGCTTGATTCACTCGGCTAGAGCAGGGCTCTCCAAACCCCGGCCCGCGGGCCAAATCCGGCCCGCGAAGCGTTCCAATCCGGCCCGCCGACAGCGGTCCAATCCGGCCCGCGGGAGCCAGGCTCCAGGTGTTCAGCCCTAACAGTAGCAACCCCAGATACACCCACCCCCCCTCGGCGCCGACGGTGGCCCGCGCGAAAATTCTGAGGCGCAATATGGCCCTCAGGTAAAAAAGTTTGGAGACCCCTGGGCTAGAGCATTGATTAGCATCAATCAGGTCATATGAAGAATCAAATTTTGAGGTTTGTGGCGAAACTATAAGGGTCTCCCCAGATATACCGACGCACAATCGGCAAAAGTCATCGTTCGGCTTGGCTCGCATCGGCCGGCGCCTGCCGACGAGTCCACGGCTTTTTCGCTCTTATTGCTCAGACATAAAGCTTTTTTCTATCGGCTTTTGCCGATTGCGTGTCGATATATCTGGGGAGACCCTTAGGGTACTTTTATATTCGCATTATGTCCGTCATTCCGTAAACCAGTTTCCCTAGGAGTATATTTTTTTTGGATATTTGTCCCATTAAATTAAACCTGCATGGAATACCACCTCTTCTAAGCAAGTGTGATGAAAAGAGCATTTGTATTGTAAACATATATCTCTTGTTTTGCAGACCGCGTAGGTACAGTCACCTGCAATAATATGATCACTGCGAAGGCCGCAAAAATATCGCTTATGATCTTATTTGTAGTGCGTGTCACATATTTTTGCGGTCTTCGAAGAGTAACATATTTAGGGGTCAACCATTAATTACATCACACGTTTAGGGGGTGGGAGGGGGTCAAGAAAATGTTACATGTTGTGACAGGGGGGAGGGGGGAGTCATAAACTTTGTGACGTCACTTTTTTTTTTATTAGCCTATGTGTGTGTCCCACTGCTGGGCAAAGGCCTCCCCTCTCCCTTTCCAATCCTCCCTCTGCTGAGCAAGATCCCGCCAATCGACGTCGCTTTAACTTATTTAAATTATTTAATTCGCTGTACAGTTAAACAACAAATTTTTGGAACGATAATAATTTTTTCTCAAAAATGGACGGCAAAGTCGACTTTGCCGTTTAAAAAATAGGTTGCGAAGCGCGTAGTTTATGGTCAGTCAAAAATTAAAAAGTTAAAAACATTGCAGTCTCGATTTTGGGACTGCAATGTTGCATACAAATTCCATTATTTGTCAAGTTCCAAACTTTTTAAAAATTTAAATGGCCATATCAAATGAAGGCCCAGGCCCATTAAACAGCCAAATAGATGATTAGTACCGCGACTATTTAGCTGTCTCAAATAGGTTGGCGTATTTTCGGCAGAAAAATACACTTCTATTTTTTTATTAAAAAAATAAAAAGGCGGCAAAGCTAACTTTTTCAATTGTTTCTACTTTTTTCTGTGAAAATATATACGTAAGAAAGTTGCTTTTGTAAAATATTTCTATGATATTTATATTCCTTGCACCATTTTTGAGAAAAGCACTATATATGACTCGGCTGGAAGGCTACTTGCTGGCTTCGGATTCAATTAAACGGACTCCCAAGGTCGTCCGTTTAAAACGAATCCTCAGCCTGCAAGTAGCTACTTCCGAGCCTCGACAATAATGTACTATTATTCGTTTAATTTTATTTCCTAATCAGTTGTGGGTTATAAAATTACTAATATTTCTTTTTTCAAATAATTTTGATAAATATTAATAATAGGTACAATCTACTGAATTCGATTTGCCGATTTCGTTGAAAAAATGAGACGTCACACCAGGTGGGGAGAGGTTTGCCAAATGTGACCATGACAATAAGGATCAAAAAACCTAGAAATTCGTGTGATGTAATTAATGGATGACCCCTTATTGCAGGTGACTGTATCAGTACAGTTATTATATTGTATGTGTTGTTGTGGATAACTGACCCAGATACCCTGGCCACGACAACACATACAATGTAATAATTAACAGTATTTATTTACATAAACGCAGCGAACCGTTATGTCGCCTCGGGGCATATCGGGTCGTATAAAACTCAGTTTTGGTATAATATTGAGCAATTTGTGGTATAATACTGAGCAATTTGGTTACGATTTAAGTGGCTATAAAGTCTAGTTTTTTATTCGGTAGACTAAAATGACATTTCATATTATGGAATGTTATTTTATGTTCATACTAGGAAATGTCATTTTAGTCTACCGAATAAAAAAATAGACTTTAGGTTGTAATAAAGTATCAGTAGCCTTACCATGAGCTTGACACTGACCAGCACCACTACTACCAGTTTGACACTGACATAATTATACCTACGGGAGCGTGTGTGTGATTTACTTTCTATGCATCTCGCTCGTACACGCATATTAGTGCGAGCTAGATGTATAAAAAGTTATGCAGACGTTAGCGAATAGCGATCAGTGTCAAACTGGTGGTAGCCTGCAAAAGAACGTATTTTAAGAGATTTTTTTTGCTTTATCAAGTCTATCAGGCACTGAATTTAGGTTTTTTTTTTTAATTTACCAAGAAAAAGTTTAAATAGGTATTCTTCCTATACATAGACAAATTAAATGAAAACCAAGCGTTTCCCATTCTCAATTAATCGGCGAACAAGCCTCCCCATGTAATATCCTATTACGGGCCCGGAAACAAACGACCAACTCGGCCAAGTCCAGAAAACGTAGGCTCGGTACGTGACGGACCGGCTCGTAAACATTTTAGTGCGGACGGAGAATTGGGAAGCTCGATGCGTGATGGGTATCGAGGAGAGAGATGTAGATGTAAAAAATCACACATAGAATGATAGTCTTTACAATGTTTCAAAAAATACTTAAGCTCGTGTAAGTTCCCGTGTTGCTTTTGTTGTTGTTGTTGTTGTAAGTTGCTACGTAACATCCGGTTGAAAGAAAATTTACTTACATATGCTTTGTTACTTACTGGACATTATTTGTAGTATGTATTTTATATAATCTAAAGGTTCCCACTGATTAACAGTCCGCCGGACGGTATCGGCCTGTCAGTTAGAACAAAATTTTGACAGTTCCGAACAACTGGCAGGCCGATACCGTCCGGCGGACTGTTAATCAGTGGGCCCCTTTACTCTATGTGTGGTAGTTTATATTTATTTATTAAGTAATGTATGAAGTTTATAAGTATAGTTTGTTCTTTTCACTTTGTACTTTTCACTCTGCACCAATTGTACCTATTATTGTATCACTATTTAGCCCTATGGTTGACTGGTAGAGAATGCCATATTCTGTGTAATAAACAAATAAATAAAATGTCAATATAAAAACGTCAGTAACCGACAACGATCCATGTGAACTCCAAACTTATAGCATTGGTATCGGCCCCTCAACCCGGACACTATAGAATGAGCTACTCCGAGCACGTGCTGCTTGAATATTTAACGACTTGGCCGTGGGTTTACAGCGCACACAAAGAATATGCTGAAACTTGTGTTTTATTGACGTGTTTATTTGCATTTAAATATTACTATCGTTGACGTGGTTGTGTTTAAAAAACCTTAGTGCAAAGACATTAGGTCTACAAATGTTAACGAGAAACTTGGCAAGCGCTTAGCTTTAACAGGGAATAAAGGCACCTATACAATTTTAAGAACACTGATTTAGTTATCACTCTGGCCTCCACCGATAAACAGCTGCTAGATATACCCAGATTTGACCACCAAATACAGTAAAGTACAGAATAGTAAGCTAAACTAATTTACAGGGTTCTCATTGCACGCCTTCAAAATATTGTATATATTTACGCGTTTTTTCGGGCCTAGGTTTTAGTCTAGAATTAAAAACAAATCAAATGATATTTCGTTATTATATTTGATTTTGTATTATTTTAATTTTTTTTTTCGTATTGAGTTCATTACCTAATATTATTGTTTTCAGCTAAGTTAATAGCTATTAACTTGACTGCGGAGATTATTTAAATCGATTACTTTTTTATAACCGATGTTTACCTACAGCTAAAACGAGTATAGATGTCCTCATACACAATGAAGGTTATGAACTTAGGGTACAAACAGCAACACTCCTAACTGTCCATCTGTGGACGTTATGCCTTTGGTAATAAAGCTTACCAGTGGACAGTAAACAGTGTGGGTGATGGTACACGTGGAAGTCTTGTTGTAATAAAAAGACATGTCAAGATCGCTTACCTTCTCTCTAATGCTAAAAAACTAACTATAATTTAAGATATAATTACGATTTTAAAAATTAAAGTTTTACTTCCTCTAATCCTAATACAGTTCACATTTTTATTTACAAGTCACGAACTTTAAACCAGACTTTATCCTTCACACTGGAACCCCAAACAAGATGTCCCTACCAGCTTAACAGGGGTTGCGACCCGAAGTAGCCACTGACCGCATGAACCTTACGGCTATAGTTTTAAGGTTACAATTCCTTTGTCACCATCTTAATGTATTCGGCCGTTGAAATATTCAACTGTAAGACTGTCAACTTTGCAATTAGATGGAATCTTTAATATGGAGGAAACTTCCTGGGTCTGATGATTAGGTTTTTGTAGGTAACTTTTTACTTGAAGGTACTTAAAAAAGCTACTTTAAGTGAAATTTGCATAGGTACCAGGCTCCAGAGATTACTGACCAACATTTGTTCGGCGACTTTTGAAAATAACTTGTGTTTTGATTTTTAGTACACTTTAAAGTTTGTTCTAAGACGCAATGGAAGTAGGTATTGCCAATTTTGTTATGTTTAAAACGTGATAAGCAAAGTATATTACACTGCAGATGAAAACAGACATTGAATATACAATATAATATTTAATTTGTATGAAAGATAAGAATTTAGAATTTTAAAAGTTATTGAACAAAAGTATTACCGTTTGAGAAGTAGGTACAATCTTTGTGTAAGTCATTTGCTTATGTTAAAGGCCCCATTCGGTATATTTACCTTCATGTTTAAATGGCATTCGGTTTAATAAATAATACCAAGCCGTTGAGAAGGTTTAAGTAGATTAATGAAAAAACTAAAGTGGAATTGGACCGGCCACATGCTCCGAGACCAAAGAGAAAAACCGGGCAAGTGCGAGTCGGACTCGCGCACGAAGGGTTCCGTACCATAATGCAAAAAACGGCAAAAAAAATAACGGGCACCCATCCAAGTACTGACCCCGCCCGACGTTGCTTAACTTCGGTCAAAAATCACGTTTGATCACGGGAGCCCCACTTAAATCTTTATTTTATTCTGTTATTTTATTCTGTTGTTATAGCGGCAACAGAAATACATCATCTGTGAAAATTTCAACTGTCTAGCTATCACGGTTCGTGAGATACAGCCTGGTGACAGACGGACGGACGGACGGACAGCGGAGTCTTAGTAATAGGGTCCCGTTTTACCCTTTGGGTACAGAACCCTAAAAAAACCGGGCAAGTGCGAGTCGGACTCGCGCACGAAGGGTTCCGTACCATAATGCAAAAAAAAAAAACAAAAAAAAAGCAAAAAAAAACGGTCACCCATACAAGTACTGACCACTCCCGACGTTGCTTAACTTTGGTCAAAAATCACGTTTGTTGTATGGGAGCCCCATTTAAATCTTTATTTTAGTCTGTTTTTAGTATTTGTTGTTATAGCGGCAACAGAAATACATCATCTGTGAAAATTTCAACTGTCTAGCTATCACGGTTCGTGAGATACAGCCTGGTGACAGACGGACGGACGGACGGACGGACGGACAGCGAAGTCTTAGTAATAGGGTCCCGTTTTACCCTTTGGGTACAGAACCCTAAAAAATGGTCAAATGACATCACAACATGGTACCCAAGAGACGGAGAAAGGAATGATGGTAGACAAAAAAATAGATGGGAAGACGAGTTAAGGCAGGTGGCTGGAGCCTTGTGGAGGAGACAGGCTCTGGACAGGGACGCGTGGAGGAATATGGAAGAGGCCTATGCCAAGGGCAACCAGACAAAAGGCGGGAAAGGCTAGTAGAGCAGTAAGTAAGTAGGTAAGTAGGGTAATAATGTGCTATTAGTTTAGTGCTATTTACGGCAGAAGTCTGCCTGCTACTCGTCTCAGCAAGAAAGAGGATAACTCAGTTTTCATAGGGACCGGAATCTAATTTACCTAGTTAATCTCAAACCTGCTTCTGACAAACTATTTCCAACCTTACCACTTCAACTTTAAAGTCAATATTGGAACAATCTCTTCTCGAAACAATTTTAAATCGATAGAACTATTTTGAGCTTTATTCAGTTAAAGTTAGAGTTGGATGTCGGTTGAAGCTTCGATTTGATATTTCAGGAAGATTGGTTGATAATTTATTGTTATTTGAGTCGACGTGATTGCGTTTTGGCATCATTACTTCATTCAGTAGGGTGGTATAATGTAATTTTCTTTGATACAAATACCACACCACTTAGCATATAGGTATTTAATTCCTAATTATTAGGTACAGGCACCTGCAATAATATGTTACACATCGAACGCCTCAATAATATCTGACACGATCTTATTTGTAGAGCCATAAGAGTGTGTCACATATTTTTGCGACTGTACAGTCAAAGAAATTAATTTCGTACCCATTTCGTACTTTTTCACAGTGACAATAGTATGAGGTTTCTAGCTACTTTCATATTGATTGTCACTGTGACAAGGTAACAAATGGGTCGGAATTAAATTCTTTTAGATAGAAAAAAAACCATTATATCAGCCGAATCTTATAGTTAAAAAACATGCAAAGCATATCTTGTATGCAAGTGTGTACAGGTATGTCTAGAGGTACATACAAATACGCGTCACGCGTCTTTGCGTGGGATGATGATGATTGGTAAAAACTATCATAAGTATGCCTTTCCTCGAACTATCTCCATACCCAATTTCATCTACATCGGTTCAGCGGTTTAAGCGAGTAAAGGTAACAGACAGACAGAGCTACTTTCGTATTTATAATAAAGGATGGCGCTTTACGCATTTATAATATTAGTTAGGGATAATAAATTAGTTTTTATATAAGTAGAATTCTGTGTGAAGCTTTATTCTGGACCCTTTTAGCGGCCCAGCTTTCCACTGAGCTAAGTTCTATACATAGGTGTCACATTAGTTTAACATCAAGTTAATGTTTCACGCAGAAGTCACAGGTTTAGATTTAGCCACAAACTTTCCACTGGCAAGATCTTAGGTTTAATAAAGTTCTTTAATATAATTTTTGTTAACCTTTTTCTCCCAAATTAGGTTCCCCAGCAAGCATTTTTAGATACCACATTTTTACTATGTAATTTCATTTTCTTTTCTGTTCTAACGTGCTATAGCTTTCTGGAACTGCAATTTAATTTACCCTTCAAAAATAGCACGTTTCACATGGCATTTTACAAAACAAATCCATACAAAACTTAACACGACTTAACATAATGTTAAGTACTTACTTGGTACGTATTTACTTAAATTGGATTTACTTACTCCCATTGCCCCCCTTAACCCCCCTACTGCTCACGTCCCACATCCGACATTAACCGGCAGTCCGATCGTGCCGGATTGCCCGCGATTTATTTTAACCAGGTGAACATTTATTATACTCGTAGTAGGCTTAGTAGATAATGGAGTTTGGGATTGCGGTTTCGTTATAGAAATAAATAATAGTAAAACGTTACAAAACTCACTATAATATGTATGTTAACAATCTAACAGGCCAATTTACTATGAATATCTAGGAGACTGAGCTTTGCTCGGATAAAATATAAAAACTCAAAAATGCACGTTTTCCCAGAGATATGACCTAGCTAGATCTATTTTTCGACCCCGAAAACTCCTATACAGCAAATTTCATTGAAATCGTTAAAGCCGTTTCCGAGATCCCCGAAATATACATATAAACTTGAAATGCTCGTTTAAAGGTATTAGATAAAAATGTTTTAAAGGCAGGCATGGATGGCGTATCTAATCCTAAGTCATTTACAAACATATGAAACATATGTACACAAAAAAACCGAACAAGTACGAGTCGATCTCGCTCACCGAGGGTTCCGTGCTTTTTAGTATTTGTTGTTGTAGCGGCAACAGAAATACATCATCTGTGAAAGTTTCAACTGTTTAGACAGACATCACAGTTCATCAGATACAGTGGTGACAGACAGACAGACAGTGCAGTCTTAGTGATAGGGTCCCGTTTTTACCCTTTGGGTACGGAACCCTAAAAAGAAAGAGAGCCGGGATGAATTTGTGAAATCCGAATGCCACTATCACTGTCAAATTCGAGCTTCCTTTACGACCCAAAGTTTACTATCAAAAAGGTGTCACAACGCTTTCTCTTCGGAAACACAAGCAAAACCGTGTAAAATTTGGTACTTCCGTCAAGCGATAATAGATCTTCGGCAATGGCCACAAGGTCTCTGAAACCTACACAACATTCGTGGTTTTCCAAACTCTAAGGACAAATAGTCGTAACAACCACGTTCTTCTTTAAAAAGTACGCCCTTTCACCCTTTCACCGATAGAGTGAAAGGGCGTACTAAGGTGCGTAAAACGCATTGATAACAGTAGTTCGTCAAAAGGGTCCGTCCCTAGATTTGATGGCCGATGGGCCGCGAAGGGTTGACTCGTAAAACAGAAGATTGAACTATGTACCTTTACGATTTTAATTATGAGAGGTTCAGCCGGGCCAGCACATGATTGGCGTGACAGTATCTCGCCGCGAGATAGACACCCGTCCCTCTTTAATTAATACAGTTAGAAATCGACGGTTAGTCTATCCCGTGGCGAGATACAGTCGCGCCTATCACGTGCTAGGCCTACTAGTGTAGTAAATAAAGGTAGTGGACCCCGCAGTAATTCCTCAGCCAGAAAAAACTTTACAGTATGATAAAGTATCAATAAATAAAAAGTATTGTGTAATTTTCCAAAGAATAATAATAATAGAATTAAAGTAAATACCTAAAGTCTTAAATCGTTAATATCTTTTTACGGAAAAATGCTCCGTTCAAACTTTCTTCACCAGACATATTCATGTAACGTATTGCAACAATATATGAAATATCAAAAAATATCCCAGCAGAAATACCAGTATTAATAAAATAAATTTTTTTGGCGTGTCTTGGACCGGAAAATTGCTCAGTCTAATTTTTTCACTGGAATGCCATTTTATTGCCGTTTTATACTTACAAAATGAAAATCTAAAAATTTACCATTCTCAGTTTTTAATAGTTCTATAATACATACATTTCCATACGCATTTTTTTTTTATTTTTTTACCCACTGCGCCAAATTATATTCTAAGATCATATAAGAAGAAAAAATGACGGAGCAATTTTCCGATGAAAATGAGCGTCAAAAAAAGGAAGTATCATAAAAAAATATTCTCATGTTTGACAAAACTTTTAGATTTTTTTCTAGTATCACATACTGATACAAATAACTTATTTTGTAAAATAGTTTTGGACTGAGGAATTACTCGGTTCAATATATAATCATATTTGTGTTTTTACCCAACTTAGGAGTGTTTTTTTTTTGGATATTTATAATGTTAGTCTCGGCTCATACTATACAATAACCAAGCTAAATTTCATCGACTGAGAAATTAATGCATGGGTCTCCATACAACAACTTGCTTCATTTACTACACTATACAGAGAGATGCTATTTGAGAGTGACTTTTCGGCGTTAAAGCAAAGTCAGTCCAGGCCGACTTTTGATTCGATTTTGTGTCAAGCAATTTATTTTGGATATTCTACTGACAAGATTTGCCAGCGAGCAATGGAGCGCAGTATACTCGGAGTTCGTAGAATCGATCGGGTAAGGAGCACAGAGCTGCGCTCCAAAACTGTAATCGCAGATGTGGGTGCGAAGGCCGCCAAGCTCAAGTGGGATTGGGCGGGACATATCTGTCGGATGCACCCGGACAGATGGGCCAAAATAGCGACCGAATGGGCACCACAGATCACCCGAGGCAGAGGCAGACCAAAAATGAGATGGCGAAACGTCCTGGACTCATTCTGTGGCGACTGGCGGGAACATGCACAAAGCCGTGACGAGTGGCGACAGACGTTATAGAACAAATAGTCGAGTAAAAGCACTATCGTTACTATTAAAACACTAGAAGTGCTTTTATCCACTTTTACTCAACTCTTACAGCATCGATTTGCTTCTAATACAGCGCTTACTCGATTTTTATAACACTTTTAGTCTGTATAAGTGCGCCTTTTCGCGTTGAGTAAACGCTTACAGGACTTTTACTCGATTGTTTTTACACCGTTTATAGCACCAAAAAGCGAAAATAAAAACGTGCTCTCAACTTTTATAGCACATAGATTTGCTAGTTGGGACAGGGGAGGCCTTTGCTCAGCACTGGGACACAATATAGGCTATAAAAAAAATCTACTGACAACATCACTGAGTATTTCTGCCAAGATTTTTTTAATGCTGCTATGTTTTTGTAGATTTTTTTTCTTGAGATTTTGATGAAACGATATCGCATTTTGGGACAAAAGATATGCGTGCAATTTTCCATTGAGTTAAGAAAATTCCATACGTCTCCGTAACTTAGAGGAAGATTTTTAGGATATAGGATGAAATTGTGCTAAAAGAAAAGAAAACATTTATTAGTAACATCGTTACAAGTCGGGGGTCGGCCGGGTCGGGTTGGTTGGTTGTTTGTTTATGTCGTACAGTGTTGGGAATTTTATCTATCCACCTAATTGTATCGAAATCTCCTATATTATTGTATATATTTACAAGAAGGTAAACAAAACCCGAGTTCGTAATCGCTAAAGGCGCCAAAAATCACCCGCTTGTTCCAAAACACATGTAAATACGTAATTATTTACATACGTCTGCAAAACACGCCCTCCAGGGATGAGCCACAGAGCAAGGTGCTACAGAAAGTCTGCTTAAAAAAACATTGATAACCAACTTGTGATCCACAAGAGGACGTCACTAACACTATACCTGCCTCGTTTTTGAAGTGAAAACTTTTTTAGCGGCGCTGTGCACTTTTTGAGGTGGGGAAAAAATGTTAAACTCGAGACAGCGTAAGGCGTAAGGCGTAACCCTCTCTTTCTACCGCGCGGCGAAAATGTATGCCTGAGCCTGCTGTTTCGTTTAGGCGGCGCAGGGCGCTTGCGTGACGTCACGTGTGACGGACAATGTCATTGTGTTTGATTTAAATGCCATCTGCCATCTAGTGAGTTTCCCTCAAACTGGTATTAATATAACTGTAGTAAAGACTGTATTTTTAAGTATAGGGACAGATTAAACCTGGTCTAACTGTTGGCATGTGTATTATTTTGTATTACTATGTTCTAAGAGTTTGATCTGAGGGTATTTTTAAACTATATCTGATTTAAGAAGGTTTGACATTTTTTTTTATTTTAGGGACTTATGATGCTTTTAATACCGTATAGCAAATACAGTCCGGACAAGCCTATCGGGCTGAATTGGAGACTATTTCACCGACTCTTTGGTACGATTTAAAGTAACAACAGGTTAAGGACATTTCTCAGGAGGGCCATTTTTACGTGTCCGGGGCAATAAATGATTGAATTTACTGTTCAATAAATCTGAATTAAATTAGGCATGATCTTCAGCCTATATTCTGTCTGGGACACTATCAAATTATTTATTTATTATTTATATAATACAAGAAAAAAAAATTCAAATGCCAAAAATGATGTTTGGTGGGGGACACCCAGATTTTATGAAACAAAAAATTATTACTCAAGATGGGGCATTAGATCGGAGTTATTATGGGTATTCACGCATAAGGTATTAGTTAACTTATCATATTCTTTATATCACAATAATGTGTTTGCTCAACTCATTGAATAAAACCAAATTTACGATGTGTCCCGGGCTAGTGCCTGATTTCGGTGTAATTTGCAAAACCTGTCGGTACTCCTTCAAAGTTGTAAACCAGGAACTCAGTGTCTCAAACATAGTATGCTTTAGTTGTGCCTTAACCGTTGAATAGAGTAGAGGTACAGTCACAGTATAATAAAGTAATTTTTTAAAGGTTTCACCGTCCTTCGGTGGGTTTGGTTCTATGTTTTTGTGAGATCGGTGGTGCAATTTACTCCGAAAGTTTTAGTGCATTTATCGTTATGCAAGTGATTAAGAAATCCTCGAAAGTACGTAAATCCATCATTATTACATCTCCTCTGTATCACTCATGTTATTTCTGTAATTGCTAAAAAGCTATTAATTTTGACATCGCTGGTGTTGATTTCCTTGGATTCGGTGGTTTTTTTGACCACCGATATCAAAAAAGTGATCACTGAATTCAAATCCTGCTTTGTAAACTAGTTTGTTGTACTATAATTTATCACACCTAAAAAGTGCAAGATACGTTGTATAAACGTAAAATTATGTTTGTAAGTAAATTAAGTCATAATAGGTACAAAAAATCACTAGTTTACTATGAGCAATTTTTTAAACCAGACGTGTGTTGAAACTTGTAGACCAAATGTTTCTTTCTCTGTCTTGATATTCTCTTCAAACTAAAGCAGTAAATTATGTTAATTGTCCTCTGTATCACCTGAGGCCCTACACCTCGATACCTTTAAACGTGTCAGCCATGTTAAATTAATGCAGTCAATTAGATCCCACTTCTTTTACAATAACTTGTGTATGTAAGTACTATGCAAGGTGCACCCAAGGGACAGGATGTTCAGAACAAGGGATTAAAAATAAAGTGGCCTTCTAATGTCGAGATCGCTTCAAAAGCACTGAGCGTACCTTACTGATCGATATTTCTAAAGGATAGCCATAGACACAAATTTAACATAGCAAATGTTTTGACAATCCTCAATGTCTTATGTCTTTATGTCTCCAGCACCCTCAAATTATTAACAGGTAATTAGATCTTCAAGCATTAGTCGACCACTTCAAATAGTTTTAAATTGATGGAGTTCACGTTTTAAAACTCTGTTATACAAAAATACTTGTTTTCCGTATTGCATCACATTGCTTTATAAGTGCATTAAATATTTTTTGAGCATTGAACACCACTCAAAACTTTCTTGTTTATCGGGTGTAGGTAACATAAGTTTTTTTTTATGCGTGTGTGGTAGGATTGTGTGAAACAAACATCTTCTCCTTTATGGCACTAATGTGTGGTCGACATGTCTGAAACTCGTTCCAGGACCATACATAGCCCATCACCCTATTATATGAGGACAGTCAAATAGTGTGGGATATCTTCTAGAGATGTTGTTTTACAAGCCGTAATTAGGTTATTTTAAAATCGTGGGTCTATATCTATTAAATTTATGTAAGCTTTCGAGATCATTAGCCTTGTTACATCGCTTATAATCAAATAAGAATGAAAAATATGATTAAAATGTAATATGATTGAGATATAAAATTGAAATGTGACTTTTGTGTATGCATTATTGAATTCGGTGACGCCAATTGATTTCAGTGCCTGCACATGATTTTGGTGTTTTTTAAATTTCAAATATCTTAAAAACTATAAGGTTCTAATGGAGGCCTCCACTACCAATATTTTTTATATTAAGGCTAGATTTTAGGAAATAAATTCGCATATCAAATATGTTAAAAAAAAAATTTGGCACCGAAGTCAGGCACCGAAGGTCATCTCTGAGAAACGCCCTTAATAGGCTGCCAAAACATGTTATCTAAGTGTCCTCTTCATGACTGTTCAATTGAGCAGCTGCGGAATAAATGTGGGGAATTTTTATTTTTACATAAAAACGATTTTTCACCCCACGTTTTGGAATCCCTTCAATTTCTGATGCAAGCGTAATGACGGAGACAGCTAGAAGAATAAGCTTAAAACCAAAGCCTAACGGACATTCATGGCGGTGATCCATCGCTAGAGCGGGTCGATAGAAACACTTCATGATAGTTATATTAGATGTCAAAGTCATAGTTGTCGTAAGTAGCATGCCATATTCTCTAAAAGGCCACCATGCACAGATCCTAAACTTTTTTTTTAACGAAAAGAAATGCTTAGACTATGTCCAGATGTTTCGCTATACGAATCATGTGTAATTGCTGTTTACATAGTACGATTTTTTTTGTGTGATATTGTCTTGTTCGCAAACCGCAAATTTTCTTGTAGTATTTGTCAGCAGTCGTAATTGTTACTCGAGAGGATTGGATAAATTTTGTCCAAACCATATGCTTTACGTCGAGGTCCCAGGACGAAATGTGTTCCTTATTAAAGCACTAATTAAACACATGCGTAATTTTGAAATAAAAATATAATACCAAAAAAAAACGGCTAAGTAAAGTTGTCCCTATAATTAACAATACGGTCTTTACTCACAGTGATGTGCTTAAGGGGTTTCAAGTAATGCGACGAAATAGCGCTAGATGGCGGTAACCTCAATTATACATAGTGCTGCAGACATTTTGCACTAGATGGCGCTGTTATTAATATTTCGAGTTACAATGTCGTTAAGTTTTCACTTCTGCCGACACTCCCGGAGCGCAACCCTTTGTTTTTTTAGCATTAGAAAAGACTGCACGATCTTGACGTTTCTTTTTATAGAAAAACGCTTTAAAAAACTTATGAAACCAAAAGAATGTAAATAAACATATATGCGCTTTATAATTCTTACGTATTTGCTGTGACTTATTTTTAAAAACGTTATTAAAGAGACACGTTAAAATCGCATAGTCTTTTTCTAATTAATGCTAAAATACGAGGTATATCGCGAGGCTATCAGCATGTGCCTATAGGTACCATAAAATTGTATTACCACACGCGTGCGCCCGAAACGTGCAAAGTTGCAAACTTTCATGCGTTGGGAACACTCACTAAACTAAAACACCCCCCATCTCCCTCGCACTTCGTGTTCTAAAATCATTTTCAAATCGGAAAACTGCTGCTGGAAATCCTGTATTTGTATTACTTATCAAATGTTTCGCTAAACAACAACTACATGCAACGAGATCACGAATAGCAAAATGTTTCTAGAGTAATAAAATTATACATATTCACTAGAGTCTGTTCGGAAAGAGAAGAGTCGTGGAATGTATTGGCCCCATACATTTCACAACTCTTCTCTTTCCGCACAGACTCTAACCTTTACATTTTTTAATGAGTTATTACTTAAAACAATATAACAGGTTTTTACAAAGAACTCGCTGTGCATATTACTTCTATCATCTGTGACTGTGCTTGGCAGTGACAGAAACAATATCGAGTATTTCGCGGTAGGAAGTATGGTGCACATACAGGGGGACTCTGGATATGAGGCCAGGAAAACAAGGTGCGATGTAAACTAGTAATATAGACCAGTCATTGATAAATTGATAATTATTCAAATAATTAACAGATTTGGTTGCAATGTCGTGTACAAGATCATTAAATGTCTGAGGAAATTTCAGGTCAATTAATAAATACAGTTAACAACGTTTATAAGGGACCAATGAATTATGGTCGTTATTTATAACTGATGGTCGCTATAACCGAGATGAAAGATTCATTATAATACCAACACGAGACCTCAAAATGTTATCGTTTTAAGCGATCTCGTTATAAACGGTTTTGACTATAGTTTCAAAATGAGATCACGTCTCTTGCATCACCCTGTATATTTCAAGTCTTGTCCCACATACAATCCACGACACTGCGTGAGACAAATTATATTTATATGAGTAAATTACATAATATATTTCCTCGTTGTTGGATTGACAAGTGGACAATTTCGCCCCATCACTCATACCATCCGTTAAGTGTAATTTGGTCGAACATTTTTCGCAAAACAAAAAATATAATCTACCTACGAACCTATGGACTAAGGTCGTTAGAGTTAAACCAAGGAAATTCTGCAACGGTTTTGATAGCATACAAACAGCAACACATCGGTGGACCTTATTACAAAAGGCATATATAAGGTCCACCGATGTACAGTTTATAGTGTGGGTGATGGTACGCAGTGCAAGTGTTATTTATACGTCATAATTTCATAGAAGTTTTAAAATAACACCTGTACTGCGTGTGTTACTGATGTGCTATCCAAATCGTTGCAGACTTGTCTAGGTCTAACTCTATCTAGTTTTCACGCCTCACCTTTTATGATATTGATATGACACACATAACTATAACTATGGTAAACTATTATTAAAAGTAAGTATAAACAAAATAAATTAAAACTAATAAAATAAACAAATAAATAAAACTTATCCACCTATCTTAGGTCCCGCAGATCTGTCCCCTGCGGAAGGGTGCCCATAAGGCTGGTTACATTCCCGCGCTAAATAGCTATGCCTATTCTTTGGCCTAGGAATGAGCCAGCCCTAGGGTCACCCGTGGTTTCAAACAGTCTTTTTTTTAGGCCCTGAAAAAGATTCTGAGGGTCACGACTCCACGGCCCCAGGGTCTCTACCACGAAGTTATAAGTATTGTTACTGAATAAATACTATGGTAAAACCTAACCCTTACCCGACCTTCCCCAACCCCGAGGGGAAACTAAAAAATCCATGTGCGAACAGCGAACAGAGATAATCTGAAACAAAACGTAATTTATCCCGATTCACTTTACGCCCTCCGTAACCCTAAAACCTAGTTATTTCTGAGTCACAGATCTCCACACATTAGATGTTGCATATTAAGACTCCTGCTTACCGCGACGGCGCTCGTACTTTATACCCACAGATCTAGAATGACGCTTAAGGGGCTACCCCACGCCAATGACCTTCGATCTGAATCCCTTAGTTTTCTAATGTTTTTTGTAGCTTATCATATTAACAGCAACGGCTTTAAGCAATCGAGTATCCAATATTTACTTCAAAGTTCATTGTCTTCGAGATATTTAGCATCAAAGTTGAACAATTTTAGGCTAAAAACTGGTTTTCTGGCCATAACTTTTGTGTTCATTAGTTTGAAATTAAAACCCTAGACACATTTTTCGAGACGTCAAAGACGAACCCAAATATGTAAATTTCGTACATATAAGATCCTTCACAGCAAACTAAATACGAAAAAAGTGTTTTTTAGACAATGTTTAAGAAATTCATAAAAAAATAAGTAGTTATTCATTTCTTTCAAAATCCGGTAGACCAAAACGGAGATAAAAGATTCATGAACCGATAACCGTTTGTCTTATAGTTATATCTGTAGTGCAAAAAAGGAGATACGATTCAAAACTTGTCAAAAATCTATGAAAACCTCGGTTAGCCCCTTAAGTGTGCAAAAGGGAAGCCATCGCATATAAACATTTCATGAGCGCGAAAGAGGCAGACAACAAAAATGAAAAACGTGACCACTTTTGAGCTCCATAGTGGGCACTAGCGGCTGGCTTGAATCTGTTTTAATGATGTTTGTACTAACCCTAGATTTAAGTATTAGTATGTTACTAACACATATGGACTTTTCGTTCGTTATAAATTATTATTGATTGATTGATTGATAAAACGTAAAGTAGGCTAGGGCCTGGAAAATATGAAAAGCTGCATTTAGGAGACATTGTGGGTTATATCTTAGAATAAACTGTAAGAAAATTAAAAAAAATTACGCCATCATATATTATTTATTATATTATAATATGATACTTCCAATGACACTTTTGTCATCATTCCGATTTAGGTCGTACTTTTGATGTTTGACGACAAATTTGTACATTCTAGAATCTAGACCTTGTACTTTATCTTGTACATATGTCATGTCACATGATTAACCTCTGTTCATTTTAAGATTGTGTTGTTTTAATTTTTTTTTAGCCTATGTGTGTGTCCCGGGTCTCTATTGTTTCCCAAATAGTTTTAAGTCATAATGTATTGTTTGTACTAACGATAATATGACAAACAATACATTATGACTTAAAACTTTATAGTAAACAATGGGACCCCGTGTGTCCCACTGCTGGGCAAAGGCCTCCCCTCTTCCTTTCCAATCCTCCCTGTGCTGAGCAAGATCCCGCCAATCCCGCTGGAATGCATCCAAGTCGTCCCGCCATTTCTTTCTCGGTCTGCCTCTGCCTCGACTACCCTGGGGATGCCAGCTAGTGGCTATTTTGGCCCATCTGTCAACATGCATCCGGCAGACATGTCCAGCCCAGTCCCACTTTAGCCTGGCGGTCTGTCTTGGCACCTTTTTTTGCACAATGCGGAATCTACAGCGTGTAGTCTCCGGTCTGAGGGCAACAAATATAAATCACAGGGCCCTGGGGCCCATTCTGCCGCAGCCTCGATAGGCCGAAGTCAATTTTAACGAGCTCTATGACGGAATAAAATTACGTTGAGGCTGTTAAAGAAACGGGATTCATCAAGTCTTTTGGCCAATTTTTTTGCATTTTATTTTATGACATATGGCTTAATCACGTAATAATTTAAATTGTTCCTCGGTTATGGATATTTTTCTTTGTATGTTTAAAAGGATTTATATATGTATGTATAGTATATGTTAATTTAATATGTATGTTTATAAATATTATGGTATAGGTAGGTATCGTCGTCTAATACCCACAACATAAGCCTTATTGAGCTTACTGTAGGACTGGTTAGATTTGTGTGAGATTCATACTTGGACTATTAACTCGACAAAAATATGCATGTGATATTAGGACCTCAAAATTATTGTTTTATATGTAATTATGTGTGTGATTTACTATTAATAATTGTGTTATATTTTTAATAAATAAATTGAATTGAATTGTCCAGCATTCATTTTATGTATTTAC
Source organism: Cydia splendana (assembly GCF_910591565.1). Lineage (NCBI taxonomy): Eukaryota > Metazoa > Arthropoda > Insecta > Lepidoptera > Tortricidae > Cydia > Cydia splendana. The sequence goes on along the minus strand of NC_085981.1, from coordinate 7,623,546 downwards.
TTATTAAGCACAATATTTCCTACGCTGCCCTAAGTAGTGTTTATCGCGGCAAGAAAGAGCAAGCGTCAGTCTCTGACACTGGTCGATTATGTGTCGTTTCTGTGCGTTTCAAAGAAAATATAAAAAATAAAAATAAAAAACGCCGTTAAAACTTTTGTATGAAAAGTCGATTAATTAGAAAATTTCTGCTTAAATCTCAAGAGGATTAAGCTAAGAGCATTTGATCATGTTATTCAGAAACTGCGTAGCTACTGTATTAATTTCTTAAGGGCCCGAACCCTTGGGACGAGATGCATTAACTTCGAGATTGAACTAGTGTTGGTAGGAAAATGAGTCTTTTGAGTCTTAATTTGAAGAACTCGACTCGTTTTTACGAGACTGTGCATAAAAAACTTACCCGAGTCTTTTGAGTCCCGAGTCGAGTCCTTTATTGAGTCTTTTGTGTTATTGAATGATGTATATACCTATCCACGAATTTCACATGGAGACAATGCGTTTTAGAAATCGCAATTCACACACACACACGCGTTTTCGACTCGAGTCTTCATAAAAGACTCAGGTCAGGTTTATGACAGTGTCATTTAAACTATAGTACCTAATTTTTTTTTTATAAATATAATGCGTTAATAGATGTAATATTTTGAAAATATGTGTCCCGCCGAATTTCTTGCCGGTCCCATAATGGGATAGCTCCCTCCAATTGAAGAGGGATTTAAATTTTCACGGGCAGGGGAAGGGTTAGATTTATTTCTCGTTCATACGCGCATTGTAATATAAGTATCCTACATCGAAAATAAACTTTATCTTTAATCTTTATCTCTAGTGAAATTCGTAACAAAATCAATTTAATTTTTCAGGTAAGTTTCCCGGAGCACTCACCGGTAAAGTAATTAGGGGATATTTTTACGGCCCCCATTCCTGGCCGCATGTTCTCACTGGTTACGCGAGCGCTGGTGGCTCGGGCGAAACAGTGAGCCTTTCAATAGGGGATATTACTGCAATGTTCTGCCGCCAGAGTGCAGCACTACCGACTCTAGTAAATTCATAGACTAACGTATACATACTGTGCCTTAAAGTGGTTTTTCACAGACAGTAAAATATGACATTGATGCATCAAGGCGGTTTGTTAACAAGGGCTTACCGGTAAACGCGGAAATCGAAATGTAGTTATCTGCCTCTTTATCGCTCGAATAATATTATTATGCAAGAGTGGTAGAGAGGTTAGATAACGAAATTTCGATTTTCTTGTTTCGCGGTAGAGACAGATTGTGACAGATAGTGTTAGTGGCGCTACCTACGCAGAGTTTTGCGTAATATTCCCAATTTGGCATAGATAAAGAAAAGTTGACGGAAGTGTTCTAATAGGGAATATTACGCAAAACTCTGCGTAGAGGGCGTCACTAACTCAATCAAATGGCCTACCATGAAACACGACAATCGAAAGTTCGGTTTCTGTCTCTCTATAACTCTTGCCTATTCGATCTACGGAGAGGCAGATAAAAAAAAATCTATTTTCGCGTTTCGCGGTAGGCCACCTGTACACAAACCGCCTTGGTGCATCAATGTCATAGTAAAAGCTTGTCAGAAAACTGTTTAAGGCCACTATGTATAAGTTACTCTATGGTTTACTAAACAAAGTAGTGCTGCACTCTGGCGGTAGAACATTGCAGCAATACTCCCTATTGTAGGGCGGCCAACGACCATGCATGTCTTAAATAAGTAAAACTTTTGTTTTCGACACTATAAAAATTAAATCTCACTAATCATCATCATATCAGCCCTTAATCGCCCACTGCTGAGCATAAGGCCTCTCTGCAAGTACGCCACTTGTCCCGGTCATGAGCTAATCTCATCCAGAAGTGACCCGCAATCTTCCGAATGTCGTCCACCCAACGAGCCAACGGACGCCAGGCGTTTCTTTCATCCGAAAGCAGCCACCATTCTGTTAACATTTTAGTCCACCTGCCATCACTCTGCCTTGCGCGTCAACATGTCGCGCGCCCAATTCCATTTTAGTTTGGTAATGCTAATGACGCAACCCACGTCATACACCTTGGTCACTCACTAATACTGGTACGAAATACATAGTAGCTTATCATTTATTGAATAGGTACATAGGGTAGTGGTAGGGTACGAGTAGATCGTACTTACGTCTCACGAATCATCCGGTATATGATATGATCTTATCTTATCGTTTTCGGGAGCCTTGCGGATACACTTCGACCCATAGGAATCTTTTTTGCAATTACCCTCTACGAAAGATCCGTCAACTACTCAAGAGTTTTTCCCACCATCTCCATGTGCCGGATGATGGAGCTCATGGGTAGCGTTTTAAAGTCCTTTGGTGCCAGATATCCTGCTCCAAAGTCCTTCATTCTTTGTCTGGCGAGGGCGTGACATTCACACATTAGGTGTTTTACTGTGTCTTCCTCTTCGCCACACATACGACAATCGGTGTTGTCAGAGTGTCCCATCTTGGCCAGACATGATACTCGTACATACCTATGTAACTAATATACGCATACACATATTACACTGGCTTACTGAAGCCCTCAACTCGCTCACGCATGGTCAGCAATCGGAACATCTCCCCTGCCCGACCAATACCCATTTTTTCAGAAAATTATTTCCGTGACGAAAGTGCTGAAAAATGATAAGGGATTTGAATCGGCAACCCATTATGTGGACGATGGGTTGTTAATCATAATGAAATATCGCACACTAATGACGGTGGTCGAAAAATATTTGGATTCTGATTGATTCGCTTACTAATGTTCTTTTAATGTAGTAAGGTTAATTAAGCAGGTTAATCTTTTCTAAAATCTAAATCCAATTAAGCGAGATGCCTAATAATACGAATCATCGTGCAATTCGCACGCATTAATCAGAACCTACATTAAAAAATAAAATAAAATGCGTACAAACGCATTTTATTTCCTGTGTTGCGACTTTTTTTTCGGCATTTAAAGCAGGCGATTATTTTTCTGTGCATATTTTTGACCATTTGTCATAGAAAAGGAAACTCTTATACCTGCAAATCTTCAGAAAATTCGCGTTTGTGACACGTTCATGGAATGCTCCACGACCGTTTCTCCACAAGTAGTCCCCGTTGTCCTCTCTAGATAGAACATTTTCTATAATTTATTTAATATTTGGACACGATTTGATGTATTTAAGTATATAAACAGCCTTGCTCCTTCGTTTGATTTTCTTTGACAATATCCAGAAAGGAAAATAGGAACTAAGTTCGTATTAAGAAACTTGTCCACATTTCTCTTAACAGATTCTAACCAGGAAACCGCTGTTATAGAATATCTAAACGAGCATATATACGAGGAAACGTATGTTATATCATCATAACAGTCATAAAAGCCGTAAACGCAATCACGGCTTCTTCCTTATTACTTATTAGGTAACACGCGGTTAACTCCTTAATTCCGCGCCCCCAAACGATTCATAACATAAGCCGGGGCCAGATTAATAAATATATAGAGTGTAGATACCCCACTTAAAAAAGAGAGATAGAGAGATGATAAAAAAAATCTAGTTTTTATTAGTATCGTTAACAATCGTTATTTCACAAGGACAGACTTTAAAATAAGTTGAAACTCAAAAATAATAGCCATGACAATGAAGTGTGCTTTAACTTCATTTACTCAAGAAACCTATTAATTAAAACCAAAATATTACTTTGCTAATTTGCGAAAGGATAACGTGCTAGTCAATCAGTGCTAACCCTTTACACTTTACTTACCTTTACCCGCCCACCGCAAAAATAAATACGCAAATAAATATAACAAACCACCACCAAAAGAACAATACTCGACACGTGTAACAAAACAAAGCAACGCAATGTAATGCCTGATTCTATTCACTATTTAAGAAACATTGTATTAAAAACTTTACAGATGGAATACATTTTTTATTATAATATTCAAAACTATCGCGTTTTAAATAAAATAAATTCGCGATAGACCCGTCTATAAATGTGAGTTAATATACCTACATTTTTTTATTACTTGAGACTCAAATAAGAATGATAAATGTATAATTATGTAGCCGAGCCCTTAACGAGCCTACAGAGAGACTTATTTCTGAAAAGTGTATGACCGGAACATGAAATGCGATATACCGACAACACTCTACGTTTTGTTCACCCGCGATTTTTAAGTGTAGCGTATCTGCAACTTATGTAATCCATAACCTCGCCGTAAACAAGCCAGCAAATCAACGGGAATTAATTTCCAGTACAACAAAGGATGCTTTGTGCTCAAGAGCGTTTCTCTTTCTCCTTTTATCATATTATGTTTCGATTGCAAAATGAACCGTATTACAATGAAATTAAGTCCATATTACCATGCGATTATGAGGGTTTGATCCCAGCCTTTGGGTACTGGACTTTTTGGTCTCTTTCTTTCGTATCAGTCTATTATAACTCATGAGTGTATTTTAAGTGTAACTTTTTCTCTAAGCACTGGGACCTAAATTATTTCTCAGAGCTTAAGCAAAAAGCAAGTCAAACAATACCTGGGAAATACAGCTAGTATTAAATAAACGCGATACCATCGGCAGTAAAAGAAATCCAGAGACCTACTCCGCTGCTGAACTATTGCCGACTGATTTATTTTCCCTTATGGTTGGTCTACACTTGTCAAACGCTACCTTTTGTCACTTAAATACAGGTCATAGTGGTCATCCATCCAACAGAAGACAGATGTTGTATTCAGAATTTGTATTGTATTCATTATCATACTAGATTGTTTGAAGTGCTGGTTCGAAGAGGTTATGGATAGCCATAGAAACGTCAACAACCATACGACAGCCTAGCTCTTAGGTAAAACATTAAATCACGCTACCGCTCATGGTAACAAGTTGTAGCGGGTGAATAGTGTCTGACGGCCCCAGCTTCCCTTATTGTTTCCCACAGCAATAAAACCACCTTCCTTTCATCAAGCCTCCGGGATTTTCCGACACAGTCTTATCCACGCTACCGCTTATGACAACAAGTTGTAGCGGATGAATAGTGTGTCACGACCAGCTTCCCTTATTGGTTCCGATACCAATAAAACCTTCCTTTTATCAAGCCCGGCGGGTTTATCTGACGCCGACTTTCATTTAACGCGGCGAAGTAGTTTTACGAAACATATGTACATTGATGTACAATACAAGTACGTTTGGGATTCATTTTTTAGGGTTCCGTATCCAAAGGGCAAAAACGGGACCCTATTACTAAGACTCCGCTATCCGTCCGTCTGTCCATCTGTCTGTCAGTCTGTCTGTCTGTCCGTCACCAGTATCTCATGAACCGCTAGGCAGTTGAAATTTTCACAGATGATGTATTTCTCTTGCCGCTATAACAACAAATACTAAAAACAGAACGTCGGGTGACAAGCAAAAGTCACTAAGTACTATCAAAAAATTAAAGTAACAATGCACTTTATTACACTTGTAACACGGTTTATTGTCCAATAATTTCAATGGTGTTAGTTAGTGACTTTTGCTTGTCACCCGACGAGAATATAATAAAATAATATTTAAGGGGCTCCGAATACAACAAACGTGATTTTTTGCCGATTTTTGCGTAAGTAATGGTACGTAACCCTACGTGCGCGAGGGCGACTCGCACTTGGCCGGTTTTTTTAACACAAGTATCCTTACCACGACTGCCTTAGCAGTGTCAAACCGACATTTACTCTAATATATGCGTAACTTACTTTCTATACATCTCGGTCGCGCACTTATGTACGAGTACGAGCGAGATGCATAGAAAGTATGTTACGCACACGCTAGGGAATATATTAGTGTCAAACTGGTGGTAGCCGTACAGAAGTCCCATAGTGATCAATTGATCATAATTATCTAAATTTCTTAAGCTCGAGTAATAAATCAACCCAACTATTGTCAAGAAAAAACAAAGTCTGTGCCAGAAAATTTTAAATCCGCAAACGACCAAACGACCACCCGATCAACTCCCCAAGTTATTTAAAACAATAACCGAAAATCCATTAAACATGGACGCACCAAACTTACCATCCACTTATATACCTTACTGCCTTTAGGATGAAGAGTATAATCTAGAGAATTTTTTAGTTAAACAGCACCCAAAATATATTATAACCGTAGCAACATTCTAAAACTAAAAAAAAATGGTTGTCTGTGAAGTCGGTTTACGGACGATAATTTTGCGTAATAACGTCATAAGAAAACATTACATTACATTACGTAACGTTACCATGAACTGTCCACAACGTGTCATTTTTTCGTGCATGCTACCGGTGTTCATCGATTTATAACACGTTATCACGTCAATATGCCGAACAATTATCAAGAAAAAACAAAATACTGATTTAAACTTTCACGACTATTGAACATTATTAAATTGGACGACGGGACTTAATCGCGCAAGTATTTAAATTTTAAGATTTACCTCCGATCGATGAGATCTCATCCACATGGAATCCGGTCATTAGTAAATAAGCGGAAACGAATATCGACAGTCGATAAATCGAATATCGTTAGTGTTGTGTGTCGACAGAGTAACATCCCTAGTGCGCAAAACGTTCAAACTGATAAACAAGACCAAGTGCGGGTAGTTCGAAAAACTCGCGCGGCTAGAAGATGTTGATGTCAACTTGAGCCAGTCTTCTCCGAGACCACGGGGACAACGCCGTCCTCGAAACGTCGGAGGTAAATCTTAAAACTTAAATACGCGATTAAGTCCCGTCGTCCAATTTAATAATGTAAAAAACGAAATGTCCGCCAGAAAACTTAAAATCCTCAAACGACCACCCGATCAACTCCCCAAGTTATTTAAAACAATAACCGAAAATCCATTAAACATGGACGCGCCAAACTTGCCATCCACTTACCAAACTGTCGTTACACAAAATCCGGCTCTTTATTTATTGAAATCCATGAATACAGAGTGACTTGACTTTCGCCTTTTTGTATTTTATTGTTTGGCGAGTATGGAGTTTTCAAGATGGCTTCCGCGGGCCTTTTGTGGGATTTGTGTTCACAATATAAGTCGTGGAAAAGGGCGGTGATGTATTAGGTAGCGAAAAAATAAACGAACAGAGCCTCTACCATCAGTTTTAACATTGACATAACGCTCACGTCTACGTAATTTACTTTCTGTACATCTCGCTTCCACTATTGCTCGCATATGCGAGTACGAGCGAGATGCATAGAAAGTAAGTTACGTAAACGTGAGCGTTATGTCAATGTCAAAACTGGTGGTAGCCGTACTGGTGTTTGAATAAAATCAACTCTCGACATGTAACATGGTAAGGTAACCAACCCTATAAAGAATGTGCTTTTACAATAGGTTAATAACAAACTAAAGATAATCATGAAAATGTTATACCTACACAGTCCCTATTTGATCGATAAACTTAAGAGTATCATGAACCCGCTTTCAAAAAGCCGCTCTCATACAATTAGCGTTACGCCTCATTTTAAAACAAGCTGATACAACGTGAGACTTGACATGAACATTTAAGTAACCATGTCTCTGTCTGGTATAAATAAATTAGTACTTGTTGCTAAAAATTGGAATACAAATAAAATAGAGTGCGTATAATTTTTCGTGTCATAATTTTTTACGAATTTCGTCGTGGGTCACCAAAATAACGTTAGATGGTAGTAGGGCATTTCTATTTAAAGTTGTAAGTACCAAAATTTTTTGTGTTAGAAACTTAGAATTGGGAATTTTTATATTATTTCTATTACTCAGAATCACAAGCTTTTTTCCATTTTTATTGAGACAAAACGTATCCCCAATATTTTTGGTCCGTTTGGTTACGGTTTTCAATACAACCAGTGACCGTAACAAAACGGACAAAAAAAATTGTATGAAATTTTGGGGACACTTTTTTTCTTGTATGTATAAGAATCGAAAGAGCTTGATTCTGAGTGGGAATAATATAAAAAAATCCAAAATCTACAATGCAAGTCTACAATACAACTTTAAATATATAGAAATGCCCAGTAACAAGAAAAGCGTCACGACTGAAAAGACACAATTCACGCTGATCCGCATACAATACGATTATCGTTCCGAAGCGGCATGATTAAGGAATCCAGATTTAATAAGAGATTTGCTCAGAGCGCTCGAGTGCAGGCTTTTTACATTGTTTATAGCGGTGTTACGCTTACTCGGTGGTTGTTGAGAAAAATACAGAAGGCTTGATATCATCAACTTCCTAGCGTTGTCCAGGCTTTTTGCCACTGCTCAAGGGTCCGATTTGGCAAGGCTTTTGATACAGAAAATCTAAAATATGTAGAGTTTTTGGCCCTATCGGCTAGTAAGTTGTTACAGGTTTTCATAGTTTTATCGAATGACGGAAACAGATGCGCACTTTGTCAGTAGAAAAAGGCGGCAAATTTAAAAAATGTAGACGAGAAGGGTTGATTTTCCATAGAAAATTTGGATTTCGCGCCTTTTTCTGGTGAAAAAGTGGGTGTGTTTGGATAAAATATGAAATTCTACCTTGATAATCTACCGTTTCAATTCTCATGCTAACAGAGCCCACCCTGCCTTAGTTAAGAATACGGTTTCAATTCAATTCAATTCAAATTCAAATTCAATTCAAAATGTTTTATTTGCAAATATAGGTAGTACATACAGTGTGATGGTAATCTTACAGTGGTCTGGTGTCGCTATATTTGACCAACAGGCATGCAAAAAACATAATATGTACATATGTAGAAATGATTTCAATTTTAAACATATTGTATGTTTAAGATTAAAATCACTCTAAGATATAGGTTGTCATAAATCTAAATTAAAATAATGTGCAGAAAATATGAATAGAAATCAATATGAATATTCTACAGTTCCTATTAAAAAGACTAGTTTTATAATATTTAAACCCGGATTTCGTAACCCTTATAGGATTACTTCATTTGTTCCTGCCTACTGCTCCTTGCTCCTGTCGAAGCAAGTGTGTTACGAGAAACAATATAACGAGGGAAAGGATTACCTCTGAAGACATGCTCGAACAGGCTCGAGTTTCCGCCATACATTCGTTAATCGCTCTCCTCCTACACATTTACATAGGTACTACATTTCAGATTCTAGAGGAATTATTTCTAGAATATAAAGAGCCTTTTCAGATTATATTTAAGCTAAATATGTGTCGAGTTTCGTTGAAATTTGTTCACTAGTTTTGCGGGAAAGCCGACTGAGGTGGTATGGCCATGTGATGAGACGACCCAGGCCGCGTAGCCAACATGCCAATCGCTTACGCTCCGTAGCGATCGAAACGCACCTGTTACTGTCGCACTAATATGGAAGAGTGATAGAGAGACACAAAGCGTTTCGTTGTCGAAGCGATAGCGATTGTAATCTTGGCTAACCTGCAGGACCGAGCGGCCTGGCGACGCATGATTAGAAGGGCCGACCCCAAATAAATGGAAAGGAGCCAGGCAAAAGAAGAAGTTTTGCGGTAACGATTTCATAATTATATTTTCATAGTCATTACTTATACATTCTAAAACTCTCATTAATCATTATTCTGAAATACCTAGGTAAATCACACAGCCTTAACATAATTTCAGTAGATGTATGTACACAAACAAATATGGGCGCTTGTGTCCCGCGGAGAGGTAGGCAAAGGTCAGAATTTACGCTTGCTATAGTCTGACAATCTCTTTTGTTCACTTTTATAACATGCATTCACTCACTTGTATGCACATGCACACTCGTTAGTTCATGGTAAGTACTATTGTCCGTATACGTAACTATTTTAATAAACCAGCTTCTGTCCCCGAGTTCGTTTGTACGGTACCGTACCCAAAGGGTAAAAACGGGACCCTATTATTAGGGCTCCGTACCCAAAGGGTAAAAACGGGACCCTATTACTAAGACTCCACTGTCCGTCTGTCCGTCCGTCTGTCACCAGGCTGGAATATTTAAGTGGGGCTCCCATACAACCAACGTGTTTTTTTTTTGTAATGGTACGGAACCCTTTTCGTTCGCGAGTCCGACTCGCACTTGGTCGGTTTTTATTATTGGGGTGTTATGGGCCTAAGAGTGCCGCATCGACCAAACATTGATCTATTGTGACGGCCCTTGAAAGTACATTACTAATGCCCGTTGCATCCATAAAATTACAGTTTCTTTGGGCCGTAATGTTCTGTACCTCATAGGGTTGCAATACGTGCCGCCCTAAGTAAGTAGGTACTTCTTTTTGACATTATTGGTCCACAGGAACAAATAATGTGCATTGCAGTCTCCTCTGACTGTCTCTGAGTTCATTAGCGTGGGATGATATAGCTTCCTCGGGCCTTAAACTATCTCCATACGTCCGTAAGGTAGCGTGTGTGAACTGTAGGATGCAGCTTTAACGTGAAATGTCAATGTCAAGTTTAAGTTTCCGATGTAAGCCAAAACATGGCAGATCTTCCAACGCGCACCGTCCGTATTGTAGTCGACTTAGGTACCTATCTCACAGTCCCTATTGTAGTAAACTTATCTACACTCAAGACCGTAATCGGTTGATCGCAGTACGGAGCCTTTCAATCGATCAAGCCCATCGAGAGGTAATAAATCGAGTCGCAATCGGGCCTCGGATAGAATGGTCGGAAACAAAGGGAAGCATGATTTACTTGTAACGAAGTGTTCTTGAGAGTGAAGCGAAGCGGGGCATTGATTGGGGTGTATTTTAAGATGAGAAGGGAACGAATAGACAACGGAATCGCATAAACAGGTAAAATACAGATGAGATAAATTTGAGAAAAATTGAAAATTTTGAATTTGAATTTTTGATGAGAAAAATGGCGCTGAAACTTTAAAAGTTCATACACGATGTACTGTCGTGTTGTGTCCTTTTTTAAGGGGCCCACAGATTACCAGTTCGGCGGACGATATCAGCCTGTCAGTTGTTCGGAGCTGTAAAATTTTGCGTTTAACTGACAGGCTGATATCGTCCGACGAACTGGTAATCAGTGCCCTTTACGCTATTTACTATCTTTTGCGCTATCCCTATTAATATATTGAATGGCTCTTTATTTTTTTTTATATTTTAAGCGACTCGAATCTTGTTTACCATACGATTAAATAAATTAAAATATTACGAGGTAACAGACAGACAGACCGACAGACTTACTTTCGCATTTATAATATACAGGGTGTTTGGTACATCGTTTGCCAAATTAAAACGGCAGATAGGTTGAGTTATTTGCTATCTTCCCAGGCCTAGAAATTTTTAATTTTGCGCACTTTTTTTTCCCAGCTCCATGCCAGCTTTTCGTAAATTTCAAATTTTTACTTGCGCAGTAGTAAAAAAAACATGGCCATTTTTTTTTTCTAGGCATGAGCAGATAGCAAATGACTCAACCTATCTGCCGTTTTAATTTGGCAAACGATGTACCAAACACCCTGTATATATTATATTTGACATATTCAACATTGCAAATTTTAATAACATAATTTCTTAATTTAAAAACAACAACAAAACAAAACGTCAAATTTATTTTCATAATCAGATCAATCCATTACAATCAAGATTTGTTTGGAGCGACACAATCAATTCGGACCGTGTGCTACTTTTGACCGCGCGCGAGTCAAAATCACCAGTGTAATGAGACCCCCTGATCCATATCAACAATATGCAATCAGAGACCTCTCTTAAACTGGTTATTAAACCTTTAACGCGTAGACCAGAATGACTGTACTTTGTGTACCGATACAAAGGTCCCTTTTAGTTTAATGACTTCTTAAAAAATATTTGTCACGAAAACACGAGGGAGGTAAAATATCTGAGATTGACTTTTGAAAGAAAAATCATTCAAATGTCGACCTTGTTGTCAAAGTGAAAAGATTGTGATTGTAATGAGTGTGTGTGATGCATTAATATTTAATGCTCGTTTTAAATTATTTTGATTAAAGGCCTTAACTTAAAGCTGGAAACAAATTATCGGACGCGGCTGACGGACGCGGCTCACAGCCGCGACTTATAGGTATCTAGATAATGAATATACACTGAACTGTGCAAACTATCGGAGGTAAGCCGTGGACGTAACCTTGTGCTGACCTTGGGCCTTCGGACATCCGACAGAAATCTGGCGCGCTGGATGTTCCTGTCAGCCGCAAGCCACGTCCCGAACACTGTGCACACTTTTATGTCGCGCCCGTCAGCCGCGTCCGATAATTTGTTTCCAGCTTTAAAGCACCATACCCAAAAATATCATACTACATTCATAAAAGGCTGGCTATAATTTGTTTGTCTTCCCCATACATTAGAACACAACTTAACCGAATCAAAATGTTATTTTATTTATTCGTCAAAATTTGATAGAAGTTTGACGTTTAAAATAACACTTGCACTGCGTGGGCTATCAAAACCGCTGCAGACTTGTCTTGGCCTAACTCTACTTACTTTCAAAAAAATACATAGGTCACTAGATAAGTTTTGTAATAGACAAATATGAAACAAAGAGGAGGCCTATATTTCCATAGACAATGATTGGCCGGAAAACATTTACTTTTTTTTTAAATTTACCCTTTCACTGTAGTCTTACCACGAGTATGACACTGACCTGACACAGACATATTCGGTAACGTCTGCGTAACTTAAATTCTATACATCTAGCTCGTACTAATATGCCAGTACCTGTGGCCAGTACTTACGAGCGAGATGCATAGAAAGCAAGTTTATCAGACGTTAGCGAATAATTATGTCAGTGTCAAACTAGTGGTAAAAGGCTACAATTTAAGGTGGAATTATTTTATTTGTCTAATCCAATTTCTATAGTAAAATATCAATGGTAATATTACTATGCACAACATTGTCTTGTGTCACGAACGGAAAAAATCACGAAATTATCATAATATTAATTAATTGGTTGTAATGAATAGAATCGGGCGTTACTTTGCGGAAATCCATATTAATAAAAAAAATATATTACTTTGCTAATCCGCGAAAAGATAACTTGCTAGTCAATCAGTGCTAACCCGTTATACTTACTTGGGTATTTTTACATGCAATTAATGTTCCCACCCTCCAACCGCAAAAATAAATACGCAAATAAACATAGTATTGTTCTTTTGGTGGTGGTTTGTTATATTTATTTGCGTATTTATTTTTGCAGTGGGAGGGTGGGAACACTGGGAACATTAATTGCATGTAAAAATACGCAAGTAAAAGTATAACGGGTTAGCACTGATTGACTAGGACGTTATCTTTTCGCGGATTAGCAAAGTAATATTTTGGTTTGAATTAATTTAATTGAATTAATTGGTTGTATATTCTATGTCCGTCCAAAAACCAGTTACTTTTAGGTACTTCAGCATAAATAAAAAAAACTTCATATTAGCACTCTCCCGCTTTCATCCAAAAACTTTTACCTAAGACTTAATCCTAGTGAAAGAAAACAAAGTTAGAGACATTTCAGCATCACTCAGTCTAATAAGCCTATTAATTAAGCCGGGAAATCCCGGGATTCAATCTGCAAGTCCCGGTACATCCACGTTTGCCGGGAAGTTAATTTTTTAGATGAACTGAGAGACGGTGCCCGGAATTATCATGGCAGTGAGGCCCGGTCGCAGTAAACAGTAACGTGGCAGTAGTGAAAAGATTGGATGCGATATTTTGTGCAAAAAAACAAAGTTGCTAAGGCTAAATTTTGAAAAAACTGCTGGATGCCCGAAGTCGATCTTGGCCTCCAAAACCAAAGACCGCCATGCTTCTCTGTTCCGAGTTCACTAAGGTTTTCTTGCACTTCGTGTCTCCAGCGGTACCTAGGACAAATCATGTTATAAGTACTTATCCACAAATACAAAATGTATTTATTATTCTAAGGATCTCTTAGTCAGTACGATAGCAGGTAACTGAACTAGATCTTGTTTTATAAGCGGTTATTTCAAAAGAGCTTCAACTGACTCCTGTCCACCCTACTTTGACTACCTACTTATAAAAAGTGTGAGTACTTACTTACATACCACTATATGTCGCTTGGACAACAAGCAAAGTGGAAACTTGTATTGTCATCATCATCAAACAGATAGTGACAGCTGCCTAGCCTATACTGGAACACATTTCGTTCCATATTGTTCATATCATTTACATTTTTATTAAAATTTATAAGTACTAAGTATTGTATTTTTAGGGCCGTGGAATACAATATTATATGTTGATTTAGCTTTTGTAAAACACTGGGAAGCAAGTACAGGTCCGTTCAAGTTCAAAGAGAGGGTATATGAGAATTGCCACAGAAAAATAATGTAACTTAGTGTTGCTACATTTCAATGTATAACTCGATTTAATTAAGTATCGATTGCATTTGATTATATTATTGTGATTGATTTTTGTTTATAAATATTATTAAATAAAACCAACACTAAGTAGGTTCGAATCGACATATATAAGTACAGGTCAATGTGTATACTGTTCTTATAACACCCACTGTTCTCGGATGTACAAAACACGATTACAATAAAAACTCGGGGAAAAGTGGCTGCTATTTCACAGAACCCTGTATCTGACAAATGGAATTGACATGTAGGTATTCACTGGAACAAAACGATTCTAGCGAATTACTTTGTGTTTATTAAATTTAATTTTGCTTTTGTACATTTCATGCCATTTTCAGTCGCAACGATTTATTGAAACGAGAAAATCAGCAATCAAATGGAATTGAATAAACGGATAAATGTGTTTTTGCATTGGGTGTAGGTAGTATTTTTTCTTTATAGCATTTTTTATTGTTGAAATAAGTTACTTCTAGTTGCTTTCTTTACATGACTCACTTGACTTATAGTCCTATGTCCCTTCGATGCCGCCGAGGGCGTCCAGAGTGCCCCACCATCTGGATCGGTCTTGAGCTTCGTGATTGAGTTCGCTCCAAGTCTCCCCAATAGCCTTCCCCTCTGCAATAATAATTGTAGATATCTCTGTTTGTACCTATGGCTGACTGCTAGATAATGCCATTTGGCATTAAGTCCGCCATTTGTACATTGTTGTATATATTTTGTGCAATAAAGTTTAAATGAATAAATAAATAATAGTCCGGTGCCAGGCGCCAGATTTCTTTACATGCGGATTGTTAATTCAGCATTGGGGCTATTCATAAATTACGTCATTTCAAATTAGGGGGGGGGGGTCTGGACATCGGATGACGGTAGCATGAAGTAGGAGGAAATGGGGTCATTTGAAGCATGATTTTTGGATGATTATAGGGGGGGGGGGGGGGGTCAAATTAAAAGGAAGATTATTTGGATTAGATTCCCATTATTTTATTAACAAGCTAATTCACGTGAATACATGGTCAAGTAGTCAGTAAAAAATGCATTAGATATCATTATACTATCGCCTTGCACGTTGTTTTGCTTAAAAAACTGGATGCAGCTTTACGAATAAATCTAATCCACCGATAGTGTAAAAACACAGTATGTAGCTTAGGGAGATATTTTTAACCTGGAGGTTGTGGATTTGAATCTTGTGGTCAATTAATCTCTCAAAATAGGTAGGTATCTGTTGTAAAATAAATTAAGCAGGATGGGTAAATTTGGACTAACACATAATGACCCAGCGTATTGACACATAAAGATCCGACGTATTTAATAAACATAGATCCTAAATACATCCACTGAAAATGGCGTTTACGTTAAACTACTTAATGCAAAAACTACTTATGAAACCTGCTTAATTAAAACCAAAATATTACTTTGCTAATCCGCTGATTGACTAACTCGTTATCTTTTCGCGGATTAGCAAAGTAATATTTTGGTTTTAATTAATATGGATTTCCGCAAAGTAACGCCTGATTATATTCACTATTTGAAAACCTGCTTAAGTTGCATACATTATGTACCTAGAGAATATTCTCCATAAAATGATGTTAGTTACTACATGCTGCACTTTGCCAAAGTATCCCCGGTTCTGAGGGCCTACCGCGAAGCACATTCGACGTGTTTCCTCCCTGTCACACTTACGTACGAATTTACAAGTGCGACAAAGAGGCTACGAGTCGAACGTGGTTCGCGGTAGGCCTCTGAGCGTCAAGTATAAAAATGCTCGGCATGTAGTATTAGATTTAGCACACTTGCTCTGTCGAATACATACGTACCTTTATCCAGCTCAAGCGAATTTAAACCGTCGCACAAGAAAATATGGTCGAGTTTAGAATGCGAGTGTAATTTTAATTTGTTATAAATGTATGCATGGCGTTTCGTTTTTAATGGTGTGATAGAAGAGTGTCGTATGTGTTGAATAAAATATGTTCGTAGGTAAATACGTAGAATTGAATGGACTGTTTATGGTGTACCTATTGCAGGATCCGTATTTGAATGTGAGTGAAAAAGTACAGGCACAGATAATATTGACTCGAATTTACGGATGCAAAAGGGTATAGCCGGATCAGGCCGCGTAGCCAAGATGCCAATCGCTTACGCTCCGTAGCGATCGAAACGCAACTGTCACTGTCGCGCTAATATGGAAGAGTGATAGAGAGACATAATGCTTTTCGTTGTCGAAGCGATAGCGATTGTAACCTTGGCTAGGCCGGCAGCATGGCCAAACTGCCCTTAGCGAAAAAAATAATTTCTTTTTACTGGATTATTAACCTATATATATATGTAGTGCTTTCACCAAAAATTAAGTCTCAAATCCTTCAGGTTTAAAAAAAAAGAAAAAACATTTTTATTTTATTACAGCAATCTGATTTCTTTGTAATTTGGGTATGTTGTATATACAATTAAAGTCGCTTTCTGAAAAAATAAATATTGAATTATCTCTTGAAAAAATAGTAAAACTATGGAGTTGAAAATTTTCAGAAAAATAAAAAAATTACGTGCGAGGTTGCGACAGTTATCAAATTTACATATTTCATGTAGAATTTAATAATGTTTAACATATATTAAAAAAAAATTAAAATCGGGATTAATAGTGTGAAAAACTCGAATTTGTAACATCCCATAATGTAAAAGTATACAGAGTGCCCAGTAATTAATGGACAACCTTCTAACCATTACCTTAGGCTGGTCCAGAAAATGCATTTATCTAACCTGCTAACTAGTAAAAAAGACAGAAAAGTTCGATTATCTCGACAACCACGAAACTTTTACAAGACCTATAAGTGGACCAGCCTAAGGTGCCCTGTCGATGGTTAGATGGTTGTCCATTAATTACTGGGCACCCTGTATGTCAGTTTTGACACTGTCAGTGACTCATGGTACGGGTACGGACGTGAACCCGGAACCGTAGCCAATTAAGCTTTACCTTTAAGGTTTTTTTATACAGAAATGTTGACAGACCTTAGGTAGGTTTAATTTGTGCATTAATTAATACTTTGTTGTTTATTTACAGGTAAGTTTCAAACGGTTTGGTCAAATTGGTAAAGTACTAGTTTATAAGGTTTTGTCTGCGATCTAAATTAATACTAAATGCATTGTTTTTGGGTAAAAATTGATGTGTAATTGCACCCTACGGTACGAGACACCTTGTATAACACATTCACTACCAGCGACCCGCTAGGCGGGTACTCTGTTCGTAGGCGCTTTCCGCTACATACGGTTTTCCTCGTGTTAACGGCTACGCTCGTAGCGCGTAGCTCGCGCTGGTACTGAATGTGATAATATTATTATTATGTAATTTATGTATGTGGGTTGTCACTAGGCATTATGGCTCCTCTACAGGATGGGCCAACGCCGGCCACTCCAAGGGACGCGTTTATGCGTTAGAGGGAGCAAGTGATATTGCTATCTCATTCTACCGCATGGCTGCGTCCCTTGGAGTGGCCGGCGTTGGCCCATCGTGTAGAGGAGCCATTAGGTACCTATTGAACCAGAAGTGAGCGCTCTGCTGACATTTAGAGTCTCCTTATATGCCAGAGGTCCATACACTCAATAACAATTGAAAGAGCTATTTTCAGTTAAACACATGAGGACACTAAAAATTGTTCACTTTTTAAGCAAAAATGCAAATGCTTCATTTCAAATACAAATACAAATTTTGATGCGATTATCATGGGATTAGTTGTCAAGCGTACCCCAGGCAAAATTGCCGGGATAAAGCGAGGAAGAAGAATTTGTGTTCTTCTCTGTATTGTTACTTTCCGTGATTCTCCACTCTTGATGGTCTCATCGGAAGAACAGCGCTGGAAGCCACCAGCAACATGCTGAGATGAGGCCATTTCGTGGCACTTTAATCTTATTTTGTGTTTTCTTTTATAATATATATTGTCTCGTTTGTTTGTGCTTACGCATAAATGATATTCTATTCTATTGTCTTTTTCAATATGTGGTGAACTTATAATCGTAAGTTTCTAAGGTTAATTTGCGTTCTAGTGAACAAAGTAAGTACCTAGGTGGTTAGAACCCGTCAGTCCCATGTCATTGGCATGAAGCCATTTGTGTGCAAAGCGCAGTTGTAAACTCAATCACAGCGATGAGCTTTGAGCCATGTTCATATGATCCGTACATTATGTACTCTATGTAGCCAGCGGATACACATACTACGAGTTTAACACGGCTGTATTCGCTATCTAAGCCGAATCTCACTAAATCTCACGTGGGGGAGAGGAGGAGTTTGGGCAAATGTCACGACATCTCGCCGGTCACCATGGATGAGAGGGGACAAAAAATCATTAAAAAAAAAAAAAAAATTCCTCCGTACCGATACTTTTTGAAGAAATTGACTTTACTCATTAAATATAAACGCACAAGAAAAAAATCTCCGTTTAATTTTGGGACTGCAAAATAAGCTAACTATAACAAGTCCCGCAGACTTGTCCGAACTGGGATAAAGAGATTCCACTAATGTGCCCAGTTCTGTAACGACCACTAGTCTGAATCCTTAACTCTCTACTTAAGAGGGTTGTTATGAATCTTAAGCAGCCTTTGTGAACATCAGCATTATGTTGTATGCAGATAACAATTCATTTATCATTTTAGAAAGAGCATGTAAGGTCAGGCTCAGTGTAGAGTAGAGGTACTTGAAAGAGATTATTCGTAGACACGTCTTTTTCTTCCTGCCCTTATCCCACGTTATGTGGGGTCGGCACAACATGTTTTTCTCTTCCATTCTCCTCTGTCTTTCGTCTCCTCAGCACACAATCCTTTCATTCTCATATCCTCTTTCACACAATCCATCCATCGTTTTTTGGGTCTACCATCCGCTCCCCGTCCATCAACTTTGATCCCTAACATTCTTTTGCCTATACATATGGCATTCATCCCTCATTCATTATATGCCCATACCACGCTATCATACTACTCGTCATCTTCTTTACCGGTGCTACTTTCAAACTTTCCCTTATATACTCATATATAATTCGTAGACACTATGGACATAATAAGCAAAAGGGAGTATCTGCGCAGCACTTACGTCCCTTGGGATTTTTTGTGCGAAAATTTAAAAACAGAAACAGTTGAAATAGTTTAATTGAAAGTATTTGTTAGCCTTTATTTTTTTTTTTATAATAGTTTATTCATCACACATGGTAATAGGTACATTAAAGATATACATCGTGTACACAATATCTATACTACTAACAAGTGCGACTAGTCAGGAAATATTAAACTAAGATGCATGCATGTCATAATTTGTAACATTCACATTTCATTAAATTCATTTAAGTTATACAGAGTATTTTTTAATAATAGGTCTTTCACTTGAGCACGAAACACTGTCAATCTTGATTCCTTTTTGAGATGTTCGGGTAATTTATTATATAAATTACGACCAATAACTCCTGGCATTTTTTTTGCCATTGCGATTTTATGGGGGCTCATACAGAGGTCATTTGGATAACGATTTGGGCGCTCCGATTCTCCTTTCTTTCTGAACGTGTGTATATTCTCCCTGACAAACATAATAGTTTCATATATGTATTGGGCCACTGATGTCATGATTTTCAGGGTTTTGAAAAACTCTCGGCATGTGTCTTTGTATCCAGCATTCATGATCACTCTTATAGCCTGCTTTTGCATTTTCAGTACTCTCTCATGGTCCGATGAGTTTCCCCACAGTATTATACCATATGTCATAAATGTCATAATAGAGTGTACATAAGCGTAATATGATTGAATGAGACACTTACGTGAAATAATTGTGCGAAGTTGTTTAAGGGCGTAAACGCCAGTTGCCATTTTAGCACATACATTATCTATATGAGTCTTCCATGTCATAGCAGGATCAATGGTAAAGCCTAACATTTTAACCATAGTCGAACTTTTTAAGCAGGAACCATTTGAGAGATCTATTTTTACTTCATCACGGATAGGACTTTACTTCTATCTCTATTATTATCTGGATAATTTGAATTCAAATAACAACATCCACGTTTATACGAGTACATCGCACCTTATGGCCCGATTCGAACTTTAAGATACGTCAATACGTCTAGATACGATATAGATTAGTGTCAGTGTCAAAAGTGACGTTTTTGTTTAACACTGACATAATCCGATCCATATCGTATCTAGACCAAATATTTGACGTATATTAAAGTTCGAATCGGGCCGTTAAATGCAGTTAACGTAAAGCTAGAACGTAAAAATATCATCGCAAAAATCGTGCGTTGAACGAGCTCACAACTTGAAACTTTAAACGCGTTGTATCGTAACAAGCGTTTTTTTACTCGAGTGCCAAACGCACGGCTTCAATTTTCGTTAAATATATGTTAGTTGTTTAAATACATAAATTAGTCCTTTACCTATACCTATAGATAACAGGAAAACCTATTAGAAATGTGCAGTCAAGCGTGATGAGTCGGACTTAATTAAGTAGGTACTTAAGATGGCCACTGACGAGCCTTCCAACAGTCCAAATAGCGTGGCTGCAATCCAAAATCGGTCCGTGAATGTCAAAAACGTACAATGTTTAATATTAGGATGCCGTCCATTTGGATGAATCCATT
Organism: Cydia splendana; assembly: GCF_910591565.1. Lineage (NCBI taxonomy): Eukaryota > Metazoa > Arthropoda > Insecta > Lepidoptera > Tortricidae > Cydia > Cydia splendana. The sequence goes on along the minus strand of NC_085981.1, from coordinate 7,602,684 downwards.
GTAACGGCATCCATTTGGAAGGCTCGTCAGTGGCCTGCTTTAGTTTTTGATCCGACCCTACGGATTTTTTAAAGGCATTTCACTCACGTTTAACAAAAAAAATACATTGTTAAAAATTGTGTAATGTGCGGAACCCTTGGAACGCAAGTCCGACTCGCCCCTGTTATTTAACCGTTCTGTCGCAATGATTTATGTATGCGAAATTGCTGCTTTCTAGCACCAACGAAGCCTCGGACAGATAGACAGACATGGCGAAACTATAAGGGGTTCTAGGTGACTACGAAACCCGAAAAATGAGACTAGTTCTAATATTTACGGCTTATCTTCTCACATATATCTAATGAGGCCATGCAAGTTGTTTTAAAATTGCAGCCTATTTTTCCAGTAATCAGATGCAAATGTACTAGCCCAAACTATTACAAGTTTTCATAGAAAACTACCTCGACCTTGACCGTACATAGCCTTATAACATACCTACTCCACGGGCCCCAAATGGGGCCATAAAACAAACAAAGCTGCCGGGGCCCCAGTCACTTCCTAAACACACTCCGACATTACTTCATATTACTTGCATATTTTTTATTACAAACTCAGTGAACTGAGGCATGAAGAGTATAGGCACAGTAGGTCCACATATTAACTCACATTGGTCTATCGCGAATTTTTTTACCTGTAAGCTGTAAGTTGCTGTACTTAATAATAAAAAAATATATATATATATATTATCTTTAAAAAAAAAGTTATAAAATAAATTCGCGATAGACCCGTCTATAAATGTGAGTTAATATGTGTTCAATACGCGATTTTTTTTAATATTATACAGGAGGTCCAGTAGGTCCAGTAGGCTTCGGATAGGAACACTGCGTCAGTAGTCAGTATCCCGCCCGCGAGAAAGACTACCCATCCCTCTCTAATTAAATATAGTTAGAAAAGACGGGTAGTCTATCTTGCGGGCGATATACGGTCGCGACGCTCCTGTGGTAAACCGACGGTCCGCTTATATCGTCGGGTGACAAGCAAACCTCACTAAGTAGGTACTATGAAAAAATTAAAGTAACAATGCACTTTATTACACTTGTAACACGGTTTATTGTCCAATAATTTCGATGATGTTAGTTAGTGACTTTTGCTTGTCACCCGGCGATATTTACTAGTTTATTTAACTACATTAAGGTTTTGAGTCGAAGATATCTTTTGCCAAGAAAATTGTCAGTAGCCTACATTTATGACGTCCTTGATTTTGCAAATAAAAAGGTTAGCTGGAAAAAAATCCCTCATAGGGATAAGTTTGTACTTTCAAAAACTACAGCTTTAAGATTACCTTTTCTGTGTAGGTATTTCTGTACACCTGTAGCAAACACCGACGTTTGGACAGTAACTATGTCGAGAGTAGGTACGGTCGAAAGTATTAATTTATGACCCATTTTGTATCTTGTCACGGTGACAATAGTAATGAGGTCTCTAGCGACTTTCTTATTTGATTGTCACTGTGACAAGGTACGAAATGGGTGATAAATTAAAACTTTCGACTGTACTGGGCATTATGCTGAGTGCGGATCCTAATTTTAGCGTGTGTTTTGGATGTATTCTTTTTCTTAATGTACTATGTTGTGGCGTTAAATGTATTTTTTTTCTTCTAGAATCTTGAATACTTTTTTAACATCTCGCTAATCTGCTGTATCTAAATAGCTTGTGCCAAGTGTTACACATGGAATCTCAGGTCCCTTTAAAAATGCACCTTCAGGAAAGATCCTAGAGTCTTTTTTACGATGCCACATGTTTCAAGATAGATTACTTTTATAGCACCCATGAAAATGCCTCACTTCCTTCGGTTGTAAACAAAAAATGACAAATTTATACCATGCATACATTTAGTATACATTTCTAAACATAGACGAGTGGAGGAAGAGGGGGGAGGCCTTTGCCCAGCAGTGGGACACAGTGGGCTCTGAATAATAATAATACATTTATAATGTTTTTATATGTATTTTTATTGTTTTTTATGTGTTTTTGTATTTTACTTTTATATTCATGTTTTAAAGAACCTAACTTATGAAGAAAAATAAATACAGAATAAATAATACATTTAGTATGTATGGTACGGGTTTTCTTCAATTTGTTGTTTTGTATTGGAAATTTAAATTACCATGTCTCTTAATCTGACAAAGTAAAATCTTGTTTATAATGCTTCATTGGATGTGATAGGATGTCATCATCATCATCAGCCTACTCTCGTCCACAGCTGAACATAGGCCTCTCCTTTTGCACGCCATTGAGCACGATTTGCGGCAACTCTGATCCAGCTAAAATGATAGGATAGCTAAACCGAAAATCAAAATAGGTTTTTTAAAGCTAGGTACTAAAAATACATTTACAAGAACAGACTTTGGAGGAAAGGATTTCCACTTTACTCTTATTTATCAGGTTTTTGGTTTAGATTATTTATAGTACATATTTACATAAAAATTTTACTCCAGTAGTAAATATTATATGTTTTAAAATTGGTTAGTATCTTAAACCAAACAGATCCTGGTCAAAATACTAAATCATACTTATATTGAAAAATATTGGCAATTTAAAACCCCGAAAAAAAAAACATATAATAATTAAGTACATTATAATTATTTAATCCATCAAAAATCATGCCATGTCAAAACTCAAAATTAAGTAGGTAGGTACATACGCGCGAAGAAAACATAGGTAGGTACTCTCCTTCGATAGTCTAGTAAATACTGAAATCCATGTAATCTTAAAACAAACAAAAGACTTAAACCATAAAAGTCCGAAGCAAATTTTACGTCTCGACGCAGGTACTGTATAACGGCGGTATTTGAACTTATCTAACTCGAAAACAGTATTTTTCTCTCTAAATTCTAAACTGCCAATGTTTCCGGCTAGCTCCGGGAAGTTGTGAATTTACGGCGAGTCCGGACAAGTTCCGATATCTCATGCTGGTAATGTACTTGGAGTTATCCCCATATTCCTATACTTTTCTACAGGTAACGCTGTAAACTGGCTGTTTTTAGAGTTTCGTACTTGAAAAGGAATAAGTTTTTGGCAAAAAATTAATTTTTGGTACAAGTTTTTATCGTTGACTGTACTTTTCTTACGACAGACAACTAATACTCATCGAGACAATTCTAAAAACCCCTAACACAATTCGGTTGCGTTGATTTATCACAGAGTTCCTATGGCCACCTCCTGTCCCCATCATCAGATCAGCTCGATGGTATCAAAATATTGCATTGTCATCTGATTTATACATGCATGAAAAATTTCAGCTCAATCGGAAACCGGGTAGTGCATCAAATTTAACTTGCAAGATTTGATTACAGACCGACACACAGACAACGGGACAGGTGAAACTAAATAAAAGCTTGTAAAAACGGCCCCATCCTTATTCACTCGTATGTCTGTCCGTCTGTCACAATCAATTTGATTTGAAACTAATGGATCGATTAAGTTGAAATTTGGTACACATTAATTATCTAAATCGGTTATCCAAAGATTTACGTGTAATAAATGAATTCTAAACATGGGCCTCTTCTCATAACTCTTTTAAGTGAATCAATCTTTCGCGAATTACTAATCGAGCCGTCATATTTCGATAAAATTTGGTGAATAGATGGAGGTAAGTGTCTATTTAGTATGTGATGATGATGATGTTGATGTTATTCCTGTTATCCCTCATTAGAGACATAGGGCTCACAGAAGAATTCTCCATTTGTCGCGATCTTGAGTGGCTGCCTCCAGCTCTTTCCAGCCGAGTCCAGGAGCCAGCCTCCTTCTCAACTGATCGCCTCCATGTAGTACCTACAAGTCCTCCCAGACCGTCCTACTGCCAGCCTATCTCCTAAAAAATCTTCCTCTGAATTACGAACTAACGAAAGTTTATGAAAATCTGACGAAAAATATCGACAACAAAATAGAGATCGGCCAAATCAGAAAGGGGACACGCTTAGAGCATTTAATAACTGGAGTCGCCTTTAAGAGCTTACCCCTCTGCCGAAAAACCTACACAATTGTGCAAACTTTTGTATGGACTGACATGGATATTTCTACGTTACGTACAAATCATGTAACAATACATGACATCCCCTCCCCCGTAAAAATCGGCAGACTGTTTCGTACAGAAAATGACAGCCATGACGTCTCCAGTTAATGCTCTAAGGGGACACGCCAACCAATAACATTTTAATCTAATCTCTATTCTGGAATAGAGACCCTGAATGAAAACTGAATGAAAGCTGAAATGCACGGGTACACTTCAAAGGAGGGAATTATCTCTTTGGGACAAGATACCGGCAAGTCCGCGCTGAAAACAGAAATAAATGCAAGGAAAAACAGCTGCAACAAGCTTATGATTATAAAAGATAGGCCGGGAGTGGATTTGTTTTAGAGTTCTGATTTTGGAGGTAGATAAAACTGATATATACAAGTTACACAGGAAAACCTGTAATTGATCATACTATTGTATAATTTAGCATAGAAGCGCTGGTGGCCTAGCGGTAAGAGCGTGCGACTTTCAATCCGGAGGTTGCGGGTTCGAACCCCGGCTCGTACCAATGAGTTTTTCGGAACTTATATACGAAATATCATTTGATATTTTCTAGTCGCTTTTCGGTGAAGGAAAACATCGTGAGGAAACCGGACTAATCCCAATAAGGCTTCGCTTACCCTCTGGGTTGGAAGGTCAGATGGCAGTCGCTTTCGTAAAAAGTAGTGCCTACGCCTATTCTCGGGATTATTTGCCAAGCGGACCCCAGGCTCCCATGAGCCGTGGCAAAATGCCGGGACAACGCGAGGAAGATGGTGATTGTATAATTTAGCATAATATACATCTGTATCGCTTTTGGTTTTCACAATAAATAATAATAATAAACAGTACCCTATTATTGAGCCTCCGTAAGTCTTTCTGTCTGTGAATGTGCTGTATCTCATTAACTGTAATATATAATATAATATTTTTTTAATAGATAGATAATTTATTTTAAACTTGGCATAACATTTGCGTAAAATATCCGGTCATCCCGTTGCTAAACATTGTCATACAAAGAAAATAGAGCGTGTATAAGTTTTTTATGTGAAATTTCTGCTTGTGTAATTACAACAACTAAATATAAGATGAATTCAGAATTTTTTAAATGTGTTGAAAACTGCAGCACTAACTTTCTCACAAAAACCACGTCCTTACAATGTTTTTGCGCTTTTGTTCAAGTGCAAAAAAACACCAGCTCCCGGTCTAACAAAGAAATCTCTTTTTAACTCGATTCCATATCTCAAAAGTTTAGTGTTCTTTGTGGATCGCTCTTTTATTTCTTTGAATAAATTGGCTTTTGTATCAATACTATAAATTTATTTAAATAAAATGGTTTTCGTCTAGTTCTAGTTTATTCCAACAAAAGTATTCGATAAATTGCTCTAGTTTACTTTATTACGTACCTAAAGCCAAATAATGTTTTTTGTTTCAAGAATAATAAAAATTGATGTACTTACCTATTCATGTACATGTACAAGAAGTGTAGAAATTTTAACTGTACTCACTGTAAAACACTTAACAAACTTATACCATACTTACTTTACCTGACCGTGTATATTTTCCTATAAAAAGTTATTTACGTGAGACAATCAAAAGCGAATTGTATTCATACCGTATTCAGTAAATTACTTAAGAGCCCATCAACGTGCATACTAGCGCCACTGCTAAATAATCGTGATTATTTAAATTTAACGAAAGATATTCAAAAAAGAGGGCCGCTACGTTCTGTATTTTGTATTTAAGTACCTTTTGAATACATCAAACTAGTTTTTATGTTGCTGAATTTGTCAATCTATGTATGCGTTAAAAGTTACTTGTTTTGAGTTCACAGATCGAGGAATCCAGCAACATAAAAACTATATAGTTAGATGTATTCAAAAGGTACCTACTTAAATACAAAATAAAGTACGTAACGGCCCTCTTTTTTTAAATAATTTTCGTTAAATTTAAATAATCACGATTATTTAGCAGTGGCGCTAGTGTGCACGTTGATGGGCTCTTAATAATCATAGAACAGTAATAACTATGTGAGTTATGCAATAAAGAGTATTGAATTGTATTGTAATTAATTACCCTCGTTTTAATTAAATAAGATAACAAATTCGTCAGATGACAACCTTCAAGGTCATTGCCAAATGTCAACGGCTTGAAGCTGACAAAAAGAGTGGACTTAATCACAATAATTTTTCTTCGTAACTTTCTGAAAACACACTTTTCCTTTGCCAAAGATAATTAGCCGAGATTCAGTCCTCAGAATAAAGAAAACTTCGACCCTAATTGCTAAGTTTTTACAAGCTTTTTATAATTTCGTCTTTAATTAACAAGTTTTTTGTTACTTGGGTCTCCGTGTCGTCTACTCTATTTTATCATGATTAATTCATTACTCGATTGGTCTGTCGAAATAATTCCGAGAGGAAAAACTGCTAAAAAAACACAAAAAATCACGTTTGTTGTATGGAAACCCTGAAAATATTTATTTTACTTTGTTTTTAGTATTTTTTGTTATATCGGCAACAGAAATACATCATCTGTGAAAATTTCAACTGTCTAGCTATCACGGTTCATGAGTTACAACCTGGTGACATGACAGACGGACAGGCGGACGGACGGACAGCGGAGTCTTAGTAATAGGGTCCCGTTATTACCATTTGGGTACGGAACCCTAAAAAGTGGCGAATAATTCCGAAAAGCGCGACGAGATTGTGGAGAATATTTATGACAAAGCTTTTAAAAAATAGATGTAAACACCAGACGGTCTACATTAGGCTGTTCAGATATTTTTGAGCTACATATACTTCACATATTTTTAAACTGTAAAACAAGCTTGTTGTCCATTACATCACTTTTGGAATAAACCCAAACGAACCAACTCTTAACTCCATCTACATAACGTGCATTTGAACTTTGTGACCCCGGGTCAAACCGCAGATTACATATCGCTAGCCTGTACCTGTCACACTCTAGCTTACTTACATTTGTGTACGTATGACAAGGATGGAGGGGGTGGATCGTTGAGTTCCTGGGGCTGTGCCAATCGTGATCATTGCTACCGTGTATTCTCTATGCCTAACGAGTCTATCTTATATACAAACCAGTTAAACTTTTAGTTTGAAATCTTTAAACAACCATGTGTATTCGAAGACCAAGTATACTGGCTGGTTTCAAAATCCTTTGCCTCGTAAGTGTATGAAATAAGAACTGGCCAATTAGAGGTAACGGGTTATATTTAAGAATGGAAACGTGTTCTAAATTTGAAATGGGACGCGGCCATTTTAGGTTAGTACTGAAACTTGCTTAATGTAGGCTCGGGGTTGAAAATGCAACTGCATAGGTTGGTAGACAGATTTAGGTCTCCATTTGCATTAATTTTGCGCTAAGTGGAATCGTCTGCAAACGAAACGAAGCTATAGTAGCTCAAATGGTTTTAAACTTAGTTTTTATAATTATAAATTTCTAACCAATCTGTGCAATCAAACTACATTTAAGTAGATTTGGTAGTATGATTAAAAAAACTGAACAAGTGCGAGTCGCACTCGCGCACCGAGGGTTCCGTAATTATGCCGGGTGTATCGCGGTGGAAACACCGTCAGCTAGTCACATTAACTTGTAAAACATTTTTTATGTAAAACACCACGCGACAAGGTATGGACGTAGCAAGATAAGTAGGGGGGCGCAGAATAACTGGCCCTAAATGCCTTAAAATGGTGGAAATTTTACTAAAAATTTACGTCACAAATTATTTTATTTCTTTTAGAGAAAATTTAGATACACTGTGGTTTCATAAATCGTCGTTGTTTTGATAAAATACCTATTATTGTTAATGTAAAGTTTCCTTCTACTACCAACAACTGTTGTATGGGTGTCATATTTAACTGAAATAGTGCTGTAAATCTCTAGAAAGTGCTTTTGCCGCGAAGTAAAGTGCAGCGTAATAAAGGAAAGTGTAAGAAAGTGCTTTTTAATGAGGAACTTGCGAGTTCCCGGAATCATAATACAATAGACATTCACTTTAATTGAAAATAGCGTGGAATTATTGTAAGGTGTTTACAATTTATTACTAACTATACAACTGATTGTATTTTAGTTTTAGAACTTAATTTTTAGGTACTAATTGGAAATATAAATAAATAAATATTATAGGACAGTTTTACACAGATCGACCTAGTCCCACAGTAAGCTCAATAAAGCTTGTGTTGTGGGTACTATACTCGACGATACATCCCTTCAGGTGGCAAACTAGACAGGGTCACTAAGTAAGTAGCAAATGTATGAAGTCACAATCTCAATCAATGTGCTAACAGACACCTATGTCAGCCACACTTAACCATATGACACATTTACCCGTACTGGGGCCAGTTTCACAAAAGCTTGTAATTTGTAATACAAGTGGAAGTCCCTACTTTCTAACAAAAGCTGTCAAAAAGCTGCATCCGCTTGTATTACAAGTTACCTATGACCTTATATCTAAAGATAGGTTATATATACACGCTCTAAAATTGGAGCACTCACCTTGTGACAATTGTACAAGTTGCCTTTAGTCGCGCCCATGCAAGCGAGAAATGTGAATGTGCTAGCGAGGTCCCGCTCGCCGAAAGAGAAATAGACAAGCTTATGTTTAACAACGAGTATGAAAAAGATGAATGGAATGCGAAAATTAATAAAAAATAACAGATTTCTTCGTAGGTATAGAAATACATATGGAAGTGTTTTTTGTGCTCCTTATGTTTGAGTATAACCTATCTATAGTTATATAATATCATTGCAAGTTACAAGCTTTTGAGAAACGGGCCCCTTACTTTACTCATCTTACTGTAACTTAAGGAAAGTTATGTTTCAGCTGTGAAACCCCACTTTTGTCAAACAGTGCCCCTTAAATTATTCTGTATAACTACTTCTTATGGTAACTACCAAACTCCAATAGCACAACTTGCACCAAACTTCACAATAGCGGTCGAAACTTGAAAACAATATTGTTCGGAGATGAACACTCAAACACTGGGGCCTGTGGCTCTCGTGTTAACCTATTTCACTAGTTCCGGGTAAATGGAGGGTGAGGCTATAGTATTAAGAGGGGGCGTAAAGGAAATTAGAAGGGGTTAAAAGATATGGTGCGCTGCACAAGACTTTTTATCTCAATAGTCAGATCCGTAATAGCTACTTTATAAAATTACCGTTACTAAAATTAATCAGGGTGCATAGCCAACATGCCAATCGTTTACGTTCCGTAGCGAACGAAACGCAACTGTCACTGTCACACTAATATGGAAGAGTGACAGAGAGACACAAAGTGTTTCGTTGTCGTATCGCATTCGATTGTCACCTTGGCTAGACACCTTGATCCCCCGGCTTACACTGTAATAGGTAATAGTTTATACTGAAATTATATTGCTATGCTTTTTAACTCCTTTTATTGGAATAGGACTTCCTACAAAAGTTACGAAAGAGAAAGAGACAAGCTTAAATGTTTAACAAAATATATTAAAAAGATGAATGGTATGCGAAAATTTATTTAAAAAAAAATAAGGATAACTTCCTTATGTAGATTTTTCTCTGGTTTTTTAGATTGGTCATTGTCTAATGACAAGGACATAATTTGGACATAATTGTCCAAATAAGAGATGGTAAAATTTACTACAAATCATGTTTACGTCTTAAACTATTTCCTCCGCTACCGCTTCCGCTCCCTCCAAATCCCCCTCCCTTACCCAGTTTCTGAAGATGCTCCAACTTAATTAGAGATCGACATGTCGTTACTACAAAACCTACGGCGATTACACGAGATGACTTGATCCTTACGTGATACGGGGCCGTTTCGCGAAAGATTGTAACTCGTAATAGCCAATGCCTTTGTAATGAAACACGTCAGTATAAAACAGCAACTGTTTATTTCACGTGAATGCGGGTATCATGTACAAATAATAACTACCCACGACATCTCCCCCAAAAGGTATAAAACCCAACACCAAAAAGCTATACAATACAAGAATCAATTTTACATTTCATTAGCCTAGGCATTAACATAAGTATGTAGATAGCAGTAGTCTTAATAAAATATAAATACGATATTTTGTTACAACTTGACTACCATCCTATCCTCCCCTTAAAATAACGTTACATAAGGATATTTATGTTTAATACTTATCCGTCTGGTTTACATTATTTCCTACTTACATACGATAACACTCTTAATCGATCATGACAAGACCTTATTTCATAGCAATAAGGTTCACAGACCATTGAATCAGTGAAACTTCGATGGTAAGTTATTATTAATTATATTCATAGGAAGGCGACTATACTTATTTACTTGTTGTGTTCCTTTATTAGCATGTTAGATCTTTGTTGCTACCCAAAGATATGACATACTCGTACCTAACACACCTTTACATAATTTTATTTAAAATACTAGGTAGATATTGTACACAAAAAAAAATGTTATTACAGACTATCAGAATCATAATGCTTAGGTAAGTATATGCGATCGAGACATATACATAACGATTACATATTAATAAGAGTTAGTCATCTCTTGTATTTTAATTTTAAAAGAAATTAAAATGGGCTGTTTACTATATTTCTAAATAAATATGTAACCGTTTATTTTCACTTAGTGATTATTATTATTTTTGATTAATAAGTTTGGCTCGACTACGAGTCATTATAACAGTAGGCCTACTGCCGCTATCAACCTTATTGTCGACAGCATTAGGTTCAGTTTTACTTGTTTGACCTACTTCCTCGCACGCGTCCTTGAACTCGTCGTCGGCATCAGCTGACGCTGGCTGCACCGAATCCGAGGACGGTGCATTAGTACTAGTTTCGCACTTAATTAAATGGCGTCGATTGCGCCTAAACCTACCTCCTAGCTTATTTTCTATTATATAAGAGCGAGGTGTCTCGGCGTTACCTACAACGGTAGCACGAGTTCTCGTCTTTCCGTCTATACACACAACTTCATCGCCTGCGTGAAGCGAAGGAAGTGTCCTTGTGTGTTTATCGTAACATTCTTTAACCTTTATTTGATTACGCAACATTGTCGAATGTTCTGATGGGTCAATTGGCCGCGGGGTCAATAACCTAGGGTGCACCGGGAGCTTACATTTAAGTTGACGACCCATCAGAAGCTGTGCAGGAGAGCTTAAACCGTCCCTGGGAGTGTTACGATAGTTTAGCAAGGCTAAATAAAAATCCCCGTTTGTATTAATCGCTTTCTTAAGAAGAGATTTTACTGTCTGCACCGCGCGTTCGCTCTTACCGTTCGATTGTGGATAGTTTGGCGATGACGTCACATGATTAAACCCCCATTGTCTAGCGAACATTTTAAACTCTCGACTGCTATATTGAGTTCCGTTGTCACTAATCAGGGTTTCTGGGATGCCATGGCGCGAGAAAACTTCTTTCATGCTTTGTATTACTAAATTAGATGTTATATTTGGCAAATTACATACTTCTACATAGTTAGAGTAGTAGTCTACAATGATTAAAAAATATTTCTTCTGTAATTCAAATATATCGGAGCCGATTTTTTGCCATGGCAGCCCAGGAATCTCAACTGGAATCAGTGGTTCTCTCGCGGGAGCGTTTAGACTCTCCTGACAGGTGCGGCAGCGCTTCACAAATGCCTCGATATCCTGCGTGATGCCAGGCCAGAACACGACTTGCCTCGCGCGCCGCTTGCACCGGTCAATACCCATGTGACCTTCGTGAATAGTTTCGAGCATATCTGCTCTTAGCGCTCGCGGTACTAATACTAAGTTGTTTTTAAATATTACTCCATCCACTATAAATAGCTCTTCTCTAAATGACCAGTACAATTTTAATTCGCTCTCAACCTCAGATTTGTGATCTGGCCAACCTTTATTTATGTACTCGCTTAATTTTAAAAAATCTGTGTCGCGTTTGGTTTCTTTTTTAATGTGCGAAAGTTTGTTATTTGACATTGGTAAATTACCCACGAGTAATTTTACTTGACATATATTGTTTTTATGCACATCGTCACTGTAAAGATCCGGCAGCGAGGCACGAGACAAGGTATCTGGAATATACATGTATTTTCCTGGTTTATAAGTGACATGCAAGTCATAGTGTTGTAATCGCAGCAACATGCGCTGCAAGCGTGCTGGGACAGACATTAGCGGCTTTTTAAAAATACTCTCTAGGGGTTTATGGTCCGATTCTACGACTACCCTTTCCTTACCGAAAATGTACTGGTGAAAGCGCTCGCATGCAAACACTATCGCCAAAAGCTCCTTCTCCACCTGTGCGTAACGGCGCTGCGCGTCGGTTAGCGTACGCGAAGCAAACTCCACTGGCCGCCCGCCCTGCATGATCACAGCGCCCAGGGCGTCGCGCGACGCGTCAACCGACAGCAGCACCGGCGCTTCCACATCGTACAAAGCCAATACCCCTGCCCCACACACGACTTCTTTTAAGTCTTCGAATGCCTTTTGCTCGTTCTGCTCCCATCGCCAGTCATTATCTTTTTTTAACAAATTTGTCAACGGCGCCGCACGTTGCGAATGGTTTGGTATGAATTTAGATAGATAATTCACTGCCCCCAAAAACCTTTCCAAACTTTTCCTGTCGTGTGGCGTCGGCATCTCTTTTATTGCCCTAACCTTATTATCGTCAGGCCGCATTCCGTTTGCGTCGAAAATATGCCCTAAATATGTTACTGACTGTACCCCTATTTTGCATTTTTGTTTATTAAACTTAAGATTAATCTCTTTAGCTCTATTCAGAAGCGCGCCTAGTCTCTCGTCATGCTCGCGCCTAGTTTTTCCCCATACGATAATGTCATCGATAAAGCTGTCTACTCCCTCTAAATCTTCTAGAAGTTGCCGCATCTTACCATGAAACACCTCACTAGCACAATTAATACCAAAAGGTAAGCGCAAAAACTGCCATCTACCGAATGGCGTGGCAAACGTACACAGGTCGGCGCTCTCGTCGTCTAGCTGTACGACCCAGAAGCCCGAGTTGGCATCCAGCACCGAGAAGCAGGTGGCGCCGCGCAAGCGCGTGGCCAGCTCGGTGAGCGAGGGCAGCTGGTAGTGCGCGCGTCGCACCGCCACGTTTAGCTCGCGCGGATCAAGACATATGCGTATGCCGCCGTTTTTTTTGGCAACTAAAACTAGGGGATGCACCCATTGAGTAGGATGCGTCACTCTCCTGATTACTCCCATCTTTTCCATGTTTTTGAGCTCATCATACAGTCGATCTCTCAGGCCTAACGGAATCTTCCTAGTAGCGCTTATGACCGGCGGGACCGACTTATCTACAACGATATGGTATTTACCTGGCAGGCACCCTAAACCCGTGAATAGATCAGAATAATCATCTAGTTGTATGGCATTAATTCTTTTTACTAAGCCCATATCTTCACATGTCTCTCGTCCCAACACGCTTCCAACATCCATATCGGCAATCGCAAACGGCAAGTTATAACTTTTTTCCTTATACCACCATATTAAGTTACACTCACCTTTTATAGGAATTTTATGTTTAGTAAACGATTCAAGATTTATTTTCGGTATTTTTAACATACTTTCATCGAAACCTAGTGATATAAATTTATCAAAAGATATAACATTAAAATCTGCTCCCGAGTCGAGTTTAAATTGTTCAGAACCGTGTTCACAAAACAGAGTTTCCGTCCAACGCCCTCTACCACTCGAAGACGAAACCATGTCTATATAAAATGGTTCAGGTTCATCGGAATCGCTAGTCACGGAACCATGTTTTTCTATTTCATACACTCGTTTCACCCCATTGTCATCGCTGATGAACCTAGATCTACACATACGAGCAAAATGTCCACGGTGACCACAAGAAAAACATGTTACATACTGTGCCGGGCAATCTTGGTTGGCGCAGCGCGTCCCGCCGCAGCCGGCGCACTGGCGCTGCGCCGCCGCCGGGCCGGGCCCCGCGCGCCCGCCGCCGCCGCGCGCGCGCCGCTCGCCGAGCGCGCCGCCGCCGCCGCCGCGCCGAGCGACCCGAGCGCCGCCGCGCGCCCGTCGCCGCTCCACTACATGTACCTGTGCACTACTGGAACCCTCACTCGCGACACTTAATTGTTTACCGCTTTCCTTAGAAGCTTCCTCGGCTTGACACATCTTCATAGCTTTGTCTAAATCTAAGTCTTCACAGCGAAGAAGCCTGTCTCGTACGGTGACGTTCCGAACGCCACACACGATGCGATCCTTAAGAAAATCGTCTCCCAGCGTACCGAAATTGCAGTTCTTACTTAACAGCCTCAGCGCTGTCACATATGCCTGAATCGATTCGCCTTCCTCCTGGTTACGTGTAAAGAATTTATACCTCATTAGCGTTGTGTTTACTTTGGCGCCGAAATACCCGTCAAACTTTTTAATTATGGCTTGCACGTCGTCTTTTTCCGAGTCGGCGTCAAATGTAAATGTTTGAAACACATCGAAACCCTCTGAACCGATCAGATTAACAAGCAGGCTGGCTTGTACTGCGGCGGACTCGCTGCTCACACCGGAGGCCTTCACAAAAAGTAGGAATTGCTGTTTCCACCTTTTCCACGCATCGGCCCGCGTAACGGGACCGCCCTCCATGTTTAACTCAGGTGGTGGTCTGGCGTGTTCCATCTTTTAACTACGCCAATAACACTGTCTTACACAAAATAACTTTGTTATCTGTAGTTGTCCGGTGTTTGGGCACTGCACTTCAACTTATTTGTAATCGTAGCACCACAAAATTATTTAAAATAACTAACACCGCTGCCACCATGTAATGAAACACGTCAGTATAAAACAGCAACTGTTTATTTCACGTGAATGCGGGTATCATGTACAAATAATAACTACCCACGACAGCCTTTTTAACCCCCGACGCAAAAAGAGGGGTGAATATAGTCGTCTTTCTCCCATGGTTTCAATTGACTAACAAATGTCTTCAAAGGGTTTCTTCCAGGTTACCGAAACTAATGAAATCGGGCTATATCAAATTTAATGCCGCATTATGAAATGTTTTTTTTAATCATTTTCATGCAAGTGGTCTACAGAGTGGCAAAAAAATAACTACATTCCCGTTGCCAGGGAGGTTTTGGGATTATACTGAGCAACTTTTACTATGGGATAACTCCGAAATCGCGAAAAAATTTGGCTGTTTCATACATCTTGGCTGGTCCATTTTCTATCGGAGGCTTAATTTTTTTTATCCTCCATTAGAAATAGAATAGGGTATTTGACTACTAGTCAAATCAGTTACTTTTTTCGAACTGTTTAAACGATTTTGCTACTATGTAATTTATATGAAACACTAGCATGTGACATCAAAATCAAATTACCTGACTCTTTATAGTTGTATACGGGTTTTAAAATGGAAATAGTGTGTAAAAATAACTGCTGTCTACGTTTCTTTATTAACCTTCTGGTGCTTTATTTCATGCATGGTGTAATAGTTATTTGTTTTACAAGGGGGCAAAGTTGTTGTTTAACCGCTCGTGCTAATATTGATACCCGAGCAAGCGAAAGATTCCAAAATTGATCCACGAGCGTAGCAAGTGGTTCTAAAAATGGTATCTTGAGAGTTGCGAGGGCACGAGGGTTAAACAAAATTTGCCCCCCAGTGAAACACAAAATTGTTCACCACACCAACCCGAAGCAAATATTAAATGTAAAATATCAAACAAAATCAAATCCAAATAAATGTTATTAAATATTTATCACCCATAATCATCGTTTAAAAGTCAATTCTACCAGCAAACACAATAAAACAACTCAAAATTTGCATTTGCTTTGCCTCACATGTGAATAAAATGCAACTTTGCTATCAGTTTTTGAAGTGCAAAGTAAACCTTTCCGAGCTGGTGTGGTGAAAAGTAATTTATTTATAAATACAGTCAAATACACTATTGCAATACTAATGCACTGTGCGAGGAAGTAGGGATGCAGTATACTATTTCTATTTATAGGTACAGAGTATCGTCAAGTTCGCCTGTCGAACTATATCGAAGTTCGATTGACTTGGCCAACTATTCTGATATGCTTTTACGCTAATGGCATATGAATTAGCGCGTAACAAGAAGACACTTTAGTTAAGTAAGTAACAACATGCATTATATAGTCGTAGTTACCAAAGAGATGGGCAAATAGTTACCCAAGGGCGGGTATACCCGATACTTACCCACCAGCGGGTAAATACGCGAGTATTTTCGTTTTTCTTCTCAATTTGATGTGTTGTTCGTTCGATTCGGTCTTTTAATTTTAACAAAAATATTAATGCATTATGCAATCAATAAATCTCAATTGCTCAAGGTTGACTGGAAGGATCCCTTATAGGGATAAGTTCGTCTTTGTAAATTGTATATTTTTTTGTTTTATTGTATCTTTACCTGTCTCATGTACAATACAGTGTTTACATACATACATATTATTTATATGTATATATGATATAAATAATAATAGTCGCACTGTGCGTGCGGCCATTGCCGGGCCCACTCAATGAGTTGGCGAGTCACCCTGTCTCATACAATTTTGAGACTGATTGTCACGGCAGGTGTCCGCTAGTCTCCTCCCATAGCCTGATATCCAGTCCATCCAACATTCAAATCTATAGCCTATGCCCTTAGCTCCCATCGCAGCACGAAAGTGCTGCACTGCAATAGTCTTTGCACCTGGCGGGGACCATCTCCGGATGTATCATGTTGTGCGTTCGGGGATGGTATCCGCCACGTGTATCCCTTGCCTTTAGATTAATTTGTCTTAAAGGGCCTCTGCGCTGTTGGCTTCGGCCCCACGTACGCCTCCCAAAGGTCCGGGACCCCATGGTCCCGAGATATGGACAAGACATACAAATAATAATAATTTCAGCCTATATACGTCCCACTGCTGGGCACAGGTCTCCTCTCATGCGCGAGAGGGCTTGGGCTATAGTCCCCACGCTAGCCCAATGCGGATTGGGGACTTCACATACACCTTATACATACATATACTTACATATAAATACTTAGCGTAAAAGTGTATAACATTTAGTACTAACTAACAACTGTAACCTAGACAATCCTTTGTCTGGTTGAGGTCAAAAACTGAGATTTTATTGAATATATATTTAAGGTGCTCAAGTCACGCACCCCAAAAATATAGCAGACACCCACTAATAGTTTTCTCAAGAGACACATTACGAGTACAAAGGCCAAAAATAACACTTTATTTCACGCGCTACACAAACATTTTAAATTCAAAACCTAGAACATCTAGGCCCATTCTGTTTTTAAAGAATTTGTATGGTTTTCACCTTGTTTTGATACTTTGACTGAGAGCGCCAATTGGCAATAGCGCTTCGCGAAATGCGTAGACAAAAATCTATATTTCATTAGCTGCCTCTCTATCGCTCTTGCATATTCGAGCGAGATAAAGAAACTTCGATTTTCGTTTTTCGAGGTTGGGCCTCACGGCTTAGCCAAGATGAAAATCCTTGATAGAAAACCCCAATTGAAACTTAAGGGGCCCACAGATTACCAATTCGCCGGACGATATCAGCCTGTCAGTTAAACGCAAAAGGTGACAGTTCCGAACAACTGACAGGCTGATATCGTCCGGCGAACTAGTGCTTTTTTTTTTTTATAACATAGAAATCTGAGTCGGCCGGAAAAATCCGGCCCTATTTCTCATTACCCTAAAGGCAAAAGTTTTTATAGCTAGTACAACCTAATACTAACTAAACGAACTAGTGCCTAATCTGCGGGCCCCTTTAAATATTGCATGGGAACAGTCACGTGACTTTTCTGTCTCTTTGTTTGTCATGCCGATTTTTTTTTCGTTTGGCGTTTGTCGATATACGATTGTCACCTTGGCTAGGCCCCCAGGAGTCGTCTCATAAGGCATTGTATGTATGTATAAACTCTTTATTGTACAAAACACAAAACACAAATTTATGGCACAGGATAGGCAATACAAAGGCGAACTTATCCCTTTAAGGGATTTGTTTGCCTCACACTTTTTGGTGCACATTGTCTCACACTATTTGGTGCACGACTTTTAGACACGACTAAAGCGACTAAATGAGATAAAATTCTTATCAAATTTTAAACTGCAGGCGTATTATGGATGGCTTTATCCATGTGATAAAATAACTGTCACTTTTTAACACCGTGGGATAGAAAGTGACGGACACCGTTTTATCACGCTGTCACGTAGACAAGAACGACCATCATATCCGTACTTAAATAGTTATCATATACTATAGAAAAAGTGACAAAACCCTCCAGTGGCGTATACCGGATTCGAACCGGCGTCTTTAGTTATCGCGGCTAACGCCCTGCCGGTCTAGCCAAGGTGTCAATCGTTATCGCTTCGACAACGAAACGCTTTGTGTATCTCTATATATCACTCTTCAATATTAGTGCGACAGTGACAGTTGCGTTTCGATCGCTATGGAGCGTAAGCGATTGGCAAGTTGCCATATGTAGCGAGGTGGCCTAGGTGCTCAGCCGGCCTAGCCAAGGTGTCAATTGCTATCGCTTCGACAACGAAACGCTTTGTGTCTCTCTATCACTCTTACATATTAGTGCGGCAGTGACAGTTGCGTTTCGATCACTACGGAGCGAAAGCGATTGGCAATGTAGCGAGGGGCCTAGGTGCTCAGGCCGCGTAGCCAAGATGCCAATCTCGCTGCCGCACTAATACGGAAGAGCGATAGAGAGACATAATGCTTTTCGTTGTCGAAGCGATAGCGATTGTAACCTTGGCTAGGCCGGCAGGGCGTTTATCTCCAAAGCTGTTTTATCAAACTTTCCAGTCAGAATTGGCCTCCATGGCGGCTCAAGATAGATTGAAGGAAAATAATGTAACCCAGACGAGAGACATTTAATTTGGAAACTTACGAGACAATGGATACCCTTTTATAAAATGTAATTTAATCTAACGGCTTTGGGCGAAATTGCACTATCAAAAACTCTTTTATGTTTCAGACTTTGTTAAATACGAGTATCATGTTAAGTGCACTTTTAGATTCATCGTTTCGTTTATACATTATGAATATCTCAAAATCTATCTCGACGACGCGAAGCAGGAGGTCCCGGGCTCGAATGCTGGTAAGGGCATTTATTTGTGTGTTCATCTCCTGAGTTATGGATGTTTTCTTTGTATATAAGTATTTATATATATGTGTATATTATATGGTCGGACAGACAGACAGACGAACCAGTGATCCTATAACGGTTCCGTTTTTTCCTTTTGAGGTACAGAACCCTAACAAAGATAGCAAATAGATAATCTCAAACCATAATTTTTCTTTTAGAAGAAGACCTTCACGCGACCTTTCATTTCTTTAAATTCGTTTATTTGGTAGCTTACTCAATTTGAAATGGTAATGCCACTCGTAACAACGATAACAACTCTTGTTGGAGAATCGTTAGCAAATTATCATGGAATTGTGATTCAATTGTGAGGGCACAATCAAATCGTCGTATCCAGTATGTTAACCCTTAAACCATTTGACATTACTTTCTAGTCATTCGATTTCGACATAATTCTTATTGTAGACATGCGTTTTTGTTTTAAGTATGCTGTCAAGTATGTTGCCGCTATGGACCTACCATCTCACGGGACCAGTGTTTTAGTTAGCTTCAATCAAAAATCTATCCTTAATATTCCCTAATACATATTATAAATGAAAAAGTAACTCTGAGATGCAGGATCAGTATCGCCGTTATACGCGCCACCACTGCCACCAGCATCTGTATCCGAGGCACACGCCACCGCTTTAAGTCTACTGCCAGGTGGCTTGGGTTCGACGACGGTGGCGCCCTTCCACACATCGATAAAAACCTCTTTTGTACCCTAAATTTTTCAATGTATATTTGCCTATGTATTATTTCACTTATATTAAATGTCGTTTAATAAAAAATATTAAAAAAAAAAAATGTAACTGTCTGTCGGTCAGTTTACCTCTTCATGCTTAAACCGCTGAACCGATTGCGATGAAATTTGAGATGGATATAGTTTGAGGCCTGGGGAAGGACGAAGTTACTTATCTATCCAAAAGACGCGGGCAAAAGCCAGTTGCACCAAACCGTCTGTCACCTTTAAAGCGTTCGCTAAATTGTATTGTATGGGATGGAATTACTTTTACAAGAAGTTGCCTAAACAATATTACAGATAAAGTAACGTGAAATCAAATTATATTGTGGTACCATGTTTACCGTTAATTGATGTTTAAATGATACTGTTTCAACATTATAGTCTCTCGTAGGTCACTTGGGGGTTGTAGCCAGTGAGGCCGCAAATTAACTCTGAATGTAATTGTAATAACATTTATTTAGTTCTCGCTAAATTTGTTTGTTACCATAAAAGTATAAAACTTTGCCCTTAACATAACTTTGCACACCGCGTCACAGTTCAGTAAAAGCGAAATAACTTAACCTCTAAGCGCCCAGAGACCTATAAAAAGGTCTCCTGTTCCATTCTAATTTGAACTTTGTGTTGACAAAATAAAATTTCATTTTGCTTGGCAAGGTTTGACGTATGGGTGGCTAGAGGTTAAGGGGCCCACTGATTAACAGTCCACCGGACGGTATCGGCCTGTCAGTTGTTCGGTACTGTCAACAGACAAGCCGATACCGTCCGGCGGACTGTTAATCAGTGGGCCCCATTAAAAGTAGTTACAGATACACTTTCTGAATAAGGTGAAGAAAGTGTATCTGTAACTACTTTTAAGTTATTTCGCATTTACTGAACTGTGACGCGGTGTGCAAAGTTATGTTAAGGGCAAAGTTTTATACATTTACGGTAATTATTTTACAATAAACAAAGTTATAAATACACGAAATCATTCCCACGCCCAAAACCCCGATGTATGATTCTGACCTATAAGTATATAATAGTATGGATAATGTAGCTATCTAAATTATTGGGAAGGCGAACATATAGTAGAGCTGATACATGTATATGTGGAGCGAGATGTAGGAACGGAATGAGTATGTGACTCAATTGGCTTCCAATTCCGCGCACATGCATATGTAAACAGGATGTGTTAAGGGCAGGTGCATGTTACAGATTGTGTATGATTATATTATCTATTCAACCGTCGAGTATGGCATCATCATCACAGCTGAAAGTCAGATGACCTTTGTCTACTTGGATAATGAAATCAAAATATCATTAATCATTTATTATCAGGCAACAAAGGCCCATAGATAATTATACAATTATACATATAGCTTACAGACTAACAAGCATAAAATAATTATAAGGTATTTTAATAGCTGAAAGTCATTATCAGTGCGACTGCTACATCAGCGACAGTGTCACGTGCGTGTTGCCGAGCCGAACCCCGTGTAAACAATTTTTTGAAGTACTCCATATTGTAGTCTCTCTGACAGGAAACCTCACAAATTACAATTATTTAAGCCTCTGCAGCTGATGTAGGTTTATTGCTGTCATTCTACTGCATGTGGATGTCTACCGTCTCCAATTCTCCCTCAATTGCTCAAAGGTTAACTAGAAGAGATCCCTTAAAGGATTAAGTTCGCCTTTGTACTAATGACGAATGTTATTTTACCTATTTTGTTTTGATTTTTTTTTTCAATAAAGTGTTTTACTACTACATACTACTACTACGTGGCGACAACGGATACATATTATGATGTCTGTCAGACGTGACATGCTGATGTGACGTCGGCAGAGGGTTAACTATTTATCAACGAAAAATCATGTTAAGAAAGACATCCCCTTAACTTCAGAAGTCAAAACGAATCGACGCGAACTCGCGCGTCGTTTATTCAATTAAAGGCTTTATTCGTATCAGTTTAACAACTATTTTCACTTGTACTTTAACCACTATTTCCATTTCAATAACGGTGTAATACACAATATTTTAATGAAGTTGAAAGCTGTTTTTAGTAGATTGGCGGGCGGTAAGATAAAAATAAAGCGATATTTTGTAATTGAGCGTTTTCCAAAAAAAATTACATTTCATTCATGTCATTTTACTCCGAATCATTTGTACATTCACGCCTCATACATGAAAAAATGTGTACCAAGAGTTCCTTTCCAGATCGACACATTTTTGTATGAATATTTTTTTATTTGTATGAACGTGACGCACTGAAAAATATTTTTTTATACAAAATTTTGGGATACATTTATTCATGTATGAGGCGCGAGTGTACAAATGATTCTGAGTAAAATTAACCCAAGAAGTCAATATTTTGAAGACATGAAAGAAATGTATTTTTTTTTATGAAAACGCTCAATTTTAATTTTATAAGGCGGAAAGTTATCCTACTCCTAGTATGACAGCAGCATACGGCCGGTCGTTGTGGATATTTTAGGGGAATATGGTGACGACCGGTCTGGCCTAGTGGGTATAGTGACCCGGCCTGTGAAGCCGATGCTCCTGGGTTCGAATCCCGGTAAGGGCATTTATTTGTGTGATGAACACTGATATTTGTTCCTGAGTCATGGGTGTTTTCTATGTATATAAGTATGTATTTATCTATATTAGTATGTATATCGTCGCCTAGCACCCATACAAGCTTTGCTTTGTTTGGGGCTATAAGTTGATCTGTGTATTAAGATGTTCCATAATATTTATGTCTTTGACCAGTTTTGGATCCGTATTAAGATAACATTAAAGTGAAATTGTAAGTAATGTGTTAACACATTCAGCGTCCAGAACCCGACTGTCGGGGTACACTGTTTGTAGCAACTACGCAGTCCATACGGCGAAGACGTGGCTACGCGCTACGAGCGTTACCCATAGCACTTAGTGGCAATGAATGTGTTAAGGTTAAGACATCTGTAAAAATTTGCATTAGCCAGATGGTGCTTTCAACAAAATTAGTTCTTGATTAGATTTTTTTTTATGAAAGTCTAAGTGAATCAGCTACTATCTGTAGACTTTATAGATTATACAGTCGCGTCTGAAAATATCGATACGGACAAAGTGCCAAAAATATTTTTTATTCTGTCCCGTGAGCCAGGAGACAGTAGTAGCACAATTTGGACTCTTGTACCACATGTTACCATTGACATATATTGGTTGCACAACGCGATTGTTTGATGAGTTCGATCCCGCGCGCGATTGGTTGCAACTAGTTGCGTTAGACTGCACGATTGGCTCCAATTCGTGAGTCGGCTCGATTCGGGAAATGAATTAGAGACTCACTAGATATAAAATAGTAAAGATATGTGACGTTTCACTAAAAGAGGTACCTTATGGCGGCTGGCGCCGCGATTCGGGAAATGAATTAGAGATTCACTAGATATGAAATAGTGAAGATATGTGACGTTCCATGGAAAAAGGTACCTTATGGCGGCCGGCGCTTACGTCGCATAGCGCCACATTAATATTGGAGCGGCGTTAATAATAGCGTAAGCGCTAACCGCCATAAGGTACCTTTATCCGTGGGACGTCACATATATCTTTACTATATCTTATCTAGTTAATCTAGATAGACACTACTGAACTACCTAGCACCATTCTTACGGCGCGATTCGGGAAATGAATTAGAGATTCACTAGATATGAAATAGTAAAGATATGTGACGTTCCTCCGTCTTTAGATATACTTAGGTCAATGCATGTTATATTATCGTATTTGGTAAATGGCCCATTGTGGAAAAGCCTTATAACTAACCACAAACATGCATGTTTGCTAATTTTAATGCCATAAAACCAGGATTTTATGATTGACCCCGGCGACCGTTACAATGGTAATGAATGAGTGACAAAAACCAATAGATTTATACTCACGTACATCTACAACTAAGCCAGAAAATAGGTAGGGTGACTTCTATAGTTATTGGCCACTACATAGTGATTAGCCACTCCTAACAAATCAGAAAGAAACAAGCCAATTGAAGCCTTATTGTTAAGAGTGGCCAATTACTATGTAGTGGCCAATTACTATAGCAGTTATCCTATTTCAAGTCAACTAATTTTGTGATCGAATTTACAGATCCATTATCCTGTGTCGTAATAGTAAATTACAAAATAAAAAGCACGAATTCGATTACATAACCGAAACCCGACCAGCGACCAGATGGTTAATAAAATTGATTTGGATCATATTTCCCTGGAACGGCCTGGTAAAATTCTAGAAGAGGCCTAACAAAACGTTAATTTTCTTTTTAAATTTACTTACTTCAGTTGTGTACACTGTACAGGCTGCAGAAATGCATTTCACAGACCCTTCATAATAAGGCCCACCATCCCGGGCGTGCTCAGCAATCCCAACTTAAGAGGAGTTTGACATCTTTCTTATTTTCGTTCATCTTATTTGCACCATCAGCTACACTGAAAGAAATGTTTGCATAACAGTAAAAAATATTTTGGTGCCTGGTAGGGTTTTGCCCATAACTGGCCACCTGTTAGTAAATGGTCCCCCTAAACTAAAAATTAATTCTATTCACCTATAAACAGAATTCATTTTAGTATAAGGTGGCTAGTTATTGAAGCCTGGCCAGTTATTGAAACCTTCTACTAAAATG
This sequence comes from Cydia splendana, assembly GCF_910591565.1. NCBI lineage: Eukaryota > Metazoa > Arthropoda > Insecta > Lepidoptera > Tortricidae > Cydia > Cydia splendana. Next base: position 7,578,181 of record NC_085981.1, on the reverse strand, counting down.
AATTCTGTTTATAGGTGAATAGAATTCATTTTTAGTTTGGAGTGGCCGGTTATTGGCCGGTGGCCAGTTACTGGTGAATTACCCTACTTACATAATGATTGGGACTTGCGAACTATGTGTTACACTGGCCAACAAGTCGGTTTGTAAAAACAAAAACCGTATTATTCTGTTTAAGTATACTAGGTGAATAGAATTCATTTTTAGTTTGGAGTGGCCAGTTATTGACCGGTGGCCAGTTACTGGTGAATTACCCCACTTACATAATGATTGGGACTTGCGAACTATGTGTTACACCGGCCAACAAGTCGGTTTGTAAAAACAAAAACCGTATTATTTTGATCAATATCCAAATATAATAAAAATGTATTTCTTTATTACTTATGTTCAGTTATTTTTTTATGAGATCGGCTAATTTCTTTTCATTGTGCTGTTTATACTTTTACCCCCTTATTCATAAACGCACTACAAACCTCAATTAGCTAATAATCGTTTGTCCTTATCTGTCATTTTGACATATGTATTTGCAAGAAAGGGATAAAACATAATTTAACTAAATCAGGCCCGTAAAGTTTTATGAATAAGGGGGTTATAGTCTAACGGCAACCATAGGTAAATCACTATTTTCTCATTGAGACTCTGACGCATGGGCCTTATTTGCGTTTTATCATCGTTTACTTCTTTCTCTACGATTAAAGAGGATTGCAACTACAACTACTGCTGCAAAGCCTCAAAGTCGAGCTTTCCTGGTGTCATCGTGTTCCATTAGCCGTAAAAGTACATGGCGACTTTATCAACGAATTCAATCATAATTTCTCCATTCAATTTCGCAGCTCACTGTACATAATAAAAAAAACCTTGGCAATGTTTTCCAAAAAACTACAAAAGGTAAACCCTTCCAGAGCCTTTCTATAGCACTTGCAGGGATACGTTTCAGACCCTCAATAATTAGGGCCCACCGTCGCCGCGGGCTTAATCGCCAATCCCGGCCCGCCGAGGTGCTAATGAACAATTCTAATTAATTTTTGATCCCGCTTTAAACGAAGCGGAGTTTTTCGATGCTTGTTTTGAGAATATGTGTGCTTGTGTTAACCTATAACAAAATTTGCATAGTCAAAGTATATCATATACGCAATAAAAAGTTGGCAAGGCCTCAAATCCTAGTCCGGCCTCGAACACTGAAGTCTCTGAAGGCTTGGTTACCTTGCGTAGGTATAAGGTATATATATATTTCAGTTTTCTATGCCTATAATACCATATAATATTTAATTGGTCCAGAAGTTCTGTCACAAAGGTATAAGGTAACTATTTTATTAATGTGACATTGATTCTTACTCCCTTTTGTGAAGTAAATAGTTTTTCACAATCCAGCGACTTGTGCGCGTCTAACGACAATCCATAAGCACAGAATAAATAATAGTACTAGGTACAGAAGACTCACTCTCTAACAAAACGCGTCTGTTACGATCAGCACAGATATGGCTGCTAGGTGACGACAGCGCCACGCGCGGCTTATGGCTTTCCCCAAAATTGTTGTGGAACGGATGTACTTTTAGCTACCTGTAGCAAAGCGACGAAATCGCGGAGTGAGCCACGTCTGCCATAAGTAAATAAGTAAATAAAGTCGCGATCTAAATTTTAAACAAATTAAGTAGGTATTGCATTTCGTATAAAAATAGCTTTCAAATAATGGCTACATTTTTTTATTAAAAGCTTTTTATCACATTTTATCAGTCAAAACCTTTGCGAGACTTATCACCTGACTAATTGACTGTTCTTGTTACAGTTTGATCTGCTGTATTTTCTCCATTGTAACATTTTCAATAGCTTTGTATACAGTGTGAGCATTTTTCTTGCTTGCTGCGTTTTATCTAAAGGGTAAGACACAGCTGCTGCACACTACGCTTCACGGGTACTCTTCCGAGCCCAATGAAGCGTGGGAGTGAACGTCCCTTCTACATATAGTTCCATATGTAGGAACTTCCCGCCATATAAAGGATAGTCTTGCATCTATGAAGATACATATGGACTTAGTTACGATAACCACTACGAGTATGTTTAATTTTGTATACCTACTCAGAACAATATTAGCCCATTGAAAGAGTTTCAAATATGGAGTGGTGCCTTGCATTAAAGGGTTGACTGTTTTTTATATTAATATTTAGTTACAAAATGTTAGTTTAATTCAAGTTTTTCATTTTGAAAACCCACCGGGTCACTCGGCCCTATTCGAACTTTAAGGTACGTCAGTTAATAGATCTAGAAACGATATGGATTAGATATGTCAGTGTCAAATGTGACGTTTCTTCAAACAAAAACGTCTCTTTTGACACTGACACATCTAATCCATATCGTTTCTAGGTTTATTAATTGACGTATCTTAAAGTTCGAATCGGGCAAACTGTCTAATGCTTGAAAAACCATAAAATTTTTGGATCTTGGACATGAGGGAATGTCAAAACCAAATAAAAAGATAAGAAGAAGAAAATTTCACGGCTAGGGTATCCCTACTTCTATTACTACTATAGAGTCCCCCCTATCTAGGGTTACCACATACAAATTTAGAATTTCCTGACAAAATTCCTGATTTACGAATATTTTTGACGACGACAGGGGGGGGGGGGGGAGGTTGTGTAGCGGTAGCGATGGCCACCCGATTGAGCCGATAGCCGCGTTTTAATTTAAGTTTTATTAAATTTATTATTTGTATTAATTTATGTTAATAAAAAGGTACTTTGTAAAAAACTCTATCAATTCAAAAAAATTCCTGACATTTTCGTGTTCCGTTCCCATTCCTGACAAAAGGCCAAAATTCCTGACATGCCAGGAAAATTCCTGTCATCTGGTAACCCTACCCCTATCTTGTCCATTTGAGTGAAATTGGAGAAGTAAGTACAAGGCGAAACAGGTAGTGTTGGGAGGCAAGAAACTTGCATTCGTCTTTTACAATACAAGTGCAACATCTATGCGGACAAACCAAACGGGTCAAGCTAACCTCGTGTAAGCCCACAGCCCAGTCACAATCACAACAGCTCAAATCTAGATCAGCGTCACGACAAGGTGCGTGCCGCGCCCTCTTTGTTTCAAGAGCTCACAGAAAAAAAGGCTTTACAGCACATACACTTGAACCTTGTACCAATGTCTTAAGGACCATAATTACCTGCTCTTGCCTAACCGCAATGCGGTACTGTGGTATGACAGAAACCTTTAATGGCCAGGTAAAAATCGGTAGGTTCATGTAGGCGAAATGTGTCTGAAGTTATAATTTTCGGTTGTGCGGGTGTGTTAATCGTTTTTGTACACGGATAAGCTTTATAGTTACCATTTAAACTTAACTGTAGAAATTGGCGATATAATCGATTAATTTAGGTACCATTTAAAGGTTATTTATTTAAGTATTTCCTTAATTACAAATTCTACATTACAGTTACTTACATGAGTTACGTCAGTCTGAATTAAATTTATTTAAAAATAAGTGTAAGCACACAAACGTTATTTTATAACCACTGTTGATATTTTCGGTAAACACACAGCATTGGGGAAATATTTACTAGATCCGCCATGTGGGGAGAACACAAAAAACTCGCAAATAGGAACTTCATTATAAGGTGCATTGCAATATTATATAGATTAATAAAGTCTACTCTAAACTACAATTATATAAAAGAATATTCATCGTGATAAGAATATTTAAATCAATAACTAACCTCTACATCTAACCCAACCATGATTAGTAGTCCGAAAGGGCCCCCATTTGCATATGCAAACATTGGGCCAATGTTTGCCAAACACTAGTTCGACTCCCGGTTCGTTAAGGACAAAAGTTCCTATTTATATCCAAAGGTTCTATCTAAGTACGGAGTCTTTGTGAGTTGGGACCTTGTCGGTATGAAACGTGGAGTTGCAGTGCAAGCAATTGTTTGATTGTTTAGGCAGAAATAAAAGGTGGTAAGGCATTTGCAGACATTACTATAGTCTGTATCTTTAGGTAAGTATTTAAATAAAAATAAACAAAAAAAAATAAAATTTTCGGGTAGTTATAACATTTATTGGTTAACCAGCCAAATGCAAAGCCTGGATCTGTCACTGAACGACCTGACTTCAACCTACATTATTTGATCATGTAATGTTTCCATCTACCCTCAACTGGCTTAAGGAGCCATTTGAGGGTAGATTTTGTTTACTTTTATTTAAATACGTAAAGATACAGAGTACCTATATTAGAATGAGGTATTTTACTTAAAGCGACTGGTGCCTGCGTGAAGCTGTTTGTTTGTATGCTTACATTGCTTACATTAATTTAGAAGCAATTTCTGTAAAGGATGTGTGATACGCCACTGTTATAATGAAATTTTGTCGAGGGACTATAAATTTAGATTTATCTTAACCTTTTGAACGCCAAACGGCGCATCCATTTGCCGTGCCACTGACGCCACGGGGGTAAAATTTAGTTTTGTGGGTAAATAATGCCAACCTAAAAGTGGGGTGTTTTTCAGTAGGTTATCATCAAAAAACGATCGAAGTCAAATGCCGTCTTTGGCGTCGTTGTCACGATTTTGCGTTGACGTCAATTGCCGTCTGTGGCGTTCAAAAGGTTAAAGGCCCTGCAAGCACTTGCAATCCCTCTAGTGTTGCAGGTGTCCATGGCCGACGGTAATTGCTTATCATCAGGCAATTTGTCTACTCGTTTGCCTCCTATATAACATAAATTAAATCTTGTGTTTGTGAATTAAACACTTACCTACTAATAACCAAATTTTATTTATTTACAGGTACGTTCCACATGATCGCTGAAGATTAAAGTCGGTGAAGTATTGGCTATATACCGGGTGTGGCCTGTAACATGAGCAAATAATTAAAACATAGATTGTACTCCTCAAACGGTGACACTTTTGTTCAACATCTTTTAAAAATTATGAAGTATTTAGACTTCCTATTTTTCATACAAAATAAATATTATCTTCAATGGACGCCATCGCCACGCCATATCATTGTGATCGACGTTGCTTGTCACGCCTTAAACATAACAAAATTCGCAATACATTGCGTCTTAGAATAAACTTTAAAGTGTATGAAAAATCAAACCCCAAGTTATTTTTAAAAGTCGCTGAACAAATGTTGGTCAGTATGAGGAGTACAGCATACTGTTTAATTTTTTGCTCATATTACAGGCCACACCCGGTATAGAACAGCTAAGCGAATTTTTTTGACTAACACCGGCCCCTCGTTACTCTGAAATTAGATTACAAGGGCGTCCGCTAGCTGGCGCGGGGTGCACAGAGCGGGCGCACGCACGCGGGTGCCATTGCTTGTAAAGGGGCCCACTGATTAACAGTCCGCCGGACGGTATCGGCCTATCAGTTGTTCGGAACTGTCAAAATTTTGTTCTAACTGACAGGCCGATACCGTCCGGCGGACTGTTAATCAGTGGGCACCTTAAGTGGGTAACATTCCTCGCACGCGTCCGCCCCAGTTAGCGTTGCTCATACTATTTTTCGCATTGACGTATATCTCAGGACGGGCCTTACGGGCACTAAAAATGGTACTAATTCGGCGGTGTCACTCACGAATTCGAGCCAATCGTGCAGTCTAACGCAACTAGTTGCGACCAATCGCGCGCGTGATGCGAAGTCATCAACTCGCGTTGTAGCGGTGTCACACCACTGTACTGGCCCCAATCATGCCCCATTCTTATTGCCCGTAAGGCCAGGCCTGAGATATACGAAGAAGAAGTATGATTTTTGTTAACCCGCTCACCCACTCCGTGCAACCGCAGCGCAGCTAGCGGACGCCCAAAACCTGAGGGGCTACCGCGAAAATCGAAGTTCGCAAATTGCGGGCATTTTTCTCTGTCACTCTAATTACGCCTTCATTGGAGTAAAAGAGAAAGATCCCCGCAATTTGCGAATTTCGGTTTTCGCGGTAGCCGCTCTGAGTTCCTACCGCGAATCACGTTCGACGTGTTGCCTGTCGCACTTGTAAATTCGTACGTAAGTGTGACAGGGAGGCAACACGTCGAACGTGGTTCGCGGTAGGCCCTCTGGTATTCATAACGGGTTTTCGAACAAATCATCCAATATCACGAAATGTTCCGAAAACTGTGAGCTTAACCCGACCCAATATCGCCGCGGGCGTCGGGTCGGACACGGCTCGCTGCATTTATGTAAATACACGTTATTATTACAATATTGTATTTATTTTGTGGACACGGGCTATCTGGGTCACATGTGTACCTGGAAAACAAATACTCTGTGGGAAGAGCTTTTGACGAGGAATAAATCATTTCATTGGTATTCCACGTACATACATTTTGTTGATTATAACAATACATAATGCGGTTTTTAGGTACACACTTTGTTTACAAATTATTGTATGCTTTGTAATCAACTCGAATATTTTTTGTACATCATTAACGGAATTGAATTCAATAAATTTAAACTTTATTGTCTGAAACAATACACAGTTACAAAAGGCCGACTTAATGCCACACTTCATTCTCTACCTGTCAACCTTTAGGTTAAATAGAAAAACATAATAAGTTAAGCTTAGAATAAATTTAAAAGTGGAAAAATTACTGTCTTGGGTGAGACTTGAACTCACGGCCTTTGGATCGATACTCCAGCGCTCTGCCATCTGAGCCACCAAGACCTCATCCATAGCCAACAAATCTTTCCACCATATTATAGGTCAAGGGGACCTTAGCGACATCTACCGCAAGAGTGTTACACTTTTAAGTCTCACCCAAGACAGTAATTTTTCCACTTTTAAATTTATTCTAAGCTTAATAGCATCGTTCGCAGACGTTTCTGCTTGTTAAAAATTAAAACATAATAAGTTATTCAACATATACGATTTGGAATAACTTAAAAATAGTACATTACTACAGAGGCCGGGACGAAAGGGGTTGCCGGCCGAAGACATCTGAGAGCGGGCAACCCCATTTCCCGCCGAGGTATTTTTACTACCCGTATATTTTCATGTAGGTATCTTTGATTTTTTCGCCTTGTATCCGTCTGACTGTCGTTTTCGTCACATAAGTTTACATAGTCTTTCATGTTGATATCATGTTTCACATACATCGTTGCTTTATGCACGGAGTAAATAAGTATAATTTCCACAGTGTTGACGAATTTGTAGTTACATTCATTTAAAATATGCCACAAAACTGTTTCTAATAAACTGTAAGCCATTTTTCTTAGTTTCTCAAATAATAAAATTGCCATAAGCAACCATATACATACTTCGTCTTTGACTTGGCGGCAGAGGCAGCAAGTTATTAAAATCAGTTCTGCTTACGCTGCCAATTCCAACGCCTACGATTACAATTAATATTAATTTCATTATTTCGTCGGAACTCATATTAAAGTCAAAAAATTAACAACGCACCATAAATCCAATAAAACAGAATGAATTTTTTTCAACTTTACCTCCATAACAATTTAAAAAATATAACTACGCGTGTTTGAGTAGACCTTTTTACCGCTAACGTTTAGATGAAATATTTTAAATGTTTTTATTTGTGTAGTTAAATTTATAATTTAAAATTATAAAATTATAGAATGTATTATTTATTAAGTTCATGTTGATTTTATACAAATAAAACTGCAAATTATAGCAAACATTGTTTTTTGTTTTTTTTTATAGGCGTAGTGGCAGAGTGTCATTACGAACCATAAAGCAAATACTGCCCCTAGTTTTTTTTAATGGATGAATGCCACGATGCTGTGTCACAAATATCTGTGAAATGAAAATTAAAAAAGAGGACTTTGCCGGCCTAGGTCTGCAAGATGTGTATGAAATTCCATTAACGACCTTTTGTCCTAGCCGCACCTGAAACGTCATACTTCACAGCCTATTATAAGGAACATAACATCAATATTTCATTGCATGTTTGAGAAAAAAATTTACAAATCTTGTTAGGAATTACACTATTCGAGTCATCAGGACAAATTAACAAAATAAATGTAACTGTAAGCTAACCAATAGGTAATTCAAACACATTAGGAAAATCAGTTTTCAATAATAATGTAAACCAATTTGTTTAATGATTATATTGTGTGCGTTACGAAATTGCATTGTAAATCAATTTTCATTAATTAATTTCGTGTGCTAACTAACAGTATTGATACGTTTAATGTATGCTAAATGTGACGTCCCACGGGTAAAGGTACCTTATGGCGGTTGGCGCTTACGCCATTATTAACGACGCTCCGCTACTAATACGCTATGCAACGTAAGCGCCAACCGCCGGGTAATCCTTTAGATGGGTCAATGACTCATTAATCATTGATCCATCTAAACTAACCCATTGGTTAGTTTGGGGCGAATGGGTTAAGTTTAGCTTATAACTATAATACCTACTATCCAAAAACCCAGTAACTTATACTACATATAATATCTATAGCCTTGAATAGTTCCGGAACAAAAGCAGCATCTGAGCGTTTCCAAAATGGCTGCCTTTATGCTCGTTTTAATTAACCCCGTGATTTATTTCATATCGGGTTGCCGTAATAATTTAATATTGGCCGTGTTATAGCATTGAATACCTCCCATAGATTTTGCATGGCGTAATTATTTGATATTGGCGTGTATGGCATTGAATAACTCGCATAGATTTTGCAGGGATTTGTGCCGATTTCAATTGAGTCGCTTAACTTGAAACTCGGATAAATCCAACTGTCAGATTTTGGTATTAAGAAAAGGTAATACGGTAGATATTTCCTAAGAGGATAAGAGTGGATTTATCGGAGTTTGAAGTTAAGCGACTCAATTTTATTTAAACAATTAGACTCGTACCAAGTTCACATTTAGCTACAGTCTTAGGTAGAATGACTAGGTACGTAAGCCTAATACAAAATATTTTTTTACGGTAAGTCGGTTACAGAACCCTATAAACCGATTTAAAGAGTTTACAAACCCATCAATCATAAAAAGGCCAGCTAAAAAAGCGAAATGTAAATGTGGAGGTGAAAATACTATCATGAATATTTTGTTTTTGTATGTGAGTGCTTTCCGATGCTTCACTGATCAAGAGTGGCGTGGTTTAAATGTTAAATGCAACTAGCTTTACTGACGGACAACAGTTTATTTTTAGCATATTATTTCTACTGATGCAGCGATTAAGATTTTTTTTGACGCCGCAGCTCGTGTGGTTTATTAACATAAGGTGCACAATTTCGACTGCGGGATAATTTCAAGTAATCGAAATATCTTCCATGTTTTACATTATTAACTAGAGTGCCATATATGTCCAGATAGCGAGAAAGATGTGTTGTGTGTGTTGTGTGTGACTCTAGTTAATAATGTAAAACATGGAAGATATTTCGATTAGTTGAAATTATCCCGCAGTCGAAATTGTCCCGCTGCACCTTACTTATATAGGTAATAACATTCTACTATAAAGTTAGATAGGGTAAATAATGCTTTGCGCCAAGAAAAATACTTGCAGGGGATACTCATACTGCTCTTGTCCCAAAATAAACTGTGTTTCTCTTACCCTACATGACCTTTTAACTAATTTTACTTAGATACCTACTGACAGACAATGCACAGCCTAAAATAAACCATTAAAGATAGCTTAATATTAGGAAAGTATGTTCTTCAAACGTTGTTCAATACTGACCGGCTAGCATGAGTTGCGTTCTCGCGCGCGAGTCCATACTGGAAGTCGCGCTAGATGTATGGAGACGCGCGCGGGAGCGCAACTCAGGTCTGGATTTTTTAAAGTTCAACCCCAAAGATGTTGAGAGACTTTAAACGACATCCCAAAGCGTCCACAGACGCGCGACATCATCCTAAACGCAACCCGTCGACAACAATTAAACGCCGAGCGACGTCCGTCGAAATGTTTCCAAAATTGCGAAATTTCCACATTGAAAAAGATTTGGAACTGCTCACATTTTTTTATGGATATCGAAATTTTCTGTTTCCTTAATTTCCTATAAAATTTTCGTGAAACTTCCGAGAACTTTTACAACTTTACACATTTGTAAACGTACCTGTAAGTATATAGAGTGGATAAGTAAGCCACGACCCTTAGAGTTTCAGTTGTTTTAACAGGTATCGGCCTTCACCCAAAAGTTGACTTTAATATTATAAACATAGGGTAGACATTCGAACTTCGGGTAATATACGAAAAAGTTGTTTTTAAACTGATTACCTGAAAATCGGTGACCTGAATCCAGGCCTCGGGCTGTTTTTGGACACCGTAATGTAAATGGATGTCCAATTTTATTCAAAATATGGATTTGCTAAGTAAATAATATACCTACATTCATTCATTATCCGAGTAGAGGATTATGAATACGTACTTGTTATTGCATAATTTTATGTAAACTATATACCTACACGGTGTAACATGAGGAAACCGAATAATTTTAACAGCGTATTCCTGATGATATTTAGACACAAAAATGTCCTATAAACTTTTTTGAAATTCGCCTAGTTTCAGAGTAAATACCAATTACAAAAAAACAAGTTTTTATTGTTATATAGTGCTAAACGCCTTTTTCATGGCGATGTTGCTACTATGGGACGTAGTCTAAATATCCTTATTGATAGATGTAAAAAAGTGACAACACATTGCAAAAACAAAATTTTACGAAAAAAAAAGTGGAAATCCTTTTTAAGTGACAAGTTTACCAATAACATTTACTTTTTATGTACAAATTCATTCAAAAAATTAACAAAACCAAAAGAAAAAAAAATCTTGGCGAATTTGACCTAAACTCATATTAATTTTTTTCCTTCTTTTGACCTCAGAAATGCGTGGCTAAAATCTTTCGCATTCCTCGTGAACACCTTGTATATAACTAAGGTATCCGAGAATCGGGGTTTTTTTTATTAACCACACTTAATTAACGAAATGTTTTAAATGTAGCTTTGTTTGAGCTTTTGATTAATGCCTCGATTTTATTTATTTTTTTTTGATAAAATATTTTTATTTGCTTTTTCTGAACACGACACTTTATTTCTTTTTACATCTTGGCGAAAACAAACATCACAACGAATAAGTAAATTTTTTATTTTTATTTACTGATAAAAATTGCGAGTTTTCTTCAAAACTTTAATGTCTGTCAGTAGGTATGTCTAACTAAACCAAATCACAAAGTTGCAGCGTCACAGTTAACATAGCATTTTTCACTAAGTTATTTTATTACAGAAACAAATAAAAATTATCTCTAAAACAAGATCGATTTCAGGACACTTTGTATAACAGTTTAGTCTCTAAATGCGGTCAAGATTACACCTTTAAAAACTGTCGGGTGTAATTGGCCGACCCACGGTGTATAGGTACTTAGTACTTAGGTAATTATTTATACCCGTCTCTACTAAAACTTACGGTCCGATTCGAACTTTAAGATACGTCAATTAATAGATCTAGAAACGATTTGGATTAAATGTGTCAGTGTCAAAAGTGACGTTTTTGCTTGAAGAAACGTCACATTTGACACTGACATATCTAATCCATTACGTTTCTAGATCTATGAATTGACGTATCTTAAAGTTCAAATCGGGCCGTTATACTCGGTCCTTCAATTTATTTATTGTAACACTCACAAACCCTTTTTTGTAAAACTTACGAAAACAACTTGTCACAGCACGCCATGGGCACATTAAACTCTTATCGACCGATCGGCCCAAAAACAATCATTAAGATAATCAATCAAAACGTGCAACGGTAATTTTTTGATTTATTAGACCTTATCTGATCCGGTTTATGGGCATGCTTAACGTAACGGGTACTTGTATTAATAGACACCACTTAGCTACATATTATTATACTTAGGCCCTCAAACACGAGGCGTAAGCGTAAAGCGGAATTTACATTACGATATTAGTGGCATGCATTTTGAAATCAGTTTCACGAAAGTATAGTTTCGACATTATGACACTTTAAACTCTCGCGTTTTGTACACATATTTAATTACACAAACGTGTCTACCGCGATATAATTTCATTGCTTTTACCTTAAATTCCGACGTTTCAGCTGAGTTGCACCATCTGAGGTCACGGAAAAACGGAAGCTGGTGCACTAATCTCGTAAGTAAATTCGGCTTTGGGCCCGATTCGGATTTTAAAATAGACATCTAGTAGACATCTTTTAGACATCACCAAGATACGATAACGACATGTTTAAGATCTAACCTGTCAAATTTGACATTTGCGCGATTCTGGAGATACTGTTGAACGATTTTCACAAGATATGACTTAGAGATCCAATTCACATCTAATAGATATCTTACTCTATCTAACGTAAAAGTGACATTGGTTGCCCGAATTGCGCTGCAAAAGAGAACTAGTTGATATCTAAACTATAACGTATCTAGAATGGATCTAGTACGTGTCGTCTCTTGTGAATATCTTGAAGTTCGAATACCGCAGTATTAGAGACGCTTAAGCGTATCGTGATAACGTTACTAGTACGAGACGCATAGAGTTCTGGGCACCAAGCGTCGCGTAAGCGTAATCGTTCTGTTTGCATACAAGTTCTTTACACTTACGCCTGTCGTAATGACGACAGAGATCTCATACGCTACGCTACGACTACGCTTCGTGTGCGGACTTGTTTGAACCTGTACATGCTCGCAGCGCTCTCGTTGTACGCGCGTATTACGATACGCTTAATCAAGCCTTATTTGTGGGCCGCTGGTTAACTTTTGTGGGTAACTGGTTAAAAATAATGAAATATCGCAATTTGAATTAAAACTTTAATTGTTTAATTGTTTATTTTAGACATTTATAAGCATAACAGTTACACCAAATCGCTTACAAACTAGCTATACACTATAGTAGAATTTACAAAACAAAATACATACATTATTATTAAAACACAATTCTTTATTTACCTACAGAAATATTAAATATATGATTACTAGATAAATAAAATTAATTCCATGAAAATCATCATTATTATCATTAATTATTTACATACATAATCATCATTATAACAAAATTGATGTCAAACATTATTTGGTAAGATATTGACTAAGGAATACTGAGAGCTCTTTACCAAAACTACCAACACTATAAAACTTTATGAAATCACCATGAACATAAAACTTAAGAAACGCTTCTTTGAGTGCCTCTATAAATTTTACTGCTAACTAAAAACACGTCGCCATTGTAAAACTTACCGAAACTTACAAGAAAAATCTTAACGAGAAGTCAAAGGGCAAAAAAGGTAAAAACTTTCACAAGCCGGGTCGGTTGTAAATATTTACTGGGGAAACTTTTGTGTCCCCAGTTAGTTTACAGTTAGTAAAGTGATATGGTGGCAGAGACATGTGAGTAGTAAGGACTACTGATGTGACGTTGGAAAGTTTCCGGAATTGCGAAATTTCCACATGGAAAATACCTTTGTATGGAAATCGAAATTTGCAATTTCCAAAATGAGGGTTTCCTTTGTTTCCTGTGAAAATTTCCTAAAATTTCCGAAAACTTTTCCAGCTAAAAACTTTCAACTACTTGTACATTTGTAGTAAAGACAGTCAACCTCCGTTATGATCCAGGGTGTCAAATTCAGGACCAACTTTGAGAGAAGAATATAAAAGTAAGTAATTAATAAGTTTTTTACAAGGCCAACCCCGAAATCGTGAAAAACCCAAGGGTTTTTTTGAACTTAACAAAGCCTCCAAGCCTCCGTCAACAACGGTAATCACTTACCATCAGTCGGGCTGATAGCTTATTTGCCAATATAAGTTTTTGGTCTACTCCCTGTGACTCCCGTCACGCGGCATGTACCTATTTTGGCAGGTCGGGACAATAGGGTATATGACTGTATTTAAATTAAATTATTTTACACCATGCATGAAATAAATCACCAGATAATTATTAGAAAAATACAGATTAATAAATCGGATAGAAATATAAAAACCGGGCAAGTGCCAGTCGGACTCGCGCACGAAGGGTTCCGTACCATAATGCAAAAAAAAAACTAAAAAAAAGCAAAAAAAAAACGGTCACCCATCCAAGTACTGACCACTCCCGACGTTGCTTAACTTTGGTCAAAAATCACGTTTGTTGTATGGGAGCCCCATTTAAATCTTTATTTTATTCTGTTTTTAGTATTTGTTGTTATAGCGGCAACAGAAATACATCATCTGTGAAAATTTCAACTATCACGGTTCGTGAGATACAGCCTGGTGACAGACGGACGGACGGACGACGGACGGACGGACGGACGGACGGACAGCGAAGTCTTAGTAATAGGGTCCCGTTTTACCCTTTGGGTACGGAACCCTAAAAAGTAGGTGAGTTGGCCGTGACGTCACGATGTAATGTTTCATATAAATAAATTGCATATTAGCAAATCGTTTTGACAGTTGTAAAAAAGTAACTGATTTGACTAGTAGCAGGGGTGCGAAACTCCTGACTTCGGTCAAACTCGGCTCCGCTCGGCTCAGCATTGCTCCGAGCAATTATTAGGGTTGGCACCACTTGACTTCCTTTTGCGTGCACGACCATAGATAAGATAATCACTTGATTTTTGACAACCCTAAATAGCCGAAAGGGATAGTGCCATATATTAGAAAGAGACAGCATGATTCGACCCTGAACCGCTGTCAAACTTCGTTTTTGTAGGAAGTTTCCTTTCTGTACGATAGTACTATTAATTATTCTGTGCTAGTAGGAAAATACCCTATTGAAAGTCTTTATCAAGTTTATTATCTCTGGTTCACAGATAGTAAAGTGATATTTCTGCGGGAATTAGAAGCGAGTACATACACAGCGAGGTTGTGAATAGTGTATGAGTGTCCGTAGGCTCAGAGATGCCTTTTGAGCACAAAGGTACCTAGGGAATGCATGGAGTTGATAATACCGCTTTGAAATCTCCCCCGTTTTGCCCGAGGCGTTTTTCACACATAAGAGTGAGTTTGGATTGTGTCACGTTTTAATAGATCCATAAAAAAGCTATCCCACCAAAAACATTTTCATGTAAAACGTTGCCAAGACGAAACCATAAGGCTTTCACATCAAAAAGTTATCACGTTTATCAGATGTCTTGTAGAGCCAAGCTTCTAACTGTACAAAGCTGATAAAGAGTTACATATATACTTTATTAAAAAATATTCAGGAGAAATAAACCCAATTTTATAACTTTTGTTCTTCTGCCAAGCTGCAGGACAGTTTGTTGGCAGATGGAACTCCCTTAAAACATAGATGGGTGGACTTAGCTAATTTCGGCTCACTTTATATTTCGTCAACCTTACTTCAATTTAATAACGTATTAGCATCGCAATACAGCGGGGAAATGCTGCCAGCGTCCTCGGCACCATGGCAAAGGGGCCCAATTTCTTACATACATTTTAATTTTATTTAGTATTAGTTTTTAGTTGTAATTTAGTTTGATTTTATAGATAAGTAAGTTCGTTTTTTCTTCTACCTATCTGGAACAGAAAATAAACATTGTTTTTTTTATTTAATAACAACTCTATATAATTCCCATCGTCGCAATTTACCAGCTGAAAGTCAGCGAGCTTCGCCAAAGCCGGTCACCTGATGTGTAAATGATGTGCCAACGTCTACCGTCTCTCTCCCACACACCTTATTTACCATATACCCATCCTGCTCTCAGCCACATGATGACCTTTCAGAAGGCCTTGTTTTATAATGGATTAAGGCAACAGAGGGAATCCTTTAGTTCCATCTGTATTCAAAAACGAAATAATTGGAATTAAAAAATGACCTTTGTGTTAGTAAAGGTCAAGTCGATGTCACATATGTTGATGTGTACGGTGTATGTATTCGAAAGTGACAAGAGTTTTTTTCTGTACCTCGTTCTGTATGTCGGGGTTTGCCAGAGAGCTATGGAGCGCAGCATATTAGGTGTAAAATTAAGGGATCGAGTCCGAAACACCACGCTGCGCTCTCCTCGAATAATAGACGTAGCTCGGAAAGCGGCTAAGTTAAAATGGGACTGGGCTGGTCATGTCTGCCGAATGCCGGACGAATTGTGGGCCAAGATAACCACAGAGTGGGAGCCCCATGAGTCTAACCGGGGAGCCGGCAGGCCTCGTCGGTGATGGCGGGATGACTTGGACTCTTTCTTGAGAGGCTGGCCAGATATAGCACTAAACAGAGACGAATGGAGGAAGAGGGGGGAGGCCTTTGCCCAGCAGTGGGACACAGTGGGCTCTGAATAATAATAATAATATGATGAGTTTCTTTTAATGATATGGGAAGCAAACGAGCAGACGAATCGCCTGATGGTAAGCGATCACCGTCGCCAATAGACACTCGCATCGCAACTGGCTACGGCAAAAAAAATCCATTTTGTTTGGAGAAAGTATAGTAGACATATATTTTAAAAATTAAGTACCCGTTTTCATAGTTATCCATAATCTCCTAATCTACTTTAAAAACCCCCATTATATCCAAAACAATGCTCCCACAATAACATTTGATTCATTTTAGTCAAGTTAAATCCACTAGGATATTTCCTATCGGCCATTTCATATCAAATCCAATAGCTAGTCCGGACTCCATTAATATTATTGGATCGGTAACCCTAGGATCTAGGCGTAGAACACTTACTGTTAGATGGAGCATGTAAGACTAGTCTTCTTTTGAATTGACTTGACCGCGTGTGTAGATGAAACTGCATCGGCACTTAACATCACACAAGATTGTGGTCAAATGCTTACCTTTTTCCATTAAAAAAAACTGAGGCTCTGCTAATTAAGATTTGTTTTGTTATATATTACTTCAATTTGGTTTAACATTTAACTACAGATCCAAACAATTTGTGTTTTTTTCTCTTTTTTTCAGTGTAAGTATTTAGTTTAAAGCTTGACACCAAATGGTATTTATGTAGGTAGCTGGTCTCCCGCGATATACAGGCCTGGCCTAGGGACCCTGCAATTTCTTAATACCTACGTACTCTTAACCTAAGCGATATAACAAGATACTTACAATGCCATGGCTGGAGTGCCAGGACGCTGACTTTCAGGGCAACCAGTTTTACATATCTGACAGCTGATAAACGGAAAATAATATTTGAGTTCATATTTTCGCCACCTCGAGCGCACTTTTTTGGTTCCTCCAATACGAACTCAAGCAAGGGTTCAGATCAATTTTATCCAATTTTACCCACTGATTAACAGTCCGCCGGACGGTATCGGCCTGGCATTTGTTCGGAAATGTCAAAATTTTGTTCTAACTGACAGGCCGACACCGTCCGGCGGACTGTTAATCAGTGGGCCCCTTTACTCACCTATTCAAAAACAAATATCAACAACAAAAATGTTATAGGGGCAATAGGGACGCGTGGGGTAGTAGGTATAAAATGGCCGGTGTAGGTTGTTCAAAGCATCCCAGTTGCCAAGATCCTAATAACTATAAGATCTGACATCATAACTTATTACTATAAAATTATTAGTTACCTATTGTTTTGTTTTGACCAAGTAATTTATTTTTGTGTAATAATTTAGACACTGAATTTTCTGTAATATTTTGACATTAGTACCTATATATATTGAATTGTTAGTTTGTTTTTGTACTTGTAAATAACTTATTGTAAAAAATGCTTATTCTCTGGTAGAACATAAGACACGCTCTTAAAAATGTTATCAACTTATGTACATAATAGGCCTGTTGCAAGTAACAAAGAATCATGGAAATAATGGTTTCAACGAAACATATATGTTAATATGATTCTAAAAAATGGCCCAATCTCAGTATAAACTGAAGGATTATTAATATATTCAGTAAAATAAAAGTGCAAAATTCTCCAATCGGCCATTTTTACTGAAACGCCAATCAGAAACGTTCCAAACAGTGACGTCATCAATCCATAACATATTTCTTAGAGCAACATAGACAACCTCATTGACCGAAATCTATACGTGGGCACCAAAGAGTTCGAAAGGTGCAAAAAAAATGTTTTCACTTCTCATGCTCAAAAAGTGCACCTTTATGTCGTGCGTAGACGACTCGCATTTTATGCTATAGAGCATAAAGTAAAATCATCTATTACGACCCTTATTGACTTAGCAATAAAGTCCAAATTCTGCCATACAAACTGCCAGCCCTGCCGGCGCGCCCCCGACCGGCGCTCTCCCGATCGGCGTGCCCCGCGCCTCCGACCGGCCCAAGAACAATTTTCTTTAGTCTTGAATAAATACGTTAAAATAACCTAAAATATTTGTGTTTTTGTATATTTTCCTCGCAATCGAAGTGAAAAGCAGAGTGTACAACAAGGGCATAAATGTCCATTTTTACCCTCGACTACTATTTTGGTCTGAGCGAAGCGAAGACCAAAAAATTGCCTCGGGTAATAATGGGTCACTTTATGCCCTTGTTGTACAATCTACTATATTTCGCCACTAAACATTTATTAGGTCCAAAAAATATTATTACACGATATAAAGTAGATATCTATTTGTTATTATTTAAATAAAATGCTAAATAATACTATATTTCAACAACAAACTTTTTTAATTATTTGGCTGAATGGAACTATCATTGCCATGTTGGCTGTCCCCATATAACCATTCCAGTCGCAGAATCACAAAGTGGTAACTAAATGTCAGATGTGTCGTAACAGAGTCCACACAATGTGTCTAGAATTGTTTCGAAACAAAGTGTCGTCGCCGTGTCTACACTTTTCCGTAACAAGGTGTCGACACATTTGTGTGCACTTTGCGTGCGGTTTGCGACTAAATCTGACAGCAAATTTGTGACAGCAAATGTCAATATAAAATACCTCTTGAAAACCAAGGTTTGTCAAACTACTTATTGAACTCTCAACGCCCAATATAGCCGACGATAGCAGTTGGAGAAGGTAACTGGTCTACTGGCGCCTCGCTCGAAACCGCAGTCGCCCCAGCCTACTAGATGCCCATGTGCGAAGCCCTCGACGAATATCTTCAACCGCCTCGCGATAAAGAATAAACTACACGATTTAAAAAAACTGACTTTTATTACGCGGTACAAATATAAAAATACTCCTACAACGATTAGGCGGTACAGCTTCGGATCCCTCAGGTCTTCCTTGGTTTTCTTCCTTTGGTTTTCTTCCTTTTGGTTTTTCCTTTTCGGCTGCTCCTGGTGTACTGTACGATCCGAAGCGGTTCCGTCTTACTTTTATACGAAAAATCAAGAAAGAGAGTCACCTACGATAGGGAGATAAAATCATGTCTTAATTCGCGGAATTAATCGGCCTGTGATTGGTCGCTTACGTCATACGGTCATTTTCGGGTGAATTTTCATTATCCCGCTATCGTTCTGCGACTCATATTACATACATCCGATTAATTACTGACTTAAAACTATTACAAATAGTTAACTACGTTCATTAGTTATAAAAACAAACGATAACAAGTTCACTAGTCCTTACGACTTGGCTTACAATAGATAGGAAAGCGGCCGAAATGAATACAATGGATGGTTTATGGCCCTTTTGCCGACTCGCAGGCCTTTGTCTACCTGTGACTGCCTTATGATTCTTATCTAACTAGGTGACTAGGCTAACGACCTATAATATCTACAAATATTGTTATGATGTAACTTTAACAGGTTACGAATTAATTAATGAAACGTGTATGTTTCTAAGTGAAAATTACGCTGTATCGGAGCGCTGAGCTCGAATTTGGCCGACCAATGAGAAGCGGTCATTCTGTCCCTTTCATATTGAGACTTCCTTGTCTTGATCCGCCTTTCTTTGGTTAACCAATGACAGAGCCTACATTATTTTACTAAGTTTATAGTGATTACTTGGGAATTGGGAAATAGGTTTAACCATGTTTTTTCCTAACTTACTGGGTGACCTAAAACTTATTACGAACCTACGAGTTAAATAACGGATATTTTGAATACTTATGACTACTGACAATCTAATCGCGGTTTTCCCTACCTATCAAATAAATCTTTATTGAGAATACAGTCTTAATCGAATTTGATCTTAATCTAACTTATAATTATCCGCGTCTTGTCGTAGCGTCGCTAACATTTTGTCCCCGCAGTCGAAGACTCCTGGTGCATGGGTTGCGACGCGATGACCGCCAGCTTGCAGCTCGGCCTGCGTAGCGTCCCGTGCCTCGTTCTGACGTCTGCGGAGCGAACCCTCCCGTCGGGTCCATGATAGACGGTCTCGACGACTCCTTTAGGCCACACGCTGCGTGGTCCGTTGGGTTCAGAAATGATGACAACATCTCCCGGCTGGATCTGTCGCCCTCCGTCGTCGGATGATTTGCGTGGTGCCAGCAGTGGAAAGTACTCCTTGGTCCAGCGCCGCCAGAAGTGGTCTGCTAGCGCCTGGGCAGCCCTCCATTGTCGCTTGTCGTTTTCCTCGTAAGCGCCAATCATAGGTAAGTTAGCGTTATGAAGTAGAAGAAAGTGCGCAGGTGTGAGACTTTCTTCGCTCTCTGGGTCGACGTTCACGTGTGTTAACGGCCTTCTGTTAACGATATTCTCGATCTCTGCCAGTAGAGTCTCGAACACTTCGGTTTTCGGTGCTCTAGTGTTGAAGGTATAGAGCATCGCTGTCTTCACGGTGCGTACCATTCGCTCCCAAGCTCCGCCTGCAGATGGGTTGCCGGGGGGAATGAATTTCCAATCCATTCGTCGCTGCACGCCGTAGTGTTGCAATTGCGGAAGCCATTGCCTGTAGGCCTCGCGCAGCTCGTTCGATGCCGCCTTGAAGCAGGTTGCGTTATCGCTATACATAACGCTCGGCCATCCTCTTCGTGCGGCGAAGCGCCTTAGCGCCAGTAGAGCGCTATCCGTAGACAGGCTATGTACAGTTTCGAGGTGAATAGCCCGAGTTACTAGGCATGTGTACAGACACACCCAGCGTTTCTCTCGTCGTCGTCCTATGGTCACGTACATAGGCCCGAGGTAGTCTTGCGCGGTGTAGGTGAATGGCCTCTGGTAAGCCTGTAGCCGCTCGGGTGGTAGATCGCCAAGGGGCTGCGCTCGCGGTGAAGCTCGACGTAGCTTACACAGCGCGCAGTCTCGCGCTACAGCTTTCACAGTAGGTCGCAGTTGTAATATCCAGTAATGTTGTCGTAGCTGATTTACCACTGCCTCGTTATGAATGTGCGCCATTCGCCTGTGTGCGCGTTGGACCATTAGTCTGGTAAATGAGTCCTTGCCGTCTAATATTACGGGTCGTACCGATGTGTACAACACTGGAGCGTTTCCTAACCTCGTCTTCATTCGCAGCACGCCGTCGTCGCACAGCTCGGGTGCTAGATTGTATATTCGCGATTTCTTGTCCAAATCGCGTCCTGCGCTTAGAGTGCGCAGCTCGTCCGGGAAACTTCTTCGTTGGCTATTCTGTAGCCACATATGCTCGGCTCGCTTTATGTGGTTCACTTGCAGCTGCAGCGTCTTGTTCTTATTTTTCATCTTATCTATGAAAAGTAGAACGTAGGCCGTCGAATTCATTAGCCTATCGTAATTACTGAAGCGTCGTATGTCAGGTAGCACGCTCGACGGATCTGACTTTGACGTAGTAGTAGATAACGTAGTCTCTACTGTGACTCCGCTTTTCCTTTCAGGAAGGTCTTCAGTCGGTCTGCCTATTTCTTGACTCGGCCACTCCACTTCTGGTCGGTGAAGAAATGACGGTCCTTTGTACCATTCGTCGTGAGCGGTGATTTTCCTCGCCGGCTTCCCTCTCGTAGCGTGGTCTGCGGGGTTCACGTCGGTTGGCACGTACATCCACGCCCGCCGGTCCGATTTTTCAGCTATTTCAGCCAAACGGTGCGACACGAACGGCTTGTAGTTTCTTGCGTCGTCTTTGATCCATCCTAGCAATACTCGAGAGTCCGTCCAGTAGATAATTTTCTTGACGTTGTATCGTTGCTCCTTTTTAATCGTCTCGGCCAATCGAACTCCGATTACTGCGGCTGTAAGCTCTAGTCGTGGTACTGACAATACTTTCAGGGGGCAAACTCTGCTTTTGCCCGCTGCTAGGCTGACTCGTACATCTTCTTTGTTCTCGATACGCCAATACGCCACGGCGCAATAGGCTTCAGTTGACGCGTCGGTAAAAACGTGTAACGTGTATCTCGTAGCTCCGCCCGGTGACTCATACCTTCTAGGTATGCGTAGCGCCGCTACGTGTTTCAGTGCGTTCTGCCACTGAAAAAAGTCTTCAGCTTCTTTATCTGGTAGCGGTGCGTCCCACGTAGTGCCTTTTGTCCAAACTCGCTGAAATATCATTTTAGCGCTGATGACGTAGTGAGCGATAAGTCCCATGGGGTCGTATATGGACATTATCGCGCTGAGAAGTTCCCTTTTTGTCGGCGGCCGTTCTTGCGTCTTCACAGCCTCGGGAACTCGCAGCATTTTCGTGTTGTAGCCCAGAGTGTCCGTCCTAGGGTCCCACGTCATGCCTAGAACTGTGGGTTGACCTTCGCCCAGATGCGTCGGTCCTTGCGCTGCGTGTAGTTCGTGCTCGACGCTTGCCAGCATTCGCGTACTGTTGCTCGCGTAGCCTCGTAGATGAAAACTGCCCTCCGCGTGCGAGTCTCGCACTTGTTGTGATACTCGTAGCAGCTCATCCTCGGTCTCGTACGATGCCACGTAATCGTCCATATAATGATTATTGTGGATGTCGTAGACCGCGTCCGGATATTTGTCCTGGTTGTCGAGCGCGTTCCTATTACGCACCGAATGCGCGAGGAAAGGCGATGACACGTTGCCAAAACAAACTCTGTTTAGTTTGTACACCTGGGGCTCCATATCTCTTCTAGTGCCGCGCCACAGGAAGAGTTGGCTCTGTTGATCTTCTTCTCGCATTTGAATTTGCAGGAACATTTCTTGTATGTCCGCGACCACCGCGAAATTCCATTCGCGGAATCGTAGCAAAATTCCTAATAGGCTTCGTAGTAGGTCTGGCCCCGATAAAATATAGTCATTCAGACTATTTCCTTGACTTTTTGCCGCGCAGTCAAAAACGGCTCTTCCTTTGCCTTTATTTAAATTAAATACATTAAAGTGCGGCAAAAACCAGGTTCGGTCGGTCTGCGGCGGCTCCATGATACGTTCCGCGTATCCTTTCTGTAGTAACTTCTGAATTTGGGCTTCGTAGTCTTCAGCGAAGTCCTTGTTGCGCCGCATTTTCATCTCCAAGTTGTGTAGCCTCGACCGCGCCATTACGTAACTCGGTGGTAGCTTCACGTTGTCCGACGCCCACAGTTGACCGACCTCGTACCGGCCCCCTGCAGTCTTGCGTACCGTAGCGTTGAAAATGTCGATGGCTCGCTGATCGCTCGGACTGACGTTTTCTTTATTCGTTACTCCTAACGCTTCGATCGACCAATGCTTCTTAACTTGATCGATTAATTCGTCGTCCTCTGTGCGGCAATGAAGTACGGTTTGCTCGATCGTGCGAATGATGCGCGGCATTCGCCCAAAAAATACCCAACCCAAGGGTGTCTTCATTGCGCAAGGCTCGTCCTCTCCGCCCTGCCTGATCTCGATGGGAGTCTTCAGGTGGCAGAAATCGCCTCCAATCAGCATCTGCGGTACTCCTGTACCCACGTAGCATTCGTCGCCCAAATCTTCTAAGTGTTTGTGCTTCATCAATTCGGCCTTGTTGAGTGATTGCGATCGTATGCCAAGTCCTTCTACGGTCTTCATGACGATCTCGTGCACGGTGCCTCCTCGCAGCGGTCCCACTTGCGCCTTTACAGTTTGCGTGATAGATGTGTGCTTCAGGTTTCTTATCCCACGTAGACAGAGAGGTTCGTCTTCGCCTACTGCTCCGATTTCATCTGCGACGTCTTGATCTATCATGGAAAGCGTTGACCCGTCGTCGAGGAAAGCGAATATTTGAGCCGTACCCTTCGGCCCCGTGACTGTTACAGGCAGCACCTTCAGTAGCACGTTGAAGTTTGGGGTTGACGACACGTAGACGCGCGGATCGTTGTCCTCTCGTTCTGTAGGCCGCGACTCCGTTTCGGCCGCTGCCGCAAACGATGACGTCACTCTCGGTGAGGCGACCGCTCGATGCGTCGACTGAGCTACCGCTATTGTAGCCCCACTGCTGTTGTTCGCCTGTGTAGGCTCGGTGTGCAGCAAACGGTGATGCGTGTGCGGGCAGCCTGTCACGCCGCACCCTTTCGCGTTGCATTGCGACTTCAAATGTTTCGCGTCCATACATCTGAAGCATATACGATTGAGTCTTGCCCATTCCCATCTAGCGCCTATACTCTGTGCGGCCAGCTTGCGACAATCTGTAGTAATGTGATTGCCACCGCAGTACAAACACGTGCTCTTCGCTGTGATTTGTCGAGCCGCATACGTCGCCTTCTGCCCTCCGCTGCATCGATTTGCGGCCGGAGCTGGAGTGGGGATGGGATAGCGCGGCGCGGGCGCGTTCAGTCTAGCGCCAGGCGCGCGCGCGTACGGTGCTGTCATCGGTCCCTGCGCGCGCTTCGCTGGTGCGCGCGCGTGACAGAATGACATCTCTAGCTCGCTCTCTTCCATCAGAAAATCAGCCAACTGCAGGATCTCGGGGTCGTCAGTATCGCGATGTCTGTTGGCGTAGTCGCACCATCTGCTTCGTAGATGAGGCGATAATCGATCGGTTACTTCCCGTATCAGCATCGGGTTGTCGGCGTAGTGTCTTCTATCTATGTCCATGATAGTAGATACGACGTTCATAATCTTGATCGCAAACGTATTGAGGTCGTTCGCGCTCGGCCCCAACGGTGGCAGTCTTCGTAGGTCCTCGATTGCTTTATCCAAAAGCACCTCGCTTCGGCCAAACTGCTTCTTCAAAATACGTATAACCATGTCTGGACGAGTAGCTGTAGACAGGACATGTGACACGCACATCTTAGCGTCCCCGCGTAACGCCATACGCAGTCTTGCAACGTTCTCGTAGTCGGTGAACTTGTAGCGCTTCGATGTCTCGATGTAGGTATTGTAAAAGCTTCGCCATTCGCTCACATCTCCATAGAAGTGAGGTAGCTCGAAGATATCTTTAGGTGCCGGACGAGCCGCCATCTGCATCTTCTCGAACAAATGCAGCATAGACTCCGCAACTGTGCCTTCTTGCGTGTGTTGCGTACGCGCCGTGTGCGGCGTACGGGGCTCCTCCGGTGGCGATTCCGATCGCCGTTGACGTTCCACGCGGCTCGGTGAGCGGCGTCGCATATGTCGCTCGTCCCGCAGAGGCCGTCTAGGAGTCTCGTAGTCCGGTGGTGGCTCGTTGGCTAACCTCTTCTTAACTGGCTCGGTTATAGTCTTGTCATCCTGAGAGTCGTCCATCCACTTCAGGATTCGTTTCTGTTGTGGCTCGATGTCACCCGCATCTGAGACTGCGCCCGTGCTTCCTTCCGCTATAATCTGTGATTTCTGCGCCTCTAGCCTCTTCTTTATTAAGTCGGCTTCGATCCGCAACTCTTTTCGCTGAATTTCTGCTAGACGTTCGCTCGCCTCAAGCTCCACTTGAGATAGCCTTGCCTCGATGACCGTACTAGCGCATGAGTGCACGGACTGAGTAGGGGCAGGTGCATACGGAGTGCTCGACTCCATAGTGCCTCCCTGCTGCGTAGCTGCGACGTCCTTAAGTTTCGTTCTCGCCCGTCGCAGTGGTAACGGTGTGGGCCTCGCAAGTCGTCGTAACCGCTTGCGGAGCTCTCTGCTCCACAGCAGTGTATTTACTTGCGAGGGAGACCCCGGTGGCCTCGTGAAGTCGTCCGCCCTGAGGGAGTGCTGTGGTGCGGCCGCTACGCCAAACGGCTCGGCGCTAGCCGCGCGCGGACGCTCGCTGAGCGCGTCGGACGACGTTACAGGGGTGAGGAGGGGGCGCGCCGCCTCGGCGCCCTCTGACCTCTCGGCGTCCGCGCGGGCAGCCCTCTGAGCCGCTGCCGCGCCCTCCGCTAGGTAACGCCGCCTATCTTCGTCGCTCTGCATCGACGCAGCCTTTCGCGAACGCGTACCGACCATTTTATCGGTCATTTGTGACGTTTCTTCGCAGCAAGTGTAGACTTGAGCACGACGTCCCGGTGCGCTGACAGTAGATCCGGCTCGAAGGACCAGAAAATATTGAACTCTCAACGCCCAATATAGCCGACGATAGCAGTTGGAGAAGGTAACTGGTCTACTGGCGCCTCGCTCGAAACCGCAGTCGCCCCAGCCTACTAGATGCCCATGTGCGAAGCCCTCGACGAATATCTTCAACCGCCTCGCGATAAAGAATAAACTACACGATTTAAAAAAACTGACTTTTATTACGCGGTACAAATATAAAAATACTCCTACAACGATTAGGCGGTACAGCTTCGGATTAGCGATGTTACGATTCGACTTCACAAATCGGTTCAAACCGATTTAGGTCTGAAGTCGACTAAATCGACTTAAGATACGTTCACCCGCTCTAAGCGCACCCTTTCCGATTTGTTGCTGGGTCACTTTCCTTTGACATATTGAGGCATAAAATGTACACGAATCGACTTCAAACCACGAAGAAAAATGTTGCCATCATGCACATTGCCGCCATTATTGAGTCGAGTCAAGTCGAAACTTGGTATCTACAGGTAAAGTAAAATGAAACTTATTGTTCAAGTAGTAAGGTTCAATTTCGCATAGGCTTAAAGAGATCGATTTGGCGGTATACTTGGAACTTGGATCGGTTTGCCAGTTTTGCGCCGCGTCGATTTGCTAACTGCACGAATTCGCGGCAATGACTCACGCAATCGCAAGAGACCGCACGCTCTTTCCTGCTTGCTCGGACAGTGCTTTCCCGTTTTATCTTTAGCAATTAATGAAAATTTGGTCTACCGCGCAACGGAAAGTAAAAAAATATTACAAAAGTTTTAAGTCAAAGTTTTTGCTCTCGTGTTATTCTAAGGGTCGAACAAACCGTAAAATTGACAATTCGATTTCTTCAACTCAAAACCAAGCGACTACGGAGCGGTTTGAACTACTGATAATTAAAAACTAGAAGTTAAATCGACTCGGCCAAATCGGTTTGCAAACCGATTTGGGTTTAAATCGGAGTCGACTTATTCGGTTTGAAAATTTTTCGATTTGACCCATCACTACTTCGGATCCCTCAGGTCTTCCTTGGTTTTCTTCCTTTGGTTTTCTTCCTTTTGGTTTTTCCTTTTCGGCTGCTCCTGGTGTACTGTACGATCCGAAGCGGTTCCGTCTTACTTTTATACGAAAAATCAAGAAAGAGAGTCACCTACGATAGGGAGATAAAATCATGTCTTAATTCGCGGAATTAATCGGCCTGTGATTGGTCGCTTACGTCATACGGTCATTTTCGGGTGAATTTTCATTATCCCGCTATCGTTCTGCGACTCATATTACATACATCCGATTAATTACTGACTTAAAACTATTACAAATAGTTAACTACGTTCATTAGTTATAAAAACAAACGATAACAAGTTCACTAGTCCTTACGACTTGGCTTACAATAGATAGGAAAGCGGCCGAAATGAATACAATGGATGGTTTATGGCCCTTTTGCCGACTCGCAGGCCTTTGTCTACCTGTGACTGCCTTATGATTCTTATCTAACTAGGTGACTAGGCTAACGACCTATAATATCTACAAATATTGTTATGATGTAACTTTAACAGGTTACGAATTAATTAATGAAACGTGTATGTTTCTAAGTGAAAATTACGCTGTATCGGAGCGCTGAGCTCGAATTTGGCCGACCAATGAGAAGCGGTCATTCTGTCCCTTTCATATTGAGACTTCCTTGTCTTGATCCGCCTTTCTTTGGTTAACCAATGACAGAGCCTACATTATTTTACTAAGTTTATAGTGATTACTTGGGAATTGGGAAATAGGTTTAACCATGTTTTTTCCTAACTTACTGGGTGACCTAAAACTTATTACGAACCTACGAGTTAAATAACGGATATTTTGAATACTTATGACTACTGACAATCTAATCGCGGTTTTCCCTACCTATCAAATAAATCTTTATTGAGAATACAGTCTTAATCGAATTTGATCTTAATCTAACTTATAATTATCCGCGTCTTGTCGTAGCGTCGCTAACACTACTATTAGTGTCTCGTGTGCTCGTAATTCTAGTAAGTCATCATGGGCAATGCAAATGATAATAATCGACCGAAACCATATAAACACCCAACACCCGTCAACCTTTTACAGAAAAGTTTTTAAAGAAATTCAATAAGCTACTTAGGTCAGGCAACGAATGCTCTAAAAGTTGTAGAGGGAAATGCTCGGAACACAATTTTTGACTCCGTAACTCGGTTTGACAAGTTAGGAGGTGAACATATCAAAAGTCCCCGGCCGTAGCCCTTGAGCGGGGGGGAGAGAGGGGGCTTTGAAGGTCCCAGTTTCCCGTTTTTCGATTATATCTCGGAAACTATGCATCTCAGCGACATGGCCACTTATACAAAATGAAAGTTAATTTAATTTGTTACAAGTTTATTCAGTCAATTTTTTCGATATGTTGAATAGTTTTTGAGATATCCGCTCTTGAAAGTTTATTTAGGGCTCTCAATTTTATCTTGATATATCTATATCAGTGAAGGTGCTAGGCCGTGTTTGGTATCGTTTTCGTATAAATCTGGGGTGCTGAATCCATTTAAGATATCACATTGACACCATTCCACAAAATAAAAATAAATCTTTTTAGGGTTCCGTACCTCAAAAGGAAAAAACGGAACCCTTATAGGATCACTCGTGCGTCTGTATGTATGTCCTTCTGAATACACAAAATAGTTCTTTACCTATAGATGACAGAAAAACCTATTAGAAATGTGCAGTCAAGCGCGAGTCGGACTTAATGTACGGAACCCTTAATACGCGAGTCCGACTCGCACTTGGCCGGTTTTTTGAAACTCTTCTTGACGCTTAACCGCTGAACCGATTTCGTTGAAATTTGGTATAGAAATAGTTTGCGTCCCGGAACAGGACATAGGGGCTGTCCATAAATTACGTCATCGATTTTTGACGATTTTTGACCCCCCCCCTATAATCATCCAAAAATCATGCTTCAAATGACCCCATTTCCTCCTACTTCATGCTACCGTCATCCGATGTCCAGACCCCCCCCCCCTAATTTGAAATGACGTAATTTATGAATAGCCCCATAGGATAGATCTTATAACCAAAATCATCTTTTGAAGGTGTGAAAAGTGGCGTGGAAATTTGTACGGGAAATCAATAACCGCTGAACCGATTTATATGAAATTTGGGATGGTCTACATCTTTGATTTAGTTAAAAATGATGAAAAAACATGACTTCAAACCTAAACTTAAACAGTATTAACTTCAAGAAGTCAATTCTGAATTCCCCCCTACACCTCATTTCACACCTTTAAAGGATGATTTTTGAGATAACTTATTATATCCTGTCTCGGGACTCAAAATATATGTGTACCAAATTTAAATTAAAACTGTTCAGCAGTTTAAGCGTGAAGAGGAGTTTAAAAGAAAGTATTTTAATAAGTTTATATGTTTTTACTTCGGAATGGTGTCAATGTGATACCTTAACTAAATTTGGTACTGCGAATTTATACGAAAACGATACCAAACATGGCCTCGTAGCTTTACTGTTGTAGAAGTCAAAATAAAATTGAGAGCCCTAAATTCTTATTACTTGGCCAAACTTGTGTAGAAGGAAAAGGTAAAATAAAAGTCTTCGGCAGGAATATAAGACACAAATATTTTTTTTTTGCGTTTCTATTTCATTCATCAAATATAAACATACCTTGATTATACTATTCTAGTGAGATCCTCATAGATAAACAAAAACATTTACTTAAAAAATTACAAGGTCGAAATGTCACGGAACTTGTGAGAGTAATATGTGAAAAATATAAACTTTTATGACAAAAAAAATCTGGACACAATTTAAGAATCACCCAATTGCGTCGAGGAATCATCTGTATTTTTGCTTGTTTCATTACCTCCTCGCTTCTTTTTTGTCCTTTGTATTCTGTAGCAATTTGTTAGATCTGAAAATAAAGATAACTTGCGTCGTCACGGATGTCGATTTATAGGTTTTAGGGAGTGCAGAATTCGAAAACGATGATCATTTTATAATCCAAGATGGCGGCTACGTATTTTGTCATAAAAGTGGAATCCAAAATAGTCATCATTTTCGAAATCTGCGCCCCCTAAAACCTATAAAACGATATCCATGACGACTTTTATGACATAGTGCATTGCCGCCATTTTGAAATTGAAAATGTTATCATTTTCGAAATCTGCGCCCCCTAAAACCTATAAAACGACATCCATGACGACTTTTATGACATAGTGCATGGCCGCCATCTTGGAATCCAAAATAGTCATCATTTTCGAAATCTGCGCCCCCTAAAACCTATAAAACGATATCCATGACGACTTTTATGACATAGTGCATTGCCGCCATTTTTAAATTGAAAATGTTATCATTTTCGATATCTGCGCCCCCCAAAACCTATAAAACGACACCCATGACGACTTTTATGACATAGTGCATGGCCGCCATTTTGGATTCCAAAATGGTCATCATTTCCGAAAGTGGGGCCCCCCTAAAACCTATAAAACGACACCCATGACGACTTTTATGGCATAGTGCATGGCCGCCATTTTGGATTTCAAAATGGTCATCATTTTCTAAATCGGGGCCCCCTAAAACCTATAAAACGACATCGATGACGACTTTTATGACATAGTGCATGGCCGCCATCTTGGAATCCAAAATGGTCATCATTTTCGAAATCTGCGCCCCCTAAAACCTATAAAACGACACCCATGACGACTTTTATGGCATAGTGCATGGCCGCCATTTTGGATTCCAAAATGGTCATCATTTTCAAAATTGGGGCCCCCTAAAACGTATAAAACGACATCCATGACGACTTTTATGACACAGTGCATGGCCGCCATTTCGGATTCCAAAATGGTCATTATTTTCGAAATCGGCACTCCCTAAAACCTATATATCGACACCCATCTCGACTTTTATGACAAAGTGTTTTGCTACCATCTGCATGCAAGACATTTCTATTATTTTTACGTACAAAAATGGCCCCCTGTCAACTTTCAATCGAGATTTAATCGATAATTTATTCGATTAATATTCAGATTAATTCAATTTCAATCTATGTTAGGTCGACTAAACTAATCGCGATTAAAATTTGAGAATTAACTTTTTTTATTCCATTAATTAGTCGAATAAACAGTTAATCGATTAATGCCCATCTCTGACCACGGCATTTTTACACTTTGAGAATATCTGAAAACAAATCAACACAAGGAGCCATTTTGCAAATCCAGTAACATACCAGTAACGTTGTTATTACTTTTGACAGCGCGTGTCATGTGTCAACACAGAGTCGACACAAAGTCGAAACATTGCAACTACTTTGTGACTGCAATATTTCTCAGCCTTAAACCATATTTATACATCATAATTAACAAGTTTCGTAGTATGTAAAGCGTTATTTCTGTTATTTAAGTATAGTATACGCATCGAAGTACTAAAAATGCTTCAAATAATATAGTTATGAACACAGGCACTGAGAAGTAAACAATTTCATTTCCGGCTAAACTAAAACAATGTGGTGGCGCGTTGATTATATTACACTTAGTTTATCAAATCACTCGAGCAGTTTAATTCCCCATAATAATTTAAGTCCTATTGTAATATAAATGCAAACAATATATAATTACGTCTTGTAATCCGTTTTAGAGATGGCGTATTAATGTCACTTATTTTTATTTAAGTATTTTTCCATCTGACAGTTTCCATTTGACAGGAACAAAATGAACGAATGATTTTGGCATAAAGTAGTCGCAAACCCGAAACAATGTGTGCACACGGCGACCACACTTTATGTCACTTTGTGTCATGTGTCGACCCTTCCCCATTTCTGGTAACTGTGTCGACACGGCGACGACTCTGCGACTGGAATTGTGACCGAAACAGACGGTGTCGACACAAGATGTGTCAACACCGCGTCGTAACGGCGACTGGAAATGGTTGTATGGGTCGTAACTAGAAAAAATTAAAAATTAAAAAGTAAAACCGGCGTTCGGTGATTTTCACTCAAAATTTACATGTATCTAAATAATTCATCTTAAACTGCAACCGTGTGAGAGTTTTTGTGTAAAATGAGTTATTGTGATAAATTTTTGTAATGTATTTATCATCCCTAATCGTAATATATGGTGCTGAATTAACAATATCATTCGGATTCAAGGGAAATTCGTAAATGTAAGTAGGTATGTACACAATATCTACCACCCTACCACCAACTAAATGATGACGTCACAAATGGCATGCGAGGCGTTTTCGCGCGAAGTTTAAACTAGCTATAATAAAATGCAATTACTTATCTATGTTAAATCTTATGAGTATAACTGAAATATAGTGTTTTTCGGAACTAATACAAGTGTACCGACGATATTAAAAGGGTTTTCAAAATTTGTCATGAGGCCTATTCAACTATGTTTCCGCAATAAAAAAAAATGATTGATTGATTTAACCCTTTATAACACGACATCTGTGAGCGGTAGTCTAGCATCTAGGTTATTGGCTAACCGACAGTATCGTAATTGCCTCTGTTATATAACATTAGTATTACGTAATCTTGAAGGCAAGGTACAGTCGAGTTCATAAATATGTATACATTTCTTCACCTTAACCCATTGCAATAAGGTGCAAAAATGTATACATATATATGAACTCAACTGTACGTCCAGGCTACTTATATCAGCGATGAGTATGATACGACTCGGCGCTGAACAGGGAATATTACGCAAAACTCTGCGTAGGGGGCGCCACTACCACTATCGATCACAATCTGGGGGTCTACCGCGAAACAACAAAATCGACGTTATCTAACCTTTCTATCACTCTTGCATATTTGAGCGATAACTAGCAGATAACTAAATTTCGGTTGGCCATTGTTAACAAACCGCCTTGATGCATCAAAGTCATATTTTATTGTCTGTGAAAACTTGTTAAAAAACAGTTTAAGTCACAGTATGTAGTTCATAGATCGACGAATCCAGCAACATAAAAATCATGATGTATTCAAAAGGTACTTAAACACAAAATACAGTAGGTACGTAGCGGCTCCCTTTTTTGAATATCTTTCGTTAAATTTAAATAATCACGATTATTTAGCAGTGGCGCCAGTGTGCACGTTGATGGGCTCCTAACTACATCCAATTTCCTAGTAACTTTTTATAACACCCCCTTAAACGACCTACGACGGCCTGATTTTTGGCGGCGCAATATCATGTCAAGGTTACATGTCGTGTCAGAGGTCACGGAACGACATGCAACGATTTCCAAGATAACCCTTCAAAGTAACTGTGGCTCTGTGCCCTGAGGGCCGACCGCGAAACACGGTCGACGTGTTGCCTCTCTATCGCGCTTGTAAATTCATACGTAAGTGTGACAGAGGGGCAACATGTCGAACGTGGTTCGCGGTAGACCCTCTGGGCAGGCCTCGTGACCATTTTACAAACTCCCAAATAATCAATATAATTATCAAACCTGGTCACGAAGATACAATTTTGAATCAATGCTCGTGATTTTAATAGTTATTTGTTTTACAAGGGGGCAAAGTTGCTGCCTAACCGCTTGTGCTAATATAGCTAACCGAGCAAGCGAAAGATTCCAAAATTGAAAAATGAAATCTTGAGCGCTGCGAGGGTTTCAAAGCAAGAGGGTTAAACAAAATTTGCCCCCGAGTGAAACAAAATTTAACCACACCAACTCAAAGAAAATATTAACTGTAAGATATCAAACAAAATCAAACCAAATCAAATCCAAATGAATGTTATTAAATATTTATCATTCAAAATTATCATTTAAAAGTCAATTCTACCAGGAAACATAAGAAAACAACTCAAAATTTGCATTGATTACTTTGCCTCACATGTGAATAAAATGCAATCAGTTTTTGAAAAGTCAAGAGAGCCTTTACCAGTTGGTGTGGTGAAAAATGATTTATACTGTCAAGGTATTACAGTTTTATGTTCAGATATTTTGACCAGCTACTTTCCCATATATTTATTCCCTATCTTCTGTCTGAAACTTTTTTGCATAGATTTAGTACTAACACATCCATCGATATACATATAGTAAATACTTTATTTCCATAGTATAAAGTAAATTGGGGGGCTATCACTTTTCACCCCCTAAAGAGATGGGCACATTTTCCGAGACTCAAACAACCTTCATAACAAATTTCACCTAAGGTACAGACATTTAAAGTCTTTAAAGTCTACTTCGACTATACTTTAAATCTCACATCGAATTTGCCGAAGTCTCATGACTCGGCAATGTACGATGATGACGTCATAATGTCGTAGGTAAGGAAGTGTGTAAATCTCAGAGTCGTAGCAAGAACCAGGGTTGTCTCTTTAGTAAATCCGAAAAAAAAAAACATTTTTATTCTTCTCATTAGATCGAAAGAGTTCGTGATTCTGAGTGGAAATAACATGAAAAATTTCATAACTTTAAATTTAAAAAAAAAAAACCGGCTAAGCCCTACAACCATGAATGTAAATAATATAAGTGCTCCATTGGGCACACAAGTTAGTACCTAGGGCTTAGCGAGTCAACGGCCGAGCTAGGTTATAACGGCTGATCTTTTTATTTTTCACTGTTCGGATGAAATCCTGTAATCCGATTTACACCCGTTCTAGTGGTCGGATCTACTTGAAATGTTCTGTGGTTGCCTTTTATACCATTACTTATAGGTTGTACAAAGAATATTACATAAATAAAGCTTTTAGAGCTCTTTAGGCTTACGTTAAAACTTAGCTTACTCTATTAAGCTTTTTTTACTGAAACATGAGTGCTAGACAAATCTCTCCGCCTACATAACAACTTACAAATAAAACAGTCTTTACATAGGTAACCTCGAATTATCATTCGTACCTAGACGCATTTCGCTATACAAAGCGGAAAATACAGGTATCGGCTACGCTCGGCGCCGGTGGCGCATAGCTCGCGCTGGCAGTGAATTGTGTGGCAAGAATAACCCCGCGTACTTGTACAAGTACATACTAATTC
This sequence comes from Cydia splendana, assembly GCF_910591565.1. Classification (NCBI taxonomy): domain Eukaryota; kingdom Metazoa; phylum Arthropoda; class Insecta; order Lepidoptera; family Tortricidae; genus Cydia; species Cydia splendana. The sequence goes on along the minus strand of NC_085981.1, from coordinate 7,543,206 downwards.
AATTCGAGTTTTTCTTATAAAATTCAAAAACGCAAAAGTTGGCTGGGTTTTACAAGAATAAAAATAATTACTAAACAAATTCATTAGAGTATAAGCTACTTAATCCATGCATGTGATATTAAGAAAATACGTTATTTTTCTTTTGTCTACAATCTTGGCCTTTAGTAGCACATTGTCGGAATCGGATGTCGGAAGGAAGTAAAATGTAAGATATTTGTTTCTCTGTATATATTTATGAACTTAATAAAAATCATTATTACTAATAAAGGATAAATAATGCAAAAAAGGCGGACTTCATTCCAATGGCACTCTCCTGCAGCTGTTTTTGTCATAGGCGCCTTCCGACATCCGCTATCGGAAAGGCGCTTCCGATAAATTCAACCATGTCGGAGCCCCCCGTCAGCTGTCGGACCGATAATATTTGTTTGTGTGCGTATGTATAGGCAAAATGCTTGTTGTAGTGTGCGTGACCGCTAAAGACGGCGCCCGGGCGCGCCCCCGCGGACTGACTACGCGGATGTAGGATCCTAAATCCAATATCGGATCGGACAGTGTGAAAACGCTCTAAGCGTACAAACACTTGTTGCTGGCAACCCTAAAGCTTTTAAATAATACCCCAGTACGGAGCGCCTTAAAATTAATAGGCGCATTAAAATTAAGCGGGTTTTAGACAAACCGTTTTTACAGCAGGAGATTGGGGCGCCTTAACGGCGTCTATTCATAACGTTCTGAAGATACATAATGATTTTGGTTATTTTCAAATACCCAAAAAGTTATTATATAAGTTTCTACTTTAAAAAATATTAACGTGCTTTGTTTGCTAGCAGAATGAAACATTCTTACCCCTTATTCATAAAACTTTCCAAGCCTCAATTAGTTAATTTGTGTTTTATCCCTTTCTTACAAATACATAAGTCAAAATGACAGATAAAGACACACTATTATTAGCAAATTGAGGTTATAAGCGCGTTTACAAATATTTAAGGGGGTAAGAATTTAGTTTAGAGTACCTAATCCTATCCGCCGTGAGCTCAGCGCGGCGAAAGCTGGCGGGATACCGCTCTGGACCGATCAAAGTGGCGTGCTCTTGTGTTGGAGGCTAAGACTCATTTTGGGTCATCGCGCCAACCAAGTAAGGGGCTATTCATAAATTACGTCATTTCAAATTAGGGGGGGGGTATGGACATCGGATGACGGTAGCACGACGTAGGAGGAAACGGGGTATTTGGAAGCATGATTTTTGGATGATTTTAGGGGGGGGGGGAGCAAAATTGTCAAAAATCGATGACGTAATTTATGGACAGCCCCTAAGTAAGTAAGTAATCCTATCATCCAGAGAACACGGCATCATTGCATAAATGGTATTCTCAGTTATGAAATACAGGTATACATACACCGTGTTTTTTTTTTGATTTCCGTTAATTTCAAGTGTGCATTCCTGAGCTTTAATCAAGTAACTTTCTCAAAGACACCGATGTTCTAATTAAGTCCATTTCGGAGATAATCCATAATTTATTTTTTTCCTATAAGCGTGTACACTTGCCTTAGGGCCGGCTTACATATTGATTAGTGTTTAGAATGAGTTCATACATTTGCTACTAAACTTAAGTACAATTTCGGTCGATTGATGTACGAAATGACACTGATATGTCACAGATTTCAATTGTTTGGTTGAGTTATGTAATGCCCGTGTTACAACAACGCTATATGCTACATTTAATTACTTTTTAAACAAAAAAAAAAAAACAAAAAAGAAAACAAAAAAAAAAAATTGTTTTAAAAATTAACTATGCCATTTAGTTCTTATAAACGTACTAAACTATACCCCGAAGTTAACGGAATTCAATAAAAACACGGTGTATAAAGCTAGTATGAGGTACATTAACTATGTAATTGCATTTGATGTACGAGTATCACGTCCAACTTAATTAATTGATACAAACTACAGTTTAAAGCTTAATAACAAAATTACAGGATGGTATTTACTTGGTATGACCATCAATATCGTTATATGGGACAGAGATTTTATTTTATTATATGTATAATAAAATAATAAGTACAAATCCAAATAATATTTCAAGACGTGCGTATTTGGACCAGGACAAAGAGAAAATCAACGTAGTGACGTATGAGGAGCTTGTCAAACAGGAGGCAAGAGGTATAGGTACTAAAAAAATATTTTCTTTTAAATGTATCAGTGTAATGTATACCTAACTCAATTTTACAGACTCCAAGCTCTTTGCATTGCAGTCAGCAGCAGAAGTTGCTAAGCGGGCGAGGTGTTCAAAGTTACCTTGACACGCTCTTATTCTCTAAACAATAAAGTCGCGTGAAGATCATTTAGAACACCTGGCCCGCTTAGCAACTTTTGCTGCTGACTGTACATAGTTGTATTAGGTTTATAGAAATAAAATGTATAAACACTACTTTACTTACCCAGCCATCGGCAATTTGCTCGTACACATTAGAGAGGGCAAACCCGAGGCAGTTGTTTTCCTGCAATAATGGAAGAAAATCAAATCTTTTTTAATTCGTAGGTAATCGGCGTTTACCCGAATACATCCAGGTCTACCCAACACTGGGAAGATAGTGTCAGAAGTGAGGATGCAGCACCTAACATTATCCAGCCAGTGTTGGGTAGACCTAGATGTTTACGCGGGTAAACGCCGAATACACATTAATATTTAACAATTTTCGGACTTTACCCAAAAGGCTCGGGTAATACTAATTATACCAGGGTAAACTTGAGTTCAATTAACCTTATAACATTACCCGTAACATATATGCTATAATTTCCACCTGCTTGGTGACTCTGATCTTGTTACACACTCAAACTCGACAGTTCAACAATAAAATGCCCGACATTCCGACTCATATTCTCAAATTTATTTTACTTGAACTAAAGTGCAATCAATTTATAAATAAACACTAGAACGTAGTGATTATATGCTCTTTGAATAAACCATTAAACACATTTGACATGACATCCCGTGTTTTTGACGTAGGTAGATGAAATATCACATTTTTTTATAGGTTGATAAGGTTATTTCAAAAAGAGGTTATTGTGGTTCGAGTGCCTTTCAACTGCTGCTTTAAAGTTAGATTTATAAAAATACTATTTTGATTTTGCTAAATATTATGCCTTAATAAAGTAAATAACCAAAGTCCAAAAAGTATTTTCATAAATACATTTAAAGCGTCAGGCCGCAAATCTTGTCAAATAATTCAAATCCCTATCACCGCCGTTCGATTTTCAACTGGAATGCCACTCGATTGTTTTAGGTCAGTCTAGTTGGTGGCAATAAGGAAAGTTAGGTCGGCTTCAAGAGAAGCTAATAAATAATAAATAAGTGTTCAAATTAGTTAAATAATAATGAGGGAAATCGTACACATACAGGCAGGGCAGTGCGGAAACCAGATTGGCGCGAAGGTAAGGATATTTTTGGTGTATTTTAAAGAATTTTATGTACCTAATTTCGTTGGACGGCAGGTTCAAATGGCAAGACAAGTTTAATTGCCTGTTAAATATTGATTTAAGTCTCTTCTGTTCTTCCTAACGTTTGTCCCGGCTTTTATTGAATAACTTAAGTCATTTATTATTAATAATATTCAATGCTATCCAAACCTTTGCTTAAAGTCTGTTTATTAGTTCCGAGCTCTTTAAGGAATCTTAGGATTAAATTACCTTCGATTTTAATAAATGTCAAGAATTTTAAGCTTCGCAATATCGAGGAGGAATTTAGCGAGCCTAGCGAGGAATATGTCTGTTAATACAAGGTTAATACTGTCAAGACATATCTTAATAAAATACTATTTTAAGTGACATGCGGTCAAACGACCCCTTTGGGTTGACCTCTATAAAAGAGGAAAAGTAGGAGGGAAAACTAGGAATGAAGCCAGTTAAAACACATGCTATAAAAGCAACTTTCTTTTCAGTTCTGGGAAGTGATATCAGACGAGCATGGCATCGATCCGACGGGCACGTACCACGGCGACTCGGACCTCCAGCTCGAGCGCATCAATGTGTACTACAACGAGGCCACCGGCGGCAAGTACGTGCCGCGCGCCATCCTGGTGGACCTCGAGCCCGGCACCATGGACTCCGTGCGCTCCGGACCCTTCGGACAGATCTTCCGGCCGGACAACTTCGTCTTCGGACAGTCGGGCGCTGGCAACAACTGGGCGAAAGGACACTACACCGAAGGTGCCGAGCTAGTAGACTCAGTCTTAGACGTCGTCAGGAAAGAGGCCGAAGGCTGCGACTGTCTACAGGGATTCCAATTGACGCATTCACTCGGCGGCGGTACCGGAGCCGGCTTAGGAACGCTTTTGATTTCCAAGATCAGAGAGGAGTACCCCGATCGCATCATGAACACTTTCAGTGTCGTGCCCTCGCCTAAAGTATCTGACACTGTAGTTGAACCTTACAATGCTACCTTATCCGTCCATCAGCTGGTTGAAAACACTGATGAATCGTACTGCATCGACAATGAGGCTTTATACGACATTTGCTTCCGAACTCTGAAGCTCACCACGCCGACCTACGGAGATCTGAACCATCTGGTATCTGCGACGATGTCTGGAGTGACTACCTGCCTGAGATTCCCTGGCCAACTGAACGCTGACTTGAGGAAATTGGCAGTGAACATGGTGCCGTTCCCTCGTCTGCATTTCTTCATTCCCGGCTTTGCGCCGTTGACATCGAGAGGCAGTCAGCAATACAGAGCTCTGACGGTGCCCGAGCTGACTCAGCAGATGTTTGACGCTAAGAACATGATGGCGGCGTGTGATCCTCGTCACGGGAGATACTTGACCGTGGCGGCCGTGTTCAGAGGCCGCATGTCGATGAAAGAAGTGGACGAGCAGATGATGAATATTCAAAACAAGAACTCGTCCTACTTTGTGGAATGGATTCCGAATAACGTGAAGACAGCCGTGTGCGACATCCCGCCGCGTGGTCTCAAGATGTCTGCTACTTTCATTGGCAACTCCACGGCCATCCAGGAGTTGTTCAAGCGTATATCTGAGCAGTTTACAGCTATGTTTAGACGTAAGGCGTTCTTGCACTGGTACACTGGAGAGGGTATGGACGAGATGGAATTCACCGAGGCCGAGAGCAACATGAACGACCTGGTGTCGGAGTACCAGCAGTACCAGGACGCCACGGCCGAGGAGGAGGGAGAGTTTGACGAGGAGGAAGAGGGCGGAGACGAAGGAGACTAGGCTTTTATAAGTTCGCATTTGTGTTTTATTTTACGTTTATTTTATGGTTTACTTCGGATTATATTGTTTGAAATATTACTAAGTTTGATTCACTACTTAAGTAAGACTTGGAGTGGGCCTTAATATTTGACAGTTGCATGTCAAATCGACGCTTAAGAATCAATACTGGCTAAGTAACATGTAAACCGTATGAAGTTAGACAGTATTGATTCTTAAAGCGTCGAAATGTCAATGTGTCGTTAATTACTAACTAGACTAGGACTTATCTTTAACGCGTTCACTGCCACTCCCTTTTCCTGGACATTCGCCCCAAACGCACATGCGCGTTAACCAACTATTACTCGGGCGGACGAAAGTAATGAAAACGCAAATATGCGTTCCCGGCAGTGAATGCGTATAACGCCAAGAACACTGTCGTCACGAGTAGTGGTGCCAATAACGATAGATAACCCTTTGCACGCCAAGAACCCTTTTAAAGACGTCGCGTTGTAAAGCGCGTCATGCCCGTGGCGCCAAGAACGCTTATAAGTGCTATTACTATGACGTACGTTGTGAAAGTAACCTTCAACTTTTCCAGTATGGTTTATATTGGCTGCTATTTAACTGATCACCAGATTTAGTAAAATTTAATACCAAAAAAATCTATTTTACCACCCTAAAATCATGAATGATCACCAAAATTATAACACCATTTTAATGTGAAATGATTACCAATTTTATTACATTTTACTATCCTTTTAAAGGAAATGACACCAAACTAATCATTATTAACCCAAAAATAGTCAATGATTACCAAATTTCAAACCCCATTTTAATGTGAAATGATAACCAAATTTTTACATCTTGCTATCCTATTAAAGAAAATGACAACAAAATAATCATTGTAAACCCAAAAATAGTAACTGACTACCAAAATTAGAACTCCATTTTAATGTAAAATGATAACCAAATTTTTAAATCTTGCTATCCTACTAAAGCAAATGACTCCAAAATAATCATTGTAAACGCAAAAATAGTAAATGATCACAAAAATTGTAACCACATTTTAATTAAAAATGTGCAAATATTTAATATATCGTTATCCTATTAAATTAATTAATCGTTATCCTATTAAAGTAATTAATCCACTTCGTCACCTTTTTCTAGTAGCATTTTATTTCTGTAACAGTCGCAGTTCTAACCTAACCTAACCCACTTTTCTAGTAGCATTTTGTTTCTGTAAGGGTCGCAGTTCAAACCTAACCTAACCCACTTTTCTAGTAGCATTTCTTTTCTGCAAGGGTCGCAGTTCAAACCTAACCTAACCCACTTTTCTAGTAGCATTTCGTTTCTGTATGGGTCGCAGTTCAAACCTAACCTAACCCACTTTTCTAGTAGCATTTCTTTTCTGTAAGGGTCGCAGTTCAAACCGAACCTAACCCACTTTTCTAGTAGCGTTTCGTATCTGTATGGGTAGCAGTTGAAACTTAACCTAACCTACTTTTCTAGTACCATTTCGTTTCTGTACGGGTCGCAGTGCTAACCTAACCTAACCCACTTAACTGATAGCATTTCGTTATGCTACTAGAAAAGTAGATTAGGTTAGGTAGATATACGGTGCGGGCATACGGGGGGTTGAGCGGGAGGGGCTAGTAATTTTGGCATCAGTTTACTTTATTTGGTAATATGTATACATTTTTTGGTAATCATAGTGGTTTATTTAGGTGAAAATATCGCATTAATTTGGTCTTCAAGATTTGGTGATCATTAATGATTTTTGGTGATCATTCAATATATTTGGTATTTGAATACAATTTGAAGTGCAGTCGTAATAAAAATGGTGGTACTTTTGTATTTTTAGGCCTTATTTTTTTGGTGTTCAGTAATTTTTTTTGGTAAGCATGATTTTTTTATTTAGGGTACCAAAGTATTTTTTGGTGGTCATTATATTTGTAGCCGTTTATATTGACTCGAGATATTGGTGTATGTGTCGCAGTCGGATCGTATAATCCGCCGTATTACATTACGGCTAGCCGTTTTCAAAAACAGGGGCGTTTTGAAATGCGGCGGTTTAACGATTAGCCGGATTGAATGCGGCTGAATGAGAATCCGCCGGAATGTATTCGGCGCCATACGTTCTTCAACACGGCTAGCCGTAATGTAATACAGCGAGTCATTAGCCGCCGCTTTGACAGTTTTTAGTTCCCATTTTTAACACCCGTGGCGCTGCCTGACAAACGCTGGGGTGTCCATCAAATCTGGAGTTCGTCGGACTGTTTCTTTTCAAAAAACATTTCTTTCGGAACTTAACTAGACGGAGCCCCGCTTCGCGGGGCTCCTATTTCTGAGCGGTTTGCCCTTCGGGCATCTGAAGCTACCTAACGAACCTAACCTACCTACCTATTGATTTAGTGAGACGTCCGTGAAAACATTACACTTTAGGGAAAAAAGCGTAGGTAGGTAAGTAGGTTAGGTTCGTTAGGTAGCTTCAGATGCCCGAAGGGCAAACCGCCCAGAAATAGGAGCCCCGCTTGCGGGGCTCCGTCTATTTAAGTTGCGAAGGAAATGTTTTGGAAAATAAACACATGTAGTGCGGTGGGACCATGGTAAAAATAAATTAAATTGCAAACATTGTCAAACTCCGGTTACGTAGAGGTTGGCGTTCAAAAGGTTAACTTCACATAACTTGCACTGAAATAAGTTGTCAGACATTTGTCAATAAGGTTTACAATCAAATAACGTTGCTTTGTTAGTTCAGGACGAAGCCTGTTGCAGTGCAAATAGTTCCCTAGTGAAAAAAAAACAACGGGTTGCACTCCGGGAGTGCCGGCAGAAGTGAAAACTCAATGACTAGTGCAAAATGTCTGCAGCACTATGTATAATTGAGGTTAACGCCATCTAGCGTTATTTCGTCGCATTACTTGAAGCCCTAAACACATCACTGTTAGTACTCGAGTTATATTAGTACCAGTTAGAAGGAAACTCACTAGATGGCATTTAAATCATTAAAGAAAAACTCAATGACATTGTAACAGTTTTTCGATCAGATCACGTGTCCGTCTTACGTCTTACGAATCTTACCTGTCGCGAGTTTAACATTTTTTCCCCATCACAAAAAGTGCACAGCGCCGCTAAAGAAGGTTTCACTTCAAAAAACAGCATTTAATATTTAGCGGTCACTGCGCGCGATGGCTGCCGCGTTCCGTTTAATTACTTCGACTAAATGGAGAATGGAATATTCATTTATAACTTTTATAAGAAAAATGGAGGAATGAGAAACGCTTCGGACACGGATTTATTGACAATGGCACTTAAATTACTAAGTTAACCCAGTATTTAATATTTTCGACGCCGTGTCAAACACAAAAGCTGTCACTCGGACGCCACGTCATCGAAGTGTCAAAACTGAAATTGAACTTTATGCATATGCACATAGGTCTATGTTGCTCTGTGGTCTGTGACCGATTAATCGGTCTTTGCCGTTGGACCTGCGGTGCGAATATATTGTCGTCCAAAGGGTTAACTGTCAAGCGCCATCGCCACTTGCATCATCCCACTAACCCACTGATGTGTTGGTGCGAGAAAGAGAGAATCTGATTGAGTTCACGCAGTCGCTAACGTAAATGTCAAATGCCAACTCGTGGTAGCCGTGTAGATCTGTGGTTCCCATGATTTTTATATAGCGCTATAAATATGACAACTCTTTCATTGAATAATTTAACATTCAAAAGGTTAATTAAAACTGCCTATTAGTCATTTCACAAAAGTAATCAAAGCAGTCCGTCGCAGTGACCACTAAATATCAACGTTGTTTATTTTACACTCGGTACAATTTGCGTTTCACTTTGTCAACTGGCCCCGTCGACGTTGGGAAAGCTAGTGGTACTCAAACTCTGATAATAAAGTAAATATTATTGCTTTACATTAGAGATTACTTTTTGGCCTCACCATTTGGACTGTGAGAACTCAGGGTGTTGTGATTAGTCCTGTCGAATTGCCCATAACGCCAAAACGCTTATTGACACTTTATATATTTTCTAGTTTACCTATCAATGATGTTGGTGGGTGCGTTGGGGTAGTGATGTTTTTGATACGACGAATTATGGCCATAATGTTCGTTTAACCTACAGGACTTTTACGGCTGTTGACTGGCAGATGATTTTAATCCAATTGATTTATAACCATAGCACAATCGACATAAAGTCTATATTTAAAGAGCAATATAACGTTTTGGACGCCAATGACCGATATATCCGCACCGCAGGTTCAATGCCAAAGACTTATTAATCGGTCATAAACCACAGAGCAACATAGACCTTAGTGCATATGCATAAAGTTCAATTTCAGTTTTGACACTTCGGTGACGTGGCGTCCGCGTGACAGCTTTTGTGTTTGACACGGCGTCGAAAAGGATAATTATAGTGCAGTGCAGTGCGTGCAGTAGAGATAGCAACATGCGGGGTCAGTGCACGAAATTCCTTGTGATAATCGTCCTTTCTGTATTAACTTTATGGTTAATGGAAGCTGTCAAAGTCGGTGCATTGTTACAGACGTAGAGCATTATTATTTTCCATCATATTTTCACGGAAACGTACGAACGTGTCTTCCTATTCAGTCAGTCTCGGTACAAAAAGTACTGAGGTTGACTGAAGAAGCATGACAAATACGAACGTTTTCGGAAAATACGATAGAAAACAATTATGCACTATATCTGTAGCCATAGGCACTATATTCTATTAGCAACTTCACTTTATTCGCTGACTCACGACCACATTCAAAGTGCAGATGGAATTCCTTTTTGAAACCGTTCAAAAACCGGCCAATCATCGCAAAAGAGGCAAATCGGCAGTTATTTCGGCCAATATCGAATCGGAAGTCGCCAGACTCGTGCATCCGCTGCCCGTACTCCGGCTGAATATTTCAGGGCTCACATTGCCAATGCTTACCGACTTAACGTGAAGCCTGGAGACCATAGAACTCGATTTCCACCAGCTTGTAAGGCCAGCAGTATACTCTGTATCTTTAGGTATTTAAATAAAAGTAAACAAAAAATTTGTAAACTTTCAGGTAGTTGTAACATTTATTGGTTAACCAACCAAATACAAAAGCACCTGGATCTGTCACTGAACGGCCTGACTTTAACCTACATTATTTGATCATGTAATGTTTTCATCAACTGGCTTAAGGAGCCATTTGAGAGTAGATTTTGTTTACTTTTATCAAAGACATACTTTTTTTTTTTTTTTTAATTTATTTAGGTAAACAAACAGTCACTACAAGAAAGGCTTAAATCTAAAGTATTTTTAACACTATATACAGTATGTGTGACCAACACCATTCACCACTTATTACAATTACATATGTAACTCCGTATAAGATGAATAAAGTCTAAGAAAAAAACGTGCCTCGGAAATCAAGAAAAAGTCATTCTCGGATAGATGGCGCACACACTTTTGGTCTATGGTCGGCTAGATGGCGTTGACGACACCGTTTTATATTTAACAATTTTAACACATAGGTATTCATTTATCCATATATATATATACATTTTTTCGATAGTTTTATACGTTTTCATTTTGAGTTTTAGTCGTGTGTCGATAGATGGCAGTAAATTTACTGTGACTACAAAATTTACTATGACAGGACCCCTCTATACTATCTATTCTCTTTGCTTTTATTTAAATACCTAAAGATACAGACTAACATTGGCCTCTAAGATACATTTTTGACAAATTATAGATCACTGATTTAAACTTTCACGATTATTAAACATTATTAAACTGCACAACGGGACTTAATCGCGTATTTAAGTTTTAAGATTTACCTCCGACGTTTCGAGGACGGCGTTGTCCCCGTGGTCTCACCACCACCAAGACCAAGTGCGGGTAGTTCGAAAAACTCGCGCGGCTAGAAGATGTTGATGTCAACTTGAGCCAGTCTTCTCCGAGACCACGGGGACAACGCCGTCCTCGAAACGTCGGAGGTAAATCTTAAAACTTAAATACGCGATTAAGTCCCGTTGTGCAGTTTAACAATGTCAAATTATAGATATTTCACAATCTCACTCTCATATGCCATTTTCTCTCGGTTTGACTCTTGATGAAAGATCGACACCACACAACTCTACCAACTCAACAATCATGATATATGTGACAGTTAATAACCCTAAACTACTGTTTAAAACTGTGTACTGTTGTACTGCCCTCAATACTTTGAGGGCAGAGAATTTACATTGATTTTTTTACAAGCCAAGGGGTGTCGCGAAATTTTGTTTCATGCTAAGGGGACATCATAGAAAAGTTTGAAAAACACTGACCTAACGTATCCATCTATTTTTTTTTGAAGTAAAAGCTTCTTTAGCGGGGTGGGGAATTTTTTTGAGGGAGAAAAAATGTTAAACTCGCGACTTGTCACGTGGACACGTAAGACGTAAGATTTCGTGATGGGGAAAAAATGTTAAACTCGCGACAGCGTAAGGCGTAAGACGCTTCGTAAGACGGACACGTGACCTGGTCGAAAAAACTGATACAATGTCAATGAGTTTTCACTTCTGCCGGCACTCCCGGAGTGCAACCCGTTGTTTTTTTATTATTTTATTGGCACAAATATATTCTAAAAGAAATAACCCTGTTACTCCGTGGTTTACAACCAGCGTCTATTTCCATATTTCCCTATCTTTGGCCTTATAATTTCTGAATATACGACCAACTGATAAAAGTACCAAGGTTATGAAAAACAAATGAGACCCGCTAGTAATATAATATCAAATCTACTGCATCTCTTCTTAATGCGGACGTTGCAAAATCAACCTTGACTGGCACGAATAAAGCTCAAATTTAAAGATTTCGAAGACGCAGCGAAGGTTATTCGAAATGGTAACTTCAGCAAAGTTATATTTGCTTTAAAAATGGCAATGCGAAAAGACCTGTAAGCGTATAAACATAAAGTTGATATTCCAAGGAAACGTGCAGGCGTCGTAAGGTTTTCTGAAGTACATGTAACAAAGAATTTGAGATGCACCGATAGAAATGGGAATGTTGAGGTGCATCTCTAGAATTGTACGCGGATCGATAGTGGCGGGGGTTGGGGGTATTTTCAGCAAGGGTTATTCTGAGCCATTAGATACCTATTTGTGTTTTCGTCTCCAGTTAAGTACAAGTCTAATAGTACCTATACGAATAGTACGAGTACTTATAATATATAGGAGACATCCAGGGTCGTAGGTATATCGACAATCGCCAAACGAAAAGAAAAAAAATGTATCGGGATGAGCTACAAATGTCACGTGCCTATTTTCATACTTAAGTTTCGATTGGCGTTTTCTATCCACTTCGGCCGCCTTTCCACTGAGATAAGAGGAGACTTACGGGAATCATCCAATAGCACTGGGGCCGATTTTTGAATTTCGATCGCTCGATTTCGTGACTCGAAAATTGATGGAAAACGGCGAAATGCTAATTTTTGAAATACGGTCGATCGAAATTTTAAATCTAGTGGTATTGACCACTCGATTTCAATTCTATTAGTAGAATTTAAATGCCTGGTAGTGGAGATATTATTGAACGAAATACACGAAATCGAGCGGTCGAAATTCAAAAATCGGCCCCCAGGTTGTAATCGACAATTCTTCTCCGCTCCGCTGGATTAAGTGCAGATAAAGGTACAGTGAGTTTAGGTCCTTCTCTGAGCGCATAGTCTAATAAAACATGGTCTTCCATTCCCAGAGTGGCACGGGCCTACGTCACAACAACATGGCCGCTATATATAGCGCTATCGCATATTATCATATAGCGCTGTCGCATGATGACGTAGGCCCGTGTCAGTTAGGTGACCTAGAAAAGACGGGAATGGAGTACCAGGCGGAGTATATTATTATACCATGTCTGAGCGCAGCATTGGTTGTAATCCGTCGGAGCGGAGAAGAGATGTGGATTGCAATACTATATGGGTTGATTCCTACGCGTCGCCTCTTGTCTCCGATCATATCCGCCTCAGTGGAACAGCAGCCTTACTCTGCTAACTGGTACAATGGCAAGCTATTTTAAAATGATTACGAGTTCAGTAACATTATGAAAACCGTTATTATTGCTTAAATCTTCTCATTTAATTACCTATTTGTTACAGCTTTGCCGCAATAAAACATATTAAAGTATACCCACAGCTCCATTCATTACTTCAAATACTAACGACTTGGTACACAGTTTATTTATTGTGCCATAAAAAAACGTTATTTATTATGTTTCGTGACCCCGTCACAAGTCAAGGCTGGTCAATGGAATTAAAGTTTTACGAATGTGTAAAAACAATGTCCTCATTTGAGCACGAGAACACACATAGTAACGAATATACAGGATAATATTTTAAGGATAACTCACGTTAGACCGGGCCGTGTCCGGGCCGGAGCTTCCTTCCATCCTTCCATCCTTTATTTTATCTTTTTTTGAATTCGGTTTTCTGTCAAGTATTATTAGAACTGTTTTTTTTTTGGCGTTTAAAGCCGATCATCATTATTCTGGGCATTTGAAAATCTTCCGAAATTCACGTTTGTACATGTACAAGACGACGGTAGACGATTTCATAGAATGCTCCAGCAATTAATGTGGCTGATGTTGCTTATTGTTACCGAAAAATATATTTACTAGATACAGACGGTTTAAGTACTGCCTTAGACAGTAACGTACTACAAACCGGCCGACGACCGGTCTGGCCTAGTGGGTAGTGACCCTGCCTATGAAGCCGATGTTCGAATCCTGGTAAGGGCATTTATTTGTATGATGATACAGATATTTGTTCCTGAGTCATGGTTGTTTTCTATATATTTAAGTATTTATATATTATATATATCGTTGTCTGAGTACCCACAACACAAGCTTTCTTGAGCTTACCGTGGGGCTTAGTCAATTTGTGTAAAAAAAATGTCCGTGTTATTTATTTATTTATTTATTCATTTTCGAAGCCTTAAAATTAGCGCAGAGCCTGCCAGACGTGAATACTCTTGTACCCTACTATTGTATTCAGCCAAGGACGACATTGTCGAGCGATTTGAAATAGCCACCTAGACGTGCGTTCACATTGCTTGTGCGAGCTCGGGCACATAAAGGTATCGGGTGCCAGTGTAAGGCTACCTTTCCACCGAAGCAGAGATGAGAGGCGACGTGTGGGAATCAACCTGGTTGTAATCGATATTTCTTCTCCGCTGTGCTGTATTAAGTAATGTTTAAAGCAGATTATGGAGTTCAGAGATTTTCTTGTTTCGCGGTAGACCCCCAGATTGTGATGGAAAGTGGCGGTGGCGCCCTCTACCTTTCTTTCTTCTTCTTATTCTTAAAAATATCATAACGTTACGTTAATATTGGACTAACAAGGTTACACTTACATAACCATAGCCTTTATTTATCGGCCTACGTACAGTAAACGTTTGTTTATGGCTTATGTCAGTTTAAGTTTCACACATCACTTATTTATATACTCGTACATGACATCATTTATTTACAAACAAGATATATACAGTGGTATTATTAAACGAAATTAAAAACTAGCTTTGATCTAAAATAGGCCCTTGAGGCATTATACCAATGATGCTGGCGGCATTTCCTCGCTGTATCGCAATGCTGATATGTTGTGCGAGGTAGCCGCCAGCTCTTCGGTCCCCAGTTACGTCAACCAGACGCTTCGCGATTTCTGCGAACAACTTGTGCGCGCTGGGACTCCATGGACCTAAAGCCTAAAGTTTCAACTCCAAATGGTATAAAATGGTAATTGTAGATTATTATAATCTTATGAGCATAAATAGATTTAGAAACAGCAATAACAGCACACAAATGTTCTTGTAAAATACATACAAGATTCTG
This sequence comes from Cydia splendana, assembly GCF_910591565.1. Lineage (NCBI taxonomy): Eukaryota > Metazoa > Arthropoda > Insecta > Lepidoptera > Tortricidae > Cydia > Cydia splendana. The sequence goes on along the minus strand of NC_085981.1, from coordinate 7,528,153 downwards.
ATTTAAACTTTCACGATTATTAAACATTATCAAACTGCACAACGGGACTTAATCGCGTATTTAAGTTTTAAGATTTACCTCCGACGTTTCGAGGACGGCGTTGTCCCCGTGGTCTCGGAGCAGACTGGCTCAAGTTGACATCAACATCCAGTCATTAGTAAATGTAAGCGGAAACGAATATCGACAGTCGATAAATCAAATATCGTTAGTGTTGTGTGTCGACAGAGTGACATCCCTAGTGCGCAAAACGTTCAAACTGATAAACAAGACCAAGTGCGGGTAGTTCGAAAAACTCGCGCGGCTAGAAGATGTTGATGTCAACTTGAGCCAGTCTGCTCCGAGACCACGGGGACAACGCCGTCCTCGAAACGTCGGAGGTAAATCTTAAAACTTAAATACATACAAGATTTCTCCCTATTCTATTTGCAGTACACTCAAAAGACATTTGAAGATGTCATAAAGAAAATATACTGCTATTTTTGAACACAACAACAGCTAAATCTCATAAAGATTGGAATACAGACCCCACAACCGGTACGTATGATGGAAGATATTCAAGCGTTTCGAAAAGTAGGGCAAAGCGATACTCTCTAAAATCTGGAGCAGTCCAACTGAGGCAGTTTCTTCTTAGCAATAACAGGTCAAATAACATGTAAGTAACAGATGTAGTACATAATTATTTTCCATCGTTTAAAATTAAGTATAGTTTGTTGGTTTGTGCCCTATTTTTCCAATGGAAGAGCGGTGTCTCCCGACGCAAGTATCTTTATACTTAATGGGAGATTCCAGCCTTTTATGTTTTGTGTATTATGTGTTAAAACCAAATAAACTATTTTGTATTTTTGAAATAAAACTATTGAAACGGATTACATCGCGTACTTATATTGAATTCATCCCGACGTGTCGACGATGAGTAACTATCGCGGTAACCGAAGACAATATTATTTTGTATTTTCTAACGTATTTTCACGAAAACATACGACTGTGTCTTGCTATTTCAGTTAATATAGTAATACAGTAATACCATATTATATAGCGCCAATATAGCCTAATATAGTAATACCATATTATAATAAACCAAGAAAAGTATTGAGGTTGACTGAAGTAGCATGACAAATACGAACGTTTCCGAGAAAATACGATAGAAAATAATTATGCACTACATTACACTTCGAGCAACACGGAAGGGAGGCGGCATTCGCACTATTTCCCCTCTGCCGAGGTACAAGATTAGCGCGTCAATCTAATCTAGCGCGGGTAATAAAACTAGTTGCACTTGGATTTTTCACTAGACCGAGTCCAGACGCGCGCGTGAACACTGCTGCACAAAAATGCCTGTTTGCTCGGTTTTTTGTTATAAAAAGAGGTCGGGGACATCAAATTTACAAAAAGAAAGTGTTACATTTCACATGTAATATTTTTTTTACATATCATACGTTTAATTACATTCAAACACAATTATTATATTTTAGTCTCATGTAATTGTTGGATTTATCGATTTTGCTCGCTCAGTACAAATTGCGGATCGGTCTAGCGACAAATCCGACTTCTCATCTCTCAGAATACAATAACATACTTCAACGAAAATGTGTTAGTGTGCGTGTTGTGACACTTGTCACTCGTCCGTACACAAAAAGAGATCGAGGTTTGCAAGATTTGTCTTTGACGTGTGTCATTTTCTATGTATTTGTGTCGTCATTACAGATTTAATTTTGTATGTGTGTGAGAAGTGCGACTGTGTGCACCTTTCCCCCCGCGAAAAATGGCAGAATGATTTGTACGGTGAGATATCGCTTGGGCCCCTCCCTTCCGATGTGTCGGAAGCCGGTGTTGCTCGAAGACACTACATCTGTACTGTCGAATTTCCCATGGCGAAGCCATTTTTAAATGGCGAAGTGATCTCGACAAAATTATTTGTTGTTTGTTCATTAATGTTGTTTAGTGTAATTTTGATAGCTTATTATGCATTATGCAGTAAAGTAACGTGGAAGTGTGCAACAAATGAAGAATTAGTCCTGAAACGCGTTTGACTAAAGTATTTTTCCTCACACTTGCGCAGTAAGCGCGCTTATTTCAAGCAAGTGCAGCGGAAGCTAAAGTCCATTTTACTCCCACGGGGGTTACCTATGGCTTTTTTTAGCTGGATAACGAAAATAATAATATAAAGAAAAAGAAAACCTTTATGTATCTTATTGTAGGTATATAAAGTTTCCAATTTCATATTTCAGAGTTTGGTCTGAACAAAAGCAAAACATTTTAAAAAGCCTATAAATAATTTATACTAAAAACAAAGTAATATACTCTCACACCTCCGCAAAAGTTCAAAGGCATTTGAAATAGGTATTTTTGTAACAAGGCTGAATGTTGTTTTAGGATGTTGAAAGGCCTAAGGGTTTAAAATTCGAAGTGATACAGTACATAGGTCTAATTCTAATGAATGTTTTGTTGAACTATAAAGGACTTCTGATGGGTATCTTTTTATATTGAGAGATATGTTAGAGAATAATAGAAATCCATACTTAATCCATACTTAATATTATAAATGCGAAAGTGTGTCTGTCTTTGTCTGTCTGTCTGTCTGTCTGTCTGTCTGCCTGTCTGTCTGTCTGTCTGTCTGTCTGTCTGTTATCTCTTCACGCTTAAACCGCTGAGCCGATTTAGTTGAAATTTGGAATGGAGATAGTTTGAGTCCCGAGGAAGGACATAGGGTAGTTTTTATCACAGAAATCACCCTTTAAGGGGGTGAAAAGGGGGTGGAAGTTTGTATGGGGAATCGATAAAAAGCAGATTGGATAAAAAATAAGCTACCCAAATTACTAACTCCACGCAGACGAAGTCGCGGGCAAAAGCTAGTAGATTATAAATATACCGATAGAAATTATACCTATTAAGGATTGAACCGCGCGTTTCAACCGCTACACTTTTACATCTGAACACGACTGAACATCTATACATATAATAAAGCTGAAGAGGGTCGAAAGTCTGTACATGGAAGATATTCGAAAAAAAGTTAGCTAGGGATACTTAGAATCGATAACAGAACACGTTCCAATAGTTTTTAGAATTTTTGTCTGTTTTTCTGTTTATCTGTTTATCTGTTTGTCTGTTTATTTGAACGCGCATCACGTGAAAACGGCTGAACGGATTTTGATGCAAACTTTACTAATCTGTCGAGAACATCCCCGGCCAGGTTATGGGTTATAAAAATTCAACCCCTGAAAGGGGGGGTAGCCATAACATTCGATTGACTTAAGTTTGCCCCTGAATCTTATGGCGCTACTTAGGAAGGAGGGGCAAACTTTTTTCAAATATGTGCTACCACTATAGAGTACCCTGGTAAACTAACAGATGTCGCTGAATTTAATACCTGTTGACATGAATAAACCACCGAGGAAGGATTTTGCCAAATTAACTCTAAGTTTCGAAGAGGGGGTACGGATATCAACAAATTTAATAGAATAATTATGTTGATTTAATAATACAACAACATTAAACGACAATAAATTAATTGCCCCTCATTGCACAGTGCCATCTTTTGGGGAACTGAGTAAATATTAAGTAATCAAGAAAACTAAAAAGTAAGTTTACACAGTTACGTAGTGGTAAAATAAACACACATATCAACACGCGTATAATTGCATAATTATTTAAAATTATTAATTTTCTCCGTCATGAATTATACCTAATCGTAATTATATCGCATCCATATCAAATCCATATTCATACGTATCGCCTCCTTAAATCACTTAATAATGGCCACGAAAGTGGGTACTTTGAAAAAATAAACATTGACCTCTGTCATTTGCAGTGCCGGACCCTTTTAAGCAAAATAAGCACTTGCTTAGGGTACCACGTCTAGGGGGCACCAAAACCGTAGGCAAAAAAACGCGCAGGTTGCATCAGCATTGCAGTCGTCGTGGAGTAGGTACCTACATGAAACTTTTATACGTGTACAAGTACCTACCCATCTAATAACGAAGGGTCGTAGGGATCAAGTAAGAGAGTGAGGGTACGTAAGAACATCTCCAACGTAGGCTTTCGATTTGACCTTACGCGGAGGCCCTTAAAGTCATGGAAAAAATCTTGCTTTCGGGCTTGCGGCCAGCCGATTTTTTCGACATAGGTTACCGATTTTATAGCCAATTTTGCTCTCTTGCGCGCCAGATTTGTCGGCCAAGCCGAGTTGCTCCTTAGCCGCGATCCTGAGACCTAATTGTCAAAATGTTATAAGGGGCCCCGTGAAAGCCGAAAACTAAAAGCATCCTATCAAGTAGCGCTTTCGAGTGAAGCCAAAGAGCGAGCAGTAGAAGAGTCGTGATTGCATGCATAGATTCGATTTCAAGCCACTCTTTTGCAGTTCGGCGTTAGGTCTTATGCGAGGCCTTCTGCCTTACGGCAAAGTTGACCTTCTGCCTTAATTACACTTGGGCGTGGATCCAAATCCAAGCTTTCCTCTTTCGCAGCTGGGCCTTCTACCTTGCTCACACTTCGCCAATTCAATTCACTTGGTAAATTCCAAGCTCTGCTTTCTTGCATCTTTTATGTATAAAAACAATCTCGCTGAGACCCTTAAATATCGAGCCCTATGCGAAGCTAGGTTGATAAAAACTGTCCCATCCCTTCTCTGTATGAAATCCTGGATTTACGCCTGGTGGGACTAAAAGAAAAAATATACAACTGTCTATCAAATTGTGTTTTTATATCGAAACATTTTCGCGCTCTCTTCGCTCGCATTTTCAATAACTTTCTAACATATGATAAAGGTGACATTCGGATGGCAACTGCAGCAGCATTACTCTGTTGCTACGTTACTGCTGCAGCACTGTCAATTTTCGTGATAAAATTATGTGACTGATTTCCATACTAAAAGTAAAAATGTACAACTGTCTATCAAGTTGCGTTTTTTATATCGAAAAATTTTCGCGCTCGCTTCGCTCGCGTTTTCAATAACTTTCTAACATATCATACAGAGCCTCTACCATCAGTTTTAACATTGACATAACGCTCACGTCTACGTAATTTACTTTCTGTACATCTCGCTTGCACTATTGCTCGCATATGCGAGTACGAGCGAGATGCATAGAAAGTAAGTTACGTAAACGTGAGCGTTATGTCAATGTCAAAACTGGTGGTAGCCGTACTGGTGACATTCGGGTGGCGACTGCAGCAGCATTTTTATAAATATTTAAGGCATTTAATTCCTCAACAAAAAAAAACATATTTCATTATTAAATTAAATAGTAATACATTATTAAATTAAATTAAATATTATCAAACTAATGTCGTGCAAATTTAAATTGAATTCTAATCAATAATTTAGTTTTTATTATTACTGACCTCTTGACGAGTAAAGGCCTCCTCCATTTTACTCCACATTTCCCTGTCTTGGGCTATTGTTACCCAGTCGTCGCTGGCAAACTTCTTTAGGTCTTCTGTCCATCTTCCCAGCTCGCTTAGCTCGCGTTTTCAATAACTTTCTAACATATGATAAAGGTGACATTCGGATGGCAACTGCAACAGCATTACTCTGTTGCTACGTTATTGCTGCAGCACTGTCAATTTTCGTGATAAAATTATGTGACTGATTTCCATACTAAAAGTAAAAATTTACAACTGTCTATCAAATTGCGTTTCTATATCGAAAAATTTTCGCGCTCGCTTCGCTCGCGTTTTCAATTACATTCTAAGATGTGATAAAGGTGACATTCGGATGGCAACTGCAGCAGCATTAGATACTCTATTACAACGTTACTGCTGCGGCACCGTCAATTTTCGTGATAAAATGATGTGACTGATTTCCATTCTCAGCTGTAATGCGGCAATGAACGTCACTCAATTTACCAAAAAAATTCAATGTAATCTTGATGACACTAGGGAGACGGGGCACCATGGTCTAGAAATGCTTAGGGCATCAAAATATCTTAATCCGGCACTGGTCGTTAGCGGAGTCAAACGATTTGGGACTCGCATTTTATACGCATTTCCATACCTTCCCGAAAAAATCGAATCATTCGCGAAAGTCTCGCAACGCATTGAGGTTACAAGGGGCACGTGGTCTTCCTCAGGAGTCTGAAGAAGACCACGGTGAGTGGCGCTCTAGCCAGGCAGGCCGCTTCGCTTTCGCCCGCGCGCGTATACCTTACTGTATCTTCCGATATACCTACTACTCTGTCGTTTAAATCCCGTGTAAAATTTTAATAAGGGCGAAAAAAACTATTGATTTTGGAGTGTAGTTTTATTTAGTGGTACCTAACTAACTGTAAAATATTTTATCTGGACTACTAAAGTCCTCTAGCATATATATCCATCTGTCAACTTTACTTCAAGTTCCGCCTCCAGGGGAGAGGGAGAGAAATTAGGATTAGAAATTAGCCGCTTACTGACACAGACACAGACCGAATTCCACGCGGGCGGAGCCGCGGGCACAGCTAGTGAAAAATAAAATATCAATGAAAATCGGAAATTATGCTTTCCATCTCTATTAAGCCCAAAAATTCAGTGACAGTTAATTCGTCATTAATTTGTTACGTAAAAGGAAAACTGTGGTCGAAGAACACAGCGCCTTTATGTGGTCAATCCTAAGTCGGCTCACTTTATTAGTCAAATGCGACCAAGACCAACTAAAACTCTTAATGTTGTTTTCTTAATTTATACCCGAAGTACCTTTGTTTTAGTTTTGTTTCTCCTCCGTAAAATAAATCCCAGCGAAGCTTCATCAACTTACATCAACTGATCAAACCCCGATCTGGATCTTTACTGAACCTGTCTAAACTAAACCTTGCTTAACATCTTCTATCTCTCTTTCCAGTACCCGGAGTGAAGGCGATGGCGATCCTCAACTGCCTCCTGGCCCGCCAGCTGTGCTTTGAGGACGCCTCTTGCTCCGCCATCCTTGAGATCATCCCGCGCGTCTGTGGCTCCGAACTTGGTGAGTTTCTAGATGTTTCTAGAAGGATCCTCAACTGCCTGCTGGCGCGCCAGCTGTGCTTCGAGGACGCCTCATGCTCCGCCATCCTTGAGATCATCCCGCGCGTCTGTGGCTCCGAACTTGGTGAGTTTCTAGATGTTTCTAGAAGGACCCTCAACTGCCTGCTGGCGCGCCAGCTGTGCTTCGAGGACGCCTCATGCTCCGCCATCCTTGAGATCATCCCGCGCGTCTGTGGCTCCGAACTTGGTGAGTTTCTAGATGTTTCTAGAAGGATCCTCAACTGCCTGCTAGCGCGCCAGCTGTGCTTCGAGGACGCCTCATGCTCCGCCATCCTTGAGATCATCCCGCGCGTCTGTGGCTCCGAAATTGGTGAGTTTCTAGATGTTTCTAGAAGGATCCTCAACTGCCTGCTGGCGCGCCAGCTGTGCTTCGAGGACGCCTCATGCTCCGCCATCCTTGAGATCATCCCGCGCGTCTGTGGCTCCGAACTTGGTGAGTTTCTAGATGTTTCTAGAAGGATCCTCAACTCCCTGCTGGCTCGCCAGCTGTGCTTCGAGGACGCCTCGTGCTCCGCCATCCTTGAGATCATCCCGCGCGTTTGTGGCTCCGAACTTGGTGAGTTTCTAGAAATTGTCCCAAGAAGTTGGTCCTAGTTTTGAGGATACTTTGTGCTCCGTCGGCTGTACACACTCGTCAAAAGTCTCTCGCCGATAGCCTTGGCAAAACACCGACTCAGTCAAAGAAGGGCGAGACGAGACCAGTAGGAGCGAAACGAGAAGAAACCTAAGAACTTATGTAAAAAGTAATGAAATAAACGCATTTGTATTTGTATTAAACTCGGACGATCTCGGGGTCTCTCAACGACTTTGAATAGCTCCGAACTTGGTAACATAGTTGCTTCTCGATGTTGTTCTTCCAGCGGTGCACCGCGGTGCAGCATTGCGTTGTTGTAAAGGCCGTTATAATTTAAGATAGGTAAGTAACGTGCGGTTCGGCAAACCTGGCTTTGATTAGGAAAGCCGCGGGTTACTGTCGCAGAGCTCTGGTCAAAGGCTATAACCGTGTTAGGGAACAAAATATGTCCCTGAATGAATTTAATAGCCAGTGAACATAACCTATATGTGTATTGGTCATAATCTCATAATGCTAGTTATTAATCTGCCAAGTTTTATCTTGTAATTAAGTATTGACAGTTATATATAACACAGGGAGCAATAACACAATTACACAACATATTTGTATAACACAATTCATTTCATTAAAATCGCGTACATATCAGATTTGGTCAGCGCAACGACAATATTTTTATCGTGAGCATAGACTGGGCAGTATAATTCGTACAAAATTCTGCTACATTGTCGAGTCAGCCGTCTGTGCCGTCGTCTGATATTTTATTCCCGCCTCCCTCAGGACGAGAGAAGGTCACAACACTCGGCGGGACCTCTTTTACACCGTAACCACAGAGCCACTGAAGAGGGACTTTATGCGCTTGTCTGGTTAAAATAAAAATGTATCATAGTGTGTTTAAAATTCACAGAGAGGTAGTTATTCATTAGGCATAACATGATGTTTTCTCAGACTAACTTATCTGTTTGTCTCTACTCTTGCCAAAATCATTCCCGCACCGAAATCCCCGATGTGAGTATGCATATAAAACATCCATAATTCAGGAACAAAATATGTGAGAAAAAACACACAAATAAATGCCCTTACCAGGATTATACTCCGGGACCTCCTGCTTCGTAGTCAAGGTACAGTCACCTGCAATAATATGTTACACAACGAAGGCAGCAAAAATATCTGACCCGATCTTATTTGTAGAGCCATAAGAGCGTGTCACATATTTTTGCGGCCTTCGAAGAGTAACATATTATTGCAGTTGACTGTACCGACTATACTTGCCGCAAAACGAAGTGGCAAGTCAGGTCATAACGCCATCTCTTTCACTCTTGGTCTGTCTTAACAAGGGTAAAGGAGATAGCGTTATGATATCAGTCACCATTTGGTATTGCGAAGTAAAGACTAGCAGGCCGTTAACAGAATGAAAACAGAGGGCCTACCGCGAATCACGTTCGATGTGTTGCCTCCTTGTCACACTTACGTACGAATTCACAAGTGCGACAGAGAGGCAGCACGTCGAACGTAGCTCGCGGTAGGCACTCTGTTCGTATCAGTGTAATAGCCGGCTGAGTGCACTTACCGGCCTCTTAAGTGCAGCCTTCAGCACATAATCTGACAATGGATTGGCGCAAAACAACGTTACTATTAAGCAACCCTTATGAGATCAAGCATACAGTTCACTGAAAACATATTGTTATTATTAAGAGTGTTTTAAAATGTAGTTTAGGCTGCTAGACAGATTTTCTGTTCGTAGACGCTTTTTGGTACGGTTTTCCCCATGCTACGCTCGTGGCACGTAGCTCCCGCTGGCACTGAATATCGGCCCGATTCAAACTTTAAAATACGTCAGTTAATAGACGTATCTTAAAGTTCGAATCCGGCAGTATGTTAAGTTAACGCATTCATTGCCAGCGTTTTCGTAGCACTACGCTTGTATCTGATCCCACCGTTTACCCGCCTTAATGAAATTTTTGACAAGCAACCTAAAATTATCCTAATGATATATTTGTGGTTAGGCATCGGTGTGACCGTCGGCCAAGTATGTCGCGGTTAGATCCTCACACTCATGCATAATGTGCGGCAACAAAAGAAACTATGGCCGCCACGCTCGTTAGCCGCGAACTTCGCATATTCCGAACAATGAGCCGCGCGAACTTCGCCAGTTTGTTAATATCTTATTGGTGGGCTGAATTAAGCTGGGAAGTTTTAATGCGTGGGGATTTAAATGTTGGGGCGGATACTGAATATAGGTAATGTAAATTAGAAGCACTTTAGAGATCGTTTAGCGCAGCGCCCCCCTCCCCCCTCCTGGACCTCAAATTTTACATACAATGTATGCCCATCTGCGGCCTCTATATGTACTGTAAAACGTTGTACGATACAAGTGCGAATAAGTAATTCGCAACCCGTGTAGATTTAAAACTAGGGAATGCAAATCGGTTATTTTTTGTATGGAAATAACCGCGGTTTCGGTTAATAACCGATAATTTACATACAAAAATAACCGAAAATAACCGATTTGCATTCCCTATTTAAAACACTCCCTTTCCACTTTTAAAATTCGTCCTTCGTTGCGAATTTCCTATTTTACAATAAAAAAAAATATTGTATGTAGTAGGCAGGTAAGGTAGAACTGCCCGCTGCCACTATCATATCCGCTTCCGCTACCGCTTGACACTTGTCCACCATATTGAACTTAACATGATAACACTTTTAATGCGTTCGCACGTTCGGAGCATATTCATTTAATAACTTTGACTTTTTTTCGTCTCGGCTATTATACTTGTTCGGAATCTTCGCAACTTTGTGAAATATTGCTTTCGATGATTTGAAAATATTTCACGTCGATAATAGATGAGTCTGAGAGAACTCGAAGTTTTGAAAGATATCAAAAATATTAGATTTATTTTATGTAGTTTCTGAGGATTATTAGATTTCAATTCAGAAGTTACATATTAGTGACTATTATCCATTTAACGTCTTATTTTTCTCTAGTAGGACGCTAACTTCCATTTGGCTGCTAAGTTACTAAACTAAAATTATAATCATTTAAACATAAACAGTCGAAAAAGTAATGAATATGCGAAAGTTACTTACCTATTACAGTGAAACCTGGTTAAGTGGGACCTGGATAAGTGAGAAATCTCTATAGCTGGGACTCATGGTGCGGTCCCGACACTTTAGCACTGAATTACCTCTGTTAGTGAGATAAAACGTACCTCTATAACTGGGATTAGTTGTTGTGATTTTACAGTCACATTTACCTCTATAATTGAGACAGAGAGTGTATTTTACCTCTTTTACTGAGGCTAAATATATTTTATAAGATTACATTTTCCTAATTGTTTTTTTAGAATTTTATACGAATTACCTCTGTATCTGAGATAACGTCAATCTATGACCTCTCTAACTTGGACTATATTGATCTATTTCCGTATTCTTACTAACTCTTAGTCTATCCACAAATTCCGTATTTGCTTAATTGTGTCTAAACGACTTCAAGTTTCATTTAGTTACTTTATGTAGTTAAAACTATCAAAACGAAAGCTGAAATCTTGATAAGTAACAAGAATAAACAAATTTTCATTTAATTAATTTCTAAGACGCAATGAAGTCTGTATCAAATTTAATTGAAAAAATCTATCCTTTGGAAAATCATTCAAAATAAATTCAAAGAAATATTTAAACAGACTTACAAAATATGTAGGGACAAGGATTATTTTACCTAAACATTTAAAGATAATTACATAATACCTTATTAACCACCTCTATAACTGAGATATATCCTCTATTCTCACCTCTATTAATAGGACCCTCTATTAATGGGACCCTCTGTAAATGAGACAGAAATTTATTTGTACCTGGCTAACTGAGAGCCTGGGTAAGTGGAATACCTCTTTAAGTGAGACAAATCTGCTCGACCCTTGAAGTCTCACTTATCCAGGTTTCACTGTATAAAGCGAAAATTAAAACTTAGTACTTAAATTATCATAGGTCAATTTTACCTCTAATCGACCTAGCCCCACAGTAAGCCCAATAAGGCTTGTGTTATGTGTTCTAGACGACGGTATAATATAATACCCATGAGGTGCAGGGTACAATTTCGACTGCGGGATAATTTCAACTAATCGAAATATCTTCATGTTTTTACATTATTAACTAGACCATATATGTCCAGATAGCGAAAAAGATGTGTTGTACTTGACTCTAGTTAATAATGTAAAATATGGAAGATATTTCGATTCAGTAGTTGAAATTATCCCGCAGTCGAAATTGTCCCACTGCACCTTATAGTTAGTTACATATAAATACTTATAAACTATATATACCTACTTTTTGAATGAAAGGTTTCAACTACTTATAGTCGTGTAATGCAAATACATACTTTTAAAAAGCAAAAATAACTATACGAATTGCTCTTAAAGATCTACTCTAACACTTTAAAAAAAAAATCCTTTCATTCGTTTAATACTTTGTTCTTGTAGTTACTTCTGCTAATTTAACACAAAAATACATATTTCAACAAAACTTACCCCTAAACACTAATCGATTCACCCGCTAAATATTGTATTTCATACACCACACTCCATGAAGACAATAGGTCTTCTGTAGGTCGCCTTACTCTATACAAACCCTTCCAAAAAGTCATATATTACTTGGGAATCCATATCGGCTACGCCCTTTAGTAGCCAAAGAGTATAACTTCATCATAATTTTCTAAAGGACGTATATAATTTGACAACCGTCATAACTTACGATCTTTTGAAGTTAAAGCGTACCTACATTCCCAGTATCTCCGCCCAAAATGACGTATGTGAGTAGAGAATATGTGGCTGTTAGGATGTTTTGGAGTTGAGAGTGTACGTGTAAGGCGAGCCTAACAAACCTAACAATGGATTGAGGTCAGTGGATGTGGAGCAAGTGGTTAGGGAATCGATTTTGATAGTGAGTTCGAGGTCGCGGGTTCGCATCCTGGTTTGAGCGGGTTGTTTAGTTCTAATTATATTTATAAGGCCGATACACACCTAACGGGTAAACGGGTTAACATTATTTTCGTTGCCTTGTTTCTGACCACTCTGTCACGCTGTCTTTCTAGCTGTCGATTAAAATTCTCTTGAGAAAAAATAAAAACTAAATTTCTACCATACAAAAAGCTCCACTCCGTCACATTTTTTGGGGACAAAAAACAACGAAAAGAATTTTGGTCCAAACACCACGGCTCACGTACAGTCAGCAGCACAAGTTGCTAAGCGGGCGAGGTGTTCAAAATGATCATGGCACGACTTTATTGGTAAGAGAATAAGAGCGTGTCAAGGTGATTTTGAACACCTGGCCCGCTTAGCAACTTCTGCTGCTGACTGTACTCATTCTTGTTGTAATGTGTGAACTTACATGTCAGCTGTCGCATTGCTCGAAATTATCAATACAACGTTAATGGTATGGTTAATAAGACAGGTTTCCTTAGGTAGAATGACAGATTATGCGTGTTATGGGCCACCCTTCCATAAACCACAAATCTTCCATAAATCTCTCTGCTTTGCCTAAGGTTGACTGGTAGAGAATGCCTCATGGCATTAAGTCCGCCTTTTGCACTGTAAGGTTATAAATAAATAAACCACCAACGGAGCGGCAGCTGACGTTTACCAATTGTCATGATACATCTACTTCAACCTCTTTACATGCTATTGCGCGAGAAGAATTAGTACATAATTATATAACTCTGATGTTTGCATTCAAAAGTAGGTATCAGTGACACATTAAGCCTTAGTTTAGCAGCAATACGTTTAGTTTCATTTTTTTATCATAAAAGCTATATTTATGAGAAAGCGCTGGTGGCCTAGCGGTAAGAGCGTGCGACTTTCAATTCGGAGGTCGGGGGTTCAAACACCGGCTCGTACCAATGAGTTTTTCGGAACTTATATACGAAATATCATTTGATATTTACCAGTAGCTTTTCGGTGAAGGAAAACATCGTGAAGAAACCCTACTGATCCTAATAAGGCCTAGTTTCCCCTCTGGGTTGGAAGGTCAGATGGCAGTCACTTTCGCAAAAACTACTGCCTACGTCAATTGTTGCAATTAGTTGTCAAGCGGAGCCCCGAGGAAGATGATGAAAAGCTATATTTACGTAGGTACTGCAGTTCATGATAGGATTACTTTCATGAACAAGGGAACATAATTAAAATAATGATACTTACAATATTTTGTTGTCGAATTTCACCGTGTCATGACCTTAAGCATGATCGTCTATAATTTGTCGGCTTGTTACAACCTAATGGTTACAAATGGTATAAAGTGTATTCATTAATTATTATATAACGAACAATTTGCTATTTTTATTAGACCTATTAGACGTGGAGGGTTAAGTAAAGGTTATAACTAGTATGTCCTTGGTTATTGAACTGTTTACCTCGAGATCGTTTGTGATGTCAGCTATAGACTAAGTACTTCTAGCTTCTGTATCCTTACCACGACACCACCACCACATTACGTTCTGTGCATAGCTCATAACGTTCTGTGCATTCCCAGTTGCGCGTTACCGCGCGCAATCCGCGTCGGTTCCACTAAGTACCGCGTCAATGTGACGGAGCCTTAAATGGGGCTTTACATCTCCGAAGATTTATCGAACACGGCGCTAAAAGCCGAGTTTTTAAGGCATTAGTGTTGACAAAATGGTCTCGTGTCGGGGGTCAGTCCCCTGTCACTGGCTCATTGTGCGAGATTGCCAAAGTAATTGTTTTATAAATAGGTGACAGCCGCCTTTAGATGTCGGGGTTTTGGAAGCTCTTTTTTGGGGTTTTCCACGTTTGTGATTTAGGTAAAAGTTACAGGAGGAAAATGGATTTTAATTGAGTCTGTGCGGAAAGAGAAGAGCCATACAATGTATTAGTTCCGTTATATTGCACGACTCTTCTCTTTCCGCACATACATTACATAGTCCTGCCACTTGCCCTCAGCACACGGAGCGTAATAAGCGTAAGAGACGCGCAAGCGTATCGTAAAAACGTTACGAGTACGAGACGCGTAGAGTTCTGGCACCAAGCGTCGTGTAAGCGTAATCGTTCTGTTTGCATACAAGTTCTTTACGCTTACGCTACGCTTACGATTGTCATAATGACGACAGAAATAGTTATTTGTTTTACAAGGGGGCAAAGTTGTTGTTTAACCGCTCGTGCTAATATTGATACCCGAGCAAGCGAAAGATTCCAAAATTAAACCACGACCGTAGCGAGTGGTTCGAAAAATGGAATCTTGAGCGTTGCGAGGGTTTCAAAGCACGAGGGTTAAACAAAATTTGCCCCCGAGTGAAACACAAAATTTTTCACTACAACAACCCGAAGCAAATATTAAATGTAAAATATCAAACAAAATCAAATCCAAATGAATGTTATTAAATGTTTATCATCCAAAATCATCATTTAAAAGTCAATTCTACCAGCAAACATAAGAAAACAACTCAAAATTTGTATTTGATTACTTTGCCTCACATGTGAATAAAATGCAACTTTGCTATCAGTTTTTGAAGTGCAAAGTAAGCCTTTCCGAGCTGGTGTGGTGAAAACTTACATACTAACCGGGCAAGTTAAATAAAAGCCTGTAAAAATAGCTTATTTAATGTTAGTATGATTCACTAAAGTTTAAATTAGAAAATCCAACTTCGTTCTTCGTAAAAAGACGTTTTTAGGGTTCCGTACCCAAAGGGTAAAAACGAGAGACTAAGACTACGCTGTCCGTCTGTCAGTCTGTCTGTCATGAACCGTGATAGCTAGGCAGTTGAAATTTTCACAGATGATGTACTTCTGTTGCCGCTAATATAACAACAAATACTAAAAACAGAATATAATAAATATTTAAGTGGGGCTCCCATACATCAAACGTGACTTTTTGCCATTTTTTGCTTAAGTGGTACGGAACCCTTCGTGCGCGAGTCCGACTCGCACTTGGCCGGTTTTAGCAGTTCTTTCATCTAGAAAACAATACGGTTTGACTGGTAGATTCATCTCAATTAGCGCTGAGGCCGTGCGACTGATCAATGCCAGTGAATGGGCAAAAACCGAAATTGGTTCATTTGTGGCGGCCTTAAAATAGAGAGAAACTTTTAATAATTAATATATACTTTATCTTTGTACTTTGAAGGTGTTTTGTTTCGTGTATTTTATTAATTTAGAAGTTAAATAGTAAGTAGATCTATCTACAATCTATATCTATTTGGATTTATTATCATTTGTGCTAATGTCTCAATTATTTGAACTTTAAAATATTTTTCTCAAACATGCAATGAAATATTGATGTTATGTTCCTTATAATAGGCTGCGAAGTATGACGTTTCAGGTGCGGCTAGGACAAAAGGTCGTTAATGGAATTTCATACACGTCTTGCAGGCCTAGGCCGGCAAAGTCCTCTTTTTTAATTTTCATTTCACAGATATTTGTGACACAGCATCGTGGCATTCATCCATAAAAAAAAACTAGAGGCAGTATTTGCTTTATGGTTCGTAATGACACTCTGCCACTACGCCTATAAAAAAAACAAAAAACAATGTTTGCTATAATTTGCAGTTTTATTTGTATAAAATCAACATGAACTTAATAAATAATACATTCTATAATTTTAAATTATAAATTTAACTACACAAATAAAAATATTTAAAATATTTCATCTAAACGTTAGCGGTAAAAAGGTCTACTCAAACACGCGTAGTTATATTTTTTAAATTGTTACGGAGGTAAAGTTGAAAAATATTCATTCTGTTTTATTGGATTTATGGTGCGTTGTTGATTTTTTGACTTTAATATGAGTTACGACGAAATAATGAAATTAATATTAATTGTAATCGTAGGTGTTGGAATTGGCAGCGTAAGCAGAATTGATTTTAATAACTTGCTGCCTCTGCCGCCAAGTCAAAGACGAAGTATGTATATGGTTGCTTATGGCAATTTTATTATTTGAGAAACTAAGAAAAATGGCTTACAGTTTATTAGAAACAGTTTTGTGGCATATTTTAAATGAATGTAACTACAAATTCGTCAACACTGTGGAAATTATACTTATTTACTCCATGCATAAAGCAACGATGTATGTGAAACATGATATCGACATGAAAGACTATGTAAACTTATGTGACGAAAACGACAGTCAGACGGATACAAGGCGAAAAAATCAAAGATACATGAAAATATACGGTTAGTAAAAATACACGACTCGTGTAAAACATACGCGTGATAATGATATAGGTACGTGTTGGTTATATTTTGGGTGTAGTTTACTTTTAGTTTTTTCTATAAATAAAACTTGGGTTTCGTGGATTTTTTATTTTATTTATTTCATTGCATGTTTGAGAAAAGCACTATACATACCTCGGCGGGAAATGGGGTTGCCCGCGCTCAGACCTATCCAGCCTCGCTTCGCTCGGCCGTCTATATGTCTTCGGCCGGCAACGCCTTTCGTCCCGGCCTCTGTAGTAATGTACTATTAAAGTTATTGTTATAAATTGTCGCTATATTGCAAAATGCAAATTATTTTCTAATGATGGTATTAAAGAAAGGGCTGCGGCAAAGAAAGCGCTTGTGTCACCGCTGAGTTGTTTTAGAACCACCCCACACTAGCGTCTTTTGAGCGTCGGCGTCTAGTCAGCGCTATGGAAAATGGTGTTGCTGCGCAGTTGCGCCAAAGTTGCGTCGAGCAGCAGCCATAGGGTTACCACCAGCTAGTGTGGGATGGCCCTTAGCGTCTTCACACTTAGGGTTACCCCATAAGTACTATTAGTATCTCTCGAACGTCGGAGTCTAGTCAATTCTATGGCTGCTGCTCGACGCAACGTTGGTGCAACTGCGCAGTGACGCCATTTTCCATAGCGCTGACTAGACGCCGGCGCTCGAAAGACCTAGCGTCTGTGGGGTGGCTCTTAGGTCAAAATATTCCCGTTGATGTACTTTCCCGAAAACTTACAGATGTATTAGGAATATAATTGATACTTTAATTCATACTTTACTCTCATTTATCTCTGCTATGTACAGTCAACTGTAAAAATATGGGTGCACAGATCATCTCTAAAGTATGTCCCATAGCTCTTATGTCAGCGAATTAAGAACTATGGGACATATTTTTGAATAAGTTGGCTACACCCATATTTTTACAGTTGACTGTACGGTCGAGTTCAAAAACATCTTTACAAGCCATCGTCCTAAAAATATATTTACAAGACCTTATTGTCAGTGTCTTAGAGTCGTTTTGCGGGCGGCGCGTGAGCGGGGCGCGCCGCTTTTACATATAAAACGCTCACGCCCCGCCCGGAAAACGAGCCTGTGTGACGGAACCTTAAGTATATTATGTACAGTCGCCATCAGATATATCGGAGCGGCCGGGGTGCTCAAAAATATCTGAACACGCACTCTAACGCCTTGACAATAGAGTTGAATAGAGGCGTGTTCAGATATTTGTGAGCGCCATAGCCGCCCCGATATATCTGATGGCGACTGTACCTAAGTATAAATGATAATAATGTGAGCATCTTTGAATCATGCCTATTCAAGTTTCCATTAGTCGCCATCAGATATATCGGAGCGGCCGGGGTGCTCAAAAATATCTGAACACGCACTCTAACGCCTTGACAATAGAGTTGAATAGAGGCGTGTTCAGATATTTGTGAGCGCCATAGCCGCCCCGATATATCTGATGGCGACTGTACCTAAGTATAAATGATAATAATGTGAGCATCTTTGAATCATGCCTATTCAAGTTTCCATTAGCAAATAAAAGAAAATTGCTTATTTTTCTGGAATTTCCTCTTCGTGAATGAAGGTTGAAAAGGCTAGGGTGTTTGGTAAAACGATGCCAAGTTCTTATCATATGCCTCTATGCTATGCTATGCTATCACATGCCTGTTTTGTGTCTCGCCTGTCCATCATATAAAATATTTTATATTTAGGATTCTGTTTTGTTTCCGATTTCACCAAATCCGATAGAGTTAGACCAAGAGAAGTTTGCAACGATTTTGATAACACACGCAATGCAAAGCGCAATAGTGTCATTTATACGTTATACGTCATAATTTCATAGAAGTTTGACGTTTAAAATAATACTTGCACTGCGTTTGCTATCAAAATCGTTGCAGTCTTCTCTTTGTTCAACTCTACGTATAATGTTCTAATTTATGAGTCGGAATCGGAAAGGAATTAGAAATTCGCCCGATTCTAGAGTGATACTAATCTATCACTCATCACTATCGGCTAGCAATTATTCATTTTTAAGATCGGTCTAGTTCACTTTGATAAATTCACTGTGAAAAATAATTTACTAAAAAATAAATTTTCAATTCCAAAGCTAACTCCACCAACAACCGCAAACGCAAACTTTCATTTTCTGCATTGCAAATCGTATCTTTCTACTAAAAACCCACTCACCGCAAGACTGTAAAATGTAACCAGCATTCCAGTTCTTTTGTGAAGTGTCCAAACGAATAAATTACCCCATGATCCGCCGGCACAATGGACAACAATAGAGGGTATTATGCGGCTTAACTTGTTTGAGTTTTTACGGACTTGGCGCTGTTTTAGTTTCACGTTTATGGTTTTATATGCGTTTTTTTAACTCGTGTGGAAAGTTAATTTTTGTGAGGTGAAGTCGATTTTCTTTCCTTTTGGAGATTTAGTGTTTTCCTGATTTTATTTGTTATTATCATCGGATTTATAAAGTACAGTCATCTGCAATAATTTAATATCTTAAACTAAAGTCGTGACAGACATTGATGTGTGCTTCAGTGCCATCGCCCACACTGTTAATTGTACATTGGTGGACCTAATGCCTTTTATAATAAGGTTTGTTGTTTGTTGTTTTGTAATTGTTTGAGGTTTGTAATTGAAGGTTTAAGTAAAAAATAAAAAAATAATCTCAACACAACATTAACACGGTCCTAATACATTTCAAAAACCGGACATGTGCGTGTTAGATAAATGAATATTTTTTTTAATATTAATATTAAAAACTCAAAAATAATAGTAAATAATTATTTTTAAGGTAAAACTTGTCAGGATGTTATTTATTTACCTTGATTCATAATTATGTAAAACTGCTAAATCAATAACTGGATACTATTTAAGTTTTAAGCAAGATAAATAAAATAATAAACAGATGTAATTGAAAATAAAACTGTTTTATTAAATTGAATAATACAATTTATTCACCTTATCATCAACAACTAATATATACAACCACTATTAGTTTATAATTCAGTAAGAGATTATTTAATTAATTATTAATTAATTAATCAAGTAAGTACATAATTATTACAATAATTACCAACATAGTATTTACTTAACTTTCAATATTCCTTTGGCGATGATTAACTCAGTGCTGCAGGGCAAAGCAGAATGCTCAAAGCAGAATGATTGCAGAATGCAGAAATGAGGAATAATGGATCGGTCGGTCCCTTTTATACCCATTTCTACCTGGCAACTGGTTGATCATGCCACTTGTTATTCGATAAGTGACGTCACAGAAGTAGTTTCTCATGTACCTCGTCCATTTATCGAATTATGCAGAATAAAACTATTAGAATATATTTTCAATAAACTCCGTTATACATAATTATTAATCAGTAATATTAATTCAAAATATAATTATTTCAAAGTAGTTTACAAATTTAAGTAGTAACTTAACAGACTTACTGTTTCTCTTGTCAACGGTGGTTTCGTATCGTACCTACCCACATAAATAGCAAATTCTGCAAAATTCACGTAATGTTGTGTTAAGTGTTTAAATAGTGTAATATATTATCAACATTGAACGTCAAAGAGAAACAGGTCAGTTTAATACGTAATACAATTTGTACATAGAATAACAATATTCTAACATGCGAGTCTGACTCGCCCACCGAGGGTTCCGTACTTTTTAGTATTTGTTGTTATACACAGCAACAGAAATACATTGTCTGTGAAAATTTCAACTGTCTAGCTATCACGGTTCATGAGATACAGCCTGGTGAAAGACAGGCGGACAGTGGAGTCTTAGTAATACGGTCCCTAGGAAGCCTAAAAATGATCCTTTTATATCAAATTACCATACTTATTTCATCACCATAAAACAAACTCTCATATTATTTATTAAATATGATCACATTTAATCCAAGCCGTGTGTCCACGCCTAACGATGCCCACAAACCTTCTCAAGTACAGTCCACAGCCGTTCGAGGGCCCTTCAACTCGTCAAGTACACTCGGAACATTATTTAGGCAAGTAAGGAATCCGAGATATGGTCGTGTTAGGGAGTTGTGTTATTTTTCGGTGCTTGGAATTTTTATTTTATTTTATTTAAAATAAAAAATAATATAATATATAAAAACGTTAAATATTTTGGGGTTTTATCGTTATTATGGTGCATTTGAAATTCTTTTATCTGTAAAAAGTGTCTTGATAGACGAACGAACAGATAGACGTACAGACGGATGGACAAAAACATGATTTTATAAGGGCACATATTTTTCGAGTCTATACCCTATATTAGACGCACGTCTACATTTATATAAATGACATCTTTTTACTCATACCAATGACATCTTTTCTTAGAGCATTTAGTAACTGGAGATGCCTCTGTCATTTTCTGTACATAACTGCCGATTTTTGCGGGGGAGGGGCACGTCAAATGTATGGCTATTTCTGCATGATTTGTACGTAATGTACAAATAGCCATGTCAGATAAACGTCAGTCCATACAAAAGTTTGCACAATTGTGCAAGGTTTTCGGCAGAGGGGTAGGCTCTTAAAGGCGACTCCGGTTATTAAATGCTCTAAGCATCTTTTAGATATCATTTTGTTGTTATAATCTTATAATGTAAGTTAGAATTGGCCTCCTTTGTGGCTACCACCACTTACTTTCTATGCATCTCGCTCGTACTCGCATATAAGTGCGAGTGAGATATATAGAAAGTAAATTACGTACACGTTAGCGTAATATATGTCACTTTTGACACTGTCAGTGACTCACTGTACAAGACTACAAGTAAAGATCTTGATAAGCGTTAGGAATAACAGACCTGTGGATACCATCACCCACTGTTAACTGTACATCGGTGGACCATATGCTTTTTGTAATAAGGTCCTTCGATGTACAGTTAGGAGTGTTGCTGTCTGTACAACGGACCATAAAATGGCTTGATACGAAACACGTGTCGTAACGAATGGAAACAATTCTACGGAATGGGAGCATAATTTGTTCGAGGTACTTACCTACTAAATATCTGAGGGCCTATCGCGAAACACGTTCGACGTATTGCCTCTCTATCGCACTCGTAAATTCGTACGTAAGTGTGACAGAGAGGCAACACGTCGAACGTAGTTAGCGGTAGGCCCTCTGTGAGGTAAGGTACCTATAGATGGTCAAGGAAATCTTGTCAGTAGAAAAAGGCGGCAAATTTGAAAAATGTAGGCGCGAAGGGATATCTTCCCATAGAAAATTTGAATTTCGCGCCTTTTTCTACTGACAAGATCTGCTTGACCAAGTATACACTGGCGTAACTTCGAACGCGGAATACTTTTTAAAATCGCTAGTATCACTAGTATCTGACAGGTTATTCGTATAAAAAATCCTATCCCAGAGAAGAAGAAAGAAGAAGAAATTAGAATTTTGAGAGAAGAGGAAATCCTGAAGAAAGGCCAGGTCAAGAGCACCCTAAACCGGCGAGCGTGTATGAGGAATGTTATGAAAGTGAAGGAAGGATAGAGGAATGTCAGGATCGTAGCAAGTGGAAATCCGTGGTCTCTGCCTACCCCTCCGGGAAATAGGCGTGATTATATGTATGTATGTATTCGTATAAAGATACAAGCAAATTCAGTCTTTATGGTAAGCGACAAAGTTACCTTTTGATTGAGAACGTCACAATATATAATATTTGTAATACTATATTAATATTACCTAGTACTTATTTCAGATAATTGGTATTATTGGTATACCTACATGGTTCTATTTATGAGATAATTTGGTAGCTAACTATACTTTAAATATAGTGTTTATCTGGCACAAATATATTACACTAAATAATGGTACAAGCGCTCGACATGCTAATGCCCAATAGATGACACCCTGCTGTCACCTCTATTGACAATGACTTAAGTTTCAAGATGACATGTACTGAGACCGCGTCGAGCACCAGTACCACCACCTTATCACGAATTCAACAATTTAACCAAACCCAACGTCCCATTACTCCAATTATCCATAATTACGCTCCAAAGCAAAATCAATACGAAATTTAGTTAATAATTGATTAAGCTATACAGGTAGCCCCATTTAGATCGGTCAGTATGGGAAAATCTGAAACTATAAGACATACGACGATCTCTTCTTAGGAACCATGTCATCGATTTTAGTAACAAGAAAAACTGCATTCATACATTTAAAAAAATGTGTACTCAGCTCGGGAATCGAATCCGGACGTTTTGAAAAATAAAACTACCTAACACTATTTCTATTTAGATATCGATTGTGTTGGTCTCAAGCAGTAAATGTTACTATTAAACATGATGTCTGAAATGAATAAAATGCATTGTTTCCATATCCTTTAATTTATTTTATTATAGTAAGTTTTCGAAATGACCACCATTTTTTTCAATACATTTTACATATTTTTTTTATGTATATGAATGCAGTTTTTCTTGTTACTAAAATCGATGACATGGTTCCTAAGAAGAGATCGTCGTATGTCTTATAGTTTCAGATTTTCCCATACTGACCGATTTAAATGGGCCACCCTGTATACACGGATAACGAATCTCCCCTCTATTGTTCTTTCGTCTAACTAATTGCTTCCTAAAACCTCGATTTTGTCTTTTATTTTGGATCAAAGAGGACAATGGTGACGTCAGGGGACAATGTGCCGGGCATTCTTTGGTGTGTCGCTGGCTTTACAATGGGACGAGATTGTGAGGACTAGTACCGTAAATTTTACCAGGAGAGCTAGTAATGTAATAATACTTAAAGAGTTTGGAAACTTTTGAGAGTCTTGAGATGTTTTAGATGCATTTAGAAAAACGCGGATTCGAATCCTGGTAAGGGCATTTGTTTGTGTGTTTATCACAAATATTTGTTCCTGAGTTATGGATGTTTTCTAATAGTGTAGGCCACTCCTCTAATACAGCCATACTCTAAGTGTGTTCCGCGGAACCCTAGGGTTCCGCGACACCCCTGCAGGGGTTCCGCAAGAATTTAGAACACTTATGCTTTAGTCGCTTCGAAAAATTTTACTATGCAAAAAACACACTTCTAAAACTATTGTTTTATTGTAGGGTTCCATCAAGTATTTCGCTTTCCAAAAGGGTTCCGTCAAAAAAAAGATTGAGAACCGCTGCTCTAATACAATAATATTTTCGATAAAAATAAAAGTGACGTACGGGATGCCCAAACTGACAAGCAGAATTACGAAGCGTACCCTGTCACATTAGTGAGGGAAAATCACGAGAAATGAGATCGGAGATTTAGAAGGTTCATATGATTCCATAAAAAGCTATATTTTATTTAAGAATATTGTCTTTACCTTCAAACATACGAAATTGGCCACTACAAACTCCACCAAGTATAATTAAGTTTTATGAGATGTCCGAATACTAGGAATAATACAAAAGAACTATTGTCCAGTTCAATGTATAAGAAAATCTCTTAAGTAACATACAGGGTAAGTAAGTAAAATTTTAAGTATTGTACCTATAACAGACGTTGTAGAATTGTAGATATCCCAAAGGATTGCATTTATAAAATAGTTAAACATAACTTACTGAGATATACCACAAACTGAACTGGGCTTAGTTGCAAAAATGCATATTTTTTATAAAAAAAAAGAACTAAACACTTTTTCGTGACAATCACAAACATGTACAGTCGCCATCAGATGTAACGGAGCGGCCAACGTGTTCACAAATAACTGAACACGCACCGCCTTGATAATAGAGGCGTGTTCACATATTTGTGCGCACGTTGGCCGCTCCGTTACATCTGATGGCGATTGTACAGACAACAAAAGCAGAACAGAGCATTAGGTGCGCATCACCCACAATTTTTTTTTGACTGTATAATATAACAACATTTATTTATATAATTAATATACCGGGTGTGGCCTGTAACATGAGCAAAAAAATAAACGGTAGCCTGTACTCCTCATACTGACCAACATTTGTTCAGCGACTTTTAAAAATAACTATAACATATACACTTTAAAGTTTATTCTAAGGCGCAATGTATTGCGAATTTTGTTATGTTTAAGGCGTGACAAGCAACGTCAATCACAATGATATGGCGTGGCGATGGCGTCCATTGAAGATAATATTTATTTTGTATGAAAAATAGGGAGTCTAAATACTTCATAATATTTAAAAGTTGTTGAACAAAAGTGTCACGGTTTGAGGAGTACAATGTATGTTTTAATTATTTGCTCGTGTTACAGGCCACACCCGGTATAGATTGGTACTACTAAACTAAATTAATAACTAGCTTAAATCTAAAATAGGCCCTTGAGCATTGTACCAAGGATGCTGGCGGCATTTCCTCGTTCAAACCGATTCAATGCCTCAAATGCTTCCAATGCTTGAATATTTTCATTTTCAATGCCTCCAGATAAAATCCCAACACATTTTCACATATTATTATGACATTTTCCCTCATACTCAGTTTCGCACTATCAAATCAACCTTGTATCTAAAATCCACAGACGGCTTATCTAACCAAATTGCTAATGTATGATATAATTACATTAATTAACTAATGGAACTTTGAACCTAGGCACAAAGTTCTAGGCGTTTGACTAGTTATATCTATAAAATAGAGGTCGGTAGTTATAACATGTAAGTGATATTATCTAGTGTTTACAGTGGCATTGATAATTACATATGTACATTAAACTGATATTTGATAATATTACTGGTAGAAATCTAATAACTGAGGTCCTTAGCTTATACGGCTTTTATAATATTGTTTGACATGACATGACACATTGTGTAAAAATCGTGAAAGTTTCAATCAGTGTTTAATAAAAATAAATAAATTGGACTGTGGAAATAGGTAACGCAATTTTAACCCTAAAATATCAATAATTATGATTTTTGGACGTACAGAAACTAAAAATTAAATAAACATGCCCTTGAAAATGAAAACTTGGATATTGCATGCAAATTACTGCACCTTATAAAACAAAGTCCTTCGCCGCGTCTGTCTGTTTGTGTGTATGTATGCTAGCGATAAACTCAAAAACTACTAAACGGATTTTCTTGCAGTTTTCACCTATCAATAAAGTGATTCTTGAGGAATGACGAAGGTGTAGGTGTGTAATTTGTTAAGATTTTATGTAACCCATGCGAAGCCGGGGCGAGTCGCTAGTACTTCATAAACATAACTTCTCTTACTAAAGTTACCAAAAAACATGACCGATCGCCATATATTTCCTAAGGCTAAGGCGTGTTTGTATAACAATCATCATAACTTTGACGCACAAAACGCCTTAAAGCCGTATACACACTATCCTGACGAGGGTCGGCGTTAATGCTCAAATGCTCGAACACCCTAATTTCCCTATCTGCGTTCCCATTGGGTAAACGAGCGCGGGCGAATTGATGTCTAGGATCAACCAATTTAGCGTGACCTTTTGATTTTTAAGGAAGAATAAGAATAAGAAATAATTTATTTGTAAGCCCAAACACAAGGGAAAAAATTATACAAAACAGAAAAACATAAAAACGATAGAGTGCCACGAAATGGTCTCATCTCAACATGCGTTCCGTACTTGCAAAAAATGCAAAAATGCTTTTTCACTTCTCATGCTCAAAAATTGCACCTTTATATCGTGCGTAGACGACATAAAATCGCATTTTATGCTCTAGAGCATAAAAGTAAAATTTTCTTCTAAGACTAAGGTAATCGGTCTTAACAGCCAAACAGTTAAAACATATTGCACAATTTTCCTGAGCAATAAAATTGTGTAGATGACAAAACTTGTTATATTATTTTATTTTTGCTACAATTTATTAGAAATCCGTATTTTCTGTCATTAAATTTAGTAAATCACATATAGATGGTCAAGCAGATCTTGTCAGTAGAAAAAGGCGGCAAATTTGAAAAATGTAGGCGCGAAGGGATATCGTCTCATAGAAAATTTGAATTTCGCGCCTTTTTCTACTGACAAGATTTGCTTGACCATCTATAAAATAGGAGTCGATTATCGTTCAAAAATGCTCCGAAATGTTTGACTTGGCAGAAAACCAAGCGTCTGAAACTCTGGTCACATATTGAAAATTAAAAAAAAAAAATTAAAAAGTTAGTTGGCGGGAATTGGTTATGTATTATGTTCTTTCGCTTTACGACAATTTCGTGGTGTAAATTGCCGTGAAAATGTGTTTTATTTTCCTCGCAATCGAAGTGAAAAGCAGAGTGTACAACAAGGGCATAAATGTCCATTTTTACCCTCGTCTACTATTTTGGTCTTCGCTTCGCTCAGACCAAAAAATTGCCTCGGGTATAAATGGGTCACTTTATGCCCTTGTTGTACAATCTACTATTGGATGTCCGTCCGGCTGCTCACCTCTAAAATGGCTGAGCCATACATTAATTCAGTTAGTTAGACAAATACAGACATTTATTTTGGGCCCTTTTATCTTAGGTACAAAGATATCTGAGAGAAATTTGTAGATATAATTATAACACTTAATTTTAAAGTAAGGATTTTCATACCAGCCGAAGCTGTGTGTCGATATAATTATAACCCTTAATTTTAAAGTTCCGAAAGCAGTGCTGCCCTTTACACATTTCTCGCACACCTCCAATACTGGTTTACCTGAGTATATGACTCTTTAACCGAATGGAATTACGTTTCTGCTCAAGCAGTGATATATTGGCGAACATTTTTTATCCCGAATCTTTTGTGCATTCTACTTCAATTTGGCCTGACGCTGATTTATGGCCAGTGTGGAGGTGACTTTATTTTAATTTGATGATGAAAGATTTTTAAGAGATTTTGTAGAGTCAGCTTCAGATGGCTTTGAAAGGAAAAGGTTTTCTTATATTTTCTATTGTGAGCTTTTTACCTTTATGAACAGATAGATTCACAAAATTTCTCCATTTTAGCCACTCCTACAATAGGATGCTTAAAGCATTTAGTAACTGTAGACGTCATGGCTGTCATTTTCTGTAAGAAACAGTCTGCCGATTTTTGCAGGGGCGGGGACGTCAAATGTATTGCTTTCTGGGTCAAACAGAAAACTGTGTTACGTCTTTCCTGTAGACATACACAAGAGTTAAGGGCTATAAAGGTTAATTTTCTTATTTAACCCTTATCCACGTGAAAAGGTCCTCCTTTTATTTAGAGAACTATGATAAAATCATTACTTACATGCCCACAAGCTGTTAACTATTGCCCACAGGAGAGAAAAATGTACAGTTCGCGCGAACACACTACTTTTCTCTCCTGTGGGCAATAGTTAACGGCTTGTGGGCATGTAAGTAATGATTTTATCATAGTTCTCTAAATAAAAGGAGGGCCTTTTCACGTGGATAAGGGTTAAATAAGAAAATTAACCTTAATAGCCCTTAACTCTTGTGTATGTCTACAGGAAAGACGTAACACAGTTTTCTGTTTGACCCTCCTACATGATTTGTACGTAACGTACAAATAGCCATGTCCATACAAAGTTTTTCGGCAGAGGGGTAAGCTCTTAAAGGCGACTCCAGTTATTAAATGCTCTAAGATAGGATGTGCCACCAATAATGAGACGTAAACCTGTAAAATAAGTATGTAGGTACCTAAGTTTCATCAGTTTTTAAACACTGGAACATTTTACCTTAAACAAAAGTCATAGAGTTAAGTTTAACGTTTCATTAATTTCTATCCGTTTTAAAAGCAATGGCGTCACAGATATGTATCTGTGTATCTGTGCTTCAAATATTGTAACTTTTGAATCACTTCCCGGTGTCCGATTGAGCTGAAATTTAGCATAGCAAACAATCCAATATGCTAACATGGAGCTGATCTGATGATACAGTCGGAAGATAGCCAATTCGATGTAAACACATTGAGTTTAAGCTCATAAGGAGGATCTCGAGAAGTACTTGATAGACATGCAAAGGACAGAAATTACAGTAAGTATAAAAGTGTGTATCAAAAAGTATTAAAGACTGTAACTTGTTCCATGGTTAATGTGACATGAACATGACGTCAATCACACGCAAAAATCTAAGGCACGAACAATAAAAGGTAATCCCTTTCGGCGAGTAATTTCGATCACAATGGTCGAATCTCGGCCGCTCCTAATGACTTAGAGACAAAAAGTTGGCCAAGAGCATATCGGGCATCGTAGCAAGAAGGTTCTGTAGCTCTTATTACTCGTACAGGGGTCTCCAGTTATGAAGGGTTCTGTGACAGGTGTCATCATAGTGTCATTGACATATTTCTAAAGTCATAATCATATGACTTTAGAAATATGAGTCTATGAACTAAAAGCTTATGAGCTTATGACATTGAGTGGGAAAAATAAATCTTATACCTTTAAACGACCAATTCTTGTAAGTACATATACTTGTTTATTTAGTAGGCTTACCTACGTCTAATTTAGTTTATCTTCTAACTTTGCCATCAAAGACCAGCTAGAATCTGCCATGTCTCTAATACTCGTGTAATAATAATGGATACGGGGTTCTTCATTGGGTTGCGGTACCCCAAAATCGGCCGATTCTTCGAGATAATCACATGTATGTTTTTGCCACGTGAACGGTTTTTGCGAGACCTTGTTAAGGCGGTACAGGGCAGGCCCTGGGACCTTTCGGGCCGTTTTTTCAGCGATCCCAAATCGGGGATGGATTCATGAGGTTTTTCAGTAGGATCGACTTTAGTAGTAGAGCGAATATCAGATGACTTTACGGCTTGAGCTGGTAGACTAAAAAAATCTAGGCTACCTACAGTACCTATAAGGTGAGTTGGAGTGCGTAATGTAATGTTATAATTCTAGTCGGTAAAGTTAACCTTTACAAAGTTAATTAAAGCAATAAAAGAAGTCGAGAACAAATTAACGATGTCATAAATACTGATTGTAGCTGGTAATCTAGACTAGGTTCTAGGTTTTCCAAGAAATATTGAGCCTATTCTGAGGTTCTAAATACTTATACTTAAGTTGCAATAGTTATAAAAAATATAACTGAATTGTATGGAATTAAAAGCTACGAACATTAACCTAATTAATCACTGAAAAGTTGCTGAAAAGGCTATCCGAAGAACATGATCATTATTTAGACCTATTAACAAGTATTTAATTAGATTGAAGCGCGAAAAACATTGGGGTTTTTGATCTATCTACTTATAGTCAGCATTAAAAGTTATTTAACTAACCAGACCAGGCGATCAAAAGAATCTTAGCACTATTTATAAGGTTTATTAACTTTAAAAGAGTCGTTTCTACTGGTTTCTACTTTAAACAAGAGTATTTTCTAAATCCAGTGACATTTTTGACCAGTGCAAAAATGCAAACGTGTCAAAAATCTCGTCGGCATGTACAAGCAAAGAACCAGATCCAAGATGGCTCTAACGTTACAGTTATAGTTGTTTACATAATGTACTTATTTTTTCTCACTCTTACACGCCGTATAAAACATGAAACCCCATTGTTGCAGTGGCATGCTCGACGGTGACGGTGACCAAGTGCCAGGCCGCGCTGCGCACGCTGCAGGCGTTCCCATTCTTCAAGCCGACCTGCCTCTGCCGCGAGCCGAACGTGGACCCCGAGTGCAACTCCTTCCGCGACTTCCTGTTTGATCATCCTTGCGTCTTCGTCATGAAGAAGGGTGAGTTTGTGACCAGGTGCCAGGCGCTGCGGACTCTGCAGGCGTTCCCTTTCTTCAAGCCGACCTGCCTCTGCCGCGAGCCCAACGTGGACCCAGAGTGCAACTCCTTCCGCGACTTCCTGTTTGATCATCCTTGCGTCTTCGTCATGAAGAAGGGTGAGTAATTTGTTATTTTTCTTTTCTTTTTAATGTTCTCTTTGTTCTTTACTTTCTTTGTTTTCTTTCTTTAACTCCTATTATTGATATTCTTTCTTTTCTTTCCTGCCTTCCTTTCCTTTTTCTATCCTTTTGCTTTCCTGACTTTTTCTTATCTTTTCTTCATTTCTCGCTGTTAACTTTTTCCTTCACTGTTCTAATTTTGCTCCGATAACAATCCTAATATACTTTTAATGGCTGAACAGACTTCTTAAATGATTACAATTAAAAGAAAGCTGTTCCACTACTTGAGAGCATTATGATTAACGAAATATAATTTACATCGATCACTCGAACAACTTGTATGCCGAATCGGTCAACTATACCTACAAAATACTGACGACGATATGTCTCTTTCAGAGAAAGACCCCTACCCCGTGGAAACCCTGCCGACCTGCACCTACGCCCTGAGTGTCTGCCACAACGAGAAAGCCTGCTCCGTACTGTTTGACCGCTTCAAGAACGCTTGCAAGGCCCGCGATGGGGAGTGTCGTATGGAAGACCGGTAAATATGTCTGCCTTTTGATCATCGTTGACCTAAAACCTCTACCCCGTGGAAACCCTGCCGACCTGCAGCTACGCCCTGAGTGTCTGCCAAAACGAGAAAGCCTGCTCCGTACTGTTTGACCGCTTCAAGAACGCTTGCAAGGCCCGCGATGGGGAGTGTCGTATGGAAGACCGGTAAATATGACTGTCTTTTGACCATTGTTGACCAATAACAGTCTACCTAAGACCCCTACCCCGTGGAAACCCTGCCGACCTGCACATATGCCCTGAGTGTCTGCCACAACGAGAAAGCCTGTTCCGTACTGTTTGACCGCTTCAAGAACGCTTGCAAAGCCCGCGATGGAGAGTGTCGTATGGAAGCCCGGTAAAATATTTCTCTCCTTTGACCGCCACTAGGATGCCACAACGAGAAAGCCTGCTCCGTACTCTTAGGCCTCTTTTAAATGTTTGCAAGGCTTGTAATGGAGACTGTCGTATGGAAGACCGTTAAATACAGAAAGTAAATTCATTCTTACTTGTCTTATCATGTAAACAAACGTGACGTCAAAGTGACATTCCAACAATACGATTCATAGACAATCTAGAGATTGTAATGTCAGAAGTGATCCGTTCGTTACTGCGATTATTGATGAAAAATTTATAAGAAATGAATATTTCAGTGGTTATTTGCTTGATTTCAATACCTTGTACGTTTCTTTAAGTATACAACAACATCTTAAATGATGATTATTGTATTGTGTAATTCCAGAGAAAAGTGTGATAATGTCTTCGAAAAGTGTTTGTTTACATCATAGGACAAGTAATGAATATACTTTATGTCTGTCATTTGCTAGGCATTTTTCGCCAGTCGACATCCATTGTACCTAATATCTAAGTATATGACTTACAAATTTAAATAAAACAGATGTTGCATTATGTTTGTATCAAGTCTCACATGGAAATGACACATTCCTGGGCCGAGCTATGACCGCACCCTAACAGAAATATAAATATCATATCCAATAAGTAATAACATAACTATGTACTTTGTCTAATTAACATGGTCGCCCTAAATCTACTTGGCGCCGTTCTGTGGAGCAAGAGCTGGGTGTATTGGGGATGGGGTGGGAGGAGGCTACCCAAGATGACTCGAGGGCAGGGTTTTCCTAACTTTTTAACCTTAGAGCCACCCACAGCGACGTGAGACTTATTACTAACCACATTCGCAGCGAGGCCTGCCGCGAGGCCTGGGCCGGCCTCCGCCTGTCCCCCCTCTTCGGCTGCATCTGCCCCAACACGCACATGAAGAAGCGCTGCGACCGCATCTTCGCCGTCGTCAACCACAACCCCTGCGTCGGTGAGTACGCATCCTTATAGATTCGTTGTGTGCCGCGAGTTTTGAGTGAGAAACGATGGGTGGGGTTTCGAAAAGAGTACGATGGGTTGTTGCGAGTTTTAAATGGGGTGAAATTGCAAATTATTGTTAATTTATTTCCATCATACCAATACGTCGGCATAAAATAGTGCAAAATATTGAAACCACAAAATTGACAAGTAGATGGCACAGTTCGTCGATGGCAATTTGTCTAACACAGCTCACAACTACTACAATATTTTATTGTTCGAGTGTAGGCGTCTCAATATCTCTAGATACGTATATGGATGGAGCGTGATGAGACACATTCTATCCTGATTGGCGAAAAAGTACAAACGATAGAGTAGAGTGGAGGAAACGAGGAGAGACCTTTATCCAGCAGTGTCCAATCAGAATAATAAAATAATAAAAAAGCTAATTGAGGTTTAAAAAATGTTTAGTTATAAATAAGAAAGTGGTTCAAGTTGTAAGTAAATCAGTTGTCTAGGAAATTTAAAGGGGTTACATGGGTTAGTGAGTTCTAAAAACCCTGTAATAGAGTATTCCGACCAACACCAACTTGCTAACTAAAGAAACACTATTTTTAACCGACTTCCAAATCCCAAAGGAGGAGGTTATCAATTCAATTGTATGTTTTTTTTTATACCGATTTTGAAAATTATTTTTTTGATTGTATGTATATGCATACAGATTGGTCTCGTTTTTGTCAAAACCCAGTTCTGATGATGGGATCCATGAGGAATCGAAGGAACTCCTCAAATCTTAAAGGCATACATATAGTGATTGTTGTGTTTTTATCAACAAATCAAGCATAAACATTTAAAAAAGTGACATTTGAGGAAGTGGAACTGCTGACGATGACCAGAACGAAACTCTTTAACGACGCATAGCTCGCGTTTGGCGATTTTTCCTCTTCGTTATGTTTGTTAAGCAAGTTAGGTTTTTAAGCCATATTTATGTCAAGCTCAAGTTTTGAACATGGGATCCATGAGGAATCGAGGGAACTCCTCAAATCTTAAAGGCATACGTATAGAATTTTTTGTATTTTCATCATAAAATCAAGCATTTGATGAAGTGGAACTGCTGATGATGATCAGAACAGAACTCTTCAACGACGCATTGTACACCTATGGTGATTTCGAATTTCGATTTTGACTTGGACTGGGACCCGGACTCGGACCCAGACCCGGACTCGTACCCGGATCCGGTTCGGACACGGACCTGGACTCGGACCCGGACTCGGACTCAGACCCGGACCTTGACCCGGAAAACCACTATGATACCTAAACTAAATAAACCACTATGATTATCTATCAATTCTATCATAAAATGTAGGTATAAAGTATGATGATGCCAAACCCCTCCCGCTCAAATCCCCGTACACCGCACCGCATGCGCCGTTAAGTGGGTTAGGTTAGGTTTGAACTGCGATCCTCACAGAACCGAACAAAAGTGGGTTAGGTTAGGTTAGAACTGCGAGCCTTACAGAAACGAAATGCTACTAGAAAAGTGGGTTTGATTAGATTCGAACTGCGATCCTCACAGAACCGAACTGCTATCAGAGAAGTGGGTTAGGTTAGGCTAGAACTACGACCCTTACAGAAACGAAATGCTACTAGAAAAGTGGGTTTGATTAGGTTCGAACTGCGATCCTCACAGAACCGAACTGCTATCAGAGAAGTGGGTTAGGTTAGGCTAGAACTACGACCCTTACAGAAACGAAATGCTACTAGAAAAGTGGGTGGTTTTACCTCGTTTTCTACATAGTGCACCATCTACCATAATCGTTCACCGGGCCCTATAGAAGTCGTTTTTTTTTCTTAAAAAATATTATTAGATCGAGCTATGTAGCTATACCTAGCCTAGGTTATAAAAACATGCAAGTCAATTACGACAGGCGCGAGGAGAAATTGAATTAAAATAATCCTATTTTAATTCAAGCCCAAAATTCCGCAAACCTACCCGGTCAATTTTAAAAATAAAATATCAGCCTCTAAATATCGTTACGGAAGGTTCAGTGACATTCTCGATATTTTCGGTTAAGCGAAAAGCCAAATCCGGTCACGTTCGTCGTTCAATGCACCATTACTTATGTGACTGTCCTTATGTAAGCCGTATTGCAAAGGCATAGGGTTCATCGATGATTAGTTAACAGGGGGCTAACGCAAAATTGTTATTTTCATATTGATTTTTTTTACACATTTCAATTAAAGGCAAATGCCATTAAAAAATCACACTTAAACTAGAATACCTTTATTTGCAAGAGCAGACTTTAACCAGAACCTTAAAAGGTTAAAGTTGGCTCATGTCTAATTTTCATTTATTTTCAGTTGCACCTATATCTTCTCTCTCTCTAGTTTCTCTGCATACCATATCAGTATAATTTTAGTTTATAATAGCTAATGATAGTAATGATTTAGCTGAGGAACCTGACGAGCAAAATTTTAAACACAAGTAGGTTTTCAGAGTGATTTAGATAAGTAAAAGGTAAAAACCCGCATGACCACCATATTCACAGTTTCGCAGTTTGGCAGTCCTATTCGAATGTAACACCTATATACGTGTCTAATGAAAATAAATGAAATAATAAATACATATCTTCCGTCGCAAATTTCGCGCGATGCGCCATATCGTTTGTCCCCTTCCAATTTCCTAGCTTTACGACCCAAGAGTGTGATCCTCGACTCAGTTTACTGTCCCATTGTGAACTTTATTGTAAAGGCATAAGGCCTACCAATGATCATATAGGTAAGTTGCTATCTGTACCATTCCCAAAATAAACCAGTCGGCGCTACATCGTTAAGTATTCCAGTTTTAATCTGCATAATTCAGGGTAGCTATTTTTGCGCGGTCAATTCGATCAATGCTTCTAAAAGCATTTCTCAAAAAGTTTCGGTCACATCTTAGATTTCTATAAAAATTGGTATGCTGGTAAAGTACATAAAGCTGAACAACTTCCACCACATTTCCCAAAATGTCCCAGAAAGTTTCTAAGAAACATTCCTTTTTTGTTACCAAATATGTAAGGAAATCTGGTAACAAAAAAGGAATGTTTCTTAGAAACTTTCTGGGACACTTTGGGAAATATGGTGGAAGTTGTTCAGCTTCATGTACTTTGTTTTATAGAAATATTGACATCCTGGACTTTTCGCTTTGGAACGGACGCCTGCTCGCGCTTGCGCCTGTCTCTGTCGTAATAGACGTTTTGTTAGAGAGTAAACCTTCTCTACCTAGTACTATTATTTTATTCTGTGCCCTAACGCGAAATCCAAAACGGGAGGCTAAAGTATCCTTCCGAATAAACCCGTCGGCGCCGGGGTAACTAAGAGCCGATTCTGTTTTAACAATTTAATATACGATTTCATTTCATGCCCTGAAAGAATCATTGTTGTTCGAAAAGGTATGCAGAAAGCGACATGTTTCTGCACTAGAGCACTTTACTTTCCAAGTACGATTTTTTTTCTTCTTTTTACGATGAGCAATTCAATTTTGGTTTTAATGGATTTGTTATAATTAATTAATTTCTATTCTGATATTTTACTCCCATTCCATAAATAACGATACTTTTACCTAACTGGTTAATTGCAAGTACCCTCAAGAAATGCTATAAAAAATTAAACTAAGTCATATAAAAAAAAACACATGGTATTTTACTTTCCACGTATTCGAAATGATAAGTACGAGTAGAGTGTTTAACTCGGATGAAAGGCATCATCTCATCCCTTGGTTAATAATCTACTATTTCATCTTATTTATTAATGCTGGGTCAGATAGCGGGACTTTAAGGACTCCTGTAAGCGTGACATGGACAGTTTTGGCATTCGGACCGAGGGTTGGGAGAAACGCACTGAAATGAGACCGGAGTGGCGTCATGACATTAAAGTCGGAACATCAAAGCATGACGATGACTACCTGGAGAAACTTAAGCGGAAAAGTCTTCGTCGTGCTCTACCACCTCCTGCAGACTCGCGTTTTGTGTGCGATCGATGTGGCAAGAAATGCCGCGCTGCTATAGAACTTTATAGCCATCAACGGCGATGCGGGACCCCATAAACACACAAGCGCCGCAACAAGCATCTATACAACAGATGATGTGGCCAATGATGATGATTTCATCTTATACAACTGTGAAGGTTTCTACAGACGGTGCAACAAATGGCATGGGAGCAACGAATTCAATCGATCGATCAAATGGCGCAATGTATTGCAAATCGCGTGCAATTAATTGGTGAAGTTTGTAAAGGATGGCCTTACATCATGTCATTATGTTTCCTTCTTAGGGTAAAGAGGAATAGGGACAGGGGGGTGTCACTACGCAGTTTAGGTACATTTGGCCGGCGCGCCGCTCGGGCCGGCAGGTGTATGGCAGTGGGCTGCCGCTCGACCGCACGATAGTCGAGTCACGTGGCGCTCGCGCAAAGAAGATTCACCTTTTCGTGCGCGGTTATAAGTTTCAATTTTGTTGCAGGCGGCGAGGTATAATTTTATACCTAAATCCGACTTTTGTGAAGGAGTAAATTTTCTGTACGGTAGTACTATTAGTTATTCTGTGATAGGGACTCTGATATCTATGTTTCCTTTTTGTGGCAGGACAGTGAGCACCAAACGTTAATGGTCGACGCTGATTGGTGCTGACCTAAGCAATATTTTGCTCGCACTTATCGGTGCGCGTGAGATGACTCAAGGTCATATAATAAGACTAGCTTTTGCCCGCGACTTCATCTGCGTGGAATTAGTGACAGCAGCTAAAGTAGGTATAGCGCCTGGATAATGCTAATAGCAATCATTCAATTCGCGCATTCCTTACTTCAATTATTAGGCAATTCATTAACTCTTTCAATTCAATTCAATTCCACCCCCCTTTGCACTCTCTTCAGGGATGATTTCCGACATAAAAACTATCCTATGTCCTTCCCCGGGACTCAAACTATCTCTATACCAAATTTCAACTAAATCAGTTCAGCGGCTTAAGCGTG
Source organism: Cydia splendana (assembly GCF_910591565.1). Lineage (NCBI taxonomy): Eukaryota > Metazoa > Arthropoda > Insecta > Lepidoptera > Tortricidae > Cydia > Cydia splendana. The sequence continues at coordinate 7,490,769 of NC_085981.1, read as the reverse complement.
AAGAGGCAACAGACAGACAGACAGACACACTTTAGCCTTTATAATATTAGTATGGATTAAAACCTTATCAAATTATTAAATCCGAAATCGGCCTCCAGGTCTCATTTTAGTGCAAGTTTAGTTTATCGATTCTGCTCGGATGCTCGCGCAGCAGTTGAATGCAATTTGCACACGAATTTTGGAGAGTAATTCTTATGGATAGAGATGTGAATGGTTTGTTTGATAGATTCGATATTTAAGTATGCAATATGTGCGTGGTGATTAATCGTGGGTTCAAACCTCGGTTGTGCAGAAAAATCGTTCTTGACAAAAATGCAAAAAGATGAATAATTCACAGGTTGAAACATTCGTTCTGCTGGATCTACCAACAATCATAAAATACTTAGAATAAAACCGGGCAAGTGCGAGTCGGACTCGCGCACGAAGGGTTCCGTACCATAATGCAAAAAAAAAAAACAAAAAAAAGCAAAAAAAAAAAACGGTCACCCATCCAAATACTGACCACTCCCGACGTTGCTTAACTTTGGTCAAAAATCACGTTTGTTGTATGGGAGCCCCATTTAAATCTTTATTTTATTCTGTTTTTAGTATTTGTTGTTATAGCGGCAACAGAAATACATAATCTGTGAAAATTTCAACTGTCTAGCTATCACGGTTCGTGAGATACAGCCTGGTGACAGACGGACGGACGGACGGACGGACGGACGGACGGACGGACGGACGGACAGCGAAGTCTTAGTAATAGGGTCCCGTTTTACCCTTTGGGTACGGAACCCTAAAAAGTGACCAAGGCCTCCAGTGCCCCAGGCTGGAATTGAACCAGCGTCCTCTGCTATCGCGGCAGGTGCCTGTGCCATTCGGCCACCGGGCCACAACGACATAGGTCGAATTTTTCCAAGTACAGTGAAACCTGGATAAGTGAGAATGAGAGAGACTTCAAGGGACGAGCAGATTTGTCTCACTTAAAGAGGTATTCCACTTACCCAGGCTTTCAGTTAGCCAGGTACAAATAAATTTCTGTCCCATTTACAGAGGGTCCCATTAATAGAGGTGAGAATAGAGGATATTTCAGTTATAGAGGTGGTTAATAAGGTATTTTGTAATTATCTTTCAAAATAAATAAGGTAAAATAATCCATGTCGCTAAATATTTTCATTTAATAATTAAATAGTACCTAATTTTGTTTTCGGCTACCGCGATAGTTACTCATGAAATAAACTAGAGGATATTTCAGTTATAGAGGTGATTAATAAGGTATTTTGTAATTATCTTTAAAAATAAATAAGGTAAAATAATCCTTGTCCCTAAATATTTTTTAAGTCTGTTAATTATTTCTTTAAATTTATTTCCAAATGATAGATTTTTTCAATTAAATTTGATACGGATTTCATTGCCTCTTAGAAAATTATTAAATGAAAATGTGTTTATTCGTGTTACTTATCAAGATTTCAGCTTTCGTTTCTATAGTTTTAACTACATAAAGTAACTAAATGAAACTTGAAGTCGTTTAAACACAATTAATCAAATGCGGAATTTGTGGATAGACTAAGAGTTAGTAAGAATACGGAAATTGATCAATAAAGTCCAAGTTAGAGAGGTCATAGACTGACTTTATCTCAGATACAGAGGTCAATTCCTATAAAATTCTAAAAAAACAATTAGGAAAATGTAATCTTATAAATATAGTCTCAGTAAAAGAGGTAAAATACACCCTCTGTCTCAATTATAGAGGTAAATCTGACTATAAAATCATAACAACTAATCCCAGTTATAGAGGTTCGTTTTATCTCAGTAACAGAGGTAATTCAGTGCTAAAGTGTCGGGACCGCACCATGAGTCCCATCTATAGAGGTTTCTCACTTATCCAGGTCCCACTTAACCAGGTTTCACTGTATATGCACATTTTACAGGGCTTATGGCGCCCCTGGCCATCCCTAAGGTAGAACAGTATGGTTCAGTCCTTCTAACTGGATCATTTCAGGTGATACCGAGTTAGCGAGAGAGATGGCGCTGCCAATCAATTCCCAATCAATCTGCCGCGATAGCAGAGGACGCTGGTTCGATTCCAGCCTGGGGCACTGGAGGCCTTGATCATCATCATCATCATCATTCTAGCCTTCAGTCGCCCACTGCTGAGCATAGGCCTCTCTTCGTGTACGCCACTTATCCCGGTCCTGGGCTAGTCTTATCCAAAAGTGCCCCGCGATTTTCCGAATGTCATCCACCCAACGAGCTAGCGGACGCCAGGCGCTTCTTTCATCCGGAAGCGGCCACCAATCCGTCAACATTTTGGTCCACCTGCCATCACACTGCCTAGCAACATGTCCCGCCCAACTCCATTTAAGCTTGGAGATGACGTCTTGGCTTGGCCTTGATCACTTTGTCTTAAGCTGACCACTGTCAGACTGTCTGTCAAACTTTTGTTCTGACACGCCGATATCGTCCGGCGGACTGTTAGTCAGTGGTCGGCTTTAGTATATGACATTTATTTCAGTTTATAATTTATATACTAGTGTTTCTACTAGAAATAAAAACAAATTAAAATATTTTCTGAAAAAGATTTAATTTGTTCTAATACTTACTTCAAATAGTAATCATAAAATGATACAGCCTTCAGTTGATATCACTGCTCTTATGTAACACCTTTGCTTATACCGTTATATTATAACTATAACATTAAAACGTTTCCAACTTGATATACCTACCACCAGCAGCACAGTCTAATTCAGGGATGTTACTGAGCTCCGGTTCCGTTTCCGTTAAGGCGGAACTTCCGTTTGGTATTACACATCCGTTTCTGTTCCGGTTCGGTTTATGTTTGAAACGGAAGTTATAACGGATGTCAATGCTTCGCGCGGCGGCGGCGTACATCAAAAACAAACAGGTTCATACCAGTCATTCGCTCATCGCCCCGCTTGCTACGTGCTACGCTAATTTGTTGTTTGTTTGTATAAGTACTTTGTTTTATTCGTGTTTTATTAAAATTAAAATTGTATGTGTTCTGTTGTGTACTGATTACTGACTGTGTGTAGTGTGTGTGGTGAATGTTAGTGTGTAAAAAAACGCACAATGAAGCCGAAATCAAGTTCGATTTGGAACTAGGTATTTTGATGAAGTTAGTGGGGACACGGCTAATTAATTGTAAACTTTGTCTGAAGGTTTACTCTAGAAAGGGGAAAACGACTACATCGTTAAAAAGCCAGGCTCCGATTCTGGTTCCGGTTCCGTTTCCGTTTTCGGTTCCGTTAAACTAAATTGAAAACATCTGTTTCCGTTTTCGTTTCCGATAAAACCACATCCGTTACATCCCTGGCTAATTTAAGTGCAAGTTATCGATTCAGCTAGGATACCCGCGCAATCTGATGCAATTTGTACACGAATTTGGGAGAATACTCGTAAATTGCAAATAATATAGGTATTTGGCTTTAAGGAGAAAAGGGACGGCCGCTTCTCCGTACAAACGTAGTCCCCATTTTCCTCTCTGGATATTGGCATTATGGAAAATATTTTTCACCACACCAGCTCAGAAAGGCTTACTTTGCACTTCAAAAACTTCTATTTTATTCACATGTGAGGCAACGCAATCAAATGCAAATTTTGAGTTGTTTTCTTATGTTTGCTGGTAGAATTGACTTTTAAATGATGATTTTGGATGATAAATATTTAATAATATTCATTTGTGTTTGATTTTGTTTGATATTTTACATTTAATATTTGCTTCGGGTTGGTGTGGTGAAAAATTTTGTGTTTCACTCGGGGGCAAATTTTGTTTAACCCTCGTGCTTTGAAAACCTCGTAACGCTCAAGATTCCATTTTTCGAACCACCCGCTACGCTTCGCTACTTCAATTTTGTAAACTTTCGCTTGCTCGGGTATCAATATTAGCACGAGCGGTTAAACACCAACTTTGCCCCCTTGTAAAACACATAACTATTATCTTTTGATGCATGCTAATCGTTTGATTTTTTCAACTTTTTGATTATTATAAGAATTAACCACCAAGGTGCGAGACGTGGGTGACGTCATCACCAAGCTTAAGTGGAGTTGGGCGGGAAATGTTGCTAGGCAGATTGATGGCAGGTGGACCAAAATGTTGACGGATTGGTTTTCGTTCTTCCATCCGAAAGCGGCCGCTTTCGCATGAAAGAAGTGGGCGAATGACATTCAGAAAATCGCAGGGCACTTTTGGACCGGGATAAGTGACGTACACGAAGAGAGGCCTATGCTGCAGCAGTGGGTGACTGAAGGCGTAAAATATGTAAAATAATTTCCATTGAATTTTTTTAATACGTCAACTCTTATAATGCGTATTTGTAAACACCGCGGTGTTAGACGTCGATTTTGATACCCGCGTTAATAGCCGCCGTTACCTTACATACAGTTAGTCATACTTACAAACTAAACACACACAAGTTACTAACTAAACATTGCTGCCGCTCCTAGACGCTTCCGGTGCAAAAGTGCCCATAATACTCGCGGCATTGCCGCGCTGAACTCTTATAATAATTTATTAATAAGTAGGTAAATAAAAATATGTAAATCAAATGAAGGGGCATAGAGCAGAGGTGCCAGAGACGAAAATGAGGACTACGTTTACCTATAGGAAAAGGCGCTTTCGTGGCGGTCGTCCACTTTCGTCTTAACCTCCTAAGTCCCTGCGTACAATTTTTTGTACATATTCCAAAATCTATTTTGAACTTTTATTGTGTAACTAAGGGTTCCAATTTCAAAAACAAAACAATTGCTTCTGGGTCTCAGGAGGCTAATAACTTTATACCTACGTAGATGAGATTAAACCGGCAATTCAATATTTTTTAAAACCCAAAGTAACAACAGTCAATCCGACTACCAAAACAAGTGAAAATCGAATTACTAGAGAGCCAAACAAGGCAAGCAAAGTTTAACAATAGCTTTCAAAAAATAAAACTCACCCCAAAGCCTGATGAAAAATATTTTCACAAACTTTTCTTGTAAAAACCTCACCAACCTCAAGCCTTTCAAGTGCTCACCTCAAAAAGGACCAACCCTTTCAATAACTATTTTCATTAAGGGAACCAATGCGATCTATTCGGTGTAGTATCATTCAATATAGAGTACCGTCCTAATATAATGGACTCTCTAGATAATGACGTAATATGAGTGGTAGTGCTGCAGCCAAGTTGGTCAGGCTCGGAACCGGTTTTTTCTTCATACAAAAAATACCGGTATTATTACATTCTTTTTCGTTCTTTGGTTTATTATTTCATTTTTGATGGGTCAATCTAATAATACGAAGTCGTTACGTAAATACATGATTCAGTCCTACGAAAAGAGCATAAAATAATTAAAAATATTGGGCTATTAAGGGATTTAAAAAAAAACCGGTTCCGAGCCCTGTGTGGTATACAGCGTTTTGACGCAAGACGTCACGTCAGTAACGTTATTAAGCTATTACCTAAGTACTTATACATATATGAGACCACCATATATTATAATATATAAAAATCTATACCTACCAAGATACGGATTTTTAGGAATAAATAAACAGTTTGATTTAAAATTTACATACGTAACTTACTTATCTATATAGCCCCTGACCGGCTAGCATGAGTTGCGTTCTCGCGCTCGAGTCCATATACTTGAAGTCGCGCAACTCATGCTAGCAGGTCTGTTCTATGTAGTAGTGAAGTGTGTGAAGGATAAAATATATTTTATATATTCCATACTACTTGTAATTCTACGTAAAGTTTGTAGACTTTGCTGTAAAATGTTGACCCTAGTTTGTTGCTGACTAGGTAAATAAGTAATAAGTATAAATTTAAATGATAATATTTTTCGCTCAATAAAAGCCGTAAGCTCGTCTGAGTAACCTAGACACAGGCAACTTAGGCTCAAGCTGAATCATTTATTATTAGTGAATAAACAAGTCCTTACATCATTTATAATGTTATGTGTACATTTTAATACGTCGACGTGGCTGGTAGAAATAATAAATAATGTGTTGGAAATATGTTAAAGTAAAATCTTATACATATTTAATGATACAGACCGTTGAAGTGTTCAAAAAGTCTGGAATGGTAGAGACTCATTCCACAGAATATAAAAACTGGAGCTGAACTGAATAGGTAAATAGTCAGAGGTCTTGGCTTGGAGACGTCATGGCTGTCATTTTCTATACGAAACAGTCTGCCGATTTTTACGGGGGAGGGGACGTCAAATGTACCTATTACTATTTTTACATGATTTGTACGTAACGTACCTGCAAATAGCCATGTCAGTCCATAAAAAAGGTTGCACAATTGTGCAAGTTATTCGGCAGAGGGGTAAGCTCTTAAAGGCGACTCCAGTAATTACATGCTCTAAGCTGGAGGTATAAACGTGGGTTTGATTTCATGGTACCAGTTGTATCATGTCAGTACTGTTATGAAACTAGCTTATTCAGCTTTTAGACTCAATATAAAACCATGATAAAATTAACCATTACGAAATTAAATATAATCCATTTGTAATTCCACGAAAGCACATCTAAACCAGTAAAGCTAACTTGACCGAACTCTTCCCATCCCCTTTCAAATTCAATATACGTGGAGGAGTCTGATTCATTTCTTATAATCCCAAGAGTTTCCGGGCTCCAGGGTGCTATTCCAATTCACCAAGATCCAAACCAACATAACTGTATTCTCTTATTACATATAACTACTACGGGTATAAAGATCAAGTTATGCTAGTTACGTCGACTCAGTTCGCTAAGTACAAAAACCATTATAACCAAGATCTCCGGCTTCACAATATTGCTAAGGGTCTACAGGTCAACATATACTGGTTTTCGTCTACTCATGCGCATTATCTCTCGCAATCCGGGTAATCCCGGCGTCAAGTTCCAATCTGCGCTGAGCCCTTTAATTCTATGAATTGATCGTGACTTTTGTTCTGTTTTAATGCATTACTGTTATTGAATAACGGAGATTTCTTGGGCTTAGGAAGTGTTCTTGATCTTATCCTTTTACGTTTATATTGAAATTCTAATTTTGTTATGATTATCTTGATATTTAAATCCTATTAATATTGTTATCTGCTACCCGCCGCGAAGGTGTAAGACGTGGATGATGTACTAAACCAGATGATTCCATGCTTAATGGAATTGAGCGTGGCATGTTACCAGGCAAAATGGTGGCAGGTGGACCAATATGTTAACGGATTGGTGGCCGCTTTCGGATGAAATGGTGACCGATAGCTCGTTGGGAGGACGACATTCGAAACTGGCGCGAAGTGGCGCAGAATAAGGCAGAGTGGCGCTCTCTTGTGTCAGAGGCCAAGATCCTCTTTGGGTCACTGAGCCAGTGATGTTTGTTTTGTTTTTGTTTGTTTAAAGACATATATCGACGTAGAATATTTATAAAATCACATATTGCAGTTAGGAAAATTACTATTGTTTAGTAAAATAACCAAATTTTCTCCTTATCGGATATGTATTTTCTTCATATGGACTCCTTGTGAAGTTTGAATACCTAGACATCGTCTCGATAAACAAACCTAAAGAATTATATTAGTCTATTCACAGCATTCACCTGAAATGGTAATTTCTAAATCGAAACAGTGAAAATGTACGAATAAGTTTAATGTAATCGCATCACTCTCTGAAATCCGAGGACTATTCATTGAAAAACTCAATGTTTGAATTTCACTGGGGTCTTAATGGTTTGCGTTAAGTCATAAGATGTAGCGGGTTGAGATAAAACAATTTAAAATTGTATGTACTAAATGGAGAAAATCACAATTGTTTACTTTATCTACCTTTATTTTCGATTACTTATTAAAATCTTTAATGTCCAGCAGAACACTAGGTGTGTTCTATCAATAACTATACTCTCTTGGCTATACTCTTTATCTTTAGGTATTTAAATAAAAGTAGACAAAATCTACCCTCAAATGGTTCCTTAAGCTTGAGGGTAGATGAAGACATTACACGATCAAATAATGTAGGTAGGTTAAAGTCGGGTCGTTCAGTGACAGATCCAGACGGTTTTGTATTTGGTTGGTATAATGGAATGGAATAACCCTCATCCCCTGGCAGGGGGGACGGCCGCTCATCCGGGATGCCACATGTGTAGACACCCTAGCGCCGTCCCATCTAGTCGCCACGTCCCAGAGAGCTGGCGAGGCGGCGGCAGCGGCTGAAGCCCTAAAACGCCGCAAATATGCTGGTCTTACAAACAACCACATATTTGCGGCGTTCGCGGTAGATACCCTGGAGCCGTGGTGTCGTGACACTCACAATCTTTTTAAGGGCCTAAAAAAAAAACTTTTTGAAACCACGGGTGACCCTAGGGCTGGCTCATTCCTAGGCCAAAGAATAGGCATAGCTATTCAGCGTGGGAATGTAGCCAGCCTTATGGGCACCCTTCCGCAGGGGACAGATCTGCACCTCTAGCACAACTGCACCTCTAGCACATCTTGCATCCGCGACTTAGACCGCGACTCGAGTCGACATTCCCGCGGCTGTCAAATCTGTCGATTTCCGTAGCACAACTTGTACCCGCGACTGCAACAGCCGCGTAGAGAACTCAAAGTCGCGGCGCGACTCATCAGTGTTCCCCGATGGAATCAAAGTCTAAACATAAATGCTATTTACATGTGACAACACTGAATCGGAAACAGGGTTGCGCTATTTAATTCGTTCTTTGGTGGTAAAAAATCTAGTTTATTGTCGATGGTTAAGTTTTTCCTGTCAAAGTCAAGGAACTTTCAAATTTTGTCAACATTTAATTACGAGAAAAAATATGAAAAAAATGTAAGTAATAGAGCCTTATATACTAAATTTTGATAATATTCCTTAAAATATATAATATATAGTTTATTAATTTCTGTTTAATAAACCTTTTAAATAAAATATTTTTGTAAATAACTATAATTAATGGAATTGCTATTATTGGTTTGGTTCTCATATTCCTGTTGTAAATTGTGTTTTTTTTTCAGAATAAGTCCAGCATTATCCTAGACACGATTGATATCCCAGCACCCAAAGGAAAATATTGTTAACAGGAATGTGCCAACGGGACCCGAAGTGGAGAGTCAGGAAAAGAAACACACTAGGCAAGCTTGTAGGTTTCAAACGCGGAGCTGTCCGTTTCTAAAGTCACTAAAATGTGAGAAGCGCTTTAGCTTTAAGAACACCACCGAGGAAGTGAACTATATAATAACCATAATGGGGTGTACTGCCATCTCGCCGAAATAATTTTCGCCTAATTTCACTTCCCAACCAACTTATTGCAGTACTTTTAGTTGGCAAACCAATGCTTAGCATATTATTATTTAGCATAATTTTTATTTGAACACAATTTTATTTAGCAGATGTTCATTTTACCACGATTTATTTAGAAAAATAGTTACTAAGCAAATGTTTTATTATACCTAACTATTTATTGTTAAATAACGTTTGCCCAAATTGAAATTTCGCATACTTTTTATTGGATCACAACTATATTTAGCATTTTTTTATGACCCGTAAAACGAAACTGCTCCCAGAGGTAGGTAGGTTATGGTTATTTTTTTTATGACCCTAAAAACGAAATTGCTCCCAGAGATTGGTAGGTTATGGTTATTTTTTAGGGTTCCGTACCCAAAGGGTAAAACGGGACCCTATTACTAAGACTTCGCTCTCCGTCCGTCTGTCACCAGGCTGTATCTCACGAACCGTGATAGCTAGACAGTTGAAATTTTCACAGATGATGTATTTCTGTTGCCGCTATAACAACAAATACTAAAAACAGAATAAAATAAAGATTTAAATGGGGCTCCCATACAACAAACGTGATTTTTGACCAAAGTTAAGCAACGTCGGGAGTGGTCAGTACTTGGATGGGTGACCGTTTTTTTTTTGCTTTTTTTTCGTTTTTTTTTTTGCATTATGGTACGGAACCCTTCGTGCGCGAGTCCGACTCGCACTTGCCCGGTTTTTTTTTATGACCCGTTAAACGAAACTGCTCCCAGAGATAGGTAGGTTAGGGTTATTTTTTTTTTATGACCCTAAATACGAAACTGCTCCCAGAGATTGGTCGGTTAGGGTTATTTTTTTTTGGTGACCCTAAAAACGAATCTGCTCCCAGAGATAGGTAGGTTAGGGTTATTTTTTTTTGATGACCCTAAAAACGAATCTGCTCCCAGAGATAGGTAGGTTAGGGTTATTTTTTTTTTGGTGACCCTAAAAACGAATCTGCTCCCAGAGATAGGTAGGTTAGGGTTATTTTTTTTATGACCCTAAAAACGAAACTGCTCCCAGGGATAGGTAGGTTATTCACAATATTAGGCGAAAAATAATTTATGCCTATCAATACATTCGACATAACAATAAAAGACATTTTGAAACATGACCAACTAAATATTTTGCCATACAATAATATTGTAAATAATCATTTGCGACATGTTATATATGCGAAACATTGGTCTGCCATCTGATAGTTTTGCCAAATGATACTATGGGAAAAATAGTTTGGGTAGTGATAATTTGCCATACAATTTTCGGCCACATATTAGTAAACCCCATAATGGTTATGGCGTACCTATCTATAGTTCATTTTTTTAGCATTAGAAATAAGGTAAACAATCTTGATGTGTCTTTTAATTGAAAAACACATTTTAAAAATAAGTTACAGCAAATATGTAACAATTATGAATCTAATACGATCATTTATATTTTTCTGCTTTCATAAGCAAATATTGTGCCAATAATGGATGGCATGTGTGTGTACTGTGTAACTGTTTATGATTTGACAAATTGATATGAAAAGCTTATTTCATAGTCCTCGATGAAGTCACGACCATATTTAATTTTTTTGTTTACAATCCAATTTTCTTTCCAGGGTGATATTTAATTGTCCTACGCCGCATGTCGAATAAAAAGGAAGAGAGAAAATACTTTTCAAGGGTAATAAAGAAGATTCTTACAATTTCTCTATTGTGGTTCTAGATGTTAATAATATATTAGGTTTAATAATAAGAAGTCGAATATTGCAAGAATATATAAGGCAAAGCAATATACTATTAATTTAAATATTGTTTTTTTTTTTCACTCCTGTATTTTTTACCTGAAATTAAACAAAAATAAAGTAGGTAGGTACCTACAACTCCTAGAAGCCATGATTAGCTCCCCAAGGCCCACTTCATACCTAATGCTGACAGCAACGTATCATAGCATGATCGTATCAGGCCCTGTCAAACATGAAGTGAAACATCTAGAACGCGGGTATGATCTAGAGGAGTTTCAATATGGTAGACCATATGATAACCGTACCTATGCTACGCAGACTATGACATGAGCGTAACGACTCCTTCAAAATATTGTTGGTCGGGTCGGTCCAGTCACGTCACGGTATGGTGTTGGCAGGGGACGGAATGGTTTAGTGGGTGATGACTGATAATATTTCATACAAAGCATGATTTTGAGTCGGACATGATCCTGTTACAGCCACGTATTACATCATTCTGTTACAGTACGATGCAGCGGGCACAGGCCACATGTAGGTATGTTTTGTTGAAGTCGAGGAAGGTTCCAAACGGTACCTAAATAGTAAGAGATTGTTGAAATTAGACATCTAACCGTGATCCGAAATACTACTACTAAGACTATGGCTTACTTAATAAGTTGGATAGTTTGTTTTGAACATTTGTACCTACCCACCTCATCGGCTTCGTTTATGTACAAGCAAGCGGGCTCCGTTGTTAGGTTGATGAAAGTTTTGTGTAAGGAAGTCTTAGGATTACTTTTACAAACTTACGAACCTGAATTGAAATTTAAAAAATCCTACATATGTACCTATTTACTTAATTGAGTACCTACAAGCTAGCTGTTTGAAATTAAAGTTGTAAACATGATGGGTGTGTTGTGGTACTTGTAGGTATCACCGTGCATAATCGATATAAGAGTGCGTAAAGCGCATTTAGTGATTGTTCCATACTTCCTTATCCCTTAGGACAATACGTAATTATACAAATTATATTATTACATAATATATGAAACATGTTTTTAAGTTATAATTATCATGACTTCAGTTAAAAAAGTACAAGCAAACCACCCGCGAGAGCGAGTCGCGTTATAAAGTCGCGTAGACTTCAACTCGCGGATTGACATAAAGCCGAGAGAATATTTTGTCTCATAATAGGCAGTTGTGCTACGGATTTTAGTTCAAAGTCGCGATCGTTGTCATTTTCTGACAGTGACACCTGATCGCGAGATTGTCGCGGCTCTCGCGCGTGAGTTGTGCTGCCAACACGCGACAAGCCGCCAAGTCGCGCCGATCTGTCTCTTCTCGCGCCTGTCGCGGCCAGTTGTGCTAGAGGTGCTGGCCGCGACAGGCGCGAGAAGAGACAGATCGGCGCGACTTGGCGGCTTGTCGCGTGTTGGCAGCACAACTCACGCGCGAGAGCCGCGACAAACTCGCGATCAGGTGTCACTGTCAGAAAATGACAACGATCGCGACTTTGAACTAAAATCCGTAGCACAACTGCCTATTTTGAGACAAAATATTCTCTCGTCTTTATGTCAATCCGCGAGTCGAAGTCTACGCGACTTTATAACGCGACTCGCTCTCGCGGGTGGTTTGCTTGTACTTTTTTAACTAAACTCATGATAATTATAACTTAAAAACAAGTTTCATATATTATGTAATAATATAATTTGTATAATTACTTATTGCCCTAAGGGATAAGGAAGTATGGAACAATCACTAAATGCGCTTTACGCACTCTTATATCGATTATGCACGGTGATACCTACAAGTACCACAACACACCCATCATGTTTACAACTTTAATTTCAAACAGCTAGCTTGTAGGTACTCAATTAAGTAAAAAGGTACATATGCAGGAATTTGTAAAAGTAATCCTAAGATTTCCTTACACAATACTTTCATCAACCTAACAATGGAGCCCGCTTGCTTGTACATAAAGGAAGCCGATGAGGTGGGTAGGTACAAATGTTCAAAACAAACTATCCAACTTATTAAGTAAGCCGTAGTCTTAGTAGTAGTATTTAGGATCACGGATAATTTCAACAATCTCTTACTATTTAGGTACGGTTTGGAACCTTCCTCGACTTCAACAAAATATACCTACATGTGGCCTGTGCCCACTGCATCTTACTGTAACAGAATGGTGTAATACGTGGCTGTAACAGGATCATGTCCGGCTCAAAATCATGCTTTGTATGAAATATTATCAGTCATCACCCACTAAACCATTCCGTCCCCTGCCAACACCATACCGTGACGTGACTGGACCGAGCCGACCAACAATATTTTGAAGGAGTCGTTACGCACATGTCATAGTCTGCGTAGCATAGGTACGGTTATCATATGGTCTACCATATTGAAAACTCCTCTAGATCATACCCGTGTTCTAGATGTTTCCCTTCATGTTTGACAGGGCCTGATACGGTCATGTTATGATATGTTGCTGTCAGCATTAGGTATGAAGTGGGCCTTGGGGAGCTAATCATAACTTCTAGGAGTTCTAGGTACCTACCTACTTTATTTTTGTTTCTTTTCAGGTAAAAAATACAGTAGTGAAAAAACAACAATATTTAAATTAATAGTATATTGCTTTGCCTAATATATTCTTGCAATATTCGACTTCTTATTATTAAACCTAATATATTTTAACATATAGAACCACAGCAGAGAAATTGTAAGAATCTTCTTTATTACCCTTGAAAAGTATTTTCTCTGTTCCTTTTTCTTCGACATGCGGCGTAGGACAATTAAATATAACCCTGGAAAGAAAATTGGTTTGTAAACAAAACAATAAAATATGGTCGTGACTTCATCGAGGACTATGAAATAAGCTTTTTATATCAATTTGTGAAATCATAAACAGTTACACAGTACACACACATGCCATTCATTATTGGCACAAGAAAAACTACTTATATGAAACTTATTTGAGAGTTACTGCGGCAGCTTAGATAGGTACGCCATAACCATTAGGGTTATTATAATAGTTCACTTCCTCGGTGGTGTTTTAAAAGCTAAAGCGCTTCTCACATCCTAGTTAATTTAGAAACGGGGACAGCTCCGCGTTTGAAACCTACAAGCTTGCCTAGAGTGTTTCTTTTCCTGACTCTCCACTTCGGGTCCCGTTGGCACGTTCCTGTTAGCTATATTTTCCTTTGGGTGCTGGGATATCAATCTTGTCTAGGATAATGCTGGACTTATTCTGAAAAAAAAAAACACAATTTACAACAGGAATATGAGAACCAAACCAATAATAGCAATTCCATTAATTATAGTTACATACAAAAATATTTTATTTAAAAGGTTTATTAAACAGAAATTAATAAAGAATATATATTTTAAGGAATATTATCAAAATTTTGTATATAAGGCTCTATTACTCACATTTTTTTCATATTTTTTCTCGCAATTAAATGTTGACAAAATTTGAAGGTTCCTTGACTTTGACAGGAAAAACTTAACCATCGACAAAAAACTAGATTTTTTACCACCAAAGAACGAATGAAATAGCGCAACCCTGTTTCCGATTCAGTGTTGTCACATGTAAATAGCATTTATATTTAGACTTTGATTCCATCGGGGAACACTGATGAGTCGCGCCGCGACTTTGAGTTCTCTACGCGGCTGTTGCAGTCGCGGGTACAAGTTGTGCTACGGAAATCGACAGATTTGACAGCCGCGGGAATGACGACTCGAGTCGCGGTCTAAGTCGCGGATGCAAGATGTGCTAGAGGTGCTAGTGCAGTTAGTTTTAATTTATTTTATACTTAATTTTAATAATAGTTTATAAGTTTTAAAACATGTTTATTAGTAGATTCTATAACTTACAGATAATTTGGCAGTCAAGCTATCACAAGCCAATACCTACTAAGCATAATAACATAAGTATGTGATTACAAACATAAATTGCTAGGTAAGTACGTATATAGTGGTTAGAGTTTAGTTTTAGCTTTAGTTTTAATTTTAATGTTTAGTTTAATTATTTTGTTAATACTTTGGTTGGTTAACCAATAAATGTTCTAACTACCCAAAAATGTACAAATTTGCTTGTTTACTTTTATTTAAATACCTAAAGATACAGACATAGGCCCCCTGACACTCTAGGCTCTCAAGGCTTGGGCCAAGACTTAAGAAGTTTGTCGAAACGCGAAGCGACGGCTCAGGGATTAGACAGAAAGATTTAACAAACAAACTAATATAAATAAAAACCGTCATCCGAAGCCGTTAACTTTTTAGTCGGATTCCGAATTACGGGGATTTTTAATGCTAGTTCCAATTCCAAGTAGGTAATTTATGAGTTTGGATTATTGTAAGACTTCTGACTCTTCTGAGTGTAGTTTAGAATTTGTAATAAGTATTTTTTATTTGTTTAAGTGTCTATCCCTTGTTTGTTGTCCGTCTTCTTTAAATCAGATGTAGTTAAATTAGGCCGTGTTATCGTTTTCCGATTATTCTGAAATATAGCATAATTATGCATGTTGAATTGAACCGACCCGCTCAGCCTGATGATGGTGACTAAAGGTGGTAGTGGCAATTTGACATTGAAAGCAACCACATTATGATTAAGCTTGAGCTCGATAAAATCACCTTGATCACAACTAGTGGCTCATAATTTATAAAAAATATCTCTTAATACAACTAAAAACTACAAAACACATTATGGCTGCAATGCATTAGGTATAGGTACGCAACGCCGCAGTGTCAGTAAGCCGGCTGCGGAACCGCAGAAACTTGACACCCTAGGCTCACCCTAGGTAACAAAAGAAAAGTAGTCGGCAATTAAAGCTTGGGTGTAAGAACCTATTTTAATGGACTCATATTTTTACACAATAATACTCATAATTTTTCCAAGCGTAGCCATTCAACGCCCTTAACGACCCAGAAACATACTACCATAATTTATAATCAGGCGTGATAAATCAATACTGCCACATCTACTTATTCCAAATAGGCGTTAGTACTTCAGACAACTAAACCTCCCACGCCCTTTTAGTTCCATACAATAGCCAAAAACCAATAGCGCTTGTAAAATATTAATTCTTAGGTCAAGCCGCTATACAAAGGTGTTATTCCAGCAGCTTGCCAAACGAATTGCCTCAGAACCATCCACACTGCTACCTTACAATTGTAAACCTTGTTGAAAACATATCAGGTCCACCGATGGTTAGTTAAGAAAGTTGTCGATAATAAGGCTAATCTTGCGAACGTTTTAAGAACTTTTGTAACCTAACCGGTTAATATACCTAATTAACCGGTTTATTCGACAACGGGAGCGACCGGCAGGTGGCTAAATAAGAGCATTCCAGCTTGTCTAGATTGCCATTTCTAGTTCTAAACCGGTTAATCCGATTTTTATTTAATCGTTTGTCCAAGCAATAGATTCGAGTTGCTTAAAATACTAGTAAATAGTAATACAGAATTAAAGAGCAGTATCCAGGAGAGCAGTATCCGGGTATCTTTGCCCGGTTAATCTGGTAAAGATATTACATACCTATAATATATTCAACCCAAATAGCCCTATTATTTTATTACGCCACTCGCCTCAGTCCTGATCACATCCAGTGTATAATTGTCGTTTGGCAATATCACTGACCATAGTCGATAGTCTCCACCCAGACCGTGTTGCCCACCTTAACCACCAGTCTTGTCCATTTCCCGCGATGCCCTCACTATGCAATCCCGCGGTGTCAGAGAGCCGCCAGAACGAACCCGCAATAAGCAAAACCGGTATGAAAAAGTTTTACCTCAAAAAGATAACGGTTTGAACATTAAACCGGTATCCGAACCCTGCTGAGGCGATACCTTGGTAATCTAGTGGAACAATCCTGTAGCAACGGAAAGGAACCATTGACCCCCCCTTTGTCGAGGGCACTTTCGACTTCCCGAATCTTTTTGAAGATTTCTTTCCCTTTGAACATTTCCTTGTTAAGTCGGGGGTGCAGCGTTGCAAATATGAGCCTTGGAAATGTAAGTAGTAGGGGGATGGATTTATCATGTAACATTTAGGTATGAGCACAGACCACCTCAACTACTAGACAGAGCACATAAGTCAATCGAGGTCACCACACATATGCTCTCCCGTACAAAGGACCATGGGCAGAAATGTCCCCACCCACCAACAGAAATGAAACATGTCTCATTTAATAGATCTTAGCAACCTGATGATTTTTTACTATGACGAGGATCGCCATATGTATGGGGTTTTCTTGGAAAACCGTGTTTTGTTTTTACATATTTTTTGCTCATTTCATTGAAAGTTTTTGTTTTTTTATTATACTAGTTGATTGATAAACAAGCATGCGGGGCTGCGTGATGGTAAATAGTCACCGCAGCCTATAGACGGATGTAACAACTCATGGTTATCACGTAATACGCGTTACCGACCATGTGACGTAAAGATCTTATGCCACAATACCCAGTAATTGCACTGCCATGTCTCACCCTTCAAACCGGAACACCGCCATGAAAACATAACTGCTTAGGGACAGAAAAAAACCCCATACATAGGGCGATTCTCGTCATAGTAAAAAATCATCAGTTTGCCAAGATCTATTAAATGAGACATGTTTCATTTCTGTTGGTGGGTGGGGACAGTGCCCATACAAATTTGCCCATGGTCCTTTAGAATGGCAGAGCGACAGCTTATTTCAGTTGCGCCCACAATTAGGACCACTACTCGAGTATTTTAAAAATATTTATAATTATTAAGCTTTAGATGTGTTCGTGGGTTATTATAGTATAAAATAGCGTAGAATACAGTTCTATTGTGCTGCTGGATTCGTAGCATTTTACAAGTAAAATTGTACATGTGTGGTGACCTCGTGTTCTTTGTAAACGCTTCATAATGCGGTGTTTGTGTAGTCTGTGGGTATGAGGTAGATTGAGATGAGAAGTATGGATTTTCAGAACGAGAAAACAAAAGTGTCTATATTTTGTTTTCACGTAGAAAACGCCAATCGAAGCTTAAATAATGTATGGAAATAGACACGTGTCTTTTTGTAGCAACATTCATCAGGATATCGGCACTACTATGAAAAAAAGACTCGTATCTTGTTCTGCCAATCAAAAGAAAAATGTGGTATCTTTGTATAGAATGCCCTATGCATTTACTGCCAATATACCGATTTACTGCCTTTCAACTTTGAGTAGTAGTAGTCTGTTCGAGAAACGGAAAACGGTGAAAAATAGAGATAATACTCCTAAAAATACGTGTGATACTCATTAGATTCGTAATGATGTCTAGAAAAATGTATTCGAAACGTGTATTAGCACACAAAAAATATCAAAACTTATAAACAAAAAAAGGGGGAAAATAGTAGATATTTTTTATTTCCCTAATATCTCAAAAAGTTTTAATATTTAAGAAACCAAAATTAATATTATAAAAGAGGAGGATATTTCCAATCAAACATTCTATAATTGTAGAACTGTATCTCCATTATTTATACTTTTTATTCAACGCTGAACACAGCCCTCCGCGCCTCATTTTCGAGAAACGCGCGCGGCACGAAAAAACGATTACGTAACATTAAATATAATTTTAAAGATTTTAAATATTGATTGAAAAATGTAACAAAATTATGGTGTATTTAAAACATGTTAACAAATGTACTACTTGTATAAATTTATCTTAAAGTTATTTTTTCAATAAGTTATGCAATTGTTAATCAACAAAATTTTCTCGAACATTCTTCTTTATTGAAAACGAAAAAAATTTTATAAACAACTATTGTAATATTTTGTCGCTTTCTAGAGCCCTTCTCATATACATGCTTAATAAGATCACATTATAAAAGTTTTAATAAAGTTAATAGTTTGCTTAAAATAAGTTTTAGAATAACATAGAAAATTGTCGAAAAACGAAAAATCAAGGTAAAATTGTAAAATATAAAACAATATTATAACCAAACTATTAATTTTTTCAGAACTTTTATAACGTGATCTTATTAAGCAAGAATATGAGAAGGGCTCTAGAAAGCGACGAAATTTTACAATAGTTATTTAAACATTTTTTTTTCGTTTTCAATAAAGAAGGAATTTCGAGAAAATTTTGTTCATTAACAATGGCTACAAATATAATGACCACCAAAAAATACTTTGGTACCCTAAATAAAAAAATCATGCTTACCAAAAAAAATTACTGAACACCAAAAAAATAAGGCCTAAAAATACAAAAACACCACCGTTTTAATTACGACTGCACTACAATTTGTATTCAAATACCAAATATATTGAATGATCACCAAAAATCATTAATGATCACCAAATCTTGAAGACCAAATTATTGCGATATTTTCACCTAAATAAACCACTATGATTACCAAAAAATGTATACATATTACCAAATAAAGTAAACTGATGCCAAAATTACTAGCCCCTCCCGCTCAAACCCCCGTACCCCGCACCGCATACCTACCTAACCTAACCTACTTTTCTAATAGCATTTCGTTATGCTACTAGAAAAGTAGGTTAAACTGCTATCAGTTAAGTGGGTTAGGTTAGGTTTGAACTGCGACCTTTACACAAACGAAATGCTACTATAAAAGTGGGTTAGGTTAGGTTAGAACTGCGATCGTCACAGAACCGAAATGCTACTAGAAAAGTGGGTTAGGTTAGCTTTCAACTGCGACCCATACAGAAACGAAATGCTACTAGAAAAGTCATGGGTTAGGTTCGATTTGAACTGCGACCCATACAGAAACGAAATGATACTAGAAAAGTGGGTTAGGTTTGAACTGTGACCATTACAGAAACAAAATGCTGCTAAAAAAGTGGGTTAGGTTAGGTTTGAACTGCGACCCTTACAGAAACGAAATGCTACTAGAAAAGTGGGTTAGGTTAGGTTTGAACTACGACCCTTACAGAAACGAAATGCTACTATTAAAGTGAGTTAGGTTAGGTTAGAACTGCGACCCTTACTTAAACGAAATGCTGCTAAAAAAGTAGGTTAGGTTAGGTTTGAACTGCGACCCTTTCAGAAACGAAATGCTACTAGAAAAGTGGGTTAGGTTACGTTGGAACTGCGTCCTTCACAGAAACGAAATGCTACTAGAAAAGTAGAGTAGGTTAGGTTTGAACTGCGACCCTTACAGACACGAAATGCTACTAGAAAAGTGGGTTAGGTTAGGTTTGAACTGCGACCCTTACAGAAACGAAATGCTACTAGAAAAGTGGGTTAGGTTAGGTTTGAACTGCGACCCTTACAGAAACGAAATGCTACTAGAAAAGTGGGTTAGGTTAGGTTAGAACTGCGACTGTTACAGAAAAGAAATGCTACTAGAAAAGTGGGTTAGGTTAGGTTTGAACTGCGACCCTTACAGAAAAGAAATACTACTAGAAAAGTGGGTTAGGTTAGGTTTGAACTGCGACCCATACAGAAAAGAAATGCTACTAGAAAAGTGGGTTAGGTTAGGTTTGAACTGCGACCCTTACAGAAAAGAAATGCTACTAGAAAAGTGGGTTAGGTTAGGTTTGAACTGCGAGCCTTACAGAAAAGAAATGCTACTAGAAAAGTGGGTTACGATAGGTTTGAACTGCGACCCTTACAGAAAAGAAATGCTACTAGAAAAGTGGGTTATGTTAGGTTTGAACTGCGACCCTTACAGAAAAGAAATGCTACTAGAAAAGTGGGTTAGGTTAGGTTTGAACCGCGACCCATACAGAAACGAAATGCTACTAGAATAGTGGGTTAGGTTAGGTTAGAACTGCGACTGTTACAGAAATAACATGCTACTAGAAAAAGGTGACGAAGTGGATTAATTAATAGGATAACGATAGGTATATTCAATATTTGCACATTTTTAATTAAAATGTGGTTACAATTTTGGTGGTCATTTACTATTTTTGGGTTTACAATGATTATTTTGGAGTAATTTGCTTTAACAGGATAGCAAGATTTAAAAATTTGGTTATAATTTTACATTAAAATGGAGTTCTAATTTTGGTGGTCATTTACTATTTTTGGGTTAACAATGATTATTTTGGTATCATTTTCTTTAATAGGATAGCAAGATGTAAAAATTTGGTTATTATTTCACATTAAAATGGGGTTTGAAATTTGGTAATCAGTTACTATTTTTGGGTTAGTAATGATTAGTTTGGTGTCATTTCCTTTAATAGGATAGTAAAATGTAATAAAATAGGTAATCATTTCACATTAAAATGGTGTTATAATTTTGGTGATCATTTATTATTTTAGGGTGGTAAAATAGATTTTTTTGGTATTAAATTTTACTAAATCTGGTGATCAGTTAAATAGCAGCCATTAACAATTGCCTAACTTGTTGAAAAAATAAGTTTAAGATAAATTTCTACAAGCATTACATTTGTTGACATGTTTTAAATACACCATTTTTTTTTTCAATGAATATTTAATACCTTTAAAATTATATTTAATGTTACGTAATCGCTTTTTCACGCCGCGCGCGTTTCCCGAAAATGAGGCGCAGAGGGCTGTGTTCAGCGTTAAATAAAAAGTAGGTATAAATAATGGAGATACAGTTCTGGAAGTATGGAATGTTTGATTGGAAATATCCTCCTCTTTTATAATATTAATTTTGGTTTCTTAAATATTAATACTTTTTGAGATATTTGGGAAATAAGAAAAATCTACTTTTTTCTCCCTTTTTTTGTTAATAACTTTTGTAATTGTTTGTGTGCTAATACACGCTTCGAATACATTTTTCTAGACATCATTACGAATCTAATGAGGTATCACACGTATTTTTAGGAGTATTATCTCTATTTTTCACCGTTTTCCGTTTCTCGAACAGACTATAGTGTGAGATACGAAACTTTTTCAAAGTATATCACCTCATCTGACACATATAGTGCCGATATGAGTCAGAAATCCGTTAAATCCGTTACCTCTTTTAAGTACAACCTAAAACAGTATTTACTCGCAACCCAACAAAGTTTATAACTAAGCGGACATATTCCAAAACAAAAAAACATATTTGTGAACTATGACTACTATGAGAAATAAATGAGGTCTCTCTCTCTCTCTCTCTCTCTCCCCTTCTTTTTTACTCGTGTTCTGTCTTGTTCTGTTTCTATATTAGTTTTAAGTTTAAGTTTTAGTTTTAATTTTGGGTGCCCTGAAAACCAGCGCCGTGTCTTACAGACACTGCTTATGCTGAGCGGCATCCTATTTGGTGTACGTTTTTTTTGTACTTATATAATTTGCTGTACCTAATGTATGTTTTTAGGCCAAATAAATATTTTCTATTCTATTCTATTCTATTCTATTCTATTCTATTCTATTCTATTCTATTCTATTCTATTCTATTCTATTCTATTCTATTCTATTCTATTCTATTCTATTCTATTCTATTCTATTCTATTCTATTCTATTCTATTCTATTCTATTCTATTCTATTCTATTCCATTCTAGATGAATGTCAGTTATATAGTCCGTGTTTCGAAGCCAAAAATGTACTGAGAGCTTCGTCTATATTATCTTGCGTCGCCGATTCAATCGCATAATAAGCAGCCCGCAATACGAATTCAGGGATCGATCTCAAACGGGCCCCCTCTGACGTCAAAACCAAAGACGGATGCAACATTAATGAGCCCCCAAAACAAAATGGCGGCTTCCGGTACCGATCCGGGTTAATTATTCATGAGGGTAATTCGAAAATTAACGTTTGACGTATTCGTATTCGGTTTGCTTCCCAATAAATAACCTGCTAGACTTTTATTATTATTTAACTGTTTTTTAACCTCGTTTAATGGAATAGCATTTAGTATTTCATTCATACCCAGCTAAAGCTGCAAAAGGATATCCTTTCGTGCTTCGGCTTTCAACTATTCCTTCCTCCAAAATTTATAGAATAGGTAATGAGTTTCTCTAACTCCCTGTAAAGTCGGACTGTAAAATCCAAGAATAAAGGAGATCTAGATTTTGAATAAGTACCTAATGCGAAATCTGGAAATGGATTCTGAAATCTTGATAAAATAATAGACGACCGACCATTAAAAAAATTGTCGGGAACAATGGTAAGTAATTTCTATGTTCTAAAAATTTGTGTGCGAAGGTCGGTTTCGGCAGGTATCTGCATAAAAATCATGTAAAAACCGAAGGTTCGGTTTCGATTTTGACAAAAAATCCGGTTTCGGTTCGACACTTCTAAAATTGTATTTACCTACACGAGCAATAAAATAAAAAGAATGTCGATAAAAAACAACCCGTTTTCATTGCTTCTAATTGTGACGATTCCAAAGTCAAAAGCACAAAAATACCCCAGGGTCTCACTTGGATATTAGTGACACCCCAACATTATGTCAGTCCAAAGCCAAGCCAGCACAGATGAACTCTATATTTGTATCGCAAAAGCCACCATTTTGTTTCCCCCCACTAATTTCGCGCCCCGTAATTTTTCACTCCACATTCCTTCTGTTTGTTTGCCAAATATTTGTGGCCCTGTAATTGGAGTGGGCCGAGACAAAAGGAAATCGCTCAGAAACTGGAATTTGCCAACATTTGTGTGCAAATATTGACACGGCGGATTGGGGCAAGTAAACAGGTGATTGAGATCTCTGGAACAGTTTTCCGGAACTGTGTGCATGGAAGAATTGGACGTAGTTAATGCAAATGGGAACCAGTCTCAAAAAAATTGTGAAAATCTAACCTTAGTGTTACTTGAGCAGGTCATATAATTTTAAAAACTGTAGTACATAGATATGTACATAACATTTTCTTTTAGAATTCCTTTTCTGACAATGCGTACTTACTAATTTTCTTTGCGATATGCGATAATCCTGAAAAGTCCACAGCCCATTGTACCTCAGGCACTTTATGTTTGAAAATTTGATTCTTGTGTGGCGGTTGTGGAGTATCTATGTATTTAGATTCTTGTTTTTTTTTTACTTGACTCTTTTGGATCTTCTTCTATCGAGTACTTCTCAAAAGTCTCGAGGCATCTCTAAATAAACCTAGACTCGATGTGTTTGTTTTGTCATCGAGTAGTTCCGTTTGCTACCTTCCGACTGCTTCATCAGATCAGCTCCATGCTAAGGAAGTTTTCCAAATTTTAGCTGAATCGGTTACCAGGAAATGGTCCATATTTAAGTTATAAGATTTGAAACAAACATATTATTATTTACAAACAAATATACGCGGTGAATCTATATGAAAGTAATATGTAAAAATTATAAAAACACTAGTCGTGGGATAAGCAACGTAGATTTAGGTCAATCCAACAAAATTTAATTGTCTTTCAAATTGAAAAATCTGAATACTCGTCGCCATTGAATCAATTAATATTTAATACAATCCGTTTCCTTTTAATTGGATTGACTTCAGTTCTTTGTTTTAAGTCTTACTTCATTTTCTACCTTGTGCCATCGCGTACAAAGATATTTTATTGAATTAATTTAATTTTGTTATTCAAAATAATAGACATACAATACTTTCATATATGTAGCATACCTTCTATTTATGTTATGAACCTATCTTCTATGCAAGAGGGGTAATAAACGTTTTGCTGTTTCATATTAAATATAAGTATTAAAAACGGGTCACTCACGTATTTTAAGTCGAAAAACGCTCGACATGTTTCACTCCACTCAAGTTTTGCTGTTTCGTCTAATATCCACCACTCTTTTCAGGCCAGAATCAGAAATAGGTATGTAATATTTAGAATGACGAATGACCAATTGATCATCTTTTTTTACTATATAACAACGACATAACAAAAAAGAACTTTACAATAAATAAAAGCAAATATATTTGAAATTCAAGCAAGAATATTTAAACGAAACACAAGAATGACAGTACTTGTATTATTCATATTATTCCTACAGATAGTCTCTTTTTTAAACAACACTAATATAAAACAAAATCACAATAAGTCTTGTTTTGGTCGTTATTAAAATGTTAATGTTCTTTATAATCGATTTTGTAAACATATTTCAATTATTTATTATTCACAACGACGGGACTTAATATAATAAAATTAAGTTTTAAATTCCTTCTCCGAGACCACGGGGACAACGCCGTCCTCGAAACGTCAGAGGTAAATTTAAAACTTAATTTTACGCGATTAAAAACTCCCGTCGTTGTAAATAGTAGAGTATGAGTAAAAATCGTGAAAGTTTAATTGGAAAGTTTAGATCAATCAATTCTTTTTGACTTAGCTACAAGGTGACATTAACTAGGATTTTATAACAGTTTTAAAATGCATAAAACGCAAAAATAGGATAATAGGTTTAAAAACTCTTTTATTTAGGAATCTAAAGGATTCATAGTTTCGAAGAATACCTAGTACTTCTTAGAATAAATAGGAACGTTAAACTTGTATAGTTTATAACTTTATAGATACATTAACTTACCGCGGCTTTTAGTACTTCGAATACAAAGAATATTAGAAATTCTCGTGAATTTCTGTAGGAAAAGGTTTATTATTTTATATGGAACAATGGCGTCTGTGTGAAATTAAACCTCGTCAGTTAACCGGCACATTAGTTTGGGCTGGGCTATAGAAAACATGCGGAGAGTACACAGTCTTAAACAGTAACAACGCCCTTGAGCAAATTCACAGTGTTAATAAGTTTTTGGCAAAAAAATCATTTTTGGTACAAGCTTTTATCGATGACGGTACTTTTCTTTCCACGGGCAACTAATACTTATTATGACAATTCTAAAAACCTCAAATACAATTAGGTTGCGTTGTTTTATCGCAGAGTTCCTATGGCCACCTCCTGTCTCCATGATCAGATCAGCTCGATGGTATCATAATATTGCATTGTCGCCCGACTTAGGCCTACTGTCCACGGAAGCGTAGCTGCATAGACGCGTATTCGTCATTGTACGCTTGGTGTACGCTTGCTTGCAGCTTACATACAAAACCGCACAACTCTGTCCACGGAGCAGCAATGTCGCGTCAGCGACGCTGCATGCAAGCTTCATGCCGCCGGGCGTACCGCGTGTTATACGCCGGGCTGCATCGCACGGAACAGCACGTTGAGTATTTGTGAGAAAAAATGGCGGGAACGGCTGCAAAGTTTGTGCAAATAGTGGAAAAATATCCGTGTCTGTACAATAATGTCCAGTAAATTCTGAAAGGTCCTTTTACTAATTCTATAAAATGAATAAAGTACGTTGTCATCTGCTGATAGTTTTCTTGCAGCTACGAACAGTCTACAATGTATGTTTCTTTATATATATGGATGTATCCAATATAAACGGCGTCGTCGCCGACTTCGAAGATAATAATAGGCCAAAATAACGTCTTCATCACTGGACGACATGATAACGAATGAAAGAAAATGCAGGCTACGATACGCTTACGCTACGCTTACGCTACGCTTCGTGGACAACGTCAGTACGCCGGGCTGCATGAATGCTGCACGGCGATGCATGCAGCGTCTATGCAGCTACGCCTCGTGGACAGTAGGCCTTACGTATGATATGTGTGCAAATTTTCAGCTTCATCGGAAACCGGGAAGTGGGTCAAATTTAACTGGCAAAGTTGACCCGTACAAACATACATAGTTAGTTACATATTATTAGATACATTGCAAGTTAATAAAAAGCTTTTAAAAATGGACAATGTTTGGTTGATTACTTCTAAATTATGACGAAAGAAAATACACATACATCGAAGAAAGAACTGTTGTTGTGATTATCATAATAGAAAACTATGCTGTTCTTCAAAAGGCAGGACGTAAGAACGGTTTACTAACGAATGGGCCAAAAACGTTTCCCAAAGTATCACATCCCAAACTATGTTTCCCAAATTATCATTTCCCAAAAAAATGTTTGGCAAAACAACTTATCGCAATTTTTCAGTTAGCAATAGTCTTTTTTGGCAAGTTATTGTTTAGCAAATAATTACTTGGACAAGTTTCATTTTACCAAGTATTATTTAGTCAAATGTATCATTATATCATTAAGCATAACTTACTTGCATAAAGGGAGCTGGGACTTTATTATAAAGAAGTCGGTACCGGCGCTTCGCCGGCCGCTGCCGCGGCACGCTCGCTTCGCTCGCTCGGCTCGCGCACTGTAAGGTCGCAGTTCTACCTAACACTCCTCCTCGCTTCGCTCGTCGTCGTACCTTCGTACCTACACCGACTTGCCTTTAAAGAGTGTTATGTTAAACGGTCTATCTCCGCCATTTTCAATTTTAGAAAAAAGTTTCCCAAGTAAAAGTATCCTATTTTGACGAGTTCTATACGTTACAATCATTTAAAATATATGTCATAATGACACCACTCTCGATGAAAATTTTCCAAGTCCCAGCTCCCTTTAAAACATCAATCTTTGGAGGCGTCTAACTCTGCCATTTTTTATTTTTGAGAAAATATTTTTCAATAAAAGATGCTTATTTTGACGTGATCTACACATTACTATCATTTAAAAATAGTGTCATAGTGACACCACTTTGTCAAAAAAAATCTAAGTCCCAGCCACCCCTTTGCTCCAGTCCAACCAAAACGTTTGCTAAATAAGTTTTTGTCCTAATAACATTTGACAAAGTAAAATCTTGCCAAATGATAATTTAACCAAATAAATTATATGCGAAGTGTAACTTTGCTAAAGGTTCCTTTGGGAAATGAAACTATTGCGATAAGTTTCTTGGGAAGTGAAATTTGGCGAAAGGTATTTGGCCCAAACGAAAGTACACCCGTAAGAACACTAAGAACAATCGCGAATTCTCGGGATATGCGGGAATTGTTAGCCCTAATATGAACTGTCTCGTGGCCAGAGAATTATTAGCCGAACTTCGAACTGTCATAGTCTGAGAATCATTAGACTCACAGAAGAAAGATTAGCCTTATTATTTATTCAAGTGGTCCACAACGTGTCCCGTACTATGCTGTCCCGCACGTCGCTGGCTCCACAGAAAACCAGCTTAACCAGCGCCGTTTACTACGCTAATTGCCAGCTGCATTGCTGAGTGGAGACCATTTCGGCTTCACATCTCTATTTCTACTGTTTTGTTTATCTTTGCCTTGTATTTGTAATGTGTTATTAATATTGGTGTGTTGTCTGAATAAATGATTTCTATTCTATTCCTTACGTACCGTGACTGTGGCTGTGCACTGCGGCATTGGTCAGACAATGGTCCCTCTTTCACGGGCCGCTTTCAGCCGTGGGAGCGCGCACCTGCCCAAATTACAACTTCCAAGCGGCAAAATATTCGGCTGGTGGAAAATAAACCGGCTATCTGAAGACTCTGTAGAGCCGATACGACCAAATATTTTGACAGAAAGAAGCTTTAGAACTTTTTTTTCTTCGTTTTTGCTCGTTTGTTTGTCTTGTCTTTCAAAATGGCATAGAGTCCTTGTAAGTTATGTAACTGTACACCGACTTTAAAGTAATAACTATTAAATTAAAAATTTAATAAACCCCCTACGCATTATGCCAAAAAGTCAATTTTGTGCCCAAAATGCCTTATATAATTTTGGAAAAGACCTGATACTCTTCAAACTGCTAGATCGATTTTTATCAAACATAGCCATGAACCGCCGCAAGGAAACTCGCTGCACTTAAAAAACCGCATCCAAATCGGTCCATTCGTTGGAGAGCTACGAAGCCAGAGACAGACGTTGGCAGATATTGGCGTCAAACATAATATGTTTATAAGAAGTTAAAATAAAAATACAGAATACAAGCGTATATGCATCAGATCGAAAAAGCATTGACCATTAGGTACTTTTTATTATAAGTAGGCCGTCAAAATTCCTATTTTATAGACATTGGATCTTTGTTAGTATTATTATTACCGATCTTACTAGTAAACCCTCCAACACTAAAAGCGTAAAATTATTCCGGCGGCCATTTTGAAAAATGCGCCAATCTTCTAGCAGGAGATCTAAGGTCCCGTTTTCTAAGGGGACCTTGCATTTTGGAGACAAAGCAAACCGCTTGGAACAGGTGTTCTTGGGGGTGACCTGAGCTGATTAAGCCCGGTTGCCAAGAGGTTCCCCCCAGTAGGTGGGCAGGGGAGGGGGGGGTAAAAGTGCCTCCGGCTCGCCTCACTCTAAGCTTTATATCTGCATACATCTCGCAACTATATCAAGTTTGGTGTCATTTTCGTATAACTCGAGGATGAAGAATTCATTTCTGTGACTAAATTTTCACTCA
The DNA here is from genome assembly GCF_910591565.1 of Cydia splendana. Taxonomy (NCBI): domain Eukaryota; kingdom Metazoa; phylum Arthropoda; class Insecta; order Lepidoptera; family Tortricidae; genus Cydia; species Cydia splendana. The sequence goes on along the minus strand of NC_085981.1, from coordinate 7,461,693 downwards.
CCCATACAAAAAATTGGAAAAATTCAAAATTAAAAAAAAACCTTTAGGTTTTTTTTTCGAAAATCCTCTATAAAATGTATACTATGAGGATTTGCTCTAGAAAAAAAATACCTGTGAATAGCCCAGTTCTCCTACTATACAGAATAGTAAACTTTTCAAACATTTTTTTTTTCATAACTCTGTTAAAAAAAATGTTTTGTGTCGCGCGGCGTACCTGCATTGTAAGAGTGGTATGCAACGTTTAGGATTTTTAAGTATGTTTAGATGATTTCTGATAAGTTGTTATACTTCTGGTGGTAGATTACATTAAAAAATTACTTCTGGACGTGATATATATACAAATATAAATTAAATATATAAATAAAGATGTTGGGAAAACTTTCGCTAATAGAGTTAAGTATTATAAATGTGATAAAATTAACATAGGAGATGTTTGACAAAAAATGCGGGTTAAAATAAAATATATATTGTTCGTAATTGCCATTACATGCCCATGGGACTGTGCATTTTAGGTTTTTTTTTAACGCAGTTGCACCTCCCTGCGCATTTTGTTTTGCAGCGGCAACGAATAAGCTCTAAACAAGCAGCAGCCGCCGCAGGTAGGCTTGTCCATATGGGCTCCCAATAACCATGTTGTTTGGACCAGCCCCAGTTAGCAGGGTATAGTGGCTGTTGCTGAGGGGCTATAATCTGTCCCCAAACATAGACCAAATCCTACACCGGAACATGCGACACAACTGAAAACCGCCGTGTCGCCGAAATAATTTTCAACCAGGTTGATAAGGTGCAGAAAACCCTAGAGGAAAAGCAAACCGCTCTATGTGCGTTCCTTGATGTTGAAGGTGCTTTCGACAATACGCCCACAGAGACCATACTCAATAGTATGAAATCAAAGGAAGTAGACGAAACCACCAGATGGGTACATAGCATGCTCTCGAACAGAGTAGCTACTCTGACCATCAATACTATATATAGAGCATGAGTTTTATACCACTAAAGGGTGCCTACAAGGAGGCGTTTTATCCCCAATATTATGGAACCTAGCAGTGGACCAACTTCTTGCAATCATGTCAGGCCAAGACTTTGATACACAAGGATATGCCGACGACCTTGTAGTCATCGTCAAAGGCCCTTGCCTCAACACAATATCCAACCTAATGCAAGGAGCTCTAAACATAATATTCAAATGGTGTAGAGAAAATGACTTGTCCATTGATCCGAGCAAGACTGTAATAGCCATTTAACCATTCACAAGGAAACGGAAGCTCGATAAACTCACAAAACCAAGACTTAATGGACAAATAATACCGTTCTCGGCAGAGGTCAAGTATCTAGGGGTCACCTTTGACCAAAAGTTAACTTGGAACCCTCACCTGAGAAACATTATACAAAAAGCGAAAATGGCCATGTGGTCATGCTGTCGAATGGCAGGAGCAAGATGGGGCTTAAGATCCAAATTGCTATGTGGTTATACACAGCGGTAGTGAGGCCAATTGTCACCTACGCCTCCACAGTCTGGTGTAACAAAACCAGCCAAAAGACAGCAATAGACACTCTAAACAGCCTGCAACGCACGGCTTGTTTAACAGTAACAGGCGCCTACTCCTCGACACCGGGAGCGGCCCTAGATGCACTGCTGGACATCATACCACTCCACTTGCAGGTGCAAAAGGAGGCCAAGCAGTGCGTCTACAGAATATGCACGCTAAACAGGCCAAAATGGCGCTCTCAGGCATTAAAGCCTAAAGGCCTGGGTTTTTGCGAATAGAGCCCTTAGGATGCCCACTGATGACACGCACACCGAATGTCATCTCACCAAACTGTACACAGTAGAAATACCTCCTAGAGACAAATAGATCAACAACCAAATGTACGTCGAAGAGGGAAGCCACATCTGGTATACAGATGCTTCTAAGAAAGGCAATGATGTAGGATGTGGGATCTATGGTGAGAGATCTAAGCTCAGAGCTAGCGTCAGCATGGGCACTCTGGCCTCAATCTTCCAGGCAGAAGTCTTCGCCGTCAACAAATGTGTGGAGATCAACCTGGATAGAAACCTAAGATACCAGCTTATCTACATCAACTCAGACAGCCAGGCTGCTCCGCTGGCACTAGAATCCCTTGAGTCAAACTCAAAACTAATCCAGAACTGTAAAACAAACCTAAATGCACTGGCTTACTCCAACAAAGTTACACTTAGATGGGTACCAGGGCACTCCGACATTAACGGAAACGAAGAAGCGGACGAACTTGCTAGAAAGTGCGCAGACACACCCCTGGTCGGCCCAGAACCCTTCTGTGGAAGCACCAAACGAGATGCATATTCTCTGCTCAGCAACTGAGAAAAAGCGAGAGCAATCGATTGGTGGAAGTTCGTTAAAGGACAAGAACACTCGAAAGCTCTGATCAAAGGGTTCAACAGCAAAACTGCTAAGGAGCTTTTAAGACTCAAAGGGCACAAAACCTGCGCGGTGACCAGAATACTGACTGGACACTGCAAGTTGAACAAACATATGTTTCAAATTGGCAAGAAACAAGCTGCGGGATGCAGGTTCTGTCAGGAGTCAGAGGAGACTGCAATGCACATTCTCTGTTCTTGTGGACTACTAATGTCAAAAAGAAGTACCTACCTAGGGCGACACGTAGTGCAACACTATGAGGTACAAAACATTACGACCCAAAGAATCTGGAACTTTCTGGATGCAACGGGCATTAGTAATGAACTTAAAGGGCCGTCACAATAGATCAATGCTGGTCAATGCGACCGGATTACCGGGATCTGGCTACCGCAGATTCACCTCTCGACAACCTCACAGCCACTCCAAAGTGTTGCCCTGTTGTCGCACTGTGCGTGCGACCATTGCGGGGCCCACTCAATGAGTTGGCGAGTCACCACCTGTCATTTACAATTTTGAGACTGATTGTCACGGCAGGTGTCCGCTAGTCTCTCCCATGGCCCATTATCCAGTCCATCCAACTTTCAAATCTATAGCCCATGACCTTAGTTCCCATCGCAGCACAAAAGTGCTGCACTGCAATAGTCTTTGCACCTGGCGGGGACCATCTCCGGATGTATCACATTGTGCGTTCGGGGATAGTATCCACCACATGTATCCCTTGCTTTTAGATTAACGTGCCTTAAAGGGCCTCTGCGCTGTTGGCTTTGTCCCCACGTACGCCTCCCAAAGGTACGGGACCCCATGGTCCCGAGATATGGAAAAGACATACAAATAATAATGTTAATTTTATCACATTTATAATACTTAACTCTGTTGGCGAAAGTTTTCCCAACATCTTTATTTATATATTTATTTAATACTTGTATATATATCACGTCCAGAAGTAATTTATTAATGTAATCTACAACCAGAAGAATAACAACTTTACAGAAATCATCTAAACATACTTAAAAATCCTAAACGCTGCATACCGCTCTTACAATGCAGGTACGCCGCGCGACACAAAACATTTTTTTTTAACAGAGTTATGAAAAAAAATGTTTGACAAGTTTACTATTCTGTATAGTAGGATAACTGGGCTATTCACAGGTATTTTTTTTCTAGAGCAAATCCTCATAGTTTAAATTTTTTAGAGGATTTACGAAAAAAAAATTAAAAGATTTTTTTTGAATTTTGAATTTCTCGAATTTTTTGTATGGGTGAGTGAAAATTTAGTCACAGAAATGAATTCTTCATCCTCGAATTACACGAAAAAGACACCAAACTTGATATACTTGCGAGATGTATGCAGATATAAAGATTAGAGTGAGGCGCGCCGGAGGCACTTTTACCCCCCCTCCCCTGCCCACCTGCTGGGGGGAACCTCTTGGCAACCGGGCTTAATCAGCTCAAATCACCCCCAGGAACACCTGTTCCAAGCGGTTTGCTTTGTCTCCAAAATGCAAGGTGGTGGACCTTAGATCTCCTACTATTCAGAGCGGTATACAAATGGCGCGGACGTGGTGGTTTATAAGCGCGATAATACTTATGTCGAGTGCGCTCGCTTTGAATGCAGATGTTTTTGCTGAGCTTTGTCATAATGAATAGTTGGGTAAATAGTTTAAATTGTAAGCTGTATTTTTTTCTGATTCGGGGATTGTAATAGTAGCAATGCGAACAGCCAACCAACCAATATTTACAGCCAACAAGTATTGTAAATTGGGCAAAAATATTTCATTGTGCCAGTTCAAAGGGAAAATGTGTTGATGACCCGTAAATTTAATTTTTAAATGGTAAACTACAAAAGTGTTCATTTTCACGATCCAACAACTTTAATTCTACAATAATATTTGTTAGGTCGGGGGGCACGGCAGTGCCCCTGCCAAGTCGAGCGCGAAGCAAACACTGCCGTACCATCCTTTACTGGAACCATTTCGCCGCATTTTCAGGCCCCTATTTGAGAACCTCTGGATAAGACCAGAACGCAGAAATTTCGTCATCCAGTAAGCTGTAATCACATACTTAAAATCCAAAATTTCAAGTCTGTAGGTCATTTAGTTCCGAAGTTAAGCGAAAGCAAAGTTTCGCATTTATAACACTCACTCACTCATGATCATCAGAATAGAACTAGTACTTCCCATAAACTCGAGCTGAAATTTGGTACAGAGTTAGGGTTTAATGGCCACATAAAGGGAAAACTATAAAAACTAGGATAATCGAAGATCTGGAGTACCTGGTCACCCTGATTAGAAAACACAAGAGCCCAACCAAACTATTAGAGATCGACATACCGCCTTTACAAAAAATATTCAACTTGGTGGGCCGCTTCATTTGATGTCAAAAATCGAAGGTCTGAAGTATCTGATGAAGAACCCTCAGCTGGTCTCAGCTGTATTAGAGATATGGTAATGCCCCGTTTTCCTATTGGTACATAAAAAAATCAATCAATATGCCCACGTTTCTACAAAAAGAAGTGAAATCCCACCAAAAACATTCTGTAAAAAACTAGCCAAGTCTCGATGGAGCTGCTTGTTTATCTCTAAAAAGTAATGAAATCTAGACAAAGTCGTGCCAAGTCTAAGGTTCCTTACTGCGATGTCTTTATTATTATAGTTAATGTTGTGTGACTTGGCCGTTGAAGGGTACACAAGGGTACAAAACCAGGTGCTCCATGACACCATTGCACCAATCTGCCATTGCACCAAAAAGAAGTGTTTGTTTTAGGCTCGCCTATACATAAGTATTATTGAAATACGCAGCTTTATCAAGCCTACAATTGACTGGTTATTGAATCAACGTTTTCCAAGTGGCAATTTTCCATCGTCAATGGGTAGCGGTTCTGGCGACAGATTGGTGCAATGGTGTCATGGAGCACCTGGTTTTGTACCTTTGTGTACCCTTCAACGGCCAAGTCACACAAGATTAACTATAATAATAAAGAAATCGCAGTAAGGAACCTTAGACTTGGCACGACTTTGTCTAGATTTCATTACTTTTTAGAGATAAACAAGCAGCTCCATCGAGACTTGGCTAGTTTTTTACAGAATGTTTTTGGTGGGATACTATTTACTAGATAAGCTTAAGCAGTCATTCATTAGCATTAGGTCTAAATAGAAAACTTGTATTGCATGCAAATTAGGTACAGACAGACACCGGTAATATTAATATTTATGAATAGTTTATTTCCTTATTTTATAAGGTTAGCTGGAAGAGATCCTTCAACTTAATTAAATAGGTTCACTTTTGTACTTGTTTAATGTATATCTTCTATCCACTGACATACCTATTTGTATGTCGTTTTATGCAATAAAATATTTATTTATTACGTACTTACTGAATAACATCGTATATATTCCCCGTTTAGACAATAATACTTTATCGCATAACCTTAAAAGTACAAATACAACACGTTCAAAACAAAGCCACCCCAGTGCTTAATGCCGGACACGTCCGTACCTAGATTATCGCTCGCCTGAGAATAGCGTCCTATGACTTGTTCAGCGAGACTACTGCAGATCAGAATAGGGTAAAAGGCTTTTGAAAGGATAATATGAATTTCCTTATTCAGTCATAGTCTATGACTAAGCAAATAATAAAGAAACATATTTTATGATTAGATTATTGTATACTTTATGTCTTTACGTACACTGTTTTGTTAGACAATAAAAGCACCTGATCCTAAAACCTTTTAAGTTACTACAAATAAAGACGTGCGCGCCAGCCGAAAAAAATCGCGCGGCGGCGCGCCACGAAAAAATCCACGGCGGCGGCGTAACGTAATTTTTCAACTTTTCAATATTAAGACGTATACGTAATGAAAAGCTACGCTTGACCCTTAAATCGACAAGGTAAAGAAATCTCAAAAAAACCGGGCAAGTGCGAGTCGGACTCGCGCACGAAGGGTTCCGTACCATAATGCAAAAAAAAAGAAAAAAAAACAAACAAAAAACGGTCACCCATCCAAGTACTGACCACTCCCGACGTTGCTTAACTTTGGTCAAAAATCACGTTTGTTGTATGGGAGCCCCATTTAAATCTTTATTTTATTCTGTTTTTAGTATTTGTTGTTATAGCGGCAACAGAAATACATCATCTGTGAAAATTTCAACTGTCTAGCTATCACGGTTCGTGAGATACAGCCTGGTGACAGACGGACGGACGGACGGACGGACGGACGGACGGACAGTGAAGTCTTAGTAATAGGGTCCCGTTTTACCCTTTGGGTACGGAACCCTAAAAACTGTGTAAGTATCATTTTTTTGGTGTTATCTTATTATGTGGTTGTATATTGTAGAAAACTCATGATTAAAATATATTTATAATAGTTTCGAAAAAAACAGGTATGTCAAATATGTTGGATGTTGCCAGGTTCGGTGTAAATAAAAAGATACGCCGCATAATGAAAAGACGTCCAGTATTTTTGACGTTGCCGAGTATATATACAGTACTTTATGTGCATAAGGTTTTTTTATTGTCAAATCCATGGTTTTAGGGTTCCGTACCCAAAGGGTAAACGGGACCCTATTACTAAGACTCCGCTGTCCGTCCGTCCGTCCGTCCGTCTGTCTATCACCAGGCTGTATCTCGTGATCTGTGATAGCTAGACAGCTGAAATTTTCACAGATGATGTATTTCTGTTGCCGCTATAACAACAAATACTAAAAACAGCATAAAATAAAGATTTAAGTGGGGCTCCCATACAACAAACGTGATTTTTGACCGAAGTTAAGCAACGTCGGGCGGGGTCAGTACTTGGATGGGTGACCGTTTTTTATAGATAATGGTACGGAACCCTTCGTGTGCGAGTCCGACTCGCACTTGCCCGGTTTTTTTAATAAATATAGAATAATTGAATTTTTAAGTTACAAATACACTTACTGATAATGTCAACTTATGTTATAAATTTTAGTAAAACCTATTATTTTTATATTTTTCCAAAAACTTTATAGCTCGTAGATGGTAAAATTTTACCAGTCATTGACGTCATTTATTAAACATTAAATCAAACTTAGGGTATCGTAGGCTGCAGCAATATCTGAGCAATGGTTTTTACAATAATGCATGCAATTTTATCAATATTTTCGTAAGAAATTTCTTAAATAAAATCGGGTATGTCTCTTGATGTCTTGGTGAACGCACAGGAAAAAAAAACCGTAAAAATATTTTTTTATCTATTTGGTTCATTTATTACGTTGTAATACGACAAGTGATGACTTTTTAAAACGTTTTGAAACACCTAACATCCCTCTGTTTTAATTTATTTACCATAAAAACTACCAGAAAATTTGATAATTTTACTCTTTGCATACTTGGCAATGTCTAACATACTGGACTTGGAGCAAAAGTGTCGTGAAATCGACAACGGTTAAAACACTGGACATTATACTTTGTAAATGTGTTTTACATATTTATTTATTTATTTTTATGTAAATCATACTGCCACATAAGAAATAGTTAGTATGGTATTGGTGCGACATAAAATAGTAGGTAGATATTTATTAAATTATATAACCAAAAAATTTCCGTACTAAATTATTGCCATGTTTAAGTAAGTATTTTACGTCAAAAATGTGAGAGTTACGTAGGAAGTGGCGCCCGCAATAATTTTCAACTATTTATTATTGGACTATAACCTATTATACTCCAAAACGTAATTCAAGACCAAAAAAAGTAAGAAAATGTTGCCACTTTTTACTAGCGCGTCTTGTATTGAAGTAAAATTAAGTAAATAAAAGTAATTTTTAAATAGTAGGAGTAAAATTACTAATAAATAAATTATCTCAGCGTGATTATTTATCAAAAGGAATTTACTATTCTACGAACAAATTATTGCAGTGGCAACATTTTCTTACTTTTTTTGGTCTTGAATTACGTTTTGGAGATTACATATTTTAACGCTGCATAATACTGTCTTATAAAGAAATATTCGGCGCGAATTTTACACTACCGGCGGCGGCGGCGGCGCGCTGACTCCTTATGGCGGCGGCGCGCACGTCTACAGTACAAATACAAATTGCTCGAAACAAAGCCCCCCCCAGTGCTTTTAATGCCGGACACGTCCGTGCCTAGATTATCGCTCGCCTGAGAATAGCATCCTATGACTTGTTCAGCGAGACTACTGCAAATCAGAATAGGGTAAAAGACTAATCAAATAATAAAGAAACGTATTTTTATGATTAGATTATTGTATACCTACTTTAGGTCTTTACGTACACTCTTTTGTTAGACAATATAAGCACCTATCCTAAAACCGTTTAAATTACTACAAATACACATCGCTCGAAACAAAGCTCCTCCAGTGCTTAATGCTGGACACGTCCGTGCCTAGATTATCGCTCGCCTGAGAATAGCGTCCTATGACTTGTTCAGCGAGACTACTGCACATCAGAAAGGAGTGTAGGGATTTGTAATGTTAGGTTCTATAAGTTTTTATGTAGTCAACATCGTCTGTGATTAATCAAAGCAGCAAACCCTGCATTAGGATCAGTTATGGTTAAGAGAAATTGAATATTTTAGGTACTCATACATATGCAGAATGCTGAAACCTGTTAAACTAGTGGCTCTGTGAGCTGTAGACCTCGCGAGCAGAGCTTTAAATAACATGGTGCTAAGAGCTTTAAATATAGTAAATAAAAAAAAAACAATACGAAATTTATGTGTAAAAAAATACAAAAAGTTATAATATCCCAGCATACAATTACTGGCGATCGAACCCAGACCCTCTGTGCAAACAGAAAAAGCGAACGTTTACAAACTGAGCCAAATAGTTCTTAGATGGGTTGACGAAATTTAGCTACTCCTTCTCAAATTAAAATTAGTTAAAATTAAATATCTCAATACCTTCGAAACCAGCGAAATAAATTTTCTGAATTTTTGGCCATTTAATCTATAAACATATCTCAAAAAGAAAACACTCGTATGGTACCGATACCACTATTTGTTTAGGCGCGAGCTATCACGACTCCGCCATTTTAAAAAAATTAAAAAAACCGGACGGGCAAAAAAAAAATTTTTAGACATAGAATCCAGTCACAAAATTTCACGAGATTCGATTAAGAATTGCGACCTGTAGAGGAGAACATCCGGACATACAAAAGCAAAATGCTCCAGTCGAAACGTAGACCTTCGCTACGCTCCGGTCAATTAATGTGTTCTTTTAAGGGTTCCATACCACAAAGGTACAAAAGGTTGTACTTTAATAAATCGTGCTGCCGGTGTGTTTTGTTGCATCGATATTATAATATCAGCATATCTGACTTAGCGTCAAAAAGGCTGAAAAACGTAAATTCAATGTTGCGCTTGCAATTAGTTAAATGCTCCGTGATTAGTAAGATTTAGAAAAAAAATCTAAAATTACGTGGTTTAATTTTAGGGTCGTGTTTATCGCCGCATTTACAAGCGAAGCAACTGTGTTGCTGGTACACCAGTATCACAGAATAAATAATAGTACTACGTACCAGTATTTTTTTTTGCATCAAATCGCACCCATTTAGGTCAATGCATTTGTGAGGTGTTGGTCTAAAACAACCGACCGGAAAGTTGAATTGTGTTTGCGTAACAAGTATAGAGCTAATTGGAATTTCGTCTCTCTAACTTGGAATTCGTACTCTGCATATCGACTGGTTTTTGGTACGTGCCTGTGTTAATTTGCTTCAAAATTGAACTCTAACTATATTGGAGGAAATGCAATAAGCGGAGCAAGATAGTTGCTTCCGGGAGCCATTGCTCAATACTGTACAGGAAGTTGAACCGGCCAGCAACTTTGATTGCAGCTGTTAACAACCCCAACATTGGCTTGTGTTTTCTACTTACAGATATTGGAACGTTTCTCACTCAAAACTCGCTATACTAACATAGTATATATAGCTTTAAGTGTTTATATAATGGCAACGCATAGGTACACGCGAAATATTATGTAAATGTAACACCTATGACTGTGCAAGAAGGTTGTACCTAACACCGCGCCTTGCGGGACTCCACAACGTATTCTACTTTATATGCATACAAAACAATCGTTTTAGTGCCTTATGTTTTTAATTAACCAAAAACAAACTAACAAAATCAAACAAATCATAATACTAACAACGAAATAGATATTAAACTAGCAAACAATAACACTACACTGTCTAACGCTTCAAGGAGTACTAGACTCACTTCAATAGCCGTCAACGTGTTTAATTAGTTCTGTTTCGTATTTATTTTGTGTTATATTCCTTTCATATACGTGCCTATTTTCTTTTCACACCATTTAGATGCCTAGGCCATAGGATTGGATTTAGATCACTACTTTACCACACAAGGCTGTTGACTTTTATGTTTCACGGACACTGAGCTTCTTTTTAGTGTACTCCTGACCTCACACACCGTACAAATGCCCGCAGTTACCTCAACTCTTAGCTTCCGACACCTTCGGCCTATGGTGATGGTATCTGGACTGCCGTTAATAGATGATTGTCGATGTGGCGGCGAACACTACCTTAGTTCTGGCGTCTACCTTGTCTTCTACTGGAGCACCCTTAAGGAATCTTAGATGTCCTTACAGAGCTTTGGTCTCGGCGTGCCTTTTGTCTATTCCTTAAGGGTGCTACTGAAGTGCGGCTAGCGAGGGTGGTTGGCACTGGGCCTGGCTGGTAGTACCTTTCTTGGTAACGTGGTTGTGGGGCAGCGGTGGCGTGGGGCGCTTGCCCGCCGGCGGTGCGCGCTCTGTTCGAGGCCCCGCGCCGGCCGACGGCGCGTGCGCCTCCCCTCACGCGCTACGCTGCGCCGGATGGTACCATCCTGCTTCTCACCGAGAATGGGACTCGCCTGATGACGCGCGCGGCCGCCGCCAGCCTCCTGCGCGCCGCTCTTCTATCCCCGCGACCCCCGCGGCCCCGCCCCGGTGAGCCGCCGCCCACCCTTTCTCTCTCTCATTCTCTCTCTCTCTCTCTCTATGTGTCTCTGTCGGATTTCGTCGCCTCTCGCACTGCACGCTTTGCACTTCGCTTCGTAAGGTAGGAGCGTGGAGTACCGGTGAACGATGCCTTACGTTTTCCGGTTTCCAGTTAGGTTTTTTTACACTACATAATCACGAAGAGCACAGAAAAGGTTATTTTCTCAACCGAGCACCTTTAACCAACAAAAAGTTTTTAATCATCATTAATTCAATAAAAGTTGTAATGAAAATCAGCACTTCTTAACTTGTTTAAAGGAAAGGTAATCCAATTTGAGAATTTCTGATTGGAGTTTAATTTTAGCTATGTTAGCGGTTTGTATACAAGTCGAGCTTACTAATTAATACAATTTCATAATAACTTACATAGTAATTAACTCAACTTTTCGCTCCTACTTTATGTCTGCATGCTTTTAGAATTGTTGAACTGCCGTTTTCCCTTTTCCCTAGTTTCCACCTTGGACTTGGATGGGGTAATTCTGACGCACCTACATCTCAAGTCCAAAGCGGAAGGTCTTGAGATGAGCATGACTGCATGTTTTCTTTCTGCATCTCCTATACGATCTCTATGGTTACTGCGCGGCATAGACTTGGCTTTGACGAATAGTTCTCATGGGACTGCCGTCCGAAGGCTTTGCTATTCAAAATCTTTAATCGGGTATACCAATCTAAATTCAAAATTGTTTTTAAAAATTTTGCCCGATAAGTGTTTGTCGATATCGTTGTATGTTTGATCGTTTTTTATCTTTACCGTCAGTAGGGTGAGATTTTTTATCGATGTTTCGCTACCGATGCTAGTGCGCGATAGTCTCTGAGGTACTCGGAGTCCCGTCGCGCCACAGCTCGGTCCCGAGCTAGCCCAGCTAAGCGATTCCATGGATGCCATTCCAGTAAAACTGATGTCGGACGGCCGGAACCCGAACCGGACGGGGGCCGGCGTGACCTCGTGGATCGGGGGTATGTCCATAACACAGGATGGGAACCTGATCGCCCCCGACAAAATAATGAGCCACGTCCACCGATACGCGAGCCCCCACTACAACCCCCACGGACACCATTACCACCGCTGGAACCACGAGCCGGGGGGGAGTGAAGATCCGCTATACGCCACAAAGACCGTCTACGGACCAGGATATATTGATGAGAACCGTACGTATGGTTTATTCTTGTACGTAAGCCAATCTCTAGACTTCATTATTAAAAACTCAACTTCCTAAGGGAGAGATTAGTTGACGTCCAAATGAACTAGTTGGTATAACGAGTTAACTTACACTTTGTGAACTGACAACAACTAACCATAGATATCGTAAGTTACACTCACTTATCCAGCTTACAAGATGTACAGTTAGCCGGATCATTTACAAGACCATACACGACACGGGTGAATTCATATATTACGGCACCATCAACATGTATGTAACCCTCAGTGGTAATGTCATCCAACCCTTCTTTATTTACCCCTGTATTAACAGCACTTTCTAGATGTTTAGAATTACCACAGTTTTTAGTATTCTGTAGGTTTCGAACCAGAAAGTGCTTTTAAGATTTTCGAGAGATAACACAGAGTAAAGCTTTACGTAGATAAGTATTCATGATTTAGAGTGGGACTCTCCTAGTTGCTTTAAAGCCCTTTAAATCCGCCTCTCCTTACGGTCCACTCTAATATTTGTAGATATCTAGTTTTAAAGGAGTGAGTAGTGACAACGGTTAGTTGAATCTCAGTAAAGCTGCTGGGACACCAATATACCAATTAGATTAACCATTTATAATGTTTTCACAAAAACCAATTGTATAGGTAAATTAATTAAAAATTTGCTTAAATCCGCATGCATGATCCCCTTTAACCCCGATCACAGTAATTAAGCTGAGTTTTAATCATCGTACTATAAACATCAGTATCAGTTGATTATGAGCCATCCCTTTTAGCATGATCAAGTTGTTACAAAATTTTAGCTTGGGGTAAATCGAAATCATTGGCAATTTATCATGGTTTACAAAACACCGTTTTTTCAGGTTCCTCACGTTGTGACAGTTTTAATACAATTTGTACAATATATTTGTCTTGGCATGCATAATATATTTATATCACATATCCAAAGTTTATTATACTTATTTTATGTACCTATTTGTTTTTATAAACACTTTCGAATTTGTTTTTATTTTTATTTTCTGTTACTGTTTAAAATAAGTTTGTGTATTTCTACCTTGTGGTATTTCTTTATTTTAAAACTATAGGTGTTTTCTACTGCCTGAACTGTTGTCCTTCAAAACAACTTTATTATAATTTCCGAAAAAACGTTGTCATGTTGTTACTGGCTCTTACTGTTGTTATTTTTAATAATTGGATCTTATTAGCTGAAACTTTACGGTTAACTTTCATTTTCAGGCTTAGGTGTTTTCATACCATATCGGAAAATATCATTTTAGGAATAAAGTCATAAAACCATAATAGTAGGCTAGGTTCAAATACTGATTAGTGATATTAAATATTTTTTTCTTATTGTTGTCTTCTAGATATTCTAAGACATGTAATCATACTTTCTAATACACAATCATTGTCTTTAGATGTTTCAAATTTGTTGTTTTAATGTTAAACATTGTTGTTAATTTCACAGCCGAATGTACTTATCCAAGCAATTAAATTAAAGCACCAAATTTATCAGCAAGCATCAGCATAACAAAAGCGGTCGAAGTTTTCATCAACCATTTTTAAATTTCATATGTAACCTCAACCGCTTCTGCTGCCTATAACCAAACCTTGAACCACTCCACTCACACACCAACACGAAACTAACACTTGACACCAACCAACAGAGAGGATTGGCAAAGAGAACGGTAAAGCAGGTGACGACAAGGTGGCGCTCCAGTCGACCTGCCACGTGGCCCTGGAGACGTGCATCAAGGACAACGAGTGCTCCACGACCCTGGATCCTGTGCTGCAGAACTGCCACGCGACCAACTGCGACCGGGAGGGCTGTATGGAGGCGCTGAGGGGGTTCTATAGGAAGCCGGGGGTGCATTGGAACACGGAGATCGCCTTTTGCCTGTGCAAGTAAGTATACAATTCTGGTTAATATTTTGAATTTCAGAATGATATGAATTTTGTTCAGGACAATCAAAATTTTATTCTGTCTTATTAGTCATGACTATGTGACAACAGTAGGACTGTATATTAGAAGAAATGTTTTAGGTATAAAATTAACTTTATCTTAAGCAGAAACACACACCTATTTTATTCTCGGAAATATAAATAATTTGTTTTGTTTTTACTCTTTCACTTTATAATATATTCTCCTTTATTTGCCAGGTTAGTATTGTCAACAAACAATTTACATTAAAGCCGAGGATATTAATACCTTTATTGTCCCATGACTTCATCTCTCGTAACTTTTTAAAGATTATGGTTTAAACTTTTTAACTCATCAAATGCTTTGCTCCTCAAACGGTTATGTGAATTTTCAGAGAATTTACGGCGTGTTTTCGTCATTATCATCATCGTTAACCTTTTATATAAACGAAATATGGCACCGATGCAGAGCATCTGCTCAAAGTTGTTGCGCATTGTCCTTCCATTATAGTAATAATCATCACGGTAAAAATAATAACTCGCAGTTAAAACGCTCGAAAATTGAGTCGCTTTACCCCCCCCCCCCCCCAAACTCTTGTAAAAAAGCGTTGGTGGCCCAGTAAGAGCGTGCGACATTCAATCCGGAGGTCGCAGGTTCAAACCCCGGCACGTACCAATGAGTTTTTCGGAACTTCTGTAAGAAATATCATTTGATATTTACCAGTCGCTTTTCGGTGTAGAAAAACGTCATGAGGAAACCGGACTAATCCTAATAAGGCCTAGTTTCGCCTATGGGTTGGAAGGTCAGATGGCAGTCGCTTTCGTAACTAGTGCCTACGTCAATTCTTAGGATTAGTTGTCAAGCGGACACCAGGCTCCCATGAGCCATGGCAAAAATGCCGGGATAACGCGAGGAAGATTATGACTTCAAAACTTTCAGCAAATATCTACCCTATTACTTTTTCTTAATACCAATCGCATAATCTCACAGATGGATTTACCCGAGTTTGAAGTTAAGCGACTCAATTCTGGATTTAACTGGATCAGACTATACAATTTTCTGTATTCTTCAGGAAAACTGACAACAAGGAGGACTCATGCATGCGTGCCCAAGAGCAACTCCATCCATCTTGCGCCCAGCGCCCACCCTCGGGACAACCGCTACCGGCCTGCCATATTCTCGCTCATGCCTGCCGCGAGGAACCCGAGTGCAGGTAACATCAGGGTACCTGATAAGGACGGCTCGTCAAATAACACTCCCAATCCCTCTCTCTAAGGATGCTTCGACCAGTCCTCGAATAATTTGAGTGCAGGTAACATCAGAGAACCTCTGACAAGTTGCCAGATTGTCTGGATTCATCTGGATTTTCCCGTCATTTTCCTAATATTTATGATATTACATATAGAATCTCCGAATTATTTGAGGTTTTCAAAAATAATTCTTTATACATCAGGGATGGTTCTGAAAGATTATGACTATACACACTTTAATTAATCTTACTGTTAACTCTTAATGTGAAATAACGATATAATATTTTTGGGGGTTTCCAAATTTAGAGTCTAGTGTTTTAAGCGTCGTGAAATCTTTAGAGCCTTTAAGAAATGCAGTGAAGACTAAGTACCTACCTACAAAATTCCAATCAAGTTAGAAACCCCCGGATTCGACCGGATTAGGAACCTGGAAAGTTTAAACAAGCTATTTGAAGCTTCTGTTCTGAACAAACAAATATAACTTAGATACTAAATTTAGAAATCTAAAATGCTTACAAAATCCTTTATTGAGGTATTAAAGTCTTAGGTACTTACCGTATTTCTCAGATACTTTACCCAGCATAAATAATTTAGGTCTTCATCCTTGTCCGAAATTAAAATTTGCTATTTAGGCACTGAATAATATAAAACAATTTTCCCAGTTGTTTTCCATTTTACCATCCATACATTTTTAATTATATTGTAGGTAGGTACCTACTATTGTCAAGTAATTAATAATTAATTCAATGGATTTATCTGCCTAACTACTTTTCGAGTCAAAATAGGAAATATTACGTCTTTCAAAAATGCATGCGTGGGTCACTGTAAAATATAGATGAAGATGCAGACAGAATATTCAGCATCATACTTTATTTTTGAATAAAAGCGTAGGTACCTACACAACGCACTAATAAATTATACGACTATTACAATAGTTTTAAAAACACAAAAGGCATATGAAAATCAGCGGGTAGACATAATTATTTTAAAACAGTAGGCATTTATTATCATCACATCGACATCGTTCTGAGGGTGAATCTAATCTTATTCTTTCGTGACAATATCTATAAGAAAGAATAGAACCACGAAAATGAACGTAACTTTAATTCATACATAATTAAATTAGGGCAATATTATAACTTGATATTTTAATGAAAACACGTCCGCTAACGTTAACTCTTCTTCTTCTTCGTTACACTCTTGACAGAGTGGTCGTGGCCATTGTGTAGACTTTTGAGCGACTCGTTTAACGACACGTAGAGCTGCTTTCCGTGAGCATTCGCTTACTGTGGAGTCCATCTCATTGGCGATCTTCCTCTAGCCCTGTCACCTCCCACTCTTCCTTTAACGTTAAATCACTCCTTCTGAATATCAGTGTAACTGAGAAATACTTTCCCAACACATTTGCAATCCTACAAAAACAAAACACAAAGCCAATATTATCACATCTTTCACTCCACTAATCATAATATTGCAAACAGATCCACTACATCCTCCAATCCAAACCGGACCCCGCCACAAAGATCTAAAGTCTATTTCCAATTGGCAAAGTAGTTGTTAGCTTAATGAAGGCATGAGTGTGGAATTAGTACAGTCCGGCTCGCATTTGCGGTGGACTGTAAACTGATTGGAATGCTCGGTAGGGTTGCCGGCTGGTGATCCTGAGTCTGGCCTGATTATGCCGTCTCTACGACGTCTCTAGACTGGATCTAAATTGGGTACGGTGCTAGGTAATGGATCAATATCAAACCACTGTGAATGTAGTACTTTGCCTGGTTTTTATATAAGTATATAAATTGTTGGAGCACTATTACCTAGTGGGGACTGGGGAGCGAAGTAGGCACATTGCACTGTATGTACCTATATTCTTTGGACACATTTTGACGAAGGATCTAAAATTTTTAATTAATTCTCTTCCAAAGGTTCTCGAATTCGACGAAAATACCGATCTCAGTTAACGCGACTCAATATCGGCCGTAATTTTTAGATGATACCTAGATAGGTATTATAGGTAGATAGGTGATAGATAGATGTCTTAAACGGTTCCTATTACGCAGTTACGCTTTTTACTTGTTTTACCGTCCAAACCTCAAGGTTACTCAGGGTGATGTGCTCACTGTTATTAGACTATCTCAATGTTGAATTAAACATCGAAAATGTACAACAGAAAAAATACTTAAGTATTATTTACCTTATAGATAAAAAATATAAAAATGGCTCTCAAAAAGTATAATATTCGCTTAGAAATATTCACGAGATAAGAGCACTGCGCGAATAATGAACTAAAAAGCTTTCTATGAAAAATGGAAACTCAGTGACACCCCTAAATCCGTTATTCGCCCGTATTCGAATCATTCGAAGGCAAACTTTCTAGTTCCATCCTATTTTCCCGACCTCGTCAGTGAAGGAGGCAAAACGTTCGGTTCACTTGTTATCATTAGAATCCCACCATTCCATAACATCTTAAGAGCCAGGGGCTCTCCATTCAAAAGGCGATCTTATGCTAAAAGGATCTGGGTTGAGTTTTAGATGGTGAGTTGGGAATGAGAGACCAAGATTGCGGGGCTCTTCGACATCAAATAGTAGAAATATATGGTCAGGAATTTTGCCTTTGGTGCATTTGGTTATTATGAAGGGTGCACAGAGAATATATTATGTTATACTAGCCTACACCCGTGACTTTGTCCGGGCAGAAGTAATTAAAAAGATTCAACCCCATTCTTACCCCCTTAGACGTTAAGTTCCCCAAAATTATATTATAACGCGACTGTTTTATTTATCCCCTCAGCTGTGAACGAGCCAGGAGGCCCGAGAAAGATTGAATTTTATAGAGTTAGAGTCTAAGGACCGATAGCACACGCAGTGCAAGTGTTATTTTAAACGTCCAACTTCTGTGAAATTGACGTGTGAATAAAAAAAGTCCGTCGGGCCGCAAGATGAGTATTGTTGCCCTAGACTAGAGCAAGCGAGCAAAGGCTATCAATACATTTCCGATGTCATTTCGATTCGTCAAATCTATTGGAGCACAATCCAACCGCGGTTGGTTGAGCGGAAAACGCAGCTTTAAATAAAGCCAAGCTTAACGCATTTGATGCACCCAATAGCATTTGCATTATCTGCAATGAGCGCTTTGAACGGGTTATTTCATATTCTATCTAACAGAAGTCTATTCAAAGCCCGCGGAATTCGGCCTGTGTCACTTCTCCCCGTGGAATAGTAATCATTCAGTTGCTTTACCCGAAAAAAGGGGTCAACCCTCAGACTAAGAGATATAAAGCTGGAAACTCGTATGGTACACCTTCATTATAGCATTTATATAAGCTGTTTCAAAAGTCATAGAAAATCTCGTGTGTAGGCTGCAAGTTATCACTTGATCACAAAAATCGACTTTTCGCGAATATCAAGGTTTCCATAATCGTAACTCCAATTATGTTTACATCTGAATAAAAAATTGCGGTACACAAACATTTTTCCATACGCTCAACCATATTTATTGATGGAGAAAAGTGTAAATAAATTTATTTAAGTACATATACTGAATTCCTTCTTCACCGAATAAAAATCTTGATTTTTATATCTTGAAGATATTGGGATCTAAAAATCCGACCCGATTTCTACCACCATAGGCCAATATGACTACAATCTAGCCTAAAACAGAATTCGATTTTCATATTTAAATTAGTTACCTAGGTTATTTAAAAACGAAAACAAAGAATGCAATTTAAAACGAAAAACGAACGAGATTGTTAAACCAAGATACATTACATATTCGCTTCACCTTTTACTATTGTAAGCGAAACTAGAAATTCTGAAATCCTAAGCCATACACGCGATTATACTAGCTATTGCTACACGTTTAAATCCTAAAATCGCGTAAAATTTATGGGATCATAGTTCAATTCGGTTCTTAGTCAGGAACTGTGTTTCACAGCTTGAAATAATTTTGCAACGTACCTAATACCCACATTCCCTATGCTATTGCTAGAAGCTTAAATACTAGAATCGCTCAAAGATTGACCGTTACTTATGTCTCTCTGGGTCTGAGGTACAGAAATTCGGAGCTAAAGTATGAAATTAATGAGAAAATGTGTTTTAATTGAGGTGAGTCCTAGCGAGGTCTGTAGCGGGCAAACAGCGCGATGGATTTGCAGATATTTCGCCTCTGCCTTCACGTATACCGCGGCAGGGACGAATAGAACAGCTATTGCAATTCAAAGATGTTATTTATGTGAAATTACAAAACATTTTGTGAAATTACAAAACAGAGGGCCAACATTGAAAAATTGAAAAACATTATCTGCCTCTCTATCGCTCTTGGGTCTGTATATTCCATGGAGGTAGGGCCTCAGGTGTATGCAATGATTTGATCAACACTTCCACAGTGGGCAAAGTATTACCTACTATTAGTACTAAGACTATATGTCACTTTCAAAGTTTTAAACTATAATGAGATTTTTTTTTATTTGATCGCCTATTAGGGGATCTAAGCCTTAGCAGGTGAACATTTATGAGGAATACCTTAATATGCACTACCTAACCAAAATCGACCGAAGACACCAGAAAACTATAAAACTTCCCATACAATCAAGTTTTAAGGATAACAGACGATTTGATGCATGCAACCCATAAAGGCTGACTCACGCTAGAACGCTCCGGGTCCGGGCCGAGGCATGCGACAAGTCGTTTTCTATATCATCGTGATCACCGAGGCTCGGAACAAAGACTATAGAAAACAAAGTGTCGGATGCCTCGGCCCAGATCGGGACCGTTTTTGCGTAAATCATCCTTAACCCTCCTAAGAGATTGAATAGATTCTTCTTCTTCTTCAACCTAGCGTTTTCCCGGCCTAGCGCCAGGGTCCGCTTTCCTGCTGAATCTTCTCCACTTTACCCGTCTTCGGCATCCTCAGGTGTAAGATTGTTCTCTTCCATGTCCGCTGTCACGACGTCCAGCCAGCGCTTCTTAAGCCTACCACTACATTCACCATGGATTTTTTTCATAATAAAACATCGCAAAACAAGTCAACCCATAATACGCGTCAGCCTTGTCAGACAGTGATTTCACCGTTCTCCAGTCTGTCGTTCCGGCATCCGAAAATGGATGTTGAATTATTCCTCGTTGAGATTTCGCATATTCTCGCTCGGCATTAGATATTTATTTACCTTTTGAAGGGAATGCGAATTCCAGGGCTGTTTTTTTATTTAGGTTGGAATCATAAATGATTAGTGCACCGTTTTTCAGGTGAATTTTTGATTGCTTTTGGACATTTCTTTGAGTAATCTTTACGGTTTGAGTCGTCATCGCTGGATTTTTCTTCATGTTTTGCTCAAGAAGTATACGAGCGGCAGAATACTTCGTTTCGTGCCTACAATACGACAACTTGGGCACCAAAATTTTTAAATGAAACTTAACTTTATTATTATTAATTAAGATTGAGTCTCCAATAATCTATTCTTAATATATTATCTTCAATAATATATTTTGAGATGTGACCGTATTGCAGGCAGGCGGCGACTTGATATCTTTTCGAATTATAATGAACAATTTAGATTCGAGGCCATTCAAAGGATTTTTCATTTCTCATGCTCCAAAAGTGGGTCATTGTTGTACTATGAAGTGTGCAGAAAGTGAAACGTTTCTACACTAGGGAATTTTACTTTCCAAGTACGTTTGCTGATTTTTTTTACGATACGATAGCAATTAAAATTTAGTTTTCCCATCGTAAAAAAAGTGAAACAAACGTACTTGGAAAGTAAAATTCCCTAGTACAGCAATGTATCACTTTCTGCACACTTCATAGAACAAGAATGACCTATTTTCAGAGCATGAATAATTAAATCAAAATTTAATATTTTCGATCCGGAAATTTTGACAAAAATTATTCGTAGTGGTTGTGCGAACACCCTTCGATGAAAGGGCTAGTGAATTAAACATGTACTATCGTACCTATTAGAATATGCATTATGCAAATCTGTTTTTAGTGTTTCGTACCCTTCGGTCGGTATGGGTTAGTAGGTCACTAATTGACGGCTTGGTAAGGATTAAGGATCATTCCCAGCTATATTTACATATATCTCTTCATGTATACCTCTCTATTCCTTCCTGTAAAGCATTTTAGAAATAAGTTTTCTTTGTATTATCGAGACCACGAATCGAAGGTGTAGCTCAGGGATCGGCAATGTTTTCAAGAGCCAAGAGAAAACCAGTACAGTACACAATAAAGTCTTCTGGAGTCTTCTCAACTTTTTAAGAGTCTTCTACTTCTTAAAACGTTTTATTTATCATTTTAAGTCAAAATCAAAAGCAGTCATTAGATCTAGGTACCTACAAAACTAAATCATACCTAATTTGATCACTATAGAGATTTAAAATATTAAGTTCACCCTGCGCTCCAGAACAACAAGTCATCGATGTAACTCGGAAAGCGGCTAAGCTGAAGTGGGACTGGGCTGGCCATGTCTGTCGTATGCCGAGTGAGCTGTGGGCCAAGATTACCACAGAGTGGCAGCCCAGCTCAAAACGGGGATTTGGCAGACCACGTCGGCGATGGCGAGACGAGCTAGACTCCTTTTTAAAAGAATGGCCGAAGACTGCTCAAAACCGGGAAGAATGGAAAAAACGGGGCGGAGGCCTTTGCCCAGCAGTGGGACACAACAGGTTCTCAATAATAATAATAAAGTTCACCCTATTTATCTTTTCAGACTCCGTCTAGAGAACTATGAGCAATGGTGCGCCGTGGACGCCGTGACGCAAGGATGCGCCGGCGCACCCGCGGCCTGCCGCGCCGCCGTGCTAGCCGTGCTGGGGACCCAACTGCGGGCCGCTTGCGCGTGCAGGGGGACGGACTTCGCGCAGCTGTACGATTGTCTCGGCTGGCAGAGGCTGCTGTGGCTGAATCCTTGCGTCGGTGAGCGATGATAAAGGGATAACTACGAGTATTTATAGTTGGTCAAACCAATTTGTCAGTCAATAACAAGCAGGAAAACTATAGTCAGCCTTTTCTTTTGGGTGCTAGTACTAGTGCAAGACAAAGATAAAATGATTCTCTCTGTTTATGATTGAAATGAGACAGTCCTTTGACAAACTTTAAATGCGGGCCGCTTGCACGTGCAGGGGACGGACTTCGCACAGCTGTACAATTGTCTCGGCTGGCAGAGTAATCCTTGTGTATGTAGTTTTAGTTTTAGGTTTAATTAGTTTTAGGTGTGTGTATGTTTTTCTTATTATGTTTTTGACATGTACGATTACACCGTATTAATATAAACGAGCTGATTCTGAATCTATGTCGGTGAGACTTATACGTGATCTATCTGTGTGTGTGAAGCACAAATTAAATATGAATGATGTGACTCGGCCATGACACGAAGCGTGGCAAGGGGCAGCAGCGAGCAACAAGAGAGAACGCGTGTGCTCTTGCTTATATTCATGGTGACTTCCGATCCCGCTTCGCCGCTATTACCACTTTCATGTTTGAATTGTTGAAATTATACTTTAACCCCATACTGTAGTCCCTGGAGAAAACCTCGGCATGGAGCTCATTCCACAGCCAAAGCGTCCGCAGGAAGAAATATAACCATAAATTCCAACCTTCTTTTATTCCAGTGGAATCCCAGAGCGACTACCACGTGAAGACCTACGGCAACATGGTCACCACCTCACTCTACGACGACGGTATCATCACCGTGGCGCCCGCGCCGGCGATACACCACACCACCAACCACCACCGCCACACCACCCACGTGGCGCAGGTCATTCCTCCCCAACCCCAGGTAAGCTTTCTCAGTACCACGTACCTACTATAACATACTACTGTACTGTGTGGCAACATGATCACCACCTCGCTGTACGACGATGGTATCATCACCGTGGCGCCAGCGCCGGCGATACACCACACCACCAACCACCACCGCCACACCACCCACGTGGCGCAGGTCATTCCTCCCCAATCCCAGGTGAGCTTCTCTTGTTGCTCAAGAGATACAAAAAAAACACAAGATGTTCACAAAGAAATTTTGTGACCAGATTCTATGATTAAAAAGTTTTTTTTGTCGATCCCCTTTTTTTAATGCAGAAGCCGGTATAAAGGACTTAAACGCCAATAGCGTTTAAGACCATTCTGAGTTCACTGTGATAACGACTCCACGAACTAAGTATTTTTCACTTTTACATTTGGGGCTTAGTCAATTTGTGTAAAAATGTCCTATAATGTTTTCCTATTTATTTATTTATTGTAACTTTATCTTCCAGGACAACCGCCTCAGCCCGATCACCACCCGCTCCGACCAGACCATCCGCCCTGAAATCCCCGAAGAAATCTCGGAGCCCGTCGCCCCGGTCATCATCGAGACCACCGAGGCCCCCACCACCACAACCACTACCACTACCACTACGACTACGACTACTACGACTACAACTACGCCGCGACCGACGACGACGCTGGAGCCGACGAAGTATTGTATAGTGAAGAAGCCTGAGAGCGATGATGAGGCGCAGTACATTAAGATGGGAGAGACGAGGAGGGTTAGTACAGTTTGTAGCTGTATAATATTCGAGTATGCATAAGCATTTGGCTGCCTTTATGTCAAGTAGTGTCCTACTTATAACTTAAAAAAAATAACGCTACTTTTAAATCCTCAGCGGTAACATTCTCTGATCCCAATGTCTGCGCGTATATATTTATCTTATGGCTTGATGATGTTTACACAGCCAACGCCAAATCTGCAGACCATTTTCTTCAAAGATCAAAATAATTCTCAATTCTGGGCTGCTCTGACTTAGGGACTAATATCTATCTATTAGTCCCTAAGTCTGAGCAGCCCAGAATTGAGAATGTATTAATTTTTAGTATCCAAATAATTAGACAAATCTAAAAGTACTCCTAGATTTAGCGAATGCGTTGCTACTTATAGATCCTTCATCCCTAATGGCTCGTGTACTCTCAACGTGTGTTCCGCAAATAGGGACGACTTGATGTCTCCCGCTAGGTTTGCCCAAACATCCTCCAATCCAGAACTCTTCTAAAAACGAATTTAGATCAATGAACATCTTTATCACATTCCAGCTATACCGCTCCGCCGAGCTCGCCGAATGCACAGACCTGTGCGTGTGCGAGCACAGTCTGCAAGTATCCTGCAAGGTGGCATGCGTGCCTCGAGCGCCGTGCTCGTCCCGTCTCGCACATTACTCGCACGCCGCGCCAGCCTACCAGGCTTACAGAGGACGGTGCTATTGCTACTCGGGCTCGTTCATCTGCATGAGGCCTAATCCTGGTAAGATACATGGTGGATTACTCCCTTACCAGGCCTACAATACAGAGTTCCTAAAACCCGATTCCCAACCGGCTTACCTATTGCGAAACAACAGACACCTAACGCAAAAAACCGGCCAAGTGCGAGTCGGACTCGCGCACGAAGGGTACGGACCATTACGCAAAAAACGGCAAATAAATCACGTTTGTTGTATGGGAGCCCCACTAAAATATTTATTTTATTTTGTTTTTAGTATTTGTTGTTACATCGGCAACAGAAATACATTATCTGTGAAAATTTCAACTGTCTAGGTAAGGTAGGTCGGACAGAGGAGTCTTAGTAATAAGGTCCCGTTTTTACCCTTTGGTATGGAACCCTAGAAACAAACCAAATGAGCACGTGCTCAACCAGCTAATGTGTCCGGTACGACGCCGCTAGTAGTTTCATTGTATATTTAAAAAAGTAGATATCCACGTCCGAAACCAGCCGAGCGGAGCCGACTTACTTATAGTCCGACAAGAAATTGTAAAAAATTATTGAGGGCGCCACTTCCTACGTAACTGTCACATTTTTGACGTAAAATGCTTAAACATTGCAACAATTTAGTATGGAAATTTGTTAAGTAGTTCCATTTTATTTTATTTCTACTATTTTATGTCGCACTATAGTGTGTAAATTTAGTTTTCTGGTTTAAGATCATAATTTCAAGTAAGTATCTCACTAGAACCTTTACATTTTCCAGGAGAATACAAGCTCCCCGAAGGCGTGTACTTGCTGCTCGGGTTCAGCTCGGTGGACGAAGCCCTCCTGCGACCGCACACCGGACTTGGGGCCGAGGATGCTGTTAGGTTGCTGCAGAGCTACTTGCACACGGTGCAGCGAGAGGTAAGGGTTCTAACTTGTACATGACAATTTGGGAAGTAATTCCCTTTGGCGTTTAATAGCTGTTGACATGTGGATATACTAAGAACAAGATAAAACAATTTTATCTTCCTCTGCTCCGGTCACCAAACCAAGATAATTTGTGATTGGACGACTTAAATACTTACCGCTTGTTCAAATTCAACTACTCCAATATCGCGTCATATCACATTTATCGCATTAAAGATTAGATACATATGGCTTCGTCGTATGTTTATACTAGCGGCTCGCCCCGGCTTCGCACAGGTTAACAAATTATACACCTAAACCTTTCTCAAGAATCACTCTATTGACAGGTGAAAACCGCATAAAAATCAGTTCAGTAGTTTTTGAGTTTATTGCGAACATAGAAACACACAAACAGACGCGGCGGGTGACTTTGTTTTATAAGGTGTAGTGATCAATAACATAATTTCAACACAATTTACTAATACCTTTTCCATCCGCCTCCTCCTCACGTCGTATTCCTCAATACTGAGGGTCGTGACCTCCGTTTTGTATCACTTTCTCTCTTATGATCTTTTCCATCTTCTTCTTATGGTGCCGTCTCCTGCCGGAGGTTGGCTATCATTAGGGCTATTTTCACTTTTGACGCTGCAACTTGAAACAGCGATTTGGTGTTCCATAATCTTCTCCTTCTTCCTCGCGTTATCCCGCCATTTTGCCACGGCTCATGGGAGCCTAGGGTCCGCTTGACAACTAATCCCATGATTTGACGTAGGCACTAGTTTTTACGAAAGCGACTGCCATCAGACCTTCCAACCCAGCGGGGAAACTAGGCCTTATTGGGATTAGTCCGCTTTCCTCACGATGTTTAACCTCATCACCGAAAAGCAACTGGTAAATATCAAATGATATTTCGTACATGAGTTCCGAAAAACTCATTGGTACGAGCCGGGGTTTGAACCCGCGACCTCCGGATTGAAAGTCGCACGCTCTTACCGCTAGCGCTAACGCCGCCAGCGCTTTTTAACTCACCTTTTCCATAATATCCTGATTAAAGATAAAGATAACAGATAAAAAATTGTATATTCAAGTAGGCATATTAGTCATATTACAATGCGCTTATGAACGTCAAATAAAGCTACACCGGCTCCAACCCTACACCTCTGCCTCGAGAAGATTTTAATCCCCCCTCAATTGGAGGAGGGTATCCCAATATGGGACCGGCAACAAACTCGGTATTAATAATTGTACCCTTGACATTTCAGACGAACTGCACCCTGACGTTGTTCAACATCAGCAACGAGAACGTCATCATCTCTGCCAGCATCCCCGCCAAGGAGCAGGACGCGCTCAAGGAGGCCGGGGAACCCTTGCTTGACAAGGAAAAGGTAATTTCCCTAATTTTCCAATACGGTTGTTGACACATATGTTGAATTGTATAACTAAATCTAGTTAAATAGATAGAAAATGAGCAATTTATCACAATAAATTGGAAACTTAAAAAATATATGGGAATAATAAACAAATACAAGACCTCAAAGTTTCAAAAAAAAATTTTTTTAACTTCCAAATAAGAAAAAAATATGGTACCATTCGATTCCTTACATTTTATTTAAAAATTTGTATACCAACAATATACATAAACGCAATATTTGACCGACAAAATCGCAATTTCCTTGTTTTTCTATATATCGAAACGGCCTCTAACGTTACATCGTGACGTCACGATGTATTGCCATTTTGTTAGAAGCGTTTCGTCAGTAAAGTGCGGGTGCCAGACTTTGACCATCATTTGTGTCAACTTTTGTATTGCTTTAAGACAATGGGTCCCATACAGACATTTGATCCTCAAAACAAACCTCATCGATTGATACATACCATTCTTAAAAAAATTACAAATAATAATAAATATACTAATAATTATATGTAATTACTCACTATTATAATTTAAATTTTCACGAATAATTAAGAAGAAACTCCTCCATCTGCTTATCCTCTAGGAGTTAAAGGAATTAATTGACTTGGAGCTGATGCAAATATCATATCAAGAGTGTACTGATGCATACATATACATGAGTGATCAGAGCACATACCTACCAACCTACCACCAACCACCGTTTCTGTGAAACAGAGTTATAATACGAGAGTGTATAATGAGACTAATGATAGCAGTGCAGGTATACTTCTTTTAAGTATAAACTCCCCTTGACGTAAGGACATGTCACATCCAGAAGGCTCACGGAAAAACAGCTGAGGTCCTTGTATATTGCGTCAAATGATTGCAACTATTACAACATTCCTGTCACGGAAAAAGGAAACTACGTAATCTGTCTTTCGGATTCAAGTTTTGAAATATTGCAATACAATATCTAGGATACTTCTGAGTAAATCTATTTTTAAAATTAAAACAAATTTTTAATATTTTCAGGAGGAGTGCATCGACGTCCTAAAGATCGTCAAAGCGCGTATCAACTCCCAACACGAGGACATCTCCTCCCACCTGCTCCTCTCCATCTTCAAGATCGCCGAGGTCGACGTGGTCTACCCCACTCCACCCTCCTCCGCCATTGCCGCCACCAGGCCCATCAAGAACCTCTACATCTTCATCACCCTTGCCACTATCCTCCTCAACCTCAACGGTATCCTCAACATTATCATCATTAAGATCGTCAATTCTTTATCGAATTTATTCGAGATTGCTACATCGGACGTTCCAGACAAATATTTTTCGGTATTTATATCTACTTTAAAGGGTGTTAGCACTGTAGCTGTTGTAAAATACATTGGTACTCCGCACCGCGCACTCGCTTTAGGTATCGCACCGAAACACGATGAAAAAGTAGAGATAAGTTATATAGATGTACATAATTATAAGGAAATAAAACATATCATAAAAGCTGTGAGTATTACAATATTTACTAATTTTAATGTACTTGTTGCTGATGTAATTATACCTAAATATTTTTCTAGAGATGTGTATTACGAAATTGTATGTACTATTGATTCGGAGATGCTTTTTGGTGATTTTAGTTTTGGAAAAATCGCGTCCTCTTCTTATGGGATTGTAAAATCCGTTAGCTTAGGACTGAATCTAGTAGTAGTATGAAGACTGAGCAGTACTAACGTATAGTTAAATGTATTTGGTTTCGTTTCGACTTAGAACTGGTGCTTGTAGGTCGATCTTTAAGGCTGGGTTTTGTAAATAGGAGTTATTGCGCCTTTTACACTGTTAGACGTTCGTTCCACGCTGACGCATGGCGGTGGAGCTACAGACAATGGAGTATATACCTATACGGATTGTTAAACATACCTATTTTAATTTAATCATAGCATTCTAAGACCCAAAGTCAATTTTGCAGTTTTTAATTTGGAACTTTCTTTTAGACCGCTATAGTTCCATATACGATTTTAATTTGTTCTTTTAAATGGAACTTAGGATTTGGGTGTATATAAAAGAAACACAGCTTAATGCTTTTCGTAAATAAACTAAAAATAAAACTGAAGAGAAAATTAAGGCACGCTACGAAGAAGAATTTATAATAATTAATAATAATTCTCTCTTTTTACTACAAACTGAATTGATAGATGAATAAATAATCAACAAGCCGGTTATACTTGGAAAAAGATCTAAAAATCCACTTTTAGAAATCGTGCTAATGCACTGTTACCAACTTTACTACATATTCTCGCCTATAACCTTTCACAGTTTTACTTAGATTAAAATGGTTAAAAGGTTAAAATGAAAATACAGTCAGTTTATTATTCAGTAAATACTGTTGTTATTTTTATGGAATCATGTTGGTCGTACCTACATTTACATAATTGCAAGATATGAATATGAATAAAAGCTTGAATTTCTAAAAGTAAAATACATATATAAAAAAAAACATTAATTCATTTTTTTTTATAACCCTTGTCTGTGGCTCCAAACCCGCAATTTCTTTCAACAGTATAGTAGTACCATTTGTAGCGGTTGATATGCCTTTCTGTCATTGACTGTGTAGCATTCATGTCTATATGTACGCACTTAGCACGGGGTGTGCAATTTTTGACATAATATACCATTGTGTGATATTTGTGAAATTTTAACCTGAAACTCATATAATCAAATATGAGGGTATTAAATCAGCATAATATATTCGAAACAACAGAGGTACAGAAATATGTAGTATTTGCAGATACTAGTTTTCATGCCCTAAGGTTCTACACAGTATACACAGTATACGCTCTACACATTCAACGTACCTACTACGACGTACGCGATTAAAATGTTCGTATGGAAAATCATGAAATTATGCGAAATATACCTGCACTATAGTATAAAAAAAAAGTTATGTCAAATGATGCATCCCTCTTAGCATCATGCGACGGACAAGCCGAGCAACGCCGCGGCACGCGCGACGTGAGTTTCGTGCATTTTATAAAACAAAGCAATAATAGGAAAATGTAGGGTGATGTCGATTAATATTGAAACAGAAGTTTAAAAATAGTTGTTTTTTTATTAGTTCACATTAGGCGTTTTTGATTTGTTCATTCAAAATCGTCAAATGATTTGTTGATCTTTTTCTGCTCTGATTATTCTTTCTAATTATTCATATCTACTTTTAACCTTTTGCACTGCATTTCGCGTTGATTGATTTATACGTAAATAAAATACGAGAGCGTTATGCATTATGCAACTACCTAATGAAAGTTGACATTTAAACATATTAAAGGTTAAAATACAAAGAGTTAAAGATTTTGATAGCCCATGCAGTACAACTGTTATTTGTACGTCATAATTCCATAGAAGTTTGACATTTATAATTTGACATAAAATACATATTTAATACAATTTAATTTGAAGCAAAAAGGCAAAAGAGGAACTAACAGTAAATGGTGGACCTTCTTTATATTAAGGTTAATGACTTGTCACTTAACACCGCTGACGACAGAACATTAATTATTTTAATGATTTTGAATGAACAATTTAGAAAATGACTTTTCAGAACTTGGTGCCGGTTGCCGTGGTTTGTCCGCGGTTGTACTCATAGTTCTACGTTAATTAGGCGACCATGCTGGTGAGGGCTTGTGTGAACCGACTACTATATATTAGGCGAAACTTTATCATTTAGATTATAAATATTTATAAATATTTATATCCACAGATCAAAGTACAGGTGAGCGAAACCTATGAAAAGAAAGAATAAGGTTAAAAGGTTAAACTCTTTTCTTTCCATTTTATTAGCACAATAATATTGAAAAACATCACTTGATTGGTGTAAAAATATTGATTAATAATCGTACACTGTTAGCGTAAAAATGATTAATAATAGGTGGGTACCACATCCTGTAATACAGTAATGAATGATTAAAACTGTTCCAACATACGTTCAGTATGTGCGCGATACATTTTCTAGTCGAGCCAAATATTCTGGTAACATTGAATCACTATTTTTTATTTGGGTACCTACGTCCCAAAACGTATTACAATTTTACAAATGTGTGATCGGTTTACACGAGCCTGTGTATCAGGCACAGCACGTACGAATCGTGTTAAATTGGTAAAGAATGAAGCTTTAATTTGGAGTAGACTAGAGTCTTGTGTTCTAAAAGAGTTTTAACGAATATTAGACAAGTGATTAGACTAAATGTGTTTAACTGTTTAGATACTTGTTGTACAAAAACTCTAATATTTTTTGTTAGTTGTTTAAATGTGTTTCTGTTTCTGTGACTTGTAGATTTTCACTTGGCATTGTTTACGGCATTAGAAAGATAATGGTTAAAATTGTTAATGTGTTAATTTTATTAAATTAAATAATCAATAGAGCAGTTTAGTTAATATTTAAAGCGAATGAGTGAGAATTTTCGATTACTTATCAATGTTCAAAATTGTTAGTTCAGAAACTTTTGAAATTTTGCGCTAAATTTATTAGAAGATGTCAGTTTTGTATGTAAGGTGGACCTTAAATATAGGGTAAAAACAGTGACTCTACTGTCAATTATTTGAATGAACGGTAATCGTAGATTGTAACCTGTTTCCTCTTGGCAGGTTTATAAGTATCTAAATATATCGCCGATTTTTCTGTAAACGCAAAAAACGTGATACAAAACAAGCAATCAAATATATTAAAAATAAAAATCATAACACGTACAAAATAATAAGATTTCTTTTACTAATATTTTTCTTATCTCCGAATCGCGATTATTTAAATATTTACCGCATAAAGCGATGCGCACAAACACGCTTGTTGTTAAACATTTGTGAACCTTTGGACCGCAATCGTATTTTATTTGTATTCTGAGGTTAAAAATGGTTAAATAGCAAGAATTTTTAATACTAAATTTACATTGTTTGTAGTTGTAGTCCTGAACTATTAACATAATGGTTATTACGTCTTATAACATAATATAAGTTAAGTTTATCTACTTTATTTTATATTACAAATCATAATAAGGGAATTATGGTACGTTAATTATGTGTCGCTTGTATATGTTTTATGACATAATGTAATCTAAAAAAGAGCGCATAACCTTTTATTTTCTTTTGAACACCTTAGTATTTAATAAGATATTTAATCTTGAGCCCTGGCATAAATTGCCAAAGCAAACATACATATCATTAAAAGTACACAAAAATTTTGCGAAATTGATTCTAACGATACATATCAATAAAGCTCAATTTTATACCTATTGTATTTCTAGGGTTAGATGTTGCAAAGCAAAACATGGTGTACGTCTTTATGTAGCTTAGATTTTAGAAAAAAAGGTATATTGATAATTTAAAGTGAAATATAGAAGATATTTCTAAATTAAATGTTATTGTTCTGTTGTAGAGTAATGAAAAATATTGTCGTGTTTTTGTATTGGCTAAAGTTTTGTAATATAAAAATACTTATTCTGTTCTCCACGTGTTGAAATCAAAATCCGGAACCAGGAAAATATAATTTTTGTAAGGAAAAATTTACTTTTTTAATTGTTTTTTTAGTTATTTAGATAAGTGATAATATTTTCCTGGGTATACTGAGGTAGGTAAAGAACTGTTCAGAGAAAAAAACGTCCTTTTTTTTCGAAATATACGAATGTTTATGCACACGCCTCATGCCTTCCATGTAAATATTAAAAATATAGAAAATAGTTAATATTTTACGAACACTCGACGAAATCTAAAGTTATTTTATAAAACGCTATTATTTATGTATAGAATGCACATTTGCTAAATAGATAACTTTATAGATTTACAACCAACACCTCATTTTATCCTATTAATTACATTTGGCATTAGTAAAGGAAAAAGTATCAAAATTGTTCCACGTTTTACATGGCTTTAAAACGAATCACAAAATATCAATAATTTCAGATTTAAATATCCGTTATCTAATCAATTCATGCCAGACACGTTATATAATCATCCCATCATATTAAAGTCAATCTATAAAGAAAGAAAAGTATAGTAAAAAAATATGACAGGATCAACAATAAAATTTTATGTTTTTTCCTTTAATTGTACCAAAATAAAATATACCCTAGATAAATTTAACATTCTCAAAACATCATCTTACATATATGTAACTATTTTTGAACGTATTTCTGTACAGTTGTAGGCATTTTTTTATAACCTTTCCTTTATAAGTAGCACCAAAATGGAATCTGAGGAATTAAACTAATTAGTTGATTGTATTTTCATTTCCATGTTGCTATGTCGCTTTTAATAAATGTGTATTAGTCAAATTACTGTGCAGCGACAAGTGTAGTTAAATTACAATTAAATGTATAGAAATTACTATTAATTTTGTAGACAAATTTTTATTTCGGTTCAAGAGAACAGCATAAAACTAACATTGCATTGTTTAACCTTTTTGCCTTTTAGTTATTTAATTTACCAAATTATTTTAATTCAATTTATAACAAAAATATGAATAAAAATGTAGAAAAGGGCTAAATTGTATAAAACGTCAGCTATCTGATTAACCGACAAATATCGGTATCATGGGAAATTGCTCCTTAATAACTACAGGCATTTTCCCTAGACTTAGACAATTAAACCTTTCTTGACTTATTTGTCGTATTGGTAATGTCGTTTATTTCCGGTTTTTTCTGAACTAATAAGGCGGTGATTTTTTTTTTATGTTTCCAAAATCAGGTAGGTAATATAACCAGGTAGGTATGTAGCTAATATGTACTTACCATCGCCCACACTGTTAACTGTACATCGGTGGACCTTATGCCTTTTGTAATAAGGTCCACAGATGTACAGTTAGGAGTGTTGCTGTTTGTACATTCGACGTCAAAGATATGTTTACATTTTTTGCCTTATTACTAAGAAGTAAGGAACAAAAGTGTAAACATATCTTTGACGTCGACTATATGTATCAGTGCTATCTTAATACATATAAGACTTTAAACTCTTGCGTTTTGTACACATAATAATTTAATTACACAAACGGATCTACCGCGATATAATTTCATTGTTTTTACCTTAAATTCACACAACAATGAAACAACAACAAACAATGAAACAAACAAACAACAACAACAAACAAACAATGAAATTATGTCGCGGTAGACACGTTTGTGTAATTAAATATCTTAATACATATTTAGATTTCGTTAATTACTCCTCAGTTTTGTATGTCCTGACTTTTCCAGATCTTACTGACAAATCATAAGTTTTCTTGAACCGAAGTTCAAATAATATAAAAAATGTGAATACACAGCACAGTAGTGATATATGCGTAACTGAGCTTCGACAGAGACATTGTTTTATACATACACTATTACATACATATACATATTGTATTGTTTACCCACTGTCCTTTCAGAGGTGGTTCTTATGTCGACATTTTGTTGTAGCTAATAAAGAGATTCATATAAAATTATTTATGTTGTTTTATTTTATTTTTTGATTAGTATTTATATCGCAGAATTGCTCTTCCACTCGAATATCCATACTAATCCATACTTCCATACTTATATATATTATTAATATTATAAATGCGAAAATTTGGCTGTCTGTCTGTCTGCCTGTTACCTCTTCACGCTTAAACCGCTGAACGGATTTAGTAAGGCTATAGTTGGACTTTCATACATTTGCGACCTTTGATTGTAGAGAATGGATTTTTTTGTGGTAAGCACCCCTAATGGCGTCTATTATTTTGCCCAAGTTTCAGCTTCTTATGTTTGACAGTTTGTGACTTATATCACTTATACGATTTTCAGAAAATAATGATTTTCTCATAAACTACCCACACAATTTTTTTGAAATTATTAGTCCATATTCTATTAACTAAGACCCATCTTTACAGAAAATATTAATATCACTTGTTTAAAAAAAGAAGGAAATAAAAGGAATCGAAAAGTTCAAATTTTTTTTTATGTGTTATGAGCTAGCGACACCTACAGTTTTTGTTCATAGAGTGGTTGATATTCTTGTCTACTACTTACGTAAGTTTCAATTTTTGCCTTTGGTACTTCATACCTAAAAACTACAATGTCTGTGTATATATAGGCATACTGTACATTCTAACAAGACATTTAATGACGTACACAAACTTCCAATTTCTAAATTAGTTTTCTTATCAATCATTCACGTTAGTTGTATATAGATAAAATTACTGCTGGCCTTTTTTCTTTTTAAATATCTTGTTAGAATGTACAGTATGTCTTGCTTCACTTTTTAGAGCACCGTACAAAACTTTGTTCACGGTGCTCTTATGGGATCACTTCGGTCTTGCAAATCGGTTAAATGCGTTTTTCTCAAAGACCGTTTGATGTAGGTACCTGAAATTTGGAATAGTTATGGCAAGTACCATCACTAACACTGTGAATAAGTCGAAACTGCTTATTTCTGATTTTAGGGGGAAATTTAGGGGGTTAGAGGGTTAGGCTGAATTTTATTTCCAATTGTAAGAATCGTGTGAGGTACCATTAGAAAGCTTGCAAAAAATTGAGTCGA
Organism: Cydia splendana; assembly: GCF_910591565.1. Taxonomy (NCBI): domain Eukaryota; kingdom Metazoa; phylum Arthropoda; class Insecta; order Lepidoptera; family Tortricidae; genus Cydia; species Cydia splendana. The sequence continues at coordinate 7,425,956 of NC_085981.1, read as the reverse complement.
TGGACTGATTTTGACTTCATTTTAGAATGCAATAGTTTCGATAAAAAATGCATTTAAAGTTGCAAGTTTTCATACAAAATTTTTGACCTCTGTCCTGTCGATTTTCGCTAAAACTATAGCTAACAGGCAGCTGACCAGTCAATATCCAACTAAAACAAGTATGGAGACGGCGGGAAAATTATCAGGTTAACTCTATCTTTATTAGTTTTTAAACTGCAGCCTGATCTTTGGTTGCTTAGGGCTAGCTAACTGATGCTTACACTGGTCATTTCATATTAGGAAGTAGTTTTAGCGAGAAAGATCCTTACTTAAAACTTTGGCATTGAAATTTATGACTTATGTCTTTGATACAAAGTTTAATTCTACTTACTTACTTTTGTGAGATATTTCATTTTTTTTCTGAATAGCCTACTATAAGTATGAGAGAGTAAAAGATCTGCAAAATGCAACCTTGTAATAAAGCAAATAAGTTTAAATTTCGAACGGGCTTTCCAACCAATGGACTATCGCAGTGTGCTCAGTAAGAATCATATTTATTATTGGAGTTTATCAGTACAAATTTAAATTAAGAATTCCGTTCTTCACTGTCGTTGTGTTTTTTTTTTCACATTAGCGCACATAGAGTTAGTAAAGCGTATAGAGATAATAAAGTCATTTAATATTTATTAACAGCCGTCATCTACCTATAGATTTTACTGAGAGTATCTGATTCGTCGAAACAGTATTCCTTCTCATTAAGTACCATTACATTTATGTATGAATTGTATGCAGTATGTATATTTTTGAACAGATCGGTGAGAGCAGCGTCTAGATACTGTTCTGTTACGAAAAATAATTTTGGAAGACCGGGCGCAGCACGGTTCCATTTTTATCGACTATCACTATGCGCGTCCCTTTTGCACTAACATACTTGTTAGAACGTGACAGGCATGGTGACAAGCGATAAAAACGCGACCGTGCTACGCCGCCTGTATTGTATGACAGTTAAAATTCACAGGTTTTGGAAACAAAGGTAAAGTTGACGAAATATAAAGTAAGCCGATCTTGATCAAACTTGTTTGAGTGACAAAGATGTCAATAAGTATCCAAACTTAAAACCACCTAGGGATGTGTCGTACGGTGCTCTGAACACCGTAGTCTTGACTTCGTGCTTGGCCAATTATTAATAGGTTTTGGGTAAATTGCAAAAAAATTGTACATAGTTAAGAACCTGTAAGTAATTAATCTAAAGTTCTGAAGTTAATTAATTCCATTGTGTTACAATTAAGCAGTTTCTATTTAAGTTATATTATGCATGAAAGTATTAGTATACGGTGTAGACTTATAAGTGAATTAAGTACAATAAATACAAATTAAATAGGTATTTAATTCGTAACACGATGGAATCAATGGGGTTGGCAACTGTCAAAGGCATGGTCTAATAAAACATGGTCTTCCATTCCCAGAGTGACACGCGATTACGTCACAATAACATTGCCACTTTATTTCAACATAACATGTTACATGGGTACATTATACCTATGGTTAATAAGTTAAAATATTTCTTTATAATTTTATAATTTTCATTTATATGTATTTTAGCTTAAATTTTACAATAACACGTCATTTTTAATTACTCGTTAGCAATATCTTCCGATTCACGAAAGAAATTTCAGACTTTCGGGTAATTCTGTTTATACTACTGGCAACACAGGATAGCGCTGTGGACATTTGACAATTCGGATCTAGATAACTTCATGCCCTGACCGTCATCCTTGTCGAACGTGTGTTAATTGTTATTTCCTTCTCGCTCAGTGTCAGCAGTCGCAGTGTTTTCCAAACTTTTCACGTCGTAAGCTTGGTAATTAATGTGTAACTGTGAATTAGTTTTTTAAACGTTTGTCTTGTATAGATAAATAAAGTTTAATTTAATACATTAGATTTGTTTTATTTTACTATGTTTCTACATGAATAACTTAAAATTAATGCCGTTAAAATAATTTTCACCGTTGGTTAAAATTCTCCCACATTTCAAAGTTTGAGAACCTGTAAACAGCATGATGACGTAGGCGCGTGTCAGTTAGGTCATACGCGAATCTCGGAATGGAGTACCAGGCGGAGTATTATTATTATACCATGGTCAAAGGTTTGCATAGATGGCGCCATCATAGCTCGCCCCTTTTTCATGAGATTTGGCTTAAAGGGATGGCACCCAGGGCATGAAATTCCATTAAAAAAACAAAAATTTTATTCACATATATTATATCTAGGGATTGACAGGGCATGAGGGCAAGCTATGCTTTAACTTAAGACATGGAACTGCCCATTTCCCTACAACCCTACAATAAGGGTTCAGGATTTGTTTAGTTTTAGGAGAAAGCGTGAATCTTTTATGTATATGGCAAAAAGAGTCACGCGTCCTCCTTAAAAAACGTAACGATCTGAATTAGGTAAGAAAACAATCGAAAAAGCTTAAAAATAGATTTTATTAAAACTTAAAACTGAGTAATACAAAATTAAATCAGTCTCAACATGGCACTGCCAAAACTTTGGAATATTAAAACATTGAATGCAATTATATAGTTAAGATAAACCGAGATCGATCACTTCTCCTCCTTTTCGTGTGTGCCCTCGCTCTGGTCCTTAATTTCCTTCCGGACCGGTCCGGTCTGGGTCACAGGAACGCTTCTTTCGCCCTTAATGGCATCTGGAACTTTCCTCGGTGCGACGATGCTCAGTACGCCATCGGAAGACAATTTAGATTCAACGGCCTCTGGGACAGTACCTTCGGGCAGGGCGTATCTCCTAGTGAACTGGCGAGAGATATAACCATGGTCGTCTTTCTTCTCTTCATGCTTGCCTTCAACCACAATGTAGCCGTCGACGGTCTTAACGGAGATCTCTTCTGGGGCGAAATGCTGGACATCTAGGTTGATTTGGAACTTATCTTTGTCCGCTTTAATGCTTGAGCCGATGTCCTTGGCCGCAGCAGCAAGATGGCGCCAGGGTCTGTAGTATTCCGGCGTCACGATCGGCCCGGCGACGGCGGCGAGCAGGTCGTCTGGATTCAGGGCGAGGCCGAAGTGCTGGTCCAGGAGCCGGCTGGGATAGTGGTGGTGACGGTAGCGGGGACGCACGTTCCAGTCGTCGAATATATATGGTAGCAGAGACATTCTTGTAGCTTCAATAAACTTGACTTGAGTAAGAACTTGAAGGTAAGTATCTTCAAATTGCGTAGTTCGCTGTGATCGCTTGGATCGTTTAGACTCACTTCACTTGCTTGCTTGAATTCAACTGACGCTCTGGCAGACGAACGCGGTATTTATACGCGCCACCGCGCCCTCTAGTATTGAGTAGAAACATCTCGATAACTAAATTGTTTATGCGTGTGGGCAGGGCCGCTCAATCTTGTGGGCCGCTCGACGAAATTGCTGGAAAATGATTATAGGACGGATGCACTATTAAATTTAAAATATATTTAGTGAAATAGTTAATATCATTACCCCAAATATATATGTAATATTTTATAGATAACTTATCTTTTTTTTTAATGTACAGAAAAGTTAAACTTTTGATTTATGGAACATGGATAGGTAGACATGGAGAAAAGTTAATACCAGCGTTTTACCTACCAATAAAACGCTTATTAAACAACTTACTCATTCGAAGCCTAATAAATGAGAGTGGCAACCCTGTTTTTCGTGACTATGTTGGTTGAAGTGCCGTTTTTCAGTACTGGTCACCCTACATTCCCGCCATTTGTTTCCGTTTAAAACCCCACCATGGCAGCCATGACGGATTCTCGAATTGAAATCGAGCTTCATTGCGTCTTATTTACACCAGGCAGCGATAGAAATAGGCTTCGAATGAGTAAGTTGTTTAATAACCGTTTTATTGGTAGGTAAAACGCTGGTATTAATCAACTGTACGTCATTCGAAGCCTAATAAATGAGACGTGTTTGTTATCGTCTGGTGGGGTTTATTTATGATTTCTAGCCAATGTGATGAAATGATTCTGAAGGTACTTAATATCCCAAGTGATTCCTTGGGCCTATTGGTAAGTATCATGTATGAAAAGCAAAATTATATGAAAAGGTATGCAGTCTTCAGAATCATTATGTTTCACTAGAAAAATAACTGGTAGTAAGTATTACTTGGTATTATTGACTGATATTGAACTGACAGACAAGTGTATAATTATGTATGTTCACTTACTACCTATTATGATTTATACAAAAGAAACCAAGCTAAGGAAAATCATATGCTCTGAAGCTTAGTAAAAGACACTTAGCTCAGTTTCTAATCAGGGAAAGCCGGGATAAGCACAACTTGTGAGAAATTAAATGCAGACATCCAGTACAATAAACGGTATTTATTGTCATACTCACAAAAAACCATATAATGCTAAGTTATTCAAAAACATCAGGATTTAGTTAGCACATAATACCTAAATGTTTTATTTTGAGAAAGAAACACTTGTGAGATACATCAATCACTGTTAATATTAGACATATTTTAAACCAATCTCCTTATATTTATAACAGTAATCATTAGCTATCTGTAAGGATAATCACATTATCCCTTCATCCGGCAAACTCCTGCAGACGGCCCAGCGGGAATATGACACTTTAATTAATTGACAGAAACTATAAATTGATAAACTACTACTACTAACTAGCGGCTCAAAATTGTGTATGCCAGCTGAGGGATTATATAATACAATGACAATGTATTTATACATAAATCTAATTAATATTTACATGTGTTAGCTTCTTTAGCTCATTAGAATTGATTAATTATCACATTCTAGTTTCCTACAATTATTCATAATTACTACTTCTGAGGGGTTAAATTCTTTGTGATTTAATAACTTTGCTACAATAACAATACAGCAATCTAGAGATCATCTCAAGCTAAAACACATTTTAGACTTGGACCATTTCTGTTTACACAAACCAAATGTACAGAAAAATAAACCAACATCATTTTAAAAAATCGCAAAACACCAAAATGGTGTTTGTAAACAAATAAATCAACACGTTATTGTTTATTCTTGAGAAAAACTTAATGATATTTTCATTATATATATATGTAAATGAGGTTATATTTATAATCAGTCATTTTAGTATAAATTATACTATTATATAGGCACAAACGAGGATACCCCAGGTGTTTGGGGCAAATTTATTGGTTGGATTTCACGGCGGTAAAAGCGAGTGAATGTGTCCTGGCTACGCCAGTTACCTTGCGCTAAGATGTCGTCTAGAGGTAGTTGTAGCACCCAGTTTTTGGATGCCACCGCCGGCCGAAGACTCCCTGGGCTAGCTTTAATGCCTGCCTCATTTAACGTCCGTTTCACCCACCCAGCAATCACTGTACGTGATGCGGGTTTTGGTGGTCCACAGCAAGTAAGAAACAGATTGTCGTTATTACACACACTTCGCCGGTCTGCAGACAATGTAATGACCCGCTTCACCCAGTGAACTGGGTCAATAGTAATGTTGTTTTTATTGCGCAATAGGCGCCAGCCAGATTGCCTTTGCCTCTCATTGTCTGTTTTGGAACCAAACATTGGAAAAAAGGACACTGAATCTTCTTCTATTACACATCGGTTTTGATTTATTGACAACAATGTGAGGTCATGAACCCTACGTCCTGAACATAGCAACAAAAGTGTTGCCGTCCTTTTGGAGCACTGAAATAAGTTATTTTCATCGCAATTATTATTTATGAGATAATTAGTCAAAATATCTGTATCCCAAATTGGTGGTTTATATGTTTCGCGTGGTTTTTGAATAGCTATTGATTTTAGAATTTTCTTTACCAAAATATTTGAGCTTAGCCTGTCTGACACATCGGGATTACATAAAGTAGCAATTGCCGATTTATAAACTAAAATAGTGCGATATGATAACTTATCTTTTTGGTACAAATCAGAGAGAAATCTAGCTAATTGTGACCCACTAGGATCATAAGGAGACGATATATTATTATCTGAGCACCATTTTAACCATTTACTCCATGCATTTTTATAGGTCTTTAGAGATGATTCGCGCCAACCTGATTGTAAAAGTAATTTTTGTTCTGGAGTCCAGTCTGTTAATTTACAAGTCCACCCCCACATCTCCAGACTTGAAGAGTCATTTCGTGGACTTTCTTGGGGGGCAGACCCGTTAGCGTATCTACTAGGACCCGGTGAAGGCGGTGTATTGTGAAAGGAGGGCTCAGGGATCTGTTCCGTATATCAGGCTTCCAAAATACTTTCTCCCACTTGGGAGCTACAATCAGATAGGTCCCTTTGGCAGAATTCAGGTGAGAAAGTACTTTCGGAATTAGGAACGGCGGAGGGAAGACCCATGCTAGAGGAAAGTCCCAATTTCGGCTGAAAGCATCGTGAAACAGTGCCTTTTGATCCAATATGTCCAGACTGACATACTGTGGTACTACATGAGCTGTTTCTGATGCCATCAGATCGACACGGGGCACTCCCCATTTTTGAAATATGACTCGTGTTACCTCGGGAAGAAGATGCCATTCTGGATCGGTCCTGAGACGAGATATGTGGTCCGCTTCTCCATTGAATCTCCCTGGTATGTGGTGAGCCGTCAGGTAAATGTTGTACCGGTCCAATAGTTTGAACACTTTCCTGGTTATGCTCATCAGGCTGGTAGACTTCGTCCCGCCTTCCTTCCTCAAGTACGCTATTGTCGTCTTGTTGTCGCATTGTAACATCACAGACGAATCCTTTAGGTAAGGACCTCGTTCTCGCAAAACGTGGAACACAGCGAGCATTTCCTTTTGATTGGAGTGTAGGAGAGTCTCCTGCGGTGACCATCTGCCCGATAGTTGCAATTTGTCTAGCCGCGCTCCCCACGCCAAGCCTGATGCATCGGTCGCCAGAAAGTGATCGATTGGTGGCTTGTGTAGGGCAGACGGGTAGTTGTGATGTCTCAGCCACCACTTTAATTCTTTTAGACCCTGCTTGGGGACCTGATAGCGGCGAGAGAAATTGTTGGCCGGTAAGCTTAAGGAAAATTGGATTAGCTCTCGATGGTTCAAGCGACCTCGTGGCACTACAAAACTTGCGAAGTTTATAAGACCTATGAGGCTTTGAATTTCTTTTAGTCGAACCGATTGTCGAGACAAAACATGAAGTATTTTCTCTTTCAACGCCGTGCATTTTGCATTTGGGAGGCTTTTTATCCCGTGCCACGGGTCCCATGTGATCCCTAAATATTCTAGACGTCTTTGTGGGGTCAGTATGGACTTCGCATAATTGATCTGCCATCCTAAGGTTTCTAGGAGGTGTACAGCCTCGATTGCTTGTACAGATAAAGTCTGCTTGTCTTGGTGGGCTAACAAAAAATCGTCTAGGTATACTATAACCCTGAGACCCCTTTCTCTTAATTTTTGGGTGACCCAATTCGACAAGCTGGCGAATACCTTCGGTGCCGTGGCCAATCCGAACGGCAATGACGTCATCTGATATATTTTGCCTTTGAACATTATTCGTAAGTATCTTCGATGTGACTCCGCAACGGGGAGATGAAAGTACGCGTTGGATAGGTCGATTTTTACTAACCAATCGTGTGGTTGAATAAAATCTGGTATTCGTTGAATATTTATCAGTCGAAACTTGGACACAATTAGGTAATTGTTCAAATTGCGCAGATTGAAAATCGGACGCATTGTCCCGTCTGATTTGGGGGCCAAAAACATTGGGGATATGTAACTTGGGGATGGCAACACCGGTTCCAGTGCCCCGATTTTTATTAATGATTTTACAGCTAACTTCATTTCGCATGAGAATTTTGTTTGATGCTTGTGATTTATCTTTGGCCAACAAAGAGGCACTTTTTGTTTCAGAGGTAATCGATACCCTCGAATCATTTTTATTAAGGAGTCTGGCGCCTTCATTTGTTCCCAAATATGAATGAATTCTAGAAGGCGACCCGCTATGAAAGTCTGCGCGACCGAGTCAGAATTTTCGCTTGCCTCGAAACCTTTTGTTGTCTCGACGGCCTCTAAAGCTAGAATTTGGCATTTGTTCGTCATTTTTCGGGGTACTACGATTTTTATTATATTTCCTATTTTGTTTGCCATCTCGATTTTGCGAAAATCGTTGTGGCATATAATAAGGCGCCTGCTGAGAAGGCGGATTCATGAAATATCCTTGCGGAGGATATTGGTAGTATGGGAAACCATGCGCTGGTGGAGTAGGCAAAGGTTTGCCAAAATAGCCCGTATTAGGACAATTATTTGAGCCCTGCGCGGGCTGTCTAGCACGGGACGGTCCAGCTTGCGCAGCCGGCCAGTTAGACTTTGATGAAGTTTGACTTGGTAACGGCCAAAGGGTTTTCGCAATCCCGCCGTTCTTCTCCAGCTCAGCAGATAGCAATTGTTTATCAAACAACGCTTCGCACGTTGGCGGAATCTTGCGAAGGCCCGCGCGAATGAATTTATCCTTCACATACCTTAAAATACCGTCGCGCCTTTGTTGAATTAAATCTGCTCTATGTCCACATGCCATTTGGAGAAGATCCACAGAAATTTTATTAAAAGACCCACTGATAAAAATTTCATTAAGTTTCTCTCTTAAAACAGCTACAGTAACATCTTCAGTAGATGTGGAAATCCACGAGAGTAAAGACTCTAACCCAGATTGCAACGATTCCTTTTGTTTAATTAATGCCTGAGTAATGGCGGCAAAGCCCTTCTCAGTAACACTAAGCGAGATATTTCGGTCGTACGGTTTAAATTCATCGTTACACTCGGTTTCGATGAAACCTGGGGTCGAGCTATACGTCTTCTGGACTTCCGCGTATCGCACGTCAGCCCAATCGGGTGCGCCAAAATGCTGGACAGTATTTAAAAAATCAACATGAGCTTGGCATGATTTAGGAACTGTCGGTTCTTTTACAGTAGTACTAAACGGTAAATTAATGCTTAAATCTGCCGATTCAGATGTACCCGCGCCACGTGGTTCATTGTCGGGACAAAGTTCACCGCTGACATTCAAACTGATATTATCGTCCCCATCTTCCGAGCTAAGATTCAACGAGGGCACGGGCATGGGCGGCGGAGCATGTGGGTATACCATTGAGGATAAAAAGCGTTTTACCTCACTCACCTCTTTGGCGAGGTTATGAACCATACCGTCTTCTCGACGTTTCCTTTTTGAAGATTTGTGTGGCGCTCTCCGTTTCCTCTTTGAAGGCCCTGGTATTGACGGATCCACCGATTCCATGCTCGCTTCCGAGCTATCTGACGATGAGGAATTACTCTCGTCGTCGCCCATTGTACGTACTGAAAAACAAAACTAATTAAAATCTATCATACGAACGGTTACACCGTTAAAATGTTTTCAATATATACATAAATAGATATGAATAATGAAAAATAGGCACTTATTTTTACCAGATCGCAGAAATATCGAGCGTGCTTTCTGGCAACAACCTTCTAGTCGGAAAACAAAATTGCCAATGAAGCTCGATTTCAATTCGAGAATCCGTCATGGCTGCCATGGTGGGGTTTTAAACGGAAACAAATGGCGGGAATGTAGGGTGACCAGTACTGAAAAACGGCACTTCAACCAACATAGTCACGAAAAACAGGGTTGCCACTCTCATTTATTAGGCTTCGAATGACGTACAGTTGATTAATAATGGATAGGTATCTAATTTATATACAATAAAAGAAAAAATGAATAAAATAATTAAAACAAATGAAGAAATTACTTAACTGATTGTAATTATAAAATACATGTTGTTAAATATGTAGAGAAAAGGAGGCAATAACTTATTATAATCGATTATTCTGTTAAAATAAGTTAGTTATTTTTTCATTGACCTATCTAAATGAAAGTCTATACAATTAGGTACTTTAGCCATATTTGAAATAAGTCACCCGTATCTACTCGTAACGTGGGCATTTCGGAATTTTTACTCAAATTAGTCATGTTCATAATAATGCTCTTAGTTTAATCACAATTAATATAATATTCAGGTACAATCGATATGCTTGTAGGCAGAACCATTTACAAGGGAATTATTGAATTACGAATAATTATAAATCAAATACTTATCGAAAATAATTAATTTTTCTGCACCACAAAACCAATATATTGGCTGGTAATTGTAATAATTAATTTTATTTATAAACTATATTAAATTTAGAGGTAGGGACCAAAACTCTTAAATAAATAATGAAAAGTGAAACCAGCCCGCGAGTTGGGCGGCCCTGGAGATGAGTAGCGCGGTCAACGAGTCTGCGCGATCGCGAAACGTCTAGTACTTTCGGCGCCTAATTTCGCGGTGGGTCACGACCAAGGTCATGCGTATGTTTTGAATGGAACGTAAAATGTAAATAAACAAATGGATCTATTAACTTTTATGACTTCGTCGCAGACTTTGGGTAATTTAATAATCCGTCTATACTTAAGTCTGTAGGTAGATTAGTAGTTAGGTGTTACATTATTTTAATTTATTATTTTATAGCAGGGATCACCAAATGGCGGACGCGGTCCGTATCCGGACCGCCGACCTATATTATTTTAATACTTATTTAATAAACTGAAGTAGAAACGGACCGCGATGGTCATATTATTTTGAAAAATTGGACCGCTGAAGAAGCTAATTGGTGACCCCTGTTTTATAGGTTCATTATTTCCCGAATAGGTACAGTCACCTGCAATAATATGTTACACAACGAAGGCCGCATGAATATCTGACACGATCTTATTTGTAGACGTAGAGCCATAAGAGCGTGTCACATATTTTTGCGGCCTTCGAAGAGTAACATATATCATTGCAGGTGACCGTACCTACCCACATTTTGGGACCAGGTAAAATATACATTTAGAAAAAACCCTAAGATTTAGTTACCTTAAAAAAATTACACGTGAGGTTATGTGGGGGAGGGGGGATCAAAAATTAGACGAAAACACCTCGCGTGATTTGTGTACAACCCCTAAGAGGGCGCTATTATTCTCATCTATAGGGTGACAGTCTGACAGTTCAGTAGGTATACACTTATACAATACACTATGTACTTAACTGAACGAAAAGCAATTACTCAAACCCGTTAATGTTTAGGTCATACTAAGATTACTAAGCAACTTTTACTATGGGACCAACCCCGAAATCGCGAAAAAAAAATTGACTCTCCCATAGGAAATTTCAAAATGTATGAAACATACAAATTTTTTTCCACGTTTTCGGGGTTGGTCCCATAGTAAAAGTCGCTCAGTATGACCTAAACATTAACAAATAAATAAACCAGGTAAGTACCAGCCGGCCTAGCCAAGGTTACAATCGCTATCGCTTCGAAAACGAAAAGCACTACGTCTCTCTATCACTCTTCCATATTAGTGCGACAGTGACAGTTGCGTTTCGATCGCTACGGAGCGTAAGCGATCGGCATCTTGGCTACGCGGCCAGAGCCTCTACCATCAGTTTTAACATTGACATAACGCTCACGTCTACGTAATTTACTTTCTGTACATCTCGCTTGCACTATTGCTCGCATATGCGAGTACGAGCGAGATGCATAGAAAGTAAGTTACGTAAACGTGAGCGTTATGTCAATGTCAAAACTGGTGGTAGCCGTACAGGTAGGTAGTGAATCATTAGATTATTTTGTGTAGGTAAGAATGGTTATAGTTACGGTTACGCGAAGATATGAAACACTAGGTATTAGGTAAAATTTGTGGAATAGGGTTTGCCTAATTTATCCACAGATCTAAAATGACGCTTACGCTGGTATACATGTCGGTATGTAATGTAAATGTAGTTTTCATCCAGCTCTAGTTTCCGGCCACTTGACGAAATTTGAATATCAATCTACCTTGCCGCAAAAATTTGGAGTTATTGCAATATATCTAAGTATCTACATAAAAAATATAGGTACCTACATAGTTAACAAGTAAGGTTTACTCGGCTAATTCCGAATGTCGAAAACTGTCGGATAATTCCGAAATTCAGATGAAAATCACCCTTAATTCCATCATAATAAAAGTCTCTTTTCGGAATTATCCGACAGTTTTCGACATTCGGAATTAGCCGAGTAAACCTTAGCAAATTAAAAATGAAAAAAAAATGAAATTAAAAATGAATTATTCGCTATTCCGTCAAGTGGACGAAAACTAGAGCATGGACGGAAACTAACGTAATGACCCTATGTAGGTACCTAATAAAAATGCAGGATGATTGAGTTGAGTAGTAAATTGAGGAATGGAATAGTCATTTCAGTTGGTAGGTTGGTACCTATCTGGAATATAAAAATGAAGATTACATACCATTCTAATAAAAGTGCAAATAAACTGTATGTAAGTACCTTAATACCTACTTTATTATCTCATAAAGTTGTTTACACCAGACAAGCCGCCTCGCCTGGCAACCAGCACATTCGCGAAATTTCTTTTTTTTTTTAGATACGTATTGACAAATATATTTTTGCTGATGGCAAAATCTTGGAACCCTCTTAAATGTATGCTGTGACATAGACGGTAGCGACACTACAAACGGTAAAGATAAAATGTTCGTTTTTTTTATTAGTTTTACTACTCGACGACAGATGGCGCTTACATCAAAGGTTATTTTTTCATTAATTTTACACGGGAAAGACAGACACACGAAAATAGTTTTTGACACTGACGTTTTCAAAATAAACATGTAGCAGATAAACATATTTAAAATAAAACTATAAAGTGTATTTTATTCATTAAGACTTCAAAATTTAGCTCAAAATGATTTTAAGACCATTATGCGCCAGCATTCTATCAGCCGTGTCCTTCCAGCAAATCAGAAATTTTCGCCCAACCGTCAAAATAGGCAAAGATAAGTTCCAAATAACTCTAAACGTACACCAATTCACCAAAGAAGAGATCAGAGTCAAAGCGAGACCAGAATACGTCTGCATCGAAGGCAAACAAGAACGAGAAACGAAGAGAGGTTATGTCTTAAGGCAGTTTACGAGAAAATTCAAGCTTCCGAAAGGATGTAACCCTCAGCAAATAAAGTCGGAATTGTCTCCTGATGGTACCTTAACTATTACGGCACCTAGAGAGTTCTGTGAAATAAATTTGCCTTGTGAGATGTCTGTGCCAATTTCTCTTACTAATAATGTGCCAGAACAATCGTTAGTTGAGGCGAAGAAAGCTGAGAAAGTGTCCACTGCTGATTATTGTAAGAAAGTTATTGAAGAGTGTAAAAAGATGAAGAAATGATGTAAAATGTAAAATGTCCTAGTAAAGTTTTTATTTTGATAATGTTTCCTGCTTTTTTGTTACTAGTTGTAGTGTTTTATCAGCTTCATAAGGTCATACTTAGGGCCAGGTCTCATATATCAGAATCCAGAAACTTTCAGTATGGCCCACGTACAAATCGGCTAGTAATCTACGTTGATGTGTCAGTTTTATGGAACTACGAGTACCTACTTATTGCCAGTTTGGCACTTTCGTTAGGACTATAGTATTTTGAATATAGTATGACAAGTATATTTCGAAGAATACAATTTTCAAGGTTCTGATTTCATAATGCAGCGGTTCTCAAACTTTTTTGGTGACGGAACCCTTTGGAAAGAGTAATATTTGACGGACGGATTTATTTTTTATTTTTATTTTCGTTCGTCACTGTGAACCAGATATGCCTATAGAAGAGCTGTTTTTTTCTTATTATTATTACAAGTATTCTCGCAGAGACCCCATAGAGGCTTTGCGGAGCCCTAGGGGTCCGCGGAGCACACTTTGAGAATGGTTGTCATAATGGATTGCATAGGTACCTACTAAAAAGATGGCAACTCTCTGAAGCAAAACAATAAAACTATATCTTATCTCAAGGAACTTTCGTCATTTCACTGATGCTCGTGCCCAGACTTTTCTAGAAAAATGTACCTATTATATTCCACTAATTGCCTAGGCAATTAAGAAAGTAATTTAAGGTCACTGTGGGTAAGTCCGTCTACAAGGCAAGTCCGTCAACACATTATAACTTTTGAATTTGAAGGCGTTTGCGACTTTGGAGTTCAGTCGATTAACCAGTTTTTCGCGCTAGTTCCGTCTCTGTAAAACAGATGGCGCTGTGACAACCAACTTCAGAGCAATCCGCCTCAATAAGTCATTTCGTGTTTTGAACTCGAAGTCATAGTGCGACAGCCGTTCGAAAAAAATTTGTTAAAAATAGTTTTTGAAAAGATTGTGCATCAGAAAGTAACTACGTAGGTAGCATAAGAACCAGCTGGCTTTATTCTATTTTTAAAATATCAGAAATTAGCTTATTTTTGTAATTATACGTTCCACAATTTATCATATTAAAATTTGACTAAGTTGGAAAGTCCGTCTATTATGTTCAAGGCAAGTCCGTCATATGCCGGAATTTCGTTAAATCAGAGATTACCAACTGTTTTTGCGATTTTAAGATTATAACGATTTGATAAGGTATCAAAAAATCCTCCAGACTTTGCGCATGATGTTACTTTATTAAATTTTGATCTCAGTATATTAAAAGAAACGATTAAAATTCATTTTAAAATTACTATTGATCTTTTATTTCGGAAATCAAAAAAAAAATTATGTTTCATTATTTGCAAAAAAGGTTTACCACCCCATTTTGGTAGTATATGCCGGACTTGCCTTTGTTTTAGAAAAATGGTGTTTATTTCGAATCTAAACCGTATATTAACAAGTTTAAAATACACTTTTCATTGTTCATTGTCTTGATCCGTTCTTTTTAGGAATTTGACTACGAACATATACGCACCCATATATTGGCTGATATCATAACTAGACGGACTTCCCTTAAACTGCACGGGAAGTCCGTCTACTCGCCGAATTTTAAAAAATGCCATTGTTTTTGCTTAATTTGTGCTTGAAATGATCTGTCACTAAGGCTAAACTATTAATTATTAAATTCTTCATCGTATGCGATTACAAGCAGTAACATATGTGAATAATTAACGGAACTAGATCACTCCAAAGTCAAAAAAAAAAAAAGTATGCCGGACTTCGCCACATTGACCTTAAATTTTTTATTTGTTTGCTTTAATGGCGTCCATAATTCGATTTCTTATTTCAAGGTTACTTGCAGTACGGCTACCATCAGTTTGTCACTGACATAAACGCCTTCGAGAACGTAATTTACTTTCTATACATCCCGTTTGCACTAATATGCGAGTGCGAGCGAGATGTATAGAAAGTAAATTACGTTCTCGACGGCGTTTATGTCAGTGACAAACTGATGGTAACCGTACAGGTCACTTCTGGATGAGATTAGCTCAGGACCGGGACAAGTGGCGTACTACTAGAAGAGAGGCTTAAGAGAGGGTGATAAAGGGCTGATATATGATACTTATGCCCATATTACTACTCGCTCGAAAGTATGCTTTTTTCTACGTGCAAAGAAATTTTCTAATTTGCTTAAGAAAAGTGATTTTGAAATTTCACAAACGAAGATAATAAATTTAGGATGATACTTAAATAATGTTTTCTAGGTGAAACAGATAGTAATGGCTAAAGGGGCCAAATACAACACATTCTTAACTTAAATGATAACAATTGTAACAAACGTGTTTTACGTGTTAAAGTTGTAAACCTAGTAAACCCTGTAAGTACCTACTGAAAAATCAAACGTACACAAATCATAAGACCGAAATAACTCGAAGTGACACTTATATGACACGTAAGACAGGTAAATAATTCACACTTATTTACAAAATTCTGGACGGTCGCCCATGCCATGAGCCGTGACTCAACATAAACATACTTGAATAATCTTTAACATCGTCGTATCAAAACTACTAATGCCACGAGAAATACGACCTTATGACAAAGTTATTAGAATTGAAGCTCGAGTAAATACAGACGCGAATTAAGAATGTGCTAAAATTATATTTGTGATGCATATTTTTCAGTATCGTTGCTATAAAGTTCTGGAGTGTTCACGTATTTAAACAAAAATACGTGATACGTGTTGTGTAGTTTATTACGTCTATCTTCTGTCTGCCCACGTAAAACGTAAATGCTTATATACAGGATGTAATCGTTAAGTGTGGCCAGGCGATAATTCCGTCGGAGGGCGCGGTGGTGGAATGTCATCGATCCCAGTGCGCCCTCACGAACGGCAGAGAGGGTGAAACGCCGGAGTGGGTTTAGTGGGTAGGGCCAAATTCTCCCCCTCTCTTGTCAGGAGAGGGGAAAGGAGTGGCGAGCCCCACACACCGTGCGTAAACGCATTCCCACTCCGTCCCATATAACAGATATCAGAAAACTTCAAATTGATATCGAAAGTGCGTTACCCAATGAGTAAAATTACATTAATAACTTTTTTTTAAATAAACGTAGAAATATCCCAAACATTAACTTCAAACCCTCCCATACATTTAGTACGACGACTCACCCCTAGAGATAAAACTACTTGAGATTCATTATTTGTGATAATAAACTGTAATAAAATAAATTTTACTCATTGGGTAACGCTTTCGATATCAATTTGAAGTTTTCTGATATCTGTTATATTTACGGAATTATCGCCTGGCCAAACTTAACGATTACACCCTGTATAGTATATACGACTAGCGACCCGACCCGGCTTCGCACGGGTTAACAAATTACACACTTAAACCTTCCTCATGAATCACTCTACCGATAGGTGAAAACTGCATGAAAATTCATTTAGCAGTTTGTGAGTTTATCGCGAACATTCATACACACAGACAGACGCAGCGGGGGACTTTGTTTTGTAAGGTGTTATACTGGTGTTAGTGATCATATAACGGCGATGTATGCGATCTAGAAAAAAACCGGCCAAGTGCGAGTCGGACTCGCACACCGAGGGTTCCGTACCATTATCTATAAAAACTGTAACAAGTACTGACCCCGCCCGACGTTGCTTAACTTCGGTCAATAATCACGTTTGTTGTATGGGAGTCCCACTTAAATCTTTATTTTATTCTGTTTTTAGTATTTGTTGTTATAGCGGCATAAGAAATACATCATCCGTGAAAATTTCAACTGTCTAGCTATCACGGTTCGTGAGATACAGACTGGTGACAGACGGACGGGCGGACGGACGGACGGACAGCGGAGTCAGTAATAGGGTCCCGTTTTACCCTTTGGGTACGGAACCCTATAAATGGTTCCTATACGGTTACCATCAGTTTGTCACTGACGTAAACGCCGTCGAGAACGTAATTTACTTTCTATACATCCCGTTTGCACTAATATGCGAGTGCGAGCGAGATGTATAGAAAGTAAATTACGTTCTCGACGGCGTTTATGTCAGTGACAAACTGATGGTAACCGTACTATATGTAGTATGTAAAAGTTATAATTATAATTTATAGCTAGGTATAATACATTAATATTTTTCACATTTCCTTCAGGCGGTATGGTATCATCGCCCACACTGTTAACTATACATCGGTGGATCTTATGCCTTTTTTAAAAAGGTTCACCGATGATGTACAGTTAGGAGTGTTGCTATTTGTACACTCCCTATGAACGATTTCCTGAGTGTAATTGTATTTTTTCGTCGCTGTGTGGGCAATAACCGTGTGTGCCGATCTAGATGTTTCTCACCTTTTCTCGATATTAGATTAAATCTGAAATATAGATAAGGACATTTGTTTAAATGATGAATATTTACCAACTGCAAAACTCTACGTTAAATTGGTTGATTGATGATGTCAATTGGAAGTTGGACTCATCATTATCCATCTATCATGTGCTGAGTTTACTTATATTGACCTAATTTTAATAACGCTCATTATTGAAACACTTCTCAACCAGTTCATAAGATATTATGAAAATGGGTTAAAATGGTTACATCGGTACTAAAGACATATAAATGTAACTCCGTATCTTTCTCTTTGATCGGTATAATAGGAAAAACCTACTTAATAACCTAGTCAAAGGGGGCAAATGGGTCCAACTGGCATTACTGGCACCAAAAAGGTTAAGACTAATCATAATATCAGTTGTATTATACAAAATTACAAATACCGCCAGCATATATCACACACCTGAAATATAAAGTAAGTAAACAGTATAATTACTACTCGTGTTTAAAAGGTCTACTAATGATACATCTAATAAAGAAGCTTCTCGGATCTAAACGAACATGCATCGAGTGTCTCTAAATAATACGCCAACGTTTGCCAACCCACCTATATATATCCCAGCGCTCGCGCATTCCTTCAGTCTGAAAACAACCGCGAATCAGAAACAAACCAAACACAAGCAAACATGTCTCTCAGCCCGTATTTCTTCGACTACTCGATGCCGCAATGGCCTCGCCGGCTTCTCGACCAGAACTTCGGTCTCGCTTTGACACCTGAAGACCTATTAGGCGCTGCGACCAGCCCGATCGTTTCCCGCCTCAAACCCTGGTGGCCACAGGACGGTTCCACCATCAAAGTCGACAAGGACAAATGGCAGGTCAACGTGGACGTCCAGCACTTTTCTCCAGACGAAATCACAGTGAAAACCTCCAACGGATACATAGTTGTTGAAGGGAAACATGAAGAAAAGAAGGATGAGCATGGTTTTATATCCAGACAGTTCTCGAGAAGGTTCAAGCTGCCGGAAGGCTCTAATCCTGATGCTGTACAGTCCAGGTTGTCGTCGGATGGTGTGTTGACAGTGGTTGCTCCTTTGAAGGCTGAAGAGGCGAAAGGAGAACGATCTGTTCCGATCACACACACGGGGCCTGTTAGGAGTGTGAGTGTCACTCAGGAGGCGCCTAAGGAAGCTTAGTGTTTATAGTTTGTTAAGTGAGACTGATTTTATACATTTATTAAATTCTCTTTTTTCTTTTAGTAGTTCTTTTATTTTTTAAGTGACAGTGTACCCAGTGCCCTAATAGCATTTTCTTGTAGGGATTTTGTTGGGCCATTGTTTACGTATTAGTTGGGCAACCGTTATATTTGGCCGTACGATTTGCTGGAGGGCCCTCGACAAAGGCCCTCCCGAAGATTCCCAACAGAGGGCCATAAGAGTAATTTTTTCGTTGGGCCTATTTAAATAAATCATACAATTATTCAACGGTGGTGGTTTTGGTTGGGCCGTGGTTGGGCCTATACACATTTGTTTGATGGTTGGTTAATTGTTACATTTGGCCGTACGATTTGCTGGAGGGCCCTCGACAAAGGCCCTCCCGAAGATTCCCAACAGAGGGCCATTAGAGTAATTTTTTCGTTGGGCCTATTTAAATAAATCATACAATTATTCAATGGTGGTGGTTTTGGTTAGGCCGTGGTTGGGCCTATACACATTTGTTTGATGGTTGGTTAATTGTTACATTTGGCCGTATGGCTTGCTGTAGGGCCAACTGCAAAAAAATAAAAAAGGGCAATTTTTTCGTTGTGCTTCTGTTTGCAAATTCAACAATTATCCAACGGCAAGTCAGGTAGGTCGGTAGGTAGTCGTGCACCAGGTTGAAGGCCCAACACAGCTTGTCCCACAAAGGGCCAACAACTTTAACGTTGGGCCTTGTGTAGGATTCTTACAATACTACCGTAGGTAAATAGTTGTGTAATTTATAGTGTGCCTACAGTCTAATTATGTAATGGGCTTTTGTTTACGAATCCTACAGTTACCCTACGTTAAGTAAGTGGTTGTGTAATACGACGTTGGGCCTTTGCTGATAAATATTACAGTTACACTACGGTAGGCATTGGTTGTATCCACATGAAGGCCCTAGGCTAGGCAGCAGTTGTTGTTAATCTTCTCTGTATCGTTCCAATTTTAGTATATGTACTGCCGAAGCAAGTACACTTACTATACACTCTAATTTGTATATATACTAACCGCACTTCGAAACTTCGTAAGCGAGATTTATGTTTTTTGAGATTTAAATTGAGAAAAAGTTGGTAATATACAATTTTTTAAATTTATGTATAAATTTTATAGTTATAGCTATTAGATTTATAAGTTACTTTAAAAAAATATTATGATTATATCCGGAATAATGGAGAAAATAACTATAACTTCGATGTTTGGAGACAGTAACGCCATCTAGTGACGCCACAAGCAAACTCAACTGGTATTGTTGGGCATCAGTACCACAGCCAATGTTGGTAAATGCGATATTTGTGCTCACTGGGCCAACTAATGTTATCGTTGTTTAGCCATCGGTACCAAAATACACAAAGGCCCATTGTTAGGCGTCAGGCCACAGCCAATGTTGGTAAATACGATATTTGTCATCATTGGGCCATCGGATGATATCTTTGACTAGCCAACGTTACCAAAATACACAAAGGCCCATTGTTGGGCATCCGTGCCACAGCCAATGTTGGTAAATGCGGTATTCGTCACCATTGGGCAAACGAATGTTATCGTTGTTTAGCGAACGGTAGCAAAATACACAAAGGCCCATTGTTAGGCCTCAATGCTACAGCCAATGTTGGTAAATGCGATATTTATCGTCATTGGGCCATCGTATGCTATCGTTGATTAGCCAACGTTACCAAAATAAACAAAGGCCCATTGTTGGGCATCAGTGCCACAGTCTGTGTTGGTAAATGCGATATTTGTCATCATTGGGCCATCGGATGATATCGTTGATTAGCCAACGTTACCAAAATACACAAAGGCCCATTGTTGGGCATCAATGCTACAGTCAATGTTGGTAAATGCGATATTTGTCGTCATTGGGCCATCGGATGATATCGTTGACTAGCCAACGTTACCAAAATAAACAAAGGCCCGTTGTTGGGCATCAATGCTACAGCCAATGTTGGTAAATGTGATATTTGTCGTCATTGGGCCATCGGATGATATCGTTGATTAGCCAACGTTACCAAAATAAACAAAGGCCCATTGTTGGGCATCAGTGCCACAGCCAATGTTGGTAAATGCGGTATTCGTCACCATTGGGCCAACGAATGTTATCGTTGTTTAGCGAACGGTAGCAAAATACACAAAGGCCCATTGTTAGGCCTCAATGCTACAGCCAATGTTGGTAAATGCGATATTTGTCGTCATTGGGCCATCGGATGATATCGTCGATTAGCCAACGTTACCAAAATTAACAAAGGCCCATTGTTGGGTATCAGTGCCACAGCCAATGTTGGTAAATGCGATATTTGTCATCATTGGGCCATCGGATGATTTCCTTGACTAGCCAACGTTACCAAAATACACAAAGGCCCATTGTTGGGCATCCGTGCCACAGCCAATGTTGGTAAATGCGGTATTCGTCACCATTGGGCCAACGAATGTTATCGTTGTTTAGCGAACGGTAGCAAAATACACAAAGGCCCATTGTTGGGCATCACTGCCACTGCCAATGTTGGTAAATGCGATATATGTCATCATTGAGCCAACGAATATTATCGTTGTTTTACCAACGGTACCAAAATACACAAAGGCCCATTGTTGGGCATCTGTGCCACAGCGAATGTTGGTAAATGCGATGGTGGGCCAATACAAAATTAATGTTGGCTACGGAACGAACCTCATCCCAACGTTTTCCCTACCGTTGGCACCGTGGGCCCCAACGAAAATGCTACTAGGGTGTTGGCCGAACGTTAATTGCAATTGACTATTAACCAGTACAAATTGAACCGTAAACGGTAACGGACGGTTACAGTTGACGGTTCAATTTGTACTGGTTAGTGGTCAAGAATATTCAATTGCATTAACGTTTCGGCCAACACTGTGTACCCCGACGTCTACCTGTGATTTAATGATTAACTAAAAAACGTAAATAATGTATGTAGAAGGTATAAGTGGTACAATACATTCGCCATTATTGAAACACTATCATTCTCTATCGTATAGGCTGGTATAGGTGTAGGCCGTCCACCGTCCAATATGCTAAACTAAACTAAGGTAAAATTTAAATACATTTGTAATTAGGATACTTTATTTGACTTAATTATACTCGTAGATACATCATTATATAGTAACTCAAGTTCTTTCTGACACCGGTATTTACAAAGGAGTAACTATGATATCCTTATCTTTCTTATTATAACTGTCTTCTATATCCTGCAGCCTCCTTCCGTTCGTCTCAGGCAATATAAACGTTAAAACAACCGCACTCACACCCGTCACACAAGCAAAAGTGCCGTACATCACTGGTTGTCCTGACGTTAGCAACCCTGGGGTAAATTTAACACATATAGACAGTAAACCAAAACATATAACACCACTTAAACCAGACCCTATACCTCTCACCTTAGTTGGATACAGTTCTGCAATAAAAGTCCATCCTAAACTGGCCATGACGCTAGCTAAAGAAGTATATAGCACCAGAAGGGTTAAAGGCATTATAAATAAGTTTTTATAAGCGCCGCAAACCACCAAACCTAATAGAACCACAGTTGTCCCGTGAGCAACGGCTACAAACGTAAATTTCCGACGCATTTTCTTACCGAACAAGCAAATAACTATACTTGCCGCCACTCTTATCAAATCTACTGCCATTATAAGAAATAATGTGGCGATATGGCTTTCGCTAAACATAGTGCTTAATAAATCGTAAGCGTAAAATGGGAATGCGTTGATACCGCACATTTGGACTGTTAAGAAGATGAAGACAACGGTTATAGTTGGTCTTATAAATGCGCTACTACGTAATGTATCAAACAGTTCTTTTACACTGAATTTAGACGTTTTCCCTTTTTGTTTTTCAACCACATTTTGCAGTTCGCTTTCTGCTGTTGCCCCATTTCCTCTAAACCACCTAAAACATTCGACACCCTCCTCCACCCTTCCTTGAGTTATCAGCCAATAAGGGCTCTCTTTTATAAAGAAGAGCATCGGAAACAACATTGCACTGGGCGCGATACATATCAAAAGCGACGTCCTCCAGTAAATGAAAGAACCTATGACATGACTTAGGAGTACTCCTAGATTTAAAGCTAGAGATGGACATAGGAGTATGATGCCTCTGTATTTTGGGTCGCTTATTTCTCCCAGATAGATGATGGTGGTGGGGCGGACGGCGCCGTAGCTCAAACCAGTGAGAAACCTGAAATTAAATAAAGAATCTTATAAAAAATCATGTTGTCCGATAATGCTATCGTGATAGGTCCATACCTATAATTTGTTTACATTTGTTTAGGAGTTGTAAACATTGCAGTTTTTTGTTATACAACGCTACACGTCGACTTCGCACATTGTCGTAATTATTCACGAGCTTAAATAATAGTTTGCGAACCTCACTCAGTATAGACATTATGAATATTATTTAAAATAAACCCCTTATAAACCGCAAACAATTTGAAAATCAATTTGACAATATGTACCATTACATATACCATATTCTAAACATTATCTTAAACTTCTTAAAGGCTCAATTACAGGTGGATAAAAATGGCCCTCTTAATGAAACAGTATGGTTTGCCCTAAACATCGACTCATAGATATTTAGGTATTATGTTAGGAATACCTAGGCATTTTTTTGCGGACAGAAAACCTCCCTATATGGGTTAACCACTTCAGCCTTGAGTTTGTTAAATATGTATGTCAAGCATCTACGACAAGATATTTACATAAGTGGGTGCAAGATAATGTGATGCTATAAATATGTAAAATTCACTTTATCCAATACCGCACAACAACAACTTTAAGAGTAAAACTCTATTCAGAAAAAGGTTACCCCTTTTGATCATCGCTTAAGTAACTGGATTGGGTAATCGTTAATAATTAACCGTTATGCCTCACCACGCGAAATAGGCGCAATCTTATGGCGTCGTGTTGCGGAAACCAAGCTATAGTCGTTATGTACAGTCGACGTCAAAGATATGTTTACACTTTTGCACCTTACGCCTTTGGTAATAAGGCGAAAATTGTAAACATATCTTTGACGTCGACGGTACCTCCGAACAAAAACGTTTCCCTGATGATACACACAGACACAAATCCTTTCTCGTCTCCTCTTTTGACCCAGCTTATAGTGTTAGGAGATGAAAGATAAAAATGATGATGAGAAGATATGTGAGGGGAGATGAAAGTCTTAAAAAGCTGATCATTGTTGGTAACACGAAGGGCAAACGCGGCCGGGGTCGGTCTCCAACTAGATGGAACGATCAAGTCAAAGAGACCCCATCCTCAACCAACTTTTGCTCAAGAGACGCGATGAACAGGCACCGATGGAGGCAGATCATAAAAACCAGGTGTGGAGCATCTACATCAACCGATGATCACGATACTCAGTCATGCAGGAGCGACCACAGAGAGATAGTGTTAAGAAAAGCTCAAAGGATAGACTCAAAGGCACTAACCTTCCAACCATCATTGTAGGGAAGTCCTCAGCAAATGCCATGGCCAGCCAGCCTGCCATAAAGGGGAAGGCCAGGATAATATGGACAGTCCTCCTTCCGAAGCCGTCCAGTAACGTACCGACGCACACGCAGCCCAGGATCGATGAAATTGGAGCTATGGCCGCTGAAAATATCATTCATTGAATGAAAGGTAGTACAGACAGCAACACTCTTAAGCTTGCACCTTATGCTTTTTGTAATAAGGTCTACGAACTATCAGTTAAGAGTGTGGGCTAAGATGTGTATTTACCCTCGATAATTTAAAATAAAAATATCTTTAACTATAGTTTACTCTTTTGGCGGTAGTCATAAATGTCTGTCAAGTCTATCTTTATTAGAAAGGGTTTGCTAAGTTTTATGAATAAGGGGGTTTATTTTGTAGAGTTTTGTGGAACCACAGAAAATATTGGCCAGTCGTCTGCCGGATCATCAATCGCTCACTTCAAGTAGAATTTACAGTATCCCTAAACCTCGTGTTCTCACTTCTTTTGTGCAGCGCTTCTCGGCATTTCTCTTCCCGCACATTTACAATAAAGTAGTTAAAATTTGTGACATAAGGCACTGTAACGTATATGAGGCAAACATTCGTATACTAAACCTGCTAAAGTCTTGGAACTACGAGGAATCAGAAGAAATTCTGAATCCTTCCTAAGTGACCCCTAACTCCACGTACTCATAGGATTACTTCTTCATTCCTCGTGTTCAGTTTCAGTTTTTCATAACGCTCGAACACACTTAAATCTAATAAACTTTTACATTCATTACATTCTTAGATTTCATTCACACACTTTTCACTCCCTTCTCACAACAAGCTTACACACACACAAGTTCACACTCCTCTTTCTTTCCTAATTCCTTTTCTTATGTTTAATATAATTATAATTTTTTATCACTGGTAACTCGTGATGATCATGACCCCCGCGATACAGGCCATGCCTAGTGCGGGGTTCACTGTAACGTACCTGTTAAACTTTTATTGTCAATAAAATATTCTTATTCTTATTCTTATTATTCTAAGTAGGTTAGGTATTGTTTTCGTGTCTTACCATGGCGATCATAAAAAGGATGACGCAGTCAAAGTCAGGATTGCAGAAAATCATTAGATGAGGTTTCACGACCAGTCACTGTGAAGATCTATGGGAAGGTCTGAGACCAGCCACTTTTCAGCTAATATGATGTTAAATAGTAGTAAACCCTGGAGCCTTCGGAATCTGAAATACCTTTTGTGGAACATGCCGCGAACATTGAACAATTTTACGGTTTAGACTCAGTTGTTTTTATTAGAGATGCAACGGATAGTTGTTTGGCCGGATATCGGACCATCGGCCGAATATCCGGTATCCGGCCGCCGAATATTCGGCCAGCGGAACTATACATACATTTCGGTTTTTCAGGTGCGTATTCTGCAGGTTTGACCTGTTTCCTAGTGAACGTTCGCGCGGACACATTTCTAGGTTCGAAATGAGTGCGCGTGCAAGTCAGTGGAATGTATAAATTGCTTTAAAATAATAAACAAGTACGATTATGACCGTGTCTGTTTCTTAAATCCATTTTGTTTACTCCAAAATCAAGCAATGTTACTATCCGGTATCCGGCCGGATACTAGGTCAATATCCGGTATCCGGCCGGATAGTAAAAAACCGGCCGGATAGGCCGGATACCTGATAGTAACCGAATATCCGGTGCATCTCTAGTTTTTATTCACTCGCGCGACATGTTTCGGAGAGCTTAGGTCTCCTTTCTCAAGCACTAACAGTGTGAGCAGCGAACCATGAAAACTAACCTATCCAAGATCCAAAACCGGAGCCCCATGAGAGAGAAGAATCAAGCATCAGCTTCGGCAGCAGAACGGCACTGATGCCATTGGTCAGGCCCGCAGACAGGCAGAGAAGGCTTGACGCGAGGGTTGCCAGCACCTAAAATTTTATATTTTTGCTTGTTACCAACTTGTTACGGACTAAGTGTGGTAATATCTTTGTTCAGGTGTGATTTTTTCGATGGTGAATAATGTATGACAATTGTATGGTCTGTGCGGAAAGAGAAATCGTTGAATGTATGGGGCCCAATACATTCCACTACACGACTCTTCTCTTTCCGAACAGGCCGAGGTGGTAAATTCAACGTCACCTTTTTAAGCCTGGCAACTTCGGGTTTTTTGAACGTCAGTTGCATCCGGTATATAAATACCGGACAATACAGATTATAAAATCTGTCAAGCAATTTCCGTCAGTTCCGTCAGTAGAAAAGAGCGGCAAATTTAAAAAATGTAGCCGCGAAGGGTTATCCCATAGAAAATTTGAACTTCGCGCCTTTCTCTACTGACAAACTTGTTTGACCGGCTATAAATCAAAACATTTATAGAATAACCATAATAACCATGAAAAAGGACGTCACCTTTACAATTATCAGATTATCACTATAATTTCCATGATAACTTAAACGCGATAGTAATTAATTCGCGTAATATCTTGCATTTCAAGAAGAAAATACAAACACTTGAATGATGTCGACGGCAATTATCATTACTTGCCTATTATTAAGTTATTAACAAACTTCATTAGAGTTAGATCAATAAAAGTCTGCAGCGATTTTGATAGCCCACGCAGTGCAAGTGTAATTTTAAACGTCAAACCTCTATGAAATGTATAAAAGTATAAATAACACCAGCACTGTTTGGGCTATCAACATCGCTGCAGACTTCTTGGTTTAACTCTATCAATGTTGCAATTCATTGAAATTAAAGGGTTGGCAAAACTCTGTAACGTTGGTTGTTTCATTTAACCTGTATTTAACAATCATACATGAGTAGAAATTGCAGACATTACGTTCATCTATGTCACTTGGTTTTTTTGGGCCATTCAATATTCGTTCGTGACCCACCACCGGGTCGCGACCCATAGTTTGGGAATGCTGGTATATGCGGTTATCACCAGTGATCGGACAACTCATCGCAAAAATAAATATTAGTATGGAACATGATACAATTTTTTTAACAATTTTGAACTGTAGTTTTTGAGTATAATCTGAAAATTTTATAAAAATACTGTGTAAGGTTTACTCGGGTAATTCCGAAAATTACTAATACATATCTACTAAACGCGGCTACATCCAACATCCCGAGCCAACGGACGCGGGGAGGGAGATACTTGAACGTCATAGGGAGTGTTGCCAGAGCAAATAATGTAGCCGCGGTTTAGTAGATATTAGTAATTTTCGGAATATCCCGAATTTCGGAATTACCCGAGTAAACCTTACATAATATGAGTTTAATAAATCTTATATTTTGAAATATAAATGATTTTTGATGGTTTTGCGATGAGTTGTCTGATCACTGGTTATCACACTAATGCGCTGGTCTGCATCTACACACCGCTCCGCCGTGTGAACGAGAAATAAGTAACTATCTATGCACGAAATTCGTGTACACGAATATATTTAATAGCAATATCTTGCTCGCACGAAAGAGCGGCGTGCTCGTTAACATCCAATGTGAAAACCGCTTAAATAGGCATAAGCCACTTATAGGATGTCATCTCAGATAAAAAAACCTTTCAATTCGTCTGGGTTAACCTTGTTCATAACCGTAAAATAGGGTGAGTAGGGACAAAACTGACATTCAAACCTCGATCACATTTTATTTTTACATTTTATGCAAACTTAATTTTATTAATAAATGTTCCGGCCGTTTGTATTTTAGTTTTTTTATGATTTTAGGTACTTAGTTCCATTTCATAACTTTAACGATAAACACAAAATCCCTCCTCACCCCGTAGTCCCTCTTAGTTGGGGTGAGATGGGGTTTCATACAAAAGGTGATTTTGAAACGTTGTTGAACCGTTTTTTTTTATTATGAATATTACTATAGCTCCATTTGTAATAGGAATACATTATTTAGGTAGCAGTAGACTTTAAAAACCATCTCACCCCCCCCTGTCATCCCTTCTCTCCCCATTCATAACCCGACTCTCCTCGCAATCCCTACTCACCCCATTTTACGGAACTACCTATTCTAAATTTCAAATCGATAGCGTAAGTATTAGTTCTCGAGATATTTATCGATGTAACAGACAGGCAGACAGACAGAGTCGCACATACTTTTTACCTTTTTGGTACAGAACCCTAAAAATTACGGACCCACTTTCGTAATAGGTAATAGGTAAGAGATGAAAAAATGTATAGCCTAAAACTCACCTGTTTATATAAATGTTGAGAACCCCTGATTTCATTATTTATAATTCCCTCCAAAATATTTGTTTTCAATATCTTCATTAATAATACAATTATTTTTATTACGTTCATTAATAAATACAAACGGGTACAATAATGTGAGTATGTGACAGCTGTTTTTATAAGAATGAATAACTATGAAAATTGTTTTTTTTTTTAATTACTTTTAGCAAAACACGGCCACGCTTGACCGTACCTTGTTGCAAACTAAATTATCGGTTAATTAGTTGCCTTCTTATTACGATTCAGTTTAAACGATACTGGAAAATTGACATTTTCATAAGTGACCAACTGTGACTAACAACTGTATAAATCGAGTCTTTGGTGATTTTTGTTTCTATGGGGGCCGATTTTTGAATTTCGATCGCTCGATTTCGTGTTCTCCCTACTTATCTTCACTCCACTACTAACTAGCACAGAATAAATAATAGTACTAGGTACAGAAGACCTACTCTCTAACAAAACGCGTCTGTTACGATCAGGACAGATATGGCCGCTAGGTGGCGACAGCGCCACGCGCGGCTTATGGCTAGCCACCAAAATTGGTGTGGAAGTGGAACGGATGTACTTTTTAGCTACCTGTACGGCTACCACCAGTTTTGACATTGACATAACGCTCACGTTTACGTAACTTACTTTCTATGCATCTCGCTCGTACTGGCATATTAGTGCAAGAGAGATGTACAGAAAGTAAATTACGTAGACGTGAGCGTTAATGTCAACGTCAAAACTGGTGGTAGCCGTACTGTAGCAAAGCGACGAAATCGCGGAGTGAGCAAAGAATATAATACTCACTAGGGAGTGAGCCACGCCTGCTACTAGTACTAGGTACTTACTTGGCATTTAAATTCTACTAATAGAATTGACAACGGGTGGTCAATGCCAATAATAGATTCCCAATTTCTATCGCTCGTATTTCAAAAATAGCATTTCGCCGTTTTCGACATAATTATTTTCGAGTGAAACAATCGAGCGCTCGACGAAATTTTGTGGATTTCGTTTTTTTTGGATAATATTTGCCTGAATACAAGAGCTCCTCGTTCTAAATTCTAATTTGGAATAAATGTGCGTACCTACGGAATTTTTCAAATACATCATTTTCTATCTTTTCTATGGACCGTAACAAAACTGACAGCCAAGATTTGTATGAAAAACTGAGGACATTTTTTTTTTCAATAGTCCTCGTGACTTTCTGTGTCGAAATAACACAAAAGTTATGAAAACCCCCAGATATGTGGTATATACCTACCTCATCAACCAATCTAAAGAGGTGAAATCCGTGGAATGAAATGACCTGGTGCAGTGGTTCCCAAGGTTAACTAGGCTCCGAAGCACTACCACCAGTTTTGACATTGACAGATACGCTCGCGTCTAAGTAACCTACTTTCTATGCATCTCGCTCGTACTCGCATATTAGTGCAAGCGAGATGTATAGAAAGTAATTTACGTAGACGCGAGCGTATCTGTCAATGTCAAAACTGGTGGTAGCCGTACCGACCCACCTAATAAAAAAGAAAAAAGATAATAGACAAACTTTCACAGTTATTTTTATACACCACGTACTCAACTACTCCTTACAATTTCTCTCTTGCAAATCTAACCCTCGAATGCCCCCCAGCGGCAGGGGCCCAGCTTGCTCAACCGG
Organism: Cydia splendana; assembly: GCF_910591565.1. Classification (NCBI taxonomy): domain Eukaryota; kingdom Metazoa; phylum Arthropoda; class Insecta; order Lepidoptera; family Tortricidae; genus Cydia; species Cydia splendana. The sequence continues at coordinate 7,395,838 of NC_085981.1, read as the reverse complement.
CAAATTTCCCCACCGGTTGGTCAGCCGTGCTTGCACCAGATTGCCCGGTTTTTAGGGTTCCGTACCCAAAGGGTAAAACGGGACCCTATTACTAAGACTTCGCTGTCCGTCCGTCCGTCCGTCTGTCACCAGGCTGTATCTCACGAACCGTGATAGCTAGACAGTTGAAATTTTCACAGATGATGTATTTCTGTTGCCGCTATAACAACAAATACTAAAAACAGAATAAAATAAAGATTTAAATGGGGCTCCCATACAACAAACGTGAGTTTTGACCAAAGTTAAGCAACGTCGGGAGTGGTCAGTACTTGGATGGGTGACCGTTTTTTTTTTTTTGCTTTTTTTTTTTGTTTTTTTTATATGGTACGGAACCCTTCGTGCGCGAGTCCGACTCGCACTTGCCCGATTTTTAAACTGACCAATCACGGCAGTCGCTGTGGTGCCATCATCAAATAATTTACACTGATATTTAAAAGTACCTATAAGAACAGCCTTACATGATGCTATTATACCACATGCTACATTATAAACCATAGACAACGATTTATTTCACAGTAAATAAAACTGGTCTACACCAAACTACAAAAGTGACAGCTAGCTTTAAGTTTCTCAATATGGAGTGTAGAAGTAAGTGTACCTCTACCTTCCATATTTCTCAAAATACCCAAGTAAACAAATTAAATCTACTCATAATTAAGAGCCCATCAACGTGCACACTGCTTGAACTTTTTCTACTTTTGTGTGAAAATCTTAATGCGGTTCACATAATACATCTATAGTTCGTTTTTTTTAGCATTAGAAAGAACTTCGCAAAAGTAAGCTTGTGGTTCCAAATGCGGCACTTTTAGCGGTAATGATTTGAAGTAAATTATATGTATTGACCATGCTACATTAGATAATTCAATAATTATTAACAATTAAAGAGCCTGATAAAAACTGCTCGCTTGCTTCTGTGGAGTTCTTTCTAATGCTAAAAAAAATTGAGAGAGGCTGTATCAGGGACACAGCCGCTATGGCTGACGTGAAACGTGGTGTGGACCGCTAATGCGAAGGCCGAAGGCCGAGCTCCGCGTAGGGCCGAAGGCCCGAAGCGTCCAAGATGTCAGTGCTTAAACACATAACAATAGTACAAGTGTCTAAATGCGAAGGCCGAAGGCCGAGCTCCGCGTAGGGCCGAAGGCCCGAAGCGTCCAGGATTTAAGTGCTTTAAAATAGAACAATAGTACAAGTGTCTAAATGCGATGGCCGAAGGCCCGAAGCGTCCAGGATGTTAGTGCTCTAACATGGAACAATAGTACAAGTGTCTAAATGCGAAGGCCGAAGGCCAAGCTCCGCGTAGGGCTGAAGGCCCGAAGCGTCCAGGATGTTAGTTCATTAACACAGATTAATAGTACAAGTGTCTAAATGCGAAGGCCGAAGGCCGAGCTCCGCGTAGGGCCGAAGGCCCGAAGCGTCCAGGATGTTAGTGCTTTAGCACAGAGCAATAGTACAAGTGTCTAAATGCGAAGGCCGAAGGCCGAGCTCCGCGTAGGGCCGAAGGCCCGAAGCGTCCAAGACATCAGTGCTTTAGCACAGAACAATAGTACAAGTGTCTAAATGCGAAGGCCGAAGGCCGAGCTCCGCGTAGGGCCGAAGGCCCAAAGCATCCAGGACATCAGTGCTTTAGCACAGAACAATAATACAAGTGTCTAAATGCGAAGGCCGAAGGCCGAGCTCCGCGTAGGGCCGAAGGCCCGAAGCGTCCAGGATGTTAGTACTTTAACACAGAACAATAGTATAAGTGTCTAAATGCGAAGGCCGAAGGCCGAGCTCCGCGTAGGGCCGAAGGCCCGAAGCGTCCAGGATGATAGTGCTTTAGCACAGAGCAATAGCACGAGTGCCTAAACGCGAAGGCCGAAGGCCGAGCTCCGCGTAGGGCCGAAGGCCCGAAGCGTCCAGGACATCAGTGCTTTAGCACAGAACAATAGTACAAGTGTTTAAATGCGAAGGCCGAAGGCCGAGCTCCGCGTAGGGCCGAAGGCCCGAATCGTCCAGGATGTTAGTGCTTTAGCATAGAGCAACAGTACAAGTGTCTAAATGCGAAGGCCGAAGGCCGAGCTCCGCGTAGGGCCGCAGGCCCGAAGCGTCCAGGATGTTAGTGCTTTAAGACGGAACAATAGTACAAGAGTCCAAATGCGAAGGCCGAAGGCCGAGCTCCGCGTAGGGCCGAAGGCCCGAAGCGTCCAGGATGTTAGTTCTTTAGCACAGAGCAACAGTACAAGTGTCTAAGTGCGAAGGCCGAAGGCCGAGCTCCGCGTAGGGCCGAAGGCCCTTTAACACAGAACAATAGTCATCATCATCATCATATCAGCCTGAGGACGTCCACTGCTGGACATAGGCCTACATAGGCCAGAACAATAGTACAAGTGTCTAAATGCGAAGGCCGAAGGCCGAGCTCCGCGGAGGGCCGAAGGCCCGAAGCGTCCAGGACATAAGTGCTTTAGCAGGGAACAATAGTACAAGTGTCTAAACGCGAAGGCCAAGCTCCGCGTAGGTCCGAAGGCCCGATGCGTCCAGGATGTTAGTGCTTTAATACAGAACAATAGTATAAATGTCTAAGTGCAAAGGCCGAAGGCCAAGCACTGCATAGGACCGAAGGCTCGAAATGTCCAGGATGACAATGCTTTATCACAGAACAATAGTACAAGTGTCAATGCGAAGGCCGAAGGCCGAGCTCCGCGTAGGGTCGAAGGCCCGAAGCGTCCAGGATGTCAGTGGTTAAACACAGAACTGACAGACTGGACGCTTCGGGCCTTCGGACCTACGCGGAGCTCGGTCTTCGGCCTTCGCATTTAGTTAGACTCTTGTACTATTGCTTTGTGTTTGAATACCGAAGTCGCGCATCTCGCGAATGCGTGATGTATTATAATAATTTTGAGTAATATCTTAAATTTTATCTGTAAAGATTATTTGGGGTCATAATGATTCACTGTATCTAAATGAACTTGAATACATCATTTGATGGGTAATTTTAAAATAATTAATTTTGGAGTAATTAATGTAACGTTTAGGTACAATTTTTTTGTAAATAACACACCAAAATTATGAGAATAGATACGGGTAATACACGTTTTATAGCAAACCCGTTCGTGTCTTTCCTGTAGCCATCGCAAATTTAAGGGAATCTAAAAGCAATTTTTTACGCAGCACCTTTACAGGCGGAATATTTTATTCAGTAAGTACTTGAGACTCAAATGAGAAAAACGGGATATATATGTACCACAGTCGTTACCCCAGGTACATCAGAAAGTACCCAACTAAGATAGATAGTACCTAATTAGCAATAAGAACTCGAGATTGTCAAGCATCCGTTATGTGTTCTATCAAAGTAACTCGCGCCGCCGCGCCGCACAGTGGTTCGGGTTGTATGGGCGCGCGGAATTAATTGTTTTTAAGAATAGGTGGGATTATAAAACACGTGTAATGTGGTTTTATCGATAGAAATAGGTAAAATATATAATATAAATATAAATATATTTTTAAATATTAGAAATTTATATTAAAATCATCAAAAATATACTATAAAATACAAAATAATGAAAACATTTACATTAACATACTTGTATAATAATTCAAAAATGGCTTACAGAATAAAATTGCAATAAATTGAGTATATAATAAAAATAAGTACTAGTATAAATAAATAAAAAAGGCTTTAAATTAATTATTTTCTACAATAAATTGTTGTATTACGTCGTGCTCTCGTCCTGTTTTTTTATAAATATTTTTTGCTCTTAAGCTATAAATAAAAGGGTCAGAAGATGTCAACAGCATGTTTATGATATCTTCGTTCGCAGATTCCCTTGAGCATTTCCTCAATAATGGTACAACCGGCGATAATCCTTATCATTCCAATAAGTAGAGCAGCAGCGCATATTATTTTACTTCCATGGGTCAGTATTATGTGTACTGTATTTGGCATATATTACCATCTGTACAAGCCAACGAATATGTCAGCTGTTTTATTGCAGTACCTAATCTCCAAAATATTCAGCATCTATTGTGGCACCAGAGTTAATTGCCTGTAATATTACTGAAAACCGGTGAATCAGTTCTTCATCTACCCCCGTAATTTTCGCAACTAAACTTGGGTTACTGAAAAATCTCCTGGAGGTATTACCATCACTAGATGACCCCATACCTCGCTTGACGATGTCAACTTTCAAACCCAATCTTTCGTACAACTTTTTTGGAATTCTCTTCTTTTCTGCTTCTTTTTGTGGCCGTGTGTCTGCATTTGTACTCCATTTACAAAATGACTTATTGTAGGCTATGTGTTGGATATTTAATTCTCAGGCTTTCAATACACTTATGCACATCCCGGTCACTTGAGACAGCAATTTCAACTAACTCTGCATTTAAAATGCTGAAACTTGCCATAACTACTAAGTAGGTACAATAACGCAAAAAAACAGTGTTATTTTGTCGAATCGATAATTGTAAATAAAGAAGAAGATAATAATGTATGCATTTTATACCCAAAATCAAGATATTTATTTATTAATCACCCTCAATAAGGTGTTAACCTCATTAAGATGTTTCCTTACATTAAGTACGCTCATTAGTTATATGGTCATTATTCAAATGTTTGCAGGCCCCGGCAGTTGGAATCAATTAAGTAATTATCTCAAATACTTAAGGTATCATTTGTGCTATTTTTCGATGGAGCGGTCGCTGGCGGAAGGAAGTAATACTCTTTTGAATAATGAAAATTGGCAAAATAATGACTATGTTGTTTTCGCCCAAGCCATACTCAAATGAAGCCACAAAGTCACTAACATTATATAACGTATAAATAGCTTAATATATGCTCCTGTAACTAAAATAAATATTTTGTATACTTTAGCGCTGGTTTCAGAAATATATGACCTGCAATAAACAAGTTTTTTGACGGAACATTGGCATGTGTACAGCATCGTGTACTTTGGACTATTAATTTATTACTAAATAATACACCAAAATGAAAATCCTTTGACTATAGAGCTACACAAGTATTCTACTTTTAGATTTAAGACATACGAATGGCTAAAGCTGACCTGTAAAATTCGGACTTTATTCCGCTCTTGAACCAATGTGCGCCGCCATAGATTCTAATGCATTATTTGAGGATATTAGCATGTATTACTAGGATAAAAGTGGTATTCAAAGAACTGTTTTTGCTTTATCTTACTACTTCAGGTATTTTGCGTCAGTTTTGTGCCTTAATTTTCGCACACTGTGGCCTCAAACAAGAGCAGTGATAAAAATTCTGTAAAAACTGTCACATTTTTATGTTTTAGCAGCTTATTATAATTCCACGTTCTTTATTTTACTCATTATTCATTAAAATAAAATAAGATCTATCAAATGGCACCAATTTTACCGAAATCGGTTAATGGGCTGATGAGTCATTACTAAATGAACACTGAAAATAGGGGTAATTTTAGCTCCGAATACGTCGTGTCTAGCGCAGAATCAGCGCCATCTATGTCAGCGGCACGTACTGTTCCGAGTAATGGCTACTTTCTTCTATATATCTATACCAAAACTATGTTTGTAGGTATTATAGTTTCTGAGATATAAGCCGCCGCGCCATAACACTTTTCGTTACACTTGGTTTTTGGTCCGGGTCCGGCACCTCTACTACGGGTTTTTAAAGGCGTTTCACGTCAAAAAAAACGAACTATACTTACCAAGTTTCAACAGTATAGTTCTTATAGTTTCGGAAAAAAGTGGCTGTGACATACACGGACAGACAGACAGACGGACAGACATGACGAATCCATAAGGGTTCCGTTTTTTTCCATTTGGCTACGGAACCCTAAAAACTAGTTTGATGTATTCAAAAGGTACTTAAATACAAAATACAGTACGTTGCGGCCCCCTTTTTTAAATATCTTTCGTTAAATCAAAATAATCACGATTATTTAGCAGTGGCGCTAGTGTGCACGTTGATGGCTCTTAAAAAACATCACACAAGTATGTCAGTAGAAAAAGGCGCGAAATTCAAATTTTCTATGGGAAGATAGCTCTTCGCGTCTACATTTTTTCAATTTGGCCGAGTATAAAAAACCAATCCACTGAAAAGCATAAAATATTTTTTTTATATTTCCCACCCCTATCCTTGTCCAGTCCCTATAGTCCCGTCAAAGCTTTCTGCCAAAAAGTATACCTAATAATCGCGGATAAACATACATACGTACAATCGGGTCAAACTGAGAACCCCCTTTTTTTTAAGGCGGTTAAATACCGCCAAATTCGAGACACACCTCTTAGCCGTCTTAAAAAGGGCATTAAATATAATTAACACATTACACATTAAATATAGGTAACACTCAGATTCCCTAGTAGTTTCAGCGCCCACTCAATATTCGCTCGCTACCCACTACCCACCAATGGGTCGCGAATAGTTTGGGGAATGCTGCCCTGCCGGATTTTTTCCCTTTGCCCTCAAATACCATTTAACCGTGGCATGACTTAGAAGCAGTAAAATATACATAAAATGTACCTTGCGTAGATTAGGCCAGCCTTTTAAATGTAGCTAGTTAATGTACCTATTACATCGTATGTTAGTACGTGTAGGTACACATATATGGGAGTATAATATATACTGACGAAGGGTTTCTGCCGCGATCCTTCGCAATTTCCGAAAATAAATTAGCCTACGTAGGCTACGTCCATAAAATGATTAAATTTTCTAATTACTTACCAGATTTCATCAGAATCGTGTTGCCCGATGTGATTTTTAAAGGACATATTCCATTTTTAGCAAGCTATCAATAAAAAGCAATAAAAAGCCTGGATATAGGTTGAGGTTACAACTTATACTGAAAATTCCTTTTTTTTTTACTCAAAACGTGAACCAAAGGAAAATCAACTCTATTTTCCAAACAACTTGGTTTAAATTCCAATGGCTTTAAACCGAGTAGGTAGGTATGTAAGTGTTGCTGTTTGTACTAAAGATACTGGGATTCTTTGAAAATAAAAAATACGTTGCGCGCTCGTCTCTCGCAAATCGCTAGTGTGATAGGGCCCTAAAGCAAGTACGGTAGAACGGGGTGACTTTCAAATGCAGGGGCGACTTTAAAATTCTAGTTTTTAAGCCATAATAATATTTATGCGAGATTTTTTACAGTAGGTGAATATGAATATACTTATAAATACTCGTAGTAATCTAACTAGTTACAGGAACATTTTCAGTAAATAATGAATAATGGTAATTCTCTATGGCCGTTTTAAATCTATCAAAGTAACCCCAAATTTTCCAGTCACCCCGGTCTACGGAAGTTACAATCACGTGTGAAAATATCGATCCGGACAAAGTGCCAAAAATATGTATACAAATTATACAATACACTACGAGTAGTACCAGTTCCCCAGGTACTTTACATATTTTTTGGCACTTCGTATCCATATCGATATTTTCAGACGTGACTGTACATGAGACAATACAATTATATTTGTACTTAGTCCGTGGTAAACTATTGTAGTTGTCCTCAGTTCTGCCATAGAACGTCGCGAATTTAATAGCTAGAAAGAAAAAGAAAAAACCCCGCCGCTGGCAACATTATATATCAGTTTTTAGTTTCGCGCCAACGCGGAACGTCACGCGAAACCGGTTTCGGTGTGATAAATTGTTTTTTTCCAACGTTTTTCAGTGAAATTTCAGGAATACAGACCAATTATTATGTCTAAAATGATAAGTGGAGGTTTGAATTACTATAAAAAGAAGAGTAGTTATGAAGATCTACGAAATTTGGAGAAATTTACTTATGACGCTACGACGTTTCCGTCATCCAAACAATGTTTTTGTTACATACAAATACTATTACTGGCATAGTATGTTATATTATGCCCTGTTTTCCGGTGGAAAACAAATTTTTTGTGACCATATACGAATGATATAGCAGGAGATCTAAGGTCCCGTTTTCTAAGGGGACCTTGCATTTTGGAGACAAAGCAAACCGGTTGGAACAGGTGTTCCTGGGGGTGACCTGAGCTGATTAAGCCCGGTTGCCAAGAGGTTCCCCCCAGCAGGTGGGCAGGGGAGGGTGGGGAAAAGTGCCTCCGGCGCGCCTCACTCTAAGCTTTATATCTGCATACATCTCGCAACTATATCAAGTTTGGTGTCATTTTCGTATAGTTCGAGGATGAAAAATTCATTTCTGTGACTAAATTTTCACTCACCCATAAAAAAAATTCAATAAATTCAAAATTCAGAAAAAATCTTTTAGTTTTTTTTTCGAAAATTCTCTACAAAATTATACTATGAGTATTTTCTCTAGAAAAAAAATACCTGTTAATAGCCCAGTTATCCTACTATACAGAATAGTAAACTTGTCAAACATTTTTTTTCATAACTCTGTTAAAAAAAATGTTTTGTGTCGCGCGGCGTACCTGCATTGTAAGAGCGGTATGCAACGTTTAGCATTTTTAAGTATGTTTAGATGATTTCTGATTACATTAATAAATTACTTCTGGACGTAATATATATACAAATATAAATTAAATATATAAATAAAGATGTTGCGAAAACTTTCGCTAATAGAGTTAAGTATTATAAATGTGAAAAATTTTACATAGGAGATGTTTGACAAAAAATGCGGGTTAAAATAAGATATATATTGTTCCTAATTGCCATTACATGCCCATGGGACTGTGCATTTTAGGTTTTTTTTAACGCAGTTGCACCTCCCTGCGCATTTTGTTTTGCAGCGGCAATGAATAAGCTCTAAACAAGCAGCAGCCGCCGCAGGTAGGCTTGTCCATATGGGCTCCCAATAACCATGTTGTTTGGACCAGCCTCAGTCAGCAGGGCATGGTGGCTGTTGCTGAAGGGCTATAATCTGTCCCCCAACATAGACCAAATCCTACACCGGAACATGCGACACAACTGAAAACCGCCGTGTCGCCGAAATAATTTCTGCACCTTGTCAACCTGGTTGACAAGGTGCAGAAAACCCTAGAGGAAAAGCAAACCGCTCTATGTGCGTTCCTTGATGTTGAAGGTGCTTTCGACAATACGCCCACAGAGACCATACTCAATGGTATGAAATCAAAGGGAGTAGACGAAACCACCAGATGGGTACATAGCATGCTCTCGAACAGAGTAGCCACTCTGACCATCAATACTATATATAGAGCATGAATTTTGTACCACTAAAGGGTGCCTACAAGGAGGCGTTTTATCCCCACTATTGTGGACCCTAGCAGTGGACCAACTTCTTGCAATCATGTCAGGCCAAGACTTTGATACACAAGGATATGCCGACGACCTTGTAGTCATCGTCAAAGGCCCTTGCCTCAACACAATATCCAACCTAATGCAAGGAGCTCTAAACACAATATTCAAATGGTGTAGAGAAAATGACTTGTCCATTAATCCGAGCAAGACTGTAATAGCCATTTAACCATTCACAAGGAAACGGAAGCTTGATAAACTCACAAAACCAAGACTTAATGGACAAATAATACCGTTCTCGGCAGAGGTCACCTTCGACCAAAAGTTAACATGGAACCCTCACCTGAGAAACATTATACAAAAAGCGAAAATGGCCATGTGGTCATGCTGTCGAATGGCAGGAGCAAGATGGGGCTTAAGACCCAAATTGCTATGTTATACACAGCGGTAGTGAGGCCAATTGTCACCTACGCCTTCGCAGTCTGGTGTAACAAAACCAGCCAAAAGACAGCAATAGACACTCTAAACAGCCTGCAACGCACGGCTTGTTTAACAGTAACAGGCGCCTACTCCTCGACACCGGGAGCGGCCCTAGATGCACTGCTGGACATCATACCACTCCACTTGCAGGTGCAAAAGGAGGCCAAGCAGTGCGTCTACAGAATATGCACGCTAAACATGTCAAAATGGCGCTCTCAGGCATTAACCAATCTAAAGGCCTGGGTTTTTGCGAATAGAACCCTTAGCATGCCCACTGATGACACGCACACCGAATGTCATCTCACCAAACTGTACACAGTAGAAATACCTCCTAGAGACAAATGGATCAACAACCAAATGTACGTCGAAGAGGGAAGCCACATCTGATATACAGATGGTTCCAAGAAAGGCAATGATGTAGGATGTGGGATCTATGGTGAGAGATCTAAGCTCAGAGCTAGCGTCAGCATGGGCACACTGACCTCAATTTTCCAGGCAGAAGTCTTCGCCATCAACAAATGTGCGGAGATCAACCTGGATAGAAACCTAAGAAAGACACCAGCATATCTACATCAACTCAGACAGCCAGGCTGCTCCGCTGGCACTAGAATCCCTTGAATCAAACTCAAAACTAGTCCAGAACTGTAAAACAAACCTAAATGCACTGGCTTACTCTAACAAAGTTACACTTAGATGGGTACCAGGGCACTCCGACATTAACGGAAACGAAGAAGCGGACCAACTTGCTAGAAAGGGCGCATATGCAACATATGTTTCAAATTGGCAAGAAACAAGATGCGACATGCAGGTTCTGTCAAGAGTCAGAGGAGACTGCGATGCACATTCTCTGTTCTTGTGGACCACTAATGTCAAAAAGAAGTACCTACCTAGGGCGTCATGTAGTGAGGTACAAAACATTACGGCCCAAAGAATCTGGAACTTTCTGGATGCAACGGGCATTAGTAATGAACTTAAAGGGCCGTGACAATAGATCAATGCTGATCAATGCGACACTCAAGGGCCCACAACACCACAATAATAATAATAATGTCCCGCGGGGGCAGCTTGTGGCGAGCTGACGGTGAGTGGCGACACCGCGGATCCCTATTCCAGAGGGCCCTGTCATGTGGCCCTCGCCCCTGTGCTTGCCTTGATTGGGCGGCCAGAATGGAGTCGCAAGAGCGGGACCTATGCTCCAGGTTGGAAGTGTAAAATGTCATAACGCCGGCGGCCTGCTGAACGGATTACCGGGATCTGGCTACCGCACACTCACCTCTCGACAACCTCACAGCCACTCCAAAGTGTTGCCCTGTTGTCGCACTGTGCGTGCGGCCATTGCGAATCACCACCTGTCATTTACAATTTTGAAACTGATTGTCACGGCAGGTGTCCGCTAGTCGCTCCCATAGCCTATTATCCAGCCCAACCAACTTTCAAATCTATAGCTCATGACCTTAGTTCCCATCGCAGCACAAAAGTGCTGCACTGCAATAGTCTTTGCACCTGGCGGGGACCATCTCCGGATGTATCACATTGTGCGTTCGGGGATATTATCCACCATATAAGGGATACATGATCCCTTGCTTTTAGATTAAAGTGCCTTAAAGGGCCTCTGCGCTGTTGGCTTTGGCCCCACGTACGCCTCCCAAAGGTCCGGGACCCCATGGTCCATACAAATAATAATGATAATTTTATCACATTTATAATACTTAACTCTGTTGGCGAAAGTTTTCCCAACATCTTTATTTATATATTTAATTTATATTTGTATATATATCACGTCCAGAAGTAATTTATTAATGTAATCTACAACCAGAAGAATAACAACTTATCAGAAATCATCTAAACATACTTAAAAATCCTAAACGCTGCATACCGCTCTTACAATGCAGGTACGCCGCGCGACACAAAACATTTTTTTTAACAGAGTTATGAAAAAAAATGTTTGACAAGTTTACTATTCTGTATAGAAGGATAACTGGGCTATACACAGGTTTTTTTTTCTAGAGCAAATCCTCATAGTTTAAATTTTATAGAGGATTTACGAAAAAAAAAATAAAAGATTTTTTTTGAATTTTAAATTTCTCGAATTTTTTGTATGGGTGAGTGAAAATTTAGTCACAGAAATGAATTCTTCATCCTCGAATTACACGAAAAAGACACCAAACTTGATATAGTTGCGAGATGTATGCAGATATAAGGCTTAGAGTGAGGCGCGCCGGAGGCACTTTTCCCCCCCTCCCCTGCCCACCTGCTGGGGCGAACCTCTTGGCAACCGGGCTTAATCAGCTCAGATCACACCCAGGAACACCTGTTCCAAGCGGTTTGCTTTGTCTCCAAAATGCAAGGTGGTGGACCTTAGATCCCCTACTAATAATAACAATGATTATAGAAGTTATCATAACCTAATCATAACCTGTCAGCAATACTGCGTTGCAGTAACTTCAGTCTCAAAGATTGTTTATTCACGATCACGATTTTACTCTGATCGCCTTTTCACTCTTTTCCGTTGGAAAAGGGTGCTTTTCCGTTGGAAAAGTATGCACATTTTGAAACTTACAAGGCATCATCTTTAATTCCGGTGGAAGACAAGATACAGAAATAAAATATACTCAGTCACTCGTTGAGTGAACATATACAGTATAAATCTGTACATATACTATTACAACATAATATGTTATATTATGTTTTCCTCCCGGTGGGAGAGAAGTGCATAATGTTTGCAAGGTATGTAAATAAAGGACCATTGATACCCTACCTTTAATTTTTTCCAGCAACTGAATATTCATTCATTCTGACCCGTTGGGCTAATGTGACTTAAGTACATTTCAACAGATGTTTTAGTCCAAGAAGAACCAATTTGTACTAATTCCCATTTCCACTTTTTGTTGGAACTCTAAACGGTTGGGTTACCGATACCGATACATTTCGATGAGCCTGGTATACAAGATTTACTATATCTGTCCTTGCCCTAATTTAGGGTGCCAGTAAATGTTAGTTCTGGTCATACAATTATCTGAAATGAACTTCAGACTCAAAATTTGTTTTCATTATTAAAGAGTATATTAGAAGTTGTTTTTTACAAAACTGGAAATTGGTCCAAAATAACACACAGAAGAGGAATAACAAATAAGAAACAAAAAAGATGAAGTCCCCAACTTAAATTCCATTAATTGAGGATATTTTAAAACTTGTTGGATATACCTACAATCCAAGTTTGATGTTATGCTGGAAATACCAAGTACAAACAATATAACATAGACTGGACACGGACATAAAGGGAACCCTTTTGAATAAAACTATTAAATATATCAGGGATTGGAAGAAAATTTACAACAACTGAAGAACAGTCCTTAGTAATGGTAGACATTACCGTCCCTGCTGTCACTGTCTGATAATGAGTTCAATTTTTTATATGCTCAGATACAAATAATATCTATAATAAACATATCTGTTATATGCATCCACATTACATACAGGTGTTCGACAGAGGTGGAGTGTCTGTGTAAAATACAAAGTATTGAGTGCTAATGGTAATTGATTCATGCACTAAAGGATCAGTCTATTTTGGTAAGTAGTAAATAAATACCCGGTATTAAGATACCATCAGGTGGATGTCAGCAAAATTCTCAAATTATTGAGTGCTTTAATGAACAGATACTGATACTAGTATCATGGTTCTTATAAGTTTCCTATACAAAGTCATACAAGTCAGAGTATTATGACTCAAGCTGTCATAGTAAGTACAATACAACACAGTACTTAATATCTTACAACATCCAAATTATTTCCTCTCTTTCATGACATGTGACAAATGTCAAGTGGATTTGATTACTAATGATGATTCATGCTATAATACTATATAGGCATATTGCCGGCAGAAGGCGTCATTAATAAGACATTTTATTAAAATATCTATTTATTTCAGTGACTTTGATCACACAAATCGAAAACCCAAGATGGATAATTGGGGAATATAAGGTTTTTTCAACTTTATGGTATAATTTATGTGTATAATTTTAATATTACACAATTACTATTACATGAGTAGAAACACCAAGATAAATTTTAAGCGGGATAATTAAAAATAGATAATCATAATAATATATATTCTCGGGCCTAACTAGAGTTTATTACAAGATATATACAAATGTATACTCATATGATGGACCTTGCACCTAAGAAACAACCACCAAGAAGGGTTTGCCTAGGCCTTAATATAGTTTTCCTTATGAACTGTATTAAGTATAACAGTCTTTTTTGAGACTATACATAGATCTTCTTATTCTATTTTGATTCTTCAATAAGATAAGTGTCTAAAATCTATAGGTATTGCAGAATACACAGTGCAATGCAGGTTTGCATCTACCTATATGTATAGCAGACTATGTTACAGCAGTGGATTATATACTGTTTTTTGAATTGTGTGCCATGCCATGAAGATGGAGATTTCAATGCCAATGTTAGTAAAAAGATCCAATTTTTCCTTGGAGATATTGACATAATCCATTAAATAGCAATAAAATATAATAAATATCCAACTAACTTCACATATTTTAATGTGAGTCCTATATAATAAATATAACTATGTATATACCATTCATAAAACATTTACTTATTACAATTGCTCAGAGAAAGAATAATATAAATTTCAATCACATGAAGATGTACCAATACATCACAAATAAGAATGACACCCTTAAAGATGACAATGATAAATCTTTATTTTGGTCTTTTTAGTCTATTTACCTGACTTCACTAGGTGTTCAATAAGATGGTTCTAAGAGATACACTTAAAATACTTAATTTAATTATTAGTGTGTTTATTTAATACCAACATTACCAACAATAATATTTAGGATGTAGATACTTACATATATATAATTTATGTCTATTAAAATATTAGAAAAATCAGGTTCTGAAAATGGTTAATGTCTAGTAAGACATTAACCATAAGAGATAGTAATCTCTTTTCTTATGATAACAGCTTTTTTATAACATCTCTAACTATTCAAGGATAACCAGTCATTTGAGATACAAATATCACAAAGTAATTACAATCTGAGCCCTATGTATATATAGATTGAATGGTCCTGAAAATAAAAAGCAGGAAACACTTCATAATACTTAGACATGTCCCATCTGTACCTTAAGCAAGGTGATTCACTCTTCATCATGCTATAAAAGAAGCTGGAAAACCACGATGTTACCACCACAGGATTGGGAGTTATAGATATATATAGTCATTTTAGATTTAGATTGATAACAATTTTGAGATATTGATCTCCACTTTCGTAACTATTAAGAGACTTAAAATATAGGTACTGAATGACTTGCTGATAGGTGGATTATATGGAATTATCATTATACAAGGAAAAGACTTAGGTGTATTATACTTTTCTCTATATCCAAGAATCTTACCTTTATGAGAAGATGAAATATTTATTTATATATCTAACTAAGGCGTTAGATTTTAATAAGGCTGAGTGAATATATTTCCCAATTTACCACGTCGTTTTTAAACCTTATGTCAAAGTGATAAGGTGCAATTTTCAATAATATATGCCCGTTAAAGGGTTAATTATAACAAATTTAATATATTTTATTTCATCTTTGTTAACATGCATGCCTGTAACTACTTCATAGTCGACCATAGACTTGGTCTATTCCTTATTCTGTCGCCGCACACGCACGCTACTAGACGTAGTTACTTCGTTTTAGCTCTCAGTTATTAAATCCGTATGGATTAATGCTACGACTAACGATTTATCGCGTAATATCGCAATGAAAAAGTGTTAGTGATTCCATGATTCTCTCCAACGTATCCACAATTAGCCGCATTCACAACATTTGTGACGAATGGATCAACGTATAAGTACTATTTAGATAATTATTTACTTTAATTGTAGATACGCACCAAATTAAATTAGGATCGATTTGAAAGTTCAAGGAGAGTTTGACTTAACATATGTATACTTACATATAATATAATGCTGTTAATTTACCATTTCATAAGTCTTGTCAACAGTTACAGTGACAATTATAAATAGTGCTAACTTATTGAATAAAATGAAATTTTTATAACGAAGATATAATTAATGATAATTATAATAGAGCGTGTGTGAGAGAGACAGAGGATAAAGAAGATTAGTGTGATTGACTTCAACAACAAGAGTGCAGTTTTCATCTGATAAATATTAATTATTGTTTTTCAAGGCGCGCCTTGGCCCAAATGACAAAAACAAATCATAGTTTATTTAAATACATAACTTGCGATGTACAGTCACCTGCAATAATATGTTACTCTTCGAGGGCTGCAAAAATATCTGACACGGCCTTATCTGTAGAGCCATAAGAGCGTGTCACATATTTTTGCGGCCTTCGAAGAGTAACATATTATTGCAGGTGACTGTACCTACCTATAATAACTATACAACTATATATTATTATTAAATACTTATTGTGTGGGTAATTTGATTATTCCAGAACAAGAATAAATTACAAACTAATTTGGTTCTAGTATGAGCACGCAAATTATTTAGGCAACTCATGATACTCATGATAATTAGTAATGTCGTGTAATTACTCACGTTTTGTCTGGTCTTACAGACATTAAGTCTGTAATCTGTAATAGCGAGGTACCTTTCTAGAGCTTAAAGAGAACAGCGAATCTCAGCTAGGTAATTGAAAGTTACTCGTATTATTATATCAAAGTTTTCTCTTACATATTATGCCTAAATCATAACCATTTTTATAATAATTAGTGACTAATAGGTAGTTACAGATATTTCAAAGCAGGCTCTCATGAGCCATGCTTGATGATGAGGAGATATTTCCAAAGATCAAGAGTTCTCGAAAACTATCCTTAGGTCTGTTACTAATTCCATAACGCAGTTCCATAATTTTGGTAATAATAAGGTTCCACTTGTTTCTTAACTGTGTATTTTCAATAATTATATATTATGAATATGGGACACAAGTATGTTCCTGAGAGGCTAAACGTTATATCATTACGAGTTATTTATTGATGTTAAATTCTCTAAACATCTACAATAGTTTACCACGGACTAAGTACAAATATAATTACAGGATTAAACGAACTTACCTGAAGTGAAGTTCTATCCTGATTATATGAAGTACTTAGTCCGTGGTAGGAGCTTCCCTCCCTCCCAAGTTAACATTCATTTTGTTAACTTCTTCCCTTGTTAGCCTCTCGATTTTGCTCTAAACTTACTGATATATAATGTTGCCAGCGGCGGGGTTTTTTCTTTTTCTTTCTAGCTATTAAATTCGCGACGTTCTATGGCAGAACTGAGGACAACTACAATAGTTTACCACGTTTACTTCATATAATCAGGATAGAACTTCACTTCAGGTAAGTTCGTTTAATCCTGTAATTATAGGAAAGTGATAGGGGGCTGTCCATAAATTACGTCATCGATTTTTGACGATTTTTGACCCCCCCCCCCCTATAATCATCCAAAAATCATGCTTCAAATGACCCCATTTCCTCCTACTTCATGCTACCGTCATCCGATGTCCAGACCCCCCCCCCCCTAATTTGAAATGACGTAATTTATGAATAGCCCCTAGGTTACAGTGACGGATAGGGTACCTAGGTAATATAGGGTATAGGGACCGTTCAGGTGTGAAGCGAGTAAAACAATATAAGTATTAACAAATCTTATTTATTAGAACTTAAACAATCAGTCTTCCTATAGGAATGAGATACGATACGAGTATCACCAAATCAAATTAAAAGAACTAAATTACTTGTTAGTATTATCTCCATTGGCGTTTTCCTTCAGTTCCTTGCGAACGGGGCCGGTTTGCGCGATCGGTACCTTGCGTTCACCCTGGATCTCGGGAGGCACGACTCTCGGAGCAGTCACGGATAGCACACCATCGGACGAAAGACGAGATTCAACGGTCTCGGGCGTACAGCCTTCAGGCAACGCGTAGCGACGCTTAAACTGACGCGAAATGTAACCATGCTGATCTTTCTTCTCTTCGTGCTTCCCTTCAACCACTATGTAACCGTCAGTAGTCTTCACAGAAATCTCCTCCGGCGAGAAATGTTGCACGTCCAAGTTGATCTGGAACTTGTCTTTGTCGGCCTTGATGCTCGAGCCGAGATCGCGAGCAGCGGTAGCTAGCTGACGCCACGGGCGGTAGTACTCCCGGCTCATCAAGGGTCCAACGGTAGCGCTTAGAATGTCGTCCGGAGTCAACGCCAAGCCGAAATGCTGGTCCATCAACCGGCAGGGACGCTCGAGCTCGTAATCAAACAGGAACGGAAGCAGAGACATTTTTCTTGGTTCAAATAAACGCTTCTTGAAATAAATCGTGTGCTTTCAACAGCAATTGATGCAGAAGAACGAAATGAAGGCGTAATTTGCACTTGTTTCGAATCGTTTCGAACTCAACCGTTGTTTGAATTTGAATGACGTTCGACTGGCCCGCGCTGCGCGCTTTTATGTGCAGTGGCGCCCTCTCGAAACGAGTAGAATTTTCGCGATGGCAGGGGCGCTCAGGTTTGGGGTCGCTCGCTTCAATTATTTTATTTACAAGAAAAATATAGCTATTTTTGTGAAGAATATTAGTTGAATGTTTGCAATTAATGTGATACAAATATCTATAAGGACGTAACTAAATATTGTAAAATGGATAATTCTAAATTTTTTTACTCATATATTGACGCATATATTTCTTTCACTTTCCATAATTAAGTAGTCCTGTTATATAACACAAATAACAGGTAATTTCCGCTTTGTAACGCTTTATTGAGTCGCTAACTTTGCATAATGTGCTCATTTTATGAAACTAAATTGACGCGTTGAACCTGCAATCTAAAAGGCCTAACTGAATTTTCAGGTTCTTCCGCTAGCTAAAACATTCATAAAAATCATCATGTTCATCCAACTGACTGAACTGATCTATGATTGATGATGTAACTGGCTTTAATGGTTAAGCTCGCGTAGCAACACTTTTTGAAACTAGTTTGATCGCCCAGACGCCCACTTCACCTTCAATAGATAACAAATATCTATTTAAATATGTAGTAGGTAGTTCTAGAATTAAAAATTTGCAAATAAGTGAGTCAAAAGACTATAAAATAAATTTATTGAAACATACTAAGTTACGACCTATTTGTCCAAACTGAAATACTTGTATCCCCGAAAAAGGCGTACCTATGTCGAAATGTTATAATTTTTTTAAATTAAAACAGCATTCGTTAAAAGCGACCCAATGTTTAAGAGTCCCTGATAGAATGATGGAGAAGATTCTACGTTCAAATGACAAGCCCTGATCATTCTGGATTGTTCTTTACTAGTTATACGCCATCTAGTGCCGAGTAGCGGAATGATTTGGTTTTACAGCTAGGTGACGAATTCAGTATTTTTTCTTCAACACTAGATGGCGCTGTAGTACAGATAAAGGCATTGTTGCCATATTAAGAAGGAAAGAATTGTATAAAAATCTTCTCGAGGAAGATTTTTATAAAATTACATATTTAATTCTTATATAAGTATCTATTCACTATAATTATATGTATAAAGCAAAACTAAATAATTGAATAAAATTCATTGAAATAAACTTGAATTACGGCAACACTTTAGGGGTGCGCTGCGCTGCGGCAGGCTGGTCGAGCAAGTTTTGCCGTTCGTTTTCGCAGTGAATGTTTGTGATTACGCTGCCTGTGGCGTGCGTATTTGATTTGCAAAAACACTTTATATCAGAAAAGTTTTAGTGCTGTGATTATTATTGTATATCTTTTATATTTTTATACGTATTTAGTGTGTAAGTGAAAGAAGTGCGAGTTTATTCTTTACGCACCTCGGAACAATTTCGCAGGATTGTGGTAGATGTTGTGATCTTAGTTTTTGTGGATTATTCATTAGTGACGATGGCAGACAATACCAAATTAACTGATGAGGAAAGGGCTGAAATCCGCGAGCAGTTTGCGCAGGTAAATATTTATTTATAATACCTATTTTTTAAGTTACAATCCGGCGGGACCGGGCTAAGTTACGATCTATAGATTCTATTTGTATAGGAAAATAGTGGTAATATTTGCAGTTTACGCAGCATTCTTGAATTCTTTGCCTTATAAGGACAGCAATTGCATCGTTTTTGCGTCGTTAAACCGTGTGTGGTCCGGACTGCCTTGAAGAAAATAACCTAGGTTGGGGGGGCGTGCTTAACAACTTTAAAAAGCTAGGTTTTTTATTTACCAAGGTGTCAGTAATTATGCCAAGGTAGTTGATTAAAGTTCCATGTAAAGTTGTAGTTGGCTGTATGGCTATTTATTATCTTATCAACTTGATTTATATCCAATCCAACTGATATCAGATACACTTGACCCACAGTCATTCAACCACTCTACATACAATATGTAATGCTAAGTAAGAATATATTACTAGTTGAGTAAATAATGTATACTGTAAACCATTAACTTTCAAGGAAATTGGACCTTTAAAGTACTGAGAGTGATCAAAAATAAATTTAATCTAATAATAACTAAATTTCATTATTTTATTAAGTTGAGTTGCCTCAGATTGTCAAGATGTCATGAATTCAATTTATTTTAATAACTACAGTTACTGGTAGGTAATTATAATTTATTATAATTAAATATTTTTATTTATTCATTATACCTACTTAAAATGGTACAAAAACAAACGAGTATGACATTTAAAACATACCTGCCAATAACAATGCTTAAATATGGACTATAATTAATTATACATTATTAAGTTAACCCTATTTGAACATTAAACAATAAATGAGTCGCTTAACTTCAAATTCGGGTAAATCCATCTGTCAGATTATGCGATTTTGGTATTAAGAAAAGGCAATAGGGTAGATATTTGCTGAGAGGGTCGAATGGATTTACCCGAGTTTGAAGTTAAGGGACACAAATATTTTAAAGACATTAAAACAGTATTATAATGAAATATAGTAAAGTAAAAATGCTGTTCTAAATGTATCATGTTTCATTAAAACTTCCACACAAAAACAACATCTTCAAGGCCACATACTTTAATTAATTCAACACAATCAGCAGAACAAGCACTTATTGATTTAGTTGACATCATCGGTATATATATGCATCAATCCAATATACCAGGGGTCACCAAATGGCGGACCGCGGTCCGGATGCGGACCGCCAACCTACACAATTTTAATACATATTTAATAAACTCAAGTAGAAACGGACCGCGATGGTCACATTATTTTAAAAAATCGGACCCCTGAAGAAACTAATTGGTGACCCTTGCAATATACTGTATCAATCAATATGATTAAATTATAAGATACAAGGTTCCTGCAACTTTGTCTAGGAGGAATGATGATAATGGTTAGTACAAACTACCCTATGTGCTTCCCCGGGCCACAAAGTTTCTCCATACCAAATATCATCTAAAAAAGTTCAGCGGTTTAAGCGTGTAGAGTTAACAGCAGATTTACTTTTGCATTAGTAGGGACTAATGTGTTTTGCCTGTAATTGCATATTTTTACAACTTGTTGAATATCATGCTCTTCACCTTATTTACAAGACTCAAGTCAAACAAACTAGTGGCTCTGTGACCTGTAGACCTCGCGAGCCCCCATGACTCCGCCATTTTGAAAAATATTGAAAAACTGGATCTGCAAAAAGTCCTTTACCTATCCAACCTGCTCACCAAATTCCATGAGAATTGGTTAAAAAACCGGGCAAGTGCGAGTCGTACTCGCGCACGATGGGTTCCGTACCATAATGCAAAAAAAAAGCAAAAAAAAAAACGGTCACCCATCCAAGTACTGACCACTCCCGACGTTGCTTAACTTTGGTCAAAAATCACGTTTGTTGTATGGGAGCCCCATTTAAATCTTTATTTTATTCTGTTTTTAGTATTTGTTGTTATAGCGGCAACAGAAATACATCATCTGTGAAAATTTCAACTGTCTAGCTATCACGGTTCGTGAGATACAGCCTGGTGACAGACAGACGGACGGACGGACGGACGGACTGACGGACGGACGGACGGACGGACAGCGAAGTCTTAGTAATAGGGTCCCGACGAATGATTGAATTTTAGCTAAAGCTGAAATGGAGACCATCGCTTTCACTCGGTCAAATAGGTCACTTAATACAGAATTTCTGTTCAGATTAGGTCCTTTTAATTGTTCTTTAGTGTATTACATTTAAGTAACCACAAGTAGTTCACTAAGTATATACTTCATTTAACCACAGAATAACTAATAGTACTACCGTACAGAAAATTCACTCCTTCACAAAAGTCAAGTTTAGGTATAAAATTATACCTATACTCGCCGCCTGCAACAAAATTGAAACTTATTACCGCGCACGAACCGTGAATCTCCTTTGCGCGAGCGCCACGTGACGCGACGATCGTGCGGTCGAGCGGCAGCCCACTGCCATACGCCTGCCCTGCCCGGGAGGCCAGCCGGCCAAATGTACCTAAACTGCGTAGTGACATCCCCCTGATTTAACCTAGTTTCCTAGTTCAAGAGACTTAGACAAAAGCTTCATAAAATATTTACACCCAGTATTGACCAGTCCTTGTCTTGTTACACAGAGTTCCATTGTATTAGTGTATACCTACTGATCAGAATAGTTATTGGTTTTTTTATGAAATGTATTAGTCCGGCTAACCTAACATTGCACCAACAAACTTTGCAACAACTTTGAACCGAACTAACTTTGCAACAACTTTGGACCATATAAAGTAACGGAGTGTCATTGTCATACCCCGAGACTTTGGGTGTGGTGTGGGAACGATCTCGTGTAGGTATAATTGTAAAATAGTCAACAAACTATGAATTAAAAATATGTATTTTACTCCAAGTGTGCTTAGTTGTTAATGTTAAAATACTTTTTGTTTCTACAGTTTTTATCTAATTTACAGTTTTTGCAGAGTTAGTTTGGTCAGACTGTATTCAAGAACATTTCACTTCTATGCATGAACATTTTTTTTACCATTATTATCTAGCATGAACATTTATTTTACTATCTGAGGAAGTTCGACGCAAAAGGGTTTGGGAACCCATGGTCAGGCGTGGCTTACTCCGCGATTTCGTCGCTTTGCAACAGGTAGCTAAAAGTACATCCGTTCCACAACAATTTTGGTGGTTAGCCATAAGCCGCGCGTGGCGCTGTCGCCACCTAGCGGCCATATCTGTCCTGATCGTAACAGACGCGTTTTGTTAGAGAGTGAGTCTTCTGTACCTAGTACTATTATTTATTCTGTGCCATGGTATATGTATCTCTGTTCTCTATATCCCGTAACATAAAAATACGACCTTACTCATCCATTTACATACATGTAATGTAAGTATTACATATAGTACATGTATGCATGCGTCACTTACATTACCCAAGAGGTATTTGTTCTGAGCCACATGTTTTAGTATTCAAAAAGCGTGTGTAATTGTCTCCTTGACATGTTTTAGCCATGAACAAGTGTAGCTATCAGTCTTACATATTTTAGTACATAATGGGAAACCAGGCTGAGTTTATTTTGCTTTTCGTTTGTAAGTTTGAGTAATTGTTTCTGTTTAAAATATAATTTAGTATCATCATCTTCCTCGCGTTGTCCCGGCATTTTGCCACGGCTCGTGGGAGCCTGGGGTCCGCTGGGCAACTAATTTAGTATATTGAAGATATATTTTAGTCATCATCATAATTTAAGAGCATGGCTCTTGTCAGTAGAGTATGCGCCAGTTTCCGCGGTCCTCGGCCAGGTTCTTTAGGTCCCTGTAAGACACGACATTTGCTTTTGCTTTTAGTTGTTGTGTATAGCTTGCTCGTGGGTTTTCTCGTCCTCTCCTAGCTTCGATCTTGCTTGCTTGCTTGCTTGAATATAGTTTTAAAGAAAGTCAATATATTTTAGTATTTAATTGATAAGGTAGAAATTACCACCCACCTACCTATACTGGCGCCATCTGTAAAATGTTTCGACCGGCCAACCCCATTGACTACCGATATTACTGAGAAACTGACTCCATCATACATAGTATATTTTTTATCATCTTAATACTATTACGATATTATACATGTATAGATAAAGTAAGTACATGGTTATTAAAAGTGATGATAAAAACAGATGACTAATAAACATTACTACAACGACGTCAACATCATAATAGTGAATGGCTATGTCGCACATATATATAGGTACTTATGTATTTACAAGTTTGATTTTTTCACTGCTCCAAGCGGTAGAAGACCTGAGTATTTGATATTAAAATGATCTCTATTCATCCACGCGTCCCTGAGAAAAAGTGTTCCTTTTTTGTCGACGGAGCTACGAACCCCTAAAAACAGAGCTTGAGGGTTCACCCCTTCAAACAAACTGTTTATTTCTCTTGAATCTCAAGTGGAAACGCAGTAGAATAAACAGGGTATCACGGGAAGTAGTACTTCAGTTAATTTTAGCGTTAGCTGCACGTGTTGTTTGACGAAATGCAGACAGGTAGGCATCTGCCGTCGTTACAAACGTTCACCCAACACCCAACGCTAGCGAGCTAAAACCCAATACACACTGGCAGTACCGTCTTTATCATAAGGGCACACGGGGCCCGTGCCCAGGGCCCTCATCTTCAGGGGGGCCCGAAGGACAGACAGTAACAGTATATTTGATTACCCATAATAAATAGAAGATCATAGTAGAAAAATGTTAGTTTAATTCGCTTTTTCTACTTTCCAAAAGGGCCCCAAATTCGTATGGGGCCCCAGCATAGTTTAAGACGACCCTGCACACTGGACGCAGTTGTTTTGAACTATATCTCGGTATACCTCTCGCGTGAAATGATCGTCCCTAAATGACAGTTCCATCAAGCTTTTGGGTGGGATTAATGTAAAAAACAAATTGATTGATTATATTTGTAAAAAAAGGGAATGTGCTAAACTTCCAAAAAATCATTCATGCGAGAAGTATTACGCTGTTGTAGTTTTCTATCTCGCAAGTTTTGTCTTTTTTTTTGTTAGTCCCACCCTTTAGCAACCATCGATACACGCCTGACTGAACAATGTTAAGCTTTTTAAAATATTTTAATTGTGTGAACGTGAAATATGTACCTACCTAACTGTAAACGATCCAATTAAGAATCTTAGCATGCATGTCTTGTCAAAGAGATAACTTATCGGTTGTTTTAATTAACCAATGCATGGGACAAAAACATTTCTCTTTTTGTTGCGCATATTGAGTCACAGCATTCCAGTAGGTAATTAATAAATTATAATATTGTTTTCCATTACATTCTAATGTCTTTTGCCTCTTTTGGACTTCAAATAACTTAATTTGTACCAATTTTAGTTAATAGATTTTTCCTTTTTTATTTATTGTTGGACGTGCCACATTATTACAATCTATAAATTGATCGGCACCATCGGGACCGGCAATCCAAGGATGTGGGTTCGAGTCCCACGTTGGCCAGAGTTGATCATCGTTGATTTTTTAATTGTGATTGACATCTGTATTTTACTAATTTCTACTGTATCAAGGCATTTTGTCAATGTTCTTTTCGCTTAGCAGCGAAGTAAAAATAGATATCATTAACACAAACCGGGCAATTTGAGTTAATTGTCAGTTTTTTCCATTGCTGACTTTAAAATGCAAACGTGGACTTCACTAAGCTTGGCTACACAGACCAAATAACACTGATCCTCCATTCCTCATAATTCTTACGAGTCTAGGGTTCAAATTGTACTAGAAACTAGATCATAATCGAGTTTTGTGAATAGATTAGTCCTAATAGCCGTAATGAAGGTAATTAATGTACTGGCAACGATGCCTAGCGTTCGATGCATCGGCCTTGGCGAAGAATGTGGTCGAATGACGTAAGAGCATGTGACCCGTGTGACCTGTTGTAATATAATACCTATTAAAGGCTTCTGTATGTAGGATGGTCAATGTTTGACCCTTTAAAGTATACTTTACATTTTCATTGAATCCTATTTGTTATAGGTGGCCAACTGGCCACCATGCACTAATCAATGAAAATCTGAGGCATCACCGAAAGGGTCCTACGGCAGACTGGTTCCATTGCGTGATGTACCATCACGCTCCGCGATTGTTGCGCCATTAGGGTCCTAGCTAAATTAGTTGTTCAATACTTACGCTATAGAATTTCCAATTTAGCAAGAACCCTAATGGCATAACAATCCCGTGTGGTGACTGTACATATCAGCTTTTGTCTTTGCTTGTCGTAATTTTTGCGACAGTCACGAATCTTTCTTGAGTCAAGTCGTTTTTTCGAGTCTTTCGTCTTTTATTTTTTTTTATCTTTTATCAATAATTAGCGGAGAGAGATCGACCTATCTGCTAACCGAACTGACGACCGTGTTTATATATTTCTATCTGTTTCACTCTTGCTGCGATTACGCAAGTGTGAATGAGAAATTTTCAGTGTACCCCGGTAATCAGTTCGTGTAAGAGGGCCCCGGATCGCCCTTACCTGCACTTACTTGTTCAGAGGTTATGAATCTTTCTGTCGGTCGACGATCGGTTCATAACTTCATACATCAAGTGCTAAAATCATTGTCCGGCCCAATATTCGGCGGTTATCGACCCCACCCATATACGGCGAAGAGATTAGCCTTAACACAACAACAGGAAACACCCATGATTCCAATCTAAAATTGTATGAACCTTAATAGCTTTCTGTTTTGTAGTTCATTGGCATTGGCGCTATGTTATGATATCGAATGTCTGGGGGCCTAGCCAAGGTGACAATCCTCTGCAGAAAGCGAAACGCTGAGATAAACATAAATAATGTAAGGAAATTATAGCGTTCCGTCTCGTTTTCTGAAAACGATTGTTATTACCTAGGCCCCCAGTTCAGAAAGCCTTTAGTCATCGCATTTTATCGATATAGACAAAGCATCTATCCGTTTCTAATAAGTGCGAGGGAGACGAGATCATTACATGCAGTTGTAAAATATAACATACTTAGGGCCAGTTGCACCAACCACAATTGACTGACTGATCAACATCACTCAGCAGCGAACGAACGCTTTAACGGTAACAGTGGGGCTACCGCGAATACCGAAAATCGTCAATTGCGGGGATCTTACTCTTTTACTCCAATGAAGGCGTAATTAGAGTGACAGAGAAAAATGCCCGCAATTGACGATTTTCGGTATTGGCGGTAGCCCTACAGACGGTTTGGTGCAACCGACCCTTAATGTATTCAAATGAATTCTTTGTCAACCAATGACAGCGTCGTGATATCCCTAAGACGAAAGAGCAAAAAAAAAACGCTGCAAAAAGTATCCTCATTTCTTACCAGTATTACTAGACCTCTCTACTTCTTTAGTAAGTAAGGTCTTAAGATGAATTGGTTGACCTTCTACAGGCCTTACTCTATCGGATGGTCTTTAATGGCAATGACCGATGTCTGGGTAAAAGGTGTTCCAAACACTTTGCAAGTCGAACTTCGATCTTAGAATGGATGGATTTCAAACTCACACTGGTTCTTTTAACCCTTTAAACGCCACGCATATCGTGCGCGGCGAGTCATTTTAAAGGGGCCCACTGATTAACAGTCCGCCGGACGGCATCGGCCTGTCAGTTAGAACAAAATGTTGACAGTTCCGAACAACTGACAGGCCGATATCGTCCGGCGGACTGTTAATCAGTGGGCCCCTTAAGGGCTGATTTAGACGGCGCGCGAACTCGCATGCGAGTTACATTGCGGACTGTTGGTTCCGTCCAATTCAACCGACCGTTCAAAAACCGCAATGTAATGAAACTCGCATGCGAGTTCTCGCATCGTCTAAATGAGCCGCCGCGTATTGGTCTAAGATACCACATATATGGTCGACCTTCACCAATTTGTCTGACGGCTGAAATTATGAAAATATGAAAGAAAATATGTTCCAGGACATAAATAAATAGAGTTGCCTAAAGAAATATGGTCAAGGCTATTTTTAATAAATTTTTGAAAAAAAAATTTTTCGGCAAATTTCACCGATTTGTCTGACGATCGAAATAAGTTTCAATGGAAAGTATACAACTTGTACAACATAAATCATCTAGGTATCGAATCTGTCAAAAAAATATGAAAAACATCATGAAAATAGTGCTTAAAAATCTCAATCAAATAAAATTAAAACAAACTTGATCAGTTCAGCCGTTTATGAGTTATTGCTAAAAGTCTTCCCTTCTTATTTTCATTAAAAGCCTGGCAACCCTCATTTGTGACCGGATTTTCGCAGGCAGCCCTATACCATTGTATTTGCAATAAAATTACCATCATTTTGATGTATAATTCAAGCGTCAGACAGATGAGTGCAATTATCGATATAAAATCACCTCTTTAAACACGGCAACCACATAATAGTGACCGGAAAAAGATAGGCAATCTAGATGATTTATGTTGTACAAGTTGTATACTTTCCATTGAAACTCATTTCGATCGTCAGACAAATCGGTGAAATTTGCCGAAAATATTTTTTTTTTTCAAAAATTTATTAAAAATAGCCTTGACCATATTTCTTTAGGCAACCCTATTTATTTATGTTCTGGAACATATTTTCTTTCATATTTTCATAGTTTCATCCGTCAGATAGATTGGTGAAGGTCGGCTATATGGGGGATCTCCTACTATATTTAATGGTCAAATACTTAAACATTAACTTTGCTAGAAGACTTCGGCAAGTTATAAGAATAGAATACATTGCAAGCGCGGGTCAAGCCCGACCTGCCGTCTTTAAGCAGGCCACTGACGAGCCTTCCAAATGGATGCCGTTACAATGGATTCATCCAAATGGACGGCATCCTTATATTAAACATTGTACGTTTTTGACATTCACGGACCGATTTTGGATTGCAGCCACGCTATTTGGACTGTTGGGAGGCTCGTCAGTGGCCACTTTTAGAAGGGCCCCGTGAATAATTGTAACGTTACTAACAAAAGAACTCGGAATAAAACTATTATTTCTGTAATAGACCTTTTTAAGCAGTTATAACGGTATAAAATCGAAGGTTTCTCAAAGTGTGAATCGAATCGCTGTGGGAGCAACAGCAAAAACTGCTAATTAGAATATACTTTTGTTAGTGATTGTGTGTGTAATAGGTATTGAGTCTTCCTACTAGTCATACCAACGGGTTAATAGCAACCATTGAACACCTATTAAGATAAAAGGCGGAAAGTGGAAAAACCGACGACAAAGTGGAGTCATTATGAGTACGATTGTCATTAGAAGTGGCCATCTGATTATACTATTGTTCTAAAAGCGCAACAACACAATTCCTTATCTAAGACAAACTACACCCAATGATTGACTTTTTAAAGTACAATCATTAATTAACTAATTTAGAAATGTCACCACCGTTCTGATATCTTATAAAGGCCAATCTTTGAAGAAGTGCTGTCAATGCTTTTTGAAAAGGCTTCTTTTATACAGTACTTCGAAAATTGTATTTACAATTTCTTTATTTTTTCAATAAAATTTAGTAAACATTTTAAAATTTTCTATCATTGCATTCTTCCTTATTATCCTTCCAAGGATTGATTGCAGTTATCAAACAAATTACACTCTCAAATTAGTTTCATAAAGCAAGAAGACCGAACCCCACATTTTGCAATTGAAATTCCTATACACAATGAATTTAAACCAGCAACGTGGCCCGAATCGGTGTCTCATTTCATTACATAAAACTTAGGTATTTACGAAACGCCAGGAATTCCAACTTGAGCACTGACTTATTCGCTTGTACCAACTGTTTTGCATGTTGCAATGGAAAAGTGAGTAAAAAAGGATAATGCTAACTATATTCAAATTGGTAGTTACTTTGTATTGGTATAATTAGTTTGATGAGAAGCTATCAGAGAAATACATAGAACAATAGGTAACAAATGTAACAATATTGGCGTTTGTAAGTTATTTGCTTTCATGATTTAGTTTCGTGATCGTTAAAATAATGGAAACTATAATTTGGGCTGTCAAGAGGACATTCGGACCCCGCTGATGGCCGTCCGGTGGGTCGGGCCAGGTATCGCTGGGAAGACAGTGTGACGGCGGATCTGCTTCAGCTTCGCGTCAGTAACCGGCGGGAAGTTGCGCAGGATCGGGACAGGTGGCACGCTCTCGTTTCGAAGGCCAAGATTCTCTTTGGATCGCTGAGCCGTAACAGTTTAGGGGCCCACTGATTAACAGTCCGCCGGACGGTACCGGCCTGTCAGTTGTTCGGAACTGTCAAAATTCTGTTCTAACTGACAGGCCGATACCGTCCGGCGGACTGTTAATCAGTGGGCCCCTTTAGTTAGTTTAAATTACACACACTCGCACACACACACACACACACACACACACACACACACACACGTGTGTGTGTGTGTGTGTGTGTGTGCGACAAAAAAAAATTTTACACACACACGTACACACACACACACACACACACACACGTACACACGCACCTTTTTTCATTCCTTTTTTCTTTCTTTTCATAATTTCCTTAATTATTAGATTAGTTTTTTCTTACGAATTGAGAACCCGGCTGCCACGTCACAGGCATAGCCTAGTGTGGGGCCACTGGAAATATATATTTATTGTCAACAAGTTTATTTCAAATAAATATTATTCTTATTCTTAAAATAATTTGTAAGATAACTCCGCACCAAGTATGCGTGATGTTTTAAATACATTATCCGGATGTTTTAAAATAAATAATGCACTAAGTAGTTGAAATCATTTCATTATTATTCCGCATAAAATCCCCGATAAGAATCCTTATGTTTACTTCTATCAAATTATTTCTAAAAAACAAGTTCAGTAAAAACGTAACAATGTTACACGATTGATACACAGTAGGAATGTATGTGTTGATTTATATTCCAACTTTCCTTTAGGGCCTGAAGTCAAAATACCATTTGCCCGTGACAGGCCGTCTGTCATCGTACTTTCTCCGTCCGTTGCGGTTAACTGATTCACGTTTAGTCTGGCTAAATGTCCACAATCGAATTACTTGTGGTTTCCATCGGCGAGCCTTTGTGAGTTTAAACACCAGAATAAGCTAAGTAGGTAGAACGAACAGATTATCTCTTAAAATTTGTTTGTTTATCTTGCATAATATAATTCTTAGCTTAGAGAATGTTTTCCTCTCTCTTCTTTCCCCTGCCCTTATCCCACGTTATGTGGGGTCGGCACAACATGTTTTTCTCTTCCATTCTCCTCTGTCTTTCGTCTCCTCAGCACTCACTCCTTTCTTTCTCATATCCTCTTTCACACAATCCATCCATCGTTTTTTGGGTCTACCATACGCTCTCCGTCCATCAACATTCATCCCTAACATTCTTTTGCCTATATGGCATTCATCCCTCCTCATTACATGCCCATACCACGCTAACCTAGTACTCCTCATTTTCTCCGTTACTGGAGCTACTTTCAAACTTCCTCTTATATACTCATTCTTAATACGATCCTTTCTCGTCACTCCACACATCCATCTCAGCATTCTCATTTCCGCTGCGTGCACTCTTCTTTCATCCGCTACTTTCGACAATGCTCAATGAATTTCGGCTTTAGAGAATGTTTTCCTATTGGTAGGTAACTAGGTAATTAAGAGCCAACAGGAGTGGTCATTCCTCCATACAATCGTAGTCCTCGTTTTCCTCCGTGGTTTTTGAAGCTAGAGCAATGATTTTTTCAACACAGATTAATATTGTCAATATCTGTGTCGGACCGTTTTGCTTTTTTTGATATTTTTGTTTTTTAAGGCGCTAGAGCCCTTCAAAAACGGCCAAAATGGCCTAATAGACTATGCCGCAATGAGAGGCGTGGTATTCAAAACTGATATCAATTAGCCAAAAAAGCAAAACGGTCCGACACAGATAATTTCATAATCATTTAGATTTCCAAATTTGGTTACGATTGGTTAAGTTT
Organism: Cydia splendana; assembly: GCF_910591565.1. Lineage (NCBI taxonomy): Eukaryota > Metazoa > Arthropoda > Insecta > Lepidoptera > Tortricidae > Cydia > Cydia splendana. The sequence goes on along the minus strand of NC_085981.1, from coordinate 7,364,264 downwards.
TGGGGGAGGAAAAAGAGGACTACGAAACCTCGATTTTTGTCATTTTTACGCAGGATTTTTCGCCTCAGCTGCAGTTGTCCCTATCGCACTAATTTTAGGGGCGGAGTCAAGTTTCTAAATACGTACACAGCCAGAAAAGTGATGGGCAATAGTCGACATTTAATGTCGATAATCTAGTGATGTAAGAAGTTATCGATAAACCGTCTTGTGTGAAAATATCTAGATCCCTAGATACAAGGGGTTTTGGGTTGAGAGTAGGGAACACATTTTTGTAGTTATGATATACAATCTATTATGAACTTTTTGATTCTAATATTTCAAATTAGAAATCAAAATCAAAAATATTTTATTGCATGGTTAAAATGGGTTAACACAATTTTTAGGTACCTACAGGTACGCTTCGTAATTGTCGAGCAATTTAGGGTCCTAGCTGAATTGGTTGTTCCATACTTACTCGTGCTCTATGGAATGTCCAATTTAGCTAGAACCCTAAATGGCTCAACAATCACGGAGCGTGACAGTACAAATGATTCATGTTCTGTATATCCTGCCCTACAATGGCGTTAATATTTGGTTGTCATGTCTATACTTCGTTTTTAAGCATTATTGAAAAAAAAAAGTAAATACTAATATTAACCACTAAGTACATAACTATTACAAAAAAAGCTAAATAATTATACGATTGCATGCTTAAAAAAGACACGTCACCTTCACTCTAATGCTAAACAAACGAAGAATAAGAACTAACAGCGATAAGACCGCCTGTTGCTACCTTTATCTACATTGTAAATCGGTTTTAGGGTTCCGTACCCAAAGGGTAAAACACGGGACCCTATTACTAAGATTCCGCTGTCCGTCCGTCCGTCTGTCACCAGGCTGTATCTCACGAACCGTGATAGCTAGACAGTTGAAATTTTCACAGATGATTTATTTCTGTTGCCGCTATAACAACAAATACTAAAAACAGGATAAAATAAAAATTTTAGTGGGGCCTCCCATACAACAAACGTGATTTTTGACCGAAGTTAAGCAACGTCGGGCGGGGTCAGTACTTGGATGGGTGACCGTTTTTATAAATAATGGTACGGAACCCTTCGTGTGCGAGTCCGACTTGCACTTCGCCGGTTTTTTTTAAATATGTTTTATGTTTGTGGTGTAATAAAGAATATTTTAGAGTCAGACCAAGAAAAGTCTACAGCAATTTTGATAGCACACGCAGTGCAAGTGTTATTTATATGTCATAATTTCATAGAAGCGACGTTTGAAATAATACTTGCACTGCGTGTTCTATCAAAATCGCTATAGATTTTTTTGGCCTAACTCTACTTTAAATTACAAAGTAAGGCCTAAATTATAAAATAAGGCCCATCAATGTTTTTTTTTGTGTTTATTAAACTTGATATTTTGTCTATAGTATTAGCGGACATGGCCTCAAAATTTAAACCCGCTTAAGAATCGGGCCTTATTTCGTGCATTATATACAATACTACCCATTTTTGTGTAGTCATTATTTATACTATAGAAGCATTGTTTGAGTAGCCAATTATTTAAACAGTATTTTTTTAAAGGGCAACGGTGGCAATATTTTAAGGTCTGGATAATAAGATACAGATCTTAATAAGGATATCAATGTAAGTGAATGTTACCATGACTACCAAACAAACAAATGTGATAGAATTTGCCAGCTGGCATTGTAACATTCAGACAGTTACCTATGTACCTAATCTGAAATATGAATAAATTAGTAATATTTTAAACAGGAAAGTAAACCGAATTTTGGCCTTTTGCTGGACACAATCACAATAGTAATTTGTTTTACAAGAGGGCAAAGTTTATCGCCACCGGTTGATGCATTTGCAGCACCAATGGTAGAAAATGCAAGCTCATCATCAACTGCATAATCGACGTTTGATATGACTATTGAATTCGTTTTTTTGCATTAAGGTAACAGATTTTGACATGTCTTATTAAAAATTACCATTGAAAAATAAGTCATAGCAAATATGTTAGAATTATAAATCATATTAATCATATTAATGAGCAAGAGCACCCTAAACCGGCGAGCGTGTATGAGGAATTTTATGAATGTGAAGGAAGCGAAAGTGGTATGTCAGGATCGTAGCAAGTGGAAATCCGTGGTCTCTGCCTACCCCTCCGGGAAATAGGCGTGATTGTATGTATGTATGTATGTATGTATTAATCATATACTTTTTTATATTCTTTTGCTTTCATAAGTAATATAAACTAATTTTTGAAAGCGTTTTTCAATAATTATTAATAAAAATACACGTCATGATTGTTTACCTTCTTTCTAATGCTAAAAAATAACGAACTATAATAACCGGGCCTTATTTGGTACAGAACCTTGATTTGATAGGTACATCGGATATTCTGGGCCCCTGAGTTTGTTACGTAAAGGACAAAATGGTGACATGTGGTTAGAGCTGATACTGTTAAACTAGTGGTTCTGTGCGCTAAGTATAAAAAATAAGCTTCAGCGAACTCATTAAGCCTAGAAAAAACCCTACACCCTACTGCCACTTAAGTCAGTCTTGAGTCTTTGAATCAATTTCCGTAGTAGTACTACTACTACTAAGGTACTAGGAGGTAATAAGGCCTATAGTAGGTATAATAAGGCCTACCTGAAAAATAATGTTCTTACAACAGTGTAACCGTGTTAGTTATTTGAGTAACATATATGTAAAGTGATACAATTAAAAGCTAACAGCAAACCAGTACATAAATTATATCTTATGTACTTCTTATGAATTACACTCTTATAAAGGTTTCGGCTAATTACGCATATGTGCATCACGCAATAAAATATATAAGTAGGTACCTTCTAAAGTAATGAATACTCGTATTCTTAAAATAATGTTTCGTATAATAATAATACCCTCAGGTACCTTTATAGTATAATACTTAGAGGTTAAGTTCGTTGAAATTTAGATACTTAAATAAATAACTTTCAATCGGAATAGAGATGTTTTAGTGCCTTAAATTTTCAAATAAAATAAAACTAATATGATACTGGCAAATATTGGTCATATTTCTTGAGTACCTGGGCCTTATGAGAATACAGTAGGTATATGGTGCTTATAAGAATTATGTGCTTCATAAATCGAAGTAGGTTTATATAAACGTACATAGGCATTTTACATTAAATTTTTTTTAATGAAATCTGTTTTTAATTCACAAAAAATAATACTATTACACGTTCTTAACCTAGTTATAATCTTTAATATTTAAGATTTTAGTAACTAGGATGAGGGGGACATATTAAATTTATTCCCTAATCTTAAGTTCTAATATATTTATTACTTATCATTATAAATACATAATGTATATTTATGTGTAGGTATATGTATTATATTTATGTGCTTACTTAACTAATAATTATTCTTGTACTATGGTATTCAGTTCTTTTTTTATTATATACTTAATCTTATTAGGCTTATTACTTATTTCTAGTAAAACTCTATTAGGAAAGTTGTTTAGAATAGTAGGTAAGTATGAATTCCAAACTCTATTGCCATATTCATTAAATATTATGTGTGTAACTAATAAACACGATTTACCTATATGTATGTAGGTACCTACCTATACTTCGGCAAGTCATCTTTGACATTAGAATAATGCAGCAAACTTAAAAAAAATGTAATCGACAATGATCGACCTCCCATTATAAATTAAATTTAGTGCCTTTTTCTAATGTTAAAGTTGGCTGTTGAGTGTAAGAGTATATATAAGTAAGTACACGATTTATTTTCCCTACCCTTTTGACTCATTATTTGACGTTATCATGAATTCTTTATAAGTAAGTATCATAAGTACCCTACGTACAACACAAATGTCATAATTATTGTAATATTATAACCAGAAGTTTTGTAAACAACACGTAGGTATAACAAAAGGTATAGGTATACTTGAATAAAGGTAGATGAATTGCGTGCGGTCCAATAGGTAACCACAACTCACGGAGTCCAAAACAATAAGCTGATCAGCAAAGTCAAGTAAACAAAGCCAAGTCACAGTAGTAGAAAGATTATCGAGTTCCGTAAACGTAAGCCGGGTCAAAAAATTCAATCGCAACACAGAAGTGAACGCCTCGTGGCAGTAACGCACGAAAAATGACATTGCAAATTGTCGGCAATGAGGCGCGCGCGGGTGCAAGCGTACGCATCTGTGTGCGTGCATTACACACACAAATACAGTCTCTCACGCCCCGTCAGAGCGACGGGTATATTCAGCTTGAAATCTCAAAATTGACTTTTAGCTCAGCTCCCGTTTCGTCTTAAAATTCCGATCGCCGCGAGACAGAAGCATGCCAAGTACCTACTCAAACTTGAAGCCGGTTTACGATTTTGTCCCTCTCGCTGTTGAGTCGGCTGGTCCTTGGTGTTCCGAGGCGAAGGTTTTTGTGAGGGACCTGGGAAAACGCTTGCGGGATAGGGGTTGCGATCCTAGGTCTGGTTCGTACCTGGTCCAGCGTATATCGTTGGCTATTCAGCGCGGGAACGCCGCTGGTATTTTGGGGACGTTTGTGCCGGGTACTTACCGGATTAGGATATAGGTTTATGGCTTGCTTGTGTTTTGTAATGACCAATTTCCTTTTAAATTTGACGATGCGTGTTGCGGATGACATATGTGAAAGTATACATTTTATTTTGACGAAACCTGAGGTGGATGAGCCATCTGTATGATGACGAAGCCTGCGCTGTGGATCTGAAGGTACCTATGCTGTTATTATTATGTTTTTTCTGGTCAATAATAAATTTAATTTATATTAAAATTCTCAAGTTTTCCTGCACACGACGTAGTAGAGAGGATATAGCCTTTGGGGTCAAAATAATTCCCACAAAGACGGGGTTTGATGTTTTTAGTTCTTTGTGTGTATCTTTATGACATACTAAAAATATATCAAAATATATTCATGCAAAACGCATTTATTGACATTTGAAATTTGAAAAATCAAAAATAATATTAAAAATCGTGTGTGGTATCAAATAACAGGAAATTACACGCTAAAAAAGATTGTGAGATTGATTTTACAAAATAAAAATAAAAAACAAAAGTAGTGGCTTAAAAACTGAATTTTTTTCAATGTTGAAAGTTATTTTCTACACTGAAAACAAAACTAAACTATTATAGTTTTACACATCAAAATACATTGTGTAAAAGAAAAGAATATTTAATTCGTGAATACTTATTTTTAATTATATTATTATAATATGAAAAATATAGGCTCACAGGCTCTATATTTATTTAAAAGTTTTATCAATAAACTGAACGCACTTCAAAGGAGGTGATTGGCAGAATATAAAAAACAAAAAACGATTGTAGACTAGTCATCCGAATTTGCTCGATCGAATTCTTGGCCGGAAGTGAGATATTTGATATTAAAGGACTCTTTTTTTAGTATGTTGTAAATAATTCTTTAGTATGTTCTAAAACGGTGGCGCATAGCAAAAATGTTCTTATACATAAGTAATCTGCATAAAATTACCCACAAGAAAGATTCAGTACAATTTTTCGCTAGGATCAATATTCAAAGAGATATTAACGCGGGAAAGTTAATTATAATCACTTCTAAGGTCCCTTTTTTTTAGTTTTTCGTAAATAACTCGTAAACGGTGGCCAATATAAAAAAATGTTGTTAAATGTTAATAATCTACACAAAATCCTCTATAAAAAAGATTCAGTACACTTTTCGCAGGGATAATTACTTAAAAAGATAATAAAGAGGGAAAGTTAATTATAATAAATTCTAAGGTTCCTTGTTTATACTTTTTCGTTAATAATTTGAAAAGTATGACTCATAGCAAAAAATACTTATACATAAATAATAAACATAAAATTTCCTACAAGAAACATATGGAACACTTTTCGATAGGATCAATATTTAAAAAAATAAAGCAGCGAGTAAGTTAATTATAATAAATTTAAAAGTCCCTTTTTAGTTTTTCGTAAATAACTTGTAAACTGTGGCCCATAGCAAAATAGGTCATACTTTACAAATTATTTACGAAAAACTAAAATAAAGTGACCTGTGAATTAATTGTTATGAACTTTCTTCCTTTAATATCGTTTCTAATATTGATCCTAGCGAAAAGTGTTCTACATGTTTCTTGTAGGAAATTTTATGTTTATTATTTATGTACAAGATTTTTTTTGCTACGAGTCATACTTTTCAAATTATTAACGAAAAAATAAAAACAAGGAACCTTAGAATTTATTATAATTAACTTTCCCTCTTTATTATCTTTTTAAATATTAATCCCGGCGAAAAGTGTACTGAATCTTATTTGTAGAGAATTTTGTGTAGATTATTAACATTTAACAACATTTTTTTATATTGGCCACCGTTTACGAGTTATTTACGAAAAACTAAAAAAAAGGGACCTTAGAAGTGATTATAATTAACTTTCCCGCGTTAATATCTCTTTGAATATTGATCCTAGCGAAAAATTGTACTGAATCTTTCTTGTGGGTAATTTTATGCAGATTACTTATGTATAAGAACATTTTTGCTATGCGCCACCGTTTTAGAACATACTAAAGAATTATTTACAACATACTAAAAAAAGAGTCCTTTAATATCAAATATCTCACTTCCGGCCAAGAATTCGATCGAGCAAATTCGGATGACTAGTCTACAATCGTTTTTTGTTTTTTATATTCTGCCAATCACCTCCTTTGAAGTGCGTTCAGTTTATTGATAAAACTTTTAAATAAATATAGAGCCTGTGAGCCTATATTTTTCATATTATAATAATATAATTAAAAATAAGTATTCATGAATTAAATATTCTTTTCTTTTACACAATGTATTTTGATGTGTAAAACTATAATAGTTTAGTTTTGTTTTCAGTGTAGAAAATAACTTTCAACATTGAAAAAAATTCAGTTTTTAAGCCACTACTTTTGTTTTTTATTTTTATTTTGTAAAATCAATCTCACAATCTTTTTTAGCGTGTAATTTCCTGTTATTTGATACACACGATTTTTAATATTATTTTTGATTTTTCAAATTTCAAATGTCAATAAATGCGTTTTGCATGAATATATTTTGATATATTTTTAGTATGTCATAAAGATACACACAAAGAACTAAAAACATCAAACCCCGTCTTTGTGGGAATTATTTTGACCCTCACCTACAAGTTTTCATACAACTCCTCTACTAACGATGAATCTCGAGAACGACGCAAGTATATAATTTGGTATGGTTGTTTAAACTGTTAGCTTAGCACCCGTGCATACATATTTATTTGCTGACTGTACATCGAGATTTAAACTTGGTCGTATCTAGCACGAACTTAGAGAAAGATGTAGACAGAAGTCGGTATTATCTGCATCGAGACCTAGCATATAAGGAGATATTGCTGTAAAGAAAGTTCAAAAGGCGGAAGCTTTCTCAAAAATATCAAATAATATTCATCCTATATCAAATATCACACCTGTTACCGACGCTATATCAAATTTCACGACTCAAATGATCCAAATTAAATACTTTCACGCTTGTAATTATGATACGTATACGATATAAACGTTTTATCTACCGATTCGTTATTTCCATTACCTACTTCGCAAACATTCGCATACACTAACCAGTATGAATATCTTCAATCCGCAATGTAATTTTAGGTAATAAAAGATCATATTAAATTGGTTGAAGCAAGTAGGTAATTAGTAAGTGATTGGAATCTGAGAACAACTCGATAGTGAGAGTTAATCGAAAACAATCCGCGCGTATCGATATAAAACTCGATTCATTAAAATCGGGCGTTTACACTCGATAAATTATAGAACACGAACGGGTTAAAATAGAATGTAATTTTATTGGAATATAATACGATGTAATTGAGATATATGAGTAAACGTTAATTAATAGCTACTGGAATGATTGAAATATGAACAGAGCTGTATAATTATAATCATAACTCATAAAGTTACAGTATTTCATGTAAATGCGATAGTATACATTAATTGGGAAACGTTTAGTTACCAACAGTTGACATTTTAAAATTATAATGGTAGCGATAAATGTATAAATTATTGATTATTTATCGTGAGATAAGCGAAAGATTACTGCCATTAGATATTTCTAATGACTAATAGTTATATTATGGGCTGTTAGAAAGTTTAAATAAAGATAACTGTCCTATCCACGTATGTTTTAGGGCGACAAACGGTTCATTAAGACCTTTTAGGCAAATTTAAAGCCCATTTTTGCAAGTTTAGCAATCTGTAGATAAAGTAACACGTGTTCACGCAATTTGGGGTCCTAATGCGTGGCAAGGAATAGTAAAGGGGTAGAATAATCAATATTCCAACTGTGTCTAGTCAAAAACTGCAGTGAAATGGGACAAATTTAAAGTTTTGTAACGATTTTAACTGAATTTTAATTTGCGTAAACATAGTTAAAGAAACTTCTAAGCGCGGCTTTACTAAGTATGTTTGTTTGTTTTGTATATTCCTAAGACGTATGTAATTAGTAATTACGCAAGGAACATTGTAAAAAAGAACACATACTGGCTTATACCTTTTTGTATCATTAATTTGTCCTCAAATAAAGTCAGACTATTCTAATGAAAAAACTTGCGTTATTTTATTAAAGAGTTCCTATGCAATCCTTCATGCCTTTCATAAGTTACATAGCATACATAACAATGTCTTGTTTACAGATACATACTTCTATCCGCTATTAACACTAATTCAAAATTGATTTAAAAGATTTGATCGAAACTTACACGAACAAATTCAAATAAAAGCTTATAAAAATATAAGTATCATTAGAGTGTCCATCAAACACATACCAAATACCGTTCCACCTCCTATTATGGCCAGGACACAAAATGGTCAGCCAGCCTTAAGCCGACCAAATCCTTTAATACGGCTTTAGAACGATCCAAGTACTAGGCTCGCATAGCTTCGAAGATACGCACACAGCCTCTCTGACGCACACAAAGAATTTAGTTTACTTATTTGTTAAATACTTTGTTTGAGCTTTTTGGCTAGTATAACTTGACCCAGACTATTAAAAACTATACATAAAACCAGATGTCACGCTTACACTGGTTATTCTCGGATGGTATGAGGAGTGTTGTGAATGTGCTGAGTTTTGTTCGCTTTGCTTAGGTCAACAGTCTGGTGAGTCACTGCGCATTAAGGTGAGAGGGCCAATGTCGTTCTGAACCAAAAAAGTATAATGCCATAGAGTTTTGTATAGCCATACGCTCTTTTGGATGTAACAAGCAACATTGTGAAGTGACGAGGCACCGCTGTCTAGTACAAAAACGTAGTAAGCGTCTTTGAACTTTCTTCGTTCTTAGAACGTTTGTGATTAAAGACCGAATGTTAGTAATATACGAAGCGTTTGTTATGATAACGTGGTTGATCGAATATACAGAGGTTCACCAAATGCTTTTCGTCGAGTGTTAGAGTACTTGGAGTGAATCATACAGCACCTCATCAGTATTCTGGTACATTTGAACGAGTAAATAATCGTTCCGGTATTCGATACGAATAATCGAATGATGAGGCTTGGATATAGAATTAAGACTTTGATAAATGGAATGCCTTAGAAACCCAAGGTAAAAATCAGGACTTAACCTCATGTATCTCAACCTCAACGTATTTTATTTTATTTATATATTTATTAAAAAAAAGAATCGTTACCTATACATTATAGTATTACATTTATCCATTTGCTTGGAGTCGGCGCAGCATGTCCAATCTTCCATACTGTTTTTTCGTCCCATATTTCTTATAGAGTCATATTAATTCATATCATGAATCTAGGATATAACTGGATCTGGCATGAGTGGTGGGGGTAACTGACAGAACGGGATAGTCTTATGTATCTTTCAGTAGGAGTAGCAGCGAAAGAGCTATTATTGTTTGTCCTTGTCACAGTCTCACATTTTATTTGTTCTCCACCTTTTTTTTAGTATGGATAATGGTGGGCAACAAATGAATTCGACCAATCACAGTGTCGCATTTGCGTATGTTTTGTCCCTCACGGAGGCACGCGTATACCACTTCTATACGATCCTACCTTCTATGATTCATATTGTTTCTCGTCCAACAGTCTGCTCATATTTTTATTACTAGCGACCCGCCCCGGCTTCGCACGGGTTAACAAATTATAACACCTAAACCTTCCTCAAGAATCACTCTATTGATAGGTGAAAACAGCATGAAAATCCGTTCAGTAGTTTTTGAGTTTATCGCGAACAAACACACAAACAGACGCGGCGGGGGACTTTGTTTTATAAGGTTGTAGTGTAGTGATTAACCTCACTCTTCCTCTCCCTTAGAGCCAACATATATTTTTGGCACATGAAACTATGATTTGACCGCATTATTTTTTTACTAACGCAGAAAACATATCTATAGGTAAGTGGTATAATATTTCAAAAAACCAGATTATATTAACCTAACATCTATTCGGAATTTCGGATTGGATTATCATCAATCACTACACCTTATAAAACAAAGTCCCCCGCCGCGGCGTCTGTTTGTGTGTATATGTATGTATATATATATATGTATGTATGTTCGCGATAAACTCGAAAACTACTGAATGGATTTTGATATGGTTTTCACCCAGCAATAGAGTAATTCTTGAGGAATGTTTAGGTGTATAATTTTTTAAGGTTTTCTGTAACCCGTGCGAAGCCGGGGCGGGTCGCTAGTTCTATGAAATGGAAAAATAAAACCGTTGAAACGCGACGGCCGCAACGTTTTAGCGTCAACCACAAAAATCGTGTGAAAGTACTTGATTACTCCGTCTTTGTCTTAACCATTAAAGTCTAGACGCCAGTTCTTAAAGGTCTTAGATACAGTTATTTTTATACTCAGGTTTTAAGTCTCACCTCACTGACCTCGATTTTTTCTGCTCATTTTAAGATTTAACTTTTTTCTGTACGAGTAAAAAAATGTCTAACTACTTAGCACTTCCTAGTCTAACTACTAAGCACCAATAACGCCAAGTAAAGATGTAGATGTCGTTTGAAAGGCATTTAAGATTTACTTAACTATTTGAGACCACGCCCTTAGCAAAGTTTACTTAAACTATTCCACAACTAATGTTCTGTCCTAGAAATAAATCGGCTTAAGTAGTCATAAATACTTCATTTAAGGCTTTACTTTATATTTCTCAGTAAATTGCTTGTGATCGTGACTAGTTTATATGAATTTGCCTACAGTAAGAATAAAAATTATTTATTTAAAAGAAAAAACCTTATTAACATTTGTCATTATCCTGCAGCCCCACTAGGCTATGCTTGTCACGTGGCAGCCAGATTCGTTTAAAAAAAAGTTAAAGTAGGTAAGCTTTTATTGGTATATTTGCCAAGAAGTTACTCCTATCTAAAGGCGAAAATTTTTTATAATAACACACAGCGGAAAGGACAAACATATTTCATCAATTGAGCATTACCAATAATAACTCGGTGTATCCAAATTATTCCAGAAGACGAGGCTTCTTTGCTGTCTTAAGACTCTTAAGTCTTTTTGTCAAAAAACAGCAAACATCAGCTACAGCCGCCATAATCTTTTACCTATTAATCCTTATCAGGACTCCTTATCCAGGTCGGTTCCGGTCTTTTCCCAAACCCGACCTGCATACCTTTCCTCAAACGCAATATCCTTCCAACCATACACCAGCTAACTTTAAAAAAGCGTTAGTACAATGTTAGCCGAATTATGACAGAGTCTTTAGAAATGCTTGTCGCTTACGCCATTATTAACAACGCTCCGATACAAAATAATACAAATACCACATTTCGCGACGTAAGCGCCAATAGCCCTAAAGATCCTTTTTTTACATTGTAGTTACTAAAGTCCTATGAGACGAGTCAGTGTGCGTTGTTTGTGAGTCGCACACGCACGATTTCCGCGACGCTGGAGTGCCTTGACACGTGCTTGAAATTCGATAGCACATTGGAATGTATAATAGTACCACACAGTGTATGACCTAAGAAAATAGTCGCTGACTATTTATAAACTTGTAGAATGTTCCCGCCTTTGTAGCCATTCTTCGCTCAACTCAGTAAAAAAATACAGGAAGAGGTACTTTTGAGTTTTGAGTGAACTAACAACTTCTTAACCTACCTATAAATCGGTTTATTCAATTTTGACGATTCTTCTAGAACTTATGTAGAGTCAGACCAATAAGAAAAGTCTGCAGCGGATTATTTTAACCTTTTCTACGCCGTGTCAAACACAAAAGCTGTCACTCTGACACCATGTCACCGAAATGTCATAACTGAAATTGAACTTTATGCATATGCACGTAGGTCTATGTTGCTATGGTCAGTGACCGATTAATCGGTCTTTGGCGTTGAACGTGCGGTGTGGATATATCGGTCATTGGCGTCCAAAAGGTTAAACGTCAAACTTCTATGAAATTATGACGTATAAATAACACATGCACTGCGTGGGCTGTCAAACAGAGTTGGGCAAAAATTAACTTGAATAAGAATAAGAATAAAAACAGAAATTTTATTCTTATTCAAATCAATTTGAATTAGAATAATTCTTGCACTAGTTATTTTAGAATAAAATTAAGGTGAATAAATCATGTGACTTTTATTTTAAATGCGGAATAAAAAACAGAATAATTATTCTAGAAGTGAGGCTATTCTAACTAAGGTTTTATTCAATTAAAATGTTATTTAGAATCAAGTTAATTTTTGTAGTACAATTGGTTAAATTTTGTAAGTTGATTTTCACCCTTCTATTTAAAAGTCTGATTGATTTGATATTTGTTACTTTAGTTTAGGTATAGGTACACATTGAAGAGTTCCGCTATACGCTATCTAGTTCTATCATCCGATCAGGGTGCTTAGCCAACTTGCCAAACGTTGACGCTCCGTAGAGTTGCGCATAGTCACTCTCTATCACTCTTACATATTAGTGCGATACAGAGACAGATAGCGTTTCGTTGTCGTAGCACTCGTAGCGCAAACGATTGGGTGCCTAGCTAAGATACCAATTTTTGTTTTTAATTTAATAACCAAATCATAAGGTACAATTTAGCTGTTTTTAGCGCTTTCTGTCTCTATCACTCTTACATATTAGTGCAATAGAGAGACAGAGATAGCGTTTCGTTGTCGTAGCGCAAACGATTGGCATGTTGGCTACGCACCCAAGGTGCTAAGCAAAGATGATAATTTTTGTTTTTAATTTCATAACCAAATCATTAAGTAAATTTAGTTTTTCTGGGGGCCTAGCCAAGATGCCAATCGCTTGTGCTCCGACAACGAAGCACTTTCTGTCTCTATCACTCTTACATATTAGTGCGATAGAGGGACAGAGATACGCACCCAAGGTGCCTAGCCAAGATGTCAATTTTTGTTTTTAATTTAATAACCAAATCTTTGGGTACAATTTAGCTGTTCAGGGGGCCTAGCCAATATGCCAATCGCTTGCGCTCCGCCAACGAAGCGCTTTCTGTCTCTATCACTCTTACATATTAGTGCGATAGAGAGACATAAAGCGTTTTGTTGTCGTGGCGCAAACGTTTGGCATGTTGGCTACGCTTCCATGTGCCTTGCCAAGATGCCAATTTTTGTTTTTAATTTAATAACCAAATTAGGTAAATTTAGCTGTTCTGGGGGCCTAGCCGACATGCCAATCGCTTGCGCTCCAACAACGAAGCGCTTTCTGTCTCTATCACTCTTATATATAAGTGCGATAGAGAGACAGAGAGAGCGCTTCGTTGTCGGAGTGCAAACTATTGGCATAATGGCTAGGCCCCCAGAACAGCTAAATTGTATCCAAAGATTTGGTTATTCAATTAAAAACAAAAATTGTCATCTTGGCTAGGCACTTTGGGTTCGTAGCCAGTATGCCAATCGTTTGCGCTACGACAACTAAACGCTATCTCTGTCTCTCTATCGCACTAATATGTAGGAGTGATAGACAGAAAGGGCTTCGTTGTTGGAGCGCAAGCGATTGGCATGTTGACTAGGCCCCCAGAACGGTTAAATTTACCTGATGATTTGATTATTAAATTAAAAACAAAAATTGACATCTTGGCTAGGCATCTTGGGTGCATAGCCAACATGCCAATCGTTTGCGCTACGACAACGAAACGCTATCTCTGTCTCTCTATCGCACTAATATGTAAGAGTGATAGAGACAGAAAGCGCTTCGTTGTTGGAGCGCAAGCGATTGGCATGTTGGCTAGGTCTCCAGAACAGCTAAATTTACGTAATGATTTGGTTATTAAATTAAAAACAAAAATTGTCATCTTGGCTAGGTTCCTTGGGTTCGTAGCCAATATGCCAATCGTTTGCGCTACGACAACAAAACTCTATCTCTGTCTCTCTATCGCACTAATATGTAAGAGTGATAGAAACAGAAAGCGCTTTGTTGTTGGAGCGCAAGCGATTGGCATGTTGACTAGGCCCCCAGAACGGTTAAATTTACCTGATGATTTGATTATTAAAGTAAAAACAAAAAATGGCATCTTGGCTAGGCACCTTGAGTGCGTAGCCAACATCCCAATGGGTTGCGCTACTTCAACGAAACGCTACCTCCGTCTCTCTATCGCACTAATATGTAAGAGTGATAGAGACAAAGCGCTTCGTTGTCGGAGCGCAAACGATTGGCATCTTGGCTAGGCCCCTAGACCAGTTAAATTGAACCTAATGATTTGATTAGTAAATTAAAAATAATACGGTTACTGAAACTATGCGTTATGCGACAGTCAATTTGTAAGATTTTATTCCATAAAATAGGTATAAATTAGACAAGAGACTAACTACTATTACATCTACCTAACTATACGTAATTAGTACCTATACGGTACCCGAACTACATTTTTATTCGTGGAATATTATTTCAATTAAAAATCATGATTATATTTATTTGATTAAGAATAAGTTATTCTCATTCAATTTTTTCTCATACGAATTATTCCCGACCAAAATTATTTGAATATTTTTGACGGGAATAAAATCGAGATGATTTTATTCCTACGAATTCTTATTCAAATAATGATTTTATTCTTGAATGCCCAACACTGCTTGATTTTCGCCACTTAATTAATGATTATTCTCAAGATAAAGAGCGCATGAGAACACTCTCCCCTCGCGCATATAATTTGACAGCAATGCAAAATGCCTGTCATAAATAACTTTCTTATCTGTCCGTCCGTCCGTGGCGCGGGCGCACGGCTCATTAATCGGGCGACTTGTATGGATCTCATTAATTAAGATAAACATAGGTTGGGATGAGGGATTCAAAGTGGCCGCGATTCTTCGGGGAAGTAGATGGTTAGCTAATTATACCGATTGGGTCTATTAGATTGCAATTTACTGTATCAAAGTTTCTTCTTCTTTCTTTGTCCTCGGTCCTCGCCTTATCCCGTTACGCGGGGTCGGCTTTCTTGATTTTGAGGCGCCATAATTATATTCCGCTGTTTAGCATCGTTGACAGACAGTCCACATTCTTTCATGTCCTTCTGGACGCCGTACGCCTGCCGCCCGCACCTTCCCCGCCGCCCTTAGTCGTCCTACCCCGTCGCCCCCGTACCGCGCAGGCGAGGACTCATTTAAGCGGTCGGTCTTTTCTATAGTCTTCCACGTAGTCTGTGGCCTGCCCCTCCCTCTCTTTTGTGTAGCATGGAAAGGCACTTTTTAACAATATGGTCATCGTGTCTATGCAGCACATGCCCACTGTATCAAAGTTTAAAAAAAAATGATTTAATTATTAAGACCTCATGGTTGACCGAGTAAAGAGGTCTTCGTTTCAGCACGGGCAAAAATGCTTTTGTATGTCCGCCGGATGTTCTCTACAGTACAGGTTGCATTTCTCAATCGATTCTCGTGAAATTTTGTGAGCAGATTCAATATAGTGTACTTAGATTTTTGTCGTCGACCCAGTTTTTGGAAATTTTCCTAAATGGCGGACCCATGCTCTACAGCTCACAGAACCGCTAGTTTTGATTATATTCCAGAATCAAATTAAATTATACTAATCGATTCTTTTACTTCGATTCAAAATTGTGAAATACATTATATGTACATATACTGTTGACGTGACGTCACGATGCATAAGTAATTAAATAAGGTAAAATCATCCTATTCATTATATTATCAGCATCTACGTAATGGATACCCCATGATGAAAATTGTCCTCAAGCTAGTTGTTTACTCTTAAACAAACCATGCAAACCTATTAGTCATTCAATCGTGAGACCTTGGGGACCTCATGTCTCCATGTCACGATCGTATAAAGTCCACTCCAATCCCAAGTGTCTCTGATGACTCACAGCAGTTTCCTAACAATACTTGCTCATTGTCAAGCAACTAAGCTATATAGAGAACCTAAACCACTATTGCATCAAAGTTAACGATATATTGAACTAGCCTAAATCTTCTGAACGTTGCCAGGTTGCCACCCATTGCCTCGAGTCAAATTCTTAACGTACCAATCTAAAGTGACCTGAGGATCTCAGAGGGCCTGCCGCGAAAAATGAAAATTTAGCTTTCTTTATCGCTAAGCTAAGCGAGCGACAGAGAGCCTCATAGATAAAGGGCCTACGGGCAGGTATTTCGATGTTCGCGGTGTGACACTTTTGATTAATGTTGAGCACTCGTATACCTACACTGGTTAATCGATGAATTTTCTTACGCTAGGTAAGGCATTCTCGTGGTTTCAAGTTCTGTTTTACCACCTACAGACAATATTATTCCAAAAGATTGGTAGAGATTTCATACCGTTTAACTTTTGACATACATTCATAGCGGCCCATAAGTCCCATATTGTGTACATCCGTTTCTCGTCCACTAAACGAGTTATCGTATTTCCATACAATGATTGAGCGTATGCGCAGTACTACGATGCTATTCATAATTTCAATGTTATCGTAGCATCCCGTTCCGTTCGGCGCGTAACGGTTAACGACATGCATTGATAAGGGCCCTTTTCTATATTGAAAGATCTTTAACTCTCTTCTAACAATAATCGATGAATCCTCCCACAAACTGAGGATATATCTTCTGTGCACCTTTTTAGTAGTTTTACATCGGCAGATTAATGCGGAGCTTCAAAGAAACCTCGTTTTAGAAGTTCAATACAAAATACATAGTTTAATTGGGTTTGGGTCGTTATTTTTTGTAGCTTGTAGGGGAAGTACCAAGTAGGGGGGATCATTGGGCAGTCGGGAGGCTCGGGCACCCCCTTGTAAATAAGGGCGATTGGCCAATGTTTCCCTACCTCCCCTGTGTGGCTGGTAAGCTGGTTAGTGGTTGTGGACATGCGGGCGGGAAGCGCGCCGCTCTCATCGCGCCCCGCTCACGCGCCGCTCTCATCGCGCCCCGCTCACGCGCCGCTCTCATCGCGCCCCGCTCACGCGCCGCCCGCAAAACGCGCTTGTGTGACGGAGCATTAACTCTGTCTTATCAGCCTGAAGACACCCATTACTGGATAACCAGCAACCCAAGGGTCTCAAACTCTCGACATATGTTCCGTACGGTGCCCACTTCAAACAGTTGTCTGAGTTGTCTTGACCATCGTTAGTAGTCGACCTTTCTGCCTCAAATTAGGAAACTTCTACGCTGGTATTCACAGATCTTTATTTCAGAGTACCAGGCGGCGTAGCACGGTAGCGTTTTTATCCCTTGTCACCATGCCTGTCACGTTCTAACAAGTATGTCAGTGCGAAAGGGACGCGCATAGTGATAGACGATAAAAATGGAACCGTGCTGCGCCCGCAGGACCCCATAGAGGTGGTAGTTACACCAACCAAACTTAACACATTCACTGCCCCCGACGCACATGTGCGTTCACCGTCATACAAGTTTGTTCCTAAGCCACGCCCCCTGGCAGTGAATGCGTTAAATGAATCAGTTCACAGCCAAATCTACAATACAATATCTTTATTTAAGAGTACCAGGACTCCATACTCCATAGAGGTGTTAGTTAGTGAACCAACTGTAACAAATCTAAGTAAACGCAGCCAATGCAGTCTTAAGTATTAAAGAACGTAGATCCGGGTGCTTAGGCCAACTTCTTGCGGATGTTTTTTGCTAACATTACTAAGCTGATCGACGAGATCGGCAGTCGATATGAATTGATACTCTTTCGTTGTAATTTCTTTCGTATTTCACCGTCACGACTTTTTTGCTAGCTATTGCCCTTGGATAAATGTACGGGCGTATTTAAGATTCTTATTTTTGCGTCTTCATTTTCATAATTGATTTTAAATTACGATACTTTGACGATGTATCTATTAATCTATAATCTATAGGGGATGTCTCGGATGTTATGGGAGTTGAAATAAGAAAGCAAGTTATGAGCATGTAAATATCACTACACCTTACAAAACAAAGTCCTCCGCCGCGTCTGTCTGTTTATGTGTTTATTTGTATGTTCGCGATAAACTCAAAAACTACTAAACGGATTTTCATGCGGTTTTCACCTAAGTATCAATAGAGTGATTCTTTAGAAAGGTTTAGGTGTATAATTTATTAACCCGTGCGAAGCCGGGGTGGGTCGCTAGTTATATATATGACAACTAAGGAGCGAGCCATGCGTTGGACCTTCTGTTAGGCGCGCGAAATGCTGTCAATGACAAACCCAACCTCGAAAAGGGTATTAAAAAATATATAAATCTTTTGTTTTAATCCAGGTTATAACTGGTTCTGTGTACATTTTTATCTAGTTCCATTCATTTTTCCTCTGTTCGTCAGAGAGTAACGAAGATCAGACTCTCAAATATTTGCGTATATGTAATATATTCCTGGTGGTATGGAGGAATGTTATTACTGTATTCGTATGATGGTTTCACATAAATCGCGTGAGCACAGCACAGGTGGTCACTTAACTGTAATAGGAATCATTTAAGCCTAGGTTCTTCGAATTAATTGTTGAATCATTCCCTCACTTCCGCTATTAATGCATTTCTAATGTGTTTTATTAGCAATTATCGCATTAAAATTAAATTCACAAAAATTAATACGCTGTTTTACTATAAATGTAATATCCGATAAGTACCAGCACACAAACAAGATATATTAATACGATGTGAAGAAAGAGAAGTAATAATTCAAGAATGAATTGGGCAATGCAAAGATTCACTCGTCTACTTCATTCATCTACGCATGTTGCGAGGAAAAAAGGAGGATTCTCCTAATCGCTGTCCATCCCTAGTTTTAATCAAAGTCACAAACTCACCCATTAAAATCCCCCGTAAACCAAACGTCCCGCCAGCAATCAAAGTTACAGACGGCACTAAACCGATTACCATTCGTGATCCGTCCGCCAGAGAAGCCGTATTAACACTTATTGACCATAGGTAGACCTTACGGCTTTGCAATAGGGATTATGTATTGTCGGTTAACAGTAACGACGATGGCACGAACTACGAACCAGGCTGAAATCACGTGGTACCGTGGTCGTGATACGATGACATAGCTTCATAAAATATTACCTACACCTCTATTGCGAAATGGCACCTACAATCATTGTTTTATTGATTGGTTGCACTGCTGTTTACGTCCGTGTTGTATTTGCATATGGTTGTAAACATACCTTTCTTACGATGTTTGTTTCTTTATCATGTGTGTGTGTAGTGTAGAGACACCGTACCTATAGCTAGAACGAGGAAGCTAACATGTTATCTGGAGTTCATAAGTTTTATAGGAACGTTTCGCATGGATAGAAGATTGAATAAAATGAATAAATAAATACATACCTGTGTGAAAGACAATACACCACTGCGGAATATATCTTGTCAAGTGATGGACATTAGAACAGCGCCTGTTAAAATAGCCAAATGAAACATTGAGTTGAAATTTCAGTTTTAAATGAATGTATGTGTAATATGTGAATCATATGATAAAAGTGTCCATTAGTGGGCCAATTCTCATCAGTTATTTATGTTTAATTGAAATCATTAATTTTAAATTTTCACTATTCTTGACAAATTGTCAACTGGGTTATGAAATCGTTCGCGCAATTGTAACATATTTTACGGATCCTTTTTGTGCCTAAAGTTGTACAATGGAACACTTGTGTTGGCTTTATTTGTTCAGTTTGAATACAACCACATTGGCCGTAGACCTTTATCACGTCATTATTTTAACACTTTTTAACTCTTAGATATACAAGATATTAGTTTAAAATAAGTATCCATATGTCGTCTTTGCTCGAAACAATTGGCCTGATGACAGTAACAAAGAATCATGGAAATAATGGTTTCAAAGAAACGTATATGTTAATATGATTCTAAAATATGGCCCAATCTCAGTATAAACTGAAGGATTATTCATACGAGTATATTCAATAAAATAAAAGTGCGAAATTCTCCACTCGGCCATTTTGACTGAAACACCAATCAGAGGCGACGTAAGAGTTGACGTCATCAATGCATGACATATTTCTTAGGGCCAGTTGCACCAACCACATTTGACAGACTGATCAACGTCAGCCCCAGCGCTTTACTATGAACTTTCCATACATAAAAATTTAGCGAACTCTTTAACGATAGGTACGAACAGTTTGGTGCAACCGACCCTTAGAGCAACATAGACAACCTCATTGACTGTAATCCATTACGTACTCGCCAAAGAGTTTGGAGGTTCAAAAAAATATTGTTTCGCCACTAAACATTTATTACGTCCAAAAAATATTATTACACGATATAAAGTAAATATTTATTTGTTATTATATAAATCAAATGCTAAATAATACGATATTTCACCAAAAAGCTTTTTAGGGTTCCGTACCCAAAGGGTAAAACGGGACCCTATTACTAAGACTTCGCTGTCCGTCCGTCCGTCCGTCCGTTCGTCCGTCTGTCACCAGGCTGTATCTCA
The DNA here is from genome assembly GCF_910591565.1 of Cydia splendana. Taxonomy (NCBI): domain Eukaryota; kingdom Metazoa; phylum Arthropoda; class Insecta; order Lepidoptera; family Tortricidae; genus Cydia; species Cydia splendana. The sequence goes on along the minus strand of NC_085981.1, from coordinate 7,343,427 downwards.
CGAACCGTGATAGCTAGACAGTTGAAATTTTCACAGATGATGTATTTCTGTTGCCGCTATAACAACAAATACTAAAAACAGAACAAAATAAAGATTTAAATGGGGCTCCCATACAACAAACGTGATTTTTGACCAAAGTTAAGCAACGTCGGGAGTGGTCAGTATTTGGATGGGTGACCGTTTTTTTTTGCTTTTTTTTGTTTTTTTTTTTGCATTATGGTACGGAACCCTTCGTGCGCGAGTCCGACTCGCACTTGCCCGGTTTTTAATTATTTGGCTGAATGGAACTATCATTGCCATGTTGGCTGTCGTAACTAGAAAAAATTTAAAATTAAAAAGTATAACCGGGCTCGGTGATTTTCACTCAAAATTTACATGTATCTAAATAATTCATCTTAAATTGCAACCGTGTGAGAGTCTTTGTGTAAAATGACTTATTGTGAACAATTTTTGTAATGTATTTATCATCCCTAATCGTAATATATGGTGCTGAATTAACAATATCATTCGGATTCAAGGGAAATTCGTAACTGTAAGTATGTATTAAACAATGTCTACCACCATAATTTATGACGTCACAAATGGCGTGCGAGGCGTTTTCGCGCGAGGTTTAAACTAGCTATAATAAAATGCAATTATTTATGTTAAATCTTATGAGTATAGCTGAAATATTGTGTTTTTCGGAACCAATACAAGTGTACCGACAATATTAAAAGGGATTTCAAAATTTGTCATCAGGCCAATTACATAAAATAATTATGGTACATATGGCCCTTTAATCTTTCGACATACGTACGGAAATTGCTCTTTCCCGGACTAGTGTGGGAAAGCAGCACCATATGTACTGTAAGTAATATTACTTATTAATAATAGAATCTTTAACAGGCGATGGCGTGAGCTGTATCGCGACAGTGCCGTAGCAAAAAACAAAAACACCTCCATTAGCCTTCTAGATACAAAAACTGATAGATGCGATTTTAGACCACACATAATACAATGCATGTGCAACGACTCACTTAGTCGCATAAGCACATACGACAGCACTCTCATCCACTAAAACATGCAACTCTCGCTCGCGTTAAACGTGTAAAAAACGGAATGTGCAATCGGGTTGCGTAAACTTTTGCAATCGAATCGAATTCGATCGAAATTCTACACGCACCCGTTTGGAATCGACTGTTCAGATTCGTGATACAGAGAAAGGAGGTTGCACTTAATAGGCTATTCAACGGAGCACCTGAACCAAAAATGTATTTGGAGGCAATTATACTTACTCAGGTCTACCTAAATAATTCTAAACCAAAATAAACCAGATCTAATATGCGACTGCTGCTGCAATTTTCTACCTTCCCTGTGTTCCTTCAGGCTTATCCGTGTTGGACCTCATCTCTTACAGGTAGGTGAACATCCTTAAGATTGTTTCTACTTTCTCACTTGGACAAAATTGTTCCGGCCCGGATATGAACCCTCATCTTTAAGTGAGCTTCAGATAATAGTCGTCTTTGCCCGGACTAAAACGCATTTCACAAGCCTAAATGCGTTTTAATCTAGATGCACGGAAATAGAAACCTTGATGCAGTTGCAACATTGCATTGTTTTGCCACTGGACAAAGTACGAGTGTTTCACCCAGTTATGAATAGGAATTCAAACCATCGACAGTAACTTACTTGCGAAATAAGTAAAGTTATCGCCGTCGGCGGGTCTTTGATGTTCGTTTATCTATTTAGTATAGATTAACCGCAGTCTATTTACGACTTTCTACAATTGCGAATGATCCAAATGTTCCTATTAGTCGTTTCCTAGCATTTGGAGACTTTAAGAGAACCTCTTACCTAACAAAATTGTTCTCTTGAATAAGTTTGATAATTGACCGCTACCTATAAACTTCATGGGTTATTGTAAGTATATAAATCAAATGGTGGAGGCAAAAATTTTGTTGCAAAAACGTAGAAACCCAAAGATGGACAGCGCTGCCTACACGCTTCATTAGACACTTTTGTACTCGCACTAGAACAAACATACTTGACTGATACTTGCGACAACATTGTCAAAATAATAGAAATCTGTAGCCTGCGTATTTTGTAACAATGAGATCGTTCTATTGCACATGTTTGAATTAAGCTAAGTATAAGTACCAAGCATTGTAGCAACAATATTGTGCTTTTTTTATCGCCAATATATACGTGATGCCCCCAATATATGTATGTATAAGTACCTCCTAGATTATTTAGTAGGTATACTTGCAAGGTGCCTTGACTTTTATGTACCGCTGACATTATCTTTTGCAACTCCTTCACTAACCTAATGTCTTAGTTCAACATCATCCCAACAAACTTACGTCATTCTAAAACCTTCAATGCAACGGTCTCCTCAATTATCAAAGGATCTAACTCTATAAATATTAAACAGACTTCTGACATTTCTAATATAGCAATGCAACTGGCCCCTTGTTATGCAGAATGCGTTTTAATATCGTAATAGTGTACGACACAGCTCCTACATTATTCAAGAGGGCTATTTTAATTTACACTTACTAGAGAATGCGAAATGTTCCGTTGCTCGTTTGTATTAATTAATATATAGCCTAAAAAACCTGTTTACGAAGGAATTTTTCGACCAACATGCGTAAAATTGACCAATTAGTAAGCACAGTAAATAACTGCTTATCAATATTATGGATGCAAAACATGTTCCTTTGTCAATATTTTATGCAACAAAGAAGGTATATGGCTTGTAGCCTGATATGACTTTTAGTATAGATATAGAATACCACAGATTTTAGTATTTTAATGTAGTTCTTAAAAAGAGAAAACTTTTCCATGATATTTAACTTCAAAAGTGTTAAACTTACTGAATTCTGGAATCCCCTTTTCATATTACAACTTTCTTCAAATTACATAGGTTTAAATTTTTCAGGAAGGAAAATGCCTTATGGGATTAACCATGTTTTCTCGCGTTTTCCTTTAGATATCTACTAATTAACCCAGTAATACCAGGATTCGAACCCACAATTGTGTTTGAAAGCCGCACTTTAAATGGCGAGAACCGGGAAGGATTTAGTAAATTTGTATAGGAAACTAGTAACGGGAGCGTACCCTAATCCTTCTAAAATATATTTTCAAACTATCAATTGGGCCGGTCAAGTCTGCCGCATGCATCCAGACAGATGGGCTAGTGTAGCTACCAAGTGGATGCCAGAAGAAGGGCGCGTACGCGGCAGGCCCAGACGGAGATGGCGGGACGACCTAGACACCTTTAGCAGTAACTGGCGCTATGTCGGGAGCTATGTCTAAGGCGCTATGTCGGGAGTCGTGGAAGACAAGGGAAGAGGCCTTTGCCCTGCAGTGCAACAAAAAAAAAACAATTGACTCTCTAATTCTGTACACCAGTTTATCACAGTACCTATATTCTTGAACTTGCATACCGGTATTACCATAACCCGGCATTGACCACGCGTGCGAACTTCCCATGCTCCGCTACCGCTTACCGCTACGTTCCCATGATCCGCTTCCCAAATGCCTATTGTGCGATAGTCATCGCGACCTGACCTCGGCGACAGGTGCAGCTTCTCGTTACTTCACTACAAAGTTGCTGGAAGGCAAAGTGTGATTCAAGAGATTTTTATACTACTTCCTCTTCTCTTTAAAAGATTAAATATGATATTTGAGTGCATATTAGGGTGTCCCTTATTTTACGATTTTCAGAAATAAATAACGCATACTCCCTAGATCAGTTTCTTTTATCCCAAAACACTGTGTAAAAAAATTTACACGGCAGGTCAGTGCCGGCTTTCATGAGATTTTCCCATACAATGTATGAAAATGACATTTTTTCTTTCTTTTTTTTGTCATATTTATAAACTTTATTGAACAAAAAAATCTCGATGCAAACGCAAAACCAATGAAAAATTATCAAATTAGTGTCTGGTCAAATTTCTCCAGTCATTTGTATGGGAATTTCAGTTGTAAGTCGGCACGGGTTTTTGTTACTGGAATATCCTGAAAAAAAAATTCAGGGTGTTTTGGAGTAGTATCGTTGTTAATTTAAAAAATCGCAAAATAAGGGACACCCTAGTGCATATGCGATAATCAAATCATTGCGACCAGATATGACGTGTACACGAACTGTCTTCTCCTTACTTGACTCCAGACTACTACAGAGTAAAGATAATATAAAAGAAATACTTATAAAGGAAAGTGTGATTCTAGAGATCTTGTCTTGATCTTACTAACGAAACGAAAAATCGTTTTCTTTTAGTTAGTACCTTCCTATGTGTTTTTATATTTTCTCTTGAATCATTCCATTTCTTCGTCGTCTTAGCTTTTTTCTTAACCCAGGGTCTGCTCGGTTAATATGACTATAACGCGATGAATAATATGAAAAAACATGAGCAATACAAAATAATGCATAAGTTGCCGTTTATTTTATGTCACTATGCAAGGAAATGTATTAATGATTCAAATGGGGCACTCCCCAGTAGTTCCAAGGAACTGATTTTTTTTCTGAATATTTATGGTATGATCCTGTTTCTTTACGATTTTCCATGGAATGAGAAGTACTCTCATAGCTGCGGTTTTGTAAGGAAATGCACTGACACTGAACACTTCATTTCCAATAAATGATGATTAGTAAACGCATATAATTACTATAATTAGTATCAACTTGTAAATGATATGGGTGATTCCCATAAGTTCAAGGTATTTTTGTTCCGTGGAACAAAATATATTGGCACCGAGAATCCACATTTCTTTCGTTATTATTTTCTTTATGTCAAATGGTCACGAGAATTACCTAATTATACCGCATGTTGCCCTGTATTTTTTATTGAGATATATTTTGAGCAATAAAGAGTATTCTATTGTTCGTTCGTCTTACAGCATTTTAATTTATTACCTATAGCACAGAATAGGTACAGAAGACTCACTCTCTAACAAAACGCGTCTGTTACGATCAGCACAGATATGGCCGCTAGGTGGCGACAGCGCCACGCGCGGCTTATGGCAAACCCCAAAATTGGGGCCGAACGGATGTACTTTTAGCTAATCGCGGATTGAGCCACGCCTGCCTATAGTTGGTCAAGCAAATCTTGTCAGTCGAAAAGGGCACGAAATTCAAATTTTCTATGGGACGATGACCCTTCGCACTAGAGATGGGTAACTACCCGGGTAAATACCCGAGAGCGGGTATTTACCCGGTAAATACCCGATATTTACCTACCCGCGGGTAACTACGCGGGTATTTTCGTTTTTCTTCTAAATTTGAATTGTTAAATGGTATGTGAGTATAAATAAGATTAATTTAAGAACTTTTTTATAATGTTACATAAAATGTATGTTCAAACTAAGTATGAAAAGGTTGCTATGAGATGAAGTTCGATTTTAACATATCAGTACAATTATGAAAATCGTGTAAAATCATTCCCTGGCTTCCGGAAATGTTTTAAAACGCTTTTAATATACATTAAAAAGATGAAAATAAAGACTACTTATAAATGATAATAAAAAAAAATTGTGCCGTATCACAACTTGGGAAGCTCATAAGTCAAATACAGTTAGTTTTAGGACAAAAATGTATATAACCTTTTTTGTAGAAAATTATGTCTACTTTAGTTTGTACATACAACACTTTTCGATATTAATGACAGATTCCAAGAAATATGAAAAAGTTCACTTCTACCCCCCCTCCCCCCAACCACACCCCCCGCCGACCGCAGTTGGAATGTGTATTATCAACGTATAAGTACGATAATTTACTCGAATCTAAAAAAATACTCTTATGACGGCCTTTTTTTAATATTTATCAAAATTGTACTAAAAATTCCTTAGTTACAACTGCAAGTTTCACTAAACCATTTCATTTTAAATAACACACAATAATTACAACCATTAACTCGGTTTATATCTCCACTTTAACACAAATCGACATGTGCAACAAGAAATGAATCTACCCGTCCATTTGGGTAGATACGGGTAAATACCGGGTAGATGGGTATTTACCGGGTATTTACCTGGGTGGGTAAATTGGGTAAATACCCGCGACCCATCTCTACTTCGCACCTACATTTTTTAAATTTGCCGCCTTTTTCTACTAACAGGATTTGCTTGACCAACTATAAATTGATGCATTTGCATATCCTGCCCTCTATTGCAACAAGTAGGAAGTTGAAACTACCGTCTAAGGTCGAAAGTATCATATTGTTCCATCAGGAACATGCCACTTATCTCTTATTCTTCATCCAGTCTATACTAGATCAACTGAAAAGGTGTTACAGCCACAATACAAGAATGTTTTGTTAAGTTTAACATAACATACTATAGTTGGTCAAACCAAATTTGTCAGTAAATAAGAACAAAAAAACTATACTCATCCTTTTCTTTTGGGTGCTAGTACTAGTGTAAGATAAAGATAGTATGATTCTCTCTGTCTATGTTAGAAAAGAGACAGTCCTTTGAATTTTTTTTAATCTGTGCTGTTTATACATATATTGTTGACAAAATCCAAAAAAAAGTTAATTCTATTTCAGCGCTTGAACATAAACGACACATCCAACGAGTTTAAAATGTATGAAAATAATCAATGTGTATGATTAATTAAGTATTAATTACTTCATTTACATATTCATGTTTTTAATTAGTTTCGATAAAAACCTCTGGTTATAGCGAAGCAAAAGATTTATAGGACTCATTCTTCAACAAGTTTTTTTTTTAATTTTACTTTATAAATGTATTTCCTTTTAAAAGGTTTCAAGCCATGAGACTTACTACTCAAAAGGGACTCAGTCAATCAATTTGACACGAAAGCGGTGCAACTAAACCCTGCTACAGTAAGGTTTCTTTATTGTTTCCTTAAGGATATTGTCTTAAGGATATTATGACGCCTCGACTTATAGTTATAAATATCGACCTGATTCTTCGTATTTAAATCCCTATTATTAGGAACACAATAAAGGTGTTAATAAATAAATCTGAAAATAAGAATTGAATTCTATTTACCTCTGAATAAATAAACTCTATTCAATTCATTAAGGCAAAACCGATCATGAAGTCTTAAGGCTTAATATAAATAAATAATAAATGTAAACGTTATTGTCACACCTAGGACGATTTGGATTTCCTGGTCTTAAAAAAACAATTGGACGGTACTTTTAATAAAAAGGATAAATCTTCAAAAATTGTCATTAGATTTTTCTGTTGGACAAAGTTTTTAGTGAAATGTGTATAGAATTAAAATATTTGTTTCAACTATTGCGATATCATCAAAATATTCAGAGTATTCAGACCTAAAGAAATTACATAATTATCATGGTCCTTATAATTCCAAACTTCCTAATGGCCGCCCGAAACGGTATCCTATTTTAGAACATAGAACTACCGATCTGATGTAACTTGAACGCGGCCAATAAGCATTCCTTTGTATACGCGTATCATAAAACGGATCTGATTGAGATTTAGGTATTCAGTGGTTCGGTCAATGGTCCCCTAATCGCATAAGCATCGGCGGTCCTTGACCCTGTAGGCCTAACATACCAGTACTTATATGTCGGTACTGTACCACACTGTTAACTGACAGTTTTTAAGCCGTATTGCAAAGGTATAAGGTTTACAGATGTTCAGCTAAGAGCGTTGCTGTAAGTGTACCAAGTTTGGCCGACGTACAGTTAGAATGTTAAACTCAATGTTTGCGAGAATTCGTATGTTAGTGATGAGCACTAATGTTATACAGTTAGGATACAGAAATAATCAATGGATATTATGTATCTTCATGACATCTACGTGTTTGCAACAAATTCTTGTCGGAGATTAAAACCAACTTCATGATTTAGCGTGATACAAATCCATTAAATATAACTTAATATCGAATGCTCATATATGTATTGATGTCCTATTTTCCTGCAAATTAGAATTATTTAACCTTACACTAATAAAAGTAATAAATGTACTTAAAAATATAAAAAAAAATTGCTTAATTAATTGTAGTTTCCTTAAGCATGTACAACATGATTTATTTCATTAAATCATTTAGCAGATTTAGTAGGTAACAGAAAATAAAGGCATCAATTAAAAATGTAGGTATATATTAGTTACATCTAACACTTACAAATAAAATTAATACTATAAATTTAAATAATAATAAATAAATTTTCGGTCTATTTAAATTTCAACATAGCCGATAATTCGGTACTTAATTATCGATAAACAGTCAATAAACTCGTTGACGCAAATACTCGTACATGGCCAACCACACATCCTGCCTAATATTTATCACTAATACCTTGATTAGATTACTAAAACACGGCTAATATGCCACTGTCTTACATACTGCCCCTTTTGTGATAAGTATGCAATGTACCTAGTTTTACGAACGAAAAACTATTTTATTTAAAGATTGCATTTGAGCTAGGTAGGTACGATTCGTTACGGGTCTCACATGTAGGGCTTCCAATACCGGGATCCCGGGATCCCGAAATACCGGGATCCCGTCTTTTTAAACGTATTTTTCAATACCGGTATTTTTAAATGCAATACCGGGATCCCGGTATTTTTAAAAACAAGGAAAATTTGCAGTATAAACCGTTTATATCCATTAGAATGGTCATATTCGGCTATATTAAGAAGCTTTTACTACACGTCAGACGCATCTAACTTGCATCTAGCCCTTATTTTATTATTGAAATAAGATCGTTGTCTGAACGTCAGATAAATATTTGATGATTGGTGGTGGATGAATCCTGACACTGACAGTGAGATTAATATAGTTAGTACTTAAAATTTAAATTTTTAATTAAAAGGAACAAGGAACTGTAGTATGGCAAACTAATTTAGGCGGAAATTAGGCTGGTGGGTTGTTGGACTAAAATTGTGACTGGTGAAGTCAACCAGTTGAATAAAATTATTGCCAACCTGGAGTGTGAAATAAAATTAATGCAGATGGCGACATTGATTGTTTATTGTTCTAAAAGCTTTTAGGACATATCTGGTGTTACAGTAACCCTTTTTAATTCCCCTTTTTAATAAAACTATATTTTTTTAAAGCAATTTATATTCAATACCGGGATCCCGGGATCCCGGTATTGATGAAGACAATTTCGGTATTAATACCGGTATTGTGAGAAGTCCGGTATTTGGAAGCCCTACTCACATGTAACTTAAATTATTGGTTAACAATTAAATTGGTCTGACATATAAAATGGGTTATTTTTAGGTTTTGTTACTTTTGTATGTAAATACTTAAATGAAAATTTATTTCCAAAAAAGCAAAAACAGCATTTAAAAGAACGGCTCTGATAGATGTGGAAATTTCTTATATCTTAGATTAAAAAGGAGGTTCAATTTATGTAAAATTAATTATGCGTAAAAATATTGACGACCGGTCTGATGGCCTAGTGGGTAGTGACCCTGCCTATGAAGCCGATGGTCCCGGGTTCGAATCCTGGTAAGGGCATTTATTTGTATGATGATATTGATGATACAGATATTTGTTCCTGAGTCATGGTTGTTTTCTATGTATTGAAGTATTTATATATTATATATATCGTTGTCTGAGTACCCACAACACAAGCCTTCTTGAGCTTACCGTGGGGCTTAGTCAATTTGTGTAAAACATGTCCTATAATATTTATTTATTATTATTTATTCAACACCGAACAATGTTCAACCAAACTTCCCGAATAACAAGTTATTCCATTAAATATCATACGTCGAAAACCATAAAGGAAAGCCCTTGACACACATCAGATAAGTTTAAAGTTGGTCGGAAGTGAGGAAACGCACCAAAAATGGTAAGACAGGCCCCGCAGTGACGCTCGCTTTAAAAATGCAGCCTTCACTGAACATTGCACTCGCCTGCGGCTCGGCCGCTAGTATTGAATGAACCCGGGACGCATAGAAACTATTCGAAATCACAGGTCCAACTTAAGCGGTCTGTAGACGTCGCGACCGCCAAGCGTTGGACATTTTGACAGCCCAGGCCTTTGTAGCCTCAGAGAAAAAATGCCGTATGCGTTTGTATATTAAAACGACATAAGACACTATTATAATGGTGTCTTTGTTATAAAAGCAAAAGAAATCGTTTGTTTAATGCATCGTCTGGCATTTTGACAGCCCGTGCCTTACCTTGCATTGTGTCTTACTGGGAGAAACAACACAAAGAAACCGCATACCACAATTTCGGTATTTTTAATTAAATTATAAATTATGTCCTTACACAATCAAAGTTGTGGCAACCACAAATTACGCAGAGGATTTTATAATTTAGATATTTAACTGATAGTTGGTACATCAGTTATGATTATGAATGAAATTCATTCATAAATGCACTTGGCCACTGGCCGTGCATGTATAAAACGCGGCTGGATGTATAAAACTTCAGTTTCTATTTGCATCAAATCGCAGTTAAATATTTTTTTTGCTGAATATTCAACATTAACTATATCTACAAGTGCCTCTATGTACTTATAACGATTAAATTCACCCTCGTTTTCCATTAGTCGAATTTATAGATTTAAACATTCTATTCGATGGTAATAAAATAAAACTGTAAAGCGAGACTTTGTTACAACGGTATAAGATCCCATTTCGCCTAACTATTTTCACTATGAAGCACTGTAGGTGTCTAGATTTATTCGGCTCCGTACCAGTAGCAAATCACCCCTGAATGGGTACTCGGGTCGCGTGAGTCACCGGTGACTCACGTCTGTTTACATAACACTTACGCGGCCGAGATTGTAAACATTTCAACGTGCCGAGAATTCGCCTAAATTCATGCTTATTTACTGATTTTGGTTAGGTTGAATTGCTTAGTCATATCGATTTTAAGTTTTAACAATGAAATGTCATCCAATTTCATTAGAAATGCCTTTTTGACCAAGTGTCATTTTCAGAATGATAAGTTGTTACATATACTATGAGTCCCATCACTGGAATTATTCTTAAACACATACAAGAAAATAATATAAAACTTTAACGGCTTTACTTGCTCTACTCTTTCTATAATACTTGTCATCTTATATCTATTGTCCATCTCTTATTTTTCTCCTTATGTTGGCATGCTGCCTAACTGTCAAAACTATCGCCTTTCCCGCTCTTTTTCTAATAAACTGTACATATGTCATGTGTTGTCTGTGATGTCCATAACAATAAATGTTTTTGTTTTAGGTTCCCAGCACAATTCCTATCACCAAATCAAAATTATTCACCGAACATTCTTATCGTGCGTAGTACGTCTTAAAACGTCGTCATTGGCAAAATCCCTCCTGCCAATACACACAAGAGGGGAAAGCCATAAAAAAAAAAATATATATATATATATACAGGGTGGAAAGGCACGACGATCCTTCCCGGAAGTATTAGGTCGTTTAAGTGATACAGAGACGATTGGTAATGGTAAGAATCGTTAATTGAGTAAAAAATAAAAATAGCAAATTTACTTATTTTTAACTGTGGTGACAACCCTATAGCATGTGCACATCACGGCTATAGATTAAGGATCTCCGTCGGGAAAGCTCGGGACTTTACACTTTTTTCCGATCGTTGACAGAATCGCAATGATGTATGAATGTCGCATAAATGTCAAATAAATCAAATGAATGCAAAAATATTATAAACAATTTTATTACTTTCTTAGATAATTATTTTTTGCCAATATTTAACACTATCTTCTCTTCACATACGGTGTTCAAATGTACCTCCGTGTCTTACAAGGCCGCCGCAGCCCGTGCCCGAGTATGTCGATGCACATGCGATAGTGTATGCTCTTCGTCATTTTTCCTCCGCAGATTGTCCTCCGCAGAAAGCACCAATTAGCCTTTGTCTCATTTCGTCCGCAGTTTCACATTCCGTTTGGTACACCATATCTTTTACACAGCCCCACAAATTTAAATAGCCACGAGCATCTAACAACGGCATTTTTATTTGAAAAATATGACATTAAATAAGTAAAGTTCAATAAAAATTATATTCAAACTGATGTTTGTTTGACGTCTGATGACGTCTTGTCTATTTCCTACCACGCAAGAAGGTTTGTTAGTTTGGTATTGAAGAGTATTTATTCTTGATTTATTCTAATGTTCTGTTTTGCATGTACCTACATTTGGTGCATCAAACACAACCTACTTATAATAAAAAAAAATTTTTTTATTATTTTAGATAGTTTCTATTTATTCGAAAATAATTTTGTGAAACGTGTTAAGAAACTAATACCTTTTTATCAGTCAAGGAAACCAGAGATATTTATAAGACGATTGCGTACTTTTGAGTGGTTGTCAATGTCACCATTTGAACTGTCGTTGTAAACAATGTTGTGGTTAGTATTATTAATATTAAGGAATAACATAACTACTTCATTCAAGTATTGAACAAGTGGAACCACTAAAAAATCGAAAATCCTGCAACGATTCTTACCGTGTTGTAAGCAGACCTAAAAATGGTTAGATGGCAACAAATTAGCATAATTTCCTGTCGTATACTGATTGTTTACAAGTAAGTTCATTGACCCTGTCACCTGTTAGGGTTAGAACAAAGTAGTTTTTTGCATGGATGTTTAAAAGGCCATAATTTATAAACGGTTGCCCATATTAACATAGTTTCTATGGAGAAAATATAGAGCTTAGGCTAAACTATCTCCCATTTCCGGAAAGGATCGTCGTGCCTTTCCACCCTGTATACTATGAGTAATTAATTTATATAACAATATCATTATATCTTATCATTAGACATTTAAATATTATCTTACCTGTCCTATAACTGTCACGGGAAGGAAAAGATTAAATAATGAATACATTGTTTTCCACTAAATAAGGAATATGTCATCAATAATATATCATACAGTCAAATCGAAGTTATAATCATAGTTGATAAGGTACATTATCACTATTATCGGGTATATTTGTTACCTATATATGTACTTATTTGATCAATATTTAAATATTTAACAATTACCTATAACTATTAAAAGTATTAAACTAGTAAAAGCATTAAAAATTGATTAATGCAACTCAAATAAATAGCACAACATTAGTCTGTCTGAGAGTATTGATAAATTATTACAAGTTCAAAGATACTATACATTTGTTAACTATACGAATATGTACTCAAGTGCCTTATCTATCTCACTAATAGATGGTAATAAATTACTAAACGACCACTAGAAGACATTATAACGTCAATATTTGTCAAGTTACTGGGCTACGACCTCATTGTAAAGTTATTTTTGTAGCAAAATATTAATATTATACAGTTTAATGTGTATGTTTACTAGTATGTAATCTTAATAGTGGCGCCTGTAGTTGTAGCAGTCTTAAGTAGCAGAAAATCTCAATTAGGTACTTATCTTAGCTTGCATACCTTGGTTATGTTCTATCTATGCGTCAATATGGCCTAGTCATGTGGGGTTTCATCTATTGCTGGCACAGAATTGTATCTGCATCCAAACGTCATAATATATTAATTTGCAAACAACGCAAATAACAAAGTAATATTGCACATCAGGGTAATATATAACATTTATTTATGTGAGTCATAAGGTCGACTAACAATTACATTAACAGGACGAGGTTATCACATTAGCTGTCGGCTGCGTCAGTACCCCCGGGAGTATATTATTATTTTATTCTACTACCATATGCCCTATATATTATTGAAATAGGTACACTTTACCACAGGGCGGACACGCCATAGTATGGTAATAAAGTACCTATGTGCTGTGCACGACATATCTGTACAGTGTACAAGGATCAATGCATGTGTAAGTTCCTAGGGGCAGTCAGATCCCTAACAGTATTTTTGCGTAACATGATAAAGTAGTACAAGAAAAAGCCGTGTTGCTAATCTGAATTTCTTTCAATTTGTAGACAATCAAAGGCATGTCAAATATGGGAGTCAGTATTTTAATTTAATAGCTTTATGAACTTTACACCAAACATATTTTTTTCTCACGGTCTAAGCCACGACTATATGCCGTTGCATTTCAACACGACGGAGGCATCCATTTAACTGATAATTACAGGCAAATGTTAATGAGGATATGCTCTGCTTGGCGCCCGAAAGTGGAGGCAAGGTCAGCCGATGACTTATACCAAGGCTTACTAGTTATGTGTGTGTGAGGGGCCTTGAGAGAAATGATAATCATATATTATGTAAATGATAACTTGTTTAAATTGATGTCAGAAAGGTTATGATGACTTATTAGAGAAAATACTTTGAATTGAATTCCACAACTTTCTTATAATGTCACAAGGTGAACCACTATAGTTCGTTTTTTTAGCATTAGAAACATACTACGCGATCTTTACGTGTCTTTTAATTGAAAACGCTTTTTAAAAATCGGTAACTATTACTTATGAAAGCAAAATAATGTAAATAATCGTATATGATTCATAATTGTTAATTGTTACATATTTGCCGTGACTTATTTTTCAAAAACGTTTTTAAATAAAAGGACACGTCAAGATTGTTTACCTTTTTTCTAATGCTAAAAAAAACGAACTATATACATATATTATGTGTTTCGCGCTTCTTATAAGTATGTACCTGAATTATTTGGAGTGTCTTCGCACATCTCATGCCATACACGTTGTAGTTATTTATGACAGCGTTATCTCCTTAAAGTATCTAGTCGCGATGCAATTCTCATTCTCATCAATACACACTATCAGCACTATCTAATCTAATCTGTCGAGAAATTCATAGGAATACGTCATAACGCTCTTCGTCATGGCTATCTGAACTATCAAAAGATAAAAGAAAAAAAATGTGCAGATTTTTATCTCTTTGGTAACATCTGCGATCTTATTAAGTCAAATAATATTAAACAAACTACCCATAGATTATTTATTTAGTAGATGTGTTTCATATTCAATGAAATGCGTAATATGGTTATAAAATTATTATTATATCTCTTACAAATTGTACCGTTGACGAAACTAAAACGCATTTAGTTGTGGTTGATCAGTTGGACGTGGTTTGTGAATAGGAAAATAAGGTATTACTCATCCAATAAATAAATTATACAATTTTAATTATGATTATTTTAATTATATGTGGTGACTAATCGGTAGCTGACGAATCATTTTACGTTACACCACTGACATGACCAAATGACCATTAATTGCATCTGTATATATTAGCAAAATAAATAAATTGAACTCCTGAAGAAGAATCGTCCACGCATTCAAAACATGTCGTCTTAACAGTGACTTGAATAACTACGTATTTTTATTTTATTATCTATACTACCTACTATCATGATTTCATTTATTTGTAAAATAATATTACTTCATAACTCATATTATACTCACGACCGATTGATCGTACGATAAACACGATTGTTTGACCGCCCTTTGTCACATCAAGTTATCGCGATTCAATATCCACACTTTTCCACGTATCATTGTTTTCTATAACACGATGCATTTCATTTACAATAACTTTGATTAAGTTTATATTTATCGTTGCCGCAAAATGGATAAGTCACAACACCAGTAACACTACAGTACGGATATGATGGTCGTTTTTTCTACGTGACAGCGTGATAAAACGGTGTCCGTCACTTTCTATCCCGCGGAGTTAAAAAGGGACAGTTATTTTATCTCGTGGACAAATGTGGATAAAGCGATCCATAATACGCCTGCAGGCTGCGTAAACACCCGCCGCCGTTAGGCCAATACCTACTATATCTGTATCTTTAGGTATTTAAATAAAAGTAAACAAACAAATTGTATATTTTCGGGTAGTTATAACTTTATTGGTTAACCAACCAAATACAAAACCGCCTGGATCTGTCACTGAACGACCTGACTTTAACCTACATTAATTGATCATGTAATGTTTTCATCTACCCTCAACTGGCTTAAGGAGCTATTTGAGGGTAGATTTTGTTTACTTTTATTTAAATACCTAAAGATACAGAGTATAGCAGGTACCATCAGCCGCAAAAGTGCATGGCGACAATGGGGCTATTCATAAATTACGTCATTTCAAATTAGGGGGGGGGGGTCTGGACATCGGATGATGGTAGCATGAAGTAGGAGGAAACGGGGTCATTTGAAGCATGATTTTTGGATGATGTTAGGGGGGGGGGGGGGGGGGTCGAGAATCGTCAAAAATCGATGACGTAATTTATGGACAGCCCCAATGGTATAATAATATACTCCGCCTGGTACTCTCTTCCCGTCTTTTCGTGGTCACGTGACTGACACAAGCCTACGTCATCATGCGACAGCGCTATATGATATTATGCGATAGCGCTATATAAAGTGGTAATGTTATTGTGACGTAGGCTTGTGTCACTCTGGGAAGAGAAGACCATGTTTTACTAGACTATGATGGCATCAATGAATTCATTCAAAATTTCTCCATGCAATATCGCAGCTCATTGTACGTGTACACCGAATGTGTATTCGGCAGTTTCGGCACGCAACCAAAGCGATGTAACAGCTGACATATAATGCTATACATTACAACCGGTGTGGACCTAGGACTGTACCGCATTCTGCATTGCAGATGGCGTGCATGGTGCGATTCATTCTTAGGTGGTTGGCTCGATAAACGCACGGTCGACGCAATACGTTTGACGTACACCATATTGTTTCATATTTCATATCAACCTGGAGTTTTATTTTTTAGTCGAAGGGAGCAGAAAGGGATTATTCGTATTTTTTAAAAGGGAACTCCGATTTTCAATCCAATTGGTCACATAAGTCACAGCACACGTCATTTAAAGTATTTAAACATAAGAGTAGTTAATACCGCCTTAGTGCCCTATGACGTGTGACTTAAGTGTGAAAATACACGAAGACTCATAGAAAATTACACGGAAACGGTTCAATCTCTCGACCTACTGACATGCGGATATACCTACTTTGCATAGTGACTCACTCACGTTAACTATCTTGTTATGAAACCTTGCGTGTTTAAGGGCACCGACAACGTCATAAAGGAGGCGAGTAATTATAAAGAATATGCGTTGTTAATTAAAAATAGCGTTCCTATCTCAAATTAAAATAATTAATCATCAAAGTATTAATCGTAATTGTATCATCAAAGTATACCACATATTTTTGCACCGCCTACAACTTATCTGCTTTGCCTAAAGGTTGACTGGTAGAGAATGCCTTATGGCATTAAGTTCGCCTTTTGTACAGTGTGTTTTCTTATGTGCAATAAAGATTAAATAAATAAATAAAAGAGTTTATGTACGAAAATAAGTCGTTTTAATTAATTACTTACAAGTAATATACTCCGCCTGGTACTCTATTCCCGTCTTTTCTAGGTCACCTAACTGACACAAGCCTACGTCATCATGCGACAGCGCTATATGATAATATGCGATAGCGCTATATATAGCGGCCATGTTATTGTGACGTAGGCCTGTGTCACTCTGGGAATAGAAGACCATGTTACAAGTTACATGTCTGTGGGTAGAGGAATTTAAATGATTAAGATTAAGTAGTCGTAAAGTTGGAATGTGATGAGCATGAATCATGAATGACGTTTATTGTATACGTAATGATGGTATTTCTTCGGTTTATGTTTATGAATTAAATATTTAATATGAAGTAAATTTTAGAAATTATAATCGGTGAAATTGTGTCACTAACTTTCGCGTTAATCGCGTACTTTTTTATTTGATGACGATCAAAAGTTTTTAAAGATGGACAAAGTAAAACGAAGGATATGGTGAATTCACCATAAGTCTGGGTAGTGACTTATGGCGTTATTCATAAACGCGTTACTGGGCTATAACCGCGAAAATCGAAGTTCGCAAATTGCGGGCATTTTTCTCTGTCAGTCTAATTACGCATCCATTGGAGTAAAAGAGAAAGATCCCCGCAATTTGCGAATTTCGGTTTTCGCGGTAGCCCCTCTGGCCTGAATTAGCTATAAATCGTTTGTCATTTTGACTTATGTATTTGTAAGAAAGGGGTAAAACATAATTTAACTAAATCAGGCCCGTAAAGTTTTATGAATAAGGGGATAAAGGTTTAGAGTCGGACCAAGGTAACTGCATGGCATTTGGAATGACAAAGTGTGGCGATGTCATCGTTAATGTCAAATTTCTCTGACGTTTATAAAGACACTCCCTCACTTTGATCTATTCAATCGGTTCTAAGGTTAGACGAACTCTAGTAAGGTTTCGAGTCTCTTTCGCTTAGTATTTCTTTTATTTAAAAAAATGTGAGTATCGACAAAATGATTACCACATATTCTTTGTCCCAGCTAACAAGCGTTGCCCCCAGTTAAATGCAAAAGGTGACAGTTCCGAACAACTGACAGGCTGATATCGTCCGGCGAACTGGTAATTTGTGGGCCCCTACGAATACATTGTCCTCAGGACATCGAATCTTTGTCATCGTATATTTTTATCCATTACCATAAATCTGCTTATAGTACGCAAAAGGAGAGCCAAGGCTGTTTATTCTTTACTTGTCATCATTTATTGTACTGCCCACATTGGCATTAACACATGATATCGCCCTTATTTCGTAGGTGATACGGTAAAAAATCGCATAATTTATACTGCCGTGGTTGTCCGCGCAACAAAAACGAATTAAGAATTTATTTAACACGTCACGCTGTCTAGTGTTAAAATCAAAAGTTTAACTTTACTCTCGTTTAATTAAAATGTATATGTATAAAATTATACCCCGTTATCATTACGTAATATTTACGGTAGAACTTTTTTAATCTTCCGACATTGTAACACATAGGTAATGTCACAATGTCAAACGGTCACAATGTCACAAAAGGACACAATGTCAAACGGTCAATCGCGATTGGCAATCAAAATATGGACAACCCTGAGTGAAGCCGGTCTTCGCCACGTTGATCTTAAGCGATTTTCATAACTACAGTGCGTTATATTATAAGTTTACTTTTAGAAGTATCAGAACGTTGACGCTGGTTCGATTCCAGCCTGGGGCATTGGAGACCTTGGTCACTTTTTCTTAGTATATGACATTTATTTCAGTTTATATATAAGTTTGTTTTTCTTGTTACAGCTGGACACGAGCGGCAACGGTTACATCGACCTGAAGGAGCTTAAAGACGCGCTGGACAGCGTCGGTTACAAAATACCACAATGGAAGGTAACTTGTCTCATTTATTTCCAATTCTCTTTCCTTCGTCTTCAGTTGACGCTTTACGCTGGAGCCTCACGTTCAGCAATTTTGTTGTTTTCCCATACAATATAACTACACTAGTACACTACACGCAACGCAATATGAACGCAGGGTACAGCGCCAACCGGAGACCCAGCCTTTTCCAGTTTTAATGTTTTTCACTGCTAAAAGGGTGGTATTCCATTTGTCCAATATCTAGGTCCAATGTCATCGCGTCTCACTCTCTCATTAAGCAAAGTGTGAGACAAAATACACATTGGACAGGTGGAATACCACCCTTAAGAACAGACGACGACGCGCTTTGCGAAGCATCAAATGACTGGTACATTTTCAATTAAATTTGTAAGATTTCCGTTTTTATTGTATTTGACTGACAAGGCTAGCCAGTGCTTCGGTTGCTGAGCGAACTCTGAAGGCCTACCGCCAACATCGAAAAATCGAAAACCGTTATCTACCTCTCTCTGTTGCTCGATTAAGCAATAGCGATAGACATGCAGATAACGATTTTAATTTCTTTGATATTGGCGTCAGGCCCTATGGCCTCCAGAAGGGTGTAAGCAAGTAAGCGTCAAGAAGATGAATAGGACTAAAGCTTTGATTTGGTGCAGAAGTAACCAAGATAAGTATTGGCAATATTAAGAAATATTGTAGAAGGTATCTAAAAGATAAAATGCTGCCTTCTAAAGGGTCTAGCAGGCTAAGGAAGGAGAAGTGGCCCCTGTGACGAATATCGGATTTTTATAATGTCATTTGTTGGCTATCTTATAATATAGAAACACCTTAACTTTCAGCCCCCTATCTTAAACCGTCACCGAGATAATGTCAAAAACGTCATTTTATGGACACATTTTTCAAAGTCGTTTTTCTCCTGAACTATATATCAGGTAGAGCAATCAAACCAAATCATAGCTACAAAGAATGAGTAGGAGTATAACTCAGATTTTTTTAAATATTTAATTCCCTGAAAAAAAAATCATTAAAATGTCAGAGAATTTTTTGACAGCTCTTTTCAACAACTAATTGTAAAAAAAAATCCATAGGTGTACATGGAAAAAATCACATAAACTGCAAATAGTATTAGCTACTACCATGCGCACAAAATTGATTCAATATAATTGGTGCAACATACTTAAAAAAAACTAAATGTTATCTTAGTTGCAGCAGTTGAGTAACCTTTTTTGACAGCCATGCGTCAAGTTCAAAATAAACACTCTCTGTTGCTAGGCAACGAAATTAAACCTAATTTAAACAGAAAATCTCCTTCAGAATTAAAGACGCCTTTGATAGCTAAACACTTTCGTTGACATTTTTTTTTAAGTATGTTGCACCAATTATATTGAATTGATTTTTCGCATGGTCGTAGCTAATACTATTTGCAGTTTATGTTAATTTTTCCATAGGTGTACCTTGACAATGACTTGTTGAAATGAGCTGTCAAAAAATTCTCTGACATTTTAATCATTATTTTTTCAGGGAATAAAATATTTAAAAAAATCTGAGTTATACTCCTACTCATTATTTGTAACTATGATTTGGTTTGATTGCTCTACCTTATATAGTTCAGGAGAAAAACGACTTTGAAAAATGTGTCCATAAAATGACGTTTTTGACATTATCTCGGTGACGGTTCAAGATAGGGGGCTGAAAGTTAAGGTGTTTCTATATTATAAGATAGCCAACAAATGACGTTATAAAAATCCGATATTCGTCACAGGGGCCACTTCTCCTTCCTTAGCCTGCTAGACCCTTTGCTGCATTACTTGTCTATTTATGGTATCGCTTAGCGTAAACGACCAGGAATCGACTGTATATTTCTAATAAATGTGGTCCTACATATGTATGACAAATTCCTCGGTTCACAACTCGTCACTAAGGCACTTATTTTCCTTAAACTATGTCCATAAAATGATATATTTAATAAAGCCGACGTCTTTATGACGTAATCTTATTAGATACAAACAACGAACAAAGCAATGCACTGTTAGGTTTTATGAAGCTTTATATAGTATGTTCAAAGAATTTGATTAAGGTCGAAACCGATATGAAGGAAAGATAACTAAATTTGGAAGTGGCAATGGCAAGTGACTAAATAACTAGTATTTAACGTAAAACCATTTCTCTCAAAATAAGGCTTCGTGACCTTGATGCACAATAATTATGAAATGAATTAGAATCCATTTGTAAAACATATTTTATTTCTTTCTATCTTTGGTAAAATCTTGTCACCGTGTGAGACAGCTTGAATTTGGTGGTAATACATATCTACATTACATTCTCACTCTAACATCCGCTTCAAGACTTGCAGGATTGTATGCAGGACCGTGAGCTGTGATTTAACAGGAACACGTAAAATGCCACTGCAGGGAAAATAACTTCATTAAGAAAATTAAGTGCTAAAGTGACCGGCGGTGACTGCGAAGCCAACCGTACCATTCATATTAATATCCGAATCTGTCTTTTTGTTGTCACCAACTCACCGCTATACTAGGTACTTTTTAATCAAAATTGAGTCGTAAAATGCTGGGAATGTATAGGTGGTGAGGGTTGGGACTTGTACATTTACCCGTTCGATGCTGGGAGTGGAATGATACAGTCCTCTTATTTATAAAAAAAAATGACTTTTAAAAAGCAGGGAATAAACAGACCGGTGAGGGTTGAGACTTGGACATATGACCCGTTAGTTGCTGGGAGTGGAAGTCCTATTTCCACGTGGTTGGAGCAGCAAGCGTACCGTAAAACCTCCCAACTATATCCAATACTGCAACTATGGTCCACGAGTTCAAAAGGAAATTAAGTATCAATACCTATGTTCCTTTTGATTTACTCTGAACCTAGCCTTAGAACTACAAAAAATACAGTAAAAGACACACCTCAACGAAAAAATTTACAGTTATTTTTGAACCATATTTGGGAGTTTTGGACTATAGTTAGGAGGTTTTACGGTAGCATAGCATTTAACAAATCTCCTCTGTTTCCAGGTCCGGTGTATGATAGAGGAGTACTACGACAACGGGCCGAAGCACGGGCGCGGCGTCAACGGCAGTATGAACGGCGACGCGCGCAAAAACGGCATGTCTCTCTCGGAGTTCGAGGAGCTCTGCGCCAATCTCAAGGCCCAGCAGGTTAGTTTCAGAACATGCTGAGGATTAATAGTAGCCTTCCTGGCTTCGACCAGCTACTACCGAGGCACGGACGCGACGTCAACGGCAGTATGAACGGCGACGCGCGCAAAAACGGCATGTCTCTCTCGGAGTTTGAGGAGCTCTGCGCCAATCTCAAGGCCCAGCAGGTTAGTACACCACGTACTTCGTCTCATAAAAGCGCTTTGATCTAATCGCTCATATTCCTGACTTTGACGCCTTAAAATCGATGATGTAAACGCTCAGAAACGCTACTAATTCGTTCTCCTTTTTTCCGTTGCGTTGGAGCTCGGCCAATTTCCATGGTCCTCCATGACTCCCATGACCTGGGCTCTCTTACAAGCTCGTTGGGGTGCTTCATCTGATGTCACTGGAACAAACATTGTATAATGGTATAATTACTCCTACTAATCCTGTGCTAGGGCTACTGCGAGCGTATGCTGGCAGTAGGCCTAGCTCAGGTGCGGCGCGACAGTATCTCGACCGTAATATAGATAGATATCGTCTTCGTACAGATCGAGATCATCATCTTTCAGATCGAGATATGTCAGCAATAAATGTACTCGTAGCTCAAATGTTTTCGATATGATTAAAAAAAACCTATATCCTTTACCCATTCAGCACCACTTGTTACACCAAGATGTTATTTGGGAACGTGTTCAAAGTGTTACGATTTAAGTATGCTGATGAACGCGCTAAGCGTAACTCATAATCAGTTTTATACTCGAGACTATCAATTGGAACTTTCATGAAACGCTTAACATTGCATCAAGTAGGTTGTGTCAATCTATTTGAACCCAATAAACCGAATCTTCTTAGCGATTTAACGCTCAAATGGCCATTAAACTTGTTATCAACCAATCAAATCGTTATTACTCATTTAAATGTGTGTCAATAGAGAGAGAAGTAATTGTGTTTTATTTATGTCAAATACGGATAAGTCAGTAGGTACAGGCCAGACAAAACCTTAGAGCATGAACTGGAGACGTCATGGCTGTTATTTTCTGTACGAAACAGTCTGCCGATTTTTGCGGGGGAGGGGTTCGTCAAATGTATTGTTATTTCTTCATGATTTGTACGTAACGTACAAATAGCCATGTCAGTCCATACAAAAGTTTGCACACTTGTGCAAGTTTTTCGGCAGAGGGGTAAGCTCTTAAAGGCGACTCCAGTTATTAAATGCTCTAAGGGCAAAACAGAAGCAACACAACTTTTTGATAAGTTCGGCCTAAGACACCAGCAGAGATAACGTCTATCTCTATATAGGTACATAACCTATCTAAGTTCGTAATAACCCATAATCAACACTAAATCAATTAGGACAACTTAGTAAATGTACCATTGTCGACTTCATAAGTACTAAATATAACTTTTTAATGATTTCTATCAGAACATGTACTCCTTTCACCTTCAGTACTTCAGTAGGTACCAGTGGCGGCGCGTCAAACATATCCATAGGCAAGCCGCCTAATTTGGCTTACATATTTCCTTTACAATTCTGCTCAAACGTCCAAAAACAGGCAAGCCGGTGGGAATCGGCTTTAATGGACGCGCCGCCACTGGTAGGTACTCAGATCAATTAAAGTCTTAATTAAACTCTTTAAGCAGATACATTGAAAAAACTAAATGGAACTGTTAGCGTTCATTGCCTTGCATATCAGCCAAATAAATTAACTTTCTCTGTTACGCAGCATTTACAAATACTGCAAGTGAAAAGGACAAAAAAATGAGAGTTGATTTCATTTTTCAGAGCATACGCCTCTAGTTCATTGAACCATCAAATTAATCTACATACTGTTAAAGACACATTTTTGAAAGAGACATTTTTGAGACGGAACGCCGCAGTGAGCTCGACAAAAAACGTGATGAGCTTAAGGCTCGGCCGCCAACCTCAATTTCCTACAACTATGTAGGTGGTGTGCTGACGTGCCCAAAATGCGCTCGAGTATTTAGCAAGAAGATAGGGTACGTGAGCCACCTAAGAGCGCATCAGAGAGTGGATCAGCTACACTCTAATAACACGAGCTAAAAATTGCCTAGTCCAGAGCACACAGTCGCTGGGGCCGAAATCGGTCAGGAGAGCATCATCATCATCATCATCATCACTGTTAAAGAACTAGAAAAAACGGCAACAATGATTAAGAACTGTGCAAACTGCCCGTGAAATTAATTGGTACTGTTAAACACACATACCAGTTTAACGCGCATTTAATTCTGTACACCAATTAAATTTGTTCAGCGTTTGTAATAAAATTGAGATTTTTGACGCCTTTGTGAACAGGCCTTTTGCGTTTTATGTTTATGGAAATTAATGTAGCGCAACGTGATTCTTATTTATCTTTATTATAATATAAACCATTGTAAACATAAAGTGAAATTTGCATACATTATTTTTGTTCTATCAGCCATAACCACAGAGTTAACCATAGAGGGGTAAATTAAATATTTATGGTAATACAACTATAGCGATAGCAAACAAATCAATATATAAGTTTTTATTTTATTTATATCCATTATAGGGAAATAAACTATATTTATTCAACAGCTATCGCAATACTATTGTTACTAGAGCGTGCAAAATCAAGTTAGTTAAAACCTTTTTCTGAATTTACAGGTGTCCAGCACATTCAAACAGGCTGTCAGTAAAAAGGAAAACCTGGAACATCTGGGTGGCATGAGCGAAGCGTCCAGTGATGGTAAGATTTTTTCAATATTTCATCATCATCTTCCTCGCGTTATCCCGGCATTCTGCCACGGCTCATGGGAGCCTGGGGTCCGCTTGGCAATTAATCCCGAGAATCGACGTAGGCAGTAGGCACTAGTTTTTACGAAAGCGACTGCCATCTGATCTTTCAACCCAGAATGTAAACTAGACCTTATTGGGATTAGTCCGGTTTGCTCACGATGTTTTCCTTCACAGAAAAGCGACCGGTAAATATCAAATGATAGAATAGAATAAATGATAATGATGATATGAATGATAGATGTTTTCAATATTTATCGACACAAGTCATACTGGATTGTGATGTTCGTGATCCATACAAACTGCTGCTGAACGATTTATACACGCCAGTTGCTGATTCAGATATATTCCAGTATAGTATAGGTGTTTTCGTGAGGCGTGTTAATCGGTTTTAAGCTGTATCTTGAATTCTTGACAACTGCGGGTGATTAATTGAAATTTGACCTGAGTAAAAATCAATTTTGTTAGAAATAAGGTTTACGTTAATGTTTGACATGTATATTGTATGACTTAATTATAATAATGTAATTTATTGTAATATGTGTTTTGCATGAAAGACTAGTGTTTAAAGTATCTCTCTTCTTCTTCCGTCCCTCATTGCTGAGGATCGCGACCATGTGTGCTCCGTCTCCATAGTGTGCGATCATAAGTCACGCACTGCGTGTTACCGCCAACCACCCTCTTCACAGCATAAGACCATCTCGTGGGTGGGTTAAAAGTACCTACCAGGCGCCTATTAGAGGAAGTGCCTTTTTAGTTATCGTTTGCCCTGTCACTTATTTACCTAATTGTTATTTCTCACTAACCATAATTGTAAATTCCAGGCACAACACACTCTGTTCGCCTCGAGGAGCAGATGGCCTTCTCGGGCTGGATCAACAGTAACCTGGAGAGCGACCCCGACTTGAAGCACCTGCTGCCGATCGACGCCGAGGGCAAGCAGCTGTATGAGAAGCTGAAGGACGGTCTCATTCTGTGGTAGGTATAACTTTTAGGACTTTGGAACAATTAATCATCATCGGCTAATAACGAATCGATAGAGATATCGTGCATCAAAATCGATTCTGTGGTATCTATCAATTTAGAACATATACAATTAGGATTCCAAAACCCTAATTTATAGTTATTCTAATGACTTTAATATAAAAATACAGCAAAAATATGTTTCCCAATGTCATATCTATCTTCTTTTAATGTTTAAAAAATCCCCATATAATAATGCCGTAGCGCACATCGAATGCTTCACAGCCGTAATATAACCATCATAGCAATCCAAAGGCCTTCACCGACGACGTATATCTTTCTACACAAAACCGCGGTCGCACATATTCTGTGTCCACTCAATGCTTCTAGCGTCCTTAACCCCAGATATTGGGTTCATCTTATAAGGGCAGTAGCTGCGTGCATATCCCATTTGAACTGCTACTGCAAAAACAATAGGCTACATTCCTACTAGTCAAATCAGCTTCTTTTTTAGAACTGTCAAAACGATTGGCTAATATGGAATTTATATGAAAACGAATGTTGTGACGTCACGGTAAACTCACCCACTTTTTATACTTCAATCCGATTTATTAAATACAAATTGTGTTTAAAAATAGCTGCTATCTATGTTTTTCTAATAATTATCTGGTGCTTTATTTCGTGCACGGTTTGAAATAATTTATTTAAAGTACAGGAAACATCCCTATTGTCTCAATTATACAGAAAAGAGTGAACTAACGCTAACTCATCATTCTCTTGCCCTTGTCTCATTCACTTGGGTTCGGCGCAGCATGTCTTCTTCTTCAATAACTCTCTCTCGCCCGTCATCTCATCATTCACTTGCGTTCGTTTCATATCATCTCTCACACAGTCCATCCCGCTAACTAATAAAAAAGGCGAGCTGTTTCACCCCGATAATATAGCGGTACTCTTATAATATAGCGGTTAAAATCCCCCGTTCACTGATTGATTCGACATGACAAGGTCGTTTCGGAAGTTTATCAAGTTCAAGTTCAAACTCGTTAATTATCTTCCAAATTAAGGTTATCGATGGTTCGTTGGCATATTAAATAATAACCTATAACAATATCTTAATTAAAGTACTATTTTCACCCGTTAGATCGTAATTTTATTATGATGCAATAGGTAAAAATAGTAGAGCTAGACCAAGAATAGTCTTCAACGATTTTGATAGCATACGCAGTGCAAGTGTTATTTGTACGTCATCATTTCAATGAAATTTGAGTTGGGGTAACTGCACAAAAGATCCCTAAAGTGTATCCGCAAGGGCCCCCGAAAACAAAAAGATAAGATAACTAGTAGTATTCCAATTGGTCAGAAGTCTAATCAGAATGTACATAATTTAAGGATTAGGTAAGTTATAATATATGTATTTATGTTATATGGACGTTTAATCAAAACATCATCACATTGTTAAGAAAATGCCTTCGCGGTCTTAAACATTATAATCCTCATCGCAAAATCACTGTTTTATCTAGCCGCAAAAAACAATGCCGCAAGAAACGGCAAAAAAATATTACCAAGTTGTTTCCTATAAAACTTTACATTTTTTTTCCAGTAAAGTGATAAACCACTCATGCCCCGACACGATAGACGAGCGCGCCATCAACAAGAAGAACCTCACTCTCTACACGAAGCACGAGAACCTGACGCTGGCTCTAGTTTCCTCACAGGCCATCGGCTGCAACATCGTCAACATCGATGCCCATGATTTGGCCAAAGGTACTTATGATTACTTATGATATACCCATATTAACAGAGCCCGAAATTCTCGTAGCATTTTTGAGCTGTCATTGGGACTTCCGATTATACATATGTATATCGATAAATACAGAATACAATATGTAAAATATTATTACGAGTAGAAGTAGAAGTAAATAGAAATTAAAATAATAATATTTTATTGTTTGTTATAAATAATTTGTGGACTGCTTATGCCTTTTATATTATTATTTTAATTTCTATTTATAATTAACTAAAAGTTGGTATCCAAAGGTTATCTCGAAGAGATCGTTCATTCGCGATAAGACTGCATGTTGTTTACTTCTACTCGTAATAATATTTTACATATTGTATTCTGTATTTATCGATATAAATATGTATAATCGGAAGTCGATTAACGAGAAGTCCCTATGACAGCTCAAAAATGCTACGAGAATTCCGGGCTCTGCATATTAACAATCGAATCTGATTTATTTCGTTAGTCATACATTCAGCTCTCGGTGTCTTTGTACAGTGTCTATTGTAACCTCTAGCTGCCCTCAAATCAAAACTTGCCAAATTAAAATCAAACTGTCCAAATATAGATTCACAAAATACAATGGAATAAAAGACCTTTCTACAGGCTTCTGCGCGGCAGATTTCTGAATTTGTTCCTTCCATGACCATAATATGATAATGAAGTTACTAAGCTATAGTGTAACAACACAGTCATTTACTTGTTCACAGGCAAACCCCACTTGGTGCTGGGTCTGTTGTGGCAGATCATCCGTATCGGTCTGTTCAACCAGATCACCTTGGAGCACTGTCCTGGCCTCACCGAACTGCTTAACGATGAGGTAAGCTTACCTAAAGAAACTCTCAGCATCTTTTTTTTAAACAATACTTTATCCTCATAAGTCCCGCTTACTTATACAAGTACAAATTCAATTCGAATTGTCCTGGGTCTTACGAGGTTACCTAGTAATTTGGAAAATTACAGAACGCATTTTTCGTGTAAAAGCAGACGAGGCAGGAGGGAAGGTACAAGACATGCCCGTGATAATTTTTGATTAAAGTTATTGATCCATGTTGCTAGTGAAAGATGGATAATTCACAGATTGAGCTATCACCCCCAAGATTAGGTTAAGAACTGCTTCATGTGATCAAATTAGATCTATTTTAAATTTCGGTCTGTATAAACTTACTTATTTGCAGAAACTGCCTTGGATTTTCTCTAGGCACCTTTCTCTTGTGATGTGGTATCGATTTTTCTAATTTGATGTATTTCTTTTCCAGGAGTGCATCGAGGACCTAATGGCCCTGTCTCCGGAGGCCATCCTGCTGCGCTGGGTGAACCACCAGCTGCAGTCGGCCGGCATCACGCGCCGCTGCACCAACTTCCAGCAGGACGTCGCCGACTCCGAGATCTACTCCTACCTGCTCAAGCAGATCGCTCCTCAAGACGCCAACGTCACTCTGGACGCTCTCAGGGTAAGTTCTGGAGCCACCTGGTGTCTAGTCCACTACTAGCTACACCAACTTCCAGCAGGACGTCGCCGACTCCGAGATCTACTGCTACCTGCTCAAGCAGATCGCGCCGCAGGACGCCAACGTCACCCTGGACGCCCTCAGGGTGAGTTCTGGAGCCACCTGGTGTCTAGTCCACCACCAGCTGCACCAACTTCCAGCAGGACGTCGCCGACTCCGAGATCTACTCCTACCTGCTCAAGCAGATCGCTCCTCAAGACGCCAACGTCACCCTGGACGCTCTCAGGGTAAGTTCTGGAACCACCTGGTGTCTAGTCCACCACCAAGCTGCACCAACTTCCAGCAGGCCGTCGCTGACTCCGAGATTTACTAAATAAAATAAAAATCTTACCGTACTCCAGGAACAAGACCTGCTCCGTCGTGCCGAGCTGATGCTGCAGCAGGCCGCCAAGCTGCGCTGCCGCGCCTTCGTGTCGCCCGCCGACGTGGTGGGCGGCGTCTACAAGCTCAACCTCGCCTTCGTGGCCAACCTGTTCAACCAGCACCCCTGCCTGCAGCGCCAGAGCGAGGACGATGGCCAGCTGCACCAGCTGGACGAGACCCGCGAGGAGAAGAGTTAGTATACTTATCGTATTGTTTTCGGGGGCCCTTGGGGGGATACACTTCGACCCATAGGGATCTTTTTAGGGTTCCGTACCCAAAGGGTAAAACGGGACCCTATCACTAAGACTCCGCTGTCCGTCCGTCCGTCCGTCCGTCTGTCACCAGGCTGTATCTCACGAACCGTGATAGCTAGACAGTTGAAATTTTCACAGATGATGTATTTCTGTTGCCGCTATAATAACAAATACTAAAAACTACGGAACCCTCGGTAGGCGAGTCCGACTCGCACTTGTCCTTTTCAAAAGATCCGTCAACTACTCAAGAGCTTTTCGCACCATATCCATGTGTCGGATGATGGAGCTCATGAGTAGTGTTTTATATACAATTTATTTATTTATTACCAACTCAGTATACTTCGTCACCACAATGATAGAAAATGGGGTTGGCCGGTCGAAGTATTTAGCAGATGTCAATCCCTAGAATTGTGTCAAATTTTTGTTTTTTTAATGCCCAGGATGCCAGCCCTTTAAGCCAGATCTCATAGAAAAGGGGGCAAGCTATGATGGCGCCATCTATGCAAACCGTTGACAGTTGCCAACCCCATTGGTAGACTGACCGTCTCATTTTTGACACAATAAACCAGTTTCATTGTCCGCAGCGGCATGATACAATTGCTGAATGACTTTGGTTGAGTTTCATGTTTGTCTGCAGCAATACTTTACTGTGTGCTACGCGCCACATATTAGTTCTATTTAGTACGCATTCAGGAGTGTATTTATCCTAGAGTCAAAAGAGGTCATGGCCTCTGAGACTAAGGACGCCGAAGTGCGCCGCAAGTGGACCTCGCAGTCATTTTGCCGTCTATGGCGCAACTAACTATTATGAGCCCAAGATGCCAAATAGATGTTAAAATACGCAGTGTAGTGTAAGTGTTGATTGCACAGAAATTTCAGAAATGAGCGTTTCTATATATTGTGACCTTTTTGCCACTTTTGTTATTTCTAGTCAGGATCGCGAGCCCTTTTCATCCTTATAGGAGAAAAAAAGTGTCCTAAAATTTCCATACATTTTTCAAACTTTCCTTTTTGTTACCGCCATACAAAGTATATGGGGAAATGGGAACATAATAGGAAAAAAACTCTGTGCCATTTTTTTTATCCCATTAGGATCGAAAGAAATCGTGATTCTGAGTAGAAATAACACAAAAGTGCCAAAAAGGTCACAATAAATAAAATTGGCAAAAAATAAAAAAAAACGCTCAAATCACTATTTGATTGCACAGAAATTTAAAATCAAATATTTGTATGTTCCAGCGTACCGCAACTGGATGAACTCGATGGGTGTCGCGCCGCACGTGAACTGGCTGTACGCCGACCTGACGGACGGACTCGTCATCTTCCAATTGTACGACATCATCCGCCCCGGCATCGTCAACTGGAAGAAGGTAACTGTCTTGTCCGTCTACTCACCTACTGGACACGTGAGCAACCTGACAGGATTACGACCGCCAACCTAACAGGAGGATACGATGTAGCATCTTCTGTCATTAGGACATTTTCATTTAAACTTGTACTTTAAAGCGCGACTTAAGTCGTGTTTCAGTAACGCCTAACCGTCACATTACTGACAAAATGTATTAATAAAACTGTATGTCGTGATTTACGACTACGATTTACGAGCACTTTCTTTGCTATATGCTATATGCTATATACTATACATCTAAGATGGTCAAAACGCCGATGTGATTGATTTAGGGCCACCCCACACACACGTCTTTTGAGCGTCGGTGTCTAGTCAGCGCTATGGAAAATGGCGGCGCTGCGCAGTTGCGCCAACGTTGCGTCGAGCAGCGGCCATAGAGTTAACTAGACGCCGACAATCGGTAGACGCTAGTGTGAGGTGGCCCTTAGTACCTAATGTAATAAATGTGACTTGTTGTCCAGGTGCACCGTCAGTTCTCAAAGCTGCGCAAGTTCATGGAGCGTCTGGAGAACTGCAACTACGCGGTGGAGCTCGGCCGCCAGCTCGGTTTCTCCCTCGTCGGCATCGCCGGCGCCGACATCAACGAGGGCAACGCCACCCTCACGCTAGGTAATAACACGCTATAGTTCATGGAGCGTCTGGAGAACTGCAACTACGCGATGGAGCTCGGCCGCCAGCTTGGCTTCTCCCTCGTCGGCATCGCCGGTGCCGACATCAACGAGGGCAACGCCACGCTCACGCTCGGTAACAACACGCTATAGTTCATGGAGCGGCTGGAGAACTGCAACTACGCGGTGGAGCTCGGCCGCCAGCTCGGCTTCTCGCTCGTCGGCATCGCCGGCGCCGACATCAACGAGGGCAACGCCACGCTCACGCTAGGTAACTTCTTCTCTCGTGTCGAGGTTCCTCTAAAACTCTAAACAGTGGATGCCCAGAAAGCAGCGGTGCTGACAGCCCTGACCGTCGTGTCTCTCAGGTCAGATTCCGAGCAGGAGTACGGGCACGCGGGGCATGCCAACAGGTGCACCATGGTTTGCGGTGCTGTATTGCAGGCGCAATGAGTAGAATGGCCGCGAAGCAGTCCTCGGTGACAACACTTACTTAGTCCGTTGGCTCAGCGACCCAAAATGAGACTTGGCCTCCGACACAAGACAGCGCCACTTTCCCCGGTCCTATGCGACCTCTCGCCAATTGTTGACTCGAAGTTCGCGCAGATCTGCCTCCACCATGACGCACCAGCGATACCTGGGGCGTCTTCCTGCTGGGCGGCCCAGGTATGCTCTTTTCACGTTTGATCTTCATCCATTCTCTCAAGGTAACACATTACACTTATATTGCTCAACTATGTTGTTCCACCCTGTATTTCAGTTCATAAGAAATACATTGTTTTTCATGCGTCAATCTGGTCAATCACACATTTTAGTTGCCAGATTGCCACGCTTCAGGATCACAAATAATATTGTATGAAAACATCACAATTAAATCACTATCTCCATCGCCATACAGCGGGGTAACGCTGCCAGTGTGATGGGGACATTTGGACCCGGTATGGCTCAGAATGGGTTTTAGTTTCTTACATCTGCTATATATTTCTTAAGAGTTATTTTTATTGAATAAATGTTTTAAGTAATTAAATCACTAAAATTAGAAATAAGAGTATATTGCGTTACACTATTAGTATCTATTAGGGTTCAGTTTCAACAGCGACTAGGGTGGTATCCAAACAATCACGGGCTTGAAGTTTTCTTTTCCCCTTGATTTTATGAATTGACAACATTTCATAAATCCAAGAGATCTTAATTCGTGTCTTAACCGATAATGTAATATTTCAGCGCTGATCTGGCAACTAATGCGCGCCTACACCCTGTCGGTGCTGACGCGGCTGGCTAATACAGGCAACCCTATCATCGAGAAGGAGATCGTGCAGTGGGTCAACAACAAGCTCGCCTCCGCCGGCAAGAACTCCTCCATCAAGAGCTTCCAGGTAACACTACCATACACAACCCTTGTTCTGTTGTATGCTGACAACTAGCGCCTACACCCTGTCGGTGCTGACGCGATTGGCTAATACGGGCAACCCTATCATCGAGAAGGAGATCGTGCAGTGGGTCAACAACAAACTGGCCTCCGCTGGCAAGAACTCCTCCATCAAGAGCTTCCAGGTAAATTTGAGTTGACCATATTTAAACCACAAGGTGGCAAACCCTTCAACGCTCAAATAAGGTACCAAGAAACTTAACGGACGGAACGGGGGTTCAATAGCGTGAAATAGATTTAGATTTAGATTTAGATATTTATTCTCATAATATTAAATTACATTATAAATTATGCTAGACTAATCTACACGAATTTATATTATGATCGTCATTCATATTTACATAATATTATTTAATACAAAAAAATGTCTTGCAATAATTAATCTTATGTCAACAATTTATCCATTCATGTCAAAACAAAATACGGTAATAACTTAGTACGAGTATCTCTTAATGATCGTCATGTTCTAAATAAAATACTAGCAATCAATGTCACCTTTCTATGGGATATATTTAAAATCAAATTTAAAAGTTTATCGAAACACATCTGTTTTTGTCATCTTAAAAGACAACTATTTAAAAAAATATTTGATGAAACCAAAAATCCGTCCGTTTCCAGAATAAGAATATTTTTCAAAATTTACTGCGTTTTTGATATTGTTCATGTTTTACAGTCACAATCGTCTTAGGGTGGTATTCCCCCTGTCCAATTTATTTGTCCAATGTGTATTTGCATCTTACATTTTGTTTACTGGGAGAGTGAGACGCAGTGCACATACCAACCTTAGATTAGAAGCTTTCAGATCAAAATCAAAAGTTTCAAACACTTGTAATTTCAGGATGAGGTGCTCGCGGACGGCAAGGTGGTGATCGACCTGATCGACGCCATCAAGCCGGGCTCCATCAACTACGACCTGGTGCTGCCGGGCGGCAACGAAGAGGTATTGATTGTCATATATTTGTTTGTTGGCTAATTTAGAATTGTCGTAATTGACTGTTTATGAGAAAATCATGTAACTTAAATTTGAACCACTTCCCGGTGTCTGGTTGAGCTGATATTTGGCATACTTCCCTATTTCCGATGAGTGATGACAATGCAATAATGTGCTAACATGAAGTTGGTATGATGATGCAGTCGGAAGATAGTCGGAACTCTTTGATGTAAAAACATCAATACATTGAGTATAGCCTCATAAAATAGGTTTCGTAAAATATTTGATAGACATGCAAAGGAGAGAAAGTATAGTTGGCAATAGAAGCGTGCATCATAACATATTTTTGTTGCTTACGACCAATGCTATGTATTCGCAGGAGAACCTGGCGAACGCCAAGTACGCAGTCTCCATGGCGCGGCGTTGCGGCGCCCGCGTGTACGCGCTGCCCGAGGACATCACGGAGCGCAAGCCCAAGATGATCATGACCGTGTTCGCCTGCCTCATGGCGCTCGACTACATACCCGCCATGGACGCGCCCGTACACGCGTAAGTCACCGAGAAAACGGACGGGAACTACTTTTGTTGCCACTTGGACTCTTATACCCCGGGTACACTCGACGAGTGGTATGAGAAGTAGTGAGGGAAGTATGCAGGGCAGTATGGTGGCCGATGACGCGTAGCGCGGCCACACTGCAGTGAAATTATTCTAACATCACATATTTACAGTTACAAATTGACCCTTATATATATGACTTTAAGGCTATCAGTTAAACGGTAGATCTTAGCATCATATCTATAAGGGTGAATTCATAACTGTCAAATATGTGATGTTAGAATAATTTCACTGTAGTCTGCCTACTCTCCTCGCTACTTCCCATGCCACTCGCCGAGGTATTCGAGCCGACGCGGACGCGATATTGCTTTGGCAGTAAAGCTGCCGCTAAGAGAGACCCCACACTAGCGGCTCCCGAGCGTCAGCGTCTACTCAACCCTATGGCGGCTGCTCGACGCAACGCTGGCGCAACTGCGCAGCGACACCGACACTCAAAAGACGCTGGTGTGAGGTCTCTCTTAATCTTACGGATGCGATATCACACGCGTAGAGGTTTTTGACATTCAATGGCTGAAACTTGATTAACTTTCGAGCACAGAAGAAATAAAAAGCTTAGTTTATGTAATTTTGATTACTATTTAGGACACAATATCGCGTCCGCGAGACTCCAGTCTAGGGGTTAAAATAAGCTTGTTACAACGCGAAATGAATGACACTTAAATTGCTAAAAAAAACCAACAGTAAGTAAGTTTACCAGTGGCCGTAAGGGATTTCTCTAGAAATTAAACGCTTCAACTCTTAGTTCCATTGAGATTGTAAGAAATTAAAGCAAATTGGTTGAAAAAACTACATCAGGCACCCAACTGTACGCCTGAATCTTTGACTTGTTTTACCATCATTCTGCTTACTTCACGAATCTCACTGGTACCAAGATTTGGACTGGAAATCAGTCAATACACCAATTTATATGTAATTGTACTATTTTCAAATGCTGGATTGGGATTTGGTGACCCGGATCTGTGATTACATCGGAGTGTATTTAGACAATGGCAAATCAAATTTAATCAAGCGTAACGGAATATTTTCACTATTCTGCTTTTATTTTAAGAAGCACAGATGTAGTGCATAATTTCATAATTTTCCATCGTATTTTCACGGAAACGTGCGAACGTGTCTTGCTATTTCAGTCGGTCTCGGTACAAAAAGTACTGAGGTTGTCTGAACTAGCATGACAAATACGAACGTTTCCGAAAAAATACGATGGAAAACAATTAAGCACTACTTCTGTATAAGAATTATCTAAATGCACTCATGACATGGTCTGTTGACAGGTTGTTTTGTATGGTATTGTATTATCTGTGACAATTGCTCGCAACTTTTTAGAGACTGTTTTGAGACCACTATAATGTTTGTGACATTTTTGTATGGAAGTCTCTAATGAGTTTTGGTTAAGGTTTTGTGAAACGTTTTGTATGTCTTTGATATATGTATCACGATTAATCATTCAATCCATTTTATTTTAAGCAATAATCATGTTTAAAAATGATTTTCATGTTTATATGTGCTAAAGTTTTATTCGTTTACTCGTATTCATTGATATAAATAAATGATTCTGATTAAAGTTAATAATGATAATAAAATATACACTTTTAGACTAAGCAATAGGCTTGGAATTTACTTGAAATCAAGTATTTGTGTCGTTTTTAATCAAAAGGTACCGGATTGTCGCTTGCCATAAGGACGCACTGACAGGTTATTAGTATAAAGATACAAGCAAATTTCATCCTTATGGTATGCGATAATGTACCCTTTGCTTGAAAACGTCACATTTTATTACAAAACTGGCCTACAATAGACGTTCTTATAAAAGATAACCCACCTAAAGGTACAAGCAATATTATAGATTTTCCGCCACCGCTCATAAATATGAAAATTGATTTATACCGATCATTTTATACAGTTAATATGTAAGTATGTGCTGTACGGGTCAACTCATAAGTGTTACAAATGTAGTGCATAGTAATTTTCCATCGTATATGCACGGAAACGTACGAACGTGTCTT
This sequence comes from Cydia splendana, assembly GCF_910591565.1. Lineage (NCBI taxonomy): Eukaryota > Metazoa > Arthropoda > Insecta > Lepidoptera > Tortricidae > Cydia > Cydia splendana. Next base: position 7,306,563 of record NC_085981.1, on the reverse strand, counting down.
GCTATTTCAGTCAGTCTAGGAACAAAAAGTACTACTGTAATAGCATGACATATACGAACGTTTCCGAGAAAATACGATGGAAAACAGTAATGTCACTTGCACTTAGTATAAGACTATACAATGTCTTAGTAAAGGGAAAAATAGTGTCAACACATTTGTTAGTTAACCGCACAGCATGGGTAAGGTACTTTGTGATGTCCCGTGAAACTTATTTAAATTGATTTAATATGATAAAATATATTCCCATTCCATGTAACAAGGATAACAATTAAATCAATTTAAATGAAGAAATTGCTCGCGAGGTGGGAATTATATTAAGTATATATAAATAATATGTGTATGTAACAATGTATGTTAAGGGTAACTTATTTAATATTAGGCCTTTCAAGATATAGCGCTAACTTTACTGTTGAACCCTAAATTGTCTTACCTAATTTGGTAAATATTATTTCAAATACTTCAGAAAACTTAGTTTTATGCGTAACTTTAGTTTTATGACGTATAAAAAAGCTTAATTCTTGAAAATGATGGGAACAATTTTTTTTGTACTATTTCTACCCTGAAATTAGACGAAATAGTATAAGTTTTTAGATTAGACTGATAGCTAAAATATACATGAGGGTTGCAGTGAGTTGCCAACGCCGCTGTAGTCAAGCTAACGGCTTACACTAGTACTTATCGATTAGTATTACGACGTGTCAATGTTTTATACACTTATACAACGAACTTGCTTTCAAGCAATCGCGGTTAGTTCGGTTAAGATTCTCGTTTATTTTGTAGGCTGATACAATTTTACGCTAATTTTGATATTTTTGGCTTCCAAACAAAGTTATCATTCTTATAAAGGGTGTTATGTTATTGTTTAAGACATATACTGTGTTTATATTAGAGGTTTAATTTTATCGTGAATTAGAACATTTAGCTCAAGCACGTAACGGTGTCCTAGATAAAACACATTAACTTATCTACAGATAACATTAATTTAAGCAATATATTTTGTGCTAATTTACACTTAATATACCATCAAAACGGTATAACGGTAATTACTTGTAAAATAACGTTCTTATTTAAACATTTTCATGTTAAAGTAAATATAATATCAAAAGATTAAACTCTCTAATTTTGATAAGTATCTGCTCTAAAACAGCTTGTGTGGGAATTGGCAATAACGTGAATGTGGAATTGTGTATGTGTAAGATAGTAAACCCTTTTATTTTTATGACGACCGATATAAATCCTACATTCCTAACACAATAGGCATTCCCTTTTGGCATTTCTACCATTATTTAATAAATTCCCTAATCAATATATATTTAAAATTTTGAATGTATATTTGCTAAGTTATTTTAAGTCTTGTGAAATATTTTTGTAGAGCATTTTATTGAGGACGTTCCCTCGGGAAACAACGATTTAATTTTACTATATTTTTAAATGTAAATTTTTATTTTGTTAAGATTTTTATTATGAAAAATATTACTTTATTACCGATATTTTAGATTTATTTAATCAAATGGATCAATTCGCTTGATATTCCATTTTATTTGACCGCTTTATGACAGAGGGGTCCTACATTATGTATCGACGTAGATTATGCGCTAGGGTCACTAATGTATGGACAATTGTAAGCTGATTAATGAATAATAAAACGGAATTGGTAAAGCTAAGTATGTATTTTATTTGAATACTCTTTTCTTCATTCTAAATATCTCCCTATAGGGTAATTCGCCAGTAACTGGCCGCCCTAAACTAAAAATTAATTCTATTCACCTATAAATAGAATTCATTTTAGTATAAGGTGGCCAGTTATTGAAACCTTATACTAAAATTAATTCAATTTATAGGTGAATACAATTCATTTTTAGTTTAGGGCGGCCAGTTACTAAAAGCAGCTAAAAGTGACCAGTTGCTGGCGAATTACCCTAGTCATATTTTTCACAAGTTTTAATCTATTATGGCTTGGGTGCTTTCTTATTGTGTGTGTCTTCTTCGTGAATGTTGGTACTTATTTTTCAGTTATTCATTTTCTATGTCTGTAAAAGGCAGATTGGTGAGCAAAGCCTACCTACTTACTTTTGGGTGTATTTACTTATTGAGTTGATTTCCTTCTACATCGATATTAGGGAATGCAAATCGGTTATTTTCGGTTATTTTTTGTATGGAAATTATCGGTTATTAACCGAAACCGCGGTTATTTCCATACAAAAAATAACCGATTTGCATTCCCTAATCGATATCAACAAGCAAACAGAAGACCCGTAATTACTATAGTTCGTTTTTTTTAGCATTAGAAAGAACTTGAAAGAAGGTAAGCGATCTTGACATGTCTCTTTATTGAAAAACGCTTTTTAAAAATCAGTAACTATTACTTATGAAAGCAGAAGAATATAAATGATCGTATTAGATTCATAATTGTTACATATTTGCCGTGACTTATTTTTAAAACGTGTTTTTCAATTAAAAGGCACATCAAGATTGTTTACCTTTTTTCTAATGCTAAAAAAACGAACTATAGTTACGATCGGTTTCGTTTATGGGTGTCATAAGCGGAGTTAGTTGCGAAAGCGAACCCCAGGCTCACATGAGACGTGGCAAAAAAGCCGTATAACGCTAGGACGATGACGTTGATGTAGCAACCAGTGTTACGCTCGACCGACCATCTAACCATAAAAGCTTGATTTCTTCCTACGCACACATTAGTCGCTCTCTATCAAATCTAACAATACACTTCTATTTCCATTCCTAAATTCCTCACAGGTTGCAACCAGCGGCGTTCCTCGACGACTCCCTAGAGGTCGAGATTATCGACCAGCCCGACGAGAGTTTCGACGAAGCACCCGAGTCCTACATCGACCAGAACCTTGTGGACGAGGCCGCGCCCGAGTCCTACATTGACCAGAACCTGGTGGAGGTAGACGAGTTTGAGGACTCCGGCCTGGGCTCGCCTATGGACAAACCTCCGCTGCCGCCCAAGCCTTCGTTGGGTAGATCCGCGTCTGTCAATTCTACTACGTATAATTTTGCATAAAGACAGCCATAATTATGAATAAATTCCATTATTAATATGAACTAAACTAACACAAATTCCTACTAGTAGGTAAGATTACTAAGAATTTCCATTCCTTTTTAATGCCATGGACGATGCATTTTTACTAAAATAGGTATTTCTAACGGCTGGTTAAAGTTAGGTACTTTCTATTAATTGTATCTAATAGGTAATGTTGTTGGGAACAACGACTGTCGACTACTACTAAGGATCAGGGAAACCTCACTAATTCTACTGTTGAAAATTCGTGGAAAAGCCTGACCAGAAATATATGATCACGCGCCATGTTGCGGAATTTCACTGGAACTATTTTTTTCATACTATACTGAACTGTCACCCTATTACAATGAGCTTAGAATAACAGCGCCCTCTATTGACAATGATCTTAAATTACCGTTCAGGCTTTAGAAAAAGTGGGATACGCTCATAATAAGCTATTCAATTTGCAGATACATGTATGAGATGTTTAATCGTTTATGTTATTTATTTCATTTGCTGGCACGATTGAAGTCTCCTTACTGTTTAATTGTATTATAAAAAATATTTAAATGTCTCCTTACTCGTAAAGAGTAATACTGGAATGTCTTACCAAGGTCGTACCTAATGAAAATCATATTTAAACTAGTATGTAATTGTATGTTTTTTTTTATATTTTATGCAGAAATTTTATTCTTAGTTAATAAGCAAAGTTTTAATATATAATTTTTCACTTTTATTTATTTTTTCCTTCACGAATGTAAAACATAATAGTATCGGTAGGAGCAACGTGTCTTGCTATTTCAGTCATGTCAAATACGAACGTTTCCGAGAAAATACGATGGAAAACAATAATGCACTATCTGTATACCAAGAGGGACCCAATTATCGGGTGCTCTATAATTATCCTCCTCTGTAATCCTTCAACGGCCGGTTTTTTGCACTTCCGGATAAGTGAGTTCCTACTGTAAGTATATAATAGGCGTAGCGTTTACAGGGTTAATTCTTCCATTTACAAATTCGGGAAGATAAAATAGACCTGTATACAACTCTTGGAAGTTTGTACAAGAGATAACGTATAGGTGAAAATATGGCGAATAATATTAAATAAAACTCAGTTTAATAGTTTGTGATGATTTAATTCATTAATTCAATCCATAGCCGGCAACAAAATGTACAACACCTCACTCTCATTCCATACAAATGTACAACTTCACTTCGATGGGCGAGCACGAGATACAAAACAATAAAACCAACGTGATACAACGTAATTAAAGAACTAAGGGCCTACCGCGAAAATAGACGTTATCTGCCTCTCTATAGCTCGAATATGCAAGAGTGTGAGGCAGATAATGAAATTTCGGTTTTTGCGGTAGGCCCGCTGACTTACCAGAGATTAGAAGGTTATATTAGAGTGCTAAAGTCACCGACACTTCGAATGAGATTCAAAAATGTCTTTGTATTTACAATTTTGCATTTTTCAGCGTAACATATGATTTTGTTTTCTTTGACTTCATTTAGTCCTCTATAACTGTCTATTCTCCGCTTTTACTGTTTTCACAACTAAAATAAATAATTATCATTAATAAATAATTTCATTATTCAATGTGATTAAAAATGTATTTAATTTTTTTAATTAATTGAAAATCTGCGTTAACCAAACTATAGGAACTCTATTCTCGTTCTTGAAACAGGCATAATATAGGATGTATATATAGGATGTGAAATTACTAATTGTCATAGATTTTTTCATAATCTCGTATGGGGCACAATGTCAGGTGTAATTCTGTTTTTCTATGAGAGTGAACCAAGAAAAAGTTATCAGGGATATCATTAAAATCTATTTTATTCATAAAAAAAATATGATTAGGTAGTAGGTATCCGTATTAAAGCTTAAACAAGTTTGTTAAATATAATATTGAAGTAAAAATTGTCATATTAATAGCACTAAAGGTGTGTCTAGAAATATTGAACCTCTCTTGGTTCACTAAGTTTAAAAAAATGTAAATAAATAATACAATATTTGTGAATTGTTAATTGATTGAAACATTGAATCGCATTCACATTGCAATAATAGGTACCTTAATGTCCATTCTCACATAATACAATAATGAAGAGTCCAACAATTGGCTGTACATTATAATAATTTATTTGCCATTTCGTTCGTATGCACAACATTTACATTCGTCAACAACATGCGAGGAGCCAATAAACGTCACAAAAATAAACTTATTCAGAACAAAACGTAAATAATATGTACATAATTACATCGACAACTTAACGATCAACGGCTTCAAAACCTCAATAGTTTGTACATCGCAACAACGCTGCTCAACTCGGTTTAGACTAAAAATCTAGTTATAAAGTATTGGCTATGTTCATACTAGCTATTCCGTTAGAAATTTTGGAATGTATTCGCTTTAAAAATATCAATATCGTATTGTTTAGTTTATTAATAAAAAGATTTTCCTAGATAGTTCACCGAGCCTAACGCAGAGTGCGGACGCTCGCAGGACTATTCTAAAATACTGGACATTTTCTACAAGTCCTTCCTTGATGTACATTACGAACACAAGTGATCTCTTCAGATATCTTACTGTTTTAGATATCATTGAACAGATCTTTGATGTGCCGCTAACCGTGCCAAGTGACTTTACAGTTTACCCTAATATATTATTGCTAACCATTGAATAAGACACTTGAATGATCATATTAATGAGAGAAATAACCGCATTCACTAAAATACTATCACGGGCGAGCGGTCGCACTCCGCGCTAGAGGATATTTCGCTAAATATACATATGTTATTTTATTCTGCATTTTAATATTAAAAATTGACTACAACATCCACAGTTGCTAAAAAAATACAAAGATTACAGTACTACGATTTAAAGTATGCGCTCAGTTCAGTCGAAGTGTTTCTCAAATGTTTTTGACATCTGCCTTTAACATGGAGATAGCAATGATTGCTGAGGCGTATATTACAAATCGTAGTACAGTACATGAGCAGTAACGCGCCGTCTACCGGCTAAAGCATTCCGTAAAAAAAATATTCAAAATATTTTAAAAGCTAATGTGATGGCAAACTTACCTTTCCCGTAAAAAAAGTATTTACAATGTGCTACATCCGTTTGCCCGGAAACCCGACGTGGCGGATAAATAATTTGATAGAAAATACTACAGCCAAGCTTCCGGAAAAACGAATGGTAAATAAAATGTCCGTCACCTACGATAATGAAGAGAGGATTGTGATAAGTATGTCGCATGAATTCGAGAATTTGTCTAAAATTCTAGCCTTGATTAGGGTGGTATTCCACCTATCCAATTTCTTTCTCCAATGTGTATTTGCGTGTTAGATTTTGCTTAGTAAAAGAGTGAGACGCAATGCACATTGGACCAAGAGCACAGTGGAATACCACACTTAGACACGCTGGTAGCGAGCAAACCACTGACCTACGTCGGGCCCAGCCCGTATACAAAACATTGTTTAATACTAAATCGCAACTAAAGTAAAATACAGCTATGAATATCACTGTTATATACCAGTCAAGTGACGCAGCTCACTTGACTGCCTTAGTCTACTATATGACGAAAAATGTCTAGACGCCTGTTTTTCAGTTAAAAGTGAAATTACAACCTATTGTGAGTTGGCACAAGGTCGCTTTTGATATAACACGGCGTTTGACATATTCTCGCGTTGACAAAACGTTCCAAAACTTTAGGTAAGTAATTTTAGTATCATGCGTTAATGCCTCTGTATATTTTGACTAAACATTATGTATATTTGAGCATTCATGACACTAAAACATCTTTAGTAGCGTGGGATCAACATTTAAACAATAAAATTAGGACAATGATAAGCTAGCTACTTTACTACTACATTGCAAAAATGAACGAATATAAAATTTGCTTAATAATAGAAAAACTTCTTTGCTGTATTCTATGTCGTATAAATACAATAGCAACTTTGTTCTGTGCGAAATAAAGTTTATATTTATTTGCTTAACACCACGCCACTACAAAAATTATACACGTTTGACTATATAATAAAATACAAGTTGGTATCAGTAAAAAATAATACAAAAAACATACATTCTAATTAACCGCTTGTATTCTATTTTACAATAAGTACAACAGTCTGAGAAATCTGTCGAAGTATTGTCAAAAATATTTTTATCATTGATACAAATATCAAATGTTTAATTTCACATGTCATTTATTTCATATACAAACAGTTGTCGCTAATGAATAGTCAAATTGAGTTAATCAGTACGGATAATATGATGGTCGTTCTTGTCTACGTGACAGCGTGATAAAACGGTGTCCATCACTTTCTATCCCGCGATGTTAAAAAGTGACAGTTATTTTATCACGTGGATAAAACCATCCATAATACGCCTGCTGATGATTCAATGTCAGAAATAATCGTCACATTTCACTTTTCACTAACAACAACCGGAATATATTTAACTTATCATAAGTATGTCAACACAATTTCGTCCATGTTACATATATTTTGCCGACACAATGACAAAAGAAACAGGACTGAATTGCAATATTTTACCTAATTCACCAATAAGGGGTCATCCATTAATTACGTCACACGAATTTCTAGGTTTTTTGACCCCTCCCCCCCCCTTGTCACATTTGGTCACATTTGGCAAACCCCTCCCCCCTAGTGTGACGTCACATTTTTTCTACGAAATCGCCAAATCGAATTAAGTAAGTACCTAAGTATTATTAATATTTTATCAAAATATTTTTGACGATATAAATACAGTGAAACCTGGTTAATTGGCACCTGGATAAATGGAAAACCTCAATAATTGCAACCAAAAGTCCGGTCCCGGTCCCTTGAGACCAAAAGGCCTCTATAATTGAAATTTTAGAACCTCTATAATTGCAATTTAGATTTTAGTGCTTTTCGTAATTTTGCCTCTGTAATTGACCACATCGCAACTAAGACCTCTATAATTGACACTGTGCTAAAAAAATCCGTTATTTTTGCTCTTCTTTTTACCTCTATTATTGAAACGAGTCTTACTTATTACCTCTGTAATTGAAATATGTATTTGTAGACAGCAGAAACAATATTTTAATAGCAATGATCATTTTATTTATATCTTCATCCAGAATTCAATTTATTTATTGGGTATCTATCACAGCCTGTAGTAGGTGAAATAGTTTTGATTAAATCAAAAACAAAGTATGCTTTTTACATTCTAATAAAACTTTCTTCTACAATTCAAGGGAATTTATTAAACCCAAATGATTAATAGGAAAATAAACTTTGAGCAGTAATAATTAATGTAGTGTAAAAGTACAAGTCAGAAGCAAAGCAAACAAAGCAAATCAAACAGAAGAAGAAGACCGAACGGAAGCGTGTAAATCTACTTTCAATGGTTATTTGCACCTCCATAAAAGAAATTTGTCAGAACATCTGTTAATGAGAACCTCTATAATTGACACAACGATTTTTTGAACCTCGTTAATTGACACGACCTGCTTAAATGAAAAACCTGGATAATTGACAAAAAATGGCCGGTCCCTTGAGATTGCAATTATCCAGGTTCCACTGTATTAGTAATTTTATAACCCAAAACTGCTTAAGAAAGAAAATTAAAAGAATAAAAACGATTATCGTTTTAAAAACTTGTTATTTAAATGTACAGCGAATAAAATAATGTAAAAAAAAAAATCGGTTACTGATGAAGTTAAAGTGACGTCACAAAGTTTGTGTCTCCCCCCTCCCCCATGTCACAATATGTCACATTTTCTTGACCCCCTCCCTCCCCCTAAACGTGTGACGTAATTAATGGATGACCCCTAACGCCGAATTGTGTTTAGTTAACCACATAACGCATTGCATTCATACCTGTAGTGAAAAAAAAAAGAAAATTAAACAAAACGAAAATAAAATAACATAAATTTGAAATGATTATTGCAATTACGTCCAACGAATATTTTACATGGATTTACTATACATATATGCCTATATTGAATTTATAAATACTATACTTTGTTGATATGATTTATGTCTGCTACAGCCTACAACTATTATACATACATATACATTATTGTACATACAAAGCGTCTTGGATGTGAAAAGTATATAAAATAATTATGATCATATCAGACAAACTATAAAAATAATAGTATATAAAGCTGACACGTAAAAAAACTAATAATATTTATAACACTATCATCTCTATATCTTTATAGAACCCAGTACGAAACGAAGCTTTAAACTTCTTTCTGTTTCTTCCTAGTTTAATTCAAAACTTTCGCAACTGAAGGTAAATAAAACACTCTTAGAAGTATGGTTCATAAAGAAATTGTTTCAAGATATCTTTTAGCAATGACCCATTGATTTTGTAAGATGCGTAAAATCTTATTAAGTGGTGTAGATGGCGCTGTACGGCTACATACATTATGCGGTAACTCTGGTTATCCAAAGTTGCCGTTTGACCAAAGACCACAAGACATATGGCGCAGTAAAGCGCCATCTGGCTCGAATATCAAACTTCTTTTCTTAAACGTTACCTCTCTAATACAATCAACAACTCTTTATTATCTTGTTGCTACAGCTCCTGAAGATGTTAAAACAGTCCAGAAGTTTCAAGTCCCGTTACCCCATACCACAACCCCGTACGGCGATCTCGGTTGGAAGTACCCATTACCTGTCATGGTGCTTGTCGAGTAGGTACTCTTTGAGCCGCCGGACCAGGTGCTCGGAGAGTTGCGTCACCTCCGGCCATTGTTTTAGGACCATCACACCCACCATTACGGCTAAGCTTGTTGTTAGAACTCGTACTCTGGAATTATAATACAAAGTTGTCACATGGTTGAATGTATGTTAAAATGATTATAGAGTTCGACCAAGCTACCTCTGCAGCGGATTTGATAGCACAGAGCGTGAAAGTGTTATCATAAATGTCAAATGTCTATGAAATTATGATGTTTAAAATAACAATTTCACGCTGTGCTATCAAATTCGCTGCAGAGTTAGATTGATTAACTCTATGTCGATATTACACAATATTGCGCGGGCAAGAATAAATAGATAACGTATATTAATTTTATGAGTAATTAATTAATTAATTATGAATGAACTTGTAGTTTGTATATAGCTATTTTTCTACATCCGTAATCATTACGTCAGGATCTGACGCTGAAATCCAGGAGAAATCGAGGGAGCTTTATAAATATTATACGCATACAAAGTTAACTCTTTACCAGGCTGACAGTTCAAAAATGACAATCGAATGTAAGTCTTTACTCATCAAAAATAAAATACATGTTTGAAGTGCCGTATGTGGGAAATATATATCCCTTAGCCTGGTAAAGGGTTAATTACGATTTTTTATAGCAACTCATGCATTTGTTCTGAATTAAACATTTGGTGAAGTTATGAACCGCTGATAAAATCCATATGACGTCATTTTAGTCTATTTTATGAAGTCTGTTATTTTTTGTTAGATTATTACACATACCTGGTGCGCAGGAAGGGCATGGCCACGCCGGCGATGGTGGCCATGAGCAGCAGGGCCAGCTGCAGCAGCGTGAGCGCCACGTTGAGCAGCTTGACGAGCAGCAGGCGCGGCGGCAGCGCGGCCACGCCCGCCATCCATTGCTCTAGTTACACATACCTGGTGCGCAGGAAGGGCATGGCCACGCCGGCGATGGTGGCCATGAGCAGCAGGGCCAGCTGCAGCAGCGTGAGCGCCACGTTGAGCAGCTTGACGAGCAGCAGGCGCGGCGGCAGCGCGGCCACGCCCGCCATCCATTGCTCTAGTTACACATACCTGGTGCGCAGGAAGGGCATGGCCACGCCGGCGATGGTGGCCATGAGCAGCAGGGCCAGCTGCAGCAGCGTGAGCGCCACGTTGAGCAGCTTGACGAGCAGCAGGCGCGGCGGCAGCGCGGCCACGCCCGCCATCCATTGCTCTAGTTACACATACCTGGTGCGCAGGAAGGGCATGGCCACGCCGGCGATGGTGGCCATGAGCAGCAGGGCCAGCTGCAGCAGCGTGAGCGCCACGTTGAGCAGCTTGACGAGCAGCAGGCGCGGCGGCAGCGCGGCCACGCCCGCCATCCATTGCTCTAGTTACACATACCTGGTGCGCAGGAAGGGCATGGCCACGCCGGCGATGGTGGCCATGAGCAGCAGGGCCAGCTGCAGCAGCGTGAGCGCCACGTTGAGCAGCTTGACGAGCAGCAGGCGCGGCGGCAGCGCGGCCACGCCCGCCATCCATTGCTCTAGTTACACATACCTGGTGCGCAGGAAGGGCATGGCCACGCCGGCGATGGTGGCCATGAGCAGCAGGGCCAGCTGCAGCAGCGTGAGCGCCACGTTGAGCAGCTTGACGAGCAGCAGGCGCGGCGGCAGCGCGGCCACGCCCGCCATCCATTGCTCTAGTTACACATACCTGGTGCGCAGGAAGGGCATGGCCACGCCGGCGATGGTGGCCATGAGCAGCAGGGCCAGCTGCAGCAGCGTGAGCGCCACGTTGAGCAGCTTGACGAGCAGCAGGCGCGGCGGCAGCGCGGCCACGCCCGCCATCCATTGCTCTAGTTACACATACCTGGTGCGCAGGAAGGGCATGGCCACGCCGGCGATGGTGGCCATGAGCAGCAGGGCCAGCTGCAGCAGCGTGAGCGCCACGTTGAGCAGCTTGACGAGCAGCAGGCGCGGCGGCAGCGCGGCCACGCCCGCCATCCATTGCTCTAGTTACACATACCTGGTGCGCAGGAAGGGCATGGCCACGCCGGCGATGGTGGCCATGAGCAGCAGGGCCAGCTGCAGCAGCGTGAGCGCCACGTTGAGCAGCTTGACGAGCAGCAGGCGCGGCGGCAGCGCGGCCACGCCCGCCATCCATTGCTCTAGTTACACATACCTGGTGCGCAGGAAGGGCATGGCCACGCCGGCGATGGTGGCCATGAGCAGCAGGGCCAGCTGCAGCAGCGTGAGCGCCACGTTGAGCAGCTTGACGAGCAGCAGGCGCGGCGGCAGCGCGGCCACGCCCGCCATCCATTGCTCTAGTTACACATACCTGGTGCGCAGGAAGGGCATGGCCACGCCGGCGATGGTGGCCATGAGCAGCAGGGCCAGCTGCAGCAGCGTGAGCGCCACGTTGAGCAGCTTGACGAGCAGCAGGCGCGGCGGCAGCGCGGCCACGCCCGCCTCGCCGCCCGCGCCGCCGCCGCCCGCCACGCCGCCAGCCATCCATTGCTCTAGTTTAATAATCTAAAAAAAAATGCAACGGTTTATAGTTCGTTTTTGTTAGCATTAGAAAGAAGGTAAGCGATCTTGACATGTCTTATAATTGAAAAACGCTTTTTAAAAATCAGCAACTATAACTTATGAAAGCAGAAGAATATAAATGATCGTATTAGATTCATAATTGTTACATATTTGCCGTGACTTATTTTTAAAACGTGTTTTTCAATTAAAAGACACATCAAGATTGTTTACCTTTTTTCTAATGCTAAAAAACACGAACTATAGAATCACTGATAATCTGAGATACTTTTTGAGATAATGTAGCTTTCCATAGAGAAGGATCCTCCTAACTCATTATGCTTTATGTGCAATACGGACCATTCTATCAAAATTTCTGTTGGAATTCCAGATAAAAAGGTCTTTTCTCAAAAATGGACGGCAAAGTCGACTTTGCCGTCTAAAAAATAGGTCGCGAAGCGCGTAGTTTATGGTCAGTCAAAAATTAAAAAGTTAAAAACATTGCAGTTTCGATTTTGGGACTGCAATGTTGCATACAAATTCCATTATTTGTCGAGTTCCAAACTTTTTAAAAGTTGAAATGGCCATATCAAATGAAGGCACATGCCCATTCAACAGCCAAACAGATGATTAGTACCGCGACTATTTAGCTGTCTCAAATAGGTTGGCGTATTTTCGGCAGTAAAATACACTTCTATTGTTTTATTAAAAAAATAAAAAGGCGGAAAAGCTAATTTTTTTAATTGTTTCTACTTTTTTCTGTGAAAATATATACGTAAGAACGTTGTTTCTGTAAAATATTTCTATGATATTTATATTTATCGCACCATTTTTGAGAAAAGCACTATATATGACTCGGCTGGAAGGCTACTTGCTGGCTTCGGATTCAACTAAACGGACTCCCAAGGTCGTCCGTTTAAAACGAATCCTCAGCCTGCAAGTAGCTACTTCCGAGCCTCAACAATAATGTACTATTATTGCACTTGAAACATGAGGATCCTTCTATGATGGAAAGCCAGAACACAATATAATAACTAGGCCCGTTTGAATATTTAACTAAAAAGCGAGCTGGAATACCCTACCTCGTAAGACCCAGGACATTTTTTTGCGTTTTGAATTTGTTTTGGAACTTTCTTTTATTTATAATTTTCTAAAAGAATTCAAAACTCCATTTGAATTTTTACATCATACAAGTAAGCAGAGATTGACATGGTGCCAACTTGCTGAATACCTTACCTATACACTTAAAAGAATGTTCTTATTGGTAGAAGTATAAGATTTACCTAAGTTTTCTTGGATAAAACATGTTAATACCATGCAATAGAGCTTACCTTAGTTTGACAGAGATCGAGCGCTTCATGAATGTCCCGTATCCTCTCTTCGCTTTGATATTGCACCTTCTCCTCTACGTCCGTTAAAGCTTGCTTTAGATTTTCAACCTAAAAAAAGTAATAATATAAGTACCTACCCACGACACTTTTTGTATCATTACAATATTATATGTACCTAGTATGTGATAAAGTTTCAAAATAACAATAAATGTGCAATTCTGCGTAGGGGACGCCACTAGCGAAAATAGTAAACAAACCGCCTTGATGCACCAGTGTTATCTTTACAAGTAACAAATAATCTGTGAAAACTTTAAAAAAGTGTTTACGGCATAGTATATAATTATAAGTTACTCTATGGTTTACGGTTTGTGCTAGTGCTGCACTCTGGCGGCAGAACATTGCAGAAATACTTCTTAATGTGCTTAGTTAGAGCGCGGCGCGCTCATTCATTCTTCCGTGTTAGTTTGTCTTAGATTGGGCCACTTTTTCACTATAAAACATTTTACAACAACGTTGCGTTGCAGAACATTAATTTCATCAAAGTCAAAAAAATAAGTTATTCAGGTTAGAAATTTGTTATAAGTTAAAAAATAGTAATTTACCTCATTCTGATGTAGTTCAGTGAGATCGTTGATTTGTTCTTCTAACCGCTCAGTCTTGAACCGTTCTTCCTGTAACCGCTCCGTCAAGTCTGACACCTCTTGTGATAGGTTCTGTATCACAACACATAAGTTTACTTAGTTATCGTAGAAATATTATTATTAATTATTTGCCCTACAGAGAGGTTCACCGAAATTGACGTAAATGAAATAAAGTAACGAATTACAGTTACGGGTCATGCACGTGACGCCACACCAGGGGGGGAGGGGTTTGCCAAACGTGACCAAGTGTGGCAATGAGGGGGGGAGGGGTCAAAAAACCTAGAAATTCGTGTGATGTAATTAATGGATGGCTTATAAAGTGCGTAAATGATGCTGCGTAAATTCGAAGTCAATGTTTGATTTTTTTTCCAGGTTTAATGTTTTCGGTCCGTTTTCCATGAAGTAAGCATGGTCTTACAACCAATATGTTAACAAACTAATAGGGTATTTGACTGTATTTAAAATAAATTATTTTACACCATGCATGAAATAAAGCACCAGAAGATTAATAGCGAAACGTAGACTGCAGTTATATTTAAACACAATTTGTATTTTAAAATTCGTATAAAACTATAAAGTAGGTAATTTGATTGTGACGTCACATGCTAGTATTTCATATAAATTCCATAGTAGGAAAATCGTTTTGACAGTTCGAAAAAAGAAACAGATTTGACTAGTAGTCAAATACCCTATTTTTTATAGGTTAAGTTAGTTTGTAAATGAGGTTGGTTGCAAACCTTAAGCGCGTCGAGTTTCTCTGCAAGCCTCTCGTAGTCCTCACGACGCGCGGCTAGTTCACTGAGGATCGGCTTGAGGCTCAGCGCCGCTTCTGACAAGTTGTTGGAGCCCGGCTGCGTCGGATAT
This sequence comes from Cydia splendana, assembly GCF_910591565.1. Classification (NCBI taxonomy): domain Eukaryota; kingdom Metazoa; phylum Arthropoda; class Insecta; order Lepidoptera; family Tortricidae; genus Cydia; species Cydia splendana. The sequence goes on along the minus strand of NC_085981.1, from coordinate 7,291,467 downwards.
CTGCAACGAAAACATTACATGAACTTTTTCGACGCCGTGTCAAACACAAAAGCTGTCACTCGGACGCCACGTCACCGAAGTGTCAAAACTGAAATTGAACTTTATGCATATGCACGTAGGTCTATGTTGCTCTGTGGTCTTTGACGTTGGACCTGCGGTGCGGATATATCGGTCATTGGCGTCCAAAAGGTTAAAAAAACCAGACAAGTGCGAGTCGAACTCGCCCACCGAGGGTACAAAAAATACAAAATTCTTTATTTCATAAAAAACAGTACATATAATTTGAGGGACGGTGTCTCCCGGTAAGCAATATATGCCTGTGTTGGGAGGCACCGCTCTTCCGTTATTATTGTAATCTAACTAATACTAAATACTAATACCGTGGGTTCCGTACTTTTTAGTATTTGTTGTTTTAGCGGCAACAGAAATACATCGTCTGTGATAACTTCAAGTGTAGCTATCACGGTTCATGAGATACAGCCTGGTGACAGACAAACTTATATCATTTGATTTGAAAGCTCTTCATTGAAAATATTGCGAGGAAACCGGAATAATTCCAATAAGGCAACTTCTTTTGGGTTGGAAGGTCAGATTAGGTGGCAAATCAATATTTACAATTCTACATAAAGTATCTACACCAATTATTGGGATTAGGGTGCCAAAAAATGGATTCTTTGTTAATTTATGTTGCAACTAAAAGTAAACTAAACGTAAGTATCGTTCCTATTCGGAATAGGAAGACACATCGGCAGCGCGTTTCGGTAGTCAGAACAGCGCCATCTACTACCAGAAATGATACTTACACGGCTCCTTCACTGGTGACACTGCTGATAGGAGACTCTTCAGGGGAGTACTGGGTACGGTGAAGCCTCATAAATGATACTTACACGGCGCCTTCACTGGTGACACTGGTACTGGGAGACGCTTCGGGAGAGAACTAGGCAAGGTGGAGCTGGATCCCCTTAATATAAATAATACTAACACGGCTCCTTCACTGGTGACACTGCTGCTGGGAGACGCTTCAGGGGAGAACTTGGGCGCGGGCGAGGTGGCGGCACGGGGCAAGGTGGACCCTCTCGGCGCGGCTTCCCCTGCCTCGGACGCTCGCGAGCCTTCGGAGGACGCGTTCGCTGGATGTTGTAGAAACACTCAATACTGGGTTATGATTGGTTGTGCCTTATAAGGCAAATAGGCGGTAACAAGAGATCAAAACGGTATAATTTACTGTAGGTACATATTTCAATGTTTGTATGTGGTTACGTGTACTCTAGAAAACATAGTGTACTTTAAAATACGCTCCTATAACCGTGTACTTAATATAAATTGTGTTATTCAGAATTTGTATTTATAAATACATTAGGTTTAGTAATGTTAGTAACAGTACGTGCCTAAGAAACCGTGTTTTATAAATACGTGCATTATAAATTTTATAAATGTTATAATTTTGTTTGCAGCAAGCAAATAAATTCCATTGCTCAAAGTAATTGTGTATTACAGCGTGAAAATTAGCAAAGCGAATATCTGAATAATTAGTATGACAATTCTAAGACGTCTTACATAAAAACCTCACTTTGTAGACCGCTGGTAATTGTGAAAGAAAATGTATTTGTTTAATTGTACAGTTTATGAAACTGAATCAATAATTTAGTTTTTTAACTCTCAAAACTACGGGCAAAGTCACGTTCCTCGGAAATAAAAACAATTCGACAGAAAACGATGCCTACGTCCACAGGGCCATAAAACCGAATTAATGACTCCTCATTCGAAATGGACTTGTAATCTTGGCGCTACGGTAGAACACAAGAAAGAAACACAACACAAGCATCTATAAAATGTAAACAAACCGCCATATTGAAATTGTCAAAGAATGATGAATTTACTAGTGACTTTTGTTTACATAGTTAGCACGTTCCATAGAATACTTTACAGACTACTACAAAAACATTACCCTCTTCTGCGACGCGCAGTCGGGTAAAAAATCATAGTACATACTTCCCTTTAGTATTGGCGGGTTCAGAATAAAGAGCTGAGACCTCGCTAATATTACACCATCTAGATAAACTTTTTTAATTACGAGGAACGCATCTTTTTTATTGAAATTAGCTGTCCCTATTATTTTTTAATCTCTGGTACAGTCAGCAGCAAATACATTGTGACAGCTAAACTTTTTATTTTGATGCCTACTGTAATGCACTGGAAGGTATGCCTAAATATAAGCAAATATATCATTATATTGGCGAAACAGTTGCGTAGCGGGTATTTACCTCTCAGTTCCGCGTGTGGTGGGGCTGGCGTGCAAGAAAGAGACAACACGGTAAAGCAACGAAACTCACAAGACGCTGTGATTGCTTTGTACAATAGCTCATGAAATATAGACAAATGACCACTGCAATTTTAAATTGGATAGCTATGAAGAGAATGACCTGGTTTATCATACAGATTTCGACCTCTGAGTTCTCGAGCCAAATACAGATCTAATAGGGACTATATATTTTATTAATCTGTTTTTTTTTTAATATTTTACCATAGATTCCATGAAAGGAACTGGCAAAGGTATTGTCTAATCACTTAATCGGTAATCAATAGATACAAATAATAAATACTATGCTGGTTTGAATTGCAATGTTGCATGTTTTTAAGTTGTTTTTATGTTCAGCAAAAGTTGAAATCTGTTTGAAATTGAAATACTTCGAAGATAATAGTTGCATATTATGTCAGAATAATACCGTAGGGTCTGTTTCACACATCATTGTAAAAAATAATGTTACTTTACTAATGTGATAAGAAACAAGACCGCCAAGATTGGTAACAAGTGTTCTAGCGTATGCTAGATTGTACCAATCACGTTGGCGTGTGCGTCACATTTCTGGTTTGAAAAATGGCGTTCAAAAGGTTAAACAAGAAGCGCATGACGACATCAAATCTGTCACATAAATAAAAGCCTTAACAGCCATTGGAAAAGCCAGTTTAAATTTGGAACTTATTGCGTGTGAATACGGTAAGAAATTGAATGAGTTCTAATGGCTGTTACGACTGTTATGTACGGTGGGAGAGAAATGATATATGTACTAACAATTAATGTACAAGTAAAGTGCAAAATAATGAAGAGTAATATGAGTATTCAATAGAATTGTACTTATAAGTTGTTTTGTGGTAATAAAAGCTAAAATGAAATGTTAATGAAGATTAGTGAGAAATAAGGAATATTATATAGTTGTTTTAATAGTAACTCTTAATGCAGTATGCGTAATACATGCATAACATAAATTATAAATAAACACGATAGGCACGTAATGTAATAAAAAAAAAAGTAATTAGTGAAACATTATAAATATATCGTAAACATGACCCATTTTCTCTTGAATGTAATTTAGGTAAACTTGAAATGTATTAATTTAAATTGGTATTCATTGATTAATGATTAGTATTCTAAACATGCAAATTAAACACAAAAGGACCTACCTTGACCTATCCTAAACACAAATACATCAACCGTTTGTTATATAACACAATAGTAGCACATAAGTTAACAAACTCATAAAACAATAATAAAACACCTTACACTTTTTCCTACATTTCTTGCATTTGTTAAACAACATGGTAGTTATGACAATCCCTCACAACACTGTCGCATTGTGTTTGCACACTGCAATCACATAATACTAAAACCTACTTCACTATCATGACGTCCCAAAGGCTATTAATCTCCAAAGGTATTGCAACTCTATTAATACTAGCTTAGAACTCAAATTTCAAAATGTTACATATTCGTTAGTCCTAGCACTCCACATCATTAATGCCATTAGTGCTCAAACGTATTGCAACTCTATTAACACTAGTATAAAACTCAAATTTGAATAGCTTTAAATATGACACATTCGTTTCACCTGTTTTAGTAGTATGAGTCAACACAGGTTAGCCAACGTAGTGACGAGAGCCGTGACATTGAGCAGATAATATCTAGTGTTTATCTCTAAGTGTTAGGAGTTACCTATCTGATTTGGTTGTATGAATAATTGAATACTATGAATGTTCCTATCTGTATGAAGTACATTTTGTCAAGTGATTTCCATATTATGAGATTAAAGCGATCGTTTTGGTAAAACGTGGTATTATAGTTTTTTAATTCTTATATACGTTTTTGTTATTTGGTGTTGTCAGCCCCAACGCTTCAAATTTGGAAAATAAAAAGCACACTAAACTTTTATTTTAACCTCTAGGGTCTCAAAGTCCTCATACAGGTTCAAATTGCCTCCAATGAAATTTAAATTGATTTATTTCGTGCGATTTTAGAATAAAACTAATTCAATTATATTTTCTAATACCATTGATTTAATTTTGACTGCCAATTTTTCTCGTGTGATAGGCCGCTAGAGGTTAGATTTAAAACTAAATTGTCGCAAAAAAAAAAAATACATGTATAAAGTTAATACATAGCTCCATAGCATAAAACAGCTAAACAATAAATAACTTGGAACAAAAGATTTCGTAAGATGTTCTCATAACTTCCGTGAGTCTTGACCTACAGTTGTGTTGATTTGCTAATTTATTTTTTATAAAAACAATAGACGGTTTTAGTGGAATCAGTGGAATGATATTTTAACGCAATAAGAACCTACAATACAATAGTGTAAAGGGTACATAGATGGAATTCATCATACTAATGAATCGTAAATGAATGTTACTACTATTGTAAAAAGGGTTGTGATATTTTACAAGTTGCAAAGTTATAATTGTTATAAAATATACATATGTTTCTAAAAGGTTCTATTTACGTGGATGGTGTTAAGCAGAATGTAGTAATTTGGTTTAGACACAAGGTTTAGGACTTTTTTCAGACATCAAATGTGTAGTAATTAATAAACCAAGACAAAGAAGATTAATTCCGATCAATAAATTCATTTTAGCTCAAGAGTTATCTATCGCGGGAGGAGCGGCTAAGGCGCTCACAAATATCTGAACACGCCTCTATTGTCAAGGCGTTAGAGTGCGTGTTCAGATATTGTGAACACCTTGGCCGCTCCGATATATCTGACGGCCACTGTACAACGGCTCTAGCTAAGTCTAAATAAATTCATGGTTCTTTCTCTGATAACACCATCCAATAAAATGTGTATGATGATTAGGGAAGCATGATAGTTTCTCCACACGAGATACTTACAAGGACCTGTGTTTTCTGCGACAAAAATACATACAATACGTTATAAAATAGTACATACTATATGACTCGTATATATGTTGCAAATGTATGTTTTGTAGAGTAAAATAGACATGTAAAGCAAATACACTGAATGGTTGTATTGTTTTTAGGGTCGCGTTACCGACATAGTGTAACGACAGATAGTTCGTCGTGGCCTGTACATTTAAATGGTGGTATACACATATAGAACGGTAATCGTCCTGTAGTATATTTTACTGACAACTATTTGTCGTTACGACAATATAGGAACGCGGCCTTAGTACAGTCAAGTGTATAAATATGGGTGCATACAAGTTACTCAAAAATATGTCCCATAGTTCTTAATTCGCTGTCATAAGAGTAAGAGCAAAGTGACATATTTTTGAGTATGATGAGTGCACCCATATTTTTACACTTGACTGTACTTTGCTACCGTATAACAAAGTGACAAAGTACCACAATGACAAGCCTTTGATGTTTTAACGCTAACTATAAAAACATCAAGCCTGTATGCTATAAAGGCTTTGGTTTAGCGAAAGCAACTTTATATTGAATATAGATATACCAAATATTATAATAATAATAATAAAGTTATTTATTCAGATAACCATGATCCACATTATATTGTTAGTTACATAATTTATGTTGTACTTATAACTAAGGTTAGTAGGACTATAATATAAAATGTAAATTAAATCAAATTAAATGAAATCAAATTAAATTATATCAAAAATAAAATTTAAAGAAACAATTTAGATTAAGTAAATTACAAATTACAACGTCCATTCATGGATCACCGCTGAACGCTTCCACTTGAGACTGTACAGCAGCGATTCATGTACGGACAGTCCAGTCTGCTCGAGATCATTTTCAGGATACTGTTGGTGCTGGCTCTCACCCTGCGCACCAGGGAGGCACAGCCATTATAAGCGGAATACGAAATTTAGAAGAAAATCTAATATAATTCGTTAACTATTGGTACTGCTGATTAGACGACATTATGCAATATTGCACGACGACGGATTTAATACCAGCCAACCTTTTTGCCGCCATAGATTGGCGACATAAATATGCACTCATAAGCGACGAAAAATCAGCTAAAAATGCACGATTCTCCATTCAATTTCTTTTTGAATTTTTATGCAATCCTAAAAAAATCTAATCAAATGAAAGCGGCAATTATAATGTTATCACAAAATATATTAATTTTACGTGTTTTCGGCAAAACAATATTTTTTTAAGACTAAAAAATTAGGCGCCGTAATTTTATATTATTTTGTATCAGTTTTCATGTGATTATACTTATTATAGGATTTAAAATCCAAAAATATGACATGGAGAAGACAATCGCGCATCCTGTCACAATTCATTCTTGTCATCTATAACTTCTGACAAGTTCATCATCGCAACTTATTACAGTTGCAGCGCATAATTATTTTCCATCGTATTTTCACGGAAACGTACGAACGTGTTTTGCTATTTCAGTCAGTCTCAGTACAAAAAGTACTGAGTATGACTAAAAAGCATGACTAATACGAACGTTTCCGAGAAAATAAGATGGAAAACAATTATGCACTACATCTTTAGACATGCGTGACGGCAATAAAGTTAGCGCTCAAAGAGTATAAACCACAGAACGGTAAGAAGATACAGACCGGCGAGCTGCGAGATGTTGTCAGCGGAGCCGAAGCGGTTAGAGCGAGAGAAGAGATGCGCGAACTCTCTCGGCGCGGCCATCACGCTGCCGCCGAGCCCCGTGATGCCGTCGCGAATATTGCCTCCTACACTCCTGCGAAATATATAATATAATCTATATAAATCACTTACATTACATTAGATTTACATTATTTTATGTCGGTTGTACACACTCGTCGAGAGCCGAGTCTCGGCACCGCTCCGATCCAATCGGAGAAGCGCGAGACGAGAAGGCAGCAGCATGTACACACTCGTTCTCGGCCTGTCTCAGGGTCTCTCGAGGAGTGTGTACAGCCCGCATTAGACAATAATAATATCATCAAATAGACTGATAGTGATGAACAAAGTGACCAAATATGGACCAAATATATTGAAACACGTAGGAATAAGTATGTGTTCTATTGCCACTTCCACGTATTTGATGCCGATTGCAAAAATGCATATAGTTATAGAGACATGTAGTTTTGTCAGTATGGCCGAGACGGAGATTATTAATTCTGAGCAGCACAAAGACATCGTGTGTATACAATGTATTGGGTCCCATACATTCCACGACTCTTCTCTTTCCGCACAGACTCTATAATTTTTCATTGTAAGTGTTATCGGTTTTCCACGTTTAAATTGTTTCTAAGCTTAATAGAAATTCGATCTTAGCTATAAAACTTAGCTATAAAAGATTGCACTTACTTCAACCCTTGTCCCATGTAGCTGAGCACCTCCCTCGGCTGCCGGTGCGCCTGCCCGCTCGAGCCGTGCTGCTGCGAAATCACCATCTTCTCAGATCATAAGGAATTACCTTACCATGTATAGTCCTACCGTAGCCATGAAGAATAGAGAGTAAGCGGGTTAACTTGAAAGCGTTTATATGCCGCTGTTAGTTTTTTTTATTTGGGTTCCGTATTCAAATATCTCCCGCAGTTTGTAACATCTAATATGTACAAGTAAAATCGAAATATCAAAAAAAAAACAAATACACTTTTTATAACTTTAATTTTGGTTTTATTGCCACTGTGAGTTGAAACTTGTTCTTTGTTCGCGAGAATATTCTAAAAATTATCATATCTCATGGAAAACTAAAATGATAATACTAAAAGTCAACCCTTTTCAACCCCATTATATTTATCAAAAAGTATGGCTTTACCATTTGCGCATTCGCTCATATTTATGGTGCCATGATGCTATCTCTCCATGACACTAAATAATTTTACTCTTTTGTCTTGATCTCTTGGGAGTTGAGATCATTAGAAAGCACAATGCAATCTCCACGTGCAAGGGGCACTGTGAAATCCATATACCAAAATTCGCCTACCTCTATCTCTATCGCGCTCGCTCAAGTGAAAGAGATAGACGAATAAAAAAATACATATTTCACGGTGTCCCAGGAGACAGCGCCAAATCTACAATATTCTTCACGGCTTACTAAAGAATTAATACTCACCTCCCAATTCTTGATTCTCTTGTTGTATCCTTCTAGTTTCTTCTGTAACTGCGCGATGCAGAGCGCGGATTTTTGGTTTTTCTTCTCGAAAACCGCTTTGACGCGTGGCAGTTGCTGCTTGTCGGCGTTGGCTGCTACTTTTAGGTACTCGTTCACGTTGTCTGAGGAAAAAAAGCAGTTTTATGGTAAACAATGTTTTACACTGATTTAAACTTTCACGATTATTAAACATTATCAAACTGCACAACGGGACTTAATCGCGTATTTAAGTTTTAAGATTTACCTCCGACGTTTCGAGGACGGCGTTGTCCCCGTGGTCTCGGAGAAGACTGGCTCAAGTTGACATCAACATCTTGTCAACTTGAGCCAGTCTTCTCCGAGACCACGGGGACAACGCCGTCCTCGAAACGTCGGAGGTAAATCTTAAAACTTAAATACGCGATTAAGTCCCGTTGTGCAGTTTGATAAACAATGTTTTAACCCTTGGCTGCACCAATCTACAAGATTTTCCCGAAAAATCCAAATACATGTATTCCAATGAATTCAGCTTTGATGATTCATTTGAAGACAAGTCAAATTTCCCGAAGTGCAATCTAATTTGAATCTTAAATCGGAATGCTAAAGTTGAAATTCTAGTGGCGCGTTTGTGGTCGATAAATCGTTCTATGCCTGGAAAAGGGTTAACATTATGCCTAGGGAAAACAGAGGCGAGTTAAAACAGAGGTAGATTGAAACACAGAAATTTGAACCTACAATGTAGGAAATAGAGTTGATTTTGCGTTGTTCAAAAACTGAACGAAACAAAGCAAAAGCAACTCTGTTCTGAATAAGTACTATAGATACCTTGGGCCTTATGTTATTTTGAGTAGTACCATCGCCCACACTGTTAACTGTACATCGGTGGACCTTACGCCTTTTGTAATAAGGTCCACCGATGTACAGTAAGGAGTGTTGCTGTTTGTACAGTCATTTGCAATAATATGTTACACAGCGAAGGCCGCAAAAATATCTGACAAGATCTTATTTGTAGAGCCACAAGAGCGTGTCACATATTTTTGCGGCCTTCGAAGAGTAACATATTATTGCAGGTGACTGTACGTGAACTCTGTGTCAAGGATTAATCATATTCGCAAACGCGTAGCCGTGTGTAAAACAAGGAACGGAAAATACAAATTCAAATTGTTTATTTGACAAAAATATGTCTACCATTGTTTTTGTAGAAAATACATTTATAATCATCAACAGAAGTCGGTTGGCGGTCGCAGGGTGCTGATATTTTGCACACATTTGTTTTATATAGGCTTGGACAAATAATACTGACTATTTTTGACTGAAAAAGGCGCTAGATAGTCAGATTCATGAGCTTCTTTCCTTAGTGCGATTGTAGATATAGTTGGTCAAGCAGATCTTGTCAGTAGAAAAAGGCGGCAAATTTGTAAAATGTAGGCGCGAAGGGATATCGTCTCATAGAAAATTTGAATTTCGCGCCTTTTTCTACTGACAAGATTTGCTTGACCATCTATACCTAATATGCTAAAAAACCTTTACCGTAGTTAGGTGGTAGGGGAAATATAAGCGATGCCAACGCACGAGGTGGTGAAAATATGAACTTTCGTGAGACGACATCTTCATACTATTTAGCAGCTGCCAACTGTCAACATACACTTACATATTATTATTTAGTTGGCAGCTGCTAAATGGTATGAAGATATACATATTATGTCCACAACCCCTAGGGCGGCGCCACCGTCATGCACGGAATAGGTAGTTTGGTCTTACCGTCCCGTATGGTCTGCTCCAACCGTATCAGCTCCTTAGTCCGCTCGACCTTGCTCTGTAGATGCATGATGGCGGCTTGCGCTTTCGACGAAGTTGTGTTCGCGCCATCGTTGTCGTCTGAGAAAATATATTTAGGGCTGATTTAGACGGCGCGCAAACTCGTATGCGATTTTAGTTACATTGCAGACTGTTGGTTACGTCCAATTCAACCGACCGATCAAAACCCGCAATGTAATGAAACTCGCATGCGAGTTCTCGCATCGTCTAAATTGGTCTTTAGTTTAGTAATAGTCAGCTATTACCGCCGAGATAGCTATGAAGCTTAGGTATTATTTCATCTATATTTAAAACAAGGAGGTTTTAATAACAAAACTTCCGTGAGACAGATATATTAAATATATTAAGAACCGTCACCGTCACCGTCAACGCAAGCTCCTGATGAGACTCGGTACGGAGTGAAACATGTCGAGCGTTTTTAGTTTTTCGAAGCGTTTTAAAATACGTGAGTGACCCGTTCTTAATATATTTAAGGAGTTTTTGCTTCTAGAAGATTTGATTGTAAAGTCTATGAAAAAATCGTACCTATGTGGTAACTGAATTGTCAAACACCATATTTGGACAAACACAGTTTCCTCACAAACTTCTACTTTAGCTGTGAATGTGGAAGCATACTTTTTTAGGGTTCCGTACCCAAAAGGTAAAAACGGGACCCTATTACTAAGACTCCGCTGTCCGTCTGTCTGTCACCAGGCTGTAACTCATGAACCGTTATAGCTAGACAGTTGAAATTGTTACAGATGAAGTATTTCTGTTGCCACTATAACAACAAATACTAAAAACAGAAGTGGGGATCCCATACAACAAACGTGATTTTTTTTGCCGTTTCTTGCGTAATGGTACGAAACCCTAAAATGAACTCTGTTTATAGGTGAATAGAATTAATTTGGTGGCCAATTACTAAAACCGGCCAGTTACTGGCGAATTCCTAATATGTTTTTCTTGCAGACAAAAAGTAAAAGGGACAGGATACTAATGGGAGAATGCTACTAAATGCTAAATTTATTGATCGTTTATGCAAAAGTTTCCATTCATCGCGAAAATATTGTTTCATACTTACTCTTGAATAAATTAGCCAAACTCTGACGTAGTTCCGGCAAAATCATAATTAATCACTTGTTTTGAAAAATAATTAAAACTTTTACGTACACTTTCACTAACAAAACGTTAAAATTTAAACCTTCCGCGCGCGTAATAAGGTGCGATTTAGAGTGTTAATAAATTTGCACTTTTCTCAAGGATTTTTTAGATAAATCAGTATTCACTATATTTTATCTCCACTTTGGGTTAAAGTACAAAGCGCGTTTAAATACGTCTTTACAAGGTCACAGCGCTGATCGAACTAGCAAAACAACGCGTTTCTGGTTTTCACACTAAAACATGAAACAGGCAATTTTATAGGTATGTATTTTTGTACTTGATTATGCTTATCAGTATTTCATTGTATCAAATTAATTTTCCTTCCCTGTGGCAAAGATAATAGATAGTATATAGGGGTCCTGTCATAGTAAATTTTGTAGTCACAGTAAATATACTGCCATCTATCGACACACGACTAAAACTCAAAATGAAAACGTATAAAATTATCAAAAAAATGTATATACATGGATAAATGATTTTATTATTTTTATATCATTTTGACCCATGTTCATTCACTGATATCTAGTGTTAAAATTGTTAAATATGAAACGGTGTCGTCACGCCATCTAGCCGAGCATAGGCTAAAGGTGTGTGCTGTGTGCGCCATCTATCCGAGAATAACTTTTTCTTGATTTCCGAGGCACGTTTTTTCCTTAGATTTCATTCATCTTATACGAAGTTACATATGTCTTTGCCTGTGGTAACCTAGATTATTTTAGTCATTTATATATACTTCACATTATTTATTCTTAGATGGAGGGTAGAAAAATCTGGCGTACTTATTTTATTTTTTATTTGAGTAGTTTTAATTGGAAATATATTTAATAAACTATAATATTTATAATTACCATGGTTCGTGTAGTCACCATCTGCTGCTGAAATTAATAGAAAAAAAAATATGTAACTCATAAATATTACTCGTGTTACTCATTTTAGATTACAACATTCATAAGTACCTAATACATACATACCCCAGGGTCCGGGGGATGATGCCCCAGGCAACTTAAGGTTTTTAATGTTTGTAAATTTACTATTTAAGATTTTTAAATAATTAGCAAGATAAATACATACAATATGCTTTAAAAAATCATCAGTCAGACAGAATGTTCTTTTTTTTATTTTTATGACGGACCTACATAGGTCATAGGTTTAGGAAATTGTCAAACTTTTTTTTTATTACCCGTTATAGTGTCCCACTGCTGGGCAAAGGCCTTTTCCCTTGATTTCCAAAACTCCCGTTGTAGTGCTTTGCGCCAACTTATGTCAAACTTATTTTAATAAATTTACTAAAACCCTGGTTTGATGAATGGTATCGACCGAGTGTTAAATTAGAAGATTATCGAACTATTCTCAATAAAATTAAATAATCACCACTAAATTAGAAGTAAGTATAATAGTTATGACTGAAGACAGGGCGCTTTGGCGCTCTTTAGGGGAGGGCTATGTCCAGCAATGGACTAATATAGCCTGATGATGATAATAGTTATACTATATAATAGGTACCTATACCTGTTCTTCGATATTAAATAATATTTTTACAGCAAAAGACCGACCAGACGTTGTGCAAGTTTCTCTATCGATTATCATTATCCATTAATTATGGATTCTTTATTACAGTATTTGTACTGATCCATATTCATATATTCACTAAGTGGACTATACAAGTTCATTCAGTTCACGCAACGCGCTCGTTGCCAAGTGACGTCGACGTGTTGCCTCCCTGTCACACTTACGTACGAATTTGCTAGTGCGACAGAGAGGCAACACGTCGAACGTGGTTCGCGTTAGGCCCTCAGGAATGCACTGACGTTACACGATAAATAAAACAACAGCACGTGTTTTATTCTAAACTCTCTGATCTGATCACAATTAAAATTTCGTTTTCGCCTCTCTATCGTTCTTGCATATTTGAGCGATAGAGAGGCAGGCCCCGTAGACAACATGCTGATCGCTATCGATCCGTAGCGAACAAAAAGCAACTGTCACTGTCACACTAATATGGAAGAGCGATAGAGACACAGAGCGATTCGATGGCGAACCGCAAGCGATTCTCACCTTGGCTAGGCCGCCTGATAACGATGTTTCGATGTTATAGACGGTCAAGCAAATCTTGTCAGTAGGAAAAGGCGCGAAATTAAAATTTTCTATGAGACCATATCCCTTCGCGCCTACATTTTTCAAATTTGCCGCCTTTTTCTACTGACAAGATCAGCTTGACCAAGTATAAATGTTCGCGGTGGATCCTCAGGCGTATGTTAGACTGTATCGTTCTTTGTACTGCTACAAGTACATGTGCTAACTAAGGGCATCTACACATCTCATCGATAATTACATGCAGTTTGTGTTGCATTGCAGTCTTAGAGCATTTAGTAACTGGAGACGCCTTGTTTTTTATGTACAAAAAAGTTTTTGCGGGGGAGGGGCACGTTAAAAGTATGGCTATTTATACGTAACGTACAAATAGCCAATTCAGATAAACGTCAGTCCATACAAAAGTATGCACAATTGTGCAAGGTTTTCGGCAGAGGGGTAAAAGATAAAGATAAAAAATAGTTTATTCAAGTAGGCATATTACAATGCGCTTATATGAACGTCAAATAAAGCTACACCGGCTCTTAAAGGCGACTCCAGTTATTAAATGCTCTAAGATTGCAGTATTTCTTCGGTCGATTTAATTCATTGTATCTACTTACCCCCTTATTCATAAACGTTTACTAAAGTTGACAAGCCGATAAGAATCGTTTGTCCCTTTCCATCATACCAATACGTCGGAAAGGGACAAACGATTATTATCGGCTTGTCAACTTTAGTAAACGTTTATGAATACCTAAGGGGGATAGCCGGCAATTGTCTAAAATTGCATTGCGATTTGTTGCAAAGTCTGTAGAGGCCTTACTGTTCGTCTAACTTGTCAGTTCACGCAGCGCGCTCGTTGCCAAGTGACGTCACGAGTGCACTGACGTTCGACAATAAACTATTAGCACGTGTGTGTGAGAGATTGTTATTATCTTATACTATCGCCTGAGATAAACCAGTTTATGTGTAACTTTAGGGGCCCACTGATTAATAGTCCGCCGGACGGTATCGGCCTGTCAGTTGTTCGGAGCTGTCAAATTTTTGTTCTAACTGACAGGCCGATATCGTCCGGCGGCCTGTTAGTCAGTGGTCGGTCAGTACCAATATCTGGTGATTGGAGGTTACAAATAATGGTCTGTCTCAGGCTAACACTTCCCAGAGATGGAAGTCCTAAATTGCTATACCGCATTGCATCAGTAGGGCATTTCCTTATAAAAGTCATACGGACAATAATTAAAACAAAAGTTGTTGCTAAGGGCGACCAATTCTATACCATTATTTGTAAGATACATAAGAGTACAGATGTAGTGCATAATTGTTTTCCATCGTATTTTCTCGGAAACGTTCGTATTTGTCATGCTACTTCAGTCAACCTCAGTACTTCCAAGACTGACTGCAATAGCAATAGCAAGACACGTTCGTACGTTTCCGTGAAAATACGATGGAAAATAATAATGCACTACCTCTGTAGAGTGATATTCGATTGTGCAGAAGTGTAGATTTGTCAGGGACCTAGACCACCTAGGGGTACATTTACACAGCCAGAGTATTGGACAGTCTGAGATGCAACGTTCGCTGCCCGCTTGGAATAGTTTAGTATGAAAAACTAAACACCTGTCTGGTAGCCGGGTTATTAGAATTATTCTGTGAATTGCCAAATAATTTCTACCTTATTATACAATCAATAAAGTTCAAGCTATTCGGTGTCGGAGCAATAAATGAAATGAATTACTTATAGTCGCGTCTGTAGTTTGTAGGAAAATGCAATTGGCACGGCGCTGGCAATATCGGAGCGGTTATTGGGAAAAGCCTCGTGTCCTAACTAAATTTAAAAGTGGAAGTATCAGATTGAGTTGAATTGGATTACATTACCCTTGATATAACGAAAAGAGAGTTTTCTATTGTAAATGAAACTGTAAAGTAAGGACTGACGTTCTGATTTTCTTTTTGACTTTCTTTTATATTTATTGACATTTAATTATATAATTTAGAGAATCATAATAGTAATTAAGTTTTGCTCTCACTAGACTAGACTGTACTTACACTAGCTAGACAAATACCTAGTATAATTTATTTTTACCTCACAAAGGATACATTTAACAATATGTACAAAACTTAATTTTCTTATTCTCAAATAAAATTTATAGCTAAACTAGGTAATTTTTTCGATGGACAGAAAACGAGTACTATGAATTTTATTGACCAAATCTTCTTGCTTCAAGCGTCATTATTTAACAATGCTGTGTTTACTAAGGCGTGTACTTTGTAACTTTCTCGCCCAAATCAAATGTAAGCGTAGCGCCGTCAGCGTCACGCCGTTACCGAAATAGCGGGTTATTGGCGATTCATTACCATTTTAACGTAGCACCTACGTAACGGCCGGACGTCATGAGTGGAGCGTGTGATTTACATATGATTTTCACTTGCCAGATTAATTAGGATTTATTAAGTACCTAAATTTAAAGCGGTTCTATTATTATTAAGTATTCATTTCATAAGACAAGGATAATAAGTTTTAGATTTTAGTTGTACAGCCAAACTGCAACATCTATTTCGGTCTTAATCCTTATAGCACATGAGACTATTATACTATTGCAAACCAGCTTTTTCAGTAGAAAATAGCGGCAAATTTGAAAAATGTAGGCGCGAAGGATCGGCCTCTCAATCCTCTGATACAAATTTCTCTTCTTCTTAATCGCTCCCCCATTGCTGAGGATCGTGACTCCACTTGCGCTTTATGAATTGCCTCCAACTGTTGCGGTCTGTGGCTTGATGGAGGGCGGTGGTAACAGGTAGCTCCAGCTGTTCGGAGATCTGGTCTGACCATCTCTTTGGACTTCGTCCTCTAGATCTTTTACCCTCGACCTTTCCCGTCACCACTAGTTTTTGTAAATTGTTGGCCCCTCTTCGTGCGATATGGCCAAAGTAGGTAACAACACGGTGTAGACATATAGAGGACAGACGTTGGGTGTTCTCCATTCGGAGTTCTTTAAGGACCGAGGCGTTTGTGCGGTGGGCCGTCCATGGAATCCTTAACATACGGCGCCAGCTGATACAAATTTAGTACCGAAATAGGTATCGCACATTTTTCTACTGACAACGTTGGTTTACCAGAGTATACTCGTAACTATGCTTGCACCTATTGCTATTGCTGACTTTCCTAACAAGTGAATTGTCAGTATTATAATAATTATAATAGGACTTCGTTACCTCTATACGCCGGCGAGCCGTACTCGTCAGCAGAAGAGAGGTAAGACGCGTTGTTAGGGCTGTGATACACCGCGGCTGCGTACTCGCCCGGCGCTATGATGCCTGCTATGATCTTCTTCTGAGGAGAATCTTCTAGACTGAAAAGGAGTTAGAACAATTTTATTTATTACGTTATGTTATTTATGTTTATATTCAGGTGTTGAACTTAGATACCTATGAACTTAGATATTGTAGGCTATGGGACCGACATGTTTTGCTATGAATTAATTAAAAATATAGTATCAATATACGTTGATTCATAAAGTTGCCTTCTCCATTGCATTACGTAGAGCACGACCTACCTACACCTTCACAATCTACACATGACATGCTAAAATTACAATCACAAATGAAGGGTGGGATGGATGTGGTGGGGGTAGGATTAATGGATGAATGGGAGGGTAGGATGGTTGGGACAGTGGCGAGTCGATGTACTTGTCGCAGTACTCTCTAGACGCGCTGCCGGCGGTAGCGGGACTGCTACCTAGGTCCCGAGATAGTGGGCTGCCTAAGTCCCTTAAGTGCGACTTGACGCGGTCGTCATGAGGAGATGATGGCAGCATACTTGTAGTACTCACTCTCTAGACAGGCTCCCGGTGGTAGCGGGACCGCTACCTAGGCCCTGAGATAGTGGGCTGCTGCCTAAGTCCCGTGAGTGCGACTTGACGTGGTGCGTGACGCGGCCGCCTTGTAGAGTCGACGAGCGCGATGATGGCTGCATACTTGTAGTACTCACTCTCTAGACACGATGGTGGTAGCGGGACTGCTGCCCAGGTCCCGGGACAGCGGGCTGCTGCCTAAGTCCCGTGAGTGCGACTTGACGTGATGCGTGACGCGGTCGCCACGACGAGACGCCGTACTCGATGATGGCTGCATACTTGTTGTACTCACTCTCTAGACACGCTGGCGGTGGTAGCGGGACTACTGCCCAGATCCCTGGACAGTGGAATGTTGCCTGTCCCGCGAGTGCGACTTGACGTGGTGCGTGACGAGGTCGCCATGACGAGACGACGGGCGCGATGATGGCTGCATACTTGTTATACTCACTCTCTAGACACGCTGCCGGTGGTAGCGGGACTGCTGCCCAGGTCCCGGGACAGCGGACTGTTGCCTAAGTCCCGCGAGTGCGACTTGACGTGGTGCGTGACGCGGTCGCCATGACGAGATGATGAGCTCGACGATGGCTCCTGGAGGATAAAGAATAGAGTTAATTAAACAACTACATAATTTACCATCACTATAAAACATTTGTAAATGAAAGTTTTAACCCTTGGAGTGTCAGGGACGCAGGGTGTGACGGGAAACGGTTGATGAAGTAAGTCAGTGAAATTTTAATTAAGACAAAACGATTTGATTATTACAACTCATAAAGGGCATATGTTACCCAAAACGGTTATTATAACGCAATAAAACACAATGATTTAAAACATAAAATGTTGCATTATGATAATTGCTATACAGTATGAAGTCAGACAGAATTACTAAAATATAAGTAGGTAGATATCCACTCGCTTCAAGACACGAAGACGCTAGTAGACATAGACATAACTTTTTATCGTGAATATAAATGGCTTATGGAATAAATTGTATCCTAATTGTTCGTTACGAATACAGATAGACAGTTTCTACTGTACAAAAAGAAAGGGAATAGATATCACTGATTAAATTAAATAATGCTAATAATTTCTAATTATACTCGCTTAACCCAAGTACATAGGTACGTAGGTAGGTAAGTATGTTGTTTACTATACATACATCGTAGCGTTATACGTTATACGACGTAAACAATTGGACACGGAGGAGACAGTAAAAGTTATAAAAAATATAATATATGTATACATCTTAAGGGATCTACGGTGTAGGCAGTCGGGCCGCCGATGACGAAAAATACGCGTAAAAGTTTGTATGTACAGTTTATTTTTACACAGTATTTACACAGCACATAAAGTTACACAGAATATATACAAACTAGAAGCAATTTACACATTTAAATACAATTAATGTTGAAAACCAAAATATTCGTTGCTTACTTTCGCAAAGAAAACTCAGAGAAGAAAAAATATTATACAAAAACAAAAGACGCGCGCTGGCCGCGGCATCCTTACCGGCCAGCACGCGCGCAGCACGGAGGTTGGTATAGGTCCGTCGCCTACATTCCCCACCCCAGTGCTGGCTCAGCACTCATTTACTATTGGAATTCGTGCAACGCGTGTTGCCGATCGCCTCAACGTTCCCGACTTAGTCTTCAGCTCAACCATGCGCACTCGACCATCTGCTCCCGGGAATACTTGACTTACCACACCTTTTAACCACACGTTTCGGCGAGCCCCAGGGTCCACTATCAGCACCAGGTCACCTACCTGCAGAGGCCTCTGTTCCTGGTTCCATTTTTGTCGTGGTATCAAAACCGGCAAGTACTCTCTGACCCAGCGCTGCCAAAACATATCTGCTAGAAGCTGTGACTTGCGCCATTGCTTCCGGAGATGTAAGTCGTTATCATTAAAACAACCTAATACAGGTAAGCTGGACGACGTACCGAGGAGGAAATGATTTGGCGTCAAAGCCTCATCACTGCCAGGTTCAACAGATACGTGAGTTAAGGGTCTACAGTTCACTATATTTTCTACCTCGGCTATAAGAGTGCTCAAAGATTCATCTTTGGGCGCTCTTTCTTTTAAAATTACCTTTAGAGAAGTCTTTATGCTGCGCACCAGTCGTTCCCATGCCCCACCCCAATGGGGACTAGCGGGTGGAATAAACGACCACTGGATTCCTTCGTTCGCAGCTTCTCTTTTCAAGACTTCATCATCTAGTTCCTGAACGGCTTTCTTCAATTCCGAATCAGCGCCCCGCAGGTTAGTACCGTTATCGGAATACAAATATCGCGGCCAACCTCTTCGTGCCGCCATCCGCCGAAGTGCCATTATCATAGAATCCGTTGTCAGAGAATGAACTATTTCTATATGGACGGCTCTTACCGTCAGACAAGTAAAAAGTACACCATACCTGTTTTCGCGGTGTCTTCCCACTGTCACCTCCATTGGGCCAAACAGATCACATCCGCTGTATGTAAACGGCCTCTGATGGTGAGCCATACGCGCAGCTGGTAAGTCTCCCATCCTGGGAACTTCAGGTTTGGCTTTCCTCAGTCTACATGTCATGCAGCGTGAAGCTACAAACTTAACAGTAGACCTCAGCTTCACTATCCAGTATCTCTGCTTGAGATTATTTACTACAGTCTCCTGTTGATCGTGAGCAGCCTTTTCATGGTAATGTTTGGCCAATAGTCGCGCTACTTGATGCTTACCGTCAAGGATGACTGGTCTTTTTACATCATGTGCAACATCTAGTGCGGCGTCAATTCGGCCACCACATCGTAGCACGTCGTACTCGTCTAAAAATGGTGATAAGGTACGTATTCTGCTACTGCGTTCTATACACTTACCTGCTTTTATTGCCGCAATCTCTTGGCCGAAAGACTCTCGCTGGGCTTGTTTCAATATAAGACGCTCCGCTCGTTCCATTGTCTCGCAGTCCTCTTCACTTGTAAGTTTTTTACACTTGTTTACAAACTTAAGAACCGCTGCAGTAGCTCTCTTAAGCCGCAACCAAGAGGAAAAACGATGAGGATCCGGAAGAGATGAGTTTATAGCAGTTTCTTGGACCAATGTTACGCGTTCTAGATTTGAAACATTTACATCTCGTTCCACTAAGTCTTGCGGCCATGTAGATTCTACACCGTACAAAAATGTAGGACCGTTGAACCATTCGTTTTGAAAAATGGTTTCATCGTAGACCTCACGTGTAGCTGTGTCGGCAATATTTAACTTAGTAGGTACGTACCTCCACTCTGATGCACTCGTAAGCTCGTCGATTTCACCCAATCTATTCGCAACAAAAGTCTTATAATTGCGTGTGTCATTTTTTATCCAGTGCAACACGGTAGTGGCATCACTCCAAAAGTATCTTCGCGTTGCTTTGAGTTTGTGCTCTTTTAACAGTGTATCTGCTAATCTGGCAGCTAAAAGAGCACTTTGTAACTCATATCTGGGCACTGTCAATGCTTTGACTGGACAAACTCGACATTTGCTAGCCACTAACGTTACACAGATATTTCCAAACTTGTCATTCCATCGCCAGTATGACACGGCAGCCATTGCTTTTGTTGACGCATCACAAAACGTATGCAACTGCAGATTATTATACTTACAACTTGTTGCAGCAGCACTTGCGCTGACGCCCGTCAGTGGAGATGGTGCAGCGTTTGTAGCGACCGGCTCTCGTAGCATTGCTACGCTTCCTGTTGTCGCAGCCTGGTGATAACATCTGGGTACTCGAATTTTATTTATTACCTGCAGCAGCTCCAGCCACTTTCGCCACTTATCAAATGTAGCGTCAGGAATGGTGTCATCCCAGCCGACATGCGATTTCCACGTGTCTTGAAGCATTATCTTACCTTGTATGGTAAAAGGAGCCAAAAAGCCAAACACGTCGAATATTGACATAATAACTTTCAACATTAGCCTTTTAGTTGGTCTTTGCTCACCTTTTAATATATCAAGTGGCACACGTTTCAACGACACGTCGAAACCTAGTTCGTCCGTCCCTGGGTACCAAATGAGCCCGAGCGTTCGTTCGCCTTCGTACTGCTGACCTATTTTGAATTTTACAGCAGCATCACCTAGAGCCTCGGTAGGCACACTTTTCAACACATCCAAATTATTGCTCGTGAAATTCCGAATTTCGAACCCACCCTCTTTGTGAATATTTATGATATCCCTTACCATTTCAATCGCGGTAGATTCGTCCGGTAGACTTTGTATGTAGTCATCCATATAGTGCTGCTCACAAATAGCAGCGACGGCTGAAGGATGTGTTGATTCAAACCGTAGCGCATTTTTATTTTTTATGAATTGCGCAATGAAAGGTGCGCAATTGGCGCCAAAAATGAGTGAAGTCATAGAATATGTTTTTACGGGCTCATTAGGCGTACCTCTCCATAGAAAACGCAAAGCATCTTGGTCTTCAGGTCTAATCTTTACCCTTAAAAACATATCCTTTATGTCTCCAGTCACTCCCACTCTGTTCTCACGAAATCGAACCATTATTCCGAACAGAGATGAAAGTAAATCTGGCCCTGTAAGTAGGTGATCATTAAGTGACATACCTTCACATTTAGCGGCCGCGTCAAACACGAGCCTGAGCTTCTTTTTGTTTGGGTTATCCACCCCAAAATGAGGAAGATACCAGGTCTTTGGCGTCGGCTGCGGCTTCTCCACTTCCCTAGCAAAGTCATTATCAAGTAAGTGGCTAACGCGCTCGCGATACCTTTGAGCGAATTCTTCATTTGCAGCCATTTTTCGTTCTACACCTTGTAGCCTTTTGAAAGCCATAGGAAAGCTTTCGGGTAATTTGCAGTTGTCGTCCTTCCAAGGTAATCCTACTTGCCACCTACCGTTAATGAGAATCGCAGTTTCCTCAAGCTTTGTTTGGGCGGACACGTCGTCACTGTTCTGCCTTGGCTTACCTGTTACACCCATGGCCTCTATAGTAAAAGAGCGCCTCACCACCTCGTGCAACTCGCGGAGGCCGAGTTCAGATTCGACCACAGGTGTGCCGGACAAGAGCAGCGTCGTGTGTGCTTGCGTGGCTGAGCTTTCTACGTGCGGAACCCGCACTGGGCCATGCACGGACCAACCCAGGGGTGTTCGAGTAGCTAACGGCTCATAACGTTTACCTACACATACCTCTAAAGGAATAAACAAATGACAATTATCTTGCCCTATTAAAACTTCGGGCTTCATATCAACATTTTGAGACAACTTATTTTTTAGTGCTCTAAGGTGAGAATACTTTTCTAGGTTAATATGGGATACATTTTGTTCTGGCAAATCCAAATCTATTACACCACGAGCCTTAATACTAAACACTTCATCATTTTCACTTGATATATCAACATTATACACTGTAGTGTCATGCACTGAGTCGTCACCTTTCCACGCACCACGTACGAGTATAGATTGAGGGCGCCCGCGCAACCCAGCGCGGGCGGCGAGCTCGCGGCTAACCATCGTTACCGAAGATCCGTCGTCAATAAATGCGTTTACACTGAAAACGCCATTAGGACCGTGAACTTTAATGGGCACTACCTTCAAAAACACTTTAGTGTCCGTCGCTTTCACGTGGTTTACGGTCTCTACGATAGGTGTAGTAATAGCCGGCGTCGACGTCGTAGTTTCGGTCGAGTCCGTGCTCGGTGGATCAGCACTGTTGCGGCCAACAAAATGAAGCAACCGATGATGTTCACCGCCGCAGTTATCTGTATCACATACGGGAGCGGAGCAGGATTCGGCCTCGTGACGAGCTTTCAAACACTTAAAGCAAACATTAGAGCGTTTAACATATCGCCAGCGATCTTTACGTAACGCCTTCTTAAACTTCTTACACTCGGTCAGTTCATGTGCAGACATTTTACAATACTGACAGTTTACGTGAGCAATACTGCGGTTCATCTGGCTGTCCGCTTGCACTAGTACAGCTTGCGCCCGAGTGACATTTTTGTTATTGTGTTGCGTATTCATAGTGCACATTAAACTTGCGTTCGCTGTGGCCGATATCTTTTCCGCCTCTAGGCTAAGAAATTCAGATAATATCTCCAATCGCGGTTTTATGCCTGCCTTTATCTGTACAAAACTATAATCGGACCACTTAGAAATCAGCACTGGTGGAAGTTTGGACAGTACGATTGATGAAACAGTCACATCATGCATATATACTTCGCGGCCAACTGCGCGTATCGCTTCAGTAAAGTTTTGTATTTTCACAGAAAATGCAACGATATCACTATGATACTCGGGCGATACTGGGCGAAGTTTCTTTATATCGTTCATCAATTTGAATAAAATAGTGTCAGCATTACCAAATTGTAGTTCCAATGTCGCGATGACCTTGTCGGGCGAGGAAGCACTTATTAAAAGAGCTGACACAGCATCTTTTGCAGCATCACGTAGACACTTCCTTAGCCTCCACATGTTCTCAGCCGGGCTGAAACCGCACACCTCTGTTGACTGCATGTACGCCTGTTTAAACTGTAGCCACTCCATCGGGTCTCCGGAGAACACAGGTAGGTCTCGCGAAGTGCTAATTCTGCTAAGTAGGCTAGCATTCGGTTTATTATTGGCAGAGGCAACGGCTAAGTCTTTGATAGCGCTCGCTAGTATCGCGACACTGTCAGCAGTGACTACCGCCGACTGGCGGTCATTCTGTTTCTCTATGTTACTTATAGAGGCGGCGGCGACGTTGTCATGTGCATGTGTGCTCGCGGACGACTTATTACCGGCAGGAGTATGGGCGACAAACGCCGGTTGGCGCAGCTCGACCGAGTTATTACCATTAGTGTGGTCTTGCTGCTCCTCATGTAGTTCCTGCTGCGGTGGTTCGTGTGTGTCGAGCCAGTCCTTGACATCGCTAATAGAGCCCGCATATGACTGTTGCCTACTATTGTTCTCTTCATCTAGCTCGGCTAAGTCCGCCTGTAATTGTTTCTCGATGAGCTGCAACTGAATAGCGGCTTTTTGTTTCTCTGCCTCTAGTTCAAGCCGCTTGCGTCTGGTCTCAATAGAGGATGACATAGAAAGAGACTTACTTTTGCTACGCAGCGACGGTTGTTTGTTACCTTCCATGTTAAATGTACTGTGTAATAATGGTACTTGCAGCTCTTTTCGCGCAGCACTACGCGTTTTCATCACTGCGGCTGGTGGTGTCTTAAACATTTAGATCCGGTTCGAAGTTGACCACTTTTGTAGGCAGTCGGGCCGCCGATGACGAAAAATACGCGTAAAAGTTTGTATGTACAGTTTATTTTTACACAGTATTTACACAGCACATAAAGTTACACAGAATATATACAAACTAGAAGCAATTTACACATTTAAATACAATTAATGTTGAAAACCAAAATATTCGTTGCTTACTTTCGCAAAGAAAACTCAGAGAAGAAAAAATATTATACAAAAACAAAAGACGCGCGCTGGCCGCGGCATCCTTACCGGCCAGCACGCGCGCAGCACGGAGGTTGGTATAGGTCCGTCGCCTACATACGGTATAATGATTAATCACTGATTAAATGTCTAAAAATTCAAGAGCCGGACTTGTCATAGCAAAAATTCTAATGTCAAAGGGATAATCACGACAACAATATGAATGGCATTTTATGACGTGAACAACTGAAATTATATTTCCTGATAGTAAAAGTAGTTACCATTAGTTACGTAAACTGTATCCGTATCAGTTACGTAATGTATACCTACAGTAGGCACAAAAACAGGGGATGCTGCCAAGTGGGCCAGTAGCTAGGCGGCAAAAAACTCATTCACGAGTATATCGAGTATGACACATTTATTCGACATGTAGCAACATTTCGTGCAAATTGAATGATATATGTATGTTCGATTATTATTTCTTTATTTAAACTTCATTGGAGAAATTTAAACAAAAATTGTACAAATGGCGGACTTAACGCCTTGAAGCATGCCTCTCTCTACCGCCACTATTTATTCAACATCACTAGCCGCAAAATATGTATATAAAGATACTTTTACGGCGGTTCAAGTTTTTTTATTCTATTTTATAGTATTTTTCACATAGCTTGGGTACGGTGACAGCTGTCACCTCAGTACAATTTATAACCTGAAAACGCAAAAATGTATTGAGATAACAGCTGTCACCGTACCAATGCTACGTGAACACTCAAATTTATAGGTAGTGTCTCACTGCTGGGCAAAAGCCTCCCCGCTTTCTCTCCATTTGGCCTTGAATAGTTACTTTGAAAAAAAGCCAGCAAAAAAGGACTGTATCCTGTAGTTTCTTCGATTAGTTTAATACTTACGCGTACTAAACTATCGGGTGCCGGCCAGATGTTTGTAGTTTTTTCGATTAAACTACAAACATAAATTTTTTCGCCGGTCCATTGTGAGAAAAAAGGCACTTTTCAGTGACAGCGACGCCAAACTCGCAGTGCACCTATTTCAACGCGAACTGACATGTACACAAAAACACTACTTAACCCTTTGAGACACTAACACGTCGTATGTTTATCGTGACATTTACTGGAATTGGCTTTGTACAGGATGAAAGGGAATAGATAGAGATATCTAGACTCTAGATATTTCTATTTATTTCCAATCTCTAGATTCTAATTATATGTTGATAATAATGATAATGAATAAGTTGACGATGAAATGTATGTAATTAATTAAAATAATGAGAGCATGGATTATTATGTAAGATCTAATTTTAATAATTTAATGTAAATATTTAATTAGGTTAAGTTATTTATAATAGAATTTCAAACACAATGTTTATTGTTATATGAATAAATAAATCTAAAAATCTAAATCTAGAGATTCCTAGTAATGAGCAAAAAACAAGTTATTGTTGCTTGCCTCATCGAGATCACCCGTGTATGTACCTAACATGGAAGCATTCTGGGCGGAATTATTACATAATCCGCGCCTCGTAAGACTCAGTGTGGTACCGCCGAACCGGCTAATTCTGGCTTGCGGATTGCTACACCGAGTAAGGCGCTGTACGTATCGCGCCTGCATTACACCGCCACGGCTGCTGAAGTGGTGGAGTATGTACACCAGAAGACCGGCTACACGCTGAGGGTATTCCAGCTTCGATCGCGCCACTACGTGCACTTCAACTCTTTTGTGGTGCGCGTGCCGCGACCGCTGCAGGGAACAATCGAGTACGTCGACTTCTGGCCGAAAGGTGTCGTGTTTCGGAGGTTCCGGGGCAAACTGCCGAATCCGACACAAGAGCAGCCGATGCAACGGAGCCACGCCGTTTTGTCGACTAAATAGTGTGTAGTTTTAAGTTTATAAAATACATATGTATGTTAGTCTGTAAGGTATTTGTAATATGGGCCTTGTTGCCTGAATTAAATTTCTAAATAAATAAAATAATCACAACTGGTCCCGAAAAAAAAAGGTTTATAATTTTTCCGTTGAAATACATACCACATGTTGTAGTCATTTAGAAATTGCGCTTATTTATATTGTACAGAATAAGGATGTTTATCTATTATCTATCCACCAAATTTTATCGCAATTAGACAAAAAACCGGCTAAGTGCGAGTCGGACTCGCGCACGAAGGGTTCCGTACCATTACGCAAAAAACGGCAATAAAATCACGTTTGTTTTATGGGAGCCCCACTTAAATACATATTTATTTTATTCAGTTTTTAGTATTTGTTGTTCTAGCGGCAACAGAAAATGCATCATCAGTGAAAATTTCAACTGTCTATTACGGTTCATGAGATACAGCCTTGTGACAGACAGACGGACAGAGGAGAGTTAGTAATAGGGTCCCGTTTTTACCCTTTGGGTACGGAACCCTAAAAATAGAAATCATCCCATTTACACGATTGCCTACCGCGTTCCCACACAAGAAACTTTACACCCTTATCCCCTAATGTCTCTATTGTAGTCATTGTTCAATCCCGCATCTTTATGTTTGTATAATTTTTATATAAAACGACATATCTTAATAGAATATGTACGGTATTTAAGACCTTTTGTGTGGAGCGTTTTTGTGCGATATTATACGGGATGGGGACACCCTTAATGGTTTTTACTTTGAGGTGTTCTTTTTGAGATTTTTTCGGTTTCAATCGATTGATTTGCTTATAAGGGGAAATCTGATAGCTTTATTGGTATAGTACCTAGTAAAATTTTTAGATTTTTAGTGTTTCGTACAGTCAGCTGCAGAGAAAAGGTACCACCACTACATAGAAGTTGGTATGGAGGGGTGGTACCTTTTCTCTGCAGCTGACTGTACAAGACTTTGTTCACGGAACACTTATGGGATCACTTCGGTCTTGCAAATCGGTTTTGTTGTTACAATTTCCACTAGCATATATCTAAAATCACTTTTATTTTATTTTAATTATTTTATAGAAGTAAACAAATCTTAGGAAATGAAGAGAGGCCTGTGATATTAATTTAGACATTGCAAAACAAAAATAATGTGTAACTTCGCGAACATTACGGAACGCTACAACTTTTTAAAGAACACTTACAAATTTCGAATATCTCATTGTGAATGATTTCATTATTTGGCAAGCACTTTCACCAGATTTAGAACTGTTATCCAATATAATTAACAACACAATGCGCCTGTACTCAAACTGTAGTTAATGCTACTATCTGCAACAGGAAACCTAAACGACTAATACCTCTAAAAATAAACATTTACCTTATTTCCCTATGTCCGAGGAAGCATCATTCGTAACATACACAAGAACAGATTACCCACCACGAACAAGACTATTTTCACTAAAAACTCTACACATCTATCATGCCAATCGTCGAATCGAAGAAGCAGAGCACTCTCTGATTCGCACGTCATGTTTTTACGGCACTTTTAGTGGCATTAAAAATTGTTTATCACTCTTTTTTTGCACTAAATTTGATAGGCAGTTTGCTTGTGTACTTTTTAAACACTTTTTCACGGCTCTTTTAAGTATTAGCAGACGTTGTGAACGTAAATATGGAAAGACCAAACTGAGGATTATTGAATCAAAACAACTTTAAATGGAGATAGATAAAGATCTAACTAGCATCTTGATTGATTATGTTATTGTTATTATAACATAATATAGATAATGGCTATGAGCAGATAGAACTCTATCTGCTCATTAACTAATGACGCACCTAAATCACTTTGTTTTGACCACCTGCAGGTTAAGGAGGGCCTTAATTAAATAAATAAATAATTATTTTAGTAATTATTTATTTCCGGATTAGCAAAGTAATACTTTTGTTTTGATTAATATGGATTTACGCAAAGTAACGCGTGATTCTATTAATTATTAAATATATACATATATAATTTGAAGGTAATTAAGAGCAAGTGTTAAAGACGAAGGACTAAACTAGAGATATAATATCATATGGTGATCCGGAAGACCGCCGAGCCTCATACCTTTCTAATAACATTCAATTGTTAGTTAAGTTTAAGAGCCAACAGGAGTGGTCATTCCTCCATACAAACGTAGTCCTCGTTTTCCTCCGTGGTTTTTGAAGCTAGAGCAATGATTTTTTCAACACAGATTAATATTGTCAATATCTGTGTCGGACCGTTTTGCTTTTTTTGATATTTTTGTTTTTTAAGGCGCTAGAGCCCTTCAAAAACGGCCAAAATGGCCTAATAGACTATGCCGCAATGAGAGGCGTGGTATTCAAAACTGATATCAATTAGCCAAAAAAGCAAAACGGTCCGACACAGATAATTTCATAATCATTTAGATTTCCAAATTTGGTTACGATTGGTTAAGTTTTGGGGGAGGAAAAAGAGGACTACGAAACCTCGATTTTTGTCATTTTTACGCAGGATTTTTCGCCTCAGCTGCAGTTGTCCCTATCGCACTAATTTTAGGGGCGGAGTCAAGTTTCTAAATACGTACACAGCCAGAAAAGTGATGGGCAATAGTCGACATTTAATGTCGATAATCTAGTGATGTAAGAAGTTATCGATAAACCGTCTTGTGTGAAAATATCTAGATCCTAAGATACAAGGGGTTTTGGGTTGAGAGTAGGGAACACATTTTTGTAGTTATGATATACAATCTATTATGAACTTTTTGATTCTAATATTTCAAATTAGAAATCAAAATCAAAAATATTTTATTGCATGGTTAAAATGGGTTAACAAAATTTTTAGGTACCTACAGGCACGCTTCGTAATTGTCGAGCAATTTAGGGTCCTAGCTGAATTGGTTGTTCCATACTTACTCGTGCTCTATGGAATGTCCAATTTAGCTAGAACCCTAAATGGCTCAACAATCACGGAGCGTGACAGTACTAATGATTCATGTTCTGTATATCCTGCCCTACAATGGCGTTAATATTTGGTTGTCATGTTAATATTTGGTTGTCATGTCTATACTTCGTTTTTAAGCATTATTGAAAAAAAAATAGTAAATACTAATATTAACCACTAAGTACATAACTATTACAAAAAAAGCTAAATAATTATACGATTGCATGCTTAAAAAAGACACGTCACCTTCACTCTAATGCTAAACAAACGAAGAATAAGAACTAACAGCGATAAGACCGCCTGTTGCTACCTTTATCTACATTGTAAATCGGTTTTAGGGTTCCGTACCCAAAGGGTAAAACACGGGACCCTATTACTAAGATTCCGCTGTCCGTCCGTCCGTCTGTCACCAGGCTGTATCTCACGAACCGTGATAGCTAGACAGTTGAAATTTTCACAGATGATTTATTTCTGTTGCCGCTATAACAACAAATACTAAAAACAGGATAAAATAAAAATTTTAGTGGGGCCTCCCATACAACAAACGTGATTTTTGACCGAAGTTAAGCAACGTCGGCCGGGGTCAGTACTTGGATGGGTGACCGTTTTTATAAAACCCTTGGAACCCTTCGTGTGCGAGTCCGACTTGCACTTCGCCGGTTTTTTTTTAATTTGTTTTTATGTTTGTGGTGTAATAAAGAATATTTTAGAGTCAGACCAAGAAAAGTCTACAGCAATTTTGATAGCACACGCAGTGCAAGTGTTATTTATATGTCATAATTTCATAGAAGCGACGTTTGAAATAATACTTGCACTGCGTGTTCTATCAAAATCGCTATAGATTTTTCTTGGCCTAACTCTACTTTAAATTACAAAGTAAGGCCTAAATTATAAAATAAGGCCCATCAATGTTTTTTTTTTGTGTTTGTTAAACTTGATATTTTGTCTATAGTATTAGCAGACATGGCCTCAAAATTTAAACCCGCTTAAGAATCGGGCCTTATTTCGTGCATTATATACAATACTACCCATTTTTGTGTAGTCATTATTTATACTATAGAAGCATTGTTTGAGTAGCCAATTATTTAAACAGTATTTTTTTAAAGGGCAACGGTGGCAATATTTTAAGGTCTGGATAATAAGATACAGATCTTAATAAGGATATCAATGTAAGTGAATGTTACCATGACTACCAAACAAACAAATGTGATAGAATTTGCCAGCTGGCATTGTAACATTCAGACAGTTACCTATGTACCTAATCTGAAATATGAATAAATTAGTAATATTTTAAACAGGAAAGTAAACCGAATTTTGGCCTTTTGCTGGACACAATCACAATAGTAATTTGTTTTACAAGAGGGCAAAGTTTATCGCCACCGGTTGATGCATTTGCAGCACCAATGGTAGAAAATGCAAGCTCATCATCAACTGCATAATCGACGTTTGATATGACTATTGAATCTGAGCTTTTTGATCATGAATCATGATAAAACAAAATTTTAGAAGGTCGCAGAATAGTGGATTTAAAATATTTATTTTCTGTGATCTCAAATATCAGGCACGATCATACAAATTGTACATTTGCTGATCTTGCCTTTGTCATTGAAAGACGTAAGGGTTTACACAGAGAATATATATTTAAGTGTAATATGTGCAAAAAAAAGGAAACGATACACTCTGAAGACCCAAAAAGAAAATGTTAGTAAATACTGCTCCTCCCCATGGTTACTTGGTTCCTTATTCAACCTACCTGAAATTAAACGAGTAGGTTAGTAAATTATATCATTTTACATTATAAAGTTAAATGTTTAGGTATCTCAATCACTTACTCACTGGTGTACATGGACGCAAAATTTTTGCCCATCTACTTATACTATCTTATAAAAAATGAAATTTTGAAAGTTAGCACGCTTAAAGTTCGTTTTTTTTGCATTAAGGTAACAGATTTTGACATGTCTTATTAAAAATTACCATTGAAAAATAAGTCATAGCAAATATGTTAGAATTATAAATCATATTAATCATATTAATGAGCAAGAGCACCCTAAACCGGCGAGCGTGTATGAGGAATGTTATGAATGTGAAGGAAGCGAAAGTGGTATGTCAGGATCGTAGCAAGTGGAAATCCGTGGTCTCTGCCTACCCCTCCGGGAAATAGGCGTGATTGTATGTATGTATGTATGTATGTATGTATGTATTAATCATATACTTTTTTATATTCTTTTGCTTTCATAAGTAATATAAACTAATTTTTGAAAGCGTTTTTCAATAATTATTAATAAAAAGACACGTCATGATTGTTTACCTTCTTTCTAATGCTAAAAAATAACGAACTATAATAACCGGGCCTTATTTGGTACAGAACCTTGATTTGATAGGTACATCGGATATTCTGGGCCCCTGAGTTTGTTACGTAAAGGACAAAATGGTGACATGTGGTTAGAGCTGATACTGTTAAACTAGTGGTTCTGTGCGCTAAGTATAAAAAATAAGCTTCAGCGAACTCATTAAGCCTAGAAAAAACCCTACACCCTACTGCCACTTAAGTCAGTCTTGAGTCTTTGAATCAATTTCCGTAGTAGTACTACTACTACTAAGGTACTAGGAGGTAATAAGGCCTATAGTAGGTATAATAAGGCCTACCTGAAAAATAATGTTCTTACAACAGTGTAACCGTGTTAGTTATTTGAGTAACATATATGTAAAGTGATACAATTAAAAGCTAACAGCAAACCAGTACATAAATTATATCTTATGTACTTCTTATGAATTACACTCTTATAAAGGTTTCGGCTAATTACGCTTAATTACTTGAATAAAGGTAGATGAATTGCGTGCGGTCCAATAGGTAACCACAACTCACGGAGTCCAAAACAATAAGCTGATCAGCAAAGTCAAGTAAACAAAGCCAAGTCACAGTAGTAGAAAGATTATCGAGTTCCGTAAACGTAAGCCGGGTCAAAAAATTCAATCGCAACACAGTAAGTAATAAGTGAACGCCTCGTGGCAGTAACGCACGAAAAATAACATTGCAAATTGTCGGCAATGAGGCGCGCGCGGGTGCAAGCGTACGCATCTGTGTGCGTGCATTACACACACAAATACAGTCTCTCACGCCCCGTCAGAGCGACGGGTATATTCAGCTTGAAATCTCAAAATTGACTTTTAGCTCAGCTCCCGTTTCGTCTTAAGGTCATAATATCTCAATGGTCTGAACTCATCATACCTTCCCGTGATGCGCTTTGTACACCAGCGGGCGTAATATGATCGTTTTTATCGCGTTTGATATAGCATGATATAGCAAGCGTCTCTTACTAGCGTGTCATGACAAAAAGGGACGTTTACTGTTATCATGCTCGATAAACGCTGAGTTTATTGGCTATGCGACTTAGGGCAAATTGCACTACCACTATAAACAGACTGATCAGCGGCAATCAGCAGTGAACTATGAAGATTTTCCCATACAATAAAATTTGTTGAACTTTTTGTGCACCTGACCTTTCATATTTTATACCATTGCAACATTTTGAACTATTACTTAGAAATAATATTGTAAAGCATTTGAGCCATACTGAAATATAATTCGCGTTCAAAACCATAGTAATAAATATAGTATCAAACGAAGCGAATAATCATGAGATTGAGCTAGTATTAGGTGAAGGCGATTTCACGGTAAAGCAAGGATTTGTCGGAAATTTGAACAAAGATCAAACGAACGCGGTAACGGATGTTATGCTGATATTTCTCATGTTTTCTTGGATTAATCAGGTTTATTGAGCAATTCGTAATTGGTGCGAACACGAATATACTCCCAGTTTAAATTACCGTGCCTCGCCATGTGAAAAATATATTTCTAATATTTAAATGAAAATTTTAATATTAACATAAATTACGGATATGATGGTCGTAGGGTTTTCACGTGACATTAGTACCTCCACGTGGTAGTCTAATGGCAATTAAAATAAACAGAAACTGTCATTATTACGACGGGCTACCGGCCCGATTCGGACTTTAAGATACGTCAGTCAATAGACCTAGAAACGATATGGATTAGATGTACCAGTGTCAAAAGTTAAGTTTTTGTTTGAAATAACGTGACATTTGACACTGACATATCTAGTCATTAGAGTTCGAATCGGGCAGTCCATCTTACGCCCAATAAAAAAATCTTGAAAATGTTAAAATAACTAAATCCTAAAATTTAAGACATTCAGTTATGACCCCTTACTAAAAACTAAAGGAGCAATGTAAATATTCACCACCTCGACCGAGATTCGAACACGCTACCTTTTTTTGACACGGGTTTCCTTTAATGCAAAACTTGTAATCGCCATAGTTGATAAAATAACTTAAAGCAGTTATAGCGTTTTTCTTTGACGTCTTAATATAAATTTGATATGTGTACGCTAAAGCTCTCCAGGCTTATTTCAGCAGCAAACATGGCGAAAAGCTTTTCTGGCGAATTCAATATGCAATATCGGATGTTCGTGAGATGTCGGCGCCACGAGGATTTTGGACGTCCCTGCTCGCTTTACAAACAAGCTTCAATTACCATATAGTTAAGTAATGAAAATAATATTTAAGCTGACGGATTTTTATGTACTTATCCTAGTGTAAATATGCTAAACAAGTACGTAGCTTTGGTTTTAGGTTTTGGAAGTTATTTGACTAAAGTACGCGACACTCTTGAATCTTATACTTATAACTCATCCGCTTTCGGCTCGGCCACGACATTATATATACCATACCATACCATAGGTGGGAACGAAAGGTCCGATCGCTGTCTCGCTCCAACCTATGGTTATCGCTGCCGCCGTCGCAAGTCGCTCAATGTCGTGGCCGAGCCTTTAGAGCGTCCGTTAGCTGGCGCGGGTGCACGGAGCGGGCGCACGCACTCGGGTCCCATTGAAGGTAGGTAGCTAAAATCCGTCGCACGCGTCCGCGCCAGAGGGCGTACCGCGAACCACGTTGGACGTGTTGGCTCCCTGTCACACTTACGTACGAATTTACAAGTGCAACAGAGAGGCAACGCGTCGATCGTGGTTCGCGGTAGGCCCTCTGTTAGCGTGGCTCATACTCTTTGTGACGTCACTTTAACTTCTACAGTAACAAAAAAAAATTAAAAACAAGTTTTTGGAACGATAATCGTTTTTATTCGTTTAATTTATTGTCCAAATTAAATTTGGCTTATAAAATTACTAATATTTCTTTTGATAAAATATTAAATAAACATTTGCCGATTTCGTTGAAAAAATGTGACGTCACACCAGGGGGAGGGGTTTGCCAAATGTGACTAAGTGTGACAAGGTGGGGGGGAGGGGTAAAAAAACTTAGAAATTCTTAGAAAAAAAGTATATCAACCTTTTCAAATAACATCCCAGAGCTAATAACAACCTCAATAAATAAATCACCATGTATCGTCTCGCTCTATTAATGCGAAATGTATCACATACTCATCAGCAGGCAAAAAAAAACTGGTTTAAGTGAAACAGGCGGCCTTGCGGATAATGACCGGATTTATGTGTGTGATGGACAGATAGCCTTATCTACGGGATTGTGTACTCGTGATTTACTTTAATTTTGTAATAAAATGGTCTATATATAGTTCATTTGATTATCGGACTCTACAAAGTATGAAACAGATATAGAGAAAAATACTTAATTTCACATTTGGTATACATTTTGAAGTTACCGGGAATGTTAGTTCTTCAAAATGTTCACTTATAGTGTTTCTTATACCTCAACATTCATCAAGGAATTCAAAAATAAGTATGATTCGATTTGATTAGATTTCTTTATTTCAAGATTTTATTACACTATAAATTTGCTACATTCGTCAAAATTATGTTTATCTTCTCATCATGATCGTCAAAAATTACATTATAAATTAAAAATTCAAAATAATAAGATGAATTGTGTCTCCCAATAAGGATCGTCGTGTACAAAGAAAAACATGTCAAACAATTGAATATAAGTAAACCAAATTAACATTAAAGCCAACTGCAACTGCTGCCAATGGCAATTAACTATCTATACTTGTCTATATACCTTGTCATTTTTAAAAAGTACAAATATTAAAGGAGCAATGTTTTTCACTTCACTAAGCGCCACTTGCACCATCCTACTAAACCGAAGTTAACCGGTTAAACCGTTAACCCAGTGTCAAATCGTACTGGTAACCATGGTAACTCCAGGTTTAACCGGTGAACCCGGGGTTAGTGGGATGGTGCAAGTGGCCCTAAGGAGTTAAAAATCTATAATTTATAAGGACTTGAGAAAGGTTGAGTAGGTATCCCGGGTAATTTAGTACCTACAGTTGCCTCCAGAAACTCGCGAACTAAATTGACAGCTAGGTCAATGTGCACAAATGATACCACAGTTTGGCCAGTGCTGTTCATATCGATATTTTCAAAAAAGTTTGAATTAGAGAATATCGCAAGATTTCACCGCTAAGGGCGCTACTGTTGCGCGGTCAGTTCAATTGTAACTTTAAGTAATTTTGTTCAGTTATTTTACAAATTTTATTTGGTATTTCGAAAATTGTGCAATTTTATAGTAATTGAGACAAGGATATTGGATATTATATAACTCACAATATACATATACACAATATATCTTACAATCGAATCAACCACTTTTCTCGTCACATTCATATAAATTGAAATCGTTTGTGACTCCTAAACAATTGTCACAAGGGTATAGTACCTAAGTGCAATATCTTACTTATCGAAATTATCGATATCATTTTATCGACACATACTCGTGACTATTTTGCTATTCCTGGTATCATTTTATCTGTCCATCTCATGTCAAATTTAGTTCGCGAGATTCTGGAGGCGACCTTAGTAGTAGTTCTTTACATCCACATTTGACTGCCTGCATGGTCTGTGGATTGAACGCCTCGTGGAAGGGCCATGAGGTCTTCGGCTAGTAAGATACTGACTGCTGGAGCCTGTACTCCACGTGTGTGGAGTCTGTACTCACGCTGCGGAGCGCGGTCGAGGGCGACTGCACGGTGCACGCAGGACCTGATGGCGTCGGTGGCAAGCTGCGCCAGCTCCGTACAAGATGGCGACTGGCTGGTGGAGCCTGTGCTCAACGTGTGTGGAGTCTGTACTCACGCTGTGGAGCGCGGCGGTGGGCTACTGCAAGCGGGACCTGATGGAGTCGGTGGCAAGCTGCGCCAGCTTCGTAAAAGATGGCGATTGGCTGCTGGAGCCTGTGCTCAACATGTGTGGAGTCTGTACTCACGCTGTGGAGCGCGGTGGAGGGCGACTACACGCGGGACCTGATGGCGTCGGTGGCAAGCTGCGCCAGCTCCGTACAAGATGGCGACTGGCTGCTGGAGCCTGTACTCCACGTGTGTGGAGAGTCTGTACTCACGCTGTGGAGCGCCGCGGAGAGCGACTGCACGCAGGACCTGATGGCGTGGGTGGCAAGCTGCGCCAGCTCCGTAAAAGATGGCGATTGGCTGCTGGAGCCTGTGCTCAACATGTGTGGAGTCTGTACTCACGCTGGGGAGCGCGGTGGAGGGCTACTGCAAGCGGGACCTGATGGAGTCGGTGGCAAGCTGCGCCAGCTTCGTAAAAGATGGCGATTGGCTGCTGGAGCACAGGCTCCACATGTGTGGAGTCTGTACTCACGCTGTGGAGCGCGGTGGAGGGCGACTACACGCGGGACCTGATGGCGTCGGTGGCAAGCTGCGCCAGCTCCGTAAAAGATGGCGACTGGCTGCTGGAGCCTGTGCTCAACATGTGTGCAGTCTGTACTCACGCTGTGGAGCGCGGTGGAGGGCGACTGCACGCGGGACCTGATGGAGTCGGTGGCAGGCTGCGCCAGCTCCGTACAAGATGGCGACTGGCTCCTGCTGGAGCCGAGGCTGTGCCCGTGGCCCACGTGCAGGGTGTCCATTGTGATGTGTTGACCTTTGAAAGGTGAATAATAAAATTATTAAGTAATAGCGTGGGTCAGTTGATCTATTCTTGTTATTTTGTCCCGTCAGCCAGGCGACAATAGTACCTAGCATAGTTTGTTAGAATACAATGTTATACTGTGTTCTACTAATAGGAATGCTAAGTAAAAATGAATGTTTGCTTATTTTAAATCCCATGAAACCAGGCTTTTAAGAGTGACCCCGGAGACCGGAGACTAGTCTTGGTAAGGAGTAAGGAAAACATTTTGATTCACCCAATAAATGATTTCTCCCGGCTCGAGTCGTTCTATATAGCTACAGGTAGCCTAGTGAGGACTAAGGAGGTTGCATTGTCTATCTATAAGTAGCTATCAGAAGCATGCCTTTTGCGGCAATTTACATGTAAAGAAAATATATGGCGTTATATTATATTATACCGGAGTCGATAGGCTTCCTGTATATAAAAGGCGTATCGGACATAAAAACCATGAAAGCATCAAAGAACGCCTATCTCTATTTTAAACATTCATATTCATATCTGTCAATCATCAAGTTGAGTTGGAAACAAGGAAAAGACTGACCTAGTATCATTTTATTGAAATTAACATTCGCCTCACGTCCGTC
Organism: Cydia splendana; assembly: GCF_910591565.1. Taxonomy (NCBI): domain Eukaryota; kingdom Metazoa; phylum Arthropoda; class Insecta; order Lepidoptera; family Tortricidae; genus Cydia; species Cydia splendana. The sequence goes on along the minus strand of NC_085981.1, from coordinate 7,253,489 downwards.
ATTAGAAACATATTAGAATAAAATGGTAATACAATGGCAAGTTTTAATGACAGAGACGAGTCCTAACCTAAAACGAAAAACCCTTTGGACTTGATTGTTTCAAGGAGTTGTTGTTGTTGAGGAGTTGAAAACCTCTGGGATCTTTTTGACTCTATCGACCCATATGTGTCCCTGTCCTCCTAGGACACAGATTGTACTTTAAATTACTATTAAAAAGTTATTGATTCAACATAAAATTTACGACGGGAATACGAAAGCTTAAGTAATGCTCAGTAAAGTAAGGTACTCACAAACTAAACCTTAAGAGGAGACATAACAGCGAGGGTTCGCTGTTTCAATTCATAATAATCTTGATAGTAAGATGTCGGCGTCTGTCGGTGACGGCTCCATTCCTGGAAATATCTGAAAAGATGAGAAATAAATTATTTCTTAAGAGTCTTAACTTAAGACGTACCTAAGTTATAAAGTAAGAAGTTTCAGACAACGGATGCTAGGGATTAAAAGGTTGGGTGTTTGGTATTTATTTGTATAAAAAAATACCTTGTAGATTTCAAGATTTGTGGATTTCAGATATTCATGTAGTTGTAGGTTTATGTCTTATTCTTTTGCTTATTTATTTATTATTTTCATACTGATGTGATAGGGTACTGAGACAGCTGTCACTTAAAGTTTTGACACTTCAAAACCATAGTTTTTTTTTTAATGCATCTTAGTTTAATTTTAATCAATAAAATAACTTTTATGAAATACATAGTAGATGTAAGAAACTAAAACCCGTTCTGAGCCATGCCGGGTCCAAAACATAGATTCAAACTCAGAGTGATTCAAACCATTTATTAGTATCGAATAATACCTAAATCGATTGTACTTTTTGAAAGAGGTTTGCAATTAATATTTGAAACACTATTACTTGAGAGCAAAGAGCATATAATCACTACGTTTTTGAGAGTTTGTCATTATCCATGCACATTGCCATGTGACACCATTATGTGACATTAACATTTCTATTTAGTTTGTAAATAAAATTAAACTTTCTTATACTTGATAATATTACTTGTGGAAATGTTATCTACCTAGCACTATTTCGGCTATTTCTCTTTATTATAAAGGGACTCAAAACGAGAGAGTTTTCTGAGAAAGTCCGGCACAAGTGAAAACATCTAAAACGGGTGAGTGAGATTCGTTATACATTTGTTTAATTGAAGCTTAAGTCCTATAGAACTTAATAAAATGAATTACATATAACTAATATAACCATAAACAAACAGGTATCTACGGTGTATGTTTTCCTGGAAAAACAGTTAATTAATTTCCTATTTTATTTACAAATAATTTGATGGCTTCTACAGGATAGGGATTCGTTTCAAGCTGTCAATTTCCTGTTTTGCGATGTTAAAATTATATCTTCATGCATAGGGTTTGCAATCCGGATCTGAAATGTATGAAATTATCCGGATCTGGAACCGGATCCGCGGATATTCCCATACATTTCGGATCCGTCGTGCAAACCCTATTCATGCACCTAACTTTAATATTACCGCAAAGCAGGATACTGGTATTGGATATTTTGCATCAGATGATGCCAACCTGTTGGGCAATAATGAATAATTAAACATGACAGGGTAGCAGATTGAATTTACGGTAAACAACAACATATTCAGCCAATCGTAGAGCTCGTCACCGACAACTTAAATACATACATATACCTAAGCAGTGTTGGCCGAAAGTTAATGCGAATTGAAAATGTTGGCCATTAACCATTATAAATTGAACCTTAAACCGTAACGGACGATTACAGTTTACGATTCAATTTATAATGGTTAATGGCCAACATTTTCAATTTGCATTAACTTTCGGCCAACACTGTACCTAAGTATGGTAATAACTCTAAAGAACGTTTTGCCCAATTAATGTATGTTAGTACATATATATCTATTTATTTGGCACGCTCTACAATCAAATTGCGTAGCGGATTTAAACGTATAGGATACGTAAATTGATATATAAAATATCTGAATTGCATCAAAAGTATTTTCTATATGTTACAATTGTGACGAATCTAACGACGCTATAGTATAGACAATCAATTATTATTATTATAGAGTTAATCAATTTACGTATTAAAGCACTTGTATTTATTGTTTTTGTACATTTGCTTAGATAAATATTATATGCAAATGATTCATTCTATATTTGGCCCTTGATCCAGCCATCTATCGAGATACCTATTTACATCTAAATATAAAAACAGCATAAACATATCGAATACAGGTCATCTTACATCATAAACATAACTGACGTAACCGATAGTGTTTACATTGAAATTTGGCCGCATTCGTAATACCTGGTTATTGTTATGCTAATATGTAGTTATTGGAAACAATGCATTGAAAATAATATTAAGCGTGCACGCATTATACGGGCGCTGTTGTTTTACATTTCAAAATAAAAATGAACATTGTTAAATATGTACCTAGATTAAGAAAAGAAATATTAATGATACTTGTGTGTAGGTATTTATGTATAAAATTAAGACGCTCTGCTCTACTCTGCAGCCTAAACTAGATAGGTTGTCGCACGAGTGTCAATGTCCCAATTGTGTAATATAGTTCTAGCCACGATAATTTAGACCTTAAACTTTTGCTGAACATTTGAAACTGTGTCACATACACGTTGAAATTATTCCATTAAAACTTTAAAACCTAGTTAGTATCCTGGCTATTACCTAACTGCCTACTCCAACTAAAAGTGCTATTACGGCTAGAATACTCGAGCGCCTAAACTTCTCGTACAAAACGGGAGATATTCGTAATTAGAACTACAATCCTAAAAGCCAAAGGTGCCCCAAAAACGATGCCGTAGCCACATTTCGTAGCGACGTAACAGTAATAAACCTTTGAAGCTTTTTCAAGGAGAACTTGACGGCAAAGCATACGTCTTGAAACGTCCACTAATGATTACCTATTGTAGTTAGGTTTTTAAGGCTTTTTAAACGTGTGGTACGTCATTGTGTTTATGATAATGTGTTTATTGAAAGTTGAATAAGTTTCCTGGTTTTGTCTTTTACGTCCGTAAAAAATATCCCAATGATTATGTACCAACCAATCTATTTCAATTCTATTGTTTAAATTAAAATATTTACTATCACCTACACTACCTACAGTTGAATTGTCTTTCGTCCTTGGAAATCAGATAAACAGGAGCATAATGATGTAGTCGCCAGGGGTCGGAAACCGGTATTTGGTCCATACAAAAATACCGGTATTATTACGTTCTTTTCCGTTCTTTGGTTTATTATTTCATTTTTAATAGGACAATCTAATAATACAAAGTTTTTACCTAAATACATGATTCAGTCCTACCTAAAAGTGCATGAAATAATGCAAAATATTGGGCTATTTCGGGGTTTTAGTAAAATACCGGTTCCGAGCCCTGGTAGTCGCCATCAAATATACCGGAGCTGCCGAGGTGGTCAAAATATCTGAACAAGGATTCTAGCGCCTTGAAAATAGAGGCGTGTTCCGATATTTGTGAGCACCTTGGCCGCTCCGATATATGCGAAGGCGACTGTACGTATGAGCATAGAGAAATATGTAAGCTTAGAGTGTTCACTCCATACAAATACAAATAACTTTATTTTGCATGAAATATGGTATAGAAGATGGTCAGAGAATATTATACATAGGTAATAGGGCTTGCAATCCGGATATCCGGATACCCGTTTTATCCGGATATCCGTCCAATTTACTATCCGGATTTAGATTAGGTTTATATCCGGATAAAACGAATAATTCGAATATCATTTATGACAAAAATATCATTAAATTTTTTTAAGAAAACTATTTCAAAGACGTTAAAATCATAACGTAAACGATGTCGGTCGATTTATTTATTTATTTAGATACATTTTTGCGGTATGAAAACTGATTATTTAAGTATTCCTCCTTGATTGTCGTCTACTCCCTTATTTTTTTAAATATTTGGGAACAATCTTATGCAGATCGACCTAGCTCCGTAAAACGTACAAAGTAACTTTGAATGTACTTGTACAGTGCAAAAGCGCTGCGCTGCATTATTGTTAGCGTCTGGATACATTATTAATTACGTGCGAAAAGAACTAAAATAAAATGGGTCCAATGGAGGAGAACTTCGGTTGATATTGAACTGATGAACGAGATGGAGTAGCTGTTTAGCAGATATAAGAAAGATTTAGCATTCTGCATTTGACTAAATCTGTAATGAAAGCCTTGATTGACCTTTAATGCTATGTAATATCTCAGCAGTTAGAAGATGTAATCGATTCTCTAAATATCATCAAAACCACGGCCAGTACCATATGTCAATAAGACGCCAATTTCTTAACTGAAGAAGAGTTTAACCATAATTATATAATTCATGGTTGTAAAATTTTAATGAATTAAACGTCAAATATCTTTTGATCATCTGAAGTCACTTAAGAAATTAATTTCGCAGCGCAGGGTGCCAATATTAAGCGGAGGGTTGAAGTATCTCCATAAACTATATATTGTTAAAAAATAAAAATTGCCGAAGGTTGATTGTTATGTCACAGTAAAGCTTCAGAGAAAAAATTTACCAAGTGATATTCGGACAATAAAATTTCAACGTAAATGTAGAACTCCTAAAAATACCTTAGCATTTGCTGTTACGCAACCTTTTATACGTAAAATTTGATTCTATTACATTTTTTATAAAGTTCGTGTGAGTTTTCGTAAATAAAAAGCAAATATTCGAATTATCCGTTTTATCCGGATATCCGGATAGTAAAATTAGAAATATTCGAAATATCCGGATACAAAAAATGGACGGATAATGCAAGCCCTAATAGGTAACACATATTTCACCAGCATCTGGCATGCAAAAACCTAAAATTACAACTAAAACTAAGTTTAAACAATCAAAATAGTCAAGGCCTATATTATATTATGTCACCCACCTCAGTCAAAAGATGCCATGTATTCCTCGATGGAATAGAAGGTCTTTTGTACATACATACATAGATAAAACCCATTTATAATAAGTTTTAAGCGAGCTTAACAGCGAAAACTTATTTATGAAGAGGCTCAAGCTTAAAATAAGTAGTTGGTCAAAGCAATTTGTCATCAGTCAGTAAGAACCAGGAAAACTATATGTACTCATCCTTTTCTTTTGGGTGCTAGTAGTGTAAGACAAAGATAGTACGATTCTCTCTCTCTATGATTGAAATGAGACAGTTCTTTGACAAACTATAAGTAAAATGCAAGAAAACCTCGGCATGTCTAAGTTAACGGACGTCCAAACGTGGTTATCTATGAATACATGAAGCTTCTAAATTTATAATGTGTGACCTCACGGGTCTATTACGGGGTATGCATTATAAACAGGTACCCCCTGTGACCCCCACAACTAATCCTCCTTCAGGTAACACTGCCTAACTTATTAGCCTGCTGAGGCGCCGTAAATCCTACTTAGATAAGTTTTATAGGCCAGTGTGTTGGGATAGTTTATTCTAGGGGACTTTGAACTTTTTGATCCGAGGCCAGGTTTCGCATCCCTTGTCGCGAACTAGATAATTTCGTAAGATGTATATAAATAGTTTCTTTGTTAATGAATGTATATTGTAAAAAATCCTGTCCTTTTGACCTCAGTATGGTTATTAGTGGTCTAGATGTGACCTGTAAAACTACGGCTAACATTTTGACCTTTATAAGATAGTTTTAGAATAAACTGATTTGGATGAAGTTCTAAAATATAATGAATGGATAATAAATCCGCTATTAACCCATTTGCGACATTATATTGCCAATCAAATGGAGACAATTAATCTTTATGATCACTTACATCGTAAAAAATATCTATGGTAGGATGATTCATAAAATATTCACCGTTTTGCTTTACCGTAACCGTATCTAGGTTGCAGATTTAACTTCGTTCCAACAGGGTATTATACTGTATTTAAAATAAATTATTTTACACCATGCATGAAATAAAGCACCAGATAATTATTAGAAAAACACAGATAGGAGTTATTTTTAAACACAAGTTCTATTTAATAAATCGGATAGAAATATAAAAAGTAGGCGAGTTGACCGTGACGTCACGATGTAATGTTTCATATAAATTCCATATTAGCAAATCGTATTGACAGTTCTAAAAAAGTAACTGATTTGACTGGTAAGGAAAATACCCTATTATACGTAATTTTACTACCTGCGCTAGAATCATTTGGCTCGCACTTGTGGTGTCCCCCTAATTATGCTATCTATTTCGTTTATATATTTTTGACTCGGTTATACACAGTTATGCACTACGGAATATTAAAACTAACAATCTAACTATGTATAAAAAATCAGGCAAAATAAGGTGAGGCCTCGTATATCAAAGGGTCGAAAACGCGCGTCCTGTGATATTTTGGCTTACTCTCATGTAGACCGGACGATTGTTAGCTATCATCGTATAAAACATGGACATCAATTGCAATGAACAGATAGTCGAGTGAAATCATACTTACAGCAAAGACATTGCATATTAATACAAAGAGTCATACTTTGTGTTTGTGTCGTACAAGAATATTGCGTCATATTTCAACCCAATGGTGCTTGACTTCTGCCCGTATATTCCCATTGGATACGCGAACGTAGGTCACAGGCGCTAGTGCAGCGGTATTCAACCTTTTTTATGAGGGCTACAAATACGGTTTTGCCTTGTAGTCCCGGGTCGCAAGATGAATTTGCTTTAAGGTGACGTTCGGATGGCAAGGAATTTGGAATTTCCTGACAAAATACCTGGTTTGCGAATATTTTTCCTGACGCTCATATCGGCGACATTTTCGTATTCCGACCGCATTTCTGACAAACGGCCGAAATTCCTGACATCTGGTAACCCTATACCAGAATCACCTGGCGGGCCATATAAAAAAGCCCGGCAGGCCGCATGCTGGCCTTCCAGTCACTTCTACTCGGTAGTCGATTGGAATGATCCTGCGTTTTATCATGTCACTGACATACTTAACAGGAAAGAGCTCCGAGGATGACTCAATGTCGGGCAACTGTACTTCATAAGATCAAGCGCACGAAGGGTTCCGTACCGTACCGTACCGTACAAAGGAAAAATAATCTCCAAATAAAGAGCCCAGATGAAACAGCAGCAATAAATGAACCGACACAGATAGCTAACACCTTCAATAACTACTTCTCGACCATCGGAAACATTCAATCAACAGCTAAAAACAGAGCGCCGTTAACGAATGCAATAAATAAATCATTCTTTCTCAGCCCGACAGAACCTAAAGAAATACAGTCAATAATAAAAAATCTAAAAAATAAGACCTCATTTGGCATAGATGAACTTCCCTCCTCCTTGATTAAATCGTGCGCGGATATTTTAACTCACCCACTGACATGGCTTATAAATCAATCATTTTCGGAAGGAATTTTTCCTGATGTTCTTAAAACCTCAGTAGTAAAACCTATTCATAAAAAAGGTGACAAACAAGACATAAATAACTATAGGCCCATTGCGCTTCTCTCGACAGTAGCAAAAATATTTGAAACAGCAATGATAAAACGACTCTACTCTTATTATGAAAAATTTAAAATACTGCATGATAACCAAGATGGATTTAGAGAAAACCGTTCTACTACTTTGGCTATTTACAAATATGTTCAGGGTATTATAAATGAAATAAACAATAAAAAATACGCTGTGGGACTCCTGCTCGACATGAGCAAAGCTTACGATAGAGTTAGATACGACATTTTATTAGATAAATTGTACAGCACCGGAATCAGAGGAGTGGCTCATAAATGGTTCAAGTCCTACCTTAGCAACCGCGTTCAATTAGTCCAAATAGAACATACAGACTTCGAAACTGGCCGCATACAAAATTACAGATCCGATAGAGTCACCCAGACGGGCTCGATCCCCCAAGGTAGTGTCTTGGGATGTATTTTATTCTTAATCTATATAAACGACTTACCAAATGCAATAGAAGACCAATGCGCTCTCTTCGCAGATGACGTTTCGGTGTTATTCTCGTGTTCTGATAAAAATGAAGCTGAAAATAAACTGACTATAACAATGGAAAAAATTGAAAGCTGGTTGGATATACATAATCTTCAACTAAATCTAGAAAAAACCAAAATAATCCAATTTAAACCCCACCAAAAATCAGCATTACCAATCACTTTTAATTACAATAATACAACATTAGAATCTGTTAATTCAGCTACCGTACTGGGTATCGATCTAGACACTAACATGAACTGGAAATCACACATCCAGAGACTGTCAAAAAAGCTGTCCTCCTTTTTATACGCACTACAACACATCAAACGGGCGACAGACTTCCAAACTGCCCTCTCTGTATACTATGCATACGCGTATTCAAGAATGACTTACGGTCTCGTTTTATGGGGGAATAGCACTGACATGGATAAGATCTTCATTCTCCAAAAGAGATGTGTTAGAATATTAACAAATACTGATCAAATGGAGTCGTGCAGACCTCTCTTTAAGAAACTCCAAATACTTACTCTACCGTCAATGTACATCCTCGAGTCAAGTAAATTTGTTAGGAAACATACAGAGTTGTTTACTCCGACAGCACCAAAAATCAAAAGGAACAATCGAAACTTAAATATACTTCAATTACCCCTCTCAACACTAAAAATAGTCGCATCCAGCCCTCACTATATGCTAATTAAAATATACAACCACCTACCGAACTCCCTAAAAAATATTCAAAAACAGCCGATATTTAATAAACACTTAAAAACATTCTTAGCCGACAAATGTTACTACAATGTGAATGATTTTTTTAACGATAAACACGATTAATAATGTTAATCTATATGCATGTTAGTCTTAAGTATTGCTGTGCCCTTGCAGGGTGTCACATGTAAACTCACCTACTTATAAGCTCCACCTAATAATGTGTAATGTGATTTGCAATAAACATTTTGAATTTTGAATTTTGAATTTACCATAACGCAAAAACCGGCAAAAAAAATCACGTTTGTTGTATGGGAGCCCCACTTAAATATTTATTTTATTCTGTTTTTAGTATTTGTTCGTAGCGGCAACAGAAATACCTACATCATCTGTGAAAATTTCGACTGTTTAACTATCACGGTTCGTGAAATACAGCCCGGTGACAGACAGACGGACGGACAGAAGAGTCTTAGTAATAGGGTCACATTTTTACCCTTTGGGTACGGAACCCTAAAAAGCTCCGAGGATGAGTCAATGTCGGCCAACTGTACTTCATAAGACCAAAAAAAATGTAAGAGCTTTTAGTCTACTTATTAGCATACAATGCTTCAATGGATATTATAAACGGTATTTAAAACGTAAATAGGTAATAAGCTTTAGACATGACACTTTTTATAGCATTGGATTAAATACAAATGTAATAAAAACATTAAGTAGCTTCTGCTCGCGATTTCGTCCGCTTTTTTGCAAATACCTTAGCTCCGTCCCTATAAAGATTTCCTCTTTTTTTTATTGGTGTTTGTCGGGGATAAATACTCACTGGGGAATAAATATTACTCCCGCCGCGCCTTTTATTTAGTCAAAAGTTCAGTGCTTTAAGCGTGATATGCTAAAAACAGGCAATTACTACACTCATGGAAAAATTTATACGCAAAAAAAAAGGAATTACTTTAGGTGCTGTAGGTAATCCAGTAATTAACCCTTTTTTCGTTCCTCTACATTTGTTCATGAGTATATTTCACTTAGAATTATCAATACGGATCTGTGAATATCGAGTTGTATGCAGACTTGAATATTTTAGTTATCACGCGCGACGCGTTATCAAAATAACTCATACACCTAAATATAAACATACCAGTAAATAACGAATGACGAATACGATATCGGTGTATTATCGATTTCAACCCCACTGCAAATTACCAGTCGCATGGTTCAGTAGACTCTGGAATACCATTCTAGACTGTTCGATTCGAGTCGTGAGCATAGAGAAATATAGTAAGAATAGAGTGCTCACTCCATACATCAGTTTTGGTACCAAAACGACTATTATTTTCGCAGTCGACATCTAGCATCGAGTAGCGGAATTATCAGTACCGCTACTCGATGCTAGAATTCTCTAGTGTCTCGACTCACGAAAATTGTATTGAACAACAATTTACAACTAATATTAAAAGCAGAAGTAGTTGAAAATAGAGTTCCGGTTAATCCGGTTATAATATTAGCTGAAAATTACTGAGCATTATTTTTCGGTCGGTGCTACATCTATTGTCAAGTAGCAGTACTGATAATTCCGCTACTCGATGCTAGATGTCGACTACGAAAATAATAGTCTTTTTGGTACTAAAACTGAAGTATGGAGTGAGCACTCGTATTTTTTTCTCTATGTCGTGAGTCACTAATGGAAATATAGTTGAAAGTGCATGGTTATATTTTAGCTTAACGGCTATACGGGGCGACGGAGAAATCCGTAAATTTCAATCGGTGTATTTTTCAGTTAGCAGAAAGAAATCTAAGAAATATATTGTACTTAGTCTAGTTTTTTTAATGTTGTACGAATATCATTAAATATCAATAAGAGTTAGGATACAGTAAAAAAATAGACGAAGAAAAACTGTTTTTTCTCAGATGCAAATAGTACATTTCGATGCTAGTGCGGAAAGTATGTCATTACTTCAAGAGTACCGAGATATGAGATACGAGATGGCAAGAGTCAGGACTAGTGAAAAATGACATTTCCGCACGTGTATCGAACGACGTTTTTTAATACACTTGCGAAAAATTAAGAAAAACAACAAGTAAGGAATTCTAAACTTACTTATTTTTAGATTTTTCAGGCAAAGCACTCTCATTTGCAATTGCAGCCTTCTCACAAATGTCTGGCGGTGTTAAATCAATTTCAAACTCTGATTCACTCATTTTATAAGCAACTTTTTGACTAAGATTGGAAAACAAAGTCGTTGTAAGTTCGATCTTTCGCAGTGAAAATTTTTGACATTATGAAGAGGTGTGTTTTTAGCTTTTATTCGACTATTGAACCCACTTTAATGAAAGTTTTTTTTTTCAAATGCATGTTCTATACGACATAAACAATTGTAAATATAAAACATTGTACTATTATTACCTAAGTATCGTTATTTACGATTATTTGTGTATCGTATATTTATATAAACAATATCGAATGTTGCCTCTGGAAACTTGCAGTAAGAAAAACGCCTCTTCTTTGACAGGCGTTTAGGCAGCTATTCCGTTCCATTCTGACAACTTATTAAGAACGGAATATTCAATATTCAATATTAAAAAATAAACGTGTTATAATGATGAAGAGGTAAGTAATAATATATGTATATTTTTCGTATTCTTACATTAACAGTAGGTTTTTATGTTGATTACGACGTTAAAAGGAAACTAATATTAACACTCATCACTAAGTAGTCGTGAATTGGAACAAGTATAAATTAAAAAAAAAATGGAAACGTGAAAAGCACTAGTTCGCGAAAACCAACAGCTACGTAGTACGTAAAGAGCACTTTTTGAGCAACTGTATTAAAAAATACTGAATAGAACAGATTTGGACAAAACTCAGAAATAATTTGCGGCTTTATAACCTAAGTACATTAACAGCGTAAATTTGTATATCATCATCATCATTATTTTTAAGAGCCCAGCTCTTGTCGCTGGAGTAATCGCCATTCCGTTCTTCTCTCTGCCACTGTATATACTGAAGTAAAATGGAGACTGAAAGTATGTACCAAGCTCAACGTCATGGGCAAAAAGCTAGCAACACATTCAATAGAGCTGGGTCGTTTCGAGTTTTCCGTGAAACGAAACGTAACAGTTTTTTTAAATCAAGTAACTGTTTTCAAAAACAGTTTCTAAAATAACTGGATTGCCTGTGTGTGTCGAACGAAACGAAACGAAATCGCATTGAAGTAATAAAACGTACAATACGCAATACACATTTCAAAAAAACCTAATTTGCATCGTCTCACAAATGTCTATTATAACTTGACCCCTAACTTCAGTACTTTATAAAGATAAATCGATAGGTCACACATAAAATGGCCCCTCAATTCGTAATGCTAGCGAGTGTTCGTTAAGCGTCGTGAATCATTTTTAATGTTGTTCAACTGACGCTACTTTCGCTACTTGCTTTAATTTTACGCATTAAAAGATTCCTTAATTTAAACCCTAATGCTTAGAAAAAAGAGCACTTATTTGTCTAACGAACATTGAAGTTTTTGAATATAATGGCCTGGTAAAAAGCGCGCCTAGCGTCTACCTGAACAAAAATCCGTTTCGTTTCGTTTTTATCTCTATCTCGCTCTTTCTTTAGCCGATGATCTATATCTGTCCCTGCTCATCGAAAAACAGTTTTTAGAGCTGCGTTTTGCTTTGCGATAGTTGCGTCCGTTATGCGCGACTATGTTATCGTACGTCGCCACCTCTTTGTCATCGTTTTTATAAAAACAGTTAGTCGTTCCTACCACAAACTGTTATTTCGTTACAGCACAACAAACTGTTTTTAAAAACACTTACGGAAAAAAACGCTCGGCTCTAACATTCAACCTAACGTTAACTTTTTGTCTAGACACAAGATACCGTAGCCAACAGCTCACATTCGACCTAAGCTCAGCCAACGGTTCTTGAGGTCACCCGATGTGGGTCAGAGGTGCGATCGGTGGGAGTCATTGTCAATACCATTGTCTGAGTTCAACAGCCTTATGGTGATGATCCCAATTAAGATAATAAATGATATTTGGTTGTAAGCATTTATAATAACGACCTAGTTATGGTATTTTCTAGCTGAAATGCATAGATAACTGTCTTGTTTCTGCGATTTGGTACGCACGGTTTTTGCGCTTCGCTGATTTTTTGTGTTTATTGCGTTTTGAACAACGGTAATGTTCGCTTAAGAAAAAAAAAACATATAAAATCAAGTAACTAGCTAAGAGAAAATAGAATAGAGAATAGAGAGCGTTTATGCGTGACAAGTTACAAACTATATAATTTTAATATTTTTATCCTTTTAGAGTTCTATTGAAGGTGTAATGTAATTAATTACACACGGTTGCTGCGTCGCCCAGTTTCTTTTTCTTTGAACTTGTTTTAATTTAGTAAGTCTAATTTCTCCCTACCTATTTTATAATGTATTTATGTATTAAAATGAGAAGTGTCAGGATCGAAAGTACTCTTTTATCAGAAGCTACAGTTAATTATGAATTCTGGCTCAAGGCTAAGTGCAAATGTCAGAATACAGGGCAGCCTATTGATCAATGTATTACTTGTTCGTTTATTTATCGCGGTTAGCACCTGCAAGTCTTGCGGTCGAATGCCGCTATCGTGTTCACTTCCTGAGCCTTGAAAGACGATGATTTTTATTATTTCTACACTTTAAGTGTCCATGAACTTAAGTAAAAATTTGTGAGTAAGGTCAGCTAGGGAAATGGCAAACTATGGGGCCTTAGAGCATTTAATAACTGGAGTCGTCTTTAAGAGCTTACCCCTCTGCCGAAAAACTTGCACAATTGTGCAAACTTTTGTATGGACTGACAAGGCTATTTGTACGTTACGTACAAATCATGTAGAAATAGCAATACATTTGACGTCCATTCCCCCGCAGACCAATAGTGGGACCGGATTTTTGCACTAAAAGTTTTGATAATTCTAAAGATGAAAAAGTGATACTTATCTGACATGGGACATATTTTTAAGCATATTTGTAAAATATGACGAAAAGTTAGAACGAGCGTTAGATATAAATTAGGTATTTATATATTTTTAGTAATGATTTTTTAATATTGAATTAAAGTGCAATGTTTAAGTTCCATCGTTTATAATATGTATGACGCTTTATAATGTAAAATTATTAGAAATTTTTTTAACGTGCTTCTTAGTCAAACTACAAATTAGCTTATTATTTTGTCGATATTGAATTAAAGTTTAATAAATCCACAACAACATATCTAAATTCTTAAGTTAATAGGCAAGCTAAAAATTTAGAAGAATAAGATATATGCTTTAGAATTAATATGCGTTTTTTGTCCTATAATATCTAATATTGAATTAGAGTCTGTAAAAATAAGTCTATTACTATAAAATAATATACGCAGCCATATTATGGAAAATAAGAAATTTCGGTGTGTAGCTTGCATTGTAATAGTAAAATATATTTAAAAAGGCGCGAAATTCATACATACGCCGCGCTGGTCCGTCAGTGTCGCCGGCGCGGCGCCCGAGACCCTATCATAGCCTACCTATACCTCGCCCCTCGCCTCGCCCCACCTGCCGCTCACAGCACTGTCTGTCTTTTCTTATCATTCATTTGTTTGTTTACTGTGGACATATATAAATTAGATGCGGACATTACGTGAAATTAAAGGGGTCCCTTTGTTTCCCATAAAGTTTTAAGTCATAATGTATTGTTTGTCATATAAGAACCTTCGGGCTCTCGAATTAAGGTTTATTTTTGAATGGCCTTAGTAGCAGTTTGATAGCGTTGACTCGGCTCGGAGAGTTGGCGAATTGGCGATTCATTCGCCGAGTTAGCGGATCGGATACAAGTTATCAGTTAGTTTAGTGGCCGAGTTGATTAGGAAGAACATTTGAATTTCGAAATTGTAATAAAAATGTACATGATATTCACAACTATTTTTTACCATAGTTTGTCAAAGGACTGTCTCATTTCAAACATAGAGAGAATCATCATACTATCTTTGACTTACACTAGTACTAGCACCCAAAAGAAAAGGATGAATATAGTTTTTTGTTTTTATTTACTGACAAATTGGTTTGACCGACTATACCTATTTCTGGTTCCTATTGTCATGTCCTGTCCTATTCAACGTCAATATCATATTATGTATATTATAAACCAACTGCTCAATATTACACGTATACATATTGAATATACAATAAGGTAAGTGACCTCACCTTATTGTATATTCCGTGTCGGCCGTATATGCCTATATACGGCCCACCTTAATTTAAAATGTTTTTTTTTTAATAAACAGGATATTAAGTATGAAAAACTCACTCAAATAGGTATCTTATTTATTGAAGTTTCCTCATTATACCAAAATAGTTATAAAAATATTACGATACTCTTGGAAAATATACCTTTCATAAAAGTCCTATTGTGGGCCTTATTGAACACTAGCAGGGTATTACTTAATCCCGCAAAAAAAAAAAATTTGACAGTAGACAATAACAGATTTTATTGTTTTTAACTTAAGAGTTATACATATACAAATAACAATATTTGGTACTTCACAACAAGAGGATATTTATAATAAGGGTTACATATCAGAATACCGAAAACTGATTTACCTAATGTTGAATCACCTATGCTTGATTCACCTATTTTTAAATTACCTATCGATTATTTTACCTAAGCATTGACTGACCTAAGTTTATAATACCTAAGCTCAAATAACCTAATGGACGAAACACCTAATGCACGATATACCTAATGCACGTTTTACCTACTGCATGTTTCACCTAAAGCTATTATACCTAATGCACGAGTCACCTATAGCTGATATACCTAATGGACGATACACCTAAAGCTGATATACCTAATGAACGATGTACTTCATTCATTCATTCATTCATTTCAGCCTATATACGTCCCACTGCTGGGCACAGGCCTCCTCTCATGCGCGAGAGGGCTTGGGCTATAGTCCCCACGCTAGCCCAATGCGGATTGGGGACTTCACATACACCTTTGAATTTCTTCGCAGATGTATGCAGGTTTCCTCACGATGTTTTCCTTCACCGAAAGCTAGTGGTAAATATCAAATGAAATTTCGTACATAAGTTCCGAAAAACTCATTGGTACGAGCCAGGATTTGAACCCGCGACCTCCGGATTGAAAGTCGGACGTCATATCCACTCGGCTACCACCGCTTCGATGTACTTAAACTTGACTTACCTAATGGACGAAATACCTAAAACTGTTAAACCTATCGCACGAAATACCTAAAGTTGATATACTTCCTGAACGAATTACCTAATGTCGATATGCCTAATACACGGAATACCTAAAGTTTATATACCTAGTACAAATATCATATCATTTTGCCGAATGATCAATTGGCAACTCCACCCAATAAATCGTATGATTTCCCAACCATACAGTAGAAACTGATTGTTTGGATAACAACTTAATATTACACTTATTGAAACGCTACTATTTAGGTAGTAGAATGATTTCGTAAGTCTAATACAAAATTAGTTATCTTATCTTATCTTACCAAAAACTTAATATTTGTAAGTTAACATCATGACGATGAAATAAAAGTCGGTCTTGGCACTGTTTGGTCGCAGTGAACCTAACACGCTCCTCCTCGCTTTGCTCGTCGTCGCACCTATCTCGACTCTGGCAAATGACTAGACCTTATATTATAATAAAAAATTGTAAGCCAATTGAACGATTTGGCTAAAAAATTTATACCAAATGTATGTCCTAATAATATTCTACTAAACAATAATTATATTTTTAATTTTAGGTACATATTTCGTTCATTAAGTGCATCGACTTCAGGTATTTCGTGCATTAGGTGTACTTATCGAATTTAGGTATTTCGTTCATTAGGTATGTTAACTTTAGGTAATTCGATCATTAGGTATATCGACTTTAGGTAATTCGTGCAGTAGGTATGTTAACTTTAGGCAATTCGATCATTAGGTATACCGATTTTAGGTATTTCGTGCATTAGGTATATCAACATTAGGTGTTTCGTGTATTAGGTATATTAGCTTTAGGTATTTCGAGTATTAGGTGTTTCAACTTTAGGAAAATCGAGCATAGGTATTCTGAGCTTAGGTAAACCAATTGTAGGTGAAACGTGCAATAGGTAATTCGTTCATTAGGTGTTATGAGCTTAGGTTAATTGATCATTACGCATTTAAAAAAATAGGTGAATCGAGCATAGGTGATTCAACATTAGGTAAATCGATTTTCGGTATTCTGATATGTAACCATAATAAGTTAAAAATAATTCTTTTGGGCCTTATTAACTAAAGATATAAAAATTGTCTAGTTTATGCGAAAATAGTAGGTAACTAAAGTCACTAAACATAAAGCTTTATTATTATTATGTTTTAACATCTGGGGGCACGGCAGTGCCCCCGCCAAGACGAGCAAAGCGCAAGGGCACTATCTACCTTTTCTCGAAGCGCTTCGTCGTTTTTTGGAACCCTCATAACTTGGGGTTGGATTATACTAGATAAACAAAGTTCTCGGACTTATTAAGCATAACAATTGCATAGCTCTTATACTTTAGATTTTATTCATATCTAAAAACTTCGATTTCGTCACTGACTCACTCACTTGATGATTATCAATACCTTTAGGGTACTTCCTGAAGTCCTCTAAGAAGCTGAAATTTGATATGTAAGATAGTTTTAGTACACAAACAACAAATAAATTCAAAAACTTGAATTTTTTAATCCTTAAGGGGATGATGAGGG
This sequence comes from Cydia splendana, assembly GCF_910591565.1. Taxonomy (NCBI): domain Eukaryota; kingdom Metazoa; phylum Arthropoda; class Insecta; order Lepidoptera; family Tortricidae; genus Cydia; species Cydia splendana. The sequence continues at coordinate 7,236,029 of NC_085981.1, read as the reverse complement.
GGTTTAATCTTGTATGGGGAATCAATAATCGCTGAACCGATTTAGTTGAAATTTGGTATGTAGATAGGTATTGTTATGGGGAAGGATATAGAATAGATTTCAATCTCAAAGTTTACCCTTACGGGCTGAAGGCAGATTTCAACCCCAAAGTTTACCCTTACGGGGTGAAGGGTTTATATGGGGAATCAGTAAGAAGTACATTGTGTAACAGATGCCCCCAGATACTTATTTCAGGATTTTTAATAGTAAATCACCCCCAACCCTTTAAATTAGGGGATGGAAGATTGTCATAAGCAACTTACAAAAAGAAGTGAAATCCCACCAAAAACATTTTGATGTAAAATGTTGCCCAGACGAAACCATAAGGCTCGCACTGTCAAAAAGTTATCAGATCTCTTGCCAAGCTTCTAACTCTACAAGCCCTAACTTCACTAGCTCTACACCTTAGTCAAAGTATGTAGCTCGGCCGTTTCGTTTCTACAAGAACTATTGTATGTATAATAAAAAAACCGCCCAAGTGCAAGTCGGACTCGCGTTCCAAGGGTTCCGTACATTACACAATTTTTAACAATATGTTTTTTTAGTGAAAAGTGAGTAAAATGTCTTTTAAAAACCCGTAGGGATCGGATCAAAAACTAAGTACTTAAGTCCGACTCACGCCACAGATTATACAATAGTTCTTACGAACTGATACTTATCTCTCAAACAAAACGCAAGTACCTACCGTTTTGATACCTACACAAAAAATAAAAATACAATGGAGTGACCTTCAACGCGCCGCTCCCCGCACCGCGCGCACCGGCACAACGCTAGGGTTGCTGACGCTTAGAAATGATAAATAAATACCCACTTAAACAGAGGAGTGAAATAAAAGGAAAGCTAAATCTTAAATTATACCTAATATTCCGATTATGCTTTAGTGTTTGCGAAATAGTCATTTTAAAAGGTCATATGTCCCTGCAGTAACCGCAGTGTTTACGCCGTTTTATAAACCACGCAATAATCCCAGCAAGAATTAGTTTTAAAACTTCGTGTAATTTAAAACCAGATAGAGATTAATGTTACATAGTAAAGAAAAATAATAGAAACCCCATGAATAAAGGTAATTAATTATAAGTTAACCAGAGCAAAAATGAGTAGGCACTTTCCGGTGTAAACTTACTGTCGTTAAAATAAACATTTACCAAAATAAATTAAAAATTTACTACCTATTTCAAATAGATAGATATCTAAATCTATACATTTGTCACACATATTAAACATTACATGTTTAATTAAAGAAATTCAATAGTAGGTAGGTACCTACTACCCGCGCGATTCGAACTTTAAGATATCGCGCCGTTAGACTTCACTAGATATGAAATAGTAAAGATATGTGACGTTCCACGGCAAAAGGTACCTTATGGCGGCTGGCGCTTACGCTTATTATGATCGCCACTCCAATATTCAGTCGGGGCAATGGTACCTTTTGCCGTGGAACGTCACATATCTTTACTATTTCTTATCTAGTGCATCTCTAATTCATTTCCCCAATCCCGCCGTCCGTGTAACTATCGTAAAAATTGACAGTGCGGCGCGCGGTGACGTGCATACGTGAGCGCGTGTGGCAACCAACTGGCTTGCTTTTCTACCGTGAACGGGAGCAGATTCGTAGGTATTAATCCGAGCTCGCGCAGAGAGTTCCATAGGCCTGCTCACGCTTAGCTCCACATTTCTAATAGGTTTTCCTGTCATCTATAGGTAAAGAGCTAATATGTGTATTTTTTTCATAATAAAAAGACCCAGTAGTTTCGGAGATAAGGGTAATGTTAATTTTTTGCCTGTTTTCTTAAATAACTTCTAAACTATTTATTTTAAAATTATGAAAAAAATATATTTGAGATTCTAATTCTAAAATGAGCCCCTTCATTTGATATATAACAAACATATAGTTTTTTTTCTTCTATTTATCATTCATCTCAAAAGTGACCCCTTTATTTAAATGTATATTACTTACATATTTACTTTACATGTATGTCTTTGGGTTATAGACAAGTTTCAACTTATTAGTCCAGTAGTTTCGGAGCAAATAGGCTGTGACAGACGGACAGCCAGACACACGAGTGATCCTATAAGGGTTCAGTTTTATTCCTTTTGAGGTACGGAACCCTAAAAATAATGATTATAATAAGTTTTTCACCTTATGCCCATGTGGCGGTAGCAAAACAGCCAAGCCACATATTTTGACTAAGGTGTAGAGTTAGTGAAGGGGCTTGTAGAGTTTGAAGCTTGGCTCGACAAGAGATCTGATAACTTTTTAACAGTGCGAGTCTTAGGCTTATGGTTTCGTCTTAGCAACATTTTACATGAAAATGTTTTTGGTGGGATAATTTTTTACAGTATAAGTAAATATTTCTTCGTAACAGTTAGTATTATCTTTTAACATGATTTTTACTGTACATCTGGGCCCTATTTCACCAACGTGACAGGTGCGACATTTGTCGACATCACTGTTACTGACGTCACAGGCCTTTATAGGCTACGGTAACCGTCAGACGAGCGGTGTGGTTGTTTGCCACCAACCAGTGTTGGGCGTAATTAATTACTCGTGTAATTTAATTACATGTAATTAATTACTCGTGTAATTTAATTACATGTAATTAATTACTCGTGTAATTTAATTACATGTAATTAATTACTCGTGTAATTTAATTACATGTAATTAATTACTCGTGTAATTTAATTACATGTAATTAAAATGTTTGTAATTTAATTACATAAAATTTAATTACATGTAAATAATTTTTCTGTGTAATTTGCAATTGTGATTTCATTAATTAGTAATTAAATTACTCAATTACTTTTCATTTACCTTTTTAATAATATGCAAATATGAACAAATTTACTTGTAGTAATTTTAAAGAAAAATTTTTATGAATTCCATTATACGCTGGATAACGTTATAACATATTTTTTATCCCTGGAATCATACCTTTACAGGGTACTATGTGACAAACCACGTTGAATATGGCGGTCGGCGCTTACGTCGCGTAGCACCGCATTAGTTTGCACGATGCACATCCCTGGTGCGCCGGGTGCGGGCCAGCCCCAACCCTATCCTGTGTGTGATAGCGGACAGACTTCACTGCCCGTATATGAGACACTGCTGCGAAATGCATGTTTCCAGCAGTGTATATATATTGTAATAGTTAATTAGGTACTAACATAAGGAACGTAAGTCTACTAACAAATCTGTATGAGTCCATAGTTGCTCGAAATAAATATTTTTCATTTTATTTTCATTTCATTAGTTAATAGGGCGCCGGTAATAATGACGTAAGCGCCGACCTAAGGTGCCTTTCGGGTTGGACTGTAGCAAAGGGGGGGCTGGGACTTGGACAATTGTCACAAGAAATACGACAGTTGTCACGAAATTCCGACACAGAACTCATTTACTGTCATGAATTACCGAAAGTTCTTTGAAATCTTGTGTCAATTGTCATCATTATCATCATAAACAAGAAAGATACCTGTTTTTTGCCGATATAATAAAGTTTTTTTTTAATAATACAGTGACAAATAGTGACAAACAGGAATAAGGCCCGTCCGATGGTAAGCTATAACCGTAGCCCAAGGATGCCTGTGACGTCAGCAACAATGTCACGTTGGTGAAATAGGGCTATGGTGCTACATTACGACAGCGGTGCTATAATAAGCACATTAAAACACTCCCTTTTGCCGTGTTTTAAAATTCGTCATTCGTTGCAAAATTTCAATTTTTCGCACTTCTATCGTAAATAACTACCTATGTATTAATAAAAAAAGTTACCTATATAAGTACGTAGTTACTGCCTTTAAAAAGTATAAGTGTCTAAATGTTATTAGACTTTTTGATTCTTTAAAACGTCTTTAGGTCAATAAAGCAAGTGAAAAATTATTAGAGTTAGACCAAGAAAAGTCTGCAGCGATTTGGACAGCCCACGCAGTGAAGGTGTTATTTATAAGTCATAATTTCATGGAAGTTTCTTCAAATCGGCCTTATTAATGAGAGATTAAAAATATTCAAAATTATCTAAAAATATTTTAATCTATTATTTCATCTCATACGTTCAATAAGGCCCGGGACTGGACCTTTTTACCTGCACTGACAGTGGATCTTCTTAGCAACAAGTACAAATTCAGAATAATAGGGAGCAACTGCTATTTTTGAATGCTGGGCCTTGTTACCCGCCGGGCCTCATATGCCTGCACCTCACCTACCTTATTTATTTGTTTTACAAGGGGAAAATTTGTTGATTAATCATGCTAATATTGATACCCAAACAAGCGAAACATTCTAAAATTGAACCACAAGCGTAGCGAGTGGTTCGTAAAGTTGAACCTCGAGCGTAGCGAAGGTTTCAAGGGACGAGGGTTAAATAAAATTTTCACTACATCAGCTCGTAAAGGCCCTCTTGATTGTTCGAAACGGATAAGAAGAGTGGCATTTAATTTGATGCAAATTTTGAGTTGTTTCCGTAGGTATACTCGTAAAGCTCAGTTGGTTGGTAAAATTGACTTTAAAATGATAAATATTGAATAACGTTAGTTTGAAATTTATTTAAATGATAAAGTAAATATTATCGGAGATATATTATATATCGGATATCGCTCTTAAACAAAAAATATATGTCGCTAGTCATTTATAACCTAAAAGCGCCAAATTACGCAAAATTATATTGAAATGACATCTGTCTATTGCATTTGAAGAATACTTTAACAAGGGTGGTTATCTGTATGACAATGCACCTAAAATAATTTTCAAATGTATCTATTATTTCTATACTTAACACGATAACGAATTCTACGTAAACCAAACCGCGGGCAATCCCTAGTACATATAGAAATAAATAAGTGTAGGTAAGTTTCCATTAGTGTACCTACTATTAACAATATAACTATTTACCATTGATAATAATTTTATAAACGTTTTGCGTATTTTTTACGGGCACCGCGCTAATCGCTAGCCCGCCACCGTCGATCGCTGCCTCCTGCCACGGCGCACAGCGCGGCGCGCGAAAACGCCGCGTGTTTGAAATGTAACTCAATATAAGCGCGGAATGCATACTTACGTATCAGTATTTAGTGTCGCCGTGATTTTATATTTCTAATATTTTGTGTGGGAACTAAGATCTTTATTATGACTGTGTAATATTAACTCTACAAACTTTAATTCAATATTGGCTATACTGCTTAACCAGAAATCAATATCTAGACAAGCACATTGTCTACATTTCTAATTTTTTACAAGTATACTAAGTTGATAGATAATATCGTAATTTTACAATATCAGCTACTTTAATTCTTTATTGACAAAGTAATTCGTGTTTTTACGTTCACCAGAAAGCAGCTGTTCCAGATTTCTAAAAACCGAATATTGTGAATAAATTAAAGTGTTATTGAACATGTTACAGTTTTTTGTAACTTTAATTTTATATTTACATAGTTATTTAGCAAAATTGAAATATTTAAATATGGCCGAACGGCACCTATAATTATCTAATATTTTACATAAATGTTATTTAACATGCATGCAATAACATATCAAAAAAGAAAAAACTTTAATGTTATCAAAACCCATTTTTGTTCCACCGCTGGTCTACCGCAAAAATCGGCAGACTGTTTCGTACAGAAAATGACAGCCATGACAGTTACTAAATGCTCTAAGTATAGGGCAAATGCAATTACTCTAAAAATACAAAGTGAGTCTAAACTAAAGCTAGAGCCACTTATATTCATGGCACACGTTTGCCAGTTATAAAAGAGAGTTCATCCGTGGTATAAGTGGCTCTCTGGCTCTAGACTTACTTCTTTTATTTTTAGAGAAGTTGCATTTGTCCCATAGTTGCATTTGCCCTGGCTGACCTTACTGATTTTTAAAAAACCGGACAAGTGCGAGTCGGGCTCGTCCACCGAGGGTTCCGTACTTTTTAGTATTTGTTGTTATAGCGGCATCAGAAATACATTGTCTGTGAAAATGTCACTGTCTAGCTATCACGGTTCGTGAGATACAGGCTGGTGACAGATAGACGGACGGACGGACGGACGGACGGACAGCGGAGTCTTAGTAATAGGGTCCCGTTTTACCCTTTGGGTACGGAACCCTAAAAATGAAAGTAAGATATGAATCAACTTGTTTTCCTCGCCTTTACTACACTAAACTTTGAAACCGGAGTTTACCTATGATAATGAAATATAGGAAAAGTTCTGGAGTTCTTATAAGAGAACTAAGTTAGTTGCAGAAGGCCGTATTTTCTTTGCTTTCTAACCCTAAATCCGCTCTTTTGTAAGTGAAATTGGCAACATAAACAAGCCAATAAAAGAATCAGAGACAGGGCCTGTCTAAGTTTCTGCAAAAACAAAATGAATTAGGGGATCGTTTCTACGTTTTGTTAAGTGTATGTATTTACGTTATTTTTAGGATGTTTGCTACAAATAAGTTTAAAGTACTTACCTATTGAAATACGTGAGTGCACACGAGACCGTTCAGTAAATTAGAGACAGGCAAACCCGAATTTCTGCTAAAGTATGCAATGTATAGTTTTTTTTTATGATATAGGAGGCAAACGAGCAGACGGGTCACCTGATGGTAAGCGATTACCGCCGCCCCTGGACACCAGAAGGGTTGTTAGTGCGTTGCCGATGCCGATTACGATGGGAGTACGCTCTTTTCTTGAAGGTTCGAAGGTCGTATCGGTCCGGAAATATGTAATTGTAGTAGTATGTAAATTTATACTAATTGGTAGGAATCCTTTTCAATTCATATTATCCACGCATCTTAAATGCTATTTCTCACTAGATTCAATCATTCGATGCACTATATCACATTTCATAAACATGGGAAACTAAGCATTTCACAGTTTACCAATCGTCAGTTTAAAATAGAAGTCAATGCTAAAGGTACCGCAGTGGGGCGTGGAGGGAAATGAATCATATTTGTTTACTCCACGATACCGATAACGGAAACAATTGTATTAAATGTTCTGGGGATTCAAATAATTGTATTTATAAACATAAGTAACATAACCAACCATGTCAGGGACATGTAGTAAGTATGTATATGTATATTTTAATAGAAGTCAATGCTAAAGGTACCGCAGTGGGGCGTGGAGGGAAATGAATCATATTTGTTTACTCCACAATATCGGTATTGTGGAGTAAACAAATACTCCACGATACCGATAACGGAAACAATTGTATTAAATGTTCAAGAGATTCAAATAATTGTATTTATAAACATAACCAACCATGTCAGGGACATGTAAGGTGTGGTACTAGTGCTCAACATGCTAATGCCCAATAGATGACACTGCTGTCACCTCTATTGACAATGACTTAAGTTTCAAGATGACATGTACTGGGCCCGCGTCGAGCAGCAGTACCACCAGCTTAGTAAGTACATGTATATTTTAAACTAGCTTTTGTCCGCGATTTCTGCGTGGAATGATGATGATTGATAATAACTATCCTGTCATTCCGCGGGTTTTAAACCATCTCCATACCAAATTTCACCGAAATCAGTTAATAGACAGACCGACAGACAGATTTACTTTCGCATTTATAATATTAGTAGGGATTAAGATTATTAGGTACACTAGTCCGACTATGGATATTTTTTGCATTAAATTAGAAATTAGAGATTGTCTGCCGAGTATAATTACATATATTAGACGGCCCAGCTCACGCGAATCGTTTTGTAGGTACTCAGAGACAAGAAATCGTTTCGAATAAGGAGTGTTCTTCAAAAAAATGCAAATACATATAAAATAAAAATAAAATCGAACTCAAATTAAATCGTCTGAAATCGTATAAGAATCATCATTCTCTTGCCCTTGTCCCATTCACTTGGGGTCGGCGCAGCATGTCTTTCTCTTCCACACCTCTCTGTTGCCCGTCATTTCATCATTCACTTGCGTTCGTTTCATATTATCTCTCACACAGTCCATCCACCTATTCCTCGGTTTGCCTATCCTCGTATAAGAATAGTAAAATCATTCATTTATTGGCCTGCCAATCAACAGACATACCGGATAGATAAAATAACAATTATTAGGGTCCAATGCCTTCTGATCTTTGAACTCGCTTCCCGTCGCGACATATTTACGTCCAAAGATTAATTTGTTCTAATTGACCCAATTGTTGACGATTGGTACCGATAATGGCTATCGATATTCATATGTGACGCAATGTAGTAAGTGGTAATAGATAGTGACATAAATTCAGTTCGTTAAGATAAGTCTACTCTGAAACCAGTTCAAACGGAATCTCAAACCGGGAATTATGTTTATTTAAAGATGCAACTACATAGAAATTTTCAACTTAGTACATCGGTATCTGTTAGACTAATAGTATGTGTAAATAAATAAATATTAAATATTTTATAAGGATATTCTTACACAAATTGACTAAGTCCCATGGTAAGCTCTAGAAGGCTTGTGTTGTTTGTGGGTACTCAGAGAACGATAAACATAATATACAAATACTTAAATACATAGAAAACATCCATGACTCAGGAACAAATATCTGTGCTCATTACACAAATCAATGCCCTTACCGGGATTCAAACCCAGGACCATCGGCTTCACAGGCAGGGTCACTATTACCCACTAGGCCAGACCGATCGTCAAACCACAATTAATACTATGAAGTATTTGAACAAATTAAATTATTTTTCAGAAAATATTTTAATTTGTTTTTATCAAGTAGAAACACTACTATATAAATTATAAACTGAAATAAATGTCATATACTAAGAAAAAGTGACCAAGGCCTCCAGTGCCCCAGGCTGGAAACGAACCAGCGTCCTCTGCTATCGCGGCAGGTGCCTGAACCACTCGGCCACCGGGCCACAGCGACATTAGTCAAATTTTTTTTCTGGAGGCCTTGGTCACTTTTTCTTAGTTTATAATTTATATACACACATTTATTTCAGTTTATAATTTATATAGTAGTGTTTCTACTTGATAAAAACAAATTAAAATATTTTCTGAAAAATAATTTAATTTGTTCAAATACTTCATAGTATTGATTGGCAGCGCCATCTCTCTCGCTAGCTCGGTATCATCATGAGAATGATCCAGATAGAAGGTTCGAACCATACTGTTCTACCTTAGAGATGGCTAGGGGGCGCCACAAGCCTTCAGTAGGAAGTGCATATACTTGGAAAATTTGACTAATGTCGCTGTGGCCCGGTGGCCGAGTGGTTCAGGCACCTGCCGCGATAGCAGAGGACGCTGGTTCGGTTCCAGCCTGGGGCACTGGAGGCCTTGGTCACTTTTTCTTAGTATATGACATTTATTTCAGTTTAAACCACAATTAAGTCCACAAATTTTCATCACAAAGGGTTTTTTTTACATCCTATAAGTATATTAGTACGTTACGAAACTGCTTTCTTTTAAGATTGCCTTATATAAATAAGTACCTACCCGCTTAAATCTGTTTAATAACAACGTACCGAAAAAATGTTAGAACTTGTTTCTCTTTCCCTAAAAAAACGTCACTGCTCCACATGCCTAACAAAAGGGACGAAACTTTGTTATAAATCGTTTAACATTCTTTCTGTCCCTTTTATTTTATCCTTACAAAGCCCACATTGAATATTTCCTTACAACTATGCCTTTAAGATTCAGAAAGCCTTTGTCATGTTCTTAAAATTTTCTTTTGTTCCCGACCGCGAAAGAAAGTCACGATCGCCGAATTTTTATTCATACACGACCTTATTACGCGTAATTATAGAGGCATGTCGCGTTCCATCGTCCAAAGAATTCAGTGATTATTCATGGACCCTATTACAGAGACATAAAGTCTATCAATGGTTAAGAGTGGTGTTAGTATTAGTAGGTACGTTCGCCGTTTAGCTAAATGACATCCGGAACGGATCCGACAGGAGTTGTGACAAATCAAGGGCGATGCCGAATAATCTGATAGCGGTCAAGTTAGGAAGTCGGGTTCTTGCTGATACGGAGTCAATTGATGTGTACAAACAGCAACACTAACTGTACATCGTGGACCTTATTACAAAAGGCATAAGGTCCAAAGATGGACGGTTAATAGTGTGAGCGATGGTATGTGGTTCGGTGAGAACGATTTAGTAGTAGGTATCGGGAATTGGGAAGTGTCGGAACACAGACTGCTAGTACAGATTTGAATGTATTGAACATGTATAACGTAGTAAATGCACACTGAACAAGAACCGGCCAAATGCGAGTCGGACTCGCGCACGAAGGGTTCCGTACCATTACGCAAAACACGACAAAAGAATCACGTTTGTTGTATGGTAGTGTAGTAAATGAAGCAAGTTGTTGTATGGAGACCCATGCATTAATTTCTCAGTCGATGAAATTTTGCTTGGTTATTGTATAGTATGAGCCGAAACTAACATATAAATATCAAAAAAAAAAACACTCCTAAGTTAGGTATTTATACGTAAAAATTTTATGTATATTAGAAATAATTATGTATTTTAGAACTATTAAAAACTGAGAGTGGAAAATTTCTCAGCCTGATTTCTTTTTAAATATGTACTAAGTAGTCACGTATACACTTAAATCCAAAAGAAATATCATCCCTTGTACACCCCGCTCCCCTACACACTGCTCCCGATATGTTTAGTTTTTAATACGCTCGTTATTTTTTGGATGTTTTTATAGTTGAATAGAAAGACAACTGTGAACTTAATTCAATAAATAAAATGGATGGAGAAATTTTCCACAGCGAGTAAAAAGGCAATTTCTGAAAATAGTATAGTAACATGGTAATTTTTTTAGATTTTCATTTTGTAGGTATAAAACTGCAATAAAATGGCATTCCAGTTAAAAAATTAGACAGAGCAATTTTCCGGTCCAAGACACGCCAAAAAATTTTATTTTATTAATATTGGTATATCTGCTGGGATTTTTTTTTTGATATTTCATATATTGTTGCAATACGTTACATGAATATGTCCGGTGAAGAAAGTTTGAACGGAGCATTTTTCCGTAAAAAGATATTAACGATTTAAGACTTTAGGTATTTACTTTAATTCTATTATTATTATTCTTTGGAAATTTATACAATACTTTTTATTTATTGATACTTTATCATACTGTAAAGTTTTTTCTGGCTGAGGAATTACTGCGGGGTCCACTACCTTTATTTACTACACTATGGGAGCCCCACTTAAATATTTATTTTATTTTGTTTTTAGAAAGTTTTGTTGGAGTAACTTCGGAAGCCGGATAATTTTGAAAATGATAAATATCTGTAAAACCAGAAGTACTTCATACAGGAACACTTACGCTACAGTAGAAAATGCTTTTAGTTTAAAGATATTAACCATTTTCAAAATTATCCCTAAAGTAACAATTCATTTTTATAACTTTTACCTCAGTACACACACAGTTGTACAGTCCCTATATCTTTGCGGGTAAAAATGAAAAAATACGAGTTAGGTATTGTGCTTAATCCTAACGTTTAGCAGATTGGATTTCCGGCAAACCCATAAAAAAGGCAATGAATACACAGACAGCAGCAACTGCAATTTTACTGCCAGTATTTATATTATAATACGATCCATAAAAGAGCTCTAAGCGTGTTTATGTCACAGTCAGCTATTAGAGCGGTAGATAACGACATTAGGGCTATTAACTTTAAAGTCCTTTTTGCAATCGCATGCATTAAGTAATTATTAACCAGTAATTACCATACGCAGTCTATTTCGAGTCTCCTTATCCAAACATATGTTTACTGTGCTCGTCTCTAGTATAGTATAACTTGGTACCAACATCCATAAATAATTAAATACCAAGAGAGAACTGAGATCCCACTTGTAATATTTCCCTGTTTGTGGCATTATGACTTACTCGAACAGGTGAGGATATTCTAATCGTTTTAGCCCAGTTGTTTTAAAGACCAGTTTATCCTAGCCTAGCCACTCGTATGACCCCAAACCTGGGGGCCTAGTCAAGATGCCAATCGTTTGCGCCGTAGCGAACGAAACACTAATGTCACTCTGTCGCACTTACATTGAAGCGTGATAGAGAGACATTACCGTTTCGTTTGCTACGGCGCAAAGGATTGGCATCTTGGCCAGGCCCTCTGATGATGAAGTACACGCATCAGTAAGTTCATTTTTTTGTGTGATATGCACACACATTTGTCCTAAGAGCTAAGAGCTCCTTCCCACTGACGTCCAGTTTTTTGCGGGTACGGCTTTCTGCAGGATCCAGTTTTCTGTAGTATGCGTGCAGTATCCCGCAAATAGACTCGTGTGAACCTTACTAATAGTAGCACGTATACTACTAAAACGGGATCCTGCAGAAAACCGTACCCGCAATAAACTGGACGTCAGTGGGAAAGAGCTCTAAGTCATGGATGTTTTTCAATGTTGATCTCGGTCGTCATAATGGTTTGCGGATAGTCCAGCATTTCCCCAACTGTGGGTCGCGACCCATTGGTGGGTCGCGAGCGAAATTTGAGTGGGCCCTGCAACATAAGACGACATGCCGACCGATTGGGCTATTTTAAGCTCCCTATTTAACACGGCCAAGAGGTGGGTCCCGAACTTGTCAGTTTTTGTTAAATGGGTCGGAGCCGGGAACCACTGGTATAGTCTACTGTCAGCAATGGGAACACGACCTGTGCACTATACTTTTGCGAACGGCCGGCATATGCTCTTAGCATAATGAGCACGTAAAATGGATGGCTCCACTGCCAGTAATTGACCTAGTTAGAGAAATATGCTATTATTAGGTACGTATGTGAGGGTTTTTACATTTTGATTGTGAGCTTCCATTAGTGTAAACGTAATGATAGGTAATACTGTCTGTAGTGTGTCACGAGAGGTCACGAGTGTCAAATCTGCGTGCTTTATATTGCAAAGAAATTCAAAGATGTTTTTAAGGAAATTGTGGCTTAATTCCTCAATACGTTCTGCTAAATAGTTTTATTTTATATTTCAAGAGAATCAAGTCAAGACAATCTCTAAAATATGAATTTTAATCGTCAAAAATATCGGGACATCTGGTAACCTGACTTTGAATATCAGACATACAGAATAGGTGTCCAAACAACAATATAATCCATACTAATCACATATCAACAATGGTACATAACGGATTGCATTACAATCACACCTGATATATTCCCGAAGTGCAAGCTAATCGGGTTCTCAAACCAACCAGCCTAACGTGACCTCATGACCCATACGAATTAACTGCCTATTAAAAAACACTGATACTGGATAACCTGAAACTTCGACTCGTTCCTATTCTGAGAGCGCTTAGAACAAATCCCTGGATATCAAGCGATCGTGTTGCTCGCTCATAAATGCAGCTGCACGGTTATGCACTGCGCACTGATTGTATCTTGATTCATTTCATTTGAGCGTACTTGGTTTAAACAATGAAGGTTTGAGGAGCTGTAAAAATTGTGTACAATGAACAATTTCGCATTGATGTAACGGTTAGATTTGCTGCTGTAGTTTTAGAATTTAATAAACAGTTTCGCAAAGGGGTTGTGCACAAATCACGCGAGGTGTTTTCAGCTACTTTTTGACCCCCCTCCCCCTTGGTGATATTTGGTGAGGTTTTTGGCTACCCCCCTCCCCCCACACAACCTCACGTGTATTTTTTTTAAATTTTTTCATTCGACCTAATTTTAAGATAAATAGTATTTTATATAGAAAATCTTGTTTATTTTTTTATTTTCGTTAAATAGACTCCCTATTTTGAAGTGTAGAGTGAAGATTTATGTTTAACGAAACCGAGAAAAGGTATCTACTCATGTGGTAGGTTTTTTTTTCTTAGTTTCGTTCACTGTAGAAAAATACACGTGAGGTTTCCTTATACCCCCCTCCCTCAACGTGATCTATCGTGATTTTTTAGTGACCCCCCGCCCCTATCGAACCTCGCGTAATTTGTGCACAAGCCCAAACAGTTCTACAGTCAGCGTCAAAAGTAACGTATCAGACCATGTGTCATAACAAAACACGGTGGCTAAAAAAATAACTGCATTCCCGTTGCCAGGGAGGTTTTGGGATGATACTGAGCAACTTTTACTATGGGATCAACCCCGAAATCGCGAAAAATTTACCCTCCCATAGAAAATGGGCCAGCCAATTTTTTTTCGCGATTTCGGGGCTGATCCCATAGTAAAAGTTGCTCAGTATAATCCCAAAACCTCTATACTGTAAGTATATGTAGATCAATTACACAGTGGCTGATACTTTTGAACGCAAACTGTAGAGATACATCACTATTTGGAAAAGTATTCGAGGGTGGCAGATACTTTCAGACTTTTTTTATAAGACAAAAAGACTACCGGATTTGACGATAATGTAAAACTTTTACTTCTATCTCTAACTGAACCACACGTTCAACAAAAGCAATTTAGACTCATAGTATCCACATCTTTACTTTCTCTGCCAGTACGTGATCAAAGTACCCATTTCAAAAATGACATTAGATTACCATACCACTATATTTCACAAGCCGGATTTTGCTAAATTCTTACAGTAATTCAACCAGGGATGTTGCGAATATTCGCATCCGCATCCGCAACTTGCGGAACATCCGCATTATTTTCAAAATCCGCACCCGCATCCGCATGAAATTGATGCGGAGCTTAATGCGGATCCGGATGTCAAGTCGGTACAGAAACGTCTTAGCAGCGGCGTAAGTGCTAGGTAATTTCGTCATTACCTATAACGAAATCGTCTAAATCCAGAAAAGTCGGCCAAGTTGCTGTTTATTGAGTATAACGCACCTATATTCTTGCTCAAATACTTAACGTTTCATTTTTTTTTTTAAACAAAAATTACTAAAATGCAATATTTGTCGTTCGCGGATGTGAGCCTATAAATATCTGCTTCGCATCCGCGGATGTCAAAAAATCTGCATCCGCAACATCCCTGAATTCAACCTGAACGTTAGTATATCCGCATTTAACTATTAGATTTGAGCTTTTACGATCCAATTCTAAATAAATTGGTTATAAAATAAACGTAAGTTTACTTGAAAATTTGGACTTATTTAAATCTGGGCCAAGAATGGCGCATTTTCGTTCAAGGGTATTAAGACTATTAAGTTCCTATTTAAGTGTTTATTGAAGTGTTTCCTTTGGAGTTGGAATCGATATATAGTCACTAAAAATACTAGAATAGGTACAGCGTGTGTTTTACATAAAGCGGCCTTCGTTCGCACATAAATATTCGGCCTGATTCGAACTTTAGGATACGTCAATTAATAGATCTAGAAACGATATGGATTAGATATATTTAATTCCACAAACGGGACTACCGTTTCATTATTATTCATTATTATTACCTTAAATTCCGACGTTTCAGCTGAGTTGCACCACCACCCTCCCCGTACCCCCGTAGACCCGTTTGTGTAATTAAATATGTGTACAAAACGCGAGAGTTTAAAGTGTTGGATTAGATATGTCAGTGTCAAATGTGACGTTTCTTTTCTTCAAACAAAAACGTCACTTTCGACACTGACACATCTAATCCATATCGTTTCTATATCTAATTGACTTATCTTAAATTTCGAATCGGGCAGTATATGTCAACTCTTGAGGTTAACATAGATGAGTTATGTTCATGCAAATAATACTCGTAGTTTTATGATAGACTGAAAGTCAATAAAAATACGATAAATGTAAAAAAAATCGAAAAGCAGACACAAAAGAAGAGTGTTTCATTAAATCTCAGCTCTTATATTAAGTTTCAGTATATCAGTTTTAAGTATTTACTATCAGAATATTGAATCAACATTGTATAACTTTGAGTTAAAATTAATTTAGTTCTTGAGTTTAGGTATATCTTATGATTAATTAAAATTTAGTCTCATAACCTCAGAAAGCTTTACTTAAGAGCGCTATTACATTTCGGCGTTGAGCGAGTTTAGGTATTTTACGCGCTGCGGCAGGCCGTGCGAGCTCAGTATGCCGATCCCTTCTACCACACTCGCACTACAATGATGGATTAAACATTCTTGATCCTTCGCGAAGCATATTGAAATCAACCATAACAACACTAACTGTACTTAACTTTTAAAGTTCTAAAACTGTTATTTGGTAAGTACGAAAATACTAAATGCAGTGCAAATGTACATAGGGGCTGTTCATAAATTACGTCATCTATTTTTGACGATTTTTGACCCCCCCCGCCCCTCAAATCATCCAAAAATCAAGCTTCGGATGAATCTGTTTCCTCCTACGTCATGTTACCATCATCCGATGTCCAGACCCCCCCCCCCCCCCCCCATTCCTCCCATTTGAAACGACGTAATTTATGAATAGCCCCATACTCGTACTTATGAAGGTATATTACTCGAAAGAAATTATAGGTACCTACTCGCTTATTTACATGTTTCGTCATTGCATTTGGTACCTATAGGTTGTAAAGTTTGTATCAACGAGGGTTTAAAAACGAACTGGTACTGAGGATCTGATGATGATTAAGGTGGTCACGGATACCAATCAACCATGTAGTAACATGATTAGGCTCGTTTGATTCGTCTCAACAAGATCTTTGACACTGAAGATACACAGGGTCTGATGATGGAGCTGGAAGGTGGCCACGGGTACCAGTCTATCATGTAACTAAACAACTTCGTGTTTGGGCTCGTTTGATTCGTCTCAACAAGATCTTTGACACAAGACAGTACTCAGGGTCTGATGATGGAGCTGGAAGGTACCATTACCAATCAACCATGCAACTAAACCACATCGTGTTTAGGATCGTTTGATTCGTCTCAACAAGATCTTTGACACTAGGTGATACTCAGAGTCTGATGATGGAGCTGGAAGGTGGTCACCGGTACCAATCAACCATGCAACTAAACCACTTCGTGTTTAGGCTCGTTTTATTCGTTTCAACAAGATCTTTGACACAAGATAGTACTCAGGGTCTGATGTTGGAGCCGGAAGGTGGTCACCGGTACCAATCAACCATGCAACTAAACCACTTCGTGTTTAGGCACGTTTTATTCATCTCAACAAGATCTGACACAAGGTAGTACTCAGGGTCTGATGATGGAGCGCGAAGGTGGCGACAGGTACCTGTCTATCAGCTCCATCCTCAGACCCTGAGTAGTATCTTGTGTCAAACATCTTATTGCGACGAATCAAACGAGCCCAAACACGAAGTGGTTCAGTTACATGGTAGACTGGTACCCGTGGCCACAGTCCAGCTCCATCATCAGACCCTGAGTAATAACTTGTGTCAAAGATCTTGTTGCGACGAATCGAACGAAGCCAAACACGAATTGGTGTAGTTGCATGGTTGATTGGTACCGGTGACCACCTTCCGGATCCATCATCATACCCTCAGTACTACCTTGTGTCAAAGATCTTGTTGCGACAAATCAAACGAGCCCAAACACGAAGTGGTTCAGTTACATGGTAGACTGGTACCCGTGGCCACAGTCCAGCTCCATCATCAGACCCTGAGTACTAAATTGTGTCAAAGATCTTGTTGCGACGAATCGAACGAAGCCAAACACGTAGTGGTTTAGTTGCATGGTTGATTGGTACCGGTCACCACCTTCCGGATCCATCATCAGACCCTCAGTACTACCTTGTGTCAAAGATCTTGTTGCGACAAATCAAACGAGCCCAAACACGAAGTGGTTCAGTTACATGGTAGACTGGTACCCGTGGCCACCTTCCAGCTCCATCATCAGATCCTGAGTACTATCTTGTGTCCAAGGTCTTGTTGAGACGAATCAAACGAGCCTAAACACGAAGTGGTTTAGTTGCATGGATGATTGGTACCGGTGACCACCTTCCGGCTCCAACATCAGACCCTGAGTACTATCTTGTGTCAAAGATCTTATAGAAACGAATAAAACGAGCCTAAACACGAAGTGGTTTAGAGGCATGGTTGATTGGTACCGGTGACCACCTGCCGGCTCCATCATCAGACCCTGAGTACTATCTTGTGTCAAAGATCTTGTTGAGACGAATCAAACGAGCCTAAACACGAAGTGGTTTAGTTGCATGGTTGATTGGTACCGGTGACCACCTTCCGGCTCCATCATCAGACCCTGAGTATTATCTTGTGCCAAAGATCTTGTTGAAACGAATCAAACGAGCCCAAACACGAAGTGGTTTAGTTGCATGGTTGATTGGTACCGGTGACCACCTTCCGGCTCCATCATCAGACCCTGAGTACTATCTTAAGTCAAAGATCTTGTTGAGCCGAATCAAACGAGCCCAAACACGAAGTGGTTTAGTTGCATGGTTGATTGGTACCGGTGACCACCTTCCGGCTCCATCATCAGACCCTGAGTACTATCTTGTGTCAAATATCTTGTTGAGGTGAATAAAACGAGCCTAAACACGAAGTGGTTTAGTTGCATGGTTGATTGGTACCGGTGACCACCTTCCGGCTCCATCATCAGACCCTGAGTACTATCTTGAGTCAAATAAATACATATAGAATGTCAGGTCGTTTCAAATATTTTTAATCCTGTCCGGTAGTTTATTAAACTGTACCATTATAAATTATAATACTATAAAAACAGTGCTAGGATCAAAGTCTCTCGTTGCGGTTTACACGCACACAGTATAGCGTTTTACACGGCGCCCGCCGCACACAATGATAAAAAACCTCGTCGTCGCCGTTGAAAATGTGCGGAGCCGACCGACACACGTCCTGCCTCTACAAACTCTGCCGCGGCACTGAGCTGGCGCAGCGCGCGTCATCGGTAATATAGAGTAGTTTTCAAAAAATTGCCAAAAAATTATAGTAGAATTTCATAAACACTAATGTATACCAACAGTATAAGCAAACGTTGCAGATTGCTTGAGTATGAAAATGACTTCGATATTAAGTAGATTTTCGTAGGAATTGACACTTGTTTCGGAGAGAAAATCGAGTTCGTTTTACTTTGATTTTCTCTTTCTCAAAGGTATGTAGGAAAAATATAGTTTGATATGCCTAAAGTACAGGGTATTAGTAATACAAAATAGTCAGGTTTAGCAGAGTAAAATTCTCAACATTTCCAAATAAGAGCTCGCCATTCAGTGCTTCACGGGGTTTTTCGGAAACGACCATCAGAAAAAAAAACATTACTAATTTAATAAGTCCTTTTTCTAATATTTACAACGATATTTATAAAGATAAGAAGACGCTTTTACTGGAACAAGTACTCATTGTTTCTAATAATGAGCGCAAAGTCCTGAATTTCGTCGACTAGTATCATCAATTTTGCATTATTTCGACTTTTCTTGTAAGAGCGCTCTTAACTGAACTGGCCGGTCCTAAACCAACAAGTATATTAAATAAGCAATGGCGTTACTTGCAGTATCCAGTCAAGGGTCTGGATGACTTAGGCAGACCTAATTCTGGCTATCTAGCTTTAAAATAACACCCCTACTAAGATTATTATACATTGTAATTCTGTCTTCTGCATACAACAATAGGTATGCATAGGTCAGGCATCCTATGATAGTTTAATAGTACTTTTTACTTACACATCTCAGATACATATATTATATTTAAAAGTCGAGCTACATAAATTATAGTCTCTTAAAAAAAGGGCAAGACCTTGGCATGTTACAATACAGGTTTACTTTTCCTTCAAGGTCTTGACTTACCATTCGCAAAATGTCTTAAAATCTCGATAAATCGGGTACCAAGAAAGTGCTACTGTAGACAAAAATGTTCGTTACATTAAATACCAACTTTCGCCGAAACCCTAACTAAAGAAATTTCTACTATGGGTGTCTGGCGACCTACGAGCTGGCGCATTTTTGCGCAAAAACTCAGCCTCACTGTGCAGAGGGGGAAAGCGGCCAGTGTCCTAGGAACAATGCCTCAGGCTAATTTAGGTTTAGAGAGAAAGGGGAAGAAGGAGACCTGGCTTTTGACAACATAAAAAAATGGACGAACATGGATTACGCAGCCACGCTGGCAAGAATGGCTAAGAGCAGGAGAGAGATGGCAAAGATGGTCGCCGACGTCCGTTAGGGCATGGCAAATAAAGAAGAAGAAGAATTTAGGTAATATGATGATGATTTCACTTATGATCATTTGTTTAATCTATGTTTTAATAAAACCCTAACGAACTGAACATTGGTACATTAGCTCTAATTGTGGTATCCGGGCAAAGTTCCGGATCAAGATAATCTCGCAGCTGCAGCTGATTCAATTTAGAACCAGTATTAACCAATTAGTCGGACAATATGCCTGTCATATTTGAATAATTAAGTACGATACACCTGGTTTGATACGTCGCGTTTGCAGATTGAGATCTTAATACGTTTTTTATATATTGCGGAGATTACAACAGCGGGTTTTCCGATGGCAACACGTCGCCGTAGATACCTCTTCGTAGGGGGCCCATGTTTTAGTATGAATTTGATGTGGATAATAGACGACCCCTAGGGTGTGCTCACGGGGCAGATTTTCTATACTAAATCAGTCCCGGAACTAGGAAATCTTCATTCTTCAAATCTGGAGTATTTCCTAATCTAAAATTTTGAATTTTGAATAAGTGATGTTTCTTTAGCTATTTTAAATTTGTGTAGAGTCGTTCCTATGAAGTTGGAATCGATATCTAGTCGCTAAAATACTAGAATAGATATAGCATGGGTTTTAAATAAAGTAGCCGCCTTGTACATAAGTTTAATGTTAGTTGTTCTAATCGCCAATATCATCATTTTGTATCTACTTATCAGTAGGGATAATTTAAAAATGCCTTAAATTTACATATTATGTACATTTAACATAAAAAAATCTTAGTTTTTTAAGTACATATCTAATTACTTCAAAAGATAAAGAGATTTTCCAATTTTTTTATAAAGTACCTACCTCATTATATATGTACCAGGAAATTGTTCGTAATTCGTTTGTTAATCCCATAATATTTATTACACATTATTCCTCTGATATCTACATTGACTATAACCGTTCATGGTATTTTAATCTAAGCATCAAAAGCCATGTTGAACGGAATTAGAGTCGAACTAACACAATAGTCACAATGTTATCGCATATCGACGCCGCCTAAATACTTGGTAATGATTGTTGACTTATCGATTATTGGGATTATATCTTATCGATCTACAATGTCAGTTTAACCCGAGCTTGTAGATTGCAATTTAACTGTAGATCGTCATGAATTCTTCCTTTTTAGGTATTTATAATAAGCAATAAATGTAGTTGAGTTATCATAATTTTAGACTGACATTTGGGATCCATTTGACAATAATCCCAAGAATTGGCTTAGGCACGAAAGCGACTGCCATCTGACCCAGAGGTGAAACTAGGCCTTAGTGGTAATAGTCCAGTTTCCTCACAATGTTTTCCTTCACCGAAAAGCGACTGGTAAATATCAGATGATATATCGTACATAAGTTCCGAAAAATTCATCGAAACCTCCGGATTTATCGCTAAGCTATACCAGCGCCCTTTATGGAATACCACTATATAGGTAATATTCTCATAGAAATTTGACTTAGGTATGTATAAGGTGTCAATTTCTTCACAGTAAAGTCTGTGCACAACAGTGCAATATTAAGAGCCTGGTCCGATTCTATATACCAATTCATTTACTTGCGGGAGTCGGGTTATCAAACTAAATGGGACTTGGCTGAATGTCTGTAGACATACACATGGAACGTGATCGTAGCACTAAGCTAATTACGAACTGGCTCTAAAGGCATTAGCCCAAACTAAAACATATTATATCCACCAAAGTGTGAATGTTACGTTACGTGTGAATTGTCGAGGACGTGACTCCTCATAATATGTCTTCTGAGAATATATAATAGATAGGTAATAGAATATTCCACATACACAAAAACATCTTTTTTGTCAAGCTTCATAAAAATCTTGAAAATTCAAATTCTAACACACAATACAAACACTTTAGTTTTTGTCATCAGACTAAAGTTCTGAGGCATCGAAAATAACGCGTCTACATAGAAAAGTTTGCCAATTTAGCTATCCAGATATCACTTTCCTTTCCTCATAAAAGAAACTTTGTGCTTCCGCGTAAAGTTCAATGGCCAGACAGCATAAGTGTCATCTAGTTCACCGAAACTGATGAAAGTGATGAATGGGGAACGATTAGTCTCTAGGCAACCTAGTCACGCAATGTTCAAATTGTTGAACGCTAATACCACAGAATAAAAATTAATACTAAATTGTGAGTTATGCTTGCCTAAACTGCTAATATTATGGCCATGTAGCGTTTTTTGGCGAAAAAAAGGCCAACCGTGTTCTGATCTCAGAATTTATTCCGAGAAGGATTATTTCAAAACAAAAACAAGGGGTCTGAAATGCCAAGCTGTCAACATGCTATACCCTAAACTGGTTATACCTACTTAAGGCGACAGTAGCGGTGGGTAAAATTTCAGATTCTGTCAATTTACCCCATTTCACACACAAGCGCACTGCACGCACACTACCTCACTTTACTGGGACAGGTCAGTGACCCATCATGTTTTTTTTAAGATTGGACTTTTAGTTTAGTATTGACCAGCCTCCTTTGAGGGTAAAAGCGTTCCATTGAAAGATGAAAGAGAAACAATGCATTTAATCTTGCTTTCCTTGTCTGTTCATGTCACACGTGACGTACTTACCTATTTAATTAATTTGATTGTTGACTGTTTTACTACCTAATATTGCTTTGTCGAGATACGCGTTTTGTACAATTAAAGCGAATAAAACAAGATGTCATTAAGTCAGATGTAAAATGTTATTTACTACTCTATACGGTTTTTCATAAGGTGCAAAATCCATTCAATAGGAATTTAAATAAATAAAGTTTCAGCAGGGTGGCAATTCCATTTTGGCGGATAAAGCGAAACAGAATAGTTCTATCGAACCTGCTTACAAATTTTCACGAGAATCAGTTGAGAAATGTGATCTGCAAAGGAGAACATAAAAAAGCATTTTTGCCCAAGCTGAAACGGAGACCTTTGCTAACGCTCGGCCAATGATGGTTTAGGTACACCTATAAAAAATGGTTGTCCCTGCTGTAATTTTAATATCTTTATATTTCAACGGTATAGTTTTGCCTTCAAAAATAATCAGTATAGCTAAACAATAGCGGTACCATACTACTTATACGATCACGAAATCGGTATCTGCATAACTTGATTGTTAGTAAACTAACCTGAAAAATAATCTCAAAATCACCGAAACATTTATGTACAGTCACCTGCAATAATATGTTACGTCATTAGCGCCAACTTTGCCTCCAAGGAAACTTTGCCCAAAACGACAATTTTAAACAAATTCGTTAATGTAGAAAAAATTATAATAGTTATGGCCACCCTGCTATTTTTAGTAGAAAATAGGTTATATTTCTGACAAAACTATATACCAAACTTGTGCATAACTTGACTTGGGAATTTAGAGTTTGAGCGAGTTGTCTAATATAGGGTATATTTCGGCGGGCAAAAAATTGATAAATAATGAATGCAAGTAGAAAAAATTGAGAACCCTTTGACAAATATTTCCGGGTTTGAGTTATAACACATGAAGCATAGATTATGTCTATTGAGATTTAAACTAAAAAGGCCTAAATACACAAAAGTTTTAGCGGTGGGCAAAGTAATCCGGTAATTTGGCATCTATACCAACATTGGCCACCACCAAAAACGGATTAGGGTTGTCACTTTCATCTAATTTACCCAACTTCGCAAGTAAAAGAAGGTTATGTTTGTACACTAAAATAAGTTTATAAATATATACTGTATTTAATTTGTCTTATTATCCTTTATTTAGATGTTTTATCCCGTTAACGAATGAAAAACACAACAAAAATCATATTTTTGGCCATTAAACTATTGTAACAGATTTTCTCAAAAGTGACAACCCTAGCCTTTGTAAAATGCTTAGGCGAGCCTTATTTGGAAATGGGCAAAAACGGGTAGGCAACATTGCCCAGCAAATTTATTTTTAAGTTTTTACACTTATCGCTAAGTTATTAACAGGGAATGGTAGGATTGCCCAAAACCTTTAAGTGATCCTTAGACATCATCATCATACGAGCTGTATTTGAATACCAAATTGACGTGGGCAATGTTGGCGAAAACCCCGGATATCTTTGCCCGCCCTCTAAAACGCAAAAAAATGAGTAAAAACACGATAAAAAATATTTTTTTTTCAAATAAACTGATGCGTTTGATCACAATGGACTTGCTGAGCAAAAAAAGTCATATGATGTGATGTTTTTTGAGAAATTCGTTTTAAACAATAAGCGGGCAAAGTTGGTGATAATGACGGTACCTACTCTTCGAAGGCCGCAAAAATATGTGACATGGTCTTATGGTTCTACAAATAAGATCGTGTCAGATATTTTTGCGGCCTTCGTTGTGTAACATAAATTGCAGGCGACTGTACATTTGGAATAATTATTTTATTTAGTTTCAACGAAAGTTTCA
Source organism: Cydia splendana (assembly GCF_910591565.1). Taxonomy (NCBI): domain Eukaryota; kingdom Metazoa; phylum Arthropoda; class Insecta; order Lepidoptera; family Tortricidae; genus Cydia; species Cydia splendana. The sequence continues at coordinate 7,211,627 of NC_085981.1, read as the reverse complement.
AGTTTAGTACGAAAATACTTCAGATATGCAATATGTACAAAATGTAGACCTAATCGAAATAAAACATTGCTTTTTATAGGTAATTTATAAAACATTCGATACATAGGTATACATAACAATAACTAGAGCGCTATTGGCCTGTAAGCTTCATCTCGGTCTCCAAAGCCGCAAAAACTCGCTAGTACTTAGTGCTGGTCTAGCCGTTATTTTTTCTTGAAGATTTTCAGAGAACAGCACGTACACGCATTATACATATAGACGGAACGAACCGCATAATCATTATCATTTATTCGTCGCAATCCATGGTATTACAGATCTAGGTACAAGACTTTCAGGTATTACTTATACGAATTACATAACTCTTCCTGTTAATAGGCATTATTTTAAGATAAAAGTTCTATAATATAATACAAGATTACAATTGTCATCAAAATTCATTGACGTACAGAAGTCAAATACGTTTTTAAACTGACGCAAAATGATACCAGCATAATAAAAATTGATCCCAATCAGTAAAGATGAGTCTTTAAACTTTTTTCATTTTAAGCGAGTTTTGAAGGAACATAATACTTAAATTCGACTGTAATCGTATTGTTTTAAGATAGTTTACTGCGGTTTTCAACCATTATAACAGCAAATCAAATTTAAATGAGACGCGAGCTGATATTTATGTACCCTATTTTTTGAAATACAATTTATCTACTGGTATACTTTCTCGTGTGCGTATATGATTTAATGTCAATATAATTGTCAAAAGCAAGAAAATCAAGCTGTCATTTTCATTTGAAGAAGTACACGTGTGCTCCGGTGTAGCCCCAACGGGCATCTGACTTGAAGAAGAATTTTGAGTGATGTCGTCAATGTATGGAAATTGTTCGAAAGTTTACATTTGAGATTGAATTTCTGTGTTGTCTTTGTGAGTAAAAATATAAATCGCTAATAAATTGGTAGCTGAATTATCTAGCTTTCAGAATCATACAATAATTCAATTACTGTCAAAGACAAAATTGTTTTGCTTCTGTCTCAAACGGAACTCCATATTTTGATTTTTTGATACTTTTAGTGTCGATTTGTAGAGAATAACAGCAAATTAAAAATACAATGGCATGAAGAGTCGGTACACGGTTTCTTCGTGAACAAATTTACGTGTAATTTAATGCAATTATTAAACATTTATTGAACAAATTATGGTTACAAAGTGAGGTCTAAATCGAAAACGTCATATACCGGCCCCTTAAATCCTGTTAGGTGAAAACCGCATGAAAATCCATTCGGTAATTTTTGAGTTTATCGCGAACATACAGACACACAGAGAGACAGACCGGCGGGGGACTTTGTTTTATAAGGTGTAGTTGGTGTAACTGATGTATTCTTTCCTTCCAATTGACTTCGCTACCCACTCCACGCTGTAAAATTATAATCTTCAGAAGCAGATTGCTATTGTACAAGCCTGCAATACTGAACCAAGTAACTGTTAAGCTGCCAACTCAAGTGCCAGGAAATAACCCTTATCCTGTCCAGACCGGTTATATGATGCCTACCTCATTAATTAGGTCTAACTTGAAACATGCAAAATGTGTCGTAAGCGAAAGTCATAAGGTTGCTTTTGAAAAAAATGTTGCGGGTGAAATATTAAGTTCAGAATTTGCAGGTGAGACTAATGGATATTAATAGTGGCGCGTTTAGTTTTATGTCAAGAGAGAATAATAAATTAGCTATTGTGACAGGGCCCTTATTAGGTTCAAGGGTTTATAATTTTTCAGCTGACTGTAATGTTTGAAAGGAAATGGTAAGGAAAAATAGACTTACTAGGTTTTTCTTATGCATTCTTTTATAACTCAACAACTCACAAATTTTGAAGTGAACTCATTACAATAATCCTGCCTGCCTACCTTATTCTAAAATTCACTTTAAATTCAAGAAATCGTTTTGTAAAACAATCCATCACTGCCACAGTTTCAGTTTGACTTCAATTTATTGTTTTTAATTACCAAAGTATTCATAGCCTATAAATTACTCTAAATACTCATTTTAGATCTGTTCTAAGCCTTTGGCGTGGGATCGAGGAGCAATTAAAAAGTTACGTAACAGAGCCACTTTGTTTTATAAAATTTTCAGTAGTGAATGGAAGAAATATTCTCCTTTTGAAGAAGCGGTGGTGGCCGAGTGGATCTGACACCCAATTTCAACCCGCAAGGGTTCAAATCCTGGCTCGTACCAAATATACCTTTTCATTCCGTACTAAGATTCTTTAATAAATACCTAAATGTGATTTTAATTTATGAATGAAAACGTCTGGGTGCGATGCACGATAATTAGGTACTGATAGCTTTAATTATATGATTGTAGTGATTATAGGTACTTATCATTAAAGATTTAATTAGGAAATCTCTACTAGTTACCTCCTCACACTTAAACCTGGACCTATTTTAGATGAGATAATATGCCTATATTTCGTAGGTATGCGTCTAGTTTGTATGCCGGGGAAGGACATAGGATAGTTTCATCAAGGAAATCATCACGCTACGCAGACAAAGTCGCGGGCAGAAGTTAGTGGAAAATAATTATGTAGCAGTCGCTAGTGAAAAATAATGTAGGTACAGTCCCCATCAGATATATCGGAGCGGCCGAGGCGCTCACAAATATCTGAACACGCCTCTATTGTCAAGACGTTAGAGTGCGTGTTCAGATATTTTTGAGCACCTTGGCCGCTCCCATATATCTGATGGCGACTGTACGTCACATAACCCAGTTATGCAGTTCATTTGATATCGCGAATCAAATGGACAATGACAGTTGGAATCGATACCGGTATCGATTTGCAGATTAGGTATTCAGGTCTTTCGTGATATATCACATTAGTGGCGTGTCAATCCGTTTGATTCGTTCAGGCGGCCTGGATAATAGGGTTAAGTGTAAATTAATCGCTAATTATGTATCAATTGATTCGATTATTCGTCGGTAATTAACACTCGGAATAGAAGGATGAAATTCTCAGTCTTTAAGTATTAACAGCGAAACTCTGGTTTGTAAATAGGTGGATCTTATGTCTTTATAAAGTTTACGAATGGCTGGTTAACAGAGTACCCTGTACTTAGTGAGGACCTAAGCAAAATTCTCTGTTTGTTTAAATGAATTTATGTATTATTCTTTTTTGTGCTAATAAATATTTCTTATTCTTAATCTTACACTTTTGTAATTCCCGTGAATCATCTCATTCTCATGCCACGCTTCATATACAGAAATAGGTAAGGTGCATTAGGGTAACTTCGAAAGCGGGATCATTTTGAAAATTTTACTTATCTATAATACCAGAAGCGCTTAATACTTTAGGATGGTATTCCAACTGTCCAATGTGTATTGCGAGCAGGGATCGTACATTTTCCAGCGTTTTTGGTGCACGAAGTGTTGTTAACGGAATTGGTATAAATAATTTCAACCCTAATGATTCATTAGCGTTAATTACGTTAATATTAACCTTAATTTACCATTTCAGTTGAAATTATCGATACCAATTGCGTTAACACCACTCTGCTGCACCAAAAATGCTGGAAAATGTACGATCACTGATTGCGACTCACTTTTGCTTAGTGATATAGTGAGACGCAATGACAATTATTTACCCGTAGTAATAAGTACTTACACTAATGCAACGCTTACCAAGGTATCTTGCTACTATTGCTATTTACGAAATTACCCCGCATTCCCATTGCACTATAATATAACGGGAATAGCTACTATTAAATAGTAATGTTCTTTTTCAAAGAGGATTGTTAATTTAATTGGTTAAGCTAACGTAAGACAGAATAACTCAAATTTTAGTTTTTAATGTGTCTGTCGGATGTTTGAAAGAATAACTACTTAGATCGGATTATGTAGGTATTCCGTTTTGGATGGATTTATGTCGAGATTGGAATATCGAAATTGAAAATTCGTTAGACCGGCTCACAGCTATCCGCTCAAACTAAGCTGCCTGCAGTACTGAATGAATAAATTATTACCCCCAAACAGCCCGAAACTTGTTTGGAGAGCAGGGATTCAGTCTATATTCCAGCGATAGTCTGACTAAATCTAGGACCACCCACGATGAATTTATAAATAGATCCTACATAGTAATTTGGAGCTGGTATCATGCCGTAATGATGGGTGGTTGGCGTATAAAGAGTATAATTTAGTTTGACGGACAGATAATGTAGGAGTGATTAGCTTGTAGGCCTGGTAGTTTTAAATTTGCAAGCTAATGTGTTATCTTTTTATGGCCAAATCACGTCGCTAACTACCTTACCTATAAAAAAATTGGACGTTTATGAGAAAATATCAACAAATAGGCGTTATAAAACCAAATAACGATTTACTGTCATTAGGTACAAATGGAAAATCGTCCACTTGAAATGACCAGTCTGAAGTGGGATCAAAAGTAATAGTGTCCAATGTGAATCTTGTCAAAATGTAATTGTGCTAAAAAACATTTTTAACCAAATTTGTAATCGTCGTAAATTAATTAAGCCAGAATAGAATTTTGTCCATTATAAATTAAGAGCAAAATGAAATATATTCAGTACCTACCTATGACATATTAATGTCTTGACATAAATGACACTAATATTTATTTTTATACTAAAATAAAACTTTATTTTTGAAAATAGTCATTTCTTTTTAATAGTTCCACTTTTGACTTTTGACTATGGCATTATAAACCTCTATAATCGTAAATGTACAAATTTTCAATTGGTTATGTTTTTCAGTGTACCCAAATACAAATGGACACATATTTTTCGACCTGTATCATATTTGACATTTTGACTATTGGACATAATTCTTTTACAACATTATGCTGGATGGACAATTTTCCTAGGCGATGTATTTTAAATTGTCATTTTTCTACTTTGACGTATAATTTCGATTGGACAATTTTCCATTTGTACCTAATGATAGTAAATTAATCCAAATAACAAGTACAACTCCCGGAAAACTAAAACCGGTTAACAGATTGTTTCATATTTATAAATTCTTCCTTTTTGCAAATCGTTTAAAAAAGTCGCCTTTGTCGTGCAGGCCAGGTCCATCACATTCATCAAAACGGGTTCAGTGGCTTCAGCCGCACACACACCTTCCTTATGGTTTAGGTTTTGACGTAGATAGGTAAAAAATCCCCGACCCCCTTGTGCTTGAGAGGAGGCCTGTGACCAGCAGTGGGACGTATATAGGCAATTTTTTTTTCAAGGTATAAAAAGATTACTTGCCACTGGCGATTTTTATTGATCAACCTTTGCACTTGCTTCGTACAGTCAATTTTTAATATTGATAAGCAATAGATAATAAACAAATGTGTTGATGCATATCAAAATACCTTCAGTTCGCAGAAAATGATAACGGAACGGCTTATATATGCTTTAGTGAGAACTCTCTAATATAGCTTAAGATTGGTAAGCTGGTAAGTGAAACAGCTCTACAGTAAGCTAGCAGAAATAAATTGTTTATAACACTTACCAAAACACACTTTCTAAAACTGCGAACATTTTAGTGCCAAACTTATTGTCATAATTAAAAACTCATTTCACAAAATAATGAAGAACATTAATTATTCAGAGCTGTTAAAATAATGTTTTGTATTTCAGATGAAGAAAGTGGAGTCATAAAATGATAATGCAGATTACAACAGCTTGTTATATTGCTTAAAATTAAAATGGCCATCAATTATTTCTAGACTGTCTAGTATATCTTTAGAATATTTAGATGAATATAAGACAGACAAGAATGCATAATAAAGTTTCTGGAAAAAAAAACTTTTTTGGTACAAGCTTTTATCACTAACTTTTTTGAAATTTCTTTTTTGGTACAAGCTTTTACTGACTGTTTTCATTCCACAGGCAACTACTCATTGAGACGATCCTAAGTAAAAAGTAAAAACCCGAAAAACACAATTAGCTTTCATTGTTTTAAGAGTTCTTATGGCCAGTGGCCACCTCCTGTCTCCATTGTCAGAAAAACTCGATGGTACCATCATATTTCATTGTCACCTGACTTACATATGTATGCAAATTTTCAGCTTCATCAAAAAACAGGAAGAGGGTCAAATTTAACTAGCAAGATTTGATTACACACGCACAGACAGACAACGGGACAGGTGAAAAATTGTAATGGCTTTGTACAAGCCAGGATTTGAACCCACAACACCCGGCCACCACTGCTTGCAAATAGGGTAAGCTCTAAACCAGGAGTCGCCAATTAGTTTCTTGAGGGTTTCGGTTCTTAAAATAAAATGACCATTGCGGTCCATTTAGACTTGAGTTTATTAAAAAAGCAAATATAATAGGTTGGCGGTCCAGATCCAGACCGTGGTCTGCCATTTGGTGATGCCTGCTCTATTTACACTAATATATTGCATGCATAGCACTACTAATTTTATAACAATATAAATCAAGATGCATACAAACAATGTTGCATTGTATGCTATCAAGAATCCTTTCAGGAAGTTATGATAACATTATTATACACATAATGCTTGTGTACTGTTTACTTATTATATCTATGTCTAATTTAATAGCATGTCTGCTATTATACAGAGGTACCTAATTATATTCTAGCAACCACGGTAACTATGGTTGCCATCAACTTAAAAAATATTGTTTCACTACATGGGCTGTATTATTAACTGAGTAATTGTTCAACAAAACTAGTATTTTCCATTAGTTAATCACCCGAAGCACTTTTAAATTCATATATTCTTAATTTACTATGACACCTATAATGAGTGTTACTAATGCTTTGTTAGTAAACATTCTTCTAAGTCCATTAACTGGGTATAACACTCGAGAGTAGGTAGACCAGTTGTATGAGTCAGACCATTTATGCCGAGATTTCATTACCTCCTGACCGTATGACTCAGCTCACTAAACTAATAAACAAAGGATAAAATGTCAATTTATCTCATTTCTCGTACTACTTGATAAGCGCATTATGCAGTCATTGTTGTTGTATTGGCGTACAGCCAATGGCACGTAAATCATGCACTAGCATTGTGTTGTGTTCAACAAGGAAGTAGCGATGCACTGATACATGCAATTAGCCCTTATTACCTTGATATGTTCACGAACGATGCATGACGTAGGTATTTAGCGTGGTACGAGTTATCACGTACTAAATAACTTCGACTTAACTAAAACAATGGAACGTTCTCAAAGTTCTACTTATACGAATATCGAACTTGACCACTGACTGTCATTGTCAGTCATTGATAAAACATCCGGCCGGAAAGAAAAACACTTGGCAAATGCGAATTGCCCAGCTTTGGCTTTATAATCAATGCAATACAACACAAGATAAAAAAAGAAATCGCATTAAATGAACGTTCAAATATAGAAACACCTTCACTTACGTTTTTTAACACCGCGAACTCTTGTGCACTTTATTACACTGTCCAGTTTTAACACATGTTTTGATACAGTTTGACGAAAATCACTGCTGGGTGAAATTACGATTGTATTTTGCGACAGAAAACAATGGAATAGAAAAGAAAAGACGTGTGTAGGCTGGTAGTGGTTGGATGAAATTCTTCCGCTGTCTGCTGTCGGTGTCGGTCGGTCGACTGTCAGTTTTCTGTCGATCGGTAGATGGCGTTCAATGACAATTCACCATAGACAAATACAGTATTAATCGAGACCCGATTTAATTCTCCCATTCACTATGCAAATGAATCAGCTGTCAAAAAGATAAAATGGGTAAATTCGATTTATTATGTTCGTTTCAAAAGAAGTTTTGGTATATTAAATTGAAATCATTCTTAACTTAAATTATGAGAAACTTGTATTACTGTCTAAACTTTAAAATTTCAGCTTGATTTTATCTCTTTCACTTTATGATTAAGGGCAAGTATGAAAACATACTTGAATATTATTTTTAAATTTTAGTGTGTAATATAATTTGTTACTACTGACAATTCACCAAAGTAGAAATCACCGTGGCAGAATACAATATTCCATAGTTCACTGAAAAAAAAATACATTGGGTCTTGAATAATACTATAAACTCCGCTGATTGTGTTCGCAGCGCCATCTAGCACCACATTGAGTAAGCGCAAAGCTTTCCGTCTCACTCGCTCTCATGAGCTCCGCGCGGCCGAACGGTTCAATGACTCTACCGACCAGTTTCTATTTTCTCTCTGGTTCTGTCGTCGGGTCGGCCTGCAAGCCGCAAGGGGTCTTTGTTTGCGTTTCACGTTCGCGTCGCACGGTATAGTCAGCGGCCGCGGCTCCATCGTATCGTATCCGAGACGGAATGTGCCCTCATAAGTGGAAGTGCGGGTCTCGCTCCTCTCGGTGTATGTGAGATGTGGTACAGAGTGCCGGAGTGGCGCCGTCGTCGAGTGCAAGCTGTGGCGGTGCAAGTGCAGTGAAGTGCAGTGTGCGTGGTGCGTGCGCGTGCAGCGAGCGGCTCGGCCCGGCCACGGCGAGCGAGCGCGGAGGCGGAGGCGGTGGTGGCGGGACTCGCGCGGCCATGACCGGTGACATGCCTCTGGGGAGCGCGCACGCGTTCGGGCGGGCGCTGCTGCGAGACGGGGCGCTGCCGCCGCTGGAGCCCGGGCCGCCGGCGCCGCCCGCTGCTGCCGCGCAACCGCCCGACAAGCGGCCGCCGGCGGCAGCGGCCAGCCCCGAACAGGTCATGAAACTCTACATGAACAAACTGACCCCTTACGAACACCGCGAGATATTCGATTACCCCCAAGTGTACTTCATAGGCGCCAACGCGAAGAAGCGCCCGGGACTGGTAGGCTTCCCGAACAATTGTGAATACGACAACGAACAGGGCTCTTACATACACATCCCGCACGATCACATCGCGTACCGGTACGAGGTGTTGAAGGTGATCGGGAAGGGCAGCTTCGGCCAGGTGATGAAGGCCTATGATCACAAGAAGAGAGAGAACTGCGCGCTGAAGATGGTGCGCAACGAGAAACGCTTCCACAGACAAGCTCAGGAGGAGATTCGCATACTGGAGCACCTCAGAGAGCAAGATAAAGACAACACAATGAACGTTATCCATATGTTCGACTCCTTCACCTTCCGTAACCACACTTGCATCACATTCGAGCTGCTCTCGATAAACTTATACGAGTTAATACGAAAAAACAAGTTCCAAGGTTTTTCCTTGCAGCTTGTCCGCAAGTTTTCGCACAGTCTCCTGCAGTGTCTTCATGCTCTAAACAAGAACAGGATCATACACTGCGACATGAAGCCCGAGAACGTTCTGCTGAAGCAACAGGGACGCTCCGGAATCAAGGTTAGTAAACATCAAAACAATAGACAAAATTGTTTTTTTTTTACAACGTTTTTTAAGTCGAGGGTCCGCCTACGTCCCTACGGCCTAAATCAATACGCTTTATTTTATGAACACCTGCATTTAGGGTGCGTGCGATCGCGATCAGCTGGCCGCACGCCACACCCGACCGCCCGACATCACATAACATAACCTATAACCGTTACGAACGGCGAGATGAAACAGAGACTTTCGTATTACTTCGTAACTCAGATTACATTCAATAACAGCGTATACTTTAGTAACATTCGGAGAAACGTGTCCGCATTGTGATAAGGTTTTATTACGTATCTTATTGCCGCGTTGGGCCGATAAACGTTATCTGAACGGTCGAGTCGCCCGAACTCACGTTCTATTTTCAAACGGCCCGATACATTCGGTAACTCGGTCTCTCCCCATGTGATGTGATGCTATTTACGTCAGTACACATCCGCGTAGACGTTAAAAACAAAGTTTAACAAATGAAACGCCACCCAATGTCATTGTTGCTGCAATCAACGAAATGAACGCAAAAACTTGAGCCTTGACGTTCACCAGGTAATTTTGTGAACAAAAAATCTTGACCTCAGCTAACTATGATGAGACCTGAAACTATTCATTTATTTTTCGTAATTGCCCGTTTGAGGTGGCAAAATCCATGAAAAATTAACACGGAGTAGGTTCAGTGACGTCAAATTATTATTTATTTTAATTTGCAATTTCACAGCAATTTTGTTCACCGCGATGACATAGTTACATGACGTTATTTGCTTGCAAAACGAAACATATGACGTATAAAATTAATATAGGTATTTACCAATTTGTCAATATAAACGCACGTATTTATTATAAAAACTGGTTTGCGTAGCTGTTAGATTTATAATACGTGGATATCATGTTTATTCAGGTGAGACCTAGATCGCAGTGCGATTCTATGCAACAGGTATCTTCAGTCGATAAGATAAAATGCATCATTGGGTACTGTTCGTTGCTATGCGCATGCGACTAACGGGACTAGACAGTAGACACGCCACTTACTATACTTGGATTTTCTCTCCCATTGTCTCTAGGTTAACACTTGTCTACTGACTGAGATGAAACTGCTAATAATAGCAGTTTACAAACATAAGTTTATCTGTGATTATTAAAAAAAAGTTATCTCGAATACCTTAATAGTCTCTGGTTTCATAATGTGCTTGATTTACGAGTGCCTTTGTCAAATTTAGTACCTATCTTAATTAAGAATAATATTACCATTACCACTGTGATGTGACTAACCGCGCTACTTAGCTCTTTCGCGATAACGGTACATTTAAAAAATACCAGTTTTGAATTGCCTATTTGGACATACAACAACATAAAGTCAGGATAATATGTAATAAAATATGCGAACCGTGTTAGGTGCAATGCACCCTACATTTGAAGCTTTGGCCGTGAGATAAATGCCTGAGCATTTTTATTTTTTAAACGACACATCAGGTTTTATCGAATGCGCGGCTGGCCTATACATTTTAAAAAAGTCCGTTGCGAATGTTGCGATTCGAAAAGGTTATAGACAAAGTTACGTGTTTTTTTTTTAGTGCATGGGTATGCATTACAGGTCTGCCGCGTACAATATCGTGTCAGCTCGAAAGCAGTCAACGTTAGCTATTTCTGCCATGCCATGTCGGCATTTTGCCTTTACCTCCGCGATCCGCCTGTCACGCAAGGCTTTAAACATTCAAACTAATCCCTGAGGCCGACTGAAATGTAACGCTAGAGGTTTTCATGTCGCGAAATTTAATCCAACACGGTAAACTGTTTTCAGAATGGTACCGATCATTAAGTAGTTTGTTTGACAGACTGGAGTTAACAATTTATTGCAGACTGATAACTATTGCGTGTCTGTTGATTAGAAGCCATCATAACTGTCTAGAATGGACGGTTTAGCTTGATAAATATTTTATATACAAGCCTAAGACAGGATATTAATTCCACTCGTAACTGACTTACAAACTACAAGTTCAATTAAAGCCAGTTTTCGATTCCTCGTCTTCCAGCGGTCGCACTTACTTTAAGCATGAAACTTTTGCAAGTTTTATTACATCAAAATAGTAAAAACTACCGTTAGCAAAAAGATAAACAGCTAAAAGCCTATCCACACAACCCGTATGAAAATAATCACCGAAACCAACACAGAAACAAGGTGTTTCACAAACAGTCGCCGCAGGATATGAACCGGCCTCGAGCGACCACCTGTACTAACTTACCAACCCGTCCCGTTTCATTCCCATTGCATGCACTTGCACCAGTTGCACCAGTCTAAAGTAATCCCGGGATCCATGACAACTATGTGTAATAATGTTTGTATTTTATACTGGTCCACCTGAGCTTTTAACTCGCTCACGCTCGGTAGGCTATTGTAATGACACCCCAGGTAGTTTATAAGTAAAACCGGGTGCAAACAGGGTCCCGGCAAAAACTGGCACACCCATAGACAATTCGCGAACTTTTTAAACGGCTTAAACGACAAGCAATTAATGATCAAATCATAGATTAAGGTCGGAGTAAGCGGAACAATTGTGTAGGCAAAAAATAGAGTAATTGTTAATTAATAAAGTAGGCTTTTGTTTGCCGGCAATTTCACTGCAAGCTAAGACGGCGGACGTTTTCGTTGATTTATTTGATTCCAATTCCAAGCCTTGTAGGTATTATTTGTTTTTTTTTTTATCTCAGGCATTTAGTCGGAGTCGCGATGTTTTTGACCAGTCTCCAAAAAAGGGAAGGTTCTAAATGTGTTTACGGCCTTTTTTATTTTGATAATATTGACTTGGACATCCGTTAGCTAAAATCATATTTCAAACATATAATAATCTTTTTAATAAACCCCCGACACCAGCCAAATAATTTTTAAATACCTATTCATTAACTTCTTCTAACAAAATTCTAAGTGTACACACGGGAGAGTTGTGTTAATTTGAGAAGGTTCAGATTACAAGGTTGTATCTTCTTATTTTCTTTGTTAATTGACACACTTTGAAGGCGCTCGCTCTAGCCGTTTATTTGGCTCGAAAGACCGCTTTGTTTTGGGTAAAGAAATTGGGCGAAGAAAGAATTTCACGACGGCTCTACGCTGCCTTTCTGATTAGTTTTTTTGCAAACGTCATGATACGATTTCTCCGTTCTCATTTATAATTTATTCAGTTTCAAAAAACAATTGTAATATAACCTTACCTACCTACCTATTTAACATTAAGGTAAATCCACGCCGCAGTTACCTTTTATGGACCAACACTGCACAACACGGTAACATTATAATAACTTATCTAGTTACTTAGAGCCACTTGCACCATCCACTAACCCGAGGTTAACCGTTTAAACCTGTATTTACCATTGTTAACAGTACAATTTGACATTGTGTTAACGGCTTAACCGGTTAACCCCGGGTTTGTAGAATGGTGATTGGCGCTTTACTGTTGCATATTGTTGCTCCACAAAAGTTAATTGCGGCGAGGATGCACCTTTAGATCGAAATTCTTAGCAATTAATTTGTTTTAGGAAAAACTGTTTTTGAAGGTTCCGTCACACAGGCGCGTTCTCGAAGTGTGACGGAGCCTTATTTCACCTCTAAATACGTCAACACCTCATTAACCACTCACTGGTGGATGACAGTTTACTGGTTTTCGCATCGACCATTCACGGGTTGACCGCCACTTGAAGGGAGTGTTACTCGCATTTCCTCTACAGATATCTACTCTATAGATACAGATAAATCTTCCTTGTAAAGAAAACAGATTTGCTAACATCCACATAAGACAAACTCATAAATTTAAAGTACCCATCTCACATCTTGAATAAACATTTAAGAGCGCTCTTACAAGAAAAGTCGAAATAATGCAAAATTGATGATACTAGTCGACGAAATTCAGGACTTTGCGCTCATTATTAGAAACAATGAGTACTTGTTCCAGTAAAAGCGTCTTCTTATCTTTATAAATATCGTTGTAAATATTAGAAAAAGGACTTATTAAATTAGTAATGATTTTTTTTCTAATGGTCGTTTTCGAAAAACCCCGTGAAGCACTGAATGGCGAGCTCTTATTTGGAAATGTTGAGAATTTTACTCTGCTAAACCTGGCTATTTTGTATTACTAATACCCTGTACTTTAGGCATATCAAACTATATTTTTCCTACATACCTTTGAGAAAGAGAAAATCAAAGTAAAACGAACTCGATTTTCTCTCCGAAACAAGTGTCAATTCCTACGAAAATCTACTTAATATCGAAGTCATTTTCATACTCAAGCAATCTGCAACGTTTGCTTATACTGTTGGTATACATTAGTGTTTATGAAATTCTACTATAATTTTTTGGCAATTTTTTGAAAACTACTCTATATTACCGATGACGCGCGCTGCGCCAGCTCAGTGCCGCGGCAGAGCTTGTAGAGGCAGGACGTGTGTCGGTCGGCTCCGCACATTTTCAACGGCGACGACGAGGTTTTTTATCATTGTGTGCGGCGGGCGCCGTGTAAAACGCTATACTGTGTGCGTGTAAACCGCAACGAGAGACTTTGATCCTAGCACTGTTTTTATAGTATTATAATTTATAATTGTACAGTTTAATAAACTACCGGACAGGATTAAAAATATTTGAAACGACCTGACATTCTATATGTATTTATTTGACTCGAGATAGTACTCAGGGTCTGATGATGGAGCCGGAAGGTGGTCACCGGTACCAATCAACCATGCAACTAAACCACTTCGTGTTTAGGCTCGTTTTATTCATCTCAACAAGATCTTTGACACAAGATAGTACTCAGGGTCTGATGATGGAGCCGGAAGGTGGTCACCGGTACCAATCAACCATGCAACTAAACCACTTCGTGTTTGGGCTCGTTTGATTCGGCTCAACAAGATCTTTGACTTAAGATAGTACTCAGGGTCTGATGATGGAGCCGGAAGGTGGTCACCAGTACCAATCAACAATGCAACTAAACCACTTCGTGTTTAGGCTCGTTTTATTCGTCTCAACAAGATCTTTGACTTAAGATAGTACTCAGGGTCTGATGATGGAGCCGGAAGGTGGTCACCGGTACCAATCAACCATGCAACTAAACCACTTCGTGTTTGGGCTCGTTTGATTCGTCTCAACAAGATCTTTGGCACAAGATAATACTCAGGGTCTGATGATGGAGCCGGAAGGTGGTCACCGGTACCAATCAACCATGCAACTAAACCACTTCGTGTTTAGGCTCGTTTGATTCGTCTCAACAAGATCTTTGACACAAGATAGTACTCAGGGTCTGATGATGGAGCCGGCAGGTGGTCACCGGTACCAATCAACCATGCCACTAAACCACTTCGTGTTTAGGCTCGTTTTATTCGTTTCTATAAGATCTTTGACACAAGATAGTACTCAGGGTCTGATGTTGGAGCCGGAAGGTGGTCACCGGTACCAATCAACCATGCAACTAAACCACTTCGTGTTTAGGCTCGTTTGATTTGTCGCAACAAGATCTTTGACACAAGGTAGTACTGAGGGTCTGATGATGGATCCGGAAGGTGGTGACCGGTACCAATCAACCATGCAACTAAACCACTTCGTGTTTGGCTTCGTTCGATTCGTCGCAACAAGATCTTTGACACAAGTTAGTACTCAGGGTCTGATGATGGAGCTGGACTGTGGCCACGGGTACCAGTCTACCATGTAACTGAACCACTTCGTGTTTGGGCTCGTTTGATTCGTCACAATAAGATGTTTGACACAAGATACTACTCAGGGTCTGATGATGGAGCTGATGATGATAGACAGGTACCCGTCGCCACCTTCGCGCTCCATCATCAGACCCTGAGTACTACCTTGTGTCAAAGATCTTGTTGAGATTAATAAAACGTGCCTAAACACGAAGTGGTTTAGTTACATGGTTGATTGGTACCGGTGACCACCTTCCGGCTCCAACATCAGACCCTGAGTACTATCTTGTGTCAAAGATCTTGTTGAAACGAATAAAACGAGCCTAAACACGAAGTGGTTTAGTTGCATGGTTGATTGTTACCGGTGACCACCTTCCAGCTCCATCATCAGACTCTGAGTATCACCTAGTGTCAAAGATCTTGTTGAGACGAATCAAACGATCCTAAACACGATGTGGTTTAGTTGCATGGTTGATTGGTAATGGTACCTTCCAGCTCCATCATCAGACCCTGAGTACTGTCTTGTGTCAAAGATCTTGTTGAGACGAATCAAACGAGCCCAAACACGAAGTTGTTTAGTTACATGATAGACTGGTACCCGTGGCCACCTTCCAGCTCCATCATCAGACCCTGTGTATCTTCAGTGTCAAAGATCTTGTTGAGACGAATCAAACGAGCCTAATCATGTTACTACATGGTTGATTGGTATCCGTGACCACCTTAATCATCATCAGATCCTCAGTACCAGTTCGTTTTTAAACCCTCGTTGATACAAACTTTACAACCTATAGGTACCAAATGCAATGACGAAACATGTAAATAAGCGAGTAGGTACCTATAATTTCTTTCGAGTAATATACCTTCATAAGTACGAGTATGGGGCTATTCATAAATTACGTCGTTTCAAATGGGAGGAGTGGGGGGGGGGGGGGGGGTCTGGACATCGGATGATGGTAACATGACGTAGGAGGAAACAGATTCATCCGAAGCTTGATTTTTGGATGATTTGAGGGGTGGGGGGAAGGGGGGTCAAAAATCGTCAAAAATAGATGACGTAATTTATGAACAGCCCCTATGTACATTTGCACTGCATTTAGTATTTTCGTACTTACCAAATAACAGTTTTAGAACTTTAAAAGTTAAGTACAGTTAGTGTTGTTATGGTTGATTTCAATATGCTTCGCGAAGGATCAAGAATGTTTAATCCATCATTGTAGTGCGAGTGTGGTAGAAGGGATCGCCATACTGAGCTCGCACGGCCTGCCGCAGCGCGTAAAATACCTAAACTCGCTCAACGCCGAAATGTAATAGCGCTCTTAAAGAAAATAATCCAGGTTTATAACGCGAGTGTAACAGTAATAAAAACGAATAAAGTTAATGTGTATCTGTACAGACGCCATCATATATATCAAAGTGGCCAAGGTGTTTACAAATATCTGAACAAAGCCTCTAGTATCAAAAGCTACATCAAATATTTTTGAGCACATTGGCTGCTCTGAATATCAGATGGCGATAGTCCATTTTATTATACGAGATATAAGACATCCGTATGTGGAGCGTAGGACTAAGGTAAACGTACTGGTGCTCGACGCGGTCCCAGTACATGTCATCTTGAAACTTAAGTCATTGTCAATAGAGGTGACAGCAAGGTGTCATCTTATTAGCATTTCGAGCACTAGTACGTTTATATGTTTTATTTACAATTACTCTAAACGGTCCCATTACTTAACGGTTACGCTAAAGATAATGTCTGTTGTGAAGTAAATAATCTCCGTGGCAATGCAATTTTGTAACAATGCTTCTTAATATGAGGTTAAACAAATTGTTCATATACGAGTATATGCAATATGCACTACACTTAGTTTAGGGTTTTATTTCGAATAAAATGAGATAGAAAACTGATATTTATTTTTATTAAATGATGGCCTGCGCTTTTAGCTTTCGCTTTCGCTACGTTAAGTGCATTTTGCGTAACTACGGGTATCATTTACTTCCAAGAGAAAATGATATATATATAGCAATATATAGAATTATAGATATACATCTACCTAAGTCCCCATTTCGCTAAACATGAAAACATTTTTCATTAAAGGCTCCGTCACATAGGCGAGTTTTGAAGGCGGCGCGTGAGCGGGGCGCGCCGCTTTTACATATAAAACGCTCACGCCCCGCCCGGAAAACGCGCCTGCGCCACCTTTAAACCATCTATAAACTATACAAATTAAAACTAAACTAACATAAAAATAAAACTACTTAAAATTAAACTAATACATAGAAAATATAATATATGTATACATGTATACCAACCTATGAAAGGTCCCCCGGGTTTATTTATTATTATTTTTCATTTATTAAGTATTCCAATACACAATTTAATATTTTCGCCTGACTAGGGAAATAACCACATATCTTTGTTAGCCGCAGCGGGCGGTAAATGCTACTTACAGGTAGGGTGACGTAAAATAGGTCTTTTTATACACATGCTAATTGCCAATGTAACCTTTTTTCAATTCCGTAGGGATCTTGAAACACATTTTTTCCATTAACATGCCAACCAAAAATATCAGTTTCAATAAACCAATGGTAAGCAAGCAACCATAATAGGCATGCCACAGTAAATTGATTATAACGTTATGTACTAATGCTAATAATCGTATTCGTAAGCTAGCAATAAAATACGTAATATCACGTGTGAAACGCATGTTAAAAGCTGAATCACTAAACCTGTAAAAAAATTATTACATACCTATATCGATCCTATTGTCCTATTCTGACAAGATGATTTCAATAGGGTATTATCCTGTATTTAAAATAAATTATTTTACACCGTGCATGAAATAAAGCACCAGATAATTATTAGAAAAACACAGATAGGAGTTATTTTTAAACACAAGTTCTATTTAATAAATCGGATAGAAATATAAAAAGTATAAAAAGTAAATTCCATATTAGCAAATCGTTTTGAAAGTTTTAAAAAAGTAACTAAAACTAAAACTAGTAAAGTAAGATTTGACTAGTAGGAAAATACCCTATTGTAATGTTAGTTAATTGTGTTTTTAAAGATAATTTATCGTCATTGGCGCTTAAGACATAAAGTCTCTGAAGATACTTATACTAGTGGCTCTGTGAGCTGTAGACCTCGCGAGCAGAGCTTTAAATAACATGGTGCTAAGAGCTTTAAATATAGTAAATTAAAAAAAAAAAACAACACTAAATTTATGTGAAAAAAAATACAAAAAGTTTCAAATATCCCAGCATACAATTACTGGGGATCGAACCCAGACCCTCTGTGCAAACAGAAAAAGCGAACGTTTACAAACTGAGCCAAATAGTTCTTAGATGGGTTGACGAAATTTAGCTACTCCTTCTCAAATTAAAATTAGTTAAAATTAAATACCTCAATACCTCCGAAACCAGCGAAATAAATTTTATGAATTTTTGGCCATTTAATCTATAAACATATCTCAAAAAGAAAACACTCGTATGGTACCGATACCACTATTTGTTTAGGCGCGAGCTATCACGACTCCGCCATTTTAAAAAAATTCAAAAAACCGGACGGACAAAAAAAAATTATTTAGACATAGAATCCAGTTACAAACTTTCACGAGATTCGGTTAAGAATTGCGACCTGTAGAGGAGAACATCCGGACATACAAAAGCAAAATGCTCCAGTCGAAACGTAGACCTTCGCTACGCTCCGGTCAATTAAAAATCGGTAAAAATGGCGTTTTAAATGTTACTCATACTCATACTCATATATTTTATTGCGTTTCATGTGTACAGAGGATCTTATAATATATATGTCGTAGTCAGATCGTATAATCCGCCGTATTACATTACGGCTAGCCGTTATCAAAAACAGGGGCGTTTTGAAATGCGGCGGTTCGACGATTAGCCGGATTGTCATTGCGATACGTTCTTCAATAAGGCGGCCAACGTTTAGCCGCATCGTACTACTATTTTAGATTGTAGAGTGACCAGTTCTTTCGGTCGCCTACGTAACCGGAGTTTGACAATGTTTGCAATTTAATTTATTTTTACCATGGTCCCACCGCACTACATGTGTTTATTTTCCAAAACATTTCCTTCGCAACTTAAATAGACGGAGCCCCGCAAGCGGGGCTCCTATTTCTGGGCGGTTTGCCCTTCGGGCATCTGAAGCTACCTAACGAACCTAACCTACTTACCTACCTACGCTTTTTTCCCCAAAGTGTAATGTTTTCACGGACGTCTCACTAAATCAATAGGTAGGTAGGTTAGGTTCGTTAGGTAGCTTCAGATGCCCGAAGGGCAAACCGCTCAGAAATAGGAGCCCCGCGAAGCGGGGCTCCGTCTAGTTAAGTTGCGAAAGAAATGTTTTTTGAAAAGAAACAGTCCGACGAACTCCAGATTTGATGGACACCCCAGCGTTTGTCAGGCAGCGCCACGGGTGTTAAAAATGGGAACTAAAAACTATCAAAGCGGCGGCTAATGACTCGCTGTATTACATTACGGCTAGCCGTGTTGAAGAACGTATGGCGCCGAATACATTCCGGCGGATTCTCATTCAGCCGCATTCAATCCGGCTAATCGTTAAACCGCCGCATTTCAAAACGCCCCTGTTTTTGAAAACGGCTAGCCGTAATGTAATACGGCGGATTATACGATCCGACTGCGACATATATACAGTCTCAACATGAACCCTGCAAGGGTATAGCAACATAAACTACTAAAACAATTAAATATTGATAACAGTAGGTATTTCTAAATAACTAAAACATCTAATTCTCACTTAAAAAATCCTGTATACAATAATATGCTTTACCCTAATCTTCCTAAGGCCCAAGGTCCTACCTAAAGTACTTATTCAGTTCGATGAAATTTAAATCATATTCAATTGGAACAGAGTCGCATTTGTTTTGTTTCGTTCAATTTTAACAAATCCAAAATCAACTCTATTCCCTGCACTAAAGGTTCAAATTTCAGAGGCAAATTCTGGATTTTTCATTTGTATGGCTGGGCCTTAGGAGGCTATCGTATGTCTTCCGGATCGACACATTGTTATCCCAGATAACCCTAAAACCAAAAAATCTTACCCCAGGATTTCATATGATTTTTCGATATCAATTAGCAACTACAAAAAACCCAAAAATATATATATAAAGCGGTGTTAAAATAACACCTGGTCGGGCTAAATGGGTTAAGATGATTACATAATGACATAATATATTGAACAACATAACTACCTACTAAAAGATATGTGCAAATGCAGCGTGCATTATGTGAATCGTGCAGCGATTTCAATGTACTTCATACAAAATGTATGGGAGAATTGCTATAATACCCACGATGTCCATTTAAATATGACGTGGTCACATAGCGCAGTGACTGACATAGACTTCACTGACTCCCAAAGAGGAAGAGAAAAATAACAAATTGCTATTCATAATATCCGTTTCTCCATTCAAAATAGTTTTTACCCGCCTATTGTCTATGCGTCGTGACGTCACAATTCCATAGTTCGTTTTAATTAGAGGCCGCAGGGCTATTCTTTTTTTTCCCTTGGACTTGATTGACCGTGGCCTCACCTGTTATCTATCCAATGCCACTCCATTGTTATTAAGGCGTTAATTTGTTTCCAGAGGGCAGGAGTTTTCATGTTTCCCAAATAGTGGGCACATTTCCCGTGCCCACTAGTTGGAAAACATGGAAACCCCTAGGGGGAGATGTTTCTAGGGGACGTAGCAAGACGGTAAAAGGAGGGCACTGATTTTGATTTTTAGTTTTAGTAGTAGGAAACTAGAGAGAGGGAAGGAAAAAAATTGGCACCAAGAGGGATCGACGCAAAAAAGGTTGTGAAGCACTGCTACGGCTGGTAGGTACAGTAGAATAGAATATAAATATGTTTATTCTTAAACACAGACGAGACAATTATACTTAAATATAAGATAAAATATTGTAAGAAGAAAGTGCCACGTAAATCACGTAGACACACTGACAACCTGGAAAAGTGATGATCTTAGTGATAGCATACAGGAAAACAAAGCTCAATATTTTAAACAATAATCCCTTTTCCAGGCCTCACTAATCTACGAGGTTTTCCCAAAAAATCCAAATACCTACATATACATATTCCAATTGATCCAGCTTTGATGATTCATTTGAAGACAAATCACATTTCCCAAAATTCCAATCAATTTTGAACTTTAAATCGGAATGCTAAAGTTGAAATTCTATCGGCGCGTATGTGGTCGATAAATCGTACTAAGCCTGGAAAAGGGTAATACTATAAGGACCTTCGAGCAACACGGAAGGGAGGCGGCATTCGCACTATTTTCCCCTCTGCCGAGGTACAAGATTAGCGCGTCAATCTAATCTAGCGCGGGTAATAAAACTAGTTGCACTTGGATTTTTCACTAGACCGAGTCCAGACGCGCGCGTGAACATTGCTGCACAAAAATGCCTGTTTGCTCGGTTTTTTGTTATAAAAAGAGGTCGGGGACATCAAATTTACAAAAAGAAAGTGTTACATTTTACATGTAATATTTTTTTTACATATCATACGTTTAATTACATTCAAACACAATTATTATATTTTAGTCTCATGTAATTGTTGGATTTATCGATTTCGCTCGCTCAGTACAAATTGCGGATCGGTCGAGCGACAAATCCGACTTCTCATCTCTCAGAATACAATACATACTTCAACGAAAATGTGTTAGTGTGCGTGTTGTGACACTTGTCACTCGTCCGTACACAAAAAGAGATCGAGGTTTGCAAGATTTGTCTTTGACGTGTGTCATTTTCTATGTATTTGTGTCGTCATTACAGATTGGATTTTGTATGTAAGTATGTGAGAAGTGCGACTGTGTGCACCTTTCCCCCCGCGAAAAATGGCAGAAAGATTTGTACGGTGAGATATCGCTTGGGCCCCTCCCTTCCGATGTGTCGGAAGCCGGTGTTGCTCGAAGATAAGGACCAATCTTCAACCGCCCGACGATTTAAGGAACGTCAACATGCTTATTTGTAGTTACTGCATGATTGCTAACTACACATACACAGTCAATATAAAAGCCGCATAACGATATGATCACAGGCCTTGTCACACCAGGTGTTTCACCTCGCTATAAGTACCCCTGCAGGATTCCTAGCATTACGTATGTGCAATGACTCGTTACTCTATAGACTTCCTATGGCTGATTAGCAGGAAACGATCATTACTAGAGCATTTAAAACATTCAGATACCATGACACATGAAAAGGAAATATGATTTGTCTTTCAAAGGGACTTATTTCTCTATGAAATCCATACAAAAATGAGCCCTTTTGAAAAGACAGTCCTCGTTTGTGAAGCTGGTTAGAAAAAAAGGATCTTACATCTGGTGATTACGTTCGCCGATCTATAGGGATAGATTGAGTATAAACATATGGGAAATTCGTAAAATAACAGTGAAAACTGCTGCATTTAAGATCCTATCCCTTAACACAATTGGAAAAAACTCGTCGTTATGGCTATAGAAGTTTGTACGGAAGTTAGAACCAGCCCTGACAGTTATGACCGGTACACACCGTGTAATTATCAAGCTTGATTGATTACTTATAGGATGTATACATGTGTAATTTGCTTTACAATTAGTTGAATCGTTTACAGCATTAAGCGTGGCGAAAGAGTTTTAAGGTACTGGTACTACTGGTTTGTGTATGTGGATGCTTATATGGCTTATCAAATCTAATATTATATAGTTACTCGTACTTACGCAGCATGTCTCCGGTTTTAACAAATGAAACAGGGAATATTATAACGAATTATTTTTTAATTAGTTATCTTAAGAATCTAGGATTTAAAGTCAGTCAGTCAGTCAATGTGGGCCTCCCCACATATATTTCTTTTACTTACCCCGGACTGGTATATATTTCTTTTAGTTGCGAAGACAGTCATGTCATAGGTGGAGTTGTTCCTTACTCGTGAACGTTTTCTGTTTTGTATAGGAAATGTTCTCGCTCGAAAATATTTCCCATAGGAAACGGAGAACGATCTCGAGAACGGCACAACTCTAGTCATAGGGCTAGAACTCTCGTATTTGTATCTCGCTTCGACACAGAAAGGAACTTTATGCTCTTCCGACCTTCGGTATGTGGAGTATGTATACAAACGCAAAAGTTAGAAGCGACGAAAGAGCTTGAATAGGCTTTCCGGCAGTGACCTTATGTCAACAATCAGGATTTTTACTTTTAACTACATTAATTGATACCTCATCAGTCATCACACTTCACCTTCAGAACATCAATCATCACATCATCTTAAAAAATACTAAACAAATACATCAACATCACTTTCACATTTTCCACTAGATTTCATCACCAGTTCCAAAACGAATTTATTACAATTAATTTGTATTTGTTGCTATTACCCACGGGCCTGAGGCGGTTCTCGACTGAATTGAATTTTCAAAGAGCTTCGCTTAACCTATTAAGAAACTTAGACAACTGGGTTCATAAAGTCTACTGAGCGCGATGTTAGTGGCATGCTAAGGTGTCTATATAACTCTGAACTCCAATTAGGCATGGTTGTAAGGAATATAAGGATCAAATTATTCTAGAACCGGGAAGCAGACGAGTAGGTACAAGAGCTGTGTCGTGAATAGATAATGGTTAAGTGATGGATCATATATTACATCATTAGAAATGTAAATGGAACAGGAATTTAGGTTGAGTTACGATATTATAATATAATACTGCTAGATATGGTTAGAGTAGGATTCTCCGGAATCAAAAGCCAGCTTTGTGCTTCTAAATTTATGTTATTTTATTTATTTGTATGTACTACGAATTTCGTATCGATCGTAATTTTGATCTCAAACTTTGTACCTTAAATTTGTCCGTTACATCCGCCTTTGTACATTAAATCCGCCTTACCTGCATGTATGAGAAGTTGCGTTAGAAACTAAAAAAAGGATGCGATATATGTAGGAACTGAATACAATACATCTAACACTATCTTACATCCAAAGGTGATGTCCGAAAAGCACGTGTTATAATGACGAAGTAAAGAAACTCTCTAGGTTATGATATTCTGTAACTAGGCCCCAAAGGATGCTTTGGAGACTGAATCCTAAAAAGAAACTACCCTATCCTATGTCTTGTTAACATCTGACGTATGTAAATTACATGTAGTATGGAGAAATAGATGGAAAACTACATTTAGTTAAAAATGGTGAATTGTAATGAAATAATCAAAACCGGACAAGTGCGAGTCGGACTCGCCCACCGAGGGTTCCGTACTTTTTAGTATTTGTTGTTATAGCGGCAACAGAAATACATCATTTGTATCACTGTTCATGATATACAGCCTGGCGACAGACAGACGGACAGTGGAGTCTTCGTAATAGGGTCCCGTTTTTATTTTTTGGATACGGAACCCTAAAAAAGGAAAAATATGTCACAACTATTTTGTTTTGTCTAATTATAGAAATAAATTGATGTCAATATATCAGACAATGTGATTATGCGTTCATTGTCTCTTTACATTTCGAGATAAGATTTTAAGTAACAGAATACTTGTAACTTGTAATGTTTCAAAGCAATAAGTAAACTTCACCATCTTCCTAAAGCGCATTTTCACAGAACAAACCGTCCAAACGTCAAAGAGAACGGTAATTCTAAATCCTTCGATAAAACACTTCTCGGAATCAATTTGAGGAGATCTCAGTTCTTAGGAAAACCAGTATTTCAGGACCTAGATTCTTATAAACTATGAGTAAATTGTGAGTGCTCTTATACTGGTTTTATATTAGCTTTCACGATTGGAATACACCAGGAACATGGCGAGACAAGCCCTTGGGTTGTCGGATAATAATAAGATAAAATTGGGTCATACGCCCGACGACGGCTATCGATTTAGACATCTTACACCACTCGTCTGATTGCAGCCTAACCTTTCTTTGCTTTTGTAACGACAGTTTTGTAAAAGGTAAAACTAAATGGAAGGAAGATGAATCGATTTTTTTGCGATTTCAAGAAAAGTCTACAAAAGGATTTGAGACACTAGATCAGGAGTATTCCAGCCAAGAGAATATACTCAAACGAAGTTGTAGCCCTGACAAATATAAGAAGAAAGTAATCATAAGTAAATTGAAGAGGTTGAAGTCGAAACATTAATGCCAGGGTGTGTTCGTCAATCAGTCAGTTTTGAATAGGTAGTTTTCTTTACGTACACGGGTGGATTTCAAAATCCTGCGAAAACTTATGGTTCGGTCTTTATAAAAAAAACTAGTAGGTTGTGCGAGTTGCAACTTTTTTATAAATTTTTAAGAACTATTATCTTCATGTTCCTTCAATTACCATCTCCAATAACTTAATAGTTTTTTTTATATAAAATGTTTTATGTGTCTAAAATCATCACCGTCTACCGGAAAAATCTGAACCTTATTGTTTGCAGTGAAAATTATAGCATACCTATCGTACGATTGCGATTTTTCTTTTACTTATATCTTTTCCATGTTGTTGTTTAACACATGGGAAAATATGCAATAATTCCTTCACCGAGAAAGTACATTTAAAAATATTTAAAATTTTGTCACGAATATTCGTCAACACCGTCATGGTAATGTCAATGATGTAATGTCCGTGTATGAACAACGAAATACCGCTAAAGGTCCTTGCCCTATTTTTCACTTTAATATAGAATGCCAAAAATGATTTCACTATAAAGTCACATCATTGAATCGTGAGAAATATTACGAACAAATTTGTAAAACGTAGTTTGTCACAACAGAGCATCATCACCGTTATGCTTTGGTTTAAAAAAGTTACAAATGATATATTAGAAATAATTATTGAAATGAATGGCAAACTACATGAAGTTTATTGTGTAGCATAGACATTAACTACTATTATTCGTATTCTAGAAATAAAAACAAGAAACTCTCAAATCGTCAACACCATACCCATCATCACCGGGAAAAAATGACGACCGGTGATGATTTCATGTGTATGGTGATGACGGTTCTCAGAAACTTTTCTAGTTATTTTGTTATAATTCATTATGAAATTAAGCTGTATGTTTGAAAAACGTTCTCTATGTCTTCTAACACTATACAATGTCTACCTTATAAATGTAGAATAAATGTAGAAGAAGATATGACTATTTTTTTCACACTAGAGGATGGTTAGTTTTAAATAACATTTTGACTGAAGTAGGCCAAATTTAGGTCACTTAGAACTTAGAACATACAAATGTTTATTTTTTATTATCTAATAATGTAAATCGTGCAACTTAGAGTCAGTAATTGCATGTTATTCGTGTTAAAACAAAGTAATAGTATTTAAACAAGCAACATATATTAAGTTTTAAGCGACCATAGGCTACGGTACTGGCTCACTATCGTAATGGCCTTATGTTTTTTGATAATATTATATTAATTGATGTATATAATTACAGCAATTAATAATTATACCATTGGGTAGTCACCGGACCCAATACCTAACATTTTGTAACTTATGACATGCATTACAAGTAGGGGTCTTGCAACTTATAAAACACTGATTATATATTAATGTTTAGCTATTAAACAATATATATATGGATTTAAATCATTATAGCTATTTTTAAAGTTAATTTATAAAACAACAAAAATACAAACTTATGCAATGAATCAAATTATCAAAAAAAAGTAATATATCATAAAAATTAAGCTCACTGGTAAGCCAGCAATTTTATAATATGATATAAATACCAAATTATGCAGTAGATAAAAGAAGATGCGGGTTTAAACTGATAATAAGAGTACAATATTGTTAATATGATTTAACATTGAAAAAACCCAAAAAAATAAATGAATACATAAATTGCCTATTTCGGAATATAAATTATTTAAAATTATACAATAAAAATACTTGTTATATATTTATTTATATGAATAAAATGTATTTTTTATAATTTTCTAAAAATAATTTATGTAGCTAGTCTTATGTTCAAAAACATGTTATTTGTAATGTTTATTAAAGTTCTAAAGCCTTACAATTAAAAAAAGTTTTTGTTTTTTTAATACGTTTTTAATACATATATAAATTAGTTCCCAAATCGTCATTACCGTACATGCAGTGTCATTACCGTCTATAAAAGAGTCATTACCATATCATGATTGTCATCACCATCTTGCGTTTTTATTTTCCGAAAGCGATAACTTCAAATATAAGCCACAAATGATTGTATAAATACCATAAATATCCTCAATATACAGCCCCCTATTACTTTACCCAGCTAGAATCGTGTTAAATTAAACATTAAAAAAAAAAATTGTATGGTGAAATTTTTGGTGATGAAATCCACCCACACAAGTCAACGTGATAGGTAAATAAAAACGATGCACTCGTATGTAAACTAAGTTTAAAAAACCGGGCAAGTGCGAGTCGGACTCGCGCACGAAGGGTTCCGTATCATAATGCAAAAAAAAAACGGAAAAAAAAAGCAAAACAAAAACGGTCACCCATCCAAGTACTGACCACTCCCGACGTTGCTTAACTTTGGTCAAAAATCACGTTTGTTGTATGGGAGCCCCATTTAAATCTTTATTTTATTCTGTTTTTAGTATTTGTTGTTATAGCGGCAACAGAAATACATCATCTGTGAAAATTTCAACTGTCTAGCTATCACGGTTCGTGAGATACAGCCTGGTGACAGACGGACGGACGGACGGACGGACGGACGGACGGACGGACGGACGGACAGCGAAGTCTTAGTAATAGGGTCCCGTTTTACCCTTTGGGTACGGAACCCTAAAAATGTTTATAAACATGAGTTATTTTTAACTTAAGCAGGGTCAAAAAGAGCTACAACATGAATAAAACAGTAGTTTTCTATAGAGTGCCTACCACAGTACGGTTGAGGTTTTTTGTATAAGTGACACTTGTAAAATGATTATTAAACTATGCTAATGATTAACGTAAATAATCGTGCCCCAAAGTACCTCCAGTAGTCCTTATATGTATATAAGGACGTGTTTGTTACGTAATACATACATACTAGTTTAGTTCTAGTTGTATTTCTTGTAAGCCTGTCTGGATCTGTCTCTGTTGGGTTGCACGATGAATCTCTCTCTACCACTCAGTATCAACTCCTATAATGTTTCTACAATAACGTTTGTAAACTTCGGCACTGTTTGTCTTCTCTGTAGTCCATCCGATGTATCTTTTGATGTAGTGACTGTTTGTTGCCATAATAAAAAAAAATGTTTTAACTTGAAATTCAGGTTCATATTTTATCTAATTGCCTAAGTTTTGAAGTAAAAATAATGTATTTATACGAAAGGTTAATGGTATATAAAAAAACATACAAAAATAACTTAAATAAATGTATCTAGATATTAAAATATTTTAATCTAAAAGACCTCCGCGAATTGTACCGGGTGCAAAGGTGCCCATCACACTTGACGCGTTACCACGTTGGATAGCGATGGCCAGCCTGTCTCGTCCCGTCCCACCTCCCTTATAAAAGCTATGGCATCAGAGTAATTGCCTAAAGTATTTTAGACCATGAATAAACTAATCAGTCTCGATCGTAGTCTTTCAAAAGCTGATTTAGGTACGCTAGAACTTAATAAGATTTCTTTTCTCGCAATAAGAGTAGGTAGGTATATAAATAAACAAGTTATTCTGACAGAATCAATAGGTCTAGACTTATAATTGGTTTTTATAGAAATGTTGTTATTTTCGCAATATAATAACACAATCATTTCTATTTGAATTGCGTGGTTTCGCTTGGATGTGTTGGCGGCCGATTGTAATATCCGCCCGATCGTAAAGCTCCTGTGTAATGTTTTGACGGTAGTTACATTAAACCAATAGGTAGGATAGTTTCTAGGTCGCATCACATGCCCGAAGGGCAAATTGTCCAGAAATAGGAGACTCCATCGACTGGTACGAGACAATGATTTTTCATGTTTTACGATATGCCTAGGAAGGAGTAAGTACCTAGAGCACAGAATAAATAATAGTACTAGGTACAGAAGACTCACTCTCTAACAAAACGCGCCTGTTACGATCAGGACAGATATGGCCGCTAGGTGGCGAAAGCGCCACGCGCGGCTTATGGCTAGCCACCAAAATTGGTCTGGAACGGATGTACTTTTAGCTACCTGTAGCAAAGCGACGAAATCGCGGATTGAGCCACGCCTGCCTAAGGCTGGCGTCCACTAGACTCGCCGAGGCGAATCGAATCGAATCGCAATAATTCGCCTCCTATATTTTCTATGCAACTGCGTCGATTGACGAAGAGCCGCGGCGCGCCGATTCTTGTGTAAAAATATAGGAGGCGAATTATTGCGATTCGATTCGATTCGCCTCGGCGAGTCTAGTGGACGCCAGCCTCTAGAGTGAGAAAGAGAACACTCTTGCGACTAATGCGTTAGAGAGGGATGGTGATTCGCTGCTAATAAACATCGGTTTTGTTAGTCAGTGAGAATCCTCTACGAAGTACTTAATATCTATTCTATAGTATAGTATGTACCTACTGCGTTTACTCATCTTTGTTTATATACACGGAGCCCTTTAAACTCCGCATAATCGGGCGGCGCAAGCTGCCCTGTGACCTAATTACGGCAATTCTCTCGCTGCCTGCACGTGACGCGTTCAAATTAGAATTTAACTAGCTCTCGACCGTCCGATGCATGCGTTTTAATTTGCAGGCGTATCTTGATGGAGCGACTCCACAATCAATAGATGAGGTTCTGTAAATAGGCTATAAAAATACTAGAAGGCATTGAAAACATAAAGGCGGCAACGTCGCATTGTGGCTGTTTGTTTAGAAGTTGGTCTGACAGCCTTGTGCGTAGCATTGAGACAGCACGAGTTCCTTGGGCATACACATACATACATACATATAATCACGCTTATTTCCCGGAGGGGTAGGCAGAGACGTGGCAGAGACCACGGATTTCCACTTGCTACGATCCTGACATACCTCATTCGCTTCCTCCATTCACCTCATTGGTTTAGGGTGCTCTTGACCTGGCCTTTCTTCAGGATCAGGTTTCAGTGGGCATATATTTAATATATTTTGGCTAAGCTTATAGATACACAGGGATGACACCAAGCTCCTGGGGTCTCAGGCCTGCTTGTTTAAATTGGCTATGTACAAAACGCGTTTTTACCTCACAGAGAAACTGAAACTTCATAAATTTCATACCAATAAAAACCGGTTTACATTCCCTACCTACCACGCACTTCTCAATCTGCATCCTGAATCCTTACGGAAAATAGTATCCCTTTAATTCCGAAACGTAGCCTCTAATTAACCTTTATTTATGCCTGAAGATCCTATCATTAGTCCATCAATCCAGACGCTCTTGTGATGCTTACATACTAGTAGTTAAAGCACGAAACTTTTAAAGCTCCTTTTTAGGCGAGCATAATCCCAAGTTTCAGTATTAGTTGCGTCTAGTTTCCACGGGAACTTCTAAAGGCTTCAAGTGCCTTCCACTCAGAGATGCAGCCTTATTCCACAGCGTAACTGTCGCAAAACTTGAAGAACTATTAACATTAAGCGAGTTTCAACAACGCTACTTAACGCAATCTTCATGAAAGTTTAATTATTACATAGAATAGTTTTGTTAACGATAGATCTTAGAATAGCGTGTAAAATACCATTTAAGATTGCTATATACAGAACTGTTGTACAACTCAAGGGCAAAAATTTCTCCACACTTGTAATTGGTTTCTGGTGCAATCCATGTTTGTTCAGTTCACTGTTCGTTTATTATCAGTATTTAGTATACCTCTACTTTACTACTATCATTTGATATTTACCAGTTGCTTTTCGGTGAAGGAAAACATCGTGAGGAAACCGGACTAATCCCAATAAGGCATAGTTTCCCCTCTGGGTTGAAAGGTCAAATGGCAGTCGCTTTCGTAAAAACTAGGGCCTACGTCATTTCTTGGTATCTTGGGATTAGTTGTCAAGCGGACCCCAGGTTACCATGAGCCGGGATAACACGAGGAAGAAGAGTAAGTAACTACTTGTCCTCATTTATTAAAATACCTTCAAACGCTAGCATGGCTCTAAAACTTTAACTTTTAATTAGCATTGCAGGTGCCATCAGCCCGTCTTAACTTGATTATAACTGCTAAGTTCCGTTAAAAGTCTCGGAATGAGGCTCCTAGCAACTCGACCCTCTATTGCGTGCTTGGCAGTCGCTTGTTCAGTCATCTTTAAGCCTTTTGCATATAAAACTACGGAGTAAAGTCAGGAATATTTACTGGAAGTTTCAATTTCCTGATCGCTACGTTGAACTTTGTTCATATCGATATTTCTACGACGGAGTTGAGCAAATATTTCGACACAGTTGAACTCGCAATATGCAAAGAAAGCTTGTTTCAAATTCTGTAATAAAATTATGTCTTGTAACAAAACTTCCGTGAGACACAGACATATTAAATATATTGAGAACGGGTCACTCACGTATTGTAAGCTCCTGATGACATTCCTCGGTACGGGGTGAAACATGTCGAGCGTTTTTCGACATAAAATGCGTGAGTGACCCGTTCTCAATATATTTAATATATTCTGTCTTGTCTTACAAGAGGCAAACTAGCTCACGACTTCGCCACCTTCTGATCTCTTATGGCGTTATTCTTAAACATCTGTCAAACCTACCAAGCCGTTGATAATCGTTTGACCCTATATCTAACAATTGCATTTGTTAGAAAGATACAGAACAGATGTTTACCAAATTTCACGAATAAGGAAGTTAAGCTTTAGATGAAGGAACTAACTCAAATCCTGTCAGATATCTGTTCGAACGCATAGCAGATGTAATGCATAATTGTTTTCCATCGTATTTTCTCGGAAATGTTCGTATTTGTCATGCTACTTCAGTCAACTTCAGTACTTTTTGTACCGAAACTGAGTGAAATAGCAAGACACGTTCGTGCGTTTCCGTGAAAATACGATGGAAAATAATCATGCACTACATCTGTATTATATAATACTCCTTTCCTCATCCTACTTCAACGTTTAACTCGCCTAAGTGATTTATCGGGCTCGTCGCGAAAGCGCACAATCTTATTAGGTCACTGTACACACAAATATCTACACGTCAAGTGGATGTCTCTAAGTGCGTACATTGTCGGGAGCGGCACAGATAGGAGTTTCTGAACAGTGGCCCTGTATTACGAAATTCATCAATCATCATCGTCGGGTAATGTAATGTCAGGTGAAATCGGCAATTAGGCAAAATAGATAGATTTTATTTGATAATTGTAGATCAGTGGATATGGATGTCATCATTAATGAGAAATTTCATGTTATGAAACTATAGGCTCTCTAAAAAACTGATAAGGATCTAAAGAAAATATACCGTAGCAAAGATATTTTGTAAACAAAATAACTTTACGTTTCACAGGTCTCTGATGAATAATTAGTTCGCACTGACAATATCTAGCACATTTTATAGCTTGAAGATAATAAAAAATAATTAGTTTTGGTATTGTTTATAACAGTATTCTCTACTACATTTTTCCGAGGCAAGCTTTATTTTACCGTCGACCGACGTTACAAAACCACAACCCGATATCACATGCCGATATCTGCCCTCAGCGGAACTGCAATAAAAAGGTCTAAACATTTCAACTGTGCCGTGCGTAAGTAGGTCAGCGACAGTGTGACGGGAGCAGGCGGGATCGATACTACGCAGGAGATATTGAGAGTAAACTAAGGTTGTTGCACTCCGTAGTCTCTTTACATTTTACGCCCTTGTCGCACTAACTAAACGTCAGTTTTTTACACACCCTCAGGTGCCAGTCTGTCGCGTTTTTATTGTTTGTTTTGAGGGATCGAAAGGGGAGCAATGGATAGTTTTTAGTGAAAACGGAGCCGGTGGCTGGTTTTATTTGATAATTAAAATGTCTGTCTCATTGGAATGAAAAATTTCGTAGAATCTCCATAAGAACTAAAGTCGCTGTAATGACTCCAAATTATTGAGATGTTAATCGCACTCGTTTTTATGCAGATTTCTCTGAAGAGAAGTCAGACCTTGGAGGACAAAATGCACAAATATAGAAACTGAACCCGCTTGTCAAGTTTCCAGTTCGCAATGACAGATATTTACAATAATTTTCTCTGTTGAAAGTGGCAATGGAAGGTACAATTTACCATCGCTTTTATCTGTAAATGCGGGCTATTAGATATAAATAGAGATGTAGTTATTGCTAAACCGGATCATCCTATGATGTCAGCATTGAACAAGACTAACGGCTTCCGAGTTACTAAGGCACATTTCTGAGGGGGATCTCTTTTATTTATTAAACTAGTACTACTAGTTTACTACTAGTTAGTTCATCTCTAGGACTTAAACTTAAAAAAAAAATGTCCAACTTTGTTCAGTAATTAATTAATCTATGAAAATGTAAAATGCACAATATTAGTATACAGATGGTACGAATAACAATTTGAGCCACTTATTTGTTACATCAATGATCGCTACACAAGTTACTGCAATAATCGCTTTCTTGGGAAATTCCATCTCCAAGTTAGATTAGCCGGAGCAAAATTGCAGGCCCAGCAATCGGGGTAAGTGGTCAAGTATCAACTATCCAGAGACCGGGATTTAGGCACAAGTGTTCTCTTCCCAGCCTGCCTGCTAAAGCTGCCGTGTTGTGGCTTAAAGCAAAAGAGGACAGACTACACGTTTACCTTTGAAGAAAAGACACCAGCGGGGAGTATCGGGGCTTCTTTTCTTGTCGGTTTTTCTAGAGCGCAAATGTAAGAAGGACGCGAGGGACTCCCTGGGGTATATTAGAGAAATAAATGTTTGATTTTAATGTTTTACGAGTCTCCGAACCTCGATCCATGAAATACCATACCATACCATAAAAAGAGGAATAGGAAGACCGCTTAACTCATGGACGAAAACTATTGAGAAGGATATGAAAAGCCTTAACTTACGTAAGGAAGACGCTCAGAATAGAACTGCCTGGGGACTCAAAATAAGGAAAGCCGATCCCGTATAACGGGAAAAGGTGAGGAGGAAGAAGAAGACGAGTCTCCGAACCATCCGAAGGCATGTCACACTGCTTTGGTTTTCCTTTACTGGGAAAACAAAAGCAATAGAAGTAAAATTATACAGTCTAATAAGCACAGTGTTTACGGCCTGTTGGAGGTAGCTCACTGTCTGTGGCACTTACTTTAAACCGTCAGCTGGAATTAAGAGGCCTTTTGTAAATGTTAACGAGTTGGAAGCACAGGCTTGTTTAACAAAAAGTAAAAATTACCTTATAGGCGTGTTTGCCTTACTGTTCACAGTGTTTTCTATGAGCCCAACAAATTAACATACAGCTTTTAAAGTCTCGTAATATTTGCTTATGGGAAAGTTCTTTATTCTCTCCGAAAAATAGCAAAAGTAAACAAAGTATGTCACCGAAATACAGACAAAAATGCAATTAAAATGAGCAATTACCGTTTCTTGGCGACGGTTGAATTCGAGGAATCGTCAAAAAATTTAATTGCATTCGCTTGTTCTCTTGCATCGGACCCTGAAGGCAGTTGGAATGCTGCCAACTCAAGCTCTCAAGCTGCATGGAGACTCGTATGAAAGAATTATTGTTTCCAATCCAACAATGGAACAGCTTTTGTTCAAATAAATTGTTGGTGCCGCGACGGAAAATTTGCAACCGATGCGGTTTAATGATGTACACAATATAGATATTATATATAGCGCACAGCTTAAATAAACAGTGAAAACTATTTATCGTTAATGAAATGTATGTCGATACAGTAGCTAACGAAATTCCAAGGAAAAATCCAGTATAGAATGTTGTAGAAAATATTTCAAATAACACAAAACAGGTTTTACTATCACAGCAAAAATTCATTATGCAGTCACACACGAGCTTTCAAAATCTTGTTTGTTAATTGATTTCCATAAACCCGTTGGCACTTTCTTAATAGCAGGTACAAAAATAATTTGAATACATGTGCCATTGTCAAATGGTTTCCAAATCGATGCCTAGCCTAGACTTTCAATGCCGCACTTAGCGTTTATTCTTGACTGCGTTGCGTTAACGGCGAATGCGCAATGCAAACAAACCGTTGGCGGTTTTTTTCTTCTTAATTTTAGAACGGCCTCCCACGGGCTTCGGAAAGTGGGTTAATGCCAAGCCCACGCGACCTGTGCCCCGCAGTTGATTGACATGCGTCTCTTTTCAATACAATATTGTAAGGATTTGACCCAATCTTCAGATTAATGTCCAGAAAAAAGCAGTGAAAGTAAAGATGCAAACAAGTTTTACGCGACTGTCACAGAAAAATTTAGAAAAACCTTTTATAAATCACTGATTTAAACTTTCACGATTATTAAACATTATCAAACTACACAACGGGACTTAATCGCGTATTTAAGTTTTAAGATTTACCTCCGACGTTTCGAGGACGGCGTTGTCCCCGTGGTCTCGGTGGGGGTGGGGGTGGTCTTCTCCGAGACCACGGGGTAGTGATCCAAAGGACTCGAGCCTTTTAGCTCTTTTTTTAGGGCTCGCCTCATTTCTTGACGCCTAAAAGGCTAAAAGCCTATTTAGCTCTTTAGCCCCCGAGCCTAGTTCTATTTAAGATCCTAGACTCTTGGGGCTAATAACCTTATTAAGGCTTGGGGCTAAAGAGCTAAATAGGCTTTTTTTAGGGGCTTAATAAGGTTATTAGCCCCAAGAGTCTAGGCTCTTAAATAGAACTAGGCTCGGGGGCTAAAGAGCTAAATAGGCTTTTAGCCTTTTAGGCGTCAAGAAATGAGGCGAGCCCTAAAAATTTGGCTCCAAAGGCTCGAGTCTTTTGGATCACTACCACGAGGACAACGCCGTCCTCGAAACGTCGGAGGTAAATCTTAAAACTTAAATACGCGATTAAGACACTTTTATAAATCGTTACGTTATTGACTAATTTTTCAACGCTTCATCCCTAATTTTCATTTAATTTTTCATCTGACGCCATTTCTGGGCGGGGTCCCAGAGCAACGTAACACCGGAAGTCTATCCATTGATCGTTGAGAGCTTCCCGTTCTTGTCACCCGAATATATTTATTCATCGTCTATTGTATTAGCAAGTATATAACATGATGTAACCGGAAGATCAAGTGGCCAATGTCAAGCTTTTAAACAAGGGGCCAGCATTCACTGGCTTTGACACACTTCCTCGACACGCCAAGGCCATTAGATTCTCCTTATATGGCTGATAAAGCAACCCCTTTTGCTCTTCCATTAGTGACGACCTATAACGTATATGGCATTTCATGCAACGCCGTGCTCGGAGCTAAGTATCGAGTGTCGTTTAAGGAAATTAAATTGTGATCCAACTGGGTAGCGTCCCAGTTTATCCTCTTGGGAATATTGGAAACTAAAACAAGACTATTACTTCAGCAGAGCACTTGTAATTTTCCTGTATCATACATTCGAGTGTAAACTATTTAGGTTATCAAAGCAATTCATCAACACAGTATGCACTTTTCACGTCTCGCAAATCAAGTCGTCTACTCCTAGTAACAACGCCGTCTGCAAATCTTAACCTTAGTCGCGCTCCATTTACATTTTAGGCCAATTATGTGTTCGCATTCTTGTATTAATGCTGTACCGACAATTTAATGCATCGTTACTTTCCCCTACGTTATTAATTCAAAATCTTTTCAGTCTAGAAAATAGAAATCTGCTTTCTCCGAGATTGCACTAGTCGATTTTTATCAAGAAGTAAAACAAAGTCATAAACTGGCCTATATAAAAAACAAAACATGAAATTATCAGTGAAGACGATAATTTTAAAACACCATTAAGATACCTTCTAACATATCGCTTCATCTTATTATATTCAATAGTGGTGAAATCTCGCAATCCGTTATCCCAGATTTAACCTGCGTGTGGGCAGATCTCGCCTCTTTTGAATTTAATTTAATGATTTTACACACTCGGCTGTAATTATACCTGGAGACAAACAAAACCTTTAAAAGAAAGCAGTTAATTGGCCTGGTCCCATTCTTCAATTTATTTGAGTCATTAGGTGGCTTTCTTAGTTTGAACATGGGTCAATGGGTTTATATTGCGGTCCTGACCAAAGTTTAAGCATCATTAAAAATTACTTCACCGTCCTCTAAAATCCATTTCCAATTAATGACCTTTCCATCAAGCGCTGTATACAAGTTTGGAGTCGTATAATAAAAACTAATAGTTTTATTAGCTTTCATTTCAACATAATTGATGTTTATCAATTATGTATTAATTTTAACTATGTTCTAGTACATAGTGGCGAATTCTTCGGAGGAGCCATAGCGTATTCGTTATTTCGAACGTAAAGTACAGAAAGAATCTTAGAATTTTGGGAAGAAACTAAAATTAATATCATTTACTCACAAACTTTAGCCCGTTGGAATAGGGTTCAATAAACGCTTCGCTATTGCTATATATTGCGATTTATGTTACTTGGATTTATCGACGAAACGTCTTTAGGTATTATTAAATACGTCAGTTGTATTCATTAGGATGAATAGGAGCCTTTATAATTGCTGATCTGACCATGGCATGTGTAATCCCTAGTCATCTATTCCATCCGCACTACACAGAGTCAATATTACTCATTTATTAATGCTCCATCCGTTCAGTCACGAACATCTAGGCAACCTCAAGGTCTTCACTTAGCCAGAAATGTAATTAGGAGTAGTTGCAGCAGCAAAAACTAGTGATTCCGAATGTAATTTCATGGTGTATCATAATAATATACCTTCGATAATTCCAAATGGGTAGCGACGGTAGCGTGAACCAGACATGCAAAAAAAAAACAACGAATTCAATTTGTATTCTTCTTTCACAACGCCTTTGTGAAGTAGGAAGTTGTTTTTATACACGTTCGATAGTATCTGCTCTGATATAACAAGATGGACTCAACATTATAACGACGCCTCAATTTAGACTGGGAAACGACTTCTAGTTTATATTTAGCCTCCAAATTTCCATATCCTCGTCTTCACAAATAGCCTATGTAATATATCAAATGGTCAAACTCGCCTTCATTCAACCACAATAGTTTCATTCACATCTCAATTGACTGTACTTGCTAGCTGTCAATTCAAATCATGGAATATTTGGACAATTTATTAATGCCTTCTTCTTAAACTATTTTGAGTCTTAATGCTATATCGTTAAGAGTGGAGTACTAGCGGCTATAGATTTCAGGTCTTGTCCTCGTTATGAAATGTTTGACCGGAATATAAGGAGTCACGACCCGTGCTGGAGTCATTTCGATTCAATCCTCAATCGATTACGAAAAGTGGTCTTAATCGGCTTTGAAAGTGCCAATCAAGCATTTGAAATTCTATTTATTATATTCGTATGGTTCAGCAAAGTTCAAGTCGTATAGTTTACACTATTTCGAAATATCCGCATCTTTGTTAGTGAGTTCTAAGAATGTTGCTGAGAATCTATTCCTTTTTTGTTAGTGGTATGACTGGTCTGTTCGCGCTGCATTTTGTTCTGACGCGTTTGTAACTCGTGAACAATCGTCTTGCCGAAACTGCCAATTAAAACCCAAGCACCGTGACAGATTTATGGCCAAAGCTTTAAATGCTAATCACTATTGAAGACGTTGACTTTAACGGAAGTGCGTTAACCTATTGAGCGATACTTTAAACTCAAGTTAACCCTAGCAAAAAGTAGTGACAATTCGTTCTTCCGGTAATTGTCTTCGGTGTCTTCGTCGAAATTAACCATAGTTCTCACAAGTGTTCAGAATTTGTTACGAGCAACAAGTAGCATACCTCGGAGTACTCTAACATTAATTTTGGTTTACTTAGCAAGACTCTTAAACATTTTTTGGTTACATGTTTCGATCGATTTCATATGTATTAACTTAACCGGAATACATGAACTTTCATCTATTGCTACACCAGAATTTTATCCGAAAATGTTTGCGCATTGCCGCCAACTGTCCAACTATGTGAATATAAATCTTTAAGAGCATAAGTAACTGCTCTCCAGACGGTACCAGGCTATTTCCTGTTTAACATAACAAAAGCACAATGTGCATAGCGCAGACCTTAACTGTCACTGACATTTGCATAGAAATTGACATACTTACTCGCGAAAAAGGCATCAAATGAGCGTTAGCGCAAATTGTACGTTTTACGGCGTTGTTTTCCTCGGTCTCGTTCCTCATCTCTATCTAGAAAAGGGAATACAAATAAAACTTAGCCTTGGTGTTTAATTATCAATCTTGTCCCATGTTTAGACATATCGATGATACAATTTGATTTCAAGCTTTTCCTTGTATGGTCAGCTTTATTTCCAAGGTAGTAAGATTGAAAAACGCAATTTCGGAACAGTGCAACACATGTGGCCGATGTGACCGGAAATGGCCATCGTTCTTTTCCAAACACGTTCCGACATTGCTCGATCGTGTATCGCACGAGCCTGCTTTTTTTTATGCTGGTCTAAAACATTGCGCGGCAAAGGTTTGACAACGGATAGGTTTTAGAAGTTTCTGTATACATAATTATTACCACACTTGAATATAATTTTATGAAATGGCTCTTAAATATCGACTTCATCATCATCATCATCATCAACTCAGCCTGCTATCACCCACTGGCACTGCTGAGCACAGACCACTTCCCGGTCCTGAGGCTCTACCGCGAAAAACAAAAATTGAGATTTCTTTATTCTGCTTCTCTATCGCTCGAATATGCAAGAGCGATATAGAGGCAGAGAACAAAATTGAGGTTTGTCGTGGTAGGTCCTCTCAGCTAGTCTCATCCATATCGACTCATGTACCTATCAGAAAATTTAGAACCATAAGCGGAAAGAGTAGTTCTCAATGTCATTTCCGTGATTATCAACAAGACATGACGTGCACTGTCTCTACTTGTGCCTAAACTTAGTCATGCCAGATAAACATAAATTAGTTGTCCAACATAGCCTAATCACCCTCAATATGATTCCTCATCACGATCTGTCCAAATATAGATGCTAGTCGTACAAATAAGTACGGACTAGGAAGTAAACGCGATAGGCAAACACTAAACATACCATTTAATTATCTTGTTTTATTTGTTATCTCCAATGTAATGTAAATATGCGTAATTGCGATTGTCTACGTCGTTTATGTCTACGGCAATGTTTATGAGTTTCTTCCGTTTATTGGTTACATTATTTATTTTTATTGAATGATCGTGAACTAATCTGGGGCAGTTCATAAGACAATATCATAAGTTCATAAGTCAACATTCCTTTCATTCAACAAAAATAGGTATTGATTATAATAAAAAAATGAAATTCTTCATATCCAATTATAATCAAAAAGAAGAAAAAGACCATCTTTTATTATCATAATTTTGAATCGGACTTGGAACTGCATTTTTTTCACATTCCAATGCATCTCAACGACAAAATCTCCGATATTTTCCTTATCTGAATATTTATAGAGCAAAAGGTTATCATCTACCGCCCAAGCGTAAGCGCATTGCTCACGCCGCATTATTATGTGTGCAACCACGTGACCGAGCTATTGTGCTGTCGAGACCAATGTCCGAAACTACATGATTACGAAATGCTTTGGCCCGATAGTGCTTCCCTGAGCGACTCCACACAAAACGAGCAATTTACCATAGACTCATTTGACCTCGATTATCAATGCCAGCGTCTTGGTGAAAAGCGAAAGTGAAAATGCGAAGTGACAAGATGCGCCGTTAAATATATTCGTATTCAAGCAAATATAGCGCGTATTTTCTGTTAGCGTACCGTTTAGATGTTCTAATTTACTTAGATTGGCAAACCAGTCGGATTCTGAGCTACTGCCCACCTCGCCTTCATTACGTAATCGTAATTGATATTGGAATATTCATTTCCAATCAGAATAGCGTGTAATGGATAGACTGCATAACACATGTTGCAACAAAATATTTCTCTTCCTCTAGCACTTGACCTATATCATCGGAGATTGCATATTTCAGCTAAACAATTTTACACACATTTCGGCCTAATGTTTCGAGACGCTTGGCTTGCTAACCGGGCTAGCTATTTTAGGCTAGGGCTATTCTGCAATCGATAGTCGTGTTACGGTATGAGGATGATCATACATTATGTATATTTCATCAGCATTTGACGCTCGCTACGCATGTTTAGGCAGAAAATTGAACATATCCTTGCACCTATATTAGCCGTTAAGTGGACAAAGGCTATGTATTTGCCGTTAATCAGCAAGCCTCTTGATGACGTCGCTTGATAAATGAAACCTCAAAAAGGCAGATTTTTGAAATCGTATTTCAAATTTATCAGCATTTTTTTACTGTCTGCCATTTTATCAGACTAGTCGAATTTCCGGAACACTCTGAGAAGTATTTGGACATTCGCTCGGTGTAATTCCCTTGGTGTTTTCGTACGAACTAGCGCCGCCCCTGCCATGTCCAATGTTACACAAACTTGCTCAAAGGAAAGTTCATTGGGTGCTCCGTAGTAATTACACGCGCAGTTGCTTGCTTTGGCTGGCGCGAATAAATTACAATGTTAAGCGATGCTGATATCTCGTCGATTAACAAATTCAACAATTTGACATGCATTATATGCTAAACTTGGTCTGAGAGGTTCGGTTGTTGTTTTTCTCACGAGGTATTTCCAATTCAGCTAAACATTTGATATTTACATTTACTTAAAACCTATTATAAGTAATAGTGTTGAGTAAAGCTGTCTTTACATTTGCGGTATGTGTATTATA
The DNA here is from genome assembly GCF_910591565.1 of Cydia splendana. Lineage (NCBI taxonomy): Eukaryota > Metazoa > Arthropoda > Insecta > Lepidoptera > Tortricidae > Cydia > Cydia splendana. Next base: position 7,169,941 of record NC_085981.1, on the reverse strand, counting down.
TTAGTTGTATGCCTTTATAAGGGTATAAGAAATAATAATGTAAACCCCAGGTATCTCAGTTGCACATAAATGTCAACGGCAATATTTTATGTTAGCGTGCATCATTATTTTAATACGACTCAACAACTCGAAACATTTGTACATATCCTAGCATCTCTGCACGATTACATATTGCTTATTCCACGATAATTACAGCGTATCGTTTTAATAGCTTTACAAATAGTTCACTTTCGTAATTGCATTATGACTTTGTAATAAATACCTTCAGAACTAGTTTCAAAGAATTTACTTTCAATGTTTTATTGATAATTTCAAATCGGAATGTCATCTACAACGGAATGTTTTCTTTAACAGTAACGAATCATTACTTTTATTATATTTATGTTATTAATTTCAAATAAGTGCATGTTGTGTGGATATTTATAGCCTTTTTTATTACTTGTCTCTTTCTATTTATTAACCTTCACTTATCATTCTCTCGCTCGTTCTGTCCTGAGACCCTTTTCTTTCAATCAAATTATTTATTTCCAGTCAACATAGGTCCATATATGTAGTTTGTTAGTAATTAACAGTTAGATTACTTATGTTATTTTTCTTTGATCTATTTATTCTATCTGTTCGCTTACAGTTAAAACCCTCAATGAATTTAAACATCCTTACGTCTCGTTGTTCTCCCGTCAATCATTTTATGATTAGTCCAGTAATGGAGCTTAAATCTATTACACAAAGTTCACCGACTAACCCACAATTCGCTCGCGAAGCGAAAGTGCGGTCGTTTCCGGCACCGAACGAAATTGTTTTAAATGACCAGTAAAGTTCAACGTTTACTAACCTGACTGGTCAGAGATTAATTATAGATTATAATTTAATTGGACATTAAAATAATATATGGGTTAATTGACTTTAATAATATATTTTATCCGTGATCTTCTGTCTTATACTTTATGTAAGAATGCTAAAAATTTGTTATTAAACTAGCTATCTTAAAGTATCACTATTGTCTTTAGCTATTAGGGTTATAATAACAATATGAACAACTTTATTAACTCATACATTATTTTTATTGCTATTATAGACAGATAGACACTTAAATTGTCATCAAAGTAACCGATTCTGATAAATAGCAGATTAACGAGATCATTTCGTGAACGCGATTGACCTGGTTGGAATGAATTATTAGTTGAACCGTTTTGTAATAAAGAGAACTTAATTAAGCTTAACCTTAATAACTTCGTTAACATAGATTATATTACACGGACCGCATGAGAAAATCACTAAACTTTACATGAATAGCGCTGTCTAGACATGTCGCGACCTTAAATCGGTCAAAGGCTAAAGGGGCCCACTGATTAACAGTCCACCGGACGGAATCGGCCTGTCAGTTAGAACAAAAAGTTGACAGTTCCGAACAACTGACAGGCAGATACCATCCGGCGGACTGTTAATCAGTGGGCCTCTTTAAGCGAACTTTCAATGTTTATTGATGTGCTAATCGAGACATCAATTGTTTTATTTTCCATTAACATTTTTACTTTATTAGATATATACTTACCCCCTTATTCATTCATTCATTACTTATTAATAATAAAGCCCCGTTTATATCGCAATATAGCAGCAATGCAAATGTGTTAATAAGAAGTCTCAAATTCGAGATAGAAAGAAATTGTAGAAATGGACAGGATTTTAGACTTCTGTAATTTCTCATACAAAGATTTTCGTAAAAGTCATACCCAGCAGGGAATCAAAGCTTCCGTCTATAAAAACGAAAAAGAGCTTCCTGTGGGATCCCGAAGAACTAATGTTCAATCATCATCATCATCATCAAAATTTTAAGAGCCTGGATCTTGTCGGCGGAGTAATCGCCATTCTGTTCTTCTCTCTGCCACTGTTTTGAGCTCCTGATCCTGATTTTCATCGAGTAATATTTTGTACATAATCATTTTCAAGACTCATTTGCATTGTTTATCTTTCCGCCCATTACTCAGACAATCGTTATCCGCGATACTCTCCAAGCCATAACAAGGGCCTAAATTCGGGGCTGTAATGTCTGTCATTGGCGACATTGCTATCTCACTGGGTCAACGCTATTGTGCGCGTTACGGGGACATGTCCGCGCTGATGACATGATGACATCTTACGATACTGGTCGGATAAATGATAATGGACAGTTTGTGGAAAGATGTAAATAGCTAATGTTTATTTCTTTTGTTTCAGGTATGTTCCTGTGATTAATATTAAAAGGATATTATCGAGATCGGCTGTATTTAATAGCTGTCGCTGGCGTATCTACATCTACCTTACGAGCCACCTACGTAAGTGTCACACATTTATGGACGCGATTTAAATCATCATCACTGATGAAAGGGGCCCATGAGGATGTATTTAGTAAACGTTAGGTAAGTTACTAGCAAACGTGATCGGTTTTTTGTTTACTTCTCAGTAGTTATCATTAATATTGTCAGATGTTTTACACAATTAAGAATATGATATAATAGTAGTAGTAATTACTTTATTGTACACAGCACAGGTTTACATAATATTTACAGAAATAAAGGTACAAAGGCGAGCTTATCCCTGTAAGGGATCTCTTCCAGCATAATACAGGAATAATCTTACAGGATAATAGTTGTATAAAACAAATATAATGCCGTCCTAGGTATATCTCTACCTAATTTTATTGAAAAATAACTGTAGGATTGTAGTTCTTTTTCTGGATTCAATAATAAGAGAATTTATCCCATGTGTATTTTTTGAGACAACATTGTCTGACTTTGCGTTGAAAGTCAAAGTACTGGTAAATTTATAAGTACATTACAGACGTTTCACAACTTATTTAACAAAACATAAACCTGAAAATGTATTTCACAAAACCAGCTTAATACTAGCTTTAACATTTCACACTTCGCAGACACTTCGACAATATCAACAGACTGAATGAAGTTATTCAATTCCAAAGGCTTAGCTTCAACTTTTCCACGCTGTCGCGGTCTAGGCTGCATAGGAGCTGTATAAATAAGTTATACAGATAACCAATGATGTTATCGGTGAGTGGGTGAAGTGGCAAGAATGTAGCTTTGGAATTTCCTATGTAGAAAATCTTGTATTATCTCTGTTTTATCTTTTATTGAGGACTATAAAACCGACATTGGCAGTCTACTTAGTTCTATGTACATATTTGTGTACAATAGAGGATTCACCCAGAGATCATGGAAGCAAATGTTGCCATCATCTTGACAAGACCTTTAAAGTGTTACATGATTTTTCGTGAACCCAGAGCTAGAGTCTGTGCGGAAAGAGAAGAGTCGTACAATGTATCGGTACCTCATATTCTACGATTCTGGCTTGCCGCTTAGACTCCAATATCAGGTGAATATTTCGGTGTGGGCTGGTGGAGTGAAAAATGTTTACATTATATTAGCTCGATTGTATGTAGGTATAGTTATTGCTTTTTTATTTTGATATTACGAATATTTGTTGTAACTTGTACGGCCACATGAGTTCCGGCTTTAGATGAGGATAAGGGTCTATATTTCATGCCAGTTTTGGCAAGGGTAAAGGGCGTAGCGTATACAATAGCTCCCCCTTGCCAATCCGTTCCATTGACTAGTGCCAGTGTCATAAATCTTAATTTTATAGCCTTTTATTACGTAGGTCTGGTTTGATCAAAGAGATTGCTATTCAAACAGTTGCGACGTTGTCTGACGGGATGTTAGAAATCAATGGAGACATTGATTCTCGAAGTTATTTATTAGTGACTAAAATCTTCCATACCTTATTATTTTCTGAATTGTTTATATATTGCTACTAGCTTCTTCTCGCGACTACTTCTGCATGGAAAGATGAGGTAACAGACAGACCAGAGTTACTTTCGCATAGATTTAAGACGTTAGTAGGAATTTAATTCAAAATGTATAATTATTAAATTCTACATTAATAATCTATAATACATATACAATTTAAGAGCAATGAAACGGGTATATAAGATATCTAATTATAAAATTCGAAAGATGTTTACAGTCTGTACGTTCAGTGCAAAGAGGTTAGTAAAGAATAGAAGAATAATTCCGAATAGTATGGAACGTATTGCAAACATGCCAGTGCACTATTTGTGTCCATCAAAATGTCGAGCAGCTGGTGCAAGAGTGCGTGAGATGTTGTTGGACGATGTTTTCTAAGGAATTCAACAGTACAGTTTGAATTTGTGCCGAAACCTGCCGAAGCCGAAACTGAAGCTTCAGTCGGACACTTAGTACAAACACCAACACTCTTAACTGTCCATCGGTGGACCTTATGCCTTTTGTAATAACATTTTTAAAGGTTTACGAACTGTCAGTTAACAGTGTGGGCGATGGTACTATAAGCACTGATAGTTTTATTATAGTACTATTATTTTTTATTTTTCATTGTGTGTTTGTTCTGTTTTCCCCGATCATACATAATATCACAATATTCCATTGTTGGAGCTCGGAGCTCCGCGTAAGTGTAAATCCTTGTCGGCCCACAAATCCTCCTTAAGCCAGACATAATAGCTCATTTCAAAAACCTCTTCACTCGATATTAATGCCATAGGACCTTAAGTTACTGACGTGACTGATTACATTGTAGATATCTAAAAGTTTACTTCTAAATAGTCGTATGGTAGTATGAGTCTTATAATAACATAAGTCGTTTTAGAAATTACGATTGTTTTAGCATTGTCCCAATCCCAATCCGCATTGCTAACGAAGCGTATCTGATCCTGTTGTTGTTACGAACGACCATCGTGCATTTGCTTCAAGCCAACCAGTGTAATTTCGAATAAAATGTACGTACACGTACGCGTTGTACTGCATGAATCATAATAAGAGACGTCATATCGTGCGTCGCGTAGCGAATGCGCGCGGTGTGATAATGATACCTAACGTCTCTTCTCTTGTAGATTCATTCATTACAACGCGCAAAATCGCACAATTGACGTCTACACATAAGGAATAACATAGGAATGTGTAGCGATCTTTATTATCAAGGTTCTGCCCCTTCTCATTTATATTTTGACAACGTGCTTTTGTTTTGTTTGAATATCATTATTTTCTTCTCTCGACTGGTAAAGGTAGGTAACTTCTGGAGTCGAAAATGCCAACCGAAGTCACTTGTATACTAGTTTTCTGAGGCGATGAGTGCAAGCGATAGGAACTCAAGGCTTGCATTATTTATAGGCCCTCCACACGCGCTGACATTTGAAGACGCTCCCGACCTCTACTCAAAATGCCGTCTAAGCATTACCCAAGAAGCGTAATGAGACAGATCAATGAGACTCTAGTACTGGAATTTACTATATTTGTATTGATGATTTTCATTGTACTGTCAATTTGCGCTTGTGATGTTCATATGTATGAAATTATGAATGATTATAGGCCATTGTATTATTATCCTTACACCAAATATAATAAGGTGCATCCCCGGTAACTTCTAAAGTGGGATGATTATGAAAATGCCAAATGTCTGTATGAAATTACTTTCAATGTTCCTCTCCTAAATTGTTACTAAGGGTCGGTTGCACCAAACTTTTCGTATCGTTAAAGAGTTCGCTAAATTTTTATGTATGGAAAGTTTCATAGTAAAGTGCCGGGGCGCGCCGGCTGACGTTGATCAGTCTGTCAAATGTGGTCGGTGCAACTGGCCCTAAGTCTCTGTCTGCTTTGTTTTCTCAGTCATCAATAGAGAAAACCAAAGACTTTCCAGTTGTCACGGCCGCAAACCGCAAGTTTTCTAACAATACCATCATCTAGTAGCCAGTTTAATTCTATATTACTATTGTTTAAAAGTATTGTCAATCACCGACTACCTTTTAAGACAAGAAATACTTTAAAAAAAGTCCTCGACTTTGTTCAAAAGATGCTACTTGTAGATAAGGTCAAGTACGGCAAACTAAACAGTTCAGTTGAATCGTATAAAAAAGGTAATGAAGAACTATTCTTGTTTAACCAACCACCCATATCTGCATACGTTATAAATCATGGTAACTATGATTTATTAGGTTAGCCTTTGCCTTAAATGTATTGTATAAATAGATGCGGAATCGTATTGGAAATATACACTAAAAGGTAGATAACTCTTAACACCTTTCATACTATAGTTAAAAATTTAATACAATAATTTTCAAAATTAAACCTTGTATTTTCAGTATCAAATAGACAAGACAAAAAATGCAAAGTAGATAAAAAATGTGTCTGTTTAAGTATCTTTACAACGTAGAACTAACTTCTATTGAATTGATAACTTCCACCAAATGTAAAAAAAAGCATCTTTTCAGCTTTTGTGTTAACGTTACGCTCTCCCTATCCATGGAAATCAGTACAGCATCTCATGATTTGTAATTTAAAAAGGTAAGATGAAAGCGCAATGGCCTGAGCATAGACAGTACTTCATTATGCATCAGACAGAGTTCGGTTAACGTGCCAAACACAACACGTTTACTACGCTGTAAAGATACTTAAAATAATTCTGACGCACCGCCGTCTCACTTCTGGAACTTCCGACCTCTATTCGATGACAGTCGTAACATTGTCCTCGGTTAATTTGTAAAATACCTTTATCGCTTGATTAATTGTATGTATAAGAAAGCTTATTTTCAAGCTCAAGCATGAGCTATGTAAACTACTATTTGGAAAGAAGCTACGTATTGCATTTTTTTGCATATCGCTGGATTTTAATTTAAAGAACTATTTCTGTTCTCCGTGCGGACAACGTCAAATTTCGGCCTACTGCGAAACGAAGTTGCCGCTTTCCGACACCGTCGCGTCGAACAGTGTATGTAGTATACCTAACACACCTCGGCCAGTAAATAAGAAATCCTCAGATCACATGTTTGACGCACTCGGCTTATATATTTATTACCTTTTGCTTTCGCATTAAAGTTGCCAAATTAAGTTGACGATGAAACACATGAGAACGAAAGACTACAAATTTTCCGCCATATTGACCCATAGCCGAAAATTCGTAGTACCACATCAAAGTAGCTACACAAAAGTAAAAGATAACCTATAAACCAAGAGCAGTAAAAGAGCGGGTCCGCATCTATAATTTATGGTATCTTCGAGGCCGATACCATCGGTAACATTTCTTACAACCGTGACCTTAGTAAGGTCAATAGCACGACTGATCGATGGCAGGACTAACCAGCAGGGTTCCGTGTATGGAACAAGATGGAACATGTCAAGATGAGTAAAATTACGAATGGTTTCGCAACTAGTAGTAATGGTAATGGTTTCTTCAGGGCGTCCGCTAGCTGACGAGGTTACACGAAGCGGGTGAGCGGGTTAAGGTTAACGAAAAATAGTACGGCGTGGACGCGTGCGACGGATTTTACCTAGCGTCATTACACCCGCGCCAACTATCGGACGCCCTCAAAGTATTTGACACTCGTGTCGACATAGCGCAGTAGGTACAAGAGTGTTCAATGATTTTGATTTTGGCCCTATTTTTTCATTATTATACTTAAAAGTTTAGGTATAGTTTGGGCTTCAATCTTTAATCCGAAACTCAATGTTTCTATAAGTGTTCGATGATTGCATTCAAAATAAACTTAAGTCTATCTAATATATACGAGTATACCTATACCTACATACTTATACCTAGTAGATAGAATATGAGGTGAACTTTTTGGCTCGAGTTAACCTGATATTTCAATTTATCTCTATTCTTTACTAATTAAATCAGGGCTTCATGAAATAGAATATGTTTGAAGTCTATATTTGTCGACATGTTTTGACTAAAAGGGTGAGGGTATTTGGAATATCGCTCGCAGACGTATCTGCTTGTTTAAAAATTGGTAAAAGGGTAATGTATTACTTAAGGGACGAGAAACGATGGTTCTTAGTATCATTAGTCTTTATAAATCTTATTGAAAACGAAATCAACATCCGAAGGCGACAATACTACATCAACAATACCGCGTTATAAGTAAATGTGTTTCCGATTACAGAACCAGCTTTCAAAACGTGCTTAAGCGAAAGTGGTGACACTGGTGACATTGACAGAGTGGAGGTGAAATTCGCCTTTATGACCCTTAGGGTTACTTGGTATGCGGTCGACGCTTTCCGCTAAAGCGTTTTTAAAATGCTGTTTCCGGTGACGGTTTGTAATAAAATATGTAGCTAATGTTTTTGGGTATCTTGAATCTTGAATAACTTTAGGATATAAGTGTGACTTACATGGAAATGTAGACACTCATATCTACACATCGGTAACTCGTGGCATTTAGGTAGCACTTAAAAGATTAGTTTAATTAATTCCTTTTTAGTGGTTTCTTTTTCTCGACTCGTATAGGAAGAACATTGTCACATCACTAGTCTGTTAGAAACTGTCAAGTGCCACGAGTTACCGATGTGTGCTCATCACTAATCTTTTAAGTGCTACCTAAATGCCACGAGTTACCGATGTGTAGATATGAGTATACAAAATCTACCCACAAATGGCTTCTTAAACCAGTTGAGGGTAGATGAAAACATTACATGATCAAATAATGTAGGTCATGGTCTAATAAAACATGGTCTTCCATTCCCAGAGTGACACGGGCCTACGTCACAATAACATTGCCACTTTATTTCAACATAACATGTTACATGGGTACATTATACCTATGGTTAATAAGTTAAAATATTTCTTTATAATTTTATAATTTTCATTTATATGTATTTTAGCTTAAATTTTACAATAACACGTCATTTTTAATTACTCGTTAGCAATATCTTCCGATTCATGAAAGAAATTTCAGACTTTCGGGTAATTCTGTTTATACTACTGGCAACACAGGATAGCGCTGTGCACATTTGACAATTCGGATCTAGATAACTTCATGCCCTGACCGTCATCCTTGTCGAACGCGTGTTAATTGTTATTTCCTTCTCGCTCAGTGTCAGCAGTCGCAGTGTTTTCCAAACTTTTCACGCCGTAAGCTTGGTAATTAATGTGTAACTGACAGTTACACATTAATTACCAAGCTTACGGCTTAATGTATTAAATTAAACTTTATTTATCTATACAAAACAAACGTTTGAAAAACTAATTCACAAATAAAGTTTAATTTAATACATTAGATTTGTTTTATTTTACTATGTTTCTACATGAATAACTTAAAATTAATGCCGTTAAAATAATTTTCACCGTTGGTTAAAATTCTCCCACATTTCAAAGTTTGAGAACCTGTAAACAGCATGATGACGTAGGCGCGTGTCAGTTAGGTCATACGCGAATCTCGGAATGGAGTACCAGGCGGAGTATATTTTATAATACCATGATGTAGGTAAAAGTCAGGTCGTTCAGTGACTGATCCAGGCGGTTTTGTATATGGTTGGTTAACCAATAAATGTACACAACTACCCGAAAATGTACAAATTGTTTGTTTACTTTTGTTTAAATACCTTAAGATGCAGACTATGGAGCCGGACTACGCTAACTCTGCACGGCATTTGCAAAAACAAGCTTAGACGGACTCTTGTCCGTCTAGCCTTATCACGAGCTTGACACTGACCTGAGACTGACATATTCGCTAGCGTGTGCGTAACTTACTTTCTAGGCATCTCGCTCGTACCTATTAGCTTATTAGTGCAAGCGAGATCTATAGGTACCTATAGAAAGTTACGCAGACGTTAGCGAATATGTTAGTATCAAACTCGTGGTAGCACAGAAGTGTAAAGTAAGACTTATAATTTCTCAACTCACAGAACCCATACAAGTTACCAAACAATTAATCTAAACGTCGAAATACACTTTCCCAAACGTAATTTATGAAGATGTAAACGCGAATTTATAATTTATACGGCGGCTAAACTAGTTTCCCCTGTGCGAATACATTATAATTTGATGCCAGTTCAATTTGGCGAACAATTAATTACCTTTTCGACGCCGGTAAAGACACAGACGAGGGAAACAGCCTTACAAACGATTAGTAAACTTTCTTATACGGCCAGGAATTTGATTTCTGTGCCATTCTGTAATTTGTCACATGGCAATATGATATTTCTAGCTGCTTTGAAATTGACTGTGACGAGTTAAGAAGAGGCACAGAAATCAAACTCCTGGACTGTAGGTTCTTCGATCAGAGTCAATATAACAGTTTGAGGAGGTCTGTCAAACTCAAACTGTTATATTGACTCTGATTAGATAGAAATATACCATTAGTCACATTCTGCCAAGTATGTTCTTGCTAGGTTCTTGCTAAATTGGAAATTCTATAGCGTAAGTATTGAACAACCAATTTAACTAGGACCCTAAATGGCGCAACAATCGCGGTATAATGGTACCTACCAATAAGTTTTTCAGAACTTATGTACGATAAGCTATATTACATCTTATCTTATTATAAGATAAGATGTATTTGCATTTCGGTGAAGGAAAACGTCGTGAGGAAACAAGATTAATCCCAGTAAGGCCTATGGGTTGGAAAATCGGATAGCAATTGCTTTCGTAAAAACTAGTGACTACGACTATTCTTGGCATTAGTTGTCTAGTTGTCAAGCGGACTCCAGGCTCCCATGAGCCGTGGCAAAAAACCGGGAAAACGCTAGGAATATAATGATGATAATGCCATCGGAAAGGCAGTTATCGGAAGTTATCACATGTAGCCATAATTTAATCAGTTTACTTTAGTATCAAATACCGTGACTGAAAGAGATAGAGTAGTTTCTTCTGGTGAAAAGGCCGTTTTTACACGATTTTATTTTCCGCCAGCTTCATTAGAGATAATTTGATATTGCTTGATACGGGTGATTGTTAATTAGTCTTGTGTAAAGCTAAATCAGTCGATCTGCGTAACAAAGATTTAATTAGTTGAGTTTTACGAGTATAGTATGTGATTATTGTATAGAAAATGTAATGTTGATCTGTTGTTGATGTACATAAGTACCTACCTAGTCGAAATCGAAACACGAGTATTTAAACAAGTTTTGCTGTATCAATGGACACTTTTTGCATTGCTTTTTTTTTTAATTATAAGTATTTTGTTTCTAAAACATATTACCTTATACTCCTTATAGTATCTTTGATTACTTACACCAAAATTGAACGCAGTGAACGCTAATTCCATTTCTTATATGCTTATGTTATATGTATTTGATTTATTAAAAATCATGGCCTAACATAGGTAATATAGGTATGCATAAAATATTACCTATACCTACTACGAGTATACCTAGTATTATTAATGGTTTTGGAATAGGCAATCACTAAAGTATTTTGCAGCACTCAAGGATTTTGTAATCATTTGCAAATAATACACTTCAGTGTCATTTTATTTTGTCGTGTTTCCTTATTTACATTTACTTGTAGGAAATTTGAAAATGACATTCTAGCGGAAGTCACTTCCTTGGGTTTTTGATAAGTTTGTTCATGACATATTACTTACCATTTATACTTGTCATTTAACGAGGAAAATTAACATATTACTTAAAATATTCATATGTATTATTCATATACCTATGTATTATGTAAGTAACAATATTCAAAACAAAATGGTTCATATTTCAAACGGATACAGTCCAATGTCCAGAACAACGTTTTCTACAGTCATGTTCCATATAGTCCATACTTATCTAGTGGGTCTCTATTGTTTCCCATAAAGTTATGTCATAATGTATTGTCTGTCCGCATTTTCGTTAGTCATAATTTGGTTTTTCTCAGAAACGCATAACTTTTCAGGATTGCCATAAAACAAACCTAACATAACCTAACCTATCTATAGGACAACCTTACGAAAATCCTGAAAGTTAACGGCTTCAGAATTATGACTAACGATAATCTGACAATCATTACATTATGACTTTCAATAATTATGTCAAACAAAGGGATCCGTTATCTAGAACGTCTCGTATAAATTCTAGTGCTATTGCTATTACCAACATCGTTTTGTCAAATACAGTACCTTATGTACTTAGATGCGGGTGTCCTTTACTTAGGAACAGGAAAATCTAATTAAACCTAATTCTGCGTATCTAATTAATCTCCGATCAAATTATAACACACTGTTTTTCTCACCCAAGCAATTAATGACATTGTCAGGTATAATGACTTGGCGTGACTAAGAGACAAAGCCACCTAAAGCGATTAACTAAACAATGACTTAGACGGCTACTTAAACATTCATGTTGATTCGACACTTGATTCCTGTAATGTGTTTTTAACTGGCAACTGTCATAAAGACTTACCCCTTATTCATAAAGGTAGGTTAATATAGGCTCAATTAGCTAATAATCATTTGTCTTAATCAGTCATATTGTCCTGTGTATTTGTAAGAAAAGATAAAATATAAATTTGTAGGGCGTTTATGAATGAGGGGGTAATAGTTTCCTAATATAATTAAAGAGAAAAGAGAACAAGATTCGATATAGAAACAAACGTCTTATAAATTTCACTTGCACTTATAGCCGGTGATTTTAACCGATTTCTGTGAGCTGCAAGTGCCGCTCTGCTTATTGGGGAAATTGCTGATGATGCATTCGCAGGTATAAAGTGTTTAAATATCCTAACTTGTAAAGCACTGGTTTTGTATATTAAATACCGAATCACGTACCTACGTAGCTTTCATATGCGTTTGTTGAGACTTCAGCATATTACTCGAATAATTCAATTACACCTCGTAATAAAATTGTACATATATCTAAATGCGAATGGTAATGTACATGTTTGTTAGCCTTGCGCAAAAACTAAACGGATGACTGCCTGGATTAAGGTCTATATAGCCAGGATACTTTTTGTATCGGTAAAATGGGAGGAGGAAGATTTTGGTGTACGCAGTGGTATAAATACATCCATCACATCCACAAATCTTATTCATGTTGATCATTATACGCTAGCCTATCTATACAATAGGGAATGCAATCCCGATCCCGCGGGATCCCGATCTCGCGAGATCCCGTGTAATTTTTCGGGATCAATCCCGACGCATAATATGACGGGATCCCGTTCGGGATTGACGGGATTGGGCGGCAGTCGTCAGCGACGCTACACACGTCCACTCGGGGCGCTGGGTACATTGCAACGGATGTAAGATGCCGTTTAGCAGATAACACTCTTAATACCCTTTGTTTTTTAAGAAGTCACTTTCAAAATCACCTGTAATACTCTCTAATTCCTTATTGTTTTGATTCTTATTACAGTTATACTTATTGTTTTGATTACCTTAGTTAATTTCCAAGGAAAACTGATGATGATTTAGTTGATAATATTAAAGAATAAAGGTTTTTGTTTTCTCTCTATTAATATGTTATTTTAATTAACGTCACCATCACAAACATTTACTTTTTTTTTTAATCTAGTCGGGATCCCGAAAATTCCCGAGTCGGGATTGCATTCACTACTATTATACAACACGTTATCGCACAATACACAGGATACATCGTGTGGCATGCTAAGCAATCGCCACAGGCTTATTTGCTTAGCGCGCACAAACACTCAGATCCCCGCATTGATCACATAAACGGGGCCTATCGGTACACACCTGTCCTGTATTCGCGGTAATCGAGAAGGTCGCAAGTGTGACTAACGTGTACGTGCCCTTTGAAAAGAGTACTGCACAAAGAAAGGGACACTTTGCTATCTAGTTTGTGTGCTACTAAGCTGCAGAGAAAAATATAGCCCCATCCAGAACAGAGCTTGAAACAATGTTCTCAAATGGCCTCCACTCCTAAACTCTGTGCCCAGAATTGACTGGATCGCAAAAATAACTACTGTTTCATACTTTCTTCTTCGGGATGAGATCATATTTGAATAAGAAGTTGCATGACATGTTTTGACAATGTAAAAACGGTAACATTTAACCGATTGCGTTTACAAAAATTGAATCATAAGAACATTATGTGATCAAAATATACACATACATTAATATACATTATGTGATATATGTGAGAGAAATTGTAAGGTACTTGCGACTTTTTAAAGCGTGCCGTAGTTGATGCGTACACGCAGCTGCGCACAAGTTCGCGTGCGATTGTTTCCATCGATCGTGTTTTGTTTTCAAGCACCATTAGCTCCGGAAATGGAAATCACAAGTTCTATGTACGAACCCTATTTAATTAGGGTTGCTACATTATTACATGTCGAAGGGCTAAAGAACTGGTCGCAGCAATTATGTTTGAATGAAATGGGTACTTATCTACTACATAGTATTCCATTTAATAAGGCAACTTAACTTTTTACAGATGCTAGTTCTTTCATAACTAAAGTGCATCATTATCGAGACGCGTCAATCGTTCAAACACACTTTTCTGTTCTAAATGTCTGCCATTACCTTGCTGCTTCGCTCGCTCGACCTGTTAAATGCTGTTGAGTGAAAAGGACACACTATTTTCGAAGCACAGCACTTAGCACTGTCACAGGAAGTCCTAATTGTAGCGTTGAAGTACACGTTATATTGAACCAGTTCACAATTGCAAAATGAGTCCAAAGACCTTTGTTCTTGTGAGAAATCCGAGGATTAAGTTCTCAGGACTATATCCTTATCTTTAATCTTATATTTAATTAAATCTGTTGTTAAAAGGACGTCACACCTTTTTCATAACCGGAAAGTATTTTGTAACAGTTGTTTTATTTTTACAAGCTTTTATTTTACTTGCAATGTTTGTATATTTTCGGGTTTAAATCTTGCAAACTAAATTAGACCCATTTCCCGTTATTCCAATTGAGCTGAAACTTCACATGTCATACATATGTGAGTGGGGTGCAATGCAATGCATTATAGTACGGAATTGGTACCATCGCGATGGACATAAGAGGTGGCCTCAGGAACTCTACAAGGAACGCGAGCTAATTGTGTTTTGGTTTATATAATTTTTTCGATTAGTATTAGTTGCCTTATTGAAAGAAAAGTACGGTCAGCGATAAAACCTTGTATCAAAAATGTTTTTTTTTTTTAGAATAAACTTGTTACATCGAATTTTAACATGAACATTCCTGTTTTATACAGAACGGGGGCTATAATGTAGTACCGGAAGGTAATGGAGTTTTTTGGTGTTAATTTGAATTTTAACCGAGGTGACCATGAGGTTGTGGTTTGAATAGAAATTAATGGTTTTACTTGAAATAATGTATTTTTTACATTAGGCAAAATCCCAAGTCATTAACTGAATGAACGGCGGGTTAAAAACTGGGGTTTAAAATGTTGCTTGTCAGATTCCTAGGCTATATCACTAGCTATTTTTACAACTGAAAATAAATGAAAATTAGACATGTTATCATGCATGTTTTTTTTTCTATCGAGAAAACCTTAACATTTTCAGGTTTTAAATTTAATTGGAGTCTGCCATTGCAAATATAGTCTAGTTTCCGTGTGATTTTTCATGGGATTTGCTTTTAATTAAACTGTGTAAGAATTCAATATAAAAGCAAAATTTTTGCGTTAGCCCCCCCTCTCAAGGTATCTCAATAAATAGCAATACATTCGTGTTAAAATTACGTTTGTTTTTCTACCTATTTAAAGGTTCACGCTTCTCCAATAAATGACAAATTAACGAACTCGCGTAGATAGAATCGCGCTGGTGTGCAAATGCCTTTATGAACTTTTACATTTTTTTCTCCCATACTGAATGGTACAAAAATGTCCCGAGACTGACAGTCCGAATTTAATCGCATTCCAAATCCTCCCGTGAATGCCGAATACGTGCTCGGATCAGTACGTGAAATGCCATTTGTACGTGAACTGCGTTCTTTCGGGATTAACTCTCTGGATCGACGCCAAATCGACGCTTTGTCAGGTTACCTTCAGGATCAGTTTGTATCATAAAGCTGTCATGACGTCAGTAGTCGGGTTTAATGTGTTTATGAGCTAAAACTTTTGAACTTATATGACCTGACTGTCCTAAAGTCAAATCACAGTCAAAAAAATCATACGTAACCTAGTGAGCAATGCAAAAAGTTCCAGTGCTCCTGAAAGCGCCCCTACCATCGATATGCAATGGTGTTTAATATGCTGTTTGGGCTGTAGTCGTCAGTGTCGTATAGTCAATGATGGCAAAGCCGGAGCGGAGGTCGACATGGAAAACATCTCTCACCGTAAGCACCATGGGTAATTCTAAAACCCGAAAAACTGATAACTTATCGACCATTCTGGTATAAACCCAAACCAGTAGACAACTACATTAAGCGAAAAAGTAATATCGAATAATCTGCAGCAACAAAATAAGCATTCTTATAGTTATAAGCTCAAAAATCCACATTACATTACCAAAGGTCTACCGTTCTTGACACTTGTGAAATGATCCGATTTGGCGAAACCGGATTGACTTTATCTGACAGGCGTGGCCGGCCAAAAACTGAATAAAGGCAAATGATCCCATTAAAGGTTTCTCCGGGTACTTGCGTCATTTATTACAGTGTTTGCTTAATCTTGATGCTTCTGAATATAATCGGACACAAAGCTCCATGGTTTTACAAACACATACTTTTCGCTGGCACTTATCCTAAAGGCCGTTATAGACAGACTCCAGACCTGACTGGAATTTGTATGGGAACTGCACGCCGACGTTGCAGTTGGCGTGCAGTTCCCATACAAATTCCAGCCGGGTTGCAGTCCATCTGTACCGGCCCTAAGCAATCTGATGTTAGCTACATATATAAGTAGCCATATCAGTACTTATCATGATGATTTTTAACCTAACAAAGGAATGTTAATGTTACATAAAGAACTTGCTTAAAATACCGTTTGCTTAGCAAAAATTGACAAATTGAAAAATTGAGTGACAAAATCTAATCACATATAAGACATACACTCCACCGCCTTTGCGTATACGCAGCATGAAACTGCGGTGTGATCGCCCCTTAACATTGCAATCTTGATGTAAAATAACAGACCATTATTTTCGCAGCCACGACCGCTACATAAATTGAAAGTCTGCACACAAGTGCTTTGTTAAAAGTGAAATTTCTACATCGTACAGAAAACGATAATTTGCGGGAATTATGACCTCACGTCGAAATAAGCTTTTATTGCTTTGAATTGTTGCAATACACAGCATACATACACAACACAAGACTCACTGACTTTTACGTTTTCAACCCTTTAATTGCGTCAGACGAGTAGGTATATATTTACCTACGCCAGCAAAATTTTCTGCGAAAAATTATTACTCTTTTTGACGTTTATACTCGTAAGATACTAATAGTAGAAGAGTAGAGCACACTAGACTAGCGGATAGCAAGGAATAAAAAGTGAAAATAAATATGCCAACTAAAATATTAATATCGTACAGTCACCTGCAATAATATGTTACTCTTCGAAGGCCGTAAAAATATGTGACACGCTCTTGTGGCTACAAATAAGATCGTGTCAGATATTTTTGCGGCCTTTGTTGTGTAACATATTATTGCAGGTGATTGTACTCGTAACCTGATTGTATGTTCTTTGCAAATTACAATATAATTGCCTTGCTAATCAACAGCTCTATTAACAATAGTAAAAAAATGCGTACTGGGCAGACATTGATACATATATCGTCAACTTAAACGAGCATATATTCACCGTAAATGTAAAGAGACCATATCATTCTCGTTTCACCGTACCACTCTGTCACATTATCACAAAAAAGCGTGAAAAGAGTCAATCACGAGACATACAAAGTGCTATTCCAATAGCTAAGCGAGACAAACAAGTTCTACCAATCATTATTTCCATTTTTTCTACAAAAAACTTTTTGTCTAGCAATTGCAACACTTAACGTAGCTGTAAAATCAAAATCCTTGACAACTATATTTAAAAGTCCCGCGCATTTATAATGGTCCATCGCAGACTTCGCATTCGCAAGTGATGGTAATGTCACCCAATGTATCCGGCTTGCGCAAGAGATGATCTGCGCGCGCATTGTACCGCGCGGGTAGAAAGTAGGCGTACCTTTCATTTTTTCCGCGCACGCGTCACTTTTTTTGCATGGATGTGACGCTTACCGAATGTAGGGCTCCTGATCCGTTGTAATTGTGATATGTAAATGCTATCCTTTTGTGTTTTTTTATGGATTGTCATATGTAACGGTCCTCGTCTAAATTATGCTAATGCAGTGCTCGATTTTATGTGTGCTACAAACATTTAATATCTAATCTTTCCTTTCAGAGGTGGTATCTGAAAGGAAAGGTGGTATCTGAAAGGTGTAGGTAATTGGGTTTGAAATAAGAGAAGCCAATATGAATCTTGTTAATTCTATGGACCTCACCACGCTTACATTCCTATATTCGTAAAGGTACATTTAGACGGTATGGTATGACAAATCACTACATCGTATATTGTAGCATACTCGCACCGTCTGTCTGAGCCTCAAGTCGTGTCGTTAAAATATGCTAATCATTAGAATGTAATGCTACATTTCCACAGCATCGATATACCTTCGCTACCTGCTCACAACTCAACATCACAAATTTTATTTTCTAAAAAACCCCGCATCCGAAACAGCCCCGGGTTAGCACTGCATTAAACCTTACTAAGTTACTGAGCGTGAATTTCAAAGTACCACATATGTACTTTAGATCCGTTCTGATAAAATACCTCGCTACACAGCCACACATGGATTTTTCAACTCCGCATTCACACCACTCTAAACTCGACTTCACTCCTAAGTCTTAAAGTATATTTTCGGTTGGTCGCGACACTTGTCTGGTGTCGATTGCTTTTCACACTACAGAATATGATTTCAAGCGGGGAAAGCAGTGCTGTATTGCTTTCTCACATATTTTTTGTCGCCCTAACGAGATCCGTGTGCGGGGTGGAGATACAAGCCACTTTTTACTATTTCTGTTTAACTGACTCGGCCGCTGCCCCCTAGATGAGCAATTGGAGGGTAATTTCAAACTGTTCGTTAAATAATGGTTTTCATAAAGACGAGAGTTCCAGTAAAGTTTTTACGAGTAACAATGTCTCATTGCATCCTATAGTTTGCCAGTTGCCTCCAATTTCCATCCAGATGATCCAGATGTACGTAAACCGTCCTGTTGGTTTGTGATTCCACCTGCAATTGCATTACTGTGGAAATCTGACAACAGTTAAAAGTGTTACAGTTATTGCTGAGAGCTTACTCGTAGTGCATGTATGTTCATTTTTAAATTTAAAATACCAAAGTGTCATTTCGCGTATGTGTCAATCTGCGGAGATATGTCATTATGCGTGTAATCCGATATTTTGCCGATGGGATAGATTCAATGTTGATACAATTTTATAATTGTCATGTATGTTTATGTAATTTTTCCTTCCTAGATTCTAAATATTCACCGTATAGGCACAGTATAATAAATAGTACTAACGTACAGTAGGGACACTCCCTGCCTCCCGTTAAAAGTGCCGCCCACCCGCTCTCGGTTACCTCTCAGTTACCGGCTGGCAAGGACGCGACGACGCGGTGCGCAGAGCGGAGGCCACGTAAAATATTAAACAAATATTTACAAATCCTTTTGTAATGGGCGTGTGTTGTGCTGTGTACGGTTGTTTAAGCTCTATAAACGACAAAACTAAAAGAAAGTTCCACAGATTTCCATTGTATGAATCAAGGCAAGTACATACCCAGTTATTTTTAAAGTGTTTTATGTTTTAGTAGAATACCAACTTACAATGGGTACTTATGTTTAGTATTTCTTTTACCCTATCTGTTTTAGACCTAAACCTATCAGATCACACTGAAAACAACACAATATCTATATGAACAAAAAATCATGTTTTCAACTTACGTAATATTTTGGTGGCCTGAATTTCCTTACAAAAATTTTGTTACTTCGTTTATACTGATTCAAAATAGGAAACTATTGTATAAATCGAGCTTAGATACCCATATGATTCTTATTTCTTCCTAATTCGCGCAATGAGTTTTGGGTCATTGAGATCATCGAACTTGTCAACAAAATGGCGGGAACCCTAGCACGTCTTATCTCACTCACACAAGCATGGTACGCGTTCACCTACACGAGCTTAGACTGTGTGCGTAGGAACGCGTTTGTTTCATACGTTTGATCGCCAGTGTCCGGGGTGTGGTATAGGAATAGACGTAGCGTCGATCGAATCCAGTTAGCTCGGAAAAATGTTTCGTTGTGTTGTGTTACTTGTGTTCGATTAGTGTTCAATCTAGTGGAATTGTGACAGTAGGCATCAGGTTTTTATAAATGAATGTTGTATTGTACGTTTTTCTCTATGATTGTATAACGTTGCAAATCGATAGTTTGGTCGAATTTTCGATGCGATAATTAGATGCTTTTCGAAATAACTGGTGGTGTAGTTCTACTAAATCGTAGCAGTTTTATTTGACCATTCGGCGCCATACCTAATATACAACGTTGTATTAAACTTGAACTAAGTTCAACTGCCTACGAAATTGTTAAAAAGCAACAAAAGTTGTAAAAGTATCCTGAATAAAAGGTTTGGAAATTGTTAAAAATGTGAGAGTCATGTGACATGTTTCAACTTTCGTTCGCCAGTGATCTATATATACTCGTATGCATTATATGAAGCAAATTGGAATACATATGTTCTCGCACCCCTTTTTCACCGCAGTCGCACATGAAGGGTTCAACGCACATTACCTATCCTATACTCTGTATCTTTAGGTATTTAAATAAAAGTAAACAAATAATTTGTACATTTTCGGGTAGTTCTAATATTTATTGGTTAACGAACCAAATACAAAACCACCTGGATCTGTCACTGACCTGACTTTAACCTACATTATTTGATCATGTAATGTTTTCATCTACCTTAAGGAGCCATTTGAGGGTAGATTTTGTTTACTTTTATTTAAATACCTGAAGATACAGACTATAGTACGGATATCATGCTCGCTTTTGTCTACGTGACAGCGTGATAAAGACAGCTCGTCACTTTCAATCGCGCGGTGTTAAAAAGGGACGGTTATTATATCACGTCAATGAAGCCATCCATCATACTCATCATATCTATCTTCACCACTTAGATAGTTGGCAGTCCTTAATTGGCTACTTTCCTACTAGTCAAATCAGCTTCTTTTTTATAACTGTCAAAACGATTTGCTAATATGGAAATATATGAAAACGTGTGTAGTGACGTCACAGTCAACTCACCTACTGTTTATACTTCCATCCGATTCATTAAATAGAAATTGTGTTTAAAAATAACTGCTATCTATGTTTTTCTAATGATATGGTGCTTTATTTCGTGCACGGTGTGAAATAATTTATTTTAAGTAGAGGAAAGTACCCAATTGTGTGTTTGAAACTGTGAAATGAACGGTCGCCTGCGGTATTTACCGGCCGATACGACCTTCAAACCTTCATACACCCATCTCAAAGGCCGGCAACACACTTATAACCTTTATGATGTTGCGGGTGTACAAGGGCGGCGGTGATCGCTTATCATCAGGCGATTCGTCTGCTCGTTTGTCTCCTATATACAGAGTGGCTAAAAATAACTGCATTCCCGTTGCCAGGGAGGTTTTGGGATTTTATACTGAGCAACTTTTACTATGGGACCAACCCCGAAATCGCAGAAAAAAAACGGGAATGCAGTTATTTTTAGCCACAGTGTATATCATTAAAAAACCGGACAAGTGCGAGTCGGACTCGCCCACGACTCGCCCACCGAGGGTTCCGTACTTTTTTAGTATTTGTTGTTATAGCGGCAACAGAAATACATCTTCTCTGAAAATTTCAACGGTTTAACTATCACGGTTCATGAGATACAGCCTGGTGACAGACAGACGGACAGTGGAGTCTTAGTAATGAGGTCCCGTTTTTACCCTTTAGGTACGGAACCCTAAAAAATACGGCCGCAACAGAACCCAGCGCACAAAGTAAGGCTTCCCGCGCTAGGCCGGCAATCGTGCGTGGCCGATCGTCCGGCCGGTTGCCCAATTCGCTGCACACGATCCCACAAAGGCCGTAATTTCCTGGAGACCCCGCTTTTAATTACAGCCTCGGCTAACAGGACTCGTTATTGTACTAACACAGATCGCCCTTTAGAGAGACACCACACATAACACGTAGAAGACCAATGAGAAAACAAAATCAACTAACAGGGGCCTTACCATGATGTCTTTATTGCGATTCTGTTTAGGACCTAAACTGAATTGCTAAGCGACGGAGTTATGCTCCGTCCTTTAGCAGTTCAGTTTAGGTCCTAAACAGAATCGGAATAAGGACATCATGGTGAGGCCCCAGGACTCGTTATTGCTCTAACACAGATCGCCCTTTAGAGAGACACCACACATAAACACGCAGTAGAGACAGACCAATGAGAAAACAAAATACGTATTTGTAGTTTCCATTCGGTCGTTACTATGAACGTTGGTCACTCGATGAAATATTATTGCTGCTATATTATTCATGGTTTCTAGTATTGTTTTATGGTGTTAGCAATTTCTAAAGTAAACAGTGTGAATAAGTTATTTTCTAGTAGTAATTTAACTGACTGGCAAATTGCCGGTTTGTTGACTTATTTGCCAAACTTTTGAGTGTGTATTTTGTATTCATTGTTATATCGATCATTGTAACAAAAAAATCCAGTGTATCCTGTGTGTGTGTGTTGGTATATGTGTGTCTATGATGTGTGTATGTGTGATTCATACCTCTCATAATGAGAACGATGATACATCTATAGCGGTAAACGGGATCAAGCCCTGTGGGCTTAAGTATAAAAAACAAAAGTGTTCGGTACATCTTAGCCTGTCGTTTAACCTAGTATTCTACAAACCTTAATATCACCTTCAATGAATATTAGAGTACATCACGCGTTTGCACGCACATATGACACGTGGATAATCTAAATACTAATTGATTCTCATAAAAACCGGCCAAGCGTGAGTCGGACTCGCCGAGGGTTCCGTACTTTTTAGTATTTGTTGTTATAGCAGCAACAGAAATACATCATCTGTGAAAATTTTAACTGTCTAGCTATCACGGTTCATGAGATACAGTCTGGTGACAGACAGACAGACAGACAGTGGAGTCTTAGTAATAGGGTCCCGATTTTACCCTTTGGGTACGGAACTCTAAAAACGTAGACGTGTAGGCGTCCTTGGTCGTAATCTGTTTAAGAAACGTGTGTGTTCTGTACAGCTACCACGAGCATGTCTCTGACCTGACTCTGACATATTCGCTAACATCTGCGTTAATTACTTTCTATACATCTCGCTCGCACTAATATTCCAGTACGACTAGATGCATAAAAAGTAAGCGAATATGTCAGTGCCATGTCAGTGACAAGCTCGTGGTAAGGCTACTGTTCGATTGATCCCACGGACGCGATATCGAGTTGGAAATTCAAAATTCGAATCTAACTTCAATACTTAGAAGTCATTTTGACTTATGTATTTGTAAGAAAGGGACAAAACATAATTTAACTAATTAAATCAGGTCCGTAAAGTTTTATGTGTGAATAAGGGGGTTAGTTTTTATGAAGTTTGCTATAAATGTATGTAGTTACGTGTGGGTGTGATATTAACAATAACATAAGTGATAGTTAGTTAGCGTTATCATAATCTTATCTCTTATCAGCTAGACGCGCTGACCTCGATTACCTGACGTTTAATATTATGATAGCTCTAATGTTTTGTCATTTTGTGCACTGCGTTGTTGTTAAATCTTAATAAATTGTCTGTGAGGTTAGAATTTCGATTTCAATGCCTACAGTCTTTGCGCGTAAAGTAGGTATATGAGAAAAAAACCGGACAAGTGCGAGTCGGACTCGCCCACCGAGGGTTCCGTACTTTTTTAGTATTTGTTGTTATAGCGGCAACAGAAATACATCATCTTCGTTCGGTTCGTGAGATACAGCCTGGTGACAGACGGACGGACAGCGGAGTCTTAGTAATAGGGTCCCGTTTTACCCTTTGGGCACGGAACCCTAAAAAGGGGTTCCGAAACAGCAGCTAAGGATGCAACCGGGATACAGGGAAGCGGGAATTGCACATCAAATAATACGAAAGTATATTTTTGACTTGCACTCCCCACTGCGAAATTCGCAGATAAGCAAAACAACAATAAGATAAGCATAATACCCCTGGAACTGATAACCTAACTAATGCGTCAATGAGATAGATCGTGTTTTAATCTGTCCATACATAGGAAGTGCATGTTTTTCTCCATGATTCATGTTCAACAGGAAGTAATTCCTTTCATATGACATGACATGCACTATGATTAAGTATCAACGTGTTTGTGATGGTCTTAAGGGGCCCACTAATTAACATTCCGCCGGACGGTATCGGCCTGTCAGTTAGAACAAAATTTTGACAGTTCCGAACAACTGACAGGCCGATACCGTCCGGCGGACTGTTAATCAGTGGGCCCCTTTAAAGGAATTTCTGACAATGTCATATATGCTTATTCATTTCGTCTGGGACTGATTTTGACCAAGTAAGATAGAATGGAATGATATAAATAATAAAGGTCTTAATGCTTATTAGATCGCTCTTTTATTCGCTAATTTACGTAACAGTATATTTAAATATTTATTATATCTAATCTAATACCTTTAAACGAGCAATTCTTGTTAATTTATATGTTTCGGGGAACTCTGAAAAGGCTCTAACGATTTCGCATGAAATTTGCTATATGGGGGGTTTCGGGGGCGATAAATCGATCTAGCTAAGTCTTATCTCTGGGAAAACGCGCATTTAAGAGTTTTTATATGTTTTCCGAGCAAAGCTCTCCCAGATATTTACTTTAAAACGAGATACCCACGTTAATATTTCCGCTTGAATGATGCCTAGCCTGAACAATAATCGTAAATAGTAATTCGATTTGTTAGTGTTAGTAATTATAGATAATTAGAAACTGGCTATAAGAACAGCACCGCTTCAAGCTATTAAACATCTAGATGGAGTGTGAAAACTTGATGGCACGTCTGAGATTAAGAAAAAACCGGACAAGTGCGAGTCGGACTCGCGCACGAAGGGTTCCGTACCATAATGCAAAAATAGGCAAAAAAAAAAACGGTCACCCATCCAAGAACTGACCCCGCCCGACGTTGCTTAACTTCGGTCAAAAATCACGTTTGTTGTATGGGGGCCCCACTTAAATCTTTATTTTATTCTGTTTTTAGTATTTGTTGTTATAGCGGCAACAGAAATACATCATCTGTGAAAATTTCAACTGTCTAGCTATCACGGTTCGTGAGATACAGCCTGGTGACAGACGGACAGCGGAGTCTTAGTAATAGGGTCCCGTTTTACCCTTTGGGTACGGAACCCTAAAAAAAGTGGCTGCGATAGAAGCTAGAGACAGTTCTGTGTCGTTTGTTTTATCACGTTTATTAGTCTTATCTTGGAACAGAATATCGAAGCGAACTGATTGGCACGCACTCGGACATTAAGTTTTTCTTTTATCCATTAAATCCATGTCCATAAAATGTTTAATAATGTCATAGTTCTTAATTCTTCTTCCATAGAAATAATTGCTCCGAAAGAAAAAAAATAAGTGTTCAAAAGTTAGAGCTGTGGCTCTAAATATGAAAAAAAGCTACTTCCAAAAAACTATAGCGAACTGAGCGAAGCCCAGCGTCGTTTTTAAGTTATTGCAAAAAATAAAAAAAAGACGTAGAAAGCGCTGCAAAGGTACTCCCTTATGCTTGTAGTGTACATGATACTTACTAATAGCCCCCGTTTAGCCATACTGACAGAACTGTAACTACGAAATCCTACATTGAGCATGGCCCGACATGCTCTTGGCCAATTAATTTAAATGACACATCGATTAATAAAGGCTCATTATCCCTGGTGTTAGTAATTTTATAAACCATTGATCGTCACAGTCAACTACGGTTTAATAACACTTAGGCGAGAACTATAACACGAGTTACATGAGTATCGAGTATTGATAAACAAAAGTTGCGATATAAAACATTTGCAAGTAATTAAAATAAATAACAAATGCACAATCGATGACTGTATTAGGGAATCGGACATAAAGTAGTTCATACTTGTAATTATTGTTTATCATCATAAACAAAACAAAAAATCGGTAGTCGGACTGATAGTCGGCTACTGTATACAATACATAACAATAAAGTATAAACCACATGGCAATATGGAGCATTCCACAAAATTGAATATCGTTGTCCCGTACAAACACGAAATGCTCAGTAAAAATAATCATCGTCTTGAAACCTTGAAAAAAATTAGGTAACATATGGGACAGCTCATGGAATGTCCCATATACGGATACAGATTAGACATCTGAACATGATAAAGGCACGGATGCGGTTCATAAAGAATGAAGACCCTAAAACACGTTTTGAAATCCTGAGGCATAATTCGACATTTACCAAAAGGCCCAAAACGATGAGTGTTGCGTCTTCGGAGCGCGAATGCTATTTGTATCATTTGTATGTTTTTGTACAACTTGAACAACAACAAAGCACCCACTCAGATTTTTAAATATTTAAAATGTAGGTACGGAGTGTTGGGAATTTATCCGCGCCTGACTTGAGCGTTTCTTAGAGACTTTCTAGCCATTATTTTACCTTAATTTGAACCACTTTAAGTTTTATTCTACATATTGATAGGGAAGCTATTTAAAAATAACCAAGCCTACCCGTCGGAAGCAAAATAAGCATATCACGTACATCGCATGTCATGACTCAATAATTGTAAGCACTAAACTCATGAGGCATACTAATTAGGAACAGGTAAAGTGAATGAGTTTCCTAAACGTCGATTTCTTTGTGAGACAATATGATCGTCGTTAGTCACGCTTGGGTTTTTACTTTTTTAGCATCTTAAGTAGGTTGAGTAAAAGTATACCTTTACCTTATTAGTTATTGACTTTTGATAAATAATGTTTGTCAAGAATCTTTCCAGGAAAAGGCCACCGATTTAGGGTCGGATTTTATTAAAAGTGTGGGAAGATTGTAACGTTAATCAGTTCGTTAAGTTTGTTTAACGTTAAGTTCTTAGTATATTGATGTGGAATATTTTCGTGTAAAAGTATCGCGATTTTAAGATTACACCTTTGCGATAAACCCTAGCAATAACTGATAAGGTATCTGTGACACCAATTTTAAAACGTATCAATAACCTTTCCAACCAATAAGCGAGGATTACCAGAAACGCAATCGTCTGTTAACCTTTTAAATAGCCCATTTTAAATGCATGAGCTGTAATCTTTTGTTAGATCTAACTTGGTCACGTCTGCGAGAATCAGGACAGCAACGGTCCTTTTCATCCTCATTTCGGCTGTCCTCTGAATCATTAACCCGCACACCCACATTTGTTATAAATTGCTGTCCCCATTTCGAGAACGTTGGCCCAATCAATTCGTCATTATAATCGCAATAGCGTGCGAATAAAAAGTGACACCCACGCTCTGCCAAATATGGCGGGAAAAACAATGGAAGGCATAACGGCGAGTGCATTGTCGAATCTGAGGCTGAATATGTGTCAGTACAGAGGGTCTACCGCGTACCACGTTTGACGTGTTGCCTCTCTGTTGCACTTGTAAATTCGTACGTAAGTGTGGCAGGGAGGCAACACGTCGAACGTGGTTCGCGGTAGGTCCTCAGTTGTCGGACACGCGAGCATTGTGTCAAACGGTGTTAACTGGCTCATCCGAGTTGACTGAACCTGGGACATGTATCGTCGCTGATGGAAATGGGCCTGAATAATTTACTAAGCGAGGTCGCGAGAGCCCGAGGCTGCTTTTTTGCTCTTTACCAGTATATTTAATAATGGAGCAGGAGTAGGGTTGCCAACCACTAATTTTCAGTAAAAAGAAAGTTCTCGAAAAATCCTAGTATAATTTCTGGCACCCCATATCTCTTATCCCAATCCCATTATCATCATAGTTAAACTTAACTCCTTTGCTTCATTACCTGAAAAAGATATCATACACTAAAGAACAAGTGACCAAGCCCACCGCTTGTCTTTTGCTTCAATTTCAAATCTTATAAACCACATTCAGTAGAATATTTGCACAAAAATTACTTCTAAAAAGTCTCAAATCACTTACGACTTCCGGATCAAGTTCTGAGAGGTGACCAAATTACTGACATGTCAAGAAAAATTGTAACGTCTGGTAACCCTAGACAGGTGAGATCAGTTTCACGTTCGCCCGCACTCGCAATCTTCACGTACACTCATATTTTATAAAAAGCTTTTAGCCTTGCGGAGATCTCTGATAAATGCTCCCATACATTTCGGAATCATGTCCTTCTTTTTGGTCATAAACTCATCAGACTTATTAATCCGTACATTTCCAAATTGAAATCTTAATTAACGTATCTTATTAATTTAAAAAGCCTTAAATCGACATGAAAGTGCTCGGTACTTAATCTGGAACGAGTTTTTTGACGGGAAACCGTTCGGTTATATTTAATTGCGTTTTTACTCCGTTACAAATGTAAACAGGATTTTTTCTGGCAATGACAGGCTTAAGGATAGAAAGCGGGTAATAAATTGTATAGTTGTTTATTATTCTGTTTACGACGAGACGGATAAACATATTAACAAATTGGAGCTGATAATCATTGCAGAATTATTTTCGAAATTTTTCGTTTATACGCGCTTTAGATTGGTTTCACTCGTTACATTTGTTAGATTCTGACCTAGTAAGTACAACATTGAACTGTCTTTACCTGAAATTTAGTCGGTTACAATGCAAGGATTGGAAATGGTGTATTGAGACATTTCCATGTTCCAAATGATCCTATGGCCACCTTTCGAGTAAACCAATTAATAGGCTTTGAATAATATTTGTCTTTGGATTATTCTAGCTTTTAAACCACGTCTGTCGTTGTTTTGGCATGCACTAAATAAAACTGAAATGCTCCCATGTCCTTAATAAAGAAAGAGTATAGAGAAAATAAATTAGCAGTTATATTGAAACAAGTAAGCAACAATGTATAGGTTTCTCGATTCCCTTTGCAATACAGTAGCACAGCCGTGATCGGGTAACACGGTTTCCATAAGGGCTTTGACGGCGGCTTATCGTTTGTCATTCCAACGAGTCCAGATCTCAGGACCACTATAAAGTGACCTCGAGACCCATTACAACTATATTTAATCCGAGAGCCCTATTAAACTGGTTCTTTCAAACTTGCTCGCGCTCTTCGCCGTTTCGAGTTTCGAGGTCACCCTGCGGCCTTGCTTTTCTCTCAATCTTATGGTGATTTCCAATTACACCTAATAGTAGTTAAGTAGTATCATCTGTAGGAAGTGTCTGATGAGGCCTATTGACCTGTGTGCAAGACATAAGATTTAGCTCTTAATACTGTGCAATAGCGTCAGCTATTGAGTGATTAGTTTCGTTTTTTTAGGTGCTAGGTTTGAGGTCAATTTTTTGCACTTTCTTTGGTTTGGTTTTTAAAACCTGTAACAAGAAAAAACAACTTTCCTTTCGTATTCAATTTACTGTCTTGTTTTATTACCTCCTACTTCGTTTCACCATTTATAAACTTGACGGGTCACCCATTGTAAATCACTCTTTCAGCGCATAAAACCTCTAAATTTGGACGCAAAATTTATTTACGACTCGTTCCAATACGTTACTTAATCGTAAACAACCATAATGAAGCATTTCAGTCTCATTTGCAAAAACAACTTAAATATTAACTCGCAAAGCATTCCAGGGCAACTTTAGCACGACTCACAACGACCATTTGGAGGTTGACCAATCAGAAACGAGACCGGCGTTTTTAAAAAATAACGAGTTGTTTTATTTTGCCTCAGGCTCATATTATAACGGTATAAAGGTGCATCTGACGCCTTGCAATTGGTCGATGCAGTCTCGTCTGGTTATTAAATTGAAGGACCAATTGTTTGGCATCAGACGGCGTTGTAGGTAGATTGGCATTTACTTCATGAACTTTTGTTACAACTTGAAACTATCTCTTTATTGTTTGATTAATTGATGAACATAATATTTATCTACTTGACTTTCTGCCTTTTCATATAGGTATGTATTTTGAATTAGAACTTCGTCTAACTGTAATGTAAACGTAACGGAAAATTTCGCCATTAACATTGGTATTTGTGACTTGGCAGACTAGTAGTAGGTATTTATTAGAATTTAACAGTTTAACCCGCAGAACAATAAACTTCGAATGGCTGCCATTCGATCCAAACGTGCTCTGATTTCAGATATGTAACTGAACTTAAGCTGAAAGCATTTGAGCTACATTGTATACTATATGTTGTAGAAATCCTATAATTATTCTGCTTATCGGTTATATTATATTATTCCTTTGAAAGCAGAGTGTCGTCTTCGGTCGTTTCCTAACAATCCTAACATATTTGGTTAAGTGGTCATGCATGACTGAGGACCATGTGTTTCATTGCATCGCATTTGGGGTCCGCTTTTCTGCATCCACTGTCATTATCGTCATTCTATCCTGTATATTGTCATTCTATCCTGGATATCGTCATTCTATCCTGTATATTGTCATTCTATCCTGGATATCGTCATTCAATCCAAAGATGTTCTGCTGGTGATGACATTAAGCCGTCACTGGATACATTTAATATTTATTTTTCTCCATCAACTCTGTACATCGCGTCTCTTTTAACTGAGTTAAAATTAGGGGAAGCTCCAAAAAATTACCTAAATTAGCTAATAGATAAGATAGAGTGTTTGTTTGTGTTTTTATAACATATCTAATAGTGATTGTTTCTTGTTTCAGGTACTTAATGCATCTGCCATGTCATCTCACCTCTACAAGGATTTCCTCCCTCAATTTTATTAAGGTGCAGGGGACAATTTCGACTGCGGGATAATTTCAACTAATCGTAATATCTTCCATGTTAACTAGAGTCACACACAACACATCTTTTTCGCTATTTGGACATATATGGCACTCTAAGTTAATAATGTAAAACAGGAAGATATTTAGATTAGTTGAAATTACCCCGCAGTCGAAATTGGCCTCCTACATATTATAGAGCGCCGCGGTAAAAAGTTCAAAACTACACTACGTTGTATGCATAGACTAGGAATCCTCTAGACCGAGTTTAGAGCAATTATTTCATGCAACCGATGATGCCAAAAATGCGTGGGTGCGCGGGACGAGGTGAGCGAAATCCCGTGCCGTGATTGGTCCGTTCAAAGACACGGACGTCACACAAAGACACATTCGACTCGAACATGGAGTAAAATTACCGTATGCGTGGCAGAGAGGGTAGCGCGACTATGCTAAGTCTGGGGGATGTTTTGTCTGTGGTTGTATGTAGGGACAAGATCAGGCAGTTATTTATAATCTAATACCTGCTGTGGTGGACTTAATTTGGAAATGGAACACTTCATTCACACATGTAGTTCAATTCTGCTGCGTCTAAATACGATATACAAATTGCTCTAAATCGTAACTTAACCCGACACTATAGCACTGCCAATTGGCTGGGCGAGCAGTAGGTTATTCATATTGCCTTCCGAGCGTGTCACAGGCAAGCCAGTATAAGTGGTTTCGGGTTCAATTTATAAATATATAGGAGCTCACTCTTCACATTCGATACATAATATTTTGATGATAAATTGGCAACATTAGTAGGCGATTCGATCCAGTCTGAGCGCTCCGGTTATGCATTATGTTACGGATTTATGGACCTCGCAGTCACTATTACCTGCAAATTTTTATATTACTTTAAGGGAAAATGGAAACATTCACCGCTTTGGGTAAGACTCGAACTTGCGACTTTTAGGAACACCGGTCCGATCGCTTTTAACCAACTGAGCTACTTAAGCTTACCAGAAGCTCGCGAATCTTTCCTTTCGTTCTAAGCGGTGAATTTTTCGCAGTATCTGCTTGATAAAAAAAAAATATTTAGTTCAATATTGTCGTGTCAGTTACGGCCCCTGGCGGTTTATCGTTCGCCTACTCGTAATCGTAAGTGAGCGTTTCTTTTATTTATTATATATAAATTGCGTTTTTTTATATATTTGTTATATAATAACTCAAAGTTGCAATAAAGATAATTTTATTTATTATTTTTATTTATTTTATAGTTACTTGTTTCTGAAAAATCATCGAAATTTGTGAAAGTGGACCAGGGGGTCCAGTAGTGTGTCTCACCCCTAACAGTCCCACTTACAGAATTCGTGATTTTATGTCGTAAGTCTCGTAAAGAAACCGAAGAGCACCGGAGCGCTAGTTGTTTATGAGTTTTATGACGGACGATACCCGTCACGAGCAGGACGGGGGCTGATTTGTTAAAGTCCGGTGCAGAATGAAATGCAATCTATCGTTGTTATGCTATAGTTATGTAACGCAGTATAATGACTTAAAAAAAAAACATTGATCAACAGTGAAAAGTTTCAGGCTCTGATGAATAACCGCGTTGTATCAATTATTACTATTCGGCTGTGGAAATACAATACAAATACTCTTTATTGCACACTCAAATACAGAATACAGCAACTCAAGTAGAGGTAAACAGCTGGCGTTCTTATCGATAAAAAACGATTTCTTCCAAACAACCTTCAGGTTGCGGAAAATAATAAATTTATACCAACCAACAGCCATTAATTTAACAAGTTTGTAAGTGTAAGTAAGAAGTAAGTAAGTTTCGTGTCATGTAGAAAGCGATAAACAATAAAGATGCGCCCATTTATCAACTTAAAGGTATTTTTGTGGGACATAGAAACAATAAAGAATAGTGGGATAGTAAATAAAGGGAAAATGAGTTGAATTTACGAAAATACGGTTACATATCAGAATACCGAAAACTGATTTACCTAATGTTGAATCACCTATGCTTGATTCACCTATTTTTAAATTACCTATCGATCATTTTACCTAAACATTGACTGACCTAAGTTTATAATACCTAAGCTCAAATAACCTAATGGACGAAACACCTAATGCACGATATACCTAATGCACGTTTTACCTACTGCACGTTTCACCTAAAGCTATTATACCTAATGCACGAATCACCTATAGCTGATTATATTTTTGATATACCTAATGGACGATACACCTAAAGCTGATATACCTAATGAACGATGTACCTAAACTTGATTTACCTAATGGACGAAATACCTAAAACTGTTAAACCTATCGCACGAAATACCTAAAGTTGATATACTTCCTGAACGAATTACCTAATTTCGATATGCCTAATGCACGGTATACCTAAAGTCTATATACCTAGTACAAAATTCATATCATTTTGCCGAATGATCAAGTGGCAACTCCACCCAATAAATCGTATGATTTCCCAACCTTACAGTAGAAACTGTTTGTTTGGATAACAATTTAAAAATACACTTTTTGAAACGCTACTTTTTAGGTAGTAGAATGATTTCGTTAGTCTAATACAAAATTAGTTATGTTATCTTATCTTATCAAAAACTAAAGTTAACATCATGACGATGAATAAAAGTCGGTTTTGGCACTGTTTGGTCGTAGTTAACCTAACACGCTCTTCCTCGCTTTGCTCGTCATCGCACCTATCTCGACTTCTTGTATGTCCTAATAATATTCTACTAAACAATAATTATATTTTTGATTTTAGGTACATATTTCGTTCATTAAGTGCATCGACTTCAGGTATTTCGTGCATTAGGTGTATCAAATTTAGGTATTTCGTTCATTAGGTATGTTAACTTTAGGTAATGCGATCATTAGGTATACCGACTTTAGGTAATTCGTGCAGTAGGTATGTTAACTTTAGGCAATTCGATCATTAGGTATACCGAGTTTAGGTATTTCGTGCATTAGGTATACCAACATTAGGTGTTTCGTGTATTAGGTATATTAGCTTTAGGTATTTCGAGTATTAGGTGTTTCAACTTTAGGTAAATCGAGCATAGGTATTCTGAGCTTAGGTAAACCAATTGTAGGTGAAACGTGCAATAGGTAATTCATTCATTAGGTGTTATGAGCTTAGGTTAACTGATCAATAGGTATTTAAAAAAATAGGTGAAACGAGCATAGGTGATTCAACATTAGGTAAATAGATTTTCGGTATTCTGATATGTAACCGAAAATACTTACATGTCTCTTGCTCGTGTTCATTGACATGTCCCAAAGTATTAAGGTGTAAGAATGCATATATGTATTAAAATTGAATGCTAGCTTAGAACCCATGAGGGGTCCATATGAATGTATACTAAATCTTTTACACGTTAGATGGTATGTGACAAAATTCACTGTTTCCACGTACCACCTTTGCGTTTCTTACGAAGTCAACGTACTGACACTATTTATTACGTGAACATGTTTCACTATACTAGTAAATATTAAACAGTTGCCATACTTGGGCGGGACACGTAGTGAATCAATTAAACAGCTTTGTTTATGTGTTACCGGTAATTATTTCTACTTGTTTAACACGCTAGATGAACGGAATTTAACTGTTGTAGCGGAAAACTGTTATTGAAACAACAAAATCATTTTAAATGCATATTGCGGTTTTGAGACAAAGGAAAATTAATAATGCGTGTTATTATGCCATTTAACAGTCCACGTATAACAATAAAAGATTTGTTTACAACGTTAACATGATTTGTAAGGCCTGTGCACACCGGCTGTAATATACAGATCTTTATAAGAGACGGCACACCGCACGCGTGACGTGTGCGTATTACACAGCTCTAAAATGTTAGCGCCCGTACGGCAAGTCATTACTTTTAACAATACGAAATCACTTTTATTTTCAGAAATGTGGGACACGCTTAAGATTACCTTACTTCACTTTTCAAGACCTCACTAAGCCCCACTTATTTGTTTTTTAGGTTAATTGCGAATGTCCGTCCACATGCGTTTTCCCTTTCACGTGTTCTTTGTTAATCTCGTACTTAATTCGTAATTGTCGATTTGCCGTATGTTGACCTTCCGCCAATTTCGTCTGTTCTTGTATCACAATCTTAGTCGAAAAACGTCTTAAGTACGCATAGGCATCAGTTGACATATATGACATTTTACTTTTACCGGTAGCTTTTGTCTGCTTCTCAAATATGAACTTTATTACTAACGCAGTATGACCATAGGTTATTTCATAAAACAAAAGACTGTACTTTTTACCACTTCATATGTCGCGTGGAAATATAAATTCTATTTTAGCAGGATAAGGTTGATTTTACAATAGCATGGTTGTTAAGATAAGCCGAAATGCTTTGATATCTTAATCGATTTGTGCTTTTAAGGAAATTGATTGTTAACTTAATAGCGGACAGGTTTAGTATCACTAGAAGATTTTCTCTTTTATTTTATGTTATTATTCTTACCGACGATATACACACAGACAGACATGCGTATTGAAATATAAAGTCAAGAAATCCTAGAAAACAATATTTTCTTTGGATACGAAATCATATAATAGGTTATAAATATTCTTTTAAAAACTACATGTAAAATATCAAGTGATTATATCTTTGAGACAATGTTGTTTTAGCTTCATTATTTTTTTTATTCGGCTGCCAACAAACTAAACAGGTTACATTTATCAAAAAAATTACGAAAAGTAGTTATGAAAACGTTGAATATCAGTCACTACGCTTTATTAACAACACACGTATTTATTTTAAATGATTAATTTAATATTTCACAATGGAGAATGATATTTCAAAATTCATGGATTAAGGGTAGGGGTTCATGGGTAGGGGGGGTCTGGACATCGGATGACGGTAGCATGAAGTAGGAGGAAATGGGGTCATTTGAAGCATGATTTTTGGATGATTATAGGGGGGGGGGGGGTCAAAAATCGTCAAAAATCGATGACGTAATTTATGGACAGCCCCTACGCAGGTGAAGGCTTTACGCGTAACCTGTCACAATGTGTTAATAAAATAGATGTATGGGGAACTGAAATATGTAGTTTCGGCTTAGGTGGGATACCTATACCATCATAATACATTTCTGCATAAAATTTTACCTGTTTATTAGGTATTAGATTAGCATTTGTTACCGACTGTACACTTTGCAATTCGATTGTGATATAGCATTATCATTTGTCATATTGTGATACCTGTACCAGATACATTGCAATTTTAGCATCTATCTTGTCATCAGTCATCAGTCGCTGTCGCACTTACATTACAGTATTGTTAAAAGCTGACGACCACAATGACAGACGACAAAAGTGTACATAATATGTATGTACTTACTAACTAATTTGGCGCGGTGACCCAAAATGAGTCTTGGCCTCCAACACAAGAGCACGCCATTTTACTCTGTACATAAAATGTAGAAATTTAAATTTAATATACAGACTAACTTATAGGTATTTGTTTACACATACGAACATGTTAAGGTATTAACTAAATAAAAAATTAAACGAGCGAAAACGGTAATATCTAAATATATCATTTAGTACGCAAGTTAGAAGTATAATTACCGGCTAAAACCAGTTACGTTAGAGTAATTGTACCACTTACTTCCTACTAAGTAGAAGCAGGAAGCAACTTATCTCCTGATAGCTGATAACAGTAACCATTCCGACTATGGAAAAATAAATTTAATCGATTCTTATATGGAGAAAATTTCATTATGAGATAAAATTGTACTTAGTAATTTTGTCCTGCTGAAATTGAAGATTTTTGTGA
The DNA here is from genome assembly GCF_910591565.1 of Cydia splendana. NCBI lineage: Eukaryota > Metazoa > Arthropoda > Insecta > Lepidoptera > Tortricidae > Cydia > Cydia splendana. The sequence continues at coordinate 7,133,497 of NC_085981.1, read as the reverse complement.
TAAAAAATTGAATTTTTCCATAATATTTACTTGAAATATTGGATAATCAAAAACGGTATTTTTTTCACAAGGTTGTAAAGGATATAAACAATTAAGGCCTGGCCAAACAGCCGGCGCGACGCAGCGCCGCGTCCGCGCCGCGTGATGCCGACGCGATGCCTGTTCAAACAGGGCGCGCGCGGATCGCGCCGGCCTCACGCTCTCAACACGCCCTCATCGCGCGCGCGAACGCGGCGCGGCCGCGCGGGAACGCGGCGCACCGCTCGCTGCCTAAGGGTCTCCCCTGATATATCGACGCGCATTCGGCAAAAGCCGATAGGAAAAACTTTATGTCCACGCAATAAGAGCGAAAAAGCCGTCGACGCGTCGGCAGGCGCCGGCCGATGCGAGCCGAGCCGAACGACGACTTTTTCGCTCTTATTGCGTGGACATAAAGCTTTTTCCTATCGGCTTTTGCCGAATGCGCGTCGATATATCAGGGGAGACCCTAACGTCCGATCCGACTGATGTGACCTTGCGCACGCGCCGCGTGGACGCAAGGGGCCGCGCGGCGCGGGGCGCGACAGAAGCGGGGCGTGATACCGGCGGGACGCAGTCTGTTTGACGTCGTTAACCTGTTAGCATGTGCCGCGGTCGCGCGGCGCGGACGCGGCGCTGTGTCGCGCCGGCTGTTTGGCCAGGCCATTAACAAAAAGTAATCATTTAGTTTTTGGAAGGAGTGAATTCTCTAACGAGTTTTCTCGGGTGTTGAATAGAATAGTTACAGTATGAATATATTAACCTCTTAAAATAGGAATGTAAATGAATTTTAAAGTTTTGGTAACGCACACGAATTATGCTACAGGTGTTGCAGCGTCCATTAGCTACGATAACTGCTTGTTTGGAGTCGTACTCCCACTGTATACAAACAAAATTCAAATATAACTTGAAACTAAAGATCTCGCTAAAGATGTAACCACTTGCGAAATAAAATCCTCTTGAACCTCTCAACCTGCCATTTCCATGTTTATCTAAAGTACCCCGTGTGTTAGGACACAGCTAGGGATCCTAGAATAAAGCTGACACAAACAACTCGTGACATGACTGTCTCTTTACATTTTATTTCGCTATTGCCAGTTGAGGAGTGTCTTTTCAAAAGAGCTTATTTGTGTATGGTGTCCATGAAGAAATAAGCCCTTTTCAAAAGACTTCTCATTTGAAGCTTGCATGTTCGCGCTCGATTGGCAAACAGCAAAACACTTGATACTTCGCGAAGGTATTCGAACGACCCCTGTTGGCGAACTTCCCCTTCGAATATGATATAGTCACGGCAGCCGATTGTTAAGGAGGGATTATTTAAAGAATATGATAGTAATATGAAGTATATTCGAATTGGAACTCTCGTGAGTCATATTAACACTAACTGCCCCTCGCTTTCGCTACTGACTTGGATCGATACGTCCGTGCATCACAGGTAATGCACAAATGTATATAGAGCCATCCATTTCTGACGTGACAGTTTGACGGTGCATAATGCGCGGTGCGTAATGTAATGCACTGACAGTTAAAGTTTTTATACTGTAATACTTATAATAAATAATGTTACGCTTTTACTTACCTTCATATTTTTGTGTCTACAAGCGACATTTGGAAAGTTAGTCTCATTCGTCATCAAGTACTGAGAATGCAGAGAGCCGTGAAAAAATACATGTTTAAAACCGTCAAATTACGAAGAATATTAACACAAATTTTCGCGTCAAAACTACAGCTAATCGTTGTATAAAGTGTGCTATCTACGATCGCTTCAAAGTATACAAGGTTGCATCAATCATAAGTTGCGTAAGACAAAATCACCTGTACTTATCTTACCACCTATGGCACCTATTAACACTGATGAATTTTAGAAGTAGGTAAAGGGTTTTAGCCTTATAGACAGACTATCATTATCAACAAAATTGGTCCCCGTTGCCTGAAAATTATGCAAACTTGTCGTATTTTTAGGGTTCCGTACCCAAAGGGTAAAAACGGGACCCTATTACTCTGTCCGTCTGTCTGTCACCAGGCTGTATCTCATGAACCGTGATAGCTAGGTAGTTGAAATTTTCACAGCTGATGTATTTCTGTTGCCGCTATAACAATAAATACTAAAAACAGAATAAAATAAATATTTAAGTGGGGCTCCCATACAACAAACGTGATTTTTTGCCGTTTTATGCGGAATGGTACGGAACCCTTCGTGCGCGAGTCCGACTCGCACTTGGCCGGTTTTTTGTATAAGGTAACATTATTTCGAATAATTATGTTGGTAATTAATTAACGTGAAATTTAAATGTGAAAACCTTAACTCCATTGCTAAACTTTGTTGTCATATTTTTCATACTTACCGTCCTGTTACCTGTTTGCCGCACTCCAAACATTTCCAAACAATTCGTGAGTTCCACGCACGGAATTGAAGCTTCAAATGATAACGTCCCATCGCTGACAAGCTCATTTAACTTTTGTGAAACAAGCGCGATAGACCGTGAAATCTTGTTAATTTATGTATCTACAATGTGTCTCTATACCTGCGCTCTATCCTTTGTATTGCGGTCCGTTAATTCAAATCATTCCTTGCCAATTTTACCAAATGGATTTATTATGATCAACGATTTTGCTTTGCATTTGCATCACATTGAATAAGTTATTAAAAATATGACTTTTCGGTATCAAAATTGCAGTTGAAAGCAGGTTTAAATATACCTAGTTTAAAAACTTCAATTGAAAAGCAGAAAATGGGAAAACCAACCACTAAAATACATTTAGTCTCGCTTTATTTAGTAAGTAAACTTGTGTCCTCATTCCTCAGTCATGTTTGAATAAAACGGCTAGGTTTCACATGTGCATAATATCTATAAAAAACGCTATCACCAACTTGCCTAAATTATTTAAAACAATATATCGCTCTTGGTTACGGATATACTTAATCACTATTCATTATCATAACCGTGTTTACGGTAGAAAGAAAACGGTGACATCCGTGAAAGGACGTTTCTTATCTTATTTTAGTGCGTGAGAAAATCCAGTTTCACCTCTATCACGCATCTAATTTTGATTCCAAATTAATTAACATCCAAGCTCATTAAAATTCAAATCTCTAATATTATGCAGAAATCTTATGTGATTAAAGATAACACCGATCCATATCGTTTTATCGGGCTCCAAAACTGTCGGAGACTCGGATCAATTCGAGTATTAGTTGTGCAATCTGATTCCGATAGGACATGTCAGTGTCAAAAGTGACATTTCTTCAACCAAAAACTTCACTTTTGACACTGACAGATCAGCATCGTATCGGATCCGATAACCAAAACTCGAATTGGCCCGATAGTCGTTTATTTTTATACAACTGCCCCGCAGAAGAAAGTGCGTCTGTCATCGGTCGTCAATCATCTCGCTTCCGGCTGTCTTGGCTCTTGGCTACGAATAACTGTAGGAAATAGGTGGTTTGTGCAATTTGGTGGGTGCAGTTGCGTCCGGGAAGCGACGGTGCCGCCAAAGACACAGCCCGTCTTCACATTGGATGTGGATTCGTATGCCGCTCCGGTTTGCGAGCAGGTTATTAACCGCAACAGAAAACTGCGTCACGAAAATGATTTTATAGTATTTAAGATTTTTATTATTGTATATATATGTTAGTTTGTAAGGTATGTATCTATGGGCCTCAGTAGCCTGTAAATGCTTTGATTTGATTTTGATCAAAATATAAATATAAAAAATAAATATTGGGGACATCTTACTCAGATCAACCTAGCCCCAAAATAAGCAAAGCTTGTACTATGGGTGCTAGGCGACGATATACATACTTATATAGATAAATACATACTTATATACATACACAACACCCATGACTCAGGAAGAAATATTAGTGTTCATCTCACAAATAAATGCCCTTACTGGGATTCGAACCCAGGACCATCTTCGCAGGCAGGGTCACTACCCACCGGTCGTCAAGTTCGACTGGTCGTATTGCTATACGTAGCGCTGTTACGTATACACTGGAGTAAAGTTGCTATATAAATAAATGAAATATTCTGACAAAAGTCCGGACACCAGTCCATAAATCCTGACATCTCCTGGACGGTTATTTCTTCAAACCTTAAATCAACGATAAACTGATGTTTTTTTTTCTTTCTTTTCTTGTTTTCACACTACACATTGTTAACTTTATACAGCTAAATAGCGAAACGTACTCTTTAGTACACTTTTGGGCTTGGCCCAATTTAAGAAAGAAATACACGTCATATTTACACCTCCCTCCCCCCATGATGATCATTCGTGATTTTTCAGACCCCCCTCTTACTTCGTATGACGTGATTAAAGGATGCCCCCCTAAAGTATATCGTCTACTTTTACACATTCATAAGATGCTGTACCGTTTAGTAGTGTCGTAGTCACTCGTAAAACACCAGGAGCCTATTTGACTCGACAGAATGACGGGCCGTGACGTGGTTTGTGGCCACTTTAGTGTAAAATACGTCACAGTTGTCACTCTGAGTTGTATTGCGGTTAATTCGCAAGTTAAATATAAATTGCGATGTAAATTATCAGACTTCTGTGACACTGACTGACTACTTTTACTGGGTTTAAGTAGTTAATCTAATATATGAAATAACTTTCCTCTTAATCATATATAGGTACAGTCAGCAGCAGAAGTTGCTAAGCGGGCCAGGTGCTCAAAATGATCTTGACGCGACTTTATTGTTAAGAAAATAAGAGCGTGTCAAGTTAATTTTGAACACCTCGCCCGCTTAGCAACTTTTCCTGCTGACTGCACTATGTAAACGCAAATTCCAAATTATTTATTTGTTAAACATAGGTAGGTACAACAGCAGGTCTTAAATATACATAATTGTAATAAGTACCTATGTATCTATGCTAAATCACTATGCTTCGCCATATCGCTGGCCCAATATTACAGGGTTCTATTTTTCACTTTTATCGAACTGAAATTTGAACATTGTCATATGACATTACGTCGAATTTCAACTATCTTGAAAATGTAACATAGAACCCTGTAATAGTGGGCCAGCGATATGGCATACAAATAGTTACGCATACTATGTATCATATTTGACATGTTTATACATATTGTCTATTTGATGTCTTTCAACATTTTACTACAATTTTACTTACTATACCGTAGGCATCTTAGGAATTGATCATTGTAAACCAAAGATTTACCTTCTATCAGCATATTTTACAACATTTTAAGCCCGTTTTAAGCAGGCATAATGAAATATTATGATTAGATGACCAACAACAAACAAATTCTACGTCCAACGTCCACAAAACAATCTCGTAAACTGACACCCGTAAATTTCCCTTCGAATCTTTCCCAAGTCTCATAAAACTAACTACAAATATGTAGTTTTAGAGTAAAGATTTACATACATTTCTAACACCACGGACAAAACCAATCTCGTAAAACCTAATTGCTCTGACCCATGTTTGTCTACCATCACAATGTCATGCAGCGGTGACGTCACTTCCGCATCGGTCAATCACCCCGTGCATCGTCTATGCACCGATGTCATTATGATCGCTTACCGAGTTGATTTGAAGACTCACTGAACCAGTAAGAGAGATCTCTGATGTGACTTAGTTGTTACGGGTCTTGAGGCCTGACGCTTATGTGCTTCAGAATCGCCAGCGCTCGGAATCGATTGTAATAGTTACATGGCCAGTTTGATTCGTTCGAATTTCGAACTGAACGTACTATACGTCCATACTGTTAACTGATATTTCTTAAACCTTATTGCTATAGACATAAAGTCCAACACAGGTGGTCAGGTATTAGTACTCCATTTTATTTACGAAAACTTGATACGTTGAGGTAAATGTTTTGAATACAGATGAAAGATTAACTTTGAAGCTTTGAAGTGATTTGTAGCATGGATTGGGTTTTTGATGCATTTAAAAGTGACTTTGATACGAAATGGGTTTTCAAAAATACATTTAAAGAGGGGTATTGATTGATAGTTGCGTTTTGCAATATTAAAATTCAAGATACATCGAATACAGTGTAGTATATGCGAGATCTTAAGTATTGAGAAGTACGTTTTACTTATTAGGGTACAATTTGGGTCTAGGGTTGCCAGATGGTCGGGATTTGGCGGGATTCTCCTGATTTTTAGCATGTGTTCCCGATTCCCGACAAAGTGAAAATGTCCCGAAAAACAGCTTTACGTTATAAAACAATACTTAATGACATGTTCCGAACTGTCGTCGAGCGAGCGAGCGACCCGCGTTGATTATTAGGTTTTTTTGTTTGTTCAAGATCTCAAAGAATTTATACTATTTTTATATAAAAACGTCTATGGGCAGAGCAGCAGATGTAGTGCCAATAATGTAAAATATCGTTGTTTTTAATGCAATTACTTTAATTTTAATGTTTTTTTATTCCCGACCTAAGTCCCAAAATCCCGAAAAATTTATATTTTTTCCCGATAATAGCGCCTTTCGATCTGGCAACCCTATTTGGGTCTCTATTGTTTCCCAAATAGTTTTAAGTCATAATATATTGTTTGTCCGAATAGGGTATTATACTGTATTTAAAATAAATTATTTTACACCATGCATGAAATAAAGCACCAGATAATTATTAGAAAAACACAGATAGGAGTTATTTTTAAACACAAGTTCTATTTAATAAATCGGATAGAAATATAAAAAGTAGGTGAGTTTACCGTGACGTCACGATGTAATGTTTCATATAAATTCCATAGTAGCAAATCGTTTTGACAGTTGTTAAAAAGTAACTGATTTGACTAGTAGGAAAATACCCTATTTTCGTTAGTCATAATAGGTTTTTCTCAGAAACGCGTAACTTTTCAGGATTGCCATAAAACAAACCTAACCTAACCTATCTACAGAATAACCTTACGAAAATCCTCAAAAATTAACGGTTTCAATTTTATGAGTAACGATAATATGTCAAACAATACATTATGAGGATAACAATACATGAAGAGGTTTACATGTATGCGGACGACGTTGCTGCTATCGTAACCGCTCCAACCATTGACCAACTGGAGTTGAAGTTAAACACGGTTGCCGGGCAATTATCGAACTGGTTTAAACATAACGGTCTCATTTTAAACTTAACCAAAACCCAATTCATCCAGTTCGATTTGTCCGGACGCAGGCGTCGCCCGCTGCATGTGGAACTCGCCAGTGGTGTTATTGGTCAGGTCAGTACTACTTCTTTCTTGGGTTTTCATATTGACCAAACCCTAACGTGGGAGAACCACATTGAATCCATCTGCGGAAAAATGGGAAGAGCTTGTTTTGCCTTGGGTAGGCTGACTACTGTTCTTCCGCGGCAGGCAGTCCGCAGCTGCTACTATGCCAGCATACAGTCCATAGTACAATATGGGCTTGAGCTATGGGGACGCGCGGCCGACTGGCAGCGTGTTTTTCGGCTTCAAAAACGAGCCGTAAGATCTATGGCTCGAGTACCATGGCATGAGTCGGCTAAGCCACACTTCACCGCCTTGGGTATCGTCACAATGCCGGGTCTCCTAATACTCCAGACAGCCGTATACACACGGGAGAACCTGGATAAATATCCCAGACGGGGTGAAAAAAGCGACCGTGTAACTCGCTATGGACACAAATTAGCGGCAGTGCCACGTAGTCTAGCCAAAACGGCTAAATCTATACATGTTATGGGCCCCGCTGTATACAATAACCTACCAGTATCCATAACTGATGCGCCTAGTCTGATGAGTTTCAAGGCTAGACTCAAAAATTGGCTGATTGAGCGGCCGTTTTATAGTGTCGAGGAATATTTGACCTCAAAATATTTATAATGAATACCAAATAATGTTAATAATAAAATAACAATAGGAGTTAAATAATGTCACAATAATTGACTTGTTAGTTTACTTAATTCTCCTTTTTCTTTCTCAAATGTATGAATCTTGTATACTTATTTATAAATCTACCTTTAATGTAGTTTAGTCATGTAAGCCTGACCTGTAATCTATATTATCAATAAAATATGAGTATGAGTATGAGTATGACTTAAAACTTTATGAGAAGCAAAGGGACCCCATACAATTTGCAAGAATACTCTTTGAAATAATATTTTGCCACCAACTCTTAATAGAATGAAGGTTTTCAATTTTCTTTTTCTGAGTATAATTATCATGCGAAAGAATAACATAAATTCTAAACATTTTAAGCATCCATCGATCATCACTAGGTTTGTTTATAATAAAGCAAAAACTCTTTTTTAAATAAGATACTCAAGTGCCTACTTGCTTCAAGGATCTAGCGGTACATTTTACAGTAAAAACACCGAAACGGTACCGGTGACGTGCTGTGCCTAGTACAAACATTAAAGCTAACAATTAAAATTAGTTAGACACAGTTCTAGCTATAACGGGCTTTGTTCAGAATTAGAACCGTGTCAACTGAACGAATTAATTAGCTGTCGACACTAATTGACTTCGGTGCGTAGACCTGGTGATAACAAAGTGCAAAGGTATTAAATGTCTAATATTTATTGGATTTATGTATATGTATTTATAAATTTATATACTATTGAGCAGGGATGTTGCGCGGAACTTCCACAATATTTTCTAAATCCGCATCCGCATAAAATCGATGCGGATCTTAATGCGGATGCGGATGTCTAAAAAGTCGGTACACTGAGAGAAAAATCATCACCAGGAATTAATAAACAGTTCTGTACTGGGGGAAAAAATGAAGTTTTAGTAGTAATCATGGAAGTTTCACTATTTCTGTAAAATTTATTTATTTCTACAAACAGCTCAGTAATACTAAATCTAATTTCAGCAAACAGACTTTAGTAAATGGAGCATTAAACAAAGTTCAGTATTTGTTACAATCCATTTTTATTACTACTAAAATTCTCCGATTTTTACTAGTAAAGTTTGTGATTTTTGGAAAAAAGCATCTGTGATTTCAAGTTATGATTTTAGTAAATGTCTCACTTACATAGTTTTGTAATATCTAAAAAACGAGTTCGCGGGAATAACATTACCCCATTTAAAATAACAATTCAGTTGTTACTATAGCGACATTACAAAGTTTACTGGTATTTAGTAGATAGACTTGTTGTGTTTATGTTCATTGTTGTACCAATCACTAAACGAGTTTTGTAATACCAACACAGCGAAACGAATGTTAGTGATTTTAGTAAAATTTACTACTTGCTACGTTCATTTGGTTAGAGTTAGTATTGTGTCGGATGTCGGGCGGGCGTGTCTCGTGTCTTCTTTGTTTAAAACATACTTAAGTTAAATAATAAATTTAGGATATATTGTGGACCATGGACATATTAACCCGCGACCTACTGTGTAGTTGGGGTCTACAGGAATATATTGTTCTGCAACTTCGAGCTAGCTGTTGTTATTCTAGTGATAATGACATCATAGGTAAATCTAAACTGTTTGCAATTCCAACCTCCCTAGCACAGGTGCGCCGCGAGAGCATGTTGCGCGCGTAATAACTACTAGTCTCTTTCTGACTGTATGAATAAGAAAGGAATGGGTAGAACGTCGGAATTAAAGGTAAAAACAATGAAATTATATCGCGGTAGACCCGTTTGTGTAATTAAATATGAATGGGTAGAATATCTCGACAGGCTTTTATAGTGCCTCTTTAGTACAGAGATATACTACCAAATGCTTTTTTATTCATACAGACAGAAATAGAGACGGGTAGCTACCACGCGCGCGACATGCTCTCGCGGCGCCCGTTTGCTAGGGGCGGAGGAATTGCAAACAGTTTAGTTTTTGCCTGTGACGTCATTATCTCTAGAATAACAACAGCTAGCTTGGAATCGCAGTACAGTTTAGTAAAACCTATGACGTCATCGTCTCCGATATTGCTAAAGCACGCTTAGAATTACAAAACGGTTAGTTTTCACCCATGACGTCATCACCTCCGATATTGCTAAAGCACCTCTCGGAATAACAAAACCAAATTTCTGAAATTACTCTAGCATACTTCAAATTACAAATATAGAAGTTGTATTTCCTTTCCTACTAAATGGAAATTGCAAAAGTCAATTTGTTCCTATTAGTTGACTCTCCTTGTCCCCGGATTAAGTTTTATTTTTGTAATTCTAAGTGTGTTTTTGTTAGTTTTTTGTCTCAGTGTACAGGAACGTCTTAGCGGCGGCGTATGTGCTACTGCTAGGTAATTTCGTCATTACCTACGAAATCGTCTAGATCCAGAAAAGTCGTCCATGTTACTGTTTATTACGTACAAATCGCAATTATTCTTGCTCAAATATTAAACGGGTGACCCTTATCATATGTTTCAACTATGTTGTTGAATACTTTTCTGACTTTTCTCTACATAAGTTGTTCGAAAGAAGTTTTATATTTTGTACAAACATGCATGAGATAGGTAATGAATGGATGTGCGTGCGTAAAGTCGAAATATAAAAATAAAAGCTCATAAAAATCCAGATCAATAAAGATTTCGACAGAAAACGGTCGAACACAAGGTCGTTAGTTACATAGAGCATCGCAAAATAGCTCGAATAATTCTCGAATCAAACGTACAGTTGGCATTGACCATGGAGATCGTCCAAGTTTTTAGTGCATGTGTTCAATCTTAAGCTTTATGTGGTTAGAAGAAGGTTGCATTTGCGAATGAACAATTGAAGCAACTTACGAGGTTAATATATTATTTGTGCACAAGCCCTAAGTCGGCATTAGGGCTTGTGCACAAATCACGCGAGGTTCGATAGGGGGTGGGGGGTCACAAAAAATCACGATAGACCACGTTGGGGGAGGGGGGTTATAAGGAAACCTCACGTGTATTTTTCTACAGTGAACGAAACTAAGTAAAAAAAACCTACCACATGAGTAGATACTTTTTCTCGGTTTCGTTAAACATAAATCTTCACTCTGCACTTCAATATAGCGAGTCTATTTAACGAAAATAGAGATATTAAACTAGATATTCTATAAATATTACTATTTATCTTAAAATTAGGTCGGATGAAAAAAATTCACAAAATACTGTAAACTTATTACTTAGATCTATAAAATTCGAGACTATAGTTACTTTCGTAAGACCAGTTAATCCTTTTACTTACTTGTGTGTTTGATGCTACAACTACAATATAACATTGTATTTACATTAACGTCGGTGGATCTGCATCTTTCCATAAAGCTACCGGCACAATATCCTACTCATTAATGACAAAGACATGAATCCTTATTCTTTAGTATCAATTAATGAGAGTACTTAGTTAGAAGCTTAGAGGATATGTTATAAGCGTCTAAATCAAAGCTAACATATGCTTGCCTTCATAATGTATTAAAAACCGGGCAAGTGCGAGTCGGACTCGCGCACGAAGGGTTCCGTACCATAATGCAAAAAAAAAAAAACAAAAAAAAAAAAGCAAAAAGAAAACGGTCACCCATCCAAGTACTGACCACTCCCGACGTTGCTTAACTTTGGTCAAAAATCACGTTTGTTGTATGGGAGCCCCATTTAAATCTTTATTTTATTCTGTTTTTAGTATTTGTTGTTATAGCGGCAACAGAAATACATCATCTGTGAAAATTTCAACTGTCTAGCTATCACGGTTCGTGAGATACAGCCTGGTGACAGACGGACGGACGGACGGACGGACGGACGGACGGACGTTTTACCCTTTAGGTACGGAACCCTAAAAACAAGTAGTGTCATAAGCAAAACTTATAAACTTTCCATAAGTCTTCATGTCTAGACTAGACATAACATTGACTTAATCGCTTGTCATCAAAAACAAAATCGCCCGACTTACCCATATATGGAACTATTCTGGCATGCGCCATCCATTGTCCAGTAAACAATAAGATTTCCATACATTGTGTTCATAACGGCGTCTGGCCTATATTCGAAAAACCTGAAGAGCTTATGTGGCATGTGTCACTTGTATACTTATTGCCTTTTCGCTGTATTGCTGTATAGTGACGTCATACCGTGACCCACATGCCACGCGGTCGTTGTACTTACGATTCGCATCATTTCAGCTCATTCCGCTGGCCCAATATTACAGGGTTCTATGTTACATTTTCAAGATAGTTGAAATTCGACTTAATGTCACTATGACAATGTTCAAATTTCAGTTCGATAAAAGTGAAACATAGAACCCTGTAATATTGGGCCAGCGAATTTCGGTGTTTGACATGTATACTACACTAGACTATTATCAACTCTATCGCGTCCTAATAAAGCTTGTATTAGAGTGGTAGGGGTCGTTGAACGTAGCAATTAAGACTAGGATGAACTTTTGTCGGATAGAGGATGTTAATTTGCGGATGTTTAGTTATTTTTGGACGCGAAAGTGGGAAACGTGAGATCGTTCGATTCGGCTTTTTATCTTGGATTTTTGAGATGAAAGGGAAGAGGGGTGTTAGATTTCTTTTGGTTATGTTGTGATTTATGTTAGATGCAGAAGATACTTTTTATTACCAGATTTCTTAGGGTTCCGTACCCAAAGGGTAAAAATGGGACCCTATTATAAAACTTCACTGTCCGTCTGTCTGTCACCAGGCTGTTTCTCATGAACCGTGAAATTTTTACAGATGATGTATGTCTGTTGCCGCTATAACATCAAATACCAAAAAATACGAAACCTTCGGTGGACGAGTCCGACTCGCACTTGTCCGCTTTATTTTTCTTTGAATTGGTTTGACAATTTTTAATTGGAAAAGTTGGTATTTATATATCAGATAATTAAGTACCCTTCATATGTATTTGGGTGTCATAATTAACTGTATTTTATTCCCTAATACTATTTCATTTTATTGTTTATTCATTTTAAATTCAAACCAAACCAAATGTCAACAAATCGAATAATATAACCATAAAGCATAACCTAAGTAATCGATTGACCTGTAATCGATTTCCCACGGACTACCGGAATCCAATAGTTCGAATTTTCCCAGCACTGTGAACTTCACAGCACCCATCGTGTAAATGAACCTTACACAGTCACCATCAAACCTGCATCAGTACGGCTACCATCAGTTTGTCAGTGACATAAACGCCGTCGAGAACGTAATTTACTTTCTATACATCTCGCTCGCACTCGCATATTAGTGCAAACGGGACGTATAGAAAGTAAATTACGTTCTCGACGGCGTTTATGTCACTGACAAACTGATGGTAACCGTACAGGGGTGCTAAACTCCTCCCTTCGGGGAAACTCGGCTCCGTTCGGCTCAGCATTGCTCCGAGCAATTAGGGTTGACACAACTTGACGTCCCTTTGCGTGCACGAACACAGATAATGGCTTGAATATTGACAACCCTAAATAGCCGAAAGGTATTGTGCCATACATTAGAAAGGGACAGCATGATTCGACCCTGAACCGCTGTCAAACTTCGGTTTTGTAGGAAGTTTCCTTTCTGTACGGTGGTACTATTATTTATTCTGTGCCTGCACGTGCCCTACTACCCAATTTGTGGTTCCTGTTTTATTTGAGTCCTGTAGTATCTCTTGCACTGTATGCATTGACAAAGTAGGTATGCAATGGCACGGAATAAAGGCAGGGAATAAGGATTCTTTGTAATCGCAATAATGGTTAAAAAGATGGGTTTAGTCCAGTGGTGGGCAAACTTTCTTCATGGGGCCTGAAAGTTTAGGAAATTTAAGTGGAGGGCCAGAATTGTAGACAAAATTTATTTTGATTTGTGATATTCGTGGGCCAATGCCATACTAATTATTTCATAGGACCGGCGGCGGGCCGGATAAAATCCATTCGCGGGCCGGAGCTGGCCCGCGGGCCGTACTTTGCCTACCACTGGTTTAGTCAATAGTTCCATAGTATTGACTGCATTATCATCATATCATGGTTATGTATATTCAACGTTTAGATACGGCGCTATTTCCTGGGGTTTAAGCAGCTACCTCTAGTCACTCACTAGAGGTATACCTACACTAGAGTCTAGTGATCACTCTAGTCCTAGTGTATAGAGCGGAAAAAGCCATTCAACAATATCAACACTGTTTATTAGGTGTATGTAAAGTTGTAAACAAGTCATTCACCGCCACATTGTAACTGTTTTATTTGTGTAATTGCATTTTTTTTTCATCTGAGAGGCAAATCAAACTTGGGATAAATAAAGTAATGATTTCGAGTTTTTTATGTATTTTTGGTAAGGTTTTTGTCTCACGGCGCCGACGGTGGCCCGCGCGAAGTTTCCCGGAGACCCCTGCATGGATATAACCAAACCGAGTAGCCATTAACAGGCGTTCCCCTCTGTCGAAAATAGGCGGCCAATGGTCATACACATTATATGGACTGACGTTTATCTGACATGGCTATTTTTACGTTACGTATACATTTGACGTGCCCCTTCCCCGCAAAAATCGCCAGACTATTTTGTACCGAAAATTACAGACGTGGCGTCTCCGTTTGGTTAGATATCCTCTTAGACCGCAGTAGACGAAACATCTCACCTGCCAAAATGACACATGTTTTACATGTTACATGTTTACATGACTCATGTGAAGTTCGTCTGGTGTGAACGGACCTTGAGCGGTCAATGTGCTATACTGACCTACCTGCAGGCGTCTACATTTACGATGTTTGTTTTAGAGAGGAATGGCCTGATTTGTCGAAATTGACGTGTGATTGTTAGTAAGGCCCGTTTTTACCCACGACAGAATGAAAAGGCAATTTGTTGTTTTATATGATTTTGCTCACATATTAGTAACACGTATATATTAGGAGTTTTGCTAACATAGTTTTTAAGACTAATTTTACATACCTATAGGCACGGGTCTAATAGGTACCTGAAGTAAATGATTCAATTTCAAATTTCAATTAGTTCACAATTAAATTAAGGTGACCAAATGAGTTGAGGTGTTTGAAATAAAAGCGGGTAAAACTTTTTGTTTCCTTCTACACATATCATACCAAGTAATTGTAGTTGCAATTGGGTTTTTCTTATTTCACTGTATTTATTGATAACGTTAGTCATATGAAAACCTCAACATAAATGTGCATACCTTAACAAGTTTAGCAACCCACCTGATCTTTAAATCTGAACGTTCTTTGAATTCACGTATGGGTTCCCCTGGTTATACCTTTTAATTTGATTTATCGTTCATCAAGCCATTGTCCTTTGTTCCATGGGATTAACACTGAGTCAGATCACAAGAAACATTATGTTTCCCATAATTTTCCTCAATAAAACCAGTAAAAAATCAACCCAGAAATCGCAAAAAATTGGTTGTGTCATACATTTAGTCTGGTCCATTTTCTATGGGAGGGTATTTTTTTTTTTAACATGGTTATCTGAGTCGTAAATTTTATTTTCGCTGTATATTCCTTCAGGTGTGAATATTATTTTAATGTTGCAGTTCTACGGCTAATCATTTTCACAAAAGAAAGAAATAACTAAACACCAAAAAGAAAATTGGTATTTACTATTTATCTTAGACACGCGGCCGCGTGTCAAGCCAAGTTTAAAAGAAGAGATGTTTTTGAATCACGTGTTAAAAACGTGTGGTTGTACTCGACTATAGTTGGGTTTTACGGCATCGTACTGATTGTTCTTAGGGTATTTGGCAGCTGAGTGGAAGAAATCGCAAGTGTGGGCGAGTTGCACAATGTTTGCTAATGTGGGTAAATGACCTATGAGTGCGACATTGGCTGATGAACGGTAGTTTAAAGGCCGTGGAGTTTTGGGAAAACAACGGTGTCGTGTGATCGTGATCGGATCGGATATTGATTACCTACAGACCATTGTTTTTCACTGTCATTTAGTTACAGACTTATGGTGTAATTCATAAACGTCTTTCAAGTCGAATAAGCTGTTGATAATCGTTTGTACCTATCCCTCGTTTCATCATTTGTGTTTGGTTGGAAAGTGACAAAATTTAACAGAGGTTAGCATAGTTTCATGAATAAGGTAAGAGTTAGGACAAGGTATCATTTTGAGAGTATCATATCTATCTCATACTTTAGTTTTCTATGATATTAGATCCTAGACTCGGCCGTCGTAGCTGCTATTTACGCAATATCATTTTATATTTACCAGTCGCTTTTCGGTGAAGGAAAACATCGTGAGGAAACCGGACTAATCCCAACAATAAAGCCTAGTTTACCCTCTATTAGGTTGGAAGGTCAGATGGCAGTCGCTTTCGTAAAAAATGGCACTAGGCCTATGACAATTCTTGGGATTAGTTGCCAAGCGACCCCCAGGCTCCCATGAGCCGTGGCAAAATGCCGGGACAACGCGAGGAAGATGATGAGTACATTGTGCAACAAAAGGGTTAGTGAAGTACTGGAAACGAGGATGTCAACTCACGACAGCCGCTGAATGGGGTGAATTAAAGACCCGTTTTGTAACACAATGTTTGTTTTAAAAAATCGCAACTCGCACTTTTAGATCTCCCGTCTATTTCGGCGGGCACCGGGCAGGCGTGTCGAGCGATGACCTAGATGCGGGGTAAACGACCCCATACCTACACGCATAGTCTTGACGGGTTGACGACGGCATGGGGTTGACGATGGTTGCCGTGCCCTGATTGGATTTTAATTGGGAGTAAAAATATAACTAAGGAAACAATTTTTTGTTAAAATATTTTGATTTGAGTTTTGGCTTTTGCCGCGAATTCGATCCCAGTCTTGATCACTTATTTTTTCGTATATGATATATATTTCAGTTTAGTAAAAATATATATTATATTGATTTAAACTAACAGGATCTTCAGTCGAGTCATTATGTAAATGAACAAGAACGTACCTAATGTCTCCTTCGTAACGTTAGGAACAATATAAAAGTTAGTTTAAAAATGTGTTGTTTAAATTGCTCTTGAGTAGCATTAAATAGACCAAGAATAAATAAATATAGAAAAAAGAGTGTAGTAAACTATTCTGCAATTAATGGTGTTGTGGACAATTCCACAGGAACATTCCACAAAGCAGTAATAATAAATGAGTTCAATAAAGTCACTGCTTCTTTTATTTGAAAAAATATCATCTATTTAATGATAGTTCTTCACGCGATCCGATTGAACCATTATTACCCGCTATTAAAACCTCGTATCGAATCCCAACATTTCCTTGGAATGCAATCCGTTTTCACATGAAAATAAAGTCTATATTACAACTACGTTCTTGTGTAGCATAGAAGCTTCAGACGTGAATAAATGTTGTTTGCTTTCCTACAGTAACAATGAGTAATTAACCCACTTGAGTCTGTCTGTGGACATTCTTGTAATTTCAGCGTTATTGAGTCCAATTGGCAATTAGAGATTTCGACGGATTCGATTTCTTTTGAAATGTCCGATGCAGTGGGCCCAATTTGTGTTTGTGTGAGGTCTGTCGGCTACGGTGATCGTTGCTTAATTAATGTACTTAACTAAAAACATGCACCTGCAATCTGCATCTTATAAATACCAAGATAACGTTTTGGGGATAAGTAAACTGAAGAAATAAAAATACGTGCTCATTATACTTATACTTACCAGTAGCCTTACCACGAGCTTGTCACTGACATGACACTGACATATTCGCTAGCGTTTGCGTAACTTACTGTTTATGCATCTCGCTCGTACTTGCATATTAGTTCCGGGCAACTTTACCGAGTAAAATAAGTGGTAGACCTGGTGCGGAACGGTTTATAGATCAATGAAAGATATTTATTCAGGCAACACATCATTCCATTACAATATGCATAACAAAAAATAACATAAAATGTGAAACAAGAAGTATACAAAACACAAAGAGACATACCTATTAAAGATAAAGATGTGAGGCTGAAATGGTCTCCACTCAGTAATGCAGGTGGCACGGCTAAGCGTTGCCAACGGCGCTGATTTTCTGTGGAGCCAGCGAGGTGTGCGGTGCGGGACAGCATACTGCGCGACTTGTGTGTCAGTAGTTTGTTTGCCAGATTAAGTAATGTATGAAAGAAGTATTTGTGTGTTGATGTTTCAAGGAACACATTCATGGCACGCCGTTATTAATTAAGATATCTCGGACATTCTAGCTACCTTACTATATGTAGACGTATAATGCGCTTTTGAATTTCATAGGCGACAGCAGACTTTGTAAAAGCGCCCTAAAACCGCGTTAAAGTCAACGATCTTCACTACCCGTGAAATCTAACCCGAATATGTATTAATAATTGACACAATTACATATTGGCGGCTATTGGCATCGGGTCAACGCTCCGGGTCGCGGTGGTCAATACCATCCCATGGGGTTATTGATAGAACGTGCTCGTTAAACTGCTGGTGTTACTAGGCGTTGGAAATATATCCGTAATCTGTTCAAATACCCTTCTTCTTCTTAGTCGGCGTCTTCATTGCTGAAGGTCGTATCTAGTTTGAAGTGTTTCCTGCGCGATGTACCATGCTTTTCCAAGTGTCCCTGTCCGCGGCGGTCTTAATAGCTTCAGGTATTGGCACAAGCCGGTGATGGTTTTTATCAAGTCTGACCACGGGGTAGGCGATCGACCGCGTCCTCTTTCTCCTTTGACCTTACCAACTACCTTCAGCTTTTCTAAGCTATTCGGGTCTCCACGAGCGACGAGTCCGAAATACATAAAGATTCTCTGATAGCAGATAGTGGACAGCCTTATGCCGGGCTCCTTGAGTATGGACACGTTGGTCTGGCGTGCGGTCCAGGGAAATACCTATACCTATGTAAATCGATCTGAACTTGTTTGACTTTGTCTCACGTCTCACAGGTCTTCTTTGGATCAAGAGGGTAGGTTAACCGGTGTTGAGAGTGCTGCGACGTAGAGCGACTTGGAGTCAGACCAAGTGTTATTTTAAACGTCAAACTTCTATGAAATTATGACACTTGCACCATCTGTGCTGTCAAAATCGCTTGGTCTGACTCTATGAAAATTTATACTTTTCTGTGTAAGATGTCCCCTAATATTTATTTTACTGTGTACAGTCAGCAGCAATAGTTGCTAAGCGGGCGAGGTGCTCAAAATGATCTTGACGCGACTTTATTGTTAAGAGAATAAGAACGCGTCTAGGTAATTTTGAACACCTCGCCCGCTTAGAAACTATTGCTGCTGACTGTATAATAGATATTCAGCCAAGTGAATAAAAATATTTCTAAGGAAGTTGTTCCCGCCTATTTAATGTCACGACGTGCGAAGATCTAATTATCGAGATAACATTAAATGGACCAACCAATTTAATCCATGCAATTATATAAATATAATAAAAACTGGTCTTAACGCTGGCATATTTTTTCTATATTTAAAGATGAATGTAAATAGTTACTTCCTGGTGGCATTGACATTGCCTGCATTATATAGGTTTAAAATTTGAAGAATCAATATTTTCTCAATAAGTATTAATGACTTAATTTTATAGTGCACATTTAATAAACAGGGAAAATACTTTGTGTAATAGGTAATACCTAACAATAATAATGGTCAGGAGAACAACAGGATAATTGCAATAGAAACTATAACAAAGAAAAAAAACAACGGGTTGCACTCCGGGAGTGCCGGCAGAAGTGAAAACTCAATGACATTGTAACAGTTTTTCGGTCAGGTCACGTGTCCGTCTTACGTCTTACGAATCTTACGGTCACGTGACCTGTCGCGAGTTTAACATTTTTTCCCCATCACAAAAAGTGCACAGCGCCGTTAAAGAAGTTTTCACTTCAAAAATATCTACCTATGAGGCTATGAGATGAGTGACGCGCAAGTAAAGGTACATATTTTAATTATAATTTTGCAGCGTTGAAACTCAAAACCTCACCAAGAATTGATTGGCTTCGATAAAATAAATACAATTTTAAGTATTTCTAAATGATGATAATCTTAATTACTGTGACAGTGTGACTTACTCATCTCGATATGACGACGTAACTGTACCTTATTTAAATAAATAATTGTAAATTAAAAAAATCCAACCTCATTTTTGTGTTGTTATATAAATTGGAAATTAAGGACAATGGTATGACAGTTTAAAATCTTTAGAGGGTAACAATTACGCTTCTTCATTTTAAGTATAACACCATGTAATCCTATGCATAAATGTACCTACATAGAGTACATACATGTATGCAATTTAACACTTTAAACTCTCGCGTTTTGTACACATATTTAATTACACAAACGGGTCTACCGCGATATATTTTCATTGTTTTTACCTTTAATTCCGACGTTTCAGCTGAGTTGCACCAGCTGTGGTCACGGAAAGACTGACGTCCCAACAAATGTCAACGGAGATATTAATAAAACACCACTAAACTACCCGAAATTAGTTTATAAAAATGTTCGGGGTAGACAAAGAAATTGCAGCTACCCGTTAAAGTTTATATCGCGGTAGACCCGTTTGTGTAATTAAATATATGTATGCAATTATCAATAAATTATCATTTATATCCAAATGGTTAAATCCTTGTTCCTTGTCAAGTTTATGGAGCAATATCAAACGCCATCGTCTAGACTGGAACATTGGTACCGGTGGACGACCTCGATCTGACTCGTATGCTCGATATACTCGTACTACTTAACTACACAATACACATAACATAATAAACACGATACGAGTAAGTATTAAAAGAAAAAAAATACTGCTTATGAAATGAAAATTTTTATTTCAGGCAACTAGTGGCCCATACATTTCTTTTTTTTTATTTTATTAGCCTGGTTAAGTGTCCCACTGCTGGGCAAAGGGAGGCCCATACATAAATACCTTAAAACTAGCATACATATTATAAAAATACGTTTTAAAACTAAACACTACAAATCACATTATGGCTGCGATGCATTACGCAGAGTGTATAGTATAGCTACCCAAAATTTTTGTTCCCCATTATTTTTTGTTCCATTCGCGTTTTTCCCCACTTTTTTATTTTCCTATGCAGTTGTGTCACTATTAGGCTACTTTCTCGGACGCATGAATTTCTATACGTTTTTGTTGCCACGCTTATTTTATTCCATGCATTTTGTCTCCTAGTCCGTATTATCTCCATACCTATCATGTACCGGTAGAATCAAATCTCACTATAATTTTATCATACACTGTTATTCTGTCACACCAAAAGACTGAAAGTGAAATGGCGTATGAACCAAAAACTTAATGTCAAAAAATTACCAATTCATAGTATCAGCACAGAATAAATAATAGTACTAAGTACAGAAGACTCACTCTCTAACAAAACGCGTCTGTTACGATCAGCACAGATATGGCCGCTAGGTGGCGACAGCGCCACGCGCGGCTTATGGCAAACTCCAAAATTGGGGCCGAACGGATGTACTTTTAGCTACCTGTAGCAAAGCGACGAAATCGCGGAGTGAGACACGCCTGGTATCAGTTATGCACTTACATAGGTCTTCTTTCTTCAGGTACCTAGGTAGGAAGTACAGTCAGCGTCAAAGAATTAGTGGCAACCAAAGTAGCTAAATATATCGGAACAGATCTTTGTTTTTAGTTGTATGACGGTAGTTAAGGATGTTGGCCACTTGGATTGTTATCGAATATATTATGATGCTGACTGTATGTGAGGTTGTATGTATAACCAGGCGTGTTTCACTCCGCGATTTCGTCGCTTTGCTACAGGTAGCTAAAAGTACATCCGTTCGGCCCCAATTTTGGGGTTTGCCATAAGCCGCGCGTGGCGCTGTCGCCACCTAGCGGCCATATCTGTGCTGATCGTAACAGACGCGTTTTGTTAGAGAGTGAGTCTTCTGTACTTAGTACTATTATTTATTCTGTGGTATAACTTTAAAACCAGGGATATTTTTGAGATATTCCAATTAAAATTTACAAAAATCATATCGCTATACGTATGAGTAGTACGGCATAGAGACTATCTGTCATTCTACGTAAAAAAAAAACACCATAAATAAATATGACAAATGTTTGTAATCGGTCATGGGTTATTATAAACTTTAAAATTTTACATTAATATATAAATAACAAAACTAAAAATCTTATTAATACCCGCTTTACTTAAAAGTAAATCTTAACAACTAACCAACACCGATTTTTTTTTTAAATTATGTCCTAAAAGTTTAAACGTAGGTTCTATTTACCAATAATAGTCTGATGTAGTAATAGTCTTTTTATACTTTATTATACTTATATTTTATATTTAAGAATCGATAAAAGTGTTATACATTCCTCTAACGAGGATGTTCCCTGAAGGTACTTATTAGCAATTGACTGAATTTTTTTGTCCATCAGCGTATATTTTTTGTTCCGTTTGCGAAAAATATCGCTTCTTATTTCGTTTTGAAGATTAGTGAAATTTACATCTAATGCTTCTTGCCGTAATTGGTCCAAAAAGTACAATAAGTTACTGTTATTATGTATTCTGTTATTCATTTTTTTATGCCAGCTTTCGGCGACATTGTTTGTTCTATGTCTGTGCCCAAAGCACGACATTATGTAAACCATGTCCAGTTTAATCCACTGTTTAAGCATGTATTCGTTAAACCTTGTTACTTCAGTTATTTGTGGTGACGACGCTAATACAATCATCCACCCTTCGTGGATTTTCAGCGCTGGTAAATGAGCCAATGCAGCACACTTTGCAACATACCTTGCCCCTTCGCGACTACTAGTTGTCCCAAAGATGTCGGCATTTTTGTACAGGGCCTGAGAATAATGGAAATAACACCCACTAATGGTGGCTGACGGGTAAACAATCCGAATAGCATTTATTGCACCAATTTCATAGTCGACTTTAACGCATTCTGGCCGAAATGTTGGAATATTTTGCTCCACTGCCTTGAACAATCTTTCATACGTGCATTGCCGCTTATCAGGCAACAATGCATATATGCACGGCACGACTTTCGTATGCTCTTCATCAGATCCGATGTCCACGTGTATGGTATATAACTGTACATATGGTTCAGGTACCATTTTAAATGTCCCGTCTAAAAAAAAAGTCTTAAAGCCTGAAATCCAATTCTTACATTCGTCAGATATATATATCAAAATGTCATCGTCCTTGACGCAAACGAAATTTTTGGCTATGTTTTCTGGTATAACAATATCTTCAAAACTTTTAAACTGCGAAGTTAGACTGGATTTTTGTCTGGCCTTGTACAACGAATCTCTCACATTATGAAATGTTGGTAGTTTATCCGCATATTCCACCGTTTTTAGTGGGGCCATTTGTTCTCTAAAAATGGTCGGAATCGGCCTGTAATCAGAAGCCACTTTTTGCTTTAAGTCAATTATATTGAGCTCGATGTCTATGCTCTCAAAGTCTGGAACACAACAGTGCTTTTTGTCTTTTAGAATGGACTTTCGTGATGCGTCTAAAACTACTGACCCTTTGCACATTCCTTTCAGATGGCACACCCATATGGACGTGAGAGACTTTTTGTTCGTGCGTTTTAAATAGTGCCGGTACCCCCCTCGCACTAAAATACTGCCCCCATGTGTACTTTTTAAAAATCTAATTTGACATTCTTCAGACGTTCCACCAGGACTTAGGTTATTTTCTTCCATCATTTACGATAGTCTCAAATATAAATCAAAGCAAATAATATACAATTATATTCTTCAGTAATGGTAAACCAATCTTTCAGTTCTTTGTCTCAGTGACATTTCATAAATACTTTCTTCATAACAATAAAAGGTAATCATATTTCAAAGAGGTTTATTTGTTTATTAAGTAGGTATGTATAGTACTGTATTACTGAATCGCAATTAAAAGGGATTGAGATAGCTGTCAATCCATATTGATTTAGACGTAAGTGTATGGAAATCTGTTATTTCTAATCCCTTTCTGATCGCGGCATGATAATATTTTAACGGTTCGGTAGGTAAGATTGGGCAAAATATTAACCATCTAAAATATTAGTGTTTGATTAAATAATGGTAATAAATTCTACAGGTACATGATAGGTATGGAGATAATACGGACTAGGAGACAAAATGCATGGAATAAAATAAGCGTAGCAACAAAAACGTATAGAAATTCATGCGTCCGAGAAAGTAGCCTAATAGTGGCACAACTGCATAGGAAAATAAAAAAGTGGGGAAAAACGCGAATGGAACAAAAAATAATGGGGAACAAAAATTTTGGGTAGCTATACTATACACTCATTACGCAACCCCGCAGTGTCAGGGAGCCGGCCGCGGAACCGCCGAAACTTGACACTCTTCGGCCAAAACTCCTCCTTAAGTTTAACGACAAGTGTTGTATTTTTGGCTGCGGTCTTAAATAAACCCAAAGCTATATATAAAAGTTCTAATAGTTAGCCGAATTTATCAAGCTATTAAGTATATCAGTGTTTGTCGTCTAGACTAGGACGATCGTTGGCACCAGTGGACGACCCCATTCTGGATACTATCATATGCTTGAGATATGATTGACTCCTTGGACGTTTTGACCCTTGGACATATTGACTCCTTGGACGTTTTGACCTTTGGACATAGTGCCCTGGAAGGTTACAAAGTACCTAAACGGAATAATTTTATAACCCAAGAACCATTTCACAGACGAACATACTTAGTGATGGTTGCAGATAGTAATAAAATTGTGTGAAAGTTCTGTGATAAAATTAACGGAAACATTATGATATAAGGCTCCTTATTCCGAGTTTATGAAGCAATACCTCTGGAAGGTTGAGGTGGTGAAAGGTTGTCTGGAAGAGATCGCTCTTAAGCGATAAGACCGCCTGTTGTTACCTCTACTGTCTTTGTTTATGTTATTGTACATTTATTGTAAACTACGTGCATGTATGTGAGGTGTGCAATAAAGAGTATTGTATTGTATTGTACGTCTAGACCGGGACATTGTTGGCATCGGTCGACTCTGGCTTATATACTGCGCTCGACACATCTGGGAAAAAGTATGGATAGAAAGAAACTCCCTAATCTTAATAGTTTTTATATCTAGACTTTGAACAAGACTAGTTGTATATTTTTTGCGATAATTTTGTCTAGACAACATGGTGTGCTTAGGAGAAAACTTCGAGCGAAACACGATGCGATATAAACTTGAGCGACATTAACAGTTATTACATCATTACTACGGAACTATGCGACATTTGAAGAACTTCTGCATTGTGAGCGATTTAGAGCCCCTTTTGGGATGATATGTAATATTACATCCCTGTGTAATTATGTATATTTTCATATTTTAAATCGCACTAGCCTTAACTGTGTTTGTCTTGATAGTGTTTGATTTGACAACGTTCAACGTTTACTCACGTGCTTCGGACCCCGCATATAATTTTTTGTGTTTGTGTACGTCTCAATTTTATTTAATCATATTTTAATATGTAATCAGTTTTAAATGTTTTAATCTCATGTGGAAATATTTACTGGAATAAGTTAATTTCATTCATTCATTCATAACCTGGAGAGAATTATGTACGGGCAAAAATGGAAGGCACGAGACCTCAAGGCCCTCCCTCAGAGAGACAGAGCAGTCCGCTAGATGGTGTACCCATATTACTATACCTATGCCTAATTAAGACTGCACGAGGCCATGCGCTGGGCGAGGAACAGAACATGATCTTCAATAAAAGGAAATCATATCAAGATCCCTCAGCATTGAAAGAACGACTGTAGAAGAAGAAGAAACCGGATTAAGTACTATACAGGGTGTCCTTAGCCATTGAACAAAGCCAAAATGTATATATGCATTAGGGTATTTAGAACCAGTATACAAAGTACATAACAATCGGTGTAGCGGTTACGAAGAAATTAACATATTACGATTTTTTTACTTTGGAGCCACCTGTCTGCGTTAGTAGCCCCTGAGGTAATAAATAGTATGAAACCTTCTTCGACCGTTTTGATTATCTTTTTTATTTATGACATTCATAAGATTCTGACTTTTGACAAATGTCATAATTGCCGCACATTTTCAAACAAATTGTCAAAAGCACTGCCAATGATTAATACAGTATGTTTCTTTTTGTTGTCGATTATTGGAAATAACTTTTGTTTGATAATTTATTTTTTATCTTTTGTTCTAATTAAAAAAATATTACTGTTAGACCATTTCTGAGAAGTAACCCTACGTGGGATTTCAGGGTTTGTCCAATGGCTAAGGTCACCCTGTATAACTTTTATAAGGCAAAAAAGTTGGTTATATAAATAAAGTATCTTCCGATTTTTCTATTGTTCCATTTCAAATCTCAATACCAGCATACAGTTTATCTGTAACTTAACTTGGAATTATCTCCAGGTCTCCACCACAGCAATCGTGCTTATTGAAATATCGACCGTAAATAGCTCGATGTTATTCGCCAGAGTAAAACCGTCTTCACCTGATTATTCACTACCGCAAACACAATCTGTCTTCCCATTGCTTGTATATGCGTGGGTCTTTAGCGCCAGTATATCGTGACCTCGAGATCCTTAACAACTATGCGTCATCTCAGAGCGGCTTATACTAATTAACCTAAATGATCGATTCAACAAGCAATTGGAATGACTTCCTGATTTAGTCCTATCGCTATTTGAGTGCATCGACCTAATCAAAACCAGTATAATTTGACATCGAAATTAGTAACAACCGTAATCGAAGATCACATTTATCCTGATTCACTTGACGCCATCCATTCGGTAAAAAAAAACACCTAGGTGGTTTTCCTACAAGGTTCAGTGCCCGATGAGGTATACCATGTCAAATTGTCTAAAGGACATATGTAACTCCAAATACAGTGGTAAACGAAACCTTTTGGAGCGTCACAACCAGTCATAACTAATGGTGTGTACATAGGAACGCGAGATATGCACTGACAATTAAGATAAGCTAATTTGCTTTGGAATACTATACTGCGACATGGGAGGTAAACTTGGCAGCTACCGTTCTGCAGTTAAGTAAAATAAAAAGAAAGAAATATATTTTAAAATCTGGTTGGAAAGAATTATTGCTTCAAAATGCTTGTAATAGTAACAAAATAATGCATATCGTAGTTGATTCTTAGTTGCTGCACTGTTTGGAGAATAAAATAAAACGTTAAACTTGATAATCCGGTTCCAAGGACCACATATGCATCAAGGACGTTTCATACACCTGTTATAAGTATAAGACTGGGAGTTTTATAGATGCTCAATAAATGGATGAAGTACGTTTTGAGTTAACTTTTTAACGAACGTTTTAATAATTGAATTTGTGACGAGATCGTTATTATAAATAATTTGGTACCTATAACTATTGTCAATGCGAAAACGATGTTGGTTTAAATATTGCTAGACCAGTTTTATTTACTTTATTCGAAATATCAGTGAGAAAACTGAAGTTTTAATACCTATATGTATGTATGTAAGTGCCTAAAATAATGCAGGCATACCTTAAAATGGTATGAACAGAGGATGTTATCACGCATATGAAAACGACGGATTTACCTCAACACAACTAAGCGAAATTGTATATTAAACTCTCGATGATTTCATTCAGGGCAAACCAAGGTAAATAATTATGTAAAACGTAGGTATTATTCCAGAGCCTCTACCATCAGTTTTAACATTGACATAACGCTCACGTCTACGTAATTTACTTTCTGTACATCTCGCTTGCACTATTGCTCGCATATGCGAGTACGAGCGAGATGCATAGAAAGTAAGTTACGTAAACGTGAACGTTATGTCAATGTCAAAACTGGTGGTAGCCGTACAGATATCAATTTGTATGAATGAGGTAAACTCCCTATTCCTATTATTGTTGTATAGTCATTGCTGTGCAGAGGTCTTTGTTCGGTTACACGTCTTAAGCGTTCCAATAACTGGTCTTTGTCTAGTTTTTGTGGTCTGATTAAATAGGTGCCTAGGTGCCTACGTTTTCATGGGTCGATGAACTTCCAAATTGCTAATACAGGTACCATGGTACATGATTTAGTATTATTAATTTATTACCAGGTTAAGAGTTATAAGTTAATTATTTATCGTTATCATTGGGGTTCATCAATAACAAGTGTACATAGTTTAAAAACATCGGCGACACGTATGTGACACCTGTATATTGGCGAACATAGGTACTTTACGCTACGGTAGTTGCATCAAAAAAATAGAATACATCGTGGCGATAACCGTAGCCTATGGATGCCTGTAACGTCAGCAACAATGAGACTTGTCGAATTGTCGCACCTGTCACGTTGGTGAAATAGGGGCCTGATAGTACCCGACAGCTTTTATTCACCCATTTTCTGAAGATATTTCGAGTAAATAATGTTATATCTTATTTAAACGTATTAGCTATAATTTATACTAATCCAAAATGTTTCCACGTAGGGAAACTTAAAAAGTATCTCAAATTCATTCTTGAAATATTTAGTTTTAAAGCCTAGTTTGGTAGCGAGTGTTAAAATTGTAGTATGATATTGATATGTCATAGTTTCTCATTCAAATTTAAATACGCGTGAATCGGAACTAAATAATCTCAGACAATCGACCATCATAACACCCAAGTAAAAGTTTCCAATAAAGTCCGCACTAGAAAGCGATAAGAACTCCAATGTTGATTCGAATCGAATCGCAACAGATCGAATGATGAAACGTGTGATGTGGGACCGATTATGTTCTTGTAAGATTGTTATCTTACAGTATAAAACGTGATATAACATACGGTCACGACTACAATGTAATATGGCTGTTATTCTGCAGTGACAATTATACTTGACGTTTCTTCTGACTGTTACGTGTAGGATAATAATGTGAAGAACTTATGATGTTGCTTTTAAGTGTTCCTGCACAATAAAATCTAATTTATGGTCGCCATATAGGCATCGTTTAATTTGAAAATAGGTAAATGTAGTTAAACAATGTTTGCTTTGATTATTTTATGCTACATTATTAGGTTGTTGGAAACCGATACGCTACACTTTGCATTAGTTCCTAATGATACAAATATAATGAAAACCTAATCGATATTGGAATTGAAACTCTAGTATTTATTACAAATTAACACTTCTTACTCACATCTCCACTTCACTTCCTCAAAAACATCATCAATCCTTCTTAACTAGACCTCATTAAAGTCATTTCAAATCATATATCCGACCGCACTCGATTTATAAGCCACGTTCTAGTTCATAATCAAATATGTCTGACCATGATCTTGTTTTTTGTTGCAGGTAATTGACCTTATTTTTTGCCCGAGTATTGGGAACACGTTGTAAGTACACCCATTACTTATGTACAATCGTCTACGGTGTCCGTGTTAAGGCGCTTAATATTTGACACGATTTTTGCTGTCAATGTCAGGGCCGCGATTCCGGATTTATAATGTCTGTTTTGTACATTTCGAGTATCCTCCTAAGCCTAAGACCAAGAGTCATTCTTGCAGTTTTGAATTTGGAACCTTTTTTATATTTTAAAATTTTTGTTCTTTTTAAAGGAACTCAGGACTTAGGAGGGTATTTAGATTATCTTATTGTTTTATCCTAGTTTCACCGTCACCTTCTGCGTCGGATCTTGGAATTTCGGGATCCGCTACAACATGACATCCTGACAAAATTCCACCACCTCCTCAGTCTGATTTAGTGCACTTTAGATTAGTCATAAATTGTCTCCGCGTCACGAAATAGTTTTCAAATGCAATTGGTAAATGTATACAATACAAGCGAGGATGCAAGTTTAAATATAACAACGCCCCTAGGGTTCGATATATTACAGTGATTAATGAGGGTACAATATCAACAAGAAGGAAAACAGGATTTCACCTCTCGCATTTTATTTCGATCGACTGTACTTTGCTAGGACAAATAGGGACCTCATTGTTGATCGTTAAATTTTATCGGTGAACGGCCCTCTAGAGTTTTTACACGGCACGACCGAAGTTTTTGTACCGAGTCAGATTTTTATTGAGTTAATTGTATGTATTGGAAGGCCGGCAGATTGATAGCTATAAAATGGTATTGCCTTCGAATACTTGTTCGTTACATTGTAACAGCCGTGGTCAAATTTGTAAATGATTGTTTTGGTCATGACACGTCCGTGAAATTCGATGTGTGCCTAATATAGATATAAAATGCAGTCAGGCCATATTCAGATTTCCTCCCAATCAATAGGATTCCGCTGGACGGTTTTAATAAAAAAAAATGAAAAATAAGATCTTCCAATGTCATTGTTATAATTCTACAATTAGTCTTTTGACTCTCTGAAGTCAAACGGAAACCTAGTTTTATTTAATTTTTAAATAATCAAGTAAAAGCTTCATTAAACTCAGCGTGGATTGTAATTCGAGACACAGTGTGAGCAACATCACATCTAAATTTATTAGCCATCCTTTTTGCTTTAGACCTTGGTCTCTCCTTGACGCTGAGCGCTGGACGCTACGCGAGTTTCTGGAACGTACACCCATATTGTACAAAAGATTTAGTTTTTAGAAAACATGTGAGTTGCAACACTGAACAATCGCATCGTACGGCGTCAACGGGAGTCCAAGGCATTAAGTATCTTCGACAGTGCCTTAAGTATTGGTTGTTAAAGTAGACATAGTTCAGGATATTTTCTTCAATAACTTTCCTTGTCTGTATCGCTATGGGGTAACATTCCCGATCATTTCCCACACAAATTGTGAAAACTAGCTTGATGGGTGTAATGTATTGCCGTAATTTATAACGTTTTATATTTGTAAACTCCCGCTTGAATCATCACGCAGATAGTGGAGATAGTGATTATCGCAATGCCCTCGCGGTAAACCCGGGTATTGTTTACATTAGGGATCATTTCGCCGTGGGATGTTGTGATACGAGCATTAATGGATACGATATTTATTAGTTACTACGTCATTAGTTTTTACTCGATCCTTCCGGTATTATTTATTTATTAGCATATGTCTGAGTTAAAACTCGTTTTGAACACATATCAAAACATATTTATAACCGGGCATATTTACCATCGCGAATTTATTTACGACGTTTCGACGCAAGTTTCCCTGGTCGTTGTTGCGGGTAAATGATGTCCCAGCAAAATGCCAAACTAAGATTTTGTAACTACCCGACGAAAAATCTATGAAAAGGTTTGGTATACTTAGACATTACAACTTCAAACGATCCACCACACATACATATGTTACTACACAAAATCGACAGCAACGAAGTTGATTTTCCATGCTCACCATTCTCACCAATCTCGGTACCCAAGTCGTCATCTAGAAATGTAGGAACTAGTATTTGAAAGTACGAACATTTTAAAACGAAGACCTAGTGGCTGAACCTAACATAATGGGGGAGACTAAAGCTCACAAACTTCGTTGGTTGAGGCATCTTGAGAGAATGGTTGACGATCGGAACGTGAAAAGAGCATACCTGGGCCGTCCCGTCCTATCGGACGCCCCAGGTATCGCTGGTGCGACCTGGTGGAGGCGGATCTGCGCGTCAACAATTGGCGAGAGGTCGCACAGGACCGAGAAAAGTGGCGGTGTCTTGTATCGGAGGCCAAGTCTCATTTTGGGTCGCTGTGCCAACGGAGTAAGTAACATTTTAGTTTCCAGTTTCATATTCGAGTATTCGGTTGTCGGCTGATGGTCTTGCGCAACGCATAGAAAGTCGTTCACGGTGTCCGAGCACTATTGTTATGCCGATTTTGCCAGACGGGTCGGACCGGTGACGGGCTGTGGTTAAGCATGCTTAAGAATTAGATTAATGCCTGATTATGTGACGCCAGTCAATTGCCACATCGTTCGTTGTTTAACAAAAGAAAATCCTAAATAATACGAGTAGTTCCCAAAACAATAGCTGGAGCTATAAATAGCCATAAATATCTATGTAATTACTTATAAGTAATTCAACACAGTACACTATTGCTTTAATAATTTTATTTTAAGGGCTCTGTAGCCAAAATAGCATACGGTTTCATCATGTCCTTCTGAACTACCTCTATAAGATAGCCTAGTGTGGGGCCGCAGGATAATGACAAATGTTAATAAGGTTTTTTCTTTTAAATAAACAATTCTTATTCTTATAAGATGTATTTCTCTATGTAAATAGATGTATATATGAAATTTGGGATATTGGTGTTTTTAGACAATAGAGTCGAGTAGAAAATAATAAAATAATGTCAAGAGAAATGTCTCTTGGTTGTTATTTAGTTTTTGACATTATATAGTATACCTAGTCATTCTACCACAAAGAGGTATCATTGAAATACCCAACTAACGATAAAAAGGTGGTTTATACAGGTGAAACGGTGACATAACATTTTGTATTATGAAATAGGTGTTCAGTAAAATGCCGAGGTAAAAGCAATTTAGCTGACAGCAGGAAAAACATTAATTTGCGTTAACAGCATTATGTGAAATAATTGTGCCCTTGTTAAAATTTAAAATGCAGTTTGTCTGAAAACCTACTTATAAGTTCACCCCTTATACTTTTAAAACGTCATAAAAAAACTAAATGTTCTATATAATGTTGGAGCCGCACACGTCACGCAAGCGGTGTGTCGTCTCTCATATATTTCGACGCGCACGTGCACGTCTACGCACACGCACCCGGTGTGCACAAGTCTTTAATCATTCTTCTGAATTAAGCCTACTTAGAGCTATTTCTGATCTAGTGCCAATTGTGTAGATTGGGTCTTTATCTTTATCGTATATCTAAGTACTTAAGCCCTATATCTCTTTCTTTATTACCTACTAGCGTACACAGTGCCCGTATTACATTTCAACGTCTTCCAATCTCGAAGGAACAGTCCCTGCATTACAATTTAATCTGTCCTTGGCCTCGGGAATTGCAAAGAAAACCTTGAAAGTCTCGAAACCTTCACCTAGACACCGATGCCTTTATTGTCCTTCATTTAACGACGACGGAGGTTTCATAAAAGAAAAATAAAATGTTTAGTTCATACTACTCGGCTATCCTGACTGCATTCTAGTTCTCGAGATGATATTCTATTTTTTGATAATACTTGTACAAAGTAGTATTCTAAAATAATCCCTACTAATAATAAATGAAAAAGTATTCTCTGTCTGTATGTTACCTCTTCACGCTTAAACCGCTGAACCGATTTAGATGAAATTTGGTATGGAGATAGTTTGAGACCCGAAGAAGGACATAGGTTAGATTTTATCAATCATCATCACCATCATCCCACGCCGACGAAGTTGCAGGCAGAAGCTAGTTTTTATATTACCTACATTGTTTGTGTAGTATTTTCCAAGTTGTATCAATAAAGGTTTTACTGCTAAACCTATCACATTTTCAAGGTTTCAGTAGCTTGCGTGCGTTATGCTATGCATGCAACGACACATAATCATAAAATACGATTTTACGTTATTTTGAACCATATCGTATAGAAAACAGACGTCAAAGTAGCGTGCGTAGTGATGCGATAAATTTATACCGGCATTGTCGATAAATAATGCGTTATGGTATAACATAACACTTAAGCTGTGTATGCTTTACAGATTGTTTATTGATTTCCTATTATATTTATGGTAATATAAGAATTTGTTCCATAATTTTTAAACATTAAAGTTTTATAGTGTTTATACCTATTAAACTATAATTTAATTTACTATTATTTACCGACCTACTTATTCAAATCGCTTAGTTTTATTATAATTGCAAAGGCTTGGAAAACATGAATCATCACTTAAGCAATTCATCATTTCATGTAAATTGATTTGATTTTGGAACGTCCAGCAGTTACAATAAATTAGCCAACCAAACCAACCACAATCATATGAATTTAAGCTTGTGAATTGAAAATTTATATTTTAGGTTCATGCAGAAGTTTTTCTATTACAACTCAATGATACGAGCCTATTAGTAACATACATGTAATAAAATTTGCAACATATTTATGACTTAAATCTTATGAAGAACTTTAAATACAATTTTAACTTTTCTTGTATTTTTAATTAAGGGAACCTGCAGATTCTATGATAATCAGTGTAATTTAAAATGATGGAACCTACTCGTATAGCGAGATCCATCTCGGCCGCGGCAACGTGCCGACTGAGAATAAAATTAGAATAATGTTGGCAAAAGTCGATAAATTAATATCGATACTACACTAGTAAGCCGCCGCGTACCTACTTGTTCAAATTGAGGTTTAAAATCATATAAAATTTAAAAAAAGTATATCGAATTGAAAAAGTACAATTACCATGTTCCTTCCTTTCAAGGGAGCAGTTATCATAACTAAACATGTCATTCATTATTAATAAACTTAGAAAAGATATTTGTCGACCGGTGTGGCTTAGTCGGTAGTGACCCTGCATATGAAACTGATGATCCTGGGCTGGGTTCGAATCCCGGTAAGGGCTTTTTTTGTGTGATAATTTGTTCTTGGGTCATGGGTGTTTTTTCGTTATCGTTGTCTTAGCCAATTTGTGTTTACTTAAGATTGCAATTAGATTAGATACTTACACGTAATAAATAGCTGTCATTTATTTAGACATTTATCTTAACTTATCAGAAATTGACATAAAACTATTGCTACATTGCGCATCTGACCCACGACGAATGACCGAATGTTGAGGCGAATGAAATTAGTTTTTATTACCTACTTACTTATCCGAGTCCGCACGGTTTCCGCTTATAAATAGTTCACTTACACTTTCCTCCTGCCTAGTGCTCCGAGCGACGCGGACCCACGAGGTGCTCAAGTGACAGACAGACATACACGACAGTATCGATACATCATCGAGCACTGCGCATCACTACAGCCGCCCACGCCGCGTCCGCGCGGTTACCGTTTATAAATAGTTCACGCGTTACACTGGCCTACTGCCTAGTGGTCCGAGCGACGCGGACCCACGAGGTGCTCAAGTGACAGACAGACATATACGACAGTATCGATACATCATCGAGCACTGCGCATCACTACAGCCGCCCACGCCGCGTCCGCGCGGTTACCGTTTATAACTAGTTCACGCGTTACACTGGACAGTAGGCAGTAGCCTAATGCTCCGAGCGACGCGGACCCACGAGGTGCTCAAGTGACAGACAGACATACACGACAGTATCGATACATCATCGAGCACTGCGCATCACTACAGCCGCCCACGCCGCGTCCGCGCGGTTACCGTTTATAAATAGTTCACGCGTTACACTGGCCAGTAGGCAGTAGCCTAGTGCTCCGAGCGACGCGGACCCACGAGGTGCTCAAGTGACAGACAGACAGACATACACGACAGTATCGATACATCATCGAGCACTGCTCATCACTGCAGCCGCCCACGCCGCGTCCGCGCGGTTACCGTTTATAAATAGTTCACGCGTTATACTGGCCTACTGCCTAGTGCTCCGAGCGACGCTCGGGCGCACGCGCGTGACAGACAAATGAATAAATGCTACAGATAACGAAGTTATGGACTTATCTCTAAGTGAACTCGAGTACTAAATCCACGACTTTAAGTTGACTTAGAGTCGGTGGCAACAAACTGTCTGTCACCGTTTTAAGTTTTCGCAAAATCTTATTGAATGGAAAGTTGTATAGTTCTCGGCGTTGATCAGTCCGCTAAATGTGTCTGGTGCAACTGGTCTTTATCACTAAGTCGAAGACCGAGTTTTTTTTCAAGTTCTTGAAATTTTAACTTGTCTTTAGAAACTAGAATCATTTCTTAACAAGATTCTGTCCGAGCTCCAGTCTTTTTAGTATCTAATTTCTGAACTCGCAAAGGACATTGAGACTTGCCTCACGAGTTAGAAGATTCGGAACTCTTAGAACCCAGTTCATAGAATTAAAGCTCATAAAGACTCACGTTGTCACCAACTACTAACATATCTACCTTACCAAAGTTTAATCAAATCCGTAGGTCGTAACGAAACCACGATACGTCACTCTCAATATGACACACGCTGCGTCAAATGTCGCTGTAGCCGATCTCTATTGAGATTTTCAGGCACGTACATCGTTAAGCGTGTTTGCCAAATATTTTTCGTAGGAGCGAGCGTTTCGTGTTTACGAAGGCGGGTGATCATGAAGAGTAAATTAACTAGGAGTATTTATGAATACAAATTGTCTATTTCGCTAGAGAAATTTACATGGTTAATACAGTATTTATTTGCTGCTCTCATAGGTACAGTTTCCTTGAGAAAAAACTATGAACTATCGTTGATGAACTATTAAATAAGAGATGAAGAAACAAAGTGTTTCGGGTTTGAAACTATGTATACTTATGTAAGGTTAACGAAATATCAAGAGTGAGCCGATCTCTCGAACAAGTTTGAACAAGATTTGCTCACTTTATATTTCGTCAACTTTACATACATATTATCGTATAATTAAATGAAATAAATGAAATGAAAATAATCTAAATCGATAAGTCATCGTTTGCTACCGCAACACTCTAGTAGATAAAAAAAAAATCATTAAGATAAAGAAATCTATCATAAATCTAATCTATTCATTAAGATTAAGTATTGAAAAATTATGCATGTAAAGCCATTATGTTTTAACCTCCTGAGACCCAGAAGCAATTGTTTTGTTTTTGAAATTGGAACCCCTAGTTACACAATAAAAGTTCAAAACAGATTTTGGAATATGTACAAAAAATTGTGCGCAGGGACTTAGGAGGTTAAGAGATATAGTGCTTCAAAAGCGAGTAACGGCTATCAAGACGGTAACGTTTCTTTAGTGCTGCATACATTGAGTTATATCCCAGGACGGGCCTTACTGGCACTAAAAATGGTTCTAGTTCAGCGGTGTCACTCACGAATACGAGCCAATCGTGCAGTCTAACGCAATTAATTGCGACCAATCGCGCGCGTGATGCGAACTCATCAACCAATCGCGTTGTAGCGGTGTCACACCGCTGTACTGGCCCCATTCTTGGCCCATTCTTATTGCCCGTAAGGCCAGTCCTGAGATATATGTCAATGGCTGCATATGGTTATGTTACGACCTCTCTTGTTCGTCGGCTTCTTAAACAACCAAACTTAAACTTGGCTCAATATAAATCATCTTATTACAATAAAGGACTTTATAAATCGGCTTAATGTCCAGCAATTACATTATTTACCCGAAAGTCAAGGCAATCGCCTTGACATTTCGTTGAGAGTAATTAACGCTTTCCAATTGTTGGTCGTTTCTGGGTTTCCAGGCCGGTGTCTTTATTATTCCAAACCTTATTAAGATAGCTCATTAATAAAATTTACCAATATTGACTTGTTCAATGAGAATTTAACTGATATAATGACAATTGTCGGCACGAAATCAATTGACAAGAACTTTTCATCAGGCTTTAATTTTAATCATTCGTTCAACTTTGTCTGACTATTATTATCACAAACTACAAAGTTTTCATAGTTAATAAAAGCTGGTTATACTCGTATTTTAACGCTGAAATATTTTCATCGCTATCGGTTTTTATTCCTACTCTAACAAACTGACCTACATAAGTTCGGTTTGAATTGGAAACTATTTCTCCGATAAAAGTTTCATCGATAGGCTTTTGTTTTTTTTTAATTAAATTATTAGCAATGGGATATCAACATACCATGCGATTTTGTTATTGCTCATATTTAGATTAAAAAATCAGCCTATATTCGTCCCACTGGCCCCACTGCTAGGCAAAGGCAAAAATCTCTCATTTTTTTTAAAAGATAACTATAGTTCAAAGTTCAATTACTGCAATAATTATAAAATAGGACCTCTGTAGGAGTACATTACGACACCAAGTAGGTGTGATAGATCGCGCCTTATTATTGCGAAATCATTGTCCCGAACAATATCGTTTGTCGGCGTCTGGTCTAACCACGTGCCTGAGTCTAGACTATCGATAACCGGTCGTTATGGAGTTACCACACTTGTTGTAAACGCAGCGGCAGCAGTGACACGGATAAAACCAACTGCGCGCACTTAGACAAGATTAAAATCGTACATCGATAAACGCCAAACGAATAGAAAAAAAACAACGGGTTGCACTCCGGGAGTGCCGGCAGAAGTGAAAACTCAATGACATTGTAACAAGTTTTTCGATCAGGTCACGTGTCTGTCTTACGTCTTACGAATCTTAGGGTCACGTGACCTGTCGCGAGTTTAACATTTTTTCCCCATCACAAAAAGTGCACAGCGCCGCTAAAGAAGTTTTCACTTGAAAAATATATCGGGGTGACAGATGCTAGGAAAACTCACGTGACTATTTCCATGTATTATTTAAGTATCTATTGGTGTTTTCTACCAACGATTGTCAAGGATTCTCAACTCCACCGTGTTGAGTAAAAAGAGTGCTTGCAGGTAATTTTCAATACTGCGCCTACTCGTGTCGTATTTACTTCTGCTGGTAAGGGTGGTATTCCATCTGTCCAATATCTTGGTCCAGTGCCCATGCGTCTCACTCTCTCATTAAGCAAAATGTGAGACAAAAAATACACATTGGACAAAGATCACCCTAACGCTCGCGCACTGACCGCCCGGTTCTCTTCCAATGCTATATCTATGCGACCTCTTTCATTACTATTTAAAGGTTACAGACAACTGCACCGTTGCTTTTACACTCTAGAATCATCGTCTCGTCTTAGCGAAACACATTCTACTACTATGTACAAGTTTTCGTGGTCTCTCTGATCGGCCCAATGCGATCGCCGATAGGTGTGGTGACTCTCTTAAAATACCAATGCTGACAATATTGTCTACCTCATAATTTATGGTGGTAATTTAGATCGAATAATGGTGCTGTGAACATTTTATATAGGTGCATAAATCAGTGTGAAATTGATCTACTACGTACAGGCTTTAGACATGCCACGACCGGCCTAAAATCTTGATAACAATGTTGAGGCATTGAAAACATATTTAGAAATAAACTGCAAGTATTACAATATCTAGTATTTTGACATTATTCTTATTTTAACCGTGTTTCACAAAGACGGTAGTAAATATTCAATATCTTTTCGGTGATGTCATCATACTAAGTTCAATATTGTGTTATGTTTTTAGGTATCGATATTTATGGGTTAAATATTGAAAACTTGAAAAGCACGCTCAAATGAAAATCGGATGGTCGGAAAACCGTTTATTTTGTGTATTATCGGTATGCTATTTTAACTTTTCCGGATTTACTCGTATACATATTTACTTAGATACTTAGTGATTATGCTCGTACATGAAATGTACGGTTAGTAAGTACACTTGTCTCAATTTGCTTTTTTTTCCTGTCACTCTTTTTCAACCCTATACCTATTTTAATATACATTATAATGTACTCGTACTTCATGCATTTTGCACTGCGTCAGTGGGCATAATGTTAGCAATCGATCACGGGACCCTCGCCCCATTAGGGGCGCGAGGGTGCGAATGTGGACCGGTCCGATTCCAACACGGTTTCCAACTCTGATTGAAAAACCAATTAAAATTTAACCCGATTGGGCTTGATGCACGTTTTAGCTGATACCTTTTTTCCTCCTGTCGCGGTAAAAAGGGTTATTTGTACTGCATTTTTAATGATGGTGGAGAGCTCTTTGGTAATGTCGTAGTGTTTCGGTGGCAGCGTACTCGTAGTTGGTTTACGGAATCGATTAAGCAATTTTCTGATGAAATCAATATGAATCTAAATTGGCCACTTCCCCAGATTGAATTAATTCCTATTCGACTTCAAATCTATATTCTGACTGCCTTCAAGTATTCCTTGAACTCAATTTCAATTAAATGCGATTGTCAATCATTATATTCGTCTGTTAAATTTTAAAATACGTATATACAAATATGACTAAAAATGTCAGAACCATGCAAGTTTGTTGATGGCTCAATATAAAATGAGTGTACTAAATATTTTCGACTGCAAACTTTGTCATCTCATATAACATTCACAACGTGCATAATCGCACGATTCTCTTACACCACACGTAGAACAACACATTCGTCTACTAACATAATCCTTTAGCGGTTAGCCTATCTCCATCGCATAAATAACCACGTAGGCAAATGAGTTATCTGTAACATAAACACCGTTGAATTTACACTCCACTTGAAACGGTGTAAAGGTCGAGTTTGCAATGAAAACGCTCTTTTATAGTTAAGTAAGGATCTCTATTCGAAAGCACTCAACCGAGAGCAACGCACGGCCAACAAGTGGTCCATAAAATTACCAAATCCTCACTGATAATTCCTCCCGGTATAAGAAACGTGCAGCACTTTTTACTGTCCTTTGAGCTTAATCTCTGAGATCGCATTTTTTTGTTTACACGGCAACGACCTCCCGATCCCTCTTCCATCTTTTTCCAACCTTACTTTTTTCATATTGTCCCGTCTCGATGATTTCGTGACGTAACAAGCTACTAATCGATTTGTCTCGCCCGCTCTCGTTGAGATTCCATCAGCGGTGGTATAGCCGTCCCGTTTCTTTTTAAACCTGTCTTGCAGCCGGATTTTGGTCGGATAATGGTTTTTGTTGATATTACAGGGACCTGTGATTCCACCTGCTTAAAGCACAGACGAATTTTTGCCTCGGCGAAACCAGTCTAGCATAAGCTAACAATCATGAGTAATCGGAGATCACATTTAGACTAGTTAAGACGACACAGCTCTGTAGGCGATATGAATATAAGTCCAGCTCTTAATTTTAGCCCGCAACGGAAATGCGAGGTGAAATTTTAATAGCAGCCTGGATGCAGCTCATAATTTAATTGTTTCGCGTGGATATTGTGGTATTTGCATGTTTAATAGCTTTAATGTGAACGAGAGTGGTTCATGCACATTTTACCATTTCACGGCGAAATGTCAGCCTCCTAGATAGGTACTTAGACTTATATGTACGATTGTACGAGTAGGTATTGCTTTTTTCCTCAAAGATTTTTAATAAAAGGAGTACAAAACAGTAGAAATCACAACGAAACATTATCGTTTTAACTTTAACCAAACTGGTTTTGGATTGTGTAAGAGAGGGTGCAACTTTTTAAAATGCCAAACATCTCAGGTTACTTCGAGGGAAGTAAAAACTACTTGACTCATATAACGTAGGTAAGATCACGTTTTCTTAAGCGGGGGCGATGGGGCAAAAGGGAGTCTACAGTGACTCCATTCCATGTTGATCAGTTTTTATCTTGTCGCTTCATTTCATTCTGAGCCTTCCCAATCTTCGTTTTGTCGGCCTCTGTGCTCCGTCGGCTTACAATCCTTATACTTATACAAATGAAAGGGGAAGTTTTAAAGATTTATGTATACGAATGTTGTGAATGTTTGATCCAGCAGGAGACTTGTTTTAAAGTGTGTTTGTGGAAGTGCATATGGATGGATGACGCTGGTCGTTCAAACTGTAGTTAATATCTAGACACGATTTGCAGCTAAATCTTTTGATATCAAAATGTTTACACCACAGCCGGCGGCGGTCACTTTATAATAAAGAAAGAAAAAGAATTCAGAAAATACCTAAGTTAACAGAATGTAGCAAAGGCACGATACCTACGTATCTAAATATAAGCATCATTCTTTTTTTAAATTAAGTTAATCTATCTCATTTATAATGCCCTAAGAGAATGACTGACGTGGGGGAGAAGACCGCCAGACTGAAGTGGGACTGGGCGGGTCACGTCTGCCGCATGCATCCGAATAGGTGGGCTAGTATAGCCACGAAGTGGATGCCGCAAAAGAAGCGCGGACGTGGCAGGCCCAGACGGAGACGGCGGGGCGACTTAGACGCCTTCATCAGCGGCTGGCCGGAGAAGGCACTATAACGGGAGTTGTGGAAATCAGTGGGAGAGGCCATTGCCCAGCAGTGGGACACTACAACAGGCTAATAAAAAAAAATAAAAAAAAGAGAATACGCAATGAAAACCAAAATACCCGATAAACGTCAGTTGGTAAGATTGACGATACAGTTGAATTCATTTATGTCGAAAATCTAATCAGCTGATGTCACTGTCAGTTTGGCAATAATACCCTGGCATATAAATAACTTTAGCACAGTTCGCAAAATCAGACTAAGCCCAGACGCGAATTCATTAATATAAATAATTTTATTACCCCACTAAAATGACATGTCATAACACTAATAACAACTTGAAATATTTAT
Organism: Cydia splendana; assembly: GCF_910591565.1. Taxonomy (NCBI): domain Eukaryota; kingdom Metazoa; phylum Arthropoda; class Insecta; order Lepidoptera; family Tortricidae; genus Cydia; species Cydia splendana. The sequence goes on along the minus strand of NC_085981.1, from coordinate 7,091,631 downwards.
GCCGAATGCTATTTAAATCATATGTTTGAAATACCCAATTCTCAGTAAACCAATAAAACGCTAAACTTAATAGTGTCGTCGGAAACAGCAATAAAACATGGGTGATGGTGAGAAAAAAAGTACATTTTATTTTGTGTCCCAATGTTTCATTATCATAATATTTCGGCACTAGCCGCCGGTAAGGGTAGTTATTTGTGTGATGGGCACAGCAGATTTTGTACCTGAGTCATGGGTGTTTTCTACGTACTAAGGATCTATTTATTAGATATTATTTATAAATATTATTAAATATATCTTTATCTCAGCACCCACAACACATAAGCCTTACAACGACACATAATTTGTGTACCAAATAATATTAAAGTGACAAAATAAAAAAATACCAAGGAAACCACCTGTGCATGACGGTCTCTTAACATAATTCTTATAATAAAATGTAATATGCGATGATATAACATAAGAGCGGTTACCAAAGCGGAAGCGTTTAGGTGTGCACGCGACGCTGCGCTCGAGTTCTCGAAATGACATGTTGGAAATGGACAAACTAGTGACAGCACTGACAGCTACAATTGCTTGCTATTTAGTACTTTGTCACAGTACATCACTGTATGACAGAAATTAAATGTTATTTGGTTGTAAATGGTATTAGGAACATAGCTCATGATTGATGATGTTTTGAAAATGCTAGAAATGCGTGTTTTTGACTGAATGTGAAATATCGACAAACTGACTTACGCACAAAAATGTGTAATTTGGACTTGATAGTGCCCAGAGTGTCAATGGTATATGTATAACGAAAAAAAAGATGTTTTTGAAGTTAGCCTACCAAAAAAAGCTAAGGTTGCACTAAACCGCGTGTAATCGTAAAATACGAAGAGATACGAAGAGTTTTTAATAGGATAAAAGCAGCTCTACGTAAATCACTTCGTAAACATCAATTAGAAGAAGAAGAAGAAATACATTTATTTTAACGCCACAACATAGTACATGAAAAAAAGGAAAGCATGCAGACATAAAAGACATTGAAGAATTGTGGTTGGTGCAACCAGCCTGCTAGCTAACATCACTATAATGATGTAAGTAATACCCTATGACGTATTGTTACACTTAAGTATCATAACATAACGTCACAGTCCGCGGAGCCATTGTTCTACAGACGGAATTATTATACTCACGATCATATATATGTATACAATTTCCTCCTTATGCCTGAGACGTAAGGTATACATTTGTATGCATATTTATGACGGTGATTATACGAGTGTTCGTTCATACGAACGCCGGACGTCAGTGCATCGTACTTACTCATTAGTCTGTAAGTACATCCGTTGTTATATGGAGTTGACCTTTCGGAGGGCTCAATGTTCTCTGAGGGATTATGTCCGAGTATTGTTCTTCTTCTGGAAGATTGGTCTATCTTGGATTGAGGATCGTTTCACTGCTTGCCTTGATTAAGTAAAACGACGGCAATCCGAAAATTGAAAATGATGATGTTTCATTAAGATGTATACGAGTAATGCATGTTGTATGAACTAAAGTTATACGTATTGTGTATTTTAACCTCGTAAGACCCGGGCCAATTTTTACGTTTTTATTTGTAATCTTCTTTTATTTATAATAGAGGATAAATGACAAAATGAATTCACTATTTCCAAATTAACTGATGACGAGAAATCGAACAACTCCAACTTTTGAAGTAAATATTGACTTACAATAAGTAGCGTTGTATTTGACTGTATAGTGTTTATTTTTAATTGAAAAATAATGATTCCTATTTCGTTTGTTAAATTATATGAGCAACTGAGCTCGGTGCAAATGAGGGAAAACGATTTATCGTCTGATTTGATCGTGTTAAGCGATAACATCGTCCGTTGTCTGTTTATCGTCTGCCGACGAGTTTTCGTGTTATTCCCCGTGCAGAATACTCTGAATACTGCTGCGTCGTTACCAAAGTTCCAATTAGTATGTATCAACGAGACTGTTTTGTTGACTATTTGGAATTATCCTTTTATGCTTTCAGCAGTAGATAAGACGACTTTTGTCTTTAAATATCTCTCTAACATACTGCAGAAAGTGGTGAGTCTAATACATACTACTATCTGGTCCATGGTTATAGTCTATACATACTACTATCTGGTTCTTTCTAAATAAATGTTATATGTAGGTATATCGTTTTAACTCTTTAACTGGTCACAAAAAAGGAAAGGCATTGTGTAGTGTGTACTGGTACTGTTTTCCTTGGCGCTCAACATTTAGTCGTAATAATTTTCATAATGTCAATATCGTATTGTCGAATTGAGGAAATAAGTCAAGTAAAATGAGTATTTCTATGCTTTTCAACGAAAACCCGGAGACAAAACTCACCTCAGCTTTTCGTGTCGACAGAAGTGAGGTTGACACCGTTTTCTCGGGGTAATTTCCCTCCTCCGATTTCGTCATTTTAGAATTAAGTTGCACGAGGTATTTCTCAATGGTGCTTTATTGTAACACTTTATTATTTTCTCATTTTAAATAACAGTCAAATAAAAAATGTATATTGGGCATGAGAGATCGTAGAAACATGAAGGCATTTACTTATCTGCACAAGTTATGATTAGATTGTTTATTTAGAGTTTTAGGTTGAAGTGAAGTTGCTTTTCTAAAAAACAAAGAACCCCAAATCTTTATTCTATCTGCTCACATCACACGTTCACATCATCACAAGCTCGATCATTTGTCAGATGATTTTCAAATATAAGGTTATGTTAGGTACACATTGTTTCCTAATAAATTAAACTTTACAGCGTATGAAGCGCAGTTAGGTAATCTTATCTAGAAATCTATAAATGCGCTGTTTACCGGTGAAACGATACTTATTGCCAGTAGTCAATAAGGCACTACTTTGACAAAAAATCCATTAGAAATCGGCTTTACGGACAACAGACTGTGTGCTATCGTTTGCGTGGAAACGTCACAAATTATCGAGTATTCCCACTACCGGAATGCGGCTCTGTCTTATCACTTGACGTATCACGTGATTAATATCCCGTTCCTCCCGCATAGCTATGTTAATCAGTTGCATAATCGTGACCGTGCATTGTCATGACAATTCAGCCTTTCAACTGTACTTTCATTAAATTCCTCGCAACCTAATTGTGATTAGAATATTGACATCTGTAACGTACGTCTGTCACGCGAACGGCCGACGGCTCGTTGTCACGTAACTTCAACAATCGATGTAGAATGACAGGTTGAACTTTAACATACTCATAGTGTGTAACATAATAACAAAAGCTACTTCAAATCAATGTAATGTAATAGACACTATATTTACATTGAAGTGTCTAAAGCTCTTGTACTCTCTATTAGCAGAAATTGCTCACTTTCAAGCAAGCAATTTAGCACGCAAAACTGACCTTTGTTGATTTTCTTAAGCTTGAATAAGGACTGCGGACGTAAATTGAGCCCTTTGTGCTGATGAGGTATTGTTGTCATTTTCCCTGTATGATGAAATGTTGAAATGAGCTCGCTTATTGACAACGGCACGTGTGACGAATAGGAGAGAACCAGCCAAGAAAAAAAAAATATGAGTATAATAATGCTAGTGATTAAAATCAATCAGGGACATCAGGGTAATAGTAATAGCTTACGTTGAAGGAAATGCGATATACGGACGCAATTACGAGCAGACCATGCACCTGACTCGTCAAAGTTCGCCTTGATAAAAACAGCCTTTTACACTTACTTTATCTAGTAATTTTGAAGAAATCGCATTTGTCCCGACTAATAAAACTTAAACAGCTTTAGCTACATACAATGATATCATGTTACACCGAATTCTACTCTCATCTCATCTAAAGGGGCCCACAGATTACCAGTTCGCCGGACGATATCAGCCTGTCAGTTATTCGCCACTGTTACCTTTTGCGAGTAAGTGACATGCTGATATCGTCCGGCGAACTGGGTAATCTGTGGGCCCCTTAACGGACACCCGCAGTCAAGTATTGATTAGGTACTTTATCAAAAGTAAACAAATAAAGCCGCCTATATAACAATTATCAAATTGTACTGTGTGTCAGCTGTTAGGTCAATGACCAGACGTTCACACTTGTCTCAACTAACACATTTAATATGAATGCAAATTGATCGTGATTTGAGGTGACGATTTAGGTAGTGAGGTTGGAATTTCACACAGACATAAAGGAACCGTTGAATTAATTACGTGTATATTTACGTGCTTTACGGCTTTTTTGTTGTTTGAATCAATTTACATTACATACGGTCCTTTTACTATATTTTGCTAGCTCCTATACCACAGGCGAAGTATTTGCAATGTGGTTGGGACGGTGATGAGTACCTAATATCTTTAGATTCGTGCATACTTATTTGTTTTCGTTCATATGTTGTGTTTAGCAATAGCTTCTAATGTTATAAATACGAAACGGTCTCTCAGTCTGTCTGTTGAGGCCCGAGGAAGGACATAGGATAGTTTTTATCAATCAATGTCATCATCATCCCACGCAGACGATATCACGGGCAGAAGCTATTATGTATAATATTTGTGCTATACTCAATCAAAAGGGTACTTATTGTTGGTTGTCAATAAGGCGCTATTTCCATATAGCTTCAATTTGAAATCAACCTTATTTACAACCGACAATGTGCTACCTTTTGGTTGAAAACGTCACATTTATTGGCGCTTTTACCTAAATTGTTACTTTCTGATTTTCTGTTATTTACGGAGATAATTATTTTCGCATGATGTTGTGATGTTTACGTTTGTGTAAGGTTAATGAGGTACGCCCACTTCATACCTGTTTACTTGTAACTACAAATGATTACGGTATTAGAAAAACACTTTCTATGTACTTAATATATTACAATTACGAAATACGTAATACACTTGGTTAAACTTAATCATAACGTCGTCTCAGTAAGTGCCTACGTTTTAGCATGTATGATTATGCCGTTAATTATGTAAATTGCGCTCCTAGCATGCAGGGGGTTAATTTGACTACAATAAAAACTCCAGGCTTTAAAAGGCTACAGACAGCTTGTAAATTAAAAGATGTATGTATATGTAAGAATAAAAATAGAAAGTCTAGATATATGACGTTGTACATTTAGCCAAACATACCTTTTGTATCTACATACATATGTATGTAGATACAAAAGGTATGTTTGGCTGATATATACAAATATATATTTACAATATATATACAGTGGTACTACTAAACGAAATTAATAACTAGCTTAAATCTAAAATAGGCCCTTGAGGCATTGTACCAAGGATGCTGGCTGCATTTCCTCGCTGTATCGCAATGCTGATACGTTGTGCGAGGTAGCCGCCAGCTCTTCGGTCACCAGTTACGTCAACCAGACGCTTCGCGATTTCTGCGAACAACTTATGCGCGCTGGGACCCCTTGGACCTTTTGTTAAATATTGTACCAGTTGAACCTATAAAAACGTTTTTTATTTTGTTTACAGGTAATTTATATGCGAAAAGCTGCAATATTGGCATAGCACCTGTGCATCCGGTCTGGGTAAATATTGAAAAGCTTTCGTCGCTATGGTTGTTTAAACGGTTATTCCAGTTATAAATACGACTAAAAAGGTAGTTTAATTGTTTTTCTAGTAACTTTCTACGTTTCTACAAAATTGGGGCGTCGCGTAAAGGGTTTTCCCGGTATTTTTTTAGGTCAATTTAACTAAAGCGACACTTATTTCGGAAGTTGCTAAGTTTTTTAAATAACGTTATAATAGTTCAATAGCTATTAAAATTTGACACAATACGTGCATAGAACACAAGTCTATAAAATGTAGTGTCCGACCGAAACATGTTTTTTTGCCGAAACCGAAACCGAAACCGAATGTTCGGCTTTGGCTCTAGTTTCGGCCGAAACCGAAACCGAAACCGAACCTTTTGTAGACTGGTTAAAATCGTTGAAAAAATGTCATAAAACCGCTTTTACACACATATTATGGGGCTGTCAACACCTAATGTCCTTGAAATTGATGTTACTTAGCAGTTTTTTAAGAAAATTACTAGAGTTAGACCAAGATAATTCTGCAACGATTTTGATAACACACGCAGTGCAAGTGTTATTTTAAACGTAAAAACTTCTATGAAATTATGACGTATAAATAACGTTTGCACTAGTTGCACTGCGTATGCTATCAAAATAATTGCAGAATTTTCTTGGTCTAACTCTATTCATTCACCAGTCAAGCCAACATGTAGATACAGGGTCAACCAAAAATGCGAGCGCAGCGAGCGCGAGTTTTTTTGTTGACAATATCGCAAGGCCGGGTATCGATCTTCACCTGGGCCTAAACGTCCGAAGTGCCCCAGTGAGGCGAACTTTCATGCGAAGTCAAAGCCGTGCTTCAGGCTTCAGGATAAGTAGTTGAGCACAGACTCCAACCAATGTCCATCCATTGTATTAAAAAGCGAGATATTTCCTTGAGCGCTGGTGGCCTAGCGGTAAGAGCGTGCGACTTTCAATCCGAAGGTCGCAGGTACAAACCCCGGCTCGTACCAATGAGTTTTTCGGAACTTATAGGTATACGAAATATCATTTGATATTTACTATTTGCTTTTCCGTGAAGGAAAAACATCGTGAGGAAGCCGGACTAGTCCCGATAAAGCCTAGATTACTCTCTGCGTTCGAAGGTCAGTCTGATGGCAGTCGCTTTCGTAAAAACTAGTGCCTACGCCAATTCTTGGGATTAGTTGTCAATTGGACCCCAGGCTCCCATGAGCCGTGGCAATAATTCCGGGATTACGCGAGGAAGATGATGAATTTTCTTATTATTCCTTTGCCCAGGCCCAGTAACATGCGACAGTGCTATCTCATTTACTCCGATACAATTAGACAGTGTGCGCGTTATAGGTATTAACAGCCTCTTAAGACTGCGTCGACCGTCTAGTGGCGCCCTCATTAGCGGAATTGTATTTTATAATAAACCAATTAATTTCTGTACCTATACAATACTATACATGAATCAGTATATGTAGGTAGTTAGGTACATATTAATATTTTTGTCCTACTTATTCCCCAACTTTTGGTCTTTGTCACATAATAGTTTAGTTTCATAGTACGAAGTGCCATTTCGTTAAGTTTCGGCCCGGCCGAAAGGTTCGGCCGTTTTTTGGCCGAAACCGAAACTACAGCCGAAACATGATTTTTTGGCCGAAACCGAAACCGAAACCGAACCTTCGGTCGGACACTAATAAAATGGCTACAAAAAAAGACACGATATTTTTTTCCAAAAATAAAACTTTAAAACGCTCTCCTGAACAATTCACAAAATGTCGCTTAAGGGGTTTCTCCTTTCCACCGTCGATAATTTTAAAAACAAGCAAAGAGTCAGAACTGTAACAACAAGAATAGGCAAAATAAAGTAAAAAAAATATTATTTATAGAATTGAGATTAAAGTGTTTTTGCGCCATTTTATCTATATGTTTCCTGTTTAAGGTCGTTGGCTTTAGATTCGCGATGTTTATTCGTTCAATCAAAGATTATTAATATGTCTGCAGATTTGGATGATAAAATAACAGTTAAAATATACTTCGAAATATGAATTTGTCACCTATGACTATTTGAATATTATATTTTCATTTAGTTTGACCGTTTTGGATTAAGATGAAACATGTCTTCACACATATACGCCACTGAAATATGAGAAACTGGCAATTTGCTTAGAAGTTCCATATTTGGAGTCATTTAATATTGAATTTATAAGCCTATGCGCCTTATATAACAAATACAGTGGGAGTGTATTCACACATTTGGCGCCACACCTATTATCGTCTATTAACTTACTTTTCTAAAGTTCATATTGCCTTTTAGTTTCTAACTTAAAAAACATAAACATACTTATATATAATAATTTTATGAAGCCTTAGAAATTAAGGGAAAGTGGAAAATTCACCGTCTCGGGTGAGACTCGAACTCGCGTCACCGGGATACCAGCCCGCCGCCGCTCTACCAGCTGAGCTAGCAATGCTTACCCGTTGACAGCATAGTAAATATTTCCATATCCTTCATATGGTAGACGTTTCTTCTTAATACAAAATTAATTTATCAAGCATCTATAATTATTCTAAATTTCATCAAAATAGGTGTACCCATGTTCCTCATCTGAATCGTCCAAATTAGTCTTATAATATAACACTATTTGTACCCAGTAGATAGTCAGATGTGGTCCAAAATATTACCCAGACTTCGCTCCAGGCAACGATGCAGATGGCTGAAGAACGAGAGGCCTGGAGAGCAGTGATAGGAAGAATACCCCATAGGAGTCACATCCTTCAGACATGAGGTCACAACCAAGAAGAAGAAGAATTTTGTATTTTTTTTTAAACAGCAAACTTTTGACGAAACTTTAATCGTGTTTTGCTATAATTTGTTTCCCAGAGACAATTCCATATCCCAAAGCTCTCACGGTCCAAATGCAATTTACTTCGGAATGAGTGAAAATGAAAACTATTCCGCGACTTTTTTCCTGACAATAAACTAGCCACTTAACAACTGGGGCTGACCAATTATACAATTTCCAAGCCGCAGCAACCCTAGTTATATACTCTCGTAAATATTGCTCAAATTACGACTTTACTGCCTTGATATAAGATCGAAAATATAGGTCACTATGTACTAGCATTCAAGTAGTTCAAGTTAAAACGTTAACTTCTTTGAAATAGGGTTGGAAATTGAATGATTGGCGATAAAAGGCAATTTAGACGATTACGGGTGTCTCGTAGATTCGATGGCAATTAGCCGTGGAAGAAATAAGTTCTTGAAGCTTTACTGTTGGTGAAATCGTCAGAATATACAATATATTGATACTATGTCGATCTAGAGTGGGAAAATAATGTAAGCGATGAAAGGGCGTTCAACAACCCGTACCATGAGTCACAGACAGTATCAAAACTGACATATATGCTAACGTCTACGTAATTTACTTTCTATACGTCTCGCTCGCACTAATATGCGAGAACAAGCGAGATGCATATAAAGTAAGTTGCGTCCTCGATAGCGTTTATGTCAGTTCCAAACTGGTGGTAGCCACATGCACCGTTTCCCAAAAGCTCATCGCTGTCCCGGACGGTGGAAATCGCTTTTCGTATTAAGCATCTTTGTATCCCTTCTTCAGAAGTCTGAGAGAAACAAAGCCAATCTAGACTTTTGTAGAACGTAGATGCAGATCCAATCTTGAAACTTGTCCTGGAGACTATGTAATGTATTACAATTTTCACCATTATAGTTAATAACTAAAGCACAGCAAAAGCAATATAGATAGCAATATTCTTTTGCATGAAAATATTAAAACGTATACGTTTTATTGTACTTATAACGTACGGTAATAACGGTATTTAGGTTGTTTAGGAAAAAATACACTTTCAGATTTTTCTTTGATAAAAGGTCAGTATATAAATTTGTTTTTAAACATTATAATCAAACCAAGTTAACTATTGGTATTGTACACGAAGACATAAACAGACATAGATACCTATATATTTTTTCCTAGCCTATTTGAGTGTCCCACTGCTGGGCAAAGGCCTCTCCCCTTAATTTCCATGACTCCCGATTTGGTGTTTCCTGCGGCCAGTTGTTCAGGAAGCTGTCCCGGTCATCCCGCCATCTCCGTTAAGGCCTGCCGCGTCCACGTCCCTCTATCCACTTGTTTTCTAAGCTAGCCCACCTCTCCGGATGCACCTATATATAGTTATTTAATAATAATAATTTGCCTTAAGTATTCAGCAAACTTTTATCCATAACCTTCCTTATCCGTCGCCGTAGTCAGGTAAACTTGGGTTAGGCAAGAGGCCAGTGCCCCGACACTGCGGTTTGTGGTCCTCGGTGTAGTAATACACCTGACTCCATTTAAACTGGGCTATTTTCGACATCGTCGCTATACTGTTTTATTATCACGACTATAAATGCATGTGCACACCGGCTGCGTGTGCGTGTCGTGCACCGCGTGCGGCGTTGTAGTATACAGATCCTTATGAGAGACGGCACACCGCTTGCGTGACGTGTGCGTGTGCGGCTCCAACATTTTAGCGCACGCGCACGTGCACGTCACGCACACGTAAGGCGGTGTGCACAGGCCTTAAATATACATACTTTCGCATTATTATTTGATGGACAGATCCGGGGGTGGGATTCGGGAATGTTTCTGATTCTGATATCTTGTGCCATCGACGATTTCATGACATTTTAGTGATGTGACGAAAGTCATAAATTATTTATTTGCGTGAATAGGATTAGATGACGACGACGGCCAAGTGCGAGTCGGACTCGCGCACGAAGGGTTCTGTACGATTTACGCAAAAAACGGAAAAAAAATCACGTTTATTGTATGGGAGCCCCACTAAAATATAAATTTTATTCTATTTTTTTGTATGTTTTGTTATAGCGGCAACAGAAATACATCATTTCTGAAAATTTCAACTTTCTATCTATCACTGTTAATGAGATACAATCTTGTGACCGACAGACGGACAGACAGATAGACAGACAGTTAGGGTCCCGTTTTTACCCTTTGGGTACGGAACCCTAAAAATAGGGTCACTTAGGAACACTAAAAGCCGACCAACTACATTTTCGACATGGGTTTTATAAAGATGTCTTCTATAAGGATCGCATGACCAGAGGATGTTTACTTAGTCCTTTCCTTAGTGAGACTAGGAAGAGGCCGGAGGTGAGGGGAGAGGGGGTGAGGCTAGAGGGCTAGATCGTGTCAAAACAGCTCAATCCTATGAGACTAAAGTGAAGTGAGATAACTTTATTCTTCTAGCCCGGAAAGGATGTAGAGTTAGACCAAGATAAGTCTGCAACGATTTTGATAGCACTCGCAGTGCAAGTATTATTTTAATGGTGAAATTATGACGAATAAATAACACTTGCACTGCGTGTGCTATCAAAGCGTTGCAGACTTATTTTGGTTTAACTACAAGTACAATAAAACTTGATAAAAACAGAGATGACAGTTTTCACAATGTTTGATTACGCTTTTCCCAATATAATACCATAGACAACAAACGTTTAATTTAACTTTTAAACTATTCCTAACTAACCTAATCCTACCCTTTGTTCTTCAATATCGTTCGTTTTCTAAAAACTGATTAATGAATCTTTAACGGTTATTTTACTTAGAACCCAAGAATAAAAGAAGTACTCTTACAATACGGCTCTGAGCTCTTATCTTACTTAATTAAACTAACGAAGATTTTTTACTAAACGCTCTACAAAAAATACTTAATTACTTACATTTAACGTAAAGCCAGGCCTCGAAAGTAAAGTGAAAATTTAATTAGAAAAACCGACCGAAAAAAGTGTCGCCACCCAAAATAACTCGATTTTCCGTACCATGGCACGTAGTCATGACGGAATCTCTTTAAAATCTTGGATGTAAGGTCCTATTTGCTGTTAACTGTTTACTTGCATTGGTCAGGAGAGCTATAGGTACATCCTAAATGTCCTTATCAAATAAAAAAATATTCAAAGTAAGGCAATTTTCGAATTCAATCCATTACCGTCGAATCGCTTTAAGTTCAAGTTCGATTGCACACGATACTGACTTCTTACCTTCTGAATTCAAATCTATATCACCTTCCTAATTCCCGATCGAGACAACAAAGAAGCCATTAATAATACCCGGACAAATCACGGGGCTGACCACTGACCCGCACTCATACCATCTCCCAAGACATTTCGCTTCGACTGGGTAACTTCCAGGGATACGTTTCACAGTCCTTATCACAGTCAAACCCGGGGCTGTAATTTCGACTTTAGTGTGTGGAATTAAAGCTGATATTTCTATGATAAAGAATGGAGATATAGTCTGAGATTCACGATTGTCTAACAAAGGGCCGTTTGATAAAAGGGACGTCCTTATTAATATAGCCTTGCCTGTGACAGATAGACTTGTTCGGGATGTAAGGAGTAATGTAAACATGATTTCGTTCGGGTCGTTTCGATTTCGGAAAGATGTATGAGCAATTCAGCAGGGTCTTAGAAATACAAGGTTGGAATATTTTATCATAGACGAAGTATTCAGCCAAGCAAAGAGAGAAATTCCGAGTGTTATGATTATGATACTGTATTTTTAAATTCAGAGCGACAATGAAATATTTAAGACCTATCCGAGTTAGATCAAACGTATTTACGCATATATATCTTTAACCACTTTGATCTACCTCCCCGTTAGGGTGGGTGGGTCACTCGTGTATGGAGAAAAAAAAAGAATTATTTATCCTTCGGGCACAGTTACAAAAAGTTGGGTTATAATGCCAATATTTCAAATTATTCTGTAATCGGAATTCATTTTCTGCCTCCGGATCCATTTCAAAGTTTTCATATAAATATTGTTATATTTTGTATGGTCTGCGGAGTATACTTATGTATCGTCTCTTTATTCAAACTTTAGCTAAAAACTTATACCATTTTTAGCTCGAAATAGCATGGTAAAGGTTCAGAGCCAATAAATAAATAAAAAAGTACTAAAAAGAAACATTTTTTTTTCATAATGTCCATACATTTAACAAAAACTTTGACTAAAATCCGGAGGCAGTAAAATTAAAGCTAAAAATAAAATAAAAATATGTGCAATAATTAATTACCAAATGGCACCTTTTTTTAACTGTGCCCCCTATTAAATAAAAAAAAAGTAAAAATGACCCACCCTACTCCCCGTGTCCTTACGTAAGAGTACCAAAATTGCAAACTCCATGCAAAATATAGTAAGTACCAATTTAAAGTTTATAAAGCCTCAGTCAAGGAAACATTCACAATATGTACTTCCGTTTCTTGTAATGCGATCATAATATTTTATGACAGCTGAGTCCTAGCTTAAATCTGTTTAAGTGCTTGTACCTGGAAGACAATTGCGATTTAATATAGGACTAAGGTTTTCGTCCGTCCCACTATTGGAGTAGAGGTAAAATCAATAGCCACTAGGGGACGGCATTTGTTTAAATTACGCACCCCACAGCACAGGGATTGATAAATGAACACGGGTAGGGTGAGCGGGACAAACCCAAGTTTCCCATCGTCTACCTACAGAGTGTATCACCTCGCGGAAACCAGTCTAAGTGAGGTCTTGATATCTGTAACAATTATGAAAGACAAAAATTGAAAATAACACTCTTGATTATGATGACATCCGATTAAGTACACTGCAATAAGAAAACTAAATCCTTGAGTATATAATTCAGTTCTGCTGACCACCCCCGCAAAATTCCACTCCAACCAAGAATTATTGCTCTTATCAGACCGTCCACTTAGCAGAAGCTGTAGTCCAGTACAGCAGTCTGCAATGCTGCTTGTCGTGCAAATACCTGCAGTACCTAATATGTTACACAACGGAGGCCGCAAAAATATGTGACACGCTCCAAATAAGATCGTGTCAGATACTTTTGCGGCTTTCATTGTGCAAAATATTATTTCAGGCAACTAGGCGCATTCGGCTACACAAGACAATGCTGCAAATCCAGACACAATCTGCTCACAAATCTAATTCCAAACATGAAACAACTAACTCAACATCAACTCGCTGAAATTGCGAAGCGTCTGGTTGACATAACTGGTGACCGAAGAGCTGGCGGCTACCTCGCACAACGTATCAGCATTGCGATGCAGCAAGGAAATGCCGCCAGCATCCTTGGTACAATGCCTCAAGGGCCTATTTTAGATTTAAGCTAGTTATTAATTTCTTTTAGTAATAGGTACCACTGTATATACCTTGTTTGTAAATAAATGATTTTCCCACTCAACACTTGTACTAGTTAGTCTAAGTCGAAGTTCGGCAAGCTTTGCGAATTCCATCTTGGGTATACTAGGTATGATTACACGAATATAGGCTACGACTAGGTTAGTTGATTGGTAACAGTCGGATCCGGCTGGAAATCAATGCCATTACGATGTTACTCGACCGCTGGTCTGGTGAACTATATTCAAGATAACATATTGATCTGGAAGCTCAGAATGGGAATTCAAAACCTAGGTATAGATCCATTGGCAAAAAATGTAATCTTAGGGTATCAAATGAATGGGAAGGCATAATAAAAGTAGATTTTTTTAAATGTTAGTAGCAGAGATCCTCTCCTCTTTACATTTGAAATTGAGACGGTAGACATGAAATATTATAAGATATATAAAATATAGGCGTGTTTGACGGAAACAAAAGTCAAAATAACTTCGTACTCCAATGCCCATTAGTATCCTTTACTTTACCGGGAAGGGATTCAATAAGCGTAGAATATTTAATGAGTTTTGGAACAAAAACACGCTCTCCGATCCTGAAGTCATAATAAACAAACTGTAATATTTATCTTTGGATTGCTAAAGCATAAATTTTACATCCAAATTTGAAAATGGACATCCAAAATTGTTTCTCAATGAAGAACATGACGCGACAAGGAGTTCTACCCAGAGGTGACTGTTTCCATGTTGCCTCAAAATTCGTAATACCTTTTAAATTAAATGTCATTAACGTCTCCAAATTCGACAGTCGCCATTAAATTAAACTGTCTAATAAATTACACTAATACTGATATCTTGATGAGTTATTTGACAGCCGATCGCCATATTCAGCGGCAGAACATCCTTCGTGGAACTGATGATACACCAAAACACTTAGGGCCTGTTAGTCGGAATATATCGGGTTGCCAATCTCTCTTCTGGTGTCAGTTTAAACGTAATTAGATAAAGGATGCAGTATGAAGATCATCAGTCATGTAAACCGACACGTGTTCTGTATGAATCCAAAGATACAAATTGCAAATGGATACTTCGTAATAGGATGATTTGTGCTTTGAATGTACACACCTATTTGTACCCTCGAATGTAATTTAGAACTCCAGAATTAGGGTGGTTTTCAACGCAAACATCGATAAGTAGTATTGCGAAGTGCAATAATTGTGTGTATAATGCTATATTTAAAATAAAAAGGCACCTATGCGTCAAATGCATTGTGGCGCTTACCGTACAAAACAACCACGCAGTTTATTTGCGATTTACTTAACTTAATATGTTTGTACTTTACAATTTGCACTAAGTGACTTTGCCTATAAACCTTATAATGATTGCTGTTTTTTATCGTTCTCTGCCACTCAGTTATCACAATCCGATACTTCCCAGTCAAGTTTAAAGTCAAGTTTTTTTAACAAAATGTACTCGAGTATCATCTTAATTTCAAGAGACGCGCTCGGAGACAAAGAAAGGCCAGTCCAAGAGCTCTCGTGTTTAAGATTTGGCAGGTGAACGAAGTATTCTTAAGGATTTACCTCCTTATTCATAAAACTTTACGGGCCTGATTTAGTTAAATTATGTTTTATACCTTTCTAACAAATACATAAGTCAAAACGACAGATAAAGACAAACGGTTATTAGTTTGTAGCGAGTTTATGAATAAGGGGGTTAAACTTTGCTTGTGGCGTGTTTATTAAAGGAGATGAAAATTTTGGTTCCGCACAAAGAGAATAATTGTGTGTGGCCGAAGCATTCCTAGTTATCCCTCCTCCTCTTTGCGTCGTAATCCTCAATATTGAGGGTCGTGACCTCCCTTTTGAATCACTTTCTCTCTCACGATCTTTCTCCATCTGTTTCTGTCCTTGGCGGTGTGGAGAGCCATGTGAACTGTGGAGTCAAGAGCGGTGCGGATCCCTAGCTATATTAGACCTTAATTACGTGAGTGACCCGTTTTAAGTGAATAGTGGAGGACCGGTTCTCCATACAAACGTATTCCCCTTTTCCTCTCTGGATATTGACATCATGGAAAGAATTTTTACACAATTCGATGTATATTAACCATAGCTATGCCCCTGCGTTTGAGTTTTTTGATTATTATAAGAGTTCATTGTCCTCTTAAGCGTAGTAGTAATTAGTAATCCCTATAGACCCAACAATAATAAGTGCCTATTTACTATTGTTGGACATGTACAGGTCGTTGTTACGAGAAGATATGTATAACCATTAATCAAATGAAGGAAAACATCGTGAGGAAACCGGACTAATCCCAACAAGGCCTAGTTTCCCCTCTGGGTTGGAAGGTCAGATAGCAGTCGCTTTCCTAAAAACTAGTGCCTACGCCAATTCTCGGGATTAGTTGCCAAGCGGACCCCAGGCTCCCATGAGCCGTGGCAACAAGCCGGGATAACGCGAGGAAGATGATTATAACCATTAATCATTATAAATTTAGTGTATTTCTTAATTAGAGTCAGTCAAAATAAAAGTGAATGTTTGCTTTGCTACAATTAGACGATCTAGTTTTAACCAATCCTTTCACTCACGATTTTGTTTTTGTAACTGTCTAGGCTAGTCTAGATTTAGCCTAAAATAGCCTGATTTTAGTGCGTATGCAGATAAAACTTGTTGTGACAGGTAGAAAGGGTTCACCACTTCTAGCGTCATGATGCTTTGGACTGGGACTTTTATCTCGTTCAGGCCGTAGAATCCGTAGATGTTTAACCTGTAACAAAAATACTAATATAAGTAATATATTTATGAAATAGTATATTACATAAGCTATAGGTACTCTATATCTTTAGGTATTTGAATAAAAGTAAACAAAATCTACCCTCAAATGGCTCGGGTAGATGAAAACATTACACGATCAAATAATGTAGGTTAAAGTCAGGCCGGTCAGTGACAGATCCAAGCGGTTTTGTATTTGGTGGGTTAACCAATAAATGTTATAACTACCCGAAAATGTACAAATTGTTTGTTTACTTTTATTTAAATGGGTGTGTAATGTTTTTAATAACAACTATTTTCGAATTTTCATTTTGCATAATTCGAATTGCATAATTTTGAAATGCAGAAATGATTATTTAGTATAAAAACAAAATGAATACGAACAAACTGCATAATTTCAGAAATAATAATAATTCAGTTGCATAGTAATGTATTTGCATAACAGGCAATCAGCATAATGATCACTTTGTATACTATTTAATGCTCATAACGTTCTTTTTCCATAAAAACCACGCACGCCTTCCAAATGTCCGGGACCCCATGGTCCCGAGAATTTGTAAGAGACAGACAAAATAATAATAATAATTCAGCCTATACACGCCCCACTGCTGGGCACAGGCCTCCTCTCATGATCGAGAGGGTAATAAAAAGTGTACTATTATAAAATAAGTCGGTTCTGGCGCTTCGCCGGCCGCTGCCGCGGCACGCTCGCTTCGCTCGCTCGGCTCGCGCGCTGTAGGGTCGCGGTTCTACCTAACACTCCTCCTCGCTTCGCTCGTCGTCGTACCTAACGGCGACCTGCCTTTACCCTTTCACGGGCAAGACTGAAAAAAAAACCTCAATTCAGACCTCATAGCCATTCTACAGGTGGTCCAAACCTCGACGTCCAAAATTATTTTTAGATTCCTCACGTCGTGGGCTATCAAAATATACCCCATGTACTTGGAGGATATAACCATAATTTGACACAGTCGCCGGTCAAAGGAACTAAGGTGGAAAGTTTCCTGTATAGTCCAAAACAATGCTGTACAAAAACCAGGAACCGTCAAAAATATTTTTTGGTACACACTTTTATTGTCGACTTCGACTGTACTTTGCATGTCTGACAATTACGTCTCGAGACCTTTCAAATGAGTCTAAACTCTATGTGTTTATGTCTTCCCATCGAATAGTTCCCTTGGCTACCTTCCGACTGCATCATCAGATCAGCTCCATGTTAGCATATTATTGCATTGTCTTCGGAAATACGCGATGCGAAATTTCAGCTCAATGAGACACATGGAAGTGGTTTAAATTTAAGTTACAAGATTTGAAGCACCATATACATATAGGTAGGTAGGTACAAAGAATATAGGTACGCAGTGAAGCTAAATAAAAATGTATAAAAAAAACACACACAACCGATTTGATAACCTCCTCCTTTTAGATTTGGAAGTCGGTTAAAAATACAAAAAGATGGTGTTACAAGATGGTCTTTTTTGAGACCATTGCCCTATAAAGGGTTTATTAGGTAGAATATGTAAACTGTTTTATAATTTATGTCATATTCATACATCGGATTCTAGGGGGCAAATTGTATGACGGATAGGGATCCCGTCATACAATTTGCCCCCTAGAATCCGATGTATGGACTCATATTATATTATGTCACCCGATCATTCGTTAAAATATAGTTATGTTATAACAAGTAAAATTATTCCTAATTATCGTTATAAACAACGTTTTTATGATTATAGAACATTCTGTAATTTATTTATTATAACGAATAATATTATGGATTTTGTTTCTATACATTATGTTTATTATGGGTTTTGAAAGTAGTTAAATGTAATTATGCAAAATGTTTATATTAAAATTGAACGGCACCCCTGTCTGTGTTATTGTACTTGTTTTGTGCAATAAAGTGTTTATTACTACTACTACTACTACTATAGGTATAAGATATTGAAAACTTGACTGACTAAAAACCAGTCAAAATGTAGTCTGCCACTGTGCACTGCGTCGAAAGAACTTAACAACCTTGCTTGTCATATAAATTTATTGTTTATGTTCATGTTATTATTGTGTAATGTATTTACTTACAATTAATGACCATAAATATATTAATTAGGTATTGTATCGTCACATAATTATGCAACTGCGATGTGTAACTCTGATATTATTATTATAAACCCCGGGGTACACAGGTGCGAGTTGTGAGTACATCTTTTTCTTTTTAGTAAAAATTACGACGTTGACATCGCGTGATCGCTCTGGGTGTGACGAGGCCCTTAACATCTTTGTTCGTAAAACGTTCGTCACGTCACGTGCATTCATGTACTTACTCATACTGGTACAATCTAATTAGACTTGTAATTTATATTCTAGCGTGCCCGTGCCTACTAAACGTCGGCGCAGAATTACCATATGAAAAAATGGAATATATCCCGAACAAAGTCCGCACATCACTCTAAAGATCGAGACATTTCCTGGACGGTCATTCCTCCAAAAATATTTACCGGTTGCCATTACCACGATAAAGTATAAAAGCAAGCAACAAGTGAGTCTAAACCGTACAATTATTCAAAGTATAAAAGCGTTCATTAAATCCCTTATTTAAAAAAAATATTTAACATATCAAACAACGTCGCAGTTGTAGCATTTATTACACCGCGTTTTCATCGCAATCGTGCTAGGTATAACAAAGTCCTTTATAATAACATCCTTTGTTTCCATATGTGTCCGTCACGTGCAGACCGCTGCAAGTTGCACTTAGTGAGTTAGTGCAACTTACCTACCGTCTAAAGATACTTGTTAGTTCCAACTTGTAACTAGACGAGTTTGTTAATAGTTCCCTCTAACATGTAGTATGAAGTTCTGGATTCTATTTAGATACAACTTTTAGAATTTGAAATTAGTAATTAAGAAATTATTTTAGTAAGTTAAGTTTATGGTTTAATTCATGTATTTTTAGTCACTCGCGCCACATGTTTCGAAGAGCTTAGGTCTCCATTTTCAAGCACTAGTAGTGCAATAGCAGCGGTCACTTATGCGATATGTCGCGCGAGTGACTAAGAGTTACACCGTAAAATTAGTTATAATATGAGTCACGACAGTTTAAATTCGATTTTATATTATATTTATCGGAACGACAGAAACACAAATGTCAGACGGTTTTATTTTATTCTACGTCCAACCCAGACCATCCCCTTGAGACTGTCTTGTGTCATGATAAGAGACCTAAGCCTAGCGACGGGATTGAAAATACAGAACGCGACGAAAGTGATTTCTTTTGCCTTCCTTCAAAAATAGACTAGGAATCCTCTAGACGGAGTTTAGAGCAATTATTTCATGAAACCGATGCTGCCAAAAAAACTGGGGTGCGGGGGACGAAGTGAGCGAGTCCCGCGCCGTGATTGGTCCGTTCAAAGACACGGACGTCACACAAAGACACGAAAATGGAGTAAAACTACCGTATATTTGTGGCAGAGGGGGTAGCGCTACTATGCTCAGTCTGGAGGATGTCTTGTCTGTGCCTTCAAATAAAACAATGCACTTGGATTGAAACTGTAGTGACAATTGGAACTAGAGTCAGACCAAGTAGTTGGCAGCGATTTTGGTAGCACAGACTTTGCAAGTGTTAAGTCAAATTTCTATTCAATAATGATGTTTAAAATAACACATTACACATACTGTGCTATCAAAATCGCTGCGAACTTAGATTAGTCTGACTCTAACAGTTTAAATTTAGTTTGTTTAGTTCTTAATATAATTTATTTCCGTTAGTTCTAGTTTGTTTTTAGGTATAATTTTATGTCTTTAAGACTCATTAAAAGTTAAGCAATTTGAGGCATTTTACAACTCCTCATAACGAATTAATACTCAAAACAATTTAATAACATAAGCATCGCCTCCGTTTGTTACTAACCGTAAAATGTTGCATTTGGAAAACAAACTCTTTCTACACAGAGTTATGTTTACAACTTAGTTATTTTAGTGCGGTGTCGTAAAAACCTAACTGAGACACTTTGAATATTTCATATTCGTAAATTACACTAGCGACATGCCCCGTGTTTCGCGAAGGTACATATTTATATACCTTATACCTTCACGAAACACGGGGCAAATAATATACATAATATCAATAATCAGTTTAAGAGGGTCTAAGTCTAACACCAACTGAAAAACCGGACAAGTGCGAGTCGGACTCGCCCACCGAGGGTTTCGTACTTTTTAGTATTTGTTGTTATAGCGGTAACAGAAATACATCATCTGTAAAAAAATCCAACTGTCTAGCTATCACGGTTCATGAGATACAGCCTGGTGACATAAAGACGGACAGTGGAGTCCTAATAGTAACTCTCGTTTTTACCCTTTGGGTACGGAACCCTAAAAACAAATACGACTGTGGACTTTGCCTCATCTTCTTCTTCGACCTAGCGTTTTCCCGGCCTGGCGCCGGGGTCCGCTTTCCTGCTCAGTCTTCTCCACTTTGCCCGGTCTTCGGCATCCTCGGGTGTGAGATTGTTCTCCCCCATGTCCACTAAAACACATGTGGACTTTGCCTCATAAAAGTCATAAAATATTTAGATAGAACTAAGCGGTAAAGAATCTAAAACTAATATTATTCACAAAGATAATTCCTTCACATCTGAGGAGTTACTTCGTTAGTTCCATTTGTTCTAACTATGCTAGTTAAACGAGATAGAACTCCTACCATTTGTAACTCCCGTGGGAACGCGACCACTTACTGGTTATTGCTCATATTTCTAAACTTTTTATCCGACCCCCTTTCAATTTGAGGGAGCGGTCTAATCAAGCTAATCATGTATATTGTTAGACATTAAAGGCGGCTTCATAATATAATAGGAGATAGTGAGTTGACCTATTGTGTTTTGTGTGTTATCTTCAACAATGCGCCATAAAGTATTGTATGTTTTGTTCAGCTTTTCATGCGAATCGCGAATATTACACAAGGAACGCCATAAAATGATATTAAACTATTCTGACTTGTCTGTATTTATCGTTGTCCAATAAATTTATTACCGACTACGACTAACAATAGCATCTAGTCAAAAGCTCTTTATTCTACTTTTGCGTATACCACCAACTAATATTATGTATATTAAATACTCTTAAGCAACTTTGTGTTGTGTTCCAAGAACTTTACTTTCATAAATATCAGGCTTGGTAAACTATTCAAGTTTTAGATATGTATGACAAAACATGATAGGTAATACTTACTAATATCGTGTGTCCCTTAACCTTTTGAGACATGATATTTTATGGATCAAAATTCTTTTGATTGTCTCTGTCACGCTTTCTGCTGTCTTCTGTCAAATAAATAAAAAAATCGAGTGCTGTTGGATGTCTTTCTAGCTTTAGATTATATTTTACATGAGAAAAATTAAATACTAAATTTCATCTTATACAAATAACTTTTTTGGTGACGAAAAACAAGACACCGAAAATATTTTTGACCCTTTTGTTACCTTATATCTGCCCATCTGTGACTCAATAGTTGAATCGCCGTTGTCTTCCGTATAATCGCCGGGCCATAATAGCTCCGTATCAGTAGGCAATAGAACAAGTCCAGCTAACAATTCGCACCATTGTTTTGGCCCAACTTGGCGGCCGGCCAAGCCTCATGGCCCTTTGTGTTAGCTGACGCACAACATTATAGCTTTTTGTTCAAGGGCTGTGTCTTCAAATGAATATGTATGTCAAATATCCAATATCCATTATGCAAATGGCGCAGTGACCTGAAAAAAGGGATTTAATATGTATTTCCGAAATTTAATATACATCTGAAGCTCTAGCCGTGCGTGCGAGCGCGATCGTTTTCCACTCGACTAATGTATTTATCCTTTTTTTGCAATTTCATTTTTTTCAATATCGACACTAAAAAAGTGCCAAAACATAAAAATGACAAATAACAATACGTACCTTCATCGTACACGTTTAATAGTACATTATTGTCGAGGCTCGGAAGTAGCTACTTGCAGGCTGAGGATTCGTTTTAAACGGACGACCTTGGGAGTCCGTTTAATTGAATCCGAAGAAATAGTGCTTTTCTCAAAAATGGTGCAAGAAATATAAATATCATAGAAATATTTTACAAAAGCAACTTTCTTACGTATATATTTTCACAGAAAAAAGTAGAAACAATTGAAAAAATTAGCTTTGCCGCCTTTTTATTTTTTTAATAAAAAAATAGAAGTGTATTTTTCTGCCGAAAATATGCCAACCTATTTGAGACAGCTAAATAGTCGCGGTACTAATTATCTGTTTGGCTGTTTAATGGGCCTGTGCCTTCATTTGATATGGCCATATCAACTTTTAAAAAGTTTGGAACTCGACAAATAATGGAATTTGTATGCAACATTGCAGTCCCAAAATCGAGACTGCAATGTTTTTAACTTTTTAATTTTTGACTGACCATAAACTACGCGCTTCGCAACCTATTTTTTAAACGGCAAAGTCGACTTTGCCGTCCATTTTTGAGAAAAATACTTTGCCTGTACCACGGCTGCTCACCCTATAATCACCGGCTATGAAAAGAGTTTTCTTTTTGTCCAAAAATTCCTTATGTTAATTTTGCGGGTTTAAGTTAGCCACGGATAACATAGAAGCCCTTTATTAGCGTATAAAGAGGGCACTGAAACTTGAAAGGGTCCGCACCAGAATCGGCCCAGCTGGAGCTACATATGTCAGTGTAAAACGAAGTACACTTCCTACTCGTATCCTTTAAGGTAGATATAGCTTGACAGCTTGTTGTCATTTGTGGCATGAAAAAATTGGTCAAGGAATGCACCGTAAAGGTAATATAAAGGCTTTTCATATATTAGATATTTTATCATAATTATCTTGTTGAAAATTATCTATACCGGTTGCCGCCTGTTCACCACTTGGTGATCAAAAAACTCAGCCAGGGAAAACGTGAGGCCTTAAATGTAAATGAATGAATAATATCACCAACTTGCAAGAAAGTTCTAATTGTATGCGCAACGAATATTCACTCTCGCGGCGCATGTTTCCGCCAAAATGTTGACTTTTAGTAAGTAGTCTATTACTTTGGTTGACCTTTGCCGCACTTCTAAACGCATTAACATAATTATCTAACCCTCATCTTTCGATCAAAGGATCAATAATCTTACCCTAATCAATTTATCTCAACTCATTTAATTAATCGGCACTAAACTCAGAGGTACCAACATAACACGAGGCATCTGCGCAACGTCTGTATTCCCAATTACCTTGTCAATCTTTTAAGTCCAGTTTATGTGTGATCTCCGATAACGCATAGATGTCACAAAGGTCACACTTATGCTGTTTCTCCTGAGTCGAAAGCTCGGTAGGTAGTACCGATGGTTATACATGGCCAAGCCGTGTTTCCCCATTTGCTACGCGAGCTCGTTCGAATCAAGTTCTTAGGTGCCAGTGTATCGTGACCTTGAGATCCGTAACAACTATATGTAATCGGAGGATACACTTATGCTGGTCCATCAGTCCCTCGCGATGAGAACATACCAGATCCTTTGTTATGGTAATGGGTAGCAGACATCGGATCAATATGGTTAGCACTTGTTGATTACGGCGCTCATCGTGTTAATGTGCTGGTGTCTGCGGTTTTGCATGAAATATGCATCTTTGGGCACGTAGCTGCAGTTAGAAGGCACGTATCATGAAATTGATAATAGATGGTCGAAGGAAAAGAGACTATAATACCGAATAAAGACCAATGAAAATTGTTAAATATTAAATAGGTATGGCAGCGGCAGGTATCATCTCATGGTTAACTGGAGTGGAAGAAGAAGCCAATTTTAACAAACTTCGAAGACGTTGACACACGGTTTTGTATAACTCAGATTAAGTTATTTGAAATATTATAACTTTATAAGAGTTTTTAAAGTAATACTTTAGAAAATGTATGTACAAATAATGTTCATGACCCTCGACACGTTCGATCGAGTCTAGACGGCAGGATCATTTATCAATCCTTCGGATCCTTGTATGATTCATGATCTTTACGAGAGCAGGTAGCGACATTAGTGCTCATAGTAAAGTTAAGAGTGAGACTTTATTAATAGTGAGGCGTTTCCATTAAGAGGTATTTAGGTACCAAATGACTCATTCGGCTTCAAAGAAAGATGGCCGGTCGTCTGAATCTGGACGGTATTGTTTCTGAAATCTTTCTAGTTTCTAAATGAAGGACCTAAAGGGTCGTCCATTATGTATTTTTGAGGATTTTTGGACTCCGCTCTCTGAGATGTAAGATTTGCCTCGACCTCCTCTTCTCTACGTAATATTTGGTGATATTGGGCTTCACCCCCTCTCCCTCTCTGACCACCTCACGTAATTAATGGACGCCCCCTAAACGAAGTGATATACATACTTTAAGTCCCATATTAGTCATTCTTATTTTTGTGGACGAATCGTTAAAATCTATCTGATTCTTGAATGATATATATGGTTCGTAGACTCAGGCAGCAGCGGTCACGTTAGTTAATAGTGGATCCTTAACGGAGTGGCACCGATTAACTCCCACATTAGTCATTCGGCTCCAGACGGGCGCTCGAGAGTCTAGACGGTAGAATCGTAACTTAAATACTTATTTCCCATTTTTCTATGATTCACATTCCACGAGAGTTGAGTTACAATGTAGCTGCGATCAATTTGAAATTTATGAACGAGATGTGTATTTAACATGGAACTGGAACTCAAAAGTAACAAAGTTTCTATACAAATTTCCATGGTAATACCTACCTATCCGGTAATTATCTACTAGAAAAACTGTTTACTTTCCTGGGAACTAAATCGCAAGTGCATTTACATGTCTCAGGCATTTGAGCCATTTCCGCTACTAACAACCACTCTAACAAATGCCAAGCAATTTTAAATCATAACCCTCGGAAATAAGGTTCGAAATATAGATATAATATGGGCTTGTATTCGAGAAATATGGCGTGTGAACTCCTTATCGAATAAGGGAGTTAACCCGCGGTTAGGGATGCGAAATGTATGTAAAGTAATGCAAAATCATACTACATGCAATGCCACTTGACCAGGAATTCGAGTGAAAACCTGAAAACATGCAAACGTGCACTCGACGCGAACCCGCAGTTTGAGACTACGTTAAAAATAAAAGTAGGCTATGGATATGCATATAACTTGTTACCTACATATTGGTATGCTGGGGCCTATTTCTCGAACGGTATTAGACTAATATTATTAGTCCACGAACTGTCAAGTCGTATGGATTACCATGGCAACACACTAATAATATTAGACTAATACGGTTTGAGAAATGGGCCCCTGACTTGGTTAATAAATAAATAAGTAGTAGTACGTAGCAGTAGTAGTAGTGGTAGTATTAGTACTAGATTAGGCAAAAATGATATGGGTTTATTACTAAAACCATATAATTTTTGCCTAATCTCCATTTGAATTATCGATATAGTTAACATCAAATAGATAGTGACAGCAAAGGAACTGCTACATGTCAGATCATCTTGTCAGCCATTTAATGCTTTACATTTATTTCCATTCTGTCTTTGATAGAATATCGTTCAGTTCATTTTAATAGTCACCATCGTCGATCCGACCTAATCAATTACCTGTACAATTTCATTTGACTTTAATGGTCCATTTAACTTCAGCGGGCGGGCGTCGTAAATAAACCCTGATG
Organism: Cydia splendana; assembly: GCF_910591565.1. Classification (NCBI taxonomy): domain Eukaryota; kingdom Metazoa; phylum Arthropoda; class Insecta; order Lepidoptera; family Tortricidae; genus Cydia; species Cydia splendana. Next base: position 7,065,502 of record NC_085981.1, on the reverse strand, counting down.
GCTACTGTTTTGTTTTACTACGTTAACAATCTTAAGTATAAGTGAGCTTCTATTTTCTTATACAGGGTGATTCAGGAGACGTGAGCAGGACTAATCGTGCGCACTCAGTAACTGATAATTGATCGATCACCGTCGTATTTAGGTGAAACAACCACACTTTTTCCTATTTTTTAACTTTTTGGTGAGGGCAAATTTAATTCTCTACAATCATGGTCACCCTACAATACCTAATTAATAAACATAAAACCTCTAACTGTAATGACAGCATTTTGATTACGAAGAAAATAAACTGTCAAACTTGAGTGAGATACGAGTTTTCAAAAGTAATCAGACCGTGATGACAGTGATGACATTCAATTTGACACAGAATATCGGTAGTTTAGTATTCTAATTTTAGGTCACCCTAATGCATGTCGTAAATAAATTAACAACTTTTTTTTTTCAACACGACTAGAAAATTAACGTTAACCTCACTAATACTGATACCAAACAGTTGCTTATATTTTACGAAATGCGCAGTGTTAGTCCTGCTCACTTCTCCTGAATCACCCTGTATATTAATGTCTAAGGTGACAACAACTTAGGTATGCTGAGACGCAGGCCACGGAGTTCCACACAGCGCAGGGCAGAGCAGATTTTGTAAATGAAATTATGAACTGTCCTTAAAGGTTCCGTCACACAGGCGCGTTTTCCGAGCGGGGCGTGAGCGGCGCGTGAGCGTTTTATATGTAAAAGCGGCGCGCCCCGCTCACGCCCCGCTCGGAAGACGCGCCTGTGTGACGAAGCCTTTAGCTACGCACGCTGCGGCGCAAGGAAGTTCCATACTTAATCTGCTCTACGCTGCGCTGCGTGGGAGTGGGACTGCGTCGCCTGCGTCTCAGCATACGCTTAGCCTTAGTGTATCTCTGGGAAGACTTGCACCGCTTTTCTTTGTTTGATGTCTTATGAGTTCTCGTGACATAAAAAAGAGAGCTGGTATTATTTAGAATCTTTCAGAACAAAGATTCTTTTCTTTGCTGCATTTGTGGGATCTAAAGCCAATGGTTTGACCAAGTACTAGGTACGAGTAGTTCCATGTAAATACCTACTGATGCCAATCGCTGACACGCCAACGTTTTTAGGGTTCCGTACCCAAAAGGTAAAACGGGACCCTATTACTAAGACTTCGCTGTCCGTCCGTCCGTCCGTCCGTCCGTCTGTCACCAGGCTGTATCTCACGAACCGTGATTGAAATTTTCACAGATGATGTATTTCTGTTGCCGCTATAACAACAAATACTAAAAACAGAATAATATAAAGATTTAAATGGGGCTCCCATACAACAAACGTGATTTTTGACCAAAGTTAAGCAACGTCGGGAGTGGTCAGTACTTGGATGGGTGACCGTTTTTTTTTTTGCTTTTTTTTTTTTGCATTATGGTACGGAACCCTTCGTGCGCGAGTCCGACTCGCACTTGCCCGGTTTTTTATTGAACTAATGCCTTCCTGGTCCTTGTTATCATGCTAGGGACTATAATCTTCTAAATCAGCTTTGTTGATGCTTAACCAACACCTTTGTACTAAAACTCGTTAAAATAATGAATCCCATACACGATCATAATGAAACATAAGCTGTAAACCACCTATACGAGTACATAAATATTGGCTGCGTCATAAACCTCGTTGTCTTTATTGTTTTTAAAAAGATATGGCGCTGTAACCTCAATTTATATGGCTTATAGGCATTAAATTAGGATCGGGAAATTTCAGCTGAAAATATACGGTGAATACGACACGTCAGGTCAGCACTCGCCCTTCATAAATTAAAAAACCTTAAGCTGTCTTTAATTAATTGATTTAATGTAGCTGGTAATTTAATGGAAAACGGCATTTATAACACGCTCATACGTCATTATTTGAGACTTTTAAGAGCTGGACTAATCTCCACACTTTTTTATTATCTACGAGGCGACCGCAATCTTCTTCTTGACTGGGATTTCAATTTATTGGTCTTCCCTTCTCTCGATCTTGCTCTGCAAAATGTTAAAAAGGCTTACAGGTTATATCCTAGATAGATGAGTAACCTTACCTAGGTGCCCTGTCATCTTGGCTTTTCTATTTATTTATATTACTTAGTAGAAGTAAATATAAATGAAATCAGTGTTAGCATGTAAGGTTTATCTGTTAATGCTAATATTACATTATAAAATAAATAAATAAATATTATTTTCAATAATCAAATTTTGTCTACCATACTTAAACCCTGATTGGTCTTTCTTTTTGACATATCAAAAACATAGAAAGCAGTAAATAGGGTGAAAGGGATAGTGCATAATAAGATAATTAAAAACAGTCACACGAGCATCTGCATTGAAATACAGATGTACTCTTTGATTAAGCTGCAGGTGCAGTAAGAAAAAACATTAAAAGTTACTATACTGTCACGTTTAATGTTTTTTCTTCAGATATATTTTTTCTAGCATGTTGTATACTTACAGCAACAACGAGCCAAGTAAAGCAATAATATATGTGTATCATTACATTACTATCGTTAAAAGTTTTACGATTTTTTTAATATGCTGTAGTATCTTGCAGGAACAGAATAACACCTGTCATTTTATAAATGACAAGTCACGATTTGCTTATACACAGCTGTTTAAGATGAACAACTTATCCGTCGGTGCGATTTGAATCTGTTAGTCTGGGCAGTAAGATCGATATTTAAACGCAATGCCTTGTTGAACTCGTAACTTGCATTTTATATAATTTCAATCATAACGATGTTATCCATTTAAAGAAATACATATAAGTCGGAAACTGACGCCGTGTCAGAATACAGGGTCATTTGTAAGTACATTAATAAATAATACGAATAAGTAAGATATATGTGAATGCAATCAGGCGATTATTGACAACCGGAAAAAAATGTATTTATTTTAAAGTACGTGGGTGTCGGTGTTAAGCAAATTGATACTGACGTTTCAATGATTTGTTGACCTTAAATTGAATTTAAACCTTTAATTTTATAGCAAAGTGACTAATAACATTAAATTAATTGAGAATTGGCTTTTAATACGATTTGTTTTGTTTGTTTACAGGTAAATATTGGCTGATTGAAATGCGGTAGTGCGGTACTATTTTTAGTAAGTTAAGTAAAAATATCACAGTCGGATGAGATGGAGCATATGAAAAAAAAAGCACATTTTGGATGTATGGTCAACGGACCATACATCCAAAATGTGACCCAAACGGAGATGGCGTGGCGGGAACGACATTGATACATTTTAATTGTAAAGAGTGGCGGGATTGTGCAATGGACAGTGACGGTACCATAAATGGCGGGAAAGAGGGGGAAACCTTTGCCCAGTAGTAAAAAACACAGTTTTTACTGCATTTAGGCCAATAACTAATTATTAAGAGTAAAATTAGTTTGGCCAGCCATATAAATAAATAATATAGGTACTATATAATGAACATAAACATCTCTATGTCTAACCAGCGGTGGCCAGAACAGAAGTGAATCATCAAAGTTCCTTATATAGTTGAACAGATTAGACACTTAAAAAACCGCTACACATTTACAACTTCCAGCTGAATAAAATTTGTGTTTAACTAATAAATACATTTATTGATGCCTTAACTGCCAATACAATTTGCATTATAGGATAAATTTACCTTATTGGTATTTCAATGTCGGGCGCCTTCATAAAATAAATAGTAATAAAAGTGTTAATAGAAATGCTTGAACGTCATTCAAGTTTGAATCTTAATACAATTTCATAGATACTTAAATGCAATAGACTTTATTCTAACAAAATATCATATTAGATAGCATCAACGCACTGATAACTTTCATTCTAAATGCAATCGTATCGCAACGCCTTTGAGACTATAATAGCTGTAGCGCTCTATGTTGAATTATCGAGAAGATGGAATTGCATTTGTAGTGGTTGTATGCTGATAGTACAAGAAAATAGAAAATTCAAATATAGAATGCCTGTAAACAAACAATACTACTACATATGCAATTCCACGCTCTCGATGATTCAACTATACCTATTTGTTGCTATTTTGTTTGAAAGAAAGTTCAGAGTTGTGGTGTTTTATAACTTTTATAAGAATCACATAAAATATTGTGTAGGTTTTGTGTTGCCGAGATACTTACATAGTTATTATGATACATCATTCAAAATGTTTTGTTTATAAATTAGGTAGTGTTATGATAAGGGCCTACTGGATGTAATTGAAAATAATAGGTTACAGTTCAGCTGATAAAAAAGTATATGTTTTTTTTATTTTATTTTTTTTATTTTATTTATTTAACATACACACAACCATCTTTACAGGCTATCCTAATTCGACAGTATGGAATTTTAACACAAAAGAAACTAAACAACATAGGTACATTGTTACAAATTACAGTAACACAATACATATAATGTGGCCTTTGTGAATTCGTTCAAAGAACAAAAAAACAAATCTAACTCGATCGCTACTCGATTAAGGGTCCGAATTGCGCGCGTAAAGGGGGCCTGGCGAAGGAGTTGCGTTCGAGCGCGCGATGTGAACACGATTATAGTTATAATTATTTTATTTAAACTGTGAAGACTCAACATTGAAAGCTAAAATTCCTACGAGTAAGTACTTAATAGAGCTAGAAAGTTTAATGCTATACCTTGCTCTTGAAATAAGTTTCATATCATTTTTTTTCTATAATTACTTATCTTAAAACCTTTTTTGTAGGCATCTCCGCTTATATGCAGCCATATAGTTAAGAGGCAAGTGCGGTGGTCGTTTCCTCATAAAAAACGCGCTCGACTCTTTTCTCCGTGTTTTTAGGGTTCCGTACCTCAAAAGGAAAAAACGGAACCATTAATTATAGGATAATTTTATTGTCCGTCCGTATGTTTGTCAAGACCTTTTTTACACTAGATAGAGCTACGTTTTTTTTTCAACACAGCTTAATATTATCAATATCTTCTTTAGCTGGTTTTATTGTACATATATATGTATTTGTTTTCTTGGCCTTCTCTATTCATGCCGGATTATCTGTAACAGTGCATTTAACGCTAACATCCATTGAGTCGGTACAATGGACTTGGACAAGGGCAAAAATTGAGGTCGATCATAAGAGGTCGTTACATTAATTATAATTACTCTGAATGCATGCTTGATGTTATCTACTTATCTGTTATCTGATGAGACGCATAAGGTCGTATAGTCTAACCCCTTTATTCATAAAACTTTACGGGCCTGATATAGTTAAATTATGTTTTATCCTTTCTTACGAATACATAAGTCAAAATGACAGATAAGGACAAACGATTATTAGCTAATTGAGGTTTGTAGCGCGTTTATGAATAAAGGGGTAAAGGAATAAATATGTGCTCTTTTGTCTTTCAAACACAATTTGTCAGTAAGTGAGAACAAATAAAACTATACTCATCCCTTTATTTTGGGTGCTAGTACAAGCGTAAGACAAAGATGATGATTCTCTCCGTCTATGTTTGAAATGAGACAGTCCTGGGCCAAACTACAATAATAAAAGCCGGTTGAAATCGCAGACTCTGTCGCTCGAATATGCAAAAGTGATAGGGCGGCAGATAACGATTTTCCATTTTTAGGGTTCCGTACCCAAAGGGAAATAAAGCCGGCCAAGTGCAAGTCGGACTCGCGTTTCTAGGGTTCCGTACATAAGTCCGACTCACGCTTGACTGCATGCATTTCTAATAGGTTTTCCTGTCATCTATATGTAAAGAACTTTGTGTAATTTTGTGTATTTTTTTCAAAATTTTAGACCCAGTACAGTAGTTTCGGAGATAAAGGGGGGAATGGTCATTTTTTGGCTATTTTCTTAAATAACTTCGAACCTATGTATTTTAAAATTATAAAAAAAACATGTCCATCTTTGGGTTACTAATTTACGTAACTGGTGACCGAAGAGCTGGCGGCTACCTCGCACAGCGTATCAGCATTGCGATACAGCGAGGAAATGCCGCCAGCATCCTTGGTACAATGCCTCAAGGGCCTATTTTAGATTTAAGCTAGTTATTAATTTCGTTTAGTAGTACCACTGTATATATATTGTATGTAAATAAATGTTTTTTTAATAATATGTATAATGTAAAAAAAAAAAAAAAAAAAAAAATTACATATGTGTACAAAATTTCAACTTAATTGGTCCAGCAGTTTTCGAGAAAATAGGCTGTGACAGACGGACAGACATACAGACGCACGAGTGATCCTATAAGGGTTCCGTTTTTTCCTTTTGAGGTACGGAACCCTAAAAACGTGTCCCTATTACTAAGACTCCGCTGTCCGTCTGTCTGTATGTCACCAGGCTGTATCTCATGAACCGTGATAGCTAGGCAGTAGAAATTTTCACAGATGATGTATTTCTGTTGCCGCTATAACAACAAATACTAAAAACAGAATATAATAAATATTTAAGCGGGGCTCCCATACAATAAACGTGATTTTTTTGCCGTTTTTTCGTAATGGTCGTGCGCGAGTCTGACTCGCACTTGGCCGGTTTTTCGATATTGGCGGTAGGTCCTCAGATTTTTTATTGGGTCACACAAACGACAGAGACATTCGGCTGTTTTAGACTTGAGGCTGATATCTGACATGTTATTGTCTTGTCGAAGCCTTGACATCGAAGAATGCTGTAACGGCTTGTCTGACTACCGTTAACAGTATTGTTGTTGAAATGTAATGCTTGTAATGATTGCTATCATATGATGTTAATCATTTGTATTGTTTTAAAGTAGCCGCCACATTAAAGTGTAACAACCTTTATTGGCGAGCGACTTTAGGAATTAATAAGTAAATTTCTCCTCTGCTCTCCAACTTTTTTTTATACAACATCGGTGACAAACAAGCATACGGCCCGCCTGATAGTTAGTCACCGTAGCCTATAGACGCCTGCAACTCCAGATGTGTTACTTTTTCTTATACATTTAATATATCTGCTGCGGCTAATTGAAGTGATAAATCTGTTTCACTGTCTCTATTTGTGAGAAAAGATATAGATATGAGTAGGTAAAATCATATTTTAATGTTTAATCACAAGTCTTTTAGAAAAATAGATTAACCAAAATGATTCAACTCCACAGCGAACCATAAAAGATAAAGAGAATCGTTGAAACTCGTAAAAAGCCTCGTACAAGTTTACAATGTCCCAAATTTAGGGTCCGGAAACATAAACGAATATCGCCGATAGCCGCTCTGGCCCGCGAATATGGCGTGCCGCCGGAAGTGCCCAGGAGAGGCCATTACTGGGATTTATTCAAATTTTCGCTGTTCCCACGGGCCTGCGCCTGGTACCGCCTGTGACGTAGGCTTTATGCTGGGTATAGACTGGAGTGAGCGAATATTCGCCGATAGTAGCTTTGATTCTACAAACATGACGTGTCGCCGGAAGTGCCCAGGAGAGGACATTACTGGATTTACTGGGGCTCCCACGGACCTGCGTCTCGTAACGCCTGTGACGTAGGTTTTTATGCTGGGTATAGACTAGAGTGAGCGAATGTTCGCCGATAGCCGCTGTGGCCCTATAAACGAATATGGCGTGTCGCTTTATGCTGGGTATAGACTGGAGCTAGCGGTCCCCGTGACCGGGGGTAAAGCGTGTAATATATCTTACTTAATTCAGAATCCTAAATGACCAGGTGTAAACGCGTTTGGCAAGAAAGCATTGCAGTCCGACTACGCTATCTGGAAACATTTTTTTAGGATCCTAGTTATGACGACTGAATTAAGTAAGGTATGTATGTGAACCGCTCAAATGACAATCATTTTTCGCACATATAAACTCAATTTTAGGCATTTATATCACCAGTAAAACTTAATCTGAGTTTGATCTGTTAACATATGGCCAACTCAAATTCATAAACAGATTATTACAACAGTTTAGGTTGTAAAATTTTCGTGTACATTACATTTATAAACACTCATATACAGATTTATAAAAACAGTTCGTAATAATAGTTTCCGTTGTTCAGCACAACAGCGAACGTTTTACGAGAATTCTGATCATTCCAAATTCGCTCGCTGGTCTGTATACAGCTTAACAAATAACACAATTCCCTCGCCAATTGAATATAACTCCTAATGAATTGAAATTTAAGATGAATGTCGTCAAACATTTATTTGACGACGCGATCTGTCATTTTTATTTTATTGAAGGGAATTTAAATGTAGGCGACTTCCCTTGATTATCGATTTCTTTTGTTTACTCGTTGCTGGTTCATTGAATCGGAACTGTTTAGGTTTGATTTGTTTCTTAAATGTTATTAATAAAAAAATATATTATTTGTGGAATAAAAGTGGAGTCGAGCCGTGTTTTGGTCAATCTATGGTTTCACAGACGGAAAATAATACAATTGAGGTGTAGGTACCCAGGTACAATACCGAATAAAACAGTGTGTGTTGATACATGAGATCTGTTAATTGCAAATAATATTTAATATCATCTAAGATCGCTGTTTAGACTGGCTATTAAATAGGTATGTAATGTAATACATGACCACATGAATACCAATATTAGCAATGCACTTAGGCCCAGTTGCACCAACCACATTTATCAGACTGATTAACGTCGAACAGCAGTGAAGTATGAAATTTCCCATACTAATAAATTTAGCGAACGCGCTTTAACGGTGACAGGCGGTTTGGTGCAACCCACCCTTAGTAAGCTATGGTTAAAGTAAGCTCTACCTAGACCTAACCATCAGTTAGATTCCTGTTGGTAGAACCAATGACAATGCATTAAAATACCATCAACAACACATTGTGACAATAACCTATTTACTAATTACCCCTAACCCGTGGGATTAATAAACGCATCAAACAGGGAACCCGCATCACCATGTGTTGCATTGTCCCATATTGAGCGTAGTTAAGAGCGCTATTACATTTCGGCGTTGAGCGAGTTTAGGTATTTTACGCGCTGCGGCAGGCCGTGCGAGCTCAGTATGCCGATCCCTTCTACCACACTCGCACTACAATGATGGATTAAACATTCTTGATCCTTCGCGAAGCATATTGAAATCAACCATAACAACACTAACTGTACTTAACTTTTAAAGTTCTAAAACTGTTATTTGGTAAGTACGAAAATACTAAATGCAGTGCAAATGTACATAGGGGCTGTTCATAAATTACGTCATCTATTTTTGACGATTTTTGACCTTCCCCACCCCTCAAATCATCCAAAAATCAAGCTTCGGATGAATCTGTTTCCTCCTACGTCATGTTACCATCATCCGATGTCCAGACCCCCCCCCCACTCCTCCCATTTGAAACGACGTAATTTATGAATAGCCCCATACTCGTACTTATGAAGGTATATTACTCGAAAGAAATTATAGGTACCTACTCGCTTATTTACATGTTTCGTCATTGCATTTGGTACCTATAGGTTGTAAAGTTTGTATCAACGAGGGTTTAAAAACGAACTGGTACTGAGGATCTGATGATGATTAAGGTGGTCACGGATACCAATCAACCATGTAGTAACATGATTAGGCTCGTTTGATTCGTCTCAACAAGATCTTTGACACTGAAGATACACAGGGTCTGATGATGGAGCTGGAAGGTGGCCACGGGTACCAGTCTATCATGTAACTAAACAACTTCGTGTTTGGGCTCGTTTGATTCGTCTCAACAAGATCTTTGACACTAGGTGATACTCAGAGTCTGATGATGGAGCTGGAAGGTGGTCACCGGTACCAATCAACCATGCAACTAAACCACTTCGTGTTTAGGCTCGTTTTATTCGTTTCAACAAGATCTTTGACACAAGATAGTACTCAGGGTCTGATGTTGGAGCCGGAAGGTGGTCACCGGTACCAATCAACCATGCAACTAAACCACTTCGTGTTTAGGCACGTTTTATTCATCTCAACAAGATCTTTGACACAAGGTAGTACTCAGGGTCTGATGATGGAGCGCGAAGGTGGCGACGGGTACCTGTCTATCATCATCAGCTCCATCATCAGACCCTGAGTAGTATCTTGTGTCAAACATCTTATTGCGACGAATCAAACGAGCCCAAACACGAAGTAGTTCAGTTACATGGTAGACTGGTACCCGTGGCCACAGTCCAGCTCCATCATCAGACTCTGAGTACTAACTTGTGTCAAAGATCTTGTTGCGACGAATCGAACGAAGCCAAACACGAAGTGGTTTAGTTGCATGGTTGATTGGTACCGGTGACCACCTTCCGGATCCATCATCAGACCCTCAGTACTACCTTGTGTCAAACATCTTGTTGCGACAAATCGAACGAAGCCAAACACGAAGTGGTTTAGTTGCATGGTTGATTGGTACCGGTCACCACCTTCCGGATCCATCATCAGACCCTCAGTACTACCTTGTGTCAAAGATCTTGTTGCGACAAATCAAACGAGCCCAAACACGAAGTGGTTCAGTTACATGGTAGACTGGTACCCGTGGCCACCTTCCAGCTCCATCATCAGATCCTGAGTACTATCTTGTGTCCAAGGTCTTGTTGAGACGAATCAAACGAGCCTAAACACGAAGTGGTTTAGTTGCATGGTTGATTGGTACCGGTGACCACCTTCCGGCTCCAACATCAGACCCTGAGTACTATCTTGTGTCAAAGATCTTATAGAAACGAATAAAACGAGCCTAAACACGAAGTGGTTTAGTGGCATGATTGATTGGTACCGGTGACCACCTGCCGGCTCCATCATCAGACCCTGAGTACTATCTTGTGTCAAAGATCTTGTTGAGACGAATCAAACGAGCCTAAACACGAAGTGGTTTAGTTGCATGGTTGATTGGTACCGGTGACCACCTTCCGGCTCCATCATCAGACCCTGAGTATTATCTTGTGCCAAAGATCTTGTTGAGACGAATCAAACGAGCCCAAACACGAAGTGGTTTAGTTGCATGGTTGATTGGTACCGGTGACCACCTTCCGGCTCCATCATCAGACCCTGAGTACTATCTTAAGTCAAAGATCTTGTTGAGACGAATAAAACGAGCCTAAACACGAAGTGGTTTAGTTGCATTGTTGATTGGTACTGGTGACCACCTTCCGGCTCCATCATCAGACCCTGAGTACTATCTTAAGTCAAAGATCTTGTTGAGCCGAATCAAACGAGCCCAAACACGAAGTGGTTTAGTTGCATGGTTGATTGGTACCGGTGACCACCTTCCGGCTCCATCATCAGACCCTGAGTACTATCTTGTGTCAAAGATCTTGTTGAGATGAATAAAACGAGCCTAAACACGAAGTGGTTTAGTTGCATGGTTGATTGGTACCGGTGACCACCTTCCGGCTCCATCATCAGACCCTGAGTACTATCTTGAGTCAAATAAATACATATAGAATGTCAGGTCGTTTCAAATATTTTTAATCCTGTCCGGTAGTTTATTAAACTGTACCATTATAAATTATAATACTATAAAAACAGTGCTAGGATCAAAGTCTCTCGTTGCGGTTTACACGCACACAGTATAGCGTTTTACACGGCGCCCGCCGCACACAATGATAAAAAACCTCGTCGTCGCCGTTGAAAATGTGCGGAGCCGACCGACACACGTCCTGCCTCTACAAGCTCTGCCGCGGCACTGAGCTGGCGCAGCGCGCGTCATCGGTAATATAGAGTAGTTTTCAAAAAATTGCCAAAAAATTATAGTAGAATTTCATAAACACTAATGTATACCAACAGTATAAGCAAACGTTGCAGATTGCTTGAGTATGAAAATGACTTCGATATTAAGTAGATTTTCGTAGGAATTGACACTTGTTTCGGAGAGAAAATCGAGTTCGTTTTACTTTGATTTTCTCTTTCTCAAAGGTATGTAGGAAAAATATAGTTTGATATGCCTAAAGTACAGGGTATTAGTAATACAAAATAGCCAGGTTTAGCAGAGTAAAATTCTCAACATTTCCAAATAAGAGCTCGCCATTCAGTGCTTCACGGGGTTTTTCGGAAACGACCATCAGAAAAAAAATCATTACTAATTTAATAAGTCCTTTTTCTAATATTTACAACGATATTTATAAAGATAAGAAGACGCTTTTACTGGAACAAGTACTCATTGTTTCTAATAATGAGCGCAAAGTCCTGAATTTCGTCGACTAGTATCATCAATTTTGCATTATTTCGACTTTTCTTGTAAGAGCGCTCTTAACACGTATGCGGGCGATAATGTGCTTTATTAATTATCTTGCTGATTTTGTACAATCACCTACACCTCAGGCTCCCTAATATATTGGGGTCCCTTTGTTTGACATAGAGTTTTAAGTCATAATGTATTGTTTGTCCTATTATCATTAGTCCTAAAACTGAAACCGTTAACTTTTCTGGAGTTACGCGTTTCTGAACCAAATAAATTATAACTAACGAAAATGAACACAAACATTTTTTTTGCGCCGTTGGTACAATACGGATGTCTAACGTCTCCAATTCTCCCTCAGTTGCTCAAAGGTTAACTGGAAAAGATCCCTTAAAGGGATAAGTTCGCCTTTGTACTAATGACGAATGTCATTTTTCCTCTTTTGTGTCAAGTGTTTTCCTACTACTACTACAATACATTATGACTTAAAACTTATGGGAAACAATAGAGAATTAGAGACCCATATGAATGACTGATAAAAATAAATTCCAATTTATTTTAACTAGCCGAAATACTTAAAATGCAAATGCAGTCAGTGGCTAAAATGTTTTATAATCGTAAATAACCGTGGTCTGTTAACGCCCATCTGATTGTATGGGCAGTTAGACTGTTACTTTGGATGACAGCTGTAGATGCCGTTTTTTTTTTCGTTTAACTGCTCATTTAATACTATCGACGCTATTGGCCCTACAATTTGGAATTATAAACGTCCAATATTCAGCTGCGAGATAAAAGTAAAATCATTATGTGATGGATCAATTATTAATGAACAAAAATCAGGCATTACTTTGCGGATATCCATAGTAATTAAAACAAAACTATTACTTTGATAATCCGCGAAATACAAACGTATTAAACATAGGTTCACTCAGGGCGAACATAGTGTTTCCTTTCTTTGTCGGTCGAGTAAACATTAATCGCTTGTATTTCACGTATTAGGTACCTCTATCGTAAATTAATCAAATTATGTACAAAAGTTGTATGATTGGCGTTGCCATTCAGCGCGGCAACGCCGCCAGCCTTCTGGGCGCCCTACCGGACGGCACAGACCTGCCAATTTTCTATTTGTAGGTTTTTACTTTTTAAGCAGTTTTAGTTTAGTCTGTTTTTAGGTGTAATTTTAAAGTTGTATTAACTTTTATTCATTGTTATGTATTTAAATAGATTGACTACTCAATCACTTGACTTTATTATAATCATTAGTATTTGTCATAGTTATTATTATACAATGATATAAATCAGACTCGTAAAGATATAAAGTGCCGATTAAAATGTTTGTCACGAAAGTCACGACTATTATGTTAGACGTTTTATTGTGAAATTAATAGCTTATCTATTAAACTCACGTATATATTAAGGTTTTTATTGAAGTCATATTTTCATTTTACTTAACTACTTCTACTTCTACCTAGCATTATCCCGGCCTTTGCCAGGGTCCGCTTTCCTACTTGCTTTCATCCACTTTGCACGATCCTGGGCGTCGTCTCGTGTGAGCCCGTTCACGCTCATATCTGCTTCATTCATTTTACTTAACTAACTTGTAAAATTATTAAATTATGATCATAAGTCTAAACCTAAATTAGCCTCAGGCATTGTTCCCAGGACACTGGCCGCGTTCCCCCTCTGCACAGTGAGGCTGAGTTTATGCGCAAAAAATGTGCCTGCTCGTAGGTCGCCAGACACCCAGACTAGTTTGGTAGTTTCTTCTACTAGTTTTTTGGTGTCTGACGACCAAGAACCGAAAGCACATACATAATTCGTTTTCAAAAATGCATATTTGCGACACTTGGCAATTTACTAATTCAATAAAATACATTTATGATTGTAATAACAAAATTTATTCTCATTTTAATAAACTGTGTGTAACTTTATTTTCATATTGTGAAATATCTCAATAAGTCAATGGCTACAAATTATCATTATTTTTTTTGTAAGTGTAAATATGTATGTTACAATGTTAAACATTTTTAATGGGAAACTGTATACATTATATATTAAACGTTAAGTTATCAAACTGTTTGGCATTTTGTACTTTACCTAATTTGAGAAAAGTTAAATATAGATTGCGCATGCACATATTAATGTTCCATTCCTACAAATTCATTCTAGATTGTATGGGAAATATTCCCTCTCAATGATCTTAAGAACAGTACATTATATGTATATCCATAATCAATTACAGATATTAACTTTCACAACTAAAATCTATGATATGTTATTATTCTACATTCACCTTACTTGGCTATACAATACATACATTTCAATTAAACTTATAAGGAATGAACTAAAATAGAAATTAATATTGTAGCAATTACTGTATATTTCAATTTAAATATATAGCATTACATACATACAAAGTAAGATGTTACTAAAATATAATGTTACGAGACTAGTATACGTTGGTATCAAAAAATGTAACATAAATTACAATTTATGAACCACAATTAAATAATTGTATTTATAATTATCACAACACACGAATATATCACATTATACATCTATTATGGCATTAAATACAATTGGTACGCGTCACTAGAGTTAGACCAAGAAAAGTCTGCAGCGATTTTATTAGCCCACGCAGTGCAAGTGTTATTTTAAACGTCAAACTTCTATGAAATTATTACGTATAAAGTGCAGTGCAAGTTAACACTTGGGCTATCAAAATCGCTGCAGACTTTTCTTGGTCTGACTCTACCTTATTATTTTCTATACTTAATTATTTCTGCGAAATTTCTCTCTTAATTAAGGTAATTACAATTAGTCTGTACTGAAAGAAAATATTACTAAGTTTTCAAAGAATATTAAATAGCTCTTTTGTGTACCTACACCATTTCGCAGAACTAACTTTAATATAAAGCATATTTTAAATACCACTTAATACTATCGTATACTAAATTAAATTTGGATTGAAACTGGCCAGGGGAACGAACACAAAGCATTAAATAATGTAGCAAAGTACTGTCCCCGCCACGGCTCTCAAAAGGGTTCAACTCCGGATTAAAACGGATTACTCCACGACAAAGCCTCTGGACCGCCATTAAAATGTTCCAATAATCATATTATTACAATATAATTACAGTCCTTTGACGCCAATCTTTGACTAGAAATTAAACGATCACAATTCCAACTCCTCTGAGAACTCTTACATTTTAAATGAAAATGCATTGAATTGAGCAACTATTCCAATTAAAACTACAGGAGAAGTTTTAACTCTTCGAAGTGAATATGTTTAAGAACTTCGTTTTGATGTTCAGAAGGGTGGTGAAAGAACGTTTGACTTTCTTCTTTGGTGTCCTGTCGGGGCATAGGAAAGGTTCCGAAAAGGCCCTGTGCATCGCCGAACTGACCGGCATCACTGGTACTTGCTCCTTTGGCAGTTGGTATTTATACTCTTTGACTACTTTCTCTTCATTAGGATCGTATCTATATAGGACCGAATACGTCCTTTTGACTTTCTTTGGGACTCTGGAGACACTGTCCGTCCTAACTGCTGTCCTCTCGCTCTTGCAACGCTTAACCTTGTTCCTTCCGTAGTAATCTTCGAAGTTCTCCGCGTCTACGTAGACAAACCTTTTTCCCAAAGCTTGCTCTCTCTCTTTCTTCAAACTCTTCCAAGAGGCAATGACTGATTCTCGACGGAAGGTGCGGTTGGGGTTGTGACGGCTGATGCAGTAGGTCTGATCCTCCTGGATGTTGGATGTGTCCTTCAACGGAGACCCTCTCGGACTCGGACTGTAGTCGATCTCGTAGTCATCCCTCGACACCTGAAACGATATAAAATGTAAAGTTAGTTTCTGTAATCTTTAATCTACAAAGACATGGTCATTATTCTCTTGGCCTGTCACATAAACTACGAGAGATCTTGAGAATTATTTAAAATACCAATAAAATAAATTTGCTACGTGACTGCGAGCGCGTGTAGGGCTTAGCTGTCCCTTTCTGCGGCCGTCGGTTTTTATTAGCCGTCTCGCTTACGTCATTGTGGCCCTTCGGTGCCCACATGTCTGGTGCCACCTGTCGCCAGCATATGCCTAGAAGCCCTTGCTCGCTTCGTCGACTTTATTTACCCATGAACTGTCTAGGAAGTTTACTTTCAAGCAAGAGTAATTGACGTTTAGTCACGGCTTATATACTAAAGATCCAGTTTTTATTGTCAAGAATCGCACGTAGATGAGTGCTCAAAGCACGACATAACAATCGAAACTCAAGGCTCAAAGGTGATAAATGATAGAGTCATCAATCTCCTGAAATATTTTGTTTACAAATCGTTTGAAGTAAAAGCTCTCGCGCTAACTGCCCGAATAACCGTTGTTGCCCAACGCCTGAGTGCGCTCTCAAATTTTGTTTTTCATGTTGCGGGTATTTCGAGTCTTCATATTGTGCAATGCTTTTTTATGGGATTTATTTGGAATCCAGAATGTTGCAGAGTGGTCAAATATTTTATAGGTCATCAGGCAGAAATAGACGGGTTATTATTAGAGTTCATTAGACTTGTGTTTTAGAGGAGTTATTAATATTGTGGTTTGCGGTTCCAGCTCATTGTTCTTTATGTTTCGTAACCGAATATAATCAGTCCGGTTTGGAGACCTAGTTTCGAGCCGTTTAGTCGTATCTCGGTAACAATTAATTTCGGACCCGTTAGTAAGGTCACCGTTTACCAGTGTTTGGTTTTAGAATTCTGGCCTAATTTTTAAAAACCGTTACACCTTGAAACGATATATTTCGCGTCCGCTTGACACGACGTATCTGCTGTTGTGACAGGCTGTATTGTGTAACATTATTTTTAATGGGTGCCGAAAAAAAGGTGCACTCGCGAATTCGGGTCGAGAAATGGGGTCACTGTAAATAGACGGTCTAATCCCGGTGCTAGTTAACGGTCTAATTAACACGTTAAATTAGGCTACAGACATTATATAATCTAATTTGTATGTTTTTGTTTCAGGTAAATATTTACTGGAATGGAGAAATTTACTACAAGTGTGAGTTTGGCCCATGCGCGCCCCAAATTATAACTCGACTCGTATGTCGTAATATGCGTGCGTATAATATTTCTGTGTTACGAGTGGAACTATTTCTGGACCTTTATTATAGGACTGAAGGTGACAACCTAAAGTTAAATTCGTCAACCGTCTATTCTCGACATTGTTGAAAACGTTCAATGCAACGACTATTTTTAACTAGTTGCAACGTCATACAAAACTAAGTGGAGTAAATATTTATTCTATCCGTGACCTGACACGTTTCGGTGATGGCACCTGTGTTTATTGATTCGTGCTCTCAGCTATTGTAATTTGAGCTCTCGATTTTGGATTTTAAAGTTGATTTTGGTACGGTTGAGCAGCACCTACTTTCCGGTCCCGTTAGCCGTGCATATGTGCGAATGTTGTGCAAAAAAAGCATTACCGGCGCTCGAACGTGTTTTTTTGCGATTTACAGCTACGCTGTTTTGCTGAGTAATCTTTTAGCTAGATTTTATATTACTCGTGCAATTTTTTAAACTATTCCACTGTTATTTTAACGGCAAATGCAGCGTACGTTTTATCCTGTATCCAACTTGCAAATATAGGAAATGACATTCTCAATACTGAAAAGTGAATTAATTATACGGTACGAAATTACCGTTCTAGCATTATATGTGATTTTAATTTAATTTAATCAATCAAGGGCACCTGGACTTTAATTTAGGATTAAAAAGGCCATTTTGAGTTTAACCTCTGTGTAGGTAATATATATTTTTTGTTTTGCACCATTTTTGTGAGTTCTCATTCTCAATGTTCCACGTAAGTTTTAAGAAATGACACAAAGGAGCACACAATCGTTCCGCGATCAGAAGGTCGTTTCGATACGTAATCGATTTTGGTTCTATTTTGGCCATTGCCAAGTATTCTAGTGCGGTAACTAGCAAGGTTAATAACCGATTGATATCGCGACAATTAAAAATAGTTGTGACGAAAGTTCTGACTAATAAGTTAATAACAGTTACCTACTTGCCCACAGATTTTTTACGTACGAAAATTAGGATGAGTAACGTTTTTTTTTACCATATTGCACCAGAGAGGACGTTGTACTAAAAACCCGAAGCGACTTGTATCAAGTCCTGTCGTACTTATAAGAGTATCAACCGTATTCGAACAATGAGATACGTCAAATACTAGATATTGAAACGATATGAATTGGACATGTCAGTGTCAAACAAGTGTCAAAATTGACGTTTCTTCAAACAAAAACGTCACTTTTGACACATATCCAATCCATATAGTTTCAATATCTAGTATTTACGTATCTCTTTGTACGGCTGATAGTTTTCCTTATTTTTACAACTAAACATTGCTTTAGTACGTTCAGTTTTGTAGCAATAAATTTATCGTTCGTTAGGCCTTCACAGAAAGTTAAACAGATTGAGGAAAAAACATGTCTCTATTTCCTATTGACACAAGCTAATTACACCAATAAAATTTAAATTAAATCCGTGTGATGAATTATTTTTCTAATCTCATTTGTCAGATCGTGGTTCCTTGTATCAGATCTAGCTCTCTACTTTCGAAACCATAAACCGGAATAACTAGCAAAATGACAACTATTATTAGGCATCGTTACAACAGCGTCAAAACTTCACCTGTCAAACGTCGTATGTGACTGTATTTTACAGCGACTTACGCCCTTGTTGCCCCACCGTTTTCGCAAGTACGGTGAAAGTACCAAATTCGCCAGGCGAATTCGTAAATGACAGAAAAACCGGTATCGACGTCGGGCCCGATGACAGCATGTTTATTTTAACACTTTCTAATCTAAACAACATGTCAATAAGTAATGATTATTTATCAATACGGTAACAGCTTTTTTTTAATAACTAGTTTTGTATCCCAATTCGCCATCAAGCTTTCTATATGCATAAAACTTCTAATGGTTGTGTTATGTTGTTTGAACGTAACATGTCCCTAGGGGCTAAAACGTTAGTTATTTTCATTCTAAAAGCCCTTAAAACCTAATTTAAAATACATTAATCATTCATAGCAATTCCGAATCGAAATCAATCACTAATCTGACCGTAATTAAACAAAATAATTAATAGCTCAATGATCCGAATTAACAATTTCTAATTTGCGTTAATTGTTTGAGACGATTACAAAACGAAATTAGATTTGTGGAGCATTGGTTCAGTCAAGGTTGCTTAAGTTCGAAAGTTCAACGGGTAACCTTTAAGTTACCGAATAAAATCGACTCCATTTGAGATGGACGTAATCATTATTATTAAAAATTCAATTGGACACGGAAGATCGAGTTTGGACGTTGATTAATTCGTATCAAACCTTCACGAAAGCCGCAATGTCAAGTGCTTGAAAAGTAATTCCACATTCAAGCGCGCTTGGTTCAATGCCTGCCTCGCCGTCTCACAGAAAAGGCCGTTAAGTTTAAGTGGCAACCAGACGCTTACTGCAGTTTGATACTGAGTGGCTAAGCATACACAAGTCAGTTGCCTTTTAAGAACATTAAACTGACCATGCGCTTGCGTAATAGCCGGCTGCAACTGTTCCGTAATACAAATAAGCTTATATCAAGCCCAAAGGGCTTATAAACCTACGAACAAGCTTCTAGCACGCGCCTTTTACCAGTAGTTTATCGTATTGACTTGTTTATTACGTTGAGTCGTTGACACATAATTACAAAACTTGAACTTACCACGCTCTCCCAACTAGCACCCACCACAGACTTGTCCAGCATCTTGGTACACTTAAACTTCACTCCTGATTTGCAGCCAAAAAAAATTGAGTAATACTTTGTTGACACGATCCACTCGGGAAGCTGAGAATTGGCACGATGCTCTCCGCTCGAGCTGTCCTGAACGACTGAAGCGATCCCGATTCTGCATTTTATATATAGTGCGGGAACGGTCAGGAAGTCGCCCCCCAAGTACTAAGTATTTCGGGTGGGGGTTCGGGGAAGCCCGTCTAAATGCGTCTAGTGCGTTGCACCCAACTTAGTCCCGATTCGCATTCATTATCTATGCTAAGACAGTTCGCGGATCCGTATGAGTTCACTGTGTTTCTGGGTACTTAGAATCTTGGCTTAAATTTAAAATCGTTTCAAATTTTAAGGAAACAAGAGCTTAGAAAGAAAGGCTTTTTTGTATAGTTGAAGATATGACAATTGATTGATTGACTCAGTCGTGTAACTACAGTTCAAAATACTTATTTTAATGGTCGAAATTCTCTAGCTAGGCTCTATATTCTCAAATTTAGGTGACATTTAATTTGCTGATTCAAGTTTTTAGATCTTTAATTACTATTAGAAAATAAGCCAAAGCCTTAAATTTTCCAGCTTCTGGAAAGTAGCTGCCAATGGAGTCGTTATAAGAAATCGAATTCTATCTAAGGGGCACGCGTCATACGTTTAAGAATAATGGTCTATGGCAGCCTCACACAGAGGTGTTAAGTATTACAAATTCAGTTACTATAGTCAGAATAGTAAGTAGTATATATAGTTATAATAGTATCTTTGATGAATTTTTACTTAACACCTCTGCTTTTTTCTGCAATATTTCACCATTGTTATCACAGATTGCCAATAAAGTAATTATATTAGAAGGCGTGTCGATCGTCACGTAAGAGAATACGTGATTGTTTACGACGTGCCCTAGTTCTGTTGTCCCTAGACCGAGGTTTCGGGTTCCTACGAGATAAACATGTGATGAACCAGTCATTACTATTGATGAGTCATTGCATTTAGGGTTATGAAACATCGCTGTGCTGTGATTAGTCGTGATTAGATCTTTGCCGTAATTTCGGCTTTTAGTTAGATTATTTATTAATCCAAATATGTAGACATTTTTTATTATTATTATTTAGAAGCAAAGTGGCCTAATTGTCCCTAGGTTTCGGGTTCCTACGAGATAAACATGTGATGAAACACTCTTTACTATTGATGAGTCATTGCATTTAGGGTTATGAAACATCGCTGTGCTGTGATTAGTCGTGATTATTAGACCTTTGCCGTAGATTTGGCTTTGGCTTTTTGGCTTTTAGGTAGATTATTTTGTAATTCAACTAGACATTTTTTAAATTATTAATTAGGAGCAAAGTGGCCTAGTTGTCCCTAGCTTTCGTGTTCCTACGAGATAAACATGTGATGAAATCTACAGTCTTTACTCATCAATGTGCGCGATGCATTTTGGATTGTGAAACATTAGTGTGATTAGTTTAGTCTATCTATAGATAAGTAAACCGCGCTTGGCTTTGCTTCAAAGAAAGATCTTTGCCGTAGTTTTGGCTTTATAATGGCTCCTCTACACGAATGGCCAACGCCGGTCAATCCAAGGGACACAGCCATGCGGTAGACTGAGATAGCAATATCACTTGCTCCCTCTAATGCATAAATGCGTCCCTTGGATTGGCCGGCGTTGGCCATTCGTGTAGAGGAGCCATAATTGTAATTTGACTCTGGACAATTCGTTTTTATTGATTATTTGAGCAAAGTGGCCTAGTTGTCCTTAGGTTTTGGATTCAACATGAGGTGATGAAATCTACACGCTTTTTATAAGTACTCAGTGAATAAAAAATCGTCTGCTTTAGCAGGAAGCCCGATAGTTATAACCAACCCTTAACCCATTTATGCTATGCTTTATATTTAACCCTTCAAGTGACTCGGGAGTTTACGGCGGTTTTACGAGCCGCCATGACGGTGCTCCGGCGCATTGACGTCACGTGCACACGATATAGTTACATGTACTGTGTGGTGCAGTTATTTATGTGTACCTAATGATAATAGTGTAACGAGATTACCGCCATGTCGGATGTTGATTCGACGATCATTGTTCCGATACTCGTCTCAGCGAAAGGTCTCATTAGCGATGTCTCGACCAACACCTAGAGAGGCTCTCGCTAGGTAACATATACAGACAGTCAGACATAGAACGTTACTTTCATATTTATAATATTAGTATAGTACGGATTATCTAGATAATATTTTACACAAATACGAGTACTTAACTTAATATTAGTGATAAACACATAAAATAAACCTAATGTAAATTTCAACGAAAGTTACATTAAAGGCTATATGTAAAAGACGAGATATTGATAACCAAATTGTGCTTGAATCTACTTTTGCTATACTGTACCTACAACGAAAAATATACAGCAGGGGTCACCAAATGGCGGACCGCCGACCTATATTATTTTAATACTTATTTAATAAACTGAAGTAGAAACGGACCGCGATGGTCATATTATTTTGAAAAATTGGACCCCTGAAGAAACTAATTGGTGACCCCTGATATACAGTGTGGAAAAATAAGTCGGGTCCTGGAGGGAAACTACCTTAAATTCCTAAGTTAGCTCATTTTACTTACATGTTAATGATAACATTTATCCAAGAAACATTAGGCCTTACACTCGTCTGTCGTACAAAATATCCATAAAATCTAATATTTAGTACTCAAGATTTTTTTAGACAAGCGAAATTGAAGAAAAAAAGAGAAATCTTTGAATGCAGTTTTGTTTCTTTTTAAAAATAAAGGAATGTCTCCTTTAAGTAAAATGAGCCAACTTAAGGATTTAAGGTAGTTTCCCTCCAGGGCCCGACTTATTTTTCCAGTTTATAGCGAAGTTTTTGCAGCTGTAAAATATTACCTTCGCTAAGTTTTTCCCAGGAGTATCTTGTAAAACTTTGTAAAAACTCTTCTAAATCCTCTAAGCACTTATGTGACTTACGTTAAGAGTTTCTTATAAAAATCTTGTTTAAGTGTTTTCAGCTTCGCAGTAGCTAAAAGTATAGATACGGCTACGGTCAAATTCTCATAACCAAGATGATGCTACGAAAAGTCACTGATTATTTCCGTACATTATGTATTTAAGTTTCGATTAGCGGTTATAATTAACCATTGTCATTCTGACTAGGCCCCCAGACGGCGTTTAATCGTCGTATATACTTTGTAGTAGTCTGTCAGATATTGTCACTCACATATACGAGAGTTAGCTCAAGTGTTGCTATCAACCGAATCGCAAATAAAATTATTGTTTAACTGTTCACATCTGTTAGTGCGCTGGTCTGTGGTGCGAATTGACCGTATCCGAACCGATACATGTTATTGGTTGTTCCAGAACTTTACTGGCAGCCATCAAGCTCTTGGCTCTTACGCATTGACGTCATAGCGACTGCATATAAGACCCCTTTTCTTACGACCAAAATACCAAACGGCGTATATGCCTTTTGCGGCCTTCGTAGATTTGACTTTTCATTCTAATGCGGTAGTGTAGTTTTAACTGCGTTCTGCTTCTTGAAGTGGTTTGCAGAGAGTTGAATTATATTTTGTGCTCGCTTATTTGATTATTATTTGTTTATTTACTTTAATTATTATGAATCGAGTTTTGGTTCGATTTGCGTATCGTATAAACTAAAGTACATATATAAATAATAATATAAAAAGTAAAGCTCTCAAGTTTTAGGTGTGCTTGTTTTTATTAGTATGCGGTGAAGGTATGTTGACAATTTGACTTACACCATGCCCGTGGGAGAAAACAGGCACTGGTCTGGATGAGAAATTGTTTAAGGATAATCTTAATTAGTTAACTAATCACTGATTAGTGTACGGGGACTAAAGCACGTACAAATTGTTTTGAACGCGAAAGAACCTCGCGAGTTTCCTTGACCATGAACGATGCAGTATTATCGAAGAATGTAAACAAAGCTTTTTTTTTAAGAGTGATAAATATAAACAAAACACAGACGATACTCCCGTAGTTTACAAATTACTTCGATACGTCTTGATCTTCCTTTATGTTCATCAAAGGAAAAATATACGATCTGATATTGACAAGGAAGATGACCTTGGTTGAAAGGTGCAATGCACGTTTCGATCAGATCAATTTGTTTCAAGTATGTTTTTATAGCATTATTATTTTGAGTCCTGCACATGCCATATCTATATGTTATTTGTGAAGGTTGCCTCGACCGACGGTCCCATAGAATCTATGGCATAGGTAAACTGTATTTTTTTTTTGCGAACGTAAATACTTATTGTGATCAACGCTGTTTATGCAGACGGCCCTTAATTTTTTTTTCTAAAATAAGAATATGTACGTGTTTTGTAATATAACAGAGGTTAAAATATTTCCATTAAAATAATTTAATTTGTGTCCACATAATATTACTAGTGGCTCTGTGAGCTGTAGACCTCGCGAGCAGAGCTTGAAATAACATGGTGCTAAGAGCTTTAAATACACCGTGTTTTTTTTGATTTCCGTTAATTTCAAGGGTGCATTCCTGAGCTTAAATCAAGTAACTTTCTCAAAGACACCGATGTTCTAATTAAGTCCATTTCGGAGATAATCCATAATTTATTTTTTTACTATAAGGCCTCTACAAGCGTGTACACTTGCCTTAGGGCCGGCTTACATATTGATTAGTGTTTAGAATGAGTTCATACATTTGCTACTAAACTTAAGTACAATCTCGGTCGATTGATGTACGAAATGACATTGATATGTCACAGATTTCAATTGTTTGGTTGAGTTAAATGTAATGCCCGTGTTACAACAACGCTATATGCTACATTTAATTACTTTTTAAACAAAAAAAAAACAAAAAAGAAAACAAAAAAAATTTTTTTTTTTGAAAATTAACTATGCCATTTAGTTCTTATAAACGTACTTAACTATACCCCGAAGTTAACGGAATTCAATAAAAACACGGTGTATAGTAAATTAAAGAAAAACAATACGAAATTTATGTGTAAAAAAATACAAAAAGTTATAATATCCCAGCATACAATTACTGGGGATCGAACCCAGACCCTCTGTGCAAACAGAAAAAGCGAACGTTTACAAACTGAGCCAAATAGTTCTTGGATGGGTTGACGAAATTTAGCTACTCCTTCTCAAATTAAAATTAGTTAAAATTAAATATCTAAATACCGCCTAAACCAGCGATAATTTTTTTCTGCATTTTTGCATCTGCATGTCTCAAAAAGAAAAAAGTCTTATGATATCGATACGACTATTTGTTTAGCCGCAAGGTATCACGACTCCGCCATTTTTAAAAATTTCCAAAAACCGGATTGACAAAAAAATTTTATTTAGTCATAAAATTCGGTCACAAAATTTCACGAGAATCGGTTAAGAATTGCGACCTGTAGAGGAGAACATCCGGACATACGAAAGCAAAATGCCCGAGTCAAAACGTAGACCTTCGCTTCGCTTCGGTCAATTATGAACATCATTTTAAAAGCAACTGGCGTAGTACAACAACCTTTGTTTAGTAGCGCACATTACGGGCATGTAACCTAAACAAAGTAAGCAAAATTTTATGCGCTATTTCGCGTTGAATTTACACATGTTTTAACAATGTCATTGTCCTATCGACTTCATTTACGATCCGGTAACCGGCGTAATAAAATTACAGCATCACCTCTTTGGAGACCGGCCAAGCAACAATGTATGCTAACAATCATGGCAAAACGCGGTCTTTGTCGAATTATACAGGGTCATTTTTGGACCGTTAGCCATATTGTGCGAGGTCATTAGGTAGGCCATACTGAACAACTTTTTCTATGGGACCAACTCCGAAATCCCAAAAATTTTTTTGGACGTTTCATACATTTTGATCGAGTGGATGTCGACGTTTTCTATGGGAAGGCCAAATTTTTTTTAGGGATTTCGGGGTTGGCACCATAGAAAAAGTTGTTCAGTATTACCTACCTAATCACCTCGCACAATATGGCTAACGGTCCAAAAATGACCCTGTATAGAAGAGGAACTGACTACAGTACTCCTCTATGTAAAACACGTCCCACGGCAGTCTAGAAAAAACTGAACAGATTTTCTAGATATTTATTGTCTAATTCTGTTCTGTAAGAAATAAAGGCTCTTTTATTTATTTATTGGTACAGCCAACATCAGAAGTAGTGGATGAAACAACACACTTATATCTCTACAGGTCGCGTTCAAAACTATCTGACACAGTATATATTTTTTTAATTTTTCTACAATCTACATATAGACACATATCTTTTCTTGTTAAACTGTCAGATACGCACGCTTAAAAAGTGCATTCCCGTTGCCAGGGAGGTTTTGGGATTATACTGAGCAAATTTTACTATGGGCAGGCGTGGCTCACTCCGCGATTTCGTCGCTTTGCTACAGGTAGCTATAAAAGTACATCCGTTCCGCCCCAATTTTGGGGAAGGCCATAAGCCGCGCGTGGCGCTGTCGCCACCTAGCGGCCATATCTGTGCTGATCGTAACAGACGCGTTTTGTTAGAGAGTGAGTCTTCTGTACCTAGTACTATTATTTATTCTGTGCTATGGGTCCAACCACGAAACCACGAAAAAAATTTTACTGTTTCATACATTTTGGCTTGTCCATTTTCTATGGGAGGGAAAAATTTTTTTTTCGCCAACCGGGTAAAAGTTGCTCAGTATAATCCCAAAACCTCCCTGGCGACATGAATGCAGTTATTTTTAGCCACCGTGTATGGTAGATTCTTTTGGCGCGTAGGATAAGCTACTTTTGATGCTTACTGTACTATAGTACGGCACTATTTTAAGAAAAAAAGACAATACAAAATGTTTTGCCTCGATACGTGCTTCTCGAGCATGCCTCTACGTGAAGACAGCATTGGTAATCGTCTCGAAAACAACTCATTTCATGGTCCAATAACTCCGTTGATATGGCGTAAGGGAGACTTGGTAAAAAATGTATTACAACTTCGAGCATCATAATTGATTGAATGTACTCGTATTGTCTGGGCCAGCTTAAAGTTACCCAAGAGGTTAAGTAGGCATGTTTTTAATCTAATAAGCTTTTAATCTAACTAATAACAGACTTTGGGCTATCAAAAATATATAAGCTAATATCTAGATCTAGGCCCAGTTGCACCAACCACATTTAACAGACTGATTAACGTCAAACAGCAGGGTAGTATGGAATTTCCCATACAAATAACCGACCCCTTGACTTCCAACTCAAGACATACAAACATACACGACCGCCTAAAGTCCGACATACCTATCCGTGCTAGTTCCCCGGCTAGGCAAAATGCCTAAATGCAATTACTCCACGTTAAAAAAAAAGGTTAGCTTCGAAAGCGGGGCAATTTTGTAAATGCCAAAATTTACTCAACTATATTATAGTATTTTTCAAATTGGAAGGGTATTACGATGATAGACGTCAATTCAATACAATTTTGCGTTATTTCGCATTTATAGGTTATAAATAGCATGGAGATGACATCTATCATCGTACCCTTTGTTTGAAAAATACTATAGAAGAACTTACTACTGTAGCAGCAAGCGTTGGTAAGCGTTGGAGTAGCGTAACAAGTGTTGCTAAAGTATGAAATACTTCTGGTTTTATCGGCAATTTTCAAAATTACCTCGCTTTCGAAATTACCCCTATAGAAGAACTTACCACTGTAGCAGCAAGCGTTGGTAAGCATTGGAGTAGCGTAACAAGTGTTGCTAAAGTATGAAATACTTCTGGTTTTATCGGCAATTTTCAAAATTACCTCGCTTTCGAAATTACCCCAATGCATTTTCTAACAGTAAAGTACATAGGTAGGTACATAAATTGTGGATATTTCCTCCTATAACTGTTTGTATCTCTTATTAATATTTCGATTCCAATTCTGTATTTACGACCGACCGACACACCCTCTCGGTCGATCGCTCGATGATCGTTGATAGATGGACGCGGAAATAGACGGATACATAAATAAAGCCTGTTGATGTGTACGAGTCGTTGTATCATTGAGTGCTGTTTGTGTTTTGGATGATTCATGCGGTTTTGTGATATTAATGAGTGTGGCTTGACTAGATAGACGGCGGTTTAATGTTGGATACTTAATCGTAGCATATGGTACATCATTAAATGACAATTTACTTCTAATTAATTTTACTATAACGACAAACTTTAAAAATTCAGCGAGATAGAACGGTAGCGCATATGCAGTTGGTTCCGAATGAAAGTGGGAGAGGCAATACTGATCTGCGGTCGGGCCGGTCGGGCGACACGTCGCTCGGCGACGCGTCGCTGGCTTCGAATGATATTTCATACAAATACATGGAAACGAGTCGTGTCGCCGCGAAGTGTCGTCTGCAGTCGCGAAGTGTCGTCTGCAGTTGCGACACGTCGCCGGGTTCCAACTTATATCTTTATTGTTAACTATGTCTGTATCTTTAGGTATTTAAAAACGAGTAAACAAAATCTACCCTCAAATGGCTTCTTAAGCCAGTTGAGGGTAGATGAAAAGAAAACATGATCAAATTCAAATAATGTAGGTTAAAGTCAGGTCGTTCAGTGACATTTAGGGTCGCACTGCCGAAGACCGAGGCCATGGTCCTCGGGCGAACGAGGGCGTGGGGGCAGCTGCCGGCGGGCACTGCAGTGAGGGTGGGGGGCGAAGCTGTCCAGGTCAGGGCCCACATCAAGTACTTGGGCCTTATCCTGGACAGAAGATGGACATTCGAGGAGCACTTTGCGAGACAGACTCGGCTCTGGGCCGCCTACTGCCTAATCTGGGGGGGGCCGAATGCCCCATGTAGGCGGCTATATGCGGGGATCGTCCGGAGCATGGCGCTCTACGGAGCGCCAATTTGGGCCGGACGACTGACGGGACGCGCGAGGGCATTGCTCCGTCGACCACAGAGGGTGGTGGCCCAGAGGATGGTGAGGGCCTACCGCACCACCTCTCACGCAGCAGCATGCCTCCTTGCCGGCACCCCGCCTTGGGAGCTGGACGCGGGGGTGCTGGCGGACAGGTACCGGCTGAGGGCGGAAGCCAGGGGCCGTGGGGAGCTCCCAGACGCGGAGGAGGCCGAGAGGGTGATGCGGGGAGCCACGGAGCGCCTACGAGAGAGGTGGCGGGAGGCCTTGGAGGATAGCCACTATGGAACCCGAACCATAGGGGCTATTCTCCCGGTAATGGACGAGTGGGTGGATCGGGGCAGGGGGGCCCTGACCTTTAGGGTGACGCAGGTGGTGTCCGGACACGGCTGTTTCGGACACTACCTGCACAAAATACAGAGGGAGCCGGGGCCTCAGTGCCACGAATGTGGCGCGGCGGATGATACGGCTCAGCACACTCTGGAAGAGTGTAATCGCTGGGCCGTGGAAAGAGCTTCCCTCAGGGCAGCGACGGGGGTGGCGGACCTCTCGCTACACAGCATAATAGCGGTGATGCTGGGTAGCGAGAGGAAATGGGGAGCGGTGGCCTCCTTCTCCGAAGAAGTTATGTCGCAGAAGGAGGAGGCGGAGAGGGAGCGGGAAGCGGCTGCTGACGCGCTTCCTCTCCGACGCAGGCGGCAGGGTCGAAGGCGAGGAGCGTATGCTCGCCTCGAGCCCTAGTGGGGCCAGTGGGTACCGAACCCGCATCGCATCGCATCGGCCCCACACACGTCGTAGGGGTGGGGATCAAGCGTTTCTGATCCCCCCCTGCATTGTGAGGGTGCCCTGGCGATAAGCCGGGGCTGCCGGAGGGCGCCGTGGTGGAATGACCTCGATCCCAGTGCGCCCTCACGAACGGCAAAGAGGGTGAAACGCCGGAGTGGGTTTAGTGGGTAGGGCCAAATTCTCCCCCCCTCTCGCTAAGAGAGGGATAAGGAGCGGCGAGTCCCACACACTGTGCGTAAATGCAATGCATAAAAAAAAAAAAAGTCGTTCAGTGACATATCCAGGTGGTTTTGTATTTGGTTGGTTTATCAATAAAGATAAGATAAGATAAAAAAATAGTTTATTCAAGTAGGCATATTACAATGCGCTTATGAACGTCAAATAAAGCTATACCGGCTCCATCAGCCCTACACACCTCTGCCTCGAGAAGATTTAAATTAAATGTTATAACTACCCGAAAATGTACTAATTTGTTTACTTCTATTTTAGTACCTTAAGATATACTCTGTATACCTCTGGGTGTTGTCAGTAGAGGGTAGAGGACACCTATAATTAGAGAGTCATTAAGTGATAAGACAACCAATCGACAAAATCAATTAGGTAACAAATGTAACAATGAGACATTTATCTTTTATTCAAGTTTACCGTATAACAACAAGATATTTTATATTATGAAAGGCAGGTGTTTAAAGACGTAGTGTTACCAGAAATAACCAGCTGTTCCAGGTTAACGTAATAATTATTAATAGCCCGTTAAAGTGCATGTTAACACCGCGTATTATTGTTTACACGCCTTCCTTACGCTCCGGGCGATTCCTCGACAGCCGGATTCGTTGTTTTAAATTACGTTGAAACGAGGATTTTCAGGGAAAAGCTAAAATTTTAGAGACAATATATTAAAATATTGGCATTAAAATGATACAGGTAACTCTCGTTTCTTAATGAAAAAGACCATCTTAGAGGCAAGCTCCTCAAGTAGATTCCTCCCTGGGTGCCTAGCCAAGATGACAACTGTTGATAGAAAACGCCAATCGAAACTTAAATAATGTATGGAAATAGTCACGTGAATTATCCTAGCTTCTGTCATCCCAATAGGTACATTTTTCCTTTTCGTTTGCGCCCTGTTTGCCCTGCCCTAATGTAACCCATTTTCTGTTCATCTAATCCGTTTTTGTTACTTGCTTAAGAGCTCAGTCTACTGCGCTTGTTTGTCAATGCATGTGCTTACACCTCTCTCTCTATGTGCGCTTCAAGGACGCGTTTAGATTTTATATATCGTCTATGCAAGGCGATAATCAACCTCATATGGCAGCCTTCACATTGTGTCTCGTTTCGAATGAATCGCAGCAGCTTGCGGATCCACATCAGTCTGATAATTAACTGATATCTTCTCTTCTTAGTCGGCGTCTTCATTGCTGAAGGTCGTGTCTAGTTTGAAAAGTTTCCTGCGCGATGTACCATGCTTTTCCAAGGGTTCCTGTCCTCGGCGGTCTTAATAGCTTCAGGTTCAAGCCGGTTATGGTTTTTGTCAAGTCTGACCACGGGGTAGGCGATTGACCGCGTCCTCGTTCCCCTTCGACCTTACCAACTACCATCAGCTTTTCTAAGCTATTAATTAACTGATATATAACTACATATATGAGCCGGTTACGGCTACAGTTGAACGTCCATCACCCGCTGCATCTGACGCGGACGCTATATATATTCGGCCTACTTGTCATAGCGACGACAATGACTGTGTTTACCGTTCCGCTCGCTGATCTATGCTGAACTATGATATTAAAACGTAACCTATTAATAGGGTTTGCTTGCATTTTATAGGCAGGTTATCTAAACTTCCCTTCTCCTTTTTAATAAACACTATGACTAATAACTTGAGGAAAATAATCAGACTCAACCAGAAAAAAGTCTCATCTCAATAGAAAACTGCCCTGTGAAATATGTGATCTAGATATTGGAATAAACTGCACTTGGAGAAAAAGAAGCACTTTTAGAATCACGATAACACCACTAAAAAATAAAATAAAAATAAAAAAGTTTTTTTTTCTGGCAAGCCGAACAAATTTTTCTGAGATGGGCTGAACGAAATTACTACCAGAAGCTTGCTGTATTCTAGAATTGTTGACATTCCAACAAGGACCTTTGTCAACAATTTAGTTTCAATACCATCCGTTCAATAAAGTTAAATTCAGTACTCTAACCGTGAAAACGCGATAAACAGGCAGAACAACATGCGTTTATAATTTTAGTTTGCCCGAATTAGCACGTGTCAGAGCTCGATGCGTTTATGTTTTATCTAGGTTACATATCCACGCAATGCTTTCATCGTTTAATGCAAAGGGGATGGTGTGAATCAGAACAACACAGTTCAGTTGCGCTTTTGTTTGTAGTCTTTGACGTGATGACTGACGAGATGCGGAGTCTAGCCGTCATATCATAGACAATTAAAGGATAAGCAATGATGAAATTGAGGCAGTAGGCTTAGCACAGGAGCGGCACGACAGTATCTCGGACACGAGATAGTCTACCGGTCTTTTTCTAATTGTTTTAATTAGAGAGGGACGAGTAGACTATCTCGCGGGCGAGATATTGTCCCGGCGCTGCTGTGCTAAGATTGCTGAACAGAAACGAAACAGCACGAAACAACGAAACGAGGGATATCTACCGGGTGTCCAGTAGCCAAATAATGGACAACCAACCTGCTAACCTCCGATAGGGCACTTTAGGTTGTTCCAGAAAATTTATTTCTAGGTTTAGTAAAAGTTGCGTGGTTTCCGAGATATCGAGTAAAGTGGAGATATCCCTCGCATAGAAGCTTGCATAATATTTACCCGTTTAGTTACAAAGTCAGGACAACACATTCTTAATGATATTCCCCTACCGTTAGACGATAAAATGTTATGTGCTGCAAAATACCAGAATAGTGTATAAAACATACTTAGGTACACAGGTGTTCACACTAAACCACATAATAAATAATAGTACTGCCGTACAGAAAGGAAACTTCCTACAAAACCGTAGTTTGACAGCGGTTCAGGGTCGAATCATGATATCCCTTTCTAATATATGGCACTATCCCTTTCGGCTATTTAGGGTTGTCAAAATTCAAGCCATTATCTGTGGCCGTGCACGCAAAGGGTATCAAGTTGTGTCAACCCTAGTAATTGCTCGGAGCAATGCTGAGCCGAGCGGAGCCGAGTTTGGCCGAAGTGAAGAGTTTCGCACCCCTGACTAAACAA
This sequence comes from Cydia splendana, assembly GCF_910591565.1. Taxonomy (NCBI): domain Eukaryota; kingdom Metazoa; phylum Arthropoda; class Insecta; order Lepidoptera; family Tortricidae; genus Cydia; species Cydia splendana. Next base: position 7,032,746 of record NC_085981.1, on the reverse strand, counting down.
ACACAAGAGTATTATTTGGTAAGTAATCTTGAAATGAGAGTTTCTAAAACATTTTAACTTGTGTTCCTAACTGCCACTGGGAAATGATACGCTGTTTTATTGATGTCTTAAACGTAATAAAAATATATAACCGAGGATGTGGCTTTCCGGCGTAAGGTACCACCTGTGTCAATAATTCGCAAATACATGCACACAAGTGTTTTGACACTTCAGGTTGACCTATTTGATACAATGTAAGCGTAAGATGACAGATTTAATTTAGATAGATTGTTGTGATGGTTTATTACAAAATTCAGGTTCATGGTTTATTTCAAAAACAGGTCGTTTCAGATGTTTGTATTTCTTATTTGTTTGCGTGTGTTCGTATATTATTAAATTGTACAGAGTTGCAGCTTCTCTCTGAAATTTCAAATGCACTAATTTTAATTGAGAGCGAGAGTTAATCCAATTTTCTCTGTGAAGGTTTTGATGCTACTGCGTATACCAGGACTACCAGGGGTTACCTACCCAACCAGTCAGTGCTACCTCTAAAAATCACACGTAGCCATTCTCGGGAATTGAATTTAAGGCAGACATGACATGATGATCATTTATCACTTCTTATCGTCTACCTACGCATAAAAATTGTTGCAAATCTGTGGAAGGTATTCTCTAGGATCTAAATGTCACTACTCTGGTTTTATACCACTCTGCCCCTCTGTTGTGTACAGTCTTTTTACAAAGGAGTAAGGTGCAAAAGTGTTAACATATTTCTGACGTCGACTGTACAGTTGTGATCAATACAAGCGCCGATAAATAGGCATATTGTGCGGTTGTCGCAGGCAAAACATGTTGATGCTATACATTGATACGAGTAGCGCTAATTAGTAGCGCGACCTTGGAACAGTCGTGTAAGATGTAGGTCAGTTATTGTAATATAGGAACTATTTGTTAATAGTTTATTCCTGCGTTTTTTTAATGATCATTGCTGGAGTGCCTTAGAATGGTTTCATTCAAATCGCTTCACCTATCACGGGCATGTTGAGGGTTTAAGTGGACAGAAATAAATACACTTTCTGTTTTGATTATCCATAGTATTAATACACTAATACAATTAGTATTTTATTACTAGCGACTCGCCCCGGCTTCGCACGGGTAAACCTTAACAAATTATACACCTAAACCTTCCTCAAGAATCGTTTTCGAGTTTATCGCGAACGTACATACACACAAATAGACAGACGCGACGAGGGACTTTGTTTTATAAGATGTAGTGATTATAATTATATTTCCACTTTGCCTGAATTTTCAACTTAGGATTTTTAGGAAAATCATCCCGGCCCAGTTGGACACGACACGGCCCCGTTGCGATTCCCGTAGCTTTCGGCTTTTGCGGTTCGTTAATTTGAATCACTTCCTAGAATTCGATTCCACGCACCGTTCGAGTTTTTTTGGCAAGCGCCATTGGCGAAATGGCAACACGATTATTTGACAAATGGTTGAGTCAGTTTCGTAATTCTTCTCTTTGTGAAAATATTGAACGTTGTTTCACACGATTTAACTTGGCATCCAGCGTATTACTTGTAATTATCGAAACTATCACATCGAATTTAATTTGCCTTTTGATATAGGTATCAGATTTTTATAGCGAGGTCATTAGTAATTAAATTTTGGCAGCCATTCATGTAGATACAGCCCGAAAAATTTTAAATAAAGAACTACTTAATGCAGTACCTACTCGTCTCGTGTAGAAGTAAGTAGTTCCATAAGTTTGCTGTCGTTAAAGGGTGTCGCGATCAGATATCGCGCGAAAATCAACACTCAAACGATTGCCACTGGCCAAATGAAACCACGCACATTCGACATTATATTTCCGCTCCAAATATCCGATAGAAATATCGACACGTTGTCATCGCTTATCGTCCCGATCGTTACGCTCTCTCCACACTCCCTGCCAATTAGTCTGCTCGATGTAACGCTGTCTTTAAACGAAAAACAACTTAAAATCTATAGAACCCCTTACAACTTTACGACCATTTTCGTTTGATATATTTTTCTGGTGTACATTGTAAGTATGGGTTTAAGAAAAATACTGGCTCCTATATTCTTTTACGACAGCATGCCTAACTTTCATTTTTACTGAGCAACGAAAGTCTTTGCATACGAATTGTCTAGAGAGCTATGCAAATTTCGGCTTAATTGCTGGACGTTTAATTCTATATGTGCAGTATCAATTTATGGGTTTATGGGATATATTTTACATTTGGCACTTTAATTATACGTTTGTAAACCATAAGAGATCTCGATTGTGTTTGTTCGGTTCATCATATCCATTGTTCGTGATATCATGATCCATTTCTCGTGAGAGAATTGCATGTCCATAGGTACTTTCAATAAAATGGGGGTTTATAACTTTATCTGGGTCATCTTAATTTCAGCCAAGAGTGGCAAGCTTTATCTAAATTCCGTATATATTGTGAGCCAAGAGCCATGTAGAGCCAAGTTAAAAGCTCATAGTCTCAAACTCATAGGACTCATAATCTCATACCTTAGTTCCGACCTAATTAAAATTACTCTTTACATACTACACTTAAGGAAACTAGATACCACTGCCATCATTCCTGAGAAACTAAAATTTTCCCGATCAAGGAAAATGCTCCAAAATGTTCACGCTCCAGGGAATTGTAACACGGTGTAAATTAGATAATCCCATGAACACTGAGAATCGTTGGCTGCGACCCGAGCGTTCCCGGAACCTTGGCGGGCGACCGGCGACTCAGCGCGCGTTGCCAAGCGACGACGGCATTATGCTGGCAGGAAAAAAAGTCTTTGATCTTTTGAAAATTTTAAGGACATTCAGCGTCGCGCCGAGCTTTTTAATGTCCTTTCGTGCTAGTTTTTTTAGTTACATTTCAGGTAATTAAACCCTTGGAACTTGTTGGAACTTGTTGAGACGCGCGTTGCTAAGCGACGGCATTATGCGGGCAGGAAAAACGAAGTCGTTGCTCTTTTGCAAACTTTAGGCACATTCAGCGTCGCGAGGTCGCAACTGGCTTGGCTTGGCTTGTTAATGTCCTTTCGTGCTAGTTTTAACTTTTTTAGATTCATATCACCGTTAACGGTAACGGTGATGCGTCATTCGGATTATTTTATAACGTTGCGAATGAGCGTATATGAGTCCAGGCCTTTTTTGTAATTTACATTACAAGTTACAACCTTACAACTAACTTCTTCTCAAGGCTCTGATGATGGGATCCTAGAGAAATCAACGAAACTCTTCGACTATCATTACCTAATGCGACTTGGGTATTTATCATAGTAACCCGTGCATTTGCATTCGGAATGTAGTTTAATGCACCAATCTGTGCAGCTGCTGATGACAATAAAATTGGGATTTTAAATTAAATTAAATTAACTTTTCGGTTCTTCTTTAGAAGTTTTTTTATTCCATAATGTTGTTGTTTTCGTTAATTTTAATAGTTTCTTTTTTATTTGCAGGTAAATATTTGCAGTTTTTGTAATGAAAAATGAAGATGTCGGTAAGATAGAATAGCGGAAACTTAACTTACACGTGTTAGCTGAGCTAACATTATTCTAAGGTCAAGTATAAGTTAGCATTTATTGTAAGGTCACGCACGCATCTCGTATTATGTACAGTCAACTGCAATAGTATGTTATACAACGAAGGCCGCAGAGACACGATCTTAGTAGAGCCATAAGAGCCTGTCACATATTTTTGCGGCCTTCGAAGAGTAACATATTATTGCAGGTGGCTGTACCTAACCAAGTTATGACGTTAATTTTACTTCTCAATGGAATTACTCTTTGTTCCTGGATTATTTTCATGTTTTGTTGTAGAGCATACCCGACTTGAATTTCAAAAGATTTTATGAGTCGTTATGGAATGGTTAACTTTAGAACGTCTGTTCGTCACATGCAGACAGTAATTTTAAAACCTTTTGTTAACTTTACATAGGTATGTTATAAACTGAAAATGGATGTCACACACTAAAGAAAAAGTGAGCAAAGCCACAACCTAAAGTCCAAAAAAACAAAACTTAAAATAATTGGATTTGTTCCCTAGTTTTATGTTGTTGTTACTTGTTTTGTTTACTTTAATGGTTCCAAGTTATGTTAAAGTAAATGAATGTTTCTTATACATCTCAAAAAAATAAGACTTATCTAATTTCAAAACAACTAAACAAAATATTATTAAACTAAAACACAACATGTGTATCCATAATCCATACACACACAGGCTTCCTCAAATATCTTAAATTTAAAATGTAGGGTTGCCAACAAAAACATTTCGTAATCAGAAGAATATTAAATATCTGATTATGAAATGTTTTTGCTGGCAACCCTAAAACAATTATAGTGCCATTAAATACCCGACGCGTGAAGAACAAGTTTTAATAAAAACAAAAGGAGATAAAGTCGTAAACTACCGTTACATTACGCAATCAATTTAAGAAGTGCATTCTGCTGTACCGTATCAGGTGAACGAGATGCTCATTTTTTTGTCCGCATAATCCCGAGTTTTGTTCCTGGAATTGATCTTTCGATGTCCTTTAACTAAGTACAGTTTTAATGGATGGCTGAAAAGGAGGAGGAGACATGTTTGCTTTTAGGGTTTCGTACCCAAAGGGTAAAACTGGACCCTATTACTAAGACTCCGCTGTCTGTCTGTCTGTCTGTCTCTCCGTCTGTCTGTCTGTCACCAGGCTGTATCTCATGAACCGTGATAGCTAGGCAGTTGACATTTTCACAAATGATGTATTTGTGTTGCCGCTGTAACAGCAAATAGGTATTAAAAACATAATATAATAAATATTTAAGTGGGCTCCCAATCCCATGCAATAAATGTGATTTGTTTGGCGTTTTTCGCGTAAATGCTACGGAACCCTTCGTGCGCGAGTCCGACTCGCACTTGGCCGGTTTTTCCACATTGATTAATAAATTAGTGTATAATTAGTAATGTTTAGGAGTGCTCTAGTATTAATTTCTAACTGTATAAAATACGGTTTTCGAATGTTTTGACATATTATTGACCGAATGAGCGCGAAGCGTCTTTGTTTTAGCTTGGAAAAAAATTTACCCTCCCATAGAAAATGGGAGCAAATTTTTTTTTCGCGATTTCGGTGTTGGTCACATAGTAAAAGTTGCTCATTATAATCCCAAAACCTCCCTGGCAACGGGAATGTACAAATTTTTTGGCCACCCTGTATATAATTTCTCAACCAATTTTCATGAAATTTTGTGACCAGGTTCGACAATCATAATGTATTTTGTCGATTCTGTTTTAGAAAACTTTTAAAAACGGCAGAACCATGGAAATTCTTTCTTCTAAAGCTCATATCATATCCACTATTAGTTATTTGTTTTAGTGGTTTTTCATAGAATCTACTCACTCTTCAATAGTTCAGTACTTTCCTATTTTCCGGTGAAAATGCTATTTCGCAAAACGTAAACTATTCAAACATGTGTTCATAAAACTGATCATAAATTTTCCACAATTTACATGTAGCCGTGTGATGAATCCGTTCTACTAAGTAGTAGCTATTATGTGTATGTTCCCAGGAACAAGACCTACCGCGAACCTCGTTCGACGTGTTGCCTTCCCTGTCGCACTTATTTACGAATTCACAAGTGCGCCAGAGAGGCAACACGTCGAACGTGTTTCGCGGTAGGCCCTTAGCAACAATATATTAACCCGTCAACACGGTCATGTTTTACAGAACACAGACAGTTCGCATCAGTCGTACCAATATAAAATGACCTAAACATTTTTAAGAGGGATAAGCCAGGAAATTAAATGAAACAAAATATACGGCGCGCAGCGCGAAACTTGCGACGGAAGATATGACCGTTGCGCTAGTTTTTCCCATTATGACAATTATCATGAAATAGTTATTTGTACAACAAGAGATCAAAGTTTGATATTTCTTCGAGTGCTTATTTTGAGTCCCGTGCAAGCGAAAGATTCTATAATAGATTCACGAGCGTAGCGAGTGAATCTAATTTAGAATCTTGAGCGTAGTAAGGGATTCAAAAGCGCACGAGATGTAAATAACTTTGATCTCGTGTAGTACACAAAAATTTTCACCCTAAGCAGTGAGAACATACCTAGAGGGACAGAGATAATAGAACCCAAGTATATCGAACTTGTATTAGACCCCGCATGTTGAAATGACATTTGACTATAAAGATCACTTGAATGACATTTTGTCTCACTCAGTGAGCAAAATGCGATTTTGCTCACTGAGTGAGACAAAATGACTTAGTGAGCAAAATCGCATTTTGCTCACTGTTTTTAAGAAGCAAAGTACCCTTGTTCGAGCTGCTGAGGTGAAAAAATACTTGTGTTTAAAATTTTGCTTGTCACTTTATTATACCTACTATTTCACTGGTAGGGTATGCAGGGTAACGATATACATACAACTGAAAATATTAAAATTAGAAACATGTTTCGTGATTTCTTATTATCGAGCCAACTTTAACCTTTTAAGGTTATGGTTGAGTCTGTGCTTCCAAATGTAATCTAGTTTTCGTGTGAATTTTTTCATGGCATTTGGCCTTAGTTAAAACATGTAAAAATTCATTAAAAAAACTACAATTAGGAACAATCCCCGGAGGTCAAACTTATATCGGGTAACTTTGGGAAGCGATGGGAACAGATCCGGGTTTCACGGAAGGATTCCCGTACTAATTAGACGACCCGACCGAACCGGCGGAACCAGAACAATGCGGGGAAAATAGAAAAATGAAACGTCCTAAGCGTATTTGACTAAATTGAAAAGGTCTATACAATTTCGTTCTGTATAAAATTAAAAACAGGCCTCATCAAAATAATTGGCGTTTACACGAAGATTTCTTTAATAACAAATTAGCGACCCGCCACGGCTATGCACGGGTAAACCTTAACAAATTATACACCTAAACCTTCCTCAAGAATCACTCTATTAATAGGTGAAAACTGCATGAAAATCCATTCAGCAGTTTTTGAGTTTATCGCGAACATACAAACAGACAGACTCCGCGGGGGACTTAGTTTTATAAGATGTGTTGATACTAGCGACCCTTTGCGTCAATCAGCTTGAGGTCCCTTTTTAGAATTCCATAGATGTATTATTGTATAATTTTAATGCTATGTCGCTTACGACATTTCACATTAAAGCGTGGGTGAACATGCCATGAGCGCACTAGACCGTGATTCTGTGCTCTGTTAAAACGGATTTAAAAAGTATAAGCGGGGAAACAGTGGAACGCGCATGGACGAATTCGAAATTCAAATTTAAAATCGCCAGAATCATGCAACGGTTTCAGAAAACAGTGCCTCCGTGTGTCGGTGTTTTGATTCTATTACGATCTATTTTGCTAGCAAGTTGTTTCTGTATCATGTATGTACATCCGAGGTTTTCCGTGAAATTATATACGCCTGTGATATTAGGGAATGGTATCTCCATCTCAATTAAAAGCAATTGTTTTGCACGTATGTAATATGATAATATACATGCTTAATACGATGTATATATTTTTCCATATCCATTGAGGTAACATTTCTCGCTCGTACAGACTCGTGTTAAATTCTGTTCAGTTTTTTTTTATTCATTTAAGAATTTTAAGATGTCATTCACAGTTGTACATACATATTTGGTCCTAAATAAATGTGCCTAAAAGATATCTCCTTAGCGCTCATTGCCTCTATTTATCTTCTTTCCTACGTCATTTTCTGAGCTGAGCTCAACTCATCAAAAAATAATTTAACCACTCAAGTGTGGAACATTTAAGATATCCACGAAACGTTCGTCTCGCAGCCCTGGCGGCCGAGCCAAGGTGACAATCGCTTGCGCTTCGCCATCGAATCGCTTTGTCTCTCTATAACTCTTCCATATTAGTGTGACAGTGACAGTTGCGTTTCGTTCGCTACGAAGCGTTAGCGATTGGCATGTTGTCTACGGGGCCTGAGAAGAAATTCGCACGGCATCATCGAGTTCCATGGTCAGCGGAGCGCGGCGCCCTCATTCTATCGTATTACGTCTGCTACGACAAATGGATGAGTGTGCTGACCAATTCACGTAACTGCCAGCTTTTTTACTAGACCACTATTGGGCAGCCTTCGTTTTCCTTTTGATAGGACTGCTCTTAACGTGAACCCAGAAAAAAACTTTAACATAGACTCACTGACTCACATTTCGTCTGCGTTGCAACAGATTTTTGTCGGATTATCAGACGAATGTGACTGACCAATTTATGTAACTGGCAGCTTTTTTACTAGCTGAGTTATCTCACTGGTGGGCAAAGGCTTCCTGTCTCTCTTTTCCTTCGTCTACTGTTAAGTGAGATTGAGATCGCACGCTTTGCCACCCCCGGTTCTTCTGGTTTGCTGTTGTTACATGAGCATCTGGCAGATGGAAAGAAAGCTTTCGAATCATACCTAATCATTTACATACAATTTGCAATACAATCATTTTACCTTTACAACGCTTGAAAATATTGGTAGCCTTCCAATATTGCCGGTATATCAATATCCAAAAATAGACGCAAATAAAAAAAGCTACACCGCTTTAAATTAGGATATAGGCTAGCAAAAATGATACCACTGGCAGGTTGTAATACGTTTTCCGAACGCTTTTTCAACAAAATTTAATCCATGGTCCCGCTTGATAGGACATAAATTCAGCTTGCGGTGACATTCATTTGTTTCGTACATACCAAAGTCCAAATTAAATTATTATCTGTGAAATTACAGATAATCTGTTGTAAAAATGTCTAAAAATATCTTCAGGGCAAGGGTCTTGGAAAGTGTGTCAAGTACGAATCTGTGTTGCATTTTTTTCGTAATTTGGAACGGATTTAATTATGACACAGAATGTTGACATTTCTTTTGACAAAAATGACAGTTCTGTGCCGGTCCGAATTAGTTTGATTTCGCCAGGTTTGAGGAAAAATATAAATAAACGCGGAGTTATGTGTTGTTACAGGGAGTTAAGTAATAAGATGCTGTTTAATGTTTATTCATTGTTGAGAAAATTACGTTGCATTAACACATTTTCTTCCAAGTGCAAGTTGTGAAAGCATTTGAATGTGTTCGAAAACATTGGCAGAGGGACTACGTATACTTTTAAATATGAGGTTTTACTTCTTAGCCTTGCTTTATACTTTGAATGTTATATTCAGTGTCTTAATTTTTTCATACAATGTTCATAAATTATTTTTAATCTATTTATTTTTTCGTAGTCAAAAGGAATAATAGGAACCTTGGGGCTCATTTATACGATGCGTGAACTCCTATGCGAGTTTCATTACATTGCGGGTGTTGATCGGTCGGTTGAATTGGACGTAACTCACGTAACCAACAGTCCGCAATGTAACTAAAATCGTATGCGAGTTCGTACGCCGTCTAAATCAGCCCTTACTCTTTAGCCTAGTATATTTGGATTTGTAAGTGTCTTGTAAACGTTAATTTTTGTTTGCACGGAATAAATCCTACAACAATAAAGATAAACTAACTCCTAAGATGACAATCGAAAATCATAATAAATATGAACATTATTTTAGAGAGTGGTGTATTTTTTTTTATTTCTGTGCAATTGTTGGCGTTATTGCTCAACGCTAATTACCTAATCCCGGGGAAAAAACGCTCGTTGACCCAATTTCTGCTCCGTCCATTGAATTATTTAGGCGGAGCATTAACAAACTGCGTAAATGCCTTTAATATTCAATGTAAGCCGATAAAACCGAGAGTTACTGGTTACTGGAACCATGACACGTGTCACCGCGGAAAAATAAAGGTTTCACCTAGACAGGAACAGCGTAAAAAATTGCCTAAACAGTGAAAACCTTTCTTCTCTAAGCCGCTAAGATAATGCCGTATGGCCAGGTCAGGACAGCAAAAAGTCAGGACTTTTTGTATTGCATCCATAAGATTACTTAATTCTGAAGTAGTTTGCTAACTTGAGCATGAGCTCCGTGTATTTTCGAGATGAGGAAGCGAGACGCGCGTGAGCCTCGCTGTATGCTAAAAACGAGGTAAGTGGACCTCCCCTTAAGGGGCCCACAGACTACCAGTTCGCCAGACGATATCAGCCTGTCGGTTAAACGCAAAAGGTGACAGTTGCGAACAACTGACAGGCTGATATCGTCCGGCGAACTGATAATCTGTGGGTCCCTTAAAATTCTTTGGAACTCGATGTAGTAGGGCCGCCTGCCACGAACCACTTCGTTCGTTCGTCTATTTACCTCCCCATCGTTCGAATATGCAAGAGTAATAGAGAGACAGATAGCGAAAATTTCGCGCTAGACCCTCAGAGTGTAAACGAGACACGCCTTTTGCCGGGCACCGATTACGACCATAATTTTATAATCCCCGTTCGCGGAAAGCCGTTTATTGATTAAATGTAGGTTAAACGCCATGTGCGGCGGCCGTAAGTGTTCGCAGTATTTCCAGACTGTTTATTTAATGAGAAAAACTGTTTATTTGATCGTAAAAGGTTTTGCGTGTGCGACGTATGTTCGAACTGCGTTTTGGAGTTTGCAGATGAGCTGTTGAAATATGTACAAGTTCTTTTTTTTTTACTTTCAGCAGGCATATCGCCTTATTGTTCGAAAAAGCAATATTGGAGAAAAGGGTTAAAACAATTGACTACTTTCTCCTCTCCTCTACAGGTCGCAATTCTTAACCGATTCTCGTGAAACTTTGTGACCAGATTCTATGACTAAATAGATTTTTTTTGTCAATCCAGTTTAATGGAAATTTTTCAAAAAGCAAAATTGGAAAATGACTTAAAACAATCGACTACTCCCATGACTGAAGTTATCTACGAGTTATCACACGGCAAATACGGTAAACTATTACAACTAGGCGTATGTGCACAGTTGCACACATTATCATCCCTTTTTAGGCTCGATAAAAAATTGCAACGACTTCAGCACGTGCTTAGTCGTTTGACACGCGATTAAACAATCGCAAATCAACCTCCACAACCTCATATCTTTCCTAACCGCATACCTGCAAAATAAACCTCACTGTATTCGAAATAGAGTTTAACTTTGAGTAAACACTGAGCGAGGCATGAGTTTAGGTAAACGTACTGTGTCGTAACAGTGCAAAGGTGTTATTGCTTGCACTGTAGGCAATCACCAAACTACCAGTATAAGATTGATCTCTATTGTCGTACAGTTGGTTCGATTCTCGAGTTCAAAGTTAAACTGGTTTATTTAAGTAGGAATACAGTGAGTCAGCTGACAGGTTGCGTAAGATTGCAACGCACGTGCGGGCTTATCATGAAATGTAAACATTTGTAATTGGCGTATTGCGAACCAGGTGGAGACCTTTGTTGATTTTCTAAGGAACTGCCGATGGAAAGTCGTTTAGGATTTTGCACAAGTGTAGTAGAAGCCATCCTGCAAAACTTACTGTACGATTAATTGTGCAAAAATATCTTAGTACAAAACTCGAGAAACATAATATGTTTCTTGTGTTTTACGAAACATATATATTATTATTTTTGTATGAGTGTGTGTGTGTGTGTGTATTCCTACATCTCACTTTTGACTTTAGTCTCTTTGTTTCCTTTATTTTACGTCTAAACGTAAAATAGGCATGCATACCCATACTTTATTGACCTCATTTAGGAGACAGGGAAAATGAAACAGAATGAAACCCACGCAAGCGCAGCCGCGTGCACAGCTAGTTCAGAAACTTCTACACAAATCAGTCGAGGTTTATAATTATGGTAAGCAGGCAAATTGGTGAGAAAAGGCTCATTGGCTCAAAGGCAATGTACAATAGGTACATGTAGGTAGTGTTTATCCATTTGATATAGATATATAGTGAATTAAAGTATAGTTTCACTGCACACTACATTCTTCAAGAGATTCTCTCACATGATATTCCTCAACAAAGAAGATCTCTCCGACCCAAAAACGCAGACTAAATTGTAACGTCAATTGAAAAAAGACAAATCGTGTTTCTTCGAAGATTCTGACTACGCTTTTCGAGTAACACTGTTTTAAACCACGCCCTGCTTTCCGATTCGCGGAAGCATCGCACAAATATTAATTATTCGCGCTTTTTAATACATGTCTAGTGACACGAACTAACTGTCTTAATTACATGGTATCGCTACATCGAGGACGCAGCCTACATATGTCTCCTCCTCAACGCAACTTTTTAGTTCACTAAACAAAATTTACTGGAGATTGCTCCTTATTACTTAAACTATAAGGAGTCCAGGATAGATACGAGTATTCCCTAACCCTGAGACAACATTAACGTTTTATTTCAATAAACAAATTCTGTTGGATAATAGTCCTAATTATATAAAATAAAACCGGACTCGCGCACCGAGGGTTCCGTACAAATTAAACTTTATTTATTTATTTTTATTTTTACACATTATAGTTTTCAGATTTTTCCCTATATTTCTAACTAGTGTAAGACGATATTACTTGCAAATTTTCACAGCTCTAGGTCAACGGGAAGTACCCTATAAATATAGATTTCCTTGAGTGTTGAAATATACCTTTTTTGCGGCATAATCGGCCGTGTCTTTTTTTACGTTAACTTAGAAGCTTGCTTTTTTCAACATATTGTTTTAATTTCAACTCGATACCTCCACGCGTTCCCGAGATTAAGGGTCTTGATAGACAGGCGGGCGGACGGACAACAAAGTGATCCTATAAGGCAGTGATGGTTCCTAACCTGGGGGTAATTACAATTACCCCCGTGGGGGTAAAACTGGTATTTTACGGGGGTAATAAATAATAAGCTAACCTAATATAACAATACAACAAACGTACACGTTTTATTTTTTATTACCATTGGGAGGAGGGGTAAAATCAGGTTCCCTAGTTAGTCATAGGGGTGACCGGACTGAAAAGGTTAGGAACCACTGCTATAAGGGTTCCGTTTTTTCCTTCTGAGGCACGGAACCCTAAAAACGGCGATTATATGAAGTCGTGCTAAGCGAAGGTTATGCGTTTTCGTGTTGCGGTTTTAATTTTCTTGACCTGGTTTTCTTTGTTAAAATAAACTGTTTGCATAAGATTAATTAGATTTCGTTGTATCTAGATCTACTTGCTTTTCCTCACGTTTTCCCGGAAAATGTAGCTTTATTTTTAACTAAATTATACACGTAAACCTTCCTCAAGAATCACTCTATCCATAGGTGAAAACCGTATGAAAATCCGTTCAGTAGTTTTTGAGTTTATCGCGAACATATGTACATACACACAAACAGATAGACGCGGCGGGGGACTTTGTTTTTAAAGTGTAGTGATTTGACTGACGAAGAAGGGAAAATAATGTTTTTCAGTTGTATCAGGTTACTTTTGAATTCGTGTTTGTTTGGATATGTATAATGGTGGTAAGCTCAGTAGGTACTACGGATAATATATGATCGTATTTGTACCCAGATACTACCCAAATAATCATATATAATAATGGAAAATTTAAACATGCCTACACATAGCAAAAATACAGAATTTACTTGAATCGCATACCATTCAACAAGAAGGTTACCTACTTTACGTGCGGTTACGTACTTATCAATGAAACACACCTAAAATTACGTTTCTGTGAAAATATGTTTGGCTGGAAAATCATAACAATACAGTAAGCGAGGTTGCGGCAAAAATAGGCAAGGCAGAACCCGATTTTAAAACGTTTTCTGTGTAACTCTCAATCTGGTATATCATTGATATTAACCATACATCTCTTTCATGTTTTCCGATTCCTATTGACGAACTAATTATCTCAGGTTCTGCAGAACTATGACGCTTGATATAATTTCATTGTTTTTACCTTTAATTCCGACGTTTCAGCTGAGTTGCACCAGCTGTGGTCACGGGGTAGACCCGTTTGTGTAATTAAATATGTGTACAAAACGCGAGAGTTTAAAGTGTTATATGACGCTTGATTTCAACGCATGGCAAGTAAGTAGGTCTACAATATCAGTACATAATGATATGAAGGATACCAGTACCTAGACTTGGCTCACGAGATAACCGCCATGTGGGATGTTGACTCGACGATAATTGTCCTGACAGTCGATTCAGCGAACGGTCTTAACTATTGTTGGACCTTATGTCTTTGTGATAAGACTGATAAGGTACAAACGTCAGTTAACAGTATGAAGTATGAACGATGGTATTGAAGTGATGGATAAAACGAGCGTACGTAAAGTTTATAAATATTATGAAGCGTTACGATCTGTTGGCGAGTACCGGTGATGAGTAAATTTGACAGTAACTACTGTTTTACTGTATGTACATTTTGTTAGGATTCGTGCTGAAATAATAATACATATGAAATGCGTGATCTAAACTTAAGCTGCTAAAGAATTGTCTTCGCCGATAGAGAAAAATATAGTGAAGTTTTTAAATTTCCATGTGAAAATGTATCGTATCAAAGAAGAACAATAGTAGGTCCTCAATAATTTAGAACTCAGAACCTCATAAAAACATTAAATTAATACAAGAAGTTTTTCAATTTTCACTTCTCACATTCTAATCGTGCGTGTATAACTCCTATTAAAGCTACTTAGCCTTGTCATTCATAGCTAACAGTGAAACTGATTATTAAATTTGAATGTCGTGACTCAACGTGGAATTGGAAGTAAAAATCTACGTCGTCGTATATCTACGGTAATCTTCCACCATTTTTTACGAAGTTTATATTCGCTCTCGTACGAGTAACACCTGTTCCGCTTTGATAATGCCGTAGTAATGAATAATGTTCCAGATATAACCATTCTAAGTTTGTAGTGGTTGAATCTGGCTCATTGTTTACATTTTGTATTTGATCAAAACAATAATTCTTGTTATCGCCGTGCCCACGTTTTCATTGAAACGTCGATTTCATGTTTTTCTCGATTTAAGGAAAAAACACACGTTTTAAGAAAAAGTTTCGTAGTCAAACTTTCGCATACGTAATGCTTGCATAGCCCCATCGCATTCGGTATGAAATAATGGATAGAAGAGACAGGATAATCATATTTAGACTTGAAGGAGACCTTCCGGATAATTTTATGGCTCTAATTTCCTCTAAGTTGGATGGCTTAAGTTTGGATATATATAGGACTCTATAGCCAAGGATATATATAGGACCCTATAGCCATCGACGGCGATGCGGGACCCCGGAAACCCACAAGCACCGCAACTAACATCTACAACAGATGCTGTGGCTGATGGCTCAATAAACATCCAGTCCAAAAAAAACAATGATGACACGGTACATTTCACATCACATATTTTTTCCTGAGTTGAGTGTGGTATATTCCAGTTACCCCGCTGAGTCGGTAGGAACAGTTACCAACCCATCAGCGAGCACTAACAAATTGATAAAAATAGGGTTCTATATACTGATCATGTGCTCCATTTCCTGAAATCCACGTTTAATCGCATGTGTAGACCCTTTGACGTCAGACCGGGACATAAAGTCAGGCATTTCAATGTGTGTTGTGACACGTCGTCGACGGTAAAACAAAACACTGTTGATAAACTTACACGGGAAATAGTAATGAGTTCTAGACGGGGCATTGTTTTACGGTCAAGGGAGCATGTGCCGCGTTTCCATCGCAAATTTCTGCGAGAAATTGTTACCAGACAAAATTCCTGATTTGCGAATTTTTTTCCTGACGCTCATATCTGAAGTAAATTTGAATAATGAACCTTTTTAGGTACATAATAAAAAACAGTCTGTTAATTCACTAAAATCCCTGACATTTTCGAGAGAAATATTTGATAGCCTCTTGGAGAAGAAAAAGAGACAAGAAAGAAAAAAGAAAAGAAAGGAAGAAAGAGGGAAGGAAAGAGTAGTATTTAAATAGTGACTTTTATCACTCTGTACACTGATTTTCTCTTCCGCACCAATGGTAAGTTTCTGTTTGGCCCAATGGTTGACTGGTAGAGAATGCCTTATGGCATTAAGTCCGCCATTTGTACTTTCTTGTATTGTGCAATAAAGGTTAAATAAATAAATACAACTTGCATAATGTTAATCTCATATTTCAGTTCATGTAATATTTATGGTATTTGCATGCTACTGTGGAAACTGTCTTATTCATAGCTGTGCATAAAAGTGCTCAAGATCAATTGTATATCATTTGTTGACTGTGTTCCGCTTGCACGCTTAGTGAATTGGTTGGTAGTAGTAGTAGTAGTAGTAAAATACTTTATTGTACAAAAAGAAACATAAAACATGAAAGAACACACATCATTAGTACAAAGGCGAACTTATCCCTTTCAGGGATCTCTTCCAGTTAACCCTTGAGCAATTGAGGGAGAATTGGAGAACGGTAGACATAAAAGCTGTACTAAACGGCATAAAGATAAAATATTTAATATCCTACAAGATAGGTAAACCTATATCCTACTATAATTATGTATATACAAAGTATGGGATATGAAATATAACAAACATGCAAACAGCTATATATATTTAAAATATATAATACATATAATACATTATATATGATATAATACATATATACTAAAACTACCTAACCGCATACATCTTATAGATTGAAGTTCCGTCAGAAAGCCATAACTTTTTTAAATTCGCCTTTAGCGATGCGACCGATTGACACTTTCGAAGAGAAGACGGTAAGGAATTCCATAATTTGACAGAGTACACAGTAAAAGACTTGTCATAGGATCGGTGTTTGTGTGCCGGGATAGCCAGAGAGAGATCTGCACTGGAACGGAGCCGGTGCCCGCTGCCGTCTGCTAAAAATTTAAATCTCTCCGAGAGATAAGGGGGAGAAGAGGGAGAGAAAAGGACGTTGAAGAGAAGGGAAAGTACATGAATGTCTCTACGACGCCGAATGGGCAGCCATTTGAGTTGGGAGCGGAAAGATGAAATATGATCAAATTTGCGTAAGCCAAAAATGTATCTGATGCAAACATTTTGCAAACGCTCAAGCTTGTCAAGTAGTTCCTCCGTGAGATCCAGAACAGCAGTGTCCGCATAATCAAGAAGGGGAAGGTTGGTCTTGGTGCCACGAATAAAAAAGTTTTAGAAATATGACTATGGTCTTTTTTGGGTTCAGGACAGTTTTGGGACAGGATGTCGGTCATGTTTCTTTAGAATTTTTCAGTTTCTTTTTCACTAAGGAACTGAAATAGTAACCCACTGACCCGGTCTTTATAAGTACTGAACCGGCTTCATCGACATACAGACATCTATATTGTTTTACATTTATTTTTATTTACATGCGGTAATACGGTTGTTACGACATTTACATTTAAAAGGTGACATGCACCTTTGAACATTTTGGCAGATATACCTCTTTTAATGCATACCAACATGAAAGAACATTGATAGACCTTATGATATTGAAATACGGTCGATATTGGCGGATTTTTAAAATAAATGATGTCAACTTGACCTGAAGACGTCATGTACCGGGAACGGAGACGGTTCCTCGAATCGTCTTTCGATACGGTGTTTACGGGTAATTAGTGCTGTGACGGGAAGATGACAATTTTTTGGCAAAAACTTGATCCGGTGACAACCTATCAACCTAATTGCTGCAAATATTGGAGAAAATAGTGAAAATACATTACCTACTTCAAAATACTACATATTACGAAAAAGTATTGAAAAAGGGCCCTTTGAAGATGTAGTTAGATAAGAAAACCTTATTACCTTAATTTATGAGTAGTTATTAGTGTCAACAACTAAGTGCCTCCTATAAAATTTATTGATTAGGTATTTCGGAAATGTCCACATTGTCCACTTATATATAATGGCGCTATTCTGAAATATGTATTGTTAAATCTAAAGAAGTCATTGATAATGATGATAGTAACGATTCGCAATTTCAAATTTGTGTTTGTTAGAAAAATACTAAATAGATACTACTACTACTAATAGATACTAAATAAATAATACAGAGGTTTAATGATGAATAAGGGGGTAAGACTGTCAAGTAAACACATTGTTGTATGTACGTTTAAGCAATTAAGTCCTGTTTATTTACAATTAGGTTGTTAAATTTCTGTAAAATTTCATAAAACCATGACATAACACTTAAAATTTTGATATATTTTCTCTGCAACAATAAAATTATGTTGTACATATCATTTTATACTATATATTTTACACATCATCACACTAAAGCCACGGAGTAGTCATTGAGGCGGATTCTGTTTTCGCATTTGATATGGTTTTGATCTCATATTGACGACGACTTTGATGCTGGATCAATCAGCATGCCTGAGTCTATGTGCCCAACTCCCCACGAAGTACGAAGGAGTTGTCTCATGGCATCTCGCTCGCTCACTCGTGCACTTATTCCTCCTCCTCCTTAAGTCGTTCCCTCACTGCTGAGGATCGTGGCTTCGACGGAAACGTTGCAATAGGCTTCTCCATTTATTGCGGTCTTCAGCTTGATGGAGAGCCTGTGACATCGGCATCTGCAGTTCTTTGGAGACCTGGTCTGACCATCGTGTGGGACTGGGTCCTCTTGGTCGCCTACCATCAACCTTGCCGGTTATAATAAGTTTTTCCAGATTATCAGTACTCCGATGTGTTATGTGGCCAAAGTACTGAAGTATCCGGTGAAGACATGTTGTATTAGAGAGGCGCTGTTGTGTGTCTAGCTTATTAGTGCACGTGAAATGCCTGGCGTCACCACTCAAGGTCCTATCAAAATAAGATTGATACCTTATCAAATTGTTAGGCAGAATGGGCCTCTTACGTTGGGTCATTGCCAAAGTCGGCGCTTCTCCGAACCGGAATTCGGGACGATTTTTTACCCATTTACTTTGACAAGTTGTCTCGACAATTATCTTCCGATTTTCTTCATTAACATTGATACGGAGAATTTTATTGAGACTTTTAGTTTTAAATATATTAGGAAATTAGGGACATGTAAACGTGACTTGATTTTTTTTCCGCAAAAATGGATGATCTTTTTGGACTTTAAGTACACTAATAGGTAACTTAAAATAAAGTTTCATTTGACAGCTGACAGGTTACATGAATACTTATTGTAGGTAAAAAAAGATGGAAATAATTCTTTACAGATGTAAAGTATTAATATTGAATGACTGCCCTGGTCGTTTTCCCTATATCAATTATATTCATGACCTTGCATTTTAATCATCCAATTTTCCGGAACACCACCAACCGTCCGGAAAAAAGGAGAATAAATGGTCACATAAACCTGAAAACAAGCCCCTGCTACTTGGCGCAAGTGCCATAAAAATGATCTAGCGTACCGCCTCCGTTTACTTTTACCAATATAATCCTGCACTTCAGTTTACTTCTTATACGTGGTAGTAAAGGTTATAATCGATTGTTTTGTAAATTCCACTTAGCTTGAGATGACAAAAATACTCGTGCAACTCAATTTGCACTTAAAATAGGGGAACATTTAGACTTATTAATTTTAAAATGTCTGTAAACTGTTTTCAAATTGTTTATACAAACTACAAGTTTTCACTAGGAAAAATTTATCAGAGTCCTGTACAAAAATATATTGATTTAAACCAGCGGTCGGCAACCTTTTAGCAGCCAAGGGCCACATAGTAGTTAACGAAGTGGACGCGGGCCGCACTTTGTTAATATTTATGACTTTATCAGACATTTTCATTTGTCAATATTACACACAAAATAGCCAGGGAGGCTCGCGGGCCGCAAGTGAGAGGTTCGCGGGCCGCTGGTTGCCGACCGCTGATTTAAACTAACACGATCTTCAATTTTAGTACTTCACTTTCTTCACAGGCATTTAAGTACTTTCTTTATTTTCCGTGACTGTTTTACGTTTACTCTACGAAAATGGTCTAAATCCGGGATTGGTACAATATTTACCGGTACCAATGCAAAATACGATAGATTTCAATCTTTAAATAAGAAAATTAAAATGAAGTTCTGAATTAAATTAACAAAAAGTCGTCTTTACCTGTACCTGATACTGATTTAAATTACGCTTCTCTTACGTCAATTCCGCGTACGCGCAGCTCAGGTACGTTTTTATATGTTAACAAGTTCAATCTATTTAGATCTTTACTCGGAAGTATGGTTTATATAAAGTGACCTCAATATACTGCGTGTTAGATCGTTAAACCGGTTGTTACATTAAACGTTGTGCTAAAACTATATATTTTCTGCTAAACCTACTTGAGTTTACGTCAAAACTATCATGACAAGTTGGAATGCGAATAATTAATACATTCTTTTGATGTAATGTATGTAATATTTATTTATTAAG
Source organism: Cydia splendana (assembly GCF_910591565.1). Lineage (NCBI taxonomy): Eukaryota > Metazoa > Arthropoda > Insecta > Lepidoptera > Tortricidae > Cydia > Cydia splendana. Next base: position 7,012,545 of record NC_085981.1, on the reverse strand, counting down.
GGTAACATTGTGCTAAACTCATGGAAATCTTTTACAAACATCTGTAACAAGTAAATCAAAACATGTATGTTAGGGCTATTAAAATAAATATTTAAGTAGCATCAAACAGAATCGTTTGAAAACAACAATATATCCAGATGGATCGGGTCTCTCGCACATCATTAATTGTCTTAAATATAGGAATGGGAAATATGTAAGCAAACTGTATTGTTTCAAATATTTGTAGATAAACAGTCGGAATGAGAAAAATTTGTAAGGTCAGTTATATTTGTCTAACATTAATAATACGAGTCACTACGCCAAAGGGCGTTGAATATAATTTTACGATTTCCGAGCCTTTTCAGTGCCACCGTTTAGGTCACGATTCACGACATTTTGTTGGACAGTTTATCTTGCGACATTTCCTTTTCTTATTTTTATATTTATAACTTTAGCCTTAGTTCCTTTTTTGTGCTGTGTTAGTACGTTTTCGACGTTTTAGTATTGCTTAACTTGAAATAGTTCTAGTTATGGTTTTAGAAACAAACCATACCAACATTTTCTTACTTCGTTAGCCATTTTTGCATTACTTTAATATAATTTCAAGAGTGTCGTGTTTTCTACCCATCACCATCTTAGTTAGTACAACATTTTATTAAAATTTAACCTCGTTATCAGTACCTGTTTCAAGTAAACCAATATTAAGGTTATTTGTTATGATTATGACATTGTGAATTTTCAGTGGAGTTAAACAACACACCACACTTAGTTTATGAAAGTGAAAAATAATTGTAGAGTTCAATATTCCGTCTGACAATGACAAACTGTATGCACTTGAAATATGTCATAGTTAGGTATATATAAATAACTTTGAACTGGATTAGTTCTGCAGAATTTTTACTCTATTATTAATTGAAATGCGCAAATTGGGACATTTGTCACGAATTTTAAATCATAAGTAAGAAATTAGATTGTAAATATTCTGTACTCATCTTACCTATTCAGAAAAGTTGTGAGTACTTATAAGAAAGATCTCTCCATCCTCTGTTACAACACATTTCTTTGACTGGTATTAGGACGAGTTAGTTCGAAGAGATTGTGTTGCTTTGCCTTCTCCATCATCCACCAATTGTATGGTGCTATTGTCGACAGTTTCTAACTTAATCTTTGTTTTTTCCAGGTCATAGACTTCGGAAGCTCCTGTTACGAGCACCAGCGTGTGTACACGTATATCCAGTCCAGGTTTTACCGGGCGCCCGAGGTGATGATGGGCGCGAGGTACGGCATGCCCATCGACATGTGGTCGCTGGGCTGCATACTGGCGGAGCTGCTTACAGGTGAATATGTGTATTATTTCCTTAGGTTTAAAGCTCAAAATCCTTTATTGTAGCATGATATTTAGTAAAGTTTATTTATTGTGGGCTCTGATCAGTACCAGCTCGAAAGAAGGGCTTGTGGCTCCTTATAATAGGGTATTATACTGTATTTAAAATAAATTATTTTACACCATGCATGAAATAAAGCACCAGATAATTATTTAAAAAACACAGATAGAAGTTATTTTTAAACACAAGTTCTATTTAATCAATCGGGTACAAATATAAAAAGTAGGTGAGTTGGCCGTGACGTCACGATGTAATGTTTCATATAAATTCCATATTAGCAAATGGCTGCTATTTAACTGATCACCAGATTTAGTAAAATTTAATACCAAAAAAATCTATTTTACCACCCTAAAATAATGAATGATCACCAAAATTATAACACCATTTTAATGTGAAATGATTACCAATTTTATTACACTTTACTATCCTTTTAAAGGAAATGACACCAAACTAATCATTATTAACCCAAAAATACTAAATGATTACCAAATTTCAAACCCCATTTTAATGTGAAATGATAACCAAATTTTTACATCTTGCTATCCTATTAAAGAAAATGACACCAAAATAATCATTGTAAACCCAAAAATAGTAAATGACCACCAAAATTAGAACTCCATTTTAATGTAAAATTATAACCAAATGTTTAAATCTTGATATCATATTAAAGCAAATGACTCCAAAATAATCATTGTAAACCCAAAAATTGTAAATGACCACCAAAATTGTAACCACATTTTAATTAAAAATGTGCAAATATTTAATATAATTACCGTTATCCTATTAAATTAATTAATCCACTTCGTCACCTTTTTCTAGTAGCATTTTATTTCTGTAACAGTCGCAGTTCTAACCTAACCTAACCCACTTTTCTAGTAGCATTTCGTTTCTGTAAGGGTCGCAGTTCAAACCTAACCTAACCTAACTCACTTTTCTAGTAGCATTTCTTTTCTGCAAGGGTCGCAGTTCAAACCTAACCTAACCCACTTTTCTAGTAGCATTTCTTTTCTGCAAGGTTCGCAGTTCAAACCTAACCTAACCCACTATTCTAGTAGCATTTCGTTTCTGTATGGGTCGCAGTTCAAACCTAACCTAACCCACTTCTCTAGTAGCATTTTTTTTCTGTAAGGGTCGCAGTTCAAACCTAACCTAACCCACTTTTCTAGTAGCATTTCTTTTTTGTAAGGGTTGCAGTTCAAACCTAACCTAACCCACTTTTCTAGTAGCATTTCTTTTTTGTAAGGGTTGCAGTTCAAACCAAACCTAACCCACTTTTCTAGTAGCATTTCTTTTCTGCAAGGGTCGCAGTTCAAACCTAACCTAACCCACTTTTCTAGTAGCATTTCTTTTCTGTAAGGGTCGCAGTTCAAACCTAACCTATCCCACTTTTCTAGTAGCATTTCTTCTCTGTAAGGGTCGCAGTTCAAACCTAACCTAACCCACTTTTCTTTTCTGTAAGGGTCGCAGTTCAAACCTAACCTAACCCATTTTTCTAGTAGCATTTGGTTTCTGTAAGGGTCGCAGTTCAAACCTAACGTAACCCACTTTTCTAGTAGCATTTCGTATATGTATGGGTAGCAGTTGAAACTTAACCTAGCCCACTTTTTAGTAGCATTTCGGTTCTGTGAGGATCGCAGTTCTAACCTAACCTAACCCACTTTTATAGTAGCATTTCGTTTCTGTAAAGGTCGCAGTTCAAACCTAACCTAACCTACTTTTCTAGTACCATTTCGTTTCTGTAAGGGTCGCAGTGCTAACCTAACCCACTTAACTGATAGCAGTTTGACTTACTTTTCTAGTAGCATAACGAAATGCTACTAGGAAAGTAGATTAGGTAAGGTAGGTATGCGGTGCGGGGTACGGGGGGTTGAGCGGGAGGGGCTAGTAATTTTGGCATCAGTTTACTTTATTTGGTAATATGTATAAATTTTTTGGTAATCATAGTGGTTTATTTAGGTGAAAATATCGCATTAATTTGGTCTTCAAGATTTGGTGATCATTAATGATTTTTGGTGATCATTCAATATATTTGGTATTTGAATACAATTTGAAGTGCAGTCGTAATTAAAATGGTGGTACTTTTGTATTTTTAGGCCTTATTTTTTTGGTGTTCAGTAATTTTTTTTGGTAAGCATGATTTTTTTATTTAGGGTACCAAAGTATTTTTTGGTGGTCATTATATTTGTAGCCTTAGCAAATCGTTTTGACAGTTCTAAAAAAGTAACTGATTTGACTAGTGGGAAAATACCCTATTGGTAACGAATTCGCGATCCATAGTCATCAGGGATTTGAGGGAACGACAAAGCAGAGAAGAGAATCACTTGATCAGATTATCATCTCATATTTCAACATTATTCCAACTCGATTAGTGTCTAATTTTGATTACTGTTTAGTTTTTTTTGTTGGTTTTTAATATAAGGAGAAATTTTAAACACTGCTGTATCTTTCTGATGCCGCTAAATCAAGAACTTGTATTAGGTATTTTGTGAACCTCATTTTCAGGACTGATGGAGTCTACAAATCCATGGAATTCCTCATAAATGATTTGCACTCGAATAGAGATTTCATAATTTTTTCATAAAGCATCATTAAGCGATTGCTATGAATTATTAATTTAGCGGTTATTGGTTTGTGTCCGAAGCGCAATAGACACAGCGTCGCACAGACGGAGTTAAGAGCGCTATTACATTTCGGCGTTGAGCGAGTTTAGGTATTTTACGCGCTGCGGCAGGCCGTGCGAGCTCAGTACGCCGATCCCTTCTACCACACTCGCACTACAATGATGGATTAAACATTCTTGATCCTTCGCGAAGCATATTGAAATCAACCATAACAACACTAACTGTACTTAACTTTTAAAGTTCTAAAACTGTTATTTGGTAAGTACGAAAATACTAAATGCAGTGCAAATGTACATAGGGGCTGTTCATAAATTACGTCATCTATTTTTGACGATTTTTGACCCCCCCCACCCCTCAAATCATCCAAAAATCAAGCTTCGGATGAATCTGTTTCCTCCTACGTCATGTTACCATCATCCGATGTCCAGACCCCCCCCCCCCCCACTCCTCCCATTTGAAACGACGTAATTTATGAATAGCCCCATACTCGTACTTATGAAGGTATATTACTCGAAAGAAATTATAGGTACCTACTCGCTTATTTATGTTTTATGTTTCGTCATTGCATTTGGTACCTATAGGTTGTAAAGTTTGTATCAACGAGGGTTTAAAAACGAACTGGTACTGAGGATCTGATGATGATTAAGGTGGTCACGGATACCAATCAACCATGTAGTAACATGATTAGGGTCTTTTGATTAGTCTCAACAAGATCTTTGACACTGAAGATACACAGAGTCTGATGATGGAGCTGGAAGGTGGTCACCGGTACCAATCAACCATGCAACTAAACCACTTCGTGTTTAGGCTCGTTTTATTCGTTTCAACAAGATCTTTGACACAAGATAGCACTCAGGGTCTGATGTTGGAGCCGGAAGGTGGTCACCGGTACCAATCAACCATGCAACTAAACCATTTCGCGTTTAGGCACGTTTTATTCATCTCAACAAGATCTTTGACACAAGGTAGTACTTAGGGTCTGATGATGGAGCGCGAAGGTGGCGACGGGTACCTGTCAATCATCATCAGCTCCATCATCAGACCCTGAGTAGTATCTTGTCTCAAACATCTTATTGCGAGGAATCAAACGAGCCCAAACACGAAGTGGTTCAGTTACATGGTAGACTGGTACCCGTGGCCACAGTCCAGCTCCATCATCAGACCCTGAGTACTAACTTGTGTCAAAGATTTTGTTGCGACGAATCGAACGAAGCCAAACACGAAGTGGTTTAGTTGCATGGTTGATTGGTACCGGTCACCACCTTCCGGATCCATCATCAGACCCTCAGTACTACCTTGTGTCAAAGATCTTGTTACGACAAATCAAACGAGCCCAAACACGAAGTGGTTCAGTTACATGGTAGACTGGTACCCGTGGCCACCTTCCAGCTCCATCATCAGATCCTGAGTACTATCTTGTGTCTAAGGTCTTGTTGAGACGAATCAAACGAGCCTAAACACGAAGTGGTTTAGTTGCATGGTTGATTGGTACCGGTGACCACCTTCCGGCTCCAACATCAGACCCTGAGTACTATCTTGTGTCAAAGATCTTATAGAAACGAATAAAACGAGCCTAAACACGAAGTGGTTTAGTGGCATGGTTGATTGGTACCGGTGACCACCTGCCGGCTCCATCATCAGACCCTGAGTACTATCTTGTGTCAAAGATCTTGTTGAGACGAATCAAACGAGCCTAAACACGAAGTGGTTTAGTTGCATGGTTGATTGGTACCGGTGACCACCTTCCGGCTCCATCATCAGACCCTGAGTATTATCTTGTGCCAAAGATCTTGTTGAGACGAATCAAACGAGCCCAAACACGAAGTGGTTTAGTTGCATGGTTGATTGGTACCGGTGACCACCTTCCGGCTCCATCATCAGACCCTGAGTACTATCTTAAGTCAAAGATCTTGTTGAGACGAATAAAACGAGCCTAAACACGAAGTGGTTTAGTTGCATTGTTGATTGGTACTGGTGACCACCTTCCGGCTCCATCATCAGACCCTGAGTACTATCTTAAGTCAAAGATCTTGTTGAGCCGAATCAAACGAGCCCAAACACGAAGTGGTTTAGTTGCATGGTTGATTGGTACTGGTGACCACCTTCCGGCTCCATCATCAGACCCTGAGTACTATCTTGTGTCAAAGATCTTATAGAAACGAATAAAACGAGCCTAAACACGAAGTGGTTTAGTGGCATGGTTGATTGGTACCGGTGACCACCTGCCGGCTCCATCATCAGACCCTGAGTACTATCTTGTGTCAAAGATCTTGTTGAGACGAATCAAACGAGCCTAAACACGAAGTGGTTTAGTTGCATGGTTGATTGGTACCGGTGACCACCTTCCGGCTCCATCATCAGACCCTGAGTATTATCTTGTGCCAAAGATCTTGTTGAGACGAATCAAACGAGCCCAAACACGAAGTGGTTTAGTTGCATGGTTGATTGGTACCGGTGACCACCTTCCGGCTCCATCATCAGACCCTGAGTACTATCTTGTGTCAAAGATCTTGTTGAGACGAATAAAACGAGCCTAAACACGAAGTGGTTTAGTTGCATTGTTGATTGGTACTGGTGACCACCTTCCGGCTCCATCATCAGACCCTGAGTACTATCTTAAGTCAAAGATCTTGTTGAGCCGAATCAAACGAGCCCAAACACGAAGTGGTTTAGTTGCATGGTTGATTGGTACCGGTGACCACCTTCCGGCTCCATCATCAGACCCTGAGTACTATCTTGTGTCAAAGATCTTGTTGAGATGAATAAAACGAGCCTAAACACGAAGTGGTTTAGTTGCATGGTTGATTGGTACCGGTGACCACCTTCCGGCTCCATCATCAGACCCTGAGTACTATCTTGAGTCAAATAAATACATATAGAATGTCAGGTCGTTTCAAATATTTTTAATCCTGTCCGGTAGTTTATTAAACTGTACCATTATAATTATAATACTATAAAAACAGTGCTAGGATCAAAGTCTCTCGTTGCGGTTTACACGCACACAGTATAGCGTTTTACACGGCGCCCGCCGCACACAATGATAAAAAACCTCGTCGTCGCCGTTGAAAATGTGCGGAGCCGACCGACACACGTCCTGCCTCTACAAGCTCTGCCGCGGCACTGAGCTGGCGCAGCGCGCGTCATCGGTAATATAGAGTAGTTTTCAAAAAATTGCCAAAAAATTATAGTAGAATTTCATAAACACTAATGTATACCAACAGTATAAGCAAACGTTGCAGATTGCTTGAGTATGAAAATGACTTCGATATTAAGTAGATTTTCGTAGGAATTGACACTTGTTTCGGAGAGAAAATCGAGTTCGTTTTACTTTGATTTTCTCTTTCTCAAAGGTATGTAGGAAAAATATAGTTTGATATGCCTAAAGTACAGGGTATTAGCAATACAAAATAGCCAGGTTTAGCAGAGTAAAATTCTCAACATTTCCAAATAAGAGCTCGCCATTCAGTGCTTCACGGGGTTTTTCGGAAACGACCATCAGAAAAAAAATCATTACTAATTTAATAAGTCCTTTTTCTAATATTTACAACGATATTTATAAAGATAAGAAGACGCTTTTACTGGAACAAGTACTCATTGTTTCTAATAATGAGCGCAAAGTCCTGAATTTCGTCGACTAGTATCATCAATTTTGCATTATTTCGACTTTTCTTGTAAGAGCGCTCTTAATGGGCCGTCATTATACATTTTTATCGAATGACTGCACTGGAATCGATACTATATGCCCCATTTCACTGCTGTAGAATCGATCAGCTGACACAAACATACCGATTAAAATCGGAATTCAGCGCTTTCACAATCGATATCACGAACGTTCATTAACAATTAGTATTCTTCCATTTTATAGTTCGGCAAGAGCTACGTGGGCCATACTGAAAGTTTCTGGATTCTGATAAATGAGATGACTTATTATCCTTATGACATATTTATTGTTTTTCGAAGTATATACCCTCACTATTTACACACTTTTGCATTCGCTGGAAGCGTTGTGAAAAGCAGCAGGTCCAGTCTTACTCAGGGACCTCTTCGATGGCTTCGTGGAAAGCATTCACTGCCACTTCCGGGCTTGTAAATCGTAAACCTCCGAGTTTAGGTATCTTTAATTTTTGGAAATAAAAAGAAAGCACATGGTGCGAGATCGGGGCTATATGGCGGATGAGTCATTAATTCCACATTTGAGACCTTCAAATACGCATTCGTTGCCTTGGCGGAATGTGCCGACGCGTTGTCGTGGTGGAGGACTATTCTGCTACGGGGACGCTTTTCACGAACTTTGTCAAACACTCTGGGCAAGCACGTGTTTACATACCAATCTACAGTTACTGTCTTTTGATTTTCAAGCGGAAGAGTGGTGTAATGCCCTGATTTGCCGAAAAAAGAAGCAACCATTTTCTTACCAGTGCTTCGACTTTTATAACTTTCGTCGGCAAGTCTTCAAAAGGAAAGACCCACTCCGCCGATTGACTTTTCCTTTCTGGTTCAAAACAGTAAACCCAGGTTTAGTCACCTGTCACGATATTATACACAGCCGTTGATTGTCCGCCGTCGAATTTTTTTATCATTTTACGGCACCACTCTACACGCAGTCGTTTCTGGTCTTCCGTCAAATCGTGCGGTATCCATTACGTACAAAGTTTCCGAACCTTAAGTTGCAAATGCAGTATCTTTTGCACCTGACTCATTCCAATGCCTAAGGTAGTACGAATTTGCTGGCAGGTAATTTTTTTGTCAGTTTCAATTAGTTGTCGTACAGTATCAATATTACAATCGGTAACCGCTGTCGCCGGCCGGCCTTCACGTTCATCGTCATGGAGATGGTCACGTCCTCGTCTAAACTCACTAAACCACGAATAATCAGAGCTACGAGATGGGGCTTCGTCGCCAAATGCTAATTGAAGACAACCTTCTTCGAAACAAACCAACAAACCAAACCAAACCACATCGAAAATCGTAAAAAATCATGCTTCGAAAATTTTCACGACTTAAATTCATTGCAACAACGACACACAAATTTCAACCCAACGTCACGATGAAAAAACAAATGACAGTCTCACAAATTAAAAAGTAATATACTGCCAGAGAGTCCCTTTTTCAAACCCTATAATTGTTTTTTAATTTTCGTTTTCTAAGTGGCCAGATCCAGGAATTATCAGTATGCCCTAAGTATATGCTATGCTAGTGTTAAAATTATAATTCCATAAAAAGGGATGAGTAATTTCATGTGGGGTCAGAATTCTCCTGGCACAATTGGTTCTCTAGACTCCATTTTACAAATTTAGTACTTTAAAACATCAAAGTTGATTTAGCAAGCAGTATGCACCGAAATAAGATTGTTTTAGGAGCTATATATAATTCGGGCGCCGAAACTTCACTCAGAATATCAATAGCCGTAATGTTTACGAACGCCAAACTTTATGTATTTGCAAATGCATTATTTTTAGACACTCTTCAGTTATTCTAAATATTTGTGTTCATTTTGCAAAGAGAGATAATAAAGTTGCTAAGTCCACTCAACGTTTGTTTTGAAGTTTGTCTTAAAGCTTCTCTCAAATTGATAAACTTAGTAAACACGTGCCCGAGGTAGTTTAATAGCCGAAACAGATGACGTTGGCGCTGCACCATATGTTTTCTGGTCACTGAATTGTCAAACCTCAAATTTTGACAACCAAAGTTACCGCAAAATGTGCGGAGCCGTAGTAGTAGAATGTATTGGCTTCGAAAATCTTCTAAGAACGAACCTTCACGATTTATTGGTTAATTAAATACTTGAATTTTTCCAGGGTTCCCTCTGCTCCCCGGCGAGGATGAGGCGGACCAGATGGCCTGCATCATCGAGCTGCTGGGCATGCCGCCGCAGAAGCTCATCGAGCAGGGCAAGAGGTCCAAGAACTTCATCAGCAGCAAGGGACTGCCGCGGTATTGCACCGCCAATACAATGTCGGACGGTTCCACGGTGCTCGTCGGAGGTACGTTACTATTACTAGTTATTTTTCATTTTCACATGCAACAGATGAACTTGCAATGTATATATTATTATATGTGTTTATTGCCTAGATATTATGCAATATCTATGAAAACGAATAAAGTTCGATGGAAACAAGTTAGAGTAGATACTATCCAAAAAGACGTGAATGATTGAGATCTTCAGTAATTAAGGAATAATTACGAATATAAGTATGTAAAACTGTCAAACGTTCTCTGCCATTAAAATATTTAGGTATATTAAATCACAGCAAGAGTTTTTCATTGAAGAAAACATTTCCACGTGTGGTGACTGATTAAGTACTTAGGTACAATACAATACAAATACTCTTTATTGCACACCACATTACAGAAAACAATACAAATAATACAGGAAGAAGAGGTTAAACAACAGGCGGTCTTATCGCTAAAAAGCGATCTCTTCCAGACAACCCCTTACAGGGATAAGTTCGCCTTTGTACCTTTATTTCTGTAAATATTATGTAAACCTGTGTTGTGTACAATAAAGTGATTACTACTACTACTACAACCTTTAGGTAGCGGAAATTAATAAATTATTAGGTACATTGATATTTTAATTGTTGTCCAAATGTTTCACGGTTCGCGGAGGTTTCACATATCTTCTTCATTTCTGATTCGTTTATATTTCTATTAATTCTGTTTATATGTCGGAAACTTATGTTGCTGACGAAATGTACCTTCCCATACTATCGTGCATTTTTCGTAATTATATCCTATCACTACAGGAATTGTTTTCGCTTAAGCGATAATTAATTATCGGTAAATGTTTGATTAGATGCTTAGGCAAATAGTTTATGAAGTTTAGATAAATTAATTACCCACGGCTCATAGCTGGCTTAAAGTCCATTAAAGACGGATTGGCTGTGAATTTTGCAGCACCGAGTGTAGATTTTGATGACGGCAATCGCGTCAGTATTGGCGCATACATTCCCAAGCTTTACCTCGCCCACGCAACTTTCCCGTGTTTACAAAACAAGCCATTGATTACAATGATTGCACACACAGGAATTTAAACCCGGCTGCGCGACTTTGCCAAAATTATGACACTATCAAACCCTCGAGTGACTCAGTCCTGTTCTCTCCAAGATTTATGCTACACCACCAGACATCTCTGACGGTGCGTTGACTAACTGAAACATAACATACTTACTAACGTCTCAAAATAAGTGTCTACGTATTCGAAGTTCTCTGTAACCTTTACACGCCTTTTTTCCCAAATGATATGCATGCGTGATTCAGAAATGCCTAACCCACTCGGGATTTGGGACTATTCGTAATAGGTGCATTTTAATGTGGGAAGTCTCATCTTAAAATGTCACGCCTCTTAAAAAAACGTGTGCTTTTTTTACATATAATTGATATGACATAGTAAGAGTTATTTTACCGTTACTTCCAAACAATATTGTTAAGGACTGTTGTTCAACAAATACAAAATAAGAATTATTTATGTGAGCAGTAGCAATTTTTACAATTAGTTTAGAATATAAGTTTCTGCCAAAAAAATAGACTTAATATCCTATCTTTGTCCTTCCCCGGGCTTCCGTCTAATTCCATACCAAATCTCATATAAAACGGATCAGCGGCTTACGCTTGAATAGGTAACAAACAGACAGTCAGACAGACATAGACAGAGTTACATTAGTATCATAATGCGAATACTCGTTGTTCGTCGCGATACACAGTGATTTAAACAATTAATGTTTATTATGACGTCACTATTAGATACTGGTCTTTTGATTAAATGCCAAATTGCACCTATAACTTCTATATATCAGCTTAACTATAGCAATATCATAAATTGTGTTAGTCAACAGTGATTTCAGCAGTCACTGCCCTGAAATATAAAAAAAACGTTACACATCATGACGTTAACCCTGAAGTGACTAACCAGAAACGAGTTAATCAGATAGAATAGACTAACTATATATACGTCTATGACACGTTGACAGTCTGGTGGTTTTGGTAAAAAGCCAAAAGTTGCCCTAACACTTGACGGTTTAATTTAGTGTCCGATTTCGTTTCTGGCCCGTTTTATGTGCCATAAAAACGTTGCATTAAAATGTGTTTTCATTTTAAATATTTTTCTTGGTAAAAAGTTTTTACCTTGACATGGATGGATTGTATAATAAACTGTTATTCTGGCAACTGAATTGCATAATTTCAGTTTGTGACGTCAATAGTTAATTTAAACATTTGTCAAACTTTAACGTTTATCTTTTGACAGTTAAATAGCTGCTCAATATCAACCTAATGTTGTAAAAAATAATATTTTTGGCTCAGATTATCCGATGTAATACTGTTGACGTGATAACGTCTTATAAATCGATGCACACCGGTAGCATGCACGAAAAAGTGTCACGTTGTGGACGGATCTCCATGGCAACGTTGTGGACAGATTTCCATGGTAACGTTACGTAATGTAATGGTAATGTTTTCTTATGACGTTATCACGCAAAATTATCGTCCGTAAACCGACTTTACAGACAACCATATTTTTTTGTGTTTCTGGGTGCATACATTTATGATTTTTTAAATAACCAATTGGCTTGCTGATATGTCAAAACGAGTAAAGTTAGTTCAATATTGTCATGTACCTTATATCTTATCCTACATAATTGTGACGTGTCCCAGGTTGAGAGAACATAACAAGCGTATGTGAAACATAAGACGTGGAACATCAGATTAACAAATAGGCAGCTAAATGTATTTGTACACTACAATTCAATTCAATTCAATTATTTATTTAATTCAAGATAACAGAGATCCCATTGTGTTAGTATTACATATTATAAGGCTTAAAAACTATATTAATACTTAAAACCCTGGTTCTACGCAGTAATGAGGCCGCTTTCTTGCACCAGGCGTGACTCACTCCGCGATTTCGTCGCTTTGCAACAGGTAGCTAAAAGTACATCCGTTCCACACCAATTTTGGTGGCTAGCCATATAAGCCGCGCGTGGCGCTGTCGCCACCTAGCGGCCATATCTGTCCTGATCGTAACAGACGCGTTTTGTTTAGAGAGTGAGTCTTCTGTACCTAGTACTATTATTTATTCTGTGACTACACATAGGTTCAATAAAATGCGTTTCACACGAATTGTGCCATTAATGCTACATATTCTTATACTAACGCAACGTATTTTGTCTGTGTTCCAGGTATGTCCAGAAGAGGCAAGCCCCGAGGCCTACCCGGCTCGAAAACGTTCGTCACAGCCCTCAAGGGATGTCAAGACAAATTCTTTATTGATTTCATTAGGAGGTGAGTAGATAGCTGTAATGTAACTTGCGGTACAGTCGCCATTACATATATCGGAGCGGCCGAGGTGCTCAAAAATATCTGAACACTTACTCTAACGCCTTGACAATAGAGGCGTGTTCAGATATTTGTGAACACCTTGTCCGCTCCGATATATCTGATACTGTACTTTGTTGATTGTTTGAAGTTGTGTGTTCATATTTAGCGAACGGGCCGTAAATGTAAAATAAAACTAGTAAGATTCAGAGCGCGCGAGCATTTTGCAAATGGCGCACTAGTGGTTCATTCGCTAGTTCTGGACGCGAAGCAATGTAAGAAAATGTCCTGACTTAACCTGAGGGTGCTTTTAATACTGAATATTCGTTTGTAATTTTGTTAATCAGCCTTTCTGAATCTGCATTGGAGATGGAAGTAGACAGACTTTACTTTTCGAAGTTCGTGCTGGATATAATTGATTATTGATTGAGTGTATAATTGATGAACTACAGTTTACACTAATTTCTCGAAGAACTTCGTCAAATCCATCCATCAATCAATCAATCCATCGTCTCTTTCTTTGTTTGTAGTGTAAACCCTCACATCGCCTGTAACTAGGGACAATTTGAATTGTTGGATTGGAAATGGATGTCGAGGGGAAACTTAAATTATTTATAGGTAGTTCAATTAATCATTCTCAATTAGCTTGTGGACCTTATTATTACTAGTGGCTCTGTGAGCTGTAGACCTCGCGAGCAGAGCTTTAAATAACATGGTACTATAAGAGCTTTAAATATAGTAAATTAAAAAAAAAAACAATACTAAATGTATGTGTAAAAAAATACAAAAAGTTATAATAATATCCCAGCATACAATTACTGAGGATCGAACCCAGACCCTCTGTGCAAACAGAAAAAGCGAACGTTTACAAACTGAGCCAAATAGTTCTTAGATGGGTTGACGAAATTTAGCTACTTCTTCTCAAATTAAAATTAGTTAAAATTAAATATCTCCATACCTTCGAAACCAGCGAAATAAATTTTCTGAATTTTTGGCCATTTAATCTATAAACATCTCAAAAAGAAAACACTCGTATGGTACCGATACCACTATTTGTTTAGGCGCGAGCTATCACAACTCCGCCATTTAAAAAAAAAACAAAAAACCGGACGGACAAAAATTTTTTATTTAGACATAGAATCCAGTCACAAAATTTCACGAGATTCGGTTAAGAATTACGACCTGTAGAGGAGAACATCCGGACATACGAAAGCAAAATGCTCCAGTCGAAACGTAGACCTTCGCTACGCTCCGGTCAATTATTCAGAGCCCACTGTGTCCCACTGCTGGGCAAAGGCCTCCCTCCTCTTTTTCCACTCGTCTCTATTTTGTGTTATGTCTGGCCGGCCTCTCAAAAAGGAGTCTAAGTTATCCCGCTGTCGCCGGCGTGGTTGGACTCCGGTTGTGGACCTTAGGTAGTTAATTTTATTAATACTTACTTACTTGGTTGGCGTGATGATCCAAAATGAGTGTTGGCCTCCAACACAAGAGCACGCCACTTTGCTAAGTCCAGGGCGGTATCACGCCAGCTTTCACCGACGCCGAGCTCACGGAGATCTGCCTCCACTCTATCTGCTTAACGGTATTTAGGATGACCAACAGGTCGACCCAAGTCGTCTTCTTCACCCATCCTTTCGAGGTGGCCAAGCCACCAAAATCAGAATGCGATATAATAGAAAACGTGTATGTATTCCAGATGCCTAGAATGGGACCCGGACAAGCGGCTGACGCCGGCGGCGGCGCTGCGGCACGCGTGGCTGCGGCGGCGCCTGCCGCGGCCGCCGCACGAGGACGACGCCAACCACGTTAGTATCGCGCACCACCCAGCGCACGCCACAGCCAAACGGCTGGACAAATAGGTTCGTTACTTTTGGTTGCCGTTGCTTGTGGTATTCACTAACGACTACTAACCGGGAATGGGAGACTTAACCCTTTGAACGCCACGCCTGTCGTGTCACGGTCACGTCATCGTGAACCTTGTAATGGTCTAAGAGCTAGCTACGGAAATAGGTTTGCAATTTATAGAGCAACGAAATCCCTCTAGCTAGTTAGTGTGCCATACTATCATTATTAATAAATCCGGGCGCCTGGCAGCTGTTCAGCGGTGGGTGTGACAGTGCTTGGTCAACAAAGGGGTTGTAAAAACAATTGAAGATGTGCAATTTATAGAGGGGACCGAAAACGAAAACTTTGGGTAGCGAAACACGATAATATTAGACCCAGTAAATGAGATGACTTGGCACTTTTTCGCGCATCTTGGACGTCACTGGCACTACTTTTCCCCCAGTTAAAACACCTAGCAATGTTATATTCGAATTAAATACATAATTAGCTATTATATCACACCAAACTCGAGAGCTCTATAAATTGTACACCTTCAATTTATTAAACATCTCTCACTCACACTCACCGCTGAACAGCTGCCAGTCGCCCGAATTAATTAAGAATGATAGTATAGCACACTAACTAGAGAGGCTTCGTTGCTCTATAGATTACAAACCTATTTCCGTAGCTAGTTCTCCGTCTATAATGCACGAAGGTTGATGTTTGGCTGTAGCCGCGCGCGTCAGTTGACGTCAAAGGATATATCCGTACTAAGGTGTAACAAAAATAGTGGGGATCCGTTTAAGGCCTTATACGGAATATGGCCTTAAACGGATTCTCAGAATTTTTGTTACATCCTGAACCTATATAAAAACTAATCCGTTAATCATGACAAAACTCGAAATATACAGGGTGGCCAAAAAATAAGTGCATTCCCGTTGCCAGGGAGGTTTTGGGATTATACTGAGCAACTTTTACTATGGGACCAACGCCAAAATCGCGAAAAAAAAATTTGGCTGTTTGATGCATTTTGGCTGGTCCATTTTCTATGGGAGGGTAAATTTATTTTCGCGATTTCGGAGTTGGTTCCATAGTAAAAGTTGCTCAGTATAATCCCAAAACCTCCCTGGCAACGCGAATACACATATTTTTTGTCCACCGTGTATGTAATAACAAGTATAGCAGGGTTTTAATCGTCTATATCAGCAATTGATTGTGTTCTTAGAACATGCACTAAGTCTGTCATTTATCGGTCAAATACAACCGGACTTTTAGACGGTAATAAACCTTTTTTTGGAAAAAATTAAGATTTGAATTTTGGAATTTAAAAATGGTGCGATAATGTCAATATCACGAAAACATGTAGGTATAAGAAATCTGAAATGTAATAATTCTTAAAAAACATTAGAAACTGGTAAAAACCTACATAGTTGTAATCCAAACTAATTTATATTTAACATAATAATTACCACAAGCAACATTTTATTTAAGTTAATTTTTAGTTTAAATATTCATTTATGTTAATTGTTTTGGGTTTAAATCTGTTTCACCTAGCTGGGTACCTACTTGCGTAAGGCACTCAGGTATGTATTGATGTGTAGATAGCCACTACTAGGTTGTCTCTTTTCAGTTGTTTTTATTAGTTCAAAGTACTCGTCGCTCAGAACTCAGAAATCTAAATTAGTGGTCGAACAATTTCGTTCTAGTTGTAATCTACACATTAGAAATATTTAACCCTTTGAATGCCATGCCATGCCTATCTTGTGCGGGGCGTCAACGTGAACCTCGTCGGAAATGCACTATGATTGATATTGTGCTGAGCCGCCTCAGCCTCAGTCTCATCTTGGCGGCAAAGGGTTAAGAGAAGAAATGAGTAATGAAATAAAAATTGTTCGACGACTGGGTTAGAAATTGATTACTGTTATTTTTATTATGTACTTTTATTTATGAGCTTTTTCTATGAATTAAGCTTTATTAAATAGTATGTGCATGGTTACTTCGGCTACTTTAATGCTATTTAGATTTTTTTAGTACTTATAGTATCATATGTGACGTTCCACGGGAAAAGGTACCTTATGAGGGTTTCTAGTTTCGGAGATATGAAATGTTTTGTAAAGAGGTGAAAAAATGCTCAATTTTTTTTTATTGTGTGATCTGAAACCTTAATGCGTAACGTTTGTTTACCTGTTTTTATTTTTGTTATAAGTTAGTTATAAGCCTAGTAATGTCGTCTCAGAGTTTAGTAGAAAAGGTACCTTATGGAAAAAAGATTGAAAATTCCCAAAAAAACTAGTCAATACGGGAAAAGAAGTTTGGTAGAGAACTGTATTAGCATTCTGCAAAACTAATTTGATAATTTCAGTTCTGGTTGGGGCGCCTCGCAAATATTATAACCGTACATAGACCGACATCACAAATCCAAGTAGCCTGCTATTATACCAAAGTTACTCTCGTCAAGTCTTTCTTAACTAGAATAATCTTCATTTGGTTTGGTCGCATGCAGTAAATCAGCCATTGGTTTGCTGAAAAATGTCAATACCCGACGCATTACCTTATGGAATATCTGAGGTCATTGAACCTCAATGCCGCTTATCTTCAATAGCAACCGAAATATATTATTGATAAGAAATAGACGATTTATACCATCTTAACCCCAAAATATTATTAGTTTATCCTAACTGTTCCATCATCATCATGCCTCATCATGTAACTTAATCACAAGGTACCTTTTCATTACATACAAATTATTGGTCTTTTTTAAGATTATTATGACGAAGAACTAATTAAATTTGGGGCAGTTTAATGTAAATTAATATTTTCTATTCATAAAAGATAAACTGTAATATGATTGATATTTTGTAGTGATGTATTATTAGATTTATTTCCATAAGGTACCTTTTCGTAAATGTATGGAGCAAATACTGTTATTGTTATGTAAGTTTAAAGTGGCATAAGGGGTTAAATATAGTATTTAGTTGGGGTTTTAGGATTTATTTCATTTGAATGACAGAATTTCTTTCATATGTGCTCAGAAAAATTGATTGTGTGTCACATTAAAAGTAAAAATATTCAATTTTGTGATTTTATATGAAAAAGTCAGAAAATACATTTTCACCTCTAAATCGGTATTGTTTTTTGCTTAAACTGTCTGTCAGTGTCGTTTTCTAATAGATAGAATTTAAATCTTGAGAGCTCATTGCAATCAATCGTGAAAATGAAATAAAACTTTATTTTCAAGAGATTGGCTAGTATACACATAAATCAGTCGATATCAAAAGTTTATATTTGCATTACAGAACAAGTCGCAATATTTTTTTAATCTCACATATATAAGGTATTATTATTTGTAGTCAACTATGTAACTTACTTCAGGAACATAGTTTTTTAGGCGGCTAAACTTAAAACTTCTCTATCGTAAAGTTGCTAATTTCACAACATTATTTTCAAAAAATCATATCTCTGTAACTACGCAACCTAGAAGGTTGATCTTTTGTGTTATCGATAGCTTATTTATTGTAGATTACTGGGGTATGCATAACTTCATACCCGCCATAAGGTACCTTTGACCGTGGGACGTCACATATTATTATTTTATGCTATATCATTAAATTATCTTTATATCAAGTTGTATATCTCTGCATATGCACGAAATAAACAAAATTAGCATCTTCATACATTAGATTTTTTTGAACTATTATTGGCAGTCAACATTGCCAGCACTTTATTTTAATACATTTATTAGTTACAATCGTTCCTATCATTTGTGTGTAAGTAATTATCTAAATGTTGTATGTAGTATTAGCTACTTACACACGTTATTCCCGCGCTTTATTACCTCCTTGAATCTCGCGGACCCAAAATATCGTGTGGGCAGAAAAGTTATGTCTAAGTTACGTCCAACGGACGAGATATGGCACGCGATTTCATACAAAATGTATGAAAAGTTTGTACATGTTCGCATTTTGTTTGCAAATCGAAGACGCAAAGTGTCCAATTTTTATCCCAGCGTCGACAACGCAGCGCACGGCACAGACGAGACGCAGTGGACAGAAATTAAATTTGTACGAGTTATTTTATTTTTAGGAAAAAAATTAAATAACTCTACTTATATCGATACTTTAGTGCACACTCGTACTAATTACGAGGAAAATTTTGTTCTAATTAGTACCATAGTGTACCAGCAAAAAGTCGCGATTGCAACGATTTTTTCACGTAATTAGTACGAGTGCTAAAAAGGGTATCGACATACATATTTCATTTTTGTCCGCTGCGGGTGGGCCGCTCTATTTGCTGCCGCGACTGCAGCAACGTTTTACCGGCCTCTTGATGGTGGGTACGCGGTGGGATTCGAGGGGTTAACAGTTTACCCCCTTATTCATAAACGCGTTACAAACCTCAATTAGCTAATAATCGTTTGTCCTTATCTGTCATTTTGACTTCTGTATTTGTAAGAAATGGATAAAACATAATTTATAGTACCTACATATGGTCCTATTTTCCCGCACTAGTGCGTAAAATTGCATTTTTCGTGCGATGTCAAAAGTTTAAAGGGCCATATGCACTGTAAAACGTTGTACGATACACGTGCGAATAGGTAATTCGCAACTCGTGTCGATTTAAAACACTCCCTTCGGTCGTGCTTTAATTTATCGCCACTCGTTTCGAATTTCCTCTTTTCCACACTTGTATAGTAAAGAACTATTAACTAAATCAGTCCCGTAAAGTTTTATGAATAAGGGTGTTAGTCGCCGGCTTCTATTTATTAGAGTGTGTACTCGGGTAGTGCATTAGTTAACAATGTGTATGATTGTTGCAGTCCGTGAGCCTGGCGGGCGCGGGCGGGGCGGGCGGGGCGGGCGGCGCGGGCGCGCGCGGCGGCTCGCTGCGCACGCCGCTCGCGCGCACGCCCGTCACCTTCAACGCCAACCAAGTCGCCAGTGAGTACCACACCTACTATACACTAGTATAGACACACTTAGATTACGAGTGCTTCAGATGGCGCTGTCCACGCGTTAGCAAACTGGCTCCAACCAACTCTGAGGCCCGCGACCAGCGGCGGGGGAAGCGGCAAATCTAAGCCATTCATACATTGCGCTCGACTAAATGTATAACAATCTTGATTTACCGCTCGCCACGCCGCCGGTCGCGTGCGTCCTGTCCGTGGCCTAAGATTCGGCATCAGATTCATCTTTAGGCGGTCTTCACACTGGATGCGTGTATACACGTGCATAACGCTGTTTTGCTCAGATACCGAAGCGGTGTGCTCTTCCACAGCAGTGTAATTAATTACCGCATAAAAGTGGAAGTTCGCGCCGCGACGGAGACAAGCGACCGAGACAGAAGACCGCGACCGGAGACCGCGACCATCACTTGACCATAGGCAACATAATTATAAGCGACAGTTCGCGGCGAGACAGAGACAGGCGACAGAGACGCGAGAGGTCTCTGTCTCGCCGCGAACTGTCGCTTATACGTTGCCTATGGTCAAGTGATGGTCGCGGTCTCCGGTCGCAGTCTTCTGTCTCGGTCGCTTGTCTCTGTCGCGGCGCGAACTTCCACCTTAAGCTACGAAACAAATACATTTCTCAGAGACAGACATGATACGAAATTACCATCAGCGAGTACATTTTTACATACTAAGGTTACATAAATCATATACAGATGGCGCAATTCTTGTTTGTACATACGCTTTCTATTTAAAAAAATTCTGAGAATTTTAAGCTACTAAACAAATACATCTATCAGAAACAACACCTTAAAAAAACTCTTTTTCTTTAATTCTATTTTACAAAAACCTCTTCCACATATATTATGATTTACAACTTCTTAATTCTTACTTACTTCCTTCTTTCAAGGTCTCATGCGTACATCAAGTCTTAGTAAGTTTGTTACACAATTATCTGTGTAATTGTATGTATTTGTAACCCTTCTGCCTGACATCCTCTCACTGAAACACTCATGTCAAAACAAAAACATTTAAATGCAGTATAATATGTAATTGTCTGTATGTACACTCATTTTAGATGCATCTATATCGTGTCAATAAAAAAAAAACAAAGTTGATGTAGTACATATTTATGTATAACTCATATATCTCATATGTACCCAACCCACCATGTTGTCCTTAGCATGATATCTGTCATACGTTATTTATATTAAGAATACATACTGTCGATATATAAATCCCTTAAATTATTGGTGCCATTCAGACAAATTGCTTGCCTCTCCCGAGACAGTGGATTTTTCCACTTTTATTTCTGAGCTTTTTGACAGCGTTTTCTGCTTGATATAAAATTAATTTAAATCTCTGCCCGTTTGTTCTTTGCTACTAAATGTGTCTTTTCAGTCAGTTTTGATAGCACTCTTGAGAGGTAGGTACTTATCTAGTAGGATTAGAGACTGATTTTCTATTAGAGATGTAACACTCGTACCAGCTTAGTACCGTATTGAGGTGTTTTCAATTCATATTGCAAGAAACTCCATACTGTAACACCATAGTGTATCACACATAATAAAATTGTCAGCACGTTTCAAACGGCGCTTAGTACATTCATATATTGGCCTGCCATCGCGTTTGGGTATCGCCGAAGACGTGGGGACGGTACGTAAGACAGCTGGTGATTCTTTCACGGGCGCTGTTGCCCCACGGGCGTCGGAAGCACGCTTTTACCTAGGCTGGAAGCGTGATATCACCATCACCCAGCCGGAGGTCCCTTTACGTGGTCGTGCGTGCGCGTGGTCGACGGCGAGGCGATAGGGTAAGGTCGTCAGAGTCGGGGCCCAGCTACGTGTATCAGTTTTTAATAGAAGGGAAAGCGTATGGAGGGAGATTCCGAAATACGACGCCAGTTCTAACCGTGCACAATTGTCGTTCCAGAAGCGAAACTCCAAGCTGCACTATCGGAAGAGAGTGGGTCGTCGGCGGGCGCCAGCGGGTGTGGAGGCCGCTACTGGGCGGGGGGAGGCAAGCTGCCGCACCTGCCCGCCCCCCCCGCGCCCTCCTAGCCCGCCCCCGCCGCCGCCCGCCGCCTCGCCAAGGTGGGACTGCTGCTGCCTCTAGCGACGCCTACTGGCTTGGCACAAGACCGTTGAGCCGCGACAGTATAAAGCGAGCGGGATATATTACCGGTCCCTCTCTAATTAATACAGTTAGAAAAGGACGGGTAGTCCATCTCGTGCACGACATACTGTCGCGGCGCTCCTGTACTTATTTATAAGATCCTACCGACTGCGCCAAAACATTATTTAGTGTTTTATCACTTATTTTAAACACTATTTTAATTTGAATTTCCAAGTCAGGGGCAAAATTAAATTATATAGATGCACATCTCTCTAGTCAATAAAAAGGTGATATATAACCCGTATGTGTTTGTCAGGTGTCATCCCTGGAGGCACCGCGGCTGGCGGCGGCGACGGCGGGCGGCGCGCGGCTGGAGCTGGAGCGGCGCTCGCTGGACCTGGAGCGCGAGCTGCGCGCGCACGACAGCGACGCCTCGCTCGACGACCGCGACCACCTCGTCTGATGGCCGGCGCCGAGCGTGCCGAGCGTGCCGAGCGTGCCGAGCGTGCCGAGCGTGCCGAGCGTGCCGAGCGTGCCGAGCGTGCTGAGCGTGCCGAGCGTGCCGAGCGTGCCCCGCCCAGGCTGGCGCCGCGGTGCCGCTCCGTGCAAGCGGACTCTCTGGCGCGACGTTGCCGATTTCTTCCAACGCTTTAACCGCCGCTGCCGTGATGAAGTGCACTCTTGACAGTAACTCGAATGTTCTGTTTGAAAGTGATGATGTTTTGAAGAGCGAGCGTTTAATAGGCGGCGGAATCTGAAAACGCCACTGACGTTTGTGATGTCGAAGATTTGAAGCTGTTTGACGACGCTGGACTGTCTTGTTATCATAATGAGCGAAGCAACATCACGATAGCGAGCGGCGGTTAAAATGCAAAGAAAACTCTTCTGAAGTGCGGTGTCGGTGTCCGGTGCTGTTCCGGTTCGACCTGGTGCTAAAGGACTCGAGGGTCGTGCCGGCGCGACCGACCGCTGCCTTACTTATATACGCTCCGACTGATCGATACGTTTATTTTTAGTTGAACTAATTCCGATTTGACGCGCCTCTGTAACCCCCTCCGTGTCCAGAGACGAACGTTCGAACCCGATCGCCCCCATGTTCCTACGTTTAGTTATAACCTATAAATGAGGCAGCGGTCGGCGATTTTTCGCTTGGCGGCGAACGTCCAATCTAGTGCATAGCGGCAAAATTGATCTCAATAAATAAATAAAGACTACGAACGTTTAATAAGGACATCTAGTGGAATTGTGCGAGTACTAACGTGTTTCGTTTTCTATGTATTATACGTACGTGTAAGGACGTTAAGACGTGTCGGTGTTAGTGCCTACTGAGTCTGGTTTAGTGATAGGAACCTCGACCACTGTTTAAGGGAACTATTATCGTTTTACCGAGAGTCGGTGTGAGTCTAGAGCGCTTGTGTAAGCGCTGGCCGAGTCACAGACGCGGGCACACGACGTTGTAGTCTCCCGCGTTTATTGATACCTCCTTTTTTAAACGAACCCTCTCGGAACCGTAGCTTAAGCGAACTATTAATGTGTGTGACTATATTAACGTAACATTTTCTACAGAATCAAACGTTCATTTCTATCGTAATTTTGAATTAAGTTTCCTTTTGTAGTTATTTAATTTCTCAAGTGATATAGTGAAGCTGTATTCGTAACGAAATGGTGACCTTATAATCGGAATTATTAAAGGATATAAGGGTAGATAGTTACATGGCCTTTTAAGCTAGTTAAGGAGCTCAGTGCGCGACGGTAGCGCAGTGGGAGCTCGCTCTTTAGTCAATGCCAAAACGTCTTACCGAGCTGACGTTGAAATAGGTACGCATAAAGTTTGGATGTAAAAAATCATGTAATTTCAATTTTACTTGGATATATTGCTGTGTGTAGATTTGTGAAGCAAAATTAGCAAGTAAAATGAATATTAAAATGGTAATTTTACGTGGATAGTTCGCTAAATACAGGGTGACTTTGTACGTACAAAATGAAGAAACCACCTTGTATACCACGTGACGTTTCAGTAATTTTACAGGCGTTTTGGTAGTGATGTATCCTCGATTTAAACAGCGGCTCACGTATTCATATAGAACAATATATTGTATCCCTGGCCATATACTGTGGAGAGTTACAATTATTTACATAATGTATTTACTGTTTTGTCAACATTTTGTTTATTTAAGTCCCTGTGTTATTTTTAGTCATTGATGATCAAATTGTGATGGTCACAGTGTGATGCACAAAGAAAAGTCACTGTAAAAAGACCTGTTCACTTGTACTTAATTTACCAGAAATTCCGTTTATGAGTTCTAAATATCTTCTTTACATTAATATTTTCATATACTTGATTTTACAACTGGCTTTGCTTCGTGCGTTATGCTACATACTGTAGTCATATTTGGCGATAAAACACCACAAAACTAGATAAACGTGATCTCACTGATTTTTTATACTCTTTGCATCTTTTTTTATCGTCAAACTTTTGACTTCAGTTCACTGATCAATGAATGTTCTAGTAGTAATTAATTAATTATTGGCAATATTTAGATTTATTGGTGCCTCTTTTGATTCCTTAATTTCAATATTGATACCCTGATTTATTGAAATATTATACATATATAAAAAGCATGTTGATGGTATTAAAACCTTGGAAAATACACCTTTAAAAGGGTGTTGTTTTACTCATAATCTTCATAAAAGGCACGAATTTAAATATAGTCAATAAAACCTGTGCAATTTTTTGTTTGCAACGCATTCGAGTAACCAGAATATCTGTGCAATACGTGCGTATTTAACACTAAGATTACGACTCTGACAGATCTGTCAATATTGACAATAAACAATATCGGATTCCATTACGGTATCCGCTATCGAGTATTCAGTTTCAAATATCTTTTTGGAGCCATATTTAAGCTTTTTTACCGCGTTTTGCATTAACTATCACTAATAATGCTTAATTGAAATTGTGACGGTTTAAAAATCTCAATGTGCCACAAATATTTATTGTAAAAAACTTTTTTTTTTAATTCGAAGTCCATTCGAAATACAATTTATCGCGCAAACATGAACTAATTTTAGGACCCGCTAATCAAATCATGTTTAAAAATTGTTTTAGAGTTATCTTTATGCATTCAAATGGTTTATATTATCATTGTCAACATACCATACTTAAGACCAACATACCAGCTTTAAGATTTTGATTTGTTAGGTATGAGAATAAAGTAGGTTTCTAGATGTATTATCTCTGAACTGTCACGAAATAAGCAATTGATCATAGTAAATGCAAAACGTAGTGAAAACAACAAATACGCACTAATATTGAATTGTACTTCAATTATGTTGTCTTCCTTATTTTGTAGCATTACAAAGGCCTATACGAGTATATTTTGTCTAAATATGCCGATTTAGTTCTCATTTATTTTATAGTTTTTTTTTGTATATGTATATATTTTGCATACGAATGTATGTACAAAAACGAATGAAATGCACATTGTAATGATATTAACAAATTGATTGTGGCTTGTATTACTGTAGCGAATGTCTATGGAGTGTTTGTGGAACACTTAGAAAACTTAGTAATAATAAATTACGAAGGAGTGAGAAAATGAGACCTTTGCCATTAAACTATTATTCAAAAATTTAATGATTTAATTAATCAAAGTAAAATTATATTTGATTTAATCAGAGGCTTATTTAAAACTTACAGTTTAGTCTTAAATAGTTATTGAAAGCGTTTTATACGTAATTTATAGTTTAAGTACTTAAGATAATTCGTGAAGTATTGACCAATCAGTATTTAGAAAAATCCTCCATGTCCAAATATGTTCCTAACATTCCATAGACTCCAATTTTATCATTTGACAATGTATCTCACTATACTCAAACAGCATTTTTATAATTTTCTATAATAATATTATTAAGTTGACTGCCTTTCGTTTATTATTATGCTCAATAGTTTAATATTAACGTAGTCTGGTTCTCGTTTAGGTGTTTAAAATGCGATGACATTAGATTTATTATTTTTACCCCGAATAGCGGTTTAAAATATTTAGTCAATTATATAGCTTTTTTTTTTAATTTACGGCATGTGAGGGCTGAGACGTAGTCAATTCTTCAGCCTATAGAATTTAAATTGTGATAACTTATGTTTATGAATGCATAGGTATGTATCTGGGCGAGTTTCTGAGAATTTCAAACACTGCTTTAGTTCTCGGCAAAAGCTACGTCGAGTCATGCCAAATAATGACCCCTATTTCACCGAATGTCATTTGAAAATAATAATTCGTCATACATTTCTGAGTCTACAAGTAGCTAAACGCTGTCGACCGCAATTTGCCAGTATAAGGTGACAACTGCCAAGTTGAAATGGAGGTCAGAATTCCTTTTTCGTCAAACGGCCGTAGACACTAAAACCAGGGCGTTGGAACGCTCGGAAACTCCCTCGCCTCACACTGTTCTCTTCTCGATCGGCATTGACTACACTCGCCAAGTCTTGGCACATCAGTATTACCTGCTCCAGCTGCGGTTACTGCCAAGTTTTATAAGTCTCATTCGCTATACCACAGACAAAAAAACTACTAGACGCTCAGAGAGTAGAGATATATCGTAGCGCCATCTAGTAAAGGTTTCAGCAACAATAAGATATATGCAGGGCCATCTAGTTCAGGTATCAGCAACTATAAGGTATATTCCTGTTATTCGAGCGTCTAGTATATCTATTTTTTAGTCTATGGCAATACTATACGGTTGTATAGTGCTAGTTACTATTATTATAGCTTTCGTTCAGCCGCTGCATTTCTCTTTATACCTAGTTATTTTGTGAAACATTGTGTTCTCATTTTGTATGTAAAGCCGGTGTTGCAACAATGTGAATACTATACAATTTAAATAAATGAATTATATAAAAATTATGTTTGTTTTTCGCCTGATCTCTACCTCCCTTCTTAACCTTCTAACTAAGAAATGGACAAATATATTATAACAACACAAATAGCATAGGGTCATTTCATTGTCCTAATTTCCGTCCATGCTCTAGATTTCGTCCAATTGACGGATTAAATTAGCGAAATATCATTTTTATGTAGATAGATATGTTGTTTAGACATTAAGGATTGCAATAAGTCCAGATTTGTGCAGCAATGTAGGTTTATATTCAAATTTCGTCAAGTGGACGAAAACTAGCGCAATGACCCTACATAATAAAAGACCTACCGTGATTACCGTGAACCACGTGTTCCTTCGTCTATTTGCCTCTATGCCTCGAATATTATCCAAGTGTGGTTATGTGAGTGAGGAGTTGCCAAGCGGAACCCCGGCTCTCATAAGCTGTGGCTATAGTTCGTTTTTTTTAGCATTAGAAAGAACTTCAAAGAAGGTAAGCGATCTTGACATGTCTTTTAATTGAAAAACGCTTTTCAAAAACCAATAACTATTACTTATGAAAGCAGAAGAATATAAATGATCGTATTAGATTCGTAATTGTTACATATTTGCTGTGACTTATTTTTAAAATGTGTTTTTCAATTAAAAGATAGAAGAAGAAAGATTAAAAGATTGTTTACCTTATTTCTAATAAAATAAAACGAACTATAAAACGCGAATAAAGATGTTTTCCAATAGGCAACTACTCGTATATACTTACCATCTCATGACCACAAAATATAAACTATGGCTAAATCCTTGACTGACAGGCAGATTGCGAGTAGGTATAAATAAGGAAATTGAAGAAATTACGTCAATAGTTTTTTTTATTACCTTCTCGAGCTAGTGACATTCCATTCCATAGCAAAAGACATTCCAACAGCTGCCAAAGAATATAATACTCACTAGGACACGGTATTATTACAGTCAAGGTATTAAATATATAATTGCCTAAATATGCGTAGATACACGACTTTATTGCCTCTCAGGTCTTTAGGTGTCGGACGTAGGTATACTGCTGCACGAGTGAGAAATATCGTGGTCGCCGTTTGACAATTAGGGGCTGAAAACGAATTAGACTATTTGCTGATTATCAGTATCAGCTGATAACTACGAGTAGGTATTATGATCTTGTATTTATTTCCGTCTTTTGTTTTTCCGTGTTTCCTTGTGACAAGCTATCTTAAAACACTTGAAAAAAAAGTAAGTCAAGGTTGTTCCGGCTTGCTTACCTAAGGGTATCCACTGCAGTTCTTCGAATGAATGTCTCAAACGCTGTTGCGTACCAGTCGCAATGTAATATAAAATACGTAGACATGGCAATCCATGGGTACCGTCAACAAGGGTGAATAGGGATGGCTAGGGTGAGGCCAGACTGGAGCCAGACAACTTTGAAAAGCGCAATATGGTTGGCATGGTGGATGGAGGACGGGGTAGTGGACATCCACCAACCCGCTGGGTGCACTGTAAAGAAGGCCTGCCAGGGATCTACATAGGCGCCTATTATTAGGAAGGCGGAAAATCGTGCAAAATGGAGAGCCTTCGTGCATAAAATAACGACCTCATGTGGTCGCGACCCTCAGTCATGAGGAATCGAGGAAGAAGAAGGGTGAATAGGGACAAAACATAAATTGTGACTTACCTGACAATTTCTTATTAACTACCCACACAAATTATCATATAAAATCTTCCATTATTTTCAATCGAATGATACAGTTTGTGTATTTTTTTTAAGAAATTTTATTTTAAGTTTTGTCGCTATTCAACCCAGCCATCCCTATTCACCCCGGTTGACGGTACCTATTATAGTTATCAACAATTTCCTGGAGGTACTTGCTCATATTTTCCTTTTTATTATCAGTTGTTAGGATTTTCCTCTAAAGATAAAGTATTCTTGGAGATTGTTATAAACCTACTTAAGGGGGAAAACTCATTTATTGTAAAATAAGTGTTATAAAATGAATACAAAACTAAAATTAAGTACAACTAAAAACTAAAGCTAAAAACTAAAAATATTTATCAAAACTTTGCGCCCTTGGTAAGGTGCCCATCACGCAGGCAGCGTTCCCGCGCTGGATTGCTATGGCCAATCTTTGCGCGAGAAAGCTGCCCGCGCGAGGGTCACCTGTGGCCTGCCTTAGGCGTTTGCTGAGCTCCTTGTGGAGCCCCCGAGCCCCCCTACCCCACGGACCTAGAGTCTCGACGCCGAAGGCTACAAATTCGTAGTGTGCGCCGAGACAACTATATTTATTAACCTTGGAACGTTCTCGGACGTCAGCCGCCGCCCCGGCCTGTTTACTGGTGGCTGAAATGTAGGACGCCGCCAGCGTGTCTGCACAGGTGGCGTCCCACACCAGCGCGCGGCCAAACCGCCAGGGGATCAACGACATCCCGTCGGGGCGCTTGCCGTCATCCCTTGCGATCTGGGGCTCCAGAGCCGCAGGGACGTCGGCGCTGACGAGCGCTCTCCTCAGGATGTCGTTAAGCGCGGCATGACGGGATAGGCGGCCGGCGCCCGAGGAGCAGGCGAGTCCGTGGTGGCCAAGGCGATTAACAGGGGCCCCACAAGAGGCGCAGCTATGGTCTACACATACATCGGCCCCGACCCGGAGTCCGATGGCAATTCTTAGTGTGTTTGGCTCTATGAATGTGCCGGTGTGGGGTGATGGGTAGGCGTGTAGCCATTGTCCAGACTCTGGTCTGGACACAGCTAAGAGCCTTGCGCGGTCCCTTCCCGACGAACTGTCAACTAGGGATTTCATGACGGCGGTGCAGGCCAAGTTGTCCCAGGCCCTTTGCCTCTCGGGTCTAGGTGGCACATCTCGCAGTTTGGCTAGCCAGGCATTCCTGGCCTCATCCAAGCACGCGATCTCGCAGTTTGTTGTTTTAAGGATTTTACCTGCGAGATCAGACGTGCTATGGATTGAGGACAAGAATGCCGGCAGAGCAACACTCGATATTTTGCGTGTTCCTAAACCGCCAAACCTAATGGGCAAAGAAGCCTGGGTCCAAGCTGGTTCGTTAAAACGGACATTCAAAATCGATTCCAGTTGTGACTTTAGGAGACTATCGATAGGTTGGACTAAATTAGCGACTTTCCAGATAGGGCAGCAACGGAGCAAGTACGTAAATTTGGGAACCAACAAACAAAACTTTAAAATAAATAAGGCTGAATGGCTACTAATTTTGATTAAGCGGTCTGAATTAACACGAAATTTAGAAATAGATTTGGCCAAAACAGACGGAATAGCTTCATCGAAAATGGGGGAACCGAGAAGGTGGAGATTATCTTTGGATAAGATTTTAATGTTTGGGGCTAAACTTGAAAAACTTTGAAGTACCTGGGGTGCTAAAGAAGGTTCTAAGTTTTCGGAAATGTACAATTCACATTTGTCGAAGTTAAGTTTCAGGCCGATCTCGCTAAATTTCTGTATAACTAGGGATAAGTCTGCCAGGACCGATTGTGAGTCTCCGCCGATGGTGCCGTCGTCCAGGTACCAAACATTCAGTTTGGACGTGAGACTATGGATAGCTGAATTGATGGCCAGACTGAATATGGCGGGGCCCAGAGGATCGCCCTGCTGGCAACCCACGGCAGAGAGAATTTCGTTACCCTTGTGAACTAATTTGGACGGACTATGATAACATTGGAGTAAAAGGTTATAAATTTCAGGTACATGAATTTTGATTACACTAAGTAGGGTATCTCTGTTGACAGAGTTGAAGGCGTTTTTGACATCTATTTTTAAGAGAACCTCACATGAGTCTGTTTGGACAAATGTGCGTACGGCATGGACTGCGGCCTCACAGCCCCCGCGAGTGCCGAAACCAACCTGCACAGGCTCGAAGAGTTTTTGTAGTTTAGCTCGAGTATGTCGCACGCACACTTTGGCTGCTAACCGCCGGAATGTGGAACCAACAGCAATTGGGCGCACGCCACCGTCCTTTTTTGAAAGGGCTATGAGGTTGGCTCCATAAATAACGGCAGTCACGTCTTGGCAGACATCCCCTAGAAGCATAAGATTTATCAGTCTGGTAATACTATCAGTTAGCAACTCGCCAGATATTCCAGTGCAGTGACTAGTGAGGTCTAGTAGATGTTGGGCGGATATACCATCTAAGCCTGAAGCCGACCCTTTTGTGAAGGATGCAAGAGCCGACATTACATCTTCCGGTGAGGCGTGCAGACAAGCTGAAGGATCTGAGGGAGTGTCGGCAAAGATAGGGGTGGAAGGGCCTACAGGGTGCTTAGCCTGCAATGCAGCCACTGATTCTGGGGTGTCTGGTGCGAGTGTGTCATTTGAGAAAAGGAGCCGCGCCGCTCCTTTTAGGTCGCCGTCATGAACTTTGTCTTCCACTTTTTTGCATAAATCATAATTATTGTTACTTCGATCCCGGGGTGGTCGAGTGGTTGGAGGCAGGTTAGGCGCAAGAATATTATTTTTAATTTTCTGAGTGAGGCTAATTTTGTCGTTATTGTCAGAAACATATAAAATTTTAAACGAAAAGGTTAAAAGGTCACGCCAGGAATCTAAGTTATTGTCTTTCAAACAGTTGTTTATGGTGGCGGTTAGTGCTTCAGCCACTGCGGGCCTAGCACCACGCGGTATGCGCTTTATTAAGGGCGTTGACAGTTTAAGTTTGCCGAGAAGAGTTTGGAGTGGGATTTCTGGCTGAGGTGGTGATGTAGATGAGCAGTGGGTGTTTTGTGGACTCAGAGCGGGTGGGGCGGGGTACACGCGAACATGGTGAATGCGAGACTGATGTATGTGTAGGCCTTTTGTTGTTGAGAAAGTCTTTTTACATACGCAGCATTCCATTGGTTAGTGTTGGGCTGCTGTTAGTTCACAGATGATTAAAAGCTACAAAAAAATACTTAAAATACTTACTCTAAAAACAATAACTAACGTTAACTTTAGATCACTTCTTAAATATAAAATAATAATAAATTAGTAATAGAAATCACTTCAAAAGTCAAAACATGACACAATAGTAGACGTTGTCAGGGGGGCGCAGCCCCGGTGCGCGTTTCAACCTTCTTTCTTGAGATTTCAGCACGGCGGACGCTGCGTTGTTTGCACATTCAACGAAGGTACAATTTAGTAGGTGGAAGGTAGATACCTAAAGTATCTTCTTAGGTATCTATAATGCGTTGCCAAGGATTCGTTTGGATTTTATTCCGATTGCGAAGAAAATATTTATAACTTCAGAGGCTCGAATAGGAGGAGCTTTCTTTATATTATATCGAGGTAGATATGGGGGCTTCAGCACAAATCGTTGCAAAACTGGTGATATTTCCCATGATTTAAATAATAAAATAAAATTTTCCTAAAAAATTGCGACTTGACAGTCCATGTCAGTAGATAAACACGTGCGCTCAGAATGCCTGCAAATATTTATGTGTTTAAGTGTTTCACCTACTTAAGTGTTTTATGAATGTGAGGCACAAATAGGTATATTACCTATATGTTTGGATACATTATAAGAGGTCAGTTGTAAAAGATTAGTCTTAAGGCCTGTCCAGACGAGAACAATTTTTCGCCAATCTGATTAAATTGTCCGATCAAATCAGGTGGTGCGGACGCAAACGCCAATTTGGCCACTTTCACCAATTTTAAATTTATGGTTATATTTGAGCACTCTAAATAAAGAAATGCCCCCAAACGCGAATACTAGCGTCACAAATTGGAATTCTTGCGTCCACACTCCATTTTATCGGTTATATCGGTCATAATCGGCGGTTGAATTCGGCGAGCCAAATTGGCACGGCCTGATTTGATCGGAAAATTTAATCAGATTAGCGTAAATTGTCCCCGTCTGGACACGCCTTCAGTCTTTACCTATCGTAAAAAGTTCCAACTTACAGTAATTTTCTTTTTTCACAAAAATGTTTGATTGTATGAATGAATACCTACTTATAAAGTAATTATTTTACATACTAAATTTGGTAATCAGTCTTAAATTTTCATCGTAAGTAGTTAAAATAATTTCTAAACCTAATCCGATTAGTGATACGCCAGTCGCTAGAGAGGAGGAACAATAAATCTTCCACGTGATTATTATGACTAGTTAACAAGTGTGCAAATACACCATAAAACAATAATTCACTTAAGCCGTTAACTTTAAAATATTTGTTTCTGATTATGTAACG
Organism: Cydia splendana; assembly: GCF_910591565.1. Classification (NCBI taxonomy): domain Eukaryota; kingdom Metazoa; phylum Arthropoda; class Insecta; order Lepidoptera; family Tortricidae; genus Cydia; species Cydia splendana. The sequence continues at coordinate 6,979,299 of NC_085981.1, read as the reverse complement.
TACCGTACACCTTAACACCAACCTTGGCTTTGAATTGAGTTGTTTTAATGAAAAAAATAATGTAGGAAGGTATAGATGGTCAAGCAAATCCTGTCAGTAGAAAAAGGCGCGAAATTCAAATTTTCTATGGGACGATATCCTTTCGCGCCTACATTTTTCAGATTTGCCGCCTTTTTCTACTGACAAGATCTGCTTGACCCAGTATATGTATTAATATCAATAATACTTTTTAATTTGGCAAAGGATGTGTCACGTTAGTATATTTAAAAAAATTGTAGCTTGTGGGGCATTTTATGTCAGTACTGAGTTTCCATCGGTAAGTTTCCGAAATTTCGAAATTTTCACATGGAAAATTTTCATATACTTCACGTATTTTTGTATCGGGATTGAAATGGTTCATTTCATAAATGAAATATCCGAGAAGTTTTCCAACTTTTTGGAAACTTTCCGTATCTTGCACATCTGTAGTTGCCAGCAAGAAACTTATCGCCTATTCTATTGTATTAATAGGTCTGATAATCTGTTTTTTTTTAATACCTATGTTAGATTCTTTAAAAAATTCCACTTTTCTTTAATGCCAAATTTTTTGTCATTTTACGCTATCTTTACTTAGCCGACGAGCTTTTTCCATCCCAACAGAAATTAGTTCACCCATCGAAGACGAGGAATTATGTAATAAATTTCACCATGACCATGGAACTACGAGGAATTCGAAAATTCCGAGTAAGTAGTCCTAGTGTCATATGACTACCATAAAAAATCAAGGTGCAGGGTGAGATGGCACCGTTACACAATCTAAGCTATCCATCTACTAAATAGTTTTAGCAGTTGTGGGTGGAGTTGGTGATATTTATATACTTAAAATCCTTGCAGATACAAAATGGTCTCGCCGGAAGATCAGCGCTGACTTTCGGGTCAGTATTAAGTATGCTGAGGCGAGCCCATTTTCGTGGTAAACTTTAACGCTTACCAATTTTATTAATATCTGTAGTTTTTATTAGTTATACTTTTGTATGTAAGTTTAAGTTTTGAAAGTAGCTTTAAGTTTACCACGAATAAAATGCTTGATTCTTGATTCTTGCAGGGCTTGCAGGACACTTAACATATTCGCTAAGCTATTTGTGTCACCGGCAAGTACCAAATTATTATTGAGATATTTGTGCAATGTGGTGAAGCAGCCTGTTTGGATAGAAGGTGCATTGCGTTATTATCTCCAACTCACCTCTCGCCAGCCGCATGCTGCGCGCGCCAGTGCCTCGCGGTCCGCCATACTGTCACTCCGTGCGTTATTTTTTTTTATTTTGGCGCGAACGAATTTTCGAAGTGGGTGCGTTCGAAAACATGTATGTGTAGTGGTAAAAGTTTGTTCAAAGTTGATTGTTTTTAAGATAATTTTTTGGTAAGTTATAAAAAGTATTTTTTTTATTAATTTTTAGGCGTGTTAATGATAACGTCTAGCAAAAAATATTTTGGTCTAGGTACACTACACCACTACTGATAAAAAGATAACGTTTTTACATACCGACATACACCTATTTACAAGTTATTTAGGTACTTACATGAATATAATAATTTTAAATGTAAATTTTAAAAACTATTTATGTGTTTTTATTTACAATAATAGCTGTAATTTGTTTACCATAAGCATGAAAAACAATGAAAACATTCACCCCATAAAAGGCCTCTACCTACATCCGCAAAAGCGGTTAAAAAAACATATGCGTGAAAAATCTTAGGTACATAATGATTACATATCTAATATTATCCGTCAATAGATACAAACCAAATTTGGCTAGATTTAAAAATATTGTATTTCGATTTGTCATCTTTGTCACACAGAAATTACCTCACTTGTTAGTACTGCAGTGTACTATTTGTATAATAAATTATCACATCAAGTGCCGCAGTTTACAGCGGTGCTTGTCCTTATTTAAAATTCAAAGGCGCAAATATTATTGTTTGCTGAAAATGTTGGCAGCCATTCGCTGTAAAATTAACATAAGCATATTTATATCGCTTAGGTACTGAATGTTGTTATACCCGTAACCAGTTTAAAAGTAACCCTAAAGGCAATAACTACTGTGGGTGATAGGACTTCCACACATTGACGTACCTATATCGTTCCACAATTATGCTCCGAAATGAGGTGTCATTTGGGAGCATAATTGTGGGACTACTTTGTTGTTTGAAAATGAAACAACATTAAAACTATTGAAATGTAATATGAGGTCACATTCGTTGTTACGACTAGAAATGTTATCCTTGGGTTTTTACAATGATCCTTATCATATCTTCATCTGCCTTAGGTGCGGATGACTTTGTTTTTATCTCTTTGTTCCGCAATATAATTTACTCGTTCGCTGTATAACACATAACTATTTATGTGACGCTAACACTTGACAAGTCTTTTTTTATCGTGGATATTATTTTAGACGTTTATAATTTATGTTATGGCTGAAAACTGCAAGTAGTAAGTAGGTACGAGTACATACCCAAGTAACAATTTGTGGTTCTATAGTAGTCGATAGAACGTTTCCCAAATACCACCTAAGGTCCTATAAAAGACCAAAGAAGATTGTATAAAGCCGAAATGGCGCATCTTATGTGCCATTCAGTGATATAGTAGACCTGTAGCAGTGTCAGTCGTGACGTTTTAGGTCTATAAAAGTGATGTGATGATCACTTTTGTGCTAATTTGTTGTCAGTAACGCCATTATAGTGTTAATTTATACTATAGTGGCATTTGAGATTCCATTATAGTGCTTGTTTTATACTATAGTAGTATTTGAAATTGTATTATAGTGCTTTTTTATACTATTGTAGAATTCATAGTTCCTTTACTACGAAATTTGCTATCAAGTTTTCTATCAACTGTTGTGAGTGGTTTTGTTGTGTGTTTACTTCAGAAAAACGGTACTAAGTAAAATGGTGATAAGTAAAGACTTTATATTAATATGCGCCATTTAGATGTCGAATAATTCGGTCCTTAGTGCAAAAAGTATATGGGACGGAAGTTTTACCGTTAGAATAGTATTAGTTTAATGAGGAATTTTAAATGCCCCCTCGATTTATTTATGTTTTTAATAAAATAATTTAATAAAATATTATGATATTCACCATAGTTACTACTATACAGCCAAGAAGTAAATCCGACGCTTTTATAGGCTAACTATAAAACCTACGACGAAATATTCACCGCCATCATGATTAAAATTAGGGTTCCAAAAGAATTTTGCTGTGACCCAGTTACACCTACAAACTCTTTAGAAAGATATAGGATTTTTTTTAAATTAAGATGTAGTCATTACTGTTGTTTCCTTTTTCAATGTGATTGGTAAAAAAAAGTGCTAATAATGGATGTCGATAAATATCTAAACCGTCACGATTTTATGCTTGTATTAAATCATTGATGATAAATCTCACCTACAGTCACTAATATCACTGGGGTCTTTTTTATCAATTCATTAAAATATAAAAATATTTTGTATGGAACCACATTATGTGGCTTAGGCCTGAACTTATATAAGCAAGATATAAGTAGCCATTACAGATCAAATTTATCATTTACAAGTAGTCGTTTTCTACCTTTATGTATCTAACTCGGTTTATAAAAGACATTCAAACTCAACTATAACGCTGTTGTCTTTTAAAAGAAAAAACAAAACCACTATACAACAGTTTTGTGATATAAAAGAGTCATTGTGACGTTTGCAGCGATGAGATATAATAGGGATTTAAAAACTACTAAAGCGCTTTTTAACGCTATAAATATGTCCCAAAAACGCTACTATAGAGCAAAACAGTTCTATAATAGTGTTCATATGACTACTAAAGTATTATGTACTATAGCAGTGAACCTTAATAGCGCTTAAAGGAACCTTAATAGCGCAAACTACTAAAGTATTATGTACTATAGCAGTGATCTCTAAAGCCACTATATCCTAAAATCGTTGTATAGTTGGGTTTTTGTCACTGTTAAAACACAAAACTATAGCGGCTTGCAGGGAACCTTAATAGCGCAAACTACTAAAGTATTATGTACTATAGCAGTGATCTCTAAAGCCACTATATCCTAAAATCGTTGTATAGTTGGGTTTTTGTCACTGTTAAAACACAAAACTATAGCGGCTTGGCAGGGAACCTTAATAGCGCAATTAATTGCATAAAAGTGATTCCAAATACTATTATACAGTAATATTGCTCTATAGTGGTTATATTTGAACCTGTTATAGTACACGCCTATAACGGCTCTATAAAATGATGAAATAAACCTTTACATCAATTGCTTATAGAATATATTAGCTGTATAAGCCTATAGAGCAAAAAGGTGTTGCCAAGCGCTTTTATACGACAGGTGGTCACCTCTGAAACCTTAATACGACGTCTATACAAGCTTTTAGCGATACAAACTAAAATTATAGGACTAAAATGTTACTTGGGTAGTTGAACCTATCAGCGCTTTCCGCTTGCATTCATAAATAATAAATACCGTAAAGCATACTCATATTATTATTGTCTACCTTAGTAGATACTAACCTACTAATTACCGGGAAAATTTTGTTGTAAGTACCCAATTAGTATCATAGTGCGTATTGGCATAGTTTCTAAATCCAAAAATGTATATTAAGTATATAATATTAGTTGCAACATTTTTTTCCCGATTTCAAGTGTAAACTAGGATACTTATCGATATATTTAATTAAGTTATCAAATCACCAGATGCAACGATAACTAAAGGGAGTATAAAATCTTAGTTTACAAAACTTCACCGGTCGGTTGCCTGTATTGACGAATTCTTTTGATTTGCAAATTCGCGAAACGAAAACAAGACTTCTATATGCTCAAGACGCACAATACTCAAACAACAGACTTGCTCGTAACAGTTTTAAGTAATTATTAAGCGTCATTACCACAGACCAACCCAAAGACGGTTTTCTGTGGTCATTACACAGTGTCCTTTTTAAGGTTCCGCACCCTAAGGGTAAAAACGGGACCCTATTACTAAGACTCCACTATCCGTCTCTCTGTCACCAGGCTATATCTCATGAACCGTGATAGCTAAACAGTTGAAATTTTCACAGATGTTGTATTTCTGTTGCCGCTATAGGTATACGCCAGATACATCTGGTGACAGACAGACAGACAGACGGACAGCGGAGTCTTAGTAATAGGGGCCCGTTTTTACCCTTTGGGTACGGAATCCTAAAAAAGCGTACTCGCATCTTCAAGAGTCTTTGAGGTGTCTATAATAATAGGCGACGGTACCTAATTGCTTAGGCGATTCGTGCTCGTTTGCTTTCCTATCTCATAAAATAAAAACTTAATTGACGCGATTAATACCTAGGGAGATTAGCCTTATATGTGTACCTACCGACAACCTCACGGATTGCCCACTTCCGTGGGTGTGGAAACAATTAATGGGCCCTCTGAAGGGAAAGTACCTTAGAACCTTAAGTTAGCTCATTTTACTTAAAGGATACATTAATTTATTTTTAAAAAGAAACAAATCTGCATTCAAAGTTGTTTTTCTAAATTCGCTTGTATCGTCCGGGAATCGAACCGACTTAAAATTAAAAAAATACGAAATATTCGATTTTATGGATATTTTGTACGATAGGCGAGTGTAAGACCTAATGTTTCTTGGAGAAATTTTAACATTAACATGAACTGTGTCGACTAGTGGAATAAAATTGCAATTTTTTTAAGCGTGACATGACGTACGCATTTGCGTTAAGTGTCATTTTATATGGGATTTTGATTTCCATGATTGTTTCCAAAACGTCCCGCTTGCGCTGTTCAAAATCCCATACAAAAATAGACAACGCAAACGCGGTTCTGACTGAATGCTTCATGCTATATTACTGATATTACTGTTAACTCGAAAACAAAAGCCAGCGTACGTCAGAATGAAGATGTAATTACATTTAGCGGATGGTGCTGGGCCTAAAATACGGCGTTGCGTGAACAAGAGATTTCCTTTGGCAGGATTGGTCCTTAGGACCCCAAGGATGGATTTAAGAAGTGGAGCCACCGAGATTTTTGATGTAAATTTTTAGGGGGGGGGGCTCTCAACTTGATCTTGATATCTATATAATTTAAGCTACTAGGCCAAGTTTGGTATCGTTTTCGTATAAATCGGGGATGCCGAATTCATTTCTGATATCATAATGACACCATTCCGAAGTAAAAACACAAAATTTGGTACAGAGATAGTTTGAGTTCCAGGGAATAACATAGCCTACTTTAAATCTCAAATATCATCCTTTAAGGGTGTGAAAAGGGAGGTAGAAATTTGTATGGGGATTCAATAACCGCTGAACCGATTTAGATAAAATTTTGTATAGAGATATTTTGAGTCCCCGGGAAGAATATAGGATAGTTTTTATTAAAAAAAATCTCTTAAAAGGGGTCATCCATTAATTACGTCACACGTTTAGGGGGAGGGAGGGGGTCAAGAAAATGTGACATATTGTGACATGGGGGAGGGGGGAGACACAAACTTTGTGACGTCACTTTAACTTCATCAGTAACCGAAATTTTTTTTGAAATTATTTTATTCGCTGTACATTTAAATAACAAGTTTTTAAAACGATAATCGTTTTTATTCTTTTAATTTTCTTTCCTAAGCAGTTTTGGGTTATAAAATTACTAATATTTATATCGTCAAAAATATTTTGTTAAAATATTAATAATACTTAGGTACTTACTTAATTCGATTTGGCAATTTCGTAGAAAAAATGTGACGTCACACTAGGGGGGAGGGGTTTGCCAAATGTGACCAACTGTGACAAGGGGGGGGGAGGGGTCAAAAAACCTAGAAATTCGTGTGACGTAATTAATGGATGACCCCAAAGTGAAAAGGAAGGTGTAAGATTGTATGGGGAATCAACAACGGCTGAACCGATTTAGATGAAATCTATGTCTACATCTTTGATTTACATTAAACAATTATTAACATCAGACGTCGCCGACGCTTAAAAACCCCCCCACCCCCCACCTGCATCAAAAATCTGAGTGGCTCCACTTCTTAAATATAAATACATCCTTGGGTCCTAAGGACCAATCCTGCCAAAGGAAATCTCTTGTTCATGCAACGCCGTGGTTGACCTTTTTATGCTCTGAGCACATTCAACTAATTGTAAATACCTTTAACAAATTTACTGATTTTAACAAAAATGAGTGAAGACTGACTCAATGGTTGTGTCTTTATTACCAATAAGTACCTAAACTAGGTACTGGTATTATAATTTAATTCTTTTTAGAAATTTTTGTGATATTGTCGGAGGGAAAGGCAAGGTAAATACAACTTATTTTTCTAAGTAACGACTAAATAGTTTGGAAATAGGTAACTGAGTGGATGCTGAAATTTTAGTTCTGCAAAAAAAACAGCTTGAAGTGCGAAAGAAAACCGGTTGTGTACTTCAGTACCTAAATAACAAGTCGATATGCGTACAAACAGCAACACTTCTAACTGTACATCCGTGGACCTTATTACAAAAAGCATAAGGTCCATCGTTGTACAGTTAACAGTGTGGGCGATGGTATACTGGAAAACTCCAGTGTATGACAGTTCAAATTTTGCATGTTTGATTTCTGCTTATTTTTAACACAGCAATAAGGCTTAGGTAAATTCTGTTCAATTATTAAGGAGGTCAATAACGTCATACGCTCTAAGCGTCAGTAAATAGATAATTGATTGGTTGGGTCTTTAAATTATTATCGATACTGTCTTCGGTGACAATAAATTAGTTATTACAAAACGCGCCCAACACCGGTTTACAAATATTTACGTAACGTCTGTGCGTCTGTTTACATCGGTAAACTTTCACATTAGCGACAGTGACTCATATATGTCATTACAAATTGGGTAGGTAGGTAGTTATATACATTTTTAATGCGATCTAAAAAGGTTGTTGTAGTCTTTTAATCTGTCATAACAGGTACTTACTTATTAAATAAAAAAAAAAAAAAAAAAAAATATTATAGGACATTTTTACACAAATTGACTAAGCCCCACAGTAAGCTCAAGAAGGCTTGTGTTGTGGGTACTCAGACAACGATATATATAACGATATATAAATACTTAAATACATAGAAAACAACCATGACTCAGGAACAAATATCTGTATCATCATACAAATAAATGCCCTTACCAGGATTCGAACCCGGGACCATCGGCTTCATAGGCAGGGTCACTACCCACTAGGCCAGACCGGTCGTCGTTATTGTTTTTTTACATTAGGAATGGTGAGGAATACTCAACTGTAATATCTATAATGTATATAGGCAATTCTCCTGGTACTAAATTTGTATGGTGAGAACCAGGAATTCCTGGTTTTGATAAGAGTTTTGTAGATAAAATCATATAGGTAAACAAACAAAAGTATACAGCTAAGATCTAAGATACGCGAGCAGCCGCGATACCTTCATACTCGTAAGCTACGACAACGAAATGCTTTGTGTCTCTCTATCACTCTTCCATATTAGTGCAAACGGGACATTTGAGTTTCGTAAGCGATTGACATGTTGGCTACGCGGCCTGAGACAATAACATGACGTCACAGGGCCACTGACAATTTATCAGACTACGAAATGATGAATGGAACACCGGGGATTCACCCTCGCAACCGTAGGTAAGCTGTAACTTACGAGATGTCGCAAAGAGGAAAACTGACTCATTTTCTATTTACATTGAAATCAGCATAGTCACTGGTCTTGAACCAGATACAACAGTTTATTGAAGCTTATAGAGGAGGCTTCTTGCCGCTTATTGCCGCATTTTGCAAGGATCTGCGTGTAACTTAGTTAGCTACTGACTTAAGACCGAAGAAGTTACAACCAATTGTATGTGATTTTATATAATTGCTGGCTAAGTAGGAGCAATGAATTTAAACTATCGAACAAATGTAGCAATGTATTGCAAATCACATGCGAAAAGTCTGTGCGAGAAGAAAAGAGTTGTGGAACGTATTTGGGCCCATACATTCCACGACTCTCCCCACAGACTCTATCGGTGACATAAATAATAAGCAAATTTTGAAAGATTATTTTTGCCGTGAATTACACCTTAACACTTTAAACAAGAAATTCTATATTGTTTTTTAAACGATTGTAGCGCCATCTAAGTTTAGTTTTACGTATTTCTCCTCATAAAAGTTATATGAAAAAACGTGAAACGATTATAATAAATGCACCCTGCACGTGCATGTGCCGCTGCGCTAAATGCACAGATTACGAGGACACGCAAATTGCCACCTCCGTTAGCAGATAACTACACGGTAATACGGTGCTTCCAAACGGAATTACTATATGTAGGTACTATGATTGCTATGTCCATAAAATAATGACATTGTAATTATTTATTGTAGTTACTCTGCCCTAACTCTTCTTACATAGGGTCAGTACTTTTTAGGGTTCCGTACCCAAAGGGGTAAAAACGGGACCCTATTATTAAGACTCCGCTGTCCGTCTGTCCGTCCATCCGTCTGTGTGTCTGTCACCATCAGGCTGTATCTTATGAACCGTGATAGCTAGGCAGTTGAAATTTTCACAGACGATGTAGGTATTTCTTTTGTCGCTATAACAACAAATACTAAAAAAAGTATCTAAAAAAAAATTAGTGGGGCTCCCACACAACAAAGGTGTTTTTTTTTGCGGTTTTTGGCGTAATGGTACGGAACCCTTCGTGCGCGAATCCGACTCGCACTTCGCTGGTTTTTTTTTATTGTACCTACAGAAATGCTATGTTAAGCCTAGTTTGTCCTGCTGTTTTCCTCAACAGATCGCATTAATCAACCAAATCTTGTCAAATACTGTGAATTTTTTATCAGTTAAATGAAAACTTTTCAAAATTACCGAGACATGGGGATTGGATTCACGTGACGTGGTCTACAATTTTACATCTGAGCCACTTACATAGTATAAAAAACATGAATATAGTTAGACCAAGAAAAGTCTGCAGCGATTTTGAGAGCCCACGCAGTGTGTTATTTTAAACGTCAAACTTCTATGAAATTATGACATACACAGTTGCACTGCGTGGGCTATCAAAGTCGCTGCAGACTTTTCTTGGACTAACTATAATCATAATCTGCATTCCTAATTCTACATTATTTTCCTATGTGTAAAAAATAAACAACTCGCACCACAGTATGCCGATATCCGTAAATCCGTTTAAAAAAAGAGAAAAATTCTTTTTTTCCTCTTTTTTTAAACGGACTAAACGATTCATCGTTTAGAGTAACCTTAACCCGAACCCATAAATTGCATAGAGACAGGTAGTGACAATATATTCGCCATATATCATCGACCGAAAGCGGAGGGGGGTCCAAGGTCCCCTACTTCCCCCCAGTTCGTCTGTCTGGCGGGAAGAACATATATTCAGATTTTATTTATATTGACTCAAAACAAACATATTTACAGTAATTTTTATTTAAAACCATAAACATAATTGATATCAAACTTACAATAAAAGGTAACCTAAAATTAAAACTAACTACAAAACTAAAACTAATACCTAAAAATAAATAAAACATAGCGTGGGTGACCTAGCCCATTTACATAAGTATACATGTACATTATGTAGATATGAAAACAGTCAAAGTCAAAGCTATATCTCTGTATGCTACCATCACGTGATTTTTGCAATGAAAATGGCATCACGTGGTCATCTCGTGTAAAAAAATTCCAGTTTCATGACGGAGGGTAAAATATAAATATTTCGTCAACTTCTAGATTTACGAGAGCTCTAGAGGTTATAGCAGAAGTTAGGAAGAAGTATTTAAACTGATACAGTATTATACAGTACCTACATTGACTTGTCTTGACAAAGTCGCCTTGTTTATTCAAGAATCATTTAAAATAACAAACAAAAAAGGAAACGGACTAAAAACAACAGCATAATGATGAGCGCTTAAAATAATACTTTTGTAATTTCAGACAATTGGTTATCCTCTAGCGATCGTTTTGTTATTACCAACACATCATATGGGATTTCAAAATTAACAGCAGCTAAAGAAAAATATTTATTTGTTTTACAAGGGGGCAAAGTTGTTGTTTAACCGCTCGTGCTTAATATTGATACCCGAGCAAGCGAAAGATTACAAAATTGAACTACGAGCGTAGCGAGTGGTTCGACAAGTGGAATCTTGAGCGTTGCGAGGGTTTCAAGGCACGAGGGTTAAACAAACTTTGCCTCCGAGTGAAACACAAAATTTTTCACCACACCAACGCGAGGAAAATACTGGACTATGAAATACCAAAAAAATCAAATCCAAAGGAACGTAATAAAACAATTGTCATTTAAAATCATAATTTAAAGTCAATGCAATCAGCAAACATAAGAAAACAGCTCAAAATTTGCATCTGATTACTTTGCCCCACATGTGGGCAAAATGCAACTTTCTCATTAGTTTTTTGTCAATCAAGAGGGCCTTTACCAGTTGGAGTGGTGAAATATTATTTTTTTTACAAGGGGGCAAAGTTGTTGTTTAACCGCTCGTGCTAATATTGATACCCGAGCAAGCGAAAGATTCCAAAATTGAACCACGAGCGTAGTGAGTGGTTCGAAAAATGGAATCTTGAGGGTTGCGAGGGTTTCAAAGCACGAGGGTTAAACAAAATTTGCCCCCGAGTGAAACACAAAATTTTTCACCACGCCAACCCGAAGCAAATATTAAATGTAAAAAAAAAACCGGCCAAGTGCGAGTCGGACTCGCGTTTCTAGGGTTCCGTACATAAGTCCGACTCACGCTTGACTGCACATTCCTAATAGGTTTTCCTGTCATCTATAGGTAAAGAACTATTTTGTGTATTTTTTTCAAAATTTTAGACCCAGTAGTTTCGGAGATAAAGGGAGGGGGAATGGTAATTTTTTGGCTATTTTCTTAAATAACTTCGAACCTATGTATTTTAAAATTATAAAAAAACTTGTCCATCTTTGGGTCACTAATTTATATATGTGTACCAAATTTCAACTTAATTGGTCCAGTAGTTTCCGAGAAAATAGGCTGTGACAGACGGACAGACAGACAGACGCACGAGTGATCCTATAAGGGTTCCGTTTTTTCCTTTTGAGGTACGGAACCCTAATATCAAACAAAACCAAACCAAATCAAATCCAAATGAATGTTATTATATATTTATCTTCCAAAATCATCATTTAAAAGTCAATTCTACCAGCAAACATAAGAAAACAACTCAAAATTTGCATTTGATGACTTTGCCTCACATATGAATAAAATGCAACTTTGCTATCAGTTTTTGAAGTGCAAAGTAAGCCTTTCCGAGCTGGTCTGGTGAAAAACTCTTTACAGAGCCTTCTTTGATTTGAATCTATTCACTAAAACATCCAAGTGATTTAAGACATAATTATATTAATGATTGAATGAGTATGAATGCGCTGATAACAAAGGTACCTCCTGAAATCATTCATAGTGAATAGTAAATGTACTTACATACTTAGTGACCAATAATGTTGTCATTAAAGGTGTTAAACGATAAGTCAACACAGCAATCGTTTAGAAATAATCGTTGTTACGTGACCAACTTTCTGGTTGGTCTCGTTTATTACCTACCTACTTTATTACACTGAAAAACTGAGACCAGAAAACCCCTAATGTGAATTTCGTTCGATAGCGTGACAAGCGGAGCGTTTCGCGTTTGCTTTATGTCTATTTTTGTATGGGATTTAGAAATGATATCATTCTTACTAAGTACGATGAGATAAAACAAATAAAATAAATGAATGTTAGTCGCGATTATATACCCATGGATATACTCGTAATATACCCCGGGTGTGGCATGTAACATGAGCAAAAAATTAAACTGTAGGCTGTACTCCTCATACTGACCAACATTTGTTCAGCGACTTTTAAACATAACTTGTGATTTGATTTTTAATACACTTTAAAGTTTATTCTAAGACGCAATGTATTGCGAATTTTGTTATGTTTAAGGCGTGACAAGCAACGTCAATCACAATGATATGGCGTGGCGATAGCGTCTATTGAAGATAATATTTATTTTGTATGAAAATAGGGAGTCTAAATACTTCAAAATTTTTAAAAGTTGTTGAACAAAAGTGTCACTGTTTGAGGAGTACAATCTATGTTTTAATTCTTTGCTCGTGTTACAGGCCACACCCGGTATATAACCCGTACTTACCTCACTGATTTTACTAAACAAAGGTTGTGTAGAATACATCGCTTCTTAGCCGTAATAACTATTGTCTACCATTCTTTAAGTTTAGTCTATCAATTATATCGCTCTTTCTATTGTAATAAAAGCGGACAAGTGCGAGTCGGACTCGCCCACCGAGATTTCTGTACTTAATTTTTTTTATAAAGTTTTGACATTTTTCCCTGTATACTGGTGATATTACTTGCCGAATTTCATAGTTCTAAGTCAACGGGAAGTACCCTACAAATTTTGATTCCCTTGAGAGTGTCGAAATATACCTTTTTAATACAGTTGCTCAAAAAGTGCTACTTTACGTAGCTGTTTAGCGTGCGGAAAGTTGGTTATCTCGAACTAGTGCTTTTTACTTTTCCAATTTTTTTTAATTTATACTTGTTCCAATTCACGACTACTTATTGATGAGTGTTAATATTAGTTTCCTTTAAACGTCGTAATCAGCATAAAAACCTACTGTTAATGTAAGAATGTGAAAAATATACATATTTCATATTTTAATACTTACCTCTTCATCATTATAACACGTTTATTTTTTAATATTGAATATTGAAAATTCCGTTCTTAATAAGTTGTCTGAATGGAACGGAATAGCTGCCAAACGCCCATAGATATAATATACTTAAAGACGACGTCTAAGCGAGCTGTCACTGTTACCACTTTTGTTTAGTGTACGATTAACAATGTTTTACTTATTTTTTCGCAACTGTATTAAAAAACGTCGTTCGATACACGTGCGGAAATGTCATTCTTCACTCGTCCCGAGTCTAGCCACTCGCCTGCGGCTCGTAGCAAGATATCTCGGTACTCGTGAAGTAATGACATACCTTCCGCACTAGCATCGAAATGTACTATTACAGTACATATGGTCCTATTTTCTCGCACAAGTGCGTAAAATAGCACTTTTCGTGCGATGTCAAAAGTTTAAAGGGACATATGTACTGTAAATCGTTTAACTATTACAGTAGGTACATATGGTCCTACTTTCCCGCACTGGTGCGTAAAATAGCACTTTTCGTGCGTATGTCAAAAGTTTACTCCCTTCGGTCGTGTTTTAATTTATCGCCACCCGTTTCGAATTTCCTCTTTTCCGCACTAGTATCATAAATAACTATTTTTGCACCATATCTTTTTTCTACGTTAACTTAGAAGTTTGATTTTTTACAGCTTCAGGGACGGTCTATACCTGAGCAAATGGTATTAATTTCAACTCGATATCTCCACGCATTCCCGAGATAAAGAGTCACAGACGGACGGACGGACACACGGTGTTTTCCTTTTGAGGTACGGAACTCTAAGAAACAAACAAATAGTAGGTACATCATCGGTTTCTTTAAACGTGTTTGATAGTTCGTCATTTCCGATAGTTCTGATTACGTAAAACCACATAAAAGAAAATACTTGCAAGTGTATCACTAGGTTAATCCACTCGACGAGATTGGCTATCTGTGTGCACAGCGGTCTATTTCAGTTAAGTGCACTTATAGTCCGGTGGCCGGCTGCATGAAACAAACCTCATCAAAAAATAGAATATACCTACCCTGTAGAGGTACCTGACATTTAGTAGCTTCCAACGCACTTGGTCGGCCTAGGCTTAACCTGGCAGATTTTGTACAAATGGCAAAAACGTTGGACAAAAATTCATCAAAAAAAACCTCATCGAAAAATAGAATGAAACTTGTATGGTAGGATACCTGACCTTGAGGACAGTAAAAAAAAATTGGTCGGCCTCACCTTAGCCTGGCAGTTTTTGCAGTCCGACCAGATTTATTGGGTCACGTGAGAGCTACAATTTACCTCATCGAAAAATAGAATGAAACAAACGGATTATAATAGCTAAAATAAGCCTGTTGACGTATGTCTTGGTCGGCCTCACCTTAGCCTGGCAGTTTTTGCAGTCCGACCAAATTTATAAAAAAATCATCAATTTTTTTTTATCGAAAAATCGTATGAAACTGGTATGGTACGATGGCTGCCTTTGAGGACAGTAAAAAAAAAGTGGTCGGCCAAATCCTGTGTTGGCAGGTTCCTGTGTCCGACCAATTTTGTGGTACCACGTGAGAGCTACAATTTTACCTCATCGAAAAATAGAATGAAACAAACGGATTATAATAGCTAAAATAAGCCTGTTGACGTATGTCTTGGTCGGCCTCACCTTAACCTGGCAGTTTTTGCAGTCCGACAAAATTTATAAAAAAATCATCAAAAATTTTTTATAGAAAAATCGTATGAAACTTGTATGGTACGATAGCTGCCTTTGAGGACAGTAAAAAAAAAGTGGTCGGCCAAATCCTGTGTTGGCAGGTTCCTGTGTCCGTCCAATTTTGTGGTACCACGTGAGAGCTACAATTTACCTCATCGAAAAATAGAATGAAACAAACGGATTATAATAGCTAAAATAAGCCTGTTGACGTATGTCTTGGTCGGCCTCACCTTAACCTGGCAGTTTTTGCAGTCCGACCAAATTTATAAAAAAATCATCAAAAATTTTTTTATCGCAAAATCGTATGAAAATTGTATGGTACAATAGCTGCTTTTGAGGACAGTAAAAAAAAAGTGGTCGGCCAAATCCTGTGTTGGCAGGTTCCTGTGTCCGACCAATTTTGTGGTACCACAAGAGAGCTACAATTTACCTCATCGAAAAATAGAATGTAACAAACGGATAATACCTAAAATAAATCTGTTGACGTATGGCTTGGTCGGCCTCACCGTAGCCTGGCAGTTTTTGCAGTCCGACCAAATTTGTGGTACCACGTGACAGCTACAATTTACCTCATCGAAAATAGGATGAAAAAAAACGGATTATAATAGCTAAAATAAACCTGTTGACGTATGGCTTGTTACGGACGGCTTTCATAAATTCAATGTGGCAGTGTGCGGCAGAATCCACTTGCATCAAATTTGATGCAACACATTGTGGCTGGACATTAAGAGATGAAATGTATAAGATCAAATGGTTTGAAGGACACATAACGCCTTTGCGAGTCGAAGAAATAACAATAGATAAGTCGCAGTCTGGGGAAAGTTCGTCAGACTTCGACTCCGAAGATGATTATGATTAACAGTAATTATTAACAATAAAAGGGTTATTCCCACTAGTTACCACCAAGTTCTTATCAGTGGTAACTACTGGGAATTATTTTCCCACCTTCTACCACTGGTAACTACTGGGAATAAAAATTCCCAGTAGTTACCACTGGTAAAGGGTGGGAATTTCTTTTCTACAAACCGAGCTTCGAAGGAGGAATGCTACAGTTGATGGAAAAAAGGCTGATTTGATGCAAAGATAATCACTTAATATATGTGAGGTTATCTTGTGTATTTTACCGTTTATTAAAATTTTGGAAGGCTCACGTGCAGTTTTTCCTCTTATATTACAAGTGTTCGATTGAAAACTAAGCTTTGGTGTATACCTGGATCACCTGCATGTACAAGAAGGCGTTTCATATACGCCCGCCCATCAGATATGTACACAAAGTCATGATGCGTATGGAATACAGCATGTGTGGCCAAGCCAGTATGCCCTAAATTATGTACTACTTCGTTAAAACTTAGCTTACCTGTGTATTTACTCTTTCCAAAATATTTATCTTCCTTAAAATGCAGCCTACACAAACGGTCTTTATCATTTGCCTTAGTTTTTGGTACTCAAAGCTTTTTCTCACTGATTTATGCATATCGGGTCCTTGGGAAAAAGGGAGATCCTATAGGTATATTTCCACAATTTGTCGCACACTATTGCAGTATTGTGGAGAAAAAAAAACATACAACCGAATTGATAACCTCCTCCTTTGGGATTTGGAAGTCGGTTAAAAAAGGAGAATGTTTACAATTTATTGGAAACAATGTATGTGATTTGACAGTGACAGCAACTCCACTATGGAGGCGCCACCTGGCGTGATAAAATGTCAGTTATGCCTCCTCATTCTATCTGTAGTGGAAAAGTAGGATATACGATTCAAAACTTGTCAAAAATCGATGAAAACCTTTTTATTTTTGACATCTGTGAGACATCATCTCAACGTAAGTGTTACTCTGAAACCACGTCAGTAGTTAGAAAACGTTATTTAGATATTAGATAGATTTATGAATAAAATTTGAACTGAATGTTTTCTTTTTTTTTAAAGCCCTCTAAGACCTCCATGGACTCATTTACTTATGACTTTTTTCAGTTAGCATTATTAAGTTAAGTTCAAGCTGCGAAGAAACCATATTTTCAATATAGAAATTATTATTCTTTATAAATGTGGTCGGACTGCAAAAACTGCCTGGCTAAGGTGAGGCCGACCAAGACATACGTCAACAGGCTTAATTTAGCTATTATAATCCGTTTGTTTCATTCTATTTTTCGATGAGGTAAATTGTAGCTCTCACGTGGTACCACAAAATTGGACGGACACAGGAACCTGCCAACACAGGATTTGGCCGACCACTTTTTTTTTACTGTCCTCAAAGGCAGCTATTGTACCATACAATTTTCATACGATTTTGCGATAAAAAAATTTGATGATTTTTGTATAAATTTGGTCGGACTGCAAAAACTGCCAGGTTAAGGTGAGGCCGACCAAGACATACGTCAACAGGCTTATTAATCCGTTTGTTTCATTCTATTTTTCGATGAGGTAAATTGTAGCTCTCACGTGGTACCACAAAATTGGACGGACACAGGAACCTGCCAACACAGGATTTGGCCGACCACTTTTTTTTTACTGTCCTCAAAGGCAGCTATTGAACCATACAATTTTCATACGATTTTGCGATAAAAAATTTTTGATGATTTTTGTATAAATTTGGTCGGACTGCAAAAACTGCCAGGTTAAGGTGAGGCCGACCAAGACATACGTCAACAGGCTTATTTTAGCTATTATAATCCGTTTGTTTCATTCTATTTTTCGATGAGGTAAAATTGTAGCTCTCACGTGGTACCACAAAATTGGTCGGACACAGGAACCTGCCAACACAGGATTCCCAGTAGGTACCACCAAACCGAGTTAGTGGTAACTACTAGGATTTTTTTTTCCCAGTAGTTACCAGTGGTAAAAGGTGGGAAAATAATTCCCAGTAGTTACCACTGATAAGAACTTGGTGGTAACTAGTGGGAATAACCCTTTTATTGTTAATAATTACTGTTAATCATAATCATCTTCGGAGTCGAAGTCTGACGAACTTTCCCCAGACTGCGACTTATCTATTGTTATTTCTTCGACTCGCAAAGGCGTTATGTGTCCTTCAAACCATTTGATCTTATACATTACATCTCTTAATGTCCAGCCACAATGTGTTGCATCAAATTTGATGCAAGTGGATTCTGCCGCACACTGCCACATTGAATTTATGAAAGCCGTCCGTAACAAGCTATACGTCAACAGGTTTATTTTAGCTATTATAATCCGTTTTTTTTTCATCCTATTTTCGATGAGGTAAATTGTAGCTGTCACGTGGTACCACAAATTTGGTCGGACTGCAAAAACTGCCAGGCTACGGTGAGGCCGACCAAGCCATACGTCAACAGGTTTATTTTAGGTATTATAATCCGTTTGTTACATTCTATTTTTCGATGAGGTAAATTGTAGCTCTCACGTGGTACCACAAAATTGGTCGGACACAGGAACCTGCCAACACAGGATTTGGCCGACCACTTTTTTTTTACTGTCCT
The DNA here is from genome assembly GCF_910591565.1 of Cydia splendana. NCBI lineage: Eukaryota > Metazoa > Arthropoda > Insecta > Lepidoptera > Tortricidae > Cydia > Cydia splendana. Next base: position 6,960,452 of record NC_085981.1, on the reverse strand, counting down.
CAAAGGCAGCTATCGTACCATACAAGTTTCATACGATTTTTCGATAAAAAAAATTTTGATGATTTTTTTATAAATTTGGTCGGACTGCAAAAACTGCCAGGTTAAGGTGAGGCCGACCAAGACATATGTCAACAGACTTATTTTAGCTATTATAATCCGTTTGTTTCATTCTATTTTTCGATGAGGTAAATTGTAGCTCTCACGTGACCCAATAAATCTGGTCGGACTGCAAAAACTGCCAGGCTAAGGTGAGGCCGACCACTTTTTTTTTACTGTCCTCAAGGTCAGGTATACTACCATACAAGTTTCATTCTATTTTTCGATGAGGTTTTTTTTGATGAATTTTTGTCCAACGTTTTTGCCATTTGTACAAAATCTGCCAGGTTAAGCCTAGGCCGACCAAGTGCGTTGGAAGCTACTAAATGTCAGGTACCTCTACAGGGTAGGTATATTCTATTTTTTGATGAGGTTTGTTTCATGCAGCCGGCCACCGGACTATTAGTGACTTTTCATGGATTGTAAGTGTTTGCCTTTCTACTTATTTGATTATAATTGGTCTAATAAAATATTCATTATGTTGTACGAGTATGTAATGAATTCACTAGGTATTTATGTCTGGGGACTAAATGAACAATTATATATATGCATGCTTTTTTTATGAAATAAACAGATTAAATTTTAATTTTTTTTTTTTTTTTTTATCAGTTACCTAGTTACAATGACTTCTGTTCCAATTGCTGTACATGCAATTGCTATAGTCCAAAAAAAATTGTAGAAAATTATTGAGGGCGCCACTGTCACATTTTTGACGTAAAATGCTTAAACATGGCAACAATTTAGTATGGGATTTTTTGAGTTCCATTTTATTTAATTTCTACTATTTTATGTCGCATCTTTAAGTATTTATAAGTAGAGTCTGGCTACTGAAATATTACACAAATATTTGGCGGGATATTCAAAAAATCTTGGGCTGGTCACTAGTGGTCACACTTTGTGTAGTAGGAATTATAGTTTTGATACTAGAAAATATTATTGATTTTCTGTGCACACGTAAGGTCACTGCCAGGGGGCGTGGCCTAGGAACAAACTTATATGACGCTGAACGCACATGTGCGTTGGGGGCAGTGAATGTGTTAAGGATATAAGTTAAATATACGTTAACGTGCACTCAAAGTCAGCTCACATAATTTCTACCACTATGTAAAGTACAGTCAACGATAAACACATATGTTAACACTTTCTCAGCATATATTACCATTGTAACAAGGTGAAAAATGAAATGTAGTGTAAATAAGACCTAGCTCGATAATACCGTAATATTAATCCATCACCAAAAAAATACATAAGTACTATGCCAAATATGCTAAATGCTAAGTATCAAAATATTTATAGAGCACCAACCTCCTAATTTGTTTAGGAGTTGTAAACATTGCATTTTTTCGTTATACAACGCTACACGTCGACTTCGCACATTGTCGTAATTATTTACGAGCTTAAATAATAGTTTGCGAACCTCACTCAGTATAGACATTATTAATATTATTTAAAATAAACCCCTTATAAACCGCAAACAATTTGAATGAATGACATATATTGACAACTGACTTTTAGCTTTTTTTTAAATCATAGACAATTGGTGATACAACAACGAAATATCTGTCAACAATTTTTGGCTACCCAGACTCTACTCGCCAGGTTTTCTAATCAAACATGAATGGTACTAGGTACACACTAGCTACATAGTACCAAAAAGAATAGATAGTATAGAGGGGTCCTGTCATTGTAAATTTTGTAGTCACAGTAAATTTACTGCCATCTATCGACACACGAATAAAACTCAAAATGAAAACGTATAAAGTTATCAAAAAAATTATATATACCCTAGTAGCATTTTCGTTGGGGCCCACGGTGCCAACGGTAGGGAAAACGTTGGGAGGAGGTTCGTTCCGTAGCCAACATTAATTTTGTATTGGCCCACCATCGCATTTACCAACATTCGCTGTGGCACAGATGCCCAACAATGGGCCTTTGTGTATTTTGGTACCGTTGGCTAAACAACGATAATATTCGTTGGCCCAATGATGACATATATCGCATTTACCAACATTGGCAGTGGCAGTGATGCCCAACAATGGGCCTTTGTGTATTTTGCCACCGTTCGCTAAACAACGATAACATTCGTTGGCCCAATGGTGACGAATACCGCATTTACCAACATTGGCTGTGGCACGGATGCCCAACAATGGGCCTTTGTGTATTTTGGTAACGTTGGCTAGTCAAGGATATCATCCGATGGCCCAATGATGATAAATATCGCATTTACCAACATTGGCTGTAGCATTGATGCCCAACAATGGGCCTTTGTGTATTTTGGTAACGTTGGCTAATCAACGATATCATCCGATGGCCCAATGATGACAAAAATCGCATTTACCAACATTGGCTGTGGCACTGATGCCCAACAATGGGCCTTTGTTTATTTTGGTAACGTTGGCTAATCAACGATATCATCCGATGGCCCAATGACGACAAATATCACATTTACCAACATTGGCTGTAGCATTGATGCCCAACAACGGGCCTTTGTTTATTTTGGTAACGTTGGCTAATCAACGATATCATCCGATGGCCCAATGACGACAAATATCGCATTTACCAACATTGACTGTAGCATTGATGCCCAACAATGGGCCTTTGTGTATTTTGGTAACGTTGGCTAATCAACGATATCATCCAATGGCCCAATGATGACAAATATCGCATTTACCAACATTGACTGTGGCACTGATGCCCAACAATGGGCCTTTGTTTATTTTGGTAACGTTGGCTAATCAACGATATCATACGATGGCCCAATGACGACAAATATCGCATTTACCAACATTGGCTGTAGCATTGAGGCCTAACAATGGGCCTTTGTGTATTTTGCTACCGTTCGCTAAACAACGATAACATTCGTTGGCCCAATGGTGACGAATACCGCATTTACCAACATTGGCTGTGGCACGGATGCCCAACAATGGACCTTTGTGTATTTTGGTAACGTTGGCTAGTCAAAGATATCATCCGATGGCCCAATGATGACAAATATCGTATTTACCAACATTGGCTGTGGCACTGACGCCTAACAATGGGCCTTTGTGTATTTTGGTACCGGTGGCTAAACAACGATAACATTCGTTGGCCCAGTGAGCACAAATATCGCATTTACCAACATTGGCTGTGGTACTGATGCCCAACAATACCAGTTGAGTTTGCTTGTGGCGTCACTAGATGGCGTTACTGTCTCCAAACATCGAAGTTATAGTTATTTTCTCGATTATTCCGGATATAATCATAATATTTTTTTAAAGTAACTTATAAATCTAATAGCTATAACTATAAAATTTATACATAAATTTAAAAAATTGTATTTTACCAACATTTTCTCAATTTAAATCTCAAAAAACATAAATCTCGCTTACGAAGTTTCGAAGTGCGGTTAGTATATATACAAATTAGAGTGTATAGTAAGTGTACTTGCTTCGGCAGTACATATACTATAATTGGAACGATACAGAGAAGATTAACAACAACTACTGCCTAGCCTAGGGCCTTCATGTGGATACAACCAATGCCTACCGTAGTGTTATTGTAATATTTATCAGCAAAGGCCCAACGTCGTATTACACAACCACTTACTTAACGTTGGGTAACTGTAGGACTCATAAACAAAAGCCCATTACATAATTAGACTGTAGGCACACTATAAATTACACAACTATTTACCTACGGTAGTATTGTAAGAATCCTACACAAGGCCCAACGTTAAAGTTACAATGTTGGCCCTTTGTGGGACAAGCTGTGTTGGGCCTTCAACCTGGTGCACGACTACCTACCGACCTACCTGACTTGCCGTTGGGTAATTGTTGAATTTGCAAACAGAAGCACAACGAAAAAATATCCCTTTTTTATTTTTTTGCAGTTGGCCCTACAGCAAGCCATACGGCCAAATGTAACAATTAACCAACCATCAAACAAATGTGTATAGGCCCAACCACGGCCCAACCAAAACCACCACCGTTGAATAATTGTATGATTTATTTAAATAGGCCCAACGAAAAAAATACTCTAATGGCCCTCTGTTGGGAATCTTCGGGAGGGCCTTTGTCGAGGGCCCTCCAGCAAATCGTACGGCCAAATGTAACAATTAACCAACCATCAAACAAATGTGTATAGGCCCAACCACGGCCCAACCAAAACCACCACCGTTGAATAATTGTATGATTTATTTAAATAGGCCCAACGAAAAAATTACTCTTATGGCCCTCTGTTGGGAATCTTCGGGAGGGCCTTTGTCGAGGGCCCTCCAGCAAATCGTACGGCCAAATATAACGGTTGCCCAACTAATACGTAAACAAAGGCCCAACAAAATCCCTACAAGAAAATGCTATTAGGGTATGGATAAATGATTTTATTATTTTTATATTATTTTGATCCATGTTCATTCACTGATATCTATGTGTTAAAATTGTTAAATATGAAACGGTGTCGTCACGCCATCTAGCCGAGGATAGGCTAAAGGTGTGTGCGGCATCTATTCGAGACTTTTACTTGAATTCCGAGGCACGTTTTTTCCTTAGACTTTATTCGTCTTATACGAAGTTACATATGTCTTTGATAGTACTAATTATGTACGGTGAAAATTACGTTTTTTAACTAATTAGTGCCATAGAGCAATCAAAAGTCCTAATTACAACAAAATGTTCCCCGTAATTAGTATAAGTGTGAAACGAAACTATCTGTCTCTATCGCACTAATGTAGAAGAGTGATAGTGATACATTGTCATCGGTGTTTTAAGTCCTTGGCTAGCACCACGGATTGTCTCTCTAGGCATAGCTTTATTGAACTTTTAAATCAAAATATATGTCTTAAGAAGAGCACATAGCATGCACCTAAGTCAAATATAGTTTTTACTACTAGGTAGGTACTTAACACTACTTATTCGAATACGTTAAAATTGGGTTGGTAGAGTTAGACCAAGAAAAGTCTGCAGCGATTTTGATAGCCCACGCAGTGCAAGTGTTATTTATAGGTACGTCATAATTTCATAGAAGTTTGACGTTTAAAATAACACTGGCACTGCGAGGGCTGTCAAAATCGCTGCAGACTCTTCTTGGTCTAACTCTAGATAAGCTAACTGTCTATTAGACTGAGATAGATATTTCAATACTTTGTGCTTTAATAAGCAATAATACCTACCAATATTTGGGAGACCGAGCTTTGCTCGGAAAACATAAAAATGAGCGTTTTTCCAGAAATAAGACCTAGCTAGATCGATTTTTCACCCCCGAAAACCCCCATATAGCAAATTTCATCAAAATCGTTAGAGCCGTTTCCGAGATCCCCGAAATATATAAATAAATAAATAAGAATTGCTCGTATTGGATATTTAACACGGTTTTGACATAAAATTCAGTGTTCAGTAAAATGCACCGAGAAAAACGTATTTTAGGTAACAGATACTTATTTACAGTTACGTTAAATTGTTTTTCTACTCGCGTACTTTTATTTGTCATTTAAAGGGTCGTGCACACACCTTTAAAGCCCTACCTTATTGACCGAAGCGTTGCGAAGGTCTACGTTTTGACTCGGGCATTTTGCTTTCGTATGTCCATCCGGATGTTCTTCTCTACAGGTCACAATTCTCAACCGATTCTCGTGAAATTTTGTGACCAGATTCTATGATTAAATAAAAATTTTATGTCAAGCCAGTTTTTGGAAATTTTAAAAAATGGCGGATACTTCGCGCCTTAACAAATAGTCGTATCGATATCATAAGAGTTTTTTCTTTTTGAGATATGTTTATAGATTAAATGGCCAAAAGTTCAGAAAATTTATTTCGCTGGTTTCGGAGGTATTGAGATATTTAATTTTAACTAATTTTAATTTGAGAATGAGTAGCTATATTTCGTCAGCCTATCTAAGAACTATTTGGCTCAGTTTGTAAACGTTCGCTTTTTTTTGTTTGCACAGAGAGTCTGGGTTCGATCCCCAGTAAGACATAACTTTTTGTATTTTTTTTTTCACTTAAACTTTGTATTTTTTTAATAAATTATTTTTTTTGTATTGTTGATTGATCAAACCGCTGTGTGGCGCTGTCATCGTGCACGGTCCCAATAAGCTATGCTCGCGAGGTCTACAGCTCACGGAGCCACTAGTAGTAAAGTTGTCAAGACTAGTCTTTAGTCTAGTCTCCAAAAAAGAATTTGTGCATACACGCAGTATCTTTTTGGCGATTTTACGATACTTCGTGTAATGACCACTTAAAAAATATTGAATGAAATACAGTGTTGCCAACCTTATTTTAAATCTCATCTCGGACAAATAAGTGAACCATAAACATTTTTTTTTAATTTCATTCATTCATTCATTCTTTTCCCGCCCGTACCCTCCATTTTTGCTACTTCTTGAATTAAAAATATTTGTTGAATTTACAATTTTATTTCAAAGTAAGTGCTTGGTCGTAGAAAAAGTATTGTATGCAACGTTGTTTAACTGAGTCAAAAAATACTCGTGGCGTATTTATTAACAATTTTCGGCTTCGCCTCAAATTGTTACTCACACCACTCGCCTTTTTTGACCTCTCTTAAACAACGGTTGCATAAAATACTATAATAACGCTTATTTTATGATTTCCACGATGTAACGTAAATATGAAATCGTTATTTACCAGTTACTTGCGCAAATTCGCACTAAATGGGCGATTACAATAATACTCCAGTGCCGCTCTGGTCCACTGGTCCTCCACAAAGAGCGAAGGTTGAGGGACTATTGCGGGTCGTGACCGGAACGGCTGCCGGGCCCAGCTGGCAGAATTAAGTCCTTGTGACCAGGGGGTCAATACAATATTTGTAGGTATAGGTATGGTATATACCGAACTACAGAAAAATGACTTTACCTAGCGATTCCCTCTGCAGATTACCTGTGAAATTTTTGTTCATGAGATTTTATACTCAGCATCATTCATTATGTGATGGCTCAGAACCCCTTTCTTTTATTGATATCTAAATTAAAATTAATATAGCAAGCTATAGTAAATCAGTTATTGACTGTGGTACTGAAAAAAGTGGCGTGGTCTATAAATATACCTAGGTAATTAAATGACTTTTTTTATTATATCTGAGGTCGGGAGGTACTCGGGTAAAGCGTCTACCCTACCGCCTCTCCTCTGTAGAAAATGACCAATTTTGAAATAGAATTTTAATTTACGATCATGACTTCTGTACCAATAAGTAGCTACATCTCTTCAAAACACCTCAACCTAAGAGCAGTAAGTAATTTACTTTAACTACGACAATAAACGTGAGTGTTCCACTTGCATGACAATCGTAAGTCGGTTAATGATGATGGCATCCTTGCACAATGGTTAAAGGACTACCTTAGCTTGTGGACAATGCACGGTGTCCTCCGATTACGTAGTCAACCTGTGATTAAGCAACAAGTGGGAGGGGTTATACGGAGAGCAAAAAATGTACAATGTGACTTGGGAAAAATCCCGGTGATTGGTTTTAAATTTTAATGTTCCTTCTTTGTAATGATAGTATTAAGTAAAATGAAATTGGTAAATCAGTGCAATTACAGGTAAGAACAGAACAGGGCCCGTTTCTCAAAAGCTTTTAACTTTGTAATACAAGCGGATGTCACTTTTTGACAACTTTTGTTAAGGGGCCCACTGATTAACAGTCCGCCGGACGGTATCGGCCTGTCAGTTAGACCAAAATTTTGACAGTTCCGAACAACTGACAGGCCGATACCGTCCGGCGGACTGTTAATAAGAAGAATGAACTATAAGCTAACAATATCCTATAATATTTTGTAAAAAATATGTCCATTTTGACAGTTTTTTGTCCCCTGCCCAACTGTTTTCTAAGATAATCTAGGTACTTAAATTTATTGCTCTATCTTCGTAAGAAAAGAGATAAGGCAAACATATGACAGGTAAACTCCATTCCACTTGCTTTAATTCTAATGTAGTTGCGTAATTTCACATTCAAGAATACGTGGGTTTTAAATTTATTACATTGTGAGGTCGACAATTATGTAAAAACGACCACCAAGTCTTAATTTCCAATATTTCTATACTTGGAGGTTACTACTCCAAACAAAGTTACGGAGTCAAAAATTGTGTTCCTAGCATTTCCCTCTACAACCTTTTTTGGGCATTCATTTCCTGACCTAGGTAGTTTTGTTACGGAATATGTAATTTATAAACTGATATTCTAAGATTTGTGTGAGACTAAGGTAAACATTGCGACAGATAAATGTTACAAGGACGAAAGCGGTCCTTATTGACATGCAACTGTGAGGAAAATTTTGTAGGCACTAGGCAGACCTATCAGTTCATAATGTTCATATATAATCGTGTTGTATTGTAATTATTTTAGGTAGGTATTAGGTACTTGCGGCGTGCAATTTAAATACAAAGATCTTTGTTCTTCAATTTAATCATTAGGTAGGCATAAAGATACCTATTTCAATCCGAAAACTACCACCAGTTCTAATAAACCTATATGCTAGATCGGAACTAGAACTAGGTACTACTCGACGAAATACCGTTGCAATAATTGTTGTACCTAATCTTGTTAAAATAAATAATTTACGATATTACTCATTTTATGGTACGATACGACAGACTCAACTCAACTCAAAATGTATGGATAGACATAGATACATGAGTTCATTCGTGTACATATGTCTATACAATTTTTTACAATATTTTATATGTTCTACGTAGGTACCTAATTAATTGACAAAAATATTGCCGAAAGTTAGCATGTATCTTTGCAGTCGGCAATCGGCATGTCGAGAATTGTCAATTAAAAAGTCGAATACTACCCGCTCGGGGCCCTATTCGAGTCGTCACCTCACCGGTTTGTCGTGACTGCTGTATGGTGATTAATACTTTAATGTAGTATGTAATATGTAAACCTATAGTAGTAGTAGTAGTAGTAGTAATCACTTTATTGTACACAACACAGGTTTACATAATATTTACAGAAATAAAGGTACAAAGGCGAACTATAAATATTATAAATATTAGTGTTAGACACGTGGAATATTACGGTAGCCACGTTCACCCCATTACTTTGATCTCTCGAATTGGTCCCCAGTTCGACCGTTTGTCACGAACGATTATTCCACTTACAGTTCCCACGATTTACAATAATGAAAATGTTTTTCGCGTGTTTAAATGTCCGTGCGAATGGTCATCCCTTTTGGACAATTAAGTATTATTAAACTGAATTTGTTCTTCCCATAACAATGACAACGATTATAGTTAATTGTAGTTATAGCTTTTCTTATTGTTCTCAGCGAAATGAATGTTTTTAAAGTTTGGTTTTGGTAGGCCAGGTTCAAAATTATCTTACGCTTTGTAAAATATTATCCAAACCATTGACGTATAAAATCTCAGGACTGGCCTTACGGGCAATAAGAATGGGGCCAGTACAGCGGTGTGACACCGCTACAACGCGATTGGTTGATGAGTTCGCATCACGCACGCGATTGGTTGATGAGTTCGCATCACGCGCGCGATTGGTCACAACTAGCTGCGTTAGGCTGCGCGATTGGCTCGAATTGGTGTTTCACACCGCTGAACTAGTACCATTTTTAGGGTTCCGTACCCAAAGGGTAAAACGGGACCCTATTACTAAGACTCCGCTGTCCGTCCGTCCGTCCGTCCGTCTGTCTGTCACCAGGCTGTATCTCACGAACCGTGATATCTGTTGCCGCTATAACAACAAATACTAAAAACAGAATAAAATAAAGATTTAAGTGGGGCTCCCATACAACAAACGTGATTTTTGACCGAAGTTAAGCAACGTCGGGCGGGGTCAGTACTAGACGAGTGCGCCGCGCCGGCGCGCCGCCGCCGCCGGGCTTTTTGACCACGCCGCCGCCGCCGATAAATGATCGGCGTGAAATCGGCGTGACCTTGAGTGTTGTTAATTAGCTATTCCAAGTTGATTTTTGGATTACAAAATGTATTTTTTGTATTATTTATGTTACAGTTGTCAAATATACATCGCACACAAATATAAAAGTTCGCGAACATTGCGGGCATGTGAGCACACCATTTGAGTAATTATAATGTATTGCCGCAGCTGGTCTGGCGTTTACTTCATCGCGCTTGGCATCCAGCTCTAAGCGCCGTCGTGATCCAAAATCAGTTACGTTGGCATTTATTGCTGCCCGCCCTTCCGTCCGTATGGCTTTGGCTGCCTGCTGCTCCCATCGAGAGGGTTCTATACGACACTTTTTCATGTGCCGCTTAAGCACATCTTTGTACCTGAGTAGGGCTTCCAATACCGGGATCCCGGGATCCCGAAATACCGGGATCCCGTCATTTTAAACGTATTTTTCAATACCGGTATTTTTAAATGCAATACCGGGATCCCGGTATTTTAAAAAACAAGGAAAATTTGCAGTATAAACCATTTATATCCATTAGAATGGTCATATTCGGCTGTATTAAGAAGTTTACTACACGTCAGACGCATCTAACTTGCATCCAGCCCTTATTTTATTATTGAAATAAGATCGTTGCCTGAACGTCAGATAAATATTTGGTGGTTGGTGGTGGATGAATCCTGACAGTGAGATTAATATACTTATATAGTTAGTTCTTAAAATGTTATAAAAAAAATTAAAGAAAAGAGCAAGGAACAAGGAACTGCAGTATGGCAAAGTAATTTAGAGTGAAATTAGAAAATAAGTTGGCTGGTTGTTGGACTAAAAATGTAACTGGTGAAGTCAACAAGTTGGATAAAATTATTGCTAACCTGGAGTGTGAAATAAAATTAATACAGATGGCGACATTGATTGTTTATTGTTCTAAAAGCTTTTAGGACATATCTGGAGTTACAGTAACCCTTTTTAATTCCCCTTTTTAATAAAACTATAAGTTTTTAAGCGATTCATATTCAATACCGGGATCCCGGGATCCCGGTATTGATGAAGACAGTTTCGGTATTAATACCGGTATTGTGAGAAGTCCGGTATTTGGAAGCCCTATACCTGAGGAATTGGCCGCCCTGTTTCCGCTTGCCCTCATCAAGCTCGGAATAAAAGATGCGCTTAGCCACACGCTGGTCGTTCATCCGCGAAACGTGACCGCACCACCGAAGCTGACGTCGCATGAGGTATACCTCGATACCACCCACATTTGCTCCACGCAGCACTTCGGTATTCCGAACACGATCAGACCATCGGATCTTCAGTATCTTGCGTAGGCATCTGAGGTGGAATCGATCCAGCGTCCGGATATGGCGGCGATAAACGGTCCACGTCTCAACGGAGTATAGAAGGTTGGGCAGCAGGACTGCCATATAAACGGATATCTTAGTGGCCAGTTTTAATCGTGCGAGCTGAGGACCTTGTGGTCTAACTTGCCAAAAGCTGCAGCCGTTAATTTCAGCATCAAGGTCGCACATTGGATGTTAAGGTGCTCCCCAGGTAACGGAACTTGTCCACCTGCTTCAGCTGGTCCTCGCCGTGTTTAGACACGTCGTTAGCGACCAGTGCCTGTTGACTGACAACGTCCAGCGACATCACCTCAGTCTTCTTGACACTGATCTTGAGCCCAAATCTGCGACAGGACTCGTCGAAGCTGGACATGAGCTGTTGCATGCCTTCCGGGGACTCAGTCACAAAGCACAAGTCATCTGCATACATGATCTCTGTGATCACTGAGTATGAGACTTTTGTGCGTGCTTTAAACCTGGCCAGGTTGATAATGTAAAAAAGTAAAGTAAAAATTATTTATTAACCAAGAAGAATTTCTTAAAAGTATGCAAATTATCGACGACTTCCACACTAGGCTATGCCTGTGTCGTGAAAGTCAGCATGTTGCCGTCAGTGCGAAAGCGGACGCGAACACCTTCAGAGCATGTGAGTAAGACTTCTTGGACTATGACCGAAAAATACAACGCTAACAGAGTGGGTGCTAGGACGCAACCTTGCTTCACCCCGCACGTAACGGGGAAGAAGTCCGATTGTTCGTCGTCAGTAGCAACGCAGCACTCCATGTCGTCGTGTAGGAGTCTCACTAGCCTTACAAACTTCTCCGTGCATCCAAGCTTGCTCAGAACTATCCAGAGGGCTTCACGAGGCACGTTGTCAAACGCCTTCTCGAGGTCAACAAAGCAGAGAGACAGTTGACGACCTTGCACTCTGCTTTTCTCTTTTAGTTGACGCACAGAGAATATAGCTTCACAGGTGCCTCGGTCAGGCCGGAAGCGTAACTAAATCAACTAAACCAACTAAATAAGTACATCAATTATTAATTAAATGAAACTGAATAGCCAGTTGCAGAAACTATTTGACACACCAATTAAAGTAACTGAGTAATCCTAAGTATTCACCGTCAAATGTTAACGAACGAACGAAGACTGCTGCCAGTGCTGCTTATACCTTGGACAGCTAGAAGAACAAACGCCTCCATTCTCAAAGAGCTCTATATCGCCACTCATCTCTTCCCAACATGCCATGCGTGAGCCCTTAGATTCTTCGGACATATTATCCAACGCATGATGTGAAAGAAACACATGAATTAAAGCCGAATGAATGGTAAACGTGCTCGAGTTGGAGCATGTGTGAGATGGTCGAACGCTATGAAGAGGTCGGCTTGCAGCAGTCTGCACCGTGCAGTCCATACGGCTTATGACCGCACGAAATGGAGACAGATTACATGTGGTCGCGAGCCTCAGCAATGAGAAAACGAGAAAGAAGATACGTCTCAGTAAGCCTGGTGGTTGTACGACAAGAAAACCATTAAAAATAAGCCATAGCAGTCCACTATAGTCTAGCAAATGTCTAGGATATGTGGAGTTCTGTTTTGTTAAAGTACGTCATTGTTAATAGGATAAGCCAAGGAAAGCTTGAGAAAACGGAGAGTTCCAGATCGGATCGAAGGTCATTGGGACCAGGTAACCTCTTAACTAGGGAAAATAAGTTATTATACCTATCCTATATACATTTAAAAACTCTATTTTACTCACAGCATATTCAAACTATACGTAGTTAACTGATCAGTAACCTGCATTGATAAAATTTTCAAGAAAAACAACAAATTTATGATTTTTCTTAAGAAAACCGAAAGTCAAGGTCACGCCGATTTCACGCCGAAAACACGCCGCCGCCGCCGATTTTTTGGCAAACGCCGCCGCCGATCATTTTTTAATCGGCGCACACGTCTAGTCAGTACTTGGATGGGTGACCGTTTTTATAGATAATGGTACGGAACCCTTCGTTTGCGAGTCCGACTCGCACTTGGCTGGTTTTTTAGTGCCCGTAAGGCCAGTCCATACCACCTAACGAACGCCAAACGAACCTAAAACAAAATAAGTTAAACAGCCTTGGAAACCTAAAAAACGATTACCATTACGAATATCCACCAAGAAGCAGTAGGTACCTGATGACATTTAGGTACCTATAAAACGGATGTTAGAACTATTTTAAGTGTCCTGATTTTGCTACGAATCCCGAAATAAACTACCTACCCACATTTTGGACTCCGTTAGGTTACAAAGATAATGCCACAAAAAGTAAGTAAAACATAAGGCCGCACAATCGACCATTATAGACAAATCTTTTGCCGACTGTACTTACCATAATTTTGCAATGTCACTGGAACTAAATGCACATGCCAATTTTCTTAGATTGTTTTATCGCACGTACAGCCAGCCACAAATTAACTATAACGACAGTTTTCCTGTCACACGTAAAGCGCGTATGCAAAATTGAATCTTGTTCGGATAGTAATAAGCTCCATAATGAAAGCTCAATCTATACCTATCAGATATTTCACATAGTTATCTATTATTAGACCCATCATATAGTAGGATATTAGCAAAGAGAATAAAGTCTATAGAGACGGATTGTCAAAGTAAATTATGTAGCCACTGTAAATTTACTGCCATCTTTCGACAGAACATGAAACTGTTAGAACGCCATTTGACTTTGATCCTTATTCTTTCAGTGATATGTGTTAACTTATTAAATATTAATATTCACGCCATCTACTCGACTATAGGCCAAAGGTATGGTTCCATGTTTTCGAGCGATGGCGCCACAACCTTCAGCCTATGCTCGAGTAGATGGAGTGAATATTAATATTTAAAAAGTTAACACATATCAGTTAAAGAATAAGGATCAAAATCAAATGGCGTTCAAACAGGTTTAATCTTCTGTCGAAAGATGGCAGTTTATGAACTGTAGCTACATAATTTAACATGACAGTAACTCTCTTCTTCAAATCCTCTTTGATATTAGCAAGCACGTTTGAGTCCCAGAGACCTATGATCTTTTTTCTAGTTCCCATCATCCATCATTACTGTGGGACCCCATGATATATGATTCTCGTGGCTCACTTAGCGATTTCGTCGCGTCGCTACAAGTACATGCGGCCATACCAATTTTGGTGTCTTGGTGTCTAGCAGTAGTAGTTACCGCGTACCGCTACGGAACGGACGCCTGCTCGGTGCTCGTGCTGCTTACGCCACCTTGCGGTCTTATCGGCCGTAATAGTCGCATTCTGTTAGAGAGTGAACTTTCTTTACCTAGTACTATACTGGGTCAAGCAGATCTTGTCAGTAGAAAAAGGCGGCAAATTTGAAAAATGTAGGCGCGAAAGGATATCGTCCCATAGAAAATTTGAATTTCGCGCCTTTTTCTACTGACAAGATTTGCTTGACAATCTATATTATTTATTCTGTGTTTATACACACAAAAACAGATTATCTTATGGACTATAGATAGCCCGGATCACAGAACATTAAAGAGGTTAGAACGGCTATCGCGCGCAGTTAGTATCGGAACCGGTGTAGCCGCTCGTTCCTCTCCACATTTCCACATTTCTCGCGCAACGGTAGTAAAAACTTGTGTGCCTGGTGAATGGATACGCCTCCTTAAGACAGATTTGATGTCTGGCTTCTTAATCCGAACGTTATTGTGGCGCAAAAGGCTAAGAAGGTTTCATACTATTTATTACTTCAGGAGCTACTAACACATACAGGTTGCTCCAAAGTAAAAAAATCGTAATTTGTTAATTTCATCGTAACCGCTACACCGATTGTTATGATACTTTCTATACTGGTTCTAAATACCCTAATGCATATGTACATTTCGGCTTTGTCCAATGGCTAGGGACACCCTGTATACCCTAATTAATGTGAATATATACTGACCCAAAATGCCATAAAGTAGCAGAAAATAATTTCGTATCATAATTTGGCTCTTATTTCTGGTGTCTGTAAGAAAATGGAGGCAAATTTAGTATGCATGAAAAACCTATAATTTGGGTTCTTGACTGTAGTTGTAGTTACAACTACAAGTCCATACAGTTTATCATCATATCATCATTCATTACCATAACCACTTCAAAGACATATCCACTTTTATTTTGCTAAAACCATTGTATAGGCGTTGATTAATTTGCACGAGTAATCCACATAATTAAATAAAACACACACAGCTATCTCTTATCTTACTTTATTATCATACATGTTTATATGCAGCATGTTGTATACCCATACAAGTTTAACAATGCTATTACCTTTCTCATGAGTCATGCACGTTTCACATTAAATCTAGGTGATAATTAACCTGATGACGTCACTAAAATGTTAAGGGTCTCCTTTAGGAAATAACTACTTGTTTCTTAAGACATAATCAAAATTGAATTTTCTATGGTCTCAGGCGGAAAAAAGTCAGACACTGTAGGCATCCCCTTAGGCCCAGCACTGAGCACTATCAAACACAACTAACTACTCTTGAAAAGAGAGATGCCAAGATATTTTGCTTAAGGCTCCGTCACACAGGCGCGTTTTGCGGGCGGCGCGTGAGCGGGGCGCGCCGCTTTTACATATAAAACGCTCACGCCGCGCTCACACCCCGCCCGGAAAACGCCCCTGTGTGACGGAACATTTAAACTGCAAGAGATTAGAATATACCTAAAAATATTCTAACAAATCATGGGTTAACAAAGGAATGAATTTAGTTTAGTAAATAGAAGTAAATCAAAATTTTAAATTACAATTTTATAACCTATTTTATATTTTACTTATTTTTCTAATGGTGCATAGTTGAGAAGTTTCTCAATCAGATCCACGTGTCCGAGCAGCATGCGGCGGCAGCAGTACCGCTTCAGGCCGAGGGCATCCAGGGCATCACTGAAATAAATTAAATCTTGGTTTATACTTCTTAACTTGCAAGTCCTGTTTTCTATATATATTCGTACTTTACATACACGCTTATTATAAATGATAATAAACCCAAATACTATAAGATAGGCTACTTTTATATGAATAAAATTAAAAACTATATTTTGCACTTTTAATCATCTTCAAAATTATGCTTTTCAATTTGTCAGGATCTTTGTTTCATTCGTGTTCCCTGATTTGTCAAAAATGGCTGGGCAGCTTGACAAAAAACTGGACAAGTGCGAGCCGTACTCGCCCACCGATGGTTCCGTACTTTTTAGTATTTGTTGTTATAGCAGCAACAGAAATACATCATCTCTGAAAACTTTAATTGTCTGGCCATCACGGTTCTTGAGATACAGCCTGGTGACAGACAGACGGACAGTGGAGTCTTAGTAATAGGGTCCCGTTTTTACCTTTGGGTACGGAACCCTAAAAATATAATTTTCAAGATCCTAGAGAAATTGAGATATTTATCTATGTAGTGTAGTAGTGCAACTATCGGTTAAGATGGTGGTAGACATGTAGAGTCGAGCCATGTTAAGTTTTCATGCCAAGTGCTAAGTCAAATATGGAGCTTATAGAGATATGTATGCATTCTTACTGCCAAGTTTGAGCAAAGTTAGTGTGATGAGAGTCTAGCATTGAAATAAAATATGGCAGGATTCTGGAGGATGGCATGAGGACATCTTACTATATACACACACTACTCACCCCTCAGTGTACTCAGCTTGTAGAAGCCCGAGGTAGGCCTCCCATTTGTTGCCAATGACCTTTCCACAAGTGAAACAACGGACTGGGATGATCATTTTGATTTCTGTAATTAATTAAACTAAATTTATGTATTTATATAGCTTAAACCTGTTAGTCGTTTGTTCGAGAACAAATTCACAACACTGTTTGGAGGTTATGTATTGTATTGGCCGAGATATAAGTAACGACTATACAGTAATGCCAGAAGAGATGCATAAGGAAATTACTTACGTATACAATTATTTTACTTTACGTGAATTTTATTGCCCAAATAAAGCCCTTGTTCACATAAAATACACCGCATGAGCACAAAACAACGCTACACTACGCTACGCAGTCGCTGTCACGCTGTGACACTGTGACACTGACAGTGACATGGACTGACAGCGTCAAATAGGATTGTTTGAGTTTCTGTTAAAAACGTGCCAACTTATTAAATAAATTAACCAAACATAAAAAAAAAAATATATAGATTACTGACTTTCAAATAATTTAAATGTATTAATTTCTGTATCATTTGTTTCAGATAAAATTATAACAACATGACTGTAAGCATGGAACAATATTTAACTACCGATGACAGGCAAATGGTAAGTTTTAGTTTGTTTTTTGTGTACTTAATATTGACTTATCAAATATCAAATAAATATCAAATATCTTTATTTTGCATAAAATATGAATAAGAATGAATATGAATATGTATGAATTTAATAATAAGAAGTACTACTTTTTGCCAGTTTTTGCTAACTACACTCAACAGAATAGCATACCAGCGTTTTAAGATATGACTGGATCAGTGACAGTGACAATAGAAACTGTAGGGCTACCGCCAATACCGAAAATCGTCAATTGCGGGCATTTTTCTCTGTCACTCTAATTACGCTTTCATTGGAGTAAAAGAGTAAGATCCCCGCAATTTGCGAATTTCGGTTTTCGCGGTAGCCCCTCTGACATTGACATTTGCAAATCTTTACCATCCATCCATAATCATAATTCATAGAACAGTAGATTACAGAAATCATACGATATCACAGCTGTTTAGTTGCAAATAACACAATCGTGTAACAATATAATTTATTTATTATAACTGAGAATAAAAATTGATTGTGAAGTGTTTAATTACATGGTTGTAACCAGAGCCTAACCATTCCTTCAAAGTATCGCAGCAAAAATAACTTTTATTTTTGTTACAAGGACTGTTCATTGTTTACGAAATCGTTTACGTACATTACCTAATACCAATCAATATCAGTACAGCATCGTATTTGATAACTTGCAGTAAATTCCACAGAAGAACTGCATTAAAATGTATCTTTTAACAGAAAGTATTGTTCATTACTTAGTAGTCGTTAAATGTGTTCATTGTACTCCCCCTAAGCGCCCATAATGTGTCGCTGGGGCGTCAGAGTCAGTTGCCGCGCAAACAGGATAAGGGCAAGACTGAAATGATAAACACATAAAAATAATTGATCTCTTTTTGGGCATTTATTATAAAGGTACTTAAATATGGAGTCTGAAGATGACATTCGGCCTCTGATTGAGGGGGAAGTTTTAGAGAACGCTACATCTCGAGATCTTTATTTAGAATTGAATACTCAGAAAATTCATACAGATCCAGAATTTGAACAGGTAATACTTTTATTTTTTAATTTATTTTACCCTTAAATTAACACTTTGAGTCAGCTTCTTAAAGAAAATCACTGTTGTCTCCTGAAGACGTTTTGGCCTGCCTTAGTGTTCTATTAATTTGTTTTTAATTTTGTTACAAAATTATATTATACCTATGTTATTGTAAAACTTAATTGATATGCTTAACATCCTTAGAAGGTAAGTTCTGTTAATTTTGAAATTAGTATGTTTTATTTAACTGAATATTAGAATCCAGATATTCAGTACGGAGAAGAAAGCTTATAATTTATGATTTTAGAAATAATGATAATCATATATTTCTACTTTCTTCACTACATTGTCTAATTTACTTTTTTCCCCATTATTTTTTCAAGCAAATATTTTCTCACATAAAATATGCATATTCTAAATTGATAACAAAATAATATATTACAAATTACTTAATCATCTGATCCTGCTAAAATGAACTTGCATTTAACTTTAATTCTGATGCATAAATATTTATTAATAAAAAAAAGTACATAACAGCAAGTCCACAACTCCCTATGTTCATAAGTTAATTAAGTATTGCAAAATGGGTAACTGTTGAATCAAATTGTTTCATGATTACCATCTACAAATGTACACAGTATGGCAATAAATCATTCTTATTCTTATTCAGTCTGCCAACTGTCTTCCTACCAATAAACAATGAGCCTTTGAAATAAAGGGATTCCCTGAGCCACTGTGTAATCACTGTGCTCAGATAGCCATTTGATTAGATTAGATTAGATTAGATTAATTTATTTCTTATTGAAAATTACATGATATTTAACAATGT
Source organism: Cydia splendana (assembly GCF_910591565.1). NCBI lineage: Eukaryota > Metazoa > Arthropoda > Insecta > Lepidoptera > Tortricidae > Cydia > Cydia splendana. The sequence goes on along the minus strand of NC_085981.1, from coordinate 6,941,008 downwards.
CATAAATGTCATAATATTTCCAAATAACATGAATTCACAAAAAGATCGTCAGATTGTAAACAATAATATTAATACATTAAAATAATTAAAAAATAAGTAAAAAATATAAAACAATCATAATAAAAATTAAAAGTACCTATATTAATATTAAATGTCAAAAAGTTACCTATGTATGTCAAAATAAAGCGGTCAAAATGTATATAATGCTAGGGCACCCTAGTTAATATAATGTCATAATAACTAATAATATTGCAAAGTCAAATTAAATAAAATTCCAAACAAACAGCTAAAAACAATAAAATATAACAATGTCAGATTAAATTATAATAGAAAAATATTTACATTTTAATCGCGTTTCATGTCAGTGTATTCTTTAACAGAATACAGCGATTTTGTGATTAACATTTCTTTGAGTCGGCGTCCAAAAATATCAATGGAGGTTTCATTTCTGAGACTAGCGGGTAGGCGTTCATAGAATTGCGCAACAATTTGCTATCACTAAGGCTCGTTATGTAGCTTATCTCATGTTACAATTTAATTCTGCTGAATGTTGAATGGACCGTTGTATTTCTTATCAAGTGACCACTGGATATACTTAATTTGGACTTTTATATGATTTCAAGCTAACATGTTCATTCACATTATAACAATTATGAAAAAAATAATGTAAGTAAATAAATTAAAAACAAATATATGTATGAATTTGTGCTGAAATATTGTAAAACATAAAATAAATACACTGTAAATACCTCTTTGTGTCATATATTATTTAAAGATATCAGAAGAAAAATTTTGTTTATTGTTATTTTTTGTCTTCCTAAAGCCGACCACTGACTAACAGTCCGCCGGACGATATCGGCCGGTCAGTTGTTCGGAGCTGTCAAATTTTTGTTCTAACTGACAGGCCGATATCGTCCGGCGGCCTGTCGGCCTGTCAGTTAGAACAAAAATTTGACAGCTCCGAACAACTGACCGGCCGATATCGTCCGGCGGACTGTTAGTCAGTGGTCGGCTTAACAATAAACAATTATGGATAAACATTATCCATTTTGTGTTCCATATTTTGGAAAACAGCAGATATTAACTTAATCTCCAAATATTTTAAATTTGAAAGTTGTGGTACATTATTCAATACAATGGAAAAAAAAATTAACTCTTATTTCTCTAAAATGGACTGTCATTGATTTTCCCTTACGTTTTCTTTGGAATTATTGTTCTTCTTTCTTAAAAAATAAACAATCATATATTCATTCATTTATTCCTTCATTTTAACAAGTACCTAAATAAAAGTTAGAACACAAAAACCGTGTTGTCACCAGGTAGTATACGGGTACCGGAGGAGCAGATGGCGGACCAACCTGGTGCATTTCTTCTCGGTGCTGTTCTGCGGGATTCCAGCGTTATTGTTCCATTGGTGTCCCACCTGGTACCTTTACGCGACCTGCACGAGGGCTTGCTTCCAGCTTGCGGACCAAGTTTTAGTGGTGGTAAGCATATCAACTTTTTTTAGAGGTTGAAGAAAATGGTCGGCAATTTCATAAGCAAGATTTGTTACACTATTATTTTTACTGGATCTGACAGCTGGAGGGATCTGACAGCTATTCATCGGTGGAGGTCAGAGTGACAGGCCAGCTACACCATTTTCCAGGGCTAGCTCTTAGTCTAATTCCTACTGCTTTGCTGTTCCACGTGTCTTTTTCTTCTTTTTACCGTTCTAAGTGATATTGGTTCAGATACTTTCTTTGGTGACCATTTTATTAGTAAATATTCTATTGGACACCATTTAGGTGTTGAACTACTAGCCTCATATCGCAAACATTATTTGAACTAGAATGTTTGATATTTATAAATTAATATTCGTAAGGCGAGCCGCAGCAAACTAGGTCGCGCAAATTTACTTACCTATACATTAAATGTTTATAAATATTGTATTGTTGTAAATATTGGTTTGACTGTGTTTCCAGGAAACATACCAGAAGAAATGCAAGACATACTACATACACAAAATTATAGAGAAGACAATAGCAGACACAAGGTAAGATAAACTATTAATAAGCATACCCTGGGGTCTTGCGTGCAGGAATGATTATGATATAATAAAGAAATAAATAATAAATAAATAGCTTCCGCTTTTATAGCTGGATCTAAAACCGCGGAGCATGCTAATAAGTTTTGCCCAGATCTTCTGTTTTTGTTTTATTCTTGTAGAGAAACGATGTAACAAGTTAATCATTAAATAATCATATGATACAGAAATAGTAGGTACCTACACATTATTTCTTATTTTGCTGCAACTTGTCCTTTTGTGAGTACCTAATGAATAAGTAACTTTGCACGCATATCGCAACAACCATAACAACTGCAAATTCTAACCGATGTCTGACTCACAGTAGGTAAACAATATAAAAACTGCCTGCTGCCGTTTATTACCGTGAATCAGATAGGTACATACTTACACCATTTAGTAACTGGAGACGGCTTCGCTGTCATTTTCTGTACAAAACAGTCTGCCGATTTTTGAGGGGGAGGGGCACGTCCAATGTATGGCTATTTCTACATGATTTGTACGTAACGTACAAATAGCTATGTCAGATAAACTTCAGTCCATAGAAAAGTTTGCACATCAATTGTGCAAGGTTTTCGGCAGAGGGGTAAGCTCTTACAGGCGACTTGTAGCAGGCGAATTTTGCTCGCGTTTATCGACAAGGTAGGTACCCAAGTAACAATTTGTGGTACTATAGTGGTCAATAGAACGTTTCCTAAATACCACCTAAGGTCCTATAAAAGACCTAAGAAGGTTGTATAAAGCCGAAATGGCGTATCTTTAGTGCCATTCAGTGATATAGTAGACCTGTAGCAGTGTCAGCCGTGACGTTTTAGGTCTATAAAAGTGATGTAATGCATAACTCTTGTGCTAATTTGTTGTCAGAAACGCCATTATAGTGTTAATTTATACTATAGTAGCATTTGAGATTCCATTATAGTGCTTGTTTTATACTATAGTAGTATTTGAAATTCTATTATAGTGCTTTTTTATACTATTGTAGAATTCATAGTTCCTTTACTACTTGTTGTGTGTTTACTTCACAAAAACGGTACTAAGTAAAATGGTGATAAATAAAGACGTTATATTAATATGCGCCATTTAGATGTCGAATAATTCGGTCTTTAGTGCAAAAAGTATATGGGACGGAAGTTTTACCGTTAGAATAGTATTAGGTTAATGAGGAATTTTAAATGCCCCCTCGATTTATTTATGTTTTTAATAAAATAATTTAATAAAATATTATGATATTCACCATAGTTACTACTATACAGCCAAGAAGTAAATCCGACGCTTTTATAGGCTAACTATAGAACTTAGGAGGAAATATTCACCGCCATCATGATTAAAATTAGGGTTCCAAAAGAATTTTGCTGTGACCCAGTTGCACCTACAAACTCTTTAGAAAGATATAGGATTTTTTTTAAATTTAGATGTAGTCATTACTGTTGTTTCCTTTTTCAATGAGATTGGTAAAAAAAATGTGCTAGTAATGGATGTCGATAAATATCTAAACCGTCACGATTATATGCTTGTATTAAATCATTGATGATAAATATCACCTACAATCACTAATAGCACTGGGGTCTTTTTTATCAATTCATTAAAATATAAAAATATTTTGTACGGAACCACATTATGTGGCTTAGGCCTGAACTTATATAAGCAAGATATAAGTAGCCATTACAGATCAAATTGATCATTTACAAGTAGTCGTTTTCTACCTTTATGTATCTAACTCGGTTTATAAAAGACATAAAAACTCAGCTATAACGCTGTTGTCTTTTAAAAGAAAAAACAAAACCACTATACAACAGTTTTGTGATATAAAAGAGTCATTGTGACGTTTACAGCGATGAGATATAATAGGGATTTTAAAACTACTAAAGCGCTTTTTAACGCTATAAATATGTCCCAAAAACGCTACTATAGAGCAAAACAGTTCTATAATAGTGTTCATATGACTACTAAAGTATTATGTACTATAGCAGTGATCTCTAAAGCCACTATATCCTATAATCGTTGTATAGTTGGGTTTTTGTCACTGTTTAAACACAAAACTATAGCGGCTTGCAGGGAACCTTAATAGCGCAAACTACTAAAGTATTATGTACTATAGCAGTGATCTCTAAAGCCACTATATCCTAAAATCGTTGTATAGTTGGGTTTTTCTCACTGTTAAAACACAAAACTATAGCGGCTTGCAGGGAACCTTAATAGCGCAAACTACTAAAGTATTATGTACTATAGCAGTCATCTCTAAAGCCACTATATCCTAAAATCGTTGTATAGTTGGGTTTTTGTCACTATTAAAACACAAAACTATAGCGGCTTGGCAGGGAACCTTAATAGCGCAAATTAGTTGCATAAAAGTGATTCCAAATACTATTATACAGTAATATTGCTCTATAGTGATTATATTTGAACCTGTTATAGTACACGCCTGTAACGGCTCTATAAAATGATGATGTAAACCTTTACATCAATTGCTTATAGAATATATTAGCTGTATAAGCCTATAGAGCAAAAAGGTGTTGCCAAGCGCTTTTATACGACAGGTGGTCATCTCTGAAACCTTAATACGACGTCTATACAAGCTTTTAGCGATAAAAACTAAAATTATAGGACTAAAATGTTACTTGGGTACCGTAAAACGGGGTGAATAGACACGATTTTAAACTTCAAGGACGATTTTCGCCAATAATTCAAATGATAAAAGTATACATTTTGATACCATTTTTTGAGTCTTGGTTAGTTCTTCAATTTTGCATTTGTGAAATAAATTTTTACCGACCCAATTCAGAGAAAATCTAAGAAAACTACCTGTTTTCTCCATATCCTTAAAACGGGGTCGATAGACACAAGAAAGGGGTGAATAGAAATATTGAGTTTTATTTGTTATGGGCATCGAATTTGGTTATTATTATGTTGATACTCTATTGGAAAATGGTATATATATGTGTTAAACAGCTATTTGACATAAAATCATTTTTTCGTGTCTTTTAACCCCCAAGGCGTGTCTCTACACCCCTTTGTGGTATCTAATTACCCCCTATGGCGTAACTAATCACCCCATATGCGTGTCTACTGACCCCTTTATCACGTAAAATAGCTTGTTATTAGTTTTTTGCAAAAAAAATGCTTTATTATAGAGAAAATTTGTGATATTATTTATTATTTAGGTACTACAGATACTATATTACCAGGTTAGCTAACTTTTACTTCGTTAATGTCAAAACGTTTACCGCTAGAACAAAGTTCAGACGGGCTTCATTTCCTACCTCGGCGAGACCTTCTTCTTCTTCTTCTTTTATTAGGGGCTATATAAGGCTCCAAAGCCTATGTATCACTGCGACCATTCCTGATCTATTGTGATCGCCACCTATTACAACTCTCGATCCAACCCTGCAACTTCGAATAGCTGCAGGATCCTTTTGGTCTCGAGAGACTTTACCTCCTCCGGGCGTAATATGTGTCCGCCCAAGATTAGGTCACGAGTACGCATTAGGCAAGGGCACTCTGTGAGGATGTGCAAGGGCGTCTCCTCCGCCTCCATGCAGAGTCTGCACCGCCCTATGTCACGTTTCCCCATGGTGCGCATGTGCTTATTTAGGCCGCAATGCCCGGTAAGCACCCTTACCAAGTTGCGCAGTTGGTTCCTAGACAGCGCTAAGGCGTTCGAGGGCGAGACCTTACTTTAGAGTCAAAAAAATCTAATTTTTAGGCAGTTTGATTAAGTTCTTTGGGTATCAATGTAGAGAATAAATAGTCTACTATATACGCATTCCAAAAAATCTAATTTTAGAAATGTACGTTTTTAAATATAACAACTTGAAAGAAAAAGTTCAAAATTTCTCTATTCACCCCGCGATTTCTGTTGACCCCGTTTTACGGTACATATTATAGCTACTGTTGTTGTTATGCCGTCGGAAATTTTCCAAAATTACGAATTTACCACAAGGAAAAAGTTTTGTAAACTTCTAATGCTTGTATGGGAATCCAAATATTCCATTTACAAAATGAAAGTTTCCTTTGTTTCCTGTGAAATTTTCCTGAAATTTCCGAGAACTTTCGAAGGTTTTGGAAACTTTCTGCAACTTGGATTGGATGGATCGTATCCCGCAGTTTCAGAAAATATCGAATGCTTTGTCATGTCTTTGTTGCCGTGATAAGTAAATGATTTTATCTACTCGTATTAGTCAACCTTAAGATTATTTATTGTTTAATGTTTTGTTTCATAGCGATAATATTAAAGCAGGTATTCTGTACTTTTAACAGCGGATTGCTGAACGAAGGTTTCGCCGATGAGGCCGGCGAGAAGATACCGCACAAGGTTGGGGACCTGTACACGCCGCTCCACCTGGATGATGGCACCACACTCAGTAAGTAAACTTATATGAGTTATATGTTATGTGCTGTTGCTTGATATGTTTTAGACGTACCAAATACTAAGTTATGTGAATTGTTTGAAAGTCCTGAAAGTTCTCTTGATCGTAATCAGTAATCATTTATTGCTTCCATAGGTACATTAGGTGTTACATTTGCATATTGGAGAGCTATGAAACCCTGTAAGGGCACTGCAAATTACAATTATTCATTTAACTAACTAATAATAGTACTTAACATATTCTTTATCTAAATATATGTTGCACTCAAAAGTGTGAACTGGTCAAAAGAACTTTTAACCGACAAAAACAGGCAAAACTGCTTTTGACTGAGCATGTTGGTCAAAAGTAGTTTTACCTGAAAATCATACCTATTTCTGGCAGCAGTTTCGTTTTTAGGGCGTAGCAAAAAAAAAACCCTAACCTACCTATCTCTGGGAACAGTTTCGTTTTTTGGGAGTAGCAAAAAAAAAAAACCGTAACCTACCTATTTCTGGCAGTACTTTTGACTGATAGTAACAGTCACAATTACTATTAACTAGTGATGTACCGACTATTGATTTGGCCGACTAGCCGACTAATCGGCGCTCGAATGGCCGATTAGTCGGCCGACTAGTCGGCTAGTCGGCCAAATCATTAGTTTCGTATAAGTTCAGGTGAAAAACAATAGTTTTGCTCATTTGGTTACGCTATTCATTATATTAGCTTGGCTAAAAGGTGTTCTCTACAGGTTCAAAGACCTATCACAAGAATCCTCGTTAAATTTCTGTCTTTCTTTTATTTTTCGATCCTGAGCAGACCGTCAGTACAGCTTGTAGGAGGTATTTCCAAGGCTCTATTTCCCTTACGTAGTCGCCAGTTAAAAAGCTATCCCCTGTGGTCAGCGTCTTTACGAGCAACGTGCCCTGTCTAAGTCTCTGACAATTTTGCAATAACATTAATAGTTTCCCATGGCTCCACCATTAAAAAAACTGAATAATAATAAAATTATTTAACTATCGAACTTGCATATGAAATTACATGAGAATCAGTTGAGATCGACCTGTAGAGGAAAACACCAGCCCACCAACATACGATAACGATCAAACGGTCAATTACCTTCTTCCTCGCGTTATCCCGGCATTTTGCCACGGCTCATGGGAGCCTGGGGTTCGCTTAACAACTAATCCCAAGAATTGACGAAGGCACTAGTTTTTACGAATGCGACTGCCATCTGACCTTTCAACCCAGAGGGGAAACTAAGCCTTATTGGGATTAGTCCGGTTTCCTCACGATGTTTTCCTTCACCGAAAAGCAACTGGTAAATATCAATGATATTTCGTACATAAGTTCCGAAAAACTCATTGGTACGAGCCGGGGTTTGAACCCGCGACCTCCGGATTGAAAGTCGCACGCTCTTACCGCTAGGCATTAAAAACTTACCTAGTAAAAAAAGCGTACTATACATTAAATGATTTTTTTAACGAAAATATGGATGAATAACTGGCACAGAGAAGAGATAAATTTGTAAAAAAGGTTACAAGAGAGACCATTGTAAATCATACATTATGGAATTGGCTTAAGCCTATGATGCATGTTATTTCATAAGTTAGTGTTAAGTATATTGCTATACCCTTACAGGGTTCATGTGGAACTGTACTAGTAGTTTTTAAGAACTGTATACTAATATGAGTGCAATAAACAATTCTGATTCTGATTCTGATTCTGATAGGCCACCAGCGCTTCAAACGGTCAATTACCTATATGAATAAAAGTTTTCGTATGCATCCTGAATAGGCATTTTAGTAAAATAGACATAAAACATATGGTAAATATTGACTGTTCATTTTTCTTTTTCTGTTTTTCTTTCACTAATAAAGTGCCGACTAATCGGCCATTTTTGCCGACTAGTCGCCGACTAATCGCCGACTAGAAATGTGGCCGGATAGTCGGCTTTCCCGACTAGTCGGCGACTAGTCGGTACATCCCTACTATTAACTAATGATTTTCAGGTAAAACTACTTTTGACCAACATGCTCAGTCAAAAGCAGTTTTGCCTGTTTTTGTCGGTTAAAAGTTCTTTTGACCAGTTCACACTTTTGACTGCGACATATATATATAGTAATTTTACATATACCTAGTTAAATATGAGATCTTGTAATTTGTTTAATCTAATACCTTTAAACGAGCAATTCTTGTTTATTTATATATATATTTCGGGGATCTCGGAAACGGCTCCAATGATTTCGATGAAATTTGCTTTAGGTATGGGGGTTTTCGTGGGCGATAAATCGATCTAGCTAGGTCTTATCTCTAGGAAAACGTGCATTTTTGAGTTTTTATATGTTTTCCGAGCAAAGCAAAGGTCTCCCAGATATTATAATTTAACTCTCAAAAAAATATTCGTCATATCAAAAAATGTCACGCATACACAATATGCGCGCGATTTGATTCACTTGATTGGCATTGCCAGATTGCCATAAATCCTGGTATGCAATGTTTTCATAGGTATGACTTGTATGGGCGTTTTGCATCGCACTTACAATCAAAGAATTAGTCAACGTTAATAAGCTATCATCCCATAGAGAACTGTCAAACTATTCATACCAGCATAGAAGGAACTAATATGTTGTTGACACAACTGTTTGGTGCAACTGGCCCTAATTACATCAGAGTGCGTAGCCAAGATCGTTCGCCCGGCGAACGATACGGTAGTCTCTCTCTCGTTATCACTCTTCCTAATTAGTGCGACAGAGACATTGGCGTTTCGTTCGCTACGGAGCGTAAGCGATTGGCATTTTGGCTAAGCACCCAGTACAGTTTTACGTTTATTTCCAGACGTGGACAGCTACCGCTACTTCAAGCACAAAAAACAGTTTCTTGTATGGGACGGGTCGCGAGCGCAATGGGCTCTACTGACGGGAGTAGAGAGCGGTGCCACATGCGCGCAGCTGCACGCCATGGGAGCTGTATCGCCTGGTGCCGAGAAACGAGCGAGAATGTAAGTATCATCTATGTACATCGTTTTTAGGGTTCCGTATCAAAAGGGTAAAAACGGGTCCCTATTACTAAGACTTCGCTGTCCGTCTGTCTGTCTGTCACCAGGCTGTATCTCATGAACCGTGATAGCTAGGCTGTTGAAATTTTCACAGATGATGTATTTCTGTTGCCGCTATAACAACAAATACCAAAAACAACAAAATAAATATCTAAGTGGGGCTCCCATACAACAAATGTGATTTTTTTGCCGTTTTTTGCGTAATGGTACGGAACCCTACGTGCGCGCGTGCGACTCGCACTTGGCCGGTTTTTTGTTATTCAACTTTCGGCCCGCTGCGCTAAACGAAGTTGCCGCTTTCCGTCTCCGTCGGGCGGAAAAATAGTATACACACCTCGACCAGTAAATAAGAAGGCCTCAGATCACATGCAATTATCGGCCGAGGCGAAGCCGAGGTCGACAAACATTTCTTACTTTACTGCCCTAGGTATGGATTGTGTGAAAGAGGATATGAGAAAGAACGGAGTGAGTGCTGAGGTGACGAAGAGAGAGAAGAATAGAAGAGAAAAATATGTTGTGCCGACCCCACATAACGTGGGATAAGGGCAGGGAGAAGAAGACTGCCCTAGGTATGTAACTATGTAATATTCTATTTAATATATTACTTTTTTGTTACAGGTTAAACATCTACGGTCTGAACGAGATCAAAGTCCCAGTCCAAAGCATCATGACGCTCATTCTGCTAGAAGTGGTGAACCCTTTCTACGTGTTCCAACTGTTCACTATAGCCGTGTGGCTGGCCGAGCCGTACTATTATTACTGCGGGGCCGTGGTGTTAATGTCTACGTTCGGTGTGGCCACGTCTGTCATACAGACCAAGAAGGTAATTGAGGGTTAAAGATAGACGCTCATCTTTCAAGAAGTGGTGCACCTTTTCTACGTGTTCCAACTGTTCACTATAGCCGTGTGGCTGGCCGAGCCGTACTATTATTACTGCGGGGCCGTGGTGTTAATGTCTACGTTCGGTGTGGCCACGTCTGTCATACAGACCAAGAAGGTAATTGAGGGTTAAAGATAGACGCTCATCTTTCAAGAAGTGGTGAACCCTTTCTACGTGTTTTCAATATTTATTTCAGAAAACTTGTCGACTTAAAACTTGTGAAAGTTCGGGATAGGCCCGTGAAATGCGCCTCTAATGGATAAGGCCGAAAACCATCCATCGATCCATCCAATTTATCTCGTTTTATGCTCAAATAGCACTTGTAATAGACAGATTGGGTAGGAGTCAATCGAACATTCATTTTTTAGAGTGTCAAAACATACTTTAATTTTAACTTATCCTACGATAACAACGTACAGATTTAGTGTATAATTATTTCCCATCGTATTTTCACGGAAACGTACGAAACTGTCTTGCTATTTCAGTCAGTCTCGATACAAAAAAGTACTAAGGTTGACTGAAGCAGCATGACAAATGCGAACGTTTCCGAGAAAATACGATGGAATGATACATTACATGTACTCTTTGATTGGCTCAAACTTTAGTTTTCTAACTTTTCTATCTCACTTTTAGAACCAGGAAAGCCTCCGCGCCACGGTGGAAGCGCACGCATCTGTACAGTTACTCGACGGACGGGACGTGGACTCCCGTGCCGTAGCCCCGGGCGACGTCATCACGCTGCCGCCGCACGGCTGCGTCATGCTGAGCGACTGCGTACTCCTAGCCGGCTCCGCTATCGTCAACGAGAGCATGCTCACGGGTGAATCCAATTACATATGTGTATAACCACAATACCTAACTTTCCAGAATTCTCAGGGCTTTATCCCGGTTCCTTTTTGGGTACACTATTCCTAATTAAATAGTTACCTATTATGAAAACGACTACTATTAACCGACCTCTAGGAAGACTGTAAAGCTCTGGTTTCCTAGGATAGCAGTGCCATCATATAGCGGCCGTGTTCATACAAAATACTACTAATCCTTATTTAGCCGTATTATTTTGTATGTAAACGGCCGCTATATGACGGCACCGCTATCCTAGGAAAACCGAGCATAAGTATCCCATTTTTCCCTTCCCTTGCAAGGTCAAATGATTATCGCTTTCATAAAGAAGCGCTATCGGTTCTAACCATAATTATTTTCCAGGTGAATCTGTCCCTGTGACCAAAACGGCGTTATTGCGAGTGGACAAGCCATTCCATTTCAAGGAGCACGCGTCCAGTGTCCTTTTCTGTGGTACACGCGTCATTCAGACCAGATATTACAACAATGAGCCCGTTAGGTAAGCATAAATAAATAATAATAAATAAATATTATAGGACATTTTGACACAAACAGGGTACTTTCCTACAGCTGCGTTCGTGGCCCACCAAAATGGACTCGCCGGAAGACCAGCGCCGACTCTCGGGTCAGCATTATAAATAAATAAATAAATAAATAAAAATCATTTATTTCAGACTAAAGGTCCATACATTGTTAGTGAACATTAAAACCTTATTACTAGTGTTAGTATAACATAAAAATAGACTAAAGTAAAACTAAAAACTAAACAATAACTGCATGCAGTCTCTGCCAACGGCTGAGCATGGGGCCGTTTTCGCGCTCCATAAACACGCTCAGAATGCTGTTGGGGCTGCCGCGCAGGCGACGCATCAGTGAAGCGCACCTCTTGCGCATTATCGCCGCAAAGCTGTCAATTTGTGCCTCGGCAAACATACCAGAGGCACTACAAAATCGCGGCAACCCCATCAACACCCGGAACGCGTTATTATATTGCACACGTAGGCCGTTGTATGCCTTCTGCGTATAGTTGGTCCACAGGCTGCATGTGTAGAATGACTGACAGTACGCTTTGAAAAGTGTAGTCTTTACTTGTACAGTACATTTCGCGAACCTGCGGGCCAACATGTTGCATCGGACAGCCAACGACCTACGCTCTCGCTCAATATCTATGTCATCACTCAGGTCGTCAGTGACCCAGTGACCCAGGTACTTGAACTTAGTGACAAAGTTTAAAGGGACATCGTAGAGTGCCACTAGCGGTACCGTCGGATAACTTTTTTTACCGGCTTTAAAAATCATCACTTCGCTCTTTTTGACATTATACCTGAGTCCATGGGCCACAGCATAGGACTCGCATATTTTTATCAACCTTCTCATCGAGTCGATTGAAGGGCCGAGCAGCACCATGTCATCAGCGTAACTATAATTGTTGGCAGCGACTCCGTCAATGTGACATCCGGCATAGGTACTGCTCAGCTCCTCGATGAGTTGGTTGACATACAAATTGAACAGTTTTGGGGAAGACAGCCCACCCTGTCTCACCCCACACATCAAATTATAGTTACTCGAGACTGTGTTACCCCATCTTACAAAATTATTTTGATGTAAATACCAATATTTAAACAGAGCTATCACTTCCCTAGGTACACTTGTTTCATTTCGTAACTTGGCCCATAATATATCATATGATACAAGGTCGAATGCCTTTGATAAATCCAGGAACACACCATAAACCGGTGTATTCCTACTAGTGTAGTACTGGACGGTATTCTTGAGGGCCAGGATAGCACTCTCTGTGGACAGCCCACGCCGAAAGCCAAATTGGGCGTCATTTAATTTGATATGCTGATCTAACTGGGCATCAAGTAGACCGTCCAGTACCTTGGCAATGGTGGTAGCCAAGGATATCGGCCTATAGTTAGACAGATCAGAGGCATCACCCGTCTTATTTTTGACGATTGGGACTACAACAGTCTGCATTAGTTCATCGGGCAGATAACAATGGTTCAGACAGAGTGTAAAAAACATGGCAAGTACTCTGGGCAGATGTTTTCCAGCGTGCTTCAGGTGCTCAACGCTGAGTCCATCATGCCCCGGCGATTTACCTCGGACCATATTATTAATCACTGATGACACTTGTTTAGCGGTGAATGTGACACTCAGCTCGGGGGGGAAGTCTTCAGCGTTGAACTCCTGTGACGCTGGACCCAGTGGCGATTCGACCTTGAAATGACTCTTAAATAAATTTGCTATTTCGGACGAATCAGTCACACCCGCGACGCTCACAGGAAGCCCAGACCTATGGTTGAGTTTGTTTGTGGATTTCCAAAACTTTCCAAAGTTTTTATCAAAATGGTGCTGAGCAATCATATCCATTTTAATCTGTTGTTCGTTGTTCTGACACCACTTTAACTTTGATTTGAAATATCGTCTGGATTCACACATCTCCTCATAAATACGGCCGGCAGCAGGCTTGCCGTGCAATACCCAGGTTTGAAAGCAAAGCCTAGCCCTCCCATGAGCCCCCCGGACATGCTTGTTCCAGCCCGTAATATTCCTACCCCGTCTTACCACCTTAGTATTATAACTATTCATTGATGCCTCACTTAATGTGCCTATAATAATTCTGTACATATTTTTTAAAATTGTTTTATGACTGCTGTTCATGCACATTTTATGTGCACATGCACTTAACTCTGGAGGAAAATCGATTTCCCGCAGCTTACAATCACACATTTTACTGAACTGTCTAATTTGAGCCTCATCACGCTCTCCCCATATAACCTTATTGTTAGCAGGAATATGATTTACAATCTTAGGTTTTATTATGGTAAGATTACATTCCACAAGGAGAGGGTAATGGTCTGACCAGTATGTATCGAATAACACTGACACGCCGTGCACTGTTTGACGCGCAGCGCTGGTGGCTAGACAGTGGTCCAGCCACCGCTGACACCCGTGCGCGTCACTCACGAATGTGTATGTACTCGGCGCCAGCCTTTCAATATCTAAACACGACCAGGACTGTTCTTCACAAAAATTCATAAGTTCTGTGGCAAAAAGTTCCCCGGGGTGCGCATTAAAATCGCCTAATATAAACACTGATTCTACACTTTGACTTCGACTTAAATTATGCTGAGGCGAGCCCATTTCGTGGTAAACAATTTGTAATTATGTTTGTATTAAGCATTTAATTTTACTTTTGTATGTACACTAAGTTTATCACAAAAAATAAATGATTTATGATTTATTCCTACTAGTCAAATCAGTTACTTTTTTAGAACTGTCAAAACGATTTGCTAATATGCAATTTATATGAAACATTACATCGTGACGTCACGGTCAACTCACCTACTTTTTATATTTCTATCCGATTTATTAAATAGAACTTGTGTTTAAAAATAACTCCTATCTGTGTTTTTCTAATAATTATCTGGTGCTTTATTTCATGCATGGTGTAAAATAATTTATTTTAAATACAGTAATACCCTATTGACTAAGCCCCACGGTAAGCTCATGAAGCCTTGTGTTGTGGGTACTCAGACAACGATATATATAATATATAAATACTTAAATATAAGTATAGAAAACAACCATGACACAGGAACAAATATCTGTGTCATCACACAAATAAATGCCCTTACCAGTATTCGAACCCGGGACCATTGGCTTCATAGATAGGGTCACTACCCACTAGGCCAGACCGGTCATCAAAGAGGGCATAATACACAGTATGTTTTATTTAGAATTAAATATACGTATTAAAACGGGTCACTCTTTTAAGTCGAAAATTGCAACGTGAGCTCCCGCTGAAGCTGCTGGAGCTTATGGAGCGAAACATGTCGAGCAATCTTCGACTTAAAATATATGAATGACCCATTTTAATATATTTAATAATATGTCTGTGTGTCACGGAAGTTTTGTTATTTAGAATAGGGATGATGACACATGTTGAATTTTATAACAAAACCTAGTAAAATAGATAGCAAATGAGCAATTTATCACAATAATGTGGATATTAAAATAGTATATGGAAATAATGCAAAAATACAGGACCTGAAAGTTACAAAATTTAAGTTTTTTTAACTTCCAAGAAGGAAATAATTAAGGATACCATTCGATTCCTTAAATTTTATCCAAAAAAAGATTGTATACTAACTATGTACATAAACGCAATATTGCACCGACAAAAACGCAATTATCTTGTTTTTTCCATACAGTCCATACTTTAAGATGGACTCTCAGTGACCTTGACGTCACGGTCACTTATCGTTTTGTTAGGGGCGTTTCGCGAGTGAAGTACGACTGTCGGACTTTGACTATCATTTCTGACTCTTGTATTGCTTTATTGCAATGGGTCCCATATAGACATTTGATCCTAAAAACAAACCTGATCGATTGATATCGTAAATGAAAATTTGTCATCTAGGAATTGAATAGACACAGAAGCGGTGGTTTAAACCAATTATTAGAAATTATAAAGTCGTTACGCAACGAAGATATGAACCATTGACAGTGATAGTTAATTATGTAGACTTGTAGGAAGTAGTGACTTTTAATAATCTTCATGTCATATGTAAGTTTTTGTACCTACTTTAAAAAAAAAACATTATTTGACTGTTTCTTTTATTTTTTGCCATTTTTATATATTGTGACCTTTTTTGCCACTTTTGTGTTATTTCTAATCAGGTTCGCGAGCCCTTTTCATCCTTATAGGAGAAAAAGTGTCCTAAAATTTCTATACATTTTTCAAACTTTCCTTTTTGTTACCGCCATAAAAAGTATATGGGGAAATGGTATCACAATACGAAAAAACTCTGGGACATTTTTTTATCCCATTAGGATCGAAAGAGCTCGTGATTCTGAGTAGAAATAACACAAGTGACAAAAAAGGTCACAATATATAAAAATGGCGAAAACATTTAGACTTTACATTGACATATTTTCTACTATTTGTAACTCTTTTATGTTTCAGAGCATTGGTCCTGCGAACCGGGTACAATACGAGCAAGGGTCAGCTGGTCCGCAGTATCCTCTACCCCACGCCGGCCGACTTCAAGTTTGACCGGGATTCCTACAAGTTTATTATAATATTGGCGGTCATTGCTTTACTGGGACTTGCTTATACTGTGGCTCTCAAGGTGAGTTGGTTTTTAGGGTTCCGTACCCAAAGGGTAAAAACGGGACCCTATTACTAAGGCTCCGCTGTCCGTCTGTCTGTCCGTCACCAGGCTGTAACTCATGAACCGTAATAGACAGTTGAAATTTTAACAGATGATGTATTTCTGTTGCCGCTATAACAACAAATACTAAAAACAAAATAAAATAAATATTTAAGTGGGGCTCCCATACAGCAAACGTGACTTTCTGGCCGTTTTTTGCGTAATGTTACGGAACCCTTGGTGCGCGAGTCCGACTCGCACTTGTCCGGTTTTATATAGCATAGCTGGTCGCTTCTTCGTCAGGCGCCTTAATATTACTTGCGAGATTTTAATTGCTTCGTTTTATACTGTAGTTTGTATTTTTGGAGTTTAGTTTTTCATTAACCTTTTGTTCTTTGATAATGACAAACTAAGTACAAATCCTCAAATTGTAAAGTCTAAAAACCGATTAAAACTAAACTTATATTCCAGGCGTACCGTCACCTAACTCCCGGCGACATAGCCATAAAGGCCCTCGACATAATAACCATAGTGGTGCCGCCGGCGTTGCCCGCCGCCATGACAGTAGGCCGGCTGTACGCGGTGTCGCGGCTTAAGCGCGCGCGTGTGGCGTGCCTTAATACTAGAGCGGTGAATGTGAGCGGGTCGCTGGACTGCATATGCTTCGATAAGGTATGTCGCACCACCTTTGTACCCTGACTATTAGTTATTCCTATTTAGAAAACAAAAACCAACACATTTCACAATGATTTTTTCTATAAATGCCTTAAAAATTGTTATAGTTTTTTAATAGATTTTTTGTACTAGACTTCTATATACTTACAACTTAGAACTGCTTACAATCTGCTTGCAATAATAAAATTATAGAAAAGATATAGCCAAAGATTAAGCAGCCGAAATTTTGTGTAATTCAAAATTACTCAAAATATTTTTCCTTGTATGGTTTTTTTCCAAAAATTAATGAAATTAATTTTCAATTCCACATGGAATAATATGGAATTATGTAAGGATTTAATAATTTAATTACCTTACAATATTTTATTTCCATTTCTAAACTATTTATTTTCTTGAATTAAGTAACTGTGACCTAACTTGAGAAAACCCAATCACAATTTTAACCCTTCGAACGCAACGCCTATATTGTGTGCGGCGCGTCATTGTGTACTTTGTCGAAATGTACGAAGGTTGACATTGGCCTGCAGCCTGTAGCCGGCTTAGGCGGTCAAAGGGCTAAATAACTATCTCACCAAGGCCCAGTTGCACCAACCACATTTAACAGAGCGTCAAACAACAGTAAAGTATGAAATTACCCATGTAATAAAATTTTGCGAACGTTTTAACGGTGACAGACGGTTTGGTGCAACCGGCAACCTAAATAATGAGTTCATTACAGACCGGCACCCTCACCGAGGACGGCCTCGACATGTGGGGCGCCATCCCCGTGAGCTCCGCCGTCTCCCCGCCGCGTCTGTCGCGGCCCGTGCGGGACCCGCGACAGCTCAACGACCTGCACGACCTCAAGCTCGGCATGGCGGCCTGCCACAGCCTCACCTTACTCAACGGGGAGCTAGCCGGGGACCCGCTGGACCTTAAGGTATAGACTTCAAATATACCTACGTGGCGTGTTCCGCCAGCGGTGCAAGAAACTGTCGGCTGCCACTCGCGCTCACCGACGGACGTTATCGCGCTCGCTTTAATTTTGCTATAAAATAACTTCTTCTGGTAAAAATATTGTGTTACTTATATCTAATGTAACATCAGTTGTGTTAACAAATTTAACTATTTGTAAGTTAGCTGGAGACCCCCTCTATTTGTCCGAAATCCGGTTATGAGCGTGAAGCGAATGGCTTCCACCGTCTGCTAGATCCTCTAGACCAGCGGTCGGCAACCAGCGGCCCGCAAACCTCTCACTTGCGGCCCGTGAGCCTCCCTGCCTATTTTGTATGTAATATTGACAAATGACAATGTCTGATAAAGTCATAAATATTACCAAAGTGCGGCCCGCGTCCACTTCGTTAACTGCTATGTGGCCCTTGGTTGCTAAAAGGTTGCCGACCGCTGCTCTAGACTCTAGACTTTGAAGTCAAGTTCAGACTCTAAGAGTCTGAACTCAAGATAAGATATAATCACTTTTAAAACTCATTCTTTTATCATCTCATATCATTAAGGTATTGACAGATTAACATCTAAATATCAACTAGTTATTTGACTAGTTTATTATGTATTGGTGTTTTTAGTTCGAGGATTCGTTTCTTTTACTGACAACTCTGCTTTTCGTTCACTCACTCCAGAAATATTATGATATGACCTGTAGAAATAACTGACTAGTTACGTGTTCCAGATGTTCGAATCGACCGGTTGGACGTTGGAGGAGCCGGCAGTGCCCGAGACGACCAACTATGAACTGCTGACACCGACCATCGTGCGACCGTGCAGGACAGCCAACATCAACGTTGACGATGTCCATGTAAGTTTAGTTTGTCATTTAGGGTGGTATCTATTCCACCTATCCAGTTTCTTTGACCAATGTGCTTTATGAGAGAGTGAGATGCACTGACATTGGAGAACGTAATTGGACAGGTGGAAAACCGTCCTAAGCGAAGAGAGAAACTAACAAAAAGTTATTTTAGAAACTCATTAAATTAGGATTTTTTGCGTTTTATTATACCCTTGAAAAAAGCTATGAACGCCAAGTACGATTTAAATACTAAGTATACGATATTCCGTAAAACACTTAAAGAATTCAAATAAATTTCCTTTCTCAGCTGCCTCTAGAAGTGGGAATAGTGCAACAACACCAGTTCGTATCGTCCCTCCAACGTGCCTCGGTAGTAGCACGAATATTGGGCGAAGATGTCCTCAGGGTGTACTGCAAGGGCGCGCCCGAGATGATCCGGACGCTCTCCAAGAAAGACACAGGTATGTCTAAGCCAGGTATAGATCACTACATCTTAATAAGACAAAGTACCCCGCCGCGTCTGTCTGTTTGTGTTATATGTACGGATTTTCATGCGGTTTTCACCTATCAATAGAGTGATTCTTGAGGAAGGTTTAGGTGTATGATTTGTTAAGGTTTAGTGTAAACCGTGCGAAGCCGGGGCGGGTCGCTAGTATCCGTATAAGCTCCATACATGACGTAGCTCTTTACATGAAAACTTAGCGCATCCGACTCTAGTCTGCTGCTAAGGTAGTTGCCCGCCCCTGCAGACAAATTTTAGATCCATTTCAAAGCGTTTTCGTCGCCTTAATTTCTTTGGACACGTTTTCGACGAAGTATTTCTACTTTTTAGTTTTTGATGATTGATTTGATTGTAATTTTTTTCTCTGCAGCTAACTGCACTCATCTCATTTACACATCCTTTTAACAAAACAATGATTTATTAATTTGATATTTTTCAATACCTTTTTTAACTCTGCTTTTTGGTTTTAGTACCCGAAGACCTGGATGAAATCCTCCACTTCTACGCGGAAAAAGGGTACCGCGTGATCGCATTAGGCACACGAATGCTCGAGAAGACGCATAGAGAGCTGCAGAAGATGACGAGAGATGAGGTTAGTTATCAGTCTAGAACGTAGCATTGTGGACTGTGGTTACTGGATTCAGACTTAAGATGAATCAGCCATTATGAAAAATGTCTACATTATATGAAAGTTCAAAGAAAAATCAATTGATACGCCAATTTACTATTTTATTTATTACCCCGCTACGCCAAAGCCAAAATCATGGGTTATAAATTCCAGCAGTCTATTTATGTTCAGATGTAGTGCATAATTGCCTGTGGGTTAACTACACGCAGAAGGCGCTCAGGGCCCTTAGAGTCCAGTACAACAATGGTTTTAGGATGCTGTTGGGGTTGCCGCGATTTTGTAGTGCATCGCAAATGTTTACCGATGCTCACACAGACAGCTTTGCCGCTATTTTGCGCAAAAGAGGGGCATCCTTAGTGAAGAGGTTGAGTGGCAGCCCAAACAGCATACTAAACACCATTGCAGATAGATGGCAGGGGCGCTTCCAGGAGCACTGGAACCGTTTGCATTGCTCACTAGGTTATGTATGATTGTGTTTTGACTGTGATAATATTTATGTGTGTATTAATTGTACTAACGCTAGCTCTTAAGTTATTTTTTGTTACTAACAACTATGGACATATGTTTCCGAAATAAATTATTTGAATTTGAATTTGAATTTGAATAATTGTTTTCAATCGTATTTTCACGGAAACATACGAACGTGTCTTGCTATTTCAGTCAGTCTCGCTCGGTACAAAAAGTACTGAGGTTGACTGAAGTAGCATGACAAATACGAACGTTTCCGAGAAAATACGATGGAAAACAATTATGAACTACATCTGTAAGTGGGTATGTTCGTGTCGTTTTTTTTTTCATTGTTGTAGCATCGAAACTAGTAACATTTTCAACTATGTACTCCCAGAATAGGTTCTATATGGATAAATCCTTAATTTTAAATATTTTTCATACACAGGTAGAATGCGAGCTGGAATTTCTCGGGCTGGTCATAATGGAGAACCGTCTTAAGCCGGCCACAACCCCCATCATCCATGAGCTCAAAGAGGCCAACATACTGGTCGTCATGATCACTGGTAACTATTTTTTTTTTGTGAACTTTGTAGGCAAAAGGTGTTGGTGGTCAATAAGGGTGGTATTCCACCTGTCCAATTTCTTTCTCCAATGTGCATTGCGTCTCACTCTCTCATTAAGCAAAATGTGTGACGCAAATACACATTGGACCAAGATATTGGACAGATGGAATACCCCCCTAAGGCCCTAGTTGAATATCGACAATATTTCTAAATACCCCTTTCTAAATAAAAGATTCTCATTTTCTTTCTTTGGTGTTAAAACCACATTTCCTTTTCGATAAATAGGTTTTTGGATTTCTCTTCTATAGTATAGAGCGGCGGTCGGCAACCTGCGGCCCGCGGGCCGCATGCGGCTTGTGAAACTGTTACTTGCGGCCTGCGAGCCTCTCTGGCTATGTAATATTGAGAAACGACAATATCTGATAAAGTCATAAATATTAACAAAGTGCGGCCGGCGTCAACTTACTCATCGTTAACTACGCTACTAAAACTACGCAAAAAAAGGTTGCCGACCGCTGGTATAGAGGATTACGATATCAGTAATAAATATGTAAAACAAAAATTAACATGTTTACTTGAAAACGCGGCAAAATTTAATAAAAAAAATTATATAAAAAACAAAAAACATGCATCGGCCGGGAATCGAACCCGGGCCGCCCGCGTGGCAGGCGAGCATTCTACCACTGAACCACCGATGCTTATACAGTAGTGGCCAAAATTAGTAATCAGTTGACGTCAGTGAGGCGAATGGACGCTTACGCAACCTTCTGTTTAATTTTAACTTTATTCGGCCTTGAACTTTTACAAGATTGCTCGAAGTTTTTTGTGCTAGTTTAGCATGATATAATAATTTTTATTTGATAAGTAGCACTTTTGAGGTGTAATATCTATTTCGTTTTATACCTCGTTGGCTGCAAACAAGCACAAGAGCCTCCTGAGGGTGAGTGGTTCAAATTTATTCTGCGTGGGAAGAACAAAAAAACAATCTGTATGTGTTTAGTCGGACTAAGGTCTACTCTGCTTCGCTTTCGCAATGACAAAGTGTGACGTTGTCATCATTAATGTCACATTTTGTATGAAAATATGACGTTTAGAATGTCTGTTCTGTCCAAGTCGGTTCAAAGTTAACTTAGATGGACTGTAAGAAACAGCAACATGTTTCAATTGTTTACAGTACATATGGTGCTACTTTACCGCCCTAGGGCGGGAATAATGACAATACGTGCGTATGTCAAAAATTAAAAGGGCCATATGTACTGTAAAAGGGTCTCTATTGTTTCCCAAATAGTTTTGTCATAATGTATTGTTTGTCCGAATTTTCGTTAGTCATAATTGGTTTTTCTCAGAAACGCGTAACTTTTCAGTATTGAACCTAACCTAACCTAAACTATCTATAGAATAACCTTACGAAAATCCTGAAAAGTTAACGGTTTCAGTTTTATGACTAACGATAATATGACAAACAATACATTATGACTTAAAACTTTATGGGAAACAAAGGGACCCCACTGTAAAACGTTGTAGGTACAATACACGTGCAAAAAGGTAAATCGCAACTCGTGTCGATTTAAAACACTCCCTTCGGTAATGTACTATTTTAACACAAGTGCGATTTCCCCAGGTGACAACATCCACACAGCGGTGAGCGTGGCCAAAGAATGCGGCATTCTAGCCCCGGGCGAGCGCGTCGTGCATCTCTGCGTGGAGAGCAGCGGGCTCGTTCCCGTCGTCTGCTGCGAGAGCTCCAAGCATGGGGTACGAAATGGAGCATCGTGAATTACCTTAAAATGTCCAAAAAATTAATTTCAAATAATTATCAAACTTCACAAAATTTCACGAAATTCGGTTGAAAAATGCGACCTGTACAGGGGGATCTGTAAAGTTAGACAGACGTACGAAAGTATATTTTCCAAATGAAAATGAAATGCTTCGCTCGCGCTTCGCGCTCGTTCTGTGCGGACGGATTTTCATGCGATTTTCACCTATCAAATAGAGTGATTATTGAGGAAGGTTTGGGTGTATAATCTGTTAAGGTTTTGTGTAACCCGTGGGAAGACGGGGCGGGTCGCTAGTTAATATTAAATCATCTTCATCATCATCAATATTAAATCATTTGTTTCTTAGGCCCCTATAGGAAGACGCACTGCACTAACTAGATCCTGGCGTTCCGTGGACAGCGGCCGAGGCTCCTCCCGGAGTGCCCTGACAGACTCAGAGGCCCCAGCTGAAGACCCTAACTATAAGGTGGTCATGACTGGAGACACGTGGAAGGTGAGATGTTGACTTGTGACGTTACAGTTCGATAGACTTTTTAGAACAGTGATTTCCTAATATTATTCCCTGTGGACACCATTGATATCTTGTAAAATCAAACCAAATCTAATTTGAAGAGCTGTCAATGCTAAGCATTTTATCTATGGGGATAATTTTATAATATCGATGGCAAAAAGCGGAAACGTAGTAACCGCCACCTGACCAAAAATTTTTTTATTGCATATTCGGAATCAGCGAATTTTTCTCGAATGGTCTGGGTCCCATGGCTCTACAATGATTAGAAAAAACTGGACAGCGTAGGAAAACGAATGTATTTTTTTGATCATTCCTTAACCGAAATGCTGTAAACACCAAAAAAATGGCAAATTTTTAACATAGTCCACTTACCCCAATTCCGGTTTTGTAAAATTAAAAGACTGGTGGTTACGCAGCGCTACCGAAATGGTGGTCCATGGCGGATACAGCTTTTTTGCATATAGTACTAAAAAGAGGAATGCACTTACAGCATTTAACGTAAAATAAATAATCTATGAACATTTCAATTGTTGATCATTTTACAAATTAACGCCACTTACGCCTATTTAAATAGAGTGCAAGATAGGTATAACTATAGGTTACCGCCATTTTAAAAAGCGTGGGCATCGGTCTCGCAAGCCGCTTACAGCGTACGAATCAGTCGTCTGGCGATCACCTGAGTGAGTAGTAGTGCGTAGTTTGTGTTTATGTGTGCGGAGCGATAATAATTATCGTAGTTAAAGTGTTGTTTTGAATGTAAATTAAGATAATAATTACATTATATTGATATTTCTAGTCTTTAATGTTCTCTAACTCGACAAGCAAGACAGTATTTAATACGTAAACGAATATTTTATATTACTTGCAAGAAGTTTGTGTTTTACACGTTTATGTTCGTAATGTTCAAAATTCACCATTTTTCTACCATTCTAGAAATATATTATAGCACCTAAGATTTATGATAATTTATATAAGTTAGGTTTTGTGTATGGTTTGTAACTATCTAGATTTTTTTAGATTACCTATAGGTATTAGATAGTTAACCGATAATGTAGTATGTCATAATTTATCGATTATCAATTATACGAAGAAAAAAAGAGATTTGTTACAATAACGTTGTGTTATAATATATTTTGTTGTGAGATATTGTTGGTTACTTGTCGTATTAGGTAGTGTTTGTAATTTAAGTTCTTTTTTTATATAAAAAAACACTTGAAAATTCAAGTGACGTTTTTAAAATACGTGTGTTTAAAAGCCAATCTATACTTAAGTCTTTTCAATATCACTGTTTTTTTTCGGCGGTTGTCCGTTAATACATTTCAGTTTTATTGATAACGAATTAAATGGCGTTTGCACTAAATAAAATGGAACGTAAAAAAACATAGTTAACCGCTTACAGCACTTATGCGTTTGACATTTTGTACTAGTCTGGCGGTTTCCATACATTTGCCTGTTTCACTTACAGCGTTTCCGCACAACGTAAATAAAAGTGTCATTGTAGTAAGCGCCGCTAAAAGTCATACCAGTCATTTTTATGATGTTTTGAGTATGAGACAAGAAAGAACTGCAAAATTTATAAATACATTCCACATCTGAAGCCTTTTTGCCATCGATATATGTAATTAGGCTTTTCACACATTTTCTTAGCAATCACGTGAGCGATATCGCGTGTGTGCGATTTAGAGATAATTTTTCAGCCGACTCATTATCAAGTCCGCGGGACTCAAAAGGTTAAAGGTTATTAGGGTTCCGTAGTGAACTAGGAACCCTTATAGTTTCACCATGTCCGTCTGTCTGTCCGAGGTTTTCTCTGTGATCGTTAGTGCTAGAAAGCTGCAATTTGGTATTTTATTGGTTTTGGTTTGGTGGTTTTTAACTAACATAGATATAGGTAGCTAAATTATATTTTTTATACTAACACCGTACTAACACTATAATTTTATTGGGACTTGTGCCTGAAATAAATATTTTCAATTAAATCTGGAATCGCCTTTCTGTGCAGGTACTACGCGAGCATTACCCGCAACACGTGCCGCGAGTGATCGAGCGCGGCGCCGTGTTCGCGCGCATGTCCTCCGACCAGAAGCAACAGCTAGTTACTGAGTACCAAGCGCTGGGGTACTATGTTGGTAAGTATGCGTAGAATGGCTTAACTTTACACGTTGTGTTCTTCAGGACAGCTTCAAATAGTATTTGCTAATAAATAATTATTTATTTCGGTTTCGTTTTGATTTTTTTGAGGATGAGAAAGATTCAAGAAGATTAAGAATATTAAATAAGAACCATGGCGCCTGTCGCGGTTGACGTTTAATGCCATAAATAAGATGACGGTGTGGTGTCTGGTCCCTGGTGTCAGGTGTGGTGTCGATAATGCAGACGTCTGGGACATGGTTCACTACGCTAACAATTGACATCTGACATTGACAAATTTCTGAGTAGAAAAGTAACGGTAACAAGCGTCAATATTCACTTATTGGGCCAGCAATGTACAGTCAGCGTCATGTAGTAGGTAGCATCCAAAGTATTCAAAATAGTTCGGTACTCCATATTATTTGTATGGCGTACCGAACTATTTGAATACTCTGGATGCTACCTACTATACGACGCTGACTGTACGGCAAATGTGTCACAGGGGCTTGAAGTCATAGTTGAGCGGTTAACTGATCTCATGCCCTTACGATTCCGTGTTTGTTCTCCAGGCATGTGCGGCGACGGCGCCAACGACTGCGGAGCCCTGCGCGCCGCGCACACCGGCGTGTCGCTCTCCGAGCTGGAGGCCAGCGTGGCCGCGCCCTTCACCTCCTCCGACCCCGACATCGTCTGCGTGGCGCGCGTGCTGCGCGAAGGCCGAGCGGCCCTAACTACCAGCTTCGGAGTCTTCAAATTCATGGTAGCATACTCCTTAACTGAATTTTTCTCTGTCGCGTTTCTGTATTATTTCGACTCGAATTTAACTGACTTCCAATTCTTGTACATAGATGTCGCTATGATTGTGAATTTCGCGTTCTTCTTCGGCATGACTGAGGCTTATAGGGGTAAACTATGTAAAATACCACCTCTAACGTCTCTACTTGGATTAGTACCTTTAGTATCATTAATCGGCCAGATGATTCTAATTGGCGTAGCGCAGTATTTCAGCTATTTCGCTTTAACTTTCTTCCCGTGGTATGAGAGGCATTTATATGAAGGTGAGGAGGCTAACGAGTGTTGGGAGAATTATGCCATTTTCACAGTTTCGATGTTCCAGTATATAGTCATGCCTATAGTGTTTTCACACGGCGCGCCGTATAGAAGATCTGTCGTCACTAATAAATATCTAATGATCAGTGTGATTATAATGACCGCTATATCGATATACATAACGGTTGCCCCGGCGAAATTCTTAGCAGAGTTTTTACAATTAAAAATGCCGAAAGATATCTTACTAAGTTATATAATTTTAGCTATAGCCTCGTTCCATTTTGTGATAGCGGTGTTTTTTGAAAGAGTAATTGTACAGTATCTTATGGAAAGGAAAGAGATGGTACCGAAATGTTTGAAGGAGAGAAGAGTTAGGAAGACTCCGCATCTTATGATAAAAAGGGAATTGACAGATTTGGACTATTTGGAATGTGATAGTGAGGTAAAGTTTGTGAGAGAGGGGAGCTCGGGCAAATGAGGCTAACTATGTTGTAACGAATCGTACAAAAATATTTCTTTGATGGCTTAGCCATATATTTAAACAAAGAATTTAAACTGATATTATTTATTTTTCGCCGTGCGCGCAAGAAATATTTGTCGTTTTTATTAAATATTTTGTGTATTCACAAATCGATGGTTGTAGATCGATATTAAGATAACATTACGATTATCGTATAACGATTGTATTTACCATTTGGTATTATTGTAAGAATCATCTTCCATTATTTTGACATATTACCTCTTCACCGACGGATATTACTTTTAAGTATTATATCATTTCCTATAAACAAAAAGAAACATAATTTTATTGCATATTGTTTAACATGAATTAACATTTTCAATGCCAACTGTTCCATTATGAACACACCTAGCGTGTCCTTTGCAGTGAACGTGCTAATACGTATATTTTGTATTTTAATTTATTTACAACATTTATGTAATAATAATTTCGTGTATTTTCAATGTATTATTAATGTCAATTGAAAAAAACTATTCGCAAACCATCCAAAGTTCGCTTATGAGATCTATTATGACATTTTTATTCAACTTTAATGTATTTTCGTGCATTTTTGCATAACCCTTGCATTCTTTATGTCACAGTATTTTTAATCGTTGTTACGATTTTTTCTATGAATTTTACTATTAACATTATTTTAATTTAACATAGTTTTAAGTTTAAGCACAATGTGATAGTATACCGGACGTACACAAAGATGAGTGCCTTATGAGTTTATTTAGTAATTAGAATATTATATTATATGTAAGAGAAAATATGAATACATTCCGAATATATCGTTGGTGCTGTGCATACCAAATGTTAGACTAATGCTTTTATCTAATCAATCTTCCATCCTGTTCTCATCTGCGAGAGACGGGTATGTATTAAATACGGTTAATAAAAAGTCGTGTTACTTCAGAATATACGGACAAACAGAATTTAGACTAGAGGCATATTATTAAAGTAAATTATGTAGTCAGTACATTTACTGCCATCTTTCGACACAAATGAATAACACGTTTAGAACGCCACGTGGCTTTGATTCTTATTTTTTCACTGATATGTGTTAAATGTCAAAAAGTATCGCCATCTAGTCGAGAGTAGGCTAAAAGTATGGCGCTATCGCTCGAAAAGAGGGCTCGATTTGGCCTAATTATACATATCGTCGAGTAGATGGCGATACTTTTTGACATTTAACATAATACATATCAGTGAAAAAATAAGGATCTAAGTCAAATGGCGTTCTAAAAGTGTTAATAATTTGTTTCGAAAGATGGCAGTAAATGTACTGACTACATAATGTACGTTGACAATATTCCTCTATTTCAAAATCTATTTGATACGGAGCAATAAAATACAAATAAAACTAACTGCGGAAAGTATACCACCGCGCTCCAAGTGGTAGAGAGACAGAAAACGTAGGTAATTTCACTCATTTCGGCTTTCGAAACGTCACTGTATTGTATCAAATTTTGAATTGAAACTAGTGTAATCGAATTGTTTAGCAGATCTTATGAATTATAATAATTTCTTATGACTTTGTTATTGGCGGCTGAAAGGACCTTCGCACAAATAATATGAATATTACACATATTTCGTGTCTTAATTTAGTCCACTTTTTGAATAACTAATTAACTTTTGATATTTTTGAATTGTATTTATACAGGCTCGATAGTTTTGTGATTTTCTAACGAGTGATGATATTATGAATGTGAGTTATGAAATTAATACTTCGAGTATAAACGTATAGTATACACGACACATGAGGTGCCGTACCGTATTCTATACAATTTTATTTTTATTTTTTCTAAATAGTTAAGTAATTATAACAGTTTAAACAGATTTTCCACTTTCATTACATCTAGTTTGTGAAAGATGGTATACCGTAATAATCATAAATTCTCTAGAAGCATCCACTCCACTATGGGTCTACTGGGAC
Source organism: Cydia splendana (assembly GCF_910591565.1). NCBI lineage: Eukaryota > Metazoa > Arthropoda > Insecta > Lepidoptera > Tortricidae > Cydia > Cydia splendana. The sequence continues at coordinate 6,912,149 of NC_085981.1, read as the reverse complement.
CCATATTTACAATATCGGCTTGATTCTCTTGGTATTAAGTTAAATTTTGGTTAAATCAAATGGATTAAAAGTATTAAACCAGATTGAATTAAACATACTTAAACTATCTTACAATGACAAACTAAATGTAATAATTGTACGTGATGTAATACCATTGATACCTTCGGGTATCAATAGTATCTCGTGGATACTGTGTAGTGAGCAAAATATTTCAGTAATAAAAAGTAATTTAATTTATTACGTTTTTTATTTCTTAACCTTTTTAACGTCCCAGACGGCAATTGACGTCAACGCAAAATCGTGACAACGACGCCATAGATGGCATTTGACGTCGATCGTTTTTTGTCTAACTAAAATCTACTGAAAAACACCCCACTAGGTTGGCATTATTTATTCACAAAACAAAATTTTACCCCCGTGGCGTCAATGGCACGGCAAATGGATGCACCGTTAGGCGTTCAAAAGGCGTACAAAACACCTCATCTGCTGGTTGATTATTTACGAGCAGCTAGGTATATTTTTTAAGCCTCTATAAGGCAGAGGGAATATATTTCCCACCAGATTTTGAACTTTATTTCAAAGTGACAGGGTTAAATTTTGCATAATTCCTGACAACCTTATGCCTTAAAGGGTTAAACTTAGGTAGTACCTACTTCGAATTACATGTCCCTTATTTTTATCTTGCTGTGTATGAAATACACTGTAATGACTTTTGAGTGTATGTCTACAATGGTAGCATGCTCTGTAGCTTAAATTGATTTTCGTTTAAATTGTGGCTATGAGTAATATGAAATTAAGTTTCAGTGAAAAAACGCCGGAAGTCGCATTACAGCTTTTTATAGCTATTGACCTCTTCTATTACTAATAGTAATTAAAACATCAGGTAAAATAAAAAACAGAAAAGTTTCGCAATTATATTTATTACTAAAAGCAATAAATAGACTGAAGATAAACTCTATTCATAAATTAACAAAACTCTATTTAACTTTACACATAATCTTCATTATATTTTGGCATCACAGTATTTCCAAAATTTTACTATATTTTAAAATGAATAGGCATCGCGCCCGGCACACGAGACCTTTCGGCCTATAAAATGTGAAACAAGTTCATCAACGATAACCCACAGCGTAACACGGACGCACACAGACGCATGTTTATTTTTTTCTAGGGACTGCCCATAGATTGAGCCTCTATAGACTGGGTAAAACCATTACAGAAGCCTTGAAGCCACGATTTTTAATTAGACTCGATCGAGGCTTAACTCACAACCCTATTTGGCCACCCTTCGTGACTTGCGTGCTTGCGTAACGTGCGCCACAATGAGGTACCGCCTCTCAACCCGATACATATTATTAATGTAGTTACAAAAATTGGCTAGAGATGTCGCTGCATTACATTATTTATAAAAATCATGATAATTTCAAAAGTGAGAGAAGTTCAAAATGTGAAACTGGTGCAAAACGATTATTATTACTTATAGATACGAGTTGTCATTGATATCAATATGTATATTTCGGATTATTTTTTCGCATCACGCAAAATAAAAAATACTAGTTAGTGTATTTCGTTCGCAATAGTGTTGAAAATACGTTTAAACATTCCAGGCAAAAATAATTAGCACGAAAGGTCTCTTATTTAATATTTATTACAATAGCCTCGTAAGACCCACTGGCCTATTTTTAGGACAACTATTTTATTATTATAAATCGTATCCAATTTAAATAGCTAAAATGTTAAAATTACCTATATGTTTTAGGTCACTGAGCATTAATGAAACGGCCTGAAATATAGTCTGACAAACCCCACTGTCAGTAAAAAAGATGACAAAATATTTAAAAATATAGGGTTACGATGACTCCATCTCCCATAGAAATTTTGAACTTTGCTTCTTTTTCTACGGACAAAATAAGTAGGCTTACTAAACTATATCTTGGGCCTTACGAGGATAAATAGACAAATGCATTCCAATCATATAAAACAATATAACTTTATACTACGCCTATTTAACGACGTACCGTCTAAAATGATGGCTTTTTCGTAAAATAGTATACGTTTACGATCGGTGCGCTATATGTAGAGTAGTGAGCTGTGATAAGTATGAATTTAACGCTATACTTAGTATTACTTTATTAAATACAGTGGGACAATGCTAGTATAATTTAAAATCTCATTTATATGAAAAAAAAGGTAAATAGCAGCGAAGGCATACTTAAACTGTTTTTAACCTTTCACCAGGCTAAGGGTATTTCCCACATACGGCACTTCAAACATGTGTTCTATTTTCGATGAGTAAGACTGACATTTGATTGTCATTTTTGAAATGTCAGCCTGGTAAATTAAGTAAAATGCATTTGTAGCGAGATGTACTAACAAAACTGAAAATCTTCATACCAATTTGCATTCCTAATAATGATTGTAGATGGCGTTACTTAGCGAGATATTAGACAATTAGTCCAATATAACTAATATACTTAAGGGACATTTTCAAGCAATCATCAACTTATTCTTAGCTTTCAAATGTGCGTTTCTACAATAAGAATGCAGTTAACAATCTTCATCGATCTACCACACAATAAGTTTAATTGAAAACCTCATATTTTTATTATGCTTTGTGATATACGAATATAATAAAGCCACCTAGTGAGCTCGCTATGAGTCTTCAAAGAGATCACATTTATGTGTGATTTACGTGTGGTTTTTTATAAAAACCTTTACAAGTCTCTTTCATTACAATAGTATACTTGCATTGTCCCACAGTAAGATTATATTTATTTAAAGATAACTTTAGTTGTGGCCTCCGTCCAAGCACCCATATGAACAAATAACATTCTTGTGACACACCGCACACTTGTGTGCACTTAACACATATCCACAATACAACAAAACATTAAGACACCAATTTAAAATCTTATAGGCGGGAAATTAATTGCTATTGTCGAGGGAGTAAAGGCAACTGGTAGTCTTATTAAAGTATAAAAGTTGCGAGAAATTGAACCATTTGCTGTGTGTATTCTGTGAAGTTTTTTTTGTAGTTTTACACGACACCGCAACGATTCTTTTAATTTAAGGCCCATACACATCTAATACATAACACGGCTCTTGTCCCTGCGTAGATACGCGATATATATATATTGTATGGTATGATTTGCGTTGCATGTTCGACGCATTATGTTAAAGTCACAAAATACAAATAATGTGATACAAATTACATTATAAAGAGTCCTGCTGCTTTACGTATCTGGTGTGTATTGATCTTATCACTTCCTGCTATTGACGATTAAGGCAAGGTATTCGATTCTGCTTAAACCATATCTACCCTATAAAATTCAACGCTATAAAACTTCAAACTTATTTAAAAACCAATGGCAGGTTACATTTTTGAACACTTCAACGATAAACCGTCCAAATTAATTTGTAACATTTTTGTAGGTAACTTTTCAAGTCGCTATTTAATTAAAATGTTACAAAACCATTTGGGAAACTATCACCTATCACGATAGCTGTAAAACTGTATTGATACAATATTCTAACAAGTAACCATACCACCGCGAACAATGTTTGCATTTTATTTTCGCTCTTATTGAATCAATAACAATGGCTGAACATAATATTATTATCACTAATTTTATAGAAATTGTTAGTGAAATACATATTATTTTTTACGTCTCCTTAGATCTAAAGAAGCTTACAGGAAGGGCCAACACGTCTAAAGCAGTATACCCCTATCTAATAAAAACGTACTTAAAGCATACATTCTATCCATCCGCCAATCGCTTTTCGTTTCAAAACCGCGGAGTGATGCTATTGGTCGCCTTCACGGACTGCGCCGTAGCTTGGAGAAAAAACTGAAAAACAACACAAATTAATTCGACTAAATAAGTGGTTCCCAACAGATTCACAATTAACCACTTTAATTATACTATTGAAATATGCTGTTATTATAACTCAGGTACCTACCTACTAAAATCTCAGTTAAATCTCAGTCAACTATTACCCAGCAGGGTTTGAACCCTGCTTTTGACAAATTGATGGTCAAGTTGGGACAATCAAATTCAATTTATTTATTTAATGAAGATAACAGTGCAACCGAACTGTTATTTTAGTATCTTGGAGATAAAACCAAAGTTATAAAAAATTAAAAGCTTCATTAACTAACATTTGTTGTTCGTGGTATTATTTCTTTGAAAACTGCTCAGGTTCTTATGAAAACTGTTGGGAACCACTGCAAGAAAACGCAAAAAAAAACGAAATAAAACTTACCAATAGTGATTGTGCTAATGCAAACGTAGCTGTGCGTGAAAATGTGACATGCTAAAGGAAACAACAACTGCAAAGTAAACTATTCTTATTTTATTGCAGACATCTGACCAGTGACAGTAGGGCAAGTGAAAAATGTCACTATTATAACATGTAGGTGGTACCGACAGAACGCCTGATACTTTGAGACGCCTGATAGCTGTGGTTTCTTGAGAACTATTAGTATTTTATTTTTAATATTGTACGTCTATTATTTCAGTTGTCTGTAGTCTTCTATAAAAGTGAACTGTGTCGTTTTCACAAATTCTTACTCGTTCACGATAATTTATTTTGCAGTTTTCGCAATGACTATGTGCCGTGCGTACATCAGAGCAAATTAATATTAAAGCTATAAATAAAAACACAAGGGATTGTTCGAGAATCGTCTCATATAATATCTTAAATTATGTAACAACTTACAGAGAGACATCGCACTGGCGCTGCCATTTTAAATTAATAATTCTCTCGAAAGTATGTAACACCGGAATAAATACGCTTTGTGACATAAAAGCGCCATATGGAACGTTATTTGCGAACCTTAACGTATATACATGTTAAAAGTGAGATTGAATAAATACAAATATACTAGCAGATCTATGATTAGGCGAAAATATTCGATCTGTGTAACATGCTTCAAAAAACTGTACAAAAAATCTGTGCAAAGAAAATCTAGTAGTCAAAATCGTTAATTATACAAAACAAATTATTATTATTTATTTAGTGTAAAATGCAAGTTCACTGATTAAAACTTATATAAATTAATAACAAAATTGTATCAAATTATACAAAGCAAATCGATCGTCAATTGTAAAATTCTTGATTTATTTTTAAATAAATTAAATGGTACAAAACAAAATAGGCAAGATGATCTATACATTTGTAAAAAAAAAATGCAAAAGCATAGTCTAAATTAAAATATAGGAATTACAAATACAAGTCACATCAAGTACGTTGATTTCTTTGAAATCGAAGTGCGTAAATTAATATTAATATATTAAAATTTGACGATAAGTAGATAAAATAGAACTTGACTGAATCTCTTTTACTTTCACTGAAATAATGTCACTTATTGCTCCTACAACTATCAAAATAATTACTGCAATGGTTTTCGAGCCTTAACTCTAAGCGTTTAGGTTCAATTTTGTTCATCGTAGTAACTACAAGCAGTTTGTAGGGCTACTCCTGTTACTACCGGATTGCTGGCAAATAAACCACATCGAAACTTGACGCACCGTAACTTGATTTAACAACCCACATCACATTGTGACATTTGTCACCCTGCAAGGAATCGAACCTGGTGATTATTAAATTTAACCCCTTATAAGGCATAAGGATGTCAGAAATTATGGAAAATCACTATCACTTTGAAACAAAGTTCAAAATCATGTGGGAAATATATTCCCTCTTCCTTATAAAGGCTTAACAATGACGTCAACGTGTAAGCTTCGATGTGGTCGACCTTTTTTGTATGTACATAACGTGTACTTTTGAACAGAAAGAGTATTACTTTTATTACACATTTGTTTCTGGCCAGCATTCCAGTGTGACAGGGCACACATAACAACAATAAATACTAAACAACTATAAGTATATCATACATCGTTCGTCGCCGCAGTTACTTGCGCCCCTTTTTCTTTAGCTTCGGTATCCTGTAAGCGTGCGTGGTTATGGTTAGGTGAGTGTATTGGTACATCAAAAACTGTGAAACTTGAAACTTTCAGACACATTATATTTAATTTATTAATGTTGACGTTTATTAACGTACTTTTTGACAAGTATACTCGTATAGGTAGTTCGAAAGAGAATCAGTACCTAAATACAGGGTCATTCTTGAACCGTTAGCCATATTGTGCGAGGTGATTAAGTAGGCTATACTGAACAACGTTTTCTATGGGACCAACTCCGAAATCACAAAAATTTTATTGGCCGTTTCATAGATTTTGGTCGAGTTGATGTCGACGTTTTCTATGGGAAGTGCAATTTTTTTTTGGGATTTCGGGGTTGGTCCCATAGAAAGAGTTGTTCACCTTATCACCTCGCACAATTTGGCTAACGGTCCAAAAATGACCCCGTATTTGTATAAAATTAAATAAGACAAGAGATTGTCTTAGGAAATTGGACATTTTGTAGTAGTTTCACAGTTTTAATTAACAATCGTGAATTTATTGTATGCACACTATAGTTATCTGGCTTATTTTGGCTTGAATGCAATGGCGTTTCATGGAATTAGTTATGTGTAATCGTTATATAATATACATTTGCACACTCGTAGCGGGCGAAATGATATCTTGCAATGACTGTTTGGAAATATACTAAATATCATCAACACCAACAATATATCCTGGCTTATCTATGTCAAAATTGTAAGATTATCATTTGTTTCAAATATTAAACAGCATCCCAGTCATTGTTATTACTGAACAATTAGGAATAGTATCAGAATAGTAGGCAACTTTGAAAATATCCTTGTGTTTTCGACGTGTGCCAGAGAGGTCAAAATTCGAATTCAACTTTTTATTTATTGCACTTCATTGATTGACTCTTTCGTCGAATTACGAGTAAAAAGATAAACCAAAGATACGTCGAATTGGTGTAAATAATATAAAATGAGTGATAAAGTGTCTTACCCTGAGCCCTTTTTGTGTGGTGAGGGCGAGGACTGCGCTTTCTCCGATTCTAATAATTTTGTGCTGGAATCCTTCATGAAACCTGTGAAAAGTAAAATATTTTTTTTAATGTAAAATAAGTAGATATTACGAAAATATTTACTACTAAACTACATAAACTCTACACTCGGCACTAAATAAACGCTACTAAAAATAAATATCAATTTCGCAGTTTTGTTTATAATACAATACAATACTAGAGTAACCAAAAAGGAAAGGCTTCATAGAATACGCTAAATAATCTCACCTTTGCCCGAAGATCCAAACACGGAGTTGCCCAAATCGTTAAGACTGCTCGTGAATTTGTCCGCCTCGTTGGCCACCGCGTCCCCCACCGCCTGTCCTCCCTCCTTCGCCCCCTCCCTCACCCCCTCGAGTCTCTCGCTAACATCCTCTAGCCTCTCCGCCGCCGCACCCTTACTGTCCTCCAACCTCTGTTTAGCAGCCCCTTTCACATCCTCCAATTGATTTTCAGCCGAGACTTGGAAGCCCTCAAAAGACTCCTTCATATCACCAAAGAGCTCTTTAGAATTATTCTCGAAACTTTGCGTCGAGCTCTGAACACCACCCAAGAATTCCTTTGCCGAATCATCTAAGCTATCAAACGTGTTTCCAGCGGAACTTTGGAAGCTGTGTAGCGTGTCTTGCGCGGAACTTTCTAAACCGTGAACGTCATCTCTGAAATCAGCATAAGTATCTCTGGTGGAACTCTGCAAATCTTCCCATTGGTCTCTCGCGTCGCTCACTTTGTCCTTAGCTGAACTTTCGACTCTATCGAAAGTACTTAAGGCCGAGTCTTGAACGTGGTCGAACGCGTTTTTAGACGCCTGCTGTAGATCGCCAACCTTATCGCTTGTGGCGTTTCGGATGTGTTGTAAATCATCGTGCCCTTGCTTTTGTAGGTCGTCGAATTTATTTGACAGGTTCGATTGTAATTCTGCTTTTTTGTCAGCAGCAGCGTTGATTGTATCTTCGGCTGATTTCTTGATTTGTTCAGTAGTTTGTTCGGCGGTTTGTCTTATTCTACCCATTTCTGATTCTGCAACATTTTGTACTTGTGCTTTCTTGTCGTGGATAGCGTTTTCTACAGATTCCTTTTTGTCGTGCACCGCGTTTCCTAGTTCTGATGCTTTGTCGTGAATGGCTGAGCCAACTTCGTGTGCCTTATCATGAACAGCATTCGAAACTTCTTGCGTTTTGCCATGAACAGCTTCACCGAATTCGTGAGCAGCATGTGAAACTTGTTCCTTCTTATCATGGATCGCTGAGCCAACTTCGTGCGCCTTATCATGAACAGCATTCGAAACGTCTTGCGTTTTGTCATGAACAGCCTGGCCGAATTCGTGGGCAGCGTGTGAAACCTGATCCTTCTTATCATGGATCGCTGAGCCAACTTCGTGAGCTTTATCATGAACAGCATTCGAGACGTCTTGTGTTTTGTCGTGAACAGCTTCACCGAATTCGTGGGCAGCGTGTGAAACCTGATCCTTCTTATCATGGATGGCTGAGCCAACTTCGTGAGCCTTATCATGAACAGCGTTGGAAACTTCTTGCGTTTTGTCTTGAACAGCTTGACCGAATTCGTGAGCCGCGTGTGCTGCCGCATCCTTCTTATCGTGAATTGCCGTGCTTACTTCGTTAGCCTTGTCTTTAACTGCACTAGAAACCTCCTGCGTTTTATCGTTAATAGCTTTGCCAATCTCTTGTGCCTTGTCCTGAATAGCTTCCTTTTTGTCATGAATAGTCTGCCCGACTTCTTCCTTTTTATCACTAATAGCTTTGCCGACCTGTTCTGTAGTATCGTGGACAGCGTTAGCGATTTCTTGTTTTTTGTCACTTACAGCCTTACCGACCTCTTCTTTCTTGTGGTGGATGGCCTGACTGACCTCTTGAGTTTTATTGTGTAAAGCATCGCCGACTTCTTGGGCCGCTTGTTTAACTTGTTCCTTTTTGTCATGTGCCGCTTTCTGTAACTCATCTTTTTTATCGTGTAACGCCTTTTCAGCTTCCTTAGCTTTGTCGTTTACGTTTTCAGCTAAGCGATTAGCACCATCTTTTAGTTCCTCATGTTTATGTTCAACGGCTTCCTTGATTTCGTCTTTTTTAGCCGACGCTTCATCTAACAGGTTGTTAGCTGCATCTTTTCCTTCGGCAACTTTTCCTTTCACTTCCTTTTCGATCTTTTCTTTCTCACCGAAAATGTTGCTTACTAGGCCAGAAATAAAGTTCTTGCCTTCTTTCTTGGCTTTCTTAGCCTCTTTCTTCGCTTTGTCTTTTTCTTTTCCCGCTTTAGACTTAAGATCAGCAGCGGTCTCTTCGGCTTTCTCTTTAGCACTGTCTATCGATTCACCAAGGTCGTGTAATTTTTCGTTCGTTTTATCTTTTATATTATCGGCGGTTTCTTTAGCACCTGCTTTTAGATCCTGGGCTTTGTGGTTAACATTATCTTGTACTGCGTGGAAGGTGTCGCTGACAGCATTAGCGCCTTCTTTCGCCTTTTGTCCCATTTGCGACATCTGCTCATGTCCTCTGTTCTTTAGCTCTTCCGCTTGTTCTTGCGCAAGGAAATCCAATGTATGAGCTTTGTTAATCAAATTATTTTTAGTATCTCCTACAGCAAAAGCGACATTCTCATAGGCGTTGTTTGCTGAGGAATTAAAGTTGTCAAATTCGTCGGCAACATTCGATTGGATATCTGTAGCCTTAGCGTTAATGTCGTCGTGAGCTTTATGCGCGGATTCCTCGAGCTTGTTAATACTGTCTTCGGTTGCTTGTTTGGCGTCATTAGCGTGATCTTTAGCACTCTTTATAAAGTTTTCTTCTTTGATGATTAGATCGTCTTTTAATTCTGAGGCTTGGCGCTGCAACTTATCTTTTTGTTGTCCCACCTTAGCAACACCTTCATCCACATTGCTTTGTACTTTGTCACCAACGTCATGTAACTTTTCATGCGCGGCGAATTTAGCTTGCTCAATTTGGTCGAGTAAGGTAGAGGTTTCTTCGTGACTATGTTTGGGTCCCTTGGGGCCATCGCAGCACACTGTAGGGTACGCGAAGGGATCTATCTTGGGAACTCGCATGGGCGTTTCTACCGGCTGCATATTAGCGTATTGCTCATACACTTCTTCAGTAATATTCTGCAAGTTTGCTGGTCTATCTTCATCAACAACTAGGCGAGTTGTGTACACTTCACTGTTGAGATCTTCTTCTTTGTCCTTTTGATGCGGTTTCGTTTTGAGATCCTTGAATATATCATCGACTTTTTCGAGTAAGTCTTCGCTAATGATTCTAGGGGCAGGTTTGGGTGGGGTCTTTTCTTTTTCTTCGGGTTTAGGAGTTTTTTCTTTCTGTTGTTTAGGCGGGCTCTTTTCTTTGTCTTCTCGTTTTGGTGAGTTCTTGTCTTTCTTTTGTTTCGGTGGGCTCTTTTCTTTGGACTCTCTGGGTTTGGGTTTGGGGGAGTCTTTGTCGTCCTCGTCCTGGCTGTGGCTGAAGACGTGTTTAACCTTGTCGGCGAGGCCCCCGAGGAAGCCCTCCTTCTTCTTTCCCTTCTCCTTGTCGCCTTTCTCGAGGGTGTTCATGGGAGTTTTGTCCTCATCGGAATCGAATGTGGCTTTGACTTTGTTTGAGTCGACGTGATTGGTGTCACCGTTGGCTGTAACAAAATTGCTTAATTTAGTAATAAATTATTACAAAATAACAGTGTCCTGATTTTTACTATGTTTTAAATTGATCAATATGAAACCAATAGGAACAAATATCAATAATACGTACGTTGTGGTCTGATGACTGCATCTTCGGAGTCCCTAGTAGGATATTTCACGTCGCCGTTCGTAATAATCAAGTCCTGCGCAGAATAAAAAAAATATGTTTACTATTTTGGCATTACTATCTTTTAGTCCTTTCAATTCCAGGTCAAATTGTTGGTTAGAAAGGTATGTTGCCTTAAAATGATTGTGAATTTATTTGTTACGCTAAAGATATCTCAGTAAAACGACTTTAAAAAAAGGAGAGATGGAAAGAGATGCAAAAGAAAATCTTTAGTCACAGAATACTAACAAACCATTTAGGAGATGTACAATCAGGGCCATAGCGTTAAGTATAAAAAGTATAATATATTTTATGTTATGTTAGTGATTGTGTCATCGAATTGTAGAGATACTAACGTCGTCCGTGTGTCCGTTGAGAGGCGGCGGCGGTGGCGGCGCGATGGGCCCGTGGTGATGGTGGTGGTCCCAGCTGTGGAAGCTCAGTTCGTCCTTGAGCGCGTCGAAACCTGCACACAAGTAGTTAAGTAAATAAAAAAAATACATATATACACATTCTCCTGACAGATCACAAAATGATTTGTTGGCAGGCCCGGCTATGCTATACGAATATACATGTATGTAAGTAATCACGACGAGAAGACCCGAAAATCCTCAAACACAGGAATGGTTCGGGCGTTCTCCGATCGCTGTCAGTATTTTGCCGGTTTCAAAGAGACTTCTAGGGCGAGAAATAAAATGTTACAACACGCCTACAACGGCTCTGTGCTTTCTTTTTGTGAGACTTGACGACACCCGAACATGTGGGATAACGACTTACGTATTTAGAGTTTAAGTTTATCGAACATTTTCATGCGGAAACTTACTTATGATTTGCCGCTGCAGTAACAAAGTCGCCCACGCCCATGTCGGATGGCGACGAACATTTAAATATGGACGGATCGCGAAAATTCTCGGCGAACTTTGCAGTCACAGATGATTTTTCGCCGTAAGTTTGTAGCGGGTGTACTCGTACGTACCGGACTGGTCGAGGTTGAGGCAGTCGACCTGGCTCTTGCCGGCGCGCGGCGCGATCCTCTCGGGCAGCTCCACGTCCAGCACGCACGCCGGCGTCTGAGACTGCTCGCCCTTCGGCACCTGGAGTTATCAAGTGCATTAAAACAAGAAATTCAGTCGTCAATTTCATCATTTTCGAATGGCGTTAACGATAAACGATTGCCACAACAATAGAATTTATGTTAGAATGAAATGAATCGTTAAAATTATCGCTTTTGCGCTGGAGAATTTGAAATCTTGTGGCCTCGGAAACTTGGACTAGACAATGCCACTTCGCGCCAATAAACATGGGCTATTGTGCTGCCCCCTACAGTTTACGCGCTCTTCTGCATGTTGGAGGGTGTGCCATCTTATAGATTCAACTCCAAAAACTTAAAAAAAAAGAAAAAAGTTGGGACCACTAAAAATCCATAAAAGGTTAGTTCGCATTCGCAAGTACAATCAGCAGCAGAAGTTGCTAAGCAGGCGAGGTGTTCAAAATTACCTCGACATGCTCGTATTATCTTAACAATAAAGTCGCGTCAAGATCATTTTGAACACCTCGCCCGCTTAGCAACTTCTGCTGCTGACTGTACACATTTGGCCCGGCAGGTACTTAAAACTATGTTAACTAAACAAAACACGCCAATAAACAGTTGGATCCTGTGCTTTTCTTATAGGTACCAGTTTAAGCTAACCTTAGGTTCGTTCATGAAGTAAATACGTCCGGAGGGGCTCTCCTCGTGATGCTTTACTCGCACCGGGAACTCCACGCGGTTGTCCTTGAACGCCTGTGGAACACGATAATAATAAATAAACAAGGCAAAACACCATGCTTAACAAAAACGAAATGTAAGATTAAGGCGAATTAGGTCCAGAGCTTAAAATAAAAAATTAAAAAATATTTATTTGGTTTAAGAATTACTTATACAGATGTAAGTGTTGGCGCCTCTTTTTAACTAACAAGAGTTTTTAAGAGTACAAATGAAAAGAAGATGGCGGGACGACTTGGATGTGTTCCAGCGGGATTGGCGGGATCTTGCACAACACATAGGATTGGAAAGGGAGAGGGGAGGCCTTGGCCCAGCAGTGGGACACGCATAGGCTAATAAAAAAATACATACCTCGAACTTGAACATGGGCTGCGAGCCGGACTTGGTGACCGGCACCAGGTTCCCGCTGAACTCCAGGTACACCTCCTTGCTGTCCAGGAACTTGACTGACGTGGAGTGCGCCACCTCCGTGTAGTGCTCCTGACGTACAATAAATAATTATTAATAAAATAATGTACTTTTCGTTTTATGAGAACGAACCCTACATCATATTGAATCCAGCGTCTTAAGGGGCGCACTGATTAACAGTCCGCCGGACGGTATCGGCCTGTCACTTGTTCGGAACTGTCAAAATTTTGTACTAACTGACAGGCCGATACCGTCCGGCGGACTGTTAATCAGTGGGCCCCTTTACGATTTTATGTTGATATACAATATACATAATTATTGTTTTACCCATTTTTTTTCTGTAGGCAGTTTTATGTCTTTATTTTGTATGTAATTAAGAAAATAATTTCAAAATGTTCATACCTAAATCGTGTTTAGTAAATACAGTTTATACACAGACGCACTGGCAACCTTACTTACCTTGACAAATTAGCCTTCCATTTCTTAAACTTTATTTTATTGCATAATTAGAGAAGGTCAAAAGACGCTATTAATGCCTGATGAGATTTTTAATTACTAACGGTACAGAGAGCAAATGAGCAAAAAGTACCACGGCTATTACAATCACAACTATAATGAATAACAGTGTCATATCACTTTGTAATGTTTTAAACACTAGACAATCGACATACACGAGAGATCATTTAAATATCAATCCCTTATTGGAATAAAACCTATCAATTAGCGTTTTATAGGGCACGTTAATGAATTTGCATATTAACTTAGTTAAGGAATTTTTTTAATCTACGTTACGCTTGTAACATCCACGTAATAAATATTACATCATTGATTTTTTTCGAGACAGTTCGTTTGATTGAGATCTTGGCCTATTTTGATTAGTTATTGCACCTGTTTCGGTATTTGCCTATAAGGGGCCATCCATTAATTACATCACACGTTTAGGGGGAGGGAGGGTCAAGAAAATGTGACATGTTGTGACAAGGGGGAGGGGGGAGTCATAAACTTTGTGACGTCACTTTAACTTCATCAGTAACCGAAAATGTATTTAAATGATTTTATACGCTAATTATCATTTAAATAACAAGATTTTCAAAAGATAATCGTTTTTATTCCTTTAATTTTATTTCTTAATCAGTTTTGGGTTATAAAATTACTAATATTTCTTTTGTCAAAAATATTTTGATAAAATATTAAATAAATATTTGCCGATTTCGTTGAAGAAATGTGACGTCACACCAGGGGGGAGGGGTTTGCCAAATGTGACCAAGTGTGACAAGGAGGGGGGGAGGGGTAAAAAAACCTAGAAATTCGTGTGACGTAATTAATGGATGACCCCTAATTCATATTATCGCCGCAATACTTATACACTCATAAAACTTTATTTATTGATATAACTAGCAAGAATGAACAGGATGAAATTTTAATCACTAGCCATAGCCTCCTAAGCCATACAAATGAAAATTCCGGAATTTGCCACTGAAGTTTGAACCTTTAGTGCAGGGAATAGAGTTCATTTTGGTTTTAATTGAAAATTTAACGAAAGTAAACAAAAGCGACTTTGTTCCAATTGAATAAGATTTAAATTCCATCGAACTGAATAAGTACTATAGGTAGGACCTTGGGGCTTAGGAGGCTAAAAATCAGCGGCATCACATCAGTCGGAATGTATGAAACAGACAATTTTTTTCGCGATTTCGGCATTGGTCCCATAATAAAAGTTGTTCAGTATGACATATAAAGTCACTAGGCAGAATATGGCTATTGGCTAGTGATTACATTTTCACCGTATACACCAAGAAATGTAATCGGTGATCAGGAACCAATTTTTCTAATCAGTCATCGATGGCGATCACATTTAACTATGGAACCCACCTAGAAATCACAAAAAAAAATTGCCTGTTTCATACAGTAGGGCTGGTCCGATGTTGATATTTTCTATGAGAGAGTTAATTTCTTTTTCGCGATTTCGCAGTTGGTTTCATAGTTAAATGTGATCGCCATCGATAACTGAATAAAAAAAAAATGGTTCCTGATCACCGATTAAAAATCATCGTGTATAACAGCGCTAACTCTTTCGCTAAAGCTCTGGTTTCCTAGGATAGCGGTGCCGTCATATAGCGGCCGTCTCCATACAATTACTACGACATCCATATTTAGCCGTATGGACACGGCCGCTATTAGATGGCACCGCTATCCTAGGAAAACCGAGCTTAACGCCATGCCCGCAGCAAGTGATTTAAATAGCACAGGTAAATAGACGAACGGACGAACGATGTGATTCGCAGTTATAGTCCTGCCGTCACCCAAGAAAGCTATAGATCGAATCGAATAACACCTATTTCAACTTGTAAACATACCTGCTGCAGCTGAGTCTCGTATACGTATCTTATATCGTCAGTGATCGGACTAGCAGCCTGCCTTCCAGGGCATCTAAACGTTTGCCCAGAATCGCTATGCGGACTTAGAATGGTACCTAATGGTTCACGGCTATAGTCCTGGCGTCAGCCATGAAATCTGATGATTTTAGTACAAATATACTTGTAAACATACCTGCTGCAACAGAGTCTCGTACGCGTATCTATCGGTAATGTACAGCACCAGCAGCCTGCCTTCCAGCGCGTCCAGCCTCTTGCCCAGCAACATCCAGCGTGAAAACAAATAAACATACCTGCTGCAACAGAGTCTCGTACGCGTATCTATCGGTGATGTACAGCACCAGCAGCCTGCCTTCCAGCGCGTCCAGCCTCTTGCCCAGCACCACGATACGGACCTCGAATGGCACCAACAACATCTCCCTGAGTAAAATAATAACATTAATTAGAGAAAGTACGAGGTTTTGTATAAATTAATAGTAATTTGAATAGAATTAATTTATTCGTAAGCACAAACAATCGGTACAATACATTACATTATATAAAAGAAAACATAAAATAAGATTAAAGTGCCACGAAATGGTCCCATCTCAGCATGTTGCTGGTGGCTTCCAGCGCTGATCTTCCGATTTGTGTACATATTTAATCCTTTGACCGCCAAAAAAGTCAACTGACGCGACTACAGCCCAATATCAACCTTCGTGCAATGCGTCAAGGTTCATGATGATGCGGCGCACACGATAGGCGTGGGCGTTCATGGGTTAAATGCTAATATAGTACATATATCTTAATGGAGAGAGAGAAGCAAATATAATATAAAAGTTACTTACTTGTAAAGTTCAGTCGCTAATTTGGTGGCATCGCTGACGTTTTGACAATTCATCAACCAGAATCTGAAAGAAATTAAATAAGTAATACATTTCTGTCAGTACAGTAGGCAGCACTAATATTTTCAGCTATAGTTCGTTTTTTTAGCATTAGAAAGAACTTGCAAGAAGGTAAGCGATCTTAACATGTCTTTTATATAATTGAAAAAGGCTTTTTAAAAATAAAAAACGATTACTTATGAAAGAAGAAGAATATAAATGATCGTATTAGATTCATAATTGTTACATATTTGCCGTAACTTATTTTTAAAATGTGTTTTTCAATTAAAAGACACATCAAGATTGTTTACCTTATTTCTAATGCTAAAAAAACGAACTATAATCAGAACCTTAAAATGGTTTTGGAAGCACAACTTACTTATAGTTCGTTTTTATTAGCATTAGAAAGAAGGTAAGCGATCTTGACATGTCTTTTAATTAAAAAACGCTTTTTAAAAATCAGTAACTATTACTTATGAAAGCAGAAGAAATGGTCGTATTAGATTCATAATTGTTACATATTTGCCGTGACTTAATTTTAAAATGTGTTTTTCAATTAAAAGACACATCAAGATTGTTTAACCTTTTTTCTAGTGCTAAAAAAACGAACTGTACACTCGCGTGCAAAAGTATTGCATCACTTTGCATTTTTTCGTTAAACGGGGGTTAGAGAAGGGGTTGTTATCAGTCACTTATCAGAAGTCGATCATTACATATCTCCGCGTATTTTCCCGTGAAGAAGACCTGGAAAAATGGAAACCACTGAAGCTGAAGTCCGCCAAATCGTCCAGCCCCTGCAAGCGGGGCGTAGCCAATGTTCAGTAGCTGCCAAGCTGAATTTAAGCCAATCCACAGTTTGCAGAGTTTACCAGAGGTTCCAGGGGACTGGATCCTTTACTTCAAGGCCAAGAAGCGGCCGCAGAAAGTGTACATCAGAGAGGGACGACCGCTTCCTTGTCACAACATCTCTCCGAGATCGAAACCAGACAAGCTTTGCCATCCAGCAGCGTCTGCGTGAGGTACGAGAAGTGGCTGCCAGTGAGTAGACAATAAGAAGAAGACTTAAGAAAGCGAACTTGACACCCAGGAGGCCCGCAGCGGGGCCCAGATTGCTGGTGCGACACCGTACAGCCTAAAAAGATTTTGCTGAAAATCACAAGAACTGGACCATTGAGCAATGAACCCCAGTTCTCTTCTTGAAAGAGTGCAAATGTGGTTGAATGGGTGTGACCAAAGAGGAAAAGTCTACAGAAGGCCAGAAAAACAGTTTGTTCAATGTTACTTCTCCGAAAGGGTCGCCTGATGGCAATGGATCCGTAATGTTCTGGGGCGGCATTTCCTACGAGTCCTACGACGGGCGGACAGAGCTGGTTTTCGTGCCTGGCGGGGGCCGTGACAGTGGATTGACCGCTGCCAAGTACATCACTGATATCCTGGAGGAACATGTTGTTCCTTATGCCGGTAATTTTGATGAGGGGTTTATCCTAATGCAGGATAATGCCCCGTGTCACACCGCTAGGGCCACCGCAGCCTACCTTCTCGAAGTGGGCATCGACACCATGGACTAGCCAGCGATGAGCCCGGACCTTAACCCCATTGAACACGTGTGGGACTACCTAAAAAGGAGGGTTCGGAAGCGGAATCCTGCCCTGGTCAATGTTGAGGAGCTGAAGGGAGCCTTGCTGGAGGAGTGGGACGCTATTCCTCATTATCACATTACAAAATTAATTAGGTCTATGAAAAACCACTTGGTTTGTGAAAGGAGGGCTGTGGGTGGCAATACCAAGTATTAATTTAATAATAATAATTGATATTGTATTAAAAAAATGACTTTTATTCTTAAGTTTCCTGATTTAATTTTGGATCATTATGCGACTACTTTCAGTTTTCTGATTTTTTTTAGTCTTCAGATTCGAAATTTAATTGAATTTACCAATTTTCTAACGCGTTACATTATAAGCTTTCAGTTGATACCAAAATTTTCAGAATCGGATATAGAATTGCAAAGATATTGGGTGCGGACGAAAAAATGCAAAGTGATGCAATACTTTTGCACGCGAGTGTAGTATAAGAAATCTGCAGTTATCAGTGACCGTCAGGTAGGTGGAACCAGTGACATCCAGCGCACCATACAGCGCACGCAGGGAAGGGTAGGACTGTTATCCTTGTGTGATTGACGTAAAAGTTAGATCCGCTTGACAAGCGTACCTGGCCGAGACGGTGGTAGTGAACGATCCGCAATCATCAGTAACCGTCAATGGCGTGGAACCAGTGACGTCCTCCCATACAGCGCGCGCCTGTCCGCCCATGATGGAACACAGCAGTCGCAGGGTTGACGTGGATTGCTTGTCATGGGGTCCATTCTGAAATATCACAAACAATTAAGAGTTAAGATTTAAGGTAATTTAAAAACTACAATGAAAAAAACCGGAAAAGTGCGAGTCGGACTCGCCCACTGAAGGTTCCGTGCTTTTTAGTATTTGTTGTTATAACGGCAATAGAAATACATCATCTGTAAAAATTTCAACTGTCTAGCTATCACAGCCTGGTGACAGACAGACAGACAGACGGACAGTGGAGTCTTAGTAATGGAGTCCAGTTTTTACCCTTTGGGTACGGAACGCTAATAATGAGACACCAAATTAAACATTCCAACTTTAGCTAGAGTATATGTATTTTAATCGCCGTGCATTTAAATGTACCGTGCTATAGTTCGTTTTTTTAGCGTTAGAAAGAAGGTAAGCGATCTTGACATATGTCTTCTTTATTATTAAAAATCACCATTGAAAAATAACTCACAGCAAACATGATAGAATTATAAATCATACACGATCGTTTACATTCTTTTGCTTTCATAAGTATAAAGTAATATTTTAAAGCGTTTTTCAATATTTTTTAATAAAAACACATAAGTCAAGATTGTTTACCTTCTTTCTAATGCTAAAAAAACGAACTATAGAACACATGTATACTCTGGCAGGTGTACCTATGTGTACGTACCTCGGTCTTGGGCAGCGGTGATGTGAGCGTGATGGAGCGATGGAACTTCCTCCGTCTCGGTTCCACAGTAATAACCGGAGCCACTGCGACGTGTCGCGGTAGCGCTCGCTTGCACAGAGCGGCTGGTGCGCCGTGCGCTTGCACGCCGACGCGGATGCGTTTTGTGAGCGCTTGCGGTGGGAATAGCGCTTGGACCTGGGGAATAAAAATTAAATAAATTATTAACGTCCTTATTCATATCGCTTAGCAAGACTTCTGTCAATTTTATCTCTTTCTAACAAAAAGAAAAGTCACAGACTATAGCCCAAGCCCTCTCGCGCATGAGAGGAGGCCTGTACCCAGCAGTGGGACGTATATAGGCTGGAATTATTATTTATTAATTATTCTAACAAACAAAAAAAGTCAATATGACTGTCAGGGCCAAAAGATTATCAACCATTTGTTAAATCTGACAGACGTTTATGAATAACGCCAAAACTAAAATAATAACTTTAACAGTCACTGTAACCGACTTCATAGTGCTTACTAAGTTGGGGTAGAATCCTGGTAAAGATTCAAATTCCAAGTATCTCGTAGTTCTCTTCCAGTTTTTCATGAACTTGAATTTTTTAGTACACCAGTCTAAACCTTTACCTGTGGTATATGAGAGCTGGACACAGTGCCGCCCTCTGGCCCGATGATGTGAACCTCTTGTCGAACGCGGGAAACGACAGCCAAGTAATGCGGGAAGTCGCAGGTGATAATTCTGGTCACTCGTTCGCCATTTTCGCCCAGTGTTTCGCCAGAAGTGCCGTGTTCAAGTCGTTCGCGATGTAACGCTTCCTGGAAATCAATGTGATGATTAAAAACGTCCTTAGTTCTGATTACAATAAATACAATACAAGTATTTTTGATAAGATACTAAAAAAACAGTCGTAATTAAACTCCATAACGTGTCAAAGTAAAATGAACTCTGCTAACCAGTATTTTAGTGTTGTCATTCCTTTGCCTATGTTTTAAGTATACGTGTCACCATATGTATAATAGGGTTACCATTAAAGTGCAGGTAGTGGTCTTTTACATGGTGTCGGTGTCTAAACTTAACGTATCTAAGTGGCTTGAGCTCTATTGCTCGAATTCTTGGGTTCTTTATTGTGTAGTTAGTGGTATAGTAAACGCAAACCAAACTGACGACCGGGGTCGTAGGTAGGGTGAGAGAGATAGTGACATGACCTCGGTAGTCAGTTTGGTTTGCGTCTACTATAGTGGTCCGGGTCCCTATTATCTGAACTAAAAGTGTTGAAGTAATGTGAGCTCTATTACCTGTATCATAGGGTTGTCATTATTGTGCAGATAGTGGTCCTGCCACGTGTCGCCGGTGTCTGATCGTAGGATTACGATCTCTCGCTCTTTGCACGACGATGTGAAGATAGGCACCTCGATTATTACGGGCCTGCAATAAATAATACAACATGTAATCAAAATTCAATTCTAAACACAAACTTTTTTGGGTGACATATGTATGCTTTTGGGGGTTGACGAGTTAAAGTCCGTTTAAGATTTGAGAATTTGTACCTAAGCTATAATAGATCAAAAACTAGTTCTAAGCATTATACTAAGAATATAATTATGTTTAAGTATATGGGTAAGAAAAAAATTAATATTGTTGTGCAACTTAAAAACATAAAAGCTTATTTTCATTAGTTGTTAAGCCTTATAATGTGGATGTGATGTTATCTTTTTTTTCTTGAGGGAAGATGCTAGTGTAGCATGAAGTGATAGACGCAGTACTCCCGGAGACCAAAGTCGTTTACGGCGTGAGTGGCGAGCGTCCTATTGAGCGTTTGTGGCGTGGGGAGAGTGGGAGGTGGCGTCATAGTTCGCTCGCGTAAGTTTGCATTTGTTTAACGTGAACATCCCGCCCAGTACGTCCACCCAGACTACACTATGTATATTAAGCGAGACAATGTACTTACGCCAGGAACTTGGCGCCCTGCGGCTGCAGCTCCAGCGCGCGCGACGCCAGCGCCTCGCCCTCCATCAGCGGCGGCGGCGCCGCGGCCGGCGCGCGGCGCGTCGCCGCTCTGCGACAACAGTTGTAGTTATAGTTCGTCAAAGGAGTGTCTCATTTTAAGCATAGACAGAGATAATCATATTATCTTTGTCTTACACTAGTACTAGCACCCGAAAGAAAAGGATGAGTATAGTTTTCCTGGTTGTTACTGACTGACAAATTGGTTTGACCGACTATAGTTATCGATGCAGACGACTAAATATAAACATAAAACAACAAACAAAGTAGGCCTAGGTACTTTTAAAGAATCAATTATGAAAATAAAAGTAAAATGTAAAAATATCGCTTCGGCCGTGGCTCGGGCGACCGCAATAATCTCTGGTCTCTTGTAAACAAATAATAATACTAACAAATAATAATGTATTGTACCTAGTAACACGGTAAGCTTCGGTAGCTCAGTTTAGTGCCTGCCTAAACATTCTGAATCCACAACGCGGACAATCTGACTAGGTAAGTCATGCAAAATAGCTCAAATTAGCTTATACAGATATCATAAATTCTAGATGATGGCTACATAAAATATACAACTACAATACGTAATACTCGAGATCAATAAACCGATTGATATTTCCGTTCAACCGTTATTTCAACTCAACTTCCACGTAATTTCCCAATCAACATAACCTTCATTACCATTAGACATTTGTTGAAACACTAGCTAATAATACACAAACAATGCATTAGCATATGAATCACACGCCGAATCATTGCAGTTTTGGGCGTCTGCCATGTAAAACGTTTGTTGTGTAAACGCTAAATGTTTCTTGATAACTTTAATTAGCTCGGTTGCAAATCAACAATTACAAACAACTCTTGTTATAGTTTGTCATCTTCTAATAATGGCTATGTGCAAAGTATTAGGCGTTTCAAGCGAGCTGAAGAAATGAGCACGTTATACAGGGTGGCCCATTTAGATCGGAAACTATAAGACATACGACGATCTCTTCTTAGGAACCATGTCATCGATTTTAGTAACAAGGAAAACTGCATTTAGACATTTAAAAAATGTGCACTCAGGTCGGGAATCGAACCCGGACGTTTTGAAAAATAAAACTAACACTACAATTTCTATTTAGATATCGATTGTGTAGGTCTTAAGCAGTAAATGTTACTATGAAACATGATGTCTGAAATGAATAAAATGCATTGTTTTCATATCCTTTCATTTATTTTAGTAAGTTTTCGAAATGACCACCATTTTACGAGTAGAATATTGTATTGAAAAAAAAAAATGCAGTTGGAAACATGCAGTTTGATCCCCATATGTGGTTTTCCATGAATTGAATCTGTATGGAATTGAACACAAAACGGGTGTTCAATTCCATACAAAGATATTTTAAGCACAATCTATTCAATTGGCAGAGTAATTTAACAATCCTGCTGCAGTAGATTTGCAATAGAATTGCACAATACAATATCCATGCACGTGATACGCACTGCGCAGTCAGTCTACAATGACATGCTATTGATAACAGGTACCATAATAACCAGTAGTAACTTGATTGACTGTAACTCTGATTTGACTGCTGCATGACCGTGGCGCCGCCCTTGGGTGTGGGACATATTGGTTATGACAGACTTTGACAGTTGACAAGTGCCAAATAGTATGAAGATGTCGTCTCACCAGTTTATATTTTCACCACCTGGTGCGTTGCCGTCGCTTGTATTCCCCCCACCACCAACTTCGCACATAGCTAATTCTGAACTGCCTTAATATACGGGTTTACTAATGAGTATAACAGCAGCAGACGGGATAACGACACATAGTTTAGCTTCCTTGGATCATCACGAACTTGTGCATAAGCTTCATCATCATCATATCAGCCAGAGGATGTCCACTGCTGGATATGTCCTCCCCCAAAGAGTGCCGCAATGACCGGTCGTGCGCCATCCGCATCCAGCGGACTCCCGCGACCTTTACCAGGTCGTCAGTCCATCTTGTGGGGTTGTCTACCCACGCTGCGCCTTCCGGTACGTGGTCGCCACTCGAGAACCTTTCCGCCCCAATGGCCATCGGATCTACGTGCAATGTGCCCCGCCCACTGCCACTTAAGTTTAGCGATAAGCATAAGCATAAACTTACCGGCATGTAACTCGGGTGGGGGCCGCACAGGCGGCGGGCGGGACGACGATGCGCACGCCGCCGCGCCGCTTGGCTTTCATGGCCCCGCCACGCGCGTCCACCACGAACGACACCAGGAATCTGGAATTAGGATATTGATATTATTATCTATTTTCAGAACGAACTCGTCATGCAAAATTGGTCAAAAGTGCGTAAAGAGACTTCAGTCTCCAAGCATAACACCTGCCTAGAGAGAGTACTTTTTATTACGCCTGTAAGTTGAGAGTTAAAGTCCTATAAGCAGTGGCGCGTTTGCCCTAAGGCCCAGTAGGCCCGGGCCTAGGGCGGCAAATTGTGACAAAAAATTCGCTGATGATAACAAGAAATAACTTAAAATGTAGTCAATATGATGGATGCTTCGAAAGGGGCGGATATAGGGCCTGGGGCCTAGGGCTGCAATGACTGCAAATCCGCCACTGCCATTTGCTATCGGGCCCGAGCAAGAGTATTTTTACGTTCCATCAGCACATCGTTAACACTAGGTATTTGAAGGAAATGTAAAAAAATGGGTCATATGCAAAAATGCTAATTAATTGGCAATTAGAGACAAAGTATTTTTTACATGCCAAATATTGTTAAAGATGTGCTGATATTCCGTGAAACGGAAAACGCCGTGCTCGGGCCCGAAGTCGGGTCGGATATCGGGCCCGATAGCAAGTGTGGGTCTGATTGGCCGTTTACACACTTTCCTTACGGGCATACTTCATATAACTTTGTTTTTAATAACGTGTTTTTCAAAATATATTAAGAACGGGTCACTCACGTATTCCTTCACTTATTCGCAAGCTCCTGATGACACGCATCGGTACGGAGTGAAACATGTCGAGCGTTTTTCGACTTAAAATACGTGAGTGACCCGTTCTTAATATATTTAATATGTCTGTGTCTCACGGAAGTTTTTGTAATTAAAATATTTAGATTCTCACCCGATGTCGAGCGGCTGCCGGTCGATGGTGGCCACCTTCTTGTCATTGTTGCTGGGGTAGAGGTGGCCGTCCGTGACGGAGTCCTCGAGGGGCCGCGCCCGGTGCAGGGTGCCGGCTTCGCTGTTCATGTAGCGGTATTGCTGCTGCTGCTGAATTGGGCACTCGACTTCTCCTGGAAAACGATAATTAACATCAGTTTCGTATTTAACACGATATTGGTTAAATTTGAAGTGATTGTTTTTTACAGAACTTTAGATGTCATATAGGTATTTCGCCAGTAACTGGCCGGTTTTATTAACTGGCCGCCCTAAACTTAAAATGGATTCAATTCACCTATAAACAGAATTCATTTTAGTATAAGGTTTCAATAGCTGGCCAGCTTTCAATAACTGGCCACCTTTATACTAAATAATATGAATTCTATTTATAGCTGAATAGAATTCATTTTTAGTTTAGGGCGGCCAGTGCCTGAGGCGGTGGCGTCTTTGACAGAGGACTTGGTCTCTTTTTCTTAAGTGGGTATACGATATTTAATTCAGTTTATAAATTAGTATTGTGACTACTTAAAAAACACAAATCAAAATATTTTGAAATAATTGAAATTGTTCCCTAAGTTGTAACCTATACGTATTAAAGGGAAAGCCGACTATCCGGCCACATTTGTAATCGGCGATTAGTCGGCGACGACGAGCTATGGGGAACTATTAATGTTATTGCAAAATTTTGAGACATCTTATATTTCGTTTTTTTAGCATTAGAAATAAGGTAAACAATCTTGATGTGCCTTTTAATTGAAAAACACATTTTAAAAATAAGTTACGGCAAATATGTAACAATTATGAATCTAATACGATCATTCATATTCTTCTGCTTTCATAAGTAATAGTTACTGATTTTTTAAAAGCGTTTTTCAATTAAAAGACGTGTCTAGATCGCTTACCTTCTTTCAAGTTCTTTCTAATGCAAAAAAAACGAACTATAGACAGGGCTCGTTGGGCGGCGTTGCTCGTAAAGAGGCTGACCACAGGGGATAGGTTCTTAAGCCTTTATAAGGCAGAGGGAATATATTTCCCACCTGATATTGAACTTTATTTCAAAGTGATAGGGTTCAATTTTGCATAATTCCTGACACCCTTATGCCTTATAAAGGGTTAACTGGCGACTATTTACGTAAAGGAAATAGAGCCTTGGAAATACCTCCTACAAGCTGTACTGACGGTCTGCTCAGGATCGCAAAATAAAAGAAAGACAGAAATTGAACGAGCATTCTTGTCATAGGTCTTTTCGAACCTGTAGAGGACACCTTTTAGCCAAGCTAATATGATGAATAGCGCAAGCAAAGGAGCAAAACTATTGTTTTTCACCTAAATTTATACGAAACTAATGATCTGGCCGACTAGCCGACTAGTCGGCCGACTAATCGGCCATTCGAGCGCCGATTAGTCGGCTAGTCGGCCAAATCAATAGTCGGTACATCACTAATACGTATCGTATACATTCTTGAACTATTAAGACGGTTACCCTAACGGCCCTCACGTATTGGGCAATCTAATTGTCGCAACGACTTGATTTGCGATTGCGCATCGCATAAAAATTTGACCCCAGTAATTGAGCGTAATGACCATAATGTGATTGCTCTAATCAAGATGACCTGTTGTACTTGCTATCGATACTTGGAGCCAACGGGATACAAAGTCGTAATTAGATATAGTTCTAACGGGAGTTTTCATTGATGCATGTGCTATATGCAGTAGTATTGTAGTAAAATTGAAGAAATGCTCTAATAATAGCCTAATCAATCACATATTGAAATTGACAGCTACAGTACTCCAGTTATTTTAATGTCAATTTATAACAGCTTTATTAGGTAAATATCTAGTGTACTGGATACATATCGTCACTACTTTGAAAAAAAATCTTATCTTGTTCTGATATAAAAAAAAAGTGGTATCTAACTATGTATGTATTGGGATGCGTACAGACTTACTGCGTTTCAAATTCGAGTAGCAGTGTGAGATACGAGATTTTTTCAAAGTAGTGACGATATTGATTCTGGTCTTATGTACGAAACTAAATCTAACAAAATATCGTTATACTGTGTGCATCGTTAATTGCGTTATTTGACATCTGTCACTCACAACAGCAATACAACTATAATACAACGTAAAATGTCTTGCACATCGAAATCACAAAGGAAAATAATTGCACTGCGAACGTTTACGTTCTATGTCTTTTTTTATTTATTTTAGGGTTGGCCGGACACCACCGTTATGAATCGGTAGTCGTCTAAGTAAATCGATATGAATTTTTCTTTTAATAAATAAAGGATAAATAAAGGTGGATAATTAACTGTAAATATGGATATATTTATCGTCACCAAACAGACAACAAATTTGACACAGAAATAACATAAATAAACTTTAAAATAGATCCCCAGTTAGTTTACATTTTGACGATGGGTGCGACCTACTCGGTCGGTGTATTAAATGCATTTACCTTGCGGGAAAACGATATAATTCTAGCTTTATTTAAATCTCAAATAAAAATTCATCATCATCATTCATCATTCATCATTTCAGCCTATATACGTCGTCCCACTGCTGGGCACAGGCCTCCTCTCATGCGCGAGAGGAGCGAGCGGAGCGGAGGAAAAATTCATTATACGTCACAATTCGATACCTCAGTCTACGTGCCATCCAATCGTAATCGCTTGCTGTGACAATCGATTTGGGTTAGTTACATCTCTATATACGTCACTCATAATGTGTCAAATAACGCAAATAATAATGCATACAGTATATCTATCTGTTTATGGGCATTATGTACACATATACAAACGTTTTTTTCGATAGGATTTTTGCGAAAATTACTCAGTACTCGAATGAGCAATTTAGAATCTTCAGCACCTGCAATCGCATCAAAGCCTTAGAATTAGGGATGTACCGACTAGTCGCCGACTAGTCGGGAAAGCCGACTATCCGGCCACATTTGTAGTCGGCGATTAGTCGGCGACTAGTCGGCAACAATGGCCGATTAGTCGGCACTTTATTAGTGAAAGAAAAACAGAAAAAAAAGAATTCGACAGTTAATATTTACGAAAATAAACATAAAACAATGTTTATTTTACTAAAATACCTATTTAGAGTGCATACGAAAACTTTTGTTGATATCACAGACAAGACATCCTCCAGACTGAGCATAGTAGCTCTACCCCCTCTGCCACAAATACGGTACCTCGTCCCCCGCACCCCCGTATTTTTGGCAGCATCGGTTTCATGAAATAAGTGCTCTAAACTCCGTCTAGAGGATTCCTCCTAGTCTATGGTTCATATAATTGACCGTTTGATCGTTATCGTATGTTGCTGGGCTGGTATTTTCCTCAACTGATTGTCGTGTAATTTCATGTGCAAGTTCGATATTTTTTTTTTATTACTTAGTTTTAGTTTTTTTTTAATGGTGGAGCCATGAGGAACGAGGGACTATTAATGTTATTGCAAAATTTTGAGACTTAGTCAGGGCACGTTGCTCGTAAAGACGCTGACCACAGGGGATAGGTTCTTAACTGGCGACTACGTACGGGAGATAGAGCCTTGGAAATACCTCCTACAAGCTGTACTGACGGTCAGCTCAGGATCGCAAAATAAAAGAACTAAAGACAGAAATTTAACGAGGATTCTTGTGATAGGTCTTTGAACTGTAGAGAACACCTTTTAGCCTAGCTAAATTATGATGAATAGCGCAACCAAAGGAGCAAAACTATTGGGTTTCACCTGAACTTATACGAAACTAATGATCTGACCGACTATAAATACGTCGCTCGAATGGCCGATTAGTCGGCCGACTAGTCGGCTAGTCGGCCAAATCAATAGTCGGTACATCACTACTTAGAATCCTTACCTCCTTCGTCCTCGGAATCGCTCATGAAGGTGTCCTGCATGAGTTCTGGCGCAGCCACTCGGTATTTGCCCTCCAAACCACCTGGAACAAGCAAACAAACACAATAAGCAAAGTGTTGGTACAAATTAAGCATAAAACGTAAAGCATGATATGAGCAGGGCCTCATGGATTCCATATGTGTCATCCATCTTCATGGATTCCATAATAGTCATTATGTAAATTTGACCTTTACTCCTTCTCCATTCTAGTTAGTCAAAAAATATGCTATATGTACCTACGTATTTATAGTTTATTTATTATTTATTGTCATGGTCTTGCAGTGTTTTTCAAAGTAAGTATAGTAGGTACTATCCAATTTATACCAGGGAACTAAAAAATTGTATTTATAGGTATCTTTTCGAAAATTTAAATTAGCACATAATCAGAGCAATGACACTTAATTTATAATTTAACTAAGCTTAAACCTTGTCTTCCAAACAAATTACGAAATAAAGCCTTAATTATCTTTTTTATATTGGCAGTGTCTAGCTGTTATAACCATTTCGCAGATTTCCCATAGTCTAACAATACAACAATGATGTTAGTATCGTAAATTGTAGTTTTTTTATAATATTACATTAGGTGTTTCCTTTTTGCGTAAATTATACCGTGGTTAGACGGTGGGCATACATATTGCCACAATCGTGGTTCTTATCGATGTGAAGATTACCAGGCAAGCTAGAATTGTGATACATATACAAAAATAAACATATTTGAGTTGAAAGTGTCTTAGCTTTTTACGTCTTCTTATTAAACTTTATTATAAAACTGGAATATACGACGACGAAGCGAAAGCAGAGAGGTCTTGGTCATTTTTCTTTGTGACATATTGTAACAATTTACAAATCAAAATATTTAATAAAATAATTTTATTTACTTCATATTTGTTCATATTTATTTATCTACTTTTTAAATATATAGGAGGCAAAAATGCTGACGAATCGCCTGATGGTAAGCGATTACCTACCGTTGCCCATGGACACCAGAGGGGTTGTAAGTATGTTGCCGGAATTTGAGATGGGAGTACGCTCTTTTCTTGAAGGTTTGATACATGTACGGAAAATATTTGGAAATACTAACTTGTACTAGTGTTAATGATTGTAAAGAACGTAGCTAGTATCTGGCGCGTCTACACAATTTGGGAGTACATATACAGGGTGATTACGGGGTCGTGATCCAGAACCACTTTTTCTGACTCTATAAATGATCCACATTATCATACGGTAGTATTTGATGAAAAAATAATTCCTTGAATTATTCTTATTTTTCAAGTAAAATTAATGTTATACTAAGTAATTATGGTCACCCTATGACTTTTGACATACGCTGTATGGAAAATTGGAAAGCGACAAGACGTCACATTGAGTAGGGTCACCAAATTGTATGCAAAAATGTTTTTTCCTACTTGTCATCTGGAAAATAATCATCATTATTGGTGATAAACAATAATTAACAACAACGTTAGGCTCATCTTTGGATTCTGTATGATGTCTGGTTCTCTTGCTCCACGACCCCGAAATCACCCTGTATAGATAAGCGTACTAGTGCAAACAAAAACCTATCACCAATAATTAATGTGTGAACTACGAATTCGTATAAAACCCAGACTATTGGGAATGTCCAACAACCAATTAAAGTAAGGTTTCATTTCAAAACGAAACTTTCCTTAGAAAGTGTCAATGTACCTCTTATACATCAGGATGTACATTTCAATATTGTTTTGGCCAAGTTCTCATACTGAATGCTAACTAGCTACCAACTGCAAACAAACAATATACAAGAAATGTACACGTGTGAAAGGGACAGGTAAAGTGATTAGTATGTAAGGTAATATAGGTATCTCTTTTCAAAGTTTGAGGTGCCTGTAAATGGGCAGGTTGCATTGGTTTGCATTTCGAGAACAGTTAAAGGTCGATGGCTTGACGAATCGATTCGTTGGGGACATTTGGATGGTTTACTTTGGCCCGTTAGTTGGATGGTTTTACGTTTGAGAATTACGATTATTTGATGGCATCCAATTTGTTAAGCCTTTTTTTTTAAATTAAGATGTTCATCTTACTTACCCGAAATCGTAATTTAAATAACAATTACTCATTGGGTCCAAGTCCAACTTCAATGAGGTCTTAATTGAGAACGCTTAACTGTTATTATGAATAGAGTCAGCAATAGTATTCGCTTAGCACCTTTTCACACAAACTTATTTGCAGAGGGGTACCTTTTCTCTGCAGCTGACTGTACAATATCCGTGACATTTGCCGGCACAACGTGAGGAAGATAGTGAAATGATGATCACATAATATGTTAAGCAGAGCGTTTTCGGCATACCAATCATATTTCTGAAAGTTCGGCTTCAGCAAAAAACGCCGGGATAATTCCACGTAAATAGGGACATGATGAGGCAAAAGTCAACTTGCGAGATAGCAACACTTTTGCGATAGCAAGGTGACACAACTTGCGAGATAGCAAGGTGGAAGTATATTTTCAAACCCATTTGGAATTAATTTAGTGCAATATTACTCTCATTTGCCAGTAGTCTTTGCAGTGACTTGATTAAACACTGATTAAACTGCAGGAACGAACAAAAACAAATAAATAAATACACCAGCTTTTCACTACCCACACCCGAATTAACAGGTTTCCTAAAATAGCAGAAGTTACTATAGACCACGTCACGTCGGATTGGCACGCCGCTTTATTCTTTAGTTTTATGGCCGCCCAATTGGGCTGGTGGAGATGACAGCGTTTTGGTAACATGTGTTTTAGTTAGTACTAACGATATATTCTGCCAGACAGTTTCTCTGACTTTTTGGGCGACGGAATCTTAAACTAGATGCAAGGAGCATCATTTACTTAGGTCTTAAAATATTTATTGAAGTGTACTATCATGTATGCCAAGTTTTCCCGTGTTCAGGCAAGCCGATATCTCGCGGACCCATGTAGATTGATTTAAGGAATGAATGGCTACAAGATCATAAATTAGATATCAACCTAAGCAAAACTAAGATCGTTAAGTTTAAACCATATCAAAAAAAAAAGAACTAGAAATAGACTTCAAACTAAATAACCAGACTATTGAACAAGTTGACCAGTTCAAACTTCTGGGCATAGTGGAATGGATCTTTTACCAAATCATACCTATGCGAATGGCACTCTAGATAGTAGCTTTTTCTTCAAATATGGATTAGCATCCATAACTACTCGTATATGCTTCTGTAGTTGATGCTGAGCATACCTCTGCGCTGTATGCATACCTGCGTAGGCATACAATGTTGCATAGAGCAGACTGCAAGAATTTCTCCCCAATTAGAGCCAGGTCATTCAGGTATTAACGTGTCACAGCTGACGCCTAATAAAGGACCACAATTGGAGTCAGAAGTCAGAGTCAATTGCTCGCCTACGCGGTGACATCAGTCTGTGGTTACCGCAGTACGTTTAGTAAAACAAACCAGTATAATTTGAACTATAGTTCTGTTAGAACTTTGCACAATTGAAGATCACACTTAAAATAGCTGATGTGATGCTATGCGCTCAGGAGTCGCTAATGTAAAGTATATTTATGATCTTTTAGTATTATGGCTGCTGTGCCCACGTTAAACCTTAGTTTGTTCGTATTGGAATATCAGAATGCTTTCGCAATAACTAATTAGTAGCTATGCCATATATAGTGGTAAAGAAGCAGGGAGGACGTCAGGATTTAAAAAAAAAACCGGCTATTAAGTGCGAGACGGACTCGCGCACGAAGGGTTCCGACCATTACGAAAAAACGGCAAAAAAATCACGTTTGTTGTATGGGAGCCCCACTTAAATATTTATTATATTCTGTTTTTAGTATTTGTTGTTATAGCTGCAACAGAAATACATCATGTGTGAAGATTTCAACTGCCTAGCTATCACGGTTCTTGAGATACAGCCTGGTGACAGACAGACAGACAGACAGACAGACTGACCGCGGAGTCTTAGTAATAGGGTCCCGTTTTTACCCTTTGGGTACGGAACCCTACAAAGGGTGCACTGGTAACGGGCCTTTGTAACGGGGTTTTCGCATTATCAACTAAATACATGCATACACTAATGACGAAAATTATAAGGATTTAATTTATAATAAACTAGCTGTGCCCGCGGCTCCGCCCGCGTGGAATTCGGTCTGTGTCAGTAAGCGGCTAATTTCTAATCCTAATTTCTCTCCCTCTCCCCTGGAGGCGGAACTTGAAGTAAAGTTGACAGATGGATATGCTAGAGGACTGTAGTCCAGATAAAATATTTTACAATTAATAAAAAAAAAAATAGGATCATTTTACAATTAGGTACCACTAAATAAAACTACACTCTAAAATCAATATTTTTTTTCGCCCTTATTCAAATTCATCATTTTATCACGAAAATTGAGAGTGCTGCAGTAGTAACGTTGCAACAGAGCAATGCTGCTGCAGTCGCCATATCTTAGAAAGTTATTGAAAACGCGAGCGAAGCAAACGCGAAAATGTTTCGATATAAAAACGCAATTTGATAGACAGTTGTACATTTCTACTTTTAGTATGGAAATCAGTCACATCATTTTATTACGAAAATTGGCAGTGCTGCAGCACTAATGTTGCAACAGAGTAATGCTGCTGCAGTCGCCATATCTTAGAAAGTTATTGAAAACGCGAGCGAAGCGAGCGCGAAAATTATTCGATATAAAAACGCAATTTGATAGACAGTTGTACATTTTTACGTTTAGTATGGAAATCAGTCTCATAATTTTATCACGAAAATTATTGCCAGGATCGCACGTACCGAGTTGAGTGGCGAGACAGTAAAACAAAGTATGAAATTGTTACTCGGCCGAGTACAAATTCCATACTTCGTTTTACTGTCTCACCACTCTACTCGGTACGTGTACCGAGCCCATCAGAGACTGCACTGCACCGATGGCCTAGCGGTAAGAGCGTGCGACTTTCAATCTGGAGGTCGCGGGTTTAAACCCCGGCTCGTACCAATGAGTTTTTCGGAATTTATGTACGAATTATCATTTGATATTTACCAGTTGCTTTTCGGTGAAGAAAAACATCGTGAGGAAACCGGACTAATTCCAATAAGGCCTAGTTTCCCCTCTGGGTTGGAAGGTCAGATGGCAGTCGCTTTCGTAAAAACTTGTGCCTATGTCAAATCATGGGATTAGTTGTCAAGCGGACCCCAGGCTCCCATGAGCCGTGGTAAAATGCCGGGATAACGCGAGGAAGAAGAAGAATTTTATCACGAAAATTGACAGTGCTGCAGCAGTAATGTTGCAACAGAGTAATGCTGCTGCAGTCGCCATATCTTAGAAAGTTATTTAAAAACGCGAGCGAGGCGAGCGCGAAAAATTTTCGATATAAAAACGCAATTTGATAGACAGTTCTACATTTTTTCTTTTAGTATGGAAATCAACCACATAATTTTATCACGAAAATTGAGAGTGCTGCAGCAGTAACGTTGCAACAGAGTAATGCTGCTGCAGTCGCCACCCGAATGTCACCTTTATCATATCTTATAATGTAATTGTAAACGCGAGCGAAGCGAGCGCGAAAATTTTTCGATATAAAAAACGCAATTTGATAGACAGTTGTACATTTTGCTTTTAGTCCCAACCAGGCGCGAATCCAGGATTTCATACAGAGAAGGGATGGGACAGTTTTCTATCAGCCTAGCTTCGCATATAAGGGCTCGATATTTAAGGGTCTCAGCGAGGTTGTTTTCATACAGAAAAGATGCAAGAAAGCAGAGCTTGGAATTGACCAAGTGAATGTGAAGTGTGAGCAAGGCAGAAGGCCCAGCTGCGAAAGAGGAAAGCTTGGATTTGGATCCAAGCCCAAGTATAATTAAGGCAGAAGATCAACTTTTCCATAAGGCAGAAGACCTCGCATAAGACCTTACGCCGAACTGCAAAAGAGTGGCTTGAAATAGAATCTATGCATGTAATCACGACTCTTCTACTGCTCGCTCTTTGGCTTCACTCGAAAGCGCTACTTGATAGGATGCTTTTAGTTTTCGGCTTTCACGGGGCCCCTTATAACACTTTGACAGTTAGGTCTCAGGATCGCGGCTAAGGAGCAACTCGGCTGGCTTGGCCGACAAATCGGGCGTGCAAGAAAGCAAAATTCGCCATAAAATCGGTAACCTATGTCGAAAAAATTGGCTGGCCGCAAGCCCGAAAGCAAGATTTTTTTCCATGACTTTAAGGGCCTCCGCGTAAGGTCAAATCGAAAGCCTACGTTGTAGATGTTCTTACGTACCCTCACTCTCTTACTTGATCCCTACGACCCTTCGTTATTAGATGGGTACATGTACACGTATAAAAGTTTCATGTAGGTACAGTCAACGGTAAAAATATGGGTGTAGACTACTTACTCAAAAATATGTCCCATAGTTCTTAATTCACTGACATAAGAGTTATGGGACATATTTTTGAGATGATTTGTACACCCATATTTATACCGTTGACTGTAACTACTCCACGACGACTGCAATGCTGATGCAGCCTGCGCGTTTTTTTTTTGCCTACGGTTTTGGTGCCCCGGTACCCGGCACTGCGAATGACAGAGGTCAATGTTTTTTTCTCAAAGTACCCACCTTCGTGGCCATTATTAAGTGCTTAAATGAGGCGATACCTACGTATGAATATGGATTTGATATGGGTGCGATATAATTACGATTAGGTATAATTCATAATAGAGAAAATTTATAATTTTAAATAATTATGCAATTATACGCGTGTTGATATGTGTGTTTATTTTACCACTACGTAACTATGTAAACTCATTTTTAATTTTCTTGATTACTTCATGTTTACTCAGTTCCCCAAAAGATGGCACTGTGCAATGAGGGGCAATTAATTTACTGTCGTTTAATTTTGTTGTATTATTAGTTTATTAAATCTACATAATTATTCAATTATATTTGTTGATATCCGTACCCCATCTGAAACTTAATTTGGCAAAATCTTTCCTCGGTGGCTTATTCATGTCACAAAGTATTAAATTCAGCGCCATCTGTTAGTTTACCAGGGTACTCATTTACTCAATAGTGGTAGCACATATTTGAAAAAAGTTTGCCCCTCCTTCCTAAGTAGCGCCATAAGATTCAGGGGCAAACTTAAGTCAATCGAGTGTTGTGGCTACCCCCCCTTATAGGGGTTGAATTTTTATAGCCTATAACCTGGCCGGGAATTTTCTCGACAGATTAGTAAAGTTTTCATCAAAATCCGTTCAGCCGTTTTCACGTGATGCGCGTTCAAATAAACAGACAAACAGATAAACAGATAAACAGACAAACAGACAAAAATTCTAAAAACTTTTGGAACGTGTTCTGTTATCGATTCTAAGTATCCCCAGCCAACTTTTTTTTTAAATATCTTCCATGTACAGACTTTCGACCGTCTTCAGCTTTATTATATGTATAGATTAATCAGACTATTCACTTTCATATATAAGAAAATAAGCATATATGTTTGTATCGAAGTGCGGCAAATATATCAGTAGTCATGATTGAGGCCATATCAATACTAATAAGATTCATATATTAAGTTGTTTTCAGACATCAAGTTAGGTCATCCGAGAATATACGTAGCTCCAGAGAGAGGCAAGTCACAGTTTTTTTTCTATAAGCTTACGACTTTTTTTGTTCGAAGACGGGGTTGTCCATATACGATGGAGCTAAAATTAGAAATGCAATCACTGCAGCACGTATTCAATAATGATTTGAATGCGAGTATGTGCCACTTGCACACTTGTGACTTTGGGGACATTGATTTTTAGCCAAATTGAAAAAATTTCTGATATCATTGGAATATTCGTTACGTTATTTTACCGATTTTGGATCATCATTGGCCACATCATCTGTTGTAGATGCTCGTTGCGGCGCTAGTGGGTTTATGGGGTCCCGCATCGCCGTTTATGGCTATAAAGTCCTACAGCAGCGCGGCATTTCTTGCCACATCGATCGCACACACAACGCGAGTCCGCTGAACAGAAACAGGACCGATTTAATTATTTTTAAATGGGTATATACTATATATATCTTGAGATAATGCACATGACACGTAATTCAAGGAATTGTCTGACTGTACTATCTATTACATATTCCTACCAAACATGTGCCAGCTTGCCATTAGAAACTAATAAACAATACACATTAGGTACATTACATTGCATCGTAAAGTAATGAAGATAATGTTTATTTGATGTACAGTTGACGGCACCGTAAAGGGTAACACGGTCAGGGCGTGATAAATATTGTGACGAATTAAGGACGGGAAGCCTTAGCAATGGTGTCTGAGGGGGCGCGTATTCAGAAGCTAGCGGAAAATATGATGACAATTCGATATCAATGTCGGTGCGCCCGTCTACTTGGAATCGGCGCGTCTAGCGATCGCAGTGAAGTGATTCTCGTATTGGTAATAGATCTAAAAGTACGTTTCTGAAGAAGCTCTTGGCTTTTCTATCGTATATTGTAGAAATATCAATACGATTTAATATGTATGTTATGTTACTATGATATGTTTTACCCCTGTCTGTACCAGAACCTTAATCTAATTATTTACTATTTAAGTAAATAATTGAATGAATGGATGGATGAATGAATAACAATATTGTGACATCCTTCAATTCAATTCTAGACAATTTTATTTTACTTATTATTTATTATACGTATATCCATGATTCCAATTAATTTTAATTTTATTATAAATCTTGATCTCATTGTCAAAATATTGTGTTAATGATTAATTTTAATGTACTTACTAACATCTAGCTGTAATGTATTATGGTACTAACAATATTGTATGGAATTTTTATATTCTGAAATAAAGATATTTTATTTTATTTTATTTTTTATTTTTTTTAAGTTTTTCGTTCGTTATATTTATTTTCATTAATATAAATGGTACATTAACTTTATGGCTGTCTTCGTTTACTTTATATGTTTTCATTAATGTAAAAGGCACATTAAATTAGCAGAAACAGCTACGTAAATAAAACGTTAGTTTTTATGATTATTTTATTAGAAATCTTCAAGCGGGGTTCTTATTCCAAAAAGATTTCCAAAGATTTACAATAACACTGACAGAAACTGTGCACACACAATCCAATGTTTCAAACGCACAGACCGACTGCTGACAGATATACGTATGCTACACATGTAGCATACGTATATCTAACACTTACATATACCAACATCAAAACATTTATAACAATGAAAATTTACTACAAAATTCCAGTAACCCTTACTCAACCTTTAAAAGCACGAGGCCCATTTTTACAATTTGCTAATATGTTTATAGTACGAACACTTTCAACATATTTGCGGCGCGGTACGCCCAAGTCTGCAATTGTTTTTATGAATCACTGCTAAGAATAGCTGGTAATTACTCTACCTTATACCAGCTTATACCTATTGAGTAAGGTAATTGTCCCAGTGTTTGATAGTGAAGCTGAAGGTATCATCTTTATCAATAGAAATATATTTCATACAATACTTGGAATTAGCAATTAGAGTTTGATGTATAAAGTGTGTACGATACATGGCAAGGTGTTGAATACCTTTTTCATTAGTTCACCTATTGCTTTCAATTTCAATTTTGAAATTGATTATTTATTTGTCAATAGTGGGTTTACAAAGTCTTAACTTGATTTTGGAACAATAAAGGACTTATCCCACCTGTGTAGTAGAGAAGCTAACCAAATTAGGTTCAGCTTGACCTTTGGACATGTAGGACGTAAAATGAGCGAAAAGATTGAATCCCTTTACTTAAAAATAAACAAATCCTACAGGAACTTATAAGATAAAAAGAGATAGGTACATACTTATAGAGTACTCTAATAATGCAAGGTAATCTTGGCGAGGCCATAAGTACTTGAGCAGTTTTAGGAGTGACATGATGTTTTCGCTAAAAATAGAAGTTTTAATGATCGTATTATGATATCATTGTATTGAAATAATCTCTGATGATGTGTATGTATACATTTGTACTGCGTACCTATTGAATGTTTTTCACATATTCGCTTAATATCTTTAGACGGTTAATTAATTGTTTGTTTTTTTATACGAGAAAACCAAGAATAATACGACGGAGGGATCGACGTTATTCTAGCCTAATATGATTAATAGGCTAAAATAATCTAATAGGTCAAGGGCAAAATTAATAGCCTAAATAAATCTAATGTAAGACTAATAAGCACAAAAAGGACATAGCTCTAGAGAGTTATCGGTTATCGGGCGTATGCCGGGAGTTGTTTGGCGTTTGTTTTAGCGCCACTTGCACCATCCCACTAACCCGGGGTTAAGCGGTTAAACCGTTAACCCAGTGTCAAATTGTACTGGTAACCATGGTAACTCCAGATTTAACCGGTTAACCCTGGGTTAGTGAATGGTGTAAGTTGCCGTAAGTATTAAATTCGATTGACATAGCTACCCTTTTTCGTCAATAAACTGGTGGCGGTGTATAGGGTAGAAATTTTAAAGGTTTTGAAGCTTGAAACAGAGAAGAAAAACGACAATCCTTCTCGTTATAAATCACGCATGCAAACTGCAATAAATCGCTTGATTACTTTCGTGGATCATCGATGAGCGTAATCTCTCTTGTAAGCAACAATAATTTACTTTCGATTCCAATTGCACGCATCACTGCAATACCTGCATAGCTTATTAAAACGAATCGGAAACTAATTAATTGGTATAAATGCCGATCATTCATTCAATCAGTCATTCAACACGGTAAAAGATATCTACTTCCGATCATTATTGTTGCATCTCTAAAGGGGCCCACTGATTAACAGTCCGCCGCACGGTATCGGCCTGTCAGTTGTTCGGAACTGTCAAAATTTTGTTCTAACTGACAGGCCGATACCGTCCGGCGGCGGACTGTTAATCAGTGGGCCCTTAAGCATTTGATGTGTAAGAAGTGTATACAAAAGGATTCCCGCATTTTTAATGATATGCAATTCCTGGACAGTCACCATACATTATTGATCAATAGTGTTTTTTAAACGTTACAGGTCCAGGGTTTAAAAAATGTTGAAAACATCAGAACTTCTCGCTATTAACTCCAACAAAGTCAACGAATTTTTAATCAAATCCCACGGCTGTTGTCCTTGTCCAAATCAATTGGTCCGATAGTGTAGGTATCTGCTACTAATAAAGGTAAGTGACCAAAGTGACCACGTTAGGAGCGGCGACTGACATCATCTCCAGAACCTCAGAAAGGTTACTTATGCATTGTTTATTTGCTTACGTCTATTGTATATAAATAGCCGTGCCGTATATAAATAGATATATTTTTGGAACATTGAATCTTGATTTTTATAATTTAGAGATCTTTTATACCTAGTGACTCGATATCTGCTATGTTTTTATAGATATTCACAAAATCTGCAAATGCCATAGGTATAAACCTATGATTATGATAGCTCTTATGAATCAACCTATACTCGTAGTAACAGTAAGTCTAAAGTTACGCTACGGACGGGCAACTGCAATGATCCTCAGAAAGGTCACAAATGCGATATATAAATAATGTTTATTTTCTTAGGTTCCTTTTCCATCGATTGTCTCGATGGGAAAGGAACGACGACCTTTTCCATCGAAACAATCGATGGAACGGGATCGATCTTCTAATAATGGTAGTGACAAAAGAGAAGGAGCAGCGACTGACATCACCATCAGTAAGGTTAATGCGTTGTGGATGATGTGTGTTTATGTCCGATGCATGTTAATGGCTGTTGGATTTGTTGACTCTTCATACGACTAATTGATTACTTAATCATGTTTACGTGATTGTTTTACTTCATAAACCTATGTTTCATGGGACTTTAGGTATAAAATAAATTAATAGCTTTAAATTTTAGTAGACTATCGAAAGATTTCTTAAGTAAAACTGGTAAGCAACTTGAGATAATTTAATGATACAATGTGACGATTGGCGAACTAACAAATTTTGTATTCGGTACGGTTACTTTCGGTTTCGGTTAATTCAAGTTTGCGCTAGTCAAAATTGTATTTATATATTGATATAAGTAATCAATATTATACTTTTTGCCCCCAACATTTGCGGCCTATATTCAAGTTGATTGGCAAAGATATATACTTTCACATTCATAAAACTGGAAACCCTATTACATTTCCAAAGTCATCATTAAAAAAGTCATTAACCATTAATTAAACAACTGTACCGATATTCGGAACCTAATAATAATATTGAGAATGGCAACACTGCGTAGTCGGTCGTATTGTCCTTTTCTAGCATATACGTCCTTCTCTCTCCCACACTCCCACCACTCAGGCAGGTTGCTTTGACAGTTAAACAAGGCAAATTTTCAAGTCATTGGCTTGCTGTTTTTCCATCTGGAAGGTCGTGAAGCTAAACTGCTGGTGAGTTTTTGAATTTGTACCCCAGTTTAGCTGACTATATTGAAAAACAGTTTCTAACGGTTTTTGCCGTTCGAAATAAATATTTAAATTTAGTAGTCCGATAAACTATCTAGCAAATAAAAACGATCCGGAATAGTGATGTGCAAGTGTTTTCGAAGGCTGCCTGCGCGCACCGTGGCTATGCCAATGAAAATACTAAAACACATATGTTAGAAAACACATCGAGCTGGTAAAGCGTGCACGTGTCACCATTAGAATTTAATTTGATACCTACATTAAGTCTCTTCCGAGTCTTGTTAGTTTAAATCTTTGTGTATGTATAATAACGGTTGAAATTATAATACTTAAATGGTGATGTGTGGAGGCATACCCTTCAGTTTTCAAGTGATTTGTGTTTTCGAATACGAAAGGATCGGATAGTTAATACGTGTTAAGTAGAGCCTATGTATTGAGGTAGAAGTTTATAGACGTGTAGGTTTTATCTGCCCAAGTATCTATCAGCAATTTGTCTTTTTATCCCGTTCCGGGTGAATATAATATTGCAAAATTATTTTTTTTGTGAATTAAATTGCTGATAAATAAGTGTACCCGCTTAGGAGTCGACGAAGCCCCGCCTTCGCGGGGCTTCTATTTCCGCTCTGAGGGACACAAGGTAACGAACAAACCTACATCGCAAACATTGCATTTATTTTTGTGGAAAGTGAGTACTTCGGCAGTACATAAACTTAAATCTGACTAGATATAGAGAGAGATTAGCATGGCTCTGCGCAAGAATGACATGCGAAATCGTGAAGTATTTCACTCTTGATCTACCAACTTATATCTCTCCAACTAGATATTTAATTTTGAAAAAATTGTTAAAATGTAGGTAGGTTAAAATGTAGGTACCTACTTAAATAAATAACTTAGCAGGTACTTACAGCTTAAAAGGTTAAGGAAAATAACTCTTGCATGTAGTTGCTATATGTGCTTGTGTTATATTGGATTTGAATAACTTGATTATTAATTCGTTACGTAACTACATACAAGAGGGTCAATTCTTAAGCCTACCTACCTACCTACATAAATAGTACACTTGGCATTAACGATACGGGAATCTTTAGATTGATTCTTTGACGAAGACGCATGGTTTGGTTCATATTGTCAAATTATATTAGTTAACTGAAGAGTTAAAGTTTAGTTTTGGCAAATCTGCGCGTCACCGTGAATGACACTTTCTAAAAGTGCCTGTAAAAGCCTGCATAAAGCCTTTCACCTTGTCGAGCAAGGAACCCGCAACTAAGGGAATATTACCCATAAACTCAGGGTATTCGATTTGAATGATATTCTTAAACCTACGTCTGTTATGGTTCCACCTGCGTAAGGTGTGCCTAAGAAAATCTTTTATTCGTTCACAAACTAACGTCAAGTTATTTGTGATGAAACCAATATATTATGTACCTATCTAAGCCTGCGCAAGGCTGCCATGTCTCCACCTGCGTAAGGTGTGCCAAAGAATCTTTGATTCATTCACAATCTGACGTCAAGTTATTGATGATAATATTATAACCTATGTAAGCCTGCGCAAGGCATGTCAGACATATTCACAGAAATATAAATGATATGGTCATAACACATGCGAGCAAGTAAGCCACAATCAGAAAAATATTACAAAAATGAATTTGTAAATATCTCCTTTTAGAGAAAGTAAAAAGGGTTCTAACAAAATCAGTCGAAATAGGCAAGGCTATGTTATTAGTTTTCATTTTTGTTTACCAATCTATTCTAAAAGGGTCCCAAACACCCTATTGGCTAAGCCCAAAATTGGGCTAATTAACTGTGGTAAAAGTGAAAACTGCTTTCCATTTACATTACATTTCTAAAATTATAAGGTATAAAATAACCTAAGATTCCAGGCCTATCTCGACTCATTTTTATTTTAAAGATGAAAAAATCTTTGCACCCTAATATAAAATTGTGGTCTGGAGACGCTTAGCCTCATAACTTGGGCGGCATAGAGAATACTAAGAGATTTAGTCACCTAATTTCGATTATAAGCCCAGGCAGAAAATTGATAATTAGAATCAGGAGTGGTCAATCCACCAAGGTCCAGACAATCTGTGGACTCTAATTTAATCAGACTATGTAAGCTCACGACAGTGCTTACGGTTCCATTCTGAAATAAGCTATGTTTACAATATAATTCAAATTATATTACTCACGGTGTGAAACAAACAGCCTGCTCAAGGTGTACAAAGGGTCCGATTAACGGCCCTATGAATATCTAAAAAACCTTTGAAGTCTAGGCCTGCTAAGGCAGACTAGAAATAAATACATATGATCTCAATGTAAGAGCAGCTCACAGTTGCATAAATTATATTTGCCTCGAGAGCACTCGACTTTCAGTTAACATGTACCTACCTATGTACACGACATGACCAAGGTTACCTACCTATTTAACTATTATATCCCTGACTGCCATGGTATAGGAAAATTATCATGTGCTGGCGGTGCTGCACAAGCATATTTGAAATAAAATATACAAAACTGGCCTGACGGGCGTTTATCAATTATGTATTTTACACCTTGTGTCTGTATTGTGACCTAGGAAGTTTTAAACCACCTGTATCGTAAGTGCTCCTATGCACGGATTAAGTTTATTTTAAACTACCCATGCCCTAACCTCAAGGGCAAGTGCTTCTATGCACGGACTAGATACTGTTATCACTTAATTCACTTATCATGACTTGTCATAGTTTGATACTGCACGTTTAACAAATTTAAGACCGTGGAATGTACCCACTACAAAAAGGTTTTTAAAAACAGTGACTGAATGGTTTGCACGAACGGTTCTAGCACAACTTCTGGGCGGTCACGTCTAGGGCATGACCCTCTAGTTCTCAATGTATACATAATTATAACATTGTGATACTGTTCGCTTTGCACAATAAAATAGGGAAACAGGAGCACGCCTTGCGAAAAGGCGAAGCTATTTTGAAACGCGAACTTTTCAAAAATAGATTGAAATATATAAATATGTCTTTGATGTGGAACATGTACACCCAAACAAATGCAGTCATTTATTATATGTTAGCAAAACTCTGCCAAAGTGTTAGTCTGTCTGTACAGTGTAACCTGAAGGCATCAATGAACAAAAATCTCTTGAAACATGGTGGATTAATTAATTTACACCCCGTCTGTGTCTTGCTCCTACCAAATCCACAATTTAAGGACCTCAACCTATCTAGGTACCCTTCTTGCTCGAGACCTGAAAAAATGTTCACAATAATCTCATGCAGACAAGTGTCGGAAAACTAGGTCCACACATGGTCCACACACTTAGCGCTACCGTGAAGTCTGTATACTGCCTTCCAGGAGGCGGGATGTTAATAGACTAGCCTATATCGTAGGCCAGAGATATAGTATACAAAAGCACACTGGCCCAAATCCAGTAATATTATAATTTCAGAACATAAAATAATTGACAATTCTGCGTATATTTGATATCAAAAAGTTACAGTTATCCTTAGTTCATAAGGAGGATAAGTATACATAAATATCAAATAAATTCGACAAAGTGTTGACTCTAGCATTGGATGAAATAGGTCCCTCTTAAAGGGCCTCCGCACAGTTATTGCAAATAATGTAAAATCACTAAATAAACACACAAATCTGCATTTTGGTTAAAACACATGCGATGAGCTAAGGTTTAGAATTAAGTACCTTATTCTTAATAATTTACACACTGGAAAGAGGAAACTGAATATTCAGAACTATGCAATGTCTATAAATGCTTTACATAAATTAAGCCACTTAAGCGTTCAGAACCAATCAAGCTTATGTCTACTAGTAGGCACCAGATAAGGTAAACTTACTGCATATATAGACATTAATGAGTACAATTTAGGTCACTTGATGATAGCTAAACATGAATATAATCAGAATGAGCCTGCACCTATACAAATATCATTGATAAGGTTCTGTGGCATTTC
Organism: Cydia splendana; assembly: GCF_910591565.1. NCBI lineage: Eukaryota > Metazoa > Arthropoda > Insecta > Lepidoptera > Tortricidae > Cydia > Cydia splendana. The sequence continues at coordinate 6,867,574 of NC_085981.1, read as the reverse complement.
TATATTAACCATTTGAACGCCAAGAGCACCAAAAAGCGTCATTATCATTACTAGTCGTGCCAACATGAGTGTTATGTTATGGCTCAAGCTCTCAAAGTAACCTTCACAATTTTAAGTATGGTTTGTTTAGGTACATTAGCTCGCGTTCGCGTTAGTAAAGCGTACAAAGGATTAAATGCATTTTATAGCTATAACCAAGTATATAGCTCACATTGGCTCACAGTCATGAAAGGAATTCAGTAATTCCCTATGACATTTTAGTAAGTAGGTACCCAATACTAACTTTGTGGGTAGTGATAGTGATATAACGAATATGTACAATATTCGTCTACTTAATCCCGAGAGATTTTGGAAATAAGAAAGGTCTTGTCCTTGTTATATTCCTGCAACTGCTTACTTTACTAGATAATTATTATCAAATTTGTTAAGAGCGCTCTTACAAGAAAAGTCGAAATAATGCAAAATTGATGATACTAGTCGACGAAATTCAGGACTTTGCGCTCATTATTAGAAACAATGAGTACTTGTTCCAGTAAAAGCGTCTTCTTATCTTTATAAATATCGTTGTAAATATTAGAAAAAGGTCTTATTAAATTAGTAATGATTTTTTTTCTGATGGTCGTTTCCGAAAAACCCCGTGAAGCACTGAATGGCGAGCTCTTATTTGGAAATGTTGAGAATTTTACTCTGCTAAACCTGGCTATTTTGTATTACTAATACCCTGTACTTTAGGCATATCAAACTATATTTTTCCTACATACCTTTGAGAAAGAGAAAATCAAAGTAAAACGAACTCGATTTTCTCTCCGAAACAAGTGTCAATTCCTACGAAAATCTACTTAATATCGAAGTCATTTTCATACTCAAGCAATCTGCAACGTTTGCTTATACTGTTGGTATACATTAGTGTTTATGAAATTCTACTATAATTTTTTGGCAATTTTTTGAAAACTACTCTATATTACCGATGACGCGCGCTGCGCCAGCTCAGTGCCGCGGCAGAGCTTGTAGAGGCAGGACGTGTGTCGGTCGGCTCCGCACATTTTCAACGGCGACGACGAGGTTTTTTATCATTGTGTGCGGCGGGCGCCGTGTAAAACGCTATACTGTGTGCGTGTAAACCGCAACGAGAGACTTTGATCCTAGCACTGTTTTTATAGTATTATAATTTATAATGGTACAGTTTAATAAACTACCGGACAGGATTAAAAATATTTGAAACGACCTGACATTCTATATGTATTTATTTGACTCAAGATAGTACTCAGGGTCTGATGATGGAGCCGGAAGGTGGTCACCGGTACCAATCAACCATGCAACTAAACCACTTCGTGTTTAGGCTCGTTTTATTCATCTTAACAAGATCTTTGACACAAGATAGTACTCAGGGTCTGATGATGGAGCCGGAAGGTGGTCACCGGTACCAATCAACCATGCAACTAAACCACTTCGTGTTTGGGCTCGTTTGATTCGGCTCAACAAGATCTTTGACTTAAGATAGTACTCAGGGTCTGATGATGGAGCCGGAAGGTGGTCACCAGTACCAATCAACAATGCAACTAAACCACTTCGTGTTTAGGCTCGTTTTATTCGTCTCAACAAGTTCTTTGACTTAAGATAGTACTCAGGGTCTGATGATGGAGCCGGCAGGTGGTCACCGGTACCAATCAACCATGCCACTAAACCACTTCGTGTTTAGGCTCGTTTTATTCGTTTCTATAAGATCTTTGTCACAAGATAGTACTTAGGATCTGATGATGGAGCTGTAAGGTGGCCACGGGTACCAGTCTACCATGTAACTGAACCACTTCGTGTTTGGGCTCGTTTGATTTGTCGCAACAAGATCTTTGACACAAGGTAGTACTGAGGGTCTGATGATGGATCCGGAAGGTGGTGACCGGTACCAATCAACCATGCAACTAAACCACTTCGTGTTTAGGCTCGTTTGATTCGGCTCAACAAGATCTTTGGCTTAAGATAGTACTCAGGGTCTGATGATGGAGCCGGAAGGTGGTCACCAGTACCAATCAACAATGCAACTAAACCACTTCGTGTTTGGGCTCGTTTGATTCGTCTCAACAAGATCTTTGACACAAGATAGTACTCAGGGTCTGATGATGGAGCCGGCAGGTGGTCACCGGTACCAATCAACCATGCCACTAAACCACTTCGTGTTTAGGCTCGTTTTATTCGTTTCTATAAGATCTTTGACACAAGATAGTACTCAGGATCTGATGATGGAGCTGGAAGGTGGCCACGGGTACCAGTCTACCATGTAACTGAACCACTTCGTGTTTGGGCTCGTTTGATTTGTCGCAACAAGATCTTTGACACAAGGTAGTACTGAGGGTCTGATGATGGATCCGGAAGGTGGTGACCGGTACCAATCAACCATGCAACTAAACCACTTCGTGTTTGGCTTCGTTCGATTCGTCGCAACAAGATCTTTGACACAAGTTAGTACTCAGGGTCTGATGATGGAGCTGGACTGTGGCCACGGGTACCAGTCTACCATGTAACTGAACCACTTCGTGTTTGGTCTCATTTGATTCGTCGCAATAAGATGTTTGACACAAGATAGACAGGTACCCGTCGCCACCTTCGCGCTCCATCATCAGATCCTGAGTACTACCTTGTGTCAAAGATCTTGTTGAGATGAATAAAACGTGCCTAAACACGAAGTGGTTTAGTTGCATGGTTGATTGGTACCGGTGACCACCTTCCGGCTCCAACATCAGATCCTGAGTACTATCCTGTGTCAAAGATCTTGTTGAAACGAATAAAACGAGCCTAAACACGAAGTGGTTTAGTTGCATGGTTGATTGGTACCGGTGACCACCTTCCAGCTCCATCATCAGACTCTGAGTATCACCTAGTGTCAAAGATCTTGTTGAGATGAATCAAACGATCCTAAACACGATGTGGTTTAGTTGCATGGTTGATTGGTAATGGTACCTTCCAGCTCCATCATCAGACCCTGAGTACTGTCTTGTGTCAAAGATCTTGTTGAGACGAATCAAACGAGCCCAAACACGAAGTTGTTTAGTTACATGATAGACTGGTACCCGTGGCCACCTTCCAGCTCCATCATCAGACCCTGTGTATCTTCAGTGTCAAAGATTGGTATCCGTGACCACCTTAATCATCATCAGATCCTCAGTACCAGTTCGTTTTTAAACCCTCGTTGATACAAACTTTACAACCTATAGGTACCAAATGCAATGACGAAACATGTAAATAAGCGAGTAGGTACCTATAATTTCTTTCGAGTAATATACCTTCATAAGTACGAGTATGGGGCTATTCATAAATTACGTCGTTTCAAATGGGAGGAGTGGGGGGGGGGGGGGGTCTGGACATCGGATGATGGTAACATGACGTAGGAGGAAACAGATTCATCCGAAGCTTGATTTTTGGATGATTTGAGGGGTGGGGGGGGGGGTCAAAAATCGTCAAAAATAGATGACGTAATTTATGAACAGCCCCTATGTACATTTGCACTGCATTTAGTATTTTCGTACTTACCAAATAACAGTTTTAGAACTTTAAAAGTTAAGTACAGTTAGTGTTGTTATGGTTGATTTCAATATGCTTCGCGAAGGATCAAGAATGTTTAATCCATCATTGTAGTGCGAGTGTGGTAGAAGGGATCGGCATACTGAGCTCGCACGGCCTGCCGCAGCGCGTAAAATACCTAAACTCGCTCAACGCCGAAATGTAATAGCGCTCTTAATAATTGGGAGTTATAAATAAAAACTACTCGAGTACTTTATAAATAATTCTTATCTCTTCATATTTTAATTACATCACTCCTTATCACAGATGCTGTATGCTCCTTGAAGAGTAGACTGACTTAAAATCTCATCTTCTTTTACCTAGTTTCACATACATATAATTAAGTATAGCACCCTTGTGGTGACTCACTTATCCTCTTTGAAAATTTATAAGTACCTACATTAAGTACATATATAAAATGTAAAGTTAGTATCATAATATAATTTTATATCAAAATGTATGCTTTACTAACTACCTCTCTCTTTAAAATAAAGGGTGTACTACATAATTAATTAAACACTCGTAATATAATAATATTACATATACATAATAACTACATGTATAATCACATTGGCTTGGCGTCTTCCCACCACCAGGCGATAACAAACACGTCTCAATATTATTATTAGGTTCCGAATATCGGTACAGTTGTTTAATGACAGCGTTTTACACAAAAATAAAACGCTAATTAAATAACTTACCATATTCGGAACCTAAAGTTTTAATCCTGCCTGGTGTAAATATGAATAATTTTGAGACAATGACTTGAAAATTTGCCTTGTTTAACTGTCAAAGCAACCTGCCTGAGTGGTGGGAGTGTGGGAGAGAGAAGGACGTATATGCTAGAAAAGGACAATACGACCGACTACGCAGTGTTGCCATTCTCAATATTATTATTAGGTTCCGAATATGGTAAGTTATTTAATTAGCGTTTTATTTTTGTGTAAAACGCTGTCATTAAATTACCTATAACGCTGCACAATAACTCAAAGCTCTTAGATAATTAGGACTTGGATAACAGGCCGTTAAACTTAATACCTACAACGTACCTGTAGTCTAAAATAACGAGCCAAGGAATCCAATTGTGAGAGTACCTTTGAAACAACTTCTTCCATTTGTTTATCAGATCGCTTGATAGCTGGGGTTAACATGACAAAATGTGAAAAAGTACACAAGGTAAAGAAATAAGGTATAGCGAGCTGCAAAATTACATGGACACATGGAAAAAGTGGCTAAGCTATTTTGCGGCAGAGTGTACAATAAACCCAATAAGGATAGGATTGCATAAATACGAATCTGTCAGGCGGTTAAGGTGGTAGTAGTTGAACTCCACATTAAAGGGCTCAACAGTATAAAGATCTATGTAATTTCAAGTATAATAAACGGACAAATTTGGGACGTGTCCAGAGAAATCCGCTATTGTGGTGACTGTTTTTATCCGTGCCAAGGATCTGCCCGATTTATAGACTATGCAAGTCCTGCCAAATTCTCAGTCAAGGTCGACTTTTACAAGCGGTTTGCGGACGTAAAACTGATCTAAAGAGAGTGATCTTTGATGGCTACGACTTTATTCATGGGCTAACATTATTGCTTTCAAATGGTAGCTGGGCATATATTAATTTATTTTAATGACGGATCTGGACATGGCGGCCATGTGACCAATTCGTGAAAAGTGGTGACTGTCAAGTTTTGCAATGGGGAATATTACGCAACACGCTGCATAGTGACACTAGCACATCCTGAAGGCCTACAGCAAAACACAAAAATCTAAATTTTGTTATCTGCCTCTCTACCACTCTTGCATATTCGACCGATAAAGAAGCAGATAAAGAAATTTCGGTTTTCGCGTTGGGCGATAGGCTCACGGTAAACAAACCGCATTGATGCATCAATGTCATAGTGAAAACTTCTCAAAAAACTGTACGGTTACCATCAGTTTGTCACTGACATAAACGCCGTCGAGAACGTAATTTACTTTCTATACATCTCGCTCGCACTCGGATATTAGTGCAAACGGGATGTATAGAAAGTAAATTACGTTCTCGACGGCGTTTACGTCAGTAACAAACTGATGGTAACCGTACAGTTTAAGGTATAGTATGTATAAGTTACCCTAAGGTTTACAATATGAGGTTACCCTATTCACGATGCAATAAGTCACAGAAAGTTGAAATTAAATGGGACATCCTTACAAATTGGCAAAGCCCCACAGTAAGCTCAAGAAGGCATGTGTTATGGGTTGTGTGACATTTCTCCATCGTACAATATACCTATATTACCTATATAGAGTGGGTAGAGGAATAATGGCACTAAACCTTTCAACAGATCTAAAAAGGTGGGTACTCTCATAACAAAGTAACGAGTACAAGCGAAAAATATTGTCTGGAATTTGATGTCAACCGGCGTAGGTCGAAGCCAGGATAGGAATAATCATAGTCTAATAAAACATGGTCTTCCATTCCCAGAGTGACACGGGGCTACGTCACAACAACATGGCCGCTATATATAGCGCTATCGCATATTATCATATAGCGCTGTCGCATGATGACGTAAGCCCGTGTCAGTTAGGTGACCTAGAAAAGACGGGAATGGAGTACCAGGCGGAGTATATTATTATACCATGGGAATAATATGTTACTTTCCATCAGAGAAGGGCTCTTATCCTTCATGTGCATAAGGACACATCTATGATTTTTATTTCTTTCTTTTTCAGAAAAAAGTCCTTAAGAACATAGCATAAGGACCCTTTTTTGATAGAAAGGTCCTTACGCACATGAAGCATAAGGATCCTTCTCTGATGGAGAGCCACATATTGTCTGCTACATTTCTAAACTATGCTGTGTAATTGAGCATAATATGTTTAGGTAAGGAAGCATTAATTAAGCTTGTTTCAATGGCCGTCCTATTTTTTTTAGGCCAATGTTTTTGTACGCCATTATACGCTAGTGAAACTCATTGGTCTGTTTATTCGTACTCGGAGTAAAAGTATGACTGATATATTTTGATAATAAACATTGACGTTACAGTGTTTATTATATGATATATAATATATATTTTATATGATATATATTTTAGCGTCCAATGTTTTTTTTATATCTGTGTATCTTCTTTTCTATATGTAATATGATGTGGCGTTAAATAAATGTATTTTCTTTCTATATGTTTTTCAGTCTGGAATGTCTGGATATTAAGTGATAATAACTAGCCATCTAGCTAGAATATTGGCGGTTAGTCATTCATTAATTCATCATTTATTTATTTATTTCTATAACAATATGATATTGTGTTAGAAAAATCTTACAAACTAATACATGCACATAATTAAAATTATACAATAACAGCGGGACCGGACATGTCAATAATTAAAATTCCAAAAACACACTTAAACCAACAAAAAAAAAGTACAGATAAAGTAATAAAAATGTCATCATTAAAAGTGTAAAGTTACATGCATGATAATTTTGTAAAAATCTGTTTAATCTGTTTAATCTGTTTGTAGCAATTTCAGAATATTGGTAAAATAAAAATAGAGCAAGTTATAGTTGAGGAAGAAATCGAATAATAAGATACGGAGCATTTAAATTCAAAACAATGATATTGCGAAACATTCACCATAAACATGTTTTAATAAACATATGTTTTTAAACCCTCTTTTTCACGATGTTGGTTGTAAAAACCATAGTTCCTTGACATCAAATATCCTCATTATTTGTTTTTGTGGACAGCTCATATGGGAGATGCACCTACGTCGCACCAAAATAATACCTGTTTGACTTGTTTGTCATAAAACGCATCTGGTTCGCATGATGGGCATCAAATGACATCATGTGATGTATCATTTATGTTTTTCAAACATACATGTATGCTAACCTTGTGTTCATATCAGCGGTGGTCACTGCGGTCAATATGTCATTTGTTAATACAATTAGCGACAGGAATTTGGGCTAGATTTTTATCAGTCAATGTACCTAACTAGGTATCTGGTTGCATAATACCTGTTTAGTCTACCTGGCTATTGAGGTCATGCCCTGAACGTCCTCTAAACTTAGGATACATACAGCTCACCGATCTAAAAAGTTATCCGATTTATTTGTTCGAGCAACCTATTGACCTTTAGGTATAATCACAATAACGGCAGACAAGCAATCTAAGCGAAACGACCCGTATCATATACATATATGGCGATAGAATATGAAGTTTTCGTCAACGCCAGACTATAGCCAGACTTATAAGTATGTTCGGTTCTCTACGACGTCGTTCTGTCAGTCTGTCAAAGATCATTTGTTTTATTTTATATCAAACGTGATTTCTGACAATATAGTCGGACTACAGAATAGATGTAGGTACTTAGTGCATAATTATTTTCCATCGTATTTTCACGGAAACGTCCGAACGTGTCTTGCTATTTCAGTCAGTCCCGGTTAAAAAAGTACTGATGTTGACTGAAGTAGCATGACAAATACGAACGTTTCCGAGAAAATACGATGGAAAACAATTAGGTATACACTACATCTGTACATACTGGTATGGAGCTGGATGTAACTTGCATGGAAGTCACTCACTCCCTCATTCACTTGATTCCCTCACTTGGGATTGGGATGCAGTCCGTAGTATAGGGCTTAACTTTTAAAGCTTGAGGCAGCATGTAAGTCCAGAATGAGCGCAAAACTTAAGCGTAATACTCTACGCAAGTTAGTACTATTATTGATACAGTGAAGAGTAGCCGTGAGAATCGAAACATAGAAATATAACACACGTAAGATAATGAAGTCATCTAAGAGGCCGTACATACATGTGATCTCACCTCTTGAGTAAATAGCTATGTAAATTGCCACTAACTGAACATCCTGATTTCGCTCCACTAGTACAATCTGATATCAAGGCCGTGGATATGTGTCATAAAATAAACTAAAGACTGACGAGCCTTCCAAATGGATGCCGTTACAATGGATTCAACCAAATGGACGGCATCCTAATATTAAACATTGTACGTTTTTGACATTCACGGACCGATTTTGGATTGCAGCCACGCAATTTGGACTGTTGGACTTGGAAGGCTCGTCAGTGGCCACCTTATAGTTTGGTAAGACTTGGTTTTAAATAAAGGAAAGTTAAAAGTCATAGTCAGTGATCTGATTTTTGAAGTTTCCTTGTAAAAATGTACACCCAGCTGTAAAAATGCATGGCCTATTTATGAATCAATTCTATTCATAATGTGTCCATGCAATTTTGCAGTTCGCTGTACATTACTATTGCTATTACCAATACCTAAAATCAATTGCTTATAAAACAGTTTTATTTGTGAAATAAGTAAGTTTCAATAAATAGTTAGGTACCTTAGGGTGGTCCACATATGTATGGAAAAAAAATTATATTGATTTTTACCCTCTCCACAATACTCTTTTTGTTTGTATGACTGTAAATAATGTCTGTAACAAAAATCAGCCAATTCCAAGCATGTTTAGGGGTCGCGACAAATTAAACGATTGAAATAAATAGCAAAATTACCAAATACTCGATTATTTATTTGTTGTATTCATACAACGTTGTCAGTTTATAACAAAATTTGACACATTTATGTAAGATAAATGTGTACCTATCACTAACTCACAACGCACCGCTTTTATGATTTGAAGGGTAGGTATATACTATTATACTTGTTAATATAGTCGTCATCTCAGTGGGTAGTTGTATTCTCGTATGCCAATAGAACTGATTGTAGTTAATACGAGTATATTGTTTTTCGCGATTGATTAAGTACTGTTAATTGTGTTGTGTTATGAGTACCTAAACTATGTCTTCTACCAGTGGTTCTATGTGTACTAGGACATCTGCTGCAGTTTGGATACTTGGAAAACCTATAGAATTTTTTTCATATGCAAGGCTTCCTTCAAACGGTGATGTACTGCGGAAATATTACTTTCACCACATAGAACAAAATAAAAATGTGAAACAAAGTGTCAACGTAACCGCTAAATCAATATTAGAGATTTGGGAGAGAGCCAGGATTCCTACTCAAAGAGTTGACGCAGTCGAACGAAAACTAACCAAACTGTTAGATAAATATATTGCCTTAAAAAAGAGTCGTACCAAAAACATCGCGAAATGTCACATGAATCAGGCGATGTTTAAATCAGATCTTCTCGATTTGTTTGATGTAGCTGCTAGGAATGCATTGAATGTAATGAAAAATGAAGAGGATAAAAAATTCCTTATGATGCAAAGAGAAGATACATTTAGTTGCAGTATGGCTGGCGTAGACAAGTTACTTAGTGAGCAGGAATCCCGAAAACGGCAGCGAGAAAGTAAAGCTGAAAACAGAAAACTGCGAATGCAAACAGAACAAGTAGCTAGTAAAGAGGCTTTGTTACCATCTGATAATTCAAGTTCGTGTGGCTATGAATCTTCTTCAAGTGAAGAGTTTGTCGGTCCCTTAAGGTCAAAAGTTATAAACGAGGAGAAGCCTAAAAAAACATCTAAATTACTCTCTGAAAAGGTACTGACAACTCTTGACCGAGTTAATATATCTGATCGGAAAGCTATGTTTGTGATCGGTACGGTGGCACAGTCATTAGGCTCTCAAGTGGCAGATATCTCTCTATCACGCAGCACAATACGCCGGAGAAGAAACGAAACGCGTAAACACGTCACAGAATCAGATAAGTCATTATTTTCCCCACAAGATCCTCTTGTTTTGCACTGGGATAGTAAATTATTGCCTAATATTGTTGGTGGTGTTGAGAAAGTAGATCGAGTAGCTGTGCTTGTCACTGGTGGTGGCACTGAAAAACTACTAGAAGTACCTAAAGCCAAAAGAAGTACCGGGCAAGAACAAGCGGACGCTTGCTTGAAAGTTCTTGATGACTGGAAATTAAAGAGTCACGTGAATGGTATATGTTTTGACACGACTGCGTCTAACACAGGGTTGAATTTGGGAGCCTGTACTTTGATTGAAAAGTCTCTAGACAAAGATCTTATTTGGATTGCTTATAGGCACCATATTTTTGAAGTCATACTCTCAGACGTTTTTAAATCATTGTTTGTACCAAGCAGCGGACCTGACATTAAACTTTTTAAACGTTTTCAAAACAAATGGCCAGAAAGAAATCAACAGATTTATATCACTGCCGACGACGATTTGTTTGAAACCACATATCTCCGTACGCTACGCCAAGACATGAAGGCATACTACAACAATGCAGTCGAAATTCAGCAGCCAAGAGACGACTACCTTGAACTGCTGAATCTTTGTCACATTTTCCTTGGAGTGACAGACAGCACCGCTGAAATTAAGTTTCGTGCTCCTGGTGCCCTTCATCAAGCTCGGTGGATGGCCAAAGCAATCTATTGCCTGAAAATATACCTTTTTCACGGTCAATTCACTCTCACTGCAGCGGAAAAACGATCCATAACAGAATTGTGCTTATTTGTAAGTCTCGTTTATGGCCGATTTTGGAATGAGGCTCCAATGGCAGAAAGAGCTCCTTTGAATGACGCAAAACTTCTAGCACTAATCAAAGATTACCCAAATCGCAAGATTAGTGACACTGCGATGAAAGCCTTTCGTCGCCATTTGTGGTATTTTTCGGAACATCTAATAGGACTTTCCCTATTTGATCCCAGGGTAAGTATTGAGTCTAAAAGAGAAATGGTTAAAAATATGCAAAAACCACCTAGACGAAAGGCTTTGAAAAGACTAGATGGCAAAACTTTTGACCCAGAACAGCCTTTACAGACTTTTTTTACACAGTGGACTGCGACCTTGTTTGACTTATTAATTTTTGAGGGACGCGAGAAATCAGTAGGTTTTTTGGAAAAAGATCCTTCACAATGGGCCACTGATGAAATTTACACCCAAATGGCGGAGAAAGCTAGGCAAACAAAGGTCGTAAATGACTGTGCAGAGCGTGGAATAGCATTAATTACACAATTCAATTCTTCTATCACAAAAGATGAACAGCAGAAACAATTTCTCTTGCATGTGGTTGATCTTCACAGAAAAAAGTTTCCTGTGGCTTCAAAATCCAATGTTATGTCAATGTCTTTTGAAGATAGTGATTGAAAATATATATACTGGCTATAATTTTGTTACATTTTAATACGATTTATGTAAGTTACTTAAATAAATATAAAAAACTACATTACTTACTTCAATAATAAATATATATACATATAATAGCCAAAGTTGCATTTTTTCCCTAGTATTGTCCCTTTAACAGAAGTAGCAAATCGTCGCGACCTCTAAATATTACTTGTTTTTGCTGAAAATGGGCTCGAGTGTTCCTGGGACCTTAAGGAACAAGAAGAAGCTTGTGGAAGACCAACTTTATAAACTTTTTTTTTTTGGACCACCCTAAGGTACCTACATGAATAATAAGTATTTCCGATCGTTGACCGATTAGGAAAGAAATACTTATTTTAGGAAACATTTCATGGGCCAATAACTAACTATAAGATCTAGGTTAGTGCTTTGGCATGGAAGAAATGAGAGACAGAATCTAATTGACCAAATTGCCATTTCGTATATAAAATTTTATTTCTGTCCTAAAACGCAAAGGGCGTGTCTGCTAGACAGATTTATTTGCTTTTGTTACATTTTTGGTAAGTTACAGACTTTATCACCTAAAGTCCAATAACATAATGGATTTTCTGAACTCAGATTGACACGCCTTGTCTGACTGCGACATATATCTGAGATGGGCCTAGCTGTTTGACGCGCATATATCTTATAGTAGGGTATTTGACTACTAGTCAAATCAGTTTCTTTTTTCGAACTGCCAAAACGATTTTGCTACTGTGTAACATGGTCTAATAAAACATGGTCTTCTATTCCCAGAGTGACACGGGCCTACGTCACAATAACATTGCCACTTTATTTCAACATAACATGTTACATGGGTACATTATACCTATGGTTAATAAGTTAAAATATTTCTTTATAATTTTATAATTTTCATTTATATGTATTTTATCTTAAATTTTACAATAACACGTCATTTTTAATTATTCGTTAGCAATATCTTACGATTCACGACAGAAATTTCAGACGTTCGGGTAATTTAATTTTGTTTACACTACTGACAACACAGGATAGCGCTGTCACATTTGACAATTCGGATCTAGATAACTTCATGCCCTGACCGTCATCCTTGTCGAACGCGTGTTAATTGTTATTTCCTTCTCGCTCAGTGTCAGCAGTCGCAGTGTTTTCCAAACTTTTCACGCCGTAAGCTTGGTAATTAATGTGTAACTGTGAATTAGTTTTCCAAACGTTTGTCTTGTATAGATAAATAAAGTTTAATTTAATACATTAGATTTGTTTTATTTTACTATGTTTCTACATGAATAACTTAAAATTAATGCCGTTAACATATTTTTCACCGTTGGTTAAAATTCTCCCACATTTTAAAGTTTGAGAACCTGTAAACAGCATGATGACGTAGGCCCGTGTCAGTTAGGTCATACGCGAATCTCGGAATAGAGTACCATGCTGCGTAATTTATATGAAACACTAGCATGTGACGTCACAATCAAATTACCTACTCTTTATAGTTTTATACGGGTTTTAAAATAGAAATTGTGTCTAAAAAATAACTGCTGTCTACGTTTTCTATTAATATTCTGGTGCTTTATTTGATGCATGGTGCAAAATAATTTATTTTAAATATACTTAGTCAAATACCTTATAGTAAATAATGATATGAAAGCTAAGAAAATACTGTCCAAATATAAAGCTTTTTTGTATGAGTGTTAATATTTGTTGTAGAAATATAACGCTTAGGTTTGTGCATGAATGTCTATAATATTTCCATATTTGCTATAGACAGAGCCTACAGTAGAAACGGAAAAAAACGGGAATTTGGCACCCCATTCGCGTATATACTTTAATTATTTTACCGTATAAATAAGTAAAAATAAAAACAAACCAGGTGCCTAGCCAAGATGACAATCATTCATAGAAAAGACCAACAGAAACTTAAATAATGTATGGAAATAGTCACGTGTATTTTCGTAGCATTGCCATCCCATGTATGATATGCAGACGTAAAATTTATAAGCATTTTCGGTACAGCGGAGTGGTGTTAACGGTATTGGTATAAACAATTTCAATCCTCAATGATTAATTAGCGTTAATTACGTTAATATTAACCTTAATTTACCATTTCAGTTGGAATTATCTATACCAATTCCGTTAACACCACTCCGCTGCACCAAAAATGCTATAAAATTTACGATGTCTGAGTGATGATTTGACGGTCGTATTTGACTACGCGACAGCAGCGTGATAATTGATAACGTCTGTCTCTTTCAATCACGTGGTGTAAAACAGTGACACTTATTTTATTACGTGGATAAAGTCATCCAAAATACGCCTGCTGAACATCGGTCCAAACACCAGTCATCGCGACAATACATACAGGCGATAATGACGCTTTAAACTCCTACGTTGCCATTATATGTATTTGAACGAGGTAATAAATGATGCCATTATGACCTACTTGCGTTCATTGTTTCAATGTACCTTAACTATGATCTCACCGAAGGACAATAGGAGTTAATTACGCTTCATCTTCTTTTAGGGATTACCCATAGAAAACCCTACTATGCTAAGACAAGGTCTTAATGAATCCATTGCTCAGTTGAGTGAGCTGAAATTTAAACTTTTTGCACAGAGATGCTGCTAATTAATGTCAATGACCGGTGGACAATCGACAGGTATCATTTCATTTAATTTAAACGACGTCCTGAAGTCTCCACTAACAAGATAGATTTAAATTTTAAACCAGCAACCAAATGGAAATAACATCTAGAGTTCGCTCTGCAATTCAGTACCTTGTTTATACTATTTTTTCTTGTGGGAGTTGTCGACTAACTGAATGAGTTTGTGGGCGATATACCTGCCACTGCAATGTAGACAAATGTACGAGTAAGTGCAGTACCAGAAACACAACATATTATTTCAGTCTGCCTTTCGATTGAGGTAGAGATAAGCGGTGATGAGAGAAGACGTGCATTAGCATTGGTTGTAATCCACATCTCTTTTCCACTCCGCTGGATTATTATCACCAACGCTATTGGTTGATTCCCGCAAATCTCCTCTTATCTCTACCTCAGCCGATCGAACTTCACTACATCTTATAAAACAAAGTCCCCCGCCGCGCCAGTCTATCTGTATGTTCGCGATAACCTCAAAAACGACTGAACGGATTTTCATGCGGATTTCACCTATCAATAGAGTGATTCTTGAGGAAGGTTGAAGTGTATGATTTGTTATGGACTTATGGTTTTGTGTAACCCATGCGAAGCCGGGGTGAGTAGTTACTTTATAAACGATGCGTGCACCTACAACATCATCATCAATCTTCCTTGCCGTATCCGGCAATGGCGACTCCATCAACAATTCTTATCCGGATTATGAAATGCCCTAATGAGGCTCGCAAACCCAAACTTTGTCTTGAAGATGGGGTCACACGATGCGCAATGGAGTTGTCCAGTCGAGTTGCGGGTGTGCTTAGGTCGCGTCCGGCGAATATGACGTTTAGCATCTAGGTCTTCCAGACGCTGCTGCTCAAATTGGTATTAGGTATGTTTGGGTCGTGTAGGTAGTTGATCACGATCCTTTAAATTCTCATTGCGCAGAAAGAACCTCAAATTATAATTATAAGTGTGTATATGATAGACAAACTCAACCAACCGGCCCTAAAAATACATTGGAATCATTTTAGCAGTACGCTTATGAATCGGACGTACATTTCAAGGCAGTATGACATCATTGGTACGTTACAGGGCCGAAGCACAGTAAGTCTTTTTGTAGGGCTTGCCCAAAAAAACATATCCACTCAATAGGTACTTTTATCTTATTTTAGTGGACGGACTAATAACATATTTACTAGGCAAAAGTATATTTTAACGTAAACGTGCGCTAGACTAAGTTACGAGTATACATATTTACGCTGTAAATGTTTGTATTCCAATTACAGTGATAAAAGTAGGTATAGAAAAAAGATGTAGACTTAGGAGTCATTTAGATGATAATTTTGGCCTGGAAGTATAACAACTGGAAATTTCAGCCTACAAATGTAAGATAACGTATTGTTTGTTGACTGGGTTATTAACAAGTGTTATGTAGAGTGGCTCGTGGCGTATCTTTATTAGTAACTTTCGGTGAATACCAGTATTAACGAGAACTTTATTAAACTTCAAAAAGGGTTGTTATTATGGACTTACTCAGGGAAACGTATCTCGTGTCGTAAAAATATACAGTGAATCTACATCCTTTACATGTAGTACTTATTGCTGATTTCAAAACTAAACACCTAGGTACTTATTTTAATTTTTAACAAGCAGAAACGTCTGCTCGTGTCGTCGTGTCGTGTCGTGTTAAATTTATTCTAAACACCTACTTATTTTTCTTCGGTAGTTAGTTCAATAAATATTCAAATATATCGTCATGAAAGAGGATTCCGTTTTACATTTTTGGTTACAGAATCCCGCAAGCGTGTCTACGCATTCCCATCTGATTATGATCGGCGTAGCAGACGACCTACATACTGTGTTTACATCCCGAATAGCACGACTCGCTGTCGTAACCGCGAGATATTACCAACTTACCGAACGACGCTTCGGCGGAACTATTTTAAGTGGGATCTCCGGTTGAGAGTGAGATAAGTTAGTATCCTGCCGGCGTATTATGGATGGCTTTATTTATTTATTTATTTATTTATTTGAAAACATAATATACAGCATTACAGTCGAGACCAAATCACTGTACACATCAGATTACAGAATACATAATGTATTTACACAATTTAGGAAAATCAGATCACAAATATCACAATCAACTTTCGTCCATCATCTCACAGTACCGCAGACACATCTGACACACAACCATCCATCGACTTGCAAACTTATCACAGTCTGGTCCGTTATCCGTCTTTATCCACGTGATAAAATAACTGTCACTTTTTAACACCGTGGGATAGAAAGTGACGGACACCGTTTTATTACGCTGTCACGTAGACAAGAACGACCATCATATCCGTACTGGAGGGGCGTGTCTTTGGCCGTGCGCTATTTTTGACTAAAAGGTTTCATTATTAGTTATCAAATATCAATAAGAATAGACTTGTTACACACACGGCTGCCAGGGACTTCACCACCAACGGAGCAGCATCTAACGTTGACAAGACTCCATCTCCCTTAATCGCTACTGGTTATCGTCTGAAAGGAACTTGGACACAAGAATCTGTAGCTATCTTTCGGTCCAATAACTCGAAGTTCAAAAAAGTGCTGTTTTAAGATTAAATATCTATAATAAATATTAGAGATGCACCGGATATTCGGTTACTATCCGGTATCCCGCCATCCGGCAATTAATGTACTATCCGGCCCGATACCGGATAGTGGCCTACTATCCAGCCGGATACCGGATAGTAACATTACTTGATTTTGGAGTAAACAAATTGGATTTAAGAAACAGACACGGTCATAGTCGTACTTGTTTATTATTTTTAAACAATTTAAACATTCCACTGACTTGCACGCGCACTCATTTCGAACCTAGAAATGTGTCCGCGCGAACGTTCACTAGGAAACAGGTCAAACCTGCAGAATGCGCACCTGAAAAACCGAAATGTAGGTATAGTTCCGCTGGCCGAATATTCGTCGGCCGGATACCGGATATTCGGCCGATGGTCAGGCCGAATATCCGGTATCCGGCCAAACAACTATCCGTTGCAGCTCTTTAAATATCTTATAGGTATCTTTATAGCGATAAGACCGCCTGTTTATATCTGCTTGTATTTCTGTGTTCTTCTGTATTTAGGTTAGTAAATGAAGCAAGTTGTTGTATGGAGACCCATGCATTAATTTCTCAGTCGATGAAATTTAGCAGTATGAGCCGAGACTAACATTATAAATATCCAAAAAAAAAAACTCCTAAGTTAGGTAAAAACACAAATCTGATTATATATTGAACCGAGTAATTCCTCAGTCCAAAATTATTTTACAAAATAAGTTATTTGTATCAGTATGTGATACTAGAAAAAAATCTAAAAGTTTTGTCAAACATGAGAATATTTTTTTATGATACTTCCTTTTTTTGACGCTCATTTTCATGGGAAAATTGCTCTGTCATTTTTTTCTTCTTATATGATCTTAAAATATAATTTGGCGTAGTGGGTAAAAAAATCCAAAAAAATGCGTATCGAAATGTATGTATTATAGAACTATTAAAAACTGAGAGTGGAAAATTTTTAGATTTTCATTTTGTAGGTATAAAACGGCAATAAAATGGCATTCCAGTGAAAAAATTAGACTGAGCAATTTTCCGGTCCAAGACACGCCAAAAAATTTTATTTTATTAATACTGGTATTTCTGCTGGGATATTTTTTTGATATTTCATATATTGTTGCAATAAGTTACATGAATATGTCTGGCGAAGAAAGTTTGAACGGAGCATTTTTCCGTAAAAATATATTAACGATTTAAGACTTTAGGTATTTACTTTAATTCTATTATTATTATTCTTTGGAAATTTATACAATACTTTTTATTTATTGATACTTTATCATACTGTAAAGTTTTTTCAGGCTGAGGAATTACTGCGGGGTCCACTACCTTTATTTACTACACTAATTGTTTTCTTTTATTGAGGTGTGCAATAAAGACTATTTGTATTGTATTTTATTGTATAAATAATAAAGTCAACGCTAAATCATATGCGCAATTTTTAACACATCCAGTAGGACTTACTCTTTATACTGGTCGAAATCCCTGAGGCATCTAAGCGATAGGAATAATATTCCCGCTTCAGCGGTTCTTTATAAGCCAAGCTTACGAAAATAAAACTAACAGCCAAATGAATTGCCAGGCTTTGTATGTACCATCGTTTACATTCACTGACGATTCTTAAACCTTATGGCCAAGACATAAGACCTACCACTGGTCAGAAGTGATGCTGTTAGTACAGTTAACATCATTAGTCGAGTATGAAACAACGCGCCAAAAGTATCTGCCACCTTGGAATGCTTTTCCAAATAGACATGTATGATGTACTTACTCGTATATCTGGAGAGTTCGCGTTTAAAAGTATTATCTACAAGAGTTTAATTTATCTATATATAGAAGACATATATATTTTTGTTAGCTAATATACTTATAGAATGGTAACTATAGGTTTAGACTGTACAAGCGTTCTTCTGAAGTAATTAAAAAGTTGTTTTCTAAAAATGCGCGCCTACGCGTTTCAACTTTACTCAGGTTCGCAAAAAAAGCAAATTAAGGTAATGAATTTTAAATAAAGATAAGGGTTAATGTAAGCAGTTTATTTTAATAACAGTGAGGTCTTTAAGGGTTTCTTAGATATTTTTAGTACTCTTAAAAATACGCATTTTGGTTCTATATTTAACTTGCTATTCTATAGGCATATTCTTGAGAGCAAAAGTGTGTGTTAGTAGCTTGTTTAATTTCTTTAGGCGCCTTGTATACTTGAGGCTTGAGGCGAACACTGCTTTGGTCTATTTGCCTAGATTCAGAAAGCATACTTAGGGCATACTGAAAATTCCTGGAACCGGCCACTTAGAAAAAAAAGGTCGACTCATTTATCAGAATCCAGAAACTCTCAGTATTAGCCCGGCACCTTTAAACTACTTTGATTAAGTTGTGATTGAATGATCGTACCGAAACTATGTCAAAAGTAGCCCTTCCTGTTGTGATATTGAACAGTATCCGAACGCATCCTTACATAATAATGACTCACTGGCCCTTTACTGTTATGAAGGACGATATTATGTAAGTACCAGCCCTCATCAATTATGTATCCCTGGCAACTTATCCCTTCCGCTTCGCTCTAAGTTAATATCAATGTTATTGTATAAAGTATTAGGATTTTAATATCAGTCGTAACAAGTTTTAAACACTGTCTAATACTGTAATGATGAGGACGGATCTCATAAAGTCCACGACGAAATGTTCCCTGACTGAGTGTGCTCGGAGTGCCACAAACAGAGAGAGATGGAGGAGTATCGAAACAGCCGCAATAAACATAGAAAAGGACAACCCATAACCACGACCACGCTGACAAGAGTGTACGACTAAGGAGGAGGAGAATACTGTGATGTTAATTTTATTAAAAATATCCCGTCAAGAGGCATACTTTTGAGTTGTTGGAGTTATAACTTTCTTTTCTATGAATTTGTATCATTTCATGTGCTGCATCATTGCTGTTCCACTGCGGGATTTTGCCAGAAGGTATTTAAATCTTCACATCGGTTCTAAGAACGATTGGTAAAGGAAAACTGAAAAATTCAGAGCTAAATCAAGAACTATCAGCATGAAGAGTGAATGTGGACATTCGACGTCCAATTACAGGGACACAGACATAATCTAAAGTCAGTAACTCATGCTATTTATACCTACGGAATCTTAAAACGCAATGTGTTGTAGGTAATCACGAAAATCGGAAAACAGAATTTGTTTATTTAAAACCATCAATAAATATTTTGAATTCGAGTTTAACCGCGAACACTGTAAAATCAATGGCAGTCAAGGTTGGTCAAGTGTTTTGGTTCACATCATCACTTTAGTTCCATACAATCGACCGATATTTCTGGCCTTTGAATACACCTAGTATATTACGGATGTAAGGGTCAATATATACTGGATGTGAAGAGATGAGTTAAATTTTAAACAGGTAGGCAGGACACACATGGCTGGGTACAGAGCTGGCCGCTAATTATATAGACTGTGTATAATTGCACAGCCTGCCACGTTTCCGCTAAAAATAGATGATACGCGTGTTTCGAGCTGAAAGGGTAAAAGGACAATTGGTTTATTTCTCTCTGGCTGTGGTTATTTTCGCAGGCGAGTATTGATTTGGACATTTTGATGTTTAGAATTTCTGTTCCATTTGCTAAATGGTGGTATTATTTATCACGGACCGAATGACAGGATAACGTAGCCTAGAGCTGGACCAATTAAATTCTGCATGGCATTTGCAATGCAGAATTTAATTACAAAGTGTTGCAATGTCATTATTAATATCAAAACTCTATGAAAATATAACGTTTAGAAAGTCACTCCCTAACTTTGTTCTGTTCAAGTGGGTACAAAGTTAGTTTAGGGCCACTTGCACCATCCAGGGTTAGAGCCTTAGAGGATATAACCAAACGGAGACGCCTTGTCTGTAACTTTCGGTACAAAACAGTCTGCTGATTTTTGCGGGGGAGGGGCACGTCAATGTATACGTAACGTAAAAATAGTCATGTCAAATAAACGTCAGTCAATACAATGTGCATGACCATTGGCCGCCTAATATCGACAGAAGGGAACGCCTGTTAATGGCTACTCCGTTTGGTTATATCCTCTAAAGTTAGAGCAATATTAAACATTATATTGAAACATGGATATGAAGTATTTATCCTGCATAAATTTATCGATGAATCATATAATTTAATCCATTAGTTCTGTCAATCTAGATAACGTCGAGAGCTTCAAAACATGACATGTTTAGTTTTGTGAGGGGTTCTAAACATGATGCATGTTCTATTTTGATCAGACAGTGGATATATGACCTATATATCCTAATCAAAATAATGAACTTATGATCGTCAAGTCTACATAATAATGGTAGCTTGATAAGGATATGTAGAATATACGAACCAAGGACCAGAAATTTTGCTATTTATTTATTTACAAGAGCAGTTTTGACACCATTTACACTTGTACAATTACTATCACGATACAGTTGCGATTACGGCTACCACAGGCTACAAGGCTACCAAAGCCGGGACATGTAGTAACCAAGGACTAATGGAAAAAAGTAATAACGAAATTAAAAATATGATTAAGGCGGACGAAGTAAAGTGCGCCGCACAAGTGAAAATATCTGAACCTATAAAAATCTCACGCAACCAATCTTTGGTTCCAGTGAAAAGTGGTATAAGCATGTTATTAAGTTATATGGGAAAGTAAGTTATATGGGATTTGTGAAGGAAAGGGTACAAATTTTATTCACTATGTAGAGTGACAGAAATATACTCTTCTGGATTCAAGTCAATTAAAGTCAATACCTACATTATGTACTGTTGACAGTGTTGAGTGTTGTTAGTAACATGTTTTCAAAACTCTTAAACCTGAATTTATAACTAAAGCAACTACTACAGATACAACAACCATTGGGTTGGGATTTATATAGAAAGTTGTAATTTTTGGCTTTTGCCGTTTTATTGTTAATGGACCACTAATGGCCGGCGTAAAGGCAAGAAGCGACAGCGGTGACGATGCGGTTCTGCTAATCGACATTGAAAGTAGACGGTTGCCGGATTTGAATTAACTTTTTAAGCGTCCGCGGAACTTGTGAAGGACGCTACATCTACATTATTGACTTTTGGTGATAATAGGAGAAACATATTTGATTGTCTATGATCGATTTCCGTAAATCAAAGAGAGTAAAGATACCATCGTCGAAGATGGATCCTTTTTATGTATGGAGTCTAGGAGACTGCCCTCTATAAATTAGCTTTTACCAGCCTTCTTCATTCATATAACATATTTATCCAGAATAGAACTAAACTTATATTTCACAAAAAAAGAATTGTAATCATAATCAAAGACAATGATAAAAGTTGCAAATACACTTTTTACTTTTTTTATTACCTAACTGTTCTGTTATTGTTTTCTGCGTAAAAGAAAACAGGAAAAGGAAGCATTCATTATTGACAATGACTACTAAACAACGACCAATGCAAACCGATTAACTTCTTTCCGTTTGTGAATAATAAATAAAATAAAAACAAAAATATGTCTAGCCTATATAAAGTGTCACTTCTGGAGAAATGTCTCCCCCACAATTTTCTAATTTCATACAAATAAAAAAAAATGTCGATGGAACATACCATCGTCCGAAGGCGACCTGATGCACTGTAAACACGAAACTTTACTTTTCTTTTTCACTTTATCCTTTTTCGGTTTTTCGTTTTCAATATTTTTCTTCAACTCATCCTTCTTCGCTTTGCTCTTTGTATTTTTAACCACACCCATTTTTTTATTTTTCACAACACTTTTAGCGCGCGCTTTTCCAACTTTTTTAATTTCGCGCGCTACGCAGCTGTGCGTTCGGAAACTAGCGCCAGACTAGCAACGCGAACTGCGTCGAGCGAGCGAGGAAGTACTGGCTGAATGAGGCTCGCGTTCGCCACAAAGTCTATGGTCTACGTCTATGAGTCGCGCGTGAGCTCACTCGCCAGCCAAATCGGGCATCCCGATTGGGAATCAAGGCCAATACATGGATTAATATTCTGTATGTTCCATCAAACTAAAACTTAATGATAATTTCTCCTGTTTATTATTTCAACAACACAAACGTTATGAAACACGCAGTGAAAATAAACAGTCGTCTAATTGGTCCATCATAATAAATTTCTAAGTGATAGGTACTTAAAATGGGTGCTAAAAATAGAATCTGAATCGATTTTCCATGCTCTGAAAGCAATTACGGTAGCTATCATTTCAAGGGCATTTTGGTCAAATACTCAAATCAAGTCGGGAGTTTCGTGACCAGTGGCTATTCGTCATGAGCTGAATCGGCGAAGGCGTTAACCATTGACGTTGGCATAAAAGCAGTGATGTATTATTTGATTAACTTTCGTTTGATAAGGAAGCGCGATAAGACAGCGCACCATGCCTTTATCTCTGTTGTCTGAGAGCTGTACTTTTATTGTAGCTTTTAGGACATAATATACTACTATACATGTGTCCTCTGTAGTGATGTTAAAGTTGCGTTCCCGCGAATATTCGTCAAGTAAAGAACCATTATTGCGTAGGCACACCTTATCTGTCATAGTAAAAAATATTTAATTATGAGCATTTATGAAAGATTAAAAATACCTACAACATGGAAACATCTGAATCTGAAACATAATTATTGTGTTCATAGTGTATTAATTGTTTTTATTTTAGACGTTTTTATTTTATTTAAAGAAAATTAATTATGATTTTAAAAGCATACTCGTAAAACGTGATATTTTTAATTCAATAACGTATATAACGTATAATTCAATAATACTTATTTAATTAAATTAGCCCACATTCGTTCTTTTTGTTTTGGAAATCTAAGAACTATGTTCAAGTACTTATGTGGAAGAAAGTTTGCAAAAAATCGTATCATCCCCGAATATTTCCTTCCCATTTTTACCTTATCCCGTATATAACAAGAACGACACATCACTAGAGCTGTAGACATTATAATCTAGCCAAGGTCATCCATTATTTCCGAACAACAAACGCTAGTACAATTTTCTCGCCTATGCGATTCTAATCATGGCGATGGGTTTAGGTTTAATGATTTTCTATTTTTGAAGCGTTGTGGTAGGTATGATACAGCGATATTTGTTGGTTTAAATCGATCGAGAAACGAGCCAAGGTCGAGTTTCAACAGATGATAACTGTTATGGGATCGAACACACAGTTGCCTCTACTACGTCAGAAGATCTAAATATTTGAAGTGTTATAACAAGCAAAACAAACAACATACAGGCCTACCAAACTTCGTGACCTTCAAAAAGGTTTTTTTTTGCATTTAACTTCCGCCCTTAGGCCTTTTCAATTACTTGCCTTTTTCTTCAATCTTTGGGCTTAACCGTGCTTTCTGCGTGCTTTCTCAGATTTCTGGTAGGTGTTACTAGGCTTCTCTTGTTGGATTGAGTTTAGTGACAGCGTTGTTGGCAGGACTATAGATATGCTCTAAACTAACTTTACCTGTTACCAGACAATGGGACTTAGACGCCGCTACTGCATTGCATTACTTACCTGGAACAAAATAATAGTTTATTAACATTTGAGCATCGCATACACACTATGGTCTGTCCATTAATCTAGCCTAGCTAGCTAATCTAGGTCTGGCGATAACTTGGGACTTGAGGGTAAATTTAGACGAGGGAATTAGTGGCCAATTTCTAGGAGTATTCCAAACAACATTGTAAAGATTATTTATAAAAAAATAGAAAATGATTCCTCAACTGCCAAGTTACCTCATTTAACGGTGTTTCTGTACCGTAAAAATACTTCATCTCAAGTAATTTAAACCATGTTAGTATGAAATTACGGATTAGTCTTAAAATAGCACATGATGTGGGAAGAGCTTACACTCGTCAAGGGGATGACGACATTTTGTACCTAAACAAAGCATTGATCCGTAAAATTTACTTCTTTCAGGTAATTTTAACGTGCATTTATATTACTCCCACTCGACACTCATGTCATAAAGTAGGTATACATTCCTTCGTATTAATTCGCCGCAGGTTTCACTGGTCGTGGTCGCAGTTTGAAATTTTATATTAGCTTTTTTTGTCGGAAATAAGTGATGTCCCAACGTTAAATGGACGATGCATGGATATTGTTGGTATTATAGTCCTAAGTGCATTCTGTATTTTAGTTAATGTATAAATGAAGATGTCAACACGGTACTCTCACTAATCGAGTGAGTGCCATTGTTCATACTGTTACGAGAAATCGTAAGTCGTATGGCCTCCCCAAACGTCACCTATTGTGCATGCGATTTGCAATACATTGCGGCATTTCATCTATCTATTGAATTAGTTGCTCCTATATGGCAGCAATTATATAAAATCACATGCCATTTGTCATACTGCGAAGACATATAGTTGGTCCATCGATATGGCCACAGTTAAGAGTGTTAGTTACATTTAGTACCTGTACCTAAGTACTAAACCTACTAGGTTAAAAAACCTACGTGCCCGTATAACCGAACATTCTCAATGTCAAATTACTTGAGACGACTCCAGTAGTTTACAAGAGGTTTTTTGCTGCGTAATGCAATCAAAACACATTTTTTATTAGGATAGATTACTCGTACTTACACTACACCATGAATCACTCAAGCGGTGTGCACACTACCTAATCCTAAAGTAATCGGAAGTGTAGCCAGCGGGCTTTTTGCATGCCGTAAAAGAAGATGATTCTCGCAGTGCAAGTGTTATTTTAAACTTCAAACTTCTATGAAATTATGACGTTTAAATAACACTTGCACCGCGTATGCTATCAAAATCGTTGCAGACTTTTCTTGGTCTAACTCTTGTTATAAATTCCAAAAGTCGGTGTATTTAGTGAGAGAGATCTAATTTACGAGAGTATCAAAATAAGTAGCTATACTGAAAGGCTATACGTTTCATTTAACCGTACCACTTTTCTGTATCCGTCTCGCTCTGTGTTTAGTCTATTAAACTGTTCTCCCATTCGATTAATGTACGATCTTTGTAAAAAAGAAGGGATAGGTTATTTATAAAGTCCGGTAACACAAAACGAAATACGTGTGTTTTTCGCCAAAGATCAAAATGGCTCTGTTATCTTGCCATCTAGAGTCACCATGTAACCATGTTAACTCCAGTTTTAATCGGTTAACCCCGGGTTAGTGAAACGGTGCAACTGGCCCTAATTGTTTAGGTTTGGCCAAGAAAAAATGTAATGAAGCGATATAAATGCCTAGATTTCGAAAAGACAAGATAGAGCCAACATCGAGTTACTCATAAATCAGACTGTAATACTTTATTAAGGGCAAAAGAGGAAACTTTTGGTCGATATTAATTTCCATAATGGTGCGTCCACACAGAGCCGACAAACGCCGAATTACATAAATCTCTGGTCCAGTTGTACCAGAACCAAACACGGGCTGGTTTAAATATGTAACTAATTTAAGATTGATGAAACTTTTCATATAATCCGTTAATAGAAAATCCCTGATAGCTTGGTGTGGTGTGGACAGACTACCTATAAGACAATGACCTCGTGCGGACCATAAACATTCTAGAGTAAACCTCTCTTTTATCAAAACTACAAGACTGAGGACAGATCAGCATCACACTTCACATGTGTACACCAGCCTTTTCACCATTAGCCACGGGCGATTAGCTCGCGTGTATGACTCCATACACACATACAAACACACACGCTTCCGTGATCTCGCTCAATGTCACGGCTGCCTGATTTATTGCGATTCCATACAAATATGTCCGATGTTTACTTTTGTTGGCATTGTTGGGTTTTGTTACGTGTGACCGATTTCCCTGCTGGCCTCGTAAATGGCTATGATAATGGTGGTCAGCTGCTTCATTCATTGGTATTTTGTATGGGTTTAAATTGGATGGTCTAAATTGTGTAAAAATATGCGGTAACTTTTAAACCATTGGATTTTAATTATTCGTCATCTAGGTGATTTAATTTAATTTCATGCAATAAATGGATGAATGTATTGCCTGCGCCTAGCATGGCAGCTTCAAAAGTCTCAATTAAAACTAAAACCAATGAAAATATTTCATCACTTCCTAAAATTTTATTTAGTTTATTAATTTACAGAGGGCAAATTAAGACAAAACAAAATGACAATAAAAACGTCCGGTAATAAATAAACGCATTCAACATGCCTGAAAAACACTGACTGTGGTACTTACGATCAGAAAAAATAAATCAATAAATTACGAACGTGGACGTTACCACAAACAAAAATGATTAAAACAATATTGAAAAAAGTCTAACAGTCTAACAGCAGTGATCGAATCTAAACACTTGTTTATCACGCTATTATCATGCTATTATGAATTAATTTGTAGTAAATCTCGTGCATGATTTATGTTAGAAAAAAAGATATCTAACATCGCAACTAAGTTTATTTGTGTGGCCTGTTGTGATGAGTTTTTAAAGCCGGAAGTGACCATACAATAATAAACACAGGCAGTTACATTCAAGTCAGACAATAAAAAAAACACACGTAGAGTCGTTAAAAACATATTGCACCGCTTGGGCAAAAATTTGCTTTGTAGGTATTTAAAGTATTTAAGTCTAAAAATACTATCCCTACATATTAACTAACACTTGTTGACATCATATGCAGTAATATCACAAAACCTTGAAACATCCAGCCAATAATAATGTTTGCCGGCTCTACTCTATTTTCATTCACGTGGCGCCATCTTTGAAACAGCTCTTGCAATGTTTACCGGCACCAGGTAATGCTAGCGGCAGTATCTCGCACACATTTCAATAGAGGGCAGCACCATATAGTAAATATTATAGTAAACAAACATAAACAAAAAAATGTTCTTACAGTTTTTGGTCTCTTTCGTTCTTATTCTTTCGTGTCGGAAACACAATGCGCAACGAAAACTTTGGAAAACGGATTGTTGTGTTGGGAAGTCGGAAGCACCGAAGACCAAAAAATGCGTGGCGTTTCCAACAAAATGGCCTGATTTTGTGAAAGATTGTTCCTATTATGCAAAATATAAATATAAATTGTACCTTATTGGCATAACTGCAGGCATAAAATTAAGTTTACGAATACCTAGACGTGAGACGTCAAGATATCCAAATCAGTCGATGAAATAAATCTCTAACAAGGCTAAGTATTGCGGTACTGAAGCTAAACAAACAGGTAAATGACCTGGCTGTAAATTGTGATTAAGTGGACTTTCCGGGTCGATATGCACAAAAATCAATAGATCTCGGAAATACCAGAAAAGCGCACGCAATGCAGTACACGGGCTTATTGTTAGTAGGCAATAATTAGTGACCTGTTTATAATACATATGTGTGAAGATTTGATTAACAATGGATATTCGATGAACGAGGTATCAAGAGGACAAAAGGCTATATTTATAATATTTTTCACATAGCGTCGGTACGGTGACAGCAGTCATATCTATACAATAGGGGGAATATTACGCAAAACTCTGCGTAGAGGGCGTCACTATAGGCCAATCACATGGCCTACCGTGTGAAACAGAAACACGACAATCGAAAGTTCGGTTTCTGCCTCTCTATCACTCTTGCCTATTCGATCGATAGAGAGGCAGATAAATTTAAATTAAATTTTGCATATTGAGACAGCTGTCACTGCACCCAACTATAACTAACTAGCTTTCAAGAGGGATGAATAATTGTTAACTTCTGTGTTTACAACACTATTTTTCATGGTATTGTTTTGTAAAATTACCTTGATTGCGTAAAGTCAAAAATAGTATTTGCGTGGGAAGATAGATTTGCTACAAAACTTTTACTGCTTCCAAAAAATGTCTGCCGATTTCGTAAAATTATTTGTACTTTGGTTTTTTTTCAGCATTAGAAAGAACTTCCCAGAAGTAAGTTTGAAGTTCCAAATGTTTTAAGTGAATTATGAGTATTGGCTATGCTACAAGATAATTCCATAATTGTTAACAATTAAAGAGCCTGATAAAAACTACGTGCTAACTTCTGTGGAGTTCTTTCTAATGCTAAAAGAAAGCAGTACTTTTAGGCAAAAACCACCCGTGTTATATTATGTAAAACAAACAATGCAACGCTGACACATTCAATATGTATTTGACGACAAATCAAGTGGTGTATCGAATGAAAATTATTCGTCACAACCTAAATCAATACACAATAATGTGTAAATCGGCCACAGCTGCCGCTGAGTCATCTGAACGTCATCAAACTAAACAAAACAATATTATGTGTCAGTTACATACGTTTACAGAAATTGTTACATTTTCCTGTGAGTGACACTGGTGTTTGAGGAAAACATTTATTTAGGTACATATTTTACTACATTACAAGAAATAACTTGGTACAATATGTACAGTGTTGCTGGCCTAACTTGGCAGTAGCATTTAGTAGCTTAAAAAAATAAAGCATGAATCTCTGTGACTTTGACTATGTCTTTTGACAGCGACCCCTTACCAAACTATAGTCTGGTCAAATCAAGTTTGTATGTAGGAAAAAAACAGCAAATAGAAAATTGTAGTCGCGAAGTGTTCATCTTTTTTTCTAACTACTAAGTTCGTAAGTCTCGAAACATATAGTTGGTCAAAACAATTTGTCAGTCAGTAAGAACCAGGAAAACTACACTCATTCTTTTCTTTTGGGTGCTAGTACTAGTGTAAGACAAAGATGGTATGATTCTCTCTGTCTATGATTGAAATGAGACAGTCCTTTGACAAACTACATACATATATGTAATTTGCAATTAGTAAATGTGTTGTCATAAATTCGTTACAGCATGTCGTTGCGTAGAGATTTAAGACTAAAACGAGTCATACAAAGTCTGTGAAATGACAAATAGACGCCAATAGCTGCATAAAATAAACCATAAGTACAACCGCCATCTAATATCCATAAACTAACCAGAGACAATACTTTGTTTATTTATAGGTTGTACCATGTATTCGAACGCGCCTCATGTCTTGTTAACGAATGACGTTTATTTCCCGCCAATTTTCTTAACAGGGTAATAGTGATAAAACACCAGCCTATTTTGCCACGAAGACAATTGGTAGGGGTGAAAATTGCTTGACAACAGCAAGGTGAGCACAGGTGTTAAAGAATTTCGTACAATGCGGAAGACCAGCGCTGACTTTATAGCTAACTAGCATTATGCTGAGTTGGGTCCATTTCGTGATGCACACTTATTATTCTCTTCTGTTCTTGCTGTTGTTGTCTGTACATGTTCGTACATGTTTTGTGATCACGAATAAAAATATTTTTTTTTATCAATATACGCAATGAATAAATCTAAGACATTCCGCGCGTTCACTGAAAATATGTCGATAATAGAAACTCTACCTACAGATGTAGTGCATAATTGTTTTCCATCGTATTTTCTCGGAAACGTTGGTATTTGTCATGCTACTTCAGTCAACCCCAGTACTTTTTGTACCGAGACTGACAGAAATAGCAAGACACGTTCGTACGTTTCCGTGAAAATACGATGGAAAATAATTTTTCTCAAAAATGGACGGCAAAGTCGACTTTGCCGTTTAAAAAATTGGTTGCGAAGCGCGTAGTTTATGGTCAGTCAAAAATTAAAAAGTTAAAAACATTGCAGTCTCGATTTTGGGACTGCAATGTTGCATACAAATTCCATTATTTGTCGAGTTCCAAACTTTTTAAAAGTTGAAATGGCCATATCAAATGAAGGCACAGGCCCATTAAACAGCCAAACAGATGATTAGTACCGCGACTATTTAGCTGTCTCAAATAGGTTGGCGTATTTTCGGCAGAAAAATACACTTCTATTTTTTTATTAAAAAAATAAAAAGGCGACAAAGCTAATTTTTTCAATTGTTTCTACTTTTTTCTGTGAAAATATATACGTAAGAAAGTTGCTTTTGTAAAATATTTCTATGATATTTATATTTCTTGCACCATTTTTGAGAAAAGCACTATATATGACTCGGCTGGAAGGCTACTTGCTGGCTTCGGATTCAATTAAACGGACTCCCAAGGTCGTCCGTTTAAAACGAATCCTCAGCCTGCAAGTAGCTACTTCCGAGCCTCGACAATAATGTACTAATGCACTAAATCTGTACAACACAGACGCAATCTACAGACAAAAGTAACGCATAATATCGATGCCAAAGTAAATAAACCCCGTTCTTTGGATTGGAAATTGCTTACACACTGTTTTACTACTTGACAAAACAATAATATACTAGATACGAGCTGAAGCTATTTGTTATTGTTCACTAGCAAATGCTTCGTCTATGATGTTAAACAATGTTTACTTCTAGTTCACTAGTTCCAGTAGCTTCTGCGGAACAGATGTGGTATTAGAATATGTCAACACAGATTTGACTATTTACTTTGACTTTATCGAGTCATGAACAATCAAGAAGAATAGGTACCATTATATTAAAGTAATCACATTACTATTGCAAGTGTCGTATTTGGAATGAAATGAAATAGGTAGGTACAGTCAGCCAAGAAAGTGGTCTACCACTTTTCGACTCTATCATCTGATTGATAGAGTCGAAAAGTGGTAGACCAGTTTCTTGGCTGACCGTACTATGCAAAATTGAAATTAGTGTCCGACCGAAACATGTTTTTTTGCCGAAACCGAAACCGAATGTTCGGCTTGGCTCTAATTTCGGCCGAAACCGAAACCGAACCTTTTGTAGACTTGTTAAAATCGTTGAAAAAATGTCATAAAACCGCTTTTACACACATATTATGGGGCTGTCAACACCCAATGTCCTTGAAATTGATGTTACTTAAGCAGTTTTTTAAGAAAATTACTAGAGTTAGACCAAGATAATTCTGCAACGATTTTGATAACACACGCAGTGCAAGTGTTATTTTAAACGTCAAAACTTCTGTGAAATTGTGACGTATAGATAACATTTGCACTAGTTGCACTGCATATGCTATCAAAATAATTGTAGAACTTTCTTGGTCTAACTCTATTCATTCACCAGTCAAGCCAACATGTAGATACAGGGTCAACCAAAAACGCGAGCGCAGCGAGCGCGAATTTTTTGTTGACAATATCGCAAGGCCGGGTACCGATCTTCACCTGGGCCTAAACGTCCGAAGTGCCCCAGTGAGGCGAACTTTCATGCGAAGTCAAAGCCGTGCTTCAGGCTGCAGGATAAGTAGTTGAGCGTAGACATGTGCGCCGCGCCGCCGCGCCGCCGCCGCCGACGATTTTTCCACGCCGCCGCCGCCGATAAATTTGACCGGCGTATAATCGGCGTGGGAAATGTTGATACCTATCGTGTCTTATTCCATGTTGCGTAGTGAATAGATAGTGTCAGAGGTATAATTTAAAGATCCTTATGCTTTTTCGGTTATTATTTGCCGGTTAACCAAATTAGCATCATTTTTGTCGTTGCGGTGTTAGCTGTGATAACGATTTAGTGTTAATTTAAACAAGATCTAGTTTTTGGATCTCAGGTTATTATTTGATATTTTTTCGCACAGCTTTTTTGTAGAACGTAAATGAAATTGTATATTATGTGATAAATAAATGTGATTTATTTATTTATTACAAAATATACAATTTCATTTAAAATTACACAGGATCAATTCTTAGTCATTTTATGGTGATTATCAGCTTCTTTTACTTAACAATATATATTTCACTGATTTAAACTTTCACGATTATTGAACATTATCAAACTACACAACGGGACTTAATCGCGTATTTAAGTTTTAAGATTTACCTCCGACGTTTCGAGGACGGCGTTGTCCCCGTGGTCTCGAAGAACGAGACGGTGTACACTCCTTTATCCAAAGTTGCAGGGAGCCTAAGGTCACCGAAGGACGTTATTCCGTTCCAGTCACCTGGCGTTTATAAAATAGATTGCAGTTGTGGTAGTTCCTATATCGGAGAAACTAAGCGCACCATAGCAGAAAGAGTTAAGGAACATATCGCAGCTGTCAAAAATCGTCAGGTGAACAAGTCTGCCGTGGCTGAGCATTTGCTGGAGTCAGGACCAAACCACTGGATTGAGCTGCATAACCCTAAAATCATTTCCACGGATCGCCATTTCTACAGTAGAAAAGTGCGGGAAGCCATTGAAATCAAAAAACATTGCAATTTTAATCGGGACGAGGGTTTTAAGATCTCATCCACATGGAATCCAGTCATTAGTAAATGTAAGCGGTAACGAATATCGACAGTTGATAAATCGAATATCGTTAGTGTGTTGTGTGTCGACAGAGTAACATCCCTAGTGCGCAAAACGTTCAAATTGATAAACAAGACCAAGTGCGGGTAGTTCGAAAAACTCGCGCGGCTAGAAGATGTTGATGTCAACTTGAGCCAGTCTTCTCCGAGACCACGGGGACAACGCCGTCCTCGAAACGTCGGAGGTAAAACTTAAAACTTAAATACGCGATTAAGTCCCGTTGTGTACTTTGATAATATATATTTCAATCAAAATTATAAAAATCAGTTTAAAGCTCCGCAATAAGCTATACTTAAACAATTATACCTACTTATAGGAACTTAAATCACCAACTATAATCACTAAGCTAGCAGTAAAGAAAACAAAGTAGACCTTAGTATTCCATAAAACGGGACACTTCAAAGACATTCTGTTGAGCGAATCTACCTGCCAGAGACGTTTTCTTTGGAAAACGATGACATCTTTAATCTAACATTACATTTCTGTTAAACTTCAGTTCAGACAAATGTAAAGTATGTAGGTAGTTCATCATTATTTCGTAACAAATCCTAGGTGAGGCGACAGCGGCTGGGAAAAGTCAATATACATAGATTTAAGACTTAACTTATAAATATTTTTTGAGTTCTATTTGAATTCCGCTTACAAAGTAAGTAAAAATACTGCCTAAAATGTAGCGTTTTAAAGTATCCTTTTTATTTTAATATTTAAACATACCGTTGGTAACCGTTAGGTTGGTATTGGTAATAAATGGTTGCCAAGTGTCATGAAGGGCTATAATTTTCGGCAATCATTTAGAAAACACACATAATAAGTTTTGGATAGCCTAGTAAATGCTCAGAAGGCTTTAATATAGAGTTTCTACAGCCACGTTCTCATGCAGTATCAAAAATTAAGCCACGCCGATTTCACGCCGATCACGCCGCCGCCGCCGGTCAAAAAATCATCGGACGCCGCCGCCGATGATTTTGCCATCGGCGCACATCTCTAGTTGAGCACAGACTCCAACCAATGTCAAATTCCGGGATTACGCGAGGAAGATGATGAGTTTTCTTATCATTCTTTTCCCCAGACCCAGTAACATACGACAGTGCTATCTCATTTACTCCGATACAATTGTATCTGAGTAGATGAGTGTCTAATTAGACAGTGTGCGCGTTATAGGTAGTAACAGCCTCTTAAGACTGCATCGACCGTCTATATAGTGGCGCCCTCATTAGTGGAATTGTGTTTTATAATAAACCAATTCATTTCTGTACCTATACATGAATCAGTATATGTAGGTACATATTAATATTGTTGTCCTACTTATTCCCCAACTTTTGGTCTTTGTCACATAGTTTAGTTTCATAGTACGAAGTACCATTTCGTAAGTTTCGGCCCGGCCGAAAGGTTCGGCCGTTTTTTGGCCGAAACCGAAACTACAGCCGAAACATGATTTTTTGGCCGAACCTGGCCGAAACCGAAACCGAAACCGAACCTTCGGTCGGACACTAATTGAAATATAACGAAGGATTGACCATATTCATTCAGTTCTTAGTTCATTTTTCATCCAGTTCTTAGTGTCTGGCTCGCCTTCGGGGGCTTTATTTCATTATTTTGTACAAACAGAATAATTGGCAAACATATGATATAGTCAAGATGAATAATATGTACTTATTAATAGAAGAATTTAAGTATCATTTACCTATACTAAACATCAAACTAACTACAAGGCATTAAATACTGCCAAGACGACCGTCCACCGGAAATGCTAAACTATAAACGTTCTAATAGCCAGTCCCACGGTAAACTATCTTTCTTAGTCCGAGAGCTGAACACCCATTGCCTTGGACATCGAGTATCATATGATTTGCCGAAAAGGCGACAATGGCGTCTGGGAAGGCGACAATACATTGCACTTGTGTGTTTATTATTTTCACCGTAGCTTGGCGTGTGGTATGTATAACAAAACTTATCACAGTAAGTATAGTTATATACAAAAATTTAACTACCTCCCTCGAGATATATAAAACGAAATAGAATTAGTTAAAAATTGTGAATTAAGCGCTTGTACAGTCAGCAGCAGAAGTAGCTCAGCCTGTTTGGTTCAAAATAACCTAAACTTGCTCTCCTTAGAGAGCTGTATCATATCAATATCAATATTCATGATCGCTTAGAAACTTCTGCTGCTGACTGTATCTCAATTTAAGTATTGCCAAATAGCAACAATTTATTGTTTTAGTATTTAAGAGATTATATATTTGTTTATTACTTCGGGGCATCATTCTTTAGGTACATGATTTTATCCATTTTTTATATTATCACCAGACAAGGTATAATATAAAAGTTCGGCTATTAAGCTACTAAATGGTCTATCAAGTAATCTCGTTCAAAGTTGGCCCCAGGGCCAGCAACATTACATAATTTACTATATTATTATCAAACAGACGATTACTTCAACAAAAAACTAAAGTGTGTTCGTCTTCTGTATAATAAGGAGCGATTTGAGTTGAGTCGAAGAGACGCAATGTAAAAATGCGAATTGCTAGTTGTAAATTATTGTTTACAAACTGGGGCTGTGTAAATTTTAGACGGATAATTCGCACTGTAGCGTAAGACCATGTTCACACTGCAGGTTCAGGTCAAATTTGTCCGAAACTATTCCTTTATTGCCTAATGTAAAAAAAAACTACAACCGAACAAACTCTTTTTTGCTAGTGGATTCAAAATAAGCATAATACTATAGTTTGGCAAGGCATTTCCGTCAGTAGAAAGGGGAGGCAAATTTAAAAATGTATCTACGCGTGAAGGGTTGTGCTCCCATAGATTTTTTTTCTACTGACAAAAAGTGGGTTTGCCAAAGTATAGATTGGTATGATTCATGGTGAGAATACATTCTAATTTATGTTACTTTTGCAAATAGAATATTTAAGAGGGTAAGCGGAAACTTGGCGGGCAACTCCTCCGATACAAAGATGTTCAGAAACGGCACATGAAAAGATGCAACATCGAGCCCTCTCAGGGGGAAGGTTTGGCAGCACAGCGTCCTGAGTGGCGCAGGCTGGTGCATGACAAAGTGCGCGATTTCGAGGAGCAACGTAAGGTTGACCTCGACGCTAAACGCGATGAGCTGAAAGCACGCCAGCCTGCTTCCATTCACTACCACTATGTGGCTGGTGTTCTTACGTGCCCTCAATGTGCGCGGGGGTTCAACTTAAAGATCGGCTACGTCTGCCATGTTCGGGCGCACGAGCGCCGAACTAACTAGGAGTCGAAGTGGTCGCCTTGGTCGAAATCGGCCGGAAGGATCATTTAAATGGGTAGCATTGTTTTCTATCAACGTGAGTATTGTTGTGCCTCGCAATTACTAAGTACAAAATAAACAACTTATACATCACTAAACCTTATAAAACAAAGTCCCGCGCCACGTCTGTCTGTTTGTGTGTTTGTTCGCGATAAACTCAAAAACTATTCAACGGATTTTCATGCGGTTTTTACTTATCAATAGAGTTATTCTTGAGGAAGGTTTAGGTGTATAATTTGTTGACGCGTGCAAAGCCGGGGGGCGGGTCGTGGATGTATGTACCTACACATACATAATAAGAACGTTCATTCGTGATACTGATATCTGATGGTTGAGCGTTAAAAATATCTGAAGAAACTATACGGCTTGTTCAGGAAAAATGTAAAAATGTAGCTGGTTGTTATTATGAATATTGATAAGCAGAACAGATCGACTGTGTCAAATTTTCTCTCTTTTGGCCAACGGTATGTGTAGACGCGGTCTAACAACCATTTATATCTGACCTCAAAATGTTTTTATCCTAGCACTTATTTTAGTCTACACAAATTGCGATTTCGTTGATGGTGCCTTAAGGCTAATTGGCGAGATAATACCATTTAATTTTAAATGATCTTGCTGTATAAAACTAAAAGTTGGCGGCCTAGAGTATGTTCGCGTCGCTCTAAACACCAGTATTTCAATTCGTTCCACATGTAAATGTTTCTTTCGGTAAATAAATAAGGCACATCAATTAGTTGAATCAAAGAAATTAAAAAATTCGACTACGATTATAACTTTAAAGGCAGTGGGGGACTTGCCCTAAGGCCCAGTAGGCCCGGGCCTAGGGCGGCAAGGTATTTAGGGGCGGCAAATTGTGACAAAAATTCGCTGATGATAACAAGAAATAACTCAAAATGTAGTCAATACGAACGGTGCTGATAAAGGGGCGGCTACAGGACCTGGGGCCTAGGGCGGCAAAGACTGCAAATCCGCCACTATTTGAAGGTAATTTTAATATATATATATACCCCACTTATATTTTACTCCCACAACTGAGACGATTCTAATGACACTCCATGCATTGTAATTTACGGAAAAGACTGGAAGCTGTGCCAAAGAATTAGGTACACGTACACTCGAAAACCATACCAGCTTTGAAAAAAAAAACACTACCATTTATAGAAATAAAGGAGAAATGGGAAGGAAAAATTACTGTCCCGGGCAAGACTCAAACTCATGACTCCGGAATGCCAGCCCGCCCGCTCTACCAAATGGGCTACCGAGATTTACCCGTTAATAGCGAATATTCATCGATATTTACTGAGTGTTCATTATCAGCAGACGACTGTACTTAATCACTACACCTAATAAAACAACTACGCCGCGTCTGTCTGTTTGTGTGTTTTGTAAGTTCGCGATAAACTCAAAAACTATAATACTGAACGGATATTCATTCGGTTTTCACCTATCAATAGAGTGATTCTTGAGGAAGGTTTAGGTGTATAATTTGTTAACCCATGCGAAGCCAGGGCGGGTCGCTAGTACTTAGGGCATACTGAAAATTCCTGGACTAGCCACTTAGAAAAAATAAGTCGTCTCATATATCAGAATCCAGAAACTTTCAGTATGGCCCACGTATAAAATAAATAAAAAACACTACCATCATGAGAGCTAACATGATAGAATATTGAACCTTTACCCACCTTGTCATAATTTCCACCGCTAGTGATATGCAATCTATTGTTATCCCTAGGCCGCTTATTTTCGGACCACTGGGCGTACGTTGATATTACCTATATAAAACATTCGATAAAGGTCAGAGGTTTTACCCAAGGTTAAACAGACTCGTGAAAAGAAAAAGATCCTGAATACGAACAGAAGACCTCCTGCTAAAATCCCAAAAACTTGACAGTGTTTTTTATACCACGTCGGTGGCAAACAAGCTTACGGCTCGCCTGGTGGTAAGCGGTCTCCTATGGATGCCTGCCACTCCAGTGATGTAACATGCGCGTTGGCGATCCTCCTTTTTTTAAGGACCCCTATTGTACGTCCCCGGGAAAACCTCAAATTTGAATTTGGGAGAAATCGTAGAAATTTTCGTAACTTGTACAGAGTTTTTAGTTAAACATGTGTTCGAGGTAACTAACTGGATAGCAACATAGCTTTCAGCATTTTCGTATATTGAGTCAGCTGCAGATATAGTTGACCCCCCTAAATAGAAGTTCTCGTTTGCAGGGGGGTTAACTATTTGTCAATTTACCTTTGAATCTGAACATTCTACGTTCCGATGTACCCGCTTTCTCCTTCAAAATTTAGTCTACACATATCTGCCGAAAAAATTATGAGTTTCGACAGCCGATAAAAGTACTCATGTCTGTATCTAAGTATATTTTTTGTCTTAAAGAAGAAATCATTAGTATTAATTTGCCTACAATCTACATAGGTAGAGCTAGCTAGGGATATCTAAAATTACGATAAATTTAATATGTATGTATATGAAACAAGGTACCTACAATGTTTATGTGAAGGTCGAGGCCCAATGACACATGATAACGATGATCACATCCTCCTACTATAACGGAATTGAAGTGTGAAATCAGTCATGGATGTTCCATTACTATATTATGAATCCCTGCTAATATTATAAATGGGAAAAAATCTTGACTGTACGTAGATAGGTTTAAGGTCCAGGGAAGGACATAGGGTAGTTTTTATAGGGAAGGACATAATTTTTATAGCGTTACCTGGGTCGGCAACGCGTATTAACACCTCTGCAGTTGCAGGCGTCCATACTCCATAGGCTACGGTGACCGCTTACCATCAGGCAGGCCGTATGTCTGTTTGCCACCGACGTAGTATGAAAATACAAGGCTTAGAGAAGTTATCAAAAGCGTCGAATGGAGGCTAAATAACAAATATATACTTATGAATTCCTTAATTGCTTCATTGTTTTTTTACTAGTTCCAATCTACCTACACCTAGATTTTTCCCTTGTTTTAACAAACCAGTGAGTTCGGGTCACACATTCCTTAAACCCTTGTAATAAAATAGCGGTCGGCCGTGTATAATGCGCTTAAGTGTACTGATAACGCTTTCTTATCCGCCACGCGTGTGCAACCGCTTGAAATAAATACTCAATAGAAACAAGTCTTAAAGGAAATGTATATTAGGAGGAATATCAACCCTGTGATTTGAAGCATAGGGTTCAATTTAAAAATACAGAGAGATTTGGTTTAGAATCTTTTTCTCTTTTACATCATGTTTTGTAAGACATTTATTGAAGAGGCTTTCTAATATACTTGTAATAAAAATTGCTGACGATTGTAAGGTTAATTAATAATTATATGTATTAATCAAGGAAACTAGTTAGTTTTTTTTTAGTTTTTTTTT
Organism: Cydia splendana; assembly: GCF_910591565.1. Taxonomy (NCBI): domain Eukaryota; kingdom Metazoa; phylum Arthropoda; class Insecta; order Lepidoptera; family Tortricidae; genus Cydia; species Cydia splendana. The sequence goes on along the minus strand of NC_085981.1, from coordinate 6,827,910 downwards.
TGTATTTTGTATCTGTATTTTTTATGTAATTCGACATTAAGAAACCATATACATCTCTTAGTAATTGTAATACGTTAGATTGAATTCTTAGTTTTATTTTATAAAATTGTTGATGTTATTATTTTTGCATGTATGTAAATTCAATGATGACGTGTAAAAGTGCCCTTGTGGCCTATTTGCTGAATAAATGTTGATGTTTGATGTTTGTTTGATGTTTGACTAAATATGTACATATCTACATATAGGTAACAGTTTGTAAACACAAATCATAGACGTAGATTATTTATGTACTTAATGATTACTTATGACGAACAATTATAGATAAAATTGAGATATTGTTATTGTCGTGTGTTTTACCGTAGTGTCGAAATTACTAATCCGATCTTAATGAATGAGATGTTAATCTATTCGCGTTTATAGCCCGGTTGTCATGGGCTAACTCTATCAACACTTTCAAAGAGGACGAGGTTTTATAAGAAAAAAAATTGTACCAAATATGACGTTATTCATAAACGCGCTACAAGCCTGAATTAGCTATTAATAATGTCTTAATTTGTCATTTTGACTTATGCATTTGTAAGAAAAAGATAAAAAATAAATTAACTAATTGAGGCTTGTAAAGTTTTATGAATAAGAGGATTATACGACAAAGCTACGCCCTAGGTCATAACTAACAAGGAAAAAGTGCCAGTTTAACTACCAGCTACATATTACCCACTATCGTTTTACTACCTAGTTAGTGTTACAAATATATTCAATTTCTTGTACTCAAGTATTGCATAAGTGAGGGTGGAGTTGCCTTGACCCGTTCACTTCAAAATACACCAAATGGGCCAAGCAAATTCAGGGTAATTACAGTAAGCTTCGCTGTCCGCTGCGTGTTCTGTACCCTATATCTTGGAAACGGCTGATCGTATGAAAAAATGTCTGAAATATAACTTGTCGCAAATTTAGGCAGCTTGAACATCACGGTCACGTCAAAGAAAACGCTCATACATATTTTGTCATGTTTATTTAGTAATTTAAGCGCCACAGTTATATCCAGACATCATAAATTTTATAAGCATTTTGGGTGCAGCGGAGTGGAGTTAACGGAATTGGTATAAACAATTTCAACCCTAATGATTAATTAGCGTTAATTACGTTAATATTAACCATAATTTACCATTTCTGTTGGAATTATTTATACCAATTCTGTTAACACCACTCCGCTTCACCAAAAATGCTATAAAATTTACGATGTCTGGTTATATCATTACAGTTTATACTCAGTTCATAGTCACTGACAATTGCTTGAAACCAGACGTCAGTCGCTAAGGTGCTAATGAACGTAGTAAAAACCTGTCGACAACTTTCCCAACGTAAAATATCCATCCTCTAACCATCAGGCACTTTCATACATAAACAAAGGCTAACTAACCCTTGAGACTGGAAAATTCTCCAACAAGATTTAAATATAACTTGACGACTATTTGCACAGCTCAGTACGTGCAGGCGATGTTATCTATCAGACCTGGCATACAACCTACATACTACCATTATGTTATTAAGTGAAATATTTTAATATGAAAAACACTGTCGTTTACGCTCTTTTTTCCAAAAGGGCTATAGTAAAAAGCTTTGTTGGAAAAACGTAATAAGTATTTATGGGTTTGATAGACAGTTAAGGCGTTTTAATGGGTGGCATAGGTCAAACCTGTTCCAGTATGAGCGAACATGAGGTCGAACTGGCCACATTACATCACCAGCCGTAATCAAAATACGAACTTTTCGAAGGCTATATTCGAGCTTCGAACATAAAAATCCAACGAAATGGGTTGTGTGAGAGCACCAGCCTTTTTTCTTTGTTGTTGGAAACTTCAACTGTTTTGATGTTAGTTTGAGTAAGTTAGAGTTAGACTAAGAAAAGTCTGCAGCGATAGGCCACGCAGTACAAGTGTTATTTTAAACGTCAAAGGTTTATGAAATTATGACTTATTAAATAACAATTCCACTGCGTGGGCTATCAAAATCGCTACAGACTTTTCTTGGTCTAACTCTATCATTTGTTCTATGGAACAGCGAATTTACAGAATCAATAATTTACATGATTTCCTGAATAAATACATTGTGTTTTATCAGAATAAGTATTCAACACTGCATATGTTAATGGCTCTATTTACTTAGATAGGTAATAAATACCAGTAGTATGAAGTTTCATGATTCGAAAAGCCATATTAGTTCCTTGTTGATTGGACTAATGTAATCATTATATATAAAGGCACAGAGGCCCAAAAATGTATAAAGATTCTTATTATCTAAACACAACTGTCGATTTTCTTTAACATATTTAACGCAATGCAATGACGTTTTTTTTAAGACGTAGTGTTGCCAAAGGTCAGTACGATGCACTTTTGGTTGTTTGCGCCGTCAAAATAGGCGTGTTTCAATGTTTCAATACGAGTAGGCGGTAATGCAAACAGGTTTTACCCGTTTTGGTGTCTTTTAATATTACAACTACTAAGGAATAAGCATAATCAAGCATAATATGGCTAGCGCTGACTCAAGACTGTCATCAGAGTTCTCATAAGTGGAAATTTGACACATGGAATAACAAGGATCACAAAAATAGCGCGCTAAATCCAACGGCGAGAAAATTTAAAATTCCTCCCGCCACCGGTCTAATTATAAATTTTGGCGAACCGCCACCGACGCACCAGAGTTTGTGCATATACAGAAAATTTTATAAACAATGAATATGCGATTTCTACGTTAATCTTAAACAAACATACGTATATTTAATCACACAAACGAGTCTACCGCGATATAATTTCATTGTTTTTACCTTAAATTTCGACGTTTCAGCCCGTTTGTGTAATTAAATATGTGTACATATGTGTGTAAATATGCTAGAGTTTAAAGTGTTATTAAACATACCTAGTTAGCAGTTACAGGTATTCCTCAATTAGCGTGTCACTAACACACTGTTACAGTTTCTTGTACACTGTTTCACACCGGTTTCGATCAACAAAGGAATCATTCAGTAAGTTACATCATCGATTCGCGGTAAATCGTAACCGAACCCACAACACTAATTAGCATAAGCACACGAAAGCACAACACTAGCGCGCGGGTCCAAAAACGCGCGCGCTTATTTTTTTAATTTTGTTTTTTAAATGACGTTTCGTTTTATTTATGAATATGATTGGTTTGTAATTGTATTGCGTTGCGCGTGGTGATAAACGAAAGGTCGCGGCACGACTGCCCGCTGTATCATCGGAGCCGGCTCACGTGTATAGTATGCAAAAACTTTAAACAGAGCTCGGGAGAACATTAAACCGGCGTTCGGACATCAAATCGGTTAGTCATCCGGTAAAAAAAACTGGATTCAGGGTCTTGGAAGCTTTGACTTAAAGAAAAAACATAATTATGCATACCATAAGTAAAAAAAAACTATTTAGGCACAACATAAAATATGCCTACCTACATATGCTTACTTTGAATTATTACACGCGAAGTGAAAAATCTAATTGGTATTTTTTAAAGTAAATATTTTAATTAAAAATTTGCGGATTTTAGGTGTTTAATTATGTAAGTGTAGCCCATCAAAAGTAGGTAGAGTTTATTGACCCATTACCCCACACAAATTCGTAGTTTCATCTAAAAACATTGTATTACAATCCAGATTCGTAAAATCTAAATTAAATAAGTTAGTTACAGTAGAGTAAGGACTAGGTGTAATCTGTAAGAACTTATTTATAAGGAAGATAGAAATATAAAACGTAATATATGTTATGTATGTATGTACATATTTCTGTTAGGCACGTACAGAGGAAGTAGGCACAGCTAGCATGTGCTATTTATTTTAATATGACCTTGTACATTATCTAAACTTTAACATGAATTAGTAATCATCACTGTAATATAGTTCTTAATCCATTCAATTAAGATCCAAGCCCAAGTAAGTATTAAATTATTGTTTGTTGTATTATAAAAGACGAATGGGATAATTTACTTCGCTTTATCAATGACTCATTCCCAACTATGTAAAGAAAAAAAATAGGTTGTTTGTGGTCATCGAATAATTCAATAGCGATGAAGTCATTCATTTCATATTAATTATTAATACATGGCAAAAATCCAAAAGTATTATTTTCTCTACAGTAGAGCCATGTACAGTCAGTTGCGGAGATAACTGACCCCCCTGCATAGAAATTTATTTGCAGGGGATACAATTACCATGTAATGTAAAAGTGTACTTGGATTCAAATAAAGATTTCTATCTCTATTTGTATCATATGAGATTATAACACTTCGTTCAAACTATTTTTGTTACAAAGAATGTTAACCGACATACAAATATTTTCATGACACAATTTTTCGTCTATTATAATTATAACTCTGCGTTCCTGTTTACGAAAGAATCTCAACGGCCAGGAACGTTTTAAGTGGCCCTTGATCGAGGGCTCTAATTCTAACACCCTAAAACTAAAAAGAATTCTCATCCGTAATTTCTCACACGATTCTGCACCTAATTTCTAGAAGTATTAAACTTAAAATTGGTTATACTTTTAAAGTGGACTTAGGTCAATTTATGATTAAAGTGTAGTTTTGTTTAGCGCCATGATGTATGGTGTGTGTAGTTGAGGCCAAATGATTGGCATGCCTGCACGCGACGCTTCTTGAGTATTTATGCGTGAGTCAAATATGCGTTCGTGTGGTTATGCTGCTTTGGTGTTTTATTCGTCAATTGGGGTTTAAAGATTGTTTGATTTTGCGGTATGCGGCCTCATCAGGCACACACGCTGTATTTAACTTTAATTTAGGAGTAAGAGCCTGTATAACACCTTACGCTGCTCGAGTGTCGGTTATTGGGTGGGCCAATATTAGTAATATTTAATTTTGATTGGCTTTACTCGTACCTTTTTCGAGTGTTTAGTTTAGAGCATATCTTTCAAGTCGACTTTAGCCACGTCTCAATACCCGTGACAATAACTGACTCTGCTCAAATTATGTACCTGGCACAATATTTTGTTACATAAAAGCTCGTTTAAGATTAATAATCAAAAAGCTAAAGAATAAAATAGTGTTTCCAGCTTTAGTTTTATCCGAATCTAAGTATATGTTATATTAGAATAACTAATATTCGCATTTCGTTCTCGAAACTACTTCTTCTGTTGACTGTATATAATCTCTTTGGAGGTGTAAGTAACAAAATACGCTGAATGGAAAGAGACTGGTGTACAATAACAGTATCCACTACGTATTGTTTTCGCCGTAACATTTGGAGCATACACACAATGGTCTCAAAACCAGTGGGGCAAAAATGACGTCAACTCATGTAATGTACCACACAAGATCAAGGTCGCCACGTATTTTCAACTCGAACCTAAAAAAACAATGGAATCGCGCCAGCGCTGTAGTCAGCGCGAGTTTGAGCTGTGACGTCATACGTCAAAGTCTACAATCTACGTCAAACATATACACTTTTGCACCTTAATCCATTGTATTAATGCGAAAAATGCATACATATATTTGACACGTTAAACATACGAATGTAGAGAGAAAAAGGATAGTAAAGGCTTAAGGCTTAAATTGAAATTGAATCTTTATCCATGTTAATAGGGTTCAGTTTTAAACAGCTTTTTCTTTCTACTTACGTTGTAATAAAAGGCGTACAGCTTCTAAAGGATACACGAATAATAAAATACGAAAATTAGATCCACACTCGAATATGAACTTTAAAACATGTAGATACGATTTAGTTTTAAGCTTTTTTTATTTCGACTTGCAATTTTTTGAAAACAATGAACTGCATAACTTGTATGGTAATATTGGTCTATCGTGTGCGTGAAATTGCTTTTACTGTTACAAAAGAACGTTTATTTAGCATACAGTTATGTGTTAATATAAATTTTAACAATGATGTCATCCTTGTCACTATAACACAATTTAATTTGTTGTAAAAACATCTCTGCATTTATTGCGCCTAGAAAAAAAAACAGTTTTACTCGGTTAGATTTCGTCTCTTCTTTCTTTCGTTTTTAAGTGCATGGGAACCTGGGAACACTAGTAAAAAAAAAATCTAAATTATTAGAAATAATAACTTAGTAAGGAATCTTGTTATATTTTTTGATTAATTGATTAGGTACCAAAAAAAAATAGGTAGTTACTGAGGACAAAAAAATATCTTTAATCGAATTGAGAATCTCAACTTCCGCACTTTAACTAGTAATCATTGTATTCTTTTTTTTTAATCGACGAATCGCTTGATGGTAAGCGATTAACGTCGGCCACAGACACTCGCAAGGGTTGTAAGGGCGCTGCCGCCCTTCAAGTTGGGAATGCGCTCTTTTCTTGAAAGGTTTGAAGGTCGTATCGATCCGCCATTCAAATCTGTTATCAAATTCATCTGCTGTCTAATTTAGTTTAAGTAGATTTTAACCTCAATTCAACTACATACACGGTGGCCAAAAAATAACTGCATTCCCGTTGCCAGAGAGGTTTTGGGATTATACTGCGCAACTTTTACTATGGGACCAACCCCGAAATCGTGAAAAAAATTTTTCCCTCCCATAAAATATGGACCAGCCAAAATGCATGAAACAGACAAATTTTTTTTTCGCGATTTCGGTGTCGGTTCCATAGTAAAAGTTGCTCAGTATAATCCCAAAACCTCCCTAGCAACGGGAATGTAGTTATTTTTTAGCCACCCTGTAATTGTAAATACTACAACATTTAAGGTGCTATTTCTCGCCTACAGTATAATAACCACCACGTGACTATCACTAATGTTACCAACATAACAAAGTTCATTTTACCTCAACAACATGTAAATCAATGCAGATTGCAAGCAACTCCATAAATAGCCGCCATGGGCCGTCCATATAAACTATTTAGAGTGTCTGTCTGTCTAGCAATCATTCCCATTAAGTTTCGCTATATATAGATTAGTCGGGATTTTAATAGCTCGTTAGTTCCCCTTTTTAGGGTTCCGTAAACAAAATGGGTGGAATAAAGTAGTCTCGTTTCTCAATATAAATATAATGTCAAAGAAAAGAAGAGAAGCTTATTCGTATAGGGTCATTGCGTCAGTTTACCGTCCAGTGCCTGTTTCCGTCCACTTGGCGTAGTTGCAAAAAGAACTATAAGAAGAATATTCAAATTATACGCAATTCTGTACAAATTACGCCAAGTGGACGGAAACAGGCAGTGGACGGTAAACTGACGCAATGACCCTATAAGTATGTATGTAAATTCATGAAACTTATAAGATAGGTATCGATAAACTAAATATCGGAAGGAAGTCACTAGCGTTGCCTCGTTCGTGCTAGAAAAATCTCTATGTCTAGGTATATTCTAGATTTTCTAGAATATTTACAGAACCCTTCATAGATTCAAGCACTTTCCTAGCTTTTCTCTAAAATTATAGGGGTGGCATCAAGGTGATTCAAGTGACAGGGCTAAAAATATAGCCAATTTTACGGGAGAAGGATTTTATAAAATTTGAAGGAGTGTGTAGAGACAATTTTTATAGCATGAGCTATTTTTATCACTTTGGATAGCTATGGACATTTTTATGCCTTTGATACACCCATCCTAATGAGTATTTTCTAACATAATCAACAACGAGAAGTAAATTTAAAGTAAATAAATGTTTTTTTTTATGTTGTCTCGAAAGGATGGGTGAAGATCGGGTAGCCAAAAGGGCCTACTTGGGTCGACCAACTGGACGTTGTCCTGTTGGTCATCCTAATAGTTGGGCAGATAGAGTGGAGGCAGATCTCCGTGAGCTCGGCGTCGGCGAAATTATACTCACTTTACTCTTTGGCTGCCGTGATACCACTTACTTTACTCTTTGGAGTCTTTGGTAACACCTATAAATACTTCGTAAGAACTATTATATAATCTGTGCCTATACCTACCGCTTCTGGACCGAGCAAAGTGGCGTGCTCTTGTGTTGGAGGCCAAGACTCATTTAGTGTCATCGCGCCAGTCAAGTTAGTAATTTTATGATGATTTTTATGTACGTAATCGATGGTAAATTAATAATGCCGACTTGCGGCTCTTCGTTAAAACTAAAGCTAGCTAAATAGATTTCTCATGTTCATCAGCATCACATAAACATTCCCCATTGTTTAGTTAAATATACTAAATATAGGATATACTTATATTGCTTCCGCTTACACATATTACAAAATACTATCACAAAGAGCCATTTAAATAATTTTTATCTCTCATTCATAAAACAAACCATTAATTTTACAAAATCATCTAAATCAATCGGCACATCAAAGAAATTGTCATTAATGAACATTATGAATGGTCATTGAGCAACTAGCTATTAGATACTCTCTCTTTCTAATACTAGTTATTTTATTTTGAATTGTAAACTAATAGACATAAGATTCAATTTTCATGTGAAAAGTTTCAGGATTACCGACGTCTCCTGGACGCCGTCTGCAGCTTTCTCATGCTATTTTGAACCTTTAATTAATCTTCATAAGGTTAATTTTCAAAGCGAGCAATTTAAGAAGTGTTGACGTCGTCTTGCACCCTTGTTAGGTCGCTCAATTTTGAATCTTAAATATGGTTGTATAAGGTACAATTTGCATGGTAGGTAGAGTTTGACGTCGTTGGCCCAATGACTCGCGCCCCCGAGATTAGATAACGAGTGCAATTGGACGAAGATGCGCGGGAGTACGGCAATAGAAATAGACGTAGGGTGACCAGGATATTGTTTTTTTTTTACAATACAAATACAAGAAATATTTATTAAGGCGCTACGCGCTGTTTTTGGCCGTAAACTCCTACTTTCTAGAGTATATATCTTATTAACGGTTCAACAAAAAATTATGAAAAAAATATATATGAATCTACGTTTTATGTACAACATTTGTAACGTTTGACTTTTTTCCTGTGACTTATAATTTTTCCAATAAAGGAACATTACGATAGGCCGTTTTGCGACTAACTTTGCCTATTTCTACTGAACGGTTTATTCGATTAAAGTTATTTTTAAACTAAAATAAATGTTTTAACCGACACTGCAAATGCAACGTAGAATAATGTTAATCAATCAATTTTTTTGTAAGAAATTGAATATTTTTCAACATTTCGTGCGTATACAGCTCGAAAAAGGCGTGGCGGGCAGTCGTGTGCTAGCTTTGAGACGAGGAGGCTGTGTCGCTCGTCGCTCCGTGCCTTCCTTGTATTCTGCATACTTGTGCTGAGCCCAAGTGCAATAACATTGGAGTTATTGTGGCCAAAGATTAGACAACTGCAAAAAGTTGATTTGGTTGTGACGCGCTTTAGCGCGCGCAACACGGCATTTCGCAGCCTATTATTACGAACGTAATGACAATATTTCCACTTATGTTACGTTTTTAATAAAGTTCGATTCCTAAAATATAATAATAAATTAATCAACATTGGCAATTTATGTTGTAGGTATATACTATATAGTTTGATTCAGTAACCATTCATTTTTAGGATTCTTCTTCTTCTTCTTCACCTAGCCTTTTCCCATATCATTTGGGATCGGCTCTTCTAATTAGGGTTCCGTACCCAAAGGGTAAAACGGGACCCTATTACTAAGACTCCGCTCTCCGTCCGTCCGTCCGTCCGTCCGTCTGTCACCAGGCTGTATCTCACGGTTCGTGAGATACAGCCTGGTGACAGACGGAGGACGGACAGTAGGCAGTTGAAATTTTCACATATGATGTATTTCTGTTGCCGCTATAACAACAAATACTAAAAACAATAAAATAAAGATTTAAGTGGGGCTCCCATACAACAAACGTGATTTTTGACCGAAGTTAAGCAACGTCGGGCGAGGTCAGTACTTGGATGGGAGACCGTTTTTTTTTCCGTTTTTTGCATTATGGTACGTCACCCTTCGTGCGCGAGTCCGACTCGCACTTGCCCGGTTTTTTCTTTCTTCATTCTTCGCCAGGCGTACCTGTTCTGGGTCGTCGAGACATCTATTTACATTTTTAGGATTGTTACATATTAAAATGATGTTAGTTTATTAAGTAAATTATGTTTTCTCAAACATGCGTGGAAGTATTGTCATTAGGTCATTACGTCCCGTCCTTATTTGAACTTTTATAGGTATTTCCTCGCATTTTTGAGAGAAGTACTTACATACATATTATTTCAATCGCGATAACATTTACCGGCCTTATGTTCATAAAATATACTTTCTTTGCTGTCTGTTTAATATCATACTCGGCAGGCATAATTATAATAGGGATATCCCGGCCATGTGTAATAAATATCTTCCTTCGAGAAATGTTTTTTTTTATGTGCTAGTCAGCAAATGAGCCGCCTGTTGGGAAGCGGTCATCGTCGCCCATGGACTTATGTCCATGTTGCTTATGCAACATCACATCGTCGGCCTAAGTCGCAAACCTCGTAACTCCATTTCAAGGAAATTAGTAATTGCTACCTTGGACAACTTACTTATAGTCGCAAACCCCGTAACTGCCCCGGGGGAGTTACGAGGTTTGCGATTTAGGCCGACGACATGTATTAAGAAAGTTACAAAGGTAAACCAATAAAACGCAGGTTTAAAAATCAGTAAACTTTAATTCTCTTTGACAATCATTGTTATAAATTATTTATAACAATGATTTATTTATATTTGTCGTATTAACCGTGAAATGTAATTTACGACCTCCACTAAAATACATATACATACATCATCATGTTTGAAAACAAAATATCTGCAAACAAAAGATATACGAGTATAGCGCCAACCGCGCGCCTCTGGGCGGTATCTAATTCTTTGAACCTCGTGGCGGCGCAGCGATACAAAATTCACGTACGATCGTAGTGAGCGGGGTAAGCGGGTGGTGCGGGTACAGAGCGCTTAGCTCCGCCCAGACGCTCAAGGGCATTGGGCCTACCTATCGTCTTAATAAGGCAGCTGGGAGTATTGGCAATAAGTTTTCATGAATTTAACTCACATTATCAGTAGCCCTCACAATAGGCTAGTCACTCTAGCCTGTGTCGTGAGGATTGTAGTGAGAAAGTATCTAATAGCAAAATAATTTTGTATTTTTTTTTGAGAATTTTGAGAGGTTTGAAGGTTTGAGAGGAGAGAAGTTTGAAGACAGCTTTTATTCTTCGTATATAGGTACTTATTGCTTTGCGTTACTTGGTAATAGGTATTTGTCTGTGTAAGAAAAAATTGCCATGTCGAGTGCTTAATTTTGTTATAATGTGTATCTAGGTTCTGTTTCATCTTATGTATTATGTAATGTTTGTCCAATTAATTATGTGCCTAATATAAAGGAGCTTAATCCATTAATTAACAATTTGTGTTTATGAAGACATTCATAAAAAAAATTAGGTGACATGAAATATAGAGGATGCAATATTACCGCTACGACTACATACTATCTTCAGACATAACATGATGTAAAACCGCATTTTATTTTCGATTCGAAGTAAACGCTGGTTAACTCTAGAAGAGCTAATTTGTAATAAACTAATACTGAATTTATATGGTCACCCTACTAAAAAAAGTCAACAAGCCATCGCGTCAGCATCACAATGATGAATCACTAACTCGTACCGATAGCAAATAAAGCCGAATGCATTATGCATGCTCATTGTCCGGACTAATATCTATGGATTTGCTTACAATGATGCGCCGAGTGCATCGGAGGCGTGTTTGATTGTCGAAACGTTTTACTGCTTTTGGTTTTATATATACTATATTTTATATATATTTAAAGTCCTACTATACGGTGGGATTAAGGGCCACCCCACACTAGCGTATCTCGAGCGTCGGCGTCTAGTTAACTCTATGGCTGCTGCTCGTCGCAACGTTAGACGTCGACACTCGAAAGACGCTAGTGTGGGGTGGCTCGGAAGAACCCTGTAAGGCCAGAGCACACCCGCTGCACGTGCGTAGAGGTGCACGTGCGCGTGCGCTACAATGTTTGAGCCGTACACGCACATGTCACGCAAGTGGTGTGCCTTCTCTCATAGTTACCCGTATACGTCTACGCACACGCATCAGCCTCATGAATACCTTGACATGTATAATTTAATTTTAATATTTTTAATGTATTGAAATGTTTCTATTTTATGTAAGGAATGATTTTATTGTTATTATTTAAGATTGGCAATATTATTAATTAATTAATTTTTAATGTTTTATTTTTACTATTTGTTTGTATTTGTTAGCTAAGTTATTTTATTAAGTATATAAATTATCCTAAGGACATGTTTTTGTACGCCAACAGGCAAAACATAGTGATACCAAATTTATAATTTTTGACACCACTGTAACAGTTTTACCTATGTTTTACAAATAAACACTTTGACTTAATTTTTAACAAACAGAAACGTCTGTGAAAGATGCTATTAAGCTTAGAATAAATTTAAAAGTGGAAAAATTACTGTCTTGTGTGACATTTGAACTCACGGCCTCTGGATCGATAATCCAGCGCTCTGCCTTCTGAGCCACCAAGACCTCATCCATAGCGATACATCTATACAGTTCGCGGTCAAAATTATCTGTCACAGTCTACATTCAAATAAAGATATATCTTTTTTTTTATTGTTATACAAAAACACATACATAAACAGTAACAAAAATTTCGCCAAACTGTACAACAGTTTGTTGGCGGTGCGCTCTTATCTTTTATCTTACATTAAAAGTTAGTAAATAAATCTAAAACAAGCTCAAATAGAAGTGTAAAGAAATGCAAACAATCAGTGTAATGCAAACAAGTATAACTAGTTAACAGTTCACCTCGATTTAACTACACTGAAAGTAATAATAATAATCTCTATTTGTTAACTTGTTAAGTTTTTAGAGAATGGTAAATATTTGTGATGCGTAGTCTGATCCGCTACTTTTGTTTGATACTGACTGCACCACTACGCCAAATAAATACAAAACAATACGTTTCAGACAACGTTGCGAAACTGCAAGAGGCGCAGAGGCGGACCGATAGCAGGCGTGGCTCACTTCGCGATTTCGTCGCGTCGCTACAAGTACATGCGACCACACCAGTTTTGGTGTCTAGCAGTAGTAGTTGCCGCGCACCGCTATGGAACAGATGTCTGCTCACTGTATCTCTCGTAATACACGCGTTTTGTTAGAGAGTGAACTTTTTGTACCTAGTACTATTATTTATTCTGTGCCGATAGTTAAATTCAAGTGCCAACAGCGTCATTGAAAACAATAAAACCGAAAACTACAGTTACTCCACAGTTTCACTGAATATAAATCATCTTCTACAAAGCGCCCGCGGTTTATTGAGTCGACCTGAATAAATATCTCGGGAATCATAAATGCTCTCAAACAAAAACAAAGTATTAGGTATCTATAGTAACAAATATATAAAATGATATACCTACATTTTCCAACCTTCCTACATTGAGATAAGGATGATAATCGTTTACATATTTGTGGCCTCGACTGCATGTGTCGACGTGTATCCAAATTACCTCAGTGCTAAGCTCGTAAACCAATTTAACCTTTATTCCGTTCTCACATATTTCAAATTCACCTAGTCTTCAGTACCGATGTAAGCGAATTTTATATGCGTCGAGATATATGAGGGCGTTAATATCCACATCCACACTAAACATTAATATTGAGTTATTAAAATTTTGTGTCTCAAAATGACCTATGGCCCCTATGGGATATTTTCATAAATGGAATCATCTATGACATACTGTGAAATTCTCCAAAAGCTTCCAAGAACTTATTCCAAACTTTTTATAAGCTTTCTGCTTGCACATCTGTAACGGTTCGGCCACGACATTGCGCGACTGGCGACGGCTGCAGCGACAACCATAGGTGGGAACGAAAGGTCCGATGGCTGTGTCTATCCAACCTATGGTTATCGCTGCCGCCGTCCCAAGTCGCTCAATGTCGTGGCCGAGCAATGTGTGGTTTGGAAGATCGCGGGGTACTTCTGGATGAAACTAGCCCAGGACCGGGATAAATGGCGTACATGAAGAGAGGCATATGCCCAGCAGGGGGCGACAGGAGGCTAAAATGATGATGATGAATGTGGACACAGCTTTACAAGATGGCGGGAAGTTTACGCGCTCTTGCATTGGCGACAGGCCAGGGGACAATATTATTAGATCATTGAAGGAGCGGATATCATTAAATTTAGTTGCGGTGCAGTGGTTGCACGCGGATCAATCATGCTGCCACAGATTATTTATTACAAAAAGAGCTCATTTAGTCGATCTGAGAACTCGCATACGAGTTTCATTACATTGCGGGTTTTGATCGGTCGGTTGAATTGGACGTAACCAACAGTCCGCAATGTAACTAAAATCGCATACGAGTTCGCACGCCGTCTAAATCAGCCCTAAGTCTGGACGCCTTAGGTACCGCTGGAGAGACGAAGTGCAGAAAGACCTTAGCGAACTCGGCGTCGTCGACTGGACAGAAACGGCTTTGGACAGAGTAGCATGGTGGTCTTTGGTGTCGGAGGCCAAGATCCACTTCGGGTAGTTGCGCCAAGTAAGTAAGTATACCAAACCGGGACAGGCGCAATTTGTTTTGACGGTTTAAAATTGCGAGGACAAGTGAACGTAGTTTTGCAAACTTTGAAAATCTAACCATAGTGCTAAACATAAAGGATAAATTTGAATGGAGATTAAACGTGGGTTCCCGTTTGCAGAAGTGCGTCCATGTGAAATTTCAGCATAAGTCTGTGCTACCTAGTCGCAATCGCGTAGCAAATAACATAACAAAGCAAGCAAAGTTTAATCTCACTTCTTTCATTAGAGAAACTGTTAACGAACTTGGCATTCTTTTATTTACATTTATGTTTTTGGTGGTTGTATTAGGGTGGTCTTCTACCTGTCTAATTTCTTGGTCCAGTGTGCATTACGTCTCACTCTCTTATTATATTAAGCAAAATGTGACACAAATACACATTGGACCGGTGGAAGACCACCTTAAATACATGTAAGTACAATCGCCTTCGCTTCGCTCGCGTTGTTCCACCTTTAGGGCGATACTCGTTTGAACGCCTTGCAGGTAGCAGGTAGTACGGATTAAGGCATTTTTTTCTTAACTGGAACACCGCGAGCGCAGGCGATTGTACCTATTAGATTAGCTATAGTGACTCAACTGTTTCATAAAAGCGCTGCGAACGCAGTCCTCCCGGCTTCAATAATCCATTCACTGCCCTGATTCAACAAAAAGGATTCCCTTCGTTGGAAACTGTACGTACTTACGCCTTTTTCTTATGGAATAAAAATATTGTGTAGGTTAAACGAGAAACAATCTCACCAATTGAATCATACTGACTGCGCTGCGTATATCATAGCTATATAATGTACAGGTTATTTAAATTAATCTAAAGTGGAGGTCGAGAGCTATAATAGCGATAACAGAGGTATTGAGACTATTGAGCTGTAATAGGGGGCTAGAGAGATAAGATAACAGAAATAAAGTGGGAGAATAATTAAGTAGCGCCCTAATCGATTTCAAGTAACTTTGTATAACTATAACAAAACTTCCGTGACACACATCCATGTTAAATATATTAAGAACGGGTCACTCACGTATTTTAAGTCGAAAAACGCTCGACATGTAGGTATGTTTCACTCCGTACCGACACCCCTCCTCCTCGTCCGTGCTCCTCATCGTGACACTCCTCGGTAGGGAGTGAATCATGTCGAGTGTTTTTCGACTTAAAATACGTGAGTGACCCGTTCTTAATATATTTAATATAACTATAAATATTCATAATTTAAGTGTATATACATGAATATGACACTACTAGACATTATTCGGAAATCACTTTAAGTGGGTTGCCGCAATCAGCGCATGCAAACAAAGTTGATTGTCTGGAAACCTCATTAGATAAACGTCATATAGGTCAATTATTGGCTTATTTACACCTTCCCGATTTTAATAACCCGACAGAGAGGCTTCGCAGTAATACGTAGTCATCATATCTGACACAGTGTGAATTTTAATTATTTTGTGGTGAGCGTTCCGACTGAACATCTAGCGACCTTCACCAAGGAGGAGTTTTGGCCGAAGAGTGTCAAGTTCCGGCGGTTCCGCGGCCGGCTCCCTGACACTGCGGGGTTGCGAACTGCATCACAGCCGTAATTGTGTGTTTAGTTTTAAGATATATTTTATAACAATATGTATGCTAGTTTAAAGGTATTTATCTAAGGGCCTATTCATTTCATTCATTCATATCTTACGTATTGCAGCATCCCTCTCACCCATTACTTAATTCAGGACCTAATGTAACATTCGTGTTAATAATACTAACGACAGATATGCAGCTTGACGCCTAGGACACGCCAAAACCCCTGGCTTCTAACTATATTAGGTACTTAGTCTACATTTTACGAAAATCTAACAGTATAATACTGATCTTTGTTGGACCTTATGCATTGGCAATAAGATTTACCTGTTATCAGATATTTAACAGTGTTGACGATGGTAGATGTATTTCTGCAATGCTATATCAATGGCAACCTGCCAGCGCAATGGAAAGTTCAAGGATTTCAACGGACGGTTTGTAAATTAAAATATGAATCGTGATAGACTAACACGTTTATAAGATTTTAATAAATTGTTATTTGTGCTGGTAATATGTAGCCCGTTATTCGATTTAACTGTTATAGAACAATAATTCTGGCGAACACGCTTTTAAATGAAGATTGTTCCCGTGAAAGTAAATTTGATCCTTCTAAAATGCGGATTTGATTCGGACTTAAACCCCGACTGACGCACCCAATGGTTCGAAAATTAAACTCACGATCTTTATAAAATTTTGCCGCCTTCATAGAGCATAACGTATAGCAAAAATAAAATACAGAACATCATAAACCTAAACTCTTCATTGTCTTTGTTTAATTTTGTCAGTACTCCGGCTCACTAGTGAATTTGGTTTGTGAGGGGTTTAGGTTGGCTTAAGTTAGTTATGGTTTATGTAGAGCACAGAACACCAAATTTTCTTAAATTAGGTGTTCTGTGATGTAGAGACTCTCGATTTTTTTCAATGGAAGGACACATACATATGCTTTTTTTGAAAGTGCATCATCTCCTTT
This sequence comes from Cydia splendana, assembly GCF_910591565.1. Classification (NCBI taxonomy): domain Eukaryota; kingdom Metazoa; phylum Arthropoda; class Insecta; order Lepidoptera; family Tortricidae; genus Cydia; species Cydia splendana. The sequence goes on along the minus strand of NC_085981.1, from coordinate 6,810,864 downwards.
TGATGTAAAATGTCAAGTTAAGTTTTCGGTTTAGGACAGAAGGCGCCAAATGATGCAATGCGCACGTTGCCTATTTCTTTTCTCCTTATGTGTACAGACTAATTATATTATACTATATTTTAGCACTTACCAGTGTCACCGACGGCTTGGCTAAGAGTATTCTCGGTGACAGGACGCAGGGCTTCCACAGCGCTGATGTAGCCAAGACGATCAGCGATGGCACACGCCGTCTGCCCGTTCTGTGTTAAAAACAGACAAGTTTTATAAATTTAAAAATGAGATAAAATCACTTATATAAACATATCTTGTCAGTAGTAAAAGGCGGCAAATTTGAAAAATCGCGGTTTAGCAACACTGTTTTCGAATAAATCCAAAATCGCGTGTCATCTGTGTTTTATCTGTGGTATGTGGATCGGGAATGTCAGCTGTCTTGTTTGTTTACATTCTGAATCGTTGCTATTTCAAGAGGAATTTCTGCTGGACTAATAGTGGACTTATAGATAGGGCACACAATTAAAATATTGAGGGAATACTCGTACTCGACGTTTTCCGCGGCTTTTCTTTTTACCTTCCTACATAAATGATTACAATACTCGAGCAAAGAGGTTAAACTTTTGACCAGAGAGGGTTAAAACGCATGATGATACACACATGATGGGACACGTTTTTTCGGGATAAACACTAATTTAGAAACCACTGATTTTAATGTTAAACCTAATTTAAATGTTTTTAGAATTATGTACCAAAATATGCAAAGCCTTTTTAACAAACAAGATATATTAGACGCATTTTTGGATGATAAAATTAACCACTTTGAAGCCCTTTGTCTTACGGAAACATGGTTATCTAAGGAAAAACAGCAATTAATACATATTAACAATTACGACATCGCGTCATCGTTCTCTCGTGTAAACTACTCGGGCGGCGGGTGTTGCATATTCCTACGTAAACAACTAGAGTACACAGAGCGTAAGGATATCGTGGATATGTCCATTGAATATATTATAGAAATGGCCTCCATAGAATTACCTTCACTTAATACATTGATTGTTGTTATTTATTGGAATGGCCGTGAATATGAGACTTTTTTAAAGCAAATGTCAGTACTCCTAGACATGTTAAGTAAAAAAGAATCGGGGAAAAAAATTATAGTGGGCGGCGACTTTAACTTAGATTTGATTCAAAATAATAAACAATCAAGACAATTCCTAGACTTCATGATGGAATACAATTTTATCCAACATATAAAGGATCCCACCCGCGTAACTAACACTACATCAACATGTTTAGATCTTATCTTTACAAATTTCACACATGATCTTATAAAAACGGAAGTATGCGACTTAGGTTTCTCAGATCATAAAAGTACCATTATCCAGTTAGCAATACCACAAAAAAGTAAAAGCGGTTTCTATATATACAAAAAAAGATTCTTTAGTGAAAAAAATATTCAAAGCTTTAAAATGATGCTACGAAACATTGATTGGTATCAATTAATTAAACCAGAAAATGATATCAATATTAATTACGAAAACTTCAATGACACCTTACAAAAAATTCTAAATAAATGTATACCCTTAAAAACAATTAAAATAAAAACTAGTTTAAAAAAAAATTGGCTCACAAAGGGAATCAAAATTTCTTGCAAAACAAAAAGATTATTAAAAATTATGGTTACCCAGTCCAACGACATAACACTTACTAAACATTATAAACAATACCAAAAACTACTTCAAAAAACCATACTTAAGGCTAAGAAACTCCAATACATTCGAAAACTTCAAAAATCTGATAACGTTATTAAAGCTATGTGGCAAATAATAAAAGAGCGCACTAACAAAAACGCAACGCAAACGCGGCATAATATTGGCCTATCGTTCCATAATAAGTTAACGTCTGATCCCAAGCAAGTGTCGAACATATTCAATTCATTTTTTGCATCGGTGGGCGCCGTTGAAGCCGGAAGTACAGCGCCGCGCGGCCGGCCTGTACTCCTACCCACCACAAACTCAATTTACTTAAGTCCGGTAGATATTCCAGAGGTAAGAAGGATCATTATGAACCTAAAAAATAAACGAAGTTTCGGAGTAGACGAGTTACCCCCAATGCTATTCCGACAATGTGCCGACGAATTAATTTTGCCTTTCTACATATTAATTAATCAGTCTTTTACAGAAGGAACTTTTCCCGATATGTTAAAAAAATCAATTATAAAACCGATATATAAAAAAGGCAACAAAACCGACCCCAGTAACTATCGCCCCGTGGCTCTTCTACCAACATCTTCTAAAATATTCGAGACTGCTATGTACAACCGCGTGTACTCTTTTTGTGAAAGGTACAATATTTTTGATGACGCTCAAAACGGCTTCAGGAAAAACCGTTCTACTACCTTGGCTGCATACAAATATATATTAGAAATTTTAAATATACTTAATGAAAAAAATACGCAATTGGCATATTACTAGATATGTCTAAGGCATATGATATGGTTCAATACGACACACTATTAAACAAACTATATGAAATAGGAATAAGGGGAATTGCACACAATTGGTTCACGTCTTATCTCAAAAACAGAGAACAGTGTGTTGCAATTGAGTTTTTGGATCACACAACGGGCGAAATAACATGTGTCAAATCTGATCAACAGTCCATCACGCATTCCATCCCTCAGGGTAGTGTAATCGGATGTTTGCTTTTTTTGATTTACATTAATGATATCCCGAAAACAATAGCCCAATATTGCGTACTTTTCGCTGACGATATCTCAATTCTAACTTCATGTAACGACAGCACAAATACAAATCAAGATATAAATTCCATATTAAACTCTGTAATAGAATGGATGGAAGACCACAACTTAAAACTAAATATTTCAAAGACGAAAATTATTCAATTTAGGCCTCATCAAAAAAAACCGCTATCATTAAATTTCGACATAAATGGCATAAAATTGGATTTCGTGGACTCGGCAACATTATTAGGTTTCGTTATAGATTCAAATATCAATTGGAAGGAACATATAGCCAAAATTAAATCAAAATTATCATCTTTCGTGTACGCATTGAGGGAAGTTAAGAGATCTACAGATTTTAACTCCGCGATTACATCTTACTACTCTTACGCATACTCATGGCTTACTTACGGCATCATACTATGGGGAAATAGTACTGACGTCGAAGATATTTTCATCCTCCAAAAAAAGTGTATACGCATACTCGCCAATATAAAAATCCCAGAGAGTTGTATTCCTTACTTTAGAAAATATGATATGTTAACACTAGTTTCCATATACATTTATGAGGTGTGTAAATTTGTCAGGAAAAACCCGCAACTATACACTTCTATCCTAGATCAGACCCGCCGTTACGAATCTAGGTTCAAAAATAATCTAGTTACAGTGTCAGGATCTACAATGAAATTACACAGCACAAGTCCACACGCCATGACAATTAAAATTTATAATAAATTGAGTGACACCTTAAAAGGAGAAAAGAACAATACAGTATTTTTTAAACAATTAAGAAAGAACTTAGTAAACAAATGTTTCTATCATATAGAGGAGTATTTCAGGGACAAAGATGTTTAGTGCGCATAAGATTTGTATTTATTGTTATTTATTATTTATTGTAATTAGGATAATTTAGTTTTTAAGTTCTAGATAATAAGTTTTCTGCTATGCCCCATCCGGGTTTAATAATATGACGTGTATATTTTGTATACTTATGTTATTTAGCATGAATAAATGAAATGAAATGAAATGATTCTAATCTCTACATAGCTGATGTATGCATGGCGGTTTTTTTGTAGATTAAACCAAAATCTCTACCTCTAAATTAAAACAGGGCCTCGAATAGGACAGACGATTTGTGTTGGCCAACTCACGCTGTCTGACCGTTTTGTATCGAACAGGAATTACTGATATGGTTGTTTTGATACATGATGGATGGCAATGATGACTGTTCAAACAAATCGTCGTGAATCTTTCATTAGAACATACGTACTCGTAATTACCCATATTCAGAGATATGACGTAATGGAAATGCTACGTAAAACGTTAATGTTTAAGGATAAAATATTAACGAGCACCTAAGAGTAAAGATTACCTAATGGGTAATAGTTAATAATTAATAAATGATACGGGAGGAAGACAACGAGAAGAGTAATATAAATAAAATACATCGTGTAATGTTTATTATTTTCTCTGATAACTATCAAAATTCGTTTTATTAATATCTTTGTGTTTGCGTGGACACATAATATCAAATTATGGCAGTAAAAAATGTTTTTTTTTTGTATAAGTACTTTAGAATGGAAGGCCTTAAAACCTTTGAACACTATACCAATCATGTGTCGCTTAACTTCAAACTCGGGTAAATCGATTCGACCCTCTCCACAAATGTCTACCCTATTACTTTTCTTAATACCCAAAACGCATAATCTGACAGATGGATTTACCCGAGTTTGAAGTTAAGCGACTCATATATCGATGATATGCGGCGCGTCAACGTGAATCTTGTCGGAATGCATTGGAATATTGTTAATAAGCCTCTGGAGGAAAAAATAAGTTGCAGTTGATTTTGGTGTGACCACAACTCGACTTTATAATCTCATTTGTTACATACTCTTTTTGTTAAGTCCCAAGACACAGGCTCAGCCTAGTTTGGGGCTTACCAGACACCTCCTGTGCATGTACTGTGTTCCCAATTATTATCATTAAATTATTCTTATTCTTATTTGAACTTACAGCGGAGAGTGCGTTCGGATCAGCGTTACTCTTGAGCAGTAGCTGAATGATGAGCGTGTGGCCTTGCTGCGACGCTTGGTGCAGGGGCGTGAACCTGGATAGGATGAAATAAGAATATAATAAGGGACACATATCAGTTCCATCACATGTGGGCACATCGTCAAGCACACAGTAATTTGGTGTCGATTATAATATTTTAAACTCTCGCGTTTTGTAGACATATTTATTTACACGAACGCGGGTCTACCGCGATATATATATTATACCTCGCTTAAATTCCGACGTTTCAGCTCAGTTGCACCAGCTGTGGCTGGTGTGTGTGTATGTGTGTTGTATCATATCGCGGTAGACCCGTTCGTGTAATTAAATATTTGGTGTCGGTTATCAAATTTATTAATTTTTAGTCTTACTGCGTGTAAGGATCAAAAATCGCCCTTATTGACAGTGTGGGAGTTGTGGGACTTTTTGATGGTTTTATTTATTTATTTATTTATACAAGGAATTCCAACAGCTATGAATGATACATTAGACTTTTTAAATAGCATTACAGAGCCAATTATAGGAACTCGCAGACAGAAACTGATTGTAAATGTCACAAACGTAAACAACGACAGTTGTAAATAAAGATGGATGGAAAGATGTACTGTCGGTGCCCTAACATAAACAGTTAGTATGGAGCCGTGGATGGTGCAAGTTAGGGCACTTCACTTACTGTACTATTGGAAACGAACAGGAGCCCACTTCTCGAACGGTATTAGTCTAATAATATTAGTGTGCTGCCGTGGTAACCCATACGATTTTTCAGTTCGTGGACATGGACAACTAATATTAGTCTAATGCCGTTCGCGAAAAGGGTCCCAGAGTTGTTATAACGCTGTGCGAAGTTTAATGGCGATGTATTGGGTTGGGGTTAGTCAGTCCTAGTCCTATGCGACTTTCGAAGGTGGCTACCAAAGAGAATATAACTACATGTCTACATGTGGCTAGAGTCTGTTCAGAAAGAGAAGATTCGTGGAATGTATGGGGCACAGACTCTAAATGTTACACCTACCCATGTTGAGCCCTCGCTGTGACATCGGCGCCCGCCTCCACTAGCGCCCTGGCGGCCGCGTGGTGGCCGTGGTGCGCGGCGGCGTGCAGCGGCGTGTAGCCGTCGCGGGTGCGCGCGCCGCACTGCCCGCCGGCGCCCAGCAGCGCCTTCAGGACGGCGGTGCGGCCTTCGGAGGCGGCCAGGTGCACTGGAGTTAGGCCTGCAAGAGAGAATAACAGGTCGAAATTTGAATCAGGGCTGATTTAGACGGCGCGCGAACTCACATGCGATTTTAGTCACAAGCGGACTGTTGGTTACGTCCAATTCAACCGACCGATAAAAAGCCGCAATGTAATGAAACTCTCATGCGAGTTCTCGCATCGTCTAAAAAGCCCCAGACACAATGGAATTTGTTAACTTTTTTTGGCATTCTAAAACATGGTTGCGTCAAGCCTGTTGCAATTAACTTGGATTTTTATCACTTAATTTCATTACCTACTTGGAATAACAGGTCTAAATTCGAAATCGTAAGATACTTTAGAATTGAGTAGCATTCTAAGTAGCTGGTTTGTTAGTGCACACCGTTGTATGGGGACCTTGCACTTTGAGACTATGCGCTGAAACTTGGCACAGTTGATTGTTAGCTGGTCTTGAGCAGATACAGACCGGTAGACATCGAGAGCCACGTCTCATTTAGTGGGGGGAGGGGGGGAAGTTCGACGCCGGCGCGCTTCACTTGGAGCAACATTTCTCTAAAACTATACCTATTAGGGCATGTGATATATCATTTTCGGATAAATTAAGGATGAGAAATCTAGTTTTGGAACAAAAACAATGCACTTTTTTAACAAAAAAAAGCATAAAGTAGAAAAGACTAAAAAACGTATTTGAGATTTTTTCATAATTACCTACCAATTTTTTTTTAAAGTCTAGCAGGAATCTGAATACAAAAAATACAGTTGTAAAGCTACACTTATTACGCTTAAGAAAATATATAGTTTATTTTACAAAACTGTTGATAAATGGGAGATAAAAAATAATATTAAGCGTGGGTCAGAGTGATCTCAATACAAAATATTATGAATGTGGGAAAGTTACTCATAATTTGTTCTACAATCGTTAATTTTTTTTAGTTTTTCGTAAATAACTCGTAACCCACAGCAAAAAATAATCTTTTACGTAAATAATCTGTTTCAGATTTTTTATAAAGTAAGTGCTACCTTTTTTCGCTACCATCAATATTAAAAAAAAATATTGAAGGGAGAAAATAAATACTTAGGTCCCCTTTTTTAGTCATTCGTAAATAACTCGTAAACGATGGCCAATAGCAAAAAGTTTTTTAGTACATGAATAATTTACATAAAATTTCCAACAAAAAAGGTCATTAAAACTTTTTCGATAGGATCAATATTAAAAACGATATTAAAGAGAGAAAATAAATTCTAAGGTCCCCTTTTTAAATATTGATCCTAGCCAAAAAGTTTGAATAACCTTTTTTGTAGGAAATTTTATGCTAATTATTTATGTATAAATATATTTTTTGCTATTGGCCATCCTTTACGAGTTATTTACGAATGACTAAAAAAGGGGACCTTAGTATTTATTTTCTCCCTTCAATCTTTTTTTTTAATATTGCTCTTGCCGGAAAAAAGTAGCACTTACTTTATAAGAAATCTGAAACAGATTATTTACGTAAAAGATTATTTTTGCTGTGGGTTACGAGTTATTTACGAAAAACTAAAAAAAAATAAACGATTGTAGAACAAATTATAAGTAACTTTCCCACATTCATAATATTTTGTATTGATATCACTCTGACCCACGCTTAATATTATTTTTTATCTCCCATTTATTCCCCCCACTAATTGAGACGTGGCTCTCGATGTCTACCGGTCTGTATCTGCTCAAGACCAGCTAAGAATCAACTGTGCCAAGTTTCAGCGCATAGTCACAAAGTGCAAGGTGTCGGTGGTCGTGCACTAACAAACCAGGTAAAGCATTCGGATTAAAAAATTTTCGCGTCAATCATGATGCATATAACTTCGTGGTTCTATCATATAATTTGATTACCTACTTGCATCGCTTTCCATATTAAGAAGAGATTCAATACAAATACTTGGCCTTGTTTTCTGCCCTAACGCATAACAGCCGTAACAGATTTAAAAACTCATTCAACTGTAATCAGTAAAAAAAACCGAAATCAAACTAGTTTTCCAAAATGAGTCGTTTCCAAGCAAAAAAGATCCAGCTTATCGCTTGCCATAAGGACGCTTTGACAGGTTATTCGTATAAAGATACAAGCAAATCTCGTCCTTATATTAAGCGACAAAGTGGGACCTTTGACTAGACTTCGACACAGATTGTTATAAGAGGTCTTGAATTGATTCGCTAATGAGTTACTTTTTTGTAATATAGTATACTTTTAAGCAAAATAATCACACTCACCATTGTTGGCCGGCACGTTGACATCAGCCCCCCTCTCGATCAGCATCTCAACGCAGTCCTCATGCCCTTCTTGGGCCGCCATGTGCAGCGGTGTGAACCCGGCCTTAGACTTCACGCCCGGGTCCGCGTCTGCGCAAACGGAATTCAACTTTATGTGAAAGCATTAAATTGTCATTTGAAAATTGCTTGTAATCTGTTCAATAATTGAAACTAGTTAGGTGCTTTAGAATTCACAAAAAATGTTCTTAACCCAATATTACCGTACTTGGGATGAAAGTTCATTCGACTTCACGATTCACTTTATGATTTTTGAAAGTGGAAGTTAATTTTCTATAGGACAATATTTTACTCAACTTATACAAACGAATTTGCACTTTATAAGTAAGTGAAAATCAAATGGAGCTACTAAACTACAAAACTTATAGAATAATGGATATGCGCATGGACAAGGACTGCCAAAAAGAAAGGCAAATGTGACTGGTTAATATGGGAGTTACTTAAATTACAACTATAATTAATTTCCAATAAAATAATGAATAGGTCATTAGAAATAGTATCGATATTATAAGCGACAATTATACTCGTAGCATTCCTAATGAGTCATCTATATCTTTAAATTGGAGTCACTGTCAAAATCCGTCCAGAGAAGTAAAACTATAAAACGTTAAATAAATATAAATAACTACAAGGGAAAATTAAGATATATTCGTAAAGCAACATACGACTTTACGGGTCACAAGTGTCATTAACGCAACTCAAACTGTGAATGATAAAACTCATTTAAACAATCTATAATAGCCATTGTGTAATCGAAAATGAGCTCTATTTCAACATCAATATGTACTACATTAATCTCAACTGGCAATAAGTGTAATTCCAAAGTAAAGTGCAATATAAAATCAACCTTAGGTACTCCAATAGTACAGATTGATTCACGAGCGCTGGCACGCATGGAACGAACGAAACTGTCATTGTTTGAGTGACACCTGTATCGATATACAGTCAGAGCCACCATTTTATTGGTTAATGTTACACACACATAGATATCTTCATTCACACATTCGTTACATTCGTGCCAGCTCTTGTGAATCGACCTGTAATACCATCGCTCACACTGTTGTAGTGTGCACCATATACGACACGCACACTCACTCACATGTAGCCTATGCATACCCTAGCATAAGTATCATATATCAGAATAAACCTATACTCCAGAGATAGTGTTTGTCTTTACGTCCCACCTCACATGGCGACCCTGCCAGGATCGTTAAAGGAGAACTGGATCGTACTGAATATAGGTTTATTCTGTCTTAGTAACAAGTACAAGCCATTATATACTAAGCTATGCACGTGTGTGAGTAAGGCGTAGTACACACACTACACTGTTAACTGTACATCGGTGGACCTTATGCCTTTTGTAATAAGGTCCACCGATGTACAATTAGGAGTGTTGCTGTTTACGTACCGTGTTCAAGCAGCGCGAACGCGATGTCAGGATGGTTGTGCCGACAGGCAATATGCAGCGCTGAATGTCCGTTCTTGGCGAGCGAGTGCGGCGAGGCACCTGCAAAGGAATCTAGCTTACACTACCGTAGCGGCTAGCTGTGCGTACGGGCTGGATTGCTTTGGCAAACTTAGGCCAAAGTCGTTAGTCAAAAGAATGTGATATTTGAAATCGAAATAATTGCGGAGCATTTGAAAATTAAGTAACGAAAAATAAAAGTCTGTCTGTAATTTCCATACAAAGTGGCTAGTTTTAATTACTTTTGAGTGAATTATAATGTTATCGGTTTTGATGAATGAAAACAAATTTGATCATTTATTTTTGGATATTTGAACTTGCAAGAATCTAAACGACAATTCTAGTAGTTTTGGATTTTAGCAGTCGTTTATATATGATTTAAATATTTGGTTAAAGTTTGTCAAAGTGAAATTCAATCTAAACGCACATGTTACATATAAGTATTACATTTACAAGTTACAAAAACTTACAAATATTCTGTCTCACAGAGATATATGTGGGTGTAGCAACACTAAGGTAATGAATGTAGTGTAGGTACATAGCATCATACATTCATAACAATGTGTATATTGTGTATGTATATGTCACCGTTAAATTGTAAAAACCGTTAGTTTATAATCTAACTAGCGAGATTGTAAACTGTCGAAATATTGTGTACCTTAACATACTGCTTACAATTTAACGCTTTATTTTTCGTTAGATTATAATCTATCGAAGTGAAACCGTCATATTGTGAACTGGCGTACGAAGGAACGCGCCTCAAGCGCTGATTGGTTGAACGTTGTGAGCCGCGCGCCGCCATATTTTAGTGTCCATAAATACATAGATCTGTTGTCGAATGCAAACAAACAGTGTTTTGATTACTTTAAATTGATTTCGTGTTTGAAATTACTAAAAACTTTAAAATTAGTTACCTACATGACATTGTTGCTGAATGGTGAAGTAAAATTCATCTGTGATTAACCAAAGAAGTGCAGTTCAAATGATAAAAAAGAAGGGAAATATTGCTGCGTTTCTGATTTTCACTTTTATATTTAGTTGTATTTCCGAGGCGTCCGACATGTCATTTTCTATGACGGCTGATCGGTGATCACGTGGTGCTTTCCATGGAAAACGAAGTGCCGGAAGCTCCGGCCCGGCCCCGGCCTGGTCTAGCGCTGCGTGGGTCATCCTTAACTTAATTGCAAGAATGTAACGTTTATGATTCTATATCGTATTGTTGTAGCGGTGGTGGCCGAGTGGATATGACATCCGACTTTCAATCCGAAGGTCGCGGGTTCAAATCCTGGCCCGTACCAATGAGTTTTTCGGAACTTATGTACGAATTAACATTTGATATTTACCACTAGCTTTTCGGTGAAGGAAAACATCGTGAGGAAATGGTAGGTGTATGTGAAGTCCCCAATCCGCATTGGGCTAGCGTGGGGACGATAGCCCAAGCCCTCTCGCGCATAAGAGGAGACCCGTGCCCACAGTGGGACGTATATCGGGTGAATTATTATTTGTATCTCCGTTTTAAAACCCCGGGTGTTTTTTCGAGCCCGGTCATTTATAAGGCGTGCGTGGGGATATAGATCCAACACGTAGAGTCCGTTTGGAGAGATTTGATGTCATATAGAACGCCTTCTGGAACCCATTCACGGGTACATCAATAGATACCCGTGAACCGGTTTCAGCAGGCATTGTAAGCTATTGTAGAGAATATGGACAGAGTACTGGGTCTATGGTTTAAGTTTGGGTGAAAAAAAGATTGCAAAGAAGTTCGGACACCTGCCATAACATTTTTTATTTATAGGGGCAGGCAGTGACTCGCCACTCAATAGATGGGCACCAGGGGGCCTACCGCGAAAACCGAAATTCGCAAATTGCGGGGATCTTTCTCTTTTACTCTCATTAAGACGTAATTAAAGTGACGGAGAAAAATGCCCGCAATTGACGAACTTTGATTTTCGCGGTTATAGCCCTGATGCGCCATCGTAAAGACGGCCAGACGCAACATCGATGTAAGCGGCTCAGGGGTGTCGAGAGGTGTGCGCAGCTTTCTACCCAGTGGTTGTTACCAGCCACTGTGCCAACTCGCGTCTTATGCATCTTTCACTTCCAACCCTGGAGCATATAGCTCTAGCGACTCCTCTCTGGACGGCCAATGAAGGCAAGCCAGAGCTGAGAGTCCTGCGGGTCCCCTTGAGGTCCACTCCGACCAACGAAGACACGCCGGAGACCCTGACCGACTCTCTTATTATTATTGTATATTTTTTTTGTTTCATGAGAAAATCAGAAACGTCACTTTCTCATGTTATGTTCTATTATTATGTTACTATGTTTTCTTAAATAATATCAGAATTATTGATTCTCTTCTTAATAACAAATACATAGGTATTATATTTGATATCAGAATATTTGAAGCGTATTTTATTAATATCACAGACACCCGTGTTTGATTCTTAACTCTATGGACACAGAACGGCCTACTGTAAGACCGACCAATCAGCGCGCGAGGTGCGTTTCCTCGTGTGTCGGTTCACAATTTTACGGTTTCTTGTCGATAGATTATAATCTACCGAAAAACAATCCGTAAAATTGTAATCACTAAGTTACGGTACACAATCTTTCGACAGTTTACAATGTCGCTAGTTAGATTATAAACTAACGCTTTTTACAATTTTACGGTGACATATATATCAAATGTTTACAATAAAAGCATTTCTGCATTTTCAAGGCGTCATTATGCCTTTTTTAGTGTTCAAAATTATTTGTGTGATATAAAATGTCAATGTAATACAAACCTTTATCCAAGAGAAGCAACGCGATATCTGGATGTCCGTAATAAGTAGCCATGTGTAGAGGTGTGATGTGGCTTTTCCCTGGCGCGTCCGGTTGCGCGCCCCTGGCGAGTAGGAGCCGGGCTACTCCGATGTCGCCATATTTGGCCGCGAGGTGCAGGGGTGTGAAACCTTTGCGGGTCTCGGCTTCGATTGGCGTGTTGTTGTCGAGTAGGATGGAGGCTACTTCTTCTTTGCCTGAAAATTACGAGTGACAGTTAATAAATACCATAAATACATACTTTTGTAATAGAAATTATATGAGTTTTTTGGTATAATACGCTTGCATTCTGTACCTTCTTTAGCTGCGATGTGTAGCGGCGTGTAATGGTCCTTGGTAGCTGCAGCAACATCGGCGCCATGTTGTAACAGCAACGCAGCGATATCGCCGTGGCCAAGACGTGCTGCTACGTGGAGAGGGGTCTGCCCTTCTCGTGCTCGGGCTTCCACCTGGAAATAATAAATATAATAGGCATGAATAAGTAGGGTAAATTACGGGTCAATTAGAAAAACTGTTAGAGTCGGACCAGAAAAAATCTGCAGCGGATTTGATAGCCCACGTAGTGCAAGTGTCATTTATACGTCATAATTTCATAGAAGTTTGACGTTTAAAATAACACTTTCACTGCGTGGGCTATGAAATCCGCTGCAGACTATTCTTGGTCTGACTCTAGTACAGTAACACTTAATTTGAACGCCACACCTATCCGCCCGCTTCCGCTCCGACTAATCCTGAGCTGTGTATACTACATATTATATAAGTATGATATTATGTATGATATTACCTATGTCAAAGTTATAAACACTGAGTTGTTAAATAGTTTATAATGGGCGCCTATAGCTCACTAAACTGTATTAATTTATTGATATTACTGTCTAGGATGCAAATGTACCTACACTAGATTAAGTCATTACCTTGTAATCAGTCTTGTAATAGATTATGTTAAATAAAGAACTTATAAAAAAAAATCCTGAGCTGATGTTATGCTGTATACATTACCTTAGCGTTGTTCCGCAGCAGCACCCGCACCAGGTCGGTCTGGTGCGCCCGGGCGGCCAGGTGCAGCGGCGTCTCCCCGCGCGCCGTGCCCGCGTCCGCCTCCGCGCCCGCGCCCACCAGCACCAGGGCGATGTTCATGCAGCCCATGAACGACGCCACGTGGAGGGGCGTCAGGCCGGATTCTGTGGTCGCTGATTTACCTGAAAACACGGAGTAAGTATAACGGGTTAGCACTGATCGACTAGCACGTTATCTTTTCGCACAGAGCACACGGTCGCTGGGGCCGAAATCGGTCAGGAGAGTGAGGAGAGCATCATCTTTTCGCGGATTAGCAAAGTAATATTTATGTTTTAACACCGGAAAGATCAAAACGGCAACTCCGCTAGCATCCTCCACATCTCGAGAGGACGCTAGCGGATAGGGCGGCTAAAAGGACCCACCGCGGGACGCGCTAAAGGTCCGTGACCACCACCATAAGTAGCGATAGAGGTCGAGTAAATTTCACGCTCCTTGCACTCATAAAACTGAAAAGCAAACGCACAAGAGAGGGAGCGCTGGCGCCAACTTGTATATGCAAATAATCACGAGACCTTTCTTTGGTATCATCCTAATATATTTTAACTTTTCGACTGGCGTTTGTCGATGAATGGTAGAGAATAGATACTGGCACCATATTTGAGCAGCAGCTCAACCACCTTGAGCCTGTTTTTCTTGCACGCGATGTGTAAAGGAGTGAAGCCGTTCAGAGCTCTAGCGTTTGCGTTCCTGTCGTCTTGGCTACGGCTCTTTACTAGAGAATAGATAAGTATACTCACTGGCACCATATTTGAGCAGCTCAACCACCTTGAGCCTGTTTTTCTTACAGGCGATGTCTAACAGTGTGAAGCCGTTCAGAGCTCTAGCCGCGTCTGTGTTCCTGTCATCTTAGGTAAGGTTTACTAGAGAATAGGCAAGTATACTCACTGGCACCATATTTGAGCAGCAGCTCAACTACCTTGAGCCTGTTCTTCTTACAGGCGATGTGTAAAGGAGTAAAGCAGTTCAGAGCTCTAGCCGCGTCTGCGTTCCTGTCATCTTGGCTACGGCACTTTACTAGAGAACAGGTCAGTATACTCACTGGCACCATATTTGAGCAGCAGCTCAACTACCTTGAGCCTGTTCTTCTTACAGGCGATGTGTAAAGGAGTGAAGCAGTTCAGAGCTCTAGCCGCGTCTGCGTTCCTGTCATCTTGGCTACGGCACTTTACTAGAGAACAGGTCAGTATACTCACTGGCACCATATTTGAGCAGCAGCTCAACGACCTTGAGCCTATTCTTCTTGCAGGCGATGTGTAAAGGAGTGAAGCCATTCAGAGCTCTAGCTGCGTCTGCGCTCCTGTCATCTTGGCTAAGGTTTACTAGAGAACAGGTAAGTATACTCACTGGCACCATGTTTGAGCAGCAGCTCTAAGACCATAAGCCTGTTCTTCTTGCAGGCGATGTGTAAAGAAGTGAAGCCGTTCAGAGCTTTAGCTTTTGTGTCTCCGTCCCTGTCATCTTGGGTACGGTTTACTAGAGAACAGGTCAGTATACTCACTGGCACCATATTTGAGCAGCAGCTCAACGACCTTGAGCCTGTTCTTCTTGCAGGCGATGTGTAAAGGAGTGAAGCCGTTCAGACCTTTAGCTGCGTCTGCGTTCCTGTCATCTTGGCAACGGTTTACTAGAGCATAAGCAAGTATACTCACTGGCACCATATTTGAGCAGCAGCTCAACGACCTTGAGCCTATTCTTCTTGCAGGCGATGTGTAAAGGAGTGAAACCGTTCAGAGCTCTAGCGTTGGCGTCTGCGTTCCTGTCGAGAAGCAGCTTGGCTACCTGCAGGCATAATTAAACTCTAATTTAGTAAACATTAGGTGTGTTTTGCTTTGGAAATAAACTGCAAGCGACTGTGAGATTAAGTTTTTTGCTTTAGAGCTGTTTCCCACTGACGTCCAGTTTTTTGCGGGTACGGTTTTTTGCAGGATCCCGTTTTAGTAGTATAGGTGCTAATACAGTAACTTTCACACGAGGATTCTGTTTGCGGGATCCTGCAGGCATACTAAAGTGTCATTCTATGGAACTTGTTAACTATGTAAACAAATGAAATTGTCAAATAATGATGAATTTACTAGTGACTTTTGTTTACATAGTTAGCAAGTTCCATAGAATGACACTTTACAGAAAACTGGATCCTGCAAAAAGCGTACCCGCAAAAAACTGGACGTCAGTGGGAAACAGCTCTTAGGGTGGTATTCCATCTGTCCAAAATCTTTGTCCAATGTCAGTGCGTCTCACTCTCTCATTAAGCAAAATGTGAGACACACATTGGACAACGAAATTAGACAGGTGGAATACCATCCTTAGGCATTAATCCATACCATAGCATTAATCTATAATTTAAATCTATTGTGGAATCTTGATACTGGCGTGCCAAAGTTCCCTAATATTGAATTTATAGAGATTGTTTCCTTGATTTCCTTCGATTCATTTTAAGGCTCATTCAGATGATACGTGAATTCACATACGAGTTATTTATATTGCGGTATTTGATCTATGGTTTGAATTAATTGTATCTCAGCAGTTTGCAATACATATGTATAAGACAACTCGCATGTCAGTTCTCGCCCCGTGTGAGACATTAGACAGGGGTTCGTTAGGTGTTACTGCTCTTTCTCTGTCTCTATTACAATTTGAGAATCATCACCTATTTTCGGTTTAATGATCCTTAATATAATTAACTTTTACCGTAAAATCAGGCAACTATAATCCTTAATTACAACTATGGTCCAGTTTTTAACGTTGATTTTTAACGAGCCTTTATGATTTGTACTCGTAACATTTATCTGAGAGCTTAGATACACTAATGCTCTTTCTATATTATATATTCAACATAATCTGTGAAATATTTAGACATACTTTATTAGAACTTGAATTTGGACCATAGTTGCAAGTTGTGGACTAAAATTACCTGATTTTACGGTACTTACTTTGACGTGTCCACAGTGCGCAGCAACGTGTAAAGCTGTTAGGTAGTCTACGGTGACGTCATCGATAGGGGCACCCTCGGTGAGGAGGACTTTCGCCGTCTCTACGTGTTCGCCTTGGACGGACATGTGGAGAGGCGTTAGCCCGTTCTGAAAATAAATTTTACATTATTGTTAAAGTAGAAATTATTTAATTTAATTGGTCTACCTTTACTTTAATTGTAAAGGGGCTGTCCATAAATTACGTCATCGATTTTTGACGATTTTGGACCCCCCCCCCTATAATCATCCAAAAATCATGCTTCAAATGACCCCATTTCCTCCTACTTCATGCTACCGTCATCCGATGTCCAGACCCCCCCCCCCCCCTAATTTGAAATGACGTAATTTATGAATAGCCCCAAAGGTGCGCTTACACTGTGAGCAGAGCGGACTCCGATTAACTTAAAAAAGAAAACTATTATACATATATTAATGATGGAAACGCTTAAACTAATACGCAGTTTACTTAAACCATTTCAGAGAGTCAAGTCAATTACGTGTCCGTTCTGCTTGAAGTTGAAAATGCAGTCATATTGTGTTCTAAATCGAAAACCTTAACTTTATAATTACAATTCATGGCAATAAATGAGGGACTCCTGTGTTACCCTCTACAGCAGGGGTCACCAATTAGTTTCTTCAGGGGTCCGATTTTTTAAAATAATGTGACCATCGCGGTCCGTTTCTACTTGAGTTTATTAAATATGTATTAAAATTGTATAGGTCGGCGGTCCGCATCCGGACCGCGGTCCGCCATTTGGTGACCCCTGCTCTACAGTTTATCCATGCTAGTCGAATCAAAGATCATCAGCTTCGCAGGCAATACGACTATAGTCTGTATCTTTAGGTATTTAAAAAAGAGTAAACAAAATCTACCCTCAAATGGCTTCATAAGCCAGTTGAGGGTAGATGAAAACATTACATGATGAAATAATGTAGGGTAAAGTCAGGTCATTCAGTGACAGATCCAGGTGGTTTTGTATTTGGTTGGTTAATCAATAAATGTTTTAACTACCCCAAAATTTACAAATTATTTGTTCACTTTTATTTAAGTACCTAATTAAAGATACAGGTTTAGCTTACCTTCGTTTTGCTCGTGATGGGGGCACCGTGTTGTAACAGCCGCGACACGACGTTGCTGTGTCCGGAGCGCGCAGCGCAGTGCAGCGGGGTGAGGCCGTCTCTCGTAACAGCGGCAATGTTTGCACCTAAAATTACATTATATATTTTTATATCTATTTAAATCGAGAGTGAATAGACTCTTTTAGGCAAGCATGTTTCATCCTAGACTGCATCGGCACTTACCATCAAGTGAGATTGTGGTCAAATGCTCACCATTTCTAATAATAATTAAAAAGATGCTGACAGTAGAAAATCAGCTTTTATCATAAGATGCAGGGGGAGATGTCTCATGGTTTGTCCGAGCGGCCCCAGTGCATACCAGCGACGAATAGATTTGGGCACACCAACGTTTTTCAAAGATGGAAGAGTCCTATGGCACAGAATAAATAATAGTACTAGGTACAGAAGGTGCACTCTCTAACAAAACGCGTCTATTACGACAGATATGACCACTAGGTGGCGCAAGCGCGAGCAGGCGTCCGGTCCATAGCGGTCCGCGGCAACTACTATGGCTAGACACCAAAATTGGTGTGGACCGCACATACTTGTAGCGACGCGACGAAACCGCGTAGTGAGCCACGCCTGCCTATGGTTGAATAAATAGATGCATCACAACACCAGTCAGTCATTCATGGAGGACACGACCCTCAGCAATGAGAAATACAACGCATGGAGGGCGAGATGTGTTATCTGTGACACCATTCAGATATTATTCTTACCATTTTCTACCAGTAAATCGACCATAGCCAGCTGTCCCCACTTGCTAGCAACATGCAGTGGTGTGATATTATGTTTCGCTGCTCTGCCCGAGTCGGCACCGGCGGCGAGTAAAGCTTTGGCCACACCGACGTTCCCGTAGTGGGCGGCTATGTGTAGCGGTGTGAATCCGGACTTGGAACAGGCGTCGGGGTTGTGTTCGTTCTGAAACAAATAGTTGTATTAATTCCATCAAATATCCTCGACAATTTGGAGTTTATATGATAATAATGACTGATTGCCGAAACGAGGCAGAAATTGCAAGGTGATTGTTAAAGATCAAGTCGTAACGCAGGTTCTAGCAGTTGTACTTTATCTAGAACATGAATATGAAAATATTGTATAAATTTTAGATTCAATAATAGATCATTACGAAATACTTCTCATACGAATGAATCCAAAAGCTCATGGTAAATTATTCTTTGTTAGTGCTTTGCCACCTCTATCCCTCGAAATGCATCCTTCATAAGATCTTATTGGGAGCATGTAGTCGGACATAGGGAACGTGAGATCATGTTCCGTTGTTTCTGTTTAATATTCAGAGCGCGTTACTTTTTCCTGACCGATTCCTCATCTATTTTCGTCGACATTCGTCGTTTGAATCAGACTACTTTCAACCTAAACAGGTACTTACTTCTAGCAATAATGTGGCAGCTTTGACGTCGTTCTTCTTAGCAGCAATATGCAGGGCAGGCAAGCGCACTTTGCCCCTCGTGTCAGATTCTAGTAACTCGGCGACCACGCGGTCGTGCCCCTGCTGCATGGCCACAGCTAAGGGGGTGAAGCCATCCTGGAAAATACAAAGCACGTCTTAAATATCCCTGTTGATTAAGAACTTCCCAAGGTGAGACAAGAGTGTAGAACAAGAACATGGTTACTTGGAGGGGTATTTTATGACTACTACTGAAACTCATCTGCGATCGCAGAAGTCTCATTTGACTCTCATTAATCTATAATAACGTACCTCCACAGACAGTGAATATGGACACATGCTTAGCAATAGGTAAATACAAAAGCCATACGGATGCTGATACACCGAAAAAAATAATTTTCTACAATACTACCAGAACGTATAGTAATTAAAAATATAGTTATACCTACTAAAATCCGGTAGTAATAACAAAAAATGTTGTATCGTGTAAAACTTGTTTTTTAAACATCACTGTTCAATTCTAGTTAAATGCAATTTAGTACTGCTTACAATTTCGTTGTATATGTAAAGATGCAAGTGTTGTAAATATTAAACGTTTGTCTCGTTTAATATATGCATCGTAACACTAACTATTGATATGTAAAAATAAAGATACGAGTGTACACGTTACAAGTTATTATGTTGTGGTTACTATAATGCATTGTAGTCTGAACGAATCAAACAGTTGTGCCAACACCACGGTGTATGCGCGGGTGGCGGGGGGCGGAGAAAGGAATTGCGCAAGTCACAGAACGGCAGCCATTACGCCAGCGTCTTACGTTCCGGCCGGTCGATGTTTTATTATCGTAGAAGTGTATAGTATAAGTGCGTGTTGTTTGCGTGTTGCTGACACAGTGAAATGTGCGGGCTCCGATTAAGGAAAAGTCCTCCCGCACCGATGTGGAGGAGGGATTCACACTGGTGGAAAGGAAACGCAAGGCGCGCAGGGCGCCTCGTAAAACTCTGTGTGGCACTGCGGAGCCGGTTAATTCTGGCCTACGAGTTGCGACACCGAGTAAGGCGCTCTACGTGTCTCGCCTGCATTACTCCGCCGGGGCCGACGAGGTGGTGGAGTACGTCCGCCGGAAGACTGGCTACACGCTGAGGGTGCACCAGCTACAGTCGCGTCACTATGTGCACTTCAGTTCATTTGTAGTGCGCGTGCCGCGGCCTCTGCAGGACACCATCGCAAGCGCGGACTTCTGGCCGAAGGGTGTGGTGTTTCGGCGGTTCCGGGGCAACCTGCCGAATCCTACGCCGAGTCAGACGACGCTACGGAGCCACGCTGTTACGTCGTCGCCCAAATCCAATGTTTAATTTGTATGTCATTTTTGTGTCTATTGTTTTCTTTGTGGAGACAAAATGTTTTTTTCTTTTGTAGTGTCACAGTGCCTTGGTTTTACTGTAATGCTGTGTTACTTATTTGATCAATAAAATAAAAAAAAATAAGTGTGCTTAAAAACTTGTCTGTATTTACTAGAAGAGCAGTGTACTGGTTATATATTGTTCACGTAACCAGAACCCACTGTGCTGAAGGGACTTCTAAACGGGCCATATGTTCACTGCAATATGTGGCCGGCAACTATTAGTGTCCCTCTCTAACATGTGAGTAAGAGGACACCAATAGTTGCCGGCCACATATTGCAGTGAACATATGGCTCGCTTAGAAGCCCCATTAGCACAGTGCGTTCTGGTAACGTGAACAATATAAAACCAGTACACCGCACAAATCGTTCAGTTACATATACTGAATACCTTGTTATAACAACAGGACAGGAACGTATATGTTACTGTATTATTTAGTAACCATTAACAGACCGGCTAGTTGGGTTTACTAAAAGTCTTATACCCACTACTATACACTTCATAGAATTAACAAATTTAATTTAACAAGAATGGTCTGGTTATGTTTACAAAGTGTCCTGTCGTCACATATACAACAAGACAATATAGTACAGCTAACCAGATTCTGGTTACCAGTACCAGGTTTTTTTTTCAGTGTAGCGATTCCGAATGTGTTTATATCCTCATTTCACTGGTCTCATTCTTAGTTTAACGTATGTTCTTGCAGCAAATTTTGCTGCACGCACATGTAGAGGTACATATAGAGGAGAAGCCTGCTTGTGTATGATCTGCTTTAGCGCTTTACCAAATATGCTCACCTCAGTGGCTAGTGTCTGACTAGCACCCGCAGCTAACAGCATCTTCACACAACCAGCATGGTTCTCCTGCGCTGCCATGTATAGTGGAGTGAAGCCAGCAGCAGACTGAGCATCTGCCTTGGCGCCTGCGCCGAGCAGCGCCCGCGCCACCGGCTCCTGGCCCGCTAGGCATGCTATGTGTAGGGCTGTGTTGCCTGGAATGTACAATGTCAAATGTAAATTACTGCCAATATCTTCTACACAATCTGTTTTTCTAATTCAGCGTTTTTTGCCTCTGAAACGTCATGTCATTTTGACGTTATAATATTTAGGTATGTTGGTTAATGACTTGATGATGTTGGAAAAAGCGGGTAGACTGTAGAACAATCCCCGAAAACTCTGGGTTCTCTAGGTCAAAGCTCTGATAGAAAGGTCAGGTTTGCTTGCGCCAATTGTTTAAACGAAAGAGTTGGGCTCGTTTAGGGTGCATTAAGTGCCAAGAAAACCCCAGACTCCTTCAGGCTGCAGCCTGAAAGGCAGGCTGCAGCCTGAAAGGCACTAATAGAATTAGATTTGGTTAGTTTTACCTTTCTTTGTAGCTGCGTCCACGATGGCACCACGTTTGAGGAGCTCCTCGACCACTGCAATGTGGCCATCTTTAGCTGCCAAGTGTAGCGCATTCAGGCCATTCTGGAACAATACAAAATTATTCATCAGTTTTTAATACAAAAATATAAACTACTACCTAGTTCTCAAGTCATCATTAGCATAAACTCTCGTTTTAAAATACTATCGGAGACAACTTAGTTCAGATGATTGTGCTAATAGAGTTAGGCCAAGAAAAGTCTACAGCGATTTTGATAGCCTACGCAGTGCAAGTGTTATTTATACTTCATAATTTCATAGAAGTTTAACGTTTAAAATAACATTTGCACTGCGTGGGCTATCAAAATCGCTGCAGACTTTTCTTGGTATAAATCTATGTATTTATGTAGGTATTTATGAAATTTTAATCCCGATGAAGTGCGACGTAGAAAATTGACGCTAGGAGGAGCTAGGTATTTTATTCCTTCAAAAATAACAATGTGGTATTAGGGGGAACATAAAAAATAACCCCTTAAATGCACCTACTTCGTGAGAAATTTAAACAAAGGTATGCAAATACTAGTTCGCCTGCACTGATAGGCAAATAGTCGCACAAACAGATGGAAATTATACGGCTTCCATTATCTGATCTCGTTAGAGAAATGGTTTAATAGCACAGAATATCGTTGACAGTAAGACGTTATGGTCAAAAACCGCATTGTTATTTTAAAAAAGTAGCGCCTATAACGTATTATTGAAAAGAACAAAAACACAATAATATTCATAAGATCTTAAGTATTTTAATCATAAAGAAGCAATACAGTCGAATCTTTAATGGTTTCGCATATAACTGGCATGAAAATTACTTGAACGTATTGGACAATAATTATTGTCACCTGTTTGTCCTTAAATTGAGTAGATTGGTGACTAATTTAATATTCTACTGTCAAATACTACGCTGTCATGATATTTTAACACGGAGACGTAGATAATATCAATAATAATAGTTAGAGGAGTCACCGAGACTTTTTTTTGTGAATCAGCAGTATCATGTTAGTTCCTAGACTTCCTAGAGGGATATCAGTACGGATATGATAGTCGTTCTTGTCTACATGACAGTGTGATAAAACGGTGTCCGTCACTTTCTATCCCGTGGAGTTAAAAAGTGACAGTTATTTTATCACATGGATAAAGCGATCCATAATACGCCTGCAGAAATAAATAGTAAACATAAGCTAGAAACGAAACTAAAGGCAAACTAAAGCAAGAATATAATAATGTCATATAATTGATGATGATGATGATGGTATCCTGTTATCCCTCATCAGGGACATAGGGCTCTCAGAAGGGTTCTCCACTGTTGTCGATCCTGCGCTGTCTCTTCGAGTTTCTTCCAGTCGAGGCCAGCGGATGCCACCTCTTTGTTGACTGTGCGCCTCCAGGTGGTATGTCATATAATTATTATGTACTTATATATGCATGAAGTCACGCATATAATCAAAACTCTCACATGACATGCGTTATTTTTTACAAGTGATTCCTCTGTTACCGTATGCTAAGCTGCCATTATGCCCATTATAATCCACATTTTTCAAGCCATTTACCGCGGGAAGAAATCGCTAGCGGAGTAATGTTTCATTAAAATGGTCTACTAATGATCATATCTCTTCGCAATAAGAATTATTTACCTACCTTTGCTCATTGGAATAGCTAACAGTTATAAATACTTCGAGACGTGAATAGATATTTTTTTGTACAATACTTACCTACTGTACTGTCTTATACCTACATAAACGTTCTACCCACTGTTTTTTGAACCACCTCAGAAACAATACAGTAGCAATAGCAAACAATTAAGCGCACCTACGATCGGCCTGATGCTAAGCGGCTACCCAAATGTATCGACACTTGCATCTCCAGTAAATAATGTATCTAAGGAAATGATGGCGTTTCGTTATCTGCAAACGATTGTCGTATTTGGAAGACTCGTCAGTACACCTTATAAAACAAAGTTCTCCGACGCGTGTGTCTGTTTGTGTGTTTGTATGTTCGCGATAAACTCAAAAACTACTAAACGGATTTTCAAGCGTCAAGTTTCACCTATCAATAGTGATTTTTGAGGAAGGTTTAGGTGTATAATTTGTTAACCCGTGCGAAGCCGAGGTGGGTCGCTAGTAAGTAAATAATATACGCAATGTAACTAATACGGACAAGTACAGCACGAGTGTAAAAGGATCCTAATGAATTCGCATCCGAGCGGAACGCATTCGAGGCCGCCCGCCATTGATATTAGATTGAATATTGCCATTATTCGTAGCCACACACAAAAACTAAATTGATATCGAGAGAGGCAAACAAAATGGTGATTTTATTAAAGTATTATCTATGGACGAGGATGGTTAAATACCTAAACAAAAACTTTCAAAATGGCTTTTGGATAAAAGTTTTTTATTAAATTTCGCAATCAGAAGTAATCTCTTGAAATCTTTTTGAACGCAAGCATCGTGAGGAATTAATAAGGTCGATGGCACTCGCTTTCGTATATACGTATAATTTCGTATATTTGTATTTTATATATACATGTATATATTTATGTATGGTTACGAACTTAAAATATGCAACAACGAATATTTAGGCAAATACATTCAAGTAACTTGGCGTCTTACACACGCGAGCCGTCATAACGTTTCGCTCGTTTGAGGTTATATCCCAAAGTTTACGGGAAAAGTGAAGCAGAAACTAGTTTTATAACTAGGCCAAGCAAATAGAACCCGGGATCTTTCTAAAGTAAGCACGTGAGTGAATGGGGCCACGGATCGCTATAATTCTCAGTCCATTCATTCTTTTCATTGCCAAGAATCTTGGGCAAAGATGGCGGGAGTCGCAAATTGCTTTCGGATCATAAGGGCGTCCGCTAGTAGGTGCGGTTGACCGGATCCCTTTGTTTGACTTTGACATAATTATTGAAATCATTGTCAGATTATCATTAGTCATAAGTCATAATTCTGAAACCGTTAACTTTTCAGGATATTCGTAAGGTTATCCTATAGATAGGTTAGGTTAGGTTAGGTTTGTTTTATGGCAATCCTGAAAAATTACGCGTTTCTGAGAAAAATCGAATTATGACTAACGAAAATGCGGACAAACAATACATTATGACTTAAAACTTTATGGGAAACAATAGAGACCCATGAGAAATGCTAATTGGCGCAGACGCGTGCGTGTTATGGCACCCGCAATGGCTCGCGCCAGCTAGCGGACGCCCTAAGGTATTTTTCTTCTCATTTGACTGGCTGGGTTATAAATAAAGAACTAACTTACTTTGACTATAAATTACAGTACGGTAAATATAGTGCTCCCCAATCCCCCTATTTCGTTATACATACATTTGGCACTTGCTTAGGGTATATTTATGGGTTTACTTTCTGAATCTCGCCGCCTGCCGTAGGTATATGACGTAACGTAACGTAGTTTTACAAGCGTGGTATGGCAACAAGCATCCTATGGATTTGTAGCTGTTGTATGTATCAGGTTTTTTTACAAACACTGTAGTTTATTTATAAATTCAAGATGCGTAGGCGTGGACTAGCTTGTAAGAAATTTCAAAAAAGCCTTCAGGAAACTCTTTTGTGTCTATAGTTTTTGGGGAAAATGGCCGACAAGGTTTAGTCTACCAGGGTTAACTGGCCCCAGAAAAATGCTCTTATCCACACGTCTATATGTCTCACTTAGGTAGGTCATTCGAAACCTATCAATAACAATTCAGCAGAACGATCCCTTGCGACGAGTTTAAAATGCTTCTAACACTTAGGCTTCCCGTAACGGATATGCCTTCCGACTCCCCTGAGGTAATGAACTTAATGAATCCTTAAGAGGCTTAAGTTTGGCTACTAGCACGGAAATGGTTATACGCTTCAGTAAATTTCGTCTACGCAATCTTGTGTGACAGGCCCAAGATATTATGTACGAAATGGAGATGATAGCCCATCTACTGGCTACATTTGTTAATTATGTACATTTGTTAGAGGAGTAAAGCTGGAAATTAGAAGAAAACAAAAGATACAGCGCGCTCCGCGAAACTTGCGCCAGAAGATATAGACGTCGGGCGGTTTTTTTTTTACCTTTTATCTCAATTCCTCTGACAATAAACTTCTATTTAAAAAAATCCCACCTAAGTAACCTGTTTAATGTAACAGAAATTGCTTCAAGAAATTTTGCTGTGAAGCTGACTGTACCGCGTAATATCACAAGTAACCCAATTTCAAATACACCGTTAGGAGTTCTTAATGCGACTCACAGATTGCACTTGCCGCGATAAATGCAGCGTTACTAACATAAAGTACCACGGTGATTCCAGCGAAAGCAAAATAAACCTTAATTCCATGACATAAGAGTTAATAAATGACTCATGTGGTGCCATACCGACGGTTAGACTAATTCGAGTAACTGACACGTATTTATTTCTTTAACTGCGTGGAAAACAAGTTCAATGTCCTGCGGTTTAATAATACTGGAGATAATTTCACACCATAATAATGATGTCGGAGTAGTAGCGAGAATTGCTGCTTTACACGAATCCACTAAAGTGACTAAAGCTTAACAAAAACTGTGTTTTTGTTTACAGTTTACACGCCTTATGGCTCCTCTACAGTGCCGGCGATGATAGACGATGACTGGCGGGCACGATAGTGTAGAGGGCATACTCGGCAGTCCCCGCCAGTCATCGTCTATCATGGCCTGCGACCCGTGAGCTGTCGGTTTTTAGGGCACGCATCTAAGGGAATCAAGGAAATCGCCGGGTCATCATGTCAAATCATGTGGAGGCTTGCACGATGATCTTGCCGATGATACTATCAACGATCATCGCCAGAGGAGGTATTACAGCTTAAGGAAGGAAAGATTCGCACACTTTTGGTAAGCTTCGGTAGCTCTGTTGCCCGGTGTTCCGAAAGATCCCAAGTCTTGTCCTTTTATCCTGCTCCAAAGAGAACCAATTGTCGAGCCTCGATCAGATTAGACCTATAATACTTAATGTCTAAAAATTCTATTATACACAAACGAGAAGAGAAGAAGACAAACAAGATATTAAAATAAATGTTAGGTTATATTTTAGGTTTGTTTTCGTACGTAATCTACATTTGAACCGTTTGAAAGATCATCATCGCTACCTACATTGTGTACTTATTGCCATAGTTAAGTGGAAATCTCCGAATGATCGAAGGAATCAAAGTGCGAAGTCACTATAAATGAAATTCGCAGTCTTGCGAAACGGTTCTCGTAACGATGACCTGCAGAATGCCGAAGTATTTGTATTGTTTTTGGATTACGCCGTGTCCCTGCTTAAGCAGTGTTATGCGAATAAATAAAATACAGCTTCTATTTATTTACAACTGTACTAATATCCCATATTTCGTATTGGTCCCAGATACCGCTGGAGTGACGAAGCCCAAAAAGACCTGTCCGCCGTCGGAATACCCAACTGGCGTGGCGCACAATAGGGCAGAATGGCGCTCGCTTGTGTCAGAGGCCAAGATCCTCTTTGAGTTACTGAGCCAGTGATGTATGTATGTATGTATGTAGTATTGGACGACGGCGACCTTTGCAATCTCCTCAAAGGGCCTAGCGAAGATGACGATCGTTTATAGAAAACGCCAAACGAAAGCAACGAAACTTAAATCATCATCTTCCTAGCGTTGTCCCGACATTTTGCCACGGCTCATAGAGCCTGGGGTCCGCTTGGCAACTAATCCCAAGAATTGGCGTAGGCACTAGTTTTTACGAAAGCGACTGCCATCTGAGCTTCCGACCCAAAGGGTAGACTTGGCCTTATTGGGATTAGTCCGGTTTGCTCACGATGTTTTCCTTCACCGAAAAGCCGTTGGTAAATATCAAATGACATTTCGTACATAAGTTCCGAAAAACTTATTGATACGAGCCGGGGTTCGAACCCGCCACTTTCTTTAACCAAATTCAGCATGTCTTCCAGAATACCTACACTTTCAGAAAAATATTCAAATGGGGACAGATTTTACGCTAAGCGTTACACTTACTACGAAACATACAAGGACATTTTTTGCGTTTCCATGAAACAGCCGAGTAGAATAGCATCGATAACAGTAACGTGTTTCTTCCCTTGTGAATTACGAACCATAATATACGTAAGACATTTTTCTTGCCTTCTTTTCAGAAAATACGTATTGCTATAGATAAAATCGCTGTATTTTTCGCAAATAGTCGTAAAAATTTTACGATTTAGCAACGCCAAAGTGAATTTTGTTCTTTTTACTTAGATGGCTAAACTTAAGGTTTACACGTTCAAATGTCTCGATGTAATGAATGGGATACTCGTAATGACCCGTTTTCTTTCTACAGCGTTCTATTATTCTTCCAGCTACAATTATTCCAGGATTTATCAGTATTTCTAACCAACGTTTTTGCAAATTTTGCGTTTGCATACAAAACTATAGGTAAGTATCGTGTGAAAACCTCGCATGGCCACGTACGCCTAACTGATCTTAAATATACTTTATTCGTTTGCCATAAGGTTTACAAATGGTTAACTTTATCAAAGATATAATAGTAACACCGATTGTATTTTCACAGTGCTGATCGCTGACGGGATGCACCGGTGGAAGCGGCTTATCAGATGATGTCAGCGCCATCATACCACAATAATACTGCCAGATAAATCAGACTATATGCGTGGGATGTTACAAAATGGGGTTGGGTGAATAATAATGCCTGAAATGAGATCTGCCAAATATTAGTCATTGCCTATCTCTTAAAATTGTTAGTACTTACAATTAGATACATTTTTGATCTTGTCCAAGTTAAAAACCGAAACAAGCCATGTTTTACTCTTAAATCTCCAAATAGGAAGCATTATATAGAAAGACCCAGTGGCCTAAATAACGCGGCACAAAAGCAATAATAGGACAATGTCATGTTAACATGGCTACGGTATTCCCACGCATTGTACCTACTGTAACTTCAGACCGCCGGAGCTTAATATAAATAAAATAAATGAACCTAAAATAGGTACGCAAAGTTTTTATATTACATCAGTTATTCTGCCGCTTAAAGACGTGGCGTTAAAAATATTTCGGGTTAGTCGGGGATCATGGCTGGACGTCGTGATAGCGGACATGGAAGAGAACAATCTTACACCTGAGGATGCCGAAAACCGGGCAAAGTGGAGAAGATTAAGTAGGAAAGCGGACACTGGCGCTAGGCCGAAGAAGAAGAGAAGAAGAGTCGGGGATCATTTCACTTAGTCTTTCTCTAGGGCCCACAAATCTGTTGATGCGTCACAACTAGTTATGCGTCATTTAGGCTTCCTCGCTGGATAACCTCCAGTCAGTAATGATGTCTAACATGACAACCTACCATCAATACTGATCAGATCAGTTTCTAGCGTCGGAGATTTTAAATACCCTTAAACCTTCGCTGTCGCCGAGATTTCCTCAACTAGCAATGGATTTAATAGATAAAAGGATAACCAGACTTCAAACCTGTGATCATATATGTGAAAGTCAAGTGTTCTGGTATTAGACATCGATAGAAGCGTTTAAGTTTAACGTAATTTCCCAGTTCCGTTCTTAATTCTACCCTTTCTACTAACTAGTTTACCTATTTATAAACATGTCGACGCTATCAAACAAGTCACAATCATAAAATTTTATATTTTCCGAAGTATTTTCCAATGCTCTTTGTCGTTTGAGTTCTACCTCAAAGCAACTCAAATATTAAAGCCAAAATCAAACACTTTGCTTTCCTTTACTTTCAAAGTGCACTCTCAGCTGCATATATTCCAATGATTTATATACCAGTGGGACACTGAAGTCTCCAACCGTGAGAAGAGTATGTTGTGTCTCGAGGGACTATTAACGTGCTTTAAAGTTACGGAAACTGCGATGGTATACACGGTGGATAAAAAATAACTGCTTTCCCGTTGCCAGGGGGCTATTCATAAATTACGTCATTTCAAATTAGGGGGGGGGGTCTGGACATCGGATGACGGTAGCATGAAGTAGGAGGAAAAGGGGTCATTTGAAGCATGATTTTTGGATGATTATAGGGTGGGGGGGGGGGGGGGGCGGGGGGGGGGGGGTCAATGGTTGTCTGTAAAGTCGGTTTATACGAACGATAATTTTGCGTGATAACGTCATTTAAGAAACCATTACCCTTACATTACGTTACTTTACCATGGAGATTTGTCCACAACGTTACCATGGAGATCCGTCCACAACGTGACACTTTTTCGTGCATGCTACCGGTGTTCATCGATTTATAAGACGTTATCACGTCAAAAATGTACCCTCCCATAGAAAATGGACAAGCCAAAATGTATGAACACATAGCACATAACAACATCCGCATAGGAGCGATTAAGATATTTTAGTTCAGTCACCAATCATCGTAGAACGCGGCCGCATCGCATCTACACTTCGTTCAGGTTAGGATATTTATTATTCCGGCCTTCTCATATAAAATGGGCGGATAAATTCCTGTCTCTCTCATACACGCCTGTTCTTATACAAGTAAGAAAGAAATAGATATTTAATAAAGGCGAATTCATGCCCACGGGACGATTTTACGAGATTTTAGTCATCAAGTACACCTGGAGCTGTCTTCAGGTAACGTGACCTGAAAATCTGCGTAATCCACAGCGTTACGGCCAAGTTAAATTAAATTAAAGGCAAGTGAAATTAGGCAGTAGTGAAGAAACATACGATTAAAAATATATATAGCGTACCACGGGCTGCCCCGTTCAAACGTATTTTATTTAATCTATTAGAACTTTATTTCGGCGTTAATCCGATAATTATTTGTCTGGGCATATTGTGACCATTAATCAAAGATAAAGACACTGCAATACTCCAAAAAATACGTACGGGACAACGGTGGACAACTTCATGGAATGCTCAATGCTCCGATATACCGCGAAATATAGGCTGCTTCATTCTACTGATTTTATACGGGAGAGGAGAACCTATATTTATTCGCAATTCTAAGGTAATTCTTATAGTTGTGGTGACCTAGATATTATTATATTTACAATGTGTAACAGTAAGTGCTACAAACCCATTAACCATAATGTACGTACTCATATGCAACTGCGCATAACGATTCGTTAACGTATCAAGGTCGACACACAGGGGAGGCGGTAATAGGTGACTAGGTACCGCGGTCACCAAGGGACCATTGTTGTTTGTTTAAACATTACTAGGTACATATTAATATAATTACTTAATTAGAAATCTGATGTATCAAAAATTCTTACTTAAATACAGCAAAATTGCGGCTTTGTCACTTCAAAGTAGATGCAGAGTTAGCTTAGACGGCCTCTAGTGGCCTCTACCGCATTGACGTTGAAGAGTCGACAACTTTGACCCATATCGTACACACGGCCGGCGGCACTCAATAGAGCGAAGATGATACCCCGCTGTGCACTACAAAAAGATCCCACGATTGCCAAGGTGAGCAAAGATACCCTTAGCAGTGGCTAGAGCCACTCTATCTTTGCCACCTGTTTTTGACCCTGGGTCATCATTGTGTACTATGAGAGGGTTGCGTGGGCCGGAAAAAAGTTTCAAAACACTTTAACCACAAGGATTCACAAGGTAATACAATCAAATGGCGTTATTCATAAACGCATTACAAGCCTGAATTAACTATGAATCTTTTGTCTTTATCTGTTTTTTTTTGGAATGGATTATTATTGAGCCGGGCAGCTGGTGCCCTTTGCTCTTTGACGGATTTTAGTGTCGAATGCGCAAGAGGGACACTTACGAGCTTTACAATCTAACTTAAAACTATCTGTTCAATCTTAATTAATGTCGATGTCCCCTTTGAGTCCCTAACTAAGCCTTAAGGGCTCAGGGCAAAGAATTCAAAGGGGTCATCGAGAGGAATTTGTACAACATTTTGAGCCATGTGAGACTCCATTATTAGCTGGAACTGGTAAATTGAAGCAATTGTAATTGGAGGGTGCCCGGTCATCGCAAGGCGACAGACTGAGGCCTCCATGTTTTGAAGGTTTGGGGTATCGTATCGAGTGGCGTGCAGTGGAGTGCACGCCTGTAATAAATCAGGGTGCCCCCTCCATGCGTGAGGCGAGTCTTTATCTGTCATTCTGACTTATGCATTTGTAAGAAAGGGATCAAACATAATTTATAGCTACGGAGTTAAATACTAACTAATTCGGGTTCGTAAAGTTTTAGATTTTAGTAATAAGGGGGGAAGAGTTTGATCCCTGAGCCACAGTGGCAACAACTGGCAATCAATTAAATATGAAAGCCGCTATATTTATAGTTATCTAACTAGCTGGGGGCTGTGCATAAAATACGAGTAGCACAAAGAGCCATGGAGCGCACCATGCTCGGCATTAAACTGCAAGACCGAGTGAGGAATGTCGAAATCCGACGCCGCACCAAGGTACGAGACGTGGGTGACGTCATCTCCAAGCTTAAATGGAGTTGGGCGGGACATGTTGCTAGGCAGAGTGATGGCAGGTGGACCAAAATGTTGACGGATTGGTGGCCGCTTTCGGATGAAAGAAGCGCCTGGCGTCCGCTAGCTCGTTGGGTGGATGACATTCGGAAAATCGCGGGGCACTTTTGGATAAGACTAGCCCAGGACCGGGATAAGTGGCGTACACGAAGAGAGGCCTATGCTCAGCAGTGGGCGACTGAAGGCTAGAATGATGAACTAGCATATTATTGTCACTATGGCACAGAACTTCTTGACCATGCATAAGCCTGTTCGTCTCTTGTTTAAGCCAGTAAATAGATATTGTGTCGATGTCACTGCCATGATATATTTCGCTCCTTGGCGGCTATCAGTTGCAATGTGAGTAAACTCGCGAAGTGTGAAATTTATGGTTCACGTCGCCCCGAATCTGTCCGTACCCTTTTTAGGGGCAATATGTCAGAACACATTTCATTGCCGGGTTATAACGGTGCCGTAGTGTTGCTGTCATAACGCTCTATTTACTTGTACGGGCGATTGTTCACACAACACGAGCCTTATTGAGCGTTTTGAGATCAACTGCGACTACTGTGAGCCTGCAAGAGTTTGATCGTTTTACAAATAAACAATTGCCCCCATACCTACAGAAATAAACGAAGATTTTATACAAAACTCTACACACTCTACAGTCATAGATTTTCAAATTTACTTTATACAATTTTTAACTTTCATAAATTTCAAGTGAATCCGTGATTTTATTTGTGATCGGAACGGTAGTTTTTGTTCGCCGTCTGGTCGGCATCGGCACGTCGGATATTGAATTTGTCCGGGAAAGCACGACGGAATACGCCCCGTCGGGAGGAAATTCCCGATGACAAGAATTGCATTACCTTCGATTTTATTCGTATTTATATTTATCATAGAGTGCACAGCACTGGTGGCCTAGCGCTAAGAGCGTGCGACTTGCAATCCGGAGGTCGCGGGTTCAAACCCGGGCTCGTACCAATGAGTTTTTCGAAACTTATGTACAAAGTATCATTACATATTTACCAGTCGCTTTTCGGTGAAGGAAAACATCGTCAGGAAACCGGAATAATCCCAATAAGGCCTAGTTTCCTCTCTGGGTTGGAAGCTGAGATGACAGTCGCTTTCGTAAAAACTAGTATCGACGCCAATTCCTGAGATTAGTGGCCAAGCGGACCCCAGGCTCCCATAAGCTGTAGCAGAATGCTGGGACAACGCGAGGAAGATGATGATGATGATTTATCATAGAGTCCGACCAACTAGTTAGTTGTCAAAGTGAGGGAATATATGTCATCATTAATGTCAAAATATGAAACATATGACGTTTATAATGAAACTCCCACAGTTTGTTCTATTCATATCGGACGTCGGTGCAGAGTTAGCTTAGACAGAGTCTATTCGAGCATGTCAACCACGGTAAAGCTATTTCGGCAAAAAGTTTGCACCTAGATGCCACTTTATGAGTATGACCCAGACCAACATATAATTTACTAGCGTACATAATGCTGAAAACAAGCAATTCCCTTTAGTTTTCATCCACTGAACAACAAACAAACAGGTAAACAAGACTTCAATTTCAATTAACCTTAAATCATTTACTATATGCTCCCCAGACAACTACGCAACTAGAAACTAGTCTAATCAATTGTCAACTTTATTTCAACGATCACAAGATACAGAATTGTTCAGTAAGTGGGAAAAGTGAAGTGAGGTGATCATTTATGTATTTTATTGCAACGGAATACGGTTTAAAATTGGTATTTTCATGCCTTGCGTATTTTGTATACATAAAATGGTGCATACCGTGCATACAATATTTATGTCACGTAAGTCTTTTTTGCCGCGAGAATATCAAGATTTGTTTCAGGATTGTTTTTGATATCATGTCTTGATGTCTTATTAATCTGTTGAATGTAGGTACCTAAAAATTGTTTTTTATTTTTACTGTAAGAAGACTTGTGTAAGCTAAGCTATAAGGAAAAAATGAGTTTTTTTTTGTTTAACTTACCGAATTGCTAGTGTTGATGTCTTTGACCGCCCCTGACTCGAGGAGATCAACGACGG
Source organism: Cydia splendana (assembly GCF_910591565.1). Taxonomy (NCBI): domain Eukaryota; kingdom Metazoa; phylum Arthropoda; class Insecta; order Lepidoptera; family Tortricidae; genus Cydia; species Cydia splendana. The sequence goes on along the minus strand of NC_085981.1, from coordinate 6,776,398 downwards.
TTTCGAGTTGTCCGGCGCGCGCCGCTCGCAGGAACGCTGTGTTCGGGTCTATCTGTGGACAAGCCAATTCACAATTAATATTTTGTATAATCATTGCTGTATATTCACATTATAATACGTATTTATAATCAAGTGTATCAGGATATCAGGAAATTACAGTAAACCCGCTTAAAACTTAATGCAGCTAACAAGCCTAATGCTGAGTGGAAAGGTGAACGAGACTCCTGACAAACGTATCAAAGTCTTCTAGTAGAAGAGCCGGCCGCAAAATTTCTAACCGACTTGATACCACGATGAAATGCACAATGGTTTCCCAGAAAAGTTATGCTAAGTCCGAATTCGATAGTCTGCCACGGCGGAACTTGCCGAAAGTACGAAAAAGAAGGCCACTTCCGGTGCGAAAAAAGGGGCTGATTTAACCCATCTGATACCGAGATAGTAGTTATGGCAGCAGTTAGAAATTTACATGTAGACACAGAAAAGCGAAGTCTGCCACTATTTTTTTTGCCGGAAGTGCTTGGCAGACGCTCTCAAAGGTGACCATCGGGACCCCTAAATTAACCCATCTGATACCACCATGAAACCAATGCCAGTCGGTAGGTATGAACTCTCATGTCAGGAATATATAAGTCTGCCAAGGCTTTTCCTGCCGAAACACCATGGCAGACGAGATTATGTAAGCACGGTCGCCATCGGTTACCCTACACTAACCCATCTGATACCACCATGAAACCAATTCCATTCGGTAGGTATGAACCCCCATTTTAGGAATATATAAGTCTGCCAAGGTTTTTCCTGCCGAAACACCTTGGCAGACGAGATTATAAGCAAGATGACCATCGGTTACCGTACACTAACCCATCTGATACCGCCATGAAACCAATTCCAGTCGGTAGGTATGAACCCTCATTTCATGAATATATAAGTCTGCCAAGGCCTTTCCTGCCGAAACTCCTTGACAGACGAGATTATGTAAGCAACATCCGCATCCGTGGGACCGGTATACGTGATTACTGTAGGCTTATTTATTACTTTATGCTTTTACATATTTGTATATTATTATGTTATTAATGAAATATATTTATAATTTATTAAACCTATACCTAATACATTGGGAATTCATTACCTGCTTACGGCAGTAGTAGGGAGTAGTGGGTGAGTTCTGGCTCACTTAGCCAGGCCAACAGTCCCTCCCCCTTTTTTTCCCTTGTTGAGGCCCTGCAACCTTACCTTGAACCCAACCTAATGTCATTGTAGCTCGAATCTAACCTAATCTATTTTTATTGCTTTTAGAAAATATTCTAATAACAATTATCTACTTTTGCAAAGTTAAATGTTGAATTCTTTATTTCGCAAAATGGAATTTTAATGTGACTATAATGTATGTGCAATCTACTTAGAAACTGGGTTTAGAAATATAAAAACACACATTTTATATAGGATAATAAGTTTATTCAAGTAATATTCTGAACATATGAGATATAGTAACATCATTACTTATTCTGTGTACAGTGGAGAAAACATGCAAGTTGACATTTTTCGTTTTAAAATAAAGATAAACTAAACAGTATTTGCCACAAACCGATGTTAAAAAACTTTGCAGTTGTTGGTTGGCATAATACCATCTCTTACAATTTCTCTTCATTAACATTTTATGATACCTTCCTGTTTTTATTTACTTAATTAAATTTTTTACTTTTTATGTGATCGGTACTTCATTTATTTTAGATTTTGGGCTAATATTAGTTTGTTAACCGACTTCCAAATCTCAAAGAAGGAGGTTATCAATTCGGTTGTATGTTTTTTTTATTTTTTATTTTTTTTATGTTTGTTACTCTATATCTCCGTCATTCCTGGACCGATTTTGAAAATTAGTTTTTTGATTGTATGTATATGCATACAGATTGGTTCCGTTTTTGTCAAAACCCAGTTCTGATGATGGGATCCATGAGGAATCGAGGGAACTCCTCAAATTTTAAACGCATACATATAGTGATTTTTGGGTTTTTATCATCAAATTAAGCATACACATTCAAAAAAGTGACATTTGATGAAGTGCAACTGCTGATGATGATCAGAACGGAACTCTTCAACGACGCATAGTTCACGTTTGGCGATTTGTCGTCTTCGTTATGTTTGTTAAGCAAGTCAAGTTTTTAAGCCACATTTTTGTCAAGCTCGAGTTCTGATGATGGGATCCATGAGGAATCGAGGGAACTCCTCAAATCTTAAAGGCATGCGTATAGACATTTTTGTATTTTCATCAGAAAATCAAGGATTTTCATTAAAAACTGGCGCATTTGATGAAGTGGAACTGCTGATGATGACCAGAACAGAACTCTTCAACCACGCATAGTTCACGTTTGGCGATTTTTCCTCTTCGTTATGTTTGTTAAGCAAGTCAAGTTTTAAAGCCACATTTTTGTCAAGCTCGAGTTCTAATGATGGGATCCATAAGGAATCGAGGGAACTCCTCAAATATTAAAGGCATAAGTATAGATTTGTTTTCAGCGTTTTAATAACAACACCGAATCTTACATCAAGCGCTCTCCTAAATTCTTTTGGAAATATGTCAAATCTAAACGGGGAGGCTCTAATTACCCTAATTGTTTCAATTTAGGTAGTAATCACTACAACAGTGGCATGGATATCTGTAATGCGTTTAATACATTTTTTGAGAGTGTTTTTGATACCTTGAAACGTGCTATTTTTAAAGGTAAATATAATTGCAAAGCTCCGGCTTGTTCAATAAAGCATAGCACGTTAGCACAGAAAATAAAATTAACTTAATTAGTAAAAATGTGGTGTCAAAAATTGCTTGCTGGAGGAACCTTATTTTGGGAGATAAAAAGCGAACAAATTTATATTTAAGGAACTTTATTTATTACTAAAATCTTGCCTATGCAATGTTAGTGGCTTAATCTAAACTTATGACCTCTGTGTGAACCTCTAACTTGATTTGACGACACCTAATGGTAGAACTTAGCTCAGTGGACGGCGGGGCCGCTTAATAGGTCCAGAATAAAGCTTCACACAGAATTCTACTTATTTAAGAACTAAATTATCGTAACTCTAAATTCGATGTACCAGGATTTTCAAATGTCTTTATGCTACTTTAATGGTTGCTCATAGTTTTAAATTTACTCTACACTTTACAGCTGGTGCTGATGCCCTACAAAATTAAAACATGGAAAGGACCGACCTCAGAATGAAAACCTTCCTCAGACACTGCGGGGTGTCAGGCTGGTTTCCCCGAGAAGGCTAGCAGCTGAGCGGAGATGTAGAGCTCAGGGGCCGCGCACGTGGTACCAAGACGACGTGGCAGAGGCAGATGGGATGCTTAATTCCTCGATCCAGGAGGTCTCCCAAACAATATTCATAAATTGACTTCCAAGCTTTTGAAATGATGAAATAAATTTAATTTAAATTTAATTTAAATTCACTTTAAATTCCCGGCTCCTGTAAACCGAGAAAAGGTTATATTAGCCGATGCCCTTTATGGCCGCTAGAGAAGAAACGAAACAATTGTAAATTTAGCTCACCGCACTGAAAGCTGCTAAGACTTCTGGCGGAGCGCTCCCTTCCCTCGAGCAGGAGTCACTCTGCAAAGAACCAAAACCTGGTTAAGAACAAACCCACAACGTTTCGCGCCATTGTGGAGTTGATCACCACGAAATTTAATTTGTACTCACTCAGTGGAGCTTCCGAAGGACTCAAGCCGTTTCCATCTTTCAGACCACCATGTCGAAAGTGTGGTCTTCCCATAAATTGTGCTCTTGCGAGCGAGTGTCCCCAGAGGGGTTCCCAAATCAAATGTGCCAATCATTCTCGAATGAACTCCTCCAATATGGAGGTCCCTGAGGGCCTAACAAAAGTAGGGTGGCAGTCCCTTGAAGACACAAATCCTTCGAAAATTCTATCTGAATTGTTTAGACAATTTCACTCCTGAGCCTAAGAAATATATTTTTATCATTAAATCTAATATTGTTTCATTCCAGAGCCACTTTGTAAGTCTGTAATTTCTATGTTTTGTTTTATATCAAAATTATTTTTTACCTGAAAAAACATACCTAAATCATACAAAGTTTTCCTGGAGTGACAATATAAATATCTCAAGTTTTATTTATTTTTACTCGTATGACAACCCCGACAACAGATAAGCATCTAGAGGTGCATCTGAATGCAACAGATTATGCAAAGAAGTGCAATTAATACAGTTCGTTTCGGACACTGTTAAAAACGTTGAAATAAGAAAAAGTATTTTTCTTTTAATTATGAATCATCTCAATAATACTGAATATAAATTTAGAAAAATGTACTACGTTACAATACCCCCCTCCCCGATTTTAAGGTTCAACGTAGGTGAACCGCTCGCTGTCCTCAGCGACTTGGATCCTAGAAATAAGTTTATTGGACCAAACCAACCACAAACCAAAGGCAAGAAAACTAACCTACTACACAAGCTATTCAAATTGAACAAAAACCTAACGCGGCTTCGAGATTCTGACTCTCAGGAGTCTAAGGACTCTATGATACATATATCATCAAAAAAAATTTAAACTACCGTTTCCACAAACATGGATTAACCGAATCTAAAAACAACCGACCAAAAAGGAAAATCTCGAACCCACGTTAACCTACGGAAGGTGAAAAAAACTATGCGGCCTCTGCGCAACACATAAAAAAAACCTCCGTTTTATCTTACGAACCAGAGAACAAACCGTTGGCCTTCTCAGTACAACGCGGTAAAAGCTTGTTGTGCTGAGAAAGCCAAATCCAACCGCCAGGACCGATATTCAGCATTCATCAATATAAACTCTTCTTGACCGGGCAAAATGATGAAGTCTAGGCAATAACCATCACCCGACTCCAACAACCATAAATCCAAACCGGAAAACAATCCAACCAAATCTAAGTTTCAAACCATCAAAGTTGCTAACTTAAGTTTCAATCTCTACCTATAAAAGTTTGTCCCCAACTGACTTGTCGGAGGAAACGAAACGTCCAAAATCATGTTGCACAACACCCCCAAAAATATGGTATACCTAAACAAAACCGAGGTACGGCAACATGCGAAATAGTACTACTAAAAAAAATCATTAGGACTTACGCCTAACGACACGTGATTTAAAAAAAAAATACACTAAGTTAAAAACAAAAACAAACAAAGTACTATTTCGATGTTTGTCGGGTATGGTAAGTACCGGACAAAGCGCAACAATGCGTTACCATTTGGTCATATTAAAGATAGCTCCGATGTTGGGGTTGAGAGGTACTTAGCAGGTGAGTGGTTTGTCGTCCTTGGCGGCACGACGACTGGTACAAGACGAGGGATCGTGCGTCCAAGGATAACTCCCCTACGCTCTAAAACCATACTAATTCCTATATCCCAATATCGCTCTGAGACTGAGCACAGCTTCGATCGCACCGCACATACATCACGCACTAACAGACTCAAACATTCATCGCCCATGCAGAAATAATAACGAAACAGTTTTTCCTGTTCGCCACATTCCGAACCAAAATTCGTGAATTAAATATTTACCGAATATTTAACACTACTAACGATCTCAACTGTTTTTATGTTATGTTATGAGAGGTAGGTGATAGTGGTTGTCAACTCTGGCGGCAAGACGACAAGCCAAAATGACTCGGGGTCTTGCGTCCAGAGATAACTTCCACCTCGAAACCTAACTTCCATTTCCTACTTAAAATCTTTAATATGCCACGACCCAATTGGGTGACCATCCAGCCTTTCAAGCTCATAAACCAAAGGAGATAAAACCTTTTTAACCCTGCACGGTTCATACTTAGGTGCGAGTTTTGACATAACAAACTTAGAGGCGTCACTTTGCGTGTAAGTACGCTTGTGAACAATATCCCCTACTGAAAACTTCGCCTCTCGGCGTCTCAAATTATAATATTTGGCATTTGTTGCATGTGCTTGCAGCATACGTAACCTAACCTGCTCAAAAATCTCTCTCATACAACCAAACTCGCCTGCATACTCCTCTCTAGGCATACCCACAGCATACTGCTTATCAGTATCTTTATAAAACGAGCCGTTAATGACGGGTTCCCTAGCGTGCACTAAAAAGAAAGGAGAATACCCGGTGGTCTCACTTACTGCACTGTTTATCGCAAACCTGATTTGGTGCAGCTTTTCGTCCCATGTACGGTGATTGTCCTTTACGTAAGACGCTACGGCGGTCATTAGTGTCATTACTACTTTATTATAACGCTCGACTAAATTTACCTGCGGAGTATAGCGCGGGCCATAAAAAATGTTAGGTACGTTGTAGCGTTTCAATAACTGCTTAAACTCTGATCCCGTGAATTGCGTTCCATTGTCTGCAATCACGGTCTCAGGAACGCCATGTTCCAAAATGACATGGTTTTCAAAATGCTTCGCCACCAAAGCGCTAGTAGCGCGGCGAAGTGGAAATAGCAGTGTGTGTTTCGAAAAGCAACATGTAACAACAAATAAAAATGTATAACCTGCGCGAGAGCGCGGCAGTGGACCGACAAGATCTATGCTAACTACCAACCATGGTCGTCGACATACCTTTGGCTGTCCCATGAGGCCTGCAGTCGGTTTTTGCGAATGCTTGTACGCTGCACAGACATCGCACGCTTTTACGAACTCGACTACATCCTTGTACATACCAGGCCAAAAGTAGGTCAACGCCAACCGGCGATGAGTTTTAAAAACACCTAAATGAGCAGCGGTTGCTTCGCAATGATTTTGCTGCAAAACTCTCTTACGATCACACTTCTTCACCACTTCCTTCCAATCGAACTCTCGCAACAGATTGTACTTTGACTTAGAAAGTCTAAAAAGTTTCCCGTCCTTTAAACAAAAATTTGGAAAATTCGCGGGAAAAGATCTACAACCATTGAAGATCTTATCATACCACTCATCTGGCTCAGCGTTATCATTCGTCACGTTTATTGCGTCTACTTGCATAAGTCTTGATAGTGCGTCAGGCACAACGTTAAGCGATCCCTTTCTGTGCTCAATCTCAAAGTCGAATTGAGACAGTCTGCAACCCCAACGAGCTAACCTCCCTGACGGGTTTTCAAGATTCATGAACCATTTGAGTGACGCGTGATCCGTGATCACTTTAAACTTACGTGAGCCTAAATACACCTGAAATTTCTCCACTGAAAATATAACCGCAAGAGCCTCCCTTTCCGTGGCGCTGTAATTGCGCTCACTTTTGTTTAGGGCGCGGCTAACGTATGCGATCGGATGCTCAACACCCTCGATGGTCTGAGAAAGCATTCCACCAATTCCGTACGAAGAGGCATCACAATGTACAGAAAATTCTTTTTTAAAATCCGGTACCGCCAAAATGGGTGCCGTCACTAGAGCGTTCTTCAAAATTTTAAATGCTTCCTCTGCTTCTGCAGACCATTCGAAAGGTGGCGCCTTCTTGCCCTGTGACGTAAGTTTATTCAAAGGAGCGGCTATAGATGCGAAATTTCGGATAAACCGTCGATACCAAGAACACGTTCCTAAGAATGCCCTTACGTCACGTGCGTTCGTCGGTGTGGGGAAGTTTAGAACGGCAGAAACCTTATCAGGATCAGTACGCAACCCGAACTCGTCCACGACGTAACCGAGGTATTTTATGGACTGCCTGAAAAACTTAGATTTCTCGAAATTAATTGTTAAATTCGCCTTTTCTAACTTCGCCAACACACGATTTAACAAAAGCAAGTGCGTCTGAAAATCTGATGAGCAAATAACGATGTCATCGATGTAACAAAATGCTAAACCGGTTTCGATGTCACCTGTCAAATTGTGATCAATAAGGCTGTCCATCAGCCTCTGCTGACGCGCTGACGCGCCGCAGAGACCAAAAGGCATGACCTTGAACTTAAACATTCCACGACCGGGCACGCAAAAACTTGTTTTCTCCTGTGAGGTTTCAGCTAACGGGATTTGCCAGAATGAGGAACTTAAATCGATCGAGGTCAGGTATTTCGCTTCCTTCAAACTATCCAAAATCTGGGGTATATACGGAATGGAATACGAATCTCCCTTTGTGACCGCATTTAACTTCCTACAATCTAAACAAAATCGCCAATCACCGTTAGGCTTCCTAACTAACAGAGCCGGGTTATTCCACGGACTCTCACAGGGTGTAACTACGTCCAATTTTAACATGCGGTCTAACTCGGAGGCTAAAGCAGCGCGTTTTTCCGGCGACAACGGGTACTGTTTCGTTTTGATGGGCGTGGCATCGCCAGTCTCGATGACATGCTCGGTTAAGCTGGTTCTGCCAAGCCCCTTCTCCTCGAACGAAATGTTTTTAAATTTCCCTACGACGGTATCCGCGAGTTCCCTCTCGGCCGCAGTTAAATGCTCGTAAGACCGAATCGTGTGTACCTGTTCTGCACTTAAACCGTTGCAACTAAAATATTTTTCAGGTGGAGTCATGTGTTCCGCATTTCTTAAACATTCAGGCAATAAATCAAAAGCTTTCCAAAAATCATACCCTAAAATCACGTAATTTACGATCGAGGGTACTACTACAAACTTTATTACTTTCGTAGTATTTTCAAACGTAACCGGGACAAAAATGTACCCAATCGACTCGCAATTTACTCCATTTGCGACCCTACACGAACTAGAGTACGCTTCCTGAAATGTAAAACCAAATTTGACAAAATCTAAATGTGCATTGTTCCCTAAAACTGACAATGCTGAACCGCTATCGGCCAATCCATAAATCTCGAAATCATTCGCCTTAAATTTCAAATACGGCCTAATATCATCTTTATTTGGAGCAAACAGAATCGTAGCAATCGAACTAGCATTTTTATTTTGTTCAATCGATTTAAAGTTTAATCGATTCGATTGACACTTGCTACGATTCAACCTTAGACGTTTTTTGACTGTGGTTGCATTGGTTTCTGAACGCTACCCTTCTGACAGATTTCACATTCCGATCGAATTGTATTTGCTTTTCCACAACCAAAACAGCTATACGAATTTAATTTAGGCTTTTCCTTACACAATTTAAAGTTATGATCCGGTTTTCCGCATTTGTAACACACTCCACGATGTGGTTTCGAAAACTTCGCGTCCGAAAACCTTGGTTGCTGTTTTCGCTGTGAAAAGGAACTATCCGACTTGGTCGCGAAGCCTGAGCTTTGTTTTACAGCGATGGCATTCACCTGAGGTTGCTTGGCACTGGAGCCTTTATAAACGTGATCACGACAAAGTGTATGCTCGCTGACCTTGGGCGGTTCTACAAATAACTTCGCCCTTTGCTGTGAAAACTCAACCTTGCGACAATAAGCCTTCAGTTCGGCGACCGACTTAATATCCACCAATGCCAACTGCTGAGTAAAATGTGGGCGAATGTTGTACAACAAGATGTCCAGCTTCGCCTCCTCCGGTAAGTCTGATTTTAATCTTGCAAACATTCCTGACATTACCGCAAAATATAAATGGATGGGTTCGTTTTCCCCCTGTGTTCTAGCTTGAATTTCCTGTCTCAGCCTAAAATCATAGTCACCGGGGACAAACTCATCTAATAAAAGTGACTTTAAATCCTGCCAACTTGAAACCGAACCCTTGACACCTCTGAACCACAACAACGCCGAGTCTACAAATAAATGTGGTGCCGCCCTAAATAGTTTGGCATCTGAAACCCCATTTGCTTCCTTTAACTCCTCCACGCGCTCCAAAAATGAGCGCGGGTCTGTTAAACCATTAAATTTAACCTGCCATTTTGAAATATTCAAATCACTTGAGCACTGAACCTGCATTTCCCTAATACCGCTTGTTAACATTTCAGAACTACTTCCTGAGACCAAAGGATTTGGATTTAAAACCTCCGCGCTGCCACTGGGTGCTGCTGGACCTGAACCTGGACCCTCAATCTTCGCCAATAAAGTCTCAAGCTTGGATTGCAAACTAGTCTTCAGTTCTAACAATGTCTGGTTGCGTTCCGGCTGAACCCTAGCCAGACGGTGATAAATATGGTACCCAAGGGCTTTAGCGCGACTTAAAGAATATCTCTCCTTTGTCTCACAATATTTGTCAACAATGGAAGCCAAATCGATCACTTTCTCCGAGACAATGCCTAGCTCCGACTCCGCTGACAGTTCAGTTTCCACTATGTCCTCGCTAGGAGCTTCTAAAATAAGAGACCTAAGTTGCTTTCTCAAAGCGTCAACTGTGGTTGCAGGAGTTTCTGACCGAATTTGAACCTCATAAATCAACTCATCCTTCAAAAGACTGTGAAATTGAATGCTGCGCTCCATTTTTAACTATTTTGCCAACTGTTGTATTGAAAATTCTGGTATTAACAATGTGTTTTGTATGTATGACTGTATCACTTATATTGTTTTTATAAAGAATAAATACTACTAAATAGTGTACTATTTTCTTTAAACCAATCTGAATCTACAAATAATGTAACTGTAATCCTTAATGAGTAAAGTATTTTTACTACCGAAAATGATTTCTAACTGACAGGTGTGCACTTTCAAACGTCAACTTTCTTTTTAAATTTGCAAAGTGAAAGCTACTATCAAATTGGTTCCAAACAATACTACAAAAATCCAAGAATGTAATATTTCCAACAAAATCCAATGCTTTTCACTTTAAATATGTAATAATGAGCTGACAGTATAAATGTAAGCAAATACTCTTAAAATAATTGTTTGTACTGAAATTGGAATATCTTTGTAATAAGTCCGTACCGACAAAAGAATGCACAAAAACCTTTTAAATTTCAATTTTATGCTTAAAAACGACACAAATTCACATCAAATGTTGAAATCAAAACTTAGTATATAAAATCAGTGAAATTTCAAAACATATACTTGGTGCAAAGTGCAAAACCACGTTATTTTTTACGGTTGGCAATATAACCTCAAAAAGTCAAAAAGTGTGTGTCACTTTCTCTTCCAAAAAACAACAAATAAATGTGTAGCAAAACAGCAGAATTGCAATCAAATCTTCAAATTATGATATCTAAAAACTATTCAATGTATAAAGAGCAACCAACACTAAACAAAAAGGTGAGCAACACAGTAAATATTTCACAACTTTCCTGGTACATGAAATTTCTCCTATTTCCTACAGCAAGCTTATTCCCAGGGCGCCAGTGAAACGTGCTATTTTTAAAGGTAAATATAATTGCAAAGCTCCGGCTTGTTCAATAAAGCATAGCACGTTAGCACAGAAAATAAAATTAACTTAATTAGTAAAAATGTGGTGTCAAAAATTGCTTGCTGGAGGAACCTTATTTTGGGAGATAAAAAGCGAACAAATTTATATTTAAGGAACTTTATTTATTACTAAAATCTTGCCTATGCAATGTTAGTGGCTTAATCTAAACTTATGACCTCTGTGTGAACCTCTAACTTGATTTGACGACACCTAATGGTAGAACTTAGCTCAGTGGACGGCGGGGCCGCTTAATAGGTCCAGAATAAAGCTTCACACAGAATTCTACTTATTTAAGAACTAAATTATCGTAACTCTAAATTCGATGTACCAGGATTTTCAAATGTCTTTATGCTACTTTAATGGTTGCTCATAGTTTTAAATTTACTCTACACTTTACAGCTGGTGCTGATGCCCTACAAAATTAAAACATGGAAAGGACCGACCTCAGAATGAAGACCTTCCTCAGACACTGCGGGGTGTCAGGCTGGTTTCCCCGAGAAGGCTAGCAGCTGAGCGGAGATGTAGAGCTCAGGGGCCGCGCACGTGGTACCAAGACGACGTGGCAGAGGCAGATGGGATGCTTAATTCCTCGATCCAGGAGGTCTCCCAAACAATATTCATAAATTGACTTCCAAGCTTTTGAAATGATGAAATAAATTTAATTTAAATTTAATTTAAATTCACTTTAAATTCCCGGCTCCTGTAAACCGAGAAAAGGTTATATTAGCCGATGCCCTTTATGGCCGCTAGAGAAGAAACGAAACAATTGTAAATTTAGCTCACTGCACTGAAAGCTGCTAAGACTTCTGGCGGAGCGCTCCCTTCCCTCGAGCAGGAGTCACTCTGCAAAGAACCAAAACCTGGTTAAGAACAAACCCACAACGTTTCGCGCCATTGTGGAGTTGATCACCACGAAATTTAATTTGTACTCACTCAGTGGAGCTTCCGAAGGACTCAAGCCGTTTCCATCTTTCAGACCACCATGTCGAAAGTGTGGTCTTCCCATAAATTGTGCTCTTGCGAGCGAGTGTCCCCAGAGGGGTTCCCAAATCAAATGTGCCAATCATTCTCGAATGAACTCCTCCAATATGGAGGTCCCTGAGGGCCTAACAAAAGTAGGGTGGCAGTCCCTTGAAGACACAAATCCTTCGAAAATTCTATCTGAATTGTTTAGACAATTTCACTCCTGAGCCTAAGAAATATATTTTTATCATTAAATCTAATATTGTTTCATTCCAGAGCCACTTTGTAAGTCTGTAATTTCTATGTTTTGTTTTATATCAAAATTATTTTTTACCTGAAAAAACATACCTAAATCATACAAAGTTTTCCTGGAGTGACAATATAAATATCTCAAGTTTTATTTATTTTTACTCGTATGACAACCCCGACAACAGATAAGCATCTAGAGGTGCATCTGAATGCAACAGATTATGCAAAGAAGTGCAATTAATACAGTTCGTTTCGGACACTGTTAAAAACGTTGAAATAAGAAAAAGTATTTTTCTTTTAATTATGAATCATCTCAATAATACTGAATATAAATTTAGAAAAATGTACTACGTTACAACCTCAAACTCCTCTTATAACCTTAACAATAGTTCTATGAGCAGCAATCAGTGCGATTCAATGTCCGGAATTGATGTAACTTGCGAGATCGTGTTAAGTTTCTTAAAGCGACTAGATAAAACTAAGGGACCTGGTTGTGACGGCGTTCCACCTATCTTTTTATCTTCTTGTGCTGAGAGCCTTGCATGCCCACTAACCATTCTATTTCAACGATCTTTAAAGGACTGTATTTTCCCCTCCATCTGGAAAAGGGCCCACATTATTCCTATATATAAAAAAGGTTCAAAGTCCAATATCGAGAATTATCGACCTATCTCTATCCTCAATACCATAGGAAAGCTTTTTGAATCCATAATTTTTAAACAAATTTACCCCCTTGTCTCTTGTGAGATCTCGGATAAACAGCACGGTTTTCTAAAGGGACGTTCTACAGTTTCCAACCTAGCTTGCTTCACGAATCATGTTTTAACAGAAATGGAAGGAGGCGGTCAAGTCGACGTGATATACACAGACTTTGAAAAAGCGTTCGATCGTGTCAACCATGCTATACTTCTCATGAAGCTTGAAGCACTCGGAATTCATGGCGACTTGCTCAGATGGGTCAAATCATACCTCACTAATCGTTCCCAAGCTGTAGTTCTTGGCGGCTATAGGTCTGATTACATTAATATTCCCTCCGGCGTGCCCCAAGGCTCCCATCTCGGTCCTCTCTTTTATAATGCTTATATATACGATATTAATACATGTTTTGTAACCGCACGCCATGTATTATATGCAGATGATAAAAAAGTATTCATGCGTGTTAAATCTTTAGCAGACTGCGAACTCCTGCAAAATGATCTTAATAACCTAGTCGAGTATTACTTCCGTAATAAGATAACAATAAGTGTTAATAAGTGTCAGTGTATAAGTTTTACTCGAAGTCTTAAGCCATTTAATTACTCATACCACTTTAATGGCGTAGCGGTGAACAGAGTCGATGTTGTGCGTGACCTGGGTGTAATTCTAGATTCTAAAATGACAATGAGAAATCACGTTGACTCCATTATTAACAGATCATATCGCAGTTAGGCTTCGTCATGAGGACCTGTAAACCTTTTCATAGCTTGTCATGTCTAAAAGTCGTATATTACGCATATGTGAGATCCATCCTTGAATATGCATCACCTATCTGGTCAGTTTGTTACGCTGTTCATAAAGACCGCATCGAAAAAATTCAAAAAAATTTTGTAGCTCATTTAATTTTAAATTTAAGAAACCATCTGCTGGGTACAAAGGTAATTGCCGGGAATATAACCTACTTTCACTTGAAGCTAGGCGCAAATTAGCTGATATGAGTCTACTTTTCGATATAACTAGAAATCGTTTAGACTGCCCTGAATTATTATCTGGTCTAACGTTTCGAGTTCCAAGACGTCGAACTCGACATACAACTCTATTTCATGTTCCCTTCCACTCCACTAACTATGGTTCTAACGCCGTGTTATCACGGATCCCTCACTTGTATAACACTGAATTCTGCACTGCCGATCCTTTTGTAGGTTCTAAAAATAAATTCAAAAAATATATATATTCCATTTTGTTCAAAGAAAATTAACATAAAATCAGTTTCTGTTTTTATTACTATTGTGTTTCTACATTTAACTTCAGTACTGGTACTAATTGCTCCTTAAATAAATACATACATTTTATTACATCTCTTTATATCATAAGATCATAATTTTTTCAAGCTATGTGTTCCTGGTTGCCAGGGAAATGCAGTTAGTTGTACGTTCAGGTAGGTTTACTTTTTAGATTCTAACTCCTATAATAATTCTATGAACAATAAACTTTCAGTTTGAATAACTACTACATTATGATGTTTATCTTGATATTTTTGTGAACGTCTGCTGGTGTCTGATTTTCAACTAATGCAATGTCATGGTTTTGTTTTGTATTAGAAGTAGGTATTTTTAACTAGATTACTTATACATTTTACAACCGGTTTATACATTTTACAACCGGTTTATAGTATTTCTAGCGTATCGAGCATTTGTGTGTATTGTACATTCTCATTGTTTTCTTATCTTTGTTATTTTTAATCGTTATATAATGTAACTCAATGGATGACTGTTACTGGCCTTATTTTTATGTAAGCATTAATATGTCTTAGTTATATTTACGGCTGTTGTTATCCTGAATACCAATAAATAAAAAATAAAATTTTTTTTTTTTTTGTATTTTCATCATAAAATCAAGCATTTACATTAAAAACTGTCGCATTTGATGAAGTGGAACTGCTGATGATGACCAGAACAAAACTCTTCAACGACGCATAGTACACGTTTGGTGATTTCTAATTTCGATTTAGACTTAGACTGCGACCCGGACTCGGACCCAGAACCGGACTCATACCCGGATCCGGTTCGGACCCGGACTCGAACCCGGACTTGGAATCGAACTCGGACCCGGACTCGGACTCGGACACGGACTCGGACTAGGACCCGGACTCGGACTCGGACCCGGACTCGGAACCGGACTCGGACTCGGACCCGGACACGGACTCGGACACGGATTCGGACCCGGACTCGGACTCAGACTCGGACCCGGACTCGGACCCGGACCTTGACCCGGAAAACCACTATAATATATATTATATTATAATTATTATTATTACACGTAAATTTGTTCACGAAGAAACCGTGTACCGACTCTTCATGCCATTATATTTTTAATTTGCTGTTATTCTCTACAAATCGACACTAAAAGTATCAAAATATGGAGTTCCGTTTGAGAAAGAAGCAAAACAATTTTGTCTTTGACAGTAATTGAATTATTGTGTGATTTTGAAAGCTAGACAATTCAAGATTTATATTTTTACTCACAAAGACAACACAGAAATTCAATCTCAAATGTAAACCTTCGAACAATTTCCATACATTGACGACATCACTCAAAATTCTTCTTCAAGTCAGATGCCCGCTGGGGCTGCACCGGAGCACACGTATAATTCTTCAAATAAAAATGACAGCTTGATTTGACATTAAATCATATACGCACACGAGAAAGTATACCAGTAGATAAATTGTATTTCAAAAAATAGGGTACATAAATATCAGCTCGCGTCTCCTTTAAATTTGATTTGCTGTTATTTACGGGTCATAATGGTTGAAAACCTCAGTAAACTATCTTAAAACAATACGATTACAGTCGAATTTAAGTATTATGTTCCTTCAAATCAAAACTCGCTTAAAATGAAAAAAGTTTAAAGACTCATCCTTTACTGATTGGGATTAATTTTCATTTTGCGTCATTTTAAAAACGTATTTGACTTCTGTACGTCAATTAATTTTGATGACAATTGTAATCTTGTAATATATTATAGAACTTTTATATTAAAATATTGCCTATTAACAGGAAGCGTTATGTAATTCGTATAAGTAATACCTGAAAGTCTTGTACCTAGATCTGTAATACCATGGATTGCGACGAATAAATGATTATGATTATGCCGTTCGTTCCGTCTATATGTATAATGCGTGTACGTGCTGTTCTCTGAAAATCTTCAAGAAAAAATAACGGCTAGACCAGCACGAAGTACTAGCGAGTTTTTGCGGCTTTGGAGACCGAGATAAAGCTTAAAGGCCAATACCGCTGTGGCCTGGTTATTGTTATGTATACCTATGTATCGAATGTTTTAAAAAAAATTTACTATAAAAAGCAATGTTTTATTTCGATTAGGTCTACATTTTGTGCATATTGTATATCTGAAATATTTTCGTACTAAACTTGAAACTTTCGTTGAAACTAAATAAAATAATTATTCCTAATATACAGTCACCTGCAATTTATGTTACACAACACACAACGAAGGCCGCAAAAATATCTGACACGATCTTATTTGTAGAACCATAAGAGCATGTCATATATTTTTGCGGCCTTCGAAGAGTAGGTACCGGTCATTATCACCAACTTTGCCCGCATTTAAAAAAAAACACGAATTTCTCAAAAAAAAAAACAAATCGTAATTACTTTTTTTGCTCAGCACGTCCATTGTGATCAAACGCATCAGTTTATTTGAAGAAAAAATATTTTTATCGTGTTTTTACCCATTTTTTTGCGTTTTAGAGGGTGGGCAAAGATATCCGGCAGTTTTCACCAACATTGCCCACGTCAATTTGGTATTCAAATACAGCTCGTATGATGATGATGTCTAAGGATCACTGGTTTTGGGCAATCCTACCATTCCCTGTTAATAACTTAGCGATAAGTGTAAAAACTTTTAAATAAATTTGCTGGGCAATGTTGCCTACCCGTTTTTGCTCATTTCCATATAAGGCTCGCCTAAGCATTTTACAAAGGCTAGGGTTGTCACTTTTGAGAAAATCTGTTACAATAGTTTAATGGCCAAAAATATGATTTTTGCTGTGTTTTTCATTAGTTAACGGGATAAAACATCTAAGTAAAGGATAATAAGACAAATTAAATACAGTATATATTTATAAACTTACTTTAGTGTACAAACATAACCTTATTTTACATGCGAAGTTGGGTAAATTAGATGAAAGTGACAACCCTAATCCGTTTTTGGTGGTGGGCAATGTTGGTATGGATGCCAAATCACCGGATTACTTTGCCCACCGCTAAAACTCGCTAAAAATTACAAATTAAAGATATCTTATTGATACTGTTTTAACACCCCCTGGCACTGATTAAAATAACCGACTTGGTTTCACATTACATCTCAAAACTTTTTGAAGTGAAAATTTCTTTAGCGGCGTGTAATAGTGCCCTTGCGGCCTATTTGCTGAATAAATGTTGAAGTTTGAAGTTTGCATGCCAAGTTTCGTGCTTTCTGCCGGATGGGACAGGATTTAGGATGGGTCAGACCAGGACCGCATATTTGCAGGTTCATCTTTTATTAGCCAGACTCTACCTCCATACTAAATCGAGCTAAGGAGTCGCACTATAAAGAAATATTAAACATTTTCTTTCAAGTTGATATACAGGGTGTCCATGCATTAGGGTATTTATATTCAATATTCAATAATTTATTCATAAAATCAATACAATTTTACAGTCAATGGTATTTAGAACCAGTATACAAAGTATTATAACAAATTACGATTTTTTTACTTTGGAGCAACCTGTATGTGTTAGTAGCTCCTGAGGTAATAAATAGTATGACTAGATTTTGCCCTGTGCGCGGGGCCCGAGGGCCCCGCGGTCTTCTTGTAGTTTGTTGTTGGTGCTGTTGTTTTTGTTGTAGTAGTAGTAGTAGTAGTTTGTTTTCCAAAGGGAAAAAGAAATAAAGTTGTACTTTTGCTAGGACGAAAAGATCCGCGTGAAAGCACTACATTCCCGCAGCTCGGCCTGGCCTCGCGTGCTTGGGAACTCGTAAGGGACGCTCCGGGCCTTCGGCCCTACGCGGAGCTCGGCCTTCGTCCTTCGCTGGGTTTCCAAGCTCAGCGTCGGGCCTTCGGCCCGCCGCTTCGCTTATTAAAACAGTTGGGAGGGTTGGTTTTGCTTCGGGGCTTAAGCGGGAAGTTGGAGCTTAAACACGACCCAATAGGAAAAGTGTCTTAGACAAGCGAAACGGCGGGCCGAAGGCCGAAGGCCGTAGGCCAACTTCCCCCTCTCGTGTGACGCTTCGGACCTTCGGCCCTACGCGGAGCTCGGCCTTCGGCCTTCGCGAGCCTCGACGCTTCGCCGTCGGGCCTTCGGCCCGCCGGCTTCGCTTATCAAGACAGTTGACTTTGTAGAACGCTTGGGGGAACTGCATTCACGCAGCTCGGCCTTCGGCCTCGCGTTTTGGGAGTCGGGGTGGAGGCTCCGGGCCTTCGGCCCTCCGCCGGGGTCGGCCTTCAGCCTCCCGGCCTGAAGCTCGCCCTTCGGGCTCGCTTAACACACTTTTTGTATAGGATTTTGCTTTGTTCGTCATTCCCGCAGCTCGGCCTTCGGCCTCGCCCAAAATTACTGGGGGTGGGGCACGCTTGGATATTCGGGGTGAAGCTCCGGGCCTGACGGCCCTACGCGGGGTCGGCCTTCGGCCTCCCGGCCTGAAGCTCACCCTTCGGGCTCGCTTAACCTACTTGGAAATTTGAATTTTGCCCTTGTCGCCCGCCATTTTGGTTTTTTCTAAAAATTTTTTTTACATGGTAATGCTGGACCCCCTAGCTCGCCGCATGCCAAATCTCAGCGCACTCGGACCAACTTGAAAAATTAAAAAAAAAAGTCGGCCATTTTGAATTTTTTTTAATGCAGTTTGCTTTGTTTCGGGGCCCTCTATGACATTTGGTCGAGCACCCCCCACCTACCTCGCACCGTTTGAAAGTTGCCATACAAAATTAAAATGACCATTATTTCCGCCATCTTGGATTTTTTCCAAAAAATTTTTTTTTCATAGGAATCTAGAGGCTTCTATCTCTCGCCATGCCAAATCTCAGCGCGCTCGGACCAACTTGAAAAAATAAAATAAAAAAAGTCGGCCCGTTTGAAAATTTTTAAATGCAGTTTATTTTGTCTCGGGGCCCTCTATGACATTTGGTCGAGCACCCCCCACCTATCTCGCACCGTTTAAAAGTTGCCATACAAAATAAAAGGGGCCATTTTTTCCGCCATCTTGGATTTTTTCGAAATTTTTTTTCCCATACGAATCTAGAGGACCCCGAGATTCCGTGACCAAAATTTCAGCGCGCTAGGACAAACTTGAAAAAATTAAAAAAAAAAGTCAGCCATTTTGAAAAAAAATGGCGGCGTCAAAAACTGCCAGGGTCCTCTATGACATTTGGTCGAGCACCCCCCACCTACCTCCCACCGTTTGGCCGGGCCGTCGAACATTTTTCTGACCGGAAGCGGTAGGCCAAAAGTCGGAATTTTCTGAAGTCACGAGACCGCCCTCTATACGACCGTACCAAAGTCTAACACCCCACGAACCTCCTTCTGGGAGAACAATCATGTCAATTAAACAGTCGTGTTGCAGCTTTAAATAAGATTAACTAGATTTTGCCCTGTGCGCGGGGCCCGAGGGCCCCGCGGTGCGCGTGTTGTTGTTTGTGCTGTTGTTAGTGTTGTTGTTTATGTGTTGTTGTTATTGGTGCTGTTGTTGGTGTTGTTATTTGTGCTATAGTTTTGTTTTCCAAAGAGAAAAAGAAATGAAGTTGTACTTGTGCTAGAAAGAAAAGGTCCGCATGCGAGCACTTCATTCCCGCAGCTCGGCCTTCGGCCTCGCGTGCTTGGGAGCTCGTAAGGGACGCTCCGGGCCTTCGGCCCTACGCGGAGCTCGGCCTTCGGCCTTCGCTGGGTTTCGAAGCTCAGCGTCGGGCCTTCGGCCCGCCGCTTCGCTTATTAAAACACTTGGGAGGGTTGGTTTTGCTTCGGGGCTTAAGCGGGAAGTTGGAGCTTAAACACGACCCAATAGTAAAAGTGTCTTGACAAGCTCACGTCGGGCCTACGGCCTTCGGCCTACGGCCCGCCGTTTCGCTTGTCTAAGACACTTTTCCTATTGGGTCGTGTTTAAGCTCCAACTTCCCCCTCTCGTGTGACGCTTCGGGCCTTCGGCCCTACGCGGAGCTCGGCCTTCGGCCTTCGCGAGCCTCGACGCTTCGCCGTCGGGCCTTCGGCCCGCCGGCTTCGCTTATCAAGACAGTTGACTTTGTAATTTGCCTACCTACTTGGAAATTTGAATTTTGCCCGTGTCCGCCGCCATTTTGGATTTTTCCAAAATTTTTTTTTCACATGGTAATCTTGGGCCCCCTAGCTCGCCGCATGCCAAATCTCAGCACGCTCGGACCAACTTGAAAAAAAAAAAAAAAAGTCGGCCATTTTGAAAATTTTTAAATGCAGTTTGTTTTGTCTCGGGGCCCTCTATGACATTTGGTCGAGCACCCCCCACCCATCTCGCACCGTTTAAAAGTTGCCATACAAAATTAAAATGACCATTATTTCCGCCATCTTGGATTTTTTCCAAAATTTTTTTTTTTCATGGAATCTAGAGGCCTCTATCTCTCGCCATGCAAAATCTCAGCGCGCTAGGACCAACTTGAAAAAATTAAAAAAAAAAAAGTCGGCCCGTTTGAAAATTTTTAAATGCAGTTTGTTTTGTCTCGGGGCCCTCTATGACATTCGGTCGAGCACCCCCCACCTATCTCGCACCGTTTAAAAGTTGCCATACAAAATAAAAGTGGCCATTTTTTCCGCCATCTTGGATTTTTTCGAATTTTTTTTTCCCCATACGAATCTAGAGGACCCCGAGATTCCGTGACCAAAATTTCAGCGCGCTAGGACAAACTTGAAAAAATTAAAAAAAAAAAGTTGGCCATTTTGAAAAAAAAATGGCGGCGTCAAAAACTGCCAGGGTCCCTCTATGACATTTGGTCGAGCACCCCCCCACTAAGTCTAACCGTTTAGCCGGGCCGTTGAACATTTTTCTGACCGGAAGCGGTAGACCAAAAGTCGGAATTTTCTGGAGGTCACGAGACCGCCCTCTATACGACCGTACCAAAGTCAAATACCCCACGAACCTCCTTCTGGGAGAACAATCGTGTCAATCAATCATCGGATTGCGGCTTTAAATAAGATTAAAAAAAATTAAAATTATTAATTATTAAATTATTACATTAAATTAAATTAATTGAAACTTTCTTCGACCGTTTTGATTATCT
The DNA here is from genome assembly GCF_910591565.1 of Cydia splendana. Lineage (NCBI taxonomy): Eukaryota > Metazoa > Arthropoda > Insecta > Lepidoptera > Tortricidae > Cydia > Cydia splendana. The sequence continues at coordinate 6,754,993 of NC_085981.1, read as the reverse complement.
TTTTTATTTATGACATTAATAAGATTCTGACTTTTGACAAATGTCATCATTGCCGCACATTTTCAAACAAATTGTCAAAAGCACTGCCAATGATTAATACAGTATGTTTCTTTTTGTTGTCGATTATTGGAATTAACTTTTGTTTGATAATTTAATATTTTATCTTTTGTTCTAATTAAAAAGAAATTACCGTTAGAGCATTTCTGAGAAGTAACCCTATGTGGGATTTCAGGGTTTGTCCAATGGCTAAGGTCACCCTGTATTTAAAAACGTAAACGTTAAAGTTTTTGGGATATATGTATAGTAGACTATTTATACTCCACATTGATACCATAAGAAGTTAATAAAACTGCCTGAAAGTTAGAGAGGACTACGGAGGAGATTACTGTTTACTAGCTTTTGACTTAACTCCTGGCCCCTGTTTCACCAACGTGACAGGTGCGACGAATTGTAAAATCACTGTTGCTGACGTCACAGGCATCCATGAACTACGGTTACCGCTTACCATCGGGCGGGCCGTATTCCTGTTTGCCACCCTCATTGTATTATTAAAAAAAAACTTTATGATATCGGAAAAAAAAACAGATATTTCTCTTGCTAAGTTTATGACAATTGTCACAGAAACACTGCAATTGTCACGAAATTCCGACATAACTCATTACCTGTCAGGAATTACCTACAATTCTTCTAGATCTTTGACAATTGTCAGAAACTTCACAGGAGAAATATCTGTTTTTTCCGATATAATAAAGTTTTTTTTAAATAATACAATGATGGTGGCAAACAGGAATACGGCCCGCCCGATGGTAAGTGGTAATCGTAGCCCATGGATGCCTGTGACGTCAGCGATAGTGATTTTACAATTCGTCGCACCTGTCACCGATGTGAAATTGGGGCCTGGCCTCTATTTCACTACGGTGGCAGGTGCGACACTTGTCGACATCACAGTTGGTACTGACGTTACAGGCCTCCATAGGCTACGGTAACCGCTTACCATCAGACGGGCGGTGTGCTTGTTTGCCACCAACATGTTAATAAAATAAAAACTCCATTATATCGCCAAATACTAAGTACTTATTTTGCGAAGCTAATGACAATTGTCACAAGAAACACGACAATTGTCGGTAATTCTTGACAGCAAATGAGTTCTGTGTAACACTATATGAGTAAAATGAATATAGGCGTGGAATCGAATGTATTTGCAGCCAACAAAATGCCAATGTTTGTTCAGCTACCTGTTCACCTGTTTAAATTGCTTATTATCAATTTAGATCCGGATTTTAAACCTGGCCGACATCGGATAGCCATTTATATTGATGTCAATGGTGTTGGTGAATATTTTAATTCATTCGGGCGAAAACCGGAAGGTTGGTTGGGTATCATAAAATGTTCATGGAGAGAAATTGTAAAGGCCCCAGTACACAATGGGCCATTGCCGGCCACTCCAAGGGACGCAGCCATGCGGTAGAATGAGATAGCAATATCATTTGCTCCCTCTAACGCATAAATGCGTCCATTGGAATGGCCGGCGATGGCCCATTGTGTACTGGGGCCTTAAGATATGGTATTGTAATCAACAACTGCAAAGTTTTTTTTACATCGGTTTGTGGCAAATACTGTTTAGTTTATCTTTATTTTAAAACGAAAAATGTCAACTTGCATGTTTTCTCCACTGTACACAGAATAAGTAATGATGTTACTATATCTCATATGTTCAGAATATTACTTGAATAATCCTATATAAAATGTGTGTTTTTATATTTCTAAACCCAGTTTCTAAGTAGATTGCACATACATTATAGTCACATTAAAATTCCATTTTGCGAAATAAAGAATTCAACATTTAACTTTGCAAAAGTAGATAATTGTTATTAGAATATTTTCTAAAAGCAATAAAAATAGATAAGGTTAGATTCGAGCTACAATGACATTAGGTTGGGTTCAAGGTAAGGTTGCAGGGCCTCAACAAGGGAAAAAAAGGGGGAGGGACTGTTGGCCTGGCTAAGTGAGCCAGAACTCACCCACTACTCCCTACTACTGCCGTAAGCAGGTAATGAATTCCCAATGTATTAGGTATAGGTTTAATAAATTATAAATATATTTCATTAATAACATAATAATATACAAATATGTAAAAGCATAAAGTAATAAATAAGCCTACAGTAATCACGTATACCGGTCCCACGGATGCGGATGTTGCTTACATAATCTCGTCTGTCAAGGAGTTTCGGCAGGAAAGGCCTTGGCAGACTTAAAAATTTCCGAAATGAGGGTTCATACCTACCGACTGGAATTGGTTTCATGGAGGTATCAGATGGGTTAATGTAGGGTAACTGATGTACACCTTGCTAACATAATCTCGTCTGCCAAGGTGTTTCGGCAGGAAAAGCCTTGGCAGACTTATATATTCATGAAATGAGGGTTCATACCTACCGACTGGAATTGGTTTCATGGCGGTATCAGATGGGTTAGTGTACGGTAACCGATGGTCATCTTGCTTATAATCTCGTCTGCCAAGGTGTTTCGGCAGGAAAAACCTTGGCAGACTTATATATTCCTAAAATGGGGGTTCATACCTACCGAATGGAATTGGTTTCATGGTGGTATCAGATGGGTTAGTGTAGGGTAACCGATGGCGACCTTGCTTACATAATCTCGTCTGCCATGGTGTTTCGGCAGGAAAAGCCTTGGCAGACTTATATATTCCTGACATGAGAGTTCATACCTACCGACTGGCATTGGTTTCATGGTGGTATCAGATGGGTTAATTTAGGGGTCCCGATGGTCACCTTTGAGAGCGTCTGCCAAGCACTTCCGGCAAAAAAAATAGTGGCAGACTTCGCTTTTCTGTGTCTACATGTAAATTTCTAACTGCTGCCATAACTACTATCTCGGTATCAGATGGGTTAAATCAGCCCCTTTTTTCGCACCGGAAGTGGCCTTCTTTTTCGTACTTTCGGCAAGTTCCGCCGTGGCAGACTATCGAATTCGGACTTAGCATAACTTTTCTGGGCAACCATTGTGCATTTCATCGTGGTATCAAGTCGGTTAGAAATTTTGCGGCCGGCTCTTCTACCATTCAGAATCCAGTGGAGTACACGATTTACACCACGGTACATGTATTTTGACGACTTTTACTGTACTGTAAAGCCATATGAGTTTCAACTTTTCTCCTAACATCTCTCTCTTCCGAGCTATATATCCCACATGGTGATGGGGTCAGCTTTCCGTGTCTTACCTTCCACTTCGCCCTATCCTCGACGTCGTTTTCGGATACTTCGCACTCAATCATATTTTTAGCACTACGTCCTTCCATCTTGTTTTCGGTTTACCTCTGCCTAAATAGCTATGCTGCTAACATAACTTAACTAAAAAAAAGTACATTACAGTCGGCAATATTGAAGTTTAATTAGAAATCAATAGTGTAGGACTGTAGGAAATGTGGTTGTAGTGATATTTCTCTAGGTTTGTAATCGATATGATTGATGATGGTATGTTAATGTTTTTCCAGATTTTTCACTATTTTCTTGAAACGTTTAAGTACCTAGGTACTTACCTACATCTTTGCATATATCGATTACGATACGTCGTTACGTGCACCGGGTGCCGATAAGAAAATGATCGGTAAGAACTGCGGCAAAGTGCCGATGTGCGGTGCGATATCCTATCCTACCCGATCTAAAATTGGGTTCGTTATGAAAAAGTTGTTAACAAAGTGGATACACGTGCGACTAAATCGGAGGTCGTGTGTTCGAATCGAACCCCTTAAACTTATGCACTTATCATATGCTATCATTCGATGTTCATTGCTTTTTAGGGTTCCCCACATATGTCGACGCGGAATCGACAAAATCCGACAGGAAAAAGCTTTATGTCTGCGCAATAAGAGCGAAAAATCGTCGTTCGGCTCGGCTCGCATCGGCTGGCGCCTACCGAAGCGTTGACGGCTTATTCTTATTGCGGATTTTGCCGAATGCACGTCGATATATCTGGGGAGACCCTTAGTTGGAATTGGAAACCTGTTAAAATTTCTACATTTGGTGAAAACTCCCCATACATCTGCGAATAAATTGAAAGGGTGTATGTGTTTCAGGTCAGGTCGCTCCCCGGATAGCCTGGAGAGAATTATAATGGCGGGTAAAGTTGAAGGTGCGAGACCTCACAGCCCTCCTGCTGCAATGGTGTGCCCAAATTACTGCGCATAGGTGCAGGAAATAAAAACTGCAATGCGCTTAGCGAAAATCAAAAGTCTATGAACGAATATGGTCTTCAACAGAACGTGATATCACGAATACTCAGTATTGAGAGAATGACTGTTTCAATCGGCTTCGAGCTAGGATGGGGATTATTTGGCCAAAACACATAGGTACGTTGCAGGCTTGTTAGAGTACTATTAGTAACTTTAGGTAGAAATAATTTGCAAAGTCATGGACAACCAACAGAGCAGCAAATCACAACCAGCACGTTGAGCGTTCATTATCCGCGGAAATAGTCGTAGGCTGGAAATCGGAGGTGTGGTCCAATCGCTTTTGCCAATTAGGGTCAAACCGAAGCCACTCGAACATACAAGAGCGATAGAGGCTAATAGTGACTTCGGTTTTCGATGTTCGTGGTAAGCCCTTAGGACAACTGAAGAGCCCGTGAAGGCCATTTTTCCACGTTTACCAAAAGCATGTGACCTTGTCCAAAGCTGGTATCACGTAGCCAAGCGTACCAAGGACCTCTTTAGATCGCGATTCGGAAAGCCCTTGCATTCTACCTTAGTAATGGTTTAATACGAATTTAGAGGGCAGCGTTTGTCTAAGATAAAGATAATAATCGACCTAGTGAGACTCAAATTCACATCGGTACGTATGATCGTTTTACAAATAAATCTTTGAATCATGTTACACTGGTTTTTCCGAGAAAACTCGCCCGCACTCACGAAAGCAATAGGAACGGAGGCCGGGAAGTCGTGCCGCGGGATTTCATGCAGCGTGACAATCCGATAAATCGTTTATTTATTTGTTCTTCTATTTCTTGAAGGTTATCAGTATATTTGTTACGCACAGGAGGGATATTCGGTGATCTCTTCCTGATGTCATTTTGCGAGCATTTGTAGAACTAGTGTAGGGTGGTCCTTATTTCGTCTAATAAATATGTTTCTACAAGGCATCCGCTTAATGTAAAACCCATCACTAAAAAACCGATATAATTATGGCATTTGACGTTAGCGACGGCGTGCGATCGCATTCCCTCTCTATCGCACCAATACATCAGTGCGAGCGAGATGGATTAACGTAAACATCAAGTGTCAACTCATGGTATGGCTACTGGCCAGATGAACACCGGTGCTAGTGATCACTTGTACGGAATTCTCAATTACATCTTGCCTCATCTAAGCGTAATTAATTCATAATACTTTTCTAAAGAAAATGCTCCTAATACGACTGAAAAACCTATAACAACGTGAATGTTTAATGTAAATCTTTCTTTACACGCCTATACCTATTATTGCATTCCAGACGCCTCGTTCGAGTCTATTAAATTATTTCGCATGGCGACTCGAACAACCGTAGCGATATGAGATGACCGGCAAGATTAGCTACTTCTTGCTCCCGATTTTCATCGTGAGACAGCCTAAACAAAATAACCGCTATCTCAAGACCCATAACAACTGGACGAAATCTGGGTTATACTTATACTGGTCCACTCGAGACGATCGCTAGCTAGTTGTTAATGATTAGAATTACATCTCAGATAGAATCGACTCCAGAATCGTGACCGTTCCGCGATTGATCGAAACGTCATCGAGTATATAATCGATTACATTTCTGATTTGGATGTTTCTTTCTTTTTTCACTGTGATATTGCTGGCCAATGATATGTCTTGTTTGGCAGAAATTAAGAACAAGGTTAAGAGATCAGATTGCAAGTTCATGATATCACTTAAGGTAGGTATCAGTAGAACAGGTTAACAGATCTTGGATGCTACTTACAGTAGGTACTTACCTACTTATTTTACCTTGTCATGCAAATTCAAGATGTTTGCGAGATACGAGATGAAAGTGATACCATTAGAACGGGAAACAACTAGACTTATTTTAAATAGAGGTACAGTCAGCAGCAGAAGTTGCTAAGCGCGCGATGTGTTCAAAATTACCTTGACACGCTCGTATTCTCTTAACAATAAAGTCGCGTCAAGATCATTTTGAACACCTGGCCTGCTTAGCAACTTCTGATGCTGACTGTACCCTGTGGCAGAATAGTGCCACATTTGTCAAAATTGCGATTTAACCAGCTTATGAAATGAATGTTACAAAAATAAATTTAAATTTACATTTACAGAATAAATATATATGAGTGATCTAATTAAATTTCATTAAACTTTGCGATATTTATTAGTTTGATATTGAATTTAAATAAGTTTTTGGCAAAAATTTCATTTTTGGTACAAGCTTTTATTGCTAACTGTACGTTTCTTTCCACAGACAACGAATACTCATCGAGACAATTCTAAAAACCCCAAACACAATTAGGTTGCATTGTTTTATCACAGAGTTCCTAATGGCCACCTCCTGTCTCCATCATCCGATCAGCTCGATGGTACCATAATATTGCATTGTCATCCGACTTACATATATATGTATGCAAAATTTCAGCTTCATTGGAAGTCGGAAAGTGGGTCAAATTTAGCTTGCAAGATTTGACCCGTACACACATAGTTAACTACAAGTTAAATAAAAGCTTGTAAAAAATGCGCAAATATACTTAAATGAACTAGGTACGTATACGAAAAATAAACGTAAATAACGTCTTGAGTAAAAGGTAAAACATATAGGTAGGTACTTACAATTTGTGTAAGGGGCTATTCATAAATTACGTCATTTCTAATTAGGGGGGGGGGGGTCTGGACATCGGATGATGGTAGCATGACGTAGGAGGAAACGGGGTCATTCGAAGCATGATTTTTGGATGATTTTAGGGGGGGGGGGGGGGGGTCAAAAATCGATGACGTAATTTATGGACAGCCCCTAAGATGATAACAATTTACATGTTAAGACATTATTACCTGCTTTCCACTGCATAAAATATTTCTAGTTAAAATAACGAGGAGTTGACTAATAAATACGTTACAAGTTTACAACTTTATCGTCGTAAATTGAATATTCATTACGGTTTCCTCGGAACATCTTTTTGATTTATGCACGTATAATTAATTAGAACTCATGCTAATCGAATAAGAACATCTAGTTTCTCTATGACTAATTGCTATTCCAGACATAAAGACAAGTAGCAAAAATAATTAAGTACATATCTTCAAAATTAATAGAAGGCAAAGGAAAACAATAAAAACATTGGAAACTTATCGGAAACGATCAAAACTTTTTTAGATGCAAAATCTAATTCACAAATGCCGACATAGAAAATATAAGAAAAAGAAGACTCGAATAAAACTATAACATCTTAAACACCAGCACAAATTGTTATATTATCGTAACATTTTGACACCGTTATGGAAACTTGTATTGAAACAACTATTCAGACAAGTACAAAGATACACGAATTATAAAACCAAAATGCATGTTGTTCGTATGATTCTCACTGAAAAATATGATTTTCTTTTCACATGTATCACATATCACTGTATGTAATCGCTTTTCCACTTTACCACTCAACAAAGATTCACATGAGAAAACTTCAACTTAAAACTTAGTTAACTTTATAAGGTTAAGGCTAAATTAAAATTATAGATACCCAGTTATTGACACATATTTTAGAAAAAACCTCCACAGCTTAAAAATCGTGTCAATCGAATCATTGCTAATTTGCCATGGCTTAATTTTAACCCACACTTCAGCAGCATTGCCAATCTCAAAACATACTTTAGTTTTAAAGACATCGTCTGCACCCTGCACCCCACGATTTTTCAGTTTCGAGTAGGTAAAATAATGCGATTGACAAATTTTTTATCCAACTATTTTTGGGAATTATTCTTGAACTGTAAGAAAACAGGTGTACATAATTGGGTACTATAACTTTAGTACATGTTTACCACGAGCGTGATGGAGTAGACGCGGCGCTCTAGCGGCAGGATGCGCGCGCCGCACCACACCGCCATGGCGGCACTCGCGGGACTGCGCGCGCGTGTAACACTCACCTGCTTGACGGTTTTCAGTCAACTCTGTTGAGTAGGTAATAAGGGTGGTAGCTACAGCTTCCGATTGATGAAGACTTAGGCGCCATGCTTTTGCCAGTTGTTGAATACGGCATTAATGGCAAATGCGGAGTCGGAGGAATTCAGGAGTCGACTAAACTGATGTGTTTCGGTTTCTGAGATTTAGTACGGCAAAAGAAAAAAAATATATTTAAAAATAGTACATTGTTGAAGATTGTTGTTAAAACGACTTACAATAATGTATTTATATAACCATTTCTGAGAATCCACGCAGACCAAGTCGCGGGGTATCACATATCGCCGTTTCGCACATAACAGCGTGTGAAAAGCTTACTTTGCCATGCAGTAGGTATCATCTACTGCGCAGACGAAAATCAGTGATGAGACCTCCAGATCCACAACAGGTATACGCAATTAGAGACCGCGTGTAGACTGGTTTATCAGAATCATCGGCTATTTGGTTTGAAAACCAATCGCAATGGCACCCCTCAATAAGCTATCATTGCTGCAAAAACTCGTCTGTCGGCGGTCGTAAAAATGTCGTAGAAACTAAACTTAATTGTGAAGCGGCTTGCTGCCTTTACTCTATAATTAGTAATCATTATCCACTGTCGCATTTTTTGTAGACAAGGCTTCGTAGGGGGTAGGGGAAAGCAGGGGAGCCATGGGAAAAATCAGTTAGGTAAGTAAGATGACACCACTTCAGTTGAAATTTTTAGTAACAACGATGTGCCATTTTTACCGTACCCGGAGCACAGGCTTACAAGAAAGTTTAGGTTCCTAGTTCCTAATCGGAAAATACAGATTCAATCACATTTATAATTTGACCAATGTAATAAACATAATCAGCCTGTGCCAGTATGGGTCCTATGGCAAGCCACTGAGCTCAATCTCAGTTCTCAGTTCTCCTCAAATCCCTGCCTGCTGCCTTACCAATACCATCGCCTCACTTAGTTACAGGGCGCCATACCCTTGATCTGTGTATGTTGGCTGAAATTTGTAGGTTCTTTGCGCAATCTTGGTCACTAGCACTAACGCATTTACCGTCGTGCCTCGAACCTCGTTTTACCCCACTATCCTCTACATTTACTTTTATTAATTAAGTACCTGTATCCCTTTCACCGTCAAAGTCAATAATACAAAGTGAAATTGTAGGAGGAGTATTGAAGAGCGTAAGATTACGAGTATCTACATTCATGTCATTGTCATTATTGTCAGAGCCGAAAGCTGATCGAACAAGCAATATGAAAACGAAATGGGGGCCTGTGATCGTATTATCTCCGCTCTGAATTTTAAATGCATGACAAAATGCCCACCATAAAAACTACAGGATAGACCTAATTTAAAAATGGGGTTACATGCATAATCCATGCAAGCAACTACATACGTTCGATACACTCGCATTTTTATGAGCAACAAAGGGACAAAATGGACAAACAACATCGTTAAAAAGATGTGTATCCGTATAATTCATAATGTGCCTGTATGGTGGATAACATTATACAAGTGATGAAATAAGCGTCACTGTATAACATCGCGCGAATGAAAGAGACAGACATGTTCTCACGGAGACAAGTGCGACCATCATAGCCGTACTGGTTACCTTTACCGTCCTGGTTTGCTCCAAATGTGTATTTTCGAGGGTTGGAGGGCAACAAAATGGCTATAAAGAGACATGAGTGCCCCATAAGTGTTATAACCGCTGTCGTAGTGACCACAATACTTACGTATTTATTTTTACACATTAATTGAAAGTTCACAAAATAGAAGTAAATATATACTTTATTTCCGACATTGATTAGACCTGCTAATCAAATATATCAAATAAATAAATTTATTTTTTAAATGTTTGTTACCTGAGAACTCTGTCATTTCTCAACCGATATGATTATTTATTTATTGAATGTAAATACTTACGAATTAGTCCCATTTTTGTTAAAAGTCTAGTTCAGAGGTGAGGTGTTCAGACAAAACAGAACACCTCAATGACTCGTAACTATTTCACGTTTGGTGATATATCTTCTTCGTTAAGTTTGTTCAGTAATTTAGGTTTTTAAGCAACATTTTTGTCGAGGTCTCATCTGACAGTTTTGATGATGGACTCCCCGTAAAATAAAATCATACTTTCAGCGATTTGCCAGCGTGTAACGGGGAGATGAAGGCGCGGGCAGAAATAGTATTCTCGATGCGTAAGCGATATCTCAAAGTGTCAGTAGGTACAGTCGAGTGCATAAATATGAATACATTTCTTCACATTAACCCAGGGCTATACGTTTGGAGACCCCTGCCTTAACCCATTGCAATAAGGTGAAAAAATGTATACATAATTATGCACTCGACTGTACATCGTGTTGCTCTAATTACCTACATGAATAGTGTTGATTATCCAACTAGTCGGTGGAAGCATTTGCAATTGCACACTGAAGATTGAGAATGATGCATCCTTCCTTCAGTTTGTGTCGCTATTTTAAGGCAGTTTTGTGTTATATCCTGAAAATACAGAAATAGACCTAACTCGAGGATGTGAGACACTACTATAAATACGACATCCTAACCTTGAATAAACATCAGAAACGTGTGCAGAGAAAAAACATATCGGCTATACGTTCAGTTTTTTAAATTACTCAATGAGTTCGGCTAGTTATTTTTTTTAGTGTAGGAATTAGAAGGTTTATTTCATGACCACACATCTACCATCACACCGATCGTATCTACATAATACATATAAAAAACGGGGATCTTTCAGATCTCAAAATTACTTTTTCTAGGTGATTATTTGTATAGGAGCGTTATCCTAAACGGCTGTGATTCGTGTCAGGCTCGACAATAAAGCAAAGAAAACTCGATCACCGGCCAACCGTTCTTTGCCTCCGATTGAAAAAACTACCAAACATGTTGCTGTCACCCAAACGAGGGTCAGTTCCTATTCACATTATAATAAGACCTAGTTTACGATAAATTAGTGTATTTAGCGGTAAATAGTATTTTCCTGTAAGCATGACCAAGCGGTCTGCTCGGCGGCGGACCAGAACTATCACTTGTTTTGCTTCGCCCTACAAATCTACTGCATCTATTTTGAAAAGGGTTTATGAGCTATAATACCATCTACACTTGAAACCTTTGTTTATTAAATCGGCATAACGAGCCAATAAGGGCCTGATTGTATTTTGAGAGGAACAATTGGTAGTTCATTTCATTTCAATTACCGATAACGGGACTGTTGTGGGATTAGAATACGAATTTACACTTTCACTGTTGCAACTGTTGCACGGCCTAGTTTAATCTTTGTGTATATATCCGGTGCTAACTTGAAAAAAATTATAGCCTCTTCACGTGAGTTTATCCGCTTAGACGTCGTAAGTGTAATTTTGACTAAGTACGTTTCTAGTGTAGCAACCACTGTAGACCCGATTTCCCGATAATATCCGACATTTACGACTACAAATCAATTACTTTCCAGTATTTTTTTAAATACAAACACTTATTTTCCTATATCTTATTGAGAAACACCATAAATAACTTAAATAAGTCACAAGAATATCAGCATCGTCGTCACTCCGCAATGCAGCACGGCACCTAATCGATTTCTCGTTGCATCCAATTGCATATATACCAATTTTCAGACAAAATTTTCAAGATTATGTGTCATGGGTGTCACTTTTCTTCAAGCCTTTCTGTAACTGTGACAACTGTGTGTTGGCAGTAAAATCTTAAATTTTCCTTATTAATTTAATGTTGCGTTTTCCCTTTAAGAGCCAATGGTCACCCGCTATTTTGACCTTCGTGAAACAAAGTAAAATTGAGGAAAATCAGCAGTCACGTAAAGACATAAATCACATATAGAACCTTCTAGAGCTGGATTATTACAGGTGGGCCCGAAAACAGGCCAAAAGGCAGAACATCTAATGAGTAATCCATTAGGATTACATTAGGCATGATGTTTAACTTCAAATAACATTTTATGTAAGTATAAAGGGAAAGGATTAAACTTCTCCTTACCTGTATCAAGAAAATAAATAATAGCCTTAATACTTTATGTATTATCGTATGTTACAATAGAAAACTTTATTTCTTAAGGAAATGAGTTTCATTTCCACAAGCCAGAGAGAGATGTTAACATCAAGTCACCTCATAGTCCTATTAGTATCCAGCATGCTTACATTTCAAAATTAAGCCGTATGTATTATCAAGGAGAATCTAATTTGGTTTGGCTGATAAGTCCATAAGCTGCATTATTAAAGTTGGAATAGAGCCTTCAAATCAGGTTAGGGCGGATGTAGGTCGGGATAAGCGGATTATGATTGCAATATCAAATGAAATGCAGGTTCGCATAGTCTTTAATAGGCTCAATTTTAAAATGACGTAATATATGTGTCGCTTAACCTCAAACCTTTAAACTAGGGTAAATCCATTCGACTCTCTCAGCAAATAATCAGCCTATCACCTTTTCTTCTTAATACCAAAATAGCATAATCTGACAGATGGATTTCCCCGAGTTTGAAGTTAAGCGACTCATATGACGGTATAATAATATATGACTAGGGTAAGAAGAGATTAGTTAAACAGTTACTTTATTAATTGCACTAATGTTTGACCAATCAGCAGCACCACTTGGCGATAAACAAATTGCTCCATAGCCTCTTCCCAAAGGTTTTTAGCATACTATAGAGATTTTTACTATGGAGTAATCCAATCTTCAAGAGAAAAGTATGATATCACCAGTGATCGTTAATTTTCCAGCAATTTTGGTGCAGCATAGTAAAAATAAAGGAAATTCTTAATTTTTTTTCTAGGGAGAGGATTGGTTAAGGTTAATATTACTGTTATTAACCCTAATGATCTATTCCACCTAGAGTAGGGCATACAGATGCTTTTAACCAACAATGCTGCACCAAAATTGCTGGAAAATTAACGATCACTGGATATCACGACCCTCAGCACTGAGACAACGACTGATGATCACGCTTAGCGTAGCTTTTTATGTGGATAAGAAATTAAGAAGCATAATAGGAAAGAAGTATTCAGCAGTACCTACAGTTACCATCAGATATATATCGGAGCTGTCGAAGTGCTCAAATATATCTGTACCTACACGCACTTTAACGCCTTGACAATAGAGGAGTGTTCAGATATTTGTGAGCACTTTGGCCGCTCAGATATATCTGATGGCGACTGTACCTGAATATTCAATTAATCTAAGTACATTCTTCGCTAGCTGAATAGAATCAATCATACGTACAATCAATCAATCAATCATTGTACGTAATAACCTAATAACCCCTACAGAAAATTTAGTAAACATTTTGTTAGTTTTCAAACGTTTCATCCAAACGCTGCTCTGTCGTATTCAATATCTACGTAAATATTTAGTTCTGTTTTAGATTTAGATATTTATTCTCATAATATTAAATTACATTATAAATTATGCTAGACTAATCTACATGAATTTATATTATGATCGTCATTCATATTTACATAATATTATTTAATAGATACAAATAAGTATTTGAATTCCCATTTTATTCCTGAAATTCCCTAAAGTGCGCTGGAACACGAAGCAATTTGTAGAATGTGCATTAACGGTGGGCGTGCCGTGTCCCAAATTTCCTGTGACAATCACACTACTGAAATAAAGGTGTTGTGGAAAATGAATTCACTTCAATATTAATATTAGGTATCGCAAATAGAGGGGCATAAACAATGAAAAGTGTGGTCTTGGTCATCCAAACTTTGCTTATATATAAATATTCGTAAATATATAGTAATTTATTTTAATGAAATAAATGTGCATATTGTATGTATACAGGGTGATTTCGGGGTCGTGGAGCAAGAGAGCCAGACATCATACAGAATCCAAAGATGAGCCTAATGATGTTGTTAATTATTATTTATCACCAATAATGATGATTATTTTCCAGATGACAAGTAGGAAAAAACATTTTTGCATACAATTTGGTGACCCTACTCAATGTGACGTCTTGTCGCTTTCCATACAGCGTATGTCAAAAGTCATAGGGTGACCATAATTACTTAGTATAACATTAATTTTACTTGAAAAATAAGAATAATTAAAGTAATTATCTTTTAATCAAATACTACCATATGATAATGTGGATCATTTACAGAGTCAGAAAAAGTGGTTCTGGATCACGACCCCGAAATCACCCTGTATTAAACTACAAGATTAAATACTAAACAAACAGAAATTCCTTCATTTTATAGTTTCCGAATTGATGTTTTGTTTTAGAAATGCTTAATATCAATGAGTTGATTTAAACCAAGTCACAAAAGTTGAGGTAAATTATCTATATAAAACACGAAAATTGGCTCTATCAGTCAGCCTAGTCGAGACGAGACAAGCAGGGGGTGTGATTCTAAGAGCTATCTAAAGAACGAAAGCACTTAGTATTCAAGTGGGGTCTGCACCTCCAAAACAAAGGACTGCTGAATATGGATCTAGCTCTAGTTAGTTCAGGGAGGCTACTAGATTCCTAATTAATGTCTTCGAATATACATGTATCTATATTATTGCGAAGAGCGACAGCGTCTGTTGTGCGAATCAATATTTTCTTAATTTAAGATTGAGAACTTCAAAAGAAGGTACTTATACCTAATAAGGCTATAATATTTGCAGCAGACCGATTTTATCGTCAAGATAATGCTGGTTTTATCGTCCAACGTCGATTTGCATTTTTATTATTTTTTATCGACTGTCACCTATCGAATATAAAATGAAATGATAGTGAGAGAGAGATGAGATAAAAAATATCTTATAATAGTTTGCCTGTTATGTAGCAGGAATTCTATGGACGCCTTGCTCCAAAAGCATCTGATGCAGACGAACTAAGGGAATTACATTTATTAACAGTAAGTAATATTAAGAGCAGGCATCTAACTAAAACCAACTTGAGATTCTTTTTTTTCGGGGAATTCTCGGTACCCAAATCAAGAGCGAATCACAGATAAAAATAAATCTAAAAGTTCATAGTTATAAAAGACCTTCACCCTTTGACTCCTGATTTAGCTACCGGGAATTCAATGCATCATACTTTAATTGGTCGGGAAACCTAACGTTCTAGTTTATATTAGATGCCTGCACCCACGCGCTCTGACCTGTGCAATCAATTTCACACTCGACCACTAAAGTTCACCGAGGCGATATGCCGAATTGCCAGCAGCTATATGGCAGAAACATGCATGAGTTCAACTGAGATTTAATTGATTAATTACACATGATTTATTATGATTACACATTGATTACCTATGTACTATGTGCGAAATGTGTGGCAATGGGAACTAATAACGATGATGACTCTAACTATGATATAAACTTTCCTGGATTCAAATATTCCTAAGCCTAAAATTAAGTAACCGCTGTCTTTAAAAAAGATCTTGTTAAACTTATACCCCCCGTATTCATAAAGGCGCTACAAACCTCGATTAGCTAATAATCGTTTGTCTTTATCTGTCATTTTGACTTATGTATTTGTAAGAAAGGGATAACAATAACACATAATTTAACTAAATCAGGCTCGTAAAGGATTGTGGCAATATGGTTCTTCTATATCCTAAGCTTCCGGATGGGAAGCAAGGAAGACAAAAGTGTAAATTAAATGATACGGTCGCGAGAGTCCGATAATATCATTCAATTAGTTTATCCGAATTCGATACAGGTTCATTATGTTATGATTCTTCACTACCTAAATAATTTTCTCGCTAAACAGTTTGCTGTTCAACAAGGTAAAGAAACATTACACGCTTCATAAAACCAAGTGCTTTAGTTTATAACTTCAGCAACGATGTAACCAGCAAACTTTTCAAGTTGACTGCCATTTAGATTCCCAACCATTTGTTTGCGTAATTAATTAGCGTCCTCGGTATGATCTACGACTTTTGTATAATAAGCAAGTTGGAGTTTCTTTTAGGAGTGCTGCCAATTTCGCAAAAAACACGTAAATGGAATTGCAAATGAGAGTCTCTTGAAAGCAAAAACTTTTGCTTACTTTAGAAACGGTGATAAAAAATTATGTTACTTAAAATACTTAAATGAACTTAAAACTTAAAGAGTGATAGAGAGACATAATGCTTTTCGTTGTCGAAGCGATAGCGATTGTAACCTTGGCTAGGCCGGCTGTTTCGCGCCATCTCCTATCTTCTGTATGATACGCAGGTGATGGCCAGGGAGGTGCGCGAGCAAATCGTTAGTCACGTGGTGGCCAACTGGGAGGAGTTTGTTATTATGTCTCATTAACAGTAACGGTGATAATTACTCCAGCTCCGTTGAATACTGCCTTGAAATGTCGCGCCCGTTTACTTACGGTAGTCTCTGCGAGTTGGTAGCGGCAGGACAACTGTTTCCGTGGGTTTTCGAAGTTTACCGCAACAATGAGCTATATATGAGAGTTGGTACTGTGGGTAATCCGGTGGGCCGACTAAGATTTTCAAGTGATTTGTCTAGCGGTCATTTTGACGTATATATTCGCAGTGAATTACTCGTAAGACCCACAATATCAGAGCCCCCTTCTTCACTCCTCTCTGTGGTTGCCAAGAAGATTACCACGAGAAGGAATGAGGAGATTACCACCCCATTTAGAATCAGACTCATCATTATCTCTTACCGCTACCAAAACAGTTACTAAAAAACGCCGTGCCAGGTTCACGAATACTACACGGAACAAACAACTAAAAGCTGCCGCAAATAAATATATGCAAAACAAATCATCAGATCACCAAGCTGCCGTAAGCAATTACCAAAAAATGAACCCTGATGTACCTACACAGAGAAGCAGTAGCTAGGTATCAGCATCAGCAAGCCCACCCCGAGGTAAACCGTGACACCTCCGCTAGGTATCAGCAAACCCACCCCGAGGTAAACCGTGACACCTCCGCTAGGTATCAGCAAATCACACACACTGATACACTTCATACATGTAAAACTCCGCACCATTTTGCAATTCTCTCTCAAGTTGCCGTTTAATGTCGTCCGAAAAACTGTCCTTATATTTTTCCCAGAGACTTAACGGGTCAGTAAGTTGACAAAAAACTAACATTATTATGAAAAGTTCACGCAGCTTGAAGGGAGAATCGCACAACGCAGCTTCCTCTAAAGTTGAGTCCCAATGTTTATCGTCCTCTAGCAATCCAAGGGAGAACCACTAATGTAGTGTATAAGGAGGTGCTATAGGTACAAAAGGCTACAACTACATAAATAAAAAATATAAATTAAAAGGTGTTAGGTACAAAACGTACATTAGATTATATTAAATAAGTCGAGCTCGATTAATCGATATAATTACAATTGGTGTCTTCAAGTCAAGAGTGAATACTGTGAATAAGCTTTTACTGAAATAGTGAGCTACACCTTCGTAGGGTTGCAAATAGAAAAAAAAACAAATGTTTTTTTTTTCAAATTTATGAAAAAAAACATGAAAAAAAACCTCGCACCATGTTTTTTTTTCTAAATTAGGTTTTTTTTTTCAGATGAACAAAAATATGCCACAATAACGGTTTTTCGTGATTTATTTGTATATGTAACTTAAAACTAAGTAATTTTTGGGGAATCCCTGAATTCCCCGATGCGGCGACGAGAGGCGTTGGTGTTGCCAACAGTAAATTGCGATAACTACCACTACAGATTTCATTTATGTTGTTATTAATCAAAGTTGTTAAATTAAATTGGTTTAATGGTTAACATAAACTGACATAAAGTCTAAAACAAGTAAAACAACCGTATAAAAGTATTAACTGCCTTGCAAATTTTGAGTTTTCATACTTTTGAAAAAAAAACGTACTCCAGAAAAAAAACGTTTTTTTTCACGGTTTTTTTTCAAGTCAGAAAAAAAACCGTTTTTTTACAACCCTACACCTTCGGCCTTGTCATCACTTTCCAGCAGGTGAGACTAAGGTCAGTCACTGTTCAGTCCGTAAAAAAAAAAAAACAAAATTAAAAAAACTCTCCTGCGCGTGCGAAGCCGCGGGCAAAAGCTAGTATGATCATAAATACAGATTTCGATGCCAGGGTATCTATTTTGAAATGCTGTAGAATGTAGAGCCGTAGATATTTTTGCAACTGACGGTTATACGTGGGCCATACTGAAAGTTTCTGGATTCTGATATATGAGACGACTTACTTTTTCTAAGTGGTAAATTAAAAGAAAAATACTTTTTCTTATTTCAACGTTTTTAACAGTGTCCGAAACGAACTATATTAATTGCACTTCTTTGCATAATCTGTTGCATTCAGATGCACCTCTAGATGCTTATCTGTTGTCGGGGTTGTCATACGAGTAAAAATAATTAAAACTTGAGATATTTATATTGTCACTCCAGGAATTTTCAGTATGACCTATAGCTGGTCAAGCAAATCTTGACAGTAAAAAAAGGCGCGAAATTCAAATGTTCTATGGGACGAGATCCCTTCGCGCCTACATTTTTCAAATTTGCCGCCTTTTTCTACTGACAAGATCTGCTTGACCAAGTATAAGTACCTAATTACCTATACCTTTGCTCCGGTCTTTCTTCAGTTGGTAACATTATCGTAAGAGTCCGTCTAAGGTAACTTTGCACCGACTTCAACAGAACAAGTGAAAGCGTGTCATAAACGTCATATCTTTATAGAAATTTGACAATAACGAAGTTTCCACACTTTGTCATTGTATATGCCGTGCAGAGTTATCTTGGTCCGGCTCTACATAAAACTAGTCAAAGTCACAGTGAAGTACAGATCTTAATAAATATGGCCTTGAAGAACAAACTACCCAGCACATTCTTGAACGATGCCCAAACAGACGTTTCCAAGGCAACCCGGAGGACCTCTATACCAATCTGACACCTGACGCGGTCAGCTGGCTGCGTGGCCTGGATGTAGACTTATAATTATTTAAGTTCTTTTAGTTCTAATATATAATATTGCCTACAATGTTACCTACACCATACGTAAGAACTATTATATAATCTGGCCATACGCTTAGATAAATAAATAAATATGTTCATTCAGAGTCATATGGGCCATAAATATAAGGATCACCCTGTGTCTGTTTATGTCAGAGATCTTGAAAAGCTAGTTTAGTCGCTGGACGCAAAACGAAAAACTTTGTAGCGCTTTGTAACTTTGTTTAGTTTCTTCTTTGAGCTGTAGTAAAAGAGAGCTTCTCGTCAGCTCGTCACTAATTAAACGATGCCACTGCAAAGGCTTTTAATTAATCTCGTTTATTTGTATACCAGCTCTCAGAGCTGCTACAAACACAGCACTTAAGAGGTGCTGGTTCTGTTCGAGACTTGATGAAATACACCAGCAGTGTTTTTATCTTCTGCTAAAATATTAATTATGGGATATTGATAGGTGTTGGCGCAACATAAGTACTCGTACGAAGACCGGTTGACGACACATGACGTCACACACATACGTCACGGCTCCCCGTTCCGCGTACCTACATTAGACTGCACCTTACAGCCGAAGCGGCTACACATATTTTATATAGATTATTACACTGAAAAAAAAAACCTGGTACTGGTAACCAGAATCTGGTTAGCTGTACTATATTGTCTTGTTGTATATGTGACGACAGGACACTTTGTAAACATAACCAGACCATTCTTGTTAAATTAAATTTGTTAATTCTATGAAGTGTATAGTAGTGGGTATAAGACTTTTAGTAAACCCAACTAGCCGGTCTGTTAATGGTTACTAAATAATACAGTAACATATACGTTCCTGTCCTGTTGTTATAACAAGGTATTCAGTATATGTAACTGAACGATTTGTGCGGTGTACTGGTTTTATATTGTTCACGTTACCAGAACGCACTGTGCTAATGGGGCTTCTAAGCGAGCCATATGTTCACTGCAATATGTGGCCGGCAACTATTGGTGTCCTCTTACTCACATGTTAGAGAGGGGCACTAATAGTTGCCGGCCACATATTGCAGTGAACATATGGCCCGTTTAGAAGTCTCTTCAGCACAGTGGGTTCTGGTTACGTGAACAATATATAACCAGTACACTGCTCTTCTAGTAAATACAGACAAGTTTTACACACTTATTTTTTTTATTTTTATTGGTCAAATAAGTAACACAGCATTACAATAAAACCAAGGCACTGTGACACTACAAAAGAAAAAAACATTTTGTCTCCACAAAGAAAACAATAGACACAAAAATGACATACAAATTAAACATTGGATTTGGGCGACGACGTAACAGCGTGGCTCCATAGCGTCGTCTGACTCGGCGTAGGATTCGGCAGGTTGCCCCGGAACCGCCGAAACACCACACCCTTCGGCCAGAAGTCCGCGCTTGCGATGGTGTCCTGCAGAGGCCGCGGCACGCGCACTACAAATGAACTGAAGTGCACATAGTGACGCGACTGTAGCTGGTGCACCCTCAGCGTGTAGCCAGTCTTCCGGCGGACGTACTCCACCACCTCGTCGGCCCCGGCGGAGTAATGCAGGCGAGACACGTAGAGCGCCTTACTCGGTGTCGCAACTCGTAGGCCAGAATTAACCGGCTCCGCAGTGCCACACAGAGTTTTACGAGGCGCCCTGCGCGCCTTGCGTTTCCTTTCCACCAGTTTGAATCCCTCCTTATCCACATCGGTGCGGGAGGACTTTTTCTTAATCGGAGCCCGCACATTTCACTGTGTCAGCAACACGCACTTATACTATACACTTGTACTAGTTTACAATAAAATTATGGACAGGATCTACGTAAATAAAACATCGACCGGCCGGAACGTAAGACGCTGGCGTAATGGCTGCCGTTCTGTGAATTGCGCAATTCCTTTCTCCGCCCCCCGCCACCCGCGCATACACCGTGGTGTTGGCACAACTGTTTGATTCGTTCAGACTACAATGCATTATAGTAACCACAACATAATAACTTGTAACGTGTACACTCGTATCTTTATTTTTACATATCAATAGTTAGTGTTACGATGCATATATTAAACGAGACAAACGTTTAATATTTACAACACTTGCATCTTTACATATACAACGAAATTGTAAGCAGTACTAAATTGCATTTAACTAGAATTAAACAGTGATGTTTAAAAAACAAGTTTTACACGATACAACATTTTTTGTTATTACTACCGGATTTTAGTAGGTATAACTATATTTTGAATTACTATACGTTCTGGTAGTATTGTAGAAAATTATTTTTTTCGGTGTATTAAGTTAATTAAAGAAGATAGTACTATCCTGGAGTTCTTCATTATTCACCGCAAGAGCTTAAATTGAGGAGTACATCGAACAATAGGTTTAGAGTTAAAATATTACCGAAATATCAGCGGATCAGCATTGCCATCCAGCGGGGCAATGCGGCCAGCCTTCTGGGCACCCTACCGAGCGACTACGACTTAGGTATTTATAAGTTTTTAGTGTTTTATTATGTTACAAAAAACTTATTAATAAAAAAATTGAAACATTACTCATTCAATGCAAATCAAATATGAGTTTTTGCAAAAAAAAACCATAATTCGGTAAGAGGAGATTTTCAAGTAGCCGCCATCGTTGTTTATGTTACCAGATTCCTCCAAGACGATAGGGCTGATTTAGAAAATCAATTTTTTGGTTACTTCATAGTTGGTCCCGTAGTCATCAATAAGGTGGACCTAATGGTCCTGGAGACAGCGAGAGAACTCTTCAAAAATATGCACACTATTTGGGTAATTTACATAAAGCAACTTTTAGTGAAGATAAGACAGTTACGAAGACCATAAAACGGTGTTTAAAACTCTGTTTTAAAGATGATAATATAAAACCCACAGCCTCGATCAGTACCAAGCTACCAAGTCACGGGCCGCTACCCGCGGTCAGGTTTCGTCCCATGGGTATCGGTGGCAGCGCCGCGCGTGTCCGGTGTCCGATATTACACCTGCTTGCGAAGAAGTGCCCTACATTATTGAAGCTGGTTTGCTCAACTAGAGTGGGAAAACCATAATGCTGCAAGCACTGTAAAAATCTACGAAATGCGTGAACTAGCGATTATGCGTTTATGACAGAATACAAATACCCAAATTTCGAAAACAGTTGACGCAGGCCCCCTGAAGTCCAACACTAGGTATATATCAAAGGACAAATCGACTTTCACTTACATATTTTTATACAAATTCACGTAGGTACAATTCGCGTAGTATGTAGTCTAAGGCCTAAGCATTTTCGAGCTGAGGAAGTGGAAGCAGGTATTCCATATAATTCCACGGAGATCGTGTGCAAAATGTAATGTAGGTAAGTGTGATTTTCGATCACGCATCATTACAACAGTACGGTTACCATAAGTTTGTCACTGATAAACGCCGTCGAGAACGTAATTTACTTTCTATACATCTCGCTCGCACTCGCATATTAGTGCAAACGGGATGTATAGAAAGTAAATTACGTTCTCGACGGCGTTTATGTCAGTGACAAACTGATGGTAACCGTACAGAAACCATTAATTCAAACTCTCGAGGAGACGTACTGTACCTACAGTTAAAGAGTTGTACTGATTGGTCTTTAACTAAAATGATCCCGAGCAGGTGGAAAAGCGAGTTAATTAATAATGCATGCGAACATGTGCGAGTAACCTCGCCCTTACGTTTGAAATATAGGCTGTGTCGGGTTACATCACACAGAGTCACAGATATGTAAGAGATACGCCACTCTCGGGAACGATTAACGAATTAAATTACTTTCACGCGGATGT
Source organism: Cydia splendana (assembly GCF_910591565.1). Taxonomy (NCBI): domain Eukaryota; kingdom Metazoa; phylum Arthropoda; class Insecta; order Lepidoptera; family Tortricidae; genus Cydia; species Cydia splendana. The sequence continues at coordinate 6,732,150 of NC_085981.1, read as the reverse complement.
CCATCATTGATCGTTATTTATTTCGCTTGGCTGATTATGTGCGAAGTGCTTAGTGGGAGAAATAAAAGCGATGAACGCGTTAAGGGGCTGTCCATAAATTACGTCATCGATTTTTGACGATTTTGGACCCCCCCCCCCCCCTATAATCATCCGAAAATCATGCATCAAATGACCCCATTTCCTCCTACTTCATGCTACCGTCATCCGATGTCCAGACTCCCCCCCCCCCTAATTTGAAATGACGTAATTTATGAATAGCCCCTAAGACAAAATATGAACTTTTGTCGGATACAATTTTCTAGATAACTGTGAATTGTCAAATAATAGACAAGCGCAATAGTAGCCGCACAGGCATTTTGCCGGGCATATGCATGTAATGTATGCAATGCAATAAACTACAATAAAAAACAAATAAATTGTATAATCGCGAGCACTAATGAGCGAGAAATCGAGAACATTGGGCAAAAAAAATTAGCTTCAAAACAAATATTTAAAAAAGTCGAAGAAAGAAATTTAGCTTTTGATGCTTTCAGATTATGAATTGACAGCAATGAGCGAATGCAATTAAACCAAGCGTGATTTCAATACCGTAAAATTAGGTAACTATAGTCCTTAGGTACAAACTATAGTCCAGTTTTTAACGTTGATTCTTAACGAGCCTTTATGATTTGTACTCCTTTCATTTATTTTGGAGCTTAGATACACTAATGCTCTTTCTATAATATATACTCAACATTATAGAAACAGCATTTGAAAAATACTTAAGTATACCTACGTATTTTACTGGAACTTGAATTTGGTCCATTAGTTGCCTGACTATAGTTACCTGATTTTACGGTATTATTAAATTTCACAACGGGACTTAATCGCGTGTTTAAGTTAAGATTTACCTCCGACGCTTCGAGGACGGCGTTGTCCCCGTGGTCTCGGAGAAGACTGGCTGGATGTGTAAAAATCGTGATAAACTTTCACGATTTTTACAATCAGTGATTTTACGGTATTGTTATTTAATCTATGGCAGGGTGTCAAACCCACTCGCGACGAGGCCTTGCAAATATGCTCGCCATTTACGCGTGTTTATTAATTTAAAAGGAAATTAGGGAATATTTAGGAAGTATTAACCTCATTTATGACACCCTTTTCATTTATAATTTAGGGATGATTTTAGCTTTTGACGCAATTTTCGGCTTTTCTCGCGTCAGCGAAGAAGTCATTCTATGTAGGGCAAACCTTGGCTTATCGGTGATACTTGGTAATTCGGTGATACTCCGATATAATCTTACACAGTTCTCACCATGAGGAAATGCGAGCTATAAAATCGTTGGCAGCTGTCAGTTTTGATGCTTGCAATCGGGTTGGCAGCGATTTAATTGCTTACATTTCAGCATTGTGAGCTCAGCGTAATATAACAATGCATTATCACCGAATTACCAAGTATCACCGATAAGCCAAGGTTTGCCCTCGTTATTTTTCATTGTACATGCTCACATCCTATTGGTCCTTTACCACGTCAGTCAACCTACAACTTACGCTACGGCACACTACGGCACAGTCTATACGGTTGTTCGACGACGGGAGACCCCGCGCACCCGAGCTGCATACATCGTTGTCATCGCCATTGTTAGTAGCTGTCCCGACACGTCAAAGGCCGTCGGACCACTGTTACTTTTTACATTGTGACTACGGGGTAGATGCTTCATCTTGTGATTCTTATGATAAAGGAAAAGAAACTAGTGCGGGCAACGGTTATCCCATGCTCACCGCCGTAAGACATAATAATATTAAGAACTTAAATCACAGTTAATTAGGTTGCGCTTAGTATAATTCTTCAGTATTCCAAAGATAACTTACGAAGTTAGGCAAGTAGGTAAAAAATAAGTGAATGTATGAATGTACCTATAGCACATTCACTCGTATGCAGTAAAACCAAAGCCGTTTTTGCTAAATCCTAATTAAACTAAAGAGTTTGAGAAAGTTAAGAACAATTTGTTTCCACGCCTCATTGCAGTGAAACTGCAGGTGCTTTTATTTCCTGTAAACTAAAAAAGGGCTAAGACTTAAAGATATCCATATGTTCTTAATACCTTTTGTATTTGTAAGGTATAATGCAGTATTTATGTGGAAACGGGAAAGCTAGTCACACGGTAGAGTAAATATTGTAAGTATTTTAATAGAATGGGTTTAGAATGTTAATCTCGTACCGTACAAACTGTTTGACGCGTTTGTAGTCTGATTACACCCTGAGCTTATGTTTGAAAAAGGCAAGTGCGAGTCGGACTCGAGCACGAAGGGTTCCGTACCATTACGCAAAAAATCGGCAAAAAAATCACGTTTGTTGTATGTTTCACGGTTCATGAGATACAGCCTGGTGACAGATAGACAGACGGACAGAGGAGTCTTAGTAATAGGGTCCCGTTTTTACCCTTTGGGTACGGAACCCTAAAAACGATGGCGATACGTCATTTTAAAACACTGTCGAATAAGCTTCTCATAAGCCGAACCGGACCGAATCAACCTCCCACTGCGTCTCACGAGTTAAATTACTTAATTGCCCCTTTTTGATGACGCCGGCCGGGCCCACGACCCATGATTTAACACTTAATTCCTGCCTTCATGACATTAGTGTGTACCGCGATTTCATTCATTCTAATTGCTTTCGTTAAGCTCGTAAATTCGTCCATTCAGATTTCAGAAAAAGTTACGGGTAATTAACGCTGCCTCTAGTAACAGTTTTTCAAATATCACCAAGATTCCATTCATTACGAAGATTTTATACTAGAAGTTCTTTGTAAGGTGGTGTAGCTAACATCAATTCCTCGAACAATAAACAACACCTAACATGTTGACACGAGAACATCGAACTTTATTATTATTGTTCCAAATGTATATGATTTCGTGTCAATAAATAAACTTAACAAAGCCATACAAAGAACTTTACGTTACTCGACACGCCTACTTATTAAAGATACGCTTCGACGCGTGAACGTGTATATTTGCTATTAATATTTTGTAAGGCGTTACGCAAGCCATTGTCTTCGAGCTTCAGCACTCGTATTATTTATTAACTGAGTTACTTTGCTTGTTTGTAATTTGAATTGCTAAGTCTCTATACAATTAATTCCTTTTCAGACTGTTAATGTGCGTGAAAGGCGCCAGTCTCCTGAGGGATGGCTCGTGAAATACGGGCCATTACCTCACCACAATGTCGCAATACGGCGACATTTATACTAGAACACATTTTATGAATTTCACCTTAAATTGAAACACTGATGAGGATATGAAAAACTTGACCTATTAGAATACTTTCCTTCCTTCATTCCTTAATACTGGGGAACCAAATATTTATTATTCAAACACAAGTTTATTAAAGTCTTTCCTAAAACCTTCTTTAAAATTAAACGTCATAACAATTAACTATCTTATACTATATCGGTACGCTTAGTAAGTGACAAAACTTTTTACGTTGGACATGCCATGGCCCTAGAAAACCTAGAAATCACAACCCTCTGAGACGAAGCCTCTATTCTATAGCTCGAGATTCAGGGTTTTTATTGAAAATCTTGTTATCAAGATTCTACTGATACCTATAGGTACTTGCAATCGCCTGTTAACGTGTAATTAACTGAAAGTACTATATATAATAGTACTTTATCGAATTTCGTGATCCCATACGAATACAGCCTATTATTTTGTAGTTCACGAACCCACATTCTTCATTTACACAATAATTATATAATAAACAAAACAGAACGCTGCAGCTATTCGAGCGGCCTACGCCAAAATTATTGGTTTATGTTCTGTTTGTGAACAAACAATTACTATTATTTGGACGTTAGCGTATTACTTTAGAATGCTTGCTTGGTTGATGTATTACCTACCTAAAAGAAACAAAGAAAATAATATATACTAGGTTAAAAATAGCAAAAAATTTGTTACAATCGACAGTAGTTTTACTATACAGCGTTTAATTATGATAGTGTCTTTATTACAACAGAACGTACATATTATTGCTGGTCGATATTAACCACCGCGCCAGCAAAGTGCTTCCTCGATCGATTGCATGAAACTTTCATTAGACAACAACGACCGGACAGCGAAGTAAGACAAATAGGAAACTAGGTTAAGTAGGGGATAAAGGCACCGCGTACTTTGTTTCACAGGCAAATGAGATTTAAGTAAGACTCACGTAAGGAGATGGAGAATGTAAAAACTTTCAGGGATTCAGAACTATTTTGTTTAGAAATGGTTGTGATTGTGACTGTCTATGACCACATCAAGTACCTATTTATCAAACAGGAATGAGATTGTTCGCAAAATGGCGGCCCAAATGTTGATATTCCCTGTAGAGTCGGACCAAGGTAACTGTGCACGCCATTTGCAATGACTAAGTTTGGCTATGTCTTTATTAATGTCTAATTTCTATAAAAATATGATGTTATTGACACTCCCTCACTTTGTTATAGGTAATAGGTATTTAAGTAGGTGCTAAGTTAGCTAACCACATAATACATTCTGTTCCGTGACGCGAACTACAAATTGTCTTTTGTGGGAGTTTATTTGGTTATCTACAGTTGTTTCTAGTTTTGCGACAGAACAAAGAAAAGTTTTATGTTCCTGTCACATACCTAATTTAATTAAAAAATTTCTTGATCTATTTTTTGTTGAGTATGCAGATACTTATATGTACGGGTATATAACCGTTGAATGCTTCTGCGATTATGTAAAATTCACGAGGAGTCGACGGATGTCCTCAAATATTCTATGCATAGGAAAATATTGCGATTTAACGACCGGACCGAATTGGACCGATGGAAGTCATTTGACATGCATTTAAAATGTTGGTAGCTAGTAATAATCAACATTTAACCTTTCGTATGTAAGAGGCGATTTAAGATCGTGGATTGAAACATCGGGCGTACCGTAAAATCAGAAAAATCGCTCTCGAAAAAAGCAAAAAGATGACCGAAAAATTCGGTCAGGACTTTTCATCAAATACAGACAAAAGGTTAAAGGAAGGAGGAAAGGAAGGAAGGTTAAAGAAACGAAGGAAGGAAGAAAGTGCCGATGAGAAAAATCCGCATTAACCCTTGTAGTTTCGTCTGTCCGTCAGCGGCAAAATTCAGTGTAGGTATCTTCAGAACAGATGCGTTGGACAGACCTAGTCAAAAATTCCCTCAATGGACCACTCCACGAATGTACAAGAAGGGCTACAGTCCGGGTAAAATGGCGGATTGTAAAGCTTGCTACCGGCCTTGATATAACGACCACGACCACACTCTCACAAGACGCTGTGACGTCAAAGAAAATCTTCAGGTACCTGGGTATATAATATTCACTTCTTACCAAATATCTTCCAGCCACAGCTGGCTAAGATAAGAATTTCAAATATGCATTTACATCTTATGCATTTGCATCATTTAAATAAAGACGTAGCGTAAGACTGCGCTAGATGAAAATTGAGGACAAGGAAAGCCGACCCCAAGTAAATGGGAACAGGTCTAGCGGGAAGAAGATGCATTTACGTCTTCCAGTTCCTTAACTATCGAGATCTAGATCCAATCTCTTGATAACCTGATGATTGATTGTAATTTCTGAGACATGACTGATGAATGTGGCTCCGATGGATCGCGGAAATGACAGAGCATTAATTAATTAACTGCATTGGCAGTTGACATCCTTTTAGCTGCTGATTACTAGATAGCAACATGATAGCAACTAAAGGCGGTGGTAAGCCGCCGAGGAAAAAAAAATGTTGAAACCCGCTTACAATTATTTATCAAAGTAATTGTCAGCTAAAACCGCGCCCAAACTCAATATTTAATATTGACAAAAAAAATACCAATCAAATTAGTAATGGTTATTACTTATTTTTATTAATAGGTAGTAGATATTAAGTTAGTGGCCTTATCAATGTCTTTTTTTATCCAACGATTGTTTTAATTAATCTTACCGTATTGTATTGTCGTAGTTTATTCGTATATTACCAAATGTCTTAGAAATAAACAAATTTTGTTACTGCTACGAAAGAAACTGTATAGAATAAGACAAAGTTTATTTACACCGTAGACGCAATAGTAATAGCCCCTCGCATTCGTAATTGGGTCAGAGCATGCACAGACTGTGCTGTTATTGCCATCGCATACTCACCATCACCACATAGCCTATCAATACAACCACCATAATGTTTTATATTCACCAAATGGTTCTCATTGTTTGGCGCAATATTTGGCATTATCAACTTATCATACTCGAAGCGCATTCAAAATACGGGTCGCTTAGACTTATTCCTCTTTCTCGATGCATCGAAGATCGTCGTCAGAGCTAAAGATTGGCGTAGTCTATACTATCATAATCATCATCATCATCATCATTCTAGCCTTCAGTCCCGGTCCTGGGCTAGTCTCATCCAAAAGTGCCCTGCGTTCTCCGAATGTCATCCACCCAACGAGCCAACGGACGCCAGGCGCTTCTTTCATCCGAAAGCGGCTACCAATCCGTCAACATTTTGGTCCACCTGCCATCACTCTGCCTAGCAACATGTCCATTTAAGTTTGGTGATGACGAAGTGTTACATGTCAGTCTCTCTTCTTCCTTCTAGTTCCCTCATTGCTGAAGATCGCGTCGCGACCACATGTAATTTGTCTCCATTTTGTGCAGTCATAAGCCATGTGAACTGCACGGTGCTGCAAGCCGACCTCTTCAAAGCATTCGACCATCTCATAAATACATGAGTCAGTTTACATCTATCTATTCTATCTGGGTTACACTACACTAGCTGACCTTAGCACTCGACTACCGCGCTGTAGCAGCCAGCAATTTTAGATCAAATTTTTCGATTATTTTACACTTCTAGCGTCGTGCCGCCCTCCTCTTCGTGGCGCTTAGAGCGACTGTTCACTCGCCTCCCAAGGGCCTACCGCGAACGTAGAAAATTGAAACTTGGCTATTTGCCTCTCTTTCGCTTGAATACGCAAGAACGATGGAGAGGCAGATATAAAGCTTTCGATATGCCCCCGCGCTCGCGCCGTAATAACAATACTGGTCCTGATTTACTGCAGACGAGGGTTACTTTCATCAGTTTCACCGGCAATTTATCGCGTCATTCTATCTAAAGCTTTCAACTTTGCTATTGCAATCTTCTTCAATTTCAAATCCTGCCTTTCATGGAAATATAGAAATTACTTAATTTATTTGGTGTTTGGAAGAAAAGAATAGACCCTGCTTGCGACAAAGAGTGTAAATAATGTCACGTTCGGAAACGTCAGGATAAGTAACACCATTTGCCATTTGGCATTAATTCCGCCATTGGCGCCATTTGTACATTGGTGTATATATTTTGTGCAATAAAGTTTAAATAAATAAATAATAAAAGTGTACGAAATAAGGGGTCATCCATTAATTACGTCACACGAATTTCTAGGTTTTTTACCCCTCCCCCCTCCTTGTCACACTTGGTCACATTTGGCAAACCCTTCACGTCACATTTCTTCAACGAAATCGGCAAATATTTATTTAATATTTTATCAAAAAAAATTTGACAAAAGAAATATTAGTAATTTTATAACCCAAAACTGATTAAGAAATAAAATTAAACGAATGAAAACGATTATCGTTTCAAAACCTTGTTATTTAAATGATAATTAGCGTATAAAATAATTTAAATACATTTTCGGTTACTGATGAAGTTAAAGTGACGTCACAAAGTTTATGACTCCCCCCTCCCCCTTGTCACAACATGTAACATTTTCTTGACCCCCTCCCTCCCCCTAAACGTGTGATGTAATTAATGGATGACCCCTAAAGTCAATTTCATTTTAAATAATGAGATAACATTAGAATGGAAAAAGTGCCTTGGTATTTAGTAGTTGTTTTAAATGTAATGCATTTTTTAATAGGCTTATCTAGAAAATATCCAGGCTACCTTGACCTAAGTGTTTGCACGCCACTTGTTACTTTAATAACTGGTTTGCAATAGGTAAAGACATATGAACACTATAATAATTACTATTAGCTTTAGCCCGCGACTTCGTTTGCGTGGGGTGATGTCGAAGATGATTGATAAAAACTATGTCCTTGCTTGGTCCTCAAACTGTCTCCTTTACCCATAACCCAAACGCTGCGAACATGGTCCAAAACAAATTCGAATATTTTCGTTCACGTGAGAATAATATTTCAATGTCGCAGTTTTAAGTCATAATAATATTTGCATAAAAAGAAGAAAGAACTCAGGCAACACCAGAAAGAATATTAGTATTGATGTTTAACACATTGAGTGCCGGAAACCCGCCTGGCGGGTTCTCTGTTCATAGTCGCTTTCCTCTACAAAGCGGGAAAACGCTGGGGTCGGCTGCGAGCGTAGCGCTACGAAAACTTGGGCAGTGAATGTGTTAAGGGGCCCACTGATTAACAGTCCGCCGGATGGTATCGGCCTGTCAGTTGTTCGGAACTGTCAAAATTCTAACTGACAGGCCGATACCGTCCGGCGGACTGTTAAGCAGTGGGTCCCTTTAATTACGTGTTGATCTTGTGGACCATATTGCACTACAGTTGGGTTTTGCGGTAATAATCTAATAATAAGAAACATATTTTTTACAAGCTGAAAGCCTTCAAAGACTAGCTTTCAAAGCAAAATGTATTTAACCCGACGTTTAACGGTTACCCCACAATCTAGATAAACTGACATCCTATTTGCATTTAAATAAGTTCCTAAGTCTAGCCACAACAACAACAAGCCGTATAAGGCACACGTGTAGTAATCAACAGTGTTTACAGAGGCACTGAAAATAGAAGTGAGTACCTACCATTAATATTGAACCGTTAAAATAAGCCCTTGGATTACTTTGTTTAGATTCCGCATTTATAGAACATGAATAAGTTGATGAATTTCTTCGTGTAATTTGTACTAATTTAAATAAAAATCCGAAATTTATATAAAAGAGGAATTTTATTTCCATGACAGATGTGAGTGATGCGTGACACAATTCTTTTTCATTATTGAAATTCAAAATCATGTCATTTGTACATTGAAAAAGTAAAAAGGTTGCAATCTGAACAGAACAGATTCCGAAAATTTTCATTTAGGTAAGCCTGAAAAACACAATGGGATTTTTTTTGCATTTACTCGCAATTTTTTTAAATTCCTCGATAGCGCTTAGATGGCTGCAGAAAAATGCACTTTTAAGATATTCCTGATAAGAAAAATCTATTGGGGAGAATCCGGGCGTGAGGAGGCCAGTAAAGGTCTTTTAGAAATAGGATTTCCGAAAATTTTGTCAACAAAAATCGATTTCGATCGAAACAGAAGTTGGCTCTGGTAATCGCTGCGTCAGCATATATTTTTATACCTCTAAAGCTACACGGTCACAGGTTGTAAACTTGCATACAACGAATTATCCTCTAGCAATTTGAATTTAATAAAATAAAGATTCAAAATACAATATTTAGCCCTCTGGGTGGCTAGAAGCTATTACAATACACTCTATCTAGTGTAAGCGATCAGAGAAAACGCCTCACGGAAATCGATCGAGCCCGAAAATAAATTCTCAAGCGGTAAAACGGTATTAACTCATTCATACTTGCACCGTAGCGTAGGTACTTGATTAGTAATATTACGCTTGAATGTTACGCAATTGAATTCTTGAGAGAAATGAATTAAGGTTATTTTCAACGCTGAACGCTGAAGGTACTTTAGGATTCTGCCCAATGTTTTAATTTAGGACACTTTTCTTTTATATCATGTAAATAAGTCTTAAAAAATTCTTTATAAACGACCTCAGGCCCACAATTAACAGACACAAACAATATTTTGAGGGATGAAACTGTCGAGAAAGTGTCATTAAATTCTTTGATGATGTCCCCAGATGCGCACGATCACCGTTTAATATTAACCTTCACGTATTTTAAGAAGGGTCTTCTTCCTTGTCGTAACCTCATGGATAAGGGACGTGTGTGGGCACTCTTCACCAGTGATCTCCAAGCCGGTCTGTCCTGGGCCCAGTGCATGCTAGCCTGCAATGTGGCATTTGTCACTGATGTTATTCTATCCGCCCAACGCATGGCCAGACGTCCATCCCTACGTTCAGGTGGTGGTAGGTTCCCTAGGTTTAGGTGGTGTTATATTAAAATAGTCGTGGCATTCGAAGGTTAATTCCGGAAACTATTTAAATATCCAAACTAATGTAACACAGACAGTCAAGTAGCGGACGGATGACGCTCGTTGCTCGTTGTCTCCCGTCTGGCTTTGTCAATAACTTCGCACCCATTTTATTGCTCCGGTCAAGGGCAACGTACAGTCAGCGTCAATAATAGTAGATAAAACATTCTGCCAAAAGTATAGTCTACCATCCTCTAACAGTTTTACAAACACATATATATGTATCTCTATAGTTGGCGCTCGCTCATATCTGTTTAGTTCGCGTTAAGTATTTGCACAACTCTTATTTGTTTACATAATATAGAGATATCTCTTTTGTACTATTAGTGTATGGTAGATTTTTTAGATGCATCAGTCACATCTACGACTTTTGGTGCTTACTGTACAGTCCGGTTTCGATTTCTTCTCTCTAAAACTTGGCTCTACTGTTTTTTCGGTTGTATTTCAATGCCCGAAAGTTTCAAATTGCACAAAGATTTCATTCCTGTAGGTATTTACTATTTACATTCGACAATAAAGTATGTTTATAGCCCTTGGGTTTATGTGAAAGACGTGTATCCTACATAACTTGTAGTAACGACACGAGAGCCAAAAGAATAAAGCTTATTTTAACCTCACCGTAAAGCCACGATGGATAAGTCTTCAAAGGAAGTGGTTTCATTTCATACCTGAAAAGGAACAGAATATTAGTTATATTTTATTTTTTGTTAGTTCAAAAAATTTATAAGTAGAGCAGCCTCATTCAATCTTTTGCCAATACAATAAAAACAATAGATATGCAATATACAAGAGCTGCATTAACTTTACAAATTTATCTAAATTTGATCTCATTTTAGACATCACTGTGTATGCATTGCATACTCTAACACACACATGGTACGCGTTCCAGTGTTGCTAAAATTCAAAACCCTATGCTATTATGCGCACTTTGACGTGGATATATGGTAACTAGTTATACTCCTGCACTTAAAAAATACATCATTTAAACATATAACACAATGTAAAGTCCACATTGATCATGTAATCAATAACTCGGACGAAGTAGGTCAAGCAACCTCGAGGGTCATTGCGCCGATTCGCATCAACGTGGAGGTTGCACTTCCACGTCTTGACGAAGTGGAAGGAAATGCATCATTCGTGTGAGCAGATTAATAAACATTAAATAAATAAATAAAATAAATAAATATTGGGGACATCTTACACAGATCAACCTAGCCCCAAACTAAGCAAAGCTTGTACTATGGGGCTGTCCATAAATTACGTCATCGATTTTTGACGATTTTTGACCCCCCCCCCCCTATAATCATCCAAAAATCATGCTTCAAATGAACCCATTTCCTCCTACTTCATGCTACCGTCATCCGATGTCCAGACCCCCCCCCCCCTAATTTGAAATGACGTAATTTATGAATAGCCCCTATGGGTATATATAGATAAATATTAGTGTTCAAAAAACACCCATGACTCAGGAACAAATATTAGTGTTCATCACACAAATAAATGCCCTTACTGGGATTCGAACCCAGGAACATCGGCTTCGCAGGCAGGGTCACTACCCACTAGGCCAGACCGGTCGTCAAAGTTAACACAAGGGTTGGCGATGCCTTGATATGATATGCAGCCATTCGGCTGCTGGCTCATTATCATATTTACATATCATTACCATTTAAGGACTCAAGTTTTGTTAACATATTGTATAAGTACAATAGAGATATACATAATTAGCTTTTCAATCTCGTACCCATTAAGGCCACTCGGCAAGCTTCGTGACCTTAACACGGTACTCGACTGAAAAGCTCTCCATTGTATCACGATTGTATAAAATACTATAATGATATGAACTGTAGACCCGTTATAATTTTATTATTTTGACCACAGCTGGTGCACCTTAAAATTAAAATAAAGAAATTATATCGCGGTAGGCCAGTTCATAAAATTAAATATGTATGTGCTGGCTCATTATTTGTCCAGCCCATCGTCGTCCATTGCGGTGCTAGTAGCAAAGCCTATCGAAAGCAAGCGTTATAAGTTATAACATTGTGCCGAGTAGCAATCAAATTTTTACGTCGGTAAGGTATTGATATACTTAGTTGGGTTTCCCATCTTAATCTACCTAGGTGATGTCGTTAAATAGATAACTAGACAACATATACTTTATTATTTTCCCTTTCCTTTATTATCATTTAATTTTTAAATCAAATCGGCCAATCGCCATGTGCAATGTTGGTTGTACAGTCAGAAGCAGAAGTTGCTAGGCGGGCGAGTTGTTCAACATGATCTAGACGCGACTTTATTGTTAAGAATATAGGCCTGCGCAAACCGGCGGAGCGCAGCGCAGATCACTTTAAAATTATCAATGTATTTTCTTCCCTATTTCAATTACCTTCAGGTATAAATTTAAATGCTTTGAGACCGACCTCGGAGCATCACGGAGGATTGTTACTCCGCGGCATCGAGGAGCACGCTAGAGAATACCGCGGCGGTAGGCGCCGGCATGCCGCGGCATCCCCCGGCATGCGCCGAGGCCTCCCGAGTGCGCCGGAGTAGCGCCAGGACGACGGGGGAGAACTCGTGCACACTAGTCACTAATCCCTTGTGATAGAGTACACGCGGCGGCATGCCGCGGCATCCCCCGGCCTGCGCCGAAGTGCTCCCTGGTGCGCCGGCCGCCAGCGCTCGGGCTGGCGGGCGCTCGCGGTATCGCGGGGGATTTTACCTCGCCGGTGTGCGCTGCGCGGCGTAAATCCTCCTCGGTGATCTGCGCTTCGCTCCGCCGGTTTGCGCTGGCCTTATAAGAGCGTATCAAGGTAATTTTGAACACATCGCCCGCTTAGCAATTCTGCTGCTGACTATATGCAGCACCGTAATAAGTCACGCTACGCGTGAATTAACGGTTCAGGTGTAATTAATTAAACCAGTTTAATTATCTCAACGCATGTAACCCGTAATCCCAGTATTAGTGTAACAAGCTAATAATTAAGTACCGAGCATGCGATGGGGACTAATTGTATTAGGTTTGGGCGTTTGATATTACAAGCTTTTTTGATATACCACCACAATACCACTTGCTCGGGATGAAACAGAGTCCCCCTAATGCTGATTGTAATCTTTGTAAACTTACTTGTTAGATAAACCAAATTTAAAATCATAAAATATAATAGGATCGTTTCAAAGAAAAACCGCGGGAACGGTCAGAGTAAAATGACTGCAACACGATTTTTTTTAATTTAGCAAATTGGCCACTTGTGTTCTTGTTTTTTATAGACATAGAATACAGGTGCGGTCCATTTTAATTTTCGAGCATTTCAAAACTTATCGAGTGACCTACGTACCTTAACGTTAAACTTAGTCATTTATTACTTATTATAGAAGATAGCTACCGCGAAATACACGATACGTTCGATATCTTCTTCTCCTTTGATATGTTGGTAGTTTTCTATTCTTTTGGCACTGTATACCTACTACAGTTTACGTTTCAATTTTTAAGTTCTAAATATATGTAATGAAGAAATTATGTAACGCTTCGTAATTGATTTACATTGTTTAAATTTATCGGTAACGTACCTACAGCAAGTAATAGAAGTTACATATTTTAAATATTAAATCTACCTATGACTTATCGATAACAGATTTATCGATGTTTCATTTTCTCAAACACTCGTTTTTGCCACAAAAACTTCTATGTCTGGCTATAACAGAATCGAAATAGTGTTCAGGCATGTGGAAATATGAAATAGCGGATGAAACGAATAAAATAAAAAGCTGGACACTATTATATTAGAGCCGTTGGCGTTTCGATTAATATTCCGAGTGGATGCCACGAAACCAATTAGTCCGTGGTTGCATTTTCCAATGCTAATGTATATTTTCTGATCCGATTCCGGAAATAGGTGAGTTCAGATACAAAATCAATACTGTTAGAATATAAAACGCAAATACAACGTAGAAAGGTTAACTCAGCAATTTGGATGGTAGACGGTGAAAAGGACTCAGTCACTAGTTGGTCGGACCAGCGGGCATATGATGAACAGTTATGGGAGACATGAAATCCTTATATTGAAAGAGACTGGTGTTTTATCCTTTTATTATCAGAATTTTCACTACACACAGTGATCATACTAATAATTAAATAACACCATCATATCCGTAAGACAGGTGTCATATTCTAAAAACAACAGATGCCGAATTCCATCACACTGAAGACCCTGAATATTGAAACCCTTTCCAGATCTTAAGCAATACATAAAGGGAAGACGAGAGAAGCTAGAAGATGATTTTCTCAATCAGTTAGGATAATGCGAGCACATGTGACGATTTCTGATAGTTTTAGATATTGTGAAGACTACTTTGTGTTAACTATTCGTACTGGTGCAGTCGACGTCAAATATATGTTTACATTTTTCGCCTTATCACAAAGAAGTAAGGTGCAAAAGTTTGCAAAAGGTGCGACTGTGCATGGTACAGTACGAATAAAACAAAGTAGTATGTAAATCGAATCAAAGTAATATCCGCTCATTTTTTAAGACAACAAAATACCGCACAAACGAGACTTAAATATTAAAAGAAGTCAATTAAAAACACTCAGCTTATTGAAGTACCTGTCCAATTACTCTCGAGATCCGCCCACGTGCATTATGTGCGCTTGCGTGTCTCGACGACCATTGTTTACGGCTTACCGCGATTGCGCAATGGCGTGTATTCACCATTTGATGTGCGAGCGCAGTTTTCGGGCACCAGTGTAACGTGGCCCACTGATTAACAGTCCGCCGGACGGTATCGGCCTGTCAGTTAGAACAAAATTTTGACAGTTCCGAAGAACTGATAGGCCGATACCGTCCGGCAGACTGTTAATCAGTGGGCCCCTTTACGTGGCCGAGATCCGTAAACAATATGGGATTATTCTTCAATACGAGAACTCTAAATATGTCCCGATACTCGCGACACAATAACTCTGCGTAAGCAGTAAGCACAATTTGACTAACTATAGTGCGACATATAATAGTAGAAATAAAATAAAATGGAACTAAAACATACGTAGGAAGTGGCGCCCTCAATAATTTTCTACAATTTTTTGTCGGACTATAACGTCTATAACAGACGCAATCGAGCCTAGATTCATGTAAAAACACTTTTATCTCATTAAGAAATGATTCGCTATCGTATTTTAGATAAATTTTACTAATACAGCAGAGCTTATTTTATGCATTTTATAAAACTGTTGAGGTTATCATAGAGTTAATTACTTAGTAGCAGTTTTTCTCTAAATATTTTTTATCCCTACAATGTAGACTGTAGAGCATCTCCTATAGGTACTTCTAACGTCATTCTATTGGTCGTTTTTTAGGGTTCCGTACCCAAAGGGTAAAACGGGACCCTATTACTAAGACTTCGCTGTCCGTCCGTCCGTCCGTCCGTCCGTCCGTCCGTCCGTCCGTCTGTCACCAGGCTGTATCTCACGAACCGTGATAGCTAGACAGTTGAAATTTTCACAGATGATGTATTTCTGTTGCCGCTATAACAACAAATACTAAAAACAGAATAAAATAAAGATTTAAATGGGGCTCCCATACAACAAACGTGATTTTTGACCAAAGTTAAGCAACGTCGGGAGTGGTCAGTATTTGGATGGGTGACCGTTTTTTGTTTTTGGTTTTTTTTTTTTTTTTTGCATTATGGTACGGAACCCTTCGTGCGCGAGTCCGACTCGCACTTGCCCGGTTTTTTTTCTAGATATGGAGTCCTTAACTATGTGTAATCAGAGATCATATTATACTGGTTGGTTCTGTCCGCGATTAGCACGGACTCGGTAAGTGATTCATCAGCGCTTGCGCAGCCTTGGCAGTGACATTCGTTATTTAATTGGATGCATGCTATGATTTATTGTACTATTTCGAAGAACCAAGATTTGATGGATTCTTTAGACTTGATTGCCACAAAGTCTTGATCAAGAAATCTTATGTTTTGTTTGTGAAATATAACTTGAAGCGTAAAATATTTCAAGCTAGCGTTTTTGGGCCACATTAGAAGCTTTTTTTTAGCATACACTTATAATTAAAGCGCATAAATGCCATCCCACAAGTTATATTGTTTATAGTAAATGTACAGTCGACGTCAAGGATATGTTTACACTTTTGCACCTTACTCCTTTGTAATAAGGCGAAAAATGTAAACATATCTTTGATATCAACTTATTTCTTGTAAAATGAAGTGCCCATAAAATATAATGGCTCTACCTTAACTCAAATTAATTTATGATATTTTAAACACCCTTTGTTGTATAACTTGCAACAATTAATTTCGTAATGTGTTCTTGAGTTGCGTTGCGCTATTTGCATCTCTATATTCTCAATATATATAATTATACGAAAGTTAAGACGAAAGTGAACGGCCGGGCCGCGCGAAATCGCCTCTTCATACAAGCGTAGTCCTAATGTTCCACTCGATATTAACATTAGTGAAAATATTTTGAAACAATTTGATGTAGATCAATTAACAGCTATGTAAATATATTTTCCATAATGTCAATAACCAGGAGGACAATGAGGACTACGTTTGTGTGGAGACTGGAGAAGCCCTGGTCGTCCCCTTTCCTCTTAAGCCGCGACGCAATGCAATAACTTTTGTTACGGCGTAGATATTATTTGATGACATACTTATATTTGACGTCAACAGTAGGTATATCTACCATTAAACCATAGAGCTCACCCAAACATAGAATTAACTTTAAATAGATTTCTAATCGGGTGAATGTCAAAACAAAACCATTTTTAGTGGTGACGTCCGTTTTATTTATAGGTGTTCGTAATAAGGCGGCCATTAAAATAATGAATAGATTGACCGAAAACTAGTTCATATTATGTCATGCGACCTTTATTTTGCTAATCAATTTTACTTTTAACGAGAATCTCCCTTTTTCGGTTGGTACAAAATCAATTGTATTAAGTGCAAGCCATGACGTCATCACTCATTACTAAATAACCTCTTACGTACACTCTAATTATATATACGAATCTTAGAGCAGAACCAGGTCATTGCTAAAATGATGCATTAAATATATCCATGACAGTTCATTCTCGACGAGTTTCATGTTTCCAAAGCTTTCAATAAGCATGTCAAAACAAATATTTCAAATCTATTCTAATAATAGAGATACATTTTGTCTTTTTGAAATATTCGCACCTAAATGACAAAGCGACGCGAGCGAGCGTTTTTCGACTTAAAATACGTGAGTGACCCGTTTTTAATATATTTACTAAGTCTGTGTCTCACGGAAGTTTCGTACCTAAGTGACTTCAAAGAAACTTACAACAATTGCTGATAGTGGTATTTTCAGACTACAAAACGATAATATCGATGTTCATTGATACAGGTAAGGTACTGAGCTTTACGACAGTGTCGCTCAATAATTTTTTTCTGAAGATATGCGAAAAAATCGGAAAGAACATTTGACCAGATCTCACCTGTTCACCTGATGGTAAGTGCCGATTCGGTCTAGGGTGGAGCATGCTTACTTCAAAGATATCTAATACTCATTCTCGATTTGAAAAGATCCAAGTTACAGTGGACTGCTAAATTTACAGCTGGAAGCAAAGCGTTAAACACTTCACATTAAGCATATATTCCGCAAAACAACTTAGCCACTTGTCAGCAGTATTTATTGAACTTGAAAACAAAAGGCAGCGCACAATGCCAACGCCTACCTAAGCTACGTTGGTCTGCCCACAGAGTTGCCGGGTATCCTAACTTGCGGTGACATAATGTTGGAGCACAAACGTGTTGTTGTTTATGTTATACTTGTTATATCTCAGACATTTTAGTAGATTTAGTAGACTCCCCGTGTGTTATTGTACCGCGATTGCAGAGTGGTATTCAGACGGACTAAGATGTTCGCACCTTTGTCGCCTGTCACCGTGACTGTCACGTTCTAACTTGAACAGAACTTAGAATAGGGGAGTGTCACTAAAACGTCATATTTCATTTAATATTAACATTGATGGTGACATAGCCACCCTTTGTAAAATGCCATGCAGGGTTTGCTTGCGGAGTCGGAACTCTAGGTATGTATATGATGTCACGATACAGTTAGAAAAATCCAAATGACAAAATCACGTTAGTATAGAAACGATTATTTTCTAAATCAACTCTTTATGCACTGTGGCCTAAAAATAAGTGCACCGTTGCCAGGGAGGTTTAGGAATTATACTGAACAACTTTTACTATGGGACCAACACCGAAATCGCGAAAAAAATATTATCCTTCCATAGAAAATGGACAAGCCAAAATGTATGAAACACCCAAAAATTTTTTTCGCGATTTCGGGGTTGGTCCCATAGTAAAAGTTGCTCAGTATAATCCCAAAACCTCCCTGGCAGCGGTAATGCACTTATTTTTTGGCTACCCTGTATAACACCCCGTCTTTGCTCTAGTAAATGCGACAGCAAATCAAGTAAATCAACAAGCAGCTCACTGGCAAGGAGCGCTGTGTTATGTGGTCTGTTTATAAATACATACGTATGTCTGTGGCTCTAAGACGTTCAAGTGGTAGATGAAGTATTGTCTAGTTGCAAACTCGAGATGTACAGACAGACAGAATCTAGGACAAGTTTTGCAGAAGATGGCTGTGGTTGTCTAGTGTGGATTTATCTGTAAAGTTCGTGAGTTTGGCGCCACAAATTCTTTACGCTCGTTCAGAAACGAGTGTGAATTCCAGACAGTCTTTTATTTACAAACACAACAAAGCTGCGAATTGTTAGATGCCTATAACATTTAAATAAGCAGTTTTGACTTATTCACAGTGTTAGTGATGGTACTTGCCTTAACTATTCTAAATTTTAGGTAACTACATCAAACGGTCTTTGAGAAAAACGCATTTAACCGATTTGCAAGACCGAAGTGATCCCATAAGAGCACCGTGAACAAAGTTTTGTACGGTGCTCTAAAAATCAATTGTAAGCGAAAAGCAGACAGCGTCTATCAAATTAAATAGGTAATGAGCCTTCATATTGTTATACCTTCTCATACCATGTGCCTGAGAACCTACGCTACAGTTATCGTGATTTCGATTGATTTAGGTATGGTGCAGTGGGATAGCTTTGAAAACAGGGTAATTTTGAAAAGGGCAAATATGTATCAATAAAATAAAACCAGAAGCAATCCATACTTTAGCAACACTTACGTTACTGCAACACTTACCAAGGCATCTTGTTTATTGTTACTACAATAGAGAGTGCTTCTAATTTAGTAGATATTTGCCATTTTCAAAATTAGCCCGCTTTCGATATATGCCTTAATGTAAAACAGGCGCCATGAAATGATTTTCCTTTTTTTCCTGTCCTTCCAATGCCTGGGAATTAAAAAGTGGGTTTTATGTATTAATAGATTAGCAGTCTTTAGTGTCTTTACTATCTTGTCTATATGGCTCAGGGCAGGATACACGAGCAATCTGCTCCAACTAAAAATTACGATCCGGCCTAGTTTCTCGTTTTATGGCCCGGGCCAACAAACAGCTGCGTTTGCTCAACAAAAGTTCTTTTTAGGACAATGGCTCCATGCAGCTTTGTTAGGCTTATATACGAAGCGGGACTTTGGACAGTGTTGCCAACACGTATTTTGAAAAAATGCTGGACTAATGTCTAGATTATGCCAAAATTATGCCAAAGATTTTTGATTTATGCTAAAAAAAATGCTAAAATGTCACTTGAAAATAGACACTTAAAATAATATGGTGTCTAAAAATATTCAGTATAAAACACCGTACGTACCTCTGCTAGGACTAAAATGCCGACTGCTGTCCCATCCCAGCAAAATAGCAAAACAGAGATTTGGCTAAATTTATGTAAGTACCTACAAGATCAGTGAAGGCCAGTGCAGATGGGATAATTTTCGCCCAACCTGATACAATTGTCTAATCAACCCTGCAAAACGGAACTCAAATATGTCAATCCACGAAAAAATCAGAGGTCAATTTAACTGAATTTATTTGCCATTAAAAAAAAAATACATATACTATATAGTCCGTCGACGTCCATCCGCCTACAAAAGTCAAAATTCATATGATAATATGAACCACATAAGGCGATGGCGCATATTGTTGCTGCCAAGTTGGTGCAAATTTTGTTTAGACTAAATTATGCTAAAAAATATGCCACATGCTAAATGGAAAATTTTGGTGCCAAAGCGACTGAAAATATGCCAGATCTGGCATCATTTATGCCAAGTTGGCAACACTGACTTTGGAAGGTCTGTTTTCGATTTGAGTCATGTTTTAAGTTTAGCGTATTGTATTGTAACTATTAGAGATCGCATGTGGGATCTCAAACAAATAAAAAAAAACATAAAAGTTTAACGGTTCTGGAGTATTCCTTGGTTTAAATTAACCTGTTTGTCGTGAGAAAGTTAACTAATATTATAAGTACCGCGGGTCATCCATGGAATCGCAAAAAAGCCTCGCTAATTTTTATCCTAGTTTTCAACCACTTTGTAAAGACGAGTCGAAGGAATAACTGCCCTACAACTGAAAGAATATACAAATTAGATTGGACGGTTCCGGACTGAATATTAGCAAATTTAAACTCAAAATCAATCTGCCACCGTCGCTTTACGTAATCTGTTTGTCAAAATCAACGGTTTGCAACCGCGCGACGCTTTATGATTTAGCTCCGGCACGTAGGCAG
This sequence comes from Cydia splendana, assembly GCF_910591565.1. Lineage (NCBI taxonomy): Eukaryota > Metazoa > Arthropoda > Insecta > Lepidoptera > Tortricidae > Cydia > Cydia splendana. The sequence goes on along the minus strand of NC_085981.1, from coordinate 6,711,324 downwards.
GACAATATGTATGTCGCAGTCGGATCGTATAATCCGCCGTATTACATTACGGCTAGCCGTTTTCAAAAACAGGGGCGTTTTGAAATGCGGCGGTTTAACGATTAGCCGGATTGAATGCGGCTGAATGAGAATCCGCCGGAATGTATTCGGCGCCATACGTTCTTCAACACGGCTAGCCGTAATGTAATACAGCGAGTCATTAGCCGCCGCTTTGGCAGTTTTTAGTTCCCATTTTTAACACCCGTGGCGCTGCCTGACAAACGCTGGGGTGTCCATCAAATCTGGAGTTCGTCGGACTGTTTCTTTTCAAAAAACATTTCTTTCGCAACTTAACTAGACGGAGCCCCGCTTCGCGGGGCTCCTATTTCTGAGCGGTTTGCCCTTCGGGCATCTGAAGCTACCTAACGGACCTAACCTACCTACCTATTGATTTAGTGAGACGTCCGTGAAAACCTTACACTTTGGGGAAAAAAGCGTAGGTAGGTAAGTAGGTTAGGTTCGTTAGGTAGCTTCAGATGCCCGAAGGGCAAACCGCCCAGAAATAGGAGCCCCGCTTGCGGGGCTCCGTCTATTTAAGTTGCGAAGGAAATGTTTTGGAAAATAAACACATGTAGTGCGGTGGGACCATGGTAAAAATAAATTAAATTGCAAACATTGTCAAACTCCGGTTACGTAGGCGACCGAAAGAACTGGTCACTCTACAATCTAAAATAGTAGTACGATGCGGCTAAACGTTGGCCGCCTTATTGAAGAACGTATCGCAATGACAATCCGGCTAATCGTCGAACCGCCGCATTTCAATACGCCCCTGTTTTTGATAACGGCTAGCCGTAATGTAATACGGCGGATTATACGATCTGACTACGACATGTACATAAATTAGGTACTGCAAGCAGCATTAGCGTGAACATTTAGTACGAGTAGCAACATTTGTGGTTTTACTAGATTGAACAATGTGGGCTGCTGCGGCCTTTTAATATTTGGCTACCGACCATGGACAATTAATTTATATGTAGTATATTATGTACTATACGTAGCCACAGAATAAATAATAGTACTACCGTACAGAAAGGAAACTTCCTACAAAACCGAAGTTTGACAGCGGTTCAGGGTCGAATCATGCTATCCCTTTCTAATATATGGCACTATCCCTTTCGGCTATTTAGGGTTGTCAAAATTCAAGTGATTATCTTATCTGTGGTCGTGCACGCAGAAGGAAGTCAAGTGGTGCCAACCCTAATAATTGCTCGGAGCAATGCTGAGCCGAGCGGAGCCGAGTTTGACCGATCTCAGGAGTTTCGCACCCCTGACGTAGCAAAGATTCATTTGATCGTGTAAGATCTGGAATTAAGTCAATTTCTTTCTTCGAATTTGGCAGCTAGGTACAAGTTGCTGTAAGTACACCTCCATACATTATACGGTAACTTGACCACTTTGTCAGTAGAAAAAGGCGCGAATATGAAATTTTGTATGGGACGATAACCCTTCGCGCCTACTATTTTTGCCGCTTTTTTCTACTGACGGAAATACTACTTGATAAGTTCACAGACTATTATACCTACAGTACATAAATTAGGTACAGTCAGCATTAGCGTGAAAGTTTAGTAGCAAACATTTGTGGCTTCACTAAACCGAACGATGTGGGCTACCGCAGCTTTTATCCGGGCTTTGACGAAGTTTTACGCCGCCCGGGATTTCTGTAACTCAACTCTGGCCATCCATCACGAAATAAACAAAAAGTCTGGCTAGTTTTGCACCAGTTTCAAGCCACTTTAGCAATAAATGCTGTAAAGAAAACCGAAGAAACCAGCAACACATAACAATTAAGGTAGGATCATAAAAGTGTTTTTTGTTTTTTAGTGCTAAAATAGTATTTAGTAAAGATTGGTGACTTTAGCGGGCAGAACGTTGTGGGCTACCGCGGCTTTTATCCGAAGATTGATGAAATTTTACTTCTTCCGGGATTTCTGTAACTCTTAACACTGGCCATCCGCAATGAAATAACCAAAAAGGCTGGCTAGTTTTGTACCAGTTTCAAGCCACGTTAGAAGTCAAATATCATAAAAATCCGTTTTTCGCGGATATATAGCTCCAATGTTGTTGGTAAGAATTGTAGAGCATAAAATTTGTAACATACTATATACCATTCTTATTATCTCGCACTCCGAGGTTGACCCCTTTTTTGGCTTAATTTGCCTGGGCCACTGTTTCTTTTTCGTCCAGGAAACGGGGTCATTCAAAGCATGATTTTAGGGGGGGTCAAAAAACGTCAAAAATCGATGACGTAATTTATGGACAGCCCCTTATCACAAGTAGATTTTTTTGTCTTTTCAGTAAGTTCAATCCAGTAAACGTCTTCAGTAAATACTATTCATATTAGGTCAATTCCGATATTCATGTCTTCAGTAGTTTTCAGTTTCATAGTACTTAAGTAAAAGCGTCTCTTCCAGTTATTTAGTCATATCCTGCTTTTATCCGAGGTTTGACAACGTTTTATGTCCTGCTTTTATCCGAGGTTTGACAAACGTTTTATGTCACTCAGGAATTTTGTACCTCTTAACGCCGGCCATCCATCACAGAATAAAAAGGCCTGCTAGTTTTGTACCAATTTCAAGTGTTTTGGATTTTGTAAAGAAAATAACAAGAAACAGCGTATAAGTACCTATAGGTTGTTAGTTTAGTTGCTAGGATATCTGGGGTGTAAACTAATTATAGTGATTATGTTGTTCAGGGGAAAGCTTTCTTTATTCAAACGTATCTGGATTCAACTGTCCAAAAGATTAAGTATTTTCGTGGCAAAAGAATGAAAGTTGCAAAAGTAATGTTGCAGTAAGTAATTTAGAAATGAATGTTGCAAAAGTAATGAAACAACCAACACATACGATAAAGAATACAATGTAAACAATTTCTACTCTCACTTTGTTGACACTTGATGTACTGGCAGTAAAAACGATAATGTCGTAAAACCCAGTACGGATGTGATTGTAGCACTTTTATCGTCTACCGTATCATGCATCAATCTTGCATTTACATACCTACACAAGAGGAAAGCAAAAAAACCTAGGTTTAGTAGATAGGTAGAAAACAAAAAACTAGCCTTAAGTCAAAGATAAGTTGACATCGACTTACGAGGTGAAAAAATTCCACTACAAACGTCACATTTTCATGAGAATTTGACGTCACTACAAAATATTTGCATATTTAGCTTGATCCGACTCTACTTGTTTGTCAGTGCATTTTGCGATAAACATTGCAAATACCTATTTTGATCGAAAGCGAACAATACTTTTTAACCGACTTCAATTTCATAGAAGGAGGAGGTTCTGTATTCGGTTGTGGCTATGTTTTGACATTGGAAATGTCTTTTCGTTCGCTCCAGTATAGGCTCCGATTTCACGAAAAAGTGCGATCCCCTTATATCTCGGAAAGTTGTGAAGATATGATATTAAAAAATAGGCTCAAAAGACGCATAATCACGAGAGCTGTAAGGTGCAAAAATAATTATTCGAGAAAGTCAAAATAAAAAAAAGTTATGGTCGAAATAGTGAAAATAAAATTATTTTTTTTCCGAATTTTTGATTTTGGTGCTCGATAATTTGGAAACGAAGAATGATATCAAAAATTTGAGAAAAACGGCTCTGGACAATTTAGTCAGCTACAATTTGAGCCTAAAACAAAGACGATCGGGTTAAGGGTTTGCCCTGTAGCCTAACCTTTAAATAGTCAAAAAGTCAGAACGACATTTTTCACATGACATTTATGACTTCATGTTTCGCAGAGTTCGTTATCGGTGTTTGTTGTGAATTATCGAGAGGGAGAGGGAGAGGGAGAGGGAGAGGGAGAGGGAGAGGGAGAGGGAGAGGGAGAGGGAGAGGGAGAGGGAGAGGGAGAGGGAGAGGGAGAGGGAGAGGGAGAGGGAGAGGGAGAGGGAGAGGGAGAGGGAGAGGGAGAGGGAGAGGGAGAGGGAGAGGGAGAGGGAGAGGGAGAGGGAGAGGGAGAGGGAGAGGGAGAGGGAGAGGGAGAGGGAGAGGGAGAGGGAGAGGGAGAGGGAGAGGGAGAGGGAGAGGGAGAGGGAGAGGGAGAGGGAGAGGGAGAGGGAGAGGGAGAGGGAGAGGGAGAGGGAGAGGGAGAGGGAGAGGGAGAGGGAGAGGGAGAGGGAGAGGGAGAGGGAGAGGGAGAGGGAGAGGGAGAGGGAGAGGGAGAGGGAGAGGGAGAGGGAGAGGGAGAGGGAGAGGGAGAGGGAGAGGGAGAGGGAGAGGGAGAGGGAGAGGGAGAGGGAGAGGGAGAGGGAGAGGGAGAGGGAGAGGGAGAGGGAGAGGGAGAGGGAGAGGGAGAGGGAGAGGGAGAGGGAGAGGGAGAGGGAGAGGGGAGAGGGAGAGGGAGAGGGAGAGGGAGAGGGAGAGGGAGAGAGGAGAGGGAGAGGGAGAGGGAGAGGGAGAGGGAGAGGGAGAGGGAGAGGGAGAGGGAGAGGGAGAGGGAGAGGGAGAGGGAGAGGGAGAGGGAGAGGGAGAGGGAGAGGGAGAGGGAGAGGGAGAGGGAGAGGGAGAGGGAGAGGGAGAGGGAGAGGGAGAGGGAGAGGGAGAGGGAGAGGGAGAGGGAGAGGGAGAGGGAGAGGGAGAGGGAGAGGGAGAGGGAGAGGGAGAGGGAGAGGGAGAGGGAGAGGGAGAGGGAGAGGGAGAGGGAGAGGGAGAGGGAGAGGGAGAGGGAGAGGGAGAGGGAGAGGGAGAGGGAGAGGGAGAGGAGGGAGAGGGAGAGGGAGAGGGAGAGGGAGAGGGAGAGGGAGAGGGAGAGGGAGAGGGAGAGGCTGCTAGCAGATAGCTGATGCTGAACCCTGGCAGTACCTAGTGGAGCTCGGGTTTAATACAACATAAGTACACGCTGTTTTGGTCATCGGACTCGTCTCGATGAGCACTTAGGAGAGTAGTACCCAAGATAGAGCTGATGCTGAACCCTGGCTGTACCTAAAGGAACTCAGGTTTGTTGCAACATAGGCACACGCTGTTTTGGTCATCCGACTCGTCTTGATGAGCACTTAGGAGAGTAGTACCCAAGATAGAGCTGATGCTGAACCCTGGCTGTACCTAAAGGAACTCAGGTTTGTTGCAACATAGGCACACGCTGTTTTGGTCATCCGACTCGTCTTGATGAGCACTTAGGAGAGTAGTACCCAAGATAGCTGATGCTGAACCCTGGTAGTACCTATTGGAACTCAGGTTTGGTGCAACATAGACAAACGCTGTTATGGTCATCTCTCGTCGCGTCAAACTGCTATCAAGAAAAATACATATCTTGCAGCAAATGGGCCGCTGCCGATCAAGACTCGAGTGACGATAACGTCGATGTGGCTACCACTTCTCGAGATGACTACGGATTTGCCGTGTAATAATTTTCTTGTACTTTGAACATTAATATATCCTGCTTATTAATCGAAAAATGAAATATGTACCTATACTTATGCGCCACGGCGACAATTATTCAAACTTCGATCCGCGTGTGGAAATTTTGCAATTTGTTTGTTCACATGCGTTATGTCCAGGATACTTGTGTTAGTCTAAGAATAAAATAATTATCATTCAACGTTGTAGTTTTATTTTGTAACTTTTTCCTTATCCAGACTTTCTCGTCGCTCAGCGACAATATTTTTTCGAATTCCGTAGATTCGTTTCCAATGTGCTCGATAGTCGTGTGAGGCACGAAATCTGTGAATTTTTTTTTATGTATGTTCACCGATTACTCCAAGACCCGTAGGCCGATTTGACAAATTTTTTTTTGTTCATTAGAATGTACTTCCAAGGTGGTCCCACATAAATCTGGTACTGTTCTGATGATGGGATCCATGAGGAATTGAGGGATCTCCTCAATTTTTAAATGCACATGTATGGTAATTTGGGTGTTTTCTTAAGCAACTCGAGCATTTTCTCTCGAATACCACCAATTTGATGAAGTTGACCTGATGATGATGATTGTTTTGATGTTAATCAGGGCGATATCTTAAAATGTAGGACGTTCAGCGATTACTTCAAGACCCGTGGTCCGATTTGAGCAATTATTTTTTTGTTTGAAGGGAACTGCCTCCAAGGACGTCCCACATTAATCTGGTGCTGTTCTGATGATGGGATCCATGAAGAATTGAGGGAACTCCTCAATTTTTAAAGGCACATGTATGGTGATTTGGGTATTGTCTTAAGCAAATCAAGCATTTCCTCTTGAAAACCACTAATTTGATGGAGTGGACCTGATGATGATGATTGTTGATGATAATGATTTTATAAATGTCGATTACTCCAGAACCCGTGGTCCGATTTTAGTAATTCTTTTTTGTTTGAACGAAGTTACCTCCAAGGTGTTCCATAATGTTGTTGGTTCTAAACTGATGACGGAATTCATAAGGAAATGAGGGAACTCCTCAATTTTTAAAGGCACGAGTATGGCGACATCGTTGTTTTCTATAATAACTCAAGCATTTCCTCCCGAAAATCACCAATTTGATGAAGTTCAACTGTAGCCTTACCACGAGTTTGACACTACATATTCGCTAACGTCTTCGTAACTTACTTTCTATACATCTCGCTCGCACTAATAGGATGCCAGTACGAGCGAGACGCATAGAAAGTAAGTTATGCACACGCTAGCGAATATGTCAGTGTTAGACTTATGGTAAGGCTACTGAGGACTCGGGAAATGGCGGTTGAAGGGTTGGTGGTTCAGGCTTCAGGGTCGAGGGGTTCCGTGATCAGGGATTGATGTGCTGTGAGGTTGAGTGATCGGGGGGTTGAGGGATTGAGTCAGTGACGGAGACTCACGGGGCGGAGGGTGGATTTTGTGTTTGTGCAGTGACAGGAATGATTTCGAATTTAGTGATACGCATTATTATGCTTTTCATTCATGCGTCACGCGTCACTCATAAGCATTTAACAATGCCTTAAAACTAAAAATGGAAAAATAAAAACTTTTACAAAAAAAAAGTAAACCGACTTCAAAAAGGATAAAATAAAATATTATCCGTTTTTAAGTATATGCGTTACCAACTGATATGTTTGAAGTCGGTGCCAAGAGAAATATTAATAATACCGGTCAAAAATAATCAGCTTTATGTCTATAAATCATATTACAACTGTACTAATATTATAATGGTGAAAGTAATTTTGTCTGTCTCTTTGTCACCTTTTCGGCTAAACAACTGCCATGTTAACTGGTGAAATTTGCGATGCAGGTAAAAAGTTAAAGCCCTGTAGATGGTCCTTGAATTGTTTATATTTTGAAATCAGTTCTCTGGATACGAGACGGGAAATAACTCAGTCCCAATCCCACACCTGAGTACTTACTATGGCCAGTTAGAAAATTAGTAAAAATTGCTCTTTAAAAAACATGTCGGCAATCGCATTAGTTTTATACTAGTACGGACAAACATGGTACGAACTCCGCCAAGGTGAATTGACAGTGTGTTCTTAGGTATCTACAGAAAGTATGATCATTGCTGTCGAGTAAGGCAATCCAACGTACATACATATAGCCACATTCTTATCAAATCGCCCTAGAAAATCATTGTTATCCTTCAAATTTGTCTTGGCACCGACTTCAAACATATCAGTTGGTAACGCATATACTTAAAAACGGATAATATTTTATTTTATCCTTTTTGAAGTCGGTTTACTTTTTTTTTGTAAAAGTTTTTATAAATAGATAGATAGCTGGCTGGCTTTACTTACTACGCTATTATATTGTTAATAAAAAAAGAAAAGAGTAATTTAACTCTTAAAAAACCGGATTGAAAGAGCCATTGTCTCTGGCAACAGGTCTCGCTAAAGGATTAAAAAGTGCTCCGAGGCATTTCTTTTGTCGCGGTAAAGTTATTCCACCCACGACAACAATGTGGGTTTTGAGCTTCATTAATTGCTCGAAAGTTTACTGCAATTAAGGAATTAATGACCGCTTTTAAGCTCCGACGTGCGTGGAAGATTTATTTTTTAAACTATATTGCGTAATACTGGAATATACAAATAGAGGATTTCATGCCTCAGTGAATTATCTACTAATGAACCATTGGGGTAAAGATACGTATTTGGTATGGGATTTGTGAAGATGACATTGAGAACTGAATAGATTTTTTTACTTGAAAGTATACGGTACAAATTGTTATAAGTTTTGCAGAAGTTCAAATAAACGAAACATATTTGGGTCATCGAAATATTTGTACCTACTCGTAGCTCCCAGCCCAGGTACCTAATAACGTATGAAATAAAAAATTGTATTAAGAGACGTGTTCTAGGATTGACTTACGTACCGTATGTTGGGGGTCATAAAATATACCCAATTAAATGTAAATATGTAAGAAGCAGTTTAATTGATGAAATCGTTAAACCACTGGCATACGCGGTCCTTCGAATCGGATAATTAATTTTGTTACCTCATTAATTTAATTACTCGTAATTTGAGTACGGGTATTAAGGAGGAAGCTTCCTGCGACCATATTCTTAAGAGATAAATTTCCGTTCAGCCCTTTAAGTGTAGTGGAGATGAGATAATTATTGTCGTGTCGTACAATAGTTATTTGTTTTACAAGGGGGCAAAGTTGTTGTTTAACCGCTCGTTTTAATATTGATACCCGAGCAAGCGAAAGATTCCAAAATTGATCCACGAGCGTAGCGAGTGGTTCGAAAAATGGAATCTTGAGCGTTGCGAGGGTTTCAAAGCACGACGGTTAAACAAAATTTGCCCCCGAGTGAAACACAAAATTTTTCACCACACCAACCCGAAGTAAATATTAAATGTAAAATATCAAACAAAATCAAACCAAATCAAATCCAAATGAATGTTATTAAATATTTATCATCCAAAATCATCATTTAAAAGTCAATTCTACCAGCAAACATAAGAAAACAACTCAAAATTTGCATTTGATTACTTTGCCTCACATGTGAATATCAAAATGCAACTTTGCTATCAGTTTTAGAAGTGCAAAGTAAGCCTTTCCGAGCTGGTGTGGTGAAAAACATTATAGATTGACTACAGACTATAGAGATCCTATAGTAATTTGTTGTATTACTGAACCCTAAAAACGCAGTTACAATCCTGTTATGAAACTCAACGCTATATGTATCGAATGGTAACGGAAAGGAAGACGCGTCTAGTTTCGCTAAATAAGGCAGGTTACCTAAACAGAATCTAGATTCTAGGGTTTCTATGTGAAACTGGCGCTTTCTAGATTATATCATTGAGTGTCCCCCGCCCGCGCACCTACTCGTACAAGCACAATTCGAGTTTTGAACTAAAAGAAAGTTCCAAATTTAAAAACGCAAAAATTGCTCTGGATCTTACGAGGATAACACTCATTTGTAAACTTTGTTATCAAAACTACTAACTATTAGCAAAGGTAAAAAAAGTGTTGATCCAAATAACTCAAGCTAATTTAAGGGAAAATGACGTTAAAATCAGTATGTTAGGTGTGTTCGGTAATTTCGAATCGCTTACGAATGTCAGCTCATTACGAAAATCGCACATTATTTTATCCTATCAGAGTCCATTATCGGTATTAGTCGCAAATGATCCGGAATCACCCGAAAACACCTCGCTTGCTTTGCCAAGAGTAACATAACTTTGTAAAGAGATTTCATTGTACACACTGATAATACTATGAAGTATTTGAACAAATTAAATTATTTTTCAGAAAATATTTTAATTTGTTTTTTATCAAGTAGAAACACTACTATATAAATTATAAACTGAAATAAATGTCATATACTAAGAAAAAGTGACCAAGGCCTCCAGTGCCCCAGGCTGGAATCGAACCAGCGTCCTCTGCTACCGCGGCAGGTGCCTGAACCACTCGGCCACCGGGCCACAGCGACATTAGTCAAATTTTCCAAGTATATGCACTTCCTACTGAAGGCTTGTGGCGCCCCCTGGCCATCTCTAAGGTAGAACAGTATGGTTCGAACCTTCTATCTGGATCATTCTCATGATGATACCGAGCTAGCGAGAGAGATGGCGCTGCCAATCAATACTATGAAGTATTTGAACAAATTAAATTATTTTTCAGAAAATATTTTAATTTGTTTTTTATCAAGTAGAAACACTACTATATAAATTATAAACTGAAATAAATGTCATATACTGGAGGCCTTGGTCACTTTTTCTTAGTATATGACATTTATTTCAGTTCACACTGATAATGTTTCCCTGTTTAACAACGTTCTTCTGTGTCTAGTCTAGTGTAGACAAATGTTATTGCAGTTACTTCCTAAGTGGCTGTGGCCGAGGGCTTTCGGTTTAAACAACACGTCAAGTAGCGACCGTGTGAGTGAGTGCTATTCCAAAACAATACAAGATACAAGTCAACATTAGGGCTGATTAAGACGGCGCGCGTACTCGCATCCGAGTTTAGTTACATTGCGGACTGTTGGTTACGTCCAAGTCAGCCGACCGACCAAAACCCGCAATGTAATGAAACTCGCATGCGAGTTCTCGCATCGTCTAAATGAGCCCTTGGAGTTGGCAATCATTTGAGTCTTATGGGTTTCGAGTCAGTTTTCATTTTCAAAACTGCGCTAAAGACTTTAGAATCTTTTGAGTCGTCGACTCACGACAGTCACGTCACGACTATATGAGTTAAGGTTTTTCTAAGGTGTAGAAGCGTTATGCAAAAGGAGTGTAATCCGGGTGGATGAGTACCCACGTTTATAAGAACTCTATAATTTCGATATTATTTAGAACAGTGAAGGCCTAGTGACCCCTGAAACTCCTAAAGTGCTCCGCGAGCTTATCTATAATACACATAACAAACATTTGTTGATTATATTTCTCAGCTATTCGACGGTTCTTGGCAAATAAATTTTGTCCACTGGTTCCTTAACCCGCACTCACAGTTCGTAAACCTTATTTCAAAAGGCATAATTGTCCACTGGTTCCTTATAACCCGCACTCACAGTTCGTAAACCTTATTTCAAAAGGCATAAGGTCCACCTTTGTTCTAGAGTTCAAAAAAGAGTATAATAAGTCCTTCGTGACTGTCAAAACGAAGTCTCAAGTTTTACCAACACTAGTCAACATAAACGCACGCGCTGCATTTCGATGCATCCCGATTCCCTTGAAACCGGTTCTGCCTTCCGAAGTTCCGAACCGACATTCTTGACCAATTCGAACCACTGTCGAACCTCCGCAAAAGGGTTTAACGGCACATTAAGTTAACGACCACCTCGTTTTAGCTCGTCCTGTTACCTAATAAAGTTAGTCTAAAGCGGCCATACTCAACCTTTTTTTTATGAGACCCACAAGGGTTTATATTGGATCGCATAATAATTGATTGTCCTAATGTTATGTTACGCATAAAACTCATTTCGCATAATTGTTATTGTGCTGAAAGTACATATTAACATTAATTTTACAAAACTATTCTACACAACCTATACTATAGCTGTAGAAAAATTATGAGAAAAGAGTATTATGCGTAACATTACATTAGGATAGTAAATTATAATGCGACGAGGTAGGCACCGGACCCACAAAAACGGTTTTGTCTTGTAGCCCCGGGCCCGGGCCCCGGGCAGCAAGATGAATTTGCTTAAAGGTGACGTTCGGATGGCAACTGAAGCTGCGTTACCGTTGAATCATTATGGTAACATTCCATTTCTGACCGCAACTGCACTATACTAGGTCCGAACGCGTCGGTGTTATTGTCAATTTCCGTAGTAAAATGAATGGTAGTGCAGCTGTCGTTGGAAATGGACTGTCACCTTTAGTGTTGCACTCAGAGATGGGCAAAATGTAATCGACTAACGATTAACGATTAAGACTAAAATAATTAATTGCGACTGACGATTGAAAACGACGACTGATCAATCGTAGTTGTATAGAGTGCAACTAATTTAGTTGCAACTAAATTAGTTGTCGATTGATTACGGACAACTAATTTTTGTAATCGACTAATTAGTTAGACTATTTTTTCCGCGACTAATGTTAGAAGCTAATTAAATGGAAAACCTCGGTATGGCTATGTTGACAGCCAGCAGATTAGGACATCTTAACGCATGTATAAAAATGAAATAGTACATGTGTTACTTGCTATATTTTGACCATTTTTATGAAGTGTAAAATGTCTCTTATCTAAGGGTAAATAAAAATTGGGTACTTTATGCATTGACACTTAAAACACAATTTTATAAATAAAACTTTGTATTTTGTTGTTAATCAATGTCAATCGTAAAAATAATACTTAAAATTGCCTATAATATTACATTATCATTCAAGCATTTCAAATTAAACGTGTATACATAATTTTAGCTCAATCGGTTGAAGGTATCCGCTAAAAAGCTGCAAGATTCTACCCAAACCAACACAGGTACAACATACGAGTACCTCCAATGTACATACATACCAACTTTTAGTTACATATTGCAAGTTTAATAAAAAATGCAAAAACCAGCGATGACATTGTTTTAATATAGATTTAACCGTGAAATTTAGTCGATTGAAACTAAAACTAATTTAGTTGTTAGTTGTACATTCTCACAACTAATTTAATCGCAACTAAATTAATTGCGATTAAAAAATGACGATTGATATTTTTAATCGATTGATTAGTTAACTAAAAAATTAATCGATTAATGCCCATCTCTGGTTGCACTACGCCATTGACGCACGCGTTGTCACTCAATTTCCTTGAAAAAATAAGTGACATTGCTGCAATACTGTCGCGATTTTATCAAAGAAATTGACAGTGACATTATTCTAATCGCGGCAGCAACACGGCCACGAGCGACTTTAGACTAAAGAGTAAAGTAAAGACCACTTCTATAACATGTTGGAGGTTACTTAGTTGATTAGGATTCGACTCGCTGAGTCACTATACAACTTTAATCGACATAGAGCGTAAGTGCATTAAAATTTCAATGGCGCTTACGCCCTTGTCAATGGAAATAGTCTACGGGGTTGGCAGACTTGTATGCCCACGCATGGTCCTCACAGCCTTTGGAACTAAAACGACGTAAGTACAAAGAGCAGTGTTTTGTTTTACAACTTTTTGTTGTTGAGTTGATTAGACCTGTTCCTCAATAAACTAGCACTTTGTATCTATTTAACCGTCAATTTATCTAATTTGTTAACTAAACTTACACCGAATCTGGGTTGAACATGGACCTCAGCTGCCTTCATTACCTGTAATCAAAACATAGGTATAGTTAGTTATAATTAATTAAAAAATAAACAACTTACAACTTATTTACATACTTACAGTTAGAGATTACTAACGAATTAAATCTAGAATCGAGGATATGTATAGGTACAGCGAGCTGCTAAAGTACATACCCACTATATGAATGAATTCCATTCATATAGTGGGTTTACACTTTTGCAGCTGTGTGTACAAACTTCCCCCACACTACCTAGTAAATAAAATCTTAAATATTGTAAGTCTCAGGTTTAAGAAATTGTAACTATTATTATTTGAAATAAACAGATTTTTAATTAATCAATTAATTAATTTAATTTAAAATTTGTCACTGCAAAGTTGGTAGAAACAAAGTCATCGGAGACTAAATACCTTTGTTTTTTTTTAATAATTTTTCAAAACCTATAGGTACGAAGTACCAACGTGCAACGGAAGTGTATAAGAAAAATAAATTTTATTTAAATACACAGGTACGATTTCACCAATATCAAGTCATCGATAAGTTTATCCTGTAGATTATCTGTGGTAAAGGTAAACCCCACTGATTTTCCTTTCCACGAATTGTATTGATATTCTCACTTTACCTTACAATCGTGCCTGGACTGGGTTATCAGTTTCGCTCCAACACTAGGTATCATAAATATCATAATATTACTGTTCAAATAGAGTCCCTCTAATGTAACTTTGCACCGACTTTAATAGAAAAAAGTGAGGAAGTGTCATTATATAACGTCATATTTCCATAGAAATCTGAGATTAAAAACTGATTGACTAAGATTATTTATAATACGACACGGTACCTACGAATAACTCCCTTAAACGAATGCTATCTACACCGTGTTTTTATTGAATTCCGTTAACTTCGGGGTACGTTTATAAGAACTAAATGGCATAGTTAATTTTCAAAAAAAAATTTTTTTTTTGTTTTCTTTTTTGTTTTTTTTTTTGTTTAAAAAGTAATTAAATGTAGCATATAGCGTTGTTGTAACACGGGCATTACATTTAACTCAACCAAACAATTGAAATCTGTGACATATCAATGTCATTTCGTACATCAATCGACCGAGATTGTACTTAAGTTTAGTAGCAAATGTATGAACTCATTCTAAACACTAATCAATATGTAAGCCGGCCCTAAGGCAAGTGTACACGCTTGTAGAGGCCTTATAGGAAAAAAATAAATTATGGATTATCTCCGAAATGGACTTAATTAGAACATCGGTGTCTTTGAGAAAGTTACTTGATTTAAGCTCAGGAATGCACCCTTGAAATTAACGGAAATAAAAAAAAACACGGTGTAGATAATGTTTATTTGAAAATTCAATAAATAATAAACTACTTGAACGTAAACACATCTATAAAATCAACATAGGTATGTACACAATAATATATTCCACATAAATACAAATGCAACAAAAAGCTAATGCGAAAATGTGCAAAACGATCACACCACAAACTTGATTATCGTAACATAAGACGAGAAAAAATACACTAAAGAGCAATAAATGGTCACTATTTACACAATTTCCATACAAACTGACCCGTATTAATTGCTCTCCAGTGCAGATGAGGCTGTTTATCTAAAATTAACATAAACTGCGGCGACATGATGGCAGAAACTGTTTTACATTAATATGCGCTATTTGCATCTCTGAACTGTAGTTAGTCCCCATTTTGCACAACTAGCTAAATTGATAGGTATTTATAAGCTCACTTCACTTTTGCGAATGCAACCTTTTATTTTGTGCCAACAAAATCAATAATATTATAACTCCTCGCCAGCTAGCATGAGTTGCGCGACTTCAAGTAAGGACGCGCGCGCGAGATAGCAACTCATGCTAGCAGGTCAAATAGGTGATAGGTTATTTGCGTTATTGCCAAGTTTGTGCAAAATTTCTACAATTTCTTGTCGGTCTATATAAAAGTTTGCCTTTCATAAATTGGTAAATAAAAATACAGTATCATTACTGCATTAATAATACCTATAGACAGATCAGTTTCTAAATCAGAAACCCTCATAACTCATAAAGGTATTGTCCATAGTCTAATAAAACATGATCTTCACTTCCCAGAGTGACACAAGCCTATTACGTCACAATAACATTACCACTTTATATAGCGCTATCGCATATTATCATATAGCGCTGTCGCATGATGACGTAGGCTTGTGTCAGTCACATGACCACGAAAAGACGGGAAGAGAGTACCAGGCGGAGTATATTATTAGACTATGGTATTGTCAAAACAAACATTGCGGTATTTCGTATTCTTGAGACCCTTCTGTTTTTATTCACACGGACTGTTTGTCTGCGAGGCACAAACCTAACAATTAAAAAATAAACAAAAACACGACAAGCATTTTGCTTGTGCGACACATGCCTAATAAATTAAAAATGAAAAGAAAACAAAAACGCGCGAGTTGTGTTACCCGTCTGGCGCTAAATTGACAGGGCGATGGATCGATGTACCAACATTGACACATTTGTCTGTCCGATCGTCAACCTTATTGACACGAGATAACGTCTATTAAAAGTCGGTTAAACGTGTTGCTGTTAGGGAGACGAAGCGGTGAGTTGATGACAGGATGGTCCTTGACAATGAAAGGGTCACGAGCGTAATGGTTCCATTTTGAGTCAAATTAACACACGAGTGTGGACCATCAAAAAGGTCGTTCAAAATGAGGGTGGACGAGTTAAACTCTAAAAACGTACCATAGACTATGATGTCTATGATGCGTAACTATACTCTGTCAAGCAATTTCCGTCAGTAGAAAGGAGCATCAAATTAAAAAAAAATGTAGGCGCGAAGGGTTGTCCCATAGAAAATTTGAATTTCGCGCCTTTTTGTACTAACAAACTTGTTTGACGTTTTATAAAGAGTAGCTTACTTGACTCGTAAAGGTTACCGTACACCGGAGTTGCATCGTCCCTGTCACTCAAATGTAGGTAGGCCAACGCAGGAAAAGGACATACAATACACTATGTTCGATTTTGCGATATCTGTCCTGGGGGCCTACCACGTAAAAAAAAACAAAAAAGAGTGATAGGGAGGCAGATAACGGATTGTCTATTATCGTGTTAGGCCTTCTGGTTTGCTGGAGTGTTAGACTCACTTAATTTGTGAGTAAAGTACGTAATGCGTGCTTGCCTTGCTTTAACGAGGGCCTCTATAAATCTCCAACTCAGACTGGGGTGATAATGAGATCCCTTTTATTACTCTTTTAATATAATCAAGGCGCTCTGTGATGAGAATTTGATTACTTTTCGGTTCTTAAATGAAACAGTTTGCTCCACCCCAAATACGAGTACCTATAACTAGCTAGCTATAAGGAATATAACGATAGCTTTAAAATTCGAGAGAGAAAGCTCCGAATTAATTCCCGATCGTGGTATCTTTGCGAGGAGGCTTTGAGGGAGACAGTACAGTATATTATGTTTCCATTCGACCAGAAACCCGAATGTGACATCCCTGGGAGCCTTGCCAAGGAACATCGTACATCGACAAACGCCAATGAAAAAATGTAAACGTGACGTGACTATTTCCATACATTATTTAAAATTCAATTGGCGTTTTCTATCAACGATTGTAAATCTTCTCACCCTAGGCCCTTTATCTTGTCTAGGCCCTTTATCTTGCCTAGGCCCTTTGGACTAGCAAGTGTACATAAGCCGAGTTTCGGTGACCTTTTTTACTGTGTTAGTTTCAATCGTATAAAAAAAGAGGTTTGCCTTCATAATGTATTCATGTACAAAAATGGGCATCACATATGGCAAGCTAACGCATATGACCGCATTCAATGACGTCATTAAGCACAGATGAACATAATAAAGTATAATCATAATCATGGTAGAGAAAACTCAGCAATCAATCTTAGTCGCCAAACTATTTAGCTTGAATGACGGCTTAATACCATAGATAATGTTATTTTTAGACAATCGCAAGTCGACTTTCACTCTTAATAGCTTTGATTCAGTAAAAAAAGCTTCATTAATATGAGCTGTCAAATTAAATACATTATCAGAAGCTGGTAAATGAGTGAATATTGTACATAATTAAGCGCAGTTATGAAGCTGTGATTAGTCTTAACTTACTTGATTCATTTGTGTTACGAAAATTAGCTATGTAAATTGTATTGTATTTATTGTACTTAATTCGTACACATATAAGTCTATAGCATACGCTAACACACTTTCATGCATCTAACTTAAATAGAAATGGCTTAACTGACGTAACACAATGGAATCTACTAACTTTAGACTAATTTCAGGTGCTTAACTATGTAAATTTTTTTTGCAAATCACTAGCTAATATGTGAAGTAGTACGAAATTAAAAGCATCGAAATTTCTCATAATTCCGTCACGGCGTTAAGTCACTTTAAATAATGATGGTGATAGTTTGGAACACGAAGAAAAATATACAATCTTAACCTGTTTTAATACGAACAAAGTCACGGGTAAAAGCTAGTAAATAAAGGTACCTAACGTGTGAATCAATAGTGTCACGATTTTCGTACTCACGTAAACTGACACACATACTGTCTATGGCTCACAAAGGTAGAGGAAACGTCATTATTCGAGCCCTACGGTTCTGTTAGAACTGTCACTCCGAACCAGAGACCAGTATTTTAACACAGTATGGTCACGTCACAAAAAAATGAAACATGTAGGCGAGAAGTTTACACAGTATGGTCTTGGTCCCGTCACAAAAAAAGAAAATTGTAGACGTGAAGGATTGATCACCTTTAATCCTATAAGGTTAGATGATGCAAGAGGTATAATAGTCCATAAAATGTTCTTCTTGCCTCAGTGTGTCTCTAGCGGTCAAAAGAATACTTGCAGCCAGTCTGGCCCCATCTGACCTATGTAGAAATTTATAGTGATACGTATTTTTGACGTGATAACGTCTTATAAATTGATGAACACCGGTAGTATGCACGAAAAAGTGTCACGTTGTGGACAAATCTCCATGGTAACGATGTGGACGGATCTCCATGGTAACGTTACGTAATGTAATGGTAATGTTTTCTTATGACGTTATCCCATATTTTATTACAAGTACTAACCTAGTATCCACACATTCCACACAGAAGTGGAAGGAAATTACTCACCTAAATTGACGTCGCGTTGTCTACTTTTAATATAATTTGACAGTCTTTATAATTGCCATGTCTTTGCTTCACTCGTAACTGTATCTAATGCCTTGCCTTTTCATCAACTCGTCCCGGTCGTGTATTCCTATTGTCAGCCGAGCGCTGGCTAGCCGAAAATCGAAACTCACCCGGAATCCAGGCCAGTCACAAAGTTCGTGGCCATTTTTTTAACCTTTTTGTTTTATCAGCCACAAACAGCTGCCGCTGTTCCCTTAATTTGGCACTGTACAAAATCGTTGACCCTCTTTTTATTTTTCGTAACCAGTAGGGCTACCGCCAATACCGAAAATCGTCAATTGCGGGCATTTTTCTCTGTCACTCTAATTACGCCTTAATTGGAGTAAAAGAGTAAGATCCCCGCAATTTGCGAATTTCGGTTTTCGCGGTAGCCCCTCAGAATCATTGATACTATTGAGCGCCGAGGAGGTCTGAACTCACGGCCTTCCGTGATTTCTGCCAAATTAAGGGTTAGCAGGAAATCTGAATGTCACCTTAAAGAGCCATCATAGCCTCTCGTATCCTTAGCTACTTCGGTCACGTTACGCGCAGGGAAGACGACGCCATGGAGAGGCTTGTTGTTCAGGGCAGAGTGGATGGCACAAGACCCAGATTGCGGCCTTCAATGCGATGGACCGACCAAGTTAAAGCTCTCACCGGGTCACTTTTAAATCTGTGCGTGCGGAATGCAATAAATAGAGAAGCATGGCGGGAAACAACGAAAAAGGCCGTACAGCGACCTCAATGACCACGACTGCTCTGACAAGAGTATCCGACTAAGAAGATAGCCTCTCTGAATACCATTTTACTTATGTTATGAAACTTATGAACCAGTGTTCGCTCTGAGCGTTTGCCTAGGAGAGCGTTTGGAACATCTTTAGTATGAAGAGAACCATACGGTGTACATGTAGAGATACGTTGGATGTTGGTATAATTCTGCAATGAGTCGCGTCAAGGTGCTATTGACGGGTCGTGTATTGAATAATTTATAAACTTATTAAATCACAGTAACTGTACAATTTATCTTCGCAACATACGAGTATTTATTCCTTATAGGAGAGAACAGAAGAAACTACCTATTTAAAGTCTGACGAGTAGACTAAATAAGTAGATATGTGCATTATACCAATCCAATCAATCCTTAAAGCAGCTTGAATGCAGTAAAATAATTACATATGTATATGATTTTGAGCAATTTGGACTAAAACCACAAAAAGTAGGTACAAACAGCAACACTGAACTGTCCATCGGTGGACCATATGCCTTTTGTAATAAGGTCCACCGATGGAGTTAACAGTGTGGGCGATGGTATGTACAAGCTATTTAAAATAGGTAAGTAAATCAATCAAATAATCAGAAATAATAGCATCACATTATTTTCGGCTTCGCTAGTTCCGATGACACTTGACATTGTTGCAGTTTTCGACGCGTCAGAATAATCTTGTCCGGTGTGCATGCTTTGCATAATAGGTCGGGGTTTTCGTCAAATTTGTAGGTACACTTAGCGACAGAAGTATTTAGCTAGGCGAACGAGGTGTTGAAAAATAATCTCCGCACCGCACTCTTACTCTCTACAACACGACTGAAATGTTGAAAATTATCCGAATACAAGTTCTATTTGGATAAGTTTTAACATTTCATTCGCTTAACTCCTGCTCTTGACTCTACAACGTCATTCAGAATCTCGGAGTAATTAACAATGGAGCCGCCATTAACAGGCGTTCCCCTCTGTCGAAAATAGGCGGCCAATGGTCAACAACTTGTCAACCATATGTATGGACTGACGTTTATCTGACATGACGTACCTATACATTTGATGTGCCCCTCCCCCGCAAAAAATGGCAGACTATTTTGTACCGAAAATTTTAGACATGGCGTCTCCGTTGGTTATATCCTCTAAGTTCAGAATCATGTCAAGTTGTCAACCAAACAGGTTATATGTATGAACAGCCATCGCAACGCAATAGGCACTTAATAGCAATTATCTATGCGCCGTCAAGTGGATAAACAAGACCGGCAAGAAACAAGGGAACCAGGGCACTGCGAATTCTAAATTAGAAGTTATAATTATAGCTCTCGCAGCACTCATACATCGGCTACTAAATAACAGCGGTCATTACCGGCTTTCTAGCGCCATTGAAATTGCAACGTCCATTTTGAAGCGACCTCTATGAATAAACTCCCTTTGCTTGGGTGGTATTCCATCTGTCCAATATATTGGTCCAATGTCATTGCGTCTCACTCGCTCATTAAGCAGAATGTGAGACATAATACACATTGGACAGGTGGAATACCACCCTTAGGTAAAAGAGACCACATACTATAGTACTTAGACGCAAACCAAAATGACGACCGGGGTCGTGAAACTTCTCATTCACGCTCGCGTGGTCGAAGGTAGGGTGAGAGAGATAGAGATATATGGCCCCGGTCGTCCGTTTGGT
This sequence comes from Cydia splendana, assembly GCF_910591565.1. NCBI lineage: Eukaryota > Metazoa > Arthropoda > Insecta > Lepidoptera > Tortricidae > Cydia > Cydia splendana. Next base: position 6,690,571 of record NC_085981.1, on the reverse strand, counting down.
TTGGGTCTACTATAGCGTCTTTTCAGCGTCGGTGTCTAGTCAGTGCTATGAAAAATGGTGTTGCTCCAATCAATGTTGCGTCGAGCAGCAGCCATAGGGTTGACTAGCCGTCAACGCCCGGAAGACCCAAGTATGAGGTTATTATATTTTGGGACATGTATCCGGATGGACACTTTCTGCTAAGAGGGACAGAGCAAACATGTACCTTTCTCTGTCTCTCCCAGAAAATCTCAAGTGACGGATAGATGTAATATCCCTTTTAGTGAAGACGGGGAGATGTAAAGGGGGGTCAGGTTAGAATGGTCATGTGTTCAATGAAGTGAGTCACTTCGTTGCTATTATTCCATAGATAATTACCGTGTAGATGGAGCATTTGAAGCAAAGCGCAAGGCAAGATATATCTGCTCAGTGGGCCGCGCGTAAAATAACGTGATATTTAGTTACCAGTATAATCAGGAAAAAATTAGGCCCGAATATAAATCTAAAATATACAAGTACATATGTATACATATGTGTGAGACGCAACTGCGGCTTAATATTTTCTAGTCTAGTCGTTTTGTTTGTATACAATACAAGGCTATTTTTACGCTTTATAATAATTACCTACTGAACGACTTCAACGATCAACCCTGAAATCGCGAAAGACAATTAGTGTTTCAGATTGCTAATCCGATGGTAAAAGTAGTTTAATTAATTTCATCATCATCATCAGTATTTAAGAGCTATGCTCTTGTCGGTGGAGTAATCCCCACTCTTCTTTTTGCTGCGCCAGTCTTTTAACTCCCTCGTACGACACGACAGAAACTCTATCTTTTAATTAATTTACAAACAACATATTTAGTTCGCGTTGTATAATCAAGATCATTGATCTGGCCAGACATTGATGTGGAATCTGTTAGAGGTAATCTACGCATTACCCGCTTAGGAAAATGAAAGTGTTTGGTCATCGAAAGTGCTTGTCCATTATTCTATGAGTAACATGTTCTTCGACTTTGATTGAGAGCGTTGCTCTGTTTAAACAAATATGTTTTTGTTGCACTTTTTTTTTACGTTTCTAATCAAAGGAGTTCAATAAGTGTAAATATTTGACTATGTAAGCGGCTCATTGAGAATAGGCATACTTTCATCTGACAGTAATAGTAAACATTTCAAGCTTTTTGTGTTATAATAGTGCCTTAGTGAAGTTTAGGTTTCGGTAGGTTTCGGCATAAAGATCATGTCGGCCAGAGCTATCGTCATTCCTCCTCGTCAGTCCTCAATGCAAGGAGTGTGCACGATGGTACAAACAGCAACACTTCCTAACTTTACTGTACATCGGTGGACTTTATTACAAAAGGCATAAGTTCCACGGACTTAACAGTGTGCACGATGGTACAATTGCCATTACTCTACACAATCTAGTTGACCTTTCAAAGAGCTATTCTGATTAATTTGTATTCCCATTAAGCTAAATCCGAGGAGAAAGGATACAGATAGCCAAGTGCGAGTTCGCAATAACTATTTATCATCTCTATCCTTCGAGCAACACCGGCTTCCGACACATCGGAAGGGAGGGGCCCAAGCGATATCTCACCGTACAAATATTTCTGCCATTTTTCGCGGGGGGAAAGGTGCACACAGTCGCACTTCTCACACACTTACATACAAAATCCAATCTGTAATGACGACACAAATACATAGAAAATGACACACGTCAAAGACAAATCTTGCAAACCTCGATCTCTTTTTATGTACGGACGAGTGACAAGTGTCACAACACACACACTAACACATTTTCGTTGAAATATGTTATTGTATTCTGAGAGATGAGAAGTCGGATTTGTCGCTCGACCGATCCGCAATTTGTACTGAGCGAGCAAAATCGATAAATCCAACAATTACATGAGACTAAAATATAATAATTGTGTTTGAATGTAATTAAACGTATGATATGTAAAAAAAAATATTACATGTGAAATGTAACACTTTCTTTTTGTAAATTTGATGTCCCCGACCTCTTTTTATAACAAAAAACCGAGCAAACAGGCATTTTTGTGCAGCAGTGTTCACGCGCGCGTCTGGACTCGGTCTAGTGAAAAATCCAAGTGCAACTAGTTTTATTACCCGCGCTAGATTAGATTGACGCGCTAATCTTGTACCTCGGCAGAGGGGAAATAGTGCGAATGCCGCCTCCCTTCCGTGTTGCTCGAAGTCTCTATCTGATGCCGGCTCTTTGGAGTTAATGAAAGATAGGGTTCCGTAGAAAGCACTGTTGTAATTCGTCTTGCACTGAAACGCAGATAGCATAATGGTAGATATATCGCTTTCGCAGATAAATATACTTTTCTCTAGACGTTTATACCTATAAAACACTCATGTAACCTATGTTCTAAACTTTCAAAGTCAAGCGATATCATCATACGGCCAGACAGTCTATCAGACTGATCATTTGGTGAGAGGTTGATAAGAATGATAAGATAATTATGATAAATGTGCTACGGGTTTCATATTTGCCACAGGGGACTAACGCAAAATTATAGTTTTATATTGAATTTGTACACGTTTTAATCAAGGGCAAATGCTGTGAAAATATTCACACCAAAACCAGACTATACATATTTGCAATGGTAAATTCCGATAAAAACCATGAAGGTTAAAGTTGGGTCGATAGAAAAAATCATGATACCATGTCTAATTATATTTTCAGATATATTGAGATAAACCGTTCTCCAACCGTTCGCCAACAAACTGTCATGCAGTTTCGCGAAAAAATATGTGTAATGAATATTGTTGTGTATTTTTTTAGTAAATAAATAAATAAAAGGAAAAACCCCGGGAGATTTCCATATCTTCCGTCACAAGTTTCGTGCATCACTTATTTTCATCTGTTTTTTTTTAAAGCAAAATCGATCGACCAACGAATGCTTAGAATTTTTCCCCAATAGGTACCTGCCAGTCGTTATGAAAAGTGGCATAGGGTCGTGAACGAACGCGCGGTAATAATATTTCTATAAGCCTGTTTGTTTCGAACATGGTGTATCTAATAATTTAGTCGGTCATCTGTGACTGAACTTCGTGATCGTCTCCCAACCATAATAAGGTTCTACAGCAGAAGTTTCACAGCAATTTATTGCATTAGATTAAACTTACATTGGATTTTCACTATTAGTTCTGTAGAAATCTTTGTCAATGTCTGGTTGGGATCGCAATTTATACGTCTCTTTTTCATTCTGAAAGCTAATCGTGGAATAAAAGGTACATATAATATAAGCTTGTCTGAGTACCCACAACACAAGCTTTCTTGAGCTTACCGTGGGGCTTAGTCAATTTGTGTAAAAAATGTCCTTGATATTTATTTATTTATTTATATATTAAATTTGTTATTTTCAGCCTATGCGAACTCACAGATATTAGTCATGAATAGAAAAAGATAGTTAAATTCATTGAATAGATCCAAGTTCATTGTACTTGGGTACATACGAGTAGGTACATACATAATACTCGTAGGTATCAGATAAGTTGTTATATTTTATATATTTAGCTACTTACTTAATACTTATACCCAACATGAAATGATAAATATTTTTCACTACTTGCATTGATATGGACATTGCATAACTTTTCTGTTTAAAAAATCACATATTCTTATAAGCTGTATTTACAGATAGGCACGTTAAGGAAAAACGCATTTTCATGCCATATACAGCAGAATTTCTCCCCAGTCTCATCTGTATGCACGAGCGACCGAGGCGTCTGTCTCGTGCATTTGCATCAATGCCACCCGCATAGCCTTTCGTAATGGCCTAATGCTAACATTTTATTACGACCACCGTTTTTGCACATACAATGTAGATCGATACAGCGGAGCAAGTCATTATAAGTAGAGTCGCCCTCGGATATATCGGAGCGGCCAAGGCGTTCACAATATCTGAACACGCACTCTGACGCCTTGACAATAGAGGCGGGTTCAGATATTTGTGAGCGCCTTGAACTCTCCGATATATCTGATGGCGACTGTATACATGGATTAAAAAAAAAATTGGACTCTCCTATGGGTAAAGTAATAAATAATGCTATCATATTAATTAATAGAAGAGGGAGTATCCTTTTGTGCGGATGAGGATTTAGTCAGAAAGATAGGCTATAGAAGGGGGCTAAAAAATAACAGCATTCCCGTTGCCAGGGAGGTTTTGGGAGTATACTTAGAAACTTTTACTATGGGACCAACCCCGAAATCGTGAAAAACATTTGGCTGTTTCATACATTTTGGCTGATCCATTTTCTATGGGAGGGTAAATTTTTTTTCGCGTTTTCTGGCTTTGTCCCATAGTGAAAGTTGCTCAGTATAATCCTAAAACCTCCCTGGCAGCAAGAATGCAGTTATTTTTTAGCCACCGTGTATATTATTAGCCCTTAACTTCACTGAAGAGACATAAACCTAATAATGGCTGTGTAACGACTTCTATCTTTCGTCGTAGCAGAACATCTAGACAGAACGCACATTGCATTTTACAATTCAAGAAGCATTGGTAACCAGTTGGCTTATATACCTACGATAAATCGTTCGATATTTACCGGTAGCTCTATGGTTTAGGAAAACAAAACGTCAGAAGGAAACCGGACGAATCCCATTAAGGCCCAGTTGTTGAGAAGTCATGCTGGTGGCTACGCGAAACTAGCCTAATTTTATGGATTTTTTAACAATAAATTGTGCATTTGCATTCAATTTACATATGCGCACGATAAACGCGCTTTATCTACCCGTTCCTCGAAGCAAAATATCTTAATGAGATACAAGAACGGAACACATAAACGATACCAACGTTTGCTAATGAGTTTAAAACCGTGGCGATAACACTTCGCAATGCCATATAGTAAACTATCTGTTTTACAAGGCTTTAACAATTTACTAGCCAAGCGCATTTAATGAGATAATCTGTTAGTATAAAACTGTCAAGTGCAGTTACAAACAATATGAACATGAGTAGAGCAAAGTCTATTCAGATCTGGAAGTTGTCTTGAAGTAAGTTGTTCATGTCACTAAAGGCTTATACTATTGTACTAGTTTCGTGGAATGATGATGATTGATAAAAATTACCCTATATCCTTCCCCGGACCTAAAATTAATGTCCATACCCAATTTAATTTTAATATTTTTCCGAAGACTTCATTTACGGTAAAACAAAATAGTTATTTACGATACAAGTGCGGAAAAGAGGAAATTCGAAACGAGTGGCGATAAGTTAAAACACGACCGAAGGGAGTGTTTTAAATCGACACGAGTTGCCAATTACCTTTTCGCACGTGTATCGTTCAACGTTTTACAGTACATATAGCCCTTTAAACTTTTGACATACCTACGCACGAAAAGTGCTATCTCACGCACTAGTGCGGGAAAATAGGACCATATGTACTGTAGATACATTTGTACTCCCTTCGGTCGTGTTTTAATTTATCGCCAGATCGCCACTCGTTTCGAATTTCCTCTTTTCCGCACTTGTATCGTAAATAACTATTTTCGACTTCGCCCATTGCTGCATTGATGTTGCAATGAATAATTAAATAAATAAGAATGCATACATAATTGTTATAATTTCTGGGTCATGGTAAGATAAAGCTTGCGAAAAGAACTATACATTGAAGCATCGATACCTACAACCAATAGGGAATATTACGCAAAACTCTGCGTAGAGGGCGTCATTAGCACAATCACATCACAGGGCCTACCGCGAAACACGAAAATCGAGAGTTCGGTTTCTGCCTTTCTATCATTCTTGCCTATTCGATCGATAGAGGCATATGAGAAAATTTCGATTTTCGCGTTTCGCGATAGGCCTCCTGTAAACAAACCGGCTTGATGCATCAATGTCATAGTGAAAACTTGGCAAAAAACTGTTTAAGGCCTAGTATGTATAAGTTACTCTATGGTTTACTATGTGCACTAGTGCTGCACTCTGGCGGCAGAACATTGCAGTACTCCCTATTCAACATCTGTTTTACAACAAGTTCGAGCGATCCCGATTTGCTGTGGATAGAACTGGGAAGACCACATTATTTTATCGTTTAAAAAACATTTCAATCAAAACCGATTTGTATTCCAATTTCCAGCAAGCATTCGAAACTAATAAACACTCGTATATACATCCATCAATCAATTTAAAACGTTACACGCCGTTGTTCAGATTAAAATACGACCATAGACAAAACAAAACGTGCGCGATATACAAATCAAGTAGGTACCAACATACAAAACGCAAAATATAAAATGAAACAGTAGTACCTACCAACATACTGAACAAAGCTTTGATCCTTACCCGGTATAATATTTCTATCCAAATACACATTGATATTTGGTTCGGAATAAAACAAAGGATTATTGATAGGTAGTGAGAGAGGTGAAGAGAAAATCTGAGTTTGTCAGCCAAATTATATTCAACTATACGGCGCCATGTTTTGTGGTGGTAATGTGAATTGTCATCAAGCGTCAATTTGACAACCAAAGTTACCGCATAATGTATGGAGCCGTAAAGTGCTTTCCAGCTACTTGAAGCAGGACTTTGAAGCAGGACTTTGTCTTTTAGACTACCCGTCTCATACAATCAATGAATCTTTGGTCAAAAACCTATGACTCTTTCAGCATAAATATTTTTATTTTGCATATGACGGCAAAATTGTGTTACCGTTGTTCACTAAAAGCCAAAAATGCAGTGGCCAGTAAGTGGATTGAAAATTTTAAGCCGCTTTCAGAACAATCGAGAGTGCCCGTTTGTGTTTTATCTCGCATCAGTTCATCTGTCACTCACAGAGCTCGAGATAGGACTCTATCTAGGCCGTTTAATTTTCTCTAGTCTATCTTAATCTGTCTGGATCTGAAGGTTCACAATTTCATATTACAATGAACCAAATATACGCTGGGATAGTTGCGTGCGATTTGTAAATACATAGAACGTTGATTCGAAGTTTGAAATTCCAACGAGAAACTCATAAACGGAATATAATTTTCCTCACGGGGAGAGCAGTCACTTCCTAAAAACTGGGGCGCCGGTTAAATCTTGGTATCAGATTGCCAACTTGCCAAGCGCTTTTGAGCAAGCAAGAAATACAATTAACAAAACAAAAGAGAGTAATTGTAGTTGTAGCTTCATTTCAAACACATGTTTCGTTACGTCAGTAAGAGTAAGCTAAGAAAAATAATACAAGGTTCACCGCCCCACAATCGTACCTTGCAGGAATTGCAGGATATTGCACTATTACAAACATACGGGATCTCGGTGTTCGCATTTAAGAAAATGCCAAAGTTCATGCACCCTGAGTCGTTATTTTTGCAGTGAGACGTGAATAGAAGAGACTAATTACGTATCTCTCTCAATGGATAGCAAGGACGATAGAATGACATCACCCTTAACTTATTCATAGACAATTGTGTTTTTACTGAAGAAGAAAACTTCCCACGACGCTACTTAACGTGGCAAGTATTCTAAATAGTCTTACAATTTGGTTAGGTACTTGATTAAAACTGATATAGGATACAACAACAATGACAATAGGTTAGTGATAAATTTGTCTACCCTTGTCAACATTTCATTCCTACATATTTATACTTACTCGTATGTATTACTTACATTAATTTGTGTGTGTGTGCTATGTTGTAGCGAAGTGAGGAGCAAAAAGCTACGATAACTCGTGGCATGGGAACAATATGAAGTTTCTTAGGCCCATCATACTATTTGATATACTTACCTATGTCAACTGAACTGTCGAATAACCAATCAAACCAATGTGTCTAATAGTAGTACCTTATAGTCTCCACGCAGTCAAATAGAGACAGTAGTGATGTTAGTAGGGGTAAAACGTCATTAGTCCACTGCGAAAAAGAAAAAAATAGTACTACCTAGTTTCTTGAATTAAAACTTTCCGAAATTAATACTTCATGACGGCACGACTTTGCTAAATCGCATTTGAATATATCGATCATTTCATCTGATAAACGTAAGCAGAGAAGAAGTAGGACAGCAAAAGTAAGAGCTATTTTAGTAAACTCTTTCATGGCACGATTGGCGATCATTGTCGCTCTGTTGAGTGCTAACCGTGCGTAAGAATCGCTGGCCTGGCTTCCTTATATAGATTGGTTGTTTTCCCTATTTCTATAAGCGCATATGCAAAAACGAAAAGTTTTTTAAATAATTTTAGAATTTCATGTACAGTCAACGGTAAAAATATGGGTGTACAAATCATTTCAAAAATATGTCCCATAACTCTTATGTCAGTGAATTAAGAACTATGGGACATATTTTTGAGTAAGTTGTCTACACCCATATTTTTTACCGTTGACTGTACAACTAACCGAAATTCAATATATAAAAATATCTGCCATTCTCTAAAAGCTTAAGATACTTTTCGTCGCGAACTGATGTAGAGATAAATCTCTATTTAAAAAAATGTCATCTATTTTTGTATATCTGATACTTTTGGTGCGTTATTTCATCCGCTAATATTGATTCTGACTGTACTCGAACTTCGTGCACGAATTTTTGATACCGATATTCTTCAGATTACCGCCCTAGATTTACCTACTATTACGCGATAACGGTTGTATGGTAATAAACCTCGTTAAAACCAACCAATTGCAATATATGCACACTGTGAGTAAACACTGTAATTTTGTACAATTACGTTACCCAATATTGACCAGCAGGCGTCCGTGCCAAACGTTAATGCATATTATAAATTTATGTATTAAGATGATGTGAATTCTCTAAATAACCGGTTCCACGGTCACTGCCAGGCGTTATGACACGACGCCACATTTAGTATGGTAAAATAAACTATTACGAGAATGAGATAAGCCTGCTTCCATAAATTATGTATTCATACTAACGTAACTTGGCGCGGACTTGGAGGTAAACCTCACCTTTCCGCTTAAAAAAGGTGTGGTTTTAATGCGAATTAGTTTATAGCAGAGACTGGTAAATTTTACAGACAGAAAACAGTTTATTCAGATTTATTTAGTCTTGGCAAAAAAAATACTACTACCTAAGGCTTCACTATAACTCTGCATATAAATCGCATAATAGAATAAAAATAATTCAGTAAAAGAAGCTTATCATACTCGCTACGCCTTAAGATAAATTCTAGCACTTCCTCTATAAATATCGCGAGTTTCCAAACAAGCTAAATGAAAATAAAATAAAAGTGTTTTGGTTTCGTTTCGTCTGCGTGTCACGATCCAGTTTATCCCGATTAGAGCTGTGACAAATTGGGGGCTTTTCTATTATTCCCTCATCAAATTGACCACTATAAGCATGGTCTTCAATTAGCCATAGTAGTCAAGGATGTCGGGGTCACGCTATATTGGTGCTAGTAACGCTATGCGGTTGGGTTGCTGGAAATAGCAACCAATTTCTTGGCACAAAGCGTCCGCTATCGTTAGGGATTTATTGGGAAGTCATCGGATTTTCATTGACATTATAAAGTGCTTTATTAGTTATGATCTTACAATTTGTCGAGATTTTATTACCCTGACGGTATTAAATAATATTATTAGTTTTGCTGAAGTTGAGAATATAATACACAAAAGTAGAGTCTGGCTAGCCAAATATTGTTGACTGATATTTTCTTGTGGTATCACCAATTGTCTATGATTTAAAAAAAATCTAAAAGTCTGTTGTCAATTTATGTCATTTACTCAAATTGTTCGCGGTTTATAAGGGGCTTATTTTAAATAATTTTAATAATGACTATATCGAGTGAGGTCCGCTAACTCTTATTTAAGCTCGTAAATAATTACGACATTGTGCGAAGTCGACGTGAAGCGTTGTATAACGAAAAACTGCAATGTTTACATTGTTTACAAATCGTAAACAATTTAGTAGGTTGGTGCTCTATTACTACTTTGATACTTTAAGTACTAGTTCTAACATTTGCCTAGAACTTTGATTAAGTACGTGAATTTATTAATTCCTGAATCTCATAAACAGGACCAGTGTGTAAAGAAATGGATAAACTAGAAGTTCTGGAAAATATCAATAAAATCAAAACATTGGAACGTAAACATATGTGTTTGTCGTTGACTGTACTTTACATGTGGCAGAAATTATGTAAGCGGACTTTGAGTGCACGTCAATGTATTATATATTTAACTTATTTCCTTAGGTACGTTTTACGTGTGCACAGAAAATCATAAATATTTACTAGAATCAAAACTATAATTCCTACTACACCAAGTGTGACCAGCCCAATATTTTTCAAATTTCCCGCCAAAACTAATTTTGTATCAAACTTAGGGCCGATACACAACGATTAACGTCTTCTATATTTAAACGATAACGAACTTTGGAATTTTGGAACACTAAAGTGCGATTTAAAAATAGCTGTTCAAATTATTTATACAACATGATTTTGTGCGATGCCGTTAATTTCTAGGAGCGATACTTCTTTCAGTTAACTATATAATTTAAGAAAGCTAAGCTTTAGGTATATACCTTATGTTCAATAATGTTACTTTTTGAAGTATTGCTATAGCCATTCTTACAGATTCGATCGGCATCTGCTAGTCATTCCTCCAAGAATCGACACAACGACCGATACGCTGCCTCGGGTCCCTGCGATTTTTTCCCGATTGTCAGTCCATCTTGTTGGTGACCAGCAATTTTAGCATACAATAAACAATCAATCAGAATTCAACGAAACACGAAGTAGAGCATAGACAATTGCCAATTTCACGTGGCCAGTAAACAACTGGTGAACGACAGCTGCATCTTTGACAAAAGAATGGAATATCGGTCTGTTTATGTCGTCACGGTCCAATGCACGTGTCATTGACATGGCTCAATCGCTTGTTGCAGAGCCACGTCTAACAAGATAATTCTTTAAAAAGTAATAACAATGACACAACATTCCATTAATATAATGTGTTTTTTTGGCAAAGAAATTGTAATTGTACAAAAACTTAGGGGTCTATTTGACTCATAAATGTGATATGTTTACGATACCTCTACTAGTTGTGTTTTCTTACTAAAACGAAAGTTCGATTCGCCAACTTACCTAACCATCCTGCACTTATACTAAAATTACCGATTATGAACTGTTATTTTAGCATCTGGGATATCAAAACAAGAACTAATATGAAGCCACAAATTCGTATTGGACTAACATGCCGTGTGGACAATTAGTGAAGCCTCTTTACCTTCTTGTACAGTCAACAACAGAGCTATGACTACAGGCAAAGTGTCGAAAATATGTATACAGTACTTTATTGCCTGTACATTAAGGTCGTGTATACATATTTTTGGCACTTTGCCTGTATTCATAGCTCTGTTATTGACTGTAGAAGGAGAGGGCCTGTGGCCTGCAGTTGTTAGGTGATGATGTAGCCACTTCCGGGTTCCGATTCTTTCCAAGTTTCCGACATACGTGTCGGCTCTGCGAGTTCTGAGTTCCGAGTATTGTAGATGTTTATTTTTACCTTCTCTTTTTTTAAACTTTATTGGCAAAATTTTTGACCTACCTAACCGACTGGATTTTGGAATTTAAAAACGTATTTTAATTTGATTAAACCTAATCTTCCAACCAAAGTATCCTTAGTGTAAATACTGCAGATATCTCCGTCCGTCGACACTGAAAGGAACCGGTCCTAGTAATTGAATCAATCCTAACCTAGCTTCGCATCTCATACAGGTTCCAGTCTCAATATAGTTACTTTTATATCTAACTTGACTAACAGTAAAAAACTAAATGAGCATAGACCTTAACTCGACGCATTAAAGTTTACGAATGATCAGTACACTGTGCTGACTATTACTGGCTGGCAGTAGGATGAAAATTGTGGCTTGTGCTAAAAGATCTGGGTTTTTGTGGCTGTGGATTTGGAAGGCGTTTTCGGTATCTGCTGGTAGTATATTAGAGGACCTCTACCAAATGCCATCAAAATCTATTTGTATAATTATCAAACGTTATCATGCCATTGCTAAATAAATATATTGGCTTCTTATAGCTTTATCAGAAGTTAAAAAAAATCGACTATGCCCCCTGTGAGGAAACCTTAGAGCGTCAACGCACATAGTAACTTTCCGCACCTGTTTCTGTTTGGGGAATTAACTTAGCTGTTTTAGGCCTTCATCGATTAGGTGACCTCATACCGGGGGTATTGGAACATATGTAATATGTCACCTTACCTAGTTGTTCGTCGATCGACACCCTGTACTTTTGCTTCTATTCCCTAAATGTATTAGTTTACACACTCGGCTTTCAACTTAAAATCAGACTGCTTTTGTGCATATTACGCAGTTTTTAAGTTCTATACCTACCCAAGCTTGGTGTATTGGGCAAGTACGTACTCTGGATACTGGATACTTTCAATATCGCAAAATACTTAATTGTAACCAGCAAAAGTGAAGCCTAAATACCTGTCGGTTAGAAACAGCGTGGGCGGCCTTGCCACTTATCTTAATTTATTCAAATCCACGTCTAGCACCGAGTCAGGCGCGCAAACAAATGGAAGATGTTTACTGTCTCGCATTTACTTTAGGAATTAAATGATTCTTATAAAAACCCTAAGAAACTGGCTTGTTATTCGATTTTCAGTTGAGATAAGTAGTCTTTAAGTTGAAAGTTCTTGTTGTTCTTAACCTTATTCTATTTGAGGTCGGTTCTCCTTGTCTTCCCCTTCAACTCATCTTAATATTAGTATAATACCTACCTAGATATTGTCATCTGTTTTCTTTAGGTCCTTTCGGACCATCATCAAACAAGGCTACCAAATGGTCAAAGACCTATTGGTATCAAGTTAAGTTCTGTTCTGATAACTACATATATATTGTATGCGGTTTTTTTATATCCCACTAATTTATTATCATTAATATATTTTTACTTGCCATGTACCATGTTATTACCAGGTTCCCCAAGTGAGCCGTGAAAAAAGCCGGAATGCTAGGAAAACTATGTAGATAGGTACCTACATAGTTTTCCTATGTAGGTAGGCCATGTTATTTTATCATTTTTTAATCTTAAAAGATTCATACGATCAGGCGGACTATAGGTACGCTTGTGTACGATATGGTTGCCTAATTCCGCATTTGTGGTCTGTGTAGTACCTGTAACAAAAAAAAATAAGATTTAATTTTAATATTTATCCACATGTGTATGACCTACATAATCCGAGTGAATGACGAACTCCCATGCAGCGATTACCAATCCGTCATAGTTGCTAGAAGTAAATTTAGCTATGCCTGGTGGCAATAATAACATCCTGCAATCACTTTTCTGACGCACTAGTCTAAAAAATAATTTAATCTACTTTTGCACCAGTTTTGAAAGGTAGATTTAGTTAGATGTCAGGTTAACCATAAGATGTCTACATATGTCGTCCAAATGTAAGTTATTGTTATGATAATATCAAAGATCTCGATGTGTACCGACGACATGCACGTATTAATTTCTATCGTGATTGCAACACAAGTTTATTTTCAGATCTGACACGGCCGAAATACTCTGGTGACTGAGACGCTGTGTACATAAAGACAAAACCGGCTTAGTAAATAGTAACCGAGATAACATTTATGCTACCCTAACATGTGACCTTTTGCGGTACCGATTTTGCCTTCACGATGGATTAACGCAGATTAAGCTTATACGCGTCACTGGCGTAGTCAAATTAACGTCGTATCTTAAACCTTTTCAGTGCCTAAGGCTATTCACGCGCTAATTACATACTGGGGTACCACCGATGCGCGCGGGGCGAATATTAAATTTGTGATTGTTAATAAACTTGGCTTTTCTCAAGGGTTGCAGACATGACATTTCAGTTTTATACCTTCATCAGTTCCTTAGAAAAAGGGTGTTGACAGACAAGGGACTGGTCATCTAACACGAGTTCCTTTTAAGGTAGGTACGGACGGACCTTAAAACAAAGTTTTATCACTCTTGTGTTGTGTTGGTTGCGCTAAACGACGCTACTCACGCTATACAGATAGACAGAGTCTGTGCGGAAAAAGAACGAGTCATGGAATGTATTGGTTCCCTTACATTCCACGACTCCTCTCGTTCCACACAGCCTCTAGAATACTCTAGATGCTCTAATGTTTAATTTATATTTTCCGAAAGGTCGGATCCAACACGGATCTGATCGTATCATCGACATCAACGTGATTAGTGAAATCTGATCCTGGCCTAATTGACAGCGAGCGGCGAAACTCGTTGTATTTTCACTTCGAGCCTTCGTCTCTAATTAGACCACGTCGCTTATCATTAGGTATCAATAAACTTTCTACTTGTGTGAAGTAAATCATCTATGGCCTATGGCCGACCCCGGTAACAAGGCTGATTCGCCGAGCTTAGTCAATAGCAGAGCGTTTTCGTCCGCCTAATTTCTTTGGACACACTTCTAATGTAGTGTCTGAATTTTGATAGTATTTTTGATTGTTTGACGACAATGGGGTACCTTTACAAATATTGCGTTAATTGGACTGCCTAAGATTAAAGATTGGTTATATGTTCGAATTCAAAGCCTGGATAGGCAAGGCAAGCATCGACATTCGTTTAAGTAGATAGTTACTGGCAGCACAGAATAAGCAATAGTATCTGGCAGTTTACCCTACGTCTTGCTGTTGTATTATGTCTTCAGACGTGCAGGATGCCGCAGAATGTTTCCAAATATGTGGAGAAAGCTTTTAGAAAAATTAAAGGTTATTAATTATTCTATTTCGATTACATGATCTCAATTTTGGATATTTCCGTCGGCAGTTCGGCACGTCAGGTTGACGCAGTTGTCGCACGCCTTTGTTTCGTTTCGGTCTCCACTTCCATTCAATACACATATTTAATAGGTGTACATAATAGCACAAAACACACGTAATAACCTCCCCAGTTTTATGGCTTATATTCACACGAGGCCATTATCCACCCACCGAAATAGTTTTCGTGAATTTCCGGTTGAATTCATATCAAGTGGATTTAACTGGGGCAATTTAAAGTGTATTCCTAGAATATAGAGTCATATCCGGTCTTTTCTCGAGTACATTAAGCAATTGCAACTAAAGTTACTAGATATGATTATATTACAAATAAGGCCGTATTCATATACCTAATAACATTTACTTATCAGGGGTTGGCCAACAAAAAAAACCAACTGAAGAATAGAAGAATAGAGATAAGTACATAAAATATGGAATCCTATGGGGCCTATAGAAAACTAAGAGGTCTCTGTCGCTCTCACGGCTCTCACAACTAAAGACACTTTTAGCATTAGCCCAAAAAATGTCCCCGTTAATTTTAGCAGCTTTTATATAGCCTCTCGTTTAGCACCTTTTGTAAAAATTAGAGATGAATTGTGCACATGCTAGATGCAGAGTGGCAATATTCATTCTCGAATACGCTAGTTTTTCAAATCAAAATGTCCAAAATCAATCAAAAACACTCCCCCTTTTACGTCAGTCGAGTAAAATGGTTTATCGTTTACAAAATAACCAATTGTAGATGTCTGTTTGGCCCTATGGTTGACTGGTAGAGAATGCCATTTGGCATTAAGTCCGCCATTTGTACATTTTTGTATATACTTTGTGCAATAAAGTTTAAATAAATAAAATAACTGCCTCCCCTTTTTCACTCTATTAAAATACTTTTAAATATTTCATGCAGCTCGCTCGCAGCCGGCGAATTTGTAATTCAATCTCACAGCCGTCGTTATGAAATTGCATTCATATTCCATTTGCAGATTTAAAACAAATGTTGCATTTTATGAATATTGATTGAAATACTTCAAAAGGCAATTAAATTCTACTGTGTTATATTGTCTAGTAAACCAATTTTGTCAGTAACACTAGTGTAAGAAAAAGATAGTACCTTTCTGCCTATGCTCGTGATACGAGTGACTTGCCAGCAAGCAAAAAGCAAAACTATAGTCAGATATTTTTAAGATGTAGGTGCGAGTTGAAAGAACGGCTCTCAAGTAACATTCTGAAAACTTAAAAACTATAGGTACCTACTTACAGTGAATATTATTGATCTTCAAAGAAAGCCGAGTAAGGTGGGAAGATCATAGTAGTTCAATACCGCATTTCGAATCTCCGTATCACGTTATACTAGGTAAGCCGGAGACAATAGATATTTGTGAATAATCCTGCCGTGCGTGAGAAACGCCATACAATGCTCCACACCCTTGTATTATAAACGGCCCATCTCATGCAGAGTCACGATGGGGATCAAAGGTGTCATTCTAATTGCTAGCAAAGCACGTATAGCCAGTATAAATAAGAGCGCTCTTTGATTTACGTAGTTGTTACAAATCTAGAGGTCATACTTCACTGGATCTTCAAATTACTCGAATCCTGCGCTTGCTCCGTGAATGAGAATACACAACCAAGCCTAATACGGCGGCATTCATTTATAGTTTATAGCCTATTTAATTTGGATCAAGTTAGTTAAGCATTATAAGAAAGGGCATCGATCAAAGGTTTCGACCTTCTTGGTTTATTTATTGTTACATCTGGGAGGCCTGTTCAATATTGGGAACGATTTTATTTATTGAATTAATTCCAGTTATATCGAAGTTAGCGGAGCGAGAGAGCAAATGGGGCGAAGAAAGCTATACAAGTAAATTTCCTTGTTATTTTTTAGAGAAAAAATCGAGATTGGGCCTTTCAGATGCAAAACATACTCGTATTCGAGGATTTGTGGCAATGTATTACTGAAAAATCCGAAACCTCAGGTGAGAACGCTAACAAATTAGCTCGTAAAGAGGAGAGGGCTCGAGCGAGGCTATGTTTGAGTGTTGATAAATCGTGCTATCCTCACATTGCGCAGGCGAAAACTGCGAAGGATGTATGGGATGCCTTGCAGAAGGCGTACGATGACACCGGGTTGAACAGGAGATTGTCGTGTCTGCGAACTTTATGCTCGATTAAGCTGGAAAAGTTCGATAGCATGGAGATTTATGTCAACGAGATCTTGTCACTTGCTGAACAATTGAGTAGCATGAAGAAACCTCTTGATGATGAATTTCTGGCTGCTATTATGCTCCAAGGGTTGCCCCAAGATTATGAGCCCATGATAATGGCTCTGGAGCATTCGAGTATAGCCATAACTACAGATATGGTAAAAACAAAACTTCTTCAAGATAAGAGATGGAAAGGAAGCGCCGCTGGTGGTAGCTGCGAGCTGCTTATTTACACGGAATCGTAATGAAAAGGCTAGCTCCCGAGGCCAGAAGAAAAATGCCTTAAGTACATCAAAACACGGTAGTACCTCGTCAAGTACGAACAAGTTGTGGTGTTGGAAGTGTCATTCTAAAGGGCATGCCAAGAAGGATTGTCCTCAATTGGACCGTAATGGAGCGACGTCGACTTCTATGTTGTTGTCTGCACTTAACACTGACAGTTCGTGGATTATTGATTCTGGAGCGACAGATAATATGTCAGGACGCCAAGAATGGTTTCAAGCTCTCGATGAGTCGTCGACTAAGGAGGTGTGTGTTGCCAACGGCAAGAAGTTAGAGGTGAATGGGAACGGTGACGTACATTTTACGGTTAACTCTCGTGGACATACGATAGATACTACTTTAAAAGATGGAATGCTTATAATGCCCGACCTTACTGTTAATTTAATATATGTGTCTACTCTTGCTGAAAAGGGATTTAAATTAATTTTTTATAATAATGGACGTGACATACTTAAAGCTGGTAAAGTAGTTTTACATGCTAGGAAAGTTGGGAGAGTTTACAGGCTTCATTCTGTTGTGACTAATCATAACAAACAGGTGGCCGAGGCGCGGCTGGCGCTCATTCACAGTGACGTCATGGGGCCGATGCCGACTACTTCTCTCGGAGGCAAGCGCTATGTCCTCACGTTCCTAGACGACTACTCCAGGAAGGTGTTCGTCTATCCCATTGCAAAGAAGAGTGAAGTGTGTAAGTACACTAAAGATTTTATTAGACTGGTAGAGAATCAGTGTAGTGCTAAAGTCAAGGTACTGAGAACAGATAATGAATGGCTTTGAGTACGTAAATGCTGAGCTGACGGACTTTCTTAAAAAGAAAGGCATAGTACATCAGCTGACGGTACCTTATTCTAGTCAGCAGAATGGATCCGCGGAGCGCCTGAATCGTTCTTTACTTGACAAGGTCAGATGTCTACTGTATAACGCAAATCTCGATGACAAGATGTGGGCAGAGGCTGTAAGTACAGCGGCGTTTCTGATCAACAGATCGCCAAGCTCGAGACTTTCTGGTAGGTTACCTGAAGAGGTATGGAGTGGTAAGAAAGTGAGCCTTAAAAATCTGCGTGTCTTTGGTTGCGTACAAAAATAGCAAAAACCCCGATTTAAACTGATGATACTTAAAGACTTATAATTTGAATAGCTAAACCGCATGACATTCCACTCGGAGTGAGGACGTCACGTCACTTTAATCAACCCCTCGCTTCCCGTCATCGGGTCAGCAAGAAAACTAAATTCAATTCCTTTTAATGTCTTCGGTTACCGCGATAGTTACTCATGAAATAAAACTATTGAAACGGATTATATCGCGTATATTGAATTTATCCCGACGTTTCGAACCCTTTACAGCGTTCGTGGTCAACGGGTGACTGAGGAAAAGCTACACTGAAGTACTCTAACTAACTAACTTCAGTGTAGTTTTTCCTCAACGAACGCTGTAAAGGGTTCGAAACGTCGGAATGAATTTAATATACGCGATATAATCAGTTTCAATAGTTTATTTTTTTTAAAATTGTTTGTTTTTTAGCTGGTAAATTTAAACCACCTGGTAATTGAGAGGTGTGTTAACCCAAAAAGATACTTCGTGGTTCAGAGCAAATAGTAAAGATAATCATATGTGGCTGTGGAATCTTACCTAATTCTACAAAACACATAGATGACTCGTCTCAAAACTGAAAGTAGGTACATCCCGCTTAATGCAGTCTCATCTAGCATAATGGCAGGTCTCGAGTCTCGGAGTGCACCACGCTACCGGTCACGTAATGCCTTCCGGCTACTTTACCGTTGTGATGCTGCCCTACTGGGCTTGATGGATGCTACCCCTATTCAATTCGTGAAGGGAAAATCTTTAGTCTAGGCATAAAATTCAATGGAGACTTCGTCTTCAATGATTGTCTGGGTAATAATTCTTGAACCATAAACCAATCAAATTAAAGCGGCAAATAAATGAATACCCGCAAATAAATACGCGAGTCACCCGTTTTAATATGTCTAAATACCCATTAAATAATGCGTTAGGTAGGTATGTAATGGTTACAGGAAAAGGCATACTTCTAACTCTGGTTTTCTTGTATTTGTCTAGCCAAACAGTCAAACCCCAGTTTTGACAAGTGGTCTAAATTAAAGCCCAACACCAAAATCATTTATTCGGCCTTTGGCCAACAATTTTACATCAATCCATTCCAATTTAGAATGTCAAACACACGCAAAATCATCAAATTAGGGTTTACCTTTGGGTTGCAAAAAAAATCCTACAATAAATACGTGTTTCTTTTTAAACTTCAGACTCCTGGTAAAATTTATACAACACACAAACCTGTCTCCATCATTTTATCCAAAAGAATTTTAGAGCTCTTAACACTTCACATCTAAGCTGCTAATCCCGCAACGATAACATCGTATAGGATTTTATAGCAATTTTAAAGCCATCCATAAAGTTATTTTCGTACGTATTCGCAGTACTGATGCTCTACGGGCCGGTTGACAATGCGTTACATCATTTAATCACGCTAGGTTTGAAGTAAATTAGTCGACACCGGCAAGGACACGCCCTTTGCGTGCGTGCCGAAGATTTGCCGCTGATAGATGTACCTTTTTGTACGTATACTTGGATATTTATGGCGTGGACAGGGTTCTTTGTGTTCTAATTTACACGGAATCGATGTTTAGAATAGGTTTTTTAAAAAGTACCAGCTATTAGACGGCATTTGATATCGTCATAAGTCGTAAAGTGTACAAAGCAGTGATTGTTGTTGGTAGGTTGCTTTTTTTTTTTTTTTTTATAAAGATCTTACCGTACTGCATACAAAACAATATCAACAGAGGCGAACATATTATCTTCACAAGGGATTTCCCAGTCAACGTGAAGTCTTCATTGTGTTCTCGTATTTGTTTTCAATCGTAAAATTCCATATCTTCGCATCGTTTCTACATGTCGTTTTAAAGAGACAATTGAAAAAGCGTAATATATCTGCTAATGTCTGGAGAATCCACTCCACGAAAACCATAAACGAAAAGTATAAAGACCAAGTTTCTACAATTTCATTCGGTGAAGATACTTGACTGATACTATCAAATAGAGATAGATAACATTCAATGTCAGTAAAATCATTTCACTTCAATTAGAAATCTAGATCATAAACTCTGAAGGTCACATTCCACGTTTTTATTTTGTGTAGATTCTTATTAGAATGGCAATAAATTCATCTGATTGGACTTCTTCATTGTTATGCCCCCGCATTTTTCCGTAATTTCATTAACGGCCGACTTTCATTTTTAATATTCTCCAAAGGCTCGGGCTGACCTCTTGCGTAATGGCTGTGGTTTGTACCTACCTACTTACATTTTCCTTCTCGCCCGCATTGTTGAGTCGGAGAGAGGCGAGCATATTGT
This sequence comes from Cydia splendana, assembly GCF_910591565.1. Classification (NCBI taxonomy): domain Eukaryota; kingdom Metazoa; phylum Arthropoda; class Insecta; order Lepidoptera; family Tortricidae; genus Cydia; species Cydia splendana. Next base: position 6,669,993 of record NC_085981.1, on the reverse strand, counting down.
TGAATTACAGTAGAGTCCGGTTATAACGACGCCTAAGGGACCGCTGATATTACGTCGTACTAACCGGTCGTCGCACTCAACGAACTGCCAATTCTAATATTTTTTTTTAATCAAAATAATTACATTATTTTGTATTTATTAATACTTATGCGACAATCCAAGAAAAAAAAACATTTCTTTTAAAATATTTATTTACGTTGATCTTACAACACAGACTTGTGTGTTTAGAAGAAGCCACTTTTTAAGGTAGGTACGCATACTCACTCGTCATCCGAAAATTACTTGAGTCCCGTAAAATAAAAAGTCGTCATTCTTGGGAATCTAATCAAGATGACGTTGTTTTATTACACAGTTCCTATTACTTACCACCTCCTGTGTGAGATCAGCTCGAAGGTACCTAATACCAAAATATTGCATTGTCACCCAACTTACATAATTATGTAGGTATGTGAAGTTTAAGCTCAATTTAATAATGGGAATTGGGTTTTATTTAGTTTGCAAGATTACGAAAAATCACAGGACTATTTCATCTTGCTGCAAAGGGGGGACGGGAGTTGGGTGCGCGGGACGGAGTAAGCTTCTTTTTATTTGTAAAAACTACATCGCTCGTCGTTGTAACTGGACTTGACGGACGGATTTTGAATCAATTTCCGTCGTTAAAAGCGATCGGTCGTTATAAGCGGAGTCGTAATAAACGGTTGTACTTTCATAGTAGCTTATACTAAAACCAAACAAGTGCCTATACTTACGTCGCTATAAGCGGTTGGTTGTTATATGCGAAGTCGTACTAACCGGACTCTACTGTACTTAAAAAGAAAGCCTGCTGTATAGTGCAGCAATTACAAACTGCTACAGCTTGAAACTTTATCATCCTCGTGATATTCGGTTGATATGAAAGCAACATAAATCTTATTTATTGCTCTAAGGTACAAAAAACCCCAGAATTTGACTTGGTGAACTCCTCTATAAGAGTGTATTGACACACATTGATTGTGTATAGAAAATACTGCCGAAGCGGGTACTGCACAGATTCATCAGAGTTGGCCACTACCAAGCTTGTCATATTTCTTATTTATTAAACATTAGTAGCGTAAGTATATAACAACCCTCCACAAAGAATCGACGATATTGTGAAGATAGCAAGCACTGAGGAAAGCTAATCCAATATGGCATAATATTGTAACGCATTTTATGTTCGTAATATCATCTAATAACGGAATTCCGTACTTTCAGTGATTACACATAAGTGCAAGTTTTATGTAAGAATGTTATTTAATCTTATAACCAGAACATAAAATTAGCCCGTTCGCTAACAAGTATAAACAAAACGGCCGAACTTGTGGGGCCGGCGAGTTACATGCCATTGTTCCGTTCACACTCGGGTGCCCATCTGATGACGTCACGCCCCGCCACCTCCCGATGGAGGAACAAGTGAACCAGGGATTCCAATTGCTCATCGAGTACGGCAGAGACGCATAGTCCGGGAAACCAGTAAAATACGCTCTCTGATTACAGTGAATACGCAGAGTATTAAGAGGGAGTCGATTCAAAGCTGGCGCGGATTTTCTATGAAAATGTTGACAATTCAGTACAAAACTCGCGCCTGCTTTTATGAATGTACCTGTAGGATACAGCAAAATGTATTCAACTAGGAAAGTACTTCCAGGTTACAGAAAACAAACCGTACACCGTCGAATACGCCGTGGCTGCTTGTAACTCTGGAGATATCTTCCCCTTTCTGATGGTGAGTAAGGTTGCCATGCCAGAGCTTCCAAGGATGTGGTGCGTACCCAACCCAACACCCAACACCAATTGATGCTCAGTGTGTCAACATATTGTATCCCTGTAACTCTTACGCTAACCATCAGGAGGGAGTACCTTTCTGTGCCGCCTTCGTAGTACAAAAAACAGATCTCGATGTCAAGATACACTGGTTTAACTGAAAACTAGATACGTTGCGCCAGCGCAACTAACATTTCCGGGGTACTGTTTAAATTGCTTCGAGTGCATATTCATATACAAACCAGAATAGATTTAACTTCATAAGACGCTTGGCTACTATGATCTTCAGGCCAAATAACACTAGAGAAAAGCTCTTAGTGCAAAGAATAAGTTTGTGAATTAGAGAAACCGCATCGCTGCGGTTGCTTAGAAACAAAAAACTTGTCCGTCTACGTTATGTACATGTACATTAGTAATTACCCATAGGCTTCCAATTGCCTATAACAATTCCGGAGAAATGTTGTAGCAATTATTGTTTTGTACTCTGTAATGTCGCTGGAGCTTGCTTGGGCAGCTTTTATATTGGATTTAAGTCGGCTAAACCTGTTTGCCGAAGCCGAATAAGCTTCGCAGAAAAAGTGAAACAAAATTACAATCAGATAAACTCTCAGGTCGTTGACAATATGACACCTCATCATTATACCAAAACTGATACTTCAGATATTTAAAACAGGGCATTATCTTACACTAACCGTTATATCAGATAGAAAGAAAAACTGCTCCTAAAAACTTTTCCTAAGAGACAGGGACATTCAGTAATTTCTGTCATTCCTATGGCAATAGGTAACATTCTAAGGAAATGCCGCAGCAATTATTGTGCTTATTCTAACGCTTTTATCAATAGCTAGGGTAGGTACTTATTTCCTTGACTAATCAAATCAGATTCTTTTTTCGAACTGTCAAAACGATTAGCCACTGGAATTTTATTTGAAACAAACTAAGAACAAGAGACGTCACGGTCGAGTTACTTCGATTTAATAAATAAAAATTGTGGCTAAAAATAACTGCTGTCTACGTTTTTCTAATAATTTTCTGGTGCTTTATTTCATGCATGGTGTGAAATAATCTAATTAATATCTATAAACGAGCAATTCTTGTATATTTATTTATATGTAGGTATAGTGTTTAGATTTTAAGTTAGGATGTATGTAGATTGTTAAATAAAACTAAATTAAAACTGTAGGTATATATATTTCGGGGATCTCGGAAACGGCTCTAACGATTTCGATGAAATTTGCTACATGGGGGTTTTTGGGGACGAATCGATCTAGCTTATTTCTGGGAAAACGCGCATTTTTGAGTTTTTAATATGTTTTCCGAGCATAGCTCGGTCTCGCAGATATTTTATATTAAATAGTCAACATTCCTATTGGATTTAACCAGTTTGTCAAGATAAAGCTTCGGCAATTCGCAGAAAATGTTTAACAAATAGAAATCAGAAAAAAGTCACTGTCGGGTCGCTGACAATCCGTCAATTCCATAACCTCATGACACCTAAGGAATACTTCTGATATTTGAAACCGTAGGTATCTACATCCAACGCCAGTTCCAACTAGATATGAGCGCCGATAGGCATTTAGCCGGCGGCGGCGCGCCGGTCAAAATCGGTCGGCGGCGGCGGCGAATCGGCGGCGTGGCCTTGAAACACCTTTGAATGAAAAACGAATTCAAACCAAAATTTTACCCGTTAACATGTTTTTGCTGTAAGGAAGTTATAAAATAAGTGCATTTTTCAATTTCAAGCAAAATTTATTCAATAAAGGTACGAAAAAAGTTTTATAAAGTATGAACAGTATCGCGCGGCATCAGAGGCGGTCTTAATCTTGGCGAGGCCCTGGCCGGAAGATCTTTGCGAGGCCCTTATCTTTTGTGCTTTGTAAAAAGTAGCGGATTGACTGTATCAGGGAAACGTCTGGTCGACAGTCCAAAGAGCCGAAGTGAGGAAAATCAAGCTCCGTCATTAACCAATTACGACCCAAAAAACAGATTTATGTCAAAAAGTGAGGTCCAGGGCCGAGCTCCACCTAACACCGAAGACCTGTTTCCGACGCCTTCCCATGCGAGGCCAGAAGCTGCAGGTAATGCCAAGTGTGAGCTTGGCTGACGGCCGAATGCCCGGAGCGCCGATTACAGCGCGCCTCTGTGCGAGGCCGAAGGCCAAGCTGCAAGAGAGCAGAGCTTGGAATTGAACTATAGGTTCAGTGTAAGCAAGTCCGAAGGCCGATAAAGACCGAGGCCATAGTGTTAAAGACCTGGAGCTTTCCTGAAGGTGCATTGGTGCGAGGTTAATGGCAGTGCTGCAGTGAAGCTAAGATCGGAGAAGATCTAATGACCAAGCATTTATTTTAAAAGTGAGGCCGAAAGTTAGGCTCCAAACAGGGCCGAAAACTTGGAGGTTCAGATAGCGTTTTACTTCTATGCGAGCGATGCCAGGCCAAAGATTGGGCTGCGAGAAAGCAAAGCTTGAAATTTGAACAATAGCCAAGCTTATATGAGACCAGATTCCGTTTCCGAGGCCCTTCCGTGATTCTGTGCGAAGCCAACGGCCGGACCTTTGGGCGTGAAAACACTTAATATCTGAAATTAACCCCTTTTAAAGACATTCAAACCATGCTTGCAATGATTAAATTCGCGGTGAATGACGGATGAGCACGCAGAGAAGATGGCCGATGGGGTCGAAAAGTGCTCGAGTGGAGACCACGGACTAGCAAGCGCAGCGTAGGACGTCCACCCACAAGATGGACAGACGACCGTATTAATGTCGCCGGAAGACGCTGGATGCGGGTCGCTTCCAACCGGTACGTATGGAGGTCCAAGGGGGAGGCCTATGTTCAGCAGTGGACGTCTTATGGCCGAGATGATGACGGATGAGCTAGCCAGCTGGCAAAATTAGTCATTTCGTTGCCCTAACAGTACTAGCGCGGTTACCAAACAGAAAAGTTTGAATTTACCATCAATATTTTTTAATTATATGGACCTATAATTATTTATTTATTTATTTATTATACAATAAGTTACAACTTACAATACCTTTTGAATGTCTATAAGCTATTCAGACTGGCGCTGTTAAAGATCTAAACTAAATAAAATATATATTTCTGATTCTGAAAGTAGTACTATCTAACAAGGTCACGCCGATGCCACGCCGATAGCGCAGCGTCGGCGGCGGCGGCGCGAAAATTTTGTCGGCGGCGGCGGCGCGCCGGCGCGGCGCTCATATCTAGTTCCAACCAAGCTGTCAGAACACATGAAGAGTTCGTCAAGAACACGTCTCCGCAGATATGTACATTCTTTCGCGACTCGGGTAAGGTTACATGTCATGATCTCTTGGGCGTGAGACGTTAAATCACATTGGCAAGAAATACCGACACCGTATTTGACGTACAGAATCAGTCTGATTACTGTTGTGAGCTAGCGAGATATAAACATATTAGATATATCAGGTGTTCGAGTATTGGTATTCAAGCTGTAAATTATTACCATTTTACCTGCGTTTTTAATGGGTACAAGGGTTGACTTAAATTATTGAACTTGTAACACGTTTATTTTTAACCAATCGATATGTTTGCATTATAGAACATAGGTATAGGATAATTCTTAGTAGGTAGATATTGTGATATTGTAGGTATGTATCTACATTCAGGTTTTGTGGAATCTCGAATAAATGAAATCTCGATCGCAAACTGGCTTTCAAGGCCTCCGCGTTGTAATGCAGGTAGAACTTCTTCTGAGGCTTTGGATGCCCTGTCAAACATAACGTTATTGCAATGTCATCAGGTCAGACATGAAGTTGAACCTTGTATCTCTAAAGATAAACGCAAAAATCACTGTCTGTTGCCTTCATGCTTAAACCGCTGAACCGACTTTTATGAAATTTGGCATGGAGATAGTTTGAGACACGGGGAATAGGTTAGTTTCACATAGACAAAGTCGAAAGCAGAAGCTAGTACATTATGTATATTGTAAAGCTTTCATGATATAAGTATTTCGTGATCCAAAATTCCAGTTCAATGTGACAAAGAATTGTCTCGTGACGTTGACGGCTTTGTCATCGAATAACAAATCAAATCCCTATCGCTTTTTCATATCGTGACTGTTCGCATGCGTCTTGTTGAAGTCAAAAAGGTTAACACGTGAATTACACTGGCATCAACGGTAAGCTCACAAGGACGCTCCTTCAACTAGGAAAGGTTCGACTGAGTATGGTATCATAACAGGTCATGGACTTTTTAACAAACATCTTTTTATAACAGGTGTGACAGACAGTCCCCTATGCCGTGGATGCATGGAGAAGGAAGAAACAGCCTCTCACGTGGTGTTGGAATGCAGCGGAGTGGCCCCATACAGGGCAAAACATCTCGGATCTCCGAGAGCCTCCCCGAGGTCCTACTCAACATCAAAGGTTTGGTGGGATTCCTCGAGGAGCTGGGCTGGCAGGACTAGCCCACCCCCTATCACACAAAATAGGCGCAGGACGTCGAGTTGCGGAAAATCGCCCGTACTACAATACAATACACTGGAATTTGATTTGATTGACAACCGAATCTCACCTCATGCCTAGTTCCATGTTCATATCCCACCTTTAATAAAATACCATTATAAAAAGCATCTAAATGTTTTATGACATTACAGACAAAGCTAATAATCGTGAAAGTGATTACAAGTTAATCCAAAGACACAAAACCATTCTCTTGATCCCAAATTGTAAACAAAGTGCTCACTCGTAAAAGAAACGAAATTAGCCGAACACCATTAGACTCCGTCGGCGGCCGGAGTAAGAACTTGAAAAGTAAATTACAGACACATCCATCAGCTGAGGCACAGATAACGTAAAATGGGTAAAAAGTAAGAAGTGCTCTTAGTGGGGTTTTTATAGTCTTTGCCGCCCTAGGCCCCAGGCCCTGTAGCAAGCACTAGCCGCCCCTTTCTCAGCACCCATCATATAGACTGCCGCCCAAAATATCTGGCCGCCCTAGGCCCGGGCCTACTCGGCCTTAGGGCAAATCCGCCACTAAGTGCTCTTAGATTATGTGAGTGTGTGAAGACATTTTGAAGAAATTTCATGTCTTTGCTAGAGTTGACTCAAATTTCTGACAAGTTCAAATTAGATCTCAGTCTTATTATGGATGGTTTTATATATCCACGTGATAAAATAACCGTCAGGGCAAGGCTGGCAAGAGTCGCCAAACCCAGGAATCAAGAATGTCAGCATCATAGCAAATTAAACAACATCCATAATTTGACATAAGGACTATAAGAAATCCGTTTTTGCTTTAGTTGAGAGTAGCGTGTCTAATACAATATCCTCTCACGTAATCTATGGCGGAGGCTTTTCGAGACGTGTATGAATACTAGCGAGGTTATGTTGTGGTCACGCTATGTTCCCTTTGTCACGCTATTCCGTCACCGCATTTACCATGTTCTATGTCCGAGTGTTTTGCGAACTTTTTAAATAGAATCTCAATGAAAATACCTTACCCTTCGAATGTTGAGAACCCTTTTTGGAGTCGTTATCGCCATGGAAAAAGCCTATTTGTCATTGTACTAATGTAGCTAAATCACTTTGGAAAAGAATTCAAATCTATGTTGATATGGTGGACTTTTTCGAAAGAGACCTATTTATGAGGTAAAAAGGAAGTAATTTTGCAAACGGCAACCAACCCCACAATAATATTTTTTTTTAATCCAACCAGGGACAGGAACCGGTTACCTTAACCGGGGTTTTTCATAGGGTTATTTTAGAGGTGTTTATAAAAACCCCTACCATAACGGTAACCGCTTAATAAGGTAACACTTTGATTCGGTAACCGTATCAGATCGAGTTAACCTCTGTTACCGGTAACCGAAATAAAAACCCAGTCTATTCAGTTACCTCATTATGAGGTTTTGGACCAGTTCAAACGATTGTAATCTTTACGCACACTTAAATTCAACTTATTATTGAATAACCGAGGTTGGCATGGGCGGTCTATGAAGCCTCCAGCACAAACAAGTTTTTTTGCCTTTCCTTTGTTTATCTTTATACCTGCCTGTGTGGTGTGTTCTTATTATAAATATTATTATATTATAACTAAAATATGTAATTAAAATAAATAAATTAAACATCCAATCTGTTATTCGAAATTAATCCCCACATGGCCCTTTACATCATCCGTTTTTGCCTTTTCACTCCAAAATTTATGTATTTACTTCGATCCTGTCCGATATGGAAATACCCCGCCATACTTTCATCAATTGACAGCAGTCTCCAAACCACTCTATCTAAAATTTTAAATGTTAATTTTGACCTCAGATCATGGACCCAGGCGGTTCTCCCTGTTCGATTTGGTGGCCTGGGTGTTCGCTCCTCGACCAGCGTAGCGTTGCCTGCCTTCTTGTCTTCCGTTTACTGTTCGCTGTCTCTCGTCGGTAAAATCTTAAATCTCCCTCAGATTTCCGGCGCTGAGATAGCGAGCTTGGCGGAGGCTGAGACCGCTTGGTGTGGCACGTGCCCAGGGGTGACCGCCCCGGCCACAAAACATGTCCAGAGAGCCTGGGATACCCCCGGCCTTAAAGCTACTCACGCGTCTCTAATACAAAATAGTCCGGACGACTCAGATCGCGCCCGCCTACTAGCTGTCTCTAGTTACGAATCGGGTCACTGGCTGAACGCCTTACCGTCTCGCAATATTGGTACTGTTTTAGAAAAAAACACGCTCAGAATATCAGTTTGCCTGCGCATTGGGGCCAAAATATGCTCCGCCCACACCTGCGCTTGCGGCAAGGACGTGGACCAGCTAGGTCGACATGGCCTCTCTTGCATCAAAAGCGCCGGCCGTTTATATCGCCACGGCACCATTAATGATTTGGTCCGGCGGTCGCTTGCTACCGTTTCTGTGCCTGCTACTTTAGAACCCTCAGGCATGGCGAGAGACGATGGTAAGCAACCGGACGGAGCCACACTGGTGCCGTGGAGACTGGGTAGGCCTTTGGTGTGGGACGCTACATGCGTAGACACCTTTGCGCAGTCCCACATCCAGGCTACCCGGGCACAGGCTGGCGCTGCTGCCGACCAGGCCCAACTACTCAAGCGCCGCAAATACTCATCTTTACTGCAAGATTATGAGTTTGCGGCGCTTGCAGTGGAAACAATGGGTCCTTGGTCGGCGGACATGAAAACTTTCATGGGGGACCTGTCGACACGGCTGGTCGACGCTTCGGGAGACCATAGAGCTGGCGCTTACCTCTCCCAGCGCATATCGCTGGCAATACAGAGAGGTAACGCAGCCAGCGTTATGGGCTCAATGCCGCAGGCGGAGGTTCTAGAAGGGGTATTCTCTTTATAACTTCTTTTTATTTTCATATATTTTATTAGTATATTTTAGTTTTTATATAATATTATAAGTATTAGTTAAATTTTTAAGTAGGTTTATTTTAATTTTAGTTTAGTTTTTAAATCGCTACATTTATAATATACGATTTGTAATGTTATGGTAAAAATAAATTTATATTGTAACTTCAGTTAAAAATGTATTATATTATTAATTAAATTGCTATTTAATAAATTAAATAAGTTTAATAAATTAAATAAATGAAATAAATGAAAAAAATTAAATAAATGAAATAAATTAAATAAACAAATAAACAAATAAATAAAATAAAATAAATAAAGTAAATAAATTAAATAAATTAAATAAATTAAATAAATTAAATAAATTAAATAAATTAAATAAATTAAATAAATTAAATAAATTAAATAAATTAAATAAATTAAATAAATTAAATAAATTAAATAAATTAAATAAATTAAATAAATTAAATAAATTAAATAAATTAAATAAATTAAATAAATTAAATAAATTAAATAAATTAAATAAATTAAATAAATTAAATAAATTAAATAAATTAAATAAATTAAATAAATTAAATAAATTAAATAAATTAAATAAATTAAATAAATTAAATAAATTAAATAAATTAAATAAATTAAATAAATTAAATAAATTAAATAAATTAAATAAATTAAATAAATTAAATAAATTAAATAAATTAAATAAATTAAATAAATTAAATAAATTAAATAAATTAAATAAATTAAATAAATTAAATAAATTAAATAAATTAAATAAATAAATTAAATTACATTAATTTAATAAATAAAGTCAATAAAATCAACAAAATATAAATAAAGTAAATAAAATAAACAATTATTTAGTATTTTTTTTAGTTCTGACGGCACATCACTAAAACTACTTTAATGTAGCAAACCAGTAAGCAACTGATAATAAAGGTTACCATAACTGAATGAAAACCTGTTATAAACCCTTAACAAAAACCCTATCGCGATGGGGTTTTGAGATTAACTCGGTTAAAGGTTAGGGTTACCGTTTCAATAAGGTTACCATTACAATCAGGTAACAGCATGATAGGGTTACCGAATGATACGGTAACCGAATCGATTGGGTTACCGAATTGATAGGATTAAGCGTTAAGAGGGGTTTTCCGGTCCTTGAATCCAACCTTAGTGTTAAAACATGAACGAAAATTTTGAATGGAGATTTAGCTGTGGGTTAGTTACTATTTGCAGAACTACAAAGCGCTAAAAATCATTTTAATAAAATACATATTGAAACGTCTGTTCTAATATGTAAATGAATGTTGAGCGAATTTCTGATAAAGAGTTATCCGGCGTGCAATTCCGTTTCGCGGAAATTAAAGAACGGATCCATATTCACTCACTGGAAATACTGGAATGGGCCCGGTATTTTAATAAGGTAAGCGTGTTGTGTGAGCTTAAACACACTTGCACAATGAAAACAGGTCACTTTGTGTGGAAAATGCCATTACCTAATATAGACTAGATTGACTAGTTTTATTGCTATTGAGTGTAGACCAGTGGTGGGCAAAGTGCGGCCCGCGAAAGGATTTATTTGGCCCGCCGCCGGTCATTTAAAAAAATGTATAATATGGCCAGCAATATAATAAAAATACATTTTTGCTGTAAATCTGGCCCTCCTCTGAAATTCCTTCAAGTTTTGGCCCCTCATGAAGAAAGTTTGCCCACCACTGGTGTAGACCATCTGTAAGGAAGCAGGTTTTATTTTCTTTTAGAGGTATAGGGCTTATCATCATGATTAAATCGGACACAATTTTGAAATTACATCATAACCTGAACAAAACCTTTTCTAAATTCTAATCGCGTGACCTGATCCAGCGGTTGTGTTGTTGGACAGATAATCGGCACTTTTTAGGGTTCCGTACCCAAAGGGTAAAACGGGACCCTATTACTAAGACTTCGCTGTCCGTCCGTCCGTCCGTCCGTCCGTCCGTCCGTCCGTCCGTCCGTCCGTCCGTCCGTCCGTCCGTCCGTCTGTCACCAGGCTGTATCTCACGAACCGTGATAGCTAGACAGTTGAAATTTTCACAGATGATGTATTTCTGTTGCCGCTATAACAACAAATACTAAAAACAGAATAAAATAAAGATTTAAATGGGGCTCCCATACAACAAACGTGATTTTTGACCAAAGTTAAGCAACGTCGGGAGTGGTCAGTACTTGGATGGGTGACCGTTTTTTTTTTGCTTTTTTTTTATTTATTTTTTGCATTATGGTACGGAACCCTTCGTGCGCGAGTCCGACTCGCACTTGCCCGGTTTTTTAAAATTATTAGTACTCTCCTCTACTCTACTCTCACTCCGTCTCTACTCGTAAAATTCGTGAAACCAAAGAGACAGTCCACCTCTTTGGAGGTTTCCCTGCACTCTACACTGCGTTGTCCGGTTCGTAGTCACCAGTCACCAACTCACCACACATCGAGAATCTTTCAGATAAAATTCAATGTACTCTGCCCTACAGCTTAAATCTAGCCTAGCGGATGCACCGCATGCCCACATCACTGCTCGGAGCTGGATATGAGGGACCAGGCCTGTCAACACCGCTGCCTACTGGGCATCTATCGTATGAAAAAGGAACCTCGACACGAAAAGAAGAAGAAGCTGATGCACTGTTATCATCCTTGCTTCGAATGTGTACATCTTCTCAAGGAGCTTATTGTTTCGTAAGCAACCTATTGGGAATCGAATTCTATCGCCTCGCCACTTCGTTTATCTACGCAGCTTGTTTAGATAACTAGAACCAAAATAAACCACCTGTTGTACAGGCGTGGCTTTCATCGATCGATTCAAGGGCAAAGGTTACATTTATTTATATGTAGCATTAACGACGAAGACGAACAAGAATAACTATAGAAGTCTGACTAAACTAAATCTCAAAATGACCTTAAGGGAATTGTGCCGCGAGCGACTCCACTGTACAGCGCGCATGTTGAGAACGTCATATACTGCCGCGCACAAGGTTTGACATATACAATTTTATTTTATAAGACAATCAAAACTTATTGACCCATCACAGCTTTTTTTTAATGGCGGGAAACCATGTATTGGGAATGGGTAATATTGAAAACTGAGGGCGGGGTGTATTTATGAAGAAGAGAACTTTAATGATATGTGTCAGTCATATGGATCGGTTTTTGAAGTCAAAAATGTTTTGAGAGCTTCGTCTATAAATATATTTTGTCTCTGATCGACACTCATTTTTGAATTTCTTGTTTTACATATTTCCCTTAGCCTTAGGGTCGTGACCAATCATAATGTTCCTCTATATAGCGCGGTCAAGGGTCCCAGTTACGACTGTGGTGTTGATTGGCGGATACCTATTTAAGTTTCGGCTTGGTTTTTAGATTTATGTTATTTTGTCGAATTGGTACCTACGTTTTCTGTAAAAACTCTAACCATTTGTAGAGAAGCCCGAAAGTTTTGGTTTACCTAGCATATATTCATTTAGAAACTAACTTAAGAGAATTTATTTAGATAGAACCTTCAAAATTGATGACGGATCCTTAATCATCAGGACTTGAGGCATTTTGAGTCAAGATTATCTATTGAAGTCAGAGTTCTAAGTTCTTTGCTAAGTAAATATTAGTAACTCAACTTACCAAAAATAAAGCAGCTAACCACTTCCACGAACAAAAATGTAAATAAGCCACGGGCAAACCAATTTGTTCCAGTATTATACCCGGTTATCCAATCCGGGTTCGTAACATGAGAAAGCTAACGGCACGGAACCAAACAAAAAGAATTGAATGTTTGTATGCGTTGTGCAGCACAGTAGTATGTAATACAAACGATTATACCTATGCTACACAATTGAAAACAATTTGAATAACTGCATGTTTAATTATGTTAATATCGAGACAATTAGTTAAATTGAGACATTTGAATATGTAGGTATTATATGAGTTAATTTAATTAAGGTGAAACCTCATTTGTTATTCATTCATTAACTTTGACACACTTGTTGACAAGGCGCGTGTCGCAACCTAAAGCATACAAATTGAAATGAAAACATTTTGTACATTTCAAAGTTAGGGAAATAACAACTAATCTATATTTTTTTTCTTTGGTGATTGCACTTATTTCAAATTGTCTTAAAATTTCATAACTTTTAAACATTATTACAATGGTATTCAGAATTAAATATAATAATAATTTATAATAGATTACAATCATCAAAACAGGCCGCTAGTTGTACAGGAAGATATTCCTACATCGGAACCCTAATTATAGATGTATTTTTAGTGTTCCGTGCAAAACTTTGTTCACGGAACACTTATGGGATCACTTCGGTCTTGCAAATCAGTTAAATGAGTTTTTTTTTATTAGGGATAGCATATTTTCTACGGATCGGTTGCACTAACCACTCAGCAGATAATTATAAAATCTATAGAAATGTTTAGCGTTATTACCGTTACAGACGGTTTAGTACAACCAGCCCTAAATCAATAAACTCCAGATAAACATTTTGACATGGTCGTCAATTCATTAAGATTTATACCGCAGCGCGTGCGATCTACAAGATAGATAGATACAAATTGTCGGCCTATCGATAAGCGTGCGTACGCGCCGACGCCTCAATGAATCAATTGACATGCACAACGGCTCTCTACTAAACGTAAAACGCGTTGTTTGATGCGTGCGTTTCGATTGAAAAGAATGTCGCTAAATGTGATCTCACTCGCATATATTTTTCTGATTGTGGCATGTTTACAAATATGGTAACATGTGAAGTACGCTTTATGGCTAAGTTTCATTGTAATTTTTGGAAGAAACATTGCTAGTAAAGGAGTAAAATTAACACCTTCCCTATATCACAAAGGTACCAAAATGAGTACTAGCTAACACTATGGGACTAGGACACGTAACTAAAAGGATGGATTTTTGCATACCATGCAAGTTACTTATGTGAAATTAGAATGTACATACTTAATTTAGTTTGGGTTAGGCACATTTTGTCCTTAAAGGTTAAAGGAGACTGAGACAGGAAATGTAAACATATTATTTTGCTTGAACATGGGTTGAACAATCATCTTGCTGAAGAATCCCACATGACAGTACCGCAGCTCGAACAGCTCATCTTCAGTAGGTAATAACAACAAGGTAGTTATGGTATACTTAGCTGTTCACAACAGTCAATTTACCAATCATTTTTTGTCAAATCTAGGCAGCATCAATTACACTGCCCAAGGTTATGAAATTAAATCACAAAGCGAACGCGAAACTACACTTTAAACCAGATTAGCAAGAGCTGGAGCACTAATTAGGGTGGTTAAATCAATTTGCCGCTAAATGACTCTTGACTCCGTTGCTAAACTTGAACCGGTGGAATAATCTAATTTGAGCACCCTGTAAGAGCCCTTTTACATTATTCAGTGCGATGTCAAGATTTGAAAGGCTGAAGGCATCGGGGCAGGGCATTGCGAAATATGTAGGTAAGTACCTGTTCTTCATTCAAATATTTACCGGAGATGTCGGAACTCCTTTTTTATCGGATTTTAATATGGTTTGCTAGTGACCCATCTCCAATGTCCGGACCGATTTGATCAGATATTGGAAGGACGTGGAATTGTAGTAGGCCATATTTAAACATCTGATTATCATAACGCGAAAAAAGTAGTCATGAGAATAGTGTCATGTCAGATAATGTAAAACGAATCTTTGCGAAGACCTGCAATTTTTGACTAATTATCAATTAATGCCACATAACATAATTTAAACAAGTACAATTCTGTTTAGTTATTGACATTCCTTTTCTACCTATCACCACATAAAGTACTCTACATACATACTTAGCATTAATCTTCTCCCCTCACAGACTCTCCATGGCACCAAGTAAACAAGATCTCCCCTGCCTTAGTCGCGCGAATAAGATAATAGGGAAAGCGCTGTTTCCATTCAATTTCCATGGCTCTCCGTAATTTTGCCGCCCTCCGTTCGATCCCTTTGGAATTGACGTCATGTGCCAAGGTCACGGGTTTCTGAGAAAACTACGATGGACGTGACTTCATATTTCGTGAGTGTAATAGACTAAATTAATTGGTGACAAAATGGGTCTACAGCGTAATATTAATATGGCCTTAGGCCACGCTGTTAATTTGATAATCTAGAGTATCTCAGACAATTTTGAAGTAGTTGTTACACCGTAAATAAATTGTAGAGATCTTTCAAAAATTATAAATTGAGAAAAAGTTAAAATGCACACTTGTATTTCAGTTATCAACTTATCATTTTGTTAGCGTAGCGATTTGGATTTTTAGTTTTATGGGGGCCCATTTAATATGGCTGCTTAAGTCAAAAAATGTTAAGTTATGTGAATCAGTAGGTTTTTCGACTAAAAATTACGATTTTTCCAAATACAAACGCAAGGTGGGCCGGCCACGCCTCACTATAGCGTCAACAGGCACAGCCTTGACCCTGCCCGCACCAGTAGCCGGAAATTATGACAATTTCGTAAGTAGGTAATCCTGTCCCAAACGTACTCTTCGCTTAAGACTAACCAGTGTAAGCAAACCTACCAGATTTAACACTTCATCTTCTCTTTTCTTTCTCCGTAATTCACCTGTACCCACCAGCAACAACACACACAGCACTACAGCAGCTCTAAAGCACCAGAACCTGCACAGTGCACACTGCACAGGTATATGGTAGTTAGGTATGTACCTAATGTAGGTACGTTTTATGACCTACAATCCATAATGCAATGCATATTTTTTCTTAAAGTTCAATGAACAGTTTCGTTTTTTTTTCTCAATGTTTTGTGTGATGTGAACACAGAACATACTTAGCATGTTACCAAAGGTGCGGTAGTGAATTATCATTTTGACCTGAGATTTTGACAGTCAGTTTCGTCGACCGATCGACACTTATGTTATGTTCGTATTGGTTTGTTTAAGTAAGGAGCTCTTTATGCGATCCGAACCGGCCCGTGCCAATCGCTATTGAGGATACAGTCAGTTTGGCTAACCGAGTTGGACCAGCGACCCCTCGTCGCGGCAATTGCGTCCCAAAATGTCTGCAATCACTGTCTCGTGATGCACTTCCTGGCTAAAATCTCCACTGATTCTGTTTTACTGATATTACTTGGTGCATTGGGTAGGTATGTTGAGTACCAGTTTTGTAATGGATTTAATATTATAATATAATACTATACTCAATAACTGTATTAGATTTATATTTGGACTTCGTAAATACGATCATGTCTCCTTTTACCGCCGGCAGCTCAACTGGCTCTCCATCCGTCGTCGTAGGTCCTTTCGGATCCTTTGTATCCTATTTTCGATCCTGTTTGAGCCTTCTGCTCCTGGATATCTCAAAAGTAAATTCGTCTTCGATACTCCTCGTCCAGGATGTGAGCTGCGTACCTCCCGCGTTCTCAAACTGACCATACCTTCTCACCGTACTGGTTTTATGACTAATTCTTTCGCCGTCCAGGCTAGTCGTCTTTGGAATTCACTCCCTCTAAATATTAGACAAGCTCCAAGTAAGTTTTCTTTTAAGCGGTTGTTGCGTAAGCATTTGCTAAAACAAGAGTTCGAATAATATCCATCATTATTATATTTATAGTATGTATTGTATAAATATGTAGTAGTTTATATATATTTTATTTATTTATGTAGTTTATATGTATAGTTTGCTTTTTTTATATTCACTGAATAGGTATATTTCTCTCTCTGCACCAATTGTAGATGTCTGTTTGGCCCTATGGTTGACTGGTAGAGAATGCCATTTGGCATTAAGTCCGCCATTTGTACATTTTTGTATATACTTTGTGCAATAAAGTTTAAATAAATAAATAAATATTATCCGATTACGATCCTAAGTACGTTACATAAGCAGGTGTGAACGACACAGCGCGGATTACCTAGTCCTACGATATTTTATAATGTGATACATTCATTGTATTAATATTATACTACCTCTCCCGTGCACCTTTTCTGTAGGAGACTTTGAGCCCCTGCAAATGCGTTCAGGCTCATTGGGGATAAAAATCGCATTCGGTTCCCAAAGAGAGACACTGAACTCAAAGCAATTAACTGTTTTGGACTGTATATATAATATATGGATAAATATGGATTTCTGACACACAAATACATATCCTGTCCTTAACGGGATAGGGAGAAAAATAAGCACCAAAATGTCTCTACATGAATTTACATTTATATATTTAAGCAAATTATACACAACGCACGTACACGTATGAGGCAAAAAATGCTAAATAGGTAAGTGTGACAGGAAAGTGGCAAATGGCAAGGCCGTTTTGCATTGTAGTGATCCTAATCTGTCTAGTTAAATGCGATTTGAGGTGATTCCGAGTGACGCGTTCGTAGTAACTGAGGTCACGAACTCACGAACGTAAACATACATTGTAACTAGCTGAAAGGGTATAGCAGGATAGCCTTTGAAAAATTGCCCCCAGCGTTTTTGGGTCGAAACTATAATCAAACGATGCCTTTTGAAGAGGTAATACCCTGCACAAAGTTTCATCCCTCTGTTACCCCCTGGGGGTGAAAAACACCCGATTAACCCCAAAACTGTTTTATTAATTTTTTCCTAAGCTATATGAAAGTGACGAATTTCAAATTTTGTACAAATATTAATGAGACTAAAGGCTTTATATTAAAAAATATGACCCTCCTAACCATTTAAATTCCTGTAAAAAAAAAAAATTAATCACCCTGTATAACAAGTTCGACTCTTGGTACACACACCATTTTTTTTTTCAAATATGAACCAATTTATATTCTACATCATACAAAATTTTCATCGTCCTAGCCCAGAAGGAACATTGCGAAATTAATATGAATTGGCTCTTTGGTGCCTACTATTAGTAGGTTTAGTAAGGAACACAAATGTATGGAACAGCATGCACTTTAGTCTCAGGCGATGCCGCTTGGCACGATTGTTCCTTAGGTCAAACAAAGCTGATTTGCCCCGGTAGACACGAGGTCGTACCGTGCATACCCCCCAAAAAGGGGGGGTGAAAGGGTCGGCTCCCCAGGTCCAATCTATGCTATATTTCTTCCTGTTCTTAGCAACTAGGGCAAGTAATATAAATATCATTTTCGTATAATATAGGAACGAGGATTTCATTTTTGAAATAATTATTATACCTTTTCATACATTGCCTCTTCAAAAGGCATCGTTTGAATATAGTTTCGACCCAAAAACACTGGGGGCAATTTTTCAAAGGCTATCCTGCTATACCCTTTAAGAGCACTACCTACATTGATGAAAAGTAGGTATACTTACTATGTTGTTTACTTGCGGCAAAAATACCAGTTTATATTATCACAACAATCCTTTAAACCAGTGCAGGTTTCTAACTTTTTCAACATATGGTTATTCCGTAACGTAAATAATACTATGTAATTTTTAGTGTAGGTAGGTACTTACTTGTTTAATACCAAGTCCAACTCGCTATCCCCATAGAAATAAAAGAATATCTGTTTTATCCGTAGGGGGCTAAATCGCCGCTGGGTTCAGAAACAATGATCTGAACACACTAAAACCTATACCAAAATTCAACAATATAATTGTAATAATTTACGAATACATGACATGGCGAAAGCACAAGGGCCTGATTTAACTGCGAAATCCTAAAAAGAACGAAGACCGAACAAAGACACTTCACAGACCCTTGGAAAGTTCGCACTTAAGGCGCGAAGTGGAGGGCGCGGCAAGGTTGGTTTCTTGAGAGATTTTTCCAATCATAGCGGTACGAGGTAAGAATGGACTCAACGTTCTATTGAATACCCTTATTTTAACACGTCTGACGAAGGAATGGTAGGTATCGGGTAGGTACGTATATCTATTTCTTTAGCATTTTACTTAACCAAGGTAGGGATGCCACTGTTCATGATTCCTAGGATACGAAAGCTTTGCTGTTTAGAGCTTCAATCAGCTGAGCCAGCCCATGATGAAGTGTGAAGTGTGAATTCCAATAGTAATCGGTAACTACCAGTAAAATGGCACTGCCTTGGCTGCCTACGATTTTAAGTCCCGAGTTCCTAACTCCCACAAGTCCACTGCATTTATTTAAAACGAAAACCTTTGTATTCTTAGCAAAAAGTCCTTTTAAAGTATAGATTTTACTGAACGGGCAATAGGATCGTAAAACTGGGTAGGTATAGGTTAGCTGATTATTCGCAGTTCGCAAGGCTGTAGTGATGTCATAGAGTGATGTCAAGTAATAAAGGCTGTCCTCACTCGCAAGTGGGCACGTTTTGATTAACCATTTAACCTTCTGACCTGTCACATCAGGGTGTCTGAGAGTAGAATAGTTTGTGTAAAGGTTATCACTTAGGGCCACTTGCACCATCCAACTAACTCGGGGTTATGTGATTAAACCGTTAACCCAGTGTCAAATTGCACTGGTAACCATGGTAACTCCAGGTTTAACCGGTTAACCCCGGGTTAGTGAATTGGTGCAAGTGGCGCTTAGTCGATTAACCCAATTAATTGATCAGGTGAGCAACTGGGAAGTTAGTGCTTCTGGGCATTTTCCGCAAATCGATAACCATTGTGCCTATTTTGGGCCCGATTCGGATTTTGAAATAGACATCTATTAGACATCACCAAGATACGATAACGATATGTTTAAGATCTAATCTGTCAAATTTGACATTTGCGCGATTCTGGAGATACTGTTGAACAATTTCCACAGGATATAACTTAGAGACTATCCAATTCACATCTAATAGATATCTTACTCTATCTAACGTAAAAGTGACATTTGGTTGCACGAATTACGCTGCAAAAGAGAACTAGTTGATATCTAAACTATAACGTATCTAGAATGGATCTAGTACGTGTCGTCTCTTGTGAATATCTTGAAGTTCGAATACGGCAGTTTGCGTAAAACGAGGTAGCGCTACTCTAACCACCCCAGCTCCTCCATGAAGCCTAGCAAAGTTTTCAGGTTGCTAACTGCCTCTTTTAGTGTGCACGGAGTCCCTAGGTATTTGATCCTGTATACTTCTACCTGTTTGCAGTCTAGGAGAATATGTTTTGTTGAGCAACTGGGAAAAACGTGAATAGAAAGTGTTTCAAATCAGCCTAAGAACAGTTATGTAAGAACAATTGTAATATATTTTTTGCCTATGTGACTATATCGCTATATGATTAAATAATAAATTGTAATAGGGGGGGACACTTTCCCAGTGGCTCTTTCTTTACCACTTATCCCGTAAGTAAATTTTAATACATTTGTTTATTGGTTTTATTTATGTTGTATGTATTTTTACTTAATGAAATACTCAATACAAAACTTAACTTTTTATGTTTATGGTTATCATAACTAGTTAACACATTTCTTTTTTTATCCAGTATTACATATTACATACAAATGATTCTCTAGTACATTTTGTTTTATTTACACTACCTAGGTATCAATCACCAGGTAACATCTACAATTTGGTTAATAACAATTGTTTATTTTTATATCATCAAAAGCAAAGAAAACAGGTCAATTGAGTAAGTAAGTAAGTAATTAAAAATTTATTTGTGGAACACAGGTACATTTAAGGTAATTATGTAGTATTACACTACACTACATAATTACCATTTCTCTTCAGTACGGTTTTCAGTAATAAGGCACAGGTTATTATTCAATAGATCCATTACATAATTAATTAATAATTAATCCATGACCCTGAATGTCCCTTGCCTGACAAGTGGACATGCCATTAAAAGAGTCCCGAAGTGTAATTAGGTCACTAGACCGGGTCAATTAAACTGGCCTCTTCTACGCCTGCCATCATATCACATCAGCCGACACTTAGTTTCCTGACACTTGTCTGTCAGCATATTAATGAGTTTGCTGTGAAAACAGTTATCTAATATTAATTGAGACAAAAGTACCTATGCTTTAATTTGGAGGATGACATAATGATCTCTTATCTATTTTATATTAACATGATTGGTCTAACAATGTCTATTGATTGAAATTATCTTAACAACAACTTAATTGTGATTGTTTGTATATGTTACGTAAGTTCAATGTTTTTGTTGTCAATTTAATTGGCAAAATATAGTGAAACTGTTTTTATATAAATTAACTACCCCTGTAATTTACCTATATTTATAAATAATACACTAACTCACTTTCTCTGTTCTTTTTCTTTAAAAAAAGACATGGATAATCTATAAAAACTATTTCATTTATATGGTAAATTTTCTTTTTTGTTATTATTGAGAGACCATCAGTTTTACTAAAAGCCACATGTATACATGAATACATGAATACAGTCAGCAGCACAAGTCGCTAAGCGGGCCAAGTGTCCAAAATGATCTTAATGCGACTTTATTGTTAAGAGAATAAGAGTATGTGATATTTTTGAACACCTCGCCCGCTTAGCAACTTCTGCTGCTGACTGTACATCTAAATTCTGCAGAAACAACTATCAAACAAGTGTTTTTTTTTGACAAAACTGAGCTCTACTTTTCTCAACAGGCTTAGGTAGTTTAGTTTCTTATCAATTAGCAGAAAAGGTCAGAAATTATCAATTTCCCTTATAAGTAAGTTATTGAAAAAACTGTAGGTTTGTGATAACCTGTGACCTAACATTGATCAATTAGCGATATGAAATTTCTTGAAAGTTTATGATATTAAACAATTATTTTTCAAACTAATCTTGAGGTTTACATTGACATTCTTCTTAATATTCCAATGATTTGTTTGTCTAATGGCTTCCTTCCTCCTGATTCCTATTCTTGTAAAGATTTATAGTTTCATGCCTAAAAGTGAACATGCATTGATTATTGAAGGAAAAAAATTAGATTTTTCAAATTAATTCTATCAAAAATTTATAATTAATGTCATCTCTTTCAGATTAAAAATCTCTGAACTGCCGATTATTATCTAGACATTCAATAGCTAAAATGTCATAGGTTTTTTAATAATAATAAACTAGCGACCTGCCCCGGCTTCACACAGGTTAACAATTTATACACCTTAACCTTCCTCAAGAATCACTCTATTGATAGGTGAAAACCGCATGTAAATCCGTTCAGTCGTTTTTGAGTTTATTGCGAACAAACATACAAACACACAGACAGATGCGACGGGGGGCTTTGTTTTATAAGTTGTAGTGATAATCAAGTAAGCTGTATACAAAGTTAATTTCACCTTCACGCCTAGAAACCTTCACCCTGTATTAAGTTACGTATTGTATCATAATATCTGCATAACCATTATCTTCCAAGGTCAAACAAAAGATAACATAACAATCTTCAATAACAGAGCATGTGATGTCTATTCATGTGATACAATCTAACAATTTGCCTATCAATGATTTCAATCAATTTGTTTGCCTCGCATTTCGCTCTCGTAAATATGTTAAGATGACGCACAAAAAATTTGCTGTAGCATCATAAAATTATTTATTTATATATTGGTCAGTATGGTTTAGTGGAGCTTCGCCGATAATACCGCATACGCCCAAAATAGGTCACATCCCTGTTTAGACCGACACCTAGTCCGAGCTGCGCGAAAAACCCGCAAGACTGCAGCCTTTCTTTTATTAAATACTCAAAGAAACACACCCAAAAAAATATAATTAAGTCACATACATTTTCCTAAGTCATAAATGACTGTATTTTGATAGAAATCATTGAGGAAAACGTTCGAAAATCGCGGAAAATGCCTACTATTAGTACCTGTTTACTTTTGTTGTCGACCCCGTTCGCCTTGCCGTCTGGGACGTTCCCGTTGTTTTCCTCACTTTTTTCACTTTTAACACCCTCCAACGCCATGTTCAAACGGTTATTTTATTCACTCTCATGCGAGAAATGTGATAATTTCTCTTATTTCACTACACATGAAATAGTTTCTCACAAATTCAATACGAGCTTGTCGTGCCGCGAGCGACTGTTCCATAGACAAACGTCCGCACGTCGCCGTTCGTCCGTCACAACGCGACGCAGTGAAACGCATTGGGTGCGAGTGCGAGAGAGTACGAGTGTGCGAAAGAAACAAACTAATGCACACATGAGTGAAATGGAGTAACAGTATGAAAGAGAGAAAAGATTATGAAAAAAGTAAAGTAAAATAAAATATGCACCAACCTCAGTACCAAATCATGTTTGTTAGATGAATGCAAAATAAAATAAATCCTTACTCCTTAGCGTAACTCAGTACGTAATGCGATGAGAAAGAAATCGATTCTCGTTCGTTACAAATGGTAACACACATTTTGACAAAAACCGTATTTTCTGACGCGAAATTGTTACAGTCACAATATAATACATGTAAGTAAAACTAAAAAACAGTAATTCCTAAAGGACTAAATCTTATAATAAACATAAGAAATAAAACCAACAAAATTTACACTTAAATTTCCGCGCTTTTATTCATTTGACATTGACAAGTCTATCCATAGATATTATTTGTTTTTAATTTGTTTCGCAAATTATTTATAATAAATAATAAAATTAATCCTAGTATAATTAATTTGTAAGTGCAATAAGATCAAACAATTCTCGATTTATTAGATAAATAAAAATTATATTTTAGTAAAATAAAATATGTTAGTAGGACTGTTAGGAGCAGTATTAATCGAGACCCCATACCATAGAGAAAGGAGTCTCTCTATGGTCTCTTTGTACGGGTTGCGCACAAAGCGCAATAGATGGCGTTGTTTGCTAAATTTGTTTTTGTGTTAAAAATAATGATCAATGAAAAAATAATCCTTTGACCATTTCAATGTTTTAAATTCAAAACAGTTCACATGAATGAAAATAAATAAAGATTTAACACAAGAGTCAAAAAGGTGTTCTCTCCGGCGGGGAATCGAACCCCGGTCTCCCGCGTGACAGGCGGGGATACTTACCACTATACTACCGAAGACATGTAATGCATGTCGAAATTACTTAAATATTATTTTATTAACTCTTCAAGAGCCCTATTCATATACCCCATCATTGTAAGTTAATGTTTACAGTAAAACACCACAAAAGCTCACAGAAGTTACAGATCTATGGTCAGTACACAAAATGCATAGGAAAGGAGTAGGATTGTTTTGAATAAGTATGTTCTTTTTAAGAGATTACATACCTAGAGCGACCTATGGACTGGGTCCAAACACATTTCCCGTCCAACTGGACAGATAACGCGTTTTATCAGCACATTCATTTAGCGTACAGTCGCTAGCGAAATGCTGTCTGTGACCCTTAACAAAACACAGGATTTTTATACTGGTGGCAAACGACCATACGGACCGCCGTGGTCATAGTAGCTTATGTACTTTTGCATGTTTCGCAACTCTACCTTTTTACTTCGCCGACTCTTGTTTTAAATATAGGTATAGGCACTGGTAACTACTTAAGTCCATCCACAATAAGAGTAGCTAATATTTATGAAAATATTAAGGTACCTACTTAATATTTATAAATTAAAAATTAGTTACAAAGGATAGTAGAATTAGAATTACAGGACTGTCAGGAATTAGGAAATTACGATGAAAGAAGCAGCATGTAGTCTTATAGCAGGTAGTTTATTCTTTGTTTTTAAAAGTTTCAAAGTTTTTTATTATAAGTATATAAGAATCAGGTTACATTGCAGGTCGAAAATACAATTATACATTCGTTACACTGAGACTTTACCTTTCCAGGGTGTACATCGATTCCTGGAGTATTTATTTATTTATTACAAATAATTATAGTGATTAAACATTTACCGCATAACAACTTGTGACTCAACAGTACCACAAAGGTATCAGCTATATCAGCATGCGTTTAGTTTGCATGGCAATGCGACTCCGTCCACTACCTCGATTAGTATATGTCCATTAACATTAACTAACTGTGTCATTAGATACATTGTTAATAAGTTAATTTAGTTTTAACCTGGTTTTGTGTTATAGTGTTGTGATTGTGTAAAAATAAAAAATAGGAATGATTAAATGTGAGTAAAAGTTTTATTTATAAGTTTATTTATAAGTTCATTTATGTACATTTATAAGTCTATTTATATGATTATTTTAAGTTTTATATTCCATGTAGTTTAGTTTTATTATTGTTTAGTTTGTATTTTTTGTCTCAATAAAGTCTCTTATAAAAAAAAAAAAAAAACTAATAGCAAAGTTGTATTTTATTCACATGTGAGGCAAAGTAATGAAATGCAAATCATGAGTTGTTTTCTTATGTTTGCTGGTAGAATTGACTTTTAAATGATGATTTTGGATGATAAATATTTAATAACGTAAAAGTATCAGTAACTACATTATATACTTACAATAAGTTGTCTTTAAACTTTTATAAACTTAGAGAGCGCGATTTGTTTGTGTCTATGTGTGTTTATGTAGGTATTCCGTCCTAAAGTACATATGAATGCAACAAGCTATTTTATAAAAACAAATGAAAGCTTTGTAAGGTAAGATACCTAAGTATTAGGGACCTCTATCTCACAATTAACTTAACATGTATATTGTATGTAGATATATACTTACAACAACGTCTTTTGTGAGGCACTATATAAATATAAATAGGTACCTACTGCATTTTTCTACGGGTTTTGTGTCCTCTCATATTTTATTAGACTATTTCCACATATTTCACAATAACACGGGATGTTTCGGGTGAAAGTTGCGCATGCCCAAAGCTTAGAGCTTTGACGAACTTTCCCAGTAGGCATACCTAAGTAATATCTAGATATAGATATAGTAATTAGTTCGATCCGAGACTTATAAGGTGTGTAATTGTCTAAAATATTAATAATATTATAATTTCGAGTGTAAATATTACATATATTTATTTGATTGAACAGCTTGCGGAACATACGATTTTATGACCGAAAGAACTGCTAGAATTTAATTAAAAAAAGCTGTGAATAAATTTAAAATACAAATAAATTTTTACTTAAGTGGAAACTAAGCAATAAACATGCATCAAGTTTCTGGTAAGTCCCGTAAATAGTTTTTTTATTTACCTAAAATACCTTTGTTCTGGTCTGTTCTTTGGCTGAGGATACATTGGTAGAGTAACGTATGTACCACCAGCCGTAAAAGTGCATGGCGACTTTTTATCAATTAATTGTTTCATAATTTTTCACTCTACCTATTACCTATATAAGTAGGTACATACCTCTATGTGTCTGGACTAAATTAATATAATTACATATATTACTAACGTGAAATGACATGAAAAACATATAAATGAAAAAATAACAGTTCAAGTCTCGTATGTCTTCCTATAGGTTATCTTATCACATAGGTACCTTACCTCAGATATCGCATTTTGTCCAATAACCTCAAACTATCATTGCTTTTCTGACAGGGGCTTATGTTAAATTTACGATACTGTTTAAATACAGCCAAACATACATGCAATTTCATTGTTTAGTCGCTTATATTTTTAGGGTTCCGTACCTAAAGGGTAAAACGGGACCCTATTACTAAGACTCCGCTGTCCGTCCGTCCGTCCGTCTGTCTGTCACCAGGCTGTATCTCACGAACCGTGATAGCTAGACAGTTGATATTTTCACAGATGATGTATTTCTGTTGCCGCTATAACAACAAATACTAAAAACAGAATAAAATAAAGATTTAAGTGGGGCTCCCATACAACAAACGTGATTTTTGACCGAAGTTAAGCAACGTCGGGCGGGGTCAGTACTTGGATGTTTTTTTTTTGCCGTTTTTTGCATTATGGTACGGAACCCTTCGTGCGCGAGTCCGACTCGCACTTGCCCGGTTTTAGGTACCAATGTGACTCGAATCTCGTGTAGAAGTTAAATATTTGTATTAGTTTAATGAACAGATAGTACGTTCAAACAAAACACAATCTGTTATTTACATCGCAACGCTAGAACAGAACTAGTTTAAGGCTGAACTCTGATTACGAACTTATGTGATGTATATGGAGGTCAGTTTATATGGGGTTAACTAACATTTGCGACAAACCGTTTAAAAAAATTAAATTAAATTCAGTAGCTGAATTTATTCTCCTTTTAAAATCATACCTAAACCCTTGTAAAGTAGGTATTTTAATAAATAATGAGACATTAAAATAATATTCAATAGCCAATTATTTTTGACCGAACGAAGCGAAAGCGCGTTTTACCTTACACAAAATTGCCTTCGTAGTCGAATTTCTCAACTGATTTTCTTAAAACTTTTTGAACTAATTATATAATAAAATTGTAAATAATTTTTTTGTCGATTTAGTTTTTGGAATGTTTTAAAAATAGCGGCGATATGAGGGTTTGCGAGATCTACAGGTCACAGAGCCTCTTAGGTTTTATTAGTTGTTTTATTACCTAGAATGTACTAGGCAAATGCATAATATAACACCTAATTAGAATATAAACAAGTCGCGGTGTCGGTATGTCAACACGATCAAGGTCCAATAGTAAACTATACCTACCACACGCGATGAGTAGGTATACATTTATGTACCTGGATATCTTAGTAGTTTGTGTAAGTATATACGCCTATTTTAGTTAGTTATAAAAATAAAAGCAGTTGCGCGGTCTAGTCATATTATGAACGAGCTTAGCGCTTCCACTTCATCATTTGGACCACACCAAACATTGTATAAATATTGTTAAGTGAACTTTAAAAAACTATAGCAGATCACAGTAGAAAATATTCAAATTTTCCGTCTCAGAGGATTTGGAAAACTGTATTAGCATCGACTTCAGCAATTGAGCATGGTCTCAGTACGAAAGTGAGGTTAATGAGCAATTAAACTTATCAGTGAATGTCATTACTGGATAACCGCGTATCTGTGGATAATTATTAACCCGTTGTTCTATTTATAGCACTTATGCTTGATATGCTTATCCAGGCTTGATTATGGTAATTTGATACTAAAAGCTAACGCAGTGTGTTGTAAAGTGGTCATGTCTGGTAATGATTTATCTAAATAACTGGTGAACTGATGGCTCATTATTGTATATGTTATTGTTGAAACACGTTGCTTCGTTACCAATCATTTTATTACAATCTGCTGACACTACAATACTCTCTCAATGGGCTCTACGGTAAATCTAAATTCGTTACTTTTATTAATTACAATCAATACATATAGTTGTGAACAAAAAATGTTTGCATACATTTTGCCTTTTGTCCTTTATTACTGAATAAAGATATATGTATTTTATTTGTATATTATAATAAAACAAAGTCCCCCGCAGCGTCTGTCTGTATGTAAGTCTCCAGTTCGCGATAAACTCAAAAATTACTGAACGGATTTTCATGCGGTTTTCACCTCTGAGTAGAGTGATTCTTGAGAAAGGTTTAGAGCAGCGGTCGGCAACATTTTAGCAGCCAAGGGCCACATAGCAGTTAACGAAGTGGACGCGGGCCGCACTTTGTTAATATTTATGACTTTATCAGACATTGTCGTTTGTCAATATTACATACTAAATAGCCAGGGAGGCTCGCGGGCCGCAAGTGAGAGGTTCGCGGGCCGCATGCGGCCCGCGGGCCGATGGTTGTCGGCCGTTGGTTTAGAGGTATAATTTGTTAAGGTTTTGTGTGAGTTGGTTCCATTTTTATCGACTATCACTATGCGCGTCCCTTTCGCACTTACATACTTGTTAGAACGTGACAGGCATGGTGACAAGGGATAAAAACGCGACCGTGCTAAGCCGCCTGCGCGAAGCCGGGGCGGGTCGCTAGTGACATATGTACGATGTAATAACTCATTTATTGTATAATAACAATTAAGATAACTAAAGCTATAAAAATTAGAAATACCTATCAAAATTTTGCGCCCTTGGTAGGGTGCCCATCACGTATGATGTATATCATGTCATGCATGTCAATATAGTACATGTTGCGAACGTTCAAATGCATCAGAAGTGCATCGTGCAAGTGCAGCGAACGTTAGCACGTTTTATTAGCGCTCATTGAGGCCGACAGCCAAGGCTGTGCAAATAAATTGAACCCAATCAAGCCCTACGATATACAGTATAGGTGTCTATTATTATAGAGTTCTGTGTATATTCTCCTTTACATGTGTAGAGATACTTAGCTCATTAAATCACTTTAAGGATGACTCACGCTATATAGACCGGGCCGGAACTTCCGCGGCGCTTCGTTTTCTACGGAAAGTACCACGTGATCACCGATCAGCCGTCATAGAAAATGACATGTCGGACGCCTCGGCCCGGGCACGGCCTGGTCTATGGTCATCCTTTAAGGATGACTCACGTCACGTTAGACCGGGCCGTGTCCGGACCGGAGCTTCCGACGCATCGTTTTCTATGGAAAGCATCACGTGATCGCCTGTCATGTCATAGAAAAGTAAGCGCCGGAAGCTCCGGCCCGGACACGGCCCGGTCTAACGTGAGTCATCCTTTACCCTGAGAGTCCGGAAGAAAAAGCAAGACAAGCTTGCCCAATTGATAGATGTGTTTGATCCGGGCGCCACTGTTAGGGCGATTGTGCACTACAATGAATTTTACTGTCCGGCAGTCCGAGTTTTTACGGTCCGATATGGCACGCCATTAAATGTATATAGTAGCTTGTGAACTAGACGTAATTTTACCGTCCGACATTTTACTTTTCCCCATTCCAGACAGTTTTTTTCCGGTCCGAGATGACAGCTATGAAAAACGTGTTTATGCTTGTGCACTGCGTCTGGAATTAGTATTATTCATGACTTGGCCGGGCGGGGGCGGGCTAGGGGGGGTGTGTGTTTCATGCTACTACGCACCTGCGAGTAAAAAGACGGACAAGTGCACAAGCCAATCATCCGTTTTTTTCATGCCATATCGGACCATGAAAACTCAGACTGCCGGGCAGTAAAATTCATTGTAGTGCACAATCGCCCTTAGGCGTTAGGTGTGTGTGTTAGATGAAAAATATGGTTGCAATGTTAGCCGAGTTCTTCATATCATAGCTAATACGTGACAAAGAAATATTGCTCAGAGTTATGGAGTAGGAGCTTATTAAGAGCGCTCTTACAAGAAAAGTCGAAATAATGCAAAATTGATGATACTAGTCGACGAAATTCAGGACTTTGCGCTCATTATTAGAAACAATGAGTACTTGTTCCAGTAAAAGCGTCTTCTTATCTTTATAAATATCGTTGTAAATATTAGAAAAAGGACTTATTAAATTAGTAATGATTTTTTTTCTGATGGTCGTTTCCGAAAAACCCCATGAAGCACTGAATGGCGAGCTCTTATTTGGAAATGTTGAGAATTTTACTCTGCTAAACCTGGCTATTTTGTATTACTAATACCCTGTACTTTAGGCATATCAAACTATATTTTTCCTACATACCTTTGAGAAAGAGAAAATCAAAATAAAACGAACTCGATTTTCTCTCCGAAACAAGTGTCAATTCCTACGAAAATCTACTTAATATCGAAGTCATTTTCATACTCAAGCAATCTGCAACGTTTGCTTATACTGTTGGTATACATTAGTGTTTATGAAATTCTACTATAATTTTTTGGCAATTTTTTGAAAACTACTCTATATTACCGATGACGCGCGCTGCGCCAGCTCAGTGCCGCGGCAGAGCTTGTAGAGGCAGGACGTGTGTCGGTCGGCTCCGCACATTTTCAACGGCGACGACGAGGTTTTTTATCATTGTGTGCGGCGGGCGCCGTGTAAAACGCTATACTGTGTGCGTGTAAACCGCAACGAGAGACTTTGATCCTAGCACTGTTTTTATAGTATTATAATTTACAATGGTACAGTTTAATAAACTACCGGACAGGATTAAAAATATTTGAAACGACCTGACATTCTATATGTATTTATTTGACTCAAGATAGTACTCAGGGTCTGATGATGGAGCCGGAAGGTGGTCACCGGTACCAATCAACCATGCAACTAAACCACTTCGTGTTTAGGCTCGTTTTATTCATCTCAACAAGATCTTTGACACAAGATAGTACTCAGGGTCTGATGATGGAGCCGGAAGGTGGTCACCGGTACCAATCAACCATGCAACTAAACCACTTCGTGTTTGGGCTCGTTTGATTCGGCTCAACAAGATCTTTGACTTAAGATAGTACTCAGGGTCTGATGATGGAGCCGGAAGGTGGTCACCAGTACCAATCAACAATGCAACTAAACCACTTCGTGTTTAGGCTCGTTTTATTCGTCTCAACAAGATCTTTGACTTAAGATAGTACTCAGGGTCTGATGATGGAGCCGGAAGGTGGTCACCAGTACCAATCAACAATGCAACTAAACCACTTCGTGTTTAGGCTCGTTTGATTCGTCTCAACAAGATCTTTGACACTGAAGATACACAGGGTCTGATGATGGAGCTGGAAGGTGGCCACGGGTACCAGTCTATCATGTAACTAAACAACTTCGTGTTTGGGCTCGTTTGATTCGTCTCAACAAGATCTTTGGCACAAGTTAATACTCAGGGTCTGATGATGGAGCCGGAAGGTGGTCACCGGTACCAATCAACCATGCAACTAAACCACTTCGTGTTTAGGCTCGTTTGATTCGTCTCAACAAGATCTTTGACACAAGATAGTACTCAGGGTCTGATGATGGAGCCGGCAGGTGGTCACCGGTACCAATCAACCATGCCACTAAACCACTTCGTGTTTAGGCTCGTTTTATTCGTTTCTATAAGATCTTTGACACAAGATAGTACTCAGGGTCTGATGTTGGAGCCGGAAGGTGGTCACCGGTACTAATCAACCATGCAACTAAACCACTTCGTGTTTAGGCTCGTTTGATTCGTCTCAACAAGACCTTGGACACAAGATAGTACTCAGGGTCTGATGATGGAGCTGGACTGTGGCCACGGGTACCAGTCTACCATGTAACTGAACCACTTCGTGTTTGGGCTCGTTTAATTTGTCGCAACAAGATCTTTGACACAAGGTAGTACTGAGGGTATGATGATGGATCCGGAAGGTGGTCACCGGTACCAATCAACCATGCAACTACACCACTTCGTGTTTGGCTTCGTTCGATTCGTCGCAACAAGATCTTTGACACAAGTTAGTACTCAGGGTCTGGTGATGGAGCTGGACTGTGGCCACGGGTACCAGTCTACCATGTAACTGAACCACTTCGTGTTTGGGCTCGTTTGATTCGTCGCAATAAGATGTTTGACACAAGATACTACTCAGGGTCTGATGATGGAGCTGATGATGATAGACAGGTACCCGTCGCCACCTACGCGCTCCATCATCAGACCCTGAGTACTACCTTGTGTCAAAGATCTTGTTGAGATGAATAAAACGTGCCTAAACACGAAGTGGTTTAGTTGCATGGTTGATTGGTACCGGTGACCACCTTCCGGCTCCAACATCAGACCCTGAGTACTATCTTGTGTCAAAGATCTTATAGAAACGAATAAAACGAGCCTAAACACGAAGTGGTTTAGTGGCATGGTTGATCGGTACCGGTGACCACCTGCCGGCTCCATCATCAGACCCTGAGTACTATCTTGTGTCAAAGATCTTGTTGAGACGAATCAAACGAGCCTAAACACGAAGTGGTTTAGTTGCATGGTTGATTGGTACCGGTGACCACCTTCCGGCTCCATCATCAGACCCTGAGTATTATCTTGTGCCAAAGATCTTGTTGAGACGAATCAAACGAGCCCAAACACGAAGTTGTTTAGTTACATGATAGACTGGTACCCGTGGCCACCTTCCAGCTCCATCATCAGACCCTGTGTATCTTCAGTGTCAAAGATCTTGTTGAGACGAATCAAACGAGACTAATCATGTTACTACATGGTTGATTGGTATCCGTGACCACCTTAATCATCATCAGATCCTCAGTACCAGTTCGTTTTTAAACCCTCGTTGATACAAACTTTACAACCTACCAAATGCAATGACGAAACATGTAAATAAGCGAGTAGGTACCTATAATTTCTTTCGAGTAATATACCTTCATAAGTACGAGTATGGGGCTATTCATAACTTACGTCGTTTCAAATGGGAGGAGTGGGGGGGGGGGGGGGGGGGGGTCTGGACATCGGATGATGGTAACATGACGTAGGAGGAAACAGATTCATCCGAAGCTTGATTTTTGGATGATTTGAGGGGGGGGGGGGGTCAAAAATCGTCAAAAATAGATGACGTAATTTATGAACAGCCCCTATGTACATTTGCACTGCATTTAGTATTTTCGTACTTACCAAATAACAGTTTTAGAACTTTAAAAGTTAAGTACAGTTAGTGTTGTTATGGTTGATTTCAATATGCTTCGCGAAGGATCAAGAATGTTTAAATCCATCATTGTAGTGCGAGTGTGGTAGAAGGGATCGGCATACTGAGCTCGCACGGCCTGCCGCAGCGCGTAAAATACCTAAACTCGCTCAACGCCGAAATGTAATAGCGCTCTTAATATCTAATAGCTATAATATATATCAATATCAAAAACCGATAGCAAAGTTGTATTTTATTCACATGTGAGGCAAAGTAATCAAATGAAAATTTTGAGTTGTTTTCTTATGTTTGCTGATTGAATTGACTTTTAAATGATGATTTTGGATGATAAATATTTAATGACATTCATTTGGATTTGATTTGGTTTGTTTTTGTTTGATATCTTACAGTTAATATTTGGGTTGGTGTGGGTAAAAATGTTTTGTTTCACTCGGGGGCAAATTTTGTTTAACCCTCGTGCTTTGAAACCTCCGCAACGCTCAAGATTCCACATTTTTCGAACCACTCGCTACGCTCATGGTTCAATTTTGGAATCTTTCGCTTGCTCGGGTATCATAGCACGAGCGGTTAAACAACAACTTTGTCCCCTTGTAAAACAAATAACTATTTATTTATTTACTGATATTAATTAACTCTTTATTGATTATACATAATATTAAAATAGGTATATAGGTAGGCATTGCTATTACTTTATATTAGCGCTATCACCGAAGGAAAAAAGTTAAAAATCCGCCGATCTCGTTTATGAAAACTTGTCTGTTTTCACGGTTTTTATCTGTCAATCTGTTAAATAATTGAACCGTAGGTCACGGTCCTTAATGACTCCATCTTAAAGTATATAGTGTATTGTGTTAGAGATAAGAATAGCGGAGATAACAACAGTCGTCCACACTCCGGGATTGTGAGCAGTCTTCACTTGCCGCGTTTATTGTAAGTTTCTGAAACTTTCATTTTGCTTGTCCGTTAGCAAAGTTCTTTTTGTTTTCATAATGCTTGAAAATACAGTAAATAGCAGACTTAATGCCTAAACGACGCAGAAATATCCACGTTCCTTGCAATTTTTGAAAAGTAAAGTTGTTTGTGTATACAGAGATATGTACCTAGACCTTCCTATATAATTATTTAAGTCCAATTTATTCAATTTTTAAAAACTCCATTCAGAATACAAACATAATAACTATCATAAATTATTGATAAATTCAGGACCTTAATTTAGTGAATTTTTTTGAGTTTTGATGGATATTTTTTTGGGAATTTTTAATTTCTATATGTTTGTATCTTAGGTACATAGGATAGAGTATCTACATGTCGGTTACTTTATGAGTAATGGAAATAACTAAAACACATAAATAGGCACCTAAACAACACAATGACAGTAGGTGATGTAATGACTTGCCGACACACGTGTATTAGTTACGGTTATTTTAGTCCCAAGCGTTTATATACTAGGTTATTACATCATTAATATTACATGTAATCATAGTTTGTTGGTGTTGTTGGAGAAATAACAGGGATACAAACCTACACCTGGAGAAATAAATATTAATTGGATACCAGTTGATTCATTACTATTAAATTACATAATTTTACATATACATTGTTGACAAATACTTAATATCTAAAATTTACGTTATTAAATAAATTACAAATTGAATAAAAACGTAAAAAAGTAATTTGAAAGCTAATAAAAATCCTTAATGCTAATAAAACTGCACTTTTAAATTATTATTTCTTTTAGCTTGAACCAACTTTAAACTTTTAATGTTTTGGTTGGAGTCTGTTCTAGCAAATAATTATAGTCTCAGTTAATTTTTTTCATGACATTGCCCTTGATTTAAACGTGTAATGTGTATGATTGGTTAACAACTTAACTCTATGTAAGTACCATAGAATAAGTATTGCGATACAGCGAGGAAATGCTGCCAGCATCTACAGCTCCATTCCGCAGGGAAATAGTTTGTAGTTGCTTATTTTAAGATTAGCTTTATTTATTTTTAGTTTTATAGGTTAGTTATTTAATAATGTTTTATTTATAGGTACAGTCGCCATCAGATATATCGGAGCGGCCAAGGTGCTCACAAATATCGGAACACGCCTCTATTGTCAGGGCGTTAGAGCGCGTGTTCAGATATTGTGAACACCTTGGCCGCTCCGATATATCTGATGGCGACTGTACGTATATTAAGTTTGTATATATCTGTATTAATTTAAGTACCTAATTGTGTCTGTTTGTCCCAGTTTCAGTGTCTGAAGCCATGAAGATCGGATTCATCGGGGGCGGCCGCCTGGCCTTCGCTCTGGCCAACGGGTTCATTTCTGCAGGTAAACTCCAAACACAACGGCTTTCCCGCATCTAGACGCCGTGCGAACGATTTTGAACGTTTGCCATACAATTTTCGGGGAGCCCCTTAATACGTCTAACATTAATTGCCATAATATGAATTCGCATAACAGATTTGGCATAACATAATTGTGCATAACATTGAACCGGTATAATAATTAATAAGCATAACACTTATTACGCATAACAATGAATCAGCATAATTGAAATATGCATAACAACATTAACTATAACTTTAATTGTCACAAAATGAATTAGCATAATTTTATAAAGGAAGCGAATTAGATGGATCAGGGCAAAATCAACTAGGTTAGGTTAGGTCCACTTCAATGTTAGGTATTTTTTTTATAACAGCCCAATAAATTGGCACATCCTATGCCTGAAGCGAAACCCGAAAATCGAAATTTCGTTATCTGCCACTCTATCGCTCGAATATGCAAGAGTGATAGAGGCAGATATCGAAATTCCGATTATAGATTAAATAAAACAATATACACAATTAAATTACAAATGTAATGTATGTTGTGACAAATGTCAGTACCTACTGGTAAATAGAACATAATACCTATAAATTGGTACGATGGAAAAAACAGTCTAAACTAAATTCAAATTGGCTGTAATTGCTTCCAAATACTTCTTTTTGGTGACGTAAGATTTTCTTTCTTCCTTTTATATTTATACCATTTAATAATTATGCAAAGTACCATTATGCTAATTACAATTATTCCAAGTCATCGTTAGGACAATTTCCGTTATGCGCATTAACATTATGCGTACTCAGTTATGCGGAATAATATTATACGATTTAAAAGTTATGCGTAATATACGTTAGGCCAATTTGAATTAGGAGTATTACGTTATGCGAATTAATATAGACCCCAATTTTCGCTGTCACTACGGTATTCGATAAAATCCCGTATACGGTATACGGGAAAAATTAACGCAGTGTGCACTTAGCCTACAGCTCACACAGCCACTAGTTAATTTTTTAGCCTACTCTGGTGTCCCACTGCTGGACAAAGGCCTCCCCTTGTTTTCTCCACTTCTCTACTTTTCTTTATTTAAGGTACTTCAATTCGCTCTCTGTTAGGTATGTCAAAATAGTATTTTATACAACTGTCACATAACACAAGGGAACGTCGAAGTTTGAAAAAAGAATAACAGGCTGAACCGTAAAGGATAAATACGAGTATACCTACTGTTACAGTGTTCTTACATACCGGCATTAAGAGTAAGTCACCTGCAATAATATGTTACACAACGAAGGCCGCAAAAATATCTGACACGATGTAGAGCCATAGGAGCGTGTCACATATTTTTGCGGCCTTCGAAGAGTAACTTACTATTGCAGGTGACTGTACTCTGTCTAGTGTCTATGGTTTACTAGGTATAGTAGAAAGTTAATCGTTTGAACACTGCTATCAATAGCACATTGAAATAAGTAGATAAGATCACTCAATTTGAATCTTTCAGGACTGGCGAAGCCTGAAGAAATCACGGCAAGCGTTCATCCTGCTGATACCGCCAGTGCTGAAGCGTTTAAGGTAATCATTTTACAGGTACTAGAAACGTACTGGTGCTCGACGCGGTCCCAGTACATGTCATCTTGAAACTTAAGTCATTGTCAATAGAGGTGACAGCGAGGTGTCATCTATTGGGCATTAGCATGTCGAGCACTAGCACGTTTACCTATTTATAATGTTATCAGATCATAAGAAATACAGGCATGTTTTTTTTCTGTCAAAAGCTTTAACTTATGTGACCCAAATCTGCCACGCGGGCACCACTTTGCGCAGATAGGCAGTAGAGTCGTCAGCGTAGTATACCTAAACTACCCGCAAAACAACTAAAAAACAATCAAATACCTAACAAAATAAATACTAAATACCTTAACAAAAAAAAATACGATTTACCAAAGTGCATTGAATGCAGTGAATGTTTAAAAAGGCAGTAAAACACGTACCTACGTAGGTACATAGGTATGTGTTTTATAGTGTTAGTTAAGTAAGCCTTAAGATAGTTAAGTAAGCCTTAAGATGATACCTATATAACTATTTGTGTATCTCACGTGATAAAAACACGTAGGTACACGTACCTCCTTGACGTACAAGAAGTGTTTTAAATAAATAAACAACACAGACAATCAAGTATTAATCCCATAAGTCAGATATTACTTGCAACTCTACATTTACGTCTTTTTAAGCTTTCTTGCACAAGTGTCTGTATAAGTGCTACTTGTGTTTAATATTCTACATTGGTCGGTCCCTTTCATAGGTACAAGATAGTACAAAGTACAAGTAGGTACACATATGTCCAAGAAGACTCTTTATAGTACAAGTGAGTATTCATTCAAGAGTAGTACAAAGTGGGTATTAATTAAAGAGTTAAAGTAAGGTTATCAACTTATCACTATCACATTAGATATCGCCCGCTGAATGGCTGTAACACTGTTTAATACAAATATTATCATTAGACGTATTGTATACGTCTATACGTAGGTTTATTGCGTTGTATAATTTATGTCATTTACGAGTATTGGAGATATATTGTACCCAACTCAACTAGGTTTCATTATAGACGTTTAATTTTTAGGGTTCCGTACCCAAAGGGTAAAACGGGACCCTATTACTAAGACTCCGCTGTCCGTCCGTCCGTCTGACAGTTGAAATTTTCACAGATGATGTATTTCTGTTGCCGCTATAACAACAAATACTAAAAAGTACGGAACCCTCGGTGGGCGAGTCCGACTCGCACTTGTCCGGTTTTTAGTTGTTTAATTTCCAGATTGCTAGTAAATCAAGAAAATACTGCCTGATATTCGCAACAAATTGACAATGTCGTAGTATTTTTTCAGTTTTGTAACACAATAAATAAACAAATAAATAAAATCTAGATACAGATATAATCCCTGTATCATTCATCACTGGTGTAACACGTGCACGGCTTATACTTAGAACGAAAATAGAGTTCTATACATATAGGCAAACAAAGATAAGATATATTTATATCGTGAATGAAAAATAGCTCCGAAATAACTTATGATTGCAACATGATTATTGGTAGGTATGTACATTGATGTATTACGAAATCATTATCAATAAACAAATCGTATTTAGGTACGGGCGATTTTTTTTTTAAATAAATATACATGTAATTATAATAAAAGCGTGTCGCTAATAGCCACTGTTTCTGCAGCAGTATCTCAATTATAGATATAGCTGGTCAAGCAGATTTTGTCAGTAGAAAGGCGGCAAATTTGAATGTAGGCGCGAAGGGATATCTCCCATAGAAAATTTGAATTTCGCGCCTTTTTTTACTGACAAGATGTGACCAGGGGCCTAATTCGACACGTACTTATCTGACATTTGAAATCCACTTCATATCCTCAGTTGATTGTATCGCATGTTCGTCGAATCGCATTCTATCGCAAACATGCGATCGAAAAAATAAGTAAGAAAAAATCAACTTTGTTTTATTACTAATATACGGTTTATTATAACTTTGAACTCGGGGTATGTCGGTTACGTCGGTTTGGTTTCGTTGTCACCTAACTGTGGATTGCTAATGTCAAATTTTGACAGGTGTGGATACTATCGCTAGACTTTTTTGTCCATGGGCTTGGGCACCATCTTGGAGTTTTTGACGTGCGAAAGGGTATTTTATAGCATAGAGTAAAGCTTTTTTTTTTAGTATATACGTTTACAGGAATTAATGACATCTTGTGAGCGATAGATGAACTAACGCGCTATTCACGGTGCGGCGGCGAGTAGTGGAACTATACGTGACAATTTCCATCAATCAAAAGGGGACTACACTGTTGATGGTCGATAAAGGCTATTATTAATTGAATTTTAACAGCACGAACGCCTTATTGACAAGCGTTCTTTTTGTTAAACCCACACCTATACGTCAAATAATGCTCGCTCCACACATTCACCTATGAACGCTCAAAAATGCTTATTCACGTTCATAAACCAAGTTGTACTTTAACCATATTTAGAAAAGTCCGTTTTTTATTACTGGGTGGAATTAGGGATGAAAATCCCGGAAAAAATCAAATGCTTATCGATCATTTCACAAAATTTAGTTTTTCCGGTTTTTTTCCAGTTTAGGATGACTCATGTTAGACCGGGCTGTGGCCGGGCCGGAGCTTCCGGAGCTTCGTTTTCTATGCAAAGCGTTATGTCATCACCATGCAGGGCTCGGGAATGGCACGGTGCGGGCCCGGCCCGGTCTTGCTATGTGCAAAGCCCTGACCCCCCGGAGTTTCTTCACAATTTTCACTATGATATTGATGCATCAAGGTGATTTGTTTACAGTACCTATGTTTACAGATGGCCTACCGCAAAACGCGTTAATCGAAATTTCGTTGTCTGCCTCTCTGTCGATCGAATGGCCAAGAGTGATAGGCCCTGGGTTGTGCTATTATTATTAACACTTTAACTGTCCCTCGCCTTCACTACTGACATGGACCGATACGTCCGTGCATTACAGGTAATGCACAAATACAAATAGTTTGACGGTGCATGTCATGTAATGCACGGACGGTAACGCCCTCTACGCAGGGTTTTGCGTAATATTGCCTATTTCCTGCCTCAAACTACAGTGCGACAGAAACCAGTAGAAAATAAATGAGGGCGCCACTTTCTACGTTACTATCCCTTTTTTGACGTAAAATGCTTAAACATGGCAACAATTTAGTATTGAATATTTATAGTTCCAGTTTATTTAATTTCTACTATTTTATGTCGCACTATACCCAAAGGCACTAACTACTGAAATAATACAATAGTACTCTTTGTATATATATTTTTTATAATAAACTGAACGGGCATTGGCTCTAGTCACACCTGATGGAAAGTGAAAACAGAGCCTAAGATGATGGAGCTTACCGGCTCAGTAAGTAATAGCCTATTCACTCTTGCTTTAAAGAGACCGAGGTCAAATTTCCCAGGAAACACAGATGACGGAAGCGCATTCCATTCCTTAATCGTCCTTACCAAAAAAGATGAGGCAAATCGTTTTGTGCGGACAAATGGAATATTAACAACGAACGGGTGCATTCGCTCCTCGCGCCTGGACGTCCGGAAAGGGAAAGCTGGGATCAGGTCGTGCAATTCTTTTGCGCACTCCCTAGAAACACCGATAGACATGTAACTCGTCGGCGATGATATGAACAAGACTTTGTAACTTTGATTTGACAGCCATCGCCAAAAAGTATATGAGCCCGGCGCTCTATCGAGTCCAGGGCTGCCAGCTGATACTTGGCGGAACCGTCCCATAGGTTGCAGCAGTATTCCATGCACGAAGGGACCTATGCTTGGTGCCGCCTCACCTTAAATATTAGGACATCAAGTTTCTTGGCAGCAGTCCTGGACTCAATAGTCGACCCGAAATTTAGGTTGGATTATTATTGTTCTAATACAAAGGCCGCAATGAGATCATAGAAATGATCATATATATGGAACCCTATTTGATAGCAATCCTACAATTATGATCATACACGCCAAATTTGTTAAAATTGTGTGTGGTACTATACAGCACGTCCACGGATGATTTTGTTATTTCTTTTGCGGTATATATTCATGAAAAGAAATGTACTTTTATGTACTTATGTTTTTAAAAAATGTACTCGCACGGTTTTGGCATAGCGACATACAGGTCGTGGTCGTGCTGGGTAGATACTGCCTGGCACGACCACACTATATTTATGGTTAATTTAATGTCAAATGAATACAAAACAAATGTACTCAAATTGTACTATGTACAAGCACATCAAAATGTGACAGTCATACTGCAAAAATCGCTGTCATGATTAAATAAGAGCACCGTGAACAAAGTTTTGTACGGTGCTCTAAAAAGGTGAACCTAAGGGCTGATTTAGACGGCGCGCGAACTCGCATGCGACTTTCATTAAATTTTTTTTGATCGGCTGGTTGAAATAACTAAAATCTCATGAGAGTTCGCGCGCGCATAATGTCTAAATGTGGGATCATCAATGTAAAGGGACCTTATTGTCGATGGCGTTTACGCCGCACTGCGACGAGCAGCGTTGTATTTGTATCGGAGCATCGTTTATAATGGCGGAAACGATGCCACCAGCCGATCAAAAAAAATATAATGAAAGTCGCATGCGAGTTCGCGCGCCGTCTAAATCAGCCCTTAGGTTCACCTTTTTTAATCATGACAGCGATTTTTGCAGTATGACTGTCACATTTTGATGTGCTTGTAGATAGTACAATTTGAGTACATTTGTTTTGTATTCATTTGACATTAAATTAACCATATAAATATAGTGTGGTCGTGCCAGGCAGTATCTACCCAGCACGACCACGACCTGTATGTCGCTATGCCAAAACCGTGCGAGTACATTTTTTTAAAACATAAGTACATAAAAGTACATTTCTTTTCATGAATATGTACCGCAAAAGAAATAATAAAATCATCCGTGGACGTGCTGTATAGTACCACACAAAATTGTTGTTATTACACCATCATCTGTAAATATGTAGTTAGTTAATAAATTTGTGTGTATGCCTACTAACATTCGTTGAATGATTAAAATTAAAATGACGAAATTGATCCTTTGTTGGTCTTAAATCAATTTAATTTAATTTTTAATCATAGGGTAATTAAATAACAACAATTTTAACAAATATGGCGTGTATGATCATGATTGTAAAATTGCTTTCAAATAGGATCCCATATTATATTAATATGATCATTTATATGATAGTTTAATTAATTGCCTTGTATTTTTTAGAAATCATAATTGCCCCAATGAGGGTGCCATTGGACGGTCGACGCAGTCTTAACTAATAACATCTTATTGACATACATTCTTACATATCAAACGAGAAAGAATAAACATTTTTTTTAATAGGTAGGTGGGTAGGTAGGTAGATAGGTATATCTTTCTTTGACGTGGCTGCTATAGTCTTCAGGATTTGATTTGCCGTGTGATCATCGCTTTCCGGTTGCAACTTGATGCCATCGAGGAATGTCCATAGTATATATATGAAAAAAAAAATTATAATACCATTCATTGTATGACAATACCTTCTACTACTAGAGGGCATTCCGGGAGTGGGCAGTCAACGTTAAAAAATGTTCAAACGCTGGAAAGTGCAGGGGTCAAAATGTCCATACGGAACCGGCTGTCTATGCAACTAGACGTAACTAGAAGGAGCCCCGCTTCGCGGGGCTCCTATTTCTCGGCGGTTTGCCCTTCGGGCATCTGAAGCTACCTAACGAACCTAACCTACCTACTTTTTGCCACATAGACAGCCGGTTCCGTATGGACATTTTGACCCCTGCACTTTCCAGCATTTTAACATTTTTCACGTTGACTGCCCACTCCCGGAACGCTAGAGGGCACCTTTAACCTTCTTTTGGCAGTGATAATAATATATCCTTACAAAAATAGGTTAGGTGTCTAATTGTGTATCAACGATATTTTCAGTGGCTCATCTCTGTAGCTTACTGTTATATATATACTAGCTTTTGCCCGCGACTTCGTCAGCGTGGAATTATTAATTTAGGTAGGTAGCTATTATTTTATTCAATCAGTTAAAGGGTGATTTCTTGAATGAAAATAACCCTTTGTCGTTCCCCGGGAGTCAAACTATCTCTATTCTATGGTGTACTTTCGTTTGGGCCAAATACCTTTTGCCAAATTTCACTTCCCAACAAACTTATCGCAATAGTTTCATTTCCCAAAGGA
The DNA here is from genome assembly GCF_910591565.1 of Cydia splendana. Lineage (NCBI taxonomy): Eukaryota > Metazoa > Arthropoda > Insecta > Lepidoptera > Tortricidae > Cydia > Cydia splendana. The sequence continues at coordinate 6,626,664 of NC_085981.1, read as the reverse complement.
ACCTTTAGCAAAGTTACACTTCGCATATAATTTATTTGGTCAAATTATCACTTGGCATGATTTTACTTTGTCAAATGTTGTTAGGACAAAAAATTATTTAGCAAACGATTTTTATTGGCTAATATTATATTCCAAAAAAGCCGTTAAGTGGGTTAGGTTAGGTTTACAGAAACGAAATGCTACTAGAAAAGTGGGTTTGTTTAGGTTCGAACTGCGATCCTCACAGAACCGAACTGCTATCAGAGAAGTGGGTTAGGTTAGGCTAGAACTAAGACCCTTACAGAAACGAAATGCTACTAGAAAAGTGGGTGGTTTTACCTCCTTTTCTACATAGTGCACCATCTACAATAATCTTTCACCGGCCCCCATAGAAATCGGTATTTTTTTTCTTAAAAATTATAATGTTTATGGTTCAACTAATCACATCCGTAGGGGGAAGCGGGGCAGCTTGGTACACCTTTTTTTGAAATCGATTTTAGGCCTCAAAATGAACTCTAAACACTTTGATACATTACATGGGACACTTTGATACATCGTTTTGGGGTACTTTGGCACGTGAATCAAAGTGCCCCGTAAGTGTTTCAAACTGCCCCGCAGAGCACACTTTACAGATCAACTCAGTTAGCTGACCAGTAGTAAACTTTTTAAACATTACAAAACGTCTATTAAGTGCGGTGCTATTAGAACATACTACAGTTATGTCAAAAATGCATTTAATTCGGTCGACCGCGGTGCTCTATTAGCAGAAGTAAAAAAAGAGCTACCAGAACTTTACAAATACATTTGGCAATGCTACGGAGCACCTTCAAAATTACTTTTTGGAAATGATATTATCTTGTCAAGTATGGGCTGCCAACAGGGAGATCCGCTTGGGCCTGCCATTTTTAGTTTGGTCATTCACCCCATCATCTCTAGTCTAAATTCAAAATTCAATTGTTGGTACTTAGATGACGGCTCCCTTGGCGGAGACGCACTAACCGTACTACAAGATATACAATCTATCATAGATAAATTTTCGAAAATCGGGCTTGCATTAAATTTCACTAAATGCGAAATTTTTATTCCAGATCACGTTCCATTGAATACAAAAATAGATATACTAACAAATTTTAACGCAGTTTTACCTAATATTTCCGTTCATTCAAAAACATCCCTCACCCTTTTAGGCTCACCAATTTTTGACGAATCAATCGCACCCGTCATTAACTGTAAATTAAATTTATTCAATAATACATCAGACCTCCTATTTAAAATAAATCCCCATATGGCTCTTTTCATCATTCGTTTTTGCTTATTTACACCCAAATTTATGTATTTACTCCGCAGTTGCCCAATTTGGAAATTTCCGTCCATCCTGTCTTCCATAGACTCCTCCCTTCAGGCAAGCCTTTCCAAAACACTGAACATTCATCTCGACAATAGTTCATGGACCCAAGCGGTTCTATCCATAAGGCTGGGTGGACTGGGCGTTCGCACTTCGGCCAGTTTGGCTCTACCCGCGTTCCTGTCCTCAGTATACGGCTCGCTATCTCTCGTCGGTATTATTTTAAACCTTCCTCAGATACCTGACGATGAGATAGCGAATCTAAGTGAGGCCAGGGAGGCCTGGTGTGAGTCGTGTCCGGGTGAGGACATCCCAGTCGCCCGTCACATTCAGCGGGCTTGGGACTCCCCTCCCTTAAAAGCAGCTCATACCACACTTCTTCAGGATAGTCCGGACGACTTCGAACGTGCCCGAATTCTAGCCGTATCAGCCCCCGAGTCGGGCCATTGGCTACAAGCAGTCCCTTCCCGTCAAATAGGCACCGTTTTTGACCCAAGTAACTTGAGAATAGCTATATGCTTAAGGCTTGGGTCCAAAATATCTGTCCCTCACACTTGCGCCTGTGGCAAAAACGTCGATCAGCTCGGCCGACATGGCCTTTCATGCCCCAAAAGCGCCGGCCGCCTATTTCGCCACGGTACCATCAATGATTTGGTCCGTCGGTCGCTTGCCACCGCGTCTGTGCCTGCGATTCTCGAACCCGCGGGCATGGCGAGGGACGATGGCAGGCGCCCCGACGGGGCCACATTGGTGCCGTGGAACTAGGTAGGGCCCTGGTGTGGGACGCAACGTGCGTAGATACCTTCGCACAGTCCCATATCCAGGCGACCCGCACCCAGGCCGGCGGCGCGGCTGACCAGGCCCAGGTTCTCAAGCGCCGCAAATATTCGTCCTTACTTAAGGACTACGAGTTTGCGGCGCTCGCGGTAGAGACACTGGGCCCTTGGTCAGCCGACATGCAGGCCTTTGTAAGAGCCCTGTCGGGGCGGCTGATTGACGCCACAGGGGACCCCAGAGCTGGCGCGTATTTCTCGCAACGAATCGCCCTGGCGGTTCAGCGAGGAAACGCCGCCAGCGTAATGGGTACCATGCCACAGGCGGACCTGCTAGAGGGGGTATTCTTTTTATAATTAGGTTTTTATTTTATAGGTAAGTTTCTTTTATTTTAGTTTTAATTTTAATTTCTTTGTAGTTTTAGTTTGTTTTAATAAGTTATTTTATATTCAATATGTTACATTCGTAAGTTAAAGTTAATTATGTTTGTCATGTTGGTATATAGTTATTTCGGCGTTTTTTTACACGAAGTAAAATAAAAAGTGCTGACAACCAGTTATTAAGCAGGTGCACTAAAACTACAAAAAAATGAAATCAGTGTCAGTTTTTCAAAAAAAGCTACTTTGGTTGTTTTAACTTTTCTTTGTCATTTTTTTTTCTCTTTGTACGTTCGCACTATTCAGTAAAAAAATTTCACAACAAAAAAACTGGCAGGGGCACTTAGATACACTAGAGGGGCACTTTGACATGTTCAAAACTGCCCCAATCTTTATTGTACCAAAGTACCCCAATGGTCAAATAAATGAAAAATAATTTATTAAAAATATACTATTAAGTATTAAGTACTTTAAAATAATAAGCTTACTCTATTACTGAATAAACGTACTAAGCGCTCATTATGATGTTCATCCGGTAAAGTCTAAAATTTCGCACCACAACTCGATAAAAAAATCATAATTTATTTACTATGCGACCGCGGAAACACGTTTTCACGCACTAAGCGGCAACGGCTGGCAGGAGAGATGTGCCGAAGCTGGTACCTCAATCACACATACAAAGCCACGTTTTAGTGTTGCAGAAGGTGAACATAAGTTTTTAGTTAAGGAATTAGTGTGGGTGTTCAAAACTGCCCCTTGTGCCAGTTGTGCCTATCTGCCCCGCTTCCCCCTATGCGTAAAACATAACCAAAATGATAAAAATACCAAGGTCGGGATTAAGTATTTCAAATAAAACAAAAATAAAAATATCTATTGGTATGTAAACTGTATGCCATGCAATGTTATGCTTATTTGACTAAATAATACTTGGTAAAATGAAACTTGTCCAAGTAATTATTTGCTAAACAATAACTTGCCAAAAAAGACTATTGCTAACTGAAAAATTGCGATAAGTTGTTTTGCCAAACATTTTTTTGGGAAATGATAATTTGGGAAACATAGTTTGGGATGTGATACTTTGGGAAACGTTTTTGGCCCATTCGTTAGTAAACCCTATTCTATACCCAACTAAATCGTGCACCAGCGCCGGTACTACACCGCGCGGGCGGGACAGTTCCTATTGACAAAGTTTGATGTGCAGTTGGTGTTAAGTCCCCATACAAAACACCACCCCTTTAAGGGATGATTTCTGGAATAAAAACTATCCTATGTCCTTCCTCGGGACTCAAACAATCTCTATACCAAATTTCAAATAAATCGGTTCAGCGGCTTAAGCGTGAAGAGGTAACAGACAGACAGACAGCCACACTTTCGCCTTTATAATATTAGTATGGATGGATATGCACTAGTTCAAGGACGTGTAAGGGCCATTTTATTTCAAGTTGTCCCATACACTTTCTTTTTCATATTTGGGATTTTTTATGTTATTTCTACTCAGAATCATGAGCTTTTTTTGATCGTAATAGGAGAAAAAAAGTGTCCCGAAATTCCCATAAAATTTTCGATCTTTACATTCCGTGACTGCCATACAAAGTCTATGAAAAATGGTACCGGAATGGAAATAAAAACCTTGGCACACTTTTTTTCTTCTATTAGGATAGAAAGAGCTCGTGATTCTGAGTAGAAATAACATAAAATTTCCCATATTAAAAAAAAAGTGTAGGGGACAACTTTAAATAAAATGACCCGTAAGCGATAAGATAGAGATTCCGTGTCGGTAAAAGAGATAGATAGGTATATTAATAGTGGATCGCTGGCTGTTCACATTGCACGAGGACTCTCTTTAAAGTACTATGCCTTATGGGAAACAGTCGAAGAGATAGCTCAGATCCGGAAACCGCTACCAACTTTTAGTATGTTGTTGCGCATGGTATTGGGTCTCCAAAACTGCCGGGAGACAGCGGCGCCGGCCATCTACTTCAGGCCTTCAGCGGAATGATATCATCAAAATGACTCCCGTCTCGTTGCGAATATTGCATATTGCACCCAAACTATGCATGGCACATACACGTGTGGGGTATTAAATGAAAGCTAATGAAATATTCTATACTTCATTTATACAGTGTGTACCAAAATATTCAACAGTTTAAGAGCTATTTACAAAATAAACAAAATGAGGTAAAAAAATATTCGATTATTTGGATTTTATAACCAAACCAAAAGTCGGACGTTAAAGAAATGTACCACAACATTAAAGATGACATCTCAAGGCATACACTGATATCAAAAAAATCCAAATTTGACCAAATATGTGGAAATTATGAAATGAAATGTATTATAAGTCACCTAAACATTGTTTGCAGAAAAAAAAATGGTTTAAGAGCTATAAACACAGGAATACCATTTTTTATGAAAAAAGTAGGTGTATATCGATTTTATAGCTAAACCACAGAATAAATGTGTCGCTTAACTTCAAACTCGGGTAAATCCATTCGACCCTCTCAGCAAATATCTACCCTATTACCTTTTCTTAATACCAAAATCGCATAATCTGACAGATGGATTAACCCGAGTTTGAACTTAAGCGACTCAAATAATAGTACTATCGTACAGAAAGGAAACTTCCTACAAAACCGAAGTTTGACAGCGGTTCAGGGTCGAATCATGCTATCCCTTTCTAATATATGGCACTATCTCTTTCTGCTATTTAGGGTTGTCAAAATTCAAGTGATTATCTTATCTGTGGTCGTGCATGCAAAAGGAAGTCAAGTGGTGCCAACCCTAATAATTGCTCGGAGCAATGCTGAGCCGAGCGGAGCCGAGTTTGGCCGAAGTCAGGAGTTTCGCACCCCTGGCTAAACTAAAAACGTTAATAAAATGTTGCGTATAATATTAAAGAAACCAGTTATTCAACTATACATTACAATTTAAATTTTAAATTTCCGATAAAAACTGTGAAAGTTGTAGAAAAAAAACTAAAGCGCGCCAACAATTCTATTATTTTTGTATTTGTATTTGTACAATTCTATCTTAATGCGCTCTTATTATGCAAAGAATTGTTCTAATTATCGAGTATTAAATGAAAGGACATTACATAAAATACATGAAAACGACATTTTCGACTGGAATCTTAATTTATAAATTGAATTTGCTTGTTAAACAAGCAAACGAACTGTACCTTCCTCCTTTGATAGTTGGTTAAAATGTGGCTTTTGTCACCTGGGCTACAAACACGAATGAATTGACACCTCATTTATTAAATAAGTTCAGTAGTTTCATGTAAACAGTACATGCACGCATAGACAGCAAATTCTGCCGTAGTCGAGCAAAAGATTAAAATTAATTAGACCTTTATTATCATTGCCTGGCACTACAAATATAAACTATAAACTCTGTGCGGAAAGAGAAGAGTCGTGGAAGATAAGGGAATCAATACATTCTATGAGTCGTCTCTCTCCGCACAGACTCTAAGAGAAATAAAAAGCAGTAGGTAGTACATAATTTCTCTAACATTGAAACCCTCAGGCCATAGAGTAACTGTTAGGGGCTTAGCGGGCGTCGCCTCTATGAGTTAGCAAGATGCCTTATGGAGGTTTCAAATGACCAGAGGGCTGACCTGTATGTATTTCAGAGGATCAGAGGGAAAATACTGCCAGCCTTCACAGCCTTGAAGCCCTTGCAACACTCAAGATTCCACTTTTCGAACTACTCGCTACGCTCGTAGTTAAAATTTGCTTCTATAAAAGGCTAATCGAGGCTGAATGAAGTAGATGGTCGGCGCCGCTGTTTCCCGGCAGTTTTCGAGACCCAATGCCATGTCCAACAACATACTAAAAGTTGGTAGCGGTTTCCGAATCTGAACTAAATTCCCATAAGGCAGTGCACTATTACACTCTTTACTCGCAGCGATACAAGCTGTCAACGATAAAATCGCTCAGCGGTAGGTACTCGCGAAGCGATGTTCGCTTGGCGGTCGGAGAGACCATGCAACTAGAAAAAATAGTCGTATTGTTTTACCACATCTATATCGATATTACTAACAAACCTCTGTAACTCGAAAAAAAGAAACTGTATTTCTACGTTTCTATAATTACCTGCCTAACACGAATTTTTAATGCGTTTTTAAGACGAACAAAAACCTACAAGAACCTCTCTAAGTCGATGCCCTCTATAAGACGAAACCTCGTTAACACGAAGTTTTTGGCGTTTCCCTTGAGATCCGTGCTATCGAGGTTCCATTGTACTTCTATTCTGTGACTAAGGTTACAATACTTAATTCACGAAGGCTGATATTTCCTTGTAGACCTTATTAACCTTAAATACAGTGTTTAAAACGTCAAACTCGTATTCGACCACTCGCTTTATAGCCGGGCGACAAAACTATCAGAAGTAAGTACCAGAACTATACTCGCTTCTCACTGCTCGCGCGCCAACTCATTTCTTATTTTGTAGCTCCAATCGCTTCTCGCTCATCGTTCTTGGTGAAACCAGTGCCAGTCCATTGAACCTTAAAAAATAATATATTATATTTACATTTATAACAGGAGGTACTATAAATATACCAATTATTTTACACTACTGAAAACTGCAACTAAAACGTTCGATATGTTTCGGAAATGTTTGGGCACAGTCATTTATAAGGTCAAACATGCCTCCCATCACCCATCCAATTAAATGAAATGTTCCGTATGGTGTATGTATAACTGTATACAGGTGTATATAGACGGGCCAATAACAACTGCTTTGTAGGTATCTATTGTTTTATTTTTGAAGATTCTCTACCTAAACCTACGTAAAATTGACACCAACTACGCCATTTTTGGTACTAGCATCCCGCCCCGGCTCCGCACGGGTTACAATACCTTAACAAATCATACACCTAAATCTTCCTCAAGAATCACTCCGTTGATAGGTGAAAACCGCATGAAAATTCGATCCGTAGTTTTTGGGTCTATCGCGAACAGACACACAAACAGACGCGGCGGGGGACTTTGTTTTATAAGGTGGAGTGATTATATACTCGCTGTGGCCAAGGCTTTGCCCGGCCTTGGAATTTGGTCAATGTCTCTTCCTTCGTCTCTCCCCACCCGGGAGGATATAAATAATAAATAATTAAAAGCCTAAGCCCAAACACCTATTAAATACTTGGCATGGACAAGTTACATTCTGGTCTTCATGAAAAAGTTCCATTCACCAAATAGCACTGTTTAAATGCAAATGTGGTGGTGGAAGCGGTGGTGGCCGAGTGGATATGACGTCCGACTTTCAATCCGGAGGTCGCGGGTTCAAATCCTGGCTCGTACCAATGAGTTTTTCGGAACTTATGTACGAAATATCATTTGATATTTATCACTAGCTTTTCGGTGAAGGAAAACATCGTGAGGAAACCTGCATACATCTGCGAAGACATTCAAAGGTGTATGTGAAGTCCCCAATCCGCATTGGGCTAGCGTGGGGACTATAGCCCAAGCCCTCTCGCGCATGAGAGGAGGCCTGTGCCCAGCAGTGGGACGACGTATATAGGCTGAAATGATGATGATGATGATGAAATGCAAATGTAAATAAGTTTTTGGCAAAAATTTCATTTTTGGTACAAGCTTTTATCGCTGACTGTACTTTTCTTACGATAGACAACTAATACTCATCGAGACAATTCTAAAACCCCTACACACACACAATTAGGTTGCTTTGTTTCATCACAGAGTTCCTATGGCCACCTGCTGTCTCCATCATCAGATCAGTTCGACAGTACCATAATATTATTGTATTGTCATCAGAACTACATACAGCTGCCAATTTTCATGACGCTACGATCCTTGGAAGATGGTTAAATTAGTTACCTTAGATTCCATTACATAGTTAGTTACATACAGGTCGACCTAATAAAAGCTTTAAAAAAAAATACTATCATCATTCAGGCCTTTAACATCTTGACAGATGATTTATGCAGCGTCTGTAAGCGAGGAACAACGTCTCTCGTGGCTGTATAAGCCAATGCGGGACCGGCATTTGCGACCGCATTTGTGGCAGTTGAAGCTGGGAGCCATGTCGGCATCATCAGGTGGATTGTGCCTCTTTACGCGTTTTCGGGAAATGTTTCATGAAACCATGCTTTGTCGTGGAAAAAATATACTATAAGTACCTGTATATAAAAGATTTGAAAATCTTTGGACATACCTACTGTACAGTAAATAATAATCGTATTTACTTTATTCCTCTTCAACTCGATACCTCCACCCTTTCCCGAGATAAAGGGTCTTGACATACAGACGGACGGACGGACAGACGGACGGATGGACAGACGGAAAGACAGATAGACACACGGACGGACGGACTCACAGACGGACAGACGGATAGACGGACAGACGGACGGACGGAAAACGAATTGATCCTTAAAGAGTCCCGTTTTTTTCCTTTTGAGGTACCGGACCCTAAAAAATTACTTCTGCTTATCATAGCACTCTTCCTTTGGACATACTGTATACCTAGTAAATAATAATACTCGTATTTACTTTATTCCTCTTCAACTCCATACCTCCACCCGTTCCCGAGATCAAGGGTCTTGACAGACGGACGGACGGACGGACGGACGGATACACGGATAGACGGACGGATTCACAGACGGATAGACGGACAGACGGATAGACCCACCGACAGGCGGACGGACAACGAAGTGATACCTAAAGGGTCCCGTTTTTTCATATCTGTAGTTAATGCAAATGCTCTATTTGTCAAAGTAAATAAAATATCTTCACACGATCAGGGTTTTGGGCATGTTTTGGGGGACAAAAACATGGAAATAACTTGGGTGCGCATGTTTCGGATAGATAACGAAATCCTAAAATACAGGCGGATAACACAAACAACCTACACGATATTATACTTAAGCAAATACCTTAATTAGTACATTTTATGTTGTTATGTTACTCTTGCGTAGGTATTTATTCATACTTTAGTAGCTTTCTATAAATAAGATCACTATTTTTTCTCTTGACATGTTTATTTTACTATTCTAAAAACATGACAGCGTCAAATATTTAAAAGTCGAAAAAAGTATATAATTACGTAAAAAGGCTTAAGATAATTAAGAAAAAACCGGACAAGTGCGAGTCGGACTCGCCCGTACGATGTTCCGTACTTTTTAGTATTTCTTGTTATAGCGGCAACAGAAATACATCATCTGGGAAAATTTCAACTGCCTAGCTATCACGGTTCATGAGGTACAGCCTGGTGACAGACGGGCGGACGGACGGACAGCGGAGTCTTAGTAATAGGGTCCCGTTTTTACCCTTTGGGTACGGAACCCTAAAAAAAGTAAAACCGACTTCAAGCCTTCATCAGCAGTTCCACTTTATCAAATGGCACTTTGTAACTGTAAATGCTTAGTTATTTAGTTGATGAAAATACAAAACTCGCTGTATGTATGCTTATAAGATTTGAGGAGTTCCCTCAATCCCTCATGGAACCTATCATCAGACTAAACCTTGATAAAAATGTTCTTTATAAATCTTACGGGCTTAGTAAACTTAACCAAGAGTACAAATCGCCAAAGTGAACTATGCATCGTTAAAGAGTTCCGTTTTAATCATCGTCAGCAGTTCCATTTCGTTAATTGTCACTTTAACTGATATAAATAAAAACTGAATGTAAATACCTACTTGCTTTATTGATGAAAACACAAAAAACGCTATATGTAAGGTAAACGGCCCCAAGTTCGTGTTAGTACGTTATTTCGTTAGTTTTGTTTCTGGCGCAAATAATAAGGAATTCAATTATTTTTTATTCTAATTATACATATGAAAACAATCTGTATTATTTAATCTCTTCAATAAAGTAATAACCAATATTTTAGTAATTAAACTGAGAGTAATACGACGGTCGAAACTGTCAGAGGGCCGCGAACAACTGTGTTGTATGCGTGCACTTTTATTAGGCGTAAGGTGCGCGCTCTCACTTGTTAAGCTTATAGGAAGGAAAAGCTAAACCCATTCGAATAAAAGTTTTTGGGAGTGTTTCTGTGGGTTCCTTAGTAATTGATTTGACAAGAAAAAAGATTGAATATATGCATAGAAATAACTTAAAATTGCAATAAATCGACTCACGAAATAGCGGTCATTTTATTTTTCGTGTGTCTCCTATTTCGTGCCACTAACGAATCAAGGATTTTCTAGATACATTTTGAGTGCTTGTTTTTAAATATAACAACGAAGATAATTAAAAAAATAAATTAGTAAACAATTAATGTATTTCATGAAGTTTCGTATGAGCGAAATTCGGTATATGTTTTTTTCACTAGAATTCTCATAAAACGAGTTTGAATGTGACCCGAGTTAAAATTTTTAAGGTATATTCCACGTATATTCTCATATTAACTACTAGCACAATTTTATTTATTATTCAATTTATTTGATTTATTTTTGTGTATGTTTATATTTAACGTATAAGATAGTAAATTATTTTTTGTAAATAATTTTTATTTTTTAATTTATTTTAATTTGTAATTTTTATTTTATTTATTTAAATAGTTTGGCTCTTAATCACGTATTAAAGTACCCATATGGTTTACAAAGTCTTAATTCAACCATTAAAGACGACGAGTACAAAAAACTTTAAGCTAGCTCTCAATTTTTTTTTTTTTATATTATTTTTAATTTGACCATACAATTATTCGTAAGTAGGTAAGACCGTTAAATATAAATGATTATCAGCAAATTATCACCAATTACTCTAAGAAAACTTTATGCCGAAACAGGGGACACGAATTCACGAACTTAGGAGCTGACCTAAATTTGTATCACGAAATGGGAGCCAAATAAGAGGTTCACGACAAAATTCATATAAAATAAAGTTTCAACTAAAACCCTACAGTTTATACATTAAATTATCAACAAAGAACTAATATAACTTATTCAAAAGCTTTCAAGGTAATGCTTAGTAATATTTAAAAAAATATACAAACTCTCAACTCACTCTCAAGAGCCTTAACCTGCCGAAACAGGGGCCCTTTACCTTATGCCTATAAGATTCGAAGAGTTCCGTGGATTCCTCATGGATCCCATCATCAGAACTGGGATAAAAACGGGACCAACTTGGAACTATGTATATACTTCCAAACTAAAAACTAATTTTCCAAATCGGTTCACCACCACCAACCGGTTGAACTTGTTACCTAAGTAGAGGTTTACAAAATTAAATATACTTAAGGTCACTGTGGGCAAGACCGGCATACTTTTTTTTCACTTTGGAGTGATCTAGTTCCGTTAATTATTAACCTACATTAACGCTTGTAATCGCATACGATGAAGAATTTAATAACTAGTAGTTCGCCCCGAACTGAGAACTCGCGGTTAACCAAAAATTATATAGCGATTGACTTTATTGCACCTACTTAGGTACTCGTATAGTGACATAAAATAATAGAAAATAAATGAGGGCGCCAGTTTCTACGTAACTGTCACATTTTTGACGTAAAATGCTTACACATGGCAACAATTTAGTATGGACATTTTTGAGTTCCATTTTATTTAATTTCTACTATTTTATGTCGCACTATAGGCGGCAACTGACAGATTTAAGCAAAGAGTAGTATGTATAATATAGTTGGTCAAGCAGATCTTGTCAGTAGAAAAAGGCGGCAAATTTGAAAAATGTAGGCGCGATGGGATATCGTCCGATACAAAATTTGAATTTCACGCCTTTTTCCACTGACAAGATTTGCTTGACCATCTATATATAGAACAAAATTTGAAAAATGTAGGCGCGAAGGGATATCGTCTGATACAAAATTTGAATTTCACGCCTTTTTCTACTGACAAGATTTGCTTGACCATCTATATACAGGGTGACCTTAGCCATTGGACAAACCCTGATATCCCACGTAGGGTTACTTCGCAGAAATGCTCTAACGGTTATTAATATTTTAATTAAAAAAAATAAATTATCATACAAAAGTTATTAACAATAATCGACAACAAAAAGAAACATACTGTATTAATCATTGGCAGTGCTTATGGCATTTTTTTTGAAAATGTGCGACAATGATGACATTTGTCAAAAGTCAGAATCTTATTAATGTCATAAATAAAAAAGATAATCAAAACGGTCCAAGAAGGTTTTATACTATTTATTACCTCAGGAGCTATTGACACAGAGGTTGCTCCAAAGTAAAAAAATTGTAATTTGTTAATTTATTCGTAACCGCTACACCGATTGTTATGATACTTTGTATACTGGTTCTAAATACCCTGATGCATATGTACATTTCGGCTTTGTCCAATGGCTAGGGACACCCTGTATAGGACAAAGAGAACTTCTCGTGGAACTTTTTTGCATCAATTTTGAAGCGCCATCTGTAATTCTTAACCAGAAACATCAACGTCAATATCAGGGGTGAAGGGGCATAAATAGCGTCTAAGGACCTATGTTGCGAACGTAAAAAACTTCGACTTTGAAGAAAGGCTTCAGGATATTTATTAATACACGAAAACAGATTAGGTACTTTTAACTTGACTGTTGATGTAAATAAAGTACCTATCATACACGGCTGGAATAACACACAATTGACCACAAAACACAATTGAACGCAGCACAGGTTGTGAATCTACCCGCCCTGATTTTTTCTGAATTTTCTGATAATAAAGTTCTCAGCAACTGTGATGGCGTATGAAAACTTTGTTTCTTTTAACATTGTAAAACTGAAAGTATTTTTATTTATATGAATTATGTCGTAGTACAGACTATAAATACGGTGTTATAATATTTTGAGTTTTATTCGACAAAGTTGTTTTTTTGTGACAATTGCCTCCATGGCAAGTATGGCAACGCGATAAATAATCTGTTCTATCAGATGTTTATTTGTTTGTTTCATGCCCTGGATACAAGACTTTTAAGACGTTCTGACGAAATAAAGTGAAGCCATATTAACAAAAAAAAGTTTAGCGTTAAGTAATATAGATGGCGCTATTTTTTCGAATAAAGGGCTTTGTATACGGCTGTCCCTCCCCTGGACTTAAGTCACCACCATAGAGATAAAAATAAACTGTATCTGTGCTAACCTGAAACATTTCCTGTCAAATGTCAAATACTTATGTTTATTTTATTTTTATCTTGCTAATTATTCCAAAATGGTAAATTTAAAAACGATATTATAAAAGTGTAAACCAAGCACTTTCATTTGATACCAAACTCGACCATGTTTCTTGCAATTAAAATTACCAGAATAGCAAGACCTCTTACAAACAGCTTTTTGGCCTTCTAAGCTCTTCTAGCTCAATAACCCCTTGATCGGGCCTGCTCATAATTTAATGACTAAAATATAATGCCGTCGACTACACGTTTACCTAATTTCATTTAAATTAGAACAAATTTACTTAAGTTATTGAGTATCAAACTATCTTCTGCCAGTTCAGCTTAAAAACATCGAAATGCCAGGACGTGCCCCTAGCCAGCCGCGTGTTCAAAGTCGAATGTAAGTACTTCGCTTCGCTTCGCTCGCTCGTTCGATTAATAGTTTAGCTTTAGTGACAGATCATTTCAAACACAAATTAAGCAAAAACAATAGTTTTTTTTTTATTTGGCGAGTAGACGGACTTCCCGTGCAGTTTAAGGGAAGTCCGTCTAGTAATGATATCAGCCAATCTATGGGTGCGTATATTATTTTCGTAGTCAAATTCCTAAAAGGAACGAATCAAGACAATGAAAAGTGTACTTTAAACTTGTTAATATGGGGTGTAGATTAGAAATAAACACCATTTTTCTAATACAAAGGCAAGTCGCCCATATACTACGAAAATGGGGTGGTAAACTTTTTTTGGCAAATAATTACACGTAGGTAATTATTTTTTTGATTTCCGAAATAAAGGATCAATAGTCATTTAAACTGAATTTCAATCGTTTCTTTTAATTTACTGAGATCAAAATTTAATAAAGTACCTAACACCATGCGAAAAGGATTCAGGCATCAACTCGTCACACCAAAATTTTGTTATAACCTGTCACACCGCCAAAAGCGAAATAATTTGTTTCAATTCGTCACAAGTAAATTGAGTTCTCAAAAAAAAGTCACATCATCAGCATCATCACAAAAACGTCAGCGTCAGTCATTAAGTCACATCATAGTTTTGTAGCTATTGGTCACACGGCAAATCTGTTCCTATTCGTCATCCCGTCAAACAGTTCTAACTGGTCACAAGCAGGACTGAAAGGCCGTCGTGCGCAGTGATCGATTCTAACCTATGCCTAACCAGGCCTATGTTTCAACCCTCCCCAATTTATCGATATCGATAAAATACGCAAGCATGTAGCATACTACACTATTTAAGTCTGTTACAGGGCTCGGAAACCGTTCTCAACGCTCAAACCGGTTTCGTTCATTTGCCCGGGAACGAAATGGATTTCGTTTCCGTTTGCGGTTACCGGTTAAAGAACTGTTCTTTTGAAATAACGGTTTACACCAATTACGTTCTCGTTTCGTTCTTGAGGAACGAAATAAACCGGTTAAATTGAAAACGTCGCAGCAAGATAAAATGAGTATTATTATTTGTAACCGGCAGAATATCAGTGCTTTCCTCGAAAAAGCGAAGCGTATCGCTGCGTAGGAATCCTTTTGCGTCCTGCAGTACGCTGTGTGCGCCGAAATATGTGTTTTTTGTTTATTGTTTTTTTATTACTTTTCTACTTATTAATTAATTAGTGCATGTTTGTTACATGTTTTTCCTGTTTGTTAATAAATAATAGTTTCAGATGTTTTATTTTATAATTTTATTTAATAATTTTTTTATAGCAGCTTTAGAATGATTATAGAAGAAGGTATTATTAATTATTTTTATTATTGATTAAAATCAACCAATTATTTATTTATACAAGAAAACTAATCAGTTTCATATTTGCCACCATCAATTAGCCCATCTGCTTGAAAATTAAAAAAAAAACCGGCCAAGTGCGAGTCAGACTCGCGTTGCAAGGGTTCCGTTCGTACATAAGAAATGTAACATTACACAATTTTTAACAATGTATTTTTTATGTGAAACGTGAGTGAAAAACCCGTAGGGTCGGATCAAAAACGAAGTAATTAAGTCCGACTCACGCTGGACTGCACATTTCTAATAGATTTTCCTGTCATCTAATAGGTAAAGAACTATTTTATGAATTTTTTTCAAAAGTTTAGACCCAGTAGTGTCGGAGATAAAGGGAGGAATGGTCAGTTTTTGCCTATTTACTTGAATAACTTCTAAAATGTTTATCCTAAAATTATAAAAAAAATATATTTGGATTCTCACAACTTTTATTTGATACATATCAACACGATTTAGTTTGAACTTTTTTATTTTTAAATTTTCTCATTGACCCCCTAAAAGTGGCCCCCATGTTTAGTTAAGGTATCATAGTGGTTATCCGGGTCAAGGTCCGGGTCCGAGTCCGAGTCCGAGTCCGGGTCCGAGTCCGGGTCTGAGTCCGAGTCCGAGGCCGGGTCCGAGTCCGGGTCCGAGTCCGGGTCCGAGTCCAAGTCCGGGTTCAAGTCCGGGTTCGAGTGCGGTTCCGACTCCGAGTCCGAGTCATGGTCCGGTTCCGAGTCCGGGTCCGAGTTCGGTTCCGAGTCCGGGTTCGTGTCCGGGTCCGAGTCCGGGTCTGAGTTCGGTTCCGAGTCCGAGTCCGGGTCCGAGTCCGGGTCCGAGTCCGAGTCCGGGTCCGAGTTCGGGTCCGAGTCCGGGTCCGAGTCCGGTTCCGAGCTCGGGTCTGAGTCCTAGTCCGAGGCCGGGTCCGAGTCCGGGTCCGAGTCCGGGTCCGAGTCCGGGTCCGAGTCCGGGTCCGAGTCCGGGTCCGAGTCCAAGTCCGGGTTCAAGTCCGGGTCCGAGTGCGGTTCCGACTCCGAGTCCGAGTCATGGTCCGGTTCCGAGTCCGGGTCCGAGTTCGGTTCCGAGTCCGGGTTCGTGTCCGGGTCCGAGTCCGGGTCCGAGTTCGGTTCAGAGTCCGAGTCCGGGTCCGAGTCCGGGTCCGAGTCCGAGTCCGGGTCCGAGTTCGGGTCCGAGTTCGGGTCCGAGTCCGGGTCCGAGTCCGGTTCCGAGCTCGGGTCTGAGTCCGAGTCCGAGGCCGGGTCCGAGTCCGGGTCCGAGTCCGGGTCCGAGTCCAAGTCCGGGTTCAAGTCCGGGTCCGAGTGCGGTTCCGACTCCGAGTCCGAGTCATGGTCCGGTTCCGAGTCCGGGTCCGGGTCCGTGTCCGGGTCCGAGTCCGGGTCCGAGTCCGGGTCCGAGTCCGGGTCCGAGTCCGGGGTCCGAGTCCGGGGTCCGAGTCCGGGTCCAAATCCGGGTCCGAGTCCAGGTCCGGGTCCAGGTCCGAACCGGATCCGGGTATGAGTCCGGTTCTGGTTTCGCGTCCGGGTCGCAGTCCAAGTCAAAATCGAAATTCGAAATCACCAAACGTGAACTATGCGTCGTTAAAGAGTTCTGTTCTAGTCATCATCAGCAGTTCCACTTCATCAAATGCGACAGTTTTTAATGAAAATGCTTGATTTTCTGATGTAAATACAAAAATCTCTATACGCATGCCTTTAAGATTTGAAGAGTTCCCTCGATTCCTCATGGATCCCGTCATCAGAACTCGAGCTTGACAAAAATGTGGCTTAAAAACTTAACTTGCTTAACAAACATAACGAAGACGACAAATCGCCAAACGTGAACTATGCGTCGTTGAAGAGTTCCGTTCTGATCATCATCAGCAGTTCCACTTCATCAAATGTCACTTTTTTGGATGTATATGCTTATTTTGTTGATAAAAACCCAAAAATCACTATATGTATGCCCTTAAGATTTGAGGAGTTGCCTCGATTCCTCATGGATCCCATCATCAGAACTGGGTTTTGACAAAAACGGGACCAATCTGTATGCATATACGTACAATCATAAAATAATTTTCAAAATCGGTCCAGTAATTAAGTAATGACGGAGATATGGAGTAACAAACATAAAAAAAAACATACAATCGAATTGATAACCTCCTCCTTTGGGATTTGGAACTCGGTTAAAAAGGATTAACAAAATTCAAAATGAATATCTAATATCTATAGACAATAAATAATTTGCACGCCAGCGTGTCAGCATTGTTTGCTTAATTACGTCCACCAACATTTCATATTCTTTTTAATTTGCATACAAAATGCAAGGAGGAGAGGAGGAGAAGCTGATAATACAATTCAGAGCGTTATATCCTTTCAGACTAGGATTATCAAAAAATGTGTACCCACTTATTTTACTCACAGTTGTCAGAATCGAAATTATCGGTCTCTTCTTCATTGAAAAATGGTTGACTGTCCGGAATATATTTACAACTTTGTGAATCCATTTTAAATGTAACAAAACACCACCAACACCAACAGTCAAAACTCACACGCCCAAAAAGTATAAATAAGAAAAACTGGGCAAGTGCGAGTCGGACTCGCGCACCAAGGGTTCCGTACCATAATGCAAAAAAAAAAACGAAAAAAAAATGCAAAAAAAAAAACGGTCACCCATTCAAGTACTGACCACGCCCGACGTTGCTTAACTTTGGTCAAAAATCACGTTTGTTGTATGGGAGCCCCATTTAAATCTTTATTTTATTCTGTTTTTAGTATTTGTTGTTATAGCGGCAACAGAAATACATCATCTGTGAAAATTTCAACTGTCTAGCTATCACGGTTCGTGAGATACAGCCTGGTGACAGACAGACGGACGGACGGACGGACGGACGGACGGACGGACGGACGGTCGGACGGACGGACGGAAAGCGAAGTCTTAGTAATAGTTTTACCCTTTGGGTACGGAACCCTAAAAATAAACAATTCAGTCAGCAAGCAGCACCGTCAAGTCAACATCGAGATCGAGTACTTAGAGCGGGTAGCCGGATAATGTATTAATATTGTAGACGGCTGAGATTAACCGGTATTATATCGATCCTCGAGAACGAAAACATTTGGTTCTCTCAACTAACCGGTTAGAAGAGAGAACTAAATTTTAAAGTTCGCGTTCCATAAATTACCCGGTTTATTAATGAACGAAATAATATAACGGTTTATGAACGATATTAACCGGTATATCAATACCGGTTCCGAGCCCTGGACTCTGTTATGTTGGTACTATTGTTCTTTGACAGTTCTTTGTCGTACATGTTATGTTGGTATGGTTGGAGAACCAAACTCACACACAGACTGACAAAAACTGATTCCAGTCGCTAGTATGGAAGTCCCGTCTCTTAAAACGTAGTGATTAGGTATCTCTTTGATGTTGACGGGCTTGCCTTGTAGACGGACTTGCCCACAGTGACCTTCCCTTCATTATCTTATAGTTTTGAGTAAAATTGCTGTGACATATTATGGACAGACAGACAGATGCATGACGAAACTGTTAGTGTTCCGTTTTTGCCATTATTGCTACGGAACCCTAAACTTACAGTGCTTAGTAAATTTCAACTACCTATTATCGACAAACAAAATATTTTTCCCAATAAGTATGTAGTTTATTTTTTGTAACTGTTAGACAATTCGTGTAATGAGCTTAATAGTTAATATTTACTTACTCTTTTTTTTTACTTTGAGAGCGCACCACCGACATTCTTAGTGGTGAACGTATTCGCTGTGGCCGAAAACGTGTTTGTAGATGATTGATTATCTTAAATCGCTACTTTAAAATTTTGTTACATTCCCACAGCCATCGGAAATTTCTTCTCTTTTATTTAAACTTTAGATTTTCACGCGTTCCTGAAACTGAAAAAATCTGTACACATGAACACTGAAGAACGTGGGATTGATGGAAGAAAATAATGCCAAAACCTGACAAACTGAAATCTAAATTTGTACAATGTAGCAAAATGCATTGGGCACTACAGTTTGTTGATGGCTAACTACCTATATTCCATAATATAAATATCCAGAGAGGAAAATGGGGACTACGTTTGTATGGAGAACCGGTCATCCCCTTTCCTCTTAATAACTTAATATGCTTCGGCACATGATTACACATATTTATATATGTAGGTACGTGCATTGTATTTCCATATCTTCCAAGCGGAAAGCCAGACGGTGCTTGCTGGATATTGGTTTCTGAAATCTTCGAAAGAGTCTTGGGTCATATGGAAATAAAGCTCATTGTATAATATTCTCCTTTTTCTGAACGTGTCCACCAAAGTGGATGTTCGTCCCATTACCTAGAGCATTACCAGAAGCATATAGGTATAAAGGCCAGCGCAAACCGGCGGAGCGCAGCGCAGATCACCGAGGAGGATTTACGCCGCGCAGCGCTCACCGGCGAGGTGAAATCCCCCGCGATATCGCGAGCGCGCACAGCCCAAGCGCTGGCGGCCGGCGCACCAGAGAGCACTTCGGCGCAGGCCGGGAAATGCCGCGGCATGCCGCCGCGTGTACTCTATCACAAGGGATTAGTGACTAGTATGCACGAGTTCTCCCCCGTCGTCCCGGCGCTACTCCGGCGCACGCCGCGGGAGGCCTCGGCGCATGCCGGGGGATGCCGCGGCATGCCGGCGCCTACCGCCGCGGTATCCTCTAACGTGCTCCTCGATGCCACGGAGTAACAATCCTCCGTGATGCTCCGAAGTCGGTCTCAAAGCATTTAAATTTATACCTGAAGGTAATTGAAATAGGGAAGAAAATACATTGATAATTTTAAAGTGATCTGCGCTGCGCTCCGCCGGTTTGCGCCTCTACGGGCCCCCAGGTTTCTACGGGCTCTGGTCGTGGTAGGTGCAGCATGCGTGGGCCAGGCAAGCCGAGTGAATTATGTACCTATTTTACCTTAACTTTGTTCACCTGTGTATCCTTTCCAAGATAATCATCTTTTTTAAGATGTAACCCGTATAATTGGTATATCATTTTAATTCTATAATAAATGATGCTTTACATATTCAGCATTTTTTTCTTGGATATTAAATTCTTTACTTCGATTGACGTGTTTATTATTTTCGTTACTATGACAGCGTTAATATTAAAAAAAAAAATTATAACGTGAAGGTTGAGTACTGAGTACGCAGGTGATAGTACAGTGACATTAGAACTCACACAAGCAAGAACCACCAACGACGATTTAAATGAATATCATAAACATTTAAATACTAACTTTTTGGCGTTTATCGTGCTTACTTCGTCTTTGCGGAAAAATTACCACAAACAATGGGCCTACCGTGAAACACAAAATTCCAAATTTTGTTAACTGCCTCTCTATCACTCTTGCATATCCGAGCGATAGAGTGGCAGATAAAGAAATTTCGATTTTCGGGTTTCGCCGCAAGCCCTCTGTAAACAAACCGCCTTGATCCATCAATGTTATATAGTTGGTCAAACCAATTTATCCGTCAGTAAGAACCGGGAAAACTATAGTCGTCCTTTTCTTTTGGATGCTTAGTACTAGTGTAATGTGTAAGACTAAGATAGTATGATTGTCTCTGTATACGATTGAAATGAGACAGTCCTTTGAAAAAACTATATTTATTCGGAACATCTGTGAAAACTTGATTACTTATGTATGCAAATTTTCAGCTTCATTGAACATCCGGGAAGTGGGTCTTTAGGTTTGATTGTTACAAACAGACAACGGGACAGGTGAAAGTGAAACTACATAAAAACTTGTAAAAATGTGGCTTTTAGTTCAATTTAGTCCAATTTCTATTGGAATTTCTGATGAAAACGTCCTTATTGCACTTGAAGCATAAAGACGTGCCCTTATTTTATGGAAAGCCACAAATAACAACCAATTCGAGCCTACTAGGTGGCAAAATACGAGTAGGTTAAATACACGAGTCTAATCAAATAAGGATTTAACTATTTAGCCAAATATTCTTTATTGTGTTATCCCGGCATAATTGCCACGGCTCATAAGAGAGAGCCTGGGGTCTACTTGACAACTAATCCCAATAATGGGCGTAGGCACCAGTTTTTACGAAAGCGACTGCCTTCTGACCTTCCAACCCAGAGGGTAAACTAGGCCTTATTGAGATCTAGGCTTTATTGTGCCAAAGTTACCTACTCGTAAGTCTCGTAACACAAACAATAAGTTTCACAGAACAAAATTACTTACATATAGGTACCTAAACATTCTAAACAAGTAAACATATTACTTTTCTAATAAAAGGACTGAAGTGTAGTGCTGCGAAGACGGTATTTTAATGATATATGGATATACATGGTAAAAGAAGTAGGCATATTTTGCGTGGTCTGACGCACCTGGCCGGTGTTTCCCGATTTTCTGTCAATGTCTGTGAAGACCTTTCTTCACAAAATACCTAAAATGAATAATAAGTAAAGTTTTAAATTAATCTAAAACTCTCCAGTTTGCTATTCATTCAAACTGAGAAAATCCAAATTTCTAAGTCGGTATACGACCGGTGTCTTATATGCCATTGAAAATTCAACATTAATAACAACTAATTAGGCATAGCGTCCAATGTAGAGTATGGCACAGGCACTAGTTCTTACGAATTTTACCTGAATTTATTAATCAAAGGAGCTGATGTAAAAGTGAGTTGGGAAAGTTGGCAGCTAGTCGCCGAAGCTCCGGTTTCCTCGAGATTAGCCCCTAAGCCTGCACCTAACATACCCTGGCTCATGGCTTAGGGCTTTTAGCTTGCTGTTGTGACAATTAAAAATTTTATAAAAGAAAACTAGTCTAACAACAAAATAAATGCTTATTTTCAGGCATTCTTCACTATCTCTCCCTGCCATCTAACCCAGAGGGGAAAAATATATACCTTATAGTAGCTACTCCGTCTTCCTCGTGATATTTTACTTCACCGAAAAGCAATCGGTTAAGATAGTTACAACAAGTTCATTGTTAATAATAGCCGGGGTTAGGACCCACGACCATTGGTTTACAAATCAAACTTTTTACCTATATCATTTGTAAGTATGTTTATAATAAATCTGTTTTCATTTTGCCATTTTGGAGTATATGTATTGCTTTATGATATTTGTCAATTATTTTTTTAATCATAGACAATTGTCACAGTCATGTTCGTTTTCATGATAGATCTACACCCACGCAACCACACGCAACTGCATGTCATGTTCTTGCGGTTTATTTTTATAACGCCAAGATGCTAACTCCATCTTGCGTCCAGTAGAAGAATCAAAATATTATAGAAAAATAAGAATGCAGTTTACTCTATGCCGTAGGATCCCCTTTTGAATGTCATAAATCCAAATATGGCGGCCATACCCATCGACAAAAAAGTCTAGTGATGATGTGATTTCATTGACAGTTACGATCGCACGCTGTCAAATGCAACAACTTGCGATCCATTGCGATCCTAACTAGAGCTGGGACACGTTGGCAAAATGCGTACCAAAAGTACGTTTCTATGAAAATACCAGTTTTACGTGTACCACCCCAAATAGGCAATTTAAGTGTTTACCGTACTTAAGCGTCTTACAAATAAGGGTTATTTATGCAAATATCGACTTTTCATTAGTAGGGATCCGACGTATCGTGACGTTTTGAGTCAAGGCCATTAATCAAATGACATATTAACAATGTAAAAATTATTTCCATTATTTTTTGATCCAACAGATACCCGTACGACTGTCAGTTAACAAAAAAATATTTTACTTAAAGTAAAGGTAAGAATGGAGGTACGAGGTGTTGGCAACTTCATATTTGTTATATTTTGAAAATTAAAGTCCGTGCTTTTAAATACTCAACAAACAAAAAGTCGTCCATTAAGAAAAACCTGTCCCAAAAACTATTTCAGTACAACGCCCCACCTCTAGTGAGGATATAGTTCACTGACAGATGGCAAGTGTACGCAATTCGACAAGTGACGAATTATCCGCGTCAACTGGATATTCCAACTAAACGTCAAATGTGCCTTCTGGAATTGGCCCCCAATTATTGTTGATTTGCCTTTGGGTGGTATTCCATCTGTTTAATATCTTGGTCCAATGTCATAGCGTCTCACTCTCCCAGTAGGTAAGCAAAATGTGAGACAAAATACACATTGGACAGGTGGAATAATACCACCCTTTCATAAGTAGGTACACGTTACTCAATTTTGTTCGCTATAATTCCAGGGCCTCGGAGCCACAGCCATCTTCGAGAACAAGCCAGTGGTAGAGCGTTCTGAAGTGGTGATAGTGTCCGTGAAGCCAGAAGTCGTGGGGCCGGCGCTGCGCGAGGTGCGCGACCTGCCCGCTTCCAAGGGAAAACTGTTCATTTCAGTGGCCATGGGCGTGTCTACGGCTACTATTGAGAAGGTGAATGGGATCTTTAAACTCGTTCTATCCAGCGTAAATTGATAATGGGATATCCTCGAGCATAAATGGAGATGGTGCAGCGCGTGGTGAACATCTCACATCTCATCAGACACTAGTTTGGAAAGCCGGAAGTTGTGGGACATGACATAAAAAAACCCTAAAAACAGGGCCAGCCTGGAAGATGTAGCAATGCACTCACGAGAACCATGAATATTCACGAAAGTTTAGGTGTAGTCCTTACCCCCAGAAAATTCCGACTTCTGGTCTACCGCTTCCGGTCAGAAAAATGTATGACGGCCCGGCCAAACGGTCAGACCTAGGTGGGGGGTGCTCGACCAAATGTCATAGAGGGACCCTGGCAGTTTTTGACGCCGCCAATTGCGGGAAAACTGGCCACTTCTATTTTGGATGGCAACTTTTAAACGGTGCGTGATAGGTGAGGGGTGCTCGACCAAATGTCATAGAGGGCCCCGAGACCCGAGAGAAAAAAAACCAAATGCCCGACCTTTTTTTTTTCGTTTTTTTCAACTTGGTCCGAGCGCGCTGAGATTTGGCATGGCGGGAGATAGAGGCCTCTAGATTCCTATGAAGAAAATTTTTTTTGGAAAAAAAATCCAAGATGGCGGAACAATAATGTCCATCTTGCAGGAATGTTCTGAGAACATTCTCGAGAACGTTTCCGCTTTTTGGGAATGTTCTGCAATTTGTACATTGCTAGGAAAGAGGGCAATTGACAACATTACAGTTCTCGATGGTGAGAAATTGGAGATGTGTATTCTTAAGTTGCCCAACGGTGGTCGAATATCACTCGCTGATGAAGAAAAAAAAGAAAACCATTAGGCAGATATCAGCTTTATTGAATATTTTCATTTGTTACAAAGTTTTTTCCACTTAAGATACCTAAGATATGTTTCTTGTTTAGAAAATTCCTATTCATTAGGTATCATATTTAAATATTTTACTTCCAGAACCTTCCAGCAGAAGCACGCGTGATCCGCGTCATGCCGAACACACCCGCCCTCGTCAAAGAGGGCGCCGCTGCGCTCAGCCGCGGAGCCAAGGCCACAGCTGACGACGCCAAGTTAGCTGCCCAGCTGTTCAGGGCCGTGGGGAGTTGCGACGAAGTCCCGGAGTACCAGATGGATGCAGTCACGGCTCTCAGCGGAAGTGGACCTGCTTATGTATTAAGAACTTAATCAATGGTTACTGCATCCCTGAATACCGCTATAACGCTGTGTCAAGAGCGTTTGCTACGGCTTATGGCAGAACTACTATGACTATTACAAGCTTATCCACAATCTATCTTAAGATTCAGCATAAGAACATTCAAAACCGCGTCCCTTATTGACAAGCAATAGCAGCTGCTGAGAGTTGTGTTGTGGACAAATGCACAGCATCTTTAAAGCAGTTTGTTAAACTAAGTAACCCACCCTGGCACAATCGGAAGTTGATTTACAAGCACGTTACCCACAATAAATAGTTGCACACGTTATCCACCCTAGCACCTAGGTAGGTACTTAAGCACATTCTTACAATCAACATCGACTTATTAATAAAACCTTGGTTTCAGGTTTACATGCTCATAGAATCCCTAGCCGACGGTGGCGTGCGCTGCGGTCTCCCCCGTGACCTGGCGCTCCGCCTGGCCGCACAAACCACCCTGGGTGGGGCCGCTATGGTCCGCAATGGTGGACACCCCGCGCAGTTGAAAGATAACGTGACCAGCCCTGCTGGGTCTACGGCTGATGGGACTTATCACTTGGAAGAGAATGGTAAATTCCTCTTGATTTACATGCTCCTAGTCTTTATATAGGTACTCGTAGATAGAACGAATTGGTAAAAAGAGATGTGGATAAAGAAGAAGTCCCTATATATGGATATTGAAGATGCACCAATGACCATTTAATGTATCGTGTGATTTTCTTACGAGTAGTTATATGTTCCTCATCGGGTATATCGCACACCAAACAACTACCTAATATTGCATAACCTGCAGTATTGCTTATCTACTTATCTTATCTATGTTTACTAAAATATTGTTCGTCTGGTTTCAGGATTCCGATCAGCCGTCATCGGCGCAGTGAAGGCAGCCGCCGATAGATGTAAAGTAGTCAACCAACAATTAAACAATTAGAAACTGCTTTTAAAGATGTGCCAAATGAGCCTTACACGTTACTTTACGTTTGAGAGAATAAATTTCTCATTGTTGAATAAAGCTAATTGTTATTAGTTGTTATTGTATAGAGTCGCGTAGGAGTAAAACGATCTGATTTTTGTGACGAATATACAGAAATATATTTTATTTTGTTGAATACATTTTTTTTGTTCTAACACGAAGCATCTTTCCAGTACTTTTGTGTAGGTATAAGTATTAAACTATATGTATGAGGCATAGAAAAAGCAAAAGAGAGAAAATAGCAAAGCTAAATGCTATTTTAATTTAAGACGCTTGGTAGCGTCATCTACAACTAAATAACTTATTTTATGTTTGATTTTAGCGCCATCTGTTGACAGGCTATGAAGATTTATTCAATTTTGATAAGCACGCCATCTAGTTCTGACTTTTAAAGAAAAATTCATTTGACCATAGACAAACCTTGGGTCGCGATTAATACTGTCGAAATATCAACCAATCACGGACTAGTAAGAGGGCGCTAGTTGCCAAGACGAATTTGACTTTGACATGTCAAACAAAGCGAGTTTTTCCAACGGCTCCGGTGTACAAACGTCATGCTGTAATGGCGAAGAAATAAATTGCATTCGCTGCGAACATAGTGAATCCGTGACCTTGCGTTGTTATAATCAATTGTGTTGTTGTTATTCTTCGTTACGACCGGTGCTTCTGTTTACATGTTATCAATTTTATCATTTGTTGTATACTTGTAGCGTTACGCCGCTCGATCTCGCGAGTGTTTTATTGGATTCTGAATAGGATGTGAGCTAGTGTTATTGAAGATTTAAGTGGATTGAAGGTTCCGCGGATTTGCGCGTTAAACTGGCCTTTTGTTTGAGTGGAGATCGGCCCACGCCTTAATAAACCTACTCCTACGCTGAGCCTCTGATGGCAACTGCACAGTATATCCTTACAGTGAAGAAATGTGGACGAAAAAACTACTCCGACTATTGTTTATAGTTTTCCGTGTATATATATTGTAAGTTAAAGTGTTAATCGGTCTTAAATCGCCGCGTCGGCTGTTCGAAATCGTAGTGAAGAAGAATTGTTTAATGTCAACAATCAAGGTTATTCGCCGAAGTCCCGGATTTATCTATTAAGAATATTTTGGTAAGAAAAAACCTATTTATATCGTTCGTATAAATTTGCCCCACAATTTTTGCTTTAAACGCACATCTATATATTGTCTTATTTATTTGTTTTTCTTGGTAAAAACAAAAGTTGTACGTTTGCATCGATTGCTCAATATTCAATCGCAAAAAACGAAACTTTCTAACTAGTTATCTTTTAAGGAAACATGACTGTATGTTACAAATCCACTTACATGCAGCCCACATGTGTCCGATCTGTAGGTAAACTGTATATAGCTTTATTATTCTATTGAAACATACAATTGGTAAATAAAATTGGCAATCAATGCATCATTGCTGATAACCTTTTTATTGTAGTACATTTGGAGGACAGGTATTCAAAAGATAGGTCATTCAACTGCATAATACAAATCTTAGTGATTATATTTATCTGATAAGCAGTGATTAGCGATTTGAATGCCGCTAGGGGTAAAAGATAAATGTTTTTTTATCTTATTGAATGTTTTAAGGTGTCTATAAAAGATTTTTCCTTCAGACTTTTTCAGGCCATTGATAATATTTAATTATTACAGATTATTTATTCTTTGATTTTGTTTTAAACAATTTTTGCAGGTACTAGCATATTCATACAAAACTTTCTACTCAATCCTACAATATGGCAACCTAATTGTTGATCACCGCTGATATGGCTGGTACTAGAATGAGTAGAAGCAGGCAGTAATTATTATTTTGTTGTAAGACCCAGGGCAATTTTGGCGCTTTTGAATTTGGACTTTGTTTTATGTCTATATGAGTTCAACACTGGAATTTAATTTGTACTTGTACAAGTACCCAGGACTTACGAGGTTAAACTTAGTAAATGTTGCATATACAACAACAATATTAATACTTATTATTAGTTGAATGTAACACATACTTTATGAATGAATGAATCATACTTCATTCACAATAATGTGTCAACCCTTTTCATGTTTGTTATTACTGTTATTAGTAATATGTTACCCACATGTAATAAAAGAAAAGCACCAGTTTCTAGTTCAAGCATTTTGCAACCTACAACCTGCATGTTTGTGATAATGGTTAAGCTTTTATTTTTAGCAAATTATATATATTTTTTTTACTATAGGAAAATTAGCACATTAGCTGAATTTTATTGCAAGTATCATGGTATTCTGCGGAGTGACATTGATTAATCTGCTAGTTGTGCAACTGTACAAGTACAACTGGCCCTTAAGTCTACAAAATTTGATTTATTATTTATTTATTAAAAAGTTATCATTCCAAAAACTCAGAAAAGAGATAGGCTTGTCATTGTCATAAAAATTTAAAGTAACATAAGTTTATCAATCTTTCCAGATAAAATCAATCAATCAAGTTGAAGCAATGATGGCCGACTGATCGGAAAGCATCAAGATACGGAAAACAGCAGCATTCCTGTGCTACAAAGTGAGAATGGATGAAAGTGATGTCATTATATCATCTACGGAAATCATAAAAGGTAACTTACTTTTATTTATTTATTAAAATAAGTCTTAACAAGGCGGAATGCTGTGTTGGTTTAGATCCCGGGTCGTTTGGGTAAAGTATAGAACAACCTTATATTCAGGTGATGATAAAATTGCAAATTATTTGCAACTTAATCTAGGAATGAACCTAATTTATAAGATATGTAAAGAAGAAAAGTTACACCAGAACCCTCTTAGAAGGTTGGAAGGTCTTGGAAGGCTTCTTCCAGAATTTTCCACCTCTCCCATACCCATCATAATATAGTCTGTATCTTTAGGTATTTAAATAAATATAAATAAATAAATATTGGGGACATCTTACACAGATCAACCTAGCCCCAAACTAAGCAAAGCTTGTACTATGGGTGCTAGGCGGCGATATACATACTTATATAGATAAATACGTACTTATATACATAGAAAACACCCATGACTCAGGAACAAATATTAGTGTTCATCACACAAATAAATGCCCTTACTGGGATTCGAACCCAGGACCATCGGCTTCGCAGGCAGGGTCCCTACCCACTAGGCCAGACCGGTCGTCAAAGTTTAAAAGAAAGCATACAAACAAAGAATTAGTTTTCTGTAGGTTTTTAACCAAAACAAAAATATTTATTTATACATGTATTATGGCAGCAGTTTTGCATTAACAATAAAATACAGTCAAACACTCTTTAGCGAATTCTGTTGAATAGGTATGGTGATGCAATTTTCTCGGTCCGGCACTTAGTCATGTCACATAAAATCACGTATTGCATGTGGGTATATACTATATATTGCTGTATGTCATAAGCAATACATCTTTCAGGTTATAAGATGTGATAACCCCTTAACAACAGAATACAAAGGAATTTTTAGAACCGACTTATATACCGCTAGTCTTCTTTAGGCAGCATGCAACTAGTGCATTACAAAATAAATAATTTCCATGGATCTCCGGTTACCGACTAAAATTGTGAACCCCTTTTAGGGTTTAAACAAATTTGGTTTATGTTCCTATAGTCTGTATCTTTAGGTATTTCAATAAAAGTAAACAAACAATTTGTACATTTTCGGGTAGTTATACATTTAATGGTTAACCAACCAAATACAAAATCGCTTGGATCAGTCACTGAACGACCTGACTTTAACCTACATTATTTGATTCTGTAATGTTTTCATCTACCCGCAACTGGCTTAAGGAGCCATTTGAGGGTAGATTTTGTTTACTTTTATTTAAATACCTAAAGATACAGACTTATAGACAGTTTAAATTTTCACAGATGATTTAAGTATTTTTGTTGCCGCTATAATAACAAATACTAAAAAGTACGGAACCCTCGGTGGGCGAGCTACTGGCACTTGTCCAATGTTCATGCATAATCTAACCACCTGACTTTCGCCCTTCTGACCACAATCTCAGTATTCGCGCATAAATGCCACAGCTAGTGTAGGTGTTAAAAACAAGTGCCGACCTAGCACTCATTCATCAATCCGTAACCTGCCAATCAATTATGAACCCAGTTCCATTGACTTACGGTCCTCCTTCATCACACAGCGTTACAGACTTTGCTTTTCACCCAGCCAAGTATACCAGTAACTTTGTCTCATATAATTTTGTGGGAGTCCACGATAGATGTTGCAGTTCCTAGCTGTATGTATAAGTTGGTCGCGTTTCGACCTTCACGGTTCACTTGGGCCTGATCCAGTGTGAAATTGCCTTTGCATATCTTGTTGAGATTTGTAACATAATTATGGGACCTTTATTATTTAATTAAGGAAGTTACGAACAATTGTAAGGTTCCTTATAATCAAGTTTACACTTCTTTTTTTAAAATGTAAGGTACTTACATATTCAACTCATGTACTCAAAGGTATTCTGGCTATAAGTGATTTCTTTTGAGCAGAATATCCCAATAAATGCAGGGCGCCTCCCTAGAGTCCCTAGTCAGGCATAGCAATGCAGCAAGGGGGCGAAAAATGCCTCACAGATAAAGAAAAGGACACGAAGATGTCTTTATTAGGTACCATATTTTATTTTAGGTACCTTATTTTATTGTATCTTAATCTTCAAGCGTAAGATTGTGCACCTGTTTACAATCTAACGTAGTTAAGTTAGTTTGTCATCTTCCTACTGTCAGTTTATAATTTTAACGAACGAGATTGTAAAATGACGAGTGTTTACAATTTTACGGTAACATATTCAAGAGCTTATTAATTACTACTCCTTACTTTTAGACCCGAAAACCGTCAAAAAGATAATCATTAACATACAAAAAAATACTATTTTAATTAGAAACCCGTATTTAATAAATAGGCGGTTGTCACACCGGCGCCGCCATCGGTTGCCGCAAGACTGATTTCAAATTTCAGAATTTTTTACCTTGACTTTTCGGTGAAGGAAAACATCGTGAGGAAACCTGCATACATCCGCGAAGAAATTCAAAGGTGTATGTGAAGTCCCCACCGCGCATTGAGCCCGCGTTGGGACTATAGCCCAAACCCTGTGCTTGAGAGAAGGCCTGTGCCCAGCAGTGGGACGTATATAGGCTAAATTATTATTTATTACCTTGACTTTACGAACTCGATAACATCATTACATTCATTACCCGAGCACTCGTAAAAGCGAAACCTTCGTTATTTTACCATAAAACCGAATTACAAGACCACATAGAACCGCGAACGAAACAAGAATAAATATTGCCTTATTTCCTATGCGAATCTGAGCTAGAAACAAAAACGATGTATGTGTATTTAAGTATTCTGCCTTCGTGAGCCAAAAACCGAATGTCTTTATAAAACCCTTATAGAGATATGACGTTTTAGGTTAGCACGGTAGTCATAGAATAAGTCAGAAAGACTCCGCATTGTGATGTGTAGTGTTTACAGCAGTGTTTCTTATGGAAAAATATAAAAAAGATTAGCTTTTTATATACATACTTACTTTTACCACTGACCAATTAGGGTGACTGATTATTTAACCTCAATTTAAAATGTTTTCTAGCAATTAAATCAATATAAGTACTTAAATATATATAACTATGTTTTACCTCTGAGCCCTAAGGTTTGGTTGGAACCAATATTTAGGAAGACAAGCCCTCCCCACTCCGCTCCGTAGTTCTTAGTTCTTATATTTGAGAAGCACTACGCTAAGTCCCGCACAATCTAGTTATATTCTACTTCATTAAATACCTAATCAATTTTAGTTGATAGATTAATTTACATAAGTACAGGGTCATGCACATAGACAAACCTGGCGATCGGCTTTGCTGTCATAGATCTAGATTAGTAAAAAATACACCAATGCCTGCTGACCGCCTTTTTTTTAGCATTAGAAAAAAGGTAAACAACCTTGACGTGTCTTTTTATTGAAAAACACTTTTGAAAAATAAGTCACGGTAAATATGTAACAATTATGAATCAATCTAATTATTTACATTCTTTTGCTTTCATAAGTAGTAGTTACTGATTTTTAAAAAGCGGGTTTCAATTAAAAGACACTTCAAGATCGCGTAGTCTTTTTCTAATGCTAAAAAAAACGAACTATAGTAGTAGTAGAGTGATCTGTGTCGTTGGTATTGTACTTAAGTCCTCTTTGAATAAAGTGGTACAACGGAAAAGCCCAACGTAAATGGCTCTTTAAATAACTCGTTGGTTCTTAAGTTACGGACGTTATGAATGTTATGATACTTATGATTTACGCCGGCGGTCGGCAACCTGCGGCCCGCGGGCCGCATGCGGCTAGTGAAACTGTCACTTGCGGCCTGCGAGCCTCTCTGGCTCTGCTCATAATTATTAACAAAGTGCGGCCCGCGTCAACTTACTCATCGTTAACTACGCTACTAAAACTACGCAAAAAAAGGTTGCCGACCGCTGATTTACGCTGTCGTAAACAGTTATATCGTATTCTTTAGTTGGATTTCAGGATTATTGTTACTATTAGGGCCACATGCACTATCCCATTAACCCGGTTTTACCGGTTAAACCTACTACCATGGCTACCAGTACAATTTGACACTGGGTTAACGGTATAACCGCTTTACCCCGGGTTAGTGGAATGGTGCAACTGGTGCAAGTGTGCAACCGGATTTTTCGCCCTGACCAAAACCGAAGGTTCGGTTTGCTTGCTTTAGTTTCGGCATAAACCGAACCGTCGGCCGAAACATGATTTTTATGCCGAAACCGATACTTCGGTCGGACATTAGTTATTATATTTAATTACACAAACGGGTCTACCGCGATATAATTTCATTATTTTTACCTTTAATTCCGACGTTTCAGCTGAGTTGCACCAGCTGTGGTCACGGAAAGACTGACGTCCCAACAAATGTCAACGGAGATATTAATAAAACACCACTAAACTACCCGAAATTAGTTTATAAAAATGTTCGGGGTAGACAAAGAAATTGCAGCTACCCGTTAAAGTTTAATGTTTATTGTCCACGGCACGACACGCAACACTCACAGTATCCGTACACTGGTCCGAAGATATATCCGCTGGTTTCAACATTTGAATCACTGGTCCCCAAGTAGACGATAATTTGTACCCGTCCTCACGATTGAAATTTTTAGGGTGTGTTTTGGGGGGTGGGGTTTTTAGGGTGGTTTAGGGTGGTTTGTGTAATTAAATATGTGTACAAAACGCGAGAGTTTAAAGTGTTACATTAGTTATTATGATGATAGATGTGTGATGGCCACTCTAAAAACCTTGATGACGCATGGTTTCGGTTGAAACTAGAGCAAAACCAAACCCCAGTTTCGGTTTCGGTCACGCGGACGCTATCAGATGTATCAGAGCAGACAAGGTAGAATGGAGCAGGCGGAAGCCGGAAATTTGTGAACACCTTGGCTGCTCTGATGGCCACTGTCTCTAAAACGATATGTAGTACTTGTACTCTGTAAGTAAGGCAACACGCCCTCTAATCCTAGAGATCAGAACGTTCCATCCAAAACATGTCGTTGCAGTTTTAAACGCCGCGGGTGCTAAGCAAATAAAATCAAATTTCAAACTCTTAAGGTTCCGTCACACAGGCGTGTTTTCCGGGCGGGGCGTGAACGGGGCGCGCCGCATTTACTATAAAACGCTCACGCCTCGCCCGGAAAACGCCCCCGTGTGACGGAACCTTAAGAGTTTGAAATTTGATTTTATTTGCTTAGCACCGACGGCGAAAATCGAAATGAAATTGCGTTATGCCACCCTTGTATATTCGAGTAATAGAGAGGCAGATAACGAAATTTTGAGTTTCGCGTTAGACCGAACTGATATCGCGTCGTGACTTCGTGAGTGCGAGGGGTAAAAGGGGCCCTATTTTCTTTTCATCAACACATAATACACAGTAAATTTCTTTGAACGCGACCGCGTTTATTGCGTTGTCATCGAAACTGCACACGTATGAATAAAAATAGACCCATTTCAATCAATAAGTTGGAAGTAGGACTATTTAACCCAAATCGTACACCTCAATACCTCAAAGTGTTTTCCGATCGGTGCAACTACTTCGCAGAAATAATTTGTAAAGGGTAGACCTACTTTTAGTACTTAGTCTTGTATTACCCAATAGAATTTTTCGATACTAGACTTCAATGTTTATTATTTCGTAAAACCCTCTGTCTGAGGCTGACTGCACTTCATACACCGACTACCACCACAGAATAAATAATAGTACTAGGTACAGAAGACTCACTCTCTAACAAAACGCGTCTGTTACGATCAGGACAGATATGGCCGCTAGGTGGCGACAGCGCCACGCGCGGTTTATGGCTAGTAGGGCTTCCAAATACCGGACTTCTTTCAATACCGGTATTAATACCGAAACTGACTTCATCAATACCGGGATCCCGGGATCCCGGTATTGACTATGCATCGCTTAAAATGTTTGAGTTTTATTTAAAAAAGGCTCACTGTAACACCAGATATGTATGTCTTTAGCTTAGGATCTTCTTCTTCTTCCTTCCCTTATCCCACCTATGTGGGGTCGGGTCTCCTTGTCAGTTTGCGCCAGAGTGGTCGGTTCTGGGTTGTCTGTTCTTCGATGTTCAGGTTCTTCAGGTCGTTTCTAACATTGGACCACCACGTGGATTTTGGCCTGCCTTGTCTTTAGAAAGAAAGAAAGAAAGAAAGAAAATACATTTATTTAACGCCACAACATATTACATCTAGAAAACAAAGACATACAAACATAAAAAACATTAGACGCTAAAATAGGACCCCACTCAGCATAATGCCGCGGCAATCCGTGGCGCTGGTTTTCAGTGGGGACCTGACTTAAAACTATGAGACGACAACACATACGCCAGCGACACACAAAAAACAGACATAAAAAAGAGAGAGACACTAAAATTTATACATACTGAACAACAACGAAAGAAAAGGAAAACAAAAAAAAACATACTAATAACATATAAAAAAAAACCACACTGAATTATACAATATACATCAAATTTAAAAATATTAAAAATAAAAAGAAAAACTGTAACCTAAAAACTTAAAAACTACCCACAAACAAATTATAGTTATTTTAATAGAATGACGGTATCAAATCGCAAACAGTCTAAACTAAACTACATACGTCTCCAGAGAGATAAAGTGGTTAACGTCTACGTGTGTTACTTATATTGCAGTGATGTTTCAATTTGTGTTTGTAATAAGTGAGAACGACATTTTGACTTGAAGCCACTCAACGACTTCAGCGAACGGATTGGTGGAGGCAGGTCATTCCAACACTTCGTGGCAGCGTACCGAAAACTGCCGCGAAAGGCCGTAGAATGGTGACGAGGGCAAACAAGTTGCAGATACCTGGATGATCTGACATCTGAGGATCTGGAGTTATGAGCCCAGGTTAGCTTATCGTAAAGGTACGAAGGCACCCGGTAGTGCACAATGCCAAACATAAGCGACGCTAAATGGACCTTTTGACGCGTGGACATTTTCATAACGTGGTTTTTATTCAAGTATGGTGTTACGTGCGAGCGGGGAGGGATATCAAAGCAAAAGCGTGCACAGGCATTTTGCACTCTCTGTATTAACCTCTGGGTACTCGCCAGGAGGCGTGGCCCGTAGACTGTGTCACAGTAATCAAACCGTGAGAGGACAAGTGCATCGCATAACCTCACCCTAAGTTCAACACTAAGGAAATATCTTATTTTATAAAGTAATTTTAACCTGTAAAAGCAATTTCGAACTGTGCTAAGTAAATGTTTTTCAAACCTCAGTTCCCCGTCCATAACCAGCCCCAAGTTTCTAACCTCTTTAACATGTTCAAGAATGGTGTCGTTTATGAACACTTCGAAATTGCACATAGAAAGTCTGTTTATTTGTTTTTTTGTACCCAGTAACATAACTTTGGACTTTGTAGGGTTTAGTGCAAGTGCGTTTGCTTGTGACCATCCAGCAATGCGCTCGAGATCATCGTTTAACTTACGTATTCCAGAGTCCACGTTACTCGAACTGCACGAAACGTACAACTGTAAGTCGTCAGCATAAATATGGTAATTACAGTGTTTGATTACATGAATTATGTCACTGCTGTACAATATGAATAATATTGGACCTAAAATGGAACCTTGTGGCACGCCTCTAGTTACCGAAAGTATTTCAGATACGACTTTCTTACCATTAGATGCTTGAAGTTCAACTAGCTGGCTCCGATTACTGAGGTAACTTACAAACCATTTCAAGGTATCAGTTTCGAAACCGTAATATGATAGCTTTGACAACAAGAGCGAAATGTCGATAGTATCAAAAGCTCTGGAGAAGTCCAATAATGTGAGTATAGTACCTTGTCCCCGGTCCTGAGCTTCCAAAATATTATCAGTAACGTCAAGCAGGGTTGTCGCCGTTCCTCTGTTCTTACGAAAGCCTGACTGATAAATTGGCAATATATTATTTTGCTCTAAATAGGTTGTAAGCTGCTGACAAACAATTTTTTCTAGGATTTTAGAGAGACAAGGTAATATGCTTATAGGTCTGAGGTCTTTGACTTGAGTAGGATCAGGGATCTTAGGAATAGGGCGCACCACGGCAACCTTCCAGGCATCGGGAAATTCATGGGTAGAAATAGATTTGTTCATTATCGCGGTAATAGCTGCCAAAGTATGAGGCAAAGTAAGAGTTAACATGTCCAATGTAACCCCATCGATTCCTTGAGCATTAGACTTAAGACTATTTATTATTTTTAATACTTGGCTTTCAGTTACTGGTTTTAAGGTGAACTTTGAAGTACTAAACCTATTGTACTCAAAATAAGTAAGTTGACTAATTTGAACTGGATTATTATTTGGTAAATTAAGAAAATGTCGATTGATTATATTCGGGTCATTAAAAAGGCTGGGTAGTTGTTTCTCGCGATCATTAAATACGTCATTCTTTAAGTTTTTCCATAAAACTTTTGAATTTTTAGCGTAACAGTTGACTTTTTGGGAGAAATACGCACGCTTTTCATTGCATAAGGCAGTGGTGACTAGAAGTTTAAGATCCTTATAATACTGCTTGTGCACATCCAATCCTGTACGTTTGTACCTCTTATGAGCTTCGTTGCGTAGACTCATCATCTTCTTCACTGTATTAGTAATCCATGGACTATTCTGTGGTTTAATACAAGTGGTTTTGCGAGGAGCGTGTGCGTTAAATAGGGAAATAAGGTAAAAGTTAAATAATTGTACCATTGAACCAATAGTAGGCAGGGTAGTTACATCTTCCCATTTGATATTGTGTAGATCACTTTAGCTTAGGATATTAAACAATAATCGCCGTCTGCAATAATAGGGAATATTACGCAAAACTCTGCATAGAGGGCGTCACTAACTCAATCACATGGCCTACCGTGAAACACTACAATCGAAAGTTCCGTTTCTACCTCTCTATCACTCTTGCTTATTCGATCGATAGAGAAACAGATAACGAAATTACGATTTACGCGTTTCGCGGTAAGCCACCTGTAAACAAACCGCCTTGATGCATGAATGTCATAGTAAAACTTGTCAAAAGGAAGGCGTAGTATGTATAAGTTACTCTATGGTTTACTAAACAAATTAGTGCTGCACTCTGGCGGTAGAACATTGCAGTAATACTAGGGAGTATTACTGCAATGTATTATCATTTCACCCTCCAGGTTGGCAATCATTTTATCCGCCTTGTTAACTTCACCACTGTTACCAGTCACATTTTTAGTTCAACCTTATTAGGTTGGCTGGTTTATTAACCAGCCAACTATATTCAAA
The DNA here is from genome assembly GCF_910591565.1 of Cydia splendana. NCBI lineage: Eukaryota > Metazoa > Arthropoda > Insecta > Lepidoptera > Tortricidae > Cydia > Cydia splendana. The sequence continues at coordinate 6,588,990 of NC_085981.1, read as the reverse complement.
TTTGCCACTAAAAATTCATTTGCCATACTACAATTCCTTGCTCATTAGTTTCCAATCTTAGACATAATTTTAAGAACTAACTATATTAATATCATATCCTGAACATCAGAATTCGTTACCAAATATTTATCTATGCATATGCACCGACCTTGATCCAATTGAATGATCTTGTTTCATTAAATGGGCAAGTAATATTCTTGATACAGCCGAAGTTACTCATTTTGATGGATTTTAAACGGTATAATCGGCATATTTTCCTTGTTTTTGAAATACCGGGATCCCGGTATTGCTTTAAAAATACCGGTATTGAAAAATGCGTTTTCACAGACGGGATCCCGGTATTTCGGGATCCCGGGATCCCGGTATTGGAAGCCCTAATGGCTAGCCACCAAAATTGGTGTGGAACAGATGTACTTGTAGCTTCCTGTCGCAAAGCGACGAAATCGTGGAGTGAGCCACGCCCGCTACCACTAAAAGCTTATAAAAGCTCCGGGATATATTTTTATATGTTGAGTGCTTCCATAATGAATATATTGATACGTGTACCTATACCCTAATTTTATTTACTCTCCCTCGATTCAATTTAATTTAACTTTGTTATGATCTTGGTTCTGTTTTATTTAAATGTAGGCTACTCAACCATTATTTAAATTTAGATAATACAGGGAACGTAGAATATGGTAGCAATGGCGTAGCGTAAATTTATTGTCGGACCTTATATGACTTGACTTGTTAGGGTTCCGTACCCAAAGGGTAAAAACGGGACCCTATTACCTACTAAGACTCCGCTGTCCGTCTGTCTGACACCAGGTTGTATCTCATGAACCGTGATAGCTAGGCAGATGAAATTTTCACAGATGATGTATTTCTGTTGCCGCTATAACAACAAATACTAAAAACAGAATAATCCCATACAACAAACGTGTTTTTTTTGCCGTTTTTTGCGTAAAGGTACGGAACCCTTCGTGCGCGAGTCCGACTCGAACTTGGCCGGTTTTTTCTTTAGACGAAATCGCACGAATAAAGTATGTTTTCAGCAACTTATTGCCAATTTTCATAAAAAATGAGACCAGATGTTGCGAACAACAGAATTGGTAAACTTCCATATTTCATATTGCTTTACTCGAGATAAAACGTAGGCAATTCGATGAAGTTCCGTTTGAACAGGCCGTTTCGTACAAAAACTTTGAAATTACATGTCTGTAGACGATTGGTTAAGTTTGGATTGGTAGCGTGAAAAACTTACCTCAGCCCCTATCACATAAATATATTTTGTCTCTGTCTGTCTTGGAGAATAAGTTAGCGATAGCGTATCAGTTTCAGGGCTTGAAAATTACAAGAAGGTTCACTTTAATAATAAGCTGTTCAATGCCGTTCAATTGTTCTTACTGTTCTCACAGGGATTGAAAAAGTTTGAATCTTTATTGATTTATAGGATCAATATAAACCATAGACTAGGAATCCTCTAGACGGAGTCTAGAGCAATTATTTAATGAAACCGATGCTGCCAAAAATGCGGGGGAAGAGGTGAGCGAGGTCCCGTGCCGTGATTGGTCCGTTCAAAGATACGGACGTCACACAAAGACACTTTCGACTCGAAAATGCAGTAAAACTACCATATGCGTGGCAGAGGGGGTAGAGCTACTATGCTCAGTCTGGAAAATGTCTTGTCTGTGATATAAGCGTATGAAACAAAGCACCAAAAGTATCTGATTTGCCACAATTGAATACTTTTTCAAATAGAGAAATATCTCACAATTCGCGTCCAAAAGTATCAGTTCAACAATCTAATTGTTCTACATATAGAGACATCTCTTTATGTTAAGTTATTAGAGAATGAAAGATACTTTTGACGCGTTATATATGGCTGTTAGCTTTGTATAAGTATAAATTATAGAGATTGGGTAATCCTTTGACCGCCATAACATATGTTTTACGTCAGAAAGATGACGTATACCATACATCATCTTTTGTCCATCTCTTTATTCCAAACCTTTGAACACACGTAGGTTGCTCTTAGTGACCCGCAGTCTATATTTGGCTAGCAATCGAGACCAATATACGTAGGCGTTTAAAATGACTACTGCCTCCACTGTCAAGATACTCTGCGGTCTCAACAACAGTTTCAGGAGTTGTTTTAATGACGCAACGCTAAGTTTTAATGATTGGGATTATTTTTTTGCGTGCGCGGTGAAACTGTCGCTTAAAAATGCTCGTCTGAAGAATAAAGTTTTTAACAAAGGAGGTTTTTCATTTGTTTGGATCTTAGTTTTTAGTGTTCCGGGCAAAACTTTGTACACGGGACACTTATGGGATCACTTCGGTCTTGTTAGGGTTCCGTACCCAAAGGGTAAAACGGGACCCTATTACTAAGACTCCGCTGTCCGTCCGTCCGTCCGTCCGTCTGTCACCAGGCTGTATCTCACGTCACGAACCGTGATAGCTAGACAGTTGAAATTTTCACAGATGATGTATTTCTGTTGCCGCTATAACAACAAATTCTATAAACAGAATAAAATAAAGATTTAAGTGGGGCTCCCATACAACAAACGTGATTTGACCGAAGTTAAGCAACGTCGGGCCGGGGTGACCGTTCTTTTTTTGCCGTTTTTTGCATTATGGGACGGAACCCTTCGTGCGCGAGTCCGACTCGCACTTGCTCGGTTTTTTTAATGCTTGTTCACTGATAACCTGCAGACTATATGTATGTGGCGAGCGTTCGCCCAAAACCCGGCGCTTAAAATAAAAATTGGCACCTCTGTCAAGATACTCTGCGGTCTCAACAACAGTTTCAGGAGTCGTTAATTTAATGGCGCAACCTTATCCGCTTACGATCCGTGTTCATTTAAATGTTCGCTAAGTTTTAATGGGTGGGGTGATACTGTTGCTTAAACATGTTAAGGCTTAAAAACTGAAATTTCAAAGTCGCCCCTACATTTCAAAATCACCCCGGTTTACCAGTAGTTTTAATTGAACTTATATGTATTTATATTTATTGAACCTGACCTTCCGTAAACCTTACTGAACCACTTATTGTCAGTTCTGTGTTGCTGTTTCTACCCAGTATTACACAGCTCACTGTTCAAAGCCAATTATCAACCGCCCACCTTAAAACGTTCCGCTAACCTTAAACTGAAGTGCAACGAAGAGCTATTAATTCAGGCATGCGATGAGGCGCGGCTGAGTGTCAGCGTGACCTTGAGTTACGTAACTAATGTAATTCTTCCTTATCGAGCACGGGCCTGAGGCCGGGGACTGTACGTACGCGACAGGCGGCGCGGCAAGCGGTGCGACGACCGCCGCCGCGCTCTTGCTAGCCATTGGTATGGCTAAAGATGGTCTCTATATCGTCTGTCACCATGCCTGTTACGTTCTAATAAGGGCCCCTTGCACCATCCCACTATCCAGGGTTTAACCGGTTAAACCGTTAACCCAGTGTCAAATTGTATTGGTAACCATGATAACTCCAGGTGTAACCAGTTAACCCCGGGTTAGGGAGATAGTGCAAGTGGCCATAAGTGTGTAAATGCGAAAGTGACGCATGACACGACAGGCGATAAAAACGCGAAAATGCTATCTGTGCATTCGAGCGGCACGATCAAAATGTATAGACTTGAATGAATATGTTTCGGACGTCGAAGACGCTTGCCGCGCCGCTGGTCGCGTGCGTCCAGTCCGCGACCTGAAGGCTCGAGGCGAACGGAACTTTAAACTGAAGTGCAGTAAAGAGTAATTAGTTTAGGCATGCAATGAGGCGCGGCCGTGTGTCAGCGTGGCCTTCAGTTACGTAACTATTAGTGTGATTTGATTCCCTACCCTTACCAAGGGCGAGTCAAAAGTCTAAGGCTGAGGAGAATCAAAACTTTTAAACTGAAGTGCCGTAATGAGAGATTAATTTAGACATGCGATGGGGCGCGGCCGAGTGTCAGCGTGGCCTTGAGATTACGTAACTAGAGGCATAATCCCACCACTTTTACGTTATATGAGGCAAATGAGCAGACGAATTCCTCGAATTCCTTAAAAGATGTATACCTATATATATGAATATAATATGATGCGTGATCGTATGGTTATTTAAAAAAAATGTATTAGAGATAGCCTTAAGCAATAGTTATTAAGTCGATTTAAGTTATATTGCAGTGCCCTACAGGGTTTCATAGCTGAACCAATACAATGTACCAACCTGTATAACCTATGAAAGCAATAAATACACTGATTACTGATTACTGAAACACCCTAGCGGAGTTTGCAAGTGCGATGCCGATATTTAAGATGGGATTAAGCTCAAAATATTTCTTTCTTTGTCTAAATAAAGAAAATGTACAATTAAGAGCATTGTACCATAATCTGCAGGCAAGAACAGGTCGGTTTGCCAGGCTGTACTATTACAGGCTAACTTCGATATCCTACAAATTACAATCTCATGTTACTCTGGTTTACAACTTCTGGCCTCGCCCTACGATGAAGAATACATAACAATACCAATATTCAAAGTGAGGTGTGGCGCAAGGGCGAGCGATGGGCGTGCGACTGTTAATGTCAACCATTATAGCTTTTCTGGCACTAGTATTGTATCTGGACAATTGTCATGAGGTCATGACTCATGACCATGTGTTGGGTCAAGTAAATATATTTTAAACATAAATATTAAATAGGAGTAACGAAAACGTATATTGCTCTGCTTGTTTGGGTAATGATAGTTATGAGATATCCACATAACATAGATACCTACTCTATATTGCACTCCTTAAAATTATATAAACACAATAAAAGTGCAAATGTTAGGCGTATGGGTAAAACTATGGCCGGTCTTATTACTAAAAGTTTTCGATATTTGTTGCACAATCACGGATAAACTGCTCTACACAAATGAAATGGGTTTGAAAACTTTGAAAGTTATTTCGGGGGCAATTTAAAGTCTTGTGTAGTGGGCGAAGTCGCGGGCAGATGCTAGTAGTGAATAAATCAATATGTTCAATTTTAACGTGTCCATGACATTTGAAGATGTAAATTGGAAACCCACGCATTGAACATACTAGACAAGCAGTCTGGTTCAAGTATACTACGCTACCGTCGTGCTACGATTTCGGAGGGCTACCGACCAATTATGGCCTGAATTACCTGCCGGGCTAGCACATGATTGGCGCGATAGTATCTCGCCCGCGCGAGATAGACTACCCGTACCTTTTTAATTAAAGTACAGTTAGAAAAAGACGGGTAGTTAATAGTTAATCTCGCGGGCGAGATACTATCGCTCCCCTCTTGTGCTAGGCCTACTGCAGTGAGTGTGGTCGCACATTCACTGCAAAGATTGGCTATGTCAGTCACCTGAGAGCGCACCAGCGCACCAGCTAATACTGCGTTCTACCGCTCTCATGCAGCGGTAGAACGCAGTATTAGCTGTGGCCGAAATCGGCTAGGATTATGATAGTGGTGATGACGAAATGAGAGGAAATTAAGGAAATAACTATGAATTGTCGTTGCGTTCAATGCGTTCATCATACAACTAGTGGCCTCTATTTAAAAAAAATCGGAAAACTAAACGACAAAAAAAATGAGAACTGTCTTTGAACTTTTAAAGTCGGATAAAAATAGGAAGTTAGATTAACAAACGCTAATAAACACTAATCAATGCTTATACTTTATTTTATTAGGAAAAATATCGTCATTTGCTGATTCTAGAAAATAAAAAGGTGACGTAAAATTAATTAATGGAAGGTGGCTATTAAAATGACCTACTCAACTATATATTTCTGTCCTTGATAGGTTTAGTGCGCAATATCTCTGATGTCATTTTATTACGTTATGCCCACAGCAAGTAAATACCTTAATGACCTTACGAGCTAACTAATCCTTGTAGTTTGTACTGTTAATTGACATTTCGTAAACCTTATTGCTAAGACTTAAGGTCCACTGTTGGCCAATTAAGAGTGTTGCTGTTACAGGTCCTACCCATTGATACGTCACAGCGGTGTCACTCACGAATTCGAGCCAATCGTGCAGTCTAGGGCTCATTTAGACGGCGCGCGAGCCGACCGATCAAATAACGCAATGTAGTGAAACTCGCATGCGAGTTCTCGCACCGACTAAATGAGCCCTAACGCAACTAGTTGCGGCCAATTGCGCGCGTGATGCGAACTCATCAACCAATCGCGTTGTAGCGGTGTCACACCGCTGTACTAGCCCCATTCTTATTGCCCGTAAGGCCAGTCCTGAGATATACGTCAATGGTCCTACCTCTTATCTTAAGCAGTGGGTAAAGAAGTTGAGACTATATTATTATTATTTGTAGCCTGTCGTGTCCCACTGCTGGGCAAAGGCCTCCCCCCAATTTCTCCACAAATCTCTGTCCAGTGCTATGTCTGGCCACTCCTTTAAGTCCCGTTCATCCCGCCATCGACGGCAGGATCTGTCAGATCCCCGATTTGGGACTAAACTAATTTTTATATACTCGTTTATGTTTACTTACTTAACATAATACAAATGAGCTTCATGCAGCCAATTCTTCAATCATCCCTTAGCTAAGCATAATAACTTCTTACCATCCGCCTCAGTTAAACGCCTGTAGTACTAATCCAATAGGTTATGGTTTTAGTTCGGCTACGTGGTGATTCGCATCGGTTTCGATATGACACGGGGTTCATCAATGAGAGGCCAAAATAATATTTTTACAATGACGAACCGAATCCGTGCGTGACTGAAGGTGATCATGGCCGACATGTGATGTGATATGGGGATTTGGGGATGTAATTTGTAACAGGTGTACCCCATTCAATAATAATAAGTTTTGGAAAATTGATTGATAGAATAGTATCAGTAGAATACTATCGACGGGGATATGAACCGTGATTATCTTTTGTATTGTTCGGGAGTCCGAAAACAATACAAAAGGTAATCACGGTTCATATCCCCGTCGATATAAGATATAAGTCTATTGAAACTAACCGTGAATCATTCAAAACTGGAATAGTATCAGGCCTATCTATATGTGACAACGTTCGTGATGGTACCGTTGTCTAGTGGATTTAGAAAGAAAGTTTTACAGTGAGATAGTTGTGAATAATTCGCTGGCCTGCTGCTACTTGGCCCAAGGCACTAAAGCTACAACGTAGCAAGTGCGGAACAGAGGGCAATTATAGCTTTATACCCCCTTCTACTACATGCGAGCACTGCAGCGTTCCTTGCCACAATTTTATACGGTCAACACGATATTTTATAAATCTAAAATTTGTAAACCCACGAAAAAAATATACAACTTTACTAAAGGGGCCCACAGATTACCAGTTCGCCGGACGATATCAGCCTGTCAGTTCGGAACTGTCGCCTTTTGCGTTTAAATGACAAGCTGATATCGTCCGCGAATTGGTAATCTGTGGGCCTCTTAAGGATTGGCGCTGATGTAACACAAACAGCGACGGAATGTACGTAGACGAAGCTTAGCACACTTTATTCTTCGGAAAAGGGACTTGACTATGATTTACCTATTAACATTTAGACAAAAACTTTTTTGATAAGGTCGTACTTTTGAATCACGATTTAGAAAAACTCAATAGCAATAGTTAGGTATATTTACTTAAGAAGTACCAGATGTAGTGCATAATTGTTTTCTCGGAAACGTGCGTATTGGTCATGCTACTTCAGTCAACCTCAGTACCTACTTTTTGTACCGAGACTGACTGAAATAGCAAGACACGTTCGTACGTTTCCGTGAAAATACGATGGAAAATAATGATGCACTACAACTGTAATGGGTTTTTATAAACTGAACTATACAAAGTAGAGTGAACCCCAAGACATTTAAACCGTTTGTACCTCACATCACATATTACATGCAACAACAAGCCTTATGGCCGGACCGCCCTTATCGCGTGGGCGGTTTGTTCTATTTCAGTCGTAACTCGTCAGTCCACGGACAATTTTATAATAAAGACTTCTAATATCATCACATTACTTCAGCGGTAGCGGCATTTGTTGTTATAGCGGCAACAGAGTATGGAGTCAGCTTCAAGCCGATAACTGGCAGGAAACGGCGCAGGATCGGGAAAAGTGGCGTGCTCTCGTTTCGGAGGCCAGGACCCTCTTAGGGTCGCTGAGCCATACTAGTTAGCGGCAACAGAAATACATCATCTGTGAAAATTTCAACTGTCTAGGTATCACGGTTCATGAGATACAGCCTTTGACAGACAGACGGACAGTGGAGTCTTCGTAATACGGTCCCGTTTTTACCCTTTGGGTACGGAATCTTAGAAATGAAGGATGGAGTCCCCAACCACAGCCTCGGGCCTATGGGCCAATTTTATTATTGGGTCTTGAGAAGAAGCCTATGTTAGTGCGTTTTTATTATTCATATAATTGAATTATATGTCTCCACTGTGGACGGTCACCAGCAAGTGTCTCCCATGTTGATGGCTCAATATGAGCTCTCTTCATATGCCGCTTCAACACATCTTTAAACGGCAGAAACTAGCCGCCTTGCTTTCGCTTACCAGTTTGCAGTTCGCTGTAGAAGATGCGTTTCGCGACTCGGTCTTGGATATTGTGCAGACGCAGGTGCGTGAATTTGAAGCCAGGGGACGCACAGAGCTCGACGTTAAGCGTGACGAGCTAAAGGCCAGACCACCTGTGGCCATCGCGTACAATTACGTCGGAGGGGTGCTGACCTGCAGCGAATGTGGCCGCACATTTGCTGCAAAGATTGGCTACGTCAGTCACCTGAGAGCGCACCAGCGACGCTCTCAGCTGTAGCAAAGCAGTCGCTGTAGCCGAAAACGGCTAGGAGAGGATGATGATAATTGAATTCAAGAGACTAGCAATCTATATTTATCTGTCTCTGGTCTGGTGTCGGGTATTTCACGCGGATAAGTTACTATTCTAAGTATTCCAACACAAGTTATACTTGGATAGGCGGCCTTGGCCTTCTGAAAGACACCTACTGACCCTACTGTACATTTTCGCGTGATATGTTAGATAGTTCATGCTCTCCACGCGATATGTTAAGTGTATATTATGATAGGGTGGTATTCAAGTCATTCAAAGTGTCGAAAAATCTAAGATATCTAAGAAAATATAACAAAAACACATGCTAATTTGATACCTAATATTAATTTAAATATGCAAATTGATGCAGTTGTTGCTATATTAACAGCCAAAATATACTCAAGATCAACTGAAAGTTAAAACTGATCATTCGTATGGAAAATTCCGTAAATATCAGTTTTCTTACATTTTCACATAATTTAAAAGAGTTTAATTGTACATAATTGAAGGGATGTTTACAAAAACAACATAACTGACTACACTGGTTGACACCTGAAACGATTAACAATGTTCTTAAAAAAGTGTCAACCGCTCTAAGCAGTTATGTTGTTTTAAATATCCCTTCAATTCGTCTTGTCGAATATATAAGCGATATCTACCGGACATCTTGTTTATTATTTGGTAAATCAAAAACCGAAGTATCAGAAATGAATATAGAAGTAAATTATACAAATATAACTCATAAAAACTAGTAAAATTTACAATTACAACTGATAAACATACACAGATACCCCACCTGTGTTTACGTTGTTAATTGTCATACTGGGACGGGCCCACAGGGACTTAGTAGACCCTGCCCTATACAATCAGTTATGAATATTTCCATTAGTGGACGCAATCAGTCTTAGTCGTTATTAAGCTTTCCACTTTTTCTTTTTTTAGGGTTCCGTACGCAAAGGGTAAAACGGGACCCTATTACTAAGACTCAGCTGTCCGTCCGTCTGTCACCAGGCTGTATCTCACGAACTGTGATAGCTAGACAGTTGAAATTTTCACAGATGATGTATTTCTGTTGCCGCTATAACAACAAATATTAAAAAGTACGGAACCCTCGGTGGGCGAGTCCGACTCGCACTTGTCCGGTTTTTTTTTCATTGACACGAGTATTGGTGCAATAAAGAATATTTAAGTAAGCCCTCGTGGCCTAGCGGTAAGTGTGCGACTTTCAATCCGGAGGTCGCGGGTTCAAACCCCGGCTCGTACCAATGAGTTTTTCGGAACTTAATGTACGAAAGATATTTCGTACATAAATTAAATGATAATTTGATATTTACCAGTCGCATTTCGGTGACGAAAAACATCGTGAGGAAACCGGACTAATCCCAATAATGCCTAGAGTTTCCCCTCTGGGTTGGAAGGTCAGATGGCAGGCGATTTCGTAAAAACTAGTGCCTACGCCAATTCTGGGGATTAGTTGTCAAGCAGACCCCAGGCTCCCATGAGCCGTGGCAAAAAGCCAGGACAACGTGAGGAAGATGATGATGAAAGAATATTTAAGTACTTACTTACTTTTTTCCCTTAACTTAACTTTGGGCGCTGTGTGCTGGGCACACATATTTGTTTTTATTTTTTATATTATATGAAGTATATGTTGATGGTATTTTTTTCCCTAGAATTTTGTTTGATTGATATTCAAGTGACGAAATGTTTAGATAAATGAGAACTACGAAGAAAAGAAGACGTACTTACTTACATGTAAAAGCAAATAAAAAGAATAAAGTACATGACTCTAGGCTGTGCAAGTGTGCACAATGACTTAAACAACGTTCAAAAGTAACATTTGAGCGCGGATACATTATTAATTTAAAATTGTTTAATTCTCACCCAAGACAGTAATTTTCCCACTTTTAAATTTAAAATTGTTAACCTCTCGGACCCCTGGATTTTGTTTACGTCTATGTTAGTTATGACTATAAGCAATTTTCTTTGCTGTATTTTTTTTTCAAATCTCGTGTTTATTTTAAACCGTATAAAATACCATATCGTTGATGCATCTACAGTTATTGTTTACCGTAGCTTGCTTGCACTTTACCGAGTGCTGCTAACTTTCAGGCAACTGTCTAACCGGCGGCGATACAGCGAGTAGCGATCGACTGTTTCCTAGCGCAGGAAAAGCACGCGCTATTGTAATCTATAGAAAGCTTAAATAATAATATAGGTACTTTAATTGTTGGTCCCTGCCTGGTAACAGTGGTAACGCTTACCCTGTGCGCGATGTACGGTCAGCGTCATTAGTAGCGGTTAATACATATGTATGTTAGTTAGTCTGTTAGGTATTTGTAATATGGGCCTTGTTGCCTGAATTAAATGTCTAAAAAAAAAAACAACAACACATCTAAAGTATCTGCCACCATTGAATACTATTACAAATAGAGATCTGTAAAGAGCGGCACGGCGTTCATATTAAACAAATGCGAACGTACGTTTCTGCGAGGCGTATGCGATCGGCCTCATATTAGCTGCTGCCGGTTCAGAGGGAATACCGCGCACCACGTTCGACGTGTTGTGTTGCCTCCTGCCTGTGTCACACTTACGTACGAATTTACAAGTGCGATAGAGAGGCAACACGTCGAACGTTGTTCGCGGTAGGCCCTCAGCATCTGCTCAAATCTCTCGGACGCTCCGCGCGCAGCGCAACGCTGAACGCGCCACTCGATGGACACTCGCCTCTTAAGGGGCCCACTGATTAACAGTCCGCCGGACGGTATCGGCCTGTCAGTTAGAACAAAATTTTGACAGTTCCGAACAACTGACAGGCCGATACCGTCCGGCGGACTGTTAATCAGTGGGCCCATTTAGACCGTATACTAATATAAAACGTTTTGCCGCAAAAAAACTCGCTTATCACTACTCGCTTCTAGCTTATAGCCGCTGGTCAGACCGTACACTATCCAATGGTCCCAATGCTCCTAATTTTCCGACAATATCCTCGAACTAGCACCCACCTATCTAAATATTTATTACTACAATATCCAGATCCGAGTTAGGTCTTGTTCTTGTCGTAAATATAGGAATCCAATAACGATAAATCACTTAGGATTGCAAACGTGAATTAAAAGGATAACAGCCTTGTGGCATGCGAAATATAATCTAATTCCATTTCATGAAATGAAAAGTCGCGAATGGGATATACAGGCTGACTTGTACTACTATTTGAATATGAAGTTTTAAATTCTACGTAGGCATAATATTCATAAACAGAAAATTGTCACCGTCATTTTAAATTTCGAATTCTTTTCTCCATACTTTTTAGGGTTCCGTAGTCAAATGGCAAAAAACGGAACCCTTATGGATTCGTCATGTCGTCTGTCTGTCTGTCTGTCTGTCCGTCCGTATATCACAGCCACTTTTTTCCGAAACTATAAGAACTATACTGTTGAAACTTGGTAAGTAGATGTATTCTGTGAACCGCATTAAGATTTTCACACAAAAATAGAAAAAAAAAAACAATAAATTTTGGGGGTTCCCCATACTTAGAACCGAAACTCAATTTTTTTTCCATCAAATCCATACGTGTTGGGTATATATGGATAGGTCTTCAAAAATGATATTGAGGTTTCTAAGCAGTAAAGAGTGACTGTGTTACACATAATTATATACATTACAAAAACAGTTAATATCTACAGTACAGAAATTTACAAACTTATAACTAGGTAAATATAAAAATTAAGGGTTTTATATACTACTAGGTTTCTAATATATTTTTTTTCTAAACTGAATAGTTTGCGCCAGAGACTTCCAAAGTGGTAAAATGTGTCCCCCCCCCCTGTAACTTCTAAAATAAGAGAAAGATAAAACTAAAAAAATTATATGATGTACATGACCATGCAAACTTCCACCGAAAATTGGTTTGAACGAGATCTAGTAAGTAGTTTTTTTTTAATACGTCATAAATCGTAAACCGCAATTTTAATATATTGTTACTTTTGCTGCTACGGAACCCTTCATGGGCGAGTCCGACTCGCACTTGGCCGCTTTTTTTATATGTTGCATTCGTTTTATTCGCGTAAACACACTTAAAAAAAAAGTAAGGCATTGTATGTGGATATATTTAAACTTATTTTCACAGTAAAACTGTGCACTATTTGCAGTAAAGAAGATACGAGCGTAATACGAGATTTTATTTCTTCAATACTATTTCACGAGAAACTATGTAATAAAAAACAGAACAGCGGTAATTTGCTTGCATCAACTATTGATTTTGATTCTATACGAAAAATAATTCTGTTTTAGTTTCATTTAAAAGTCTATTATCTATCTATCTATATATCTATCTAATACCTTTAAACGAGCAATTCTTGTTTATTTATTTATATACATTTCGGGGATCTCGGAAACGGCTCTAACGATTTCGATGATATTTGGTATATGGGGGTTTTCGGGGGCGATAAATCGATCTAGCTAGGTCTTATTTATGGGAAAACGCGCATTATTGAATTTTTATATGTTTTCCGAGTCTACAAAATCTTATGGCTTTAGATATAATTTGTTTTCAATGACAATAGGCGAAGATATTACTGTAGGTAAAAGTAAAAAGCAGGCATATGTGCGTGGACAACCTAGAATATATACTTAGTAGAGGAAGGTGATTGTCCTAGCTATTGCAATATTATGCAAATATTTGCATTTTATGCTCCATAAGGGATTATTCTTCGGTCGTCTGCTTTCAAAATGCCGTTTACGTGGTTATCTTCTGGGGCGGGTCGAAAATTGGAAATTTTTAGGCTTATGGTCAGAAATCGGACAAATTTGCGTCATTACTCGCAATAATGTGGACATGACTCCAAAATTAATTAAATAATTAATCATTTAATTAATTTTTTACCTGAGGCTTAATTTTGATTCCTAATCAATAAATAACACAAAGATTTCTTATAATGTAAATTTATTAAAGAAAATAATCAGTACGTTTTCCAAATTTTCTGTAGGTACTAATTTTTTTATATCAAAAATATATTTAAGTCCTATTTATTGACTATAGGGAACAAAATTAAATCTCAGGAAAAAAAAATAAAATAATTAAATGATTAATTATTTAATCAAATTTGGAGTCATGTCCACATTATTGCGAGCAATGACGCCAATCTGTCCGATCTCTGCTTATGGTTCTTATAAATTTCAATATTCGGTACGGAATATTTATATTACTGTTAATCGGGTTTTTGTACGCAAGCGCGGCACACTCGACGGCATAAAATACCTACACTAAAGAAGGTGAAAATACTACTGTAAGTGAGCTCATAAAGGACAACATACGACTACAGCTTTGTGTAGATATCTCGGAGCTCTTACACTCTTAATATGAGAGTATGGTGTAAGTTTCTTCAAACTCAACTAAAATATTTTTATGTCTGATTAGTGTAGTAAATGAAGCCAGTTGTTGTATGGAGACCCATGCATTAATTTCTCAGTCGATGAAATTTAGCTTGGTTATTGTATAGTATGAGCCGAGACTAACATATAAATATCCAAAAAAAAACACTCCTAAGTTAGGTAAAAACACAAATCTGATTATATATTGAACCGAGTAATTCCTCAGTCCATAATTATTTTACAAAATAAGTTATTTGTATCTGTATGTGATACTAGAAAAAAATCTAAAAGTTTTGTCAAACATGAGAATATTTTTTTATGATAATTCCTTTTTTGACGCTCATTTTCACCGGAAAATTTCTTTGTCATTTTTTTCTTCTTATATGATCTTAGAATATAATTTGGCGCAGTGGCTAAAAAAATCCAAAAAAAATGCGTGCCCAAATGTATGTATTATAGAACTATTAAAAACTGAGAGTGGAAAATTTTTAGATTTTCATTTTCTAGGTATAAAACGGCAATAAAATGGCATTCCAGTGAAAAAATTAGACTGAGCAATTTTCCGGTCCAAGACACGCCAAAAATTTTATTTTATTAATACTGGTATTTCTGCTGGGATATTTTTTTTGATATTTCATATATTGTTGCAACACATTACATGAATATGTCTGGATTGTCTGGTGAAGAAAGTTTGAACGGAGCATTTTTCCGTAAAAAGATATTAACGATTTAAGACTTTAGGTATTTACTTTAATTCTATTATTATTATTCTTTGGAAATTTATACAATACTTTTTATTTATTTATACTTTATCATACTGTAAAGTTTTTTCTGGCTGAGGAATTACTGCGGGGTCCACTACCTTTATTTACTACACTATGATGTCTATAAACTGTTTTTAGTCCTTATAGATAGGTTAATTCAAGTTATTGAAGTGTTACACAATTTTAGCTAGTTAATGTAAATAAGTGATTAATTAACATAAAATCGCTATCAACCTTTTCCAGACATCCAAAAGCTATTCAATTACGAAATTTTCCTGCCAAGTTAACGCTCCGATTACAAAATTATCCAATTAATTCCAATTTAGGCAAGTAATTTTCTTTGAAGGTACATTTTCGCGAATTATTCGTTTCCACCTCGTAATTGGTTTGGGTCAAGGTCTGGCTAGCCAGTGTATTTCTATGATACCCATTGGTCGAGTCGAGATATCGGGCGCCAATGTAAGGGCTCATTTAGACGGCGCGCGAACTCGCATGCGATTTCGTTACATTGCGGACCATCTAGATTATGTACATCAATTCAGCCGACCGATCAAATAGCGTGATATAATGAAAATCGCATGCGAATTCTCGCACCGTCTAAATGAGCCCTAACGAGACACTGATGGATCCCATAAGCCCTTAAGGTCTTGGTAACTGTTTGACGTCTTAGGTACGCTGCGCTTTTATATCGACTCTTTGTATCGACTTGCTCGAGGGATTTAAATATTTTGAATCGGATTCCTGTAATTTCTACTTTAGAGCACTTGCCATGAACATACCAACACATAAGTTAAACTTGGAGATCTTTAAGAACATATATTAAGATATTTCATTTAAACTAGTCCATCTGAGAGTACTAATGGCACTAGTAAATATCAGCATGGACCCCTGAATTACGATTCCTTGGCGAGGACCCGCTAGGGACCTTCTCAAGTGCTGTTATGGCCCATTTGAGTGCAAACGTGTGGAATTGGGTGGACCTATTTTCTCCCTAGTTTTACGGTTCTCTATTTGTCTGAGGTCTGACAAAATATTTCTTGGTAACTTGGATGCTTTATATTTTTCTTTAATATTCTATATTAAACGTGATTTGTTATTGTTACATGCATTTTTTGTATGTATTTCAATTTCGTATATAAGCTAAGCTTACCCTGTACAGACTTTGCAGTGATAGAGTTTCACACTCTACCATAAATGTCAAACTACACACAAAGTCACGTCAAAGTCGGTGCAGAGTTAGTTTAGACGGACATTACCAACGCTGTAAACTCAAAATCTACGCGGCATACCATACCGTACTTCAAGGCTGGAGTAGCCATTTACAAATCAGGAAAGCCTTATTATTTCAGTAAACCTTGAGCTAACACAGCCTCGCCCGAGCCGTAAATAACAATTTATTATGTAACTAGGTCTAATAACTCAAAACTTGTGAACTAAAGCTGTTCAGCTTGTAATCCGTATTGTATTATTAACGCTAACGTGAGCAGGCCGTAGTGGGATTGTTTACGCTTGGCTTGGCGGGTTTTTCATTGGCTGTATATGCTATAGTAATTTGTCAGAAACTGATTGAACTCCACCGGGCTGTAATGTTTACCGTATTATCGCGCACACATCATAATTGTAACGGTGCATGTAACGAAACGTTACACTATCAACCTTCATACTATGGGGCTGTCCATAAATTACGTCATCGATTTTTGACGATTTTTGATCCCCCCTCCCCCTATAATCATCCAAAAATCATGCTTCAAATGGCCCCATTTCCTCCTACTTCATGCTACCGTCATCCGATGTCCAGACCCCCCCCCCCCCCTAATTTAAAATGACGTAATTTATGAATAGCCCCTATTTCTGGCATCATACAAATTCTAAATTCCCTTTTCAAATTAAAATCCTACTCCAAATTTCATTCAATGATTTTATTTTCAGTTCGATCCAATACGTCGATCAATAAACATCACATTTTATTCCAACCGACTGTACTTCATAAGTTCGTAAAATACGGCCTAAAGCCTATCTAATATTATTTTATTAAGTGAAACGTTTATATAAGTGCTGTGCAGAACCATAGTGCTCTTTTAGTGGTCCTGCGCAGTTTCCAGATATCTACATCATCATCATGGCACATATTGTAAGTTATAGTAACTTTTAACCTTCTAAGTAAATTACGAAAGTGTTTTTATACATAGTTAACACGTAACCTGTATTGTTACAGGCGCCTTTTTATTTAAACAAATAAATACCATCGTCGTCCTGGATCCTGCCTTTTAATTCCTACCATCCCGGTGAGGCTCCATCAGCTGCCCCCTCACAATAATCACATACGGTTGTGATGCTTCACAGTAGGCTTCTCTTAAACGTAGCCTCTGTACGCTACTATTGTAACAATGCCTGTAAGCTTAGTAGCACAGGACCGACGGGACACAATCTCGTCTGCGAGATAGACTACCCGTCCCTTCCTAATTAATTACAGTTAGAAAAAGCCGGGTACCTAGTCTATCTCACCAGCAAGATACTGTCGCGGCGCTCTATTGTGCTAAGTCATCTGTATACAAAGCAGTACTTATAATTTTCATATCGTTCTTCTTGGCATAAAAATTCTAATTACACTGGCGCCCAACGTGGGGCATCATATAAAGCTTAATTTGATCGTTAACTAGCCCATCTTCTTTCTTTCCAGATAGACTCTACTTCGCAACACTGAAAACGGGCTACAAACCAAAGCCGACCAGAAACAGCAAGTACTTCCACATCGAAGATGACATCCAGTACGAGAATTTCTACTTCGACTTTGGACCTTATCACCTGTGCCATTTGTATCAGTTTTGCAACAAGCTCACCGAGGAACTGGAGAGGAACCCGAAGAAAAAGATCGTGTTTTATACTAGCAACAATGAGACGCTTAGGCTCAACGCCGCGTACCTTATTGGGAGCTATCAGGTACTTACAAATGACATAACTCACATAACGTACATACATAGATTTTATATTCATCTAGGCCTTTTTCTATTTAGACGTAAAATTTAAACTCGTTCGTCTTGATGCCGGCTACTAAACTATTATGACCAAAGCGAAGTTGAAAGTTGAAACAAATTTCTTTTTGACTATTATATGGTTGGTCTTAATTGGCTTGCATTTTCATAAATTCTTTGACTAAGCAATAAAAACACAGATGGACAATAAACTATATGAGCAATAAAAAACAAATAAAACCACTATGCACATTTTTATGTGTGAAAGTAGCGTGATTCTTTTGTTAAGTGTCATTTCTCACACTATTGCGTCTGTTCTCCATTTTAATGTTTGTATGAAGAATCTATGAATCTTTACACCAAATTTTAAGGCGATTTGGAACTTTAACTTTTATCTAACATTTTTACATTATAGGATCATTCATTTGTTCAACTTATTTTATGGCGTTATTCATAACCGTCAGTCAAATCTATCAACCCGATGATAATTGATGTCCCTGTCCCTATCTGTTATTTTCACATTTGTGTTTCTCAGAAAGAAACATAATTTAACAGAATTTTGCCAGTGAACAAGGGTTATTATTAATTAACCGAAATAAAACCCGATCAGGCAGATCTGATCGACAAACAGGCCGTGACGGCAACTTGACAACGGATCTCTCATTAGTTCCAATAAATATTTAAAAACCTATTGCCAAAGTAAATTACACTTTGAACCAAACGATGCAAGGTACTAATTGGATAGACTACCAGGCTAATATCCAAGTCCAATCAAAATTCAACTTTAAAGTAACTAGGTAGGGTGTAGACTCGATTGGTTTTCATGGATGTCACGTGTGTTACCTATACTGTCTCGTTTCTCTCGTTTCGCTGTTTATTGGATAATGGAGGCGCGTGGGAATGCATTGTTCGTAGACAATTACATTCACATTAAATAAATGACGAGAAGCATCAGTTTTTCCTATATACATACGTTCTTTTGTGATTGAGACTCGTCGAAGGTCGGTTCTGTTTTGGCTTTGAACATATAGGCAATTTTAATCAATTAAAATGTAATGCGTTTCAGTACGGGGCTGATGTATGGACGCATTTGTAAAATTAGGCCGTTCATTGATTACTCTAATGTGCACTTTAGGCAGTAATATATATGTACGTGCTAATTGTTTCGTTGTACGTGTTATGTGATTGTAGTTGTTATTTTGATGAGCTAGTCCGTGATTTATGATGAAATGGGATGAAAATAATAGGCACTTTGTAAAGACGTGCACGTTGTTAGAGGAGAAAATAAATTCTGTTTGATTTGACGAACATTCATTTGTCTTTAGATTGGTCGGAATACACAGATATATTAACTGTAATGTTTGCTTTGTGCACAACTGTGGCGCCTACTTGTATAATTTTGGCTGTCATATCTTTTAGTTCAGCTACCACTCATTCCCATACAGCCAATACGTAAGAGAATTACCTAGCGAAATAGAAAAAAATCCGTATTTGATTATATAAGCCCAAAGAAATGGCGTGGTTAGCTAGAGTCCCAAGATATTCGTAAGTACATGACTGGGAATATTTTAGTCTGAAGCCCACTTAACCATAACAGCATCTTTTATGTAAAACTATCTTTATAATTTACAGATAATATACCAAAACGGGTCCCCCGGCGCAGTCTACAAGCAGCTAACGGACGGATCAGAATGGTCCCTTCTGAACTTCCGCGATGCGTCTGGAGGCCCTCCACTCTTCGACATATCTCTGCTGGACGTCCTTCACGGTATGAAGGTGGCACATGACGCTGGGTTCTTCCATTTTGAACATT
Source organism: Cydia splendana (assembly GCF_910591565.1). Classification (NCBI taxonomy): domain Eukaryota; kingdom Metazoa; phylum Arthropoda; class Insecta; order Lepidoptera; family Tortricidae; genus Cydia; species Cydia splendana. The sequence goes on along the minus strand of NC_085981.1, from coordinate 6,569,311 downwards.
TTGATGCGGACCAGTATTTGTTCTATGAGGTGAGTTACAGTTTGGTGCCGTGACCAGGATTAATGAACGGATCTGAATATAATTTAATCGCATTACGATTTGGGGTCATGATACAGATGACAAAACGTGAGGACCATAGTCTGTATAACTGAACAACTTTTCCCATGCATTCGATATAATAAATTCGAAAAGTTACTCATATAATACGTTTCGGCATTTTTGAAAATACTTTGTTTTTTAAACACTTGATAGTTGATACTTCAGATAGAAATATAGTGCATATTTTGGAGGCCGCATGTTAGGTGCGTGCTAGTTTTGCACGGACATGCATACCCTAGATTGCCTTTCTATTTCGTTTAAGCACTAGATATAGAACAAGACTGTTTCAATTTAATGTTGTCAACACAACATTGAAACTAAGCTCTCCTTTGTATGAAAATGTTTAGAATACCTGAGATAAGGCGTCGGATGTAGACGCGGAGATTAGATTCTTCGAGTTATTAGAGCGAGTGAGTCATAGTTTAGAATGTTAATTTAGCAAACTCTTGCTAATTTTCCTGGTATGTTAGGAGTTGCATCTCCAGTAATAGAAACTACAAAAATTTTGCAGTAATATACTGCCATAGAGTAGGTACACTGGCGTTCAAAAGTGCATGGACGTTTCAACCGTAATATTGAGGCATTACGGTCGACAATTCGACATCTATCCATGCACTTTTGAACGCCACTGTACATAAGTACAGGGCATCATTACTAAGAAAATAACATCTCTATATAGCGTTTATCTGGACGTATATAGTATATAAATCTATGTTTTTTCACTCAACTCTCTCACCCAATCACTATTTTTCTGTTTATTTCCTTTAAGTGAAGAAGTCTAAGTTTTCATGCCAAGTGCTAAATATGGAGCTTATAGGGATAATGTATGCATTCTTACTGCCAAATGTGTGCACGCGTGGTTTAGAGTCTTATCATGTTCAGGGCTTCGAACCGGTTTTTTGAAAAACCCGGAATAGCCCAGTATTTTTTTTCCGTACTTTACGTAGGACTGTATCATGTATGTAGGTAACAACTCCGTATTGTCCCATTAAAAATGAAATTATTAACCAAATAACTAAAAAGAACGTAATAATACCGGTATTTTTTGTATCAAGAAAAAACCGGTTACGAGCCTTGATCATGTTATCCACTCCTTTTCCAGAAAGTGGAGAACGGCGACCTAAACTGGATAGTCCCCGGCAAGATGCTCGCGTTCTCCGGCCCCCACCACCGCTCGCGGCTCGACCGCGGCTACCCCCTCCACAGCCCCGAGCACTACCACGACTACTTCCGTCGCCACAACGTCACGACGATCGTGCGACTGAATAAGAAGTCGTACGACGCACGGCAGTTCACGGCGCATGGTTTCGAGCATAGGGAACTCTTTTTTGTGGATGGATCTGTGCCTTCGGATCTGATTGTGAATCGGTTTATAAGGATATCTGAAGCTGCGAAGGGAGCTGTTGCTGTACACTGTAAAGGTTAGTTTTATTCTGAAACTAGATTTCAATACTAAAGGAACTACTATCGTGTGACTGAACAGAAACTTTTTATCACAGATGACTTGTGAATTAAAAGCAGTCATTCATATACATAAGTGTAATTCATGGCCCTACTTTATTGTGGCTATTTCGGCTCTCATTTATGTTGTGTAATCCGCATGAAAGGTTTTGCGTTATTGCCGGTGCTTTCGTTTATTGTAGCCACTCTACTAATAAATGAACGTAACAACAGAATATCTGTTTCATCGAGCGAATTATAACAACTACACTTCAAAATCATTATTGATCAAATTGGTTCTTTTTCATCCAATTTTGGTCAAAAGGTTATTATCTCAATATTTAAAAAAACTACCTTCATGATGCTTTTATTTTCTTTATAGCGGGCTTAGGCCGGACGGGAACTCTAATAGCCTGCTATATGATGAAGCACCACGGCTTCACAGCGCGGGAGGCCATCGCGTGGCTGCGAGTGTGTCGTCCGGGCTCCGTCATCGGCCACCAACAATGGTTCCTCGAGAAGTCAGTATTCGCATAGGCATATGCCTAAATAATATATTTACACCTAGTCACTCATGTATCGTGCACTCATAAGTATTGCTGACGAATGAAATAATAACGAAAACTTAAATAAACTGATATTGAAATGCTGCGCGGACTCGAGTTGGTCGCCATAATGTGGCGCCCATCGCCACTTTAAATAAAATTGTATTGTAAGCTTATGAGACCTGTGCCCTGTTTATCAAAAGCTTGTAACTTGTAATACAAGTAGAAGTCCCTTTCTAACAAAAGCTGTCAAAAAGGGACTTCCACTTGTATTACAAGTTACAAGCTTTTGATAAACAGGGCACAGATGTTAAAATTATTTGTTTTTATATTTTGATTTTATGACATATGTAGTTTCGTTTTACTATCAATGGACAACAATTTTAATTTTTTTTTCAGTGTCCAACCTCGAATGCACGCAGAGGGCGAGGCGTATCGGCGCCGGCACCACATAACTGCGTTCCCCGTGTTCACTCGAGGCATCTACTGCGATCTGCCGCCCGAAGAGAAACCTGTGTCCCTACAGACTATACTGCATAATAAAAATACCAACAATAAGGTTAGAAAATTCATCTTTGTCGTCACATCAAATCTAAAGTTAAATTTTTCTATCTCATTTGTCTTGTAGTCTGCACCGTAGTATATGCCGTAGTTTGAACGTTAGTCTTAATAATACTGGACGCTAATGTTAACTTGCCAATATTTCATTTGTAACTAAACTCATCGCTCGAAACACTGATATAATCAAGCAATCGAGGTCAATACATTAAACGCCCTTAAGGCCCATACAAATAATAAATATGTATTATTCTAGCGTTTAGGTTTTATTACTTCACCAATTGAATCACTACTACGTCTTGTTGTTAAAATTATATTTATAATTCCGTACAGACATGACTTACATTTTCAATTTAATCTCTGTATGAAAGTCCATTTTCCATGGCGCCTCAATTAGATTCTACAATAAAACGACCTCTTGCTGGTCTAAAAAGTTACGTTACTTTCTTTCCAGCTGGACAACGCAAACGCCCTCAACGCAAACGAAACAGACTCGGAAAACAACGTCACAGCGGTCATCGGCAAATACAAGACCACCGCCACCGCCATGCTACCCACAAAAACAGTCTTCTCTCCTAAAATGAACTACATGCTCCCAACTAATAACATCAGGAACGCGGCCAATACTAATTTGAAGACTGCACAGCCAAGGATACTAAACTCCACCCTAAAGTCCCACTACGCAGCTAAAACTTCAACCTTCCCGCCAACAAGAAGTGCCAATTCCCAAGCGAAAATCTCTGGTGTCAAAGCCCAATTCACTGGCAAAAGCAGCTTCCACGGCCAGCGAGCCAATCTCGCGCGACCTGTCGGCTACGCTCACGGAACTAGCCCGTTAAAAACATTCACAAGAAAAACTGTCACAAAAATCACCAATAACGAAACCACAGTTGTTAACACGCTCAGCAATGTAACTTCAACCTTATCAGCTTTAACAGAGAACTGTCATTTGAACGGCAAAAATCGCTTACCGTCAGAGCCGAATTTAAAAGCCGTCGCCGCCAAAACGACGCCAACTAACGTGAATTCGAGAAAGAAATTAATCGTGCGCTCTAACTCTAGTTCAAGGAAAAAACTGCCGAAGAATAATGTGGGTAAAAGCAGTTTGGAGTCCACGCAAGACCTGTCTTCCAGTGATACGAATGTCACCAACATATCTGCCGATTCCTTGGAAACTCCTTTCAGGTTTAGGCGAAAACGGGATAAGTCAAGCAGCCCTGAGCCTATGGACTGCATTTCGAATTCTATTATAACTGCCGATGTCACTCCTGAAAATTTCGAGGAGACTACTAATTCGCAAGGAAATAAATTGTACAAAATCAAAGCGTTAAGAAAAAAATGTCCCGCGTTTGGGGTGAGTCTTCTAAAGAAAGACGGAGTGCAGACTCGCTCGAGTACTTGTACAAGCTCTACTGTTAAGAAGAAATGATCTCGATGTGGTTAAGTATGTAGTTGTATTTGCACTTCAGATTCTATATAGGAATGTGCTTAGCACATTTAGCGTCGATTGCGTACATTCGTTTAGTGACTTATCAATGTTACTGATGAGTTTCAACGGTCTGAAAGCGTATCACATCAGCTTCTTACGCCATACTTCTCGCATAAAGGTGCGTCCAGGGGCCCGTTTCTCAAAAGCATGTAACTTGTAATACAAGTGGAAGTCCCTTTCTAATAAAAGCTGTTAAAAAGTGACATCCGCTTGTATTACAAGTTACAAGCTTTTGAGAAACGGGCCCCTGATCTGCCTAAAAGCTCTCGGCACGTTCATGCCATTCAATACTGCATGAAATATTAAGTGATCCATTTTCAGGTGAATTTCCGTCCTAATATTAACATTTCTAAGAAACTGTCCTTACGTTTTTGACAAGCATTTATTTGGTTATATATGTCGTAGGCCGATCGTAAGATCAGGCAGATCGTAATGTTCCTGTGTAATGTTTTGACGATAGTCACATTAAACCAATACATAGGTAGGATAGGTTCGTTAGGTTGCTTCAGATGCCCGAAGGGCAGACTGCCCAGAAATAGGAGCCCCGCGTAGCGGGGCTCCGTCGACTCAGGGAACGAGTCAAAGATTTTCACGTTTCACGATATGCCTAGGAATTTCACGATATGCCTGATCTTACGATCGGCCGCCGACATATATATGAGGCTGATGAATGGAATTATAGTATATCCATCTATCTATACATTACAGATGTAGTGCATAATTGTTTTCCATCGTATTTTCTCGGAAACGTTCGTATTTGTCATGCAGTCATACTACTTCAGTCAACCTCAGTATTTTTTCTACTGAGATTGGCTGAAATACCATGACACGTTCGTGTAGCAACCTTTAGTAGTGACCGCCTAGACACTCATATTATATGTATATAAATTTTATAATTATACAGAATTGCAAAAAAACCAGTTGCACGAGTGGTTGATGTGCATATAGCTAATTTGACACTAATAACAAAAAGAATAGATAGTATAGAGGGGTCCTGTCATTGTAAATTTTGTAGTCACTGTAAATTTACTGCCATTTATCGACACACGACTAAAACTCAAAATGAAAACGTATAAAGTTATCAAAAAATGTATATATATGGATAAATGATTTTATTATTTTTATATCATTTTGATCCATGTTCATTCACTGATATCTATGTGTTAAAATTGTTAAATATGAAACGGTGTCGTCACGCCATCTAGCCGAGGATAGGCTAAAGGTGTGTGCGGCATCTATTCGAGAATGACTTTTACTTGAATTCCGAGGCACGTTTTTTTCTTAGACTTTATTCGTCTTATACGAAGTTACATATGTCTTTGCTAATAATAATCACGGGTTTACTTTGCTCGCTTGCCTCCTATATCATAAAAAAAACTAATCGCTCAGTTGATGCGTATGTAAATCGCTAAACGAATGTACGTACATGTTATGTGTATAGAGAGTATATAAATCTGTGTTGTAAAACCCCACATCAGAGCCTAAACCTTTACACATAGTCGTCTAGGTCGATTGATTGCCTACACACTTAGTTTATAAGCTTTCTTTCTAAAAGATAAGAAAAGTTGTTTTTACTAGGGTTTGCAAAGGAAATCGAACTGTGCATATTTTTTATGTTGTATCTTTTGTATTGAAGATAAAATGTGCTGATGGGTTGAGGTTGCTTTTATATTTTTTATAGTTATACAGGGTGGAAAGGCACGACGATCCTTCCCGGAAGTATTAGGTCGTTTAAGTGATACAGAGACTATTGGTAATGGTAAGAATCGTTAATTGAGTAAAAAATAAAAATTGCAAAAATACTACTTTTTAACTGTGGTGATAACCCTATAGCATGTGCACATGACGGCTAGATTAAGGATCTCCGTCGGGAAAGCTCGGGACTTTACACTTTTTTCCGATCGTTGACAGTATCGCAATGATGTATGAATGACGCATAAATGTCAAATAAATCAAATGCATGCAAAAATATTACAAACAATTTTATTACTTTCTTAGATAATTACTTTTTTCCAATATTTAATACTATCTTCTTTTCACATACGGTGTTCAAATGTACCTCCGTGTATTACAACGCCGCCGCAGCCCGTACCCGAGTATGTCGATTCACATGCGATATAGTGTATGCTCTTCGTCATTTATCCTCCGCAGAAAGCACCAATTAGCCTTTGTCTCATTTCGTCCGCATGCAGTTTCACATTCCGTTTGGTTTCATTTGGTACACCATATCTTTTACACAGCCCCACAAATTTAAATAGCCACGAGCATCTAACATTTTTATTTGAAGAATATGACATTCAATAAGTATAGTTCAATGAAAATTTAATTTCAAACATCAGACGTCTTGTCTATTTCCTACCACGCAAGAAGGTTTGTTAGTTTGGTATTGAAGAAGTATTTATTCTTGATTTATTCTTAGTATTTAATTTTTGCAAGTTCATTTGGTGCAACTAACACAACCTACTTGTTATTTTTAATTATTTTAGATAGTTTCCAATTATTCGAAAATAATTTTGTGAAACGTGTTAAGAAACTAAAACCTTTTTATCAGTCAAGGAAACCAGAGATATTTATAAGACGATTGCGTACTTTTGAGTGGTTGTCAATGTCACCATTTGAACTGTCGTTGTAAACAATGTTGTGGTTAGTATTATTAATATTAAGGAATAACATAACTATTTCATTCAAGTATTGAACAAGTGGAACCACTAAGAAAGCGAAAATCCTGCAATGATTCTTACCGTGCTGTAAGCAGACCTAAAAATGGTTAGATGGCAACAAATTAACATAATTTCCTGTCGAATACTGATTGTTTACAAGTAAGTTCATTGACCCTGTCACCTGTTAGGGTTAGAACAAAGTAGTTTTTTGCGTGGATGTTTAAAAGGTCATAATTTAGAAACGGTTGCCCATATTAACATAGTTTCTATGGAGAAAATATAGAGCTTAGGCTAAACTATCTCCCATTTCCGGAAAGGATCGTCGTGCCTTTCCACCCTGTATAATTTGTCAGATTATTTTGATCTATTATTTTAGGTCGTTAGATTTATTAATTGTATAAGATGAGTAACGCGTAATGCCTAAGCCCTAAGGCAAATTCGTATTTAGAATTTGACAGCTAATGTAGAGCGCTGAACAGCTACATTATAGGGTCTGCCATCTTGTGGCCTGAATCGGAAACATATGTGCATATATATGTACATTGCCAAAACAAGTACTACCATCTACCGTTCTCGTCGGTACGTTTCCTTGTGCATAGTAGGTTCTGCCATCTTGTGGGCTACATCGGAAACATAAACGTCACATTTACGCCGCGCGCCAAAAATCTGACCGCTCCTATGCTGCCCCCTATAGTACATGCACGGGGCCTATCGGTAAGGATGGTTGTCAATAGTTGACGTTTGTCATGCAGTTACAAGATGGCACCGTACAGCGCCCACACAGCGCCATATATTCCAGCTGTCAAACTATCTTTTTCTTATAGTTTAATCATCTTATACAATCAATGAATTTGTGGGTTCGTGAAATGAGATTAAATTAGTGCTAATAAGTGCTCAAGTAATTTTGAACAAATCCATGTTTGGTTCTAAAATATGTTTATTATCTATCGTTTTAACAAAGAAAATTTAGTATAGAGGCGGATTGTCAAAGTATTTTTTGTAGCCACAGTAAATTTACTGCTATCTTTCGCCCGCCTGCCATCGCCCGAAAAGCTGGCACCATACCTTTGGCCTATGCTCGTGTAGATGGCGACACATTTTGACATTTAACGCATATCAGTGAAAGAACAAGGATCAAAGTCAAATGACGTTCTAAAAGTTTTGGCAGGCGGGCGAAAGATGGCAGGAAAACTGTGGCTACAAAATTTACTTTGACAATCCGCCTCTATATCAAATTCTCTTTGGTTTTAATATTACAAGGTCGCGAGACAATCAATTGGCCTTAGTAAACTAATAAATAAATATTTTTGTATTATATAAAATTACTAAGTGATTTTTTCAATGCCATTTCTCTAGCTTTTATTGAGCGATTTGTTGTATTCATGATATCGATCGTTTCGTTGACATTTTGTTAAAAAATGTAGTTTCTAAGTGAATTGTTTGCAATATAAAAATCTTTATAAGGAATTATGTGCTGAGTACTTTTTGAAAGCTTTTTAGAATTATTTTAATGGTTTGATGCAGCCTAATAGTATTTTAGTTTGCGAAATCTGACTAATAAAATGCACTTCATACTCTACATTTATTATTGATTTGACCAGTAAGAAATAATTATCAATTTATTATTTTAATATTTTGATGTATTTTTGTGGAAGTGTTATAAACAGTACATTGCGTAAATAATTAGCTCGAAAATGTCGAAATAATAGAATGTTAACTGTGTTTGTGTCAAGCATTCGAATGTATGTAAATGTTATACTACAGTTGGAGAAAAAGGTTCATCATCTCTGACTTTGCGTGTCCATTTCCAACACCTTGTTAAGGGGCCCACTGATTAACAGTCCGCCGGACGGTATCGGCCTGTCAGTTGTTCGGAACTGTCAAAATTTTGTTCTAACTGACAGGCCGATACCGTCCGGCGGACTGTTAATCAGTGGGCCCCTTTAAGGCTTACTGTATCTCTCCAGTCATTTTCAAAATAAATGTTCTATATCAGTACTTTTCCATATTTGTGCCTGCGTCTAAAGTCCCATCAAACCATACAAATTGTATGAAAGATTTGACCAAGTCGAGACATATAATTTGAGAATAATAAAAAAAATATTTCTGATCCTTTTTTTTTCTAAATAAAATTGAGTCATTTTCCAACTTTTAAAAATCATAGTACTTACCTACATGTTTTTAGGGTTCCGTACCTCAAAAGGAAAAAACGGAACCCTTATTTTAGTTTCTCTGGGGAACACAGGCATCAGGTGTAAAGAACCTTTTTTTTTTAAGAACGCTTTAAATTTTCTGGTTTAATATTTCAAACAGTCAGGTGTGCTGAACCTTTGCCAACATTCCTATCGCATATGTTTATATCGTATCAAGAGCCTATGGGAGTTCCGTAAGTGACGAATTTACAGTGTCATATCAGATTTGTACGCGCACCGTTTACCGGCGTCGTCTGCCGCCATCTTTGTTGTAGAGTTCTGTTTATGTGCGTTTATTGTTCACGATTTGACTGTCTAGTTTTTTAACTAGGCATCCTGATGTTGGAGTCATTTCTCGGCAGATACAAGTGCATTTTGAATTTAAGGTTCGTTTGTCACAAATACGTGACAAAATATATACCGAAAAAATATCAATCTCAATATTCTCGATATTGATAATCGATAAAATCATTGTAATATTAATCCATTTCGTATTTTTGTTGTTTTAGCTTTTAACCGTACCATTTGGTTATACTTTTGTATAATCAATTTTTAGAAAGTCAAATAACTGTATCTGCACCTTGCCAATCGTAGCCTGTCGTCTTGTCGCCCTGAAGAGTTACAGCGAGCTGCAAAATTGCATGGACACATGATTGAAATTCATTCATAAAGTGGCGAAGCACTTTTGCAGCCGGGTGTACCATCAGCCGCAAAAGTGCATGGCGACTTTATCAATGAATTCATTCATAATGTCTCTATGCAATTATGTACACTGGCGTTCAAAAGTGCATGGAGATGTTTCAACCGTAATATTAAGACATTACGGTCGACATCTATCCATGCACTTTTGAACGCCACTGTACATCGTGCACGTACATACATATGTAGTGCATAATTATTATTAATTATTTTCCTTCGTATTTTCACGGAAACGTACTAACGTATCTTGCTATTTCAGTCAGTCTCGGTACAAAAAGTACTGAGGTTAACTGAACTAGCATGACAAATACGAACGTTTCCGAGAAAATACGAAGGAAAACAATTATTCACTACATCTGTATGTCTATATCTTAAGGGTGCCTAGTTTAAAACTAAGCGCTTAAATTGTACATGGACGCGGTGTGTTGTTGTTGTATTGTGGCTTTAGCTGCTGTTAGGTGTTCGTTAGAGTTGCGTCTCGGGAAGGTGCTTGTTGGGACTGCAATATACTACAGGCTATTTGTGGATAAAACGGGCCAGGCGAAATCAGTCCTTATGTTAATGTGATAAAGGTATCTATATAACTATGTTGTACCTGTGGAAGTGATCCCTTAAAGGAATAAGTTCGCCTTTGTGTACTAATGACGAATGTTATTTTTCCTGTTTTGTTTTGATTTTTGCGAGCCACATTAGGGCATTTCATAATCCGGATAAGAATTGTTGATGGAGTCGCCATTGCCGGATACGGGAAGGAAGGAAGATGATGATGATACTGTGTGTATTTTACTAATACTACTGTTACCAGAAACTTAATTATCTTTGTTTTATATCCGTGACTACAAGCTTAAGCTGCTAAATATTAATATTATTTTGGACACGTATGTGATCTTGTATGTGATTATCAAGTCACAAAAAGTGGCTAGTCACAAAATTAATTGGTTGTAAATAATATAAATAGTTGCAAACTGTACAATAACTAAACATATAAGCATATGTTTTTATGTTTTTGATGTTTCATAACCAGTGATCGTACATTTTCCAGCATTTTTGGTGCAGGAGAGTGGTGTTAACGGAATTGGTATAGATAATTTTAACTGAAATGGTAAATTAAGGTTAATATTAACGTAATTAACGCAAATTAATCATTAGGGTTGAAATTATTTATACCAATTCCGTTAACACCACTCCGCTGCACCAAATCGATTCGCGTGGTGTTAACGGAATTGGTATAGATAATTTCAACTGAAATGGTAAATTAAGGTTAATATCAACGTAATAAACGCTAATTAATCATTAGGGTTGAAATTATTTATACCAATTCCGTTAACCCTTAATTTGGCAGAAAAAAAAAACTTGATTTTGACTTTTATATGCACATTTATTTATTATTATGCCTTTAAATATGTCCTAAAAAATGTTTAAAAAATATTTCACTGTCAGATTTCCTGAAAATCGAATGTACAGTATTTTTAACAAAAACGTACGCACGTCAAACTTAGTGTGTTAAATATACTTAACAAATTCCAAAAAAGGGTATCGAAACAAAAACAAGGAATACACTTTTTTTGGCATTAAATCGAAGCAAAGACCTAAAAGAATTTGTTACGAAACGCAAGTACAATATAGGGTTAAAGATTTTCGAAATGACATTGATATTTCATAGTTTTCATTGTTTGGTTGAGTTTAATATAATGCCAGTGTTACAACAACGCTACTTATACATGCAGCATTTAAATATTTCGAATGAAAAAAAAATTGATACACAATACCACCTACATGAATAAAGTATATATGAATTGAATTGAATAAAAAAATATGAAATATAACTACCTATTCCATTTAGTTTCCTTGAATGTATAGCCATACGCCAAACTGAACGGGGTTTTATAAAAAAACGTGTATTGATATTAAGTAGCGTTCGCTTTGTTGCATACTAAGCTATAAATGTGTAGCGAATCAAACTATAGCATTGAATCTCTTCTATTATGGCAAAATATAAAGGTAGGCAGTGAAATTTGTCAAATTAAAGCGCGGTCAAAATCTCACACCATAAAGATTTGTTAAAAATGCTTAACATGTTGTTTAATTTCTAATACACTGTACGTATTGTTTTGTCAAAAATACTTAACAGTTGTGTATGCTTGCTTATTACGCGTAAATTACTTGACTTGGCGAATATGTGTGATATGTAAAGTATACGTAATACTATAATCAAATATAATAATAGTATATGCAGTAAAATTTCGCGTAATAGAATCGACAAAAATAAACAAATATCTGGATAGAACGCAGTGTCGACCTTCTACTAACTATGTTGATTCACTACTAACATATAACATTGTTGCCAGTAAGGTTTTATATTTTTCTTTATTATAATATAAATGATACATAGAAATTAAAAACTTGGAATTTACGTAAAAAATAACATACCTACATTTTTTCAAAGTAAGTGTTAAGTATACTTGACTGTGCCAAATTAAGGGTTAACAACACTTCGTGCACCAAAATAGCTGGAAAATGTACGATCCCTGTTCATAACAGTAAAGTAGAGAAAATATAATTTAACGGTTTTGAATGATTCATTCACGGTTAGTTTCACTAGACTTATATCGACCCGACTTACCCGTGAACAAGATGCATGTAACTGCGTCGAAATAACGGGAGCTCGAAAACAATACAAAAGGTAATCACGGTTCAATTCCCGGTCGATATAAGTCCAGTGAAAATACAATTTAGTATAAAATTCATGAAGAAAGTCCCAGTATATTGCAGTACCGATGTCGTATTATGATGGTATTATTTCTAGATTTCTAAACAAGTATGTATCGTCAGGTGACAACCAAAACTCACTAATTATGTACTAAAAAATATTAAACAAAAATCGACCTTATTTTGGTACTAATATGGTTCATTACGGCTATGAACTTGTGGTGGTAATTAGTGAGTTGGTTGTCACTACGGTAGGTATATCGATTATCTGTATGTACATCGGTTCACTAAAGGTGTCGATTTTTACGAGTTATTTGTCAATAAGTTACAGTGTGTTGCGGTTTACAAACCTGGGGGCCTAGCCAAGATGACAATCGTTTGTGCCGTAGCGAACAAAACGCTAATGTCTCTATCACTCTTCTATATTAGTGCGACAGAGAGACGGATAGCGTTTCGTTCACTACGCCGCAAACGATTGTCATATAGGCTAGCCCCCCTGGGTGTACAAACCCAGCTGCTAAGGTGCATGGACACATTCATGGAAGTGTTCATATGCAGTTTTACAGCTCGCTGCATTTGTGTATTTTGACTTTGACAGATTTTGACGAACACATATTATTTGATCAGAGTACCTACGCTAGCTTTGGTGGATCGACCAGTTCGTTTTTATTATAATATTTTTATTTAATCTGTAAATATGCATGTATTAATATTGTGAGATTAGATTTATTTGCAGGACAAAATAATAATGCAATATCCATGTTATGAAAGAGATGCAGCTATGAGAGAGATAGATGCCTGTATACTTACTACAGTCACCATTACATAATAACTAGAACACGGATGTTGAATAGACCAGAAATAAATGGGTGAACTTTATCTTACCTCCCTTTGCCATGTTTTCAGTCGCCTATTATAGTTTTATGGCATGTTATGTGATGCTGACTGTACTTTCAAGAATGAAATCAGTATGTTTCTTTTTACATTATTTTTTCATCAATTGATCATGACTAATCTCGCAATTTCATAATTTTCACAGTATATGTGACTTATTTTTATTGATAAGATAAATATTTTGATTGACCTTATTTTTATATTTGTTGGTGCGGTGCGGTGTGATAGGTATGGGACCAGACGTTAGTCATACCAATTGTTTTGCATCTGTTGTTTAGATATAATTTTATGTAGGCGTTTTCTGAGGTTATTGAGTTTTTAAGTGCAATTTTTAAAAATATGTGGACAGCATTTTAAGAAGTGGATAAATGACATTTTCACAAAAAGTAGTAAACACTATTATAATCAAGTCTGTAAATTGTTTATGCACTACCTACAGGTTACTAGTCACTTAAATCAAAAACTGGACCAATGATCAAGCGTTGCACGCGTTAGCACTAGCGACAGGGAACGAACCAATTTAATTTCAAATTAGCCCATTAATGCATCACCCACTTTTGGGAACCCAATATTTTTCTAATGCTGTTAGGTAGTAACAGTAGAAAATCGAATCTAACGCCGTAACCCAGGTGTACACAAGTGGGTACCTACAATAGGCGGTAATTTTGATTTGATAAATAATTTTGATTTTATAATGGTTATAGGCATGCGAGAATAGATCGACTGATTGTTATTTGTATTCTTTGACAAAAATGTGATATATAGTGTGTCAAAGGACTGTCTGAATTAGCGTATCGCCGGTCAGTTTCCTAATTCGTCAATTTTGCTGATTCAACAGTTTAATGATTAGACTGTTTCTTAATTCGCCAATTTCCTTTTTTGCCAGTTTCACTAAATTGTCAGAGCCCCTATTAAGCCAGTTTCTTGAGTCGCAAACTTCCTTATTTCTCAATTATCTTAAGTTGTCAGTTTTGCTATTTCGTCATTTTCCTAATCCGTTACTTTCCTTGTTCATCTGATAGTTTAGTTTGTCAGTTTTCCCATCTCGTCATGTTTATGATTTGCTACTTTTTTGGGGTTCCGTAGTAAACTAGGAACCCAGCTGTTTTTAAGGCGATCTTACGCCCGATACAAGACATATTTTTGTACTCAGCTAAAAGTCACGAAATGTAAGTTTAACATTTTTAAACCACATTGCCGTATTCTTTTTAAAAAAACATAGTCATGTCTTATTTTACACTAAAACTGATGGAATAATAAATAAATATTAAATATTATAGGACAATCTTTACACAAATCAACCTAGTCCCACGGTAAGCTCAATAAGGCTTGTGTTGAGATTATCTGGTGATACAATGCACTACGGTACGCGGGACACAATAATCCCAAGGTGTCGGACAACAAATAAAAAATTGTATATTTGATACACCGAAACACGACTATAAGACCCTGGCAACTAGTGAAACTGGCGAATATAGAAACCGATTATCTAGGGGAAATGACCATTTGACCAAACTGGCGAATAATTAAATTAGCACATAAGGAAACTAGCAAATTTACGAAACTGAAGCCTAGCAAAACTGGCGAAAGAGTAAACTGAAGGTTTAGGAAAATGACCCACTAGCGAAATTGTCAACCTAGTGAAAATGACCAGAAGGTAAACTGTTGAATCAGCAAAATTGACGAATTAGGAAACTGACCGGCGATACGCTAATTCGACTGTCTAATTTCAAACATAGATAGAGAGAATCATACTATCTTTGTCTTACACTAGTACTAGCACCCAAAAGAAAAGGATGGGTATAGTTTTGTTTGTGCCTATTTACTGACAAATTGGTTTGACCAGCTATATTTTATGAAAATGTCATTTTTCCCTTTTCTTTAATTCGGAAGCCTATTTCAACAGTCTGAAAATATACCTCCTCGTTTGGCCATATTCATAAAATTATTTATAATACATTAATTTTACATAAAAGAGATGTCATATTGATGTTTGTCATCTGCAAAATATAAATGACCAAGTGACTGCGGCTTAATATTTTATGTTCAATATTTCCGACTGTTATTGAAATATAAAATATGTTTTAGATTTAAAAATTGTACCCAAGAAAGGCCTCGAATATCTAGTATATGTTACGTTGTGATCTTCCGATCTAATCATAATCAGTTACTAATGTAGCGCACTATATGTAAATATACACTATATCAAAATGGTGTAACAAATGCTTGTGCTTAAAAAAATAAAAAGATATATTCCAATTTATTTTGTGGTTTTATTACATTGCAAATTAAAGGCTTAACAATTTTCGACTCTAGTTCAATGTCATGAAGGTTCGGTTCGCTTTAACACGTTTCCTGTCCGGGTGTCCACAATATGGGGTCTTGAAAAGCTTTTTTCCAGGAGCTGCTTCCCATATGAGTTTACAACTTCAAAGTAAAAGCACACTTGTAGGTGTGACTTTGTCGTAACTTTTGTATGGGGATAGTGAACGTGTTTAGCGACTGACGTAACGACAACTACCGTTTAACGCCAGGGGCGTGGCCTAGGAACAAACTTGTGTGACGGTGGGCGCACATGTGCGTCGGGGACAGTGAATGTGTTAAAGTGCCGCTGCCGTGAAGTGAGCAATAGATATAATTACACCAAGAACGAGAGCCCCTAAATTGTCTTGTCACTACCATTGGTCTGATCAAAAACCTTTAATCCAATAATACTAAAGTCGATATTGATGAAAACACCGTGTGCGTCGCTTCACTGTAAGGCAATTTATTTCTTTGATATTTCTCCTGATTTATGGAAATACATAGATAATTATTTTAGATTTTAATGTAACCTTATTGAGCTCACTGTTGGATTAGATCGATATGTTTCTGCTTAGTTAGGTACCCCTATGGCAATGGCAATATGCCGTGGCGGATTTGCCCTAAGGCCCGGTAGGCCCGGGCCTAGAGCGGCAAAATATTAGGGGCGGCATTCTATAGATGAGTGCTGAGAAAGGGGCGGCTAGTAGTTACTACAGGGCCTGGGGTCTAGGGCGGCCAACACTGCAAATCCGCCACTGGAGATATGTGGATATCTTTCTAAGTACCCTAACGTTAGCGAATTGGCAGTCTGGATGATGGTACTTTTAAAACAAGACATTACATTTTTTATACAAATAGGTGTGTAATTTGATTCATGTTATGTCTTATAATTTAATAAATAAACGATATCGATGAATCATCTCTTACGTCAGATTTCTGCGAACTAGCGGCCACGGTCAGCAGTAAGTATAAACTTTTAAGTGCTCAGAGCGAAACCTTGCTGTTGGTAAAACCCTCCAAAACGTTTGCGTTTTTGTTGAGTCAATTTACTCATTTTGATTTTTTTGTTACCTATGTTAAGAGAGCCAGAGTACCAGAGAGTAGTAAAAAATAAAGAATATCATGGATATATACATATGAAGCTATAAGCGGGATCTTTTTCCTAAATCTAATACCTTTAAACGAGCAATTCTTGTTTATTTATATATGTCGCAGTCAAAAGTGTGAACTGGTCAAAAGAACTTTTAACCGACAAAAACAGGCAAAACTGCTTTTGACTGAGCATGTTGGTCAAAAGTAGTTTTACCTGAAAATCATTGGTTAATAGTAATTGTGACTGTTACTGGTGTGTGTGTGTCGCTAGTGCAAGGAAGACGTACGTTCTCTGTGTCTTGTAAAAACAATTAAGTAACCGATGATATAGATAAGTGACATATAAGGAACTTGTGTTAAATAACTTAATAAGACATTATTATTGTTCTGTGATATAAAAGCCTTAAAAATCAGTGGACAAGATGTAAAAATCAAAGAAATAGTTTGCTTATTATGAAGATTCGTTATTTAAAATTTACGCACACATTAATATCTGTGTGCGCACGCGACGGTGCTCGTTCAACTTCGGCCAGTTTCGAGAGGACTCGGTGCCCAATAGTGTGCGCATTTCACTTCGGCAGGATTCGTTGACCAATCAGAGTCAACACAACGCTCGGATTATTTCGGATGTGTTCGGAGACCAATTAGTGCGATCGCCGTAGTTCGGATATTGTCGGCTGATACTCGGAGCCAATCAGCGTCGAGAAAAGAATCGGTCATCTCCGGTAGCCAATCAGCGTCAAGAAAAACTTCGGTTCTTTTCGGGTGATGTCGTGACCCAATAGATATCAAGGACGGTACGCAACAACTTCAAGTAGGACCATTCGTGAAATTTCGGCAACGATCGGAATCTAATTCGCCCTACTATTGGCTCATTTCTTTTGAACTCGGTAATTCTCGGCTTTTTCGAGAGCCAATCAGCATTATTGACTTTTTGCTACACTATTTAAAAATACCTAATTGGAAAAATGGATTGTTTTGCGTGCCCCGCTAGAATTATGAATGACTATGAACGACTCGAATGTCGTACATGCAAGAAAAATTGTCACTATCAGTGTCTTGGGATGACAATAGAAACATACGGAAGCATGAACGAGGAGCTTAAACGTGCGTGGCGGTGTCCATATTGTGTTAATGTTACGCTTAGACGAAGAAACGACAATACACCGGTTCGCAAATCATCGGAAGCGATGTTTGATGCCACGGACATGTCCATTGATGACTTACTCAATGATGATACAGACAAGAGCGTGCTCGGGGAAACGTTAGGATTGCAACAGCACAGGAAGACAAGTTCAGACCGAGAACCAATCACAATTGATCAAATTAGCACTCTTTTAGATTCGAAACTTAAAACAAATTATGACAAAATTGTAAACCACCTTACTACGACAATTCAAGCTGAAATAACATTAGCCGTTGGGAAAATTAAAGCTGATTTTACTTTAACTAATGATTCAATTATATCTACACAAAAAAATTTTGAGGAACAAATAAAAAAGATGCAAGAAAAAATTGAATCATTAGAAACCGAAAAACACAACTTAAAAATAGAGCTAAGAGACATAAAAAACCTGGTGAACTCTAATACTAACACCTCATCATCACCTATTAATGACAGCAATGAGAAAAAATTAATATTATACGGCCTAGATGAATATTACAGAGAAACAGAAGAGGAAATTATCGTGCGAATTAGTTACATGTTCAGAGACATATTAAACATTGATATAAACGGTTACATAGAGTCGGTCAAACGAACTGGAAAAAAGGGGAGCCGGCGCCCCCTTATTATCGAATTAATTAGTAATCGTATGAAAAAATATATTCTAAATAATTCACACTCGTTTAGATACTCAGGATATTCAGTTGCGGAGATATTAAATAAGGAAGGGCTGGAACGACGTTTTCATTTACGAGAATGTCAGAAAGCTGCTCGGCAAGAAGGGAAGTATGCAATAATACGCAACAACAAGCTGTACATTGATGGGAAGGAACACTTTCTGGAAACCCATAAAACACCTACACCGGCTGCAGGCAAAAATACTACAGAGACCGTGCAGAGTTTAGACAACGTGCAAACCCCAATAGACGTTCAAAACTCAACGTGTGGGCAACTTTCTGCGAACGTGCTAACTCCCATGAACGCGCACACAAGTGATTTATTTCGTGATTGACAGCATTTTTGTATTACACCAAAATATAAATGGACTTGTAAATAAGGCTGATTTACTAAGTGTACACCTGCATGAATTTATGATGTCTAATACCGCGATAGATATAATCTGTATAACGGAGCATAATATGAAATTAGGTGACGAAATTCAGCTATCAATTCCAAACTTTAAACTCGCGGCTTGTTTCTCAAGAGGAAATAGGAACGGTGGCTCTTGCATTTTAGTAAAAAACCCGCATAAATTTGTAGTACTAAATGACATCTGCTCTAAATCAATTTCAAATGTCTTTGAATGTTCGGCTATAGAGCTTACAGATCACAATATTATAATCTTATGCATTTATAGGGTACCAAACAACAATGCTTCAGACTTCAAAATTTTCTTTGATACAATGAATATCATTCTAAAAAAAATTTGTTACAACCACAAAAAAATCATTATTTGTGGTGATTTTAACATAGACATCTTAAAAAGAACCAAACACTCAGTAGATCTTAAAAATTTACTAACTAGTTTTAATCTCAAAATAGGAATAACAATACCAACACGACTTCAAAGCCATACCTGTATTGATAATATCTTTCATAATGTGCGGAATGGTGAAGCAAAGGTAATGGAAATGGCGCTATCGGATCACACTGGACAAATATTTAAATGCCCTATTAAAAAAACATCACTTTTGTCACATTGGTATATCACTAGAAGAGACCTGAGTACAGAAAACATTAATAAATTTGTAGAGTGCCTAAACAACATTAATTTTAACAACGTATACATGGCAAACACTGCCAATGAAGCTTTTAATAACTTTTCAGAACTTTTTGAATTATTTTATAACCTGTGTTTTCCTTTTAGACGAATCAAACTAAAGCCAATTAACAAGCCCAAGTGGATTACAAAAGGGATTAGGAACTGTTGTAGAAAAAAGCGAGAAGTATTATGGAAGTGTCGTTTAAATTCCAATCCATCTGATCGTATTTACTTTAAAGAATATTCCAAAAGGCTGAAACGAATAATACAATTAACTCAAAGGTCTCAAAATAATTACTTTATTCGACATTCCGTCAATAAATCAAAAGCCACTTGGAATATCATTAATAAGCGCAAAACGAGCTATCCAAAAAGCTTTATAACACAGATAAACAATGGTAATAACATCATAAAAGATCCTAGTCAAATTGCACAAGCTTTCAATAATAATTTTATTGACCAAATTAATTCAAATTCAATTCACTCTAATAATTATAATTATGATACTACATTGACATTTAACTCTATGAATTCCTTATTTATGACTCCAACCGATCCTCACGATATCTATAAGATTATTGCAGCTTTGAAAAATTCAAATAGTACGGGTTACGATGGAATAGCCACAAAAGTTATTAAAAAGGCTGCATTTTCAATTGCCTCACCTTTGAGTTACGTTGTGAATTTGTGTATCGAAGAAGGGACATTTCCAGAAAAGTTAAAAGTGGCCGTCGTTCGACCACTTTTCAAAAAAGGTCTTAAAGAAACGATATCCAATTATAGGCCGGTGGCATTATTACCCGTTTTTTCAAAAATAATTGAAAAAGTAGTTTACAATAGTTTATATAATTACTTTGAAAAGAATGGTTTATTTGCCCCGGAACAAAAAGGTTTTAGACGAAATAAATCGATTAATATGGCCATATATGATCTTTTGCAAGCCGTCATGATGCAAGTAGATAAAAGAATACCTGTCTGTGCTCTATATATGGATATGTCCAAAGCCTTTGACTTCGTCGATCATCACATACTTTTGTCAAAACTATACCAATACGGAGTGCGAGGTAATGTTCATAACCTTCTTAAATCATATTTAATTGGACGCAAACAATGTACCCAAATCGATCGGATATGTGTGAAGACCAAAACGGAAGTTACTTATTCATCTGGCTATAGAGAATTAAGCTACGGCGTACCACAGGGTAGTGTTTTAGGCCCGCTTCTCTTCCTGACGTATATTAACGATTTGCCTAGAGCTATAAATTACCCAATGGTATTGTTTGCCGATGACAGCACTATTATATTTACAGAAACTGACATAAATCTACTTCAGACCAATATAAATCAGACATTGCATATTATAATTGAATGGCTTCACAAAAACAATCTTCATGTTAATCTTGAGAAAACGAAAATTATGAACTTTAAATTACGGACCAAAAATACGCATGATTTAATTATTACTTATCAAAACCAAAGAATTAATGAAACTGACTCTACAAAATTTTTAGGATTAAGCTTAGACAATAGTTTGACATGGAAAAATCAAATTGACAATATATGTAGGAAACTGAATCAATTTAGCTATGCATTGTATAATTTAAGGAAGGTTGTAGATCAAACAGCAGTGCTGACTGCTTACCATGCACATGTAACGGCTACTTTAAGATACGGTGTAATGTTTTGGGGAAATGCCACTGATCGTGAAATGGTGTTTTTGAGTCAAAAGAAATGTTTAAGATCAGTATGCGGTATTCGAACCTTGGAATCATGCAAAGATTTTTTTATTAAACTTAAAATATTGACTTTACCATGTTTGTATGTGTATGAAATTTCAATGTATGTCAAATGTAATATGAACCAGTTCACCACATTCAATAGTTTGCGGCAACAGAGGAAAATTAATTATAAATCATCCAGAACCGCTTTTGTATCAAAAAGTATATTTGGTATGGCACCACGGATATTCAATAAATTGCCAATTAATATTTTAAGACTGGAAAGCGTTAGTGAATTTAAAATTGCATTATATAATTTTTTAGCATCTAAGGCCTACTACACCATTCAGGAATATCTTAATGACGACATATATATATATTCATAGTTATAGGATTACCTAGTTAGTAAGTACTAAAATATTAATTTAATTTAAATATGATGCATGCGACACACATGACATCACACAATATTTGCATGTCTCTATGACCAAACATGTAGCTCTATTGTATTAGTATTTAAGACCTATTGTAAATACCATGTTTAAGCAAATAAAACTCTGAATCTGAATCTGAAACTATCAGTCAAAAGTACTCCCAGAAATAGGTAGGTTAGGGTTATTTTTTTTTGCTACGCCCAAAAAACGAAACTGTTCCCAGAGATAGGTCGGTTAGGGTTTTTTTTTTGCTACGCCCTAAAAACGAAACTGCTGCCAGAAATAGGTATGATTTTCAGGTAAAACTACTTTTGACCAACATCCTCAAAGCAGTCAAAAGCAGTTTTGCCTGTTTTTGTCGGTTAAAAGTTCTTTTGACCAGTTCACACTTTTGACTGCAACATATATATATATATATATTTCGGGGATCTCGCAAACGGCTCTAACGATTTCAATAAAATTTGCTATATGGGGGTTCTCCGTGAGCTCGGCGTCGGCGAAAGCTGGCGGGATACCGCTCTGGACCGATCAAAGTGGCGTGCTCTGGTCTAAGAGCTAGCCACGGAAATAGGTATGCAATTTATAGAGCAACGAAATCCCTCTAGTTAGTATGCCATACTATCGTTATTAATTAATCCGGGCGCCTGGCAGCTGTTTAGCGGTGGGTGCGGGAGTGGTTGGGCAACAAAGGGGTTGTAAAATCAATCGAAGGTGTGCAATTTATAGAGCTCTGATTTTGGTGTGATATAATAGCTAAATATGTATTTAATTCAAATGTAACAATGCCAGGCGTTTTAATTGGGGGAAAAGTAGTGCCAGGTGACGTACAAGATTCGCGAAAAAGTACCAAAATAGTTTTACAATTTATAGAGAAACGAAATCTTTCTAGTTAGTGTGCAATACTATCATTATTAATTAATCCGGGCGCCTGGCAGCTGTTTAGCGGTGGGTGTGGGAGTGGTTGGGCAACAAAGGGGTTGTAAAATGAATCGAAGATGTGCAATTTATAGAGCTCTGATTTTGGTGTGATATAATAGCTAAATATGTATTTAATTCAAATATAACAATGCCAGGCGATTTAATTGGGGGAAAACTAGTGCCAGGTGACGTACAAGATTCGCGAAAAAGTACCAAAATAGGTTTGCAAATTATAGAGCGACGAAATCTTTCTAGTTAGTGTGCCATACCATCATTATTAATTAATCCGTGCGCCTGGCAGCTGTTCAGCGGTGGGTGTGACAGTGGTTGGGCAACAAAGGGGTTATAAAATCAATTGAAGGTGTGCAAGTTACAGAACTCTGTGTTTGGTGTGATATTATAGCTAATTATATATTTAATTCAAATATAACAATGCCAGGCGTTTTGTTTGGGGGAAAAGTAATGCCATGTCCAAGATGCGCGAAAAAGTGCCAAGTCATCTCATTTACTGTGTCAAATTGTATCGTGTTTCGTTACTTGGGTGGGGTTGGGCTGATTTGAAAACGGGACTCTATTACTAATCGCACTTGGCCGGTTTTATCGAACCCATACTAATTCAAATTTGTCAACAATTTTAAAGATGATTTAGACTGGTTAACCGTAACACATCTAAAGAACTCAAGTTGCAGAGCGTTGGGCGTGACACGGCAGCGCGGTCGACGCGCGCGGCCCGGGCGGCGCGAGGCCAGTTGCTCTTTGTCGTCGCCTGGCGGGGTGATCGACTGAATATTTGCGCCTGTATTTTTGCACACACGATTTTGAAGGTCCACTCTAATGAAAAAGTAAAGGCCCAGACCTCTATAAATGATACAACTTTGGCACTTTTTTCCGCGCCTTGTACGTCACCTGGCACTAGTTTTCCCCCAATTAAAACGCCTGGCAGTGTTATATTCGAATTAAATACATAATTAGCTATTAGACTACATCAAACTCAGAGGTCTATAAATTGCACACCTTCAATTGATTTTTCAACCCCTTTGTTGCCCATCCACTCCCGCACCCACCGCTGAATAGCTGCCAGGCGCCCGGATTGATTAATAATGATAGTATGGCACACTAACTAGAGGGATTTCGTCGCTCTATAAATTGCATACCTATTTCCGTGGCTAGCTCTCCCTCTCTTGTGTTGGAGGCCAAGACTCATTTTGGGTCACCGCGCCAACCAAGTAAGTAAGTAGTAAGTAGTAAGTATATGGGGGTTTTCGGGGGCGATAATTCGATCTAGCTAGCTTATCACTGGGAAAACGCGCATTTTTAAGTGTTTTCCGAGCTAAGCTCGGTCTCCCAGATATTATAATACCTACTAATTTAGTATGGAGAGTGTGACTGCTTATTTTAGTTGCGTCTGCGTTCACGAGTCATCCAGTGGCAAATTGTCTATTCAATGGTTAATAAGTTCGTAATCACACACGAAACGCCTTCCAAAGCACCTATACTACACTGAAAACCAATGTACATAGTTCCATCTACGTATAACTACGTGGTATATATTGCCATTATAAGTAAAATAAGCCCAAAAAATAGTAGTAACTAGACAACTACAATTAGGGAACAGATCAAATTATTTGGTGTATTTTAAGTCTTTAACTGTAATTACCTGATAAAACCTACCCACAAATTATAAACCACCACCACTGGAGTGCTTAGTTCGTCACACATTATCTATTTCAGTATATCTACTGAACTAGTTAATCGTACATGAATTAACCAATTGTAATGTGTAACATTATCGCTATCAGGATGAACTTGACCTAACGGTTTTTCTAATTTTAGTAATTTTACTGAATTTTACGATAACTCCTAAACACGGGTTCTTAGCAATAGGTAGGTAATTATAATTAAGTATATTGCAAAAACGTGTAGGTACCTATCCGACAACATGCTAGGTACCTGACCTAATCTCCACACACATGACACACACGCATTGACAGGGTCGGCTGGAGAAAAGGAGGGGAGACATTTGCCCAGCAGTGGGGAACTAAAAGCTAATAAAAAAATCTCAACACAGCCAAAAGGGCAGCAATCAGTATGATTTGTGTCAGTTATATTATACTTACCTCCTTTTTTACTATTTAAATAGGTAGGTAACTTTGTTTATATATATGTAGTTAAATATGTATTGCTCGACCGCGACCCATATTCGGAAGAATTAAGAAATATAAACAAGATAAATAAACATTAACTAATAGTATACTTCCACTGGTATTTTAAGTGTTTTTTATAAGTATGTATTTTATGTCGCTATCAGTAGGTAATTTGACTTGGCTGCTGTTGAAGCACGACCTACCTATAAGTCTACCTATTTTTATTTTCCTGTATTCTGCAGTAAGTATTATATAAAAACCATTTCTATTTTTATCCATCATACGTTATCTGTGCTTGCAAAATATCATGTTTACGCTACATGTCTACAGTTCATACAAAATATTAACTACCCCTCACAGAAGGGCATAAGTGCCGTGATTTAGCGATGAACAAAAGTCCTATTCTATAAGCAGGTCAGTGCTGTTTCCCATATCTTGTCAAGCCATCGCTTCGAATTAACCAGAATAGCCCTTGGTATCTGCTAATATATTGTTATAGTTACCACATTACGATTTTTTTTACATTTTTAGTATAGGCAATGTATCATACAAAAATTTTGTAAATTGTTCCTGTGTTTGTGCAATAAAGTAAAAAAAAATGTAGTGTAAGTAGAGTTAGACCATGAAAAGTCTGCAGCGATTTTGATAGCCCACGCAGTGCAAATGTTATTACCACCTACGTCATAATTTCATAGAAGTTTGACGTTTAAAACGACACTTGCCCTGCGTGGGTTATCAAAATCTCTGCAGACTTTTCTTGGTCTAACTCTAGTTTATTTTGCCCGGGACATGAGCAACAGTATGAGAATTCCCTTCAAAGTGTTTCTCATACCCCATCTAAACTTATAAAACTAGTGGCTCTGTAAGTTGCAGATGTAGACCTCGCGAAACCCCAAGGCTCCGCCATTTAGAAACATTCCCAAAAAATATTAAAAATTCAATAAAGCACTTATTATTATACATATTATCTTTCTTCGGAGTTCACACCTATACTGGTTTTGTGCTCAGAAAGCATGGCAATAAGTGTCCAGTATGGTTCGCAACGCATGCGCGGATCTTATCAACACCTCAACTATGACCCGAGCCATTCCACGAAAGACTCTGCCGAAGACGCGCGTACATAATATCCTCGTGTGTGCAAAGTAACTTACAACTTTGAAGAAAATATGTGTTACAAGTAATTAAGTTTAAACTGTGATATTGTGTTTGAAATATGAAGTTGATAGTGCTATTTGTGTTTTGTGTGAGTTGTCTCGTGAGCGCGCAAGATGGTAAGATTTGGCGGCCTTTTTGCCAATTGTTTAAATATTAAATTTTAGTCATACCTATTGTGTGTAAGTATTTAACCTAGTAAGTACAAAAGATCTTATAACCACCACTCATAACATATAAAAAGTCACCATTAGGTAATATTGTATGATAAGATTTGTTAACTATGTTATATGTCTCGTGATATTCCGAACTAATAATAAAAATATATTTATAATGGCTCACAGTTTACATAATTTCGAGCGAAATTCGACCAAAATTATGTGAGTAAATAAATATAGATTAATGTTTTTAAAATTCGTAAATTCAATCAATTTGAGAAGTAGGTAGAGCTTTAATACACGTAGAATTATGAACTCTACCATTCCAATTAGCCCCGATATGACCAAATTAGAATAGTATAATTAGAACAAATTATTTACCTACGACTCTTGAATTATCCAAATTAGTTAGTCGGTAACCCTAACTCTATAGATTTATTCAGATAGCCTCCTTTTAAGGCCCAGCCATATACATAAATGAAAAATCCAGCCACTGAAACTTAAACGTATAATGCAGGGAATGGAGTTGATTTTGTTTTGTTTGAAAATTGAACGAAACAAAACAATTGCAACTGTATTCCTATTTTAATATGGTTTAAATTTCATTGAAATGATTAAGTATTATAGGTAGGACCTTGGGCCTTAGGAGGGTATGGAAGAAAAACTCGCAACTGTGACTCTAACCATCGTCCTTAGACTTCACTCATAGGACGATGCTCACCAATACTGATAAATTGTTAAATACAACCATAATTTTATACAGTATTCATTACGTATAAACATTATCATGATTGGCGGTTTTATCTCTGCCAGGTCATCGGGTCGCCGGTTCAGATCCGTAAGCTGATCGATTAGGAACGCTAAGTTTGAGACCTAACCAGAAATAGACCTAGTGACCTAATCTTGTTTGGTTTTTAGTGTGAATAATATATCACTTTGCCAAAAATGTACCTGATGTGATATTACTTGGTACTAGGTACTTGTTTGAATTGATGTGCTAAAATTACAGGCTGAAATCAATCAATTGCCAAATTATTTCAACTCACTGTATTTCACATTAAGTAAGAACAGCTTAATGAGATATTAATAGAGGAAAATACATGAGATAACTCATGCAGTTACTTAAGTTGGTACCTGCTTAATATACAAAACAAAAATACAATGATTCATCCGAAGGACATATTACATATGTGTTTATTTAAAGATTCACTCTGTCAATGCTAGTCACGATCCGATCAACAAGAAACATATGTGTCCTTTTTCATCTGCCGGGCTTAGCAGACTGCTCATCACTGCTATGTGGTTGAATCAACCGCTTAGGGGTTGTGCACAAATCACGCGAGGTGTTTTCGGCTACTTTTTGCTACCCCCCCCCTCCCGATTAAGACACGACGACGAGACGACGACGACGGTGAGAGACGTTAAGTAGACGAGTGGACATTAACATTGTTTGGTAAGTACAGAGACGTTTAGATGAGTGCATGGACATTGTTTATACTTAAATAAGTACTGTAGACGTGTTAAAGTGACCGATTGACCGCACCCATAGTAGGTAACTTAAGACGATCGGATCAGCGTCTAAGCTCCTGAGAACGCAAACGTTCAGCTAAGCTGCATCGAGCTAAAAATATCGTAAGTGAAGGAATGAATCTACTATTATATGCTCTTTTTAGTAAACAAGGTTAATGGGGCCACGATTACAATTCTTTCGATTAATTTGTTCAAGTCTATAAACACATATAGCTGCCTTCGTTTATTACTGCAATTTATTTAGTTCGTGTTAATACTAAAATCAAGTAGCTTCCTAGTAACAGACAACACAAAGTGGTTTTTATTATGCTTCAATTGTAAGAACATATAAAACTCTTTATTGCTATACTTGGACCACACGTATCTGTGCCGGGACGCTTATAGCTACCTACATATAGTTATGTTAAAGACCCACCACATTGTGGCGTCAAAGATGATGACGGACCCTTTACGTTGCAAAATGTGTTACAAAATGCGGCATATGTTATACGTCTTTGGTTAGAGTTAGACCAAGAAAAGTCTGCAGCGATTTTGATAGCCCACACGCAGTGCACGTGTTATTTTAAACGTCATAAAATTATGACTATGATTTTCTATAGATAAAACGTACCTATACCGCAATAACGAAAAGTTATCAAAGCTATGAGGTAGTATAAAGGCCGGCCACATCGACTGCGTGTGCGTAGCAGTACACACGCACACGTCACGCAAGCGGTGTGTCGTCTCTCATAAGGAACTGTATATTACAAAGCGCACGTGCACCTCTACGCACACGCACCCAGTGTGCACAGGCCTTAAGTAGCGGGATTGAGTTGGATCGGTAGATACGTTATATCTACTATGTTTCCTTAATCATTATCTAAGTACTTGCTTCCAAGAATTAACAACTTTTTGCTCCATTATAAATTACTAAGAAGATTCTCTCTTAAGTCATCGCTTAAGTTTTTTGCCCTTGTCCCAATATGAGAGGAAAATAAATACGATGCTTAACATATATGTAGGTAGGTACCTATATTATAAGTATATAAAGGTATAGTTACTACTACACTTTGTTGTTTGCTTTGAATGTAATAGGTACTCAGATGAAAACCCAGTTTTGTTCGTAACAATCGTTTCTGTACAACGTTTAGGCCCATGGGAAATTTTAATACATTCATGCATTTTATGAAAGTAGGGATGCACAATGCACATTCATAAAGTTCATGTTTTGAATAGCCAATGAAATGCCGATGAAATTGTACAGTAGCATATATATATATATATATATATATATATATATACGAAAAGCGCAAGTACTTAATCATACAAATTAACAATAATCTGAGCACGCACAAATATATTTCCAAAAGAAAATTAAGCGTCTTAACACAACAACAGTTAATTAACACAGTAGGTAACAGTCTCAGTACAACTCGCTTAGGGTGGTATTCCACCTGTCATTGGACAGGACAATAGGTACACATTGGACAAAGAAATTGTTCTTTGTCCAATGTGTATTGCGTCTCACATTTTGCTTTAATGAGAGAGTGAGACGCACTGACATTGGACAAAGAAATTGGAACACCACCCTTAGTCGCGTTTAAGCAATAATCCTTGGAAAAACTGTAGGTATAAGTATATAGTTAGGTACCAACGGATTACGTATACGTTTACCCATAGTCTAATAAAACATGGTCTTCCATTCCCAGAGTGACACGGGCCTACGTCACAACAACATGGCCGCTATATATAGCGCTATCGCATATTATCATATAGCGCTGTCGCATGATGACGTAGGCCCGTGTCAGTTAGGTGACCTAGAAAAGACGGGAATGGAGTACCAGGCGGAGTATATTATTATACCATGCGTTTACCTACCTACACCAAATGTCAGTCGTTATGTTTTTAGGGTTCCGTACCCAAAGGGTAAAACGGGACCCTATTCCTAAGACTCCGCTGTCCGTCCGCCCGTCCGTCTGTCACCAGTATCTCACGAACCGTGATAGCTAGACAGTCGAATTTTTCACATTATATCACGCTATAACAACAAATACTAAAACAATAAAATAAAAATTGAAGTGGGGCTCCCATACAACAAACGTGATTTTTAAACGAAGTTAAGCAACGTCGGACGGGGTCAGTACTTGGATGGGTGACCGTTTTTATAGATAATGGTACGGAACCCTTCGTGTGCGAGTCCGACTCGCACTTGGCCGGTTTTTTGCAACCCTGTTCGGTACTCAACTCTAAATGCCAGTAGCCGCGCTTAATGATGGATGAAATATATGTATATATATATGACTAACATCAACCACAAACAAACCTACAAATGATAAATATGTTATACCGTAAGTATCTACTGCTAGAGTTAGACCAAGAAAAGTCTGCAACGATTTTGATAGCACACGCAGTGCAAGTGTTATTTATACGTCATAATTTCATAGAAGTTTGACGTTTTAAAATAACACTTGCACTGCGTGTGCTATCAAAATCGTTGCAGACTTTTATTGGTTAACTCTACCTCATTTTAACAGACAGCGGCGTTTCTATAGTTGATGATAAGTTCAATAATTGTTGTTACATGTTGAGTCTGTATTATACAGATACATGGTGTGTCGCTTTCAGTATTACTTGGATCAAATGAAAATTAAAGATAGAGGTCCTTTCAGGCTACCGATTTGACCCCCTTTGATTTTGGAGAAAATAAATATGTAGTTTCAAAGAAATTATTTATTTATACCTACCGTATAAATAAATAATCGTAAACCTCAGAACAACCGTGTGATAAAACCGGAAGCTTTGATCTTCATCTGTCATTAGCCTACGTTTGGTCTGTCCATAACGAGTCTGTGCGGAAAGAGAAGAGTCGTAGAATGTATTGGTCCCCTTATATTCCACCACTCTTCTCTTTCCGCACATACTCTATTTAAACGTAAACAAACCGTGTAGATATGTAGCCCTCATGTATGTTTTGTTGCGTGGACTGTACTGGTAGGTACCATACCATAACTGTAAGATTACCTGTGACCCGGATATAAATGAAGCATAGACACAAATCATTAATTAAGTAAAATGTTTATAAATGATCTAAGATCTAATACAAGGTCTTCAAGTGTCATTACATGCGGTTAGTTAAGTGCTTACTATTTGCATCACAAGTGGACATCATATTATTCACGTCAAACACGTGACACTGATAGAAATAGGAATGACTTGGCTCCTATTCTAATAAATAAAACAGTAGTTAGCCATTTAATTTATTAAAAGCTTTTTAGAGTACACTATTTTACGGGAATTACGGGCCCTATTTCTTGGATACAAAGCCAAAAGCAAAACATGACGATAACTCAAATCAAAGCATGATGCTGACGTTGGTATCAAAGCATGACGATGACTGGCCGGAGAACCTTAAGCACCTTCGTCGTGCTCTACCATCTCCTGCGGACACGCGTTTTGTGTGCGGTCGATGTGGCAAGAAATGCCGCGCTGCTATAGGACTTTATGGCCATTAACGGCGATGCGGGACCCCATAAACACACAAGCGCCGCAACAAGCATCTACAACAGATGATGTGGTCAATGATGATGATGATTTCTTGGATAGGGCGGTGTAAACAGACTTAGGAGTACCTGCAGAAAGAAAAGGAGAGGCGGTACCTTAAAAGGAGTAGGTACCCTTCCTACTTCGAAACCTAACCTAAGACCCGAATAGATAGTGTAAAACGCTTTCTTAGCCTAAGTTTAGTATGTACTTATTAAGTTTACCTACGTTATGTGAGTTGAGTAGGCACTAAAGGCGAAGAAAAGTGTTGAATGTATACGAGTCATTAATTTTAATCATCATTGAAAACCATCCCAAAGTCGATGCATTTTTCTAATTGGACCTTCGAGTTGTTAACACGCATGTTGGGTTTGACTGCTTCTTTGCGAACACCGCAGGAGTTGAGCTTTTCTACCTTTTTATGTCTTAAAAATAACGTTTTATATAGCTTCGATGACTCGCTATGCAAGCGTGAAGAAGAATTCATTACATCGCTACGAAAACGTAAATAATAATAGTCATAGAGCCTATTAACTGTCTGTGTAAGCCATCCCGAAAATTCTGTATTAATCTTAGTTATCTTGCTACGCATGCGAGAAGAGAACTCATCGTAGAACTTTTCTGCAGTATTTCTTATGCGTAAGGTAGCGGCCGCGTGAAGCTTTGCTGCCTCAGTACGCAAGTACGTCTGGTACTTGTCTGGTTCTTTATAAAATCGTAAAGAATCGGCAAAAAGCGCCTTAATTTTTTTACGCAAGCATAATGAAGAATTTGCTGTATCGTGGCGTATACGCAAAGAGTAGTGTACGTATTGTTTATCTGTTTCTTTTTGTAATTTCATGTGGAGCTTGGTGAAATTGTCTTTGTGCGCGCTTGAGGAAGAGTAGATGTACTCCTTTGCTGCACCCTTGATATTACGTGAGGCGTACCCGTGCGAAGCAGATGTCTTATTGCACATAAATGTGGAAGGGTACACGTATCCATTATTGGCCATCACTTTACCCGTGCAGGCAGATGTTGCATAGGAAGTTATATTTTGGCGTACAGCTACGGAAGACTGTGGAGCTTTAACCTGTTTAACGGTACGTGGAACCAAGGATTCTTGGGAAGACCATGTATTTTTGCGTATACCTGTGGATGGATCTACAAGAGCTTTATCCGTTTCCTTGAACGTGCTTAAATATGTTGAAGATTCTGTACGAGGTTTTGCTGTCTCTTTTCCCGTGCGTAGAGCAGAGGGTTCGAAGGAAGTAGATGTATGTTTAACTGTAGATAGGTTCACGAGAGGCTTAGCTGTCTCCTTGGCTGTGCTCGGTGTAGGCCCATAATAAGGTTTATTTGCGTCTCCGGCGTCTCCGCGCATATATGTCGAAGATTTCGTATGAGCTTTAGCTGTCTCTTTACCCGCGTGTAGTCCCGAGGATTCATACGAAGATGTATTTTTGCATGTATTTGTGGAGGGATTTAAATGAGTCTTAGCTGTTTCCTTGCGCGTGCTTGGAATAGAGTTCTTATACGTAGATGTGACTTTGTGCATGGTTTTGGAGGAATTATTTTTAGAAGTTTTGGCTTTAGCTGCCTTTTTGAGCCTTCTTTCTTCTTCTTCCTCGTCCATCATAAGAGCCACAAGCGCACACAATTTGACTTTAGTCAGAAAGTCAGAATCCATGTATGCCATGTTGCAAAATGGTCGTCTTAAATTTGAAAACACTACATAACGTAATTGCTATAATCTCAACTTTTGTCCAGCAGAAATACCATCGAAATTAAGGTACGTATTCTCGTGTAGAGGCCTAGATGTAGGTTTTCGAGACCTAATACGATACAAAGTTTACGTTCGACTGATGCCAATGTGCCAATGTCACTGACAGCAAAGAGCATATAATCACTACAGCATAGACTTTACTTTGAGGTCTTACCTAATATAGGTACTTATTATCAAAGGTCTAAAGTATCTACTAATAACCTTACTATACTCTTTGGTATCTACGTGTTAAAACTTATTGTCAAATAGTGTTGTGGCTGTCATTTCAAATTAGTGATAACAACAATAACCGAATAAATTAATGTTTAAATTACGTATTACTTTCGTTATTCGAAGGCAGTCTTTTGTATGGTGGGTGGATTGTCTAACGTTAACGCTTAGAAACCTCTAGTCACCGCGTACCTAATAAAGGGGGCCATAAAACGCCAGCTACTTCAGCTGTTCGATTCGCTTAGCACTATAACTTGTGCGTGTGTTCTTACGTCTATGCTTATCAATCATCATTTACATCATTTGCCGAGAGCACTTGTTGACAGGATTCGCAATAAGTACCTACTAAACCTAGGAATAGAGTCGTAGGTGTGTAGATTATCCAATCTAAGAGCAATACGGACATTATAGAGACTTTGCCGTATGACGTCATAGGCATAAATCTTGACAGATCTTGACCCTTGTTTTACGAACATTTCCGAGAAAACACGAAGGAAAACAATTCTGCACTCTACATCTGGGGCCCGTTTCTCAAAAGCTTTTAACGTAGTGATTATATGCTCTTTGGCTTTTAACTTGTAATACAAGTGGAAGTCCCTGTCTAACAAAAGCTGTCAAAAAGTGACATCCGCTTCCATTACAAGTTACAAGCTTTTTAGAAACGGGGCCCCTGTACCTACTATATCCATATCCACATTATGTGTAAACATGTGGTTGACATTTATTTTATGGTTCACAGAATACGCAGACGGCGACGACGTGACAGAAGCATGCTGTACACACGGATCGGACTCGGCGCTGTCTCTGTCATCAGCCCGAGAGTGTGGAGGCCTAGGCCTCCCAGACTACATAGAGCCGGAGCAGGAGGCCTTGTGCAGGGCTAGCGTGGCGAGCTGCTGCCAGGATCACTTTAAGTAGGATTTTAATCTAATTAATCTAACAAAACGCGTCTATTACGACAGATGTGACCGCAAGGTGGCGCAGCGCGAACGGGCGTCCGTTCCATAGCGGTGCGCGGCAACTACTATGGCTGTAGACACCAAAATTGGTGTGGGCTGCATGTATGGAATAGAATAGAATAGAATATGTTTATTGCTCACATATTGATCTTACTCTACAAGTACAATAAGGTTACAACATGTTACCCTACAGGCCTACAAGGGCATTGCAAATACACGTGCATATAAAATATGTATACACATAAGAAAGGTACACTATAATTTATCTATTTCTACGCCTATTAAATATAACAAAATTATTATTTTATTATCTTTGAATTATACTTATTTTCATTGAAAAACTCGTGCAGGGAGTAAAAACTGTGATCTATTAGGTAGGTTTTTAGCTTAGTAACAAATTTTGTGTATGTTTGCTCGTTAGTTATTTCTTTTGGAAGGTAATTATAAATTCTTATAGTCATTACGTGAGGGCTCTTGTTACTAATTTGTAAGTTGCTATAATACTTGTAGCGACGCGACGAAATCGCGGAGTGAGCCACGCCTGCTACGGAAGCCTAAAGGGGCATTCTACGAAAGAATGTCACTTACGTAACGCTTTTGCCTTGTATGTACAGCTACCTCAATTAAATCCATTCAAAGCGAACGCGTTTGAAAGTGCATATTGTAACACTTCCCACCTCTCTCCTCAACTAACCCTAACTTACCCCTACTTAGCTAAACCTAGACCTACCTAAAATACTAAAAATTCCAATAAGAAAATCCAAAATTTTAAATAACCTTTAAAATACCGCAAACCGTATCTACCTTGACTAATTATTATAAAATAATGCAAATAACCTGAATAAATTCTAATTAAATAAGTTAATATCTTGAATTGGATCAGTAGATTGGCCAAATGATCGTTTAGTGTTTATGTAGGACCCTTCGTCGTAACCGTTAATAGTAACCAAAATCCTTTTCGCATAGTAAGAAAGAGTTATGTATTATACGCCTATAAATCCTAATATTGTTAAATAATTATTAAACCGTGAATTATGTCAGAGTAATAAGAAATATCATTGCAGGTTGTAGTAATGTTTGACTTAATCAGATTAAGTCTGTAATAAGATGTAATCAATAAGTCAATAGTAAGTATGTCAAAATCAAATAAGTCTGTAGAATGTCTTAGTTAAATTGTCAATAAATTATGTCATAGTCAAATTGTCAGTAAAGTATGTCAAAGTAAGTAAAGTCTGTCAAATGTCATAGTCAGTTGGTCAAAGTACAACTACTAATAAATGTCACAATATTTTGTTTTTGGGGTATAGATATCGCCCCGCCTCCGCGACACCCGTGATCATCATCCAGTTGCAGGTCAGAATCCCCGCCCCAGTTCTGAAGGAACTATATTGTGGTCCAGAAGGGACATCTTTTAATAATGACAGGCCTATTCCATCATTCGACCATGTCATTATTTTGTGACATTTTTCGTCAACAATGAGAGGACATTCAAAGGGACAATTTAACATAACAAAATACTGGTAGTAGAGCAGCTGTATTTGATCCACTCAAATTCTCCAGAATACTGTAATTTTGTAGTATACGTATTTTAATATTCAATGAAATGATATTATCCAAACTTTAATTGTAGTCATTTTGAATCACACTTTCGGACCAAAATAATCTACGATCGTGCATCTGCCTTGATTTGAGCCCGGATAAATCACTCATTGAAATAAGGTTTTATGATAATATATGACCTTATATTTTTAAAGGTCAAGTGTTAAAATCACAGATAATCTGCAGAAAACAGAATGTAATCGTCATACAAACTGCTAAGGGACAGGCAAAACAAATATTTCTTTTATAAGCAAACTGATTCTACAATACTACATTATATTGTGGTTATTTACTTTAGTTTTTCCCACAATATATTTCTACCAGTAGCGTTGCAAAGGCCAAAATATATACAGTCATGTCATAAGTCAATATGTCAGGTTTGTCAATAAGTCATAAATAAATATATGTAATAAAATCCTAACAATCCCTAACCCCACACTACATCCTAGCTACCGCTATTTTGAATTTAACCAATAAACCCATAATTAAGAACAACAAATGCAATAAAAATAGCCATATATGTATTGAAAGGAACCTTTTTTTTTTTTTTTTTTTTATGTTGGGGAAATGCGTTTACGCATGCCACCTGGTCAGGGGGAACCAGGGGGGATGACGGACTAACCAGTGGAGGACTACCGTCTAAAACCACCAACGAGTGCCAACTCCGCTTTAGATGGGGTGCCGCAGGGTCGCTATCAGCATTCGACCACGTGCGCCCCAGCGGGCGGCCTGCAGGCCGTGGGAATTTTGGGTGCCAATTGGTCAGCACCCCAGTCCTGTGAGCTTTTAACCGCAGGGACTCCCCCGGGGCCCTGCGCAGCCCACTACGGCGGAGGCAGCAGGCGCGCATAGCGCCTGGCTCTGCCCCCAGCCCGTCGTCGGCGGAGTGGATGCGCGTCAGGATCGTCCTCGCGCGCACGCTCCGCTGCCTCCTTCTGCGACATAATTTCGTCACTGAAGGAGGCCATCGCCTTCCATGCCTCTTCGCTGTCGAGCATGGCATTAACAATGCTCGCCAACGAAAGGTCTGCACCTAGTGTTGCTTGAAGGGTGGCCCGCTGGGGCCCCCATGCAGGGCACTCCTCGAGAGTATGACGCGCTGTGTCTACAGGTGCGCCACACTCATGGCACATGGGGGATTCCTCCCTCTCTATGCGGTGCAGGTACTTACCAAAGCATCCATGGTCAGTAAGTATCTGCACCATGTGGAAAGTTAGCGTTCCTTGCCTCCTTTCCACCCAACGTTCTAGATGCGGCAGTACTGCATCTACCGTCATCAGTCCATATTTTGCATCGTCGAGCTCTGCCCTCCATCGGCGAAGTGTTTCCACTTGTGCAGATGCCCGGATATTTCGGACTTCTTCTCCATCTGGGAACTCTGCCACCGCTCTTCTCCCAGCTCTGTAGCGGTGAACCTCCGCAAGAATGTGAGCCTGAAGGTCCCAGGGAGGGTCTGCAGCCAGGATCGTTGCCGCTGTAAACGATACCGTACGATACCCACGTACAGCTCTCAAAGATATTGCCCTCTGTGGTCTGCGGAGCAGAGCCCTATTGTCGGCAGAAAGGGCATCAACCCATATGGGAGCGCCATATAGGGCCATACTCCGCAGGACACGAGAGTAAAGGAGTCTACATATTGAATTTGGCTCACCCACGTTAGGAAGCAGCCGGCCGAGGGCTGCAGCTGTGGACATCAGTCTAGGGGCAAGACTGTCGAAGTGCGCCTTAAATTGCCAGCGGCCATCTAAAAGGAGGCCAAGGTATTTCATTTGGGCCTTAACTGCCACTACCTCCCCATTCACTCTAATGTTGGCATTACGAGGGGGTCCTCTCCTCGGACCATGGAAGAGCAGAACTTCCGTCTTTGGAAGGGATACCTCGAGGCCCAGCTGGTGGATTCGTTCAACCACAAGTGAGGTCCCAATGGTCACCTTCCTCGCTGCATCTTCATATGAGAAACCCCGGCACGTAATAAGAGTGTCATCTGCATAGGCCAACACATTCATTCCTGGCAGGACTGGACCCCGTAATAGCCAGTCGAACCCTACATTCCATAACGTGGGCCCCAGGACAGAACCCTGAGGGACACCCAATTCAACCGGTCGCCGAAGAAGCTCACCATTTCCGTCTTCCCACGCTACGTAACGATCTTCCAGATAGTTGTTCAGCAGCCGCTGCATATAGGTAGGTACTCTAAAGAAACGAAGTGCCTCCTTAAGCGTTTCGAATGGGAGACTGTTAAAAGCGTTCTTGACATCCAAGGAGACTGCCAGCATTACATTTCCGCCATCTGTAGCCTCTCTTGAGAGCGCTTTCAGGTGGTCTATTGCGTCGACTGTCGATCGGCCCGCACGAAAGCCGAATTGCTTGTCAGAGAGGTTTGGGCCCACTTCTTCCAGGTGTCGGACGAGGCGGTCAGCTAAGATTTTCTCAAGCAGTTTACCCACCTCGTCCAGCAGCACTATGGGTCTGTATCCAGACGGTTGACCACTCGGGCGACCCTGCTTGGGGATCAAGCAGACCCTGTCTGTCTTCCATCGCTTCGGGAATTGTCCAGTACGAAGACACTTGTTGAAAAAATCCTGGATCCAGTCCACCCATGACTCTGCGGCAATAAACAGTAGTCGTCCGGGCACCCCATCTGGTCCTGGCGCTGTGCGTCTCTTACGAAGCCGATATAAAGCTTTCGTCATTTCTTCGTCTCTTATTGGCGGAACATCTGTCTCGGTATTGAAAGGAACCTAGCTACCTACTGTAAATATCTAATGGCTTTGATATATTAAAATTATAAATCTAAATCAATCCTACAAAAGCCCTAGACCTGATAAATAAAAACCCTAACCTAACAGCTAATCTATCCAACTATTCTACCGATATATTTGAAAACTAGCATCCCGGGATGCACATTTAATTTACCCACGTAATTACTCGATGTGCAATGAGTAATTTCTATGCTATAGCTAACTAAGACGAGTGAGGAAGCTCCATTTAGTCTAGACCCTATTCCTCGTGTGCTAGCCATACTTCCACACAGTGGATTGGGACAGCAGAAGTAAAACCGGAAAGGGTAATATAAAAGTGAATATATAAGTATAGAGATACGGGATAATTGGTCTAGAACCTGGCTTTTTTAAAAAGTCTAGATGACAACCCAAATCTTCCAGATCCTAGGGGGTGACCCTGTCTTAATAAATGCAGGAACTGTCAGGTCCCCACCTGATATTATCAAAAACACCGCAAGTTAGTAATTTGGACTATAGTTGACACCGTGAGGTTACCCGTCCAACTTACTAACCCCCCAACACTATGTTGGATCGGAACTAGTTCTCTCTAACCCATAAGTATGAACGAAACAACTCACTAAACTAAATTAAAATTAATATATAGAGTATTCCAACCAAGTTCATTTCAGTGCTTAATATCACTAAAATAAACCAGGCCAAAGAGAGTTGAAGTAGAGGACATGTGGAACACAAACCAAATGGTAAATTGAGGTAAAAAGTGAGGCTAAGGTCGAGCATTCGTATGAAAAACTGTACTGGGGACACTTTTAAGGGTTTTATCTTCGTTTTAATCAATAGTCAGAAAATCATCTTTGCAGCACTACTTGAGCGTAGCCTTTAGCCTCGCTTAAAATTTGCCATTAGAGGTAGATAGGAAAGTGACTGAATAAGAGCGAAAAATACATCGTTCGACTCGGGCCGAGCTGATACTCGGCCAACGGCTACGTGCGATAGTGCTATCTCATTCACTCCGATACAATGTGTGCAATAGACAGTGTGCGCGTTATAGGTATTGACAGCCTCATAAGACTGCGTCGACCGTCCAGTGGCGCCCTTATTGGTGGAATTGTGTTTTATAATATGAATCAGTAAATGTAGGTTATTACTATTGTTGTCCTACTTATTCCCCAACTTTTGGTCTTTTTCCGAAGTGCCATTTCGTAAGTTTCGGCCCGGCCGAAAGGTTCGGCCGTTTTTTGGCCGAAACCGAAACTACAGCCGAAACATGATTTTTTGGCCGAAACTGGCCGAAACCGAAACCGAACCTTCGGTCGGACACTACTTTTAAGTTATTTCGCTTTTACTGAACTGTGACGCGGTGGGCAAAGTTAGGTTAAAGGGCAAAGTTATATAATTTTAGGGTACAACATTAGGTACTTTTTTTCTACTTTCAGACAAAAGGATGATTGTGCTACAGGCGCTAAGTATGCTGCCAGTAAACGATGTAGTGTACCAAGCACAGACATCGGAAAGGTAATAATCATGTTTCCTTGGTCTTTTACCGTCATAAATTGGCGTCTACAAAAAATATATCGATACGGGCAATAAAACCGGACAAGTGCGAGTCGGACTCGCCCACCGAGGGTTCCGTACTTTTTAGTATTTGTTGTTATAGCGGCAACAGAAATACATCATCTGTGAAAATTTCAACTGCCTAGCTATCACGGTTCATGAGATACAGCCTGGTGACAGACGGACGGACGGACGGACGGACAGCGGAGTCTTAGTAATAGGGTCCCGTTTTTACCCTTTGGGTACGGAACCCTAAAAATTAAGCCATTGCAAGAAATGATTAGGGCGTAAACTCAAAACGCTCTCATAGTTTTTGGAAATTTTAAGAAGGACTAAAAATGCTTTGAAGGTCTAAACTACTTAGAGCAAAACCGATGACTACTTAGAACATCTAAAATCAGCATACTTTAATTTAAAAAAAGCTGATTTACACATTTCGGCTGATTTATCCCTTAAAAGTTGTCCAGCATGATTTAAATATTCACACATAGGAACACAAAATTTTCCTAACACCCTGTAATATTCGTTTTATTGTAATATTTCAGATATGCTGCGAAGAGTGCAAATTCGGCGCGCTAACAGGAGAGTCCCAGGGGATCGAGGCATGCGGGGGCCCTCCTACGGCAGACTTCTCCCCTGCCTCATACCTGAGGAAGAAGTCTTATTATACGTGCTGTGTTGTAAGTTTCATTCCGTTTCATTAAGTTCTAGGTAAGAGAAACGTCCATGTCATTCAAGGTGATGCATTCAAGAACCCTTCAGCAGCAGACGTCCTTTCTGCGTCTAACCTGAGATTCCTGAGAGATACCATTTTCTTTATAACCTTCCTTTCATATATACATTTCCATTATCCAGAACCAGAGTTCTGGATAATGGAAATGTATAAATATTGTCTAAGTAGTATAGTACAGAGTACAGTTGTAGACCTGCAAAAAAAATTGTGCTACAAGATTATTAAATACGAAAGTAGAAACTACTAAGAATTTAATATATTACAGGAAGCGGCAACAAAGCCGACGACAACCGAAGCTCCGTCAACAACTACCACAGAGGCAGTCAAGCGTTGTGGGCCTAGCTCCTGCCACGCAGACCAGGACTGCGACGACAGTGAGGGCGTTATCCGATGCCTGTGCCACAGTGGCTTTAGGAAACAAAAGGATGGCTCTTGCAAAGGTTGGTTGTTGTAGTTATTATCATCATCAATCTTATTTCTGGACACTGGCTTATCCTGTAGGATCCGATCGTCGGCTTTTCTTCTTCAGACCTACCTACTTGTGAAGTTGTGACTATTTTTGCTGATCGTTGTTTCTTCTTCAATCTGAGCTCAGCGCTTGATCATTTAAGACTTCCCGAAGTAAAATCAATTATTTAATTAGAGATACACAGGTATCCCTATCCTAGATGTGAAGCTTAATTATACTTCTTTAATGCGGAAGTTATAACGTTTAGTCAAATTGTTTGACGATTGTCGTTAGCGGCACGATCTGATGGGAAGCTAGATGTTGGTCAAAAATTAAGCTCACTGGTTCAGCTAGTTCACTCCAGCTTAATTGTAGAAGATGGTAGCTTGTATTTACGAAGAAAGCGCTCTATTAGGTAGCAAGTATTAGCTCTCCTCGCTTTGAAATCCCGTGATGGATGGAAATAGATCTCTAATTTATTTATCTTTACAGATATCAACGAGTGCGCCGAATCCGCAGATAACCTCTGCACCCAAAAGGACCACGTGTGCCACAACACCCCAGGCTCTTACAAGTGCGTGCCGCTCAAGAAACGAGAGGTGCCCGGCTGCCCGCCGGGCTTCAAGAAGAATATCATCAACCAGGTGTGCGATGGTAAGTGCATAATACGCAATAATATACTAAAACTGCACTAAACTTTTTTAGTGAAGTTTCGCATGCTCGTAGGTAAACATACCAATTGAAAATGTAAGTAACTGTTGTCAAAGGTACAGTGCTCAAAATATCTGAACACGCGCTCTAACGCCATGGCAATAGAGACGTGGTCAGATATTTGTGAGCGCCTTAGCCGCTCCGATATATCTGATGGCGACTGTACCATAAATGAAAAGTCATAGGCATAATTCCATCCGGGTTTCGCAATGTTGTCACAGCTAGAGGCTACCACACCAGATCTTGCCTGAGATTAAAACGTAGCTGAGGCCTAAGGCTGAAACCGTTATATAGGAATGCAGTTCTATACTCGACTTTAAAGTCTCAGCGTCAGATATTTTGGTGTTGATTCTACCTTGCCTGCATCTTCCTTTCCAGACATAAACGAATGCCAGCTCCCCCGCCCGCCCTGCCCGAAGTACCTCTGCGAGAACACGATTGGAGGCTTCAAGTGTAACGGCAAGCCTGGGACCCCGGCCGTCGAAGGTGCCACCGAGGCTGCACCGGTAGAGCCCCCTGCAGGCCGAAACGACATATGCCCTAAGGGGTTCAGGGCTGGTGCTAATGATGAGTGTGTTGGTGAGTTTCAATTGTTTCAGTCAACGGTCAACCAGTCAAAACAATAGACAATGGAATAGGTACCTAAGTAGAAGTTCTATGACCCGTAAAGTTGAAGGTAAATTCCTTATGAGATCATTATATATCCTCTTCAATTCAACATAACGCTTTCCCGGTTTCATCCTAAAGGAGCAAGGAATCCGCTTTGGCAACCTAATCCCAAGAATTAAAGTTATAAACTTTTATGAAAGCTTCTACCATCTGCTCTTCCAACTCAGAGGAGAAACTAGGCATTTATCGGGATACCTCACGATGATTCCCTTCATCAAAAAGGGACTGGGAAATATCAAATTATTTATTAAATACACAAGTTCCAAGAAACTCATTACAAGTCAAACACAAGTCGCACACCTAACTGCGCTACCAATGGTTGGTCGATAGGCTAAAGTCACAAACCGGAGGAGTTACGAGGTTTGCGAGTTTAGCTGACGAATATTATTCCAGACATCGACGAATGCAATGAGCACCTCGACGACTGCCAGCGGCTCTCGCAGCACTGCATCAACACCCACGGTGCTTTCTTCTGCCAAGATCACGTCTCCAAGCGATGTGCTCCTGGCTTCAAGGTCAACAGTGCTACTGGTATCTGCGAAGGTAATTCTAGTATTTAATAAACTCAAAAACTAACATTTAAAATGCTAGCAGCTGTCCCGCATAAGGTGTCAGTTAATTAGGGCCCAGGATATGTCTATTTTGCCGTGAGCCGTGATCAGATCAGCTTATAAGAAACCAAGCAGGTTCGTAGTCACAAAGAAGTAAAGAAGAACAAAGAATAAAGATAAATAAAAATAAAAGAAGAATAAAGAGGT
This sequence comes from Cydia splendana, assembly GCF_910591565.1. Lineage (NCBI taxonomy): Eukaryota > Metazoa > Arthropoda > Insecta > Lepidoptera > Tortricidae > Cydia > Cydia splendana. The sequence continues at coordinate 6,525,983 of NC_085981.1, read as the reverse complement.
ACATTTCAATGTGTTCCCAGATATTAACGAGTGCGAAGAAGGTTCAGAGGTGTGCAAGAGGAACCAAGTTTGCGTCAACCTCCCGGGGGCCTACGACTGCAAGTCCAAAATTAGCACGTTACCCAAGTAAGTTCACACCTACAAGTACATATAGTGCCAGTTCCAGAAAATTGCAACATTGCTCGAATTTTTGTAGCTTCCATTTCCCTATAGGAATTTCCAAGATCTTTTAATGTGGACAGTTTAGAATTTCGGAATATTTCCTTTAGTTGAACTCTATAGCACAGGTGAGTCGTAACCCGGATTGCTAGTTTTAGCATAAAGTAATGACAGTATTTTAAAATTTCAGGTTGGCCTCCAAAACTTGCCAAGAGGGAACCAGGATGCGCGTTGGAAGCAACAAATGCGATGGTAATGCTTTAAAACAGTTTTTTTGTTTTTTTATTAGTTACTATGCGGGCCCGCGGCTCCGCTCGCGTAAATGAAATAAAGAGTTTGTCTTATGTTTCGTTAATTACCGACATTATTATGTACCTATTCAACCCTGCCAGTGTTCATAACTCTGTGATAGGGACTTCTTATTTGTAACCGTTATTTGGATAAATTAATTCGCAAATTTCTCAATAAATGATGTCATTTGATAAGATAAAATTATGGCAAGATTGTATTTTTTTAAATTATTATTTATTTTTATAAGCCCAGTCCAGTCAGCAAAAATTTTCATTAGATAATTTCCGCCTTAAGACGAATTCGGACGACCACCGCCCATATATCGCCTTTTCATACAAACGTAGGTAGTCCCCATTTTCCTTTCTGGACATAACAATACTTACTACGGTGACGCAACGATCCAAAAAGAGTCCTGGGCTCCGATACCAGATCACGCCATGTTTCTCGGTCTTGCGATAGCTCTCGCCAGTCGCTATGGCCGAGGTTGAGCAGGTCTTGAGCAACGACGTCGTTTCTGCGGTACCTAGGACGTCCAATCGGGTGTCTCCCATTTCGTTGTCCCAAGTACGCTCTCTTCACGGCAAGATCCTCTCCCATTCTCTCTGTGTCCGAGCCACTGAAGCTAAGCCGCTTTGGTCTCTCCAATACCCAAATATATCGGAACACATCCTTATTTCTATGGCAACAAAGTTATATTACGATATATTTGGCTACTTTAGCCTGATCTATTTCATACTGACTGTACATTGGCTTCATGAATGTGTAGTTGCCATTAGATATATATCGTAGCCACCAAGGTCGCTCAAAAATATCTGAACATGCACTTTAAAGTTACATTATAATTTACATTGTTCAGACTTCAGATATTTGTGAATACCTTATCCACTCCGATATATCTGATGGTGACTTTCAGCGAGAAGAAAAATCTTACCTGGTCGAGTCGTATCGTATTACGCGAGAAAACAGTTTCCAAATTGATTAAGTATACCTATCTCTAAAGTCATCCCTTGAACTGATGGACTTCATATTAACGTATCCACTTTGTATTTCTGGCCTATCTCGGCAGCCCGTTCCCCGGACGAATGGCAATGTTTGCCGAAGTCGAATTTCTTTTTGACTTGATTGACTGTGAATTCAAATTGACTCCGAATAATATAACTCAAAATAAATTTAAAACAACAAAATACAAATTATTAATAATATGATAATATTAATTTGATTGATGTCATATTTGGCATAAGTCACTCGTATGGGCGTACACTAAGGTTGAGGTTGACATCACTTTTTATATTACTTCGTATAAAAACACGTAGGAATAACTGTATACCAACATGACAAACATAATTTAGATTACTTTACACCGAAACGAAACGAACCGAGAGTTGCCGAGAAATAGCCGATGTTCATACAATAAAGATTGTTATGAAAATTTATTTTCCTTTTTGTAAATTAAATACGCGTCGAAAGCGGTAGTTTTTACGTTCTAGTTCTATTCCCATATTTAGATAATTGATTTGAACAGTTTTTTCTTATCATATGTGCGTCGAAAATCACCTTACCTCATCAGGCAGCTTGAAAAAAGGGTACAAAGCGCTGAAAAGTACCAAACAATGGATTCCTTGCCTAAATGAAAACTCTACCAACTCTACCAATAAAAAGACTTTCTCAAGATCAAAAATAATAGAGACTGCCACATCGTTTTATAAAAATCTCTACTCATCGCGAGATAACTACCAAGAGGAAATTGAACCCATCGCCAATAACTCTACAACTTTAGACAGATTCTCTGATTCTGAAATTATGAAAAAAATAGATAGACTAAAACAGGACAAAAGTCATGGACCGGACGGTATTCCAAACGAGGCAATAAAAATAGGCAAGTTTCTGCTAGCCCCTCACTTAACAAACTTGTTTAACAAGATCCTAGATGATAGAAAAATACCCACCGACTGGGCAAAGTCAGATATAATATTGTTGTACAAAAAGGGCGACCCGGCCAATATAAATAATTACAGACCTATCAGCTTACAACCGAATTTGTATAAATTATTTGCGTCTTGTCTCGAAGAACACCTAGCAAAATACACTGAAAATCATCAACCACCAGAACAAGCTGGTTTTAGAAAAAGCTTTTCGACAACGGACCACATCCATGCGCTAGAGCAAATCATAGAAAAATATGAAGAACACCAAAGTCCGCTTTACTTAGCTTTTATCGACTATGCGAAAGCATTCGATTCCATATCACACAAAAGCATGTGGACAGCTTTATATGAATGTGACGTACCGTACGAGACTATAGAGCTTATAAAAGATATATATAGCAAGAGTGTATCTTGTGTAAAAATGGAAACTAAAGGCTCTGAAATCAAAATCTGCAGAGGAGTTAGACAGGGAGACCCGCTCTCGCCTAGAATTTTAATTACTGTTCTTGAAAGTATTATGAAAAAACTTACCTGGAAACAGAGAGGTTTAAACATAAAAGGCAATTTTCTGAGCAATTTGAGGTTCGCCGACGACATCGTTCTCTTCTCAGAAACAGCAGTACAATTAGAAAAAATGGTTTGCGAACTTCATAAAGTCAGCCAAGAAATAGGACTAGAGTTAAATGCCACAAAAACCAAAATCATGACTAACTCTATAAAAATACCCATCAACGTCAACACGACTCAACTAGAATATGTACAGGATTATATTTATTTGGGTAAACAATTAGCATTTACTAAATCAAGACACTACGACGAAATAAACAGGCGAATAAATATTACATGGAGTAAATTCTGGAGTTATAAAGAAGTGTTGAAATCAAACCTTCCTATAAAGCTTAAGAAAAAAGTACTAGACACCTGTATACTTCCATGTCTGTCATATGGCAGCCAAACCTGGATATTCAATAATACTATAAACAATAAGTTACAAGTATGCCAAAGAGCTATGGAAAGGAGTATCTTAAATATTAAAAGGAGAGACAGGAAACGAAACACAGATATCAGAAAAACAACAAATGTAATAGACGCCTTGGAACATTGTAAAAAACAGAAATGGAGATGGGCTGGTCATGTAGCACGCATGAGCAAACAGAAATGGACATACAAAGTGACTACTTGGCCAGGACCACAACATAAACGAAAGAGAGCAAGACCAAGGCAGCGATGGATAGACGAAATAAACAAAGTAGCTGGCAAAGACTGGATGAACAAAGCTAACGATAGAGATGTATGGAATAATATGGAGGAGGCCTTCACTCGAAGAGAGGTCCTTAATGCAAACTCAAATTCTACATAAATAATTTAAATTTAATTAAACTGCATGACATATATTGAATATTAATAATAAAAAACAAAAAAATTTAATGAATTAGATTAGATAAATATTTAAATTTACTTACTATCAAAATGGATTGTAAATCTAGACTAATTTTGCATGTGAAATTATCTACGAATTGTTATTGTTATGTACTATATTTTAATGTATTAAGGAATAAATGAGGCTATAATATAATATATATGTGCGTCGTATTCGAGAAACGTGTCAAAAACTTTTTTAGAAATTTGTAAGGCGCCATCTCGCTTCTTCCCTCGTTTTTTATCCCGTTCTGGTTTTTCAATTTTACATATATGATTCTTTTAAAGTTGTGGACCCATCTTGTAGAGGCATTCTAACATAATAAAAACACCGTTATTCACCTTTCAGACATCGATGAATGCCGAGAGGGCACTCATCTCTGCGACCAGTTCCAGAACTGCATCAACACGTTCGGCGGACACGAGTGCCGCTGTAAGAACGGTTTCGAGCTGGACTCTACGTCAGGATCCTGTGAAGGTAATTTGACTCCAGAAACTTTCTGTCTCGCACAGCTAAACTGTGGAAAAACCTTCAAGGAACGAGCGTACTCCCCTCTTAAAAGCCGGTAATGCACTTACAACCCCCTTGGGTTGATGGTGTCCATGGACGACGGTAATTGCTTACCATCAGGCGATTCGTCAGCTCGTTTACCTCCTATATCATAAAAAAACAAGTTTTAAATTTTAGTTTAGTTTATATACTTGTTTTGTTAATACTTTTTAGAAATAATTAAGAAATCCGTTTAAATATGTACATTAGTAGGTACCTACGCATTGTCTACAGTAGGGAGCAGTACTTACAGGAAGGAACATCTCGTTGTTTGGCGTGCAGTGTGCGCAACTTTAGTGAGCACCACCTTTTTAGGGTTCCGTACCCAAAGGGTAAAAACGGGACCCTATTACTAAGACTCCGCTGTCTGTCCGTCCGTCCGTCCGTCCGTCTGTCACCAGGCTGTACCTATCTCATGAACCGTGATAGCTAATAGGCAGTTGAAATTTTCACAGATGATGTATTTCTGTTGCCGCTATAACAACAAATACTAAAAAGTACGGAACCCTCGGTGGGCGAGTTCGACTCGCACTTGTCCGGTTCTTTTTTATTATCACGAAGCAGTATTATAAGGTGAACCAGCAACGCCCAGGGTCCTCAAATTTGAAAATCCCCGGCCTGTTGCATCTCGGAGTGCAGTATGTTATAAAATATGCCATGCCTTTTCCAGATGTTGATGAATGCGCCATGAAACTGGACAACTGCGGTCCCGGCCTCCATTGTCTCAACGTGCTGGGGTCGTTCACTTGCACGCGTCGAGCCCCTACTTCTTCTACCACAACCACCCCCGCGCCCACTTCAAATGACTACGAATACTATTACACTGAGTACGTTTTTTTTAATTTACTCCTGCTTATTTAGTTGCCTGGGGACTAGGTATATTATGCGAAATCGAACGCCGGCGCCGTCTGTTTTCCTATCAAAGTGTAACTTGACTGTTAAACTCAGTTATGGTTCCGAGCTCAACTGCCAACTACAAGAGGAATGTTGCATTTGATTTGATCACATATGTATGCGTGAAATTGGTGTGGCAAAGGTAGTTTTCGTTTTCGTAGCAACTTCTAGGCTACTTTCGCAAACATCGAAAATCGCATATACATTATAGAGACAAATCTTCAAACATCATAATCCGCCGTAGCTTTCCTTTTATTAGCTTTTTTTAACAATATTATTTTGTTAGATAATATAAGAAATGATTGTGCAAAAACTTACATGCAACTCACACATACTTTACGTTTATAACCAGCAGTGACGAAGAACCGACCAACGACACACGAAATCCAGGACCAGGAGGTGCCAACAAACCAGCTCCTAAACCTAACCCTCCTCCGCCTCCTCCAAAACCTACTTCCACTTCTACCACTACAACAAGTACCACCACCACTACAACCACTACCACTCCTAAGCCTACTACTACTCCTAAACCTATTACTACTCCAAGGTCACCCCCACCTAGACCGTACCGACCACCCCCTACCCAATACGATCCTTTCGGCAGACCGAGTACTAGACCATACACCAACAGACCACCCAGACCCAACCCAACAAACCCTACTCCACCAGAAACCACACCTAACCGGGAAAACCCTAGAAGACCTGAAAATAGACTACCTAACAGTATCCCTCCTCCGACGACACCAGAGGTAGTTGAAAAAGAGAAAAATCCAGATGGAGGAGTCGAGTTGGACACATCGGAGCTGCCTACGGACAAATGGACGAACGTCATTGGGAAGGATAAGAATAATGAACCGGATGATTTTGATCCGAATGAACTGCATTGTCTGAACGGATATGAGAAGAATGCAGCGGGTGATTGCGTTGGTGAGTGAATTCGTTTTGGTTAAAGATATTAGTTAATATTTAATGTAAAAAGTCGATTGAGATGCGCAACTCAAAATCTAAATTCTTAAAATAGGTTGAGATTTGTCTTTCAGAAACTTTGAATTTAACATTGTGCAAACGCGCACAAAATAATATTTAATATTTTCTTACAAATAATGTTTGACAGCTTTGCGAGATGGTTATGGCGCTGCCATAAAATTAGAATAGTACATTGTGTATTAAGGGCGGGAAATAAGAAATTACGAACGAGTGTCAATTTTAAGCCCGACGCGAAGCGAGGGCTTAAAATGTTCACGAGTTCGGAATTTCTTTACCGCCCGTGGCACACACAATGTTTTTCATCACACTTGTAAGGAAAAAAAGGAGAATTAATAAAAACAAACTTCTGTATAAAACACTTTTCCGCCCTAGGGCGAAAATTTCAATTTCCCGCCCGCAAGCCCTACGTGTAAATAAGTGTTTTTCATCACACTTGCTCGGAAAAGATTTTTTCCGCCCTAGGGCGAAAAATTCAATTTCCCGCCCGCAAGCCCTACGTGTAAATACATCTTTTCCGAGCAAGTGTGATGAAAAGATAATTTGATACCTTTTGTTTCGGTGTAGGTATAACAAAACCAGTCAGATTCTCTATCCAAAAAACTAACTTGTCACCTGTCGGCAATCGGCATACGTTACGTATTACATATATCTACATTAACTTTAGTCCTAGCTAGCTATCAAATCTAGAGATGGGTCGCGGGTATTTACCCAATTTACCCACCCAGGTAAATACCCGGTAAATACCCATCTACCCGGTATTTACCCGTATCTACCCAAATGGACGGGTAGATTCATTTCTTGTTGCACATGTCGATTTGTGTTAAAGTGGAGATATAATATAAACCGAGTTAATGATTGTAATTATTGTGTGTCATTTAAAATGAACTGGTTTAGTGAAACCTGCAGTTGGACCTAAGGAATTTTTAGTACAATTTTGATAAATATTTTAAAAAAGGCCGTCATAAGAGTATTTTATTTAGATTTGAGTAAATTATCGTACTTATACGTTGATAATACACATTCGAACTTCGGTCGGCGGGGGGTGTGGTGGGGGGAGGGGGGTAAAAGTTAACTTTTTCATATTTCTTGGAATCTGTCATTAATATCGAAAAGTGTTGTATGTACAAACTAAAGAAGACAGAATTTCCTACAAATAAGGTTATATGTATACATTTTTGTCCTAAAACTAACTGTATTTGACTTATGAGCTTCCCAAGTTGTGATACTGCACAATTTTTTTTTTATTATCATTCATAAGTAGTCTTCACATCACAATTCTAGTCTTTACTTCACAACACATCAAATTTAGAAGAAAAATGAAAATACCCGTGTTTAGTATTCAACCTTGATACTGCTATACTGATTTACTTGAGGTAGCGAGGCTACTGGCCGGCGACACAGAAAAAGTGGTCTGAAAAATAATAACTAACAGTGTCAGTGTCACAGCAAAATCGCGAAGAAATAGATCGCCTAATTCGCAAGAAACAGAAAAACCCCAGTAAAAACTCATAATTCAGTGCGTAAATAACGAGGAAGCAGCAATCCACCCGCAGAGGCCTCTGCCAGCTGCAGACCACAAGACTAACGGTAAGCGCGCTCACCCTTTTGTACCTCAGTATAGTGTTACGATAGGAACTTACAGAAACTACAGTCCACACCCCTGGCTTTACGCCACATTTTCTGGCCTCCGAGCCGAATCTTAAATTTCCCAAATTTTGAACCCTCCTAGATTTATTTTTTCCCCAAATCCTATCTTCTATAGGCTAACCGTTGCGTTTCCCTTGCGGATCGTATTCCGCATATTATCTCGCTGTTTCCTATTTATTTCTACGGTTTTTACTGATATCTATTTCAATAAAATATCCAATTCGTCATACATTTTTGTCCGTGACAAACAATGGCGGAAGGCGAGGTGCAATTGTTATTGCAAATAAATACGTTGACACTCAAAAAAGAATATTTGTTTAACAAATTACAAAAGGCTTATGATGTATCCAAAACTGTTAAATTGGATAGTCTAGACTTGGTGCAAGATTACATGGTACAGTTTTCGGAACTCGATGACGCACGTTGCGACTTCGAAAAAATTGTCATGGAGATTATCATGATGGAGATGCAGGCAAACCCCAAAGCTAAACCTTCAACAAGCTCGTTAGAAAGTTTCGATGATTTATATTTCGCTTGCAAAAAGGTAGCTTTGAACTGTAACCGTCTAGTCCAGGAGCCAGCCAAAAATAATTTCACTGAAACCAAGGGTGATTGTTTCGCTAGGCCACATTTACCGAAGCTGACCTTGTTTGAATTTGATGGTCAGGTGGAGAATTGGGCCACATTTCATGATACATTTGTGTCTTTGGTTCACAATCGCAAGTTCGAGAACATAGATAAATTTCATTATCTGCTGTATTGTGTCAAAGGCCCAGCACTGAATATTATCAAGAGTCTTCCGATCACGTCTTACAACTATCCTGTAGTTTGGCAAAGCTTACTTGATAAGTACCAAGATGTCAGGGCGTTGACCGGCAGGTATCTGGATAAAATGCTGAACTTTTCACCTTTGACAAAAGACAGTGCAGCGAATTTAACCTCATTCGTGGAAACTTTTGACCATTCCTTGAAAGCTATTCACGCCTTGCAGATTGAGAACTTGGACGACTATCTGTTATGCCATCTGGCACTTCGCGGGCTAGACAGTCATACTCGAAAATTGTTTGAAGAAAGCCGCGATCAAAATAAATTACCGACTTTCGCGGAATTAATAAATTTTGTAAACAAACAAATTAAAGTGTTGGAACATACTTTTCCTAGTACTAGCTCCCGGACTAGAAATAATCAACAAGTCAAAGTAAAGTCACCTGTCAACTTCACGCAACCGAGTCATAAACCTGCCAGTTTCAAATATTCGAACGCGACCTCGTCTTCGCAAAAGGTTGGATTAACTGTTTCGCGTAATAATGATACTCAAAATAATTCGTACCAAAACAAACTGACTTGCGTGCATTGCAACTCAAATCATCTGATTTATCGTTGCGAACAGTTTCGTAAACTGTTGATTCAAGATAGGATTGACCGTGTCAACGCCTTGAAGATATGCAGCAACTGTTTGAAAAGTGGTCACGAAGCGTCAAGTTGTAAGAGCAACATGACTTGTGGAGTTTGCTCTCAGCCTCATCATTATTTGCTACATCGGGATGCAAGTGTTCTGCAGGCACCGGCCGTGCCGACCCTGCAGACGCCCCGCGCTGCCGTGCATGCAGCGGGGCCTTCGCCGCCGCGCTCCGTGAGTGTGACGCCCGCTCCAACTGGAACTGAGAATCTTCATTCCGTGAGTGAAAATTCAGGTTCTTACGGTGTAGTGTTGGGGACTACGAGGACTCTAGTGGTTGACATCACCGGTCAACATCAGAACTGCCGTGCTGTTCTTGATTCTGGAGCGCAAAGCTCATTTATTACTTTGAATTGTGCTCAACGTTTGGGCTTACCTCGCAACAAATGTCCTTACACAGTATCAGGACTTGGAGGTGAACTTGTCAAAAACTTTGGCATAGTGACGTGCGACTTGAAGCCGTGTAAATCGGACGTTCCGAGTTTCCAGGTGGAGATGGTCGTCGTGGAGAAAGTGTCATCTGAAATGCCAAATGTTTCGTTTCCGCCAGAAGTTGTGGAAGAATACAAGAATTTTGAATTGGCTGACCCGTTGTTTTTCGAGAAGTCATCGGTGGATATTCTACTGGATAATGGCGTCGTGTCCGAATTGATTATGGACAAGCCTACTACTGTCAAACCGAGCATTCCAAAGGTTGCATTGAAACCATTTTTGGGTACGTGGTTAGCGGAAGATTATACAATGACACCGAACTACCAACACAGAGCTTCCATCTGACGATTTCTTTAGAGAAGACTTTGGACAAAACGCTGCGTGACTTGTGGGAAGTCGAGGAATTGCCGTGCAAACCTGTGCTCAGCCCACAAGATCAGCTGGCTGAAGATATTTACGTGCGTTATCACTCCCGTGATGAGGGGGGGAGGTATATCGTGCCGCTGCCTTTTGTTCCTGATGCGCCGATACTCGGAGACTCTCGCGCTGCTGCCGAGCGACGACTGCTGGCAACAGAGCGCAAACTCGCGCTCTCACCAGTGCTGCAGCAAGCGTACAATGACTTCATGTTGGAGTATGAGAAACTAGACCACATGGAATTGTATACTGGTAGCGAGCCGAGCAAATATATTGTACCACATCACAGCATTTTAAGGCCAAGCAGCACATCTACTCCGTTGCGCGTAGTCTTTGATGCTAGTGCGAAAACGTCTACAAACATCTCTCTTAACGACACCCAGTTGACGGGACCAAACCTATACCGTGATATAGGTGCCATAATAACAAATTTTCGATTATTCGAATACTGTTTTGCAAGTGATATTTGCAAAATGTATCGTGCAATCCTTGTGCGCGAATCTGATCGAAAATATCAACACATTTTATATCGATCGTCCGTTGACGAGCCGATAAAAGTCTATGAGTTGAAAACAATCACATATGGCGTGAGTTCTAGTCCATTTCTGGCCATACGCACTTTACTACAATTAGCCAGTGATGAAGGCGAACGTTTCCCTTCTGCTGCTGAAGTTGTACGTCAAGGCATCTATATGGATGATATCCTGTGGTCATGCGCCACCTTCTCTCAGGCATGTGCATTACAGGACGAGTTGATTAATATGCTACAGTGCGGAGGACTTGTACTTAAGAAGTGGTCGAGCAACTCTGAACAATTGTTTGAGCGCGTCCCGGCTGAACATCGTGAAACTACTGTCACTTTTCAGAAGGACAGGGATGACGTTTCAATAAAGCTTTTAGGCTTGAAATGGTCTCCGGTGTTTGACGCGTTCAGCTTCTCGTTGAATAAACAAGATACCGTCAATACTAAGCGATCTGTACTGAAGACTCTTGCGTCAATTTATGATCCTGTTGGATACATTGCTCCATGCACATTTGTTGCAAAGTGCATTCTTCAGGACCTTTGGAAGGTGGGTCTCGGTTGGGATGATCCACTTCCTCAAGACGTATGCGAGCAGTGGTTGACGTTCATTGACGAACTACCCCGACTATCCGAGTTGCAAATTCAACGGCATATCTTGCTTCCAAATGTAACTGAATGCGAACTTGTTGGATTTAGCGACGCGTCTTCTCGTGGGTACGCCGCCTGCATCTACGTCATCTCACGACATCAGTCTAACGTTAAGTGCAGATTGTTAATGGCGAGATCAAAGGTAGCACCTGTCAAAGTTCAGACTATCCCGAAAATGGAACTTATGGCCGCAGCACTTCTTGCAAAACTAATGAAGTACGCGTGTGAATGTTTAATTCGGGTTAATGTGACAAAAATCACAGCTTTGACAGATTCGTCTATTGTCTTGGCGTGGCTACAAACTGACGCTTATAAATTAAAAACATTTGTGTGTAACCGTGTTACACAAATAACAGAGTCAATACCTCCTCATGCGTGGCGTCATGTGAACAGCGAAAACAACATGGCAGACGTCGCCTCGCGAGGTGTTTCTCCGTCGCAGTTCATGGCTGGTAGCTCTCAGTGGTTTGAAGGGCCTGCCTGGATGTATGACGATTGTGAGAATTGGCCTGTTTCCACTTTCATAAATAAATGTGAAACACAAATCCCAGAGATGAAATTAAATACAAATACATTTAATTTACTATCTCAACAAACGGGAGAAGAAGTTAAACTGGAATTCGTTGATCGTGTTTGCAACCAGTTCTCTTCTTATTCTAGAATGCAAAGAAGCATCGCCTGGATCTTACGTTTACTGCGACGGTTCCGTGGTGACGTTTCGATTTGCAACCAAGTCTTAACGACTAAAGACTTGAATCAAGCCCATGATAGCTTGATTAAATTAGTACAAGCAGCCTACTTCAAAGAGCAAATCGAAACTTTGAAAAAGGGCGTAACGTACATCCCTTCGTTAAGGAAGCTTGCACCCTTTCTTGACGATCGAGGCTTCCTCAGGGTGGGGGGTCGTATCCCGCACTCTGATCTGCCTTACAATGCGAAGCATCCTATATTGTTGCCGAAGCAAAGTAGGTTTACAAAGCTCTTGGTTGAATATTTTCATAAGAAATATTTACACACAGGTCCGCAGACCTTGCAGAATATTCTCAACCAGAGATATTGGATCTTGTCGGCTCGTAGCCTTATTCGTTCCATTCATTCAAAGTGCAAGAGCTGCTACAAATGTAGACCCACTCTGCTGCAGCCTAAAATGGGTGACCTTCCATCAACTCGGCTGTTGCCTAATAAGGTGTTTGAGCATGTAGGTGTGGACCTGGCCGGACCCTTTTATATAAAGGAAAGCTTACCGCGCAATGCGAAGATAGAGAAGGCTTATTTAGCGGTCTTCGTTTGCTTTTCAACTAAAGCCGTGCATTTGGAAACGCTCTCCTCTCTATCTGCCGATTGCTATTTGGCTACTCTAGATAGATTCGTATCCCGTCGCGGTCTCTCGGCATGCTTTTATTCCGATTGTGGGACGAATTTCACAGCAGCCAGTAAACATCTTGCTGATGTTCAGAAATTCATGTCTGACAAGAGCACTCAACAGGATATTTTTAACGGCTGCGCTCAGCGCTTGATTAACTGGCAGTTCAATCCTCCTAGCGCCCCTCACATGGGTGGTTTATGGGAGAGTTGCGTTCGCATTGCGAAATACCATCTTGTGCGTGCTATCGGTGACAAAGCTTTGACTTTTGAGGAGCTAACAACAATTTTCTGTAAAATTGAAGCCATAATGAATTCACGGCCATTATGCGCTCTGCCGGCTAGTGATAATCCTCACGAGTTTAATGCCCTAACTCCTGGACACTTCTTGATAGGCAAGAGTCTGACAGCTGTACCAGAGTATGATTTGCAGTCTGTACCTGTAAATCATCTATCGCGTTGGCAATATTTGCAAAATTGCTCTCAACTGTTTTGGAAGAAATGGAGCCAAGATTATTTACATACCTTACAACAAAGGTCAAAATGGTTCACCTCGCCTCCCAATATTAATGTAGGAGACTTAGTGTTGGTCAAGGACGACCGAGTTTCTCCTTGCAGTTGGCCACTTGCAATTGTCCAACAAACACATCCCGGTTTAGACGGCATTGTGCGCAAGGTTACTCTGCGCACAAGAGCTAACAATTCCTTTTTGAGACCTGTTAATAAACTGTGTCCTCTGCCCTATACTCACTAAATCCCCTTCTTTTATCTCATATATTTTATTTTTTCGCGCCTATACATGCGCAAGTTCTGTTCTCTCCTTTTTTCATATTATGAGAAAGCCTCATAGTGCTTTCGGTGGGGGGTGTTTAGTATTCAACCTTGATACTGCTATACTGATTTACTTGAGGTAGCGAGGCTACTGGCCGGCGACACAGAAAAAGTGGTCTGAAAAATAATAACTAACAGTGTCAGTGTCACAGCAAAATCGCGAAGAAATAGATCGCCTAATTCGCAATAAACAGAAAAACCCCAGTAAAAACTCATAATTCAGTGCGTAAATAACGAGGAAGCAGCAATCCACCCGCAGAGGCCTCTGCCAGCTGCAGACCACAAGACTAACGGTAAGCGCGCTCACCCTTTTGTACCTCAGTATAGTGTTACGATAGGAACTTACAGAAACTACAGTCCACACCCCTGGCTTTACGCCACAACCCGCGTATTTACTCGCGGGTAGGTAAATATCGGGTATTTACCGGGTGAATACCCGCTCTCGGGTATTTACTCGGGTAGTTACCCAACTCTAATCAAATCAGAAGAATACTTGCAAAATATCCTATTTAGGGTGCCATATGTTTCCCTCATTTAATTGTGCGCAATGACTATTTCTGATTACCTACTGAAGACAAAAAAAAAGTTTGTCTTTGTTTCATGATAGATGTTGAACTAACGCTTTGTGTTTTGTAGATATCGACGAATGCGCCGGCCGCCACAGTTGCAGTGCACTGGAAACCTGCAAGAATGAGCCTGGACGGTACCGCTGCGAGTGTATAACGGGCTTTAGGAGAGACCCATCGGGGTACTGCGCGGTGGCACCCACCATCCCCACCACGTCCTCCACCACTACTTCAACTACTACAACTACCACGACTACCACTGGTAAGCAAGGGCGGATTTAGGGGGCGGAGGGAGGCTCAAGCCCCTCTTAGCGTAAGTCCCTTCATAAAACATGTTGGGGTCCGTACACTGGGTTCAAGTTCCTCCCAAATCAACCCTGGCACCACTACTGCGGGTAAGGAAAAGTAAGAGCTACATCCGCACTGAATGCAAGCACAAGTCGGGATTGCGAGTTCTCGCATCGTCTAAATCAGCCCTAAGAGTGGTATTCCATCTGTCCAATTTCTTTGTCCAATGTGCACTGCGTCTCACTCTCTCATTAAGCAAAATGTGAGACCCAAATACACATTGGACCAAGATATTGGACAGATGGAATACCATCCTAATACGTCTTCCACTACTTTTACATCTACTACAACTTCCACAGGTAAAGTGGAAAAGACTGTAAGATTTTTACAAACAGCAACACTCCTAACTGTACATCGGTGGACCTTATTACCAAAGGCATAAGATCCACCGATGTACAGTTAACGGTGTGAGGGATGGTAGTCTGTAGTTTTAGTTTACCGTACAACTCATACGACATCCGACGGACGAGGCCAGCCCAGGGTCTCTTTAATTTGACCGCCGCCCCTAATAAATTTTTCTTCCTTTGATGTTCCAGAGGCCCCTCGGTCGTACATCCCACCACAACCCCGGCCGCAGCCCCGACCACAATCCCGACCGCAACCATCACCTCAACCACGGCCGCAACCACGACCGCAGCCGCAACCGCAGCGGCCGCCGCAGACACCGCACTTCTGCGAGATGGGATACATCTACGACTCCAGGCAGGGACAGTGTGTTGGTAAGGATTTTCATTAGGTTTCTAGCTCGTTTAATCGGGCCGTAGATTTATTTAGTGATGCAAAGTAAAAATTTGGTCAACTCAGCAGATATATACAGCCGTTTGAATTCAGTGCCAGAAGTTTACGAAAATCGGTTAGATAGATTACATTACATCATTTGTTAGTAAAGTAGATGACGAAGCCTGTACTGTACCTAGCTAATTTGTTGTTGTGTCCAGTCGACGAAGCCTGCGTTGCTGATCACGAATTATATTATATTTGACGACTTTAAATTATATTTTTTTCATACCATTCATAAATTGCATTATTTATTATTATACTTAGGTATATTTAAAATATCTTTCCAGATATCGACGAGTGCGCTACGAACCGGCACACTTGTGTGGCGAACGAGCGCTGCATTAATGTTGATGGTGGCTTCCAGTGTGAAAAGGCACCAGTATATGGTACATATTCATCTTTGTGTTCTTTGTTCTTTATGAATTTGTTTTAGCACATATACAATAATACAATAAATAGTTAATTCCATCCATTTTGTGGCTGATAACTTACGGCGTAGGTAGGTACACTGAATTGCAAAATTTCTGTCATTCGTCATTTTCACTTGAGTATAAATTTTGACCAGACCATTTTGAATTCCTTAAGTTTATCAAGTATACTCTCTACGACATTTACGTGCACATACACCTACTGATTAATACAAACATTTGTATTTATTTTGTTAGTTCCACCAGCACAAAACCCGCCAAGGCCCCGCCCCAATTCGCGGGATCCCCACGTGATCACAGTGGGCGCCCAATACGGCACCCGCGGGCCCCGCTACAGACGCCCAACATATTCCCGTGTGCGTGAAGTCGACGCAGTGATGACGTCGTGTCAGAAGGGCTACCGATTGACCTCGGACAAGATGTGCTTGGGTGAGTATCTCACGTAGCTTAGGGCAACGCTACCCGCGTCCCAATCTCTGGGAGCCTCTCGTTATAACAGTGGGCGGCTAACAAGCCACCAACAGATAAAATGAACTGACACGAATAAATAAATGTATGATGTTAAAAATGTTAAAAACCAAACTGCTGTAATTCTTTTTAGAGTAGAGTAGAGACGCTCCAGACAGTCGATCGCGCAGCACCCAAATTTGATGCTTTCAAAAATGTGACACAAGTAGAAAATGCTGCATGTGATTTCAACTTTGCTGAGAACGTTCTCAACACATTTTTTTATTAACATGAGATATTCTGCTGCTAGACATCGACGAATGCGCCGTGAACCAGTCAGAGTGCGGTTCTCAGCAGCGCTGTGAGAACTTCTTTGGAGGACACTCTTGCCAGTGCCCAGCTGGCCACCAGCTGGTCGGTGCTAAAGATTGCGAGGACATCGACGAGTGTCAATACGGAAACGTAAGTATACACTTTAGGAACAATTTTAAGCTGAGCATTGAATTTGACAGGCCTGGGTTAGCTAGAGTGCGGTTATCTGCAGCGCTGTGTTTACACTTTACATGTTACTTTTAATTTAAGAGGTGTGCTTCATATGAGCAGGATACGGGACAGAATCCTGGGCATTGTTTGTGAAACGTGGGACACCTCCCTAATGAGCCACTGGCTTTGTCTGCATGCGCCATCAGTTCCTTATGTGCCGGGTTATAGGTTAAGTAATATTGTTTTAATTTTTTTTTTATTTATTACATTATTTAGTTTTATATACATAATATTAACCCTAATTTTAAGCTTAGTAATAATGATACGAACCCCGATGGACTTGCGTTTGAAATGAATGATTTTTTTAATGCTAGTGTAGCCTACCCCTGGATACTAGGTCTACGCTAAAGATTTCGAGGACAAATTTCGACGAATACAATGGTCTCGCAAATTAAAGAGATTCAAATGGAACGAATGATACTGTTCTGGATATGAACTGCTGACAGTTTCATCATACACGAAGTGTTTTAATAATGTGTTGTTGTGTGTGCTTTATAGATAATAGAATATTACTAACAATATTTCACATTTTCTTACAGCCTTGTTCACACTCGTCGAAATGCGTCAACACCGTGGGTTCGTTCCGCTGCGAGTGCAATGAAGGCTTCCGAAATGCACGCTCTAATGACAAAGTAAGTCTTGTGTGAAAAAAAAGTACTCAAGTGAAATATCGCGATGTCTATTGTTTCTATAGTAATCAGCTGCAACTTTTATTGCCCTTAGTCCTTAGGGGTCTTGATTTCTGTTTCGGAACGTCCTCGGGCGCGACGGGAATCTGGTTATATGCGCGCACTAAATCCAATTTGCTAAACACTTTGCATTTAAAAAGATTATGCGAGAAATCAGCGATGTGCCGCACTGGGTACCTATCGGGAATAGTCCGTGCGTTAAGAGCGCGATAATCGCCACACGGACGCCAGCCGTTGTCCTTTTTAGGTACCAAGTGCAGTGGAGACGACCAAGGACTCTCCGATCGTCGTGCAATACCCGAGCGCACCATATCCTCAAATTCCCGCTTCGCGATTTTGAGGCGATCCGGTGCCAAACGCCGTGGCCTTGAAAATACAGGCGCACCTGGTGTAGTCTTGATAAAGTGCTGCGTCTGGTGTTTACATTTACGCTCTTGAGGATTACCGGCAGGCTTACTAATGTCCGGGTATTCCTCAAGCAAGGTATGAAATGGAGTATTACCAGAAATTACTTTAATCTGCGCGCAAGCACAAGCTGAAGCATCCACACCGGCTGATGAGAGCAAAGTTATTCCGTCGACTAAACGAGCATAACGACCATCGACAAGCAAATTATAAAACGAGAGAAAATCCACCCCGATAATAGGTTTGCTCACATCAGCGATTACAAAGCGCCAACAAAACATACGGCGTAAATTAAAATCAAGCGACAAAGTAAGCCAGCCATAAGTGCTAATGGTAGTGTTATTTGCAGCGTAAAGTTCATAGTCAGTCCTAACATGACGACGTTGCGCACGCAAAAAACTAACCGGGAAAACACATAGATCGGACCCGGTGTCCACCAAAAACTGCAATTTTGTTTTCGCGTCAGTAATAAATAAACGCTTTGACACTGGAACACTTTCACTGGCCGCTACGAGCGACCGATCTACTAGTTTTTTGAGTACGCACAGGGGGAAATGCACTTATCTGCCTTGTCCGCATACTTGTAGTGGTACCAGCACAGGCGCTGGCCGTCGCCGCTGGGCTTGCCAGCCCGCGGCCGGCTCCTGGAACGATTACGTGGCTTGCCGCGGGACCTCGACCGGGGCTGACCCTGACGGCCCCGGGAGGTGGACATCGCGTCAAGCCTTGACGCCAACGCGTCAATTTTCTGGTGCAACTGGTCGATTACAGACCCAGGAACGCCCGATGACGATGCCGCAGCCACCTGATAACCAGGTCCGGGCGGTGTAACTTCATGCACCTTGTCCGCCATCTGAGCCACGGTATCCAAGGGCAAATTATCCTGGTAAGCGACTATGCTCTGCAACACCGTAGGTAATCGGCTCATCCACAAATGGCGAATAAAATCATCCGGATAATCTGCACCCGCTAAGCTCCGGATATGCCGTAGAAACTGGCTCGGCTTCCTGTCACCGAGCTCCTCTTTCGACATCAACTGCTTTAAACGCTCCTGCTTAGAACTTGACAAACGAGCTATAAGTTCCCTCTTAAGCGTACCATATTTATCACTTGCCGGCGGATTGGTTATAATGTCCTCCACTTCAACCGCGTATTTATATTCCAAAACGGATATGGCGTGATAAAACTTAGTAGTGTCGCTCGTAATTTTTGTCAACGTAAACTGGCCATCTAGCTGAGCGAACCACATAGTCGGCTTATCCGGATAAAACGGCGGCGGCTTAACACTTATGTGGCTAACGGACGACTCATTAGTACTGGCCCCCTCCCCAGGGACCTGTACAGCCACTCGAGGTGTAGTACTTTCATCGTCAGAGATTCTCGATTTAAATTTAAAAAAACGTCTATTATAAACTTAAAACTGTAAATTCCAAAAAATAAATGTTTGTTAAAAGATAAAACTCGATAAATGTTTGTAAAAATGTATACCACAAACGTTCGTTACAAATTAAAATTCAAAAAATGGCCGTTACACGGTAGAATTTAAAATATGTCCGTTACGCAACTGTCCAACTCAACGGAGGTCACCAATTATGTGGTGAACTAGCCTAGCGAGATAAGAGAAACAAGCTAGTTCCACATTAATTATATATTGTCAATAACGGCACACAAGAGTCACAAACACAAAGGAAAGAAGTAAGAGTACAAAGCACAGCACAGTATAGTTGAAGAGAAAGTCAGAGTAAGCACAGAAGATAGAAAAAGCACATAAAGAAAGTATACATTAAAAGCAAAAGCTATAAGCGTATTCGGCGCGCACGCAAACCGAATATAAAGCAAAAGCGAGTCGGCGCGTAAGCAATAACCGTTAGCTCGGGCGGCGCGAGCGCATGCGTCCGGCCTCGAGAGTGGTAATTTGCCGACTAACTTAGCGATGTTACGATTCGACTTCACAAATCGGTTCAAACCGATTTAGGTCTGAAGTCGACTAAATCGACTTGAGTATTCCGTAAATCGACTTAAGATACGTTCACCCGCTCTAAGCGCACCCTTTCCGATTTGTTGCTGTGTCACTTTCGTCGGACATATTGAGGCATAAAATGTACACGAATCGACTTCAAACCACGAAGAAAAATGTTGGCATGCACTTTGCCGTCATTATTGAGTCGAGTCATGTCAAAACTTGGTATCTACAGGTAAAGTAAAATGAAACTTATGGTTCAAGTAGTAAGGTTCAATTTCGCATAGGCTTAAAGAGATCGATTTGGCGGTTTACTTGGATCGGTTTGCCAGTTTTGCGCCGCGTCGATTTGCTAACTGAACGAATTCGCGGCAATGACTCACGGAATCGCACGAGACCGCACGCTCTTTCCAGCTTGCTCGTATAGTGCTTTCCCGTTTTATCTTTAGCAATTAATGACATTTTGATCTACCGCGCAACGGAAAGTAAAAAAATATTACAAAAGTTTTTGCTGTCGTGTTATTCTAAGAATTCTAAGGGTCGAACAAACCGTAAAATTTACAATTCGATTTCTTCAACTCAAAACCAAGCGACTACGGAGCGGTTTGAACTACTGATAATTAAAAAATAGAAGTTAAATCGACTTGGCCAAATCGGTTTGCAAACCGATTTGGGTTTAAATCGGAGTCGACTTATTCGGTTTGAAAATTTTTCGATTTGACCCATCACTAGACTAACTGAGATTTCCGAGCGCGCACGAATGCGCACTCGGGCTGCCGATCTACGGCGAAGCGAACCGAGCGATAAGGCAAGTACTCATACGCTGCGCCCGCGTCGCGCGGAGCCGCGATTGCATTTGAATACAGTACGTTAATATTAATTATAAAAATATTAATAATTAAAACACCTGTCGCCACACCCTTGCCTCCATTTTTCCCAAATGGGCCAATCGGAAAGTAAAACTGATGTCGTATCGATTTCACACCGCCAAGTCCGGTACGGTTACCATCAGTTTGTCACTGACATAAACGCCGTCGAGAACGTAATTTACTTTCTATACATCTCGCTCGCACTCGCATATTAGTGCAAACGGGATGTATAGAAAGTAAATTACGTTCTCGACGGCGTTTATGTCAGTGACAAACTGATGGTAACCGTACGGAAAGCTCTTCGAACGTGCTCAAAAATAGTCATTTATAATACTAAAATAGACCGTCCAACTATCTGCAACTATTTTACGTTAAAAATGGTAATTCATCACGCGTATAAAGTTTGTAAACATTTTATCAGGTATGCATGGACGTAGACGAGTGCACGGAGACTCCAGGAATCTGCCAGCAGGGCTGCGCTAACGCGTGGGGCTCCTACCGCTGCTACTGCCACCAGGGATACAGGATGCAGGAGGATGGCAAGTAGGTATTAAGTACCATACGATGGAGAAGTAAACATGTTGAAAAAGTGGTTGGAAATTTAATAGCGAGTGGTTACGTGGCTGGTCGCCTCTCAGACGAACCAAGCTACTGCTCTCATACCCCTCAGGGGCCTGACAGATTTCATAGGTGGTTTCATAAGTACAGGATGGAATGGAAGCGTGACAGGAGTCACAAGAAGACGTGCACGACCTTCAGCTATAAAAACAACGACAATAATGGGTAGATTAATGGCGGACATGCCTAAGGGCAAGCTGTCTGCCTTTTGACGTTAGGCAAATGATTACAGTTTTGTGTGTTTATCCTTTTGTTTCCAGGACTTGTGTAGACGTGGACGAGTGTGCAGAATTCGCCGCGTCTGCCTCAAGTCGTAACCGCGCGCGTTTGTGCGGCGGAGAGTGCGTCAATGAGCCTGGCAGCTACCGCTGTTCCTGTCCCAATGGCTATCGGCTATCAGACGATCAGCATAGTTGTATCGGTAAGTTCCAAGGCTTGTGTAGACGTGAACGAGTCTGCAGAATTCGCCGCGTCTGCCTCAAGTCGTAACCGCGCACGTTTGTGCGGCGGAGAGTGCGTCAATGAGCCTGGCAGCTACCGCTGTTCCTGTCCCAACGGCTATCGGCTGTCAGACGATCAGCATAGTTGTATCGGTGAGTTCCAGGGCTTGTGTGGCTAGCTGTAGATATCTGCGTGGAGTTCGCACCCACCTTAAGTCATCACTGAACCTGGCACATACCAGTGCCCATCCCGCAAGGGATATAGGAAGGGATTAAAAGTATCGTAAGATTATATGTCACTTTAGATTTAAAAGTTAAGGATACTGGAACCTGGTACGTCCAAAAGGGAAACTAATATTTGCTAATATCGATGACAATGCTCTGATTCTTCTTCTTGTTCTTAACAATTTATTCAGTGCGGTAGGTAGCTGAAGGGATTTTAAGTACCTATACTCGTACTTTAGGGTTGAGTTGAGTGCTCTATAAATTGTGTAAATTTGATATATTTGCAGATATTGACGAGTGCGAGACTGGCGAAGCCTCGTGTGCTCGGTCTTCGGACCCTAGTCAAGTGTGTCAAAACACGCGGGGAAGCTACCATTGTCACACCATCAACTGCCCAGCAGGATACCAGCTGGAGGCTAAGCAGTAAGTGCTTTCTTTCGTACATATTCAGGGCGACTAAGATTATCAGGTAGTTTAGTCAAGTGATACGACAAGCTTCGATTTGGCGTGTTACTATAACGAACACGCAAATATCAACCCACATATAAAAGTCATATACAAGGTGTTACAAAAACAGTGATGGTCTGTTTAAGGGCATATTCGGGTAAATCGTGTTCTAATAAGGAAAAAGTAAAAGATACATTTTTTTGGCGAGAAAAATTGATGGATTTTGTTGGCCGACTTGGACGACCTACTCCATAGAAAAAACAGATTTTTTGCTTTAAAAAAACTTTTGTTCTACTCTTTCCTAATCAGAACACGATACTGAATATCCCTTAAACGGATCAACGCTATTTTTGTTACACCTTGTATGCATCCTAATATTCCTAATCATTAAGCGTGTATCAGTCCACTAGTGGACATAAGTCTCTCCCATGGCACACTCTCCTTTTCGCATGTCTTCTCCGACAAGGCACCGTCACATACTGTACTCGTAATGCGTTAAATTCAATCTGCAGTTGGCCAACGCGTGTTACCCTTAACCCTTTCATTTCACGTGCAAAGCTTAAAGGATGACTCACTCTTGAGCGGTCCGGGTCCGGGCCGAGGCGTCCGACTCTTCAGTTTTCTATAGAAGCATCACCTAAGTACCCGGGTATGTCCTTAAACTACGACCAAGACCACCGGAGAATGGGCAGCAGCGTCCCCTGAGTGCGGTGGAGATACTGCGATCGCCAACCATGCGGGTTGACGCCAAGCGTGGCGATTACGGCATTTACCCCCCATGGAAAAATCACATAAACCACGGCCCCGAGGTTCCGGCGACCCCCGGTGCCCTGGTTATGGTAGCGGCCAGGGTATTAGCGGGGTCAGGGGTGCTAAGAATCTCCGGCAAAGGTCCGGCTACCACCACCGACGACTCCTGGCCCTGGCAACATACAATACGCGTACACTGCGGACCGACGATAAGATAGTGGAACTGGAGGAAGGATTGAGCAAGTTGCGCTGGGATATCATAGGGTTATCTGAAGTCCGAAGAGAGGGGGAGGACACGATAACGCTTAAGTCCGGCAACTTGCTTTATTTCCGGGAGGGCGACCAACAGTCCCAGGGAGGTCGGGTTCATCGTCCACAAGTCCCTCGTGAACAACGTAGTGAAGATCGAGAGTGTGTCGGCTAGGGTGGCGTACCTTATACTCAGAGTATCCAAGAGGTACTCGCTGAAGGTCATACAGGTGTATGCACCGACTTCAACACGCTCCGACGACGAGGTGGAGGCTATGTATGAGGATATTTCGAAAGCCATGCATAGCTTCAAAACCTACTTCACCGTTGTCATGGGAGACTTCAACGCGAAACTGGGTAAGAGAGATGGTGAAGAGCTGAGAGTGGGGCAATTTGGAGTTGGAATTCGGAACCACCGGGGCCACCTACTGGCTGGCTTCTTGGAGAAGGAGGGACTCTACATGATGAACTCCTTCTTCAAGAAACGCGAGCACAGAAAGTGGACCTGGATGAGTCCCGACGGTGCAACTAAAAACGAGATTGACTTCATCATGTCGATAAAGAAGCATATATTCAAT
This sequence comes from Cydia splendana, assembly GCF_910591565.1. NCBI lineage: Eukaryota > Metazoa > Arthropoda > Insecta > Lepidoptera > Tortricidae > Cydia > Cydia splendana. The sequence goes on along the minus strand of NC_085981.1, from coordinate 6,502,097 downwards.
GATGTCTCTGTGATCAATATGGTCAAAACCGGAAGTGATCACCGTCTGGTGAGAGGCACATTGAATATATCTGTTAAGTTAGAGCGCTCTCGACTGAGAGCCCGAGAGCTTCCAGCTGGAACTCCAAAACCGTTTCGATTGCCTAGGCGGCGATGTGGACGAATTCAACGACGACTTTGTGGAAGCTGTCCATAGCACGGGGTCTAAGTTCTTTAAGGCCCAGCGGACAAACAGAACCAAAAGGCTTTCTGACTCTACTCGGGGACTCTTGGAGGAAAGGAGAAGAATGGTTCTACAATCTACAGAAGATGCGACATTATATCGGCGGCTCAATAGACGGATCTCTAAGTACCTTACCCGTGATCTGCGCCAATTCAATACAAGTCGTATTGAAGAGGCCATCGAGCGGAATAAGGGCTCTAAAGTTTTCGCACGAGATCTGTCTATTGGGCAAAGCCAGCTCGCCAAATTAAAAACTGAGGATGGTAGAATCGTTTCATCCAGACCCGAGCTCCTGGGTGAGATAGAGAGCTTTTATGGACAGCTATACACATCGACTAAAAGTCCCGAAGTTGGTCTGGCGGAAGACTCTAGAGCTAGACAGACCCGACATTATACCGAAGACATCCCGGACATCAGCCTGTACGAGATTAGAATGGCTCTCAAACAGCTCAAAAACAACAAGGCACCCGGTGAAGACGGACTCACAGCCGAACTTCTGAAGGCGGGTGGTAAACCGGTCCTTATGGCCCTTCAGAAGTTGTTCGACTCCGTCTTACTCGAAGGGACAACGCCTAAGGCATGGAACAGAGGTGTGGTGGTGTTGTTCTTCAAAAAGGGTGACAATGCCCTACTCAAGAACTACCGACCCATCTCACTTCTGAGCCATGTCTTTAAACTGTTTTCAAGAGTCATTACGAACCGTCTCGCACGCAGGCTAGATGACTTCCAGCCTCCTGAGCAAGCCGGTTTCCGAAGAGGCTTTAGTACCGTAGACCACATCCATACGCTCCGTCAGGTAATACAGAAGACTGAGGAGTATAACCTGCCTCTCTGCTTAGCGTTTGTGAACTACGAGAAAGCCTTCGATTCGATTGAAACCTGGGCTGTACTAAATCTCTCCAAAGGTGCCAAGTGGATTACCGCTATATCGAAGTGCTGAAGTGTTTGTACGAGAACGCCACTATGTCAGTCCGACTCCAGGACCGGAACTCGAAACCTATTCCGTTGCAGCGGGGAGTCAGGCAAGGGGATGTTATTTCTCCTAAACTGTTTACCGCTGCATTGGAGGATGTTTTCAAGACTTTGGACTGTAGAAGGCTTGGCATCAACATAAACGGCGAGTACAGTCGCCATCAGATATATCGGAGCGGCCAAGGTGCTCACAAATATCGGAACACGCCTCTATTGTCAGGGCGTTAGAGCGCGTGTTCAGATATTGTGAACACCTTGGCCGCTCCTATATATCTGATGGCGACTGTACATCACTCACCTTCGGTTTGCGGACGATATAGTAATCTTGGCTGAGACTACGGAGGATTTGAGTATGATGCTCGATGACCTCAGTAAAGCTTCCGAGCGAGTTGGTCTGACGATGAACATGGACAAGACGAAGATCATATCAAATGCCCGTGTAGAACCAACTCCTGTTACAATCGGAGACTTTACACTTGAAGTTGTAGACGATTATATATACCTAGGACAGACTGTCCAGTTAGGTAGGTCCAACTTCGAGAAAGAGGTTAATCGACGAATCCGACTCGGTTGGGCAGCGTTTGGGAAGCTACGGCACATCTTTTTGTCCAATATTCCGCAGTGTCTCAAGACGAAAGTCTTCGACCAGTGTGTGTTGCCAGTGATGACATATGGAACTGAAACGTGGCCGCTTACTGTGTGCCTCATAAGAAGGCTCAAAGTCACACAAAGGGCAATGGAGAGGGCTATGCTTGGAGTCTCTCTGCGTGATCGCATCAGAAATGAGGCCATCCGCAGCAGAACCAAAGTAACCGATATAGTCCTCCGAATCGCTAAACTTAAGTGGCAGTGGGCGGGGCACATTGCCCGTAGAACCGATGGCCGTTGGGGCGGAAAGGTTCTCGAGTGGCGACCACGTACCGGAAGGCGCAACGTGGGTAGACCCCCCACAAGGTGGACTGACGACCTGGTAAAGGTCGCGGGAGTCCGCTGGATGCGGGTGGCGCAAGACCGGTCATTGTGGCACTCTTTGGGGGAGGCCTATGTCCAGCAGTGGACGTCCTCTGGCTGATATGATGATGATGATGATCACCTAAGTAAGTACCCACAACACAAGCCTTATTGAGCTTACTGTGGGACTTAGTCAATTTGTGTAATAATGTCCTGTAATATTTATTTATTTATTTATCACCTGTCATAGCCTACAAACCAAAACTCTCAACATTTAACTTGCTATGTCAATGTTTTAGTCGGTGCGCGCGCATCCAGCGGACTTGCGCGATGTCAGACTGGGACTGCGTGCACCAGCCGAGCAGTTACAGCTACAACTTCATCACCTTCGTAGCGAACATCTACCTTCCGCTCGGTCGGGTAAGTTCCTAACTATAGTTCGTTTTTTTAGCATTAGAAAGAACTTGAAAGAAGGAAAGCGATCTTGACATGTCTTTTAATTGAAAAACGCTTTTTAAAAATCAATAACTATTACCAGAGATATATATAACTCCGTATAAGATAAATAAAGTCTAAGAAAAAAAACGTGCCTCGGACGGCCAAGGAAAAGTCATTCTCGAATAGATGGCGCCATTACCTTTGGCCTATTCTCGGCTAGATGGCGTTAACGACACCGTTTGGTATTTAACAATTTTAACACATATCAGTGAAAGAACATTGGGTCAGTATGGAACAATAAAAAATAAGAATCATTTATCCGTAAACATATTTTGATTATTTTATACATTTTCAATTTTATTTTAAGTTTTAATCGTGTGTCGATAGATGGCAGTAAATGTACCGTGACTACAAAATTGACAATGACAGGACCCCTCTATACTATCTATTCTCTTTGCTATTACTTATGAAAGCAGAAGAATATAAATGACCGTATTAGATTCATAATTGTTACATATTTGCCGTAACTTATTTTTAAAATGTGTTTTTCAATTAAAAGACACATCAAGATTGTTTACCTTATTTCTAATGCTAAAAAACGAACTATACCTACTACACTGGCTCAGTTACCCAATTTGGACTGCGCCACAAGAAGCACCACCACATCTCCTTTTAATATTCTGCGCTTCACGCCAGTTGGGTACTCTGAGGGCAGTCAATTTTAAGAACTTCTTCGCTCCAGCGGTACTATTTAGGGTAGCCGAACGGACGTTTCCACTCAAGCGGTCCACATACACTCTTCTAACAACTCGGACGTCTTCCATTCAATTCAGCTAGGTATTGCCAGCGCAGCGGATTCATGTCAGTCGATCAGACTTGCTAGCATGAGTTGCGTTCTCGCGTTCTCATGATAGTCGCGCGCGAGAACGCAACTCGTGCTAGACCGCCTGGTAATCACAATACGAAAGGCGGAGGCGTGCGTGGGGCCGAAGCCAACAGCACAATTGATTTAAAACAAATTTGATGTTATGTAATACACCAGCCAGAACCCATTCACGGGTACAAATAGATAGACTCAGGGGTGTTGATACTGTCGATAGGTGTGCGCCGCTTTCTACCCAGTGGCTGTTAGTAACAGCTACTGTGCCAACACTCACGTCTTATGTATCTTTCACGTCCTTGGGTCCGTGGGGTCGGTCGTTACCTACTCCCCAACAGCTCGCCACATATTATTATCGTTCTTGCTGGTATTTGCAAGAACGAATTCAAAAATTAATTTTTTTTTAAGTAAAGATTGTCGTGGGTTTGGTTTAATTTGTGCCACCGTTGGCATAAATCTTATGTAAACTACACGGTGAACAAACGACAAGCAGCGCCATCTAGCGACAAATGTCTCAACTAAATAAAAATACAATAATAAATATAATGGTGTCTTTTCAGGTGGATCTATTCACAATGCACGGGCCAGCGTGGGCAGACTCCTTCATGAGTTTCGAGATGAGACTGGTGGACGTGCAGGCGGCGCCGGGAGTCACGCCAGCTAGTCTGGCCTGTTTCGAGTGAGTACTGGAAGCCTAGCCAAGTGACAAAGTTTCCAGGTGGACCTGTTTACAATGCCCCAGCGTGGGCGGAGTGCTCCATGAGTTTCGAGATGAGGCTGGTCAACGTACAGACTGCAGGCGGCGCCGGAGTCACGCCGGCCAGTCTGGCCTGTTTCGAGTGAGTAATGGGGGCCTAGACAAGTGACAAAGTTTCCAGGTGGACCTGTTCACAATGCCCCAGCGACTCTAGCGTGGGCGGAGTGCTTATGAGTTTCGAGATGAGGCTGGTCGACGTGCAAGCGGCGCCGGGGGTCACGCCGGCCAGTCTGGCCTGTTTGGAGTGAGTACTGGGGCCTAGCTAAAAGTCATCAGCATCTTTCTAGCGTTGTCACGACTTATGTGAGCTGTGAGCCTGGTGTCCGCTTAGAAACGAATCCCAAGAATTGGCGTAAGCACTGGTTTTTTTACGAACAGGAAAGCGACTGCCATCTGACCTTCCAACCCGGCGGAAAAACCAGGCATTATTGGAATTAGTCTGGCTTCCTCACAATGTTTTCCCACCGAAAAGCGACTAGTAAATGTCCAACGATATTCTGTCCCATTCGATTCCTTGTCTATATTCATTTTTATTTTCCTTTAAGTACAAATAAGAAATTTTACGCGTATTCAGTTTCACTCAACAGAATCGCTTATATGGATAGAGTCAGACCGTGAAAAGTCTGCAGTGATTTTGATAGCCCACGCAGTGCAAGTGCCATTTTAAACGTCAAACTTCTATGAAATTATGACGTATAAATAACACTTACACTGCGTGGGCTATCAAATCCGCTGCAGACTTTTCTTGGTGCGGTCTATAGTACAGTTTTCAGTTAGGACTTGGTATTGAGTCTATTGCCTACTTGTTCGTTTGCTTGTGTATTGCATCTTCATTTATTTCCAGCAACTTATACCTCGTACTCGTATGTTACAGCACGCGGCCTACTGGCAACATGTGTGTGGTGTCCCTGCTGTGCGCGCTGGAAGGGCCTCAGGTGGCCGAACTGGAGCTGATGATGTCGCTGTACCAGCGCCGGCAGTTCGCGGGCAGCGCCGTCGCCAGGCTCGTCGTCATCGTGTCGCAGTACGAGTACTAACGCAGCGTACTACGTAGGCGAACAAGAAGCGAAGCGATGCGGCGCTGGGTGAATCAATCTTTTGATACCTATAGAAGTGTCCTACGAATTCGCGAGTTGTTCGCTTACGTAAGACGCAGCGTTACATCAGCAGTAGCAGTAGGCAGGCTGCTAAATTTAGCAACTTTTGTAACCCCAAATTTGGTAAATGGCAACTTTTGTAACTTCAAATTTGCTAAATAGCATAATTTTTTTTCGTAAGTACATTTTTGTACCTAAAAAGCATCACAGGATCACAGCGACAGCGATCGTTTAGTATACAATGCAAACCCACAACAGGTATTTTAGAGAACCTACTTTAAGAAAAAGTTGCACATGAAAGGTGGGATCACCTTTTGTTCTAAAGGTTTAGATATTAAGAAATGTATGTTTTGTTATATTTATTTTTACAATTGACTGTTACACTTTGTAAATAATAAAAAAATAACTATATACAAGGTATGTTATTTCATATACAGTCAGCAGCAGAAGTTGCTAAGCGGGCCAGGTGTTCAAAATAGTCTCGACGCGACTTTAATGTTAAGAGAATAAGAGCGTGTCAAGGTCATTTTGAACACCTCGCCCGCTTAGCAACTTCTGCTGCTGAGCTGACTGTACCTATAATGACCTAAATTATGCCTTCACAACATTGGTCTTCACTCTCCTTTGTCATTATCTGCTTATTTTACCGAAATAAAGGATGACTCGCGCTAGACCGGGCCAAGCCCGGGCCGAGGCGTCCGACATGTCATTTACGGCTGATCGGTGATCACGTATGGGCGGCCGGCTCAGTCTAGCGTGAGTCATCCTTATCTCATATCATATCATATCATATATATTTATTGCATCCATGGTAAGTACACAGGTGTTACATAGGTAATACAAAGATGTTTCACATGGGCCCTGGTAGGGCACGGCAATATTCTTAAATCTAAGGATTGAGTTTGTATGTATGTAGGTACCATTAACAATATCTTATTTCATTTTAAATTAATAAATAGTTGTAAACATTATATAATTTTTACTAACGTCAATAGCAAATGATCAAATTATATGTCACTAAAAATAATAAAATTAAATATTCATGCTTAAAAAAATGTTAGGTGCTTACAGTTTATGTCAAAAATGTCAATTGGTATATAATGTTAATTTAAAACTAATTATTAAAATTCAAAATTGAGTCATGTCTAATAAGTATACTAAAAACTACATAATAATCTCTCGGATCTCGGGGAAGCCTTGCTTACAGTACGGCAGTGACTCGCGCACCTTGTCGTACAGCGTGTGGTCGAACAACTGAATCTAAGAAGCTACTGAGGTTTTACTAGTTTGAACTTTTAGAGCATTGTAATAGAGTATATTCTTGTGTGCACTGCTTCACCTCCTCACGCTCCTGTTGGCCTTCCCGTATATCTCGGGGAAGGCCTCCTTACAGTACGGCAGCAACTCGCGAACCTTGTCGTACCATGTGGTCGAACAACTGAATATGTATAAAAACAGCTGCTGAGTTGTACTAGTTGGAACTTTTAGAGCATTGTAATAGAGTATATTCTTGGGTGTACTGCTTCACTTCCTCACGCTCCTGTTAACTTTCCCGTATATCTCGGGGAAGGCCTCCTTACAGTACGGCAGCGACTCGCGCACCTTGTCGTACGGCGTGTGGTCGAACAACTGAATCTAAGAAGCTACTGAGTTTTTACTAGTTTGAACTTTTAGAGCATTGTAATAGAGTATATTTTTGGGTGTACTGCTTCACTTCCTGACGCTCCTGTTGACCTTCCCCTATATCTCGGAGAAGGCTTGCTGACAGTACGGCAGCGACTCGCACACCTTGTCGTACAGCGTGTGGTCGAACAACTGAATCTAAGAAGCTACTGAGGTTTTACTAGTTTGAACTTTTAGAGCATTGTAATAGAGTATATTCTTGGGTGTACTGCTTCACTTCCTCACGCTCCTGTTGACTTTCCCGTATATCTCGGGGAAGGCCTCCTTACAGTACGGCAGCGACTCGCGAACCTTGTCGTACAGCGTGTGATCGAACATGCGACGGAACTCCTCCTCCGTCGTGTACGTGTCGGCGTACAGCATCTGGAAACCCTTCTCTTGGGTGACGAAGCTTTCTACGCTGCGGGTTGCTGAAACCTGCAAGCAGAAAGAGTACGATCTTCATACAGGCCATCTTCATCAAAAATATTCAAAAAGCCCTTTGCACTGAAATGGGCACTCGTAAGTTATCTGTACCTACTTAGTGTGTGGAAACGGAAATAAACAAATCTCCTCTCCTCAAATGGCTCCTTAAGCCAGTTGAGGATAGAAGAAAACATTATACGACCAAATAATGTAGGTTAAAGTCAGGTCGTTCAGTGACAGAGATTAACCAATAAATGTTATAACTACCCGAAAATGTACAAATTGTTTGTTTACTGTTTTTTTAAATACCTAAAAATACAGACTATAGCAAAAGCTCTTTATAATGGACTCGTAAGTTTCCGGGTGAGAGATTTTCAAGGGATTCTACAAAGGCAAAGTAAATACTGTGAAACCGGCCAACTTTGCCATCATAGAGGGTAAACATTGTCACCTATCAAAAGCTAAATGACACTGTGTAGGTAAACCGAAACAATAACATGTTAATATTTTAGAACTGTCTTCCTCATCCGTTTTAGTACTCGTCTATTTGTCCACGATTATTCAATGGGTAAATTTATCCTTCACGTCAAACATGGATTTTAAGGTAAATATGGCTTACAGTTTCGAATCCAGGAGCAGTAGGCACGCCATAGACTCCGATGTCGACGAACATCTGCCAGTCGCCGGTGACCTTTAGCTGCCCAGGGTTGTTGGGTACTTTAAACGGACACAGCCACATCGGGTACACCTGCGAAAATAATAAGTAGACCGGAATATACCCTGAGCTCTGGGACAATGCAGGTCAGCCAGGGCTTTTGTTTAATAATATAAGTTTAAATACACGTTCTTAGCTTTCTTCTCTTATATTCCCAATATACCTTAAAAAAATTACAACATTAAATTAGTCGCCTTATTTTCACAAATTTTACTTAAGTATAAGTTCCATCTAATAAACAGAAAATGTATGGTTCAGACCGGAGTCACTAAGCATGTTTTCGACAAATGTAAAATGGACACTTCTGTGGCCTATTTTAAAAAGCTACAAGTTACAATTTACAAGTGGAAGTCTCTTTCTAACCCTATGTGTTAGAACGAGACTTCCGCTTGTAAATTGTAACTTGAAGCTTTATAAAATAGGCCACAGGATGCGTCGCCAAGATGCTAATCGTGTACGGTCCGTAGGAAACTAAACACTAATGTCATCGTCGCACTAATATGGAGTGATAGAGAGAGATTATCTTATCGTTCGCTACGGCACAAACGATTGTCTTAGCAGCCGAACAGCAGGCGGAAGATGGGGCTGGTTGCTGAAGTTGATGCTAGGTGGACTCACCCTAAATTTGTCATGGAACAGCAGCAAAGCCTTCTCCAAGGTCTCTATGGGCACCAGCATGTCCTGGATGACATGAGCCTTGTCATAAAGCCTGCCTACTGCCTCGGGCTGCGTCAGCTTAAGTAGAGACACCTCGGGAGGCATTAGCCAGCCGAACAGGGGGTGGTCGCTGAAGGAAATGATGCAAGGTGGACTCACCCTAAATTTGTCATGGAACAGCAGCACAGCCTTCTCCAAGGTCTCTATGGGCACCAGCATATCCTGGATGACATGAGCCTTGTCATAAAGCCTGCCCACTGCCTCGGGCTGCGTCAGCTTAAGTAGAGACACCTCCGGAGGCATTAGCCAGCCGAACAGCAGGGGGTGGTAGCTGAAGGAGATGATGGAAGGTGGACTCACCCTAAATTTGTCATGGAACAGCAGTACAGCCTTCTCCAAGGTCTCTATGGGCACCAGCATATCCTTGATGACATGAGCCTTCTCATAAAGCCTCGGGCTGCGTCAGCTTAAGTAGAGACACCTCAGGAGGCATTAGCCAGCCGAACAGCAGGGGGTGGTCGCTGAAGGAGATGATGCAAGGTGGACTCACCCTAAACTTGTCATGGAACAGCAGTACAGCCTTCTCCAAGGTCTCTATGGGCACCAGCATGTCCTGGATGACATGAGCTTTGTCATAAAGCCTGCCTACTGCCTCGGGCTGCGTCAGCTTAAGTAGAGACACCTCAGGTGGCATTAGCCAGCCGAACAGCAGACGGAATAGAGGGTGATTGCCAAAGGAGATGATGTCCTGAGAACAAATAGGGTTTTAAGCAGGTTTTCTAATCTTACAGTCGGCTTGATCAACATAGGTTTGCACCCAGATATTAACCAGTAAATATTTTAGTACATTCGTTTCTTATGCTGTTGTTTGTTTTTGCTGCCATATCCGTCACGAATAGTTATGATAACAAACTGCCCTTCTTGAACATTCACAACCTTTGGGTACCTACGTCGTTAGAACTAGGGTTGCCATATGTAAAGATTTTCCCTGACATGTCAGGATTTTTGGTCCTGTGTCAGGATTCCGGGGGATTTGGCGAGTGTCAGGGTTAACTCCAAGCTAGCTAAAAGTTTGGAGTTAGGCAGAGGAAATTGAAGGTAATGCTGTACTAGGATGTGTAATTTTTTCATATGGAAACCCTCATTAGATCAAAATTAACTGCACCTGTAACTCCCAGAAGAGACTCCTAGTATGTCTATGGTAGTAGTGCCTGAGCGGGATGTATTCGACGACTGGCTGCTTGCTCCCCCTCTCATAGTTCTCTAAGTGACGCTCCACCTGCTTGTAGAACCACTCCGAGTACCATCTGCCAATGGGATTGTACTGGAAGAACCAACAAAAAAAGTAAGGTAAAGCGTCTACCACCTTACCCTTAGAGCATTTTCAGATTGTCCGATCCGATATTGGGTGTCGGAAGCCTTTTGAGTAAAACTACAGCTGTTGTAAGATGTTGATGTTAAGGTGTTGAAAAACGCTCTTTTTCTTAAAACTTAAGAAGCTTCGATTATAAATTTACAAGAGTAAAAAATCTCTGTTGCCTAGCATATAGATAAGATAAAGTGGAGTTATCGGGCAGCGTTTTTCATATAGTTTTTCTAATTGTTGAACTATTTATATAATATTTTTATCCGTGTTTTAACCCTTTACCTACGGGTGTCAACCAGAGTTGCCAGTAAGGCAACACCGCTGCAGTACGGGTGTCAACTATAGTTGATCGAAGTAATGGTCGTGTTCAACATTTTTTTTAAACAAAACGAGACCTTGTGGCTTGGTAATAGCGGTCACATTATGCACTGTGATTAGTACCGATACAAAGAAAAAAATATCATAATATTTCGGTAGATGGCTCTGACATAAACATAATTTTAAAATTACCGCTTTTTTGCTGGCAACTGGAGTTGACACCCGTACTGCAGAGGTGCTAATAATTGAATTCAATATGGCGAACAATAGTGTTGTTTTCAAATTTCATCGACTTGTTGTCGATATGAGAGTACGGCGTGGGAGTGTTATTTATAGTGTTTTTTTACCGTTTTTGGTTAAAATATTGGAATTTAACGTGTTATGAAATCATTATTAGGTACTATTGTAGCTAATAATAATTTCACCACAATCATAACTTGTTAAATTTCAGTTTTACATTTACTAGGTTATCGATATATCGACAAATGCGTCGATAGACGCACATAACTATTTTCCATAAGTGGCAAATTGTTTTAGTGCAACGTTTTTTGTGATTGATATTTATGCATTATTTTCATAATTATCGTTATTTAAGTGTTTATTTGTGTTAAGTATATTATAAACTAATATTCTTAAACGTAAACTTGTGATATCCGCGAGTAGTAACTTAAAAATCTTCAATTTCTTAGTGACTGGTATATTGCTTGATAGCAGAAAAAATAGTGAATATTATTACTCCAAGTGATTATTTATTGATTAAACACGTTATACTTATTGTGTGTGTGAAGTTTCAAGTGTGTAGCTGTAATACTTCAAAAGTTACAAGTACTTAAGTGAAATTATGCCTAACCGCGGACTCTCGCCAAAACATGCCCGTATTGGGCGGTGACGGAGCGATTCAATAGCCCGTAGGTAAAGGGTTAAAACTATACTCTCAGCGGGCTTAGCAAGGTTATATCATATTGCGCGTGGAATCTACTGTCGTCTTTTAACGATAGTCGTATTTTTATCGTTTTGCTGAACATGGTTACGGGCTACGATAAGAATACCACGTCGATATCGTATAAAGTTATCCACTATAATTCGTAAGTGACCACGATTGTCTATGCCTAGAGTTTATGAAAAATCCATTTAATGCCTGGCTTTATTAAAATGTCGGACGTGTGTCGGACGATGTTTGAAAACGAATAGTTAGTTTTATTACTACACTTCCAAATTGAAAAATGTTTAAATGAGTGACAGCTTTATACAAATTGACTTACATTATAACATGCACGGATAATCGTGTTTTCTCAACTGACAATTCACTTGACATTGACAAGCATCGCGTACGCGCATGATTCAGTGAATTTAGTGAAAATACAAACCAAGTCGAAGAAAAATACTGATTTGCTGTGTAAACTAAAGGAAATGCCACCCAAAATGTAAGTTTCTCTAATTTATTTATAGAAAAATTTCGTTTCGTTTGATCATTAACTGGTTTTGTCATGAATATGTTTAATTTCAGTCGATGCTTCGGCGCACAAGAAAATGCTAGCCAAATATATAACTCAGCATCCCCTGTTCGCCTACACCTACAGGGAGATTCATGAGCCTCTCGGAACCCAGAGATACAAAATGCAATGGTGCAGCATGTGCACACAAGTTCTAAGATCTAGAAGAAAGGATTGAAGATGTAAGTACACCTTTCTTAAACTAAAATCATGAAAAGTTTCTGGTGCCTTTTAATATTATTGACACTTAATATCTATTTCTTCTCATTCTATCTATTATGTTCTACTAAGTGACAAAAGTTTGTTAAAAACCTGTTCTATCACTACTATAATTGCAGGAAGTTGATTTGGCAACAATGATGGGTTAAGAGTTACACTACAACACTACCTATGCATACATTTATTCACACTGCATAAAAAGTGCATACTTAAGGGTTCTAACAAATATTAAAATCTTTGAAACCTGTAGACCTCACTTTAAAAACTTATATAATTTTTTACTCTGTTTGTATATTCTAGAAGCTGGTTTTGTAGCAAGAATAAAAGTATATTGAAAAAGATAAAGACACACTTTATGCCATAAATCTAAGACATAAAGATAAAATATTATTAATAAGTATTTAGTTTTTATGCCCGTTCCGGATGTGAACTCACGCTCACTTAAACTGTAAGTCCTTCCTCTTCATAACCGTTTTATGTATGATTGTTTTGCCGTTCAGGCAACCTATCTATGGAATGCACTCCCTCTACCTGTAAGACAAGCCCCAAGAAAATTTGTTTTTTATCTGCTAAATGTCTCGTCTAGTGTCTATCATCCCATATACATATTAGTACATTTATTTTTATAACATATATGTATGTTTATGTTAGTATGTATATCTAAGATATACCTACTGCATTTGCTTTTTGATTGGTTTTTGCACCAACCTTTAGTGTTTATATGTGACGTCCCACGGGTAAAGGTACCTTATGGCGGTTGGCGCTTACGCTATTAACTATTAACGCCGCTCCAATATTATTGCGGCGCTATGCGACGTAAGCGCCAGCCGCCATAAGGTACCTTTTGCCGTGGAACGTCACATATTTGTTTCTATGGTTGACTAGTAGGTGATAGATAATGCCTTTTGGCATTAAGTTCGCCATTTTTACGTAATTCTGTATTTTTGTGCAATAAAGTTTATAAATTAAATAAATAAAGTAGCCATACCCACAAGTAACTTACAAATTCCCTGCAAGAGTTAGGCCGGCGTTTCGTGGGCTTGCCCACGGTTTGTATTAAAACGTGGGCCGTGGATGTAGCGTGCGCAGCAGTGGGGCGCCGGCCTTATTCAATACAAATAAATTGTATTAGTACCTATTCTACTAAGATTATAAAATAATATAATACCTACTCGTACAATATTCTTACTTATAACATGTAGGTAATATAGGAATACTAGGAACAGTTATGTTAGCACTAAAGCTGGCCATATACATTTGACAGCTAAGTTTGACCCACTTCCCGATTTCCGATTGAGCTGAAATTTTGCATACATAACAATATGTAAATCGGATGACAATTGCAATATTATGATGACATGGAGCTGATCTGATGATGGAGACATGAGGTGGCCATGGGAACACTGTGATAAAACAACGCAAACTAATTGTGCTTGGTGTTGTTAGAATGGACTCATGGAGTATTAGTTGCCTGTTGAAAGAAAAGTACAGTCAGCGATAAAAGCTTGTACCAAAAATTATATTTTTGCCAAAAACTTATTTATATTGTTAGGGCTTGGGAGTAGAAGCTGGTTTCTTTACTGCTGGCAGCTGGAATATTTTTTTTGTGTTTGGTAAAGTGGTCTATTGTACCTATACCTGACTATGGGAATGATTTTAGCAGCCTATGTATGTGTGTGGGTATGTTTGTGTCGTATATTACCCTAGCATAGAATATCTGAGATACATTTTGATAAATAAGGTGTTCGTTGGTTTGTTTTATGACGCAAGTGGTACAGAACTACACTTGATACATAATACAACTTTAATAACGGATAAATAATTACTAGAACAAAATTCAATTTATTTTCAATCGATAATTTGGACAACTGTAACAAAAAAATCCCCCTGGCTTAAAAACGAGAGCTTTCTAAAAGTGACATTAATTTCACATAATTTGCCAATGAACCGCTGTAAGTACTAGCCTGCGCCTGACCTCATCTAATATAATTTGTTTCTGTTTCAGTCATAACATATTGGAGGCTTGAAAGTGCACATACCCATAGATTGGACGTTAAGCTCAACGAGACCATGCGATGCATCTCAGGCACTATCCGATCTACAACCGCCACTGGCTGCCGGCATTGAGTCACATTGCCCCTCCTCACATCCGACGACTCAAGGCGTTGAAGAGGGAGGCTGAGAATATCACGAATAACCCCACAATGCCTGTCCACGAGGAATTCTGCCGCCCGACTGCCCGCCGACCCTGTGCTACAGCTGGGAGCCTGAGCAGCTTTAATATTTCGGATAGGTGGATAGCGGAATGGTCAGCTTCGGCAGCTCGGAGTTGCTGTATATCTGACCCAACTAAAAAACCAAAAGGGTTTGACCTTCCTCGGAAAATCTGGTGCCGCCTGAGAACCGGACATGGCCGCTGCAATTCAGCCACACAAATGGAGATAGACGGCTTTCCCACTTTGCGAATGCAGAATGCAGACCACTTAGCATATCTTCCAACGCTGCCCACTCCACTCCTCCTCCACTCCTGGGCCTGTTGAGGACCTGAAGACCGTGACACCTGACTTGGTTGCTTGGCTTGGCAACCTCAAGGCTACACTCTGAATGCCCTCATCAGTTTATGATATGAAATGAAATCACTTTATTGGAGCATTCCACGAGCTGTCCCGTACAAACGCATTTTATTTCCTGTGTTGCGACTTTTTTTTTCGCCATTTAAAGCAAGCGATTAATTTTCCGTGCATGTTTGACCATTTGTCATAGAAAAGGAAACTCTTATACCTGCAAATCTCCAGAAAATCTGCATTTCTACGGGACAAACGGTAGACAATTGCATGGAATGCTCCATTGCCAAAACATGATAAGTTGATGGTAGAAAAAATATTAGGAATACAAACCATATACCTACATATAAATTCTATGTTAAGTATGTACTAAGTTATTCTAGGTTAAGTACTAACTTATTGTCTACTCTATACATAGGTAATTACATTTAGCAAGACATGTTGGCCGTGGGTACCAAGCTCAGCATGTGCTAGACTAGCGTCCAGCGCTGGTTTTCAGTTTGGCCCCTTTTTGTTGGAGGTCTGAGAGGAATGTTGATCTTTTCTGCGCCGTTAAGCATTCTATTTATATTGGAAACGAAACTTATAGATGAGCAGTTATGAAATAGCAATAATACAATAATATGGATATCAAATAAAAGCTAGTGAGAAGACCATTCCAAAAATATATATATGTGTCATACCTATCCACAAATAAAACAACAAACAACCTTTTCAGTTCATTAGTATTATCATTAAGCGTTTTACAACGTAAGTTAGGCCGTCGAATCAGACAGAATGGTAAGGGCCCCCGCTCAGTGGCGAAACTGGGGGGGGGGGGGGGGGGGGGGTTGGAGGGGGCACGTGCCCCGGGCGCCGTCCAAGGGGGGGCGCCAAAATGAGCTAAAGACTACCTCTCCGCCTTGCCAAAGGCAGCAGGGAAACTTTTGTCAGTCGTATTTACCACCACTGTGAAGTGTGAAATGCGGATGGTAATCTGGCCCACAGCGCAAAAGAGAAAGACGATCTTTTAGGAACTCTTTTTGCATCGAACTCGACCTTGAAAGACGACGGTAGCGCCCTACCGCCCACCATCCCGTAGTGTGAATACTCTATGCCAGAAACTTCTATCAAGCAGAGGGATATTCGGCGGGAGTTGCTATGCTTTCGTTTTATAAGGCGAGCGGGCCAAGTGCTTCAGAGTTGTGTCCAGTGTTAGCGCGTCTTACGTTAGGGGTCTCCTGTCGAAGTTACCATCTTATGGACTGTCCAATAGACTACCTATTATGCAAGTGGATCGCTAGCCCTTTGTCCGGCAGGCGCATATGAGCCGTAGTTGACGGAACCTGCTTCAATAGCTGCTGCTGCATATCTGTGACATGTTGTCTATCGACGACATTCATCGATATGTGGACTACTGAGGCTTCCTATACAGGATGGCTAAAAAATAACTACATTCCCGTTGCCAGGGAGGTTTTGGGATTATACTGAGTAACTTTTGCTACGGGACCAACCTCCAAATCGCGAAAAAAATAGTTTACCCTCCCATAGAAATTGGACCAGCCAAAATGTATGAAACAGCCAAATTTTTTTTCGCGACTTAGGGGTTGGTCCCATTTCGTTTCGGAGTGGGGGGGGGGGGGAGGCGCAAATTTGGTGCCTGCCCCGGGCGCCATATGACGTTCCTGGTACAAAAGCTGTTCATACTTCATAGTAATCCAGCGATAAAGCTGCTGGCATGATGGGCACTTTCACACCGGGTACGGCAGCCAATGATTTGTTTGTACACCTACATTTAATGTGTAAATAAACTTTGTTTAATTAATTGGCAATAGTTGTTTTATTTACCCATTTATAATATTCTCTCTAGCACAGAGCCGAAATTGTTAACTTATCTATAGAGTTTAGTAAACAAAAAAGACTTGACAACACCACAAGTGACGAGAATTGTCATTCTTGTATCTACCTAAATGGAATTTAACATAGTTTTTAATATTCAACATTAGTTATTGGCGTATTGAGTCTGACCGCAGTTATAGTCACTAAAGTAGACTTATTAGCATAATAGAGCATTTAGGAATATTCTTATTTGACCTTTTCACCGCCAGACTCACTAGACGCGTCGTTAAGACGCGTCTTTTCATACAAACGTAGTCCACATTTTTCTCTCTGGATAATAACATTAAATATTTTGATACAATTTATTGTATATCATATCAACATCAACTACAGCCATGCCCCTACGTTTGTTCTTTTTTTTAATTTTTAATTATTATAAGAGTTAGAAGCATTTAAAAATTTGTATGTAATCTGTCTTCCGCTCCTAATTTTTACAATAATCAAAAATTCGAACGTAGGGGCATAGCTATATGGTTAATATACATTAAATTATGTAAAAATATTTTCCATAATGTCAATATCCAGAGAGGAAAATGAGGACTACGTTTGTATGGAGAAGCGGAAGCGGCCATCTCCCTTTCCTCTTAAGTAAGAACGTGCCTAAAATGTTTTTATTACCTATGCTTTCATTGTACTATACTGCATATGAGTCGGATTTTACATTTAGAAGCTATAATATCACAAATTTTGTACGCATAAGGCTAAAATGAAAAATAAGAATAAGTGACACCTACATTGAAGCATGCCCGGGAATGGTGTTCTGTGTGAAGATTATCCGTCTTGAATGTTTACTAGTCTCTACTTGTATAGAAATATAGGTAAATTAGGTAGGTATTTGTGTGATAGTAAAACATAGTAATAGGCGAAATATGTATTTATTAAGCTTATTAAGAGCCGGTTTTGTGCATGCTTGCATGCTTAGGAAGTTTTTTAGGAGCGTCTTCTCTAATTTTTCCCTTAATCCACGAGAAGTTTTCTGGAAGAAAAAGAAGGAAATAAGTAAAAGTAGGTTCATGTGGCAGCGATGGAGTAAGTATTTTCACATGAGTGCAGTCTAGTTCACTCAAGATATATACTAAACAATCGCCAGGAATAATATCCATTAAACAAGGCAGCACATTAGAACTAGGTGCCTTAGTTAAACCTAATAAGTATTGCATTCCCAGATTATATATCCCAGAGATAACTACTTATCATACATAACTATCAAACAATGGGTAGGTACATATCTCAATGCATAATACAGCCGCACTCATACTTATTCAAAAAAGGAAAAGTTACTAAGACAGTCCATGTGGAAAGTCACAGTTTTTTATGTCTAATACTTAATTCAGTGCTCAAAAGAACTTACCTTCTGTTTACAGCATCTACAAACTGCTCGAGGTTCAGGCTTACAGTAGTGTGGCCAATCCAGTCAGTAGTGCTCCAATGGACAAGCCATGATCTTGACTAGTCCCACGTTGGTAGTTAATTGCCATCAGCTAGCAGGTGTAACTGTTACACACCAGCAGCTGCTGCTGCTGCTGGTGGTGTAGGTGTGCTGCTGGTGTGGTGTATACTGTTAGAACCTAAAACAAATAAGTACCTAATTACAGTACCGGCCAATAATATATCACCTCCATGCTTTTACGGTATAACTTTTTTTTATATTTGTGAGTGACTTCCACAGCTTTAGGTAGTTTAGTAGTATTCCTTGTCCAGTGATGAGAAAAATTGGTCTATGTAATGATTTTTTCATAGAGGTTTTTTGTTTTAATGTATGGTCAACTTCATTATTTTTAAAGAGCTTTTTTAGTAATATGCTGAGTCTCTTATTGTAGTTCACAGTATTTCAGTATTCATAATATCTTATACCTTTAAACGAGCAATTCTTGTATATTTATTTATTTATATGTATATATATTTCGGGGATATCGGAAACGGCTCCAACGATTTCGATGAAATTTGCTATATGGGGGTTTTCGGGGGCGAAAAATCAATCTAGCTAGGTCTCATCTCTGGAAAAACATGCATATTTATATAAAATGACTAGTAAAATATGAAATCTACAAACTAACCTACTACAAGTTCATACAAAAACACACAAAGGTGATATGTTATTGACCGGTACTGTAAATCTAATTTTGTCAAGTAGATTTTCCCCCTGGAGGTTAGGATATGAATGTTGAAGTAAATAGTAGCTTAAGTAACCTCTGTTAGTAGGTTAGTAGCATAAGTAAGACAGTACATATAATAATGAGGCCGGTACCTAGTATTGAAGAGTTTAGTAGCATTGTCATTAAGACGTCTGTTTTACATAGAATCAATGATTTCAAATATAATAGGGTCTATGCATAGAATACATATTAACTTTATAAGAAACACTGCAATTTTATAGCTTTACCTTTGAGATGTTTTGGTAGGTAACCCATCACCGTTTTGAAGCTCGGCGTTAAATTCGGCACATAAGTAAATGCACTGCACACTCCTTACGCACTCTGTAAATATGCCGAAACTCTTCGTCCGTCATATTAAATGGGCTGCAAGTGTTTCTTAAAGCTGTTTACGATATTTTTCTTCAACAGCAGCCGCGAGTAGGAATAATAAAATTTGACTTCCCTGCGAAGAAAATATTGACAATATTATATACAGCGGAACATTGTAACTAATAACTCTCAATATAATCATAGAAAAACTGATATTTACCTGTAATTTATACCTTAAAATATGATTATTCACTACTTTTGCTTTCACGACAAGGCTTATCGTCATCTAAGAAGCACGTAGTTAAAATTAACTAAGTTGAACTGTCAAAATGGGACAATCTGTCAAATTATCCACATCTTATCCAACGACCATGTTATGCAAATTGTCTTCTATCATCTACCGCTGTCAAATGTGGATAACTCCATATATCGTCTGCAACCATAGTATGGATGATAAAACCGACGATAACGGCCGTTTTATCCACACCTATTGCGTGATAACTACCTTGTCGTACAACCTTGCTAAGCCCGCAGGTCAGTAAAACTACCGACAGTTATCGTTATTAAAGTTTTGATCAAGAGAAGTCTTTACCTTGCCATCACCTCCTATTTCATCCACCATGTCTCCTGTCATCAGTACTCCTTTGTCTTTGCTGTATAACAGGGCTTCTACGAACTGGTGAGGCTGTTTCTTGAGGGACTCCTCTTGGAAACGCTTTGAGAGCTCTGGCAGACTGGTGTACGGCTGATATTCTAACCGGATATATCTGAAACAATCGAACATTCGATTTAAGAGGAAAAGAAACAACGGGTTGCACTCCAGGAGTGCCGGCAGAAGTGAAAACTCAATGATATTGTAACAGTTTTTCGATCAGGTCACATGTCCGTCTTACGGTCACGTGACCTGTCGCGAGTTTAACATTTTTTCCCCATCACAAAAAGTGCACAGCGCCGCTAAAGAAGTTTGCACTTCAAAAAATCAAATAAATAGCCCACATTTGGCGAATGTGTGTCCAAATATAGTAAATTTATGCACCGCTAGCGCGCCATTCGCGAACTATTTGTGATTGTAATGATAACTGCCTAAGCTATGCATTATGCAGTACGATTTGCAGCGTGGAAGAAATATCCTCCTAAGGCTCAGTCATACAAATGAACAATCCAAAATTTGCTACTGTAATTTGAACCTATAGTGTAGGAAATAGAGTTAATTTTGCGTTGTTGGAAAATTGAACGAAACAAAGGAAAAGCGACTTTGTTCCAATTAAATATGATTTAAATTTGATCGAACTGAATAGGTGCTATAGGTAGGACCTTGGGCCTTAGGAGGATATTAGGACGCAAGCGGTTTACAAATTACATATTTGATAGCGACGTGTATTCTTGACGTAAAATTCGCCAGATCTAGACGGAACTATTTTGAAATGTAGCTTACTTCTTAGCAGGGATGACTTTGATCACAGCTGAGGCTAGGAATCCAAGAGTGCCGTATGACCAGGGAACTGCATAGAACAGGTCTGCATTCTCGTCCTGAAAAAATGTTAGGTACTAATTCATTCATACTTATCTCAAAAATACTGTCCACAGAACTTCATTCTTCATTCATTCACTGTCTCAGTCATTCACTCTTAAAAATTAACATTAACCACTAAAGGCCCCAGTACACAATGGGCCATCGCCGGCCACTCCAAAGGCCGCATTTATGCGTTAGAGGAAGCAAGTGATACTGCTATCTCATTCTACCGCATGGCTGCGTCCCTTGGAGTGGCCGGCGATGGCCCATTGTGTACTGGGGCGTTCAAGTATTTAAAAATCTTTAATAGCGGTGACTCTAATTAATTGACAGGGCTTTGAAGCATGTAGCACAGGAAGCATTCGATCAAACGCAAAGATGTTAAAAATTAAGTCATTCGTTGTAAGTAGCTCACAGAGTTTCTCTCACCCTTACCACAATGTATAAAGTAACAGTACGGCCTTTGACGTGTACCGAGCTACTAACAATGATGACAGCGATGTATGCAGCTCGGGTGTCCGGATGACTGTATAGACTGTGCCCTTACCTTACTACAAGTGACCACCGACCCATCAGCCAACACCAGTTCATACTGCAGGCATATGTGCTGGAACAGCCCATGCACGTGTGAGGAGGTTTCCACCCCCGTGCCCATGACAAGGCCTCCGACGGTCAGCTGGTCGAGTTCGGGAACCACGGGCAGGGACAGGCCCAGGGTGTCGAGGGTACTGGATAGTTGGCCCATGGTTACCATGGGCTCGCAGCGGACTGTCTGTAATCATCAGTAAATGTTTTAGAATCCTTGGATTTGGACGCACGCGAAATAATGTTTCTGTTCTGTCATCATAGCGGATAAAAATAGCTAAATTTGGAAACGCATCGGATAACTACCAAGAGTCCTAAATATTCGTTTGGACGGCACTTTGACACGATTGGACTTTGGCTTGCAAGAGACAAAATTAAAGTCACAGCCCACGAACGAAATCACTATCGGAAATTTTGGTAGAATTGAGGCTAATGCTGCCTACACTTCATGTTCTTCTTATCCACTTCGAGAACATCCAGACGGTTCACATTGGTGTTTGTGAAGGTGTTCTTGTAGAAGCTCTGACTAAAGGACATGTTTGGTAGGTGCGTCGCGCTGTATACAGACCAGTGCTGGGGTATCCGGCCAGCCACGCTTTATTGATGACTCTAGGGCTTCTTACTATGTTCTTCTGATCCACTTCGAGAACATCCACGAGGTTCACACTGATGTTTGTGAAGGTTTTCTTGCAGAGGCCCTGGCGGAATGACATGGTCTGCCAGGTGGGTCGCGCTGTGCATAGACGGGTGCTGCGCGGACTCCGGCCAGCCACGCTTTAATTTGAACGGGTTCTGACCATGTTCTTCTGGTCTACTTCGAGAACATCCACGAGGTTCACATTGATGTTAGTGAACATTTTCTTGTAGAGGCCCTGGCGGAATGACATGGTCTGCCAGGTGGGTCGCGCTGTGCATATATAGACGGGTGCTGCGAACTCCGGCCAACCACGCTTTAATTTGAACGGGTTCTTACCATGTTCTTCTGATCGACTTCGAGAACATCCACGAGGTTCACATTGATGTTAGTGAAGGTCTTCTTGTAGAGGCCCTGGCGGAATGACATGGTCTGCCAGGTGGGTCGCGCTGTGCATAGACGGGTGCTGCGGTCTCCGGCCAACCACGCTTTTATCTAAAACAACAAAACATCACGGTATATATAGTATACATGTCATAATATTGGACGAATCGTCCGGGTCGATAGGCCGTAGATAATTTGTTACTATAGACGCAATCTTCATATTTATAGCTTTTCTGCATAAATTGTTACAAAAAGACCATATGTTCGCGTTTTCTTTTCTATACAACGAAAGTTAAGAAGTTTTCTGCAACCATATTATGATCTAAAAAAGTAGCCCTTTTTTCAAAAACCCTGCTGGCTGAACGTACTGCACCTTAACACTTTCAGTGTCAAGCGCCCCATTTCCAATACAAAATGAACACCATACGTGTTCTTGGCAGTGAATGTGTTAAGTTAGCAGAGAATGGTATAGTTAGGTACGGCCGGTGCTCCAACCCAAGTTGCGTAAGTACCCAAGTTGGCATACTAATTGTATAGAAAATTGGATACTTATGTTAGGGAACCGACTGTACTTTTACGCGTAGTCTGATCCGATTCTTTTGATGCTGACTATACCACTAAATTACATGCATGTTGTATTTTTAGAATAGAATAATAGAATAATATTTATTTGAAATAACCTTGTTGACAATATATATATATATATCCTGTGGCCCCACACTAGGCTATGCCTGTGACGTGGCAGCCGAGTTTTCAATTTGTAAGCAAAAGGTTAAGAAGAAACTAATCTAATAAACTAATAATTAAGGAAAATATGAAATTCAAAGAAAGAAAAAAGGAATGAAAAAATGGTGCGTGTGTATGTGTGTGTGTGTTTGCGTGTGTGTGTGCGAGTGTGTGTAAGGCGTAAGGCTACAGAGATGGTTATCATGTGAGGGATTAGGTGATGACCTTCAACAGCATCTCAGTTCGAATATAGTTAAGATCTTTCAACCAGTTCTTAATTATGAGTTTTGCTTCAAGAGGAGACTTTTCAGATATGTTGCATGCCTTTACTACTGAATTGTAAATATACGGATGCAGGAAGTTAGGAAAACGCCTCGCGAATGTGGTTTTTACGATGGGCGTAGGAATTCTAAAGACTCGATTACGGATTAGGGTAATATATTCTTCAGAGTTTATAGTTTTTTGATGCACGTGAGTTGCAACTCGTAGGATTAATAATTGCCTGACACTAAGAACATCCGCGTCTGTATATAGGTATAATTAAGGTACCGGATAAGTAAATGCTTCCATCTTACCTGTCTCTGAACGTCCTTAACCTTCCTCTCATGCATCTTCGGCGCGCTGTTCATCTTGAACACCACATAGTTCCTGGCGCTGGACCAGACCTTCCACACGAAGGACATGGGCATCAGTACGAAGAACGCCAGCAGCCATCTGTATTCCACTAGGATGTACTCGAGGAGGGTTTCAGTCTCTATTGCTGTCATGGTGGCTCTGTAATGTACAAGGAAACCCATCAGTCTCAGTTAATTTACCGGAGCCAAAGGAAGGAATGGAAAGGAAGGAAGGAAAGGAAAGGAAGGAAGGAAGGAAGGAAAGGAAAGGAAAGGAAAGGAAGGTCCTTTAATTAGTTAGATTAAGATATGCTGCAACGATATTGATAGCACCCGCAGTGCAAGTGTTATTTTAAACGTCAAACTTGTATGAAATTATGACGTAGGTAGGTATAAATATACACACATGCACTGCATATTTTCATTAAGGAAACTGTAAGTCTTAGTTTTAAGAAAAGTTCCAGTGTTATATATAACTATAAAAGACCGTTTGTTTCTAAAATAAATAAATTAAAATTAAGTAACGTATGCTATCAAAATCGTTGCAGACTTTTCTTGGTCTAACTGTCATCATCATCATCATCATCATCATCAGCCTACTCTCGTCCACTGCTGGACATAGGCCTAACTGGGTCTAACTGTAATTACCTACATCTTTAAAAAACAAAGTAGGTACTTACCTAATATGAATAAATATGTACTTACATTTTACCAGAAGGATTTTAGCGTCGTATTGCCGGTTGTATTGTAATCTTCTTCTTCCTCGCGTTATCCTGGCATTTTGCCATGGCTCATGGGAGCCTGGGGTCCGCTTGACAACTAATCCCATGATTTGACGTAAGCACTAGTTTTTACTAAAGCAACTGCCATCTGACCTGACCTTCCAACCCAGAGGGGAAACTATCGGCGCGATTCGGGAAATGAATTAGAGATTCACTAGATATGAAATAGTAAAGATATGTGACGTTCCACGGCAAAAGATACCTTATGGCGGTTGGCGCTTACGCTATTATTAACGCCGCTCCAATATTATTGCGGCCGCCATAACGTACTACTTACTATTTCATATCTAGTGAATCTCTAATTCATTTCCCGAATCGCGCCATATGCCTTGTTGGGATTATTCCGGTTTCCTCACGATGTTTTCCTTCACCGAAAAGCGATAACAATGTAGGTACCTATTGCCGGCTGTGATAACAATGTATTTTTAAGTAGCCTTACCTATTCCTTACTTCACTGCAGTCACAACTCAGGGACCCACGTGCCTATCAGTACATAGCTACCGGCACACTGATTGTAAATTCAATGATAACTATAATCACGCATACAATCATACGTCTGACGCCAGTCTATTATCGACCCCATTTCTATCACATTATAGTATATTTTCCGTTGATCATGTTAGTTTGTCCAATTGGTTGATATGCGCCAAAAAAGCGCATTATATCTTTAGAAAAAGAAATTATTTATTGTCAGTCCACAGGTACAAATATAAAAGATGTTTATGGTGATACAAGTCCTTTTCCACAGTCTACCATATTTATGGTGCACTAACTACCTACATGCAGTCGAGTTATTTACAGCTTAGTATTTACAAATACTACATAAAGTCAATTTAGTCATTATTATTACATTAATATTTTATAATTTACCATTGTAATTTAAAAAGTCATGTGGGGAATAAAACATTTTGATCAGTAGCCATTCATTAAGTACTTTTTTAAATCTAATACAGTAATTTTATACATATAGCGTTTGCTTTAAATCCGGTAGTTCTGATTTTTTGCAGACTTGTTCATGATGTTGGCCTAATGAATTATCCAAGTTTGAGACCTTGAGCGCCGAACGCAACTTTATCAAAAATCGAAAAAACCGCGTACATTTGGGTTTTTTTTAGATTTGGGTGATTATAAACCTAAAGGACTAGTTTTTGATAGTACCTTCTCAAGACGTTTTTAAAGAAGACTAAATTTGCTACAATACGAGACTAGAACTGTCTCTGTAGATTCAGTAGTTTCCGAGATAAAACTTTTCAAAATTTATAATTTTTTGAAATTGTATTCGTAGGCTATGTGCAGTGAGTATGCACTTTTGTCTCAGGCGATACAGCTTGGCACGGTTGTTTCTAAGGTCTAAAGCTGAAACAATTGTTTCTAAGATCTAAAGCTGAGCTAAATTATATGAAAATGGTATAAGTATATAACTTGCCCTAGTTGCTAAGAGCAGGAAGAAATATACCTAACATAGATTAGACCTAGGGAGCCGACCCTTCCCCCCCCCCCTTTTTGGGGGGTAGGCACGGTACGATCTCGTGGCTACCAGGCCAAATCAGCTTTGTTTGACCTTAGAAACAATTGTGCCAAGCGGCATCGCCTGAGACACAAGTGCATACTCACTACCACTTACATAGCCTATAACGAATACAAGTTCGAAAAAAATTATAAATTTTGAAAGGCTTTATCTCGGAAACTATTAGATGTACAGAGACAGTTCTAGTGTCGTACTACAGCAAATTTAGTCTAGGTACTTTAAAAACGCCCTGAGAAGGTACTGTCAAAAATTAGTCTTTTATGGTTATAATCGCCCAAATCTAAAAGAATACCGAAATTTTCGCGGTTTTTTCGATTTTTGATAAAGTTGCGTTCGGCGCTCGAGGTCACAAACTGGGATTGCTTATTCTTTGGGCCAACGTCATAAATAAGTCTGCAAAAAATCAGAACTACCGGATTTGACGCAAAAGAACCCGGTTACAAAATTCGATAAAGTTACTGGATTAATCTAGTATTGTCAAGGTTCTTAAAAAATACATCCGGAATATTGATATAAATCTTGATTGACATGGAAAAAATGCTATCTTTGTTTTACAGACTAGGTATTTTGAGCTACTTAAATATTACTAGAGTTCTCAGAATATTGTTATCATAATCAATTAATCATGTTTTATTTATCTTCATCTAATGTCATGTTGATGGTGATTCGCAAATTTTGATTTGTAAATTTTTAATAAATAATGAATTATGGAACACGCATGAAAAATATATAAAGGTGTGATACTTATACTGAATAGTTTGGAAACTTTGGCACAGTGGCGGATCCAGGATTTTGATTTGATAGGGGGTCATACACGTTTTATGAATTCGAGCAATCATGTGTCGCCAAAGGATAGAATAAAAGACATAAACGCGCTACTGTTTCATGAATAAGAAGTGCGTTGATGTCTTTTGTAGTTTCTTTTTATACCTAACTATTTCAACTACTTGCCCAATTTTGATTAATTATTTAGTATTTATAGTAAATGAAGTCGGCACGTACAAAACGTATTAGTACTTATCTACTTAGTACTTATACAATTCTGATATAGGTAATCAAGCTTTTCAATCTCGTACCTTAATTAGGCCACTCAGCAAGCTTCGTGGCCTGCCTAAACACGGTACTCGACTGAAAAGCTCTCTATATTATATCTTAGGTTGTAGGTATAAAATACTATTAATACCGATACATATGAAAAATCTCCCTAAGCTGTTCACTACCTATTTGATCGATAAATGTTTTTACTCAATAAAAGAGTTCCTAGAAGCACCTTAACAAGCTAAACTAGGCTTGACTATTATTATATTATTATTTGACGTAGAACTAATTATTTGACTACCTGAATTATTAATTAGGGGTCATCCATTAATTACGTCACACGAATTTCTAGGTTTTTTACCCCTCCCCCCCCTCCTTGTCACACTTGGTCACATTTGGCAAACCCCTCCCCCCTGGTGTGACGTCACATTTCTTCAACGAAATCGGCAAATATTGATTTAATATTTTATCAAAATATTTTTGACAAAAGAAATATGCGTAATTTTATAACCCAAAACTGATTAAGAAATAAAATTAAACGAATAAAAATGATTATCGTTTCAAAACCTTGTTATTTAAATGATAATTAGCGTATAAAATAATTTAAATACATTTTCGGTTACTGATGAAGTTAAAGTGACGTCACAAAGTTTATGACTCCCCCCTCCCCCTTGTCACAACATGTCACATTTTCTGGACCCCCTCCCACCCCCTAAACGTGTGATGTAATTAATGGATGACCCCTTATTTGTATACTTTTACTGAATGAAATTAATGTCTACTTGTGACTTCTATGATTTATATTTTTGATATTACTTAATAATGAATGAAATTAATGTTTACTTGTGACTTCTATGATTTATATTTTTGATATTACTTATAATTTAATGTTAAATTTTAATGTACAGAATCATTACTTGCATGCAGTTTAGGTAAGACTCACTATTTCTATGCCTATTCCGGCAGGATGTGCTGAACAAAATTCTTTTATTACATCTTTAATTTCCACCATTAATTACCACATTCAAAGAAATAAATAAAAGATAAAAAAAAAACCTTTGTTGAAATTGGACCAAAATTGTGATTCTAGATACCCTTTATTTATAGTTGGTCAAGCAGATCTTGTCAGTAGAAAAAGGCGGCAAATTTGAAAAATGTAGGCGCGAAGGGATATCGTCTCATAGAAAATTTGAATTTCGCGCCTTTTTCTACTGACAAGATTTGCTTGACCATCTATAACTAATCACGTGTCACCGTCATCTCCAGTGAGTTATCTTTTAATTGTCATTTATTTAGGTACAATACAAATAAAAGATTTCATGCTAATTATTTCATTTAGGTTTATGATATTAAGCAAATATTATTTCCGAGATATTGGACAGGATACAGGATGACACCTACATGTGCAAGTCATTCACCTACAATATAGACCAAAGAACAATTAGAGGCGTCAAGTACCTAGTGCAAAATATTTATTAGGTAGATGGCGCTGTGGGGTGCATTACATTTTGCGATTTTTGTGGTTACCAAAGAGTTATTGATTGTAAGTAAGTACCTAAGTAAACACTTTATTGTACGAAAAGAAAGGAATATTGGTTATATCAGATAAAACATAAATGTGTAGGTAGGTAAATTCTTAGAATAAATCTTGCCCCGAGTTTGAGAGACGAATTAGATGGCGGCATTACTTAAAAATATCCGACGAAAGTATCCTAATTGTAAAGTGACCATGCAAGTCGTACTTACTAACAATTTAAACCTATATTTTTTCCAAACGAAAAAAAAATTAAAGCTTATCTCACTGACAGTGGCATGAAATGGTAATTCATAAATTAATGAATCCATAATCCTGCTCACGTCTCTTGAATCACCCTGTATATAGATATTGCAGGTACCTGAAATGTGCATTTGAGGTTTTATGTATATTAAGCTTTACGTACAACATATTAAATACATATGTATGACGTATGTTCTGCTCAAAAATTTCATGTTATTATTTGTGCAAATCTTGCACGATTTGCACGTACGAGTATCAAGTACATACTGCAGATATCTACTACACAGAGTTCCGAAGAAATATTTTTTAACTTAGTAAGTGCATGATTATTTAATAATCTGTTTTATTTTCATTTTTTATTACATTTCAGTAAGGCGTTGCAAGTGCTCATGCAACATTCTATTAATCGACGTTTTTAAGATTTTGCAACGGGCGATAGCTGCTACACTTTATCTGAACTTATATAAAAAATCTAATTAAAAGTATGTAGATTAAAATATTTAACTTTATCTAGGGATATTATACATTCAGATTTTTTATTACGCGTTTGTAGTGCACGGTAGGTATATTAAATCATGTAAAAATTGAAACTCTGTCCAATAGTTTTTGCTTTGACATAATTTATATATCTCACAGGAATGGCGCCAAATGTTAAAGAGACTGAAATATACAATGAAAAGATACATAAGAAGCAGGACGATCAGACAACGCCACGGGAGTACATTTTAGTGTACCCCATGATCATCGTTATGGCATACTGGCATATTGGAGCGATTTATGGACTGTACTTATTGTGTTTCAACTCTATGAAGTGGGCTACGTTATTACTCAGTAAGTACCTACTTAATTATACTCGCTATAAAAAGTTTGTTATAGTTCTATTCAAATTGAGTGTTCATTAAAATTATAATGTATAAAATCTAAATTCTTTAATATAGTAATACAATATTATAATATATAGGTACCTTCATTATGTACGTAAGACTGAACGTGTAGGCGGAGCGCAGAAAAACTCAACTGAAATTCTTTATTCTTATTTATTTGCTAGACTTCCTAATATACGCGGTGAGTGCCGGCTCCGATGCCCCAACACGTTACCGCGTATATTAGGAAGTCTGGCAAATAAATAAGAATAAAGAATTTCAGTTGAGTTTTTCTGCGCTCCGCCTACACGTTCATTATAGTAGTTTATGTAACTGCTACATAATGAAAGGCATTAAAATACGAGTGTGGGTTTATGAAACGAATGAAATGACTTAATCGCGTATTTAAGTTTTAAGATTTACCTCCGACGTTTCGAGGACGGCGTTGTCCCCGTGGTCTCGGAGAAGACTGGCTCAAGTTGACATCAACATCTTCTAGCCGCGCGAGTTTTTCGAACTACCCGCACTTGGTCTTGTTTATCAGTTTGAACGTTTTGCGCACTAGGGATGTCACTCTGTCGACACACAACACTAACGATATTCGATTTATCGACTGTCGATATTCGTTTCCGCTTACATTTACTAATGACTGGATTCCATGTGGATGAGATCTTAAAACCCTCGTCCCGATTAAAATTGCAATGTTTTTTGATTTCAATGGCTTCCCGCACTTTTCTACTGTAG
Source organism: Cydia splendana (assembly GCF_910591565.1). Classification (NCBI taxonomy): domain Eukaryota; kingdom Metazoa; phylum Arthropoda; class Insecta; order Lepidoptera; family Tortricidae; genus Cydia; species Cydia splendana. The sequence continues at coordinate 6,471,829 of NC_085981.1, read as the reverse complement.
AAATGGCGATCCGTGGAGAGGATTTTAGGGTTATGCAGCTCAATCCAGTGGTTTGGTCCTGACTCCAGCAAATGCTCAGCCACCGCAGATTTGTTGACCTGACGATTTTTGACAGCTGCGATATGTTCCTTAACTCTTTCTGCTATGGTGCGCTTAGTTTCTCCGATATAGGAACTACCACAACTGCAATCTATTTTATAAACGCCAGGTGACTGGAACGGAATAACGTCCTTCGGTGACCTTAGGCTCCCTGCTACTTTGGATAAAGGTGTGTACACCGTCTTTATAGAGTACTTTCCAAGTACTGTGCCAACTTTATCCGTTACCCCTTTTACATACGGCAAAAATGCCGGCTGTCTGGAGACATCAGGACGTTTCCGCGTTGCCTTTCGTCTGGGTTGCCACTTTTTTACCTTGTACCCGTTCCTCCTTAGTACCTCCTGAATATGCGACATCTCACTCTCTAAATATTCAGGGTCACACAGATCATGTGCTCTGTTTACTAGCGAGGTAACCACCGATTGTAAGTGACGAGGATGGTGGTGAGAAAGGGCGTTCAAATACCTGTCAGTGTGTGTAGGTTTCCTATAAACAGTATGAATTAGGGTTCCATCCACTCGACCAATCACTTTCACGTCCAAAAACGGCAAACTGCGCTGTGATTCCAATTCATACGTGAACTTCGTCTTCGGATGAATTGAATTTAGATATCGGAGTAGTTGCTCCACCTCCTGCTTCCCACCCTTCATAATACAGAAAACATCATCCACATAGCGCTTCCACAACTTCACCGCCCAAGGCTGCAAGTTTATACTGGCTTCGATATGCTCCATCCAGATATTTGCCAAAACCGGTGCTACAGGGCTACCCATGGCTACTCCATCAATCTGGAGGTAATGCTTTCCACAATACAAAAAGTAGCTTCCTTCCAAGCAGTTCCTCAGCAACACCATTACTGACTAGTTGTTGAGGAGATGTTGCTGAGGAACTGCTTGGAAGGAAGCTACTTTTTGTATTGTGGAAAGCATTACCTCCAGATTGATGGAGTAGCCATGGGTAGCCCTGTAGCACCGGTTTTGGCAAATATCTGGATGGAGCATATCGAAGCCAGTATAAACTTGCAGCCTTGCAGTTTATAGGAAACCTACACACACTGACAGGTATTTGAACGCCCTTTCTCACCACCATCCTCGTCACTTACAATCGGTGGTTACCTCGCTAGTAAACAGAGCACATGATCTGTGTGACCCTGAATATTTAGAGAGTGAGATGTCGCATATTCAGGAGGTACTAAGGAGGAACGGGTACAAGGTAAAAAAGTGGCAACCCAGACGAAAGGCAACGCGGAAACGTCCTGATGTCTCCAGACAGCCGGCATTTTTGCCGTATGTAAAAGGGGTAACGGATAAAGTTGGCACAGTACTTGGAAAGTACTCTATAAAGACGGTGTACACACCTTTATCCAAAGTAGCAGGGAGCCTAAGGTCACCGAAGGACGTTATTCCGTTCCAGTCACCTGGCGTTTATAAAATAGATTGCAGTTGTGGTAGTTCCTATATCGGAGAAACTAAGCGCACCATAGCAGAAAGAGTTAAGGAACATATCGCAGCTGTCAAAAATCGTCAGGTCAACAAATCTGCGGTGGCTGAGCATTTGCTGGAGTCAGGACCAAACCACTGGATTGAGCTGCATAACCCTAAAATCCTCTCCACGGATCGCCATTTCTACAGTAGAAAAGTGCGGGAAGCCATTGAAATCAAAAAACATTGCAATTTTAATCGGGACGAGGGTTTTAAGATCTCATCCACATGGAATCCAGTCATTAGTAAATGTAAGCGGAAACGAATATCGACAGTCGATAAATCGAATATCGTTAGTGTTGTGTGTCGACAGAGTGACATCCCTAGTGCGCAAAACGTTCAAACTGATAAACAAGACCAAGTGCGGGTAGTTCGAAAAACTCGCGCGGCTAGAAGATGTTGATGTCAACTTGAGCCAGTCTTCTCCGAGACCACGGGGACAACGCCGTCCTCGAAACGTCGGAGGTAAATCTTAAAACTTAAATACGCGATTAAGTCCCGTTGTGCAGTTTGATAATGTTTAATAATCGTGAAAGTTTAAATCAGCGAATGAAATGAGTTTCATAATAGTATCACGCGAGTGTTTTAATGCCTAATTATGTACAGTTACATACACTGCTTTATCTACACACATATTATAAACTTTCTATGATATATTCACTAACCTCATATACTTAGCCTACTTCGCTCTCTGGCGGAACTCGCGGATATGAGATGGCATCTCCGAAATATCTTTATCGCACATTTTACACGAAACTTTTGTTATAGTTACTTTAAAAACAACAAAACAAATTATTTTTTACTTACAAACTAATTAAAAGATAAACTTTACTGTACGTCAAATGGCGGCAAATGAAAACTTTTTTCACGCACGTCACGCATCCATGTTTTTTTTAATTCAGAGACAAACTAGAGTCGGGGTCGATTACCATATCGTCCGATACCAACTTACATGCGAGATTTGTCAATATTGTATGCAAATTGTCATTTGATTTCGAATAAAACGTCATCTCGACTGATATTAGAATAGGGGTCAAATCAAATTGCTTTTTTTTTCAGAGATGTTCGAAATTTGAATGCATTACCAAATCGATTTTGATATAGTAATGAAGCTATTACCACATTTTCACAGATAAGAAATTTGCTGTAACAAAACAGTTTATCGTAATGTGGGCCATTATTTACGGATTTTGAAGGCATCATAGACAGTTTATGATATGTGTGTAGATAAAAATTATAATGTATAAAATTTAAATTCTTTAATATAGTAATACAGTATTATAATATATAGGTACATTATGTACGTAAGACTGAACGTGTAGGTGGAGCGCAGAAAAACTCAACTGAAATTCTAATATATTCTTATTTATTTGCCAGACTTCCTAATATACGCGGTAACGTGTTGGGGCATCGGAGCCGGCACTCACCGCCTATTCTGCCACCGCGCTTACAAAGCGAACTACCCGCTGCAGGTTATGCTCATGCTGTTCCACACTTTCGGCTGCCAGTCTACTGTCATCAACTGGGCTAGAGACCACAGGTAACAGCTTTCTCAGTCAGACATTTTCTGATACGCTTCCAGCCACTGGGGCTGGGACACCGTATCGCTGCTTTACAGAGATTTTCTAGTTTTTGAAAAGGTAGTTCACACTCATACTTCGTTTATTTTAAGCATTAGAAAGAAGGTAAGCGATCTTGACACGTCTTTTATTTGAAAAACGCTTTTTTTTAATCAATAGGTAAGTAACTATTACTTATGAAAGCAGAAGAATATAAATGATCGTATTAGATTCATAATTGTTACATATTTGTCGAGACAAATTTTTTAAAACGTGTTTCTCAATTAAAATACACATCAAGCTTGTTTCCGCTATTTCTAATGCTAAAATAACGAACTATAGGTAATTACGGTGAAAACTTTGTTGTAATGAAGACTTTTCGTCATGTGTAGGTACTTTGATGTTAATTACAACAAAATTTGCCCCGTAATTAGTACGATTGCGCACTACGGTTTCGAAATATGTGTTGGCACTTGACATGTCTAGGGCGACAATCAACTATGGCGCGAGTAGGACCATTTTTAATTTCAAAAATTGTATGTCCTTTAGCAGATGGCTCTGAAGTTTTTTTAGATTCATAGCATATATGCGTCTATAAATTGTACAATGAACAGAGACTTTATTCCTTGGAACAGATTACACCACAAGTACACAGACACGGATGCCGACCCATACAACCCTAAGAGGGGGTTCTTTTACTCCCACATCGGCTGGTTGCTGGTCAAAAAGCATCCAGAACTTATTGAGAAAGGAAAAACACTAGACTTATCGGATTTATACGAGAATCCTGTGTTGCGGTTTCAACAGAAGTAAGTTCGAAACATGTTTAATTTACTTACGTAGAGCAGTTTTTAAACTAAGTACCTATCCCAATTCTTAACACTCTCTTTCACTTGTTGACATATTCAATTTTTATAGTATGTAATTAAAAGTGATAAACATAAAGCTCAGTTATACCTAGGGGCTATTCATAAATTACGTCATTTCAAATTAGGGGGGGGGGGGTCTGGACATCGGATGACGGTAGCATGAAGTAGGAGGAAATGGGGGCTTTTGAAGCATGATTTTTGGATGATTATAGGAAGGGGGGTCAAAAATCGTCAAAAATCGATGACGTAATTTATGGACAGCCCCCTATACCTAATTATTTACCCTAATATGGTATTCTCTAAAAACTCTTTCTATGTTGCATATTCCACTATGGTGCACTTTCCTCCGCCAGGTAGAGAAAATGCGTCAATGCCACAAAAAAACATTTTTTTTGAGAAACTGGGGTTTGTATTCGACCTCTTCAGTCTTCAATCCAATGTTTTTCTCATCTAGTAATGTTTATTATTACGCAGCCACAAATGCTAGGCACTGTGCAAATTAAATTTGAGGTGGAAGTTTTACTACTGAAAAATATTTGTTTCAGATATTACGCCGCTCTCAGCCTTTCACTCGCCTTCATACTACCGTCGCTCATACCACTCTTCTGGCAGGAAACCTTGAACAACTCATACCATTTGACTCTTTTCCGTATAGTGATTGGTTCCCATTTCGTATTCTCCATCAATAGCGTAGCGCACATATTCGGCAACAAGCCTTATGACAAAGCTATATCACCAACTACGAATGTCACTTTATCCGTACTCACTTTTGGAGAGGGCTACCATAACTACCACCATGTTTTCCCTTACGATTATAGAACATCGGAATTTGGCAATAATTATTTGAACTTTTCGACTAATTTCATTGATTTCTGCGCCTGGATCGGATGGGCGTATGACTTGAAATATGTTTCTGATGATGTTATTGAGAACAGAGCGAAGAAAACTGGAGATGGAAGCGATTTGTGGGGGCGAGTCCGAACAAAAATTAAAGGATGAAATGATTCTGTTAATTAATACTTACTCCAATAAAAGTGGTTATGGTTCAATAATTTAAAAAAACTTTTTACAAAAAAAAGCAAACCGACTTCAAAAAGGATGAAATAAAATATTATCCTTTTTGAAGTCTATGCGTTACCAACTGATATGTTTGAAGTCGGTGCCAAGTCAAATTTTGAAGCATACCATGATTTTAGTGCGATTCGATAAGGATGTACCTACGTTGGATTGCCTTACACGACGACAATGAACGTACTTTCTGTAGGTACAGTCGACGTTAAAAATATGTTTACACTTTTCGCCTTATTACAAAGGAGTAAGGTGCAAAAGTGTAAACATATATTTGACGTAGATTGTATCTAAGAACACACCTCAGAACACACGATCAAACCTTCTTGGCGCAGTTTGTACCATGTTTGTCGGCACATTAGTGGAAATCCAATGCATTTTTTTTCCGTCGTATTTTTTAAATAGCATTTCTTACTAATGCTCCAACAGTCTATAGCACGCAAGTGTGAGATTGGGACTGAGTAATTTCCCGTCCCTTATCCAGAGGACTACATTTCAAAATATAAAACAATTCAAGAAATTTACCTTCTTGCCAAATTTCACCTAAAGCGGTTCAGTTGTTTAGCCATGAAAAGGCGACAAAGAGGCAGACAGAATTACTTACACATTTGTAATAGTTATTAGTACAGTTCTAATGGGATTTATAGCCATAAAGCTGATTATTTGTGAATTGTTACTACTTAGCTTGGCACCGACTTCAAACATATCAGTTGGTAACGCATAGACTTCAAAAAGGATAATATTTTATTTCATCCTTTTTGAAGTCGGTTTGCTTTTTTTTGTAAAAAGTTTTTATTTTTCCATTTTTAGTTTTAACGCATTGTTAAGAGCGCGACGCATGAATGAAAAACAAGATCATGTTTAACACTAAATTCGTGTACCTACCTATTTCTTTAATAAATATGTAATCAGGAATTTTCTCGAGTCCGTCTGGGAAATTATAATTCCTGTCACTACTACACTAAATCCATCCTCCGCCCCGCCACTGACCCAATCCCTCAACGCCCCGATCACTCAACCTCACAGCGCATCAACCCCTGATCCAGGAACCCCTCGACCCTGAACCAGAAATTTTCTCGAGTCCGTCTAGGAAATTATAATTCCTGTCAACTAAATCCATCCGCCCGCCCCGCCACTGACCCAATCCCTCTGCCCCCCGATCACTCAACCTCACAGCACATCAACCCCTGATCCAGGAACCCCTCGATCCTGAACCAGCAACTCTTCAACCGCCATTCCCCGACCCCTTAATCCCTGACCCCTTGACTCCTAACCCTAATCCCCGATCAGTAGCCTTACCAGCTTACCACGAGTTTGACATTGATATATTCGCTAGCATGTTTGTAACTTACTTCCTATGCATCTCGCTCGTACTAACCTTAGTGTGAGCGAGATGCATAAAAAGTTACATTTAGATGCATAAGACGTTAGCGAATGTGTCAATGTCAAACTTGTGGTAAGGCTACAGTTGCAGTACATCAAATTGGTGGTTTTCGGAAGCAATTGCTCGAGTTACTTTAGAAAACCCCGAAATCACTTAACACGTGCCTTTAAAAATTGAGGAGTTCCCTCAATTCCTCATGGATTCCATCATCAGACCAGAACCAAAAATAATACGGAAACGCCTTGGAGGTAACTTCTTCCAAACAAAAAAAGAATTACTCAAATCGGATCACAGGTGCCGGAGTAATCGCTGAACATACTTAAATTTAAAGAAATCATCATCATTATCATCAAAATAATCATCATCATCAGGTCTACTTCATCAAATTGGTGGTTTTCGGGAGAAAATGCTCGAGTTGCTTAAGAAAACGCCCAAAACACCATGCATGTGCCTTTAAAAATTGAGGAGTTCCCTCAATTCCTCATGGATCCCATCATCAGAACAGAACCAAATTAAAATGGGACCAACTCGGAGGTAGCTCCTTTCAAACAAAAAAAGAATTACTCAAATCTGACTACGGATGTCGGAGTAATCGGTGAACGTACATAGAAAAAAAAAAAAAAAAAAAATAGCCACAACCGAATACAGAACCTCCTCCTTCCATGAAATTGAAGTCGGTTAAAAATAAGGAATCTGAAAGCTTATATGTAGTAAATATTTTATATTATATTTATTATATTACATAGGTAGGTAAGGTGTATTCGGGTATTACCGAATGTCGGATAATTCCGAAATTCAGATGAAAATCACCCTTAATTCCATCATAATAAAAGTCTCTTTCGGAATTATCCGACAGTTTTCGACATTCGGAATTACCCGAGTAAACCTTATATAACATGTAAAGTCAACACTATAAACAGCAATATAGAAAATTTTATTTCATCGTAATTGACTATCTATTTTTTAACCTACCTGTGAAGCAGGTGCATTTGAGCGTTTTGAGGGTTTCAAAGCACGAGAGGCAAACTTTGCTGAAAAAAAAACACCTCATCGAGGCAAATACTAGCATAAAACTTCACAAAAGTAAGTACTTAATCCAAATTCATAGTCAATGCCTTAATTAAAGGCACAACTGAACAAACAACTCCAATTTTGATAACTTACTTTAACTCTCTGTGAAAAAAAAATCAAGTTTACGTGATGATTTCAAAGAATAAGGAGAGCTGGTAAAAATGATAAAAAAGTATATATTTTTTTATATCTTCGGCAATCTGCGACTCTACAGGCCCAATTTGACTCGAGTAAGTGATAAAAGGTAACGGGGCTAGACCCTAGCTAAAAGTAGTCAACATAAGGAACTAGATGGCGTTGTTAACTAGGTATGGGTAAGTCACAGATCTTGAGTGATTCTGATTTATTCGAAACTTACATTAGTAAACAATCGATTTACAATGTGCCTTGTGAATGGTCACATTAATGTTAAATTGTGTAAAGCTCGTGTAAAGTATTAAAATTATCACAAACATATTATCAGTTTGCTTATCATTTTAAGTTCACATAACTTCTGAGCGATAAAGTGATACTATTTAAAGTATTTAATGTACAGATAAAAAAGTTAGGTTATGTTCGTGTTTTCATAAGCATATTTAAATTTTAAAGTAACTTGGTGCCATGTCAAACAACAATCTCAACAAAGTAGCAGTGGTGACCGGTGCAAATAAAGGTCTCGGCTTTGCTTTAGTGAAAAAATTATGCGAACAATTCCACGGTACAGTGTATTTGACGTCCAGAGACTCAACCAGAGGGCTAGAGGGGTGCAAAGTATTAGAAAATCTCGGCCTAAAACCTGCCTACCACCAATTGGACGTAACCGACAATAATAGTGTTAAGCAATTCATTAAATACATTCAAAAGAATCATGGGAAAATAGACCTTCTTATTAACAACGCAGGAATACTTTTTCTAAAAGACTGTGTAGAATCAAAGAGTTATCAAGCAGAGCAGACTTTGTTCGTGAATTTCTTTTCTTTGGTTAATTTTACTGAAGGTATTCTGCCGCTAATTAGCAATGGTGGCGCTATAGTTAATATTTCGAGTTCATCAGGACACTTAAGCAGGATTCCTTCTGAGGAATTGAGAAGGAAAATTAAACGGGAGGACTTATGTTTGGATGAATTGAAAAAGTTGATGAAAGAATATGTGGACGCAGTCAAAGAAGGAAGGGAAGAGACTGATGGGTGGGGTAACTCACCGTATGTCGTGTCTAAAGTTGGTGTAAACGCTTACACGTTTATGTTGCATCGCAGATTAGTTGACAGAGGTAAGCAGAAATTATGAATAAAAACCTGAACATATTTTAGACCTAAACCTTTGAAAGAATCATTCTATTGACAGGTGAAAAGTGATGATAATAGCGAGATGTCATCAATATAAACATCGCTAGATGTCAAACAATATATCGAGTTAAGATTTTTAAAGATCGAATGCGGCTCTTACATTGGCTGGAAAAATCTTTCATATTTCGATATGAATGATGCAATTTTTCTTATACGAGTATGTCCCTCGAATGCAAACAAGCATATGGTCACCTAGTTAATGGTAATCGGTTACCGTTCCGCATGTACGGGTACCTAATGATTCTCCGATAAACTTTTAGCAGATCATCGATTCGCCGACAACGATTCGCCGAACATCGTTTCGCAGAGTCATTTATTTGTCAATGTAACTTCTGGTCAACTAACGTTACGTAGACTCTTGGTTCACATACCGTTCAGTTTGCTTCTTTGTAAATTCGCAGAACTATTATTGGACGATTTCCATTTGGCAGAGTAATCGTTTCGTTTAAGCAATGTTTATTCGAATAACGTTTCACATTTTACATATAAGTCGTTGTTTTCGAAACAAAAGAATGAAATAAAATATTATCATTTTTTTAAGTAAATGCGTTAAGTATAATTATGTATATAAAGTTACGAAGAAGTTAGCGAATATGTAGTGTCAAACTCGTGGTAAGGCTACAGTTGCACTTCATGAAATTGGTGGATTTCAGGAGGAAATGCTTGAGTTACTTTAGAAAATACCGAAATCATAATACACATGCCTTTAAAAATTGAGGGGTTCCGTCAATTCCCCATGGATTACAACATCAGATCAGAACCAAAATTATTATGGGAATACCTCGCAGGTAACTTTTTTCAAACAAAAAAAGAATAACTCAAATCGGACCATGGGTGCTGGAATAATCGCTAAACATACTACTTAAAAAAAATCATCATCATTATCATCAATTCATCAACAATCATCATCATCGGGTGCACTTCATCAATAATTGAAATCTCACCTTATTTTATAAAATTTTTTTTAGCATTAGAAAGAAGGTAAGCGACGTTGACATGTCTTTTAATTGAAAAACGCTTTTTAAAAATCAGTAACTAAGTATTAATTATGAAAGCAGAAGAATATAAATGATCGTATTAGATTCGTGAATGTTACATATTTGCCATGACTTATTTTTAAAAAGAGTTTTTCATTTAAGAGACTCGTCAAGATTGTTTACCTTCTTTCTAATGCTAAAAAAACGAACATTCAATATTAATGCCAAATGAACATTCGACCTATTGTGTTTCGACCAATGGTTTCTCGGGTAATTACGACAGTTACTAAATGCTAATTCTACGAATAGTAAATATGCGTATCAATGTTCTGCTTATTGACTACTCTCGCAAACGACTATTATGCGTAACGAGATTCGGCGAATCGTTACTCTGCCAAACAACCCGTCTGCGAATCGTTGTCGGCGAAACAAAAATCGGCGTATTTTTTTTCGGAATATCAATAGGGCACCCGCATGTACATATTGAACTCCTGAGGTTACTTACGCGTGTCTGACCCTGTCACATACCGTGATATTCTGAACTACATTCCAGGGATATCAGTGAACTGCGTGCACCCAGGCTACGTGCAATCTGACATGACGCACGGGGCCGGCAACATTGCTCCCGCGGACGCCGCTAAAGTGCCCGCAGGCTTGGCGCTGCGGCCTCCTGGCAGCGGTCTTTACGTGTGGCATAATGGCAGCGCCGTGGCGTGGGATGGCAGGGACCCTAGGGAGGTTATAGATGGGAAAAAACCTTAAGGCGCGGTGTGTAGTAAAATGCGCTTTTTTGTCACCATATTTACAGACTTTTACAAGGATTTCATGCATTATTTTCTAGTATGTATAACTTCAGTCCTTGAAGTACGTTATTGCTTGTCAGAAACACGACGGCTCATTATTTTCTCGATAGAATCTTAAGTTGAAAACATGCCTAACACTGTCTTTATTTCCTTATGTTAGAAGTACTACGACGAAAATGTATATGAAACTTACTTCAGTCGATAGCTTTTAAGTAAATCTTCATTATTGCTTGTCCTTTTATCGATACGTTAATTTTTTCATTCATCATTTGATGAATTCAACATTTTGCCTACTAAATTACATCCTACGCGGCAATACCTTGCGCCCATTCCTCACGCCAGTACGCCCGTGACCACTGTCAGCGTCGGACCTATGCTAGTTTAGCGGACGTTTCATAAAATGGGTAATCACAGTATAAATATGCAAATATGTTATACACACAATGTTTTTCAACATACTTGCGAAGAAAAGCAAAATAATTCTTAAATACGGTGACATTTCAGACATTCGTCCGTCATATTGTCATTTTATAGCAAGTTGGGCAGCAAAGGCACACACCTATCTAACCAATCCGGAATTCAGTCACGATTGATAAATTGTGTAAACATATTTTAAAAGGCTATAAAATTAATCAAATTGAATAATTTTTAAACATAGATATACAGGATTCAAATATTTTAGACTGGTCATATTTTTCATAAAATCGATTTCAATTGGCAAATCGTATTACTTTTTGGCAACCGGGTTTTTTAACCTAATTAGACCCCGCTGAATCCGAATTTGCTGGTTGCTTGATCGAATTCTTGACCGGAAGTGAGATATTTGATATTAAAGGACCCTTTTTTTAGTTTTTCGTAAATAACTCTTAAACGGTGGCGCATAGCAAAAAATATTCTATTACATAAGTAATCTGCATAAAATTGCCTACAAGAAAGATTTAGTACAATTTTTTGCTAGGATCAATATTCAAAGAGATATTAACGCGGGAAATTCAATTATAATCAATTCTAAGGTCCCCTTTTTTAGATTTTCGTAAATAACTCGTAAACGGTGGCCAATATCAAAAAATGTTATAAAACGTTAATAATCTACACAAAATTTTGTACCAAAAAGATTCAGTACACTTTTCGCAGGGATCAATATTCAAAAATATAATAAAGAAGGAAAGTTAATTATAATAAATTCTAAGGTTCATTGTTTGTATGTTTTCGTTAATAATTTGAAAAGTATGACTCATTGCATCTTATACATAAATAATAAACATAAAATTTCCTACTAAACATGTAGAACTTTTCGCTAGGATCAATATTAAAAAAGACAAAGCAGCGGGTAAGTTAATTATAATCAACTTTAAAGTCCCTTTTTAGTTTTTTGTAAATAACTCGTAAACGGTGTCCCATAGCAAAATAGGTTTTAATAAATAAATAATTTACATAAAATTTTCTCCAAAAACATCTTGAACTTTTTTTCTCTAAGATCAAATTTAAAACGATATTAAAGGAAGAAAGTTAATTACAATCAGTTCACAGGTCACTTTTTTTTAGTTTTTCGTAAATAACTCGTAAACGGTGGCCCGTTGCAAAAAAATATTATACATAAATATTGAACATAAAATTGTCCACAAAAAAGGTTCTTTACACTTTTGCGCTGCGATCAATATTTAAAGAGGTATTAAAGGGGGTAAGTTAATTAGAATCAATTTCCAGGTCCCTATTTTTAGGTTTTCGTAAATGATTCGTAAAATAAGGCTCATAGCAAAATAAGTTCTTAATGTTCTTGTAAATAAATAATCGGCATACAATTTTCTACGAAAAACATAACACTTTTCTCTAGGATCAATATTTGAAACGACGAAACGTTTTCTTAAATCAACTTTTTATCTCTTTGTTAACTTTAACAACCCTAAAGTATTGATCGTAACGTAAAAATAAAAAGATCCAAATTTGTAGGAAATTGTATGTTAAAACTTTTGTTATTGTTTTGTACCTATGCGATTCGTACAGATATTCGAGATATGAGCAAAAATATGAAAAAGGTACCTTCACCCCCCTCCCCCCTACACCCTCAGCACACCCGCTAAGCTCGAGGACATTAAGTATGGTTATCTGGACACCACAAGGTATAACTGTGCCAATTTTCAAAATTATACGAATTATTTCCGCAGATTTTTTTTATTTTCTTGAGCTATTAACTAACTCGAATGTCGAAGTAGAAGTGTTTTTTGTCATTACAATCTTTAAATGCTTGACTTTTACTCGTCAATTCAAAATTAGAAAAATAGTAAGTAATTACAGTTAGAGTTATAAATTGTTATAATTCTTTTTGTGAAGATAGCTAAATTATCTTAGCTTTGCTAGTATTCTTCCTTATTTTCACTACCTACTTGCCCGAAATTGACTGCTAGAGTTAGACCAAGTCTGCAACGATTTTGATAACATAGGCAGTGCAAGTGTTATACATAGTTTCATAGAAGTTTGACGTTTAAAATAACACTTGCACTGCGTGTGCAATCAAAATCGTTGCAGACTTTTCTTGGTCTCGCTCTATTACATTTTTAATGTCTATTAGTAAGAACTATTATTTGTCTCATAATAATTTGGTATCATTTGATTAGATTCTCAGTTTGTCGCGGTATACACTTATATTGTATATATAATTAATAATTATTTACAATCACCGTCTTACCTACCATTTTTAATTTCATTAAGTACTCATCAAAATTCGAATTTGCTAATAAATCTTATTCAATATTAATTGCCGGAAAAAATCCCGGAACTGACAATTCAGAATACCGATGTCGTCAGAATAAGGACGTAGACGTGCTGCGCGGGAATGGTGCGGTGCGCCGCGCGGGGCGCCCGCCTGCCCGCTCTACCACGCGTCTGCTTCACCCCCTTGAAAACGTAAAACTCGAGTATAAGAGCGCCTTAATTTTGTAATTTAAAACTAAAAAAATCTCATATTGTTTGTTACACGGTAACCATGAAGATCTTGAAAATATAATTTCTTAATAAAATGCTTTTGTTGTAAATAATTAGTATTTTTTTTTATTTGCTCCAATGACGGTGTATACAGTGCACCGTGGTCTAGTAAAAGTGTGTGTTTCATTGGACAGGTACCTAATTATACATTTCATTCTCTACCTTAACGTAATGACCATAACGTCTAGAATCTAGATACAATGTGGCAACATTTTGGAAGAAAAAAACCTCAAAGCGTACGTAGTTCGTTATAATATTTTTCAGTTATCAAACAGACACAGACAGACCATATACTTACTTATACTCTTTGCAACAGACCCCTCGATGGCTCAACTTACAGGATTCATGTACCTAATGCAGGAACTACAGGCTCGTTCATCGCTTTTCGTCACTGTTCGGACAGCTTCTGATAGTCTTATGCTCTGGTTTCCTAGGATAGCGGTGCCGTCATACTTATAGCGGCCGTCTCCATTCAAATACTACAACATCCATATTTAGCCGTATTATTTAGTATGGAGACGGCCGCTATATGACGGCACCGCTATCCTAGGAAAACCGATCTTTACTGATAGGCGTCAATGAATCTTTGAAGATTATATTTATGGTGTTTATTATGGATGACCATTATTTTATGTACTTTTACGAGCAATGAATAGTTATTTTCACCACACCAGCTCGGAAAGGCTTACTTTGCACTTCAAAAACTAATAGCAAAGTTGTGAGGCAAAGTAACCAAATGCAAATTTTGAGTTGTTTTCTTATGTTTGCTGGTAGAATTGACTTTTAAATGATGATTTTGGATGATAAATATTTAATAACATTCATTTGGATTTGATTTTGTTTGATATTTTACATTTAATGTTTGCTTCGGGTTGGTGTGGTGAAAAATTTTGTGTTTCACTCGGGGGCAAATTTTGTTTAGCCCTCGTGCTTTGAAACCCTCGTAACGCTCAAGATTCCATTTTTCGAACCACTCGCTACGTTCGTGGTTCAATTTTGGTATCTTTCGCTTGCTCGGGTATCAATAGTAGCACGAGCGGTTAGACAACAACTTTGCCCCCTTAACTATTCGTTGCTCGTAAGAGTTTCGGCGTTTGTAAAATGTGTATTCTAGTGAAAGGTGTAATCATTAAAAGAATTAATGAATTCTCGTTCGTTTTAATGTTATTCTCATGTTGTATGGCTCAATAAGGTACAAATGGAACAGCGAGTAATCGGCATTTCATTTTAATATAGAAAATATAATCTGTCATAACAGGGATACGATTTCAGTAAATATATAATATAACGAATATACGTATCGGGCGCGAAAAAGAAATATGATAAAATAAAACGGGGGCCCGCGAAAGAAAAACCGTCGTCAAATAAAACAAATATGTTAATTTATTTTACAAATTCCTTCGTTATCATATTTCTCTCGTTAAAATATCCTCTCTCAATACAAAGATTTATCGTTCACATCACCAACGGAAAAGGAATAATATAGAAAATCGCGGAGATCGCCCGTTACTTGGCGTCGATGCACTCGGCGGGGTGCTGCGGGGGCTTGGCGGGGGAGAAGCCCGGCGGGAGGGGGATATTGCCGAGGGGCGGCGCGGCGAAGCTGCCCCAGCCGAGCTTGCCCCAGCCCGGGGGGAGCTTGGTCTGCGGGGCGACGGCGAGCGAGTTGAAGCGCGCCCACAGCTCCTGCTGCTGGCTGCGCAGCGCGCCCGGCGGCGGCGGCGGCGGCGGCGGCTTGCCGAAGTTCACCGACGTCGACATGATGGCGGGGTCCATCTGGGTCCAGTCGGAGTACGATGCGCTGGTGTTGTTGAAACCTGGAACGACGATAAAACGGTTATAATTGACATTTTTTAAGCTGAATGTATGAGAGCTCATAGTTCTAAACGGTCACCCTAAAAATATTCAATTATAACAATATCTTCTTCGGCCTTCGGGCTCGCTGAAAACACTTGGTGTTTTTAACCGCGATTGCTTGCCTAGAGAGCGAAATTCTCGAACTCTTCCGGCCATCGACCCTAGGCGGAGCTCTGCCTTCGGTCTTCGCAGGCCTTGACGCTTTTCTATCGCACCTTTTGCCCTCTGGCGCGCATTTGTCGAACGCTTGAAACTACAGGGTGTCCAGTGGCAGATTTCCTATTTCAAAATTTGATAAAAAAAAAACTAAAATATATAAACCAAACCTGTATACTTTTATAAAAAGATGATGAATGCGGATTGAATTTTTTGAAACTCACATTTTCTACCGAGCTGGCGTATATTAAAATTAATATGGCAACTTACGCCTAGGAGCCCGTTTCTGATTTTATTTTATTGTTCTGAAATTTTTGGACCAGAAAAATGACTATTGTTAGCTGACAGATTAAATCCGTAACAGTTTTAGAAGAAAACATTAAAATCAAATTCAAGGTCTTGCAGTACTGAATAAAAAGCCGTTTTTTAGATACGCCTCAATAGCACGTGCACGCTGCTCTGCTGGCCAGCGATCCATTGTCACTGATTAATCCGCAACACTCACGAAACTAAAAAAAAAACACCTGCGTCTCCTAGGCATAGGCACTACGTGTTCGAAAATTATTTGGATTTTAAATCGGAAATTTGCCACTGGTCAACCTGTAGGTGTCCACAGCTCGGCTTTCGGCCTCGCATTAAATTACAGAGAAACTGAACTTTTTTAAATATTAATATATTTAAAAAACTATATGAATTAATTAATATTAAAATATTTAAAAAACTATATGAATTAATTTCAGTCTCTCAGTATTCCGTATTTTACTTAAAAAAAAACTATAAAACGATAATTGAGGAGTGTCTTTTCCTAGGGCCTATTTTCGTATGCTTTCATAAAAAAAGAAATAAGCATAAACCTTATAAAAAGAAACTCCTCAATTCTGTTAAGTTGCGGTAATAGAAGTTTCCCGAGAAAAGTATAAAGAGAATCATCATACCATTCATACCTGTATGCATGGGATGCTGGGGCTGCGCGTGTTGTTGCTGGTGCTGGTGCTGCTGCTGATGCTGCTGGTGCGCGGGCAGCGCGAAGCCGGGCGGCGGCAGGCGCGAGCGCCGCACCAGCTCCATGTTGTCGCTGCAACAACCATATTATTAGACCAATGCTTGTCATTCAACCTCTAGGTCTCGCTTGAGTTTATCGGGGGTCGAGAAGCGTCATTTGGTCATAAGTTTATGACAAAAATTTAGTTTTTGATTGAAGCTTTTATTGTTGACTATACTTTTCTTTGAACAGGCAGCCTTCTGCGTCTCCTTGAAGGGGTCGAAGTCGAGGTCGTCATCGCCATCCGCACGCGGGGCCTCGCTGCCCATCTGTATGTTGGTCCCTCTGGTCACGACCCATATACTAAACTTACCCGCTTGTGTTCTGCATCATTTCGGCCTCCATCATCTCGGCCAGGGCCTTCTGCGTCTCCTTGAAGGGGTCGAAGTCGAGGTCATCGTCGCCGTCGCCGGCCGCACGCGAGGCCTCGCTGTCCATCTGTATGTTGTTCCCTCGACCCATATACTAAACTTACCCGATTGTGTTCTGCATCATTTCGGCCAGGGCCTTCTGCGTCTCCTTGAAGGGGTCGAAGTCGAGGTCATCGTCGCCGTCGCCGGCCGCACGCGGGGCCTCGCTGCCCATCTGTATGTTGTTCCCTCTGGTCACGACCCATATACTAAACTTACCCGCTTGTGTTCTGCATCATCTCGGTCTCCATCATCTCGGCGAGGGCCTTCTGCGTCTCCTTGAAGGGGTCGAAGTCGAGGTCATCGTCGCCGTCGCCGGCCGCACGCGGGGCCTCGCTGCCCATCCTCATATTGTTCATTCTGATAACAAAAAATATACGTTAATTAAATACGGTTTTTGCTCAGAAAACCAAGTTCTTTGACTGAGAAGCGAGTCGGCTTCTGGGGCAGAAAGGTCACAGTCAAAGAACACCCTCACCAAGGGCCACCAAAGAAACCCTTCAGCGATCAATAGTTGTAATGATTCTTGGGTAAGTATTTGTCACAGCAATTGTCATGTTACAGATGATATGATGTCTCTAGGCTAGTCTGTGTGACCGGCGTGGGAGTAGTTTTTAGAGCTTCAGACAGGGAATGTCTAAAATTTGTGTCCATTTTTGGATTCAAAGTTAGGGATCATGATATGCCATATGCCATAATAAATTTGAGTACCTTTCGAACCTTTAGATTTTGACGTAATCAGCCCACTGATGAAGAAGTTCAAAATGGCGGCCATTTCTTGCAATTTCTACTAGATATTTAGTTGACCAGTGGCCAGTATAGTTACCTCTGCTTGTGCTCGTGCTCGAGCGCCATCTGTCGGGGATGGTCGGGTGCGCGGGCCAGCAGCAGCCGCATCTGCTGGGCCTTGTGGAAGTCCATGAAGAACTTATCCATGTTTTCCGCCAGGTAGCGCCCTTCGCTCTGTTAAAACAAAGGTTGATCCATTACTATAGGTTAACTGGAAGAGATCCCTGTTAGGGATAAGTTTTCCTTTGTACTATATTTATGTTCTATCTGATGTACCTGTATTCCTCTCTTCCGTACAATAAAGTGTTACTTATTTACTTACATACTTACAAAGGGTTTAGTCCTACAGCCGAACATCTGTCTCAATTATGCAACTTTGAGTATGGTCAACTGCAAATAAAAAGTAGCCCCCTAACATACAAACTTCCATGCAGGGAGGGTTTATTTCTGCATCAGACTGTCCAAACGGAGTTAACGGTCGAGCGTTATGCACGTTGGCGCTTGTCGCCGCGCTACCCGCCCCGTCCAACGCTCCGCTGGACGCTCATACTCAGGCCGTACACTGCCAGTGATCAGAGAGAATGGCGTGTGAACTGTCAGTAGGGAATGCAAATCGGTTATTTTCGGTTATTTTTTGTATGGAAATTATCGGTTACTAACCGAAACCGCGGTTATTTCCATACAAAAAATAACCGATTTGCATTCCCTAACTGTCAGCAATCAACGACCATAATACGAATTTCTTTTCTCGATACGACACCTACATCTACGCGATTGTTTTTTGCGCGAGAATATAGTCAATCGCTTGGCGCTCTCACCGCTATTTAATCAAACAGCTGCCTAAGATGGACAAGTAAAATATTATTAACTATACTGCTTGACGACCGGTCTGGCCTAGTGGGTAGTGTAGCCTATGGTCCCGGGTTCGAATCCCGATCAGGGCATTTATTTGTGTGTTGAACACAGATATTTGTTCCTGAGTCATGGCTGTTTTCTATGTATATAAGTATGTATTTATCTATATACGTATGTATATCGTCGCCTAGTACCTAGTAGTAGCTTTGCTTAGTTTGGGGCTAGGTCGATTTGTGTAAGATTGTCCCCTTAATATTTATTTATTATTATTATTTATTTATTTACAAGTTGAATGATATGATAATTAATTATTCACCCAATAATAAAATTACATAGAAACAACACTTACCGAAGACTGGGGAGCTTCAAAACCGTTGGGCACGGGGCCCGCATGTGAATTGTGCATTACATAGTGCATGTTATTCTGCAAGCTGTTCTGCAAGCTACCCTGCATACTGTTCTGTAGACTATTCTGGAGGCTATTTTGCATGTTCTGAAGGCTATTCTGCATGCTGTTCTGAAGATTATTCTGCATCGTGTTTTGCATACTGTTCTGGAGGCTATTATGCATGCTGTTTTGCATGGAATTTTGCATGGTATTCTGCATATTGTTTTGCATGTTGTTCTGCATGTTATTTTGAAGTGGCGATGCGTGTTCGACGCGCATGCCGAATGGAAGCATATTGGGATTCGGATGATAATTAGCACCTGAAATAAAACAACTAATTAAAAACCAGACTAATTTCAAATGTAGGAGACATACTGCCATGCAAAATGACAGGTGTTTTTAATGGCACAATCTTTTAGTTATCTAGTCATAATTAGCACATAAGGTTAGATGGGGTAGGAGAAACACAGGGACAAGATAAACGCTTGTAGTTGTAGGGAATCCACATACTGTTTTCTTGCCCCGAGAAAACTAAACTGTTTCTCTTAGCCCACCTGACCTTACTTTGTGTTCATTGCCTTCGTTGGATGAAAATAATAAGTTAGTATTTTCTTACTTTGACTACCACAGCAGACCTCTCATTTGATTGGGAAAAATCTCATAAGAGTCACAAAACTTATTTGATAAGTTATAGATAAGTGAGAAAATGTTTAGAGAAGACCTGATTTTTTTTTGTAATATTGTATATAATTACTAACGTAAGTTTCTAATTTTATTAAAGGGTGTTGCAGATGTTTTTTACATTGTGGATTTTGTCTCCGCCTTGGCTTTTTGCTGTGTAATTTATTATTTAGTTATTCGCATATTTTTTTCTAATTATGATTTCAAAGTTAAACTAACTTTTAGAAAAATGTGTCTTACCTAATAATTCACTATTGGAGTCAAGCCCTATATTCCCCTGCATATAATGCTTGGGCTCCATGTGTTGTCTCGCTAGCATCTCATTCTGTCGCATCAGCATCTCGCTCCGGCTGCGTTCCCTCAACAACAGTTCCTTTTCCATCAGACCTTGGCTAATTTGACTATGCCTATCATTACCTATATAACTCATAGTATCTCTGTCTATAAGCCCGTATCCGTTTAGGTGACTCTTCATTGGGTTTATCATATGGTTATCAACTAAGCCCGCGAGCATTTCTCTCTGTTTATGCAGCATTATTTCATTATTGACATCGTTTAGTAGATTATGTGTGTCATCTTCTAATAGGCTGTGGTCGCTGTTGTGGAGTAGATCGTGGTTTTCTAAAAGGCTGTGTCTGTCTGATTCTAGCTCGTCTAAGTCGTTATTAAGATAGTTTTGTGTGTCGTTTTCGAAGACGGAGCTCTGTGTGATGCTTGGTTTAGATTCTTCCTCTGGTTCGCTTTCTTGAACTTGAATGCTATGTTTTTTGTTTTTCGCTTCGGATTTGCTCTTCTTGGGTTGGCCGTTTGTGCTGTCTTTGTGGGTCCTGTTCGTTTTGGAGTCGCTGTGGTCGCTTTTTTGAGCGGGTTGCATTTGTGTGGGACTGGAAGATTCTGATGTGCCGTTTTCTTGTGACTTTACTGAAATTTTACGTTTATTATTAGCAAGTGCCGTTATGGCGAATTACTTTGCTTTAACCCTAAAGTTGGCAAATAAAAAATAAATCAATCATTTTAGCTTCGCTTGCGCCTTAGAGAACATAAAAAAAGATTTACAAAAATCTGTGACCATTTATATACATACAGTGTGGAAAAAAATAATGGGCCCTGGAGGGAAAGTGCCTTAAAATGAGCTAAGTTAAGGTTTTAAGTTAAAACCTTAAGTAAACTCATATAAATACCAAGTTTAGGGCTAAGCAACATCAATACTTTTAGACAATAGTATTATTACTTCGGGTAATTCCCGTTTTCTCAATTGAATTTACAGTTTTTCTTCGTATTTGTATTTTAATTGTATTTCTTACAGCTTTACCTGCAACAAATTACCCCTTTGACTATAAGTATAAAAGAAAAATCCTAAGCACGAAACGAAAAGGAAATATTTTCCATTTATCGTAAACATTTTTTTCTATGTAGACATTTTAGTATACATAGTTTGGTTTCAAACATAGACACAGATCACACAGAGAATCAAACTGTCTTTGTGTTATTAACACCAAAAAGAAAGGGAGTTTTTAGTTTTATTTGTTCTTATTTACTGACAAATTTGGTTTGCCAGACTATATATATGTACCATCAAAGTATCATCTGATTCAACCTTTTTGAATCCAGGGGCCGATTGCATAACAAAATAATATTAGCGAAAGTCTCTTTCTAATCAAAGGAATTGGAAAGAGACTTCCGCTAATATTATTAGTTACAAGTTGTTATGCAATCGGCCCCAGGGAACAAGCCCAACAGCTGGTAAAACTTCTGCTGGGCGTTGTAAGTTTTTTAAATACAACTTTGGTGGCAAAAACCATAAGGCCCGCCAGATGGAAAGCGGTCACCGCAGGACCCCACAGCCTCAGCGAGATCCCCATAGGTGGCGAGGAGTGGTTAGGTGAAGTTAGGTGTGAGGGGGAGGAGTGAGGACTGGTTGGGTGAAAGAGACGACTAATGAGGCTAGTTGGACATTTGTCGACGCTCAAAAGACGCTAGTGTGGGGTAGCCCTAATAACCCCTGGTTCCAATAACCCCGACTCACCCTGAGCTTGTGGTTTGGGACTGGACTGTTTGCCGACGGGGCTGTCTGAAGGGGGAGATGAACCGAGACTGGGCCACGCCTCCTTGCCGTTTCCATTCACCCCATTACTATTGCTCGCTTCTATACCATTGCTACCGTTTACCGATTCTTTCTTTGATCTGAAAATAAATAATATGTCAATTTTTTAAACATGCAGATACGTCTGCGAGCGTTATTCCAAATTTTATATCAAAGGAAAAAATGGAAAAATTACGCTTCCGGCAGGACTTGAAGCTAGAGCTCCCGATACACGTGTTACACGCTGACACGGGTACCCGTGTTCTTAAGCCCGCCGGGCTTAAGAACCCGAACTACACGAACCCGCCCGGATTCGGAAACGTTTACACGGGTACCCGTGCACACGGGTACACGGATACACGAAATAACGGATCTTATTTACCCGCCGGTTCGACCCTTCACTCTCGTGTAGCGGAGATTCGTGCTATGAAGACATACGATTGAACATGTGGAAGGTTAGGAAGATTCGATTACCTACTTTGCAGTTTTACTGGATTGATTTGTAATGTCAATAATAGGTAGGTAAGTACAATTTGTTTCAATAATCAAGATTAAAATTAACAATATCTTAGTAACCGTTGACTTCATTGTTGGTATTTCAGTTTCTTCATTGATGTAGTTTTTTGATAATTAAAGTAAACCTAAATACCACCACCACCATGTTACCATTTGTTGGGACGTCAGTCTTTCCGTGACCACAGCTGGTGCAACTCAGCTGAAACGTCGGAATTAAATGTAAAAACAATGAAATTATATCGCGGTAGACCCGTTTGTGTAATTATGTGTACAAAACGCGAGAGTTTAAAGTGTTATATAAACCTAAATGATTATTTAATACAAAAGTAGATAGTTATGCTTACTGAAACCAGAGTTGGGCATTATTCGAATCATTTTTAATCTAAATAATTATGGTGAGATTAATATTCGCGAATAAATTATTCGCGAATAAACCATTCGTTTAGAATTTCGAAAAAGAAATGAATTATTCGAATAAATTACACGAAGGATTTTTGTAATACACACTCAGATGGCAAATCTGAATAGGTATGCAACTGCAGCGTATTTTACAGCCAAGCAAAATTTTGGGAAAGGCCCCAACTGACCGTCGCCATCCATGGTGGGGACAAATGGGAATTGTTTATATGCAGCGCCTATTCCCATTTGTTCCCGGCCGGGACAAGTGAGAATACATCCGATATTTGTGTAAAATATTATTATGTAGGGTCTACCCATATGTTCCCCGCGGAGATAAATGGGAAATCACCCATTATTGGTAATTATTAGTAATATGGGAATACACCAATAATGGGTGCATTATTGGTGTATTACCATTTGTCTCCAATTCACGTGACCTACGCCATGCACGAGGCGGGGACAAATGGGAATGTTTATATGAATTTTGGTGTTCCCATTTGTCCCCGATATTGGCGTTGCTATTTGTCCCCACCTCAAAAGATTTCTATGCAGCGTCTTTCCCCATAAGTTTCTCGCGGGAACAAATGGGAATACACTCTTTATTGGTGTATTCCTATTTGTTCCTGCCCTACGTGACCGCCGCCATACGTGAGGCGGAGACAAATGGGTACGATTTATATGCAGCACCTATTCCATCAGTTCCCGACGTAGACAAATGGGAATACATCCGAAAATTGTGTTCCCAATTATCCCCACCCCAATAAGGTGGGGAAAAATGGAAAATATTTTTATGCAGGGTCTTCACATATGTTCCCCGCGGAGACAAATGGGAATTCGACCATTATTGGTAATGATGGGTGCATTATTTGTGTATTCCCATTTGTCCCCGATTCACGTGACCTACACCATACATGAGGCGGGGACAAATGGGCATGTTGTATATGAGTTTTGGTGTTCCCATTTGTCCCCGAGGCGGAGACAAATGGGTACGATTTATATGCAGCACCTATTCCATCAGTTCCCGACGTAGACTAATGGGAATACATCCGAAAATTGTGTTCCCAATTATCCCCACTCCAATAAAATGGGGAAAAATGGAAAATATTTTTATGCAGGGTCTTCACATATGTTCCCCGCGGAGACAAATGGGAATTCACCCATTATTGGTAATGATGGGTGCATTATTAGTGTATTCCCATTTGTCCCCGATTCACGTGACCTACGCCATACATGAGGCGGGGACAAATGGGAATGTTTTATATGAGTTATGGTGTTCCCATTTGTCCCCGATATTGGTGTTCCCATTTGGTGCCGATACAAAAGATTTCTATGCAGCGTCTTTTCCCAAATGTCTCTCGCGGCGTGGACAAATAGGAATTCTTCCGAAAATGGTGTGTTCCTATTTGTCCCCACACCAATAAGGAGGGTACAGATGGGAAATATTTATATGCAAATCCTATCACTTCTGTACCCGGCGGGGACAAATGGGAACACATCCGAAAATGGTGTGTTCCCTTTTGTCCTTACAAAAATAAGGTGGGAACAAATGGGAAATATTTATATGCGGCTTCTTTTCCTATATGTTCCCCGCGGGGACAAATGGGCATACACCCATTATTGGTTATAATGGGTGCATTATTGATGTAATCCCATTTGTCCCCTATCCACGTGACCTACGCCATACATGAGGGACAAATGGAAATGTTTTATATGCAGCGCCTATTCCCATCTGTTCCCGGCGGGGAACAATAAGAATACACCCGTTAATGGTGTGTTCCTATTTGTCCCTGCTTTAATGAAGTGGGGACAAATGGGAAAGATTGTTTGTCTTTTCCCACATATTCCCGAAGGGGACAAACGGGAATACCCCATTATTGGTGTATTTCCAGTTGTTCTCGCCCCACGTGACCGCCAATACATGAGGCGTATTCCCAGTTTCCACACCTCAAATCAACCAACCAGATAAACCGATAGAAAACATTTTCTTTTTACTATTGGGATATAAAACAGCTAAATAGTTATTTTGTAAGCTAACTATTCGACAATATTATTCGCAAATAATTTATTCGTGGGCTATTTTATTCGCCGAATAAATTATTCGCGAATGAATTGAACACGAATGATCATTCGAAAAATTTATTCGTCATTCGCGAATGATTTGGTAATTCTCATTCGTAATTCGTCATTCAAATGAATTTTGCCCATCTCTGACTGAAACTACCACGAACGGAATATGTTATATTTTCCTTTAACAAAATCGCATTTTGCTCACTGTTAGCAAAGTACCCTTGTTCGAGCTGCTGAGGTGAAAAATAAATTAAATTGGTACAACACATATCAATCACATTGAACATCCATATATACATTACTACAATCTCCGCTACACGCCAAGGACGGGTTAGGCCCGCGTGTATTTAAGGTCCGTTTCGCCGTGTACACGGGTACACGGGTACCCGGATACACGGATCTTAATTACACGTGTGCACGACTACACGTGTAGAACGGGTCAGAAAACCGTGTACGTGTAGTTCGGAAACGGGTACCGAACACGTGTACACGAAACCCGGACACGACCGCGAGCCCTACTTGAAGCCGCAGCGTAATTTTTCAATTTTTTCCTTTGATATAATTTTTTTTAATAATATGTGTTTAATTTGACTCTGAAAAGTGATGAGTTTATTAATCTATCAACAAGACATCGATTAAACTCGGCCACCTACGGTCGCAATTTTATAAAAAATCTATGGAAAATTAAAAAATAATGCCTGGGAGCTTTAACATTTCGAAGTTGAAGGGTTAAACTAGTTTTAAGTATTTTAAATAATAAGTTTTGTAGAAAGAAATAATAACTTTATACTTTTTTTAATAACCTGCAATGTTTTACGATGTGCATACATCGGTCATATCAAATTTGCCTGTTTCGTAGGGCAATTCGCCAGTAACTGTAGTACTTTTAGTAACTGGCCGCCCTAAACTAAAAATGAATTCTATTCACCTACAGAATTCATTTTAGTATAAGGTTTCAATATCTGGCCAGCTTTCAATAACTGGCCACCATATACTAAAATGAATTCTATTTATAGGTGAATAAAATTCATTTTTAGTTAAGGGCGGTAAGTTACTAAAAGTGGCCAGTTACTGGCGAATTACCCTACATTTTGGCTGGTCTGATGTTGCCATTTTCTATGGGAGAGTCAATTTATTGATTCGCGATTTCGGAGTTGGTCCCATGGTAAAAGTTGCTCAGTATGACCAACTATTAAACACCTATTTATATTGTATGAGTATTCACGTCATAAAATATTGCAGGTTATTAAAAAACACCCGTATAATAAAAGTAAATTGAGACAGTACTCACTTAGACGAACTGACTACGTTTATATTTGACGACGTGACCACTGTTGTCGGTATAAAGTTCGACGGATTACCTGCGGATGACATTTTATTTATTAAAACACTTTATTTTACAAAAATTAAAATTGCAATAAGTAAATCCAGCAAACAAATGTGCGTAAAATAGACTAGAATGTTTTTTTTTATATTTGAAAACTGAAATTAAAGAGAATGTAACAATACAAAATGAGATTTATTCGGTTCTTACCTTCTTTCGTACTATTCTTTTCTGCATTCGTACTAGAGTTACCTATGGAAAAAAGAAGGCAGAATTACAGTACAATTCGCTATAGCAATAGAGAAATATATGTATTAAGAATCGAGTACTCACTCCATACATCAGTTTTGGTACCAAAAAGACTGTTATTTTTGCAGTTGACATCTAGCATCGAGTAGCGGAATTATGAGTACCGCTACTTGATACTAGAATTCTCTAGTGTCGCGACTCACGAAAATTGTACTGAACAACAATTTACAACTAATATTAAAAGCAAAAGGAGTTGAAAATAGAGTTCCGGTTAATCTGGCTATAATATGAGCTGAAAATTGTTGAGCATTCGATTTTACTGTCGTTGCAACATCTATTGTCAAGTAGCAGTACTGATAATAATATGGAGTAATAACTCTATGTATTTTTTTCTCTATGCTGTAGCGTAGATTTGTTTTTGAGTTTAGAATAATATCAGTATCTATCCTGCACCGATTGAATGAAAGCCGTTGGAAAAGCCATTCAATAGTTTAGCATATTCTCGTGCAATAAACTGTTACACCTTGTAATGTTATGTGTGGTGCTGTATCGCTCTTTTACTCGATTATTGTAATAGTGATAAAGATGGCGATAGGTAGGGTAATTCGCCAGTAACTGGCCACCCTAAACTAAAAATGAATTCTGTTCACCTATAAACAGAACCATTGGTCATCGCTGGAGGAGGCCTTTACCCTCAGCTAAGAGGGGTTCTCGCTTGACATTGCTATTTATACTTCATTATTATACCTATTACTATTGACTATTGACATTTAAATTATTATCTGCATTTTGTTGACTCTATCTTTGAAATGAAATGACATGAAAATCTTAAATTTAATTAAATATTACACTTATTGAGTAATTAATGAAAAACAATAAGGAATTCATCAAACTATTGCATGATAGGATAGGGACATAATTATGAAAATGTACTGCGACTTTTTAAGCATGTCTTTTTGTGTTTACTATTTAAATTTTATGTGTTTGTACGTTATATTGGCGAGAAATAAAAGGCTTTTTATTTATTTATTTATTTATAAACAGAATTCATTTTTTAAGGTATAAGGTAGCTAGTTATTGAAGGATGGCCAGTTATTGAAACCTTATACTAAAATGAATTATGTTTATAGGTGAATATAATTCATTTTTAGTTTAGGGTGGCCAGTTATTGGCCGGTGGACAGTTACTAGCGAATTACCCTATTTGACTACTAGTCAAATCAGTTTTTTTTTGAACTGTGAAAACGATTTGTTACTATGGAATTTATATGAAACACTAGCATGTGACGTCACAATCAAATTACCTACTCTTTATAGTTTTACACGGGTTTTAAAATGGAAATAGTATCTAAAAATAACTGCTTTCTACGTTTCACTATAAATTTTCTGGTGCTTTATTTTTTGCACGGTGTAAAATACTTTATATTAATTAAAGTCAAATAGCCTATTGTAATAGCCATAAGGATGGCAATAGGTAGTGTATTTTGGAATCACTTTATAACAGATTGGCTTTATAAAATCATTAGTATTCATAGTATTTTTGTCGAAAAATAGTATCGTACGAAGCCACGTAATCATCCGTGGTGTCCTACAAACACATATTGGTTTTTTCTTAGCTACACGCGTCCATATGCTACGTAATAAGATTGCCCTAGTCGAACCTGCGCTATGCTTCTCGTCGGGCTTGTTCCCTTGCTGGAGCAGCTGGTTGTGCAGCTTGCGCTCATACACCTGGTGCAAGCCGGCATGCATCTCCTCCTTGGTGAACGACGCCTTAGGATCACCTGGAAATTATACAAACATTGAACTGATGTAAATAATGGCGCGGTGCACTAGACACAACGCGCGAACTGATTAAGATGAAATGCAGAGTGTTTTTTCTATGCTTAGCCATACTGCGAGGTGGATACGTAGGGCATATAAAAATCAATGACCGATCCTTTATGCAGGTTTTACTTACAATAGACAAAGGATTAGCAGTTCGGGGCCAGCTACAAAACGAACGACTATAATGTCATTCGAGGCACTCTTTGGTTGCAAGCGTCCATCGCTGCTAATCGCTTAACATCATGCGGAATATAATATGCTTGTTTGCCGCCGACGTGATAAAAAAAATTGCAGATTGAAATATAATGCCATGAATTATGATACACACTGCAAAAGTATGTTTTGAGGCGAATTCTACTGCGAATAATAACGCAGGCTCCGTGTATAATTACATAAAACAGGTTTGGCTTTCTCTCGGGCGCGACTAGTTTTGCCTAGACACCTCTCTTAGCCACTGGACTAGTTATGTTCAACGTTAGGTCATGGGACGTAAATTATATGGTGACTTGACATTATAATTACTTCATTGGAACAAAAGCGACTGATTCACAGTTAGTTTCACTAGACTTATATCGACCGGGATATGGACAGTGATTTTGTATTCTTTTCGAACTCCCAATATAAATATAAATATCGGGATAATATCGGGAGCTAGAAAACAATACAAAAGGTCCATATCCCGGTCGATATAAGTCTAGCAAAAGTGACTGCACTAAATACGAGGTTTATTGTGCCATTGCGTGCGTTGACACACATAAAATACCTTCACTGTTACACACTGCCACGGCTAGTGGTTACGTAACAGTCATCTCTAAAAAGGACAAGTTTGCCTTTGTATTTTTTTATTTGTTATGTTATAGCTGTCACTACTAAAACTATTATACAGAAACCTAAAAAAAAATAGGATTAACAGAATTCAGGGAGGCCACACCGCATGACGCCGCGTATACGCAGTAACGTGTCTAATACGTTGCGTTTTCGTCATCCATTTTGCTGGGTACACGGTGCGTTATCGTTTTCGAGCAGTGGTACAGCCAATCTTTACTCGTTTGTCTGGCTCAGAAAGTAGGCTATACGATTTATACGAATCAATCGACTCAGCTACATACCTAGCTCGTGCAGGTACATGCAGTCGGGCTTGGGAAAAAAAAAAAAAAAGGGCTGGTTCTTCATGAAGTTGGCGCAGTACTTGGTGGTGCCGAGCGAGCCCTTGAGCACCTGCCGTCGTCGTGTACATACCTAGCTCGTGCAGGTACATGCAGTCGGGCTTGGGGCAGGGCTGGTTCTTCATGAAGTTGGCGCAGTACTTGGTGGTGCCGAGCGAGCCCTGAGCACCTGCCGTCGTTGTGTACATACCTAGCTCGTGCAGGTACATGCAGTCGGGCTTGGGGCAGGGCTGGTTCTTCATGAAGTTGGCGCAGCACTTGGTGGTGCCGAGCGAGCCCTTGAGCACCTGCCGTCGTCGTGTACATACCTAGCTCGTGCAGGTACATGCAGTCGGGCTTGGGGCAGGGCTGGTTCTTCATGAAGTTGGCGCAGTACTTGGTGGTGCCGAGCGAGCCCTGAGCACCTGCCGTCGTTGTGTACATAACTAGCTCGTGCAGGTACATGCAGTCGGGCTTGGGGCAGGGCTGGTTCTTCATGAAGTTGGCGCAGTACTTGGTGGTGCCGAGCGAGCCCTTGAGCACCTGCCGTCGTCGTGTACATACCTAGCTCGTGCAGGTACATGGAGTCGAGCTTGGGGCAGGGCTGGTTCTTCATGAAGTTGGCGCAGCACTTGGTGGTGCCGAGCGAGCCCTTGAGCACCTGCCGTCGTCGTGTACATACCTAGCTCGTGCAGGTACATGCAGTCGGGCTTGGGGCAGGGCTGGTTCTTCATGAAGTTGGCGCAGTACTTGGTGGTGCCGAGCGAGCCCTTGAGCACCTGCCGTCGTCGTGTACATACCTAGCTCGTGCAGGTACATGGAGTCGAGCTTGGGGCAGGGCTGGTTCTTCATGAAGTTGGCGCAGCACTTGGTGGTGCCGAGCGAGCCCTTGAGCACCTGCCGTCGTCGTGTACATACCTAGCTCGTGCAGATACATGCAGTCGGGCTTGGGGCAGGGCTGGTTCTTCATGAAGTTGGCGCAGTACTTGGTGGTGCCGAGCGAGCCCTTGAGCACCTGCCGTCGTCGTGTACATACCTAGCTCGTGCAGGTACATGCAGTCGAGCTTGGGGCAGGGCTGGTTCTTCATGAAGTTGGCGCAGTACTTGGTGGTGTCGAGCGAGCCCTTGAGCACCTGCCGTCGTTGTGTACATACCTAGCTCGTGCAGGTACATGCAGTCGGGCTTGGGGCAGGGCTGGTTCTTCATGAAGTTGGCGCAGTACTTGGTGGTGCCGAGCGAGCCCTTGAGCACCCGTCCGTCGAGGGCGACGTTGTTGACGCCCTGGATGGCGCGCAGGGCGTCCGCCGACGACACGTACGTCACGTACGCGGACGCGGACGGACCCTACCGAAGAAAAAGTATAAAGTTAACACAGATCTAATACAATTTATACAATAAAATCGTAGACATCCTTTCGAAAAATGAATCTATTTCTAGCATAGGCCTCGTGCATGAAGTATAGGGGGCAGCATAGGGGCCGTCAGATTTTTGGCGCGAGGCGTAAATGTGACGTTTATGCTTCCGATGTAGCCCACAAGATGGTAGCTACTATGCACAAGGAAACGTACCGATGAGAACGGTAAATGGTAGCACTTGCTTTGGCAATGTATACGTGCACATATGTTTCCGATTCAGGCCACAAGATGCCAGACCCTCCAACGCGCACGGTCCCTATAGTCCTGAAGATCCTCTTTTTGCGGTCCTAACTACCGGCAGAGCTAAAGTTAGAATTTTTATAAAGTGTTTACATTTATTTTGTATTTTACTTTTGTATATATAATATAAAGTCCACACCAAGACACTCGATAACCTAATCTACGTAAAGTAATCTACGAAAATAAGTAAAGTAATAAAACAGTTGTTGGGTTGCCTACCTGTGAACCTGCATACGTTGTACTTTGGTTTATAACTACTTTGTGAATTTTGCCATATTTGCCAAAGTACTCCTGTCTTTTTAGGATCTGAAATCAAACAAAACACATATTTAACCTTTTAGCTGATTTGTAGTATCCGTTCTCTTTATTTCTCAAACCCTACCGCGTATAAAAGCTATTCAGGTTTAGGCGGGTGCACACAGAACGAGCCGCCTCGCGAGGAATTTGCTCGCGAAGCAGCTCGGTTTGTGGAGACGTGCCTCGCCCGAGCTTACTAACTGTACGAATGTCTTACTTAGTTTGTTCGACAAGACATAATTCCGTGGATACAAAATTTTGGCCGAAAGACTAAGTCACGTAGTCTTATTAAAATACAAAAAAAAATCTTTCAAAATCTGAATGGAGACTATAGAAAGATTTCGAAATAAAAACACCTGGGGACTAGGAGGGTCCGCACAATACGAGCGTCATCGCAAGGAAAATGCCGCGCGAAGCAGCTCGGTCTGTATAGACGTGCCTTGGGTAAAGTAAACGCACTCGCGGCCGTAATGCCTCGCAGTGGCGGTACTTCCATACAAGCCCAAAAGGCGCGCTTGTCTTAGTTGCCTTACCGAAATTACGTAGTGCTAAGATCAATAATCAATATAGATTATTTTTAAACCACGCGCCAAATGAACCCGTATTATTAAATTCTAGCCACAGCGCACGGACCGCGGCGCCAGCGTGTTGCAAATTTTTGCCGTGGTGGCGCCTCGTCCGCGCGAAAGAAATCAAGCGTAGAATGTTCTAGCTATCCTGCTCGCACTCGTCGGCTTGCAACCGGGCTTGCTTTTTCGTCCCGCTCTAGGCGCTCTTAGTCTACAAACCGCCATAGAACGATGTAACTATTTGTTGGTATGTAAATCAATTTTATAAGGCGATTTAAGCCTGGCTTTTGGTGTGAAGTTAGCTGCATAAGTTCGCACGGGCACACGTTTACTTCAAGTGTATTATTATTTAGTCGAGTCGAAAGTAACAAAAACTCAATTTATTTAAGTAAGTGAATATGAATTAAGTAGTGAATGTGGATTTGTTCGTTTGTTGTGACGTTTATAAGTGTTAACAATTGATGAAGTTGTTCCTTATGACGGTATGAGATGCGTCCACGTATTACTCAACGAAGGCAAGGTAAAATCGTTAACTTTGTAGAAAAACGGGATATCATGTCCGCGCCAAAACCAACACCCGACTTGTGTATTCTCAGATAAGTCAGTCGCATTAAGAAAAAATTTTGTACGGCCGTTTACAAAACACAAGGATTGTTGGTTTACTCCAATTAAGGCGTAATTAGAGTGACAGAGAAAGAATGCAATTTGCAAACTTCAGTGTTCGCGGTAGGCCCTCTGATATGTTTGTAAAATTCTATCTAGTAGTTATAGTAGTACCTATGCCCTGCGCGCTATGATAGCTCGCCGCGATACGCTAGCAAATTCATTTGAATCCAAGGAGTGAGATTGGACATTTATTACGAAAACATATAATTCGGCTTGCCTTACTCCGGAACCCTAGGCACGCCACTGATGCCTCGGGAGGCACGTCTTCATCGACCGAACTGCTCCGCGCGGCATTTTCCTCGCGAGCTGGTTCGTTCAGTGTGGACCCGCCTACTCATGTCACTCATAAGTTCCATACCTCGGGATCCGCGAGCCGCACGGGCAGCCCCACAACAAACACGAGGTTGTTCTGCACGACGCGAACGTTCGCGAGCGCTCGCCGCGACTCCAGGGTCTTGTTCCGCCGCTTCTGCTCGCGCGCCTTCTTCTCCGTCTTTATTGCTGCTACCTGCCAGTATAAATATACTAATTTAGTAGTTAAATAGAAAGAATATTATGGTAAGTTCAAATACGAATGGGTTAAATTCATGGACCTATATAATAGGGACAAGACATATTGTTCTATACGTACAATTGCTTATAGAAATAGCACCCATTTTGACGGCACACACATAAATATATATCTGTCTCGTTTTTACTCAGCACTGTAACCCATAGCAAAAAAAGATGACAGTATTTCAGTACGTACATAAAGTGTTCCATGAAAATACGTAAATACCTAATGCGGCCGAAAATCCGCCATGTTTAGTTCCCCAAATGTCATTGTCTGTCAGTTCAGCCGGTACTTGTCCTGTCAAAAAGTCGTGGTGAAAATTAAAATTATTAATTATCTTTCAATATTTTGCTTGTGATTGAAAATAATTGAAGCCAAATGTGAATAATTACGTCGCGAATATGCCAGTGTGTAGTGTATTAGGGTGCGGCATAAGAAAACCACCAAATCAGCCATCTTTAACAGGTACGCTATCATTTACATGAAAAATATTGGTTATTGTTAATGTTCCTGGGAAATGTAAGGATGTTTCACATTATAAATAGCAAGGTTCTTCTGTGCAGTTATAGATCATGAAGTGATTGGATTTATTTAACTATATTTTTACGTTTAAATAATGTAAACATTTCAGCTAGGGTTGTACTTTATTTATCGACTTTGATATCGATATATTATGATTGCCTATTTATATTTTCTTATTTTATCATGCTACCCCGCTTCAAACCAACTAAATTATCTTAATTTAATAATTAAATCATTTTTTATAGGTTACCAAGAAATGAACATAAAAAGAAAGAGTGCCTGGAGATGGAGATCCTGACCGACTCTCGGGAGCACTAGGGTAACTCGGGGCCGTGGGGTCGTTACTCCACAAGCTGCCCTGCGGGCTTTTTTATATCATTATTATATTTTTTTATATAATTCGACATTAAGAGACCATATACTTACATATAGTTGTAATTTATAAAATGGTTCATGTATTGTTATTATTTTTGCTTGTATGTAAATTCAATGTTGACGTATAAAAATGCCCTTGTGGCCTATTTGCTGAATAAATGTTGAAGTTGAAGAGCGGAAGTCATTCCTTATTTTTGTAATAAAAAAAATGTTCTGAAGGTGTTTTGTTTTTTTTCACCCGTCGCTTAATAAGCTTGAATTTTGTATCGCTCTCACTTATAGATACGGCGCACCAAGGTCGAGGTGCAGTGCGGTAGTGTGTTACAGACTTTAGGGTTAGCAACACAACAAAATTGATTGTAATGGAGAGGTAAAGTCCAAGAAAAACACGTACACTTATTCTGACATCCAAAACAGATGGCGCTGTACTGCGCCATGTGTTTTGCGGTCACTAAGTTGTCAAACGTCAACTTTTGAATATCAGAGTTACCGCAAAAATCGCAATATGTATTGAGTAGTACAGCGTCATCTCGTTTACCTGTCAAATTTGAAGCACGAAATTGTCCTAGACTCCACACATCTTAATCAAAGTATCTTTTCACATAACAATATACTATTAAGAATTTTTATTTATTTACTTACTTCCTATTAAAACATAAACTCCACAAATAATACATAGGTACTTAGTATTTTAAATAAAATGAGCCGAGAACGTTAAAAAGTTATCGATGTATCGATAAAACCTAGTAACAGTAAAAATCTTCTGGGCAGCACTAAAACCGCCATGTTTAGTTCCAAGATGACGTCACAGTAGCACGCATTATTCGTTGACGTTTCACTTCCATAGGTTTCATATTTCAGTGGTTAAATTATACTGAAAGTTATAGGGTTAAATCAATCAAAGCGGATTCGATATGTGAATGAAAAAAAGACTAACAGTAGTGAGGGTAAGAGCCCACTCTTACCCTCACTACTGTTAGGACACTTGTCCCATATACCTTTTATTTACACTCAGCAGTATACGAAGCAGTTCAATCTGCGACAAAGTGCCTCACCCAAAGCATAGTGGCGGTGCATTTGCATCGGGCGAGGCAAGTCTTCGCAGATCGAGCGCGTCTAATTCCTCGCGAGGCGTTTCATCCTGAGAGGTACCCGGATAATGAGTGATAATGATAACATTACCTGCTCTTGACTGAGCGGGGTGAAGTCTGCCGGGTTCTCCGGGTAGGCCTTCCGACAGGCCGGACAGAGGCCATTCTCGCCTTCCCGAATTCGATTCCAGCAAAACCGGCATATCTGTAACAATCATACTCTTTGATAAACCCTAATTAGGACTAAGTACTTATGACTACGAAGCAACGTCGTGTTTTTAAATGCTTAAATTGGCCCATTTCTCGGCAGGTTAGGTACAAATAAAAATATGCCTTTTTATGTTTCTTTATCCATGTAACAAAAACACCATTTTAACTGACGGAAAGCCCTAAGGTACACATATAAATATTTACGATTCCCAGCAGGGAATTATATATATGTCGCAGTCGGATCGTATAATCCGCCGTATTACATTACGGCTAGCCGTTTTCAAAAACAGGGGCGTTTTGAAATGCGGCGGTTTAACGATTAGCCGGATTGAATGCGGCTGAATGAGAATCCGCCGGAATGTATTCGGAGCCATACGTTCTTCAACACGGCTAGCCGTAATGTAATACAATAATTAGACGACCGGTCTGGTCTAGTGGATAGTGACCCTGTCTGCTAAGCCGATGGTCCTGGGTTCGAATCCCAGTAAGGGCATTTATTTGTGTGATGAACACTAATATTTGTTCCTGAGTCATGGTTGTTTTCTATGTATATAAGTATGTATTTATCTATACAAGTATGTATATCGTCGCCTAGTACCCATAGTACAAGCTTTGCTTAGTTTGGGGCTAGGTTTGATCTGTGTAAGATGTCCCCTAATATTTATTTATTTATTTTATTTAATCATAAGATCTTTTTGTACACACAAAGCAATGATTAAATGAAATGAAATGAAATGAAATGAAATAATACAGCGAGTCATTAGGAGCCGCTTTGACAGTTTTTAGTTCCCATTTTTAACACCCGTGGCGCTGCCTGACAAACGCTGGGGTGTCCATCAAATCTGGAGTTCGTCGGACTGTTTCTTTTCAAAAAACATTTCTTTCGCAACTTAACTAGCGCGGGGCTCCTATTTCTGAGCGGTTTGCCCTTCGGGCATCTGAAGCTACCTAACGAACCTAACCTACCTACCTATTGATTTAGTGAGACGTCCGTGAAAACATTACACTTTGGGGAAAAAAGCGTAGGTAGGTAAGTAGGTTAGGTTCGTTAGGTAGCTTCAGATGCCCGAAGGGCAAACCGCCCAGAAATAGGAGCCCCGCTTGCGGGGCTCCGTCTATTTAAGTTGTGGAGGAAATGTTTTGGAAAAGAAACACATGTAGTGCGGTGGGACCATGGTAAAAATAAATTAAATTGCAACAGGGTGACCACTGTTTACTATAACCAAAATTCCCTGACTTTTCCCGGTTTTCCAGGCGTTTTTTCAAGTTTTTCCCTGACCATAATCTTAAATGTAATAAATATAAAACATATAATTGGAATACATTTTTGAGTTTTTGCAGAATCTGAATAGCTCAGTTGGTAAGAGCGAAAGCATAGTTAGACGGAAGTCGTGGGTTCACATCCTACGTCAGGTGACGTTTTTGTACTGTTTCATTGTATTTATAAATTGTAATTTGCTATCACAGTTCATACAATTACCCTATAATTCATTTTATTTTTGAGCATTTTTGTTAAAAGATGTACAGGAAAAACCAATTGAAACAGTACCTCTGACTACTGAATTTATTGGATATTAAATGTATCATATAATATAATCCAGCGAGAAATACTAAAGGGAACACTTTATACGGGCCTTAATCTTATTAGTAAGTACTAGACTTCAACGTTTTGCGTATTATGGTACAAAAGCGACGACTTGAGAAACCTAATTTTTTAAAGTCGGTTAAAAATCTTGGGTATAACTGAAACAAAACTACTAGTGTCCGACCGAAATATGTTTTTTTGTCGAAACCGACCATTTTGTAGACTTGTTAAAATCGTGGAAAAAATGTCATAAAACCGCTTTTATACACAAATTAAGGGGCTTTCAACACCCAATGTCCTTGAAATTGATGTTACTTAATACTTAAACAGTTTATTAAGAAAAACTATTTGTTTTAATAAAGCAAAATAAAAAAGAAGTTAAATTCATTATATTTAAAAGACCGTGGTCGTACTCGATACATGATTGAACGAAATAGCCCGATAAAAAATAATAGGGAGTACTTATTACTGCAATGTTCTGCCGCCAGAGTGCAGCACTAGTGCACATACTAAACCATAAGAGTAACTTATACATACGCCTTAAACAATTTTTTGATATAAAATAATAACAAAATCTATTACAACTTGGTAATCTGTTTTTCCAATAACGCAGCTTCTTTGGCAGCTCCTTCGAGAATTTTTCGCCTTTTTGTTTCTAGTTCTCTGACCATTTCCGCAGTTTTTATTTTTTCTGCTCTGATTTTCGCCTCTGGACTTAAATTTCCATCTTTTTGTGTAGCTCCTCCGTGTACAAGGATCATTTCTTTTTTCAATATTTATTTTGTCTATACCGCCGTGGTAGGATATAGCGTTACCTATTATTAACCTATTTAGCGGCAGACGTACGACCCCAATTTCATAGAAAACCGCAAATCAATGTACAGGTTAGCCGTTTGGCACACGCATACTAGAGATCAAAATAATATTTTTGACCCGCAGTTCCTAAAAAAAATTCCATAGGAGGGGAGTGCTGAGAATTGTTTTTTTTATGAGAAAAAAAAATTTTTTTTAGAAACCAATGTGTATGGTATTATATGAAGGAGCTTTTTGAGGCGATTCTAAAGATATACCACATAATTTAATTTCAGCCATTTTTTTTAATTAAAACAAAAATAATTTTCGAAACATACCTAGTTTGGGCTCCTCCAGATACGATATGGCTTATTTTTTTTTTTGTACAATATACCACTGATACGTGACAAAAAACCAATTTAAAAAATAATTTCATCTCGTTTTTTTTTTTCATTATTATGAGTGACACAGTACTACTTCAGTACCTATTTTACGAGACTTATGGAACTGTACTGCAGATACAGTAAATATTAATCATAAAATGATACGTAATATCCATCCATATATCCAAAGGGAAATATCTCTTTACTGCGCCTTTTCATCAATTGGTGTAGTTTCGTTTAGTTTTTCATACAAAACTATACCAGCTGATGAAAAGGCGCAGTAAAAGGGTTAAAGAGGTATTCCCCGTTGCATATATGGATATTACGTATCATTTTATGATTAATATGCACCGTATCTGCAGTACAGTTCCATTAAGTCTCGTAGAATAGGTACTGAAGTAGGACTGTATCACTTAGTATTATTTAAAAATTAAAAAAAAAATACTAAATGAAATTATTTTCAAAATTGCTTTATTAGGGTTAGATATGAGGATATCACGTATCATTTGTGGTATATTGTACAAAAAAAATCAGCCATATCGTATCTGGAGAAGCCCAAACTTGGTATGTTTTGAAAATTATTTTTGTTTTAATTTAAAAAAAATGGCTGAAATGTAATGATGTGGTACAGTTTTAGAATCGCCTCAAAAAGCTTTTTCATATGATACCATACACGATAGGTTTCTGAAAAAAAAAAATTCTTTCCCATACAAA
This sequence comes from Cydia splendana, assembly GCF_910591565.1. NCBI lineage: Eukaryota > Metazoa > Arthropoda > Insecta > Lepidoptera > Tortricidae > Cydia > Cydia splendana. The sequence goes on along the minus strand of NC_085981.1, from coordinate 6,433,012 downwards.
ACAAACAATGACTCAGCACTCCCCTCCTAAGGGAAATATTTTTAGGAACTGCGGGCCAAAAATTTTGTTTTGACCTCTAGTATGCGTGTGCCAAACGGCTAATCTGTACATCGTTTGCAGTTTTTTAAAGTGAACAGGTTAGCATATTCACTGCCCCCGACGCAAATGTGCATCCACCGTCATACAAGTTTGTTCCTAGGCCACGCCCCCTGGCAGTGAATGCGTTAGACTAATTATAGTAGATATATAATGTTTGCAGATGGTAAAATTAATATTTTTTTATTTTATTATGTAGGTACATACAGAGACAATTTTTATTCCCTGACCTCCATTAAATTTCCCTGACAATTCCCTGACTTTTCCATGACTAGCGAAATTCCCTGACTTTTCCCGGTTTTCCCGGTTTTCCAGAAAGTGGCCACCCTGTGCAAACATTGTCAAACTCCGGTTACGTAGGCGACCGAAAGAACTGGTCACTCTACAATCTAAAATAGTAGTACGATGCGGCTAAACGTTGGCCGCCTTATTGAAGAACGTATCGCAATGACAATCCGGCTAATCGTCGAACCGCCGCATTTCAAAACGCCCCTGTTTTTGATAACGGCTAGCCGTAATGTAATACGGCGGATTATACGATCTGACTACGACATATATAATATCAGCAGGGAATATTTAAGGAAGCATCTCAAGACCATAATAGACGAGACTTATTATGATTATGAATGTTGTCATTTTTACAAACTACATTGTAAAGTTTACACAAACCAGACAATGAAATGTCAAAGTCAAAGTTGTGTATCTCAAAAAATAAAGCACCGTAAAAACAACAATTTTCACTTGACAGCATCATCTTCCTCGCGTTATCCCGGCTTTTTGCCACTGCTCATGGGAGCCCGGGGTCCGCTTGGAAACTAATCCCGAGAATTGGCGTAGGCACTCTTTGCTTTCTCCAAAACAGATTAAAACGCAATAAACCGTTTTGTCTTTATTAACAGCAGAAAAACCCTGTTAAAATCGGTCTCGCCTACACATGAAATCAAGTGTCTCGATGACGCATCGGGGTCAGTCCTTTTATGTCCATACAAATATCACAACTATGCGAGAGCGTCACACGCGAACTGTTTAGAAGTGATAAGAAACGTTGTTCTTTCTTTTGTTGCGGTAGTATTATCGCTGTAGAGTGGACAGATATACTTAAGAATACCTAAAGAGAAATAAAACTATTGAAACGGATTATTTCGCGTATATTGAATTCATACTACATCCCGACGTTTCGAACCCTTTACAGCGTTCGTGGTCAACGGGTGACGGGTGCTGTAAAGGGTTCGAAACGTCGGGATGTAGTATGAATTCAATATACGCGATATAATCAATTTCAATAGTTTTATTTCATGAGTAACTATCGCGGTAACCGAAGACAATATTACATACCTAAATAGACTAGTGGCTCTGTGAGCTGTAGACCTTGCGAGCAGAGCTTTAAATTACATGGTGCTAAGAGCTTTAAATATAGTAAATTAAAAAAAAAGAATACGAAATTAAAGTGCAAAAAAATAAAAAAAGATATATCCCAGCATACAAATACTGGGGATCGAACCCAGACTCCCTGTGCAAACAAAAAAAGCGAACGTTTACAAACTGAGCCAAATAATTCTTAGATAAGCTGACGAAATTTAGCTACTGATTCTCAAGTTAAATTTAGTTAAAATTAAATATCTCAATACCTGCGATACCAGCGAAATAAATTTTCGGAATTTTTGGCCATTTAATCTATAAACATATCTCAAAAAGAAAAAACTCTTATGATATCCATACGACTATTTGTTTAGGCGCAAGGTATCACGACTTCGCCATTTTTAAAAATTTCCAAACACTGGATTGACATAAAAAATTTATTTAATCATAGAATATATGTGGTCACAAATTTCACGAGAATTGGTTGAGAATTGTAACCTGTAGAGGAGAACATCCGGACGGACATACGAAAGCAAAATGCCCGAGTCAAAACGTAGACCTTCGCTACGCTTCGGTCAATTAGAAAACTGGGTATTACTTATTCCGAAAATTATAGTATTTTATAAAATCAAATTCATTCAGCAGCACAAGTTACGAAACGGGCAAGGTGTTCAAAATGATCTACACACGCTCTTACTCCCGCAAAAACAAAATTGAGTTTAGGTGATTTTTAATATCTCTTGTTTCTTTTGCTTCTGACTGTTTATCAGTGAAAGGTCATTGTGTAAATATCTAGTGCCATAACTATTTAGATGTCTAAATATAACCAGTAAGTAACTAGTACAGTCACCTGCAATAATAAGTTACACACCGAAGGCCGCAAAAATATCTAACACTATCTTATTTGTAGAGCCATAAGATCGTGTCACATATTTTGCAGCCTTCGAAGAGTAACATATTATTGCAGGTGACTGTTCATAGCTCGTATTTCAATATTGTTTTGTCCTCAGATATTAAATAAAAAACTATTTAAACAGTTTAAGAGAACAAAAATTACCCGACGAGGCGGGTAGTATAGTCTGACAAGAAATTGTAGAAAATTATTGAGGGCGTCACTTCCTACGTAACTGTCACATTTTTGACGTAAAATGCTTAAACATGGCTACAATTTAGTATGGAAATTATTAAGTTCTATTTAATTTAATTTCTACTATTTTATGTCGCACTATCCCGAACTTAATCTGATCTGATGCCTCTTTCGCACACTTTTAATACCACCAAAGAGGCACCCGTAGCAAAGAATAAGTGAGAATAAGAAGAAGAGAAGAGGATAAGAAAGAACTTACTTGGTATCCACATGTGCACGGGTAGAAGTGGAGATCGTCCACCTCCAATGGCTCCATGCATAGTGGACATTCCACCTGGAAAAATAGCATGTATAATTGTATATTAATAAATGCATTACAGTTAACTTCAACTGGTGCTTATTCTGTCTACTGAACAACATAAACTGATGATTATTAGAGTAAGGTACCCAAAGGGTAAAAACGGGACCCTATTACTACGACTCCGCGGTCCCTCTGTCTGTCACCAGGCTGTATCTCATGAACGGTGATAGCTAGACAGTTGAAATGTTCACAGATGATATATTTCTGTTGCCGGTATAACAACAAATACTAAAAAAGTACGGAACCCTCGGTGGGCGCCTGTTGTTTAACCTCTTCTTCCTGTATTATTTGTATTGTTTTCTGTAATGAGGTGTGCAATAAAGAGTATTTGTATTGTATTGTATTGTATTGTGGGCGAGTCCGCCTCGTCCGGTTTTTACTTAGAAATTCGTGACTCTGGCTGGATCTTGGGCTCAAATTGTTCACTTTTACCAGCAGTGTGGGAAAATCCAAACCTTGGGAGATACATACAGGAAAAGTACCTTATTCTGTGAGACCAGATATAGTATTATTCTAATTTTGGTATAAAGTGTTGGTTGTTCAAAAAACCTTAAAGGTTTTTTGAACATTTAACACATTAAGTGCCGGGAACGCGCTCTTGTTCGTAGTCTCTTTCCTCTACAAAGCGGGAAAACGCTGGGATCGGCTACGAGCGTAGCGCTATGAAAACGTTGGCAGTGGATGTGTTAAATAGATGTTTTTTTGGGATAAACAAAAGTAGAATGAACTATAACACGTCAAAACTATATATACAACACAATATATTTGTGTTTTGTACAATAAAGAGTTTATACATACATACACTATAAATACAACTGCCGACAATTACTATATTATTAATACACTTAAGTTCATAACATTGTTTACAATTAATTGCATACTAACAATATCAGAAGTTTGTTATTGCGTTATAATACGTATTATAGTAGGATTTGTTGATAAGCAAATATTATCTCATACAAATGAAAGTACAAACAGCAACACTAACTGTACATCGTTGGACCTTATTACAAAAGGCATAAGGCCCACCGATGTACAGTCGCCATCAGATATATCAGAACGGCCAAGGCGCTCACAAATATCTGAACACGCCTCTATTGTCAAGGCGTTAGGGCGCGTGTTCAGATATTATGAACACCTTGGCCGCTCCGATATATCTGATGGCGACTGTACATTGGTACCTATTGAGAAAACCAGTAGGTGTTATGCCTGTTTTCTTTTGCGTTATCTTTACAAACAATTGATACATTTCAATTGGTTTGGATTTGGAACTCTTTGCCCAACAATAGGAACCATTTAATGAGTTTTCCGTTACGGCTGTTATGCCGTATAGCAGCACTCCAAAGAAAGATAAATGTATCGTTATATTTATATCCTTTATACATTTCAAATAGCGTATGACGGACAAAGCAGTTCATGAGATCTGCTCATGACGTCAAGAGACGTCAATGTTACGAACATACAGGATGATTCATGAGACGTGAGCAGGACTAATCCTGCACACTCAGTAACTGATAATTGATCGATCACCGTCGTATTTAGGAGAAACAACCACACTTATTCCTATTTTTTAACTTTTTGGTGAGAGCAAATTTAATTCTCAACAATCATGGTCACCCTACAGGACCTAATTAATAAACATAAAACCTCTTTAACCGCAATGGCATTTTGATTACGAAGAAAATAAACTGTCAATCTTGAGTGAGATACGCTTCGAGCAACACCGGCTTCCGACACATCGGAAGGGAGGGGCCCAAGCGATATCTCACCGTACAAATCTTTCTGCCATTTTTCGCGGGGGGAAAGGTGCACACAGTCGCACTTCTCACACACTTACATACAAAATCCAATCTGTAATGACGACACAAATACATAGAAAATGACACGTACACGTCAAAGACAAATCTTGCAAACCTCGATCTCTTTTTGTGTACGGACGAGTGACAAGTGTCACAACACGCACACTATCACATTTTCGTTGAAGTATGTTATTGTATTCTGAGAGATGAGAAGTCGGATTTGTCGCTCGACCGATCCGCAATTTGTACTGAGAGAGCAAAATCGATAAATCCAACAATTACATGAGACTAAAATATAATAATTGTGTTTGAATGTAATTAAACGTATGATATGTAAAAAAAATATTACATGTGAAATGTAACACTTTCTTTTTGTAAATTTGATGTCCCCGACCTCTTTTTATAACAAAAAACCGAGCAAACAGGCATTTTTGTGCAGCAGTGTTCACGCGCGCGTCTGGACTCGGTCTAGTGAAAAAACCAAGTGCAACTAGTTTTATTACCCGCGCTAGATTAGATTGACGCGCTAATCTTGTACCTCGGCAGAGGGGAAATAGTGCAAATGCCGCCTCCCTTCCGTGTTGCTCGAAGGAGATACGAGTTTTCAAAAGTAACCAGACAGTGATGACATTCAATTTGACACAGAATATCGGTAGTTAAGTATTCTAATTTTAGGGTGACCATGCATGTCGTAAAAAAATTAATAACTTTTTTTTTCAACACGACTAGAAAATTAACGTTAACCTCACTAATACTGATACGAAACAGTTGCTTATAATTAACTATATGCGCAGTGTTAGTCCTGCTCACGTCTCCTGAATCACCCTGTATTACGTTACGAGTCGTGAATTATATTATTGGCTATGTGCGAATTTCGTTTTAGGGGAAATATAAGTAATGATCGCGCGCTATCAGACCAAAATTATCATACTAAAGCTCGGTTTTCCTAGGATAGCGGTGCCGTCATATAGCGGCCGTCTCCATACAAAATAATACGGCTAAATATGGATGTCGTAGTATAGAGACGGCCGCTATATGACGGCACCGCTATCCTAGGAAACCAGAGCATAATTGACAATGTCAACTAACTTTGTGTGTCCTCAAGATGCCAGGAGGGGAGGGCGCCACTTTCACGCCACACACAGCCAGTTGAGCCAGTACACTCAGCACACGTAAGTTTATTCAAGTATTAAGATATTTTTTCAAAAATGTCTACATGTGTAGGCTATTCTTAATCATCATAATCGATTTACTAGTTTGGACGCTACCAACTTTGAGATATACTTTAAAATAATGCAAACATACATAAGTTACACTCCTAAAATTCGTAACCCAACACAACCTTTCCTTTGCCGTAAAAATGGAACCCTGTAAAGTCTGGCGAGTCTGCTGGAATTTGAACCTTCCATAATTAAGTAAAAGCTCAAAATCCTTTGCACTTAATTTAGGTCAGCAGTCCCTCTGCTGCATTACCTGTTCTTCTCCGCTCCGTTTCAACACTGATATCCTAGACGCTAGCGCTAAAATTCAAGGAGACTCGCAAGATTTACTAGACACGGAACTTTCGCCGTATCTAGTAAGTCTTGTGAGTCTCCTTGAATTTTTACCTTCCCTCATTAAGTAAAGGCACAAAATTGAACTACTTCGATAATGGGACTCGAAATAAACAATTATCTTTCTTCGTCAAAAGAGTCAGTTCGAATTTGGCCTTACTCTAAAAGCTCAATTTCCCTTGTTACCTGTTCTTCTCCGCTCTGGTTCAACACTGACATCCTAGACCCGCTAGCCGAAAGTTCCGTGTCTCCTGCCGAAGAAAGGAACGTTCGCTCACTGGATTCCAACGCAGCCTGCAAACAGAAAAAAAAACATGAACGCGCGCATAGACAAGTGGTGTTTTTTTGTGTCAAAGAGGATTTTGGTTTCAGACACAAGGAAACGGGTTGGGTCACTGTGCCAATGAAATATGGAGTGTTATAGGTGGTTGTAATTAAAATGGTCTTGACGCCTACCGAACTTCGAAAATTTAAATGAATGTAGGTACAGTCAGCAGCAGAAGTTGCTAAGCGGGCGAGGTGTGCAAAATGATCTTGACGCGACTTTATTGTTAAGAGAATAAGAGCGTGTCAAGGTAATTTCGAACACCTCGCCCGCTTAGCAACTTCTGCTGCTGACCCTGTCAGTCATATAAGCAAAAGTGAAAGAGTTTTTTCAATTACAGATTTTTCCTGTGTCTAAACAGTTTTATTTAGGGTTAAGGAACAAAACTGGAACCTTTGTTTCGTCTGACCCAGTAAAATGTGCATGCATTTTTTTCAGTTTTTAGAAGCCTAAGAGAGCTTTAAAGGTTGAATTTAAAATTAATCAAATTAAAAGATACTAAAACCACCATTATGCAATTTAATCATTATTATTTTGACTAAATGCTTTTTTCCCAACTTCAGATAAAAACATTACAAAATCAGATTTTCTATTTTCTATTTCCAATTAGAATAATTACGGAACACTATTTGTAACTAGCATAATTATCAGGTAAAGTTTCGTAATTGTATATATTACTATTGATCAGATACGCCGGCTACGTCAATGACGTCACATTTGAAGAGCCACTCACTTTACTCACTAGAGTAGAAAGTAAAACATTGATAATGCTGTGTATACACAGTTAGATACGTTATGTAAGTATTAGAAAGGCAATATGTGTTACAAAGGTCAGTAATGTTGTATTTACATGAAGGGTTACTTATACAACTGCCATAATTTTGTATGTTGTAATATTTACATTATACTGACAGTAGAATAAATACAGAAACTATAAAAAAATATGTGGTTTCTTTTCATTCATGTGTAGGGTTCCGTACCCAAAGGGTAAAAACGGGACCCTATTACTAAGATTCCACTGTTCGTCTAGCTGCTGTCTGTCACCAGGCTGTATCTCATGAACCGTGATAGATGTATTTCTGTTGCCACTATAACAACAAATACTAAAAAGTACGGAACCCTCGGTGGGCGAGTCCGACTCACACTTGTCTGGTTTTTTATTACAATGATATATTTTATATGGACATTAAACACAAAACAACAAAATTAGGAACCTGATTAGTTACATTAATAATAGAATCTGTAAATCCCGAATCAAGATTACGTTCGTATCATAACAACTGATAACACCTAAGCTATTACCTATGCTATATGCTAAAACAGTTTAACTGTTTAGACTGCTGATGACCTAAATATAAACATAAATAAAAAGAATATTTATGTAACAGTAATGTAATAATAGTATGAGGTCTCTAGCGACATTGTTTGTCACTGTGACAAGGTACGAAATGGGTCATAAATTAATACTTTCCACCGTCCATTCCAAAAACATTTGCATCCTTATCACCACAAAGTTATGTGAATAAAAATAAGTAAACATTCAAGCCATGATTGAACCACCTAATAATAGAATATCTTTAGCACACCATGGTTCTCACCACATTTAATACGGACAAGACAGTTACTTTGTGCTACTTTTCCTATACATTAGCTGTGGGAAACCTCGCTCTGAATCGCTATCTGCCGACTATAGGCATTTACTGAGATATACATTGATAAGGAACACAACACTGAATTAAGTGATAATGTTACTTTGGCAATAAATCATTGTTTTCACCAGTTCAACAGCACTTTGATCTTATATATTTTTAATACTTATATAGAACTTTAATTCAATGAAATAAGAACTAATTTCAAATAGCAATTTGGAGTGTTCTTTTGACCTATACTCTGTAACTTTAGGTATTTAAATAAAAGTAAACAAAATCTACCCTCAAATGGCTCCTTAAGTCAGTTGAGGGTAGAATAAAACATTACACGATAAATAAATCAGGTCGTTCAGTGACTGATCCAGGCGGTTTTGTAATTGGTCGATAACCAATAAATGTTATAACTACCCGAAAATGTACAAATTGTTTATTTACTTTTATTTAAATACCTAAAGAGACAGAGTTTAGGTACACAGAGGTTCAAACGGTAAAAAGATAATTGCAATATTTGTAAGGTTTACTTTTCATGTAAGGAAATGCGGTTTTTTGCCAGTGAATTTATATGATTTTTGTGTTTAGAACTTTACACTAGGAAAGTGGTTGTAGTCAAAATTAGTTTATTCTGTTTGTGGGTAGTTCTTTTTCAAAGGTGTTTTTACTAAATGGCTCAAGTGACAAAAAAAAACAATAAAATCAGTTACATTACCACAGTATAATTGTATCTAGATGTTTCGCGGTTATCACACTGATGTGTACACACCGCTCCGGTGTGTGAGCGAGATAGTACTATGCATGTATAATTGTATATAGTATAAGGAGAGTCGTACGGACCCCCACAATGTGAATACCCCCTTTTTGAGTACGAACTGTAAGATGAGTTATGCTGTTATCAAACTATTATTTTTTCTAGTTTTATATCTTTCATTATAATTAGATATGGCTTATTTTATTTATTTATTTATATAGCCCTTTATTCTGAACATGATTGTTGGTTTTTAGTTTTGAATGTTTATATGAAGTCTCTTGGTTCAGTGTGCCTGTCGGCAAAGGCCTCCTCCAACTCCTTCCAGTATTTCCTCTCTCTTGCCACCCTTGTCCAGAGTGGTCCCACTGTGAGTATAATTTCGTCTTCCCATCGTGTTAATTGAGGGCCTTGCGATCTTGATCCATCTGTAGGGTGCCACGTGAGAATTCTTTGGCTCCACTTCTCTGTTTTGCATCTTATAGTGTGGCCTGCCCACCTCCATTTTTGCCTGTCTATGTGGGTGAGGATGTCTGTCACTTTTGTTCTGGTTCTTATGTCAGAGCTGCGGTTTCTATCCTGTAATTTTACACCGAGCATGCTCCTCTCCATAGCTCTCTGGCACTTTGCAAGTTTATCTCGTTGTTTTTTAGTAAGAGACCAAGTTTCGCAGCCATAGGTTAGACATGGAAGCACACATGTGTTAAAAGTTTTGCTTTTTATCCGTATACCAAGGTTGCTTTTCATGATTTCTTTGAGTGACCAATATTTGCTCCAGCCGGATGCTATTCTTTTTTCAATTTCTTTATCCATTTGGTTCTTGAATGATATTATTTGACCTAGATATACATATTCTTCAACATAGTCCAGACTGAATCCATTAACTGCAATTTCTTGTCTCCTAGAATTTGTCATCAATTTAGTCTTGTCTGAGTTAAGCTCCAGTCCCACTGCCTCACTCTGTTTTGCTAGATCCAATAGCATGCATTCTAGTTCTTTTGGGTTTTCCTCAAACAAGACTATGTCGTCGGCAAACCTGAGGTGGTTTAGGCGTGTGCCATTTATGTTGAGGCCAAGGTGTTCCCATTCGAGTTTCCTGAAAATTTGTTCCAAGACAGCGGAGAATAACTTTGGTGATAGTGGGTCACCTTGCCTGACACCTCTTTGTATAGGGAAGTTTTTGCCAGTTGATTCTAGTCTAATTCTGCTTTTGCTGATTGTATATATCCTTCGGATAATTTCTACGTATACTTCGTGTACTCCTTGTTGTTTCAGGCTTGTCCATATACAGGTGTGGTTAAGGCTATCGAACGCTTTCGAGTAGTCGATAAATGCTATGAACAAAGGCTTTCGGAACTCTTTATACTTCTGAATTACTTGTTTTACTGTATGGATATGATCAATTGTACTATAGTCTTTCCTAAATCCAGCCAGTTCGATTGGTTGGCATTCGTCTAGTGTTCTTGATATTCTTTCTAGTAACACCTTAGCAAAAACTTTGTATATGTTTGACATGAGGCTTATTGGCCGGTAGTTGCTGATATTGTCTTTCGCACCTTTTTTGTGGATCAAGATGATGTCTGATTCTCCCCATTGGTTTGGGATTATCCCTGTTCTTAGAATTTCGTTAAATACCACTGTTAGGATTCGGCTAAGTTCTTCAACTGTTCCTCTCATAAGTGCATTGGGTATTTTATCTGGTCCAGGGGATTTATCTAGCTTCTGAGAGTTTATTGCCTTTTTGACCTCTTGTACAAGTATAGGTGGTACCACATCGCTTTCATGCAGTGGAAAGGCTCCGGTCGGTGGTTCAACGTTTTCTTGATCTGGGCTTGAACTTTCTTTGCTGTATAGGGCTTGATAGTACTCAGTTGCTACTTTCTGGATTTCTGTTCGGTTAGTGAGGTTTGTCTCTGCCTTTTTCAGTTTGGGAATCCATTCCTTTCCTTTTTCCCTTAACTCTTTTAGCGCTTTCTTAGTACCGCCTGTTCTTATTATATGCTCCTCTATAGTTCGTAGTCTTTTTAACTTCCTGTCATTCCTCATGTTATTTCTTATTGTTTTGCTAAGATTAGATATCTTCTTCCTGTCTTTATTATTCTTTTCTGAGATGATCGCTTTTCTTTCTTCCATGAGTTTAATTGTAGTCTCACTTAATTCGTGTGTTTTAGTCTTTTTTGTATTCATATTTGTTAATTGTGTCAGATTTTTTTCTACTTCTCTATACTTTTCTGCTAGTGGCCTGGTAGATTCTACGATTTCAGTTAAAGGTTTAAGGTTGCTTTGTCCCAGTTCAGTCAGGTTCTTATTTATAAATGTTGTTTTGTTGTTAAACATTTTTCTTGAGCTTTTGGGTGGGTAATAGTTCATACAGCTGCGTACCATGCGGTGGTTAGTGTTGAAGTTGAGATTTTGAATTATGCTTGTGTCGCTAAACTGTTTGGCATTGTTTGATAAAATAAAATCAATTTCATTTTTAGTTCTGCCATCTGGGGAAATCCAAGTCCACTTGCTTTTTTGTTTTTTCTTGAAAATGGAGTTCATTAATATTAAATTGTTTTCATGTAGGAAGCCAATCAATTTGTGGCCATTGATACTTCTTTTGCCATAACCAAAGTTTCCCATAATTGACTCTTCTCCTTCTTGTCTAGGACCGACCTGAGCATTGAAATCTCCCATGACCACCAGGTTGTTGCGAGAGTATTTTTTTACTTCTTCTGTTAGGGTGTTGTAAAAAAATTTAATTTCATCCTTGCTGGCTTGTTGTGTAGGAGCGTACACCTGGATTATTGTCAGCTCTTTTCTGTTACCAGGTATTTTCATACGGAGTATTGCAAGACGGTTTGATATTCCTATGAAGTCCAGGATCTTGTTTTTATGCTTTGATTTTACTAGGAATCCTACTCCATGGTAGCCGGCCGTGCCTTTGTGATACATTACGTAGTTGCTGCGTTCGTCGATTCCTTCGCCGTCTCTTCTCATCTCACTGATGCCTAGTATGTCCCACCTTATATTTGTGAGAGCATATTCAAGTTCCTGTAAACTTTCTTCAGTCCTTAACGTTCGGGTGTTTAGTGTGCATATATGTAGGGTTTCTTTCTTCTTTGGTGTTAGATTTTTTGGATGGGTTGCAGTTGGTGATGGTTGTTTACTATTTGGAATTGTTGTTGTTAAGTTTGTTGTTAAGTTTGTTTCCTTGGTTGGAGGGTGGTGGTCTGATGTCCCACGGGGACCAGCCGGGTTGGGACCTGATGTTTTGGTTGTTGGTGGTAGTTGCTATGATGAATTGTCCGGCTCATTTGATGACCGCTGCCTCACATATTCACTGGAATTTGAGCTAGATCTAGCTCTCATCAGGTCGAATGCGTTTGTTTTCTTATTAATTGGTGGGGTAGCGGTTTGCTGTTTTTTTGGCTGCGAATTATTTGATGGGGAAATTGATAGTTCCCTCTTCCTGTTTTCTTTTGTGTTAGTAGCTTCTTTCACTATCAATTTATCATATTTAATGTACGCAACATTTCCTTTGTTCCTCTCTTCCATTAGTTGTGGCATTAATGCCTTCCTTCTTTCTAAAATGTCTTTGGAATAATCTTCCGTGAGCTTTAGTTCTTTAGATTTATTCTTATTCCTCATTATTTCTGTCTTTTTCCATCCACTCACAAAAGATAGGAGTGTTGGCCTTGGTTTATCGTCTTTCTTATTTTTACCGATGCGATAGATTTTGTTGATGTCAAGAGCTTCTAATGATATATTTAACTCTGTCAGGATAGATACTCTGTCAGGCGAGATATGGCTTAACTATGTCAAATTCAATTTTACTCAAATTATGTACACTATAAAAACCAAACATATGAGTTAGCATATATGAAAAAAAAAATTTAAGTTACATCATATGAAAATACACTCACAAACAATGAAAAGGGTCAATGCTTGTGTAGTTTACATTTATATTGAAATGTTTTTTATTTAGCGCTCCATACATACTTTACATATAAATATAATCCTATAAGTACAGAAAACCACAATATTTATGAAAAGTCAAACTGGCTGTGTTAAGATTTATAAACATGGACATTTACCTTTGAATATTATAAAAACAGATGTTATAATTATTATATCAATGAACTCAAACATCGGTGTATGGTTTATTTACTTTTAAGTTATGGACATAACAAGCAATCAATGGGGAAATTATTGTATTACTAAAATTTTACAGAAATCTATGACAGTCATAAAATACTGTGAATGTTTTGAAATGTTATGACTAAAATGTTGGTAACATGACACATAAATTGAATGTCCAATGTTTACACAAATTTTGAAATAAACTTGATAAGCTTAACTACATTGCTAATAATTATATTTTGACATAAGGAGAAAACTTTCGTTTTTTTTCTAGTTTTAAACCCTAAGATACAGAGATTTTCTGTATTTTGTAGGAATTGAAGTATAAAATATACAGCAGACCTCAATATAGTGTCTGACCAAAATTTCCTGTTCCAGTTTTGGCAAAAAATCTGGCTTCGGTGACCAATTATTTGAATAAGTAATGTCAATATAGGGACTCTATACAACTTCATACACAACTCTTAGTACACCTGTAATCTTTCTCTTATTTGAGAGAATACAGACCTCTGTCTTATATCATGGAACAAAGAAATTCAAGAGTACAAGCAAGCTAGGCGCTAGACATTGCGGACACCTGCCAATTCTACAAAAAAATATGTGAAAGATATCTAGTAAAGACTTTTACTGTTACAGAGTTTTACGTCTTTTTGTGTTTTAGAAAAGATAAATAAAACATGATATTTAATAAATCAACAAATTAAATTTTTTTATTGTTGTAACAAATTTGGTTAGTGTTTAATCTCACTGCCTCTCATGTTAAACTATGTTTTAAGTCTGTTTATCTTATAAGAAATATACTTAATACAACATAGAGCTGTATTGTTTGCCATAAAAACAAAAAAAGAATGTTTTCGGGCTTTACCATAAGTATATTATCGGGTTCTGTTCGGGTAAATTTAAAAAGTGATTAAGATGGTCAACAGATAATTCATAACAACTTTCCGAAGGGATCAATATGAAAAAGATATTAAAATAATACCCCCAAGCACACATTATACAAATACCATGGGAAAAGTTGTTCCGTATTCAACAGTTATACATGTAATTCAGTATTAGAATCAAAGATGAAATCGTAATTCATATCCCCAGGGTAAAACTGGTATAAACACAATTTTTTGAAATGTTTATTATTTTTTGTTTAGATATTTATTCTTCTCACAAAGGTGAGCTGAGTAATACATCAATAAGAACTTGTTTAATAATTCACTTAAGGAATCTTGAATATGAATGCAAATACCTACAAGGAAATGAGTATACCTGACTAGAATGAAGAAGTTACTGTTCAGATCATTCAAGCAAATCTAAACATTAAAATGCTCTATGAATTTTCTATAAAAAAAATGCAGGTATGTTTTGGAAAACAAAAGATGTGATGAATGGATGATATACTAAAATATTTATTTATTGTCAATAAAAATATTGTTATTGTTGGTTATTTAATGAATCATATTATATCTTCTTTGGCAAATAATACAAATTGTTTATGTGGCTCTTAATCTAAAACTTTGGAAAGAGACAAAGTATGTTAATTAACTGTAAAATGGTTCTAAGCAGGTTTTGTAAACTTAATCATGCTCAAGAACTAAAAGACAGGAAATAAGGCAAAATATTACCATTCACAAGTAAACTATTGTCTTCTCCTTACTACAAACAACAGGATATTGGAACAATGAACTATTCTGCCACATAACAAAATAAAAACAACACATATACACTCAAAATAAGTGAAAGTGGTTTCATAAAGTCAATAATTTTGTGTGTTATCATATGGTTGTCACATGGAATTGGGGACATGTAAACAGACCTGGGGATCCTAAGATTATTTGGAACTCTAGTAGGAATTTCAACAATGACTCAACCCAGCTTTGACAACTACACTATTTGACATTTTACTAAGGAAAAAACAATTCAAGCTACTCCTTTTGTAAGCGTCTGTTAACCCTCTTTGCCTATTGGAACACCATAAAATATTCAAGATGTAACTGTAAAACCACGGAAAAACAGTTAACTAGTCGCGAAATCTACCCTCGTAACTAGATGATACGTCCGTCAGCTGCCATTCAAAAGAATATGTGGCAAAAGTCAAACTTTCATTTCGTACAAGGATGCACTAAAAATACATTATAAACACTTTAAATACAACCCACTACACGTTAGACGCCCTAGGACTTTATTTTTGACACTCATTCCCTATTTTAGAGAAAAAATCAAAATCGATGTTTACCTTACGTCTTCTCTCAATGCAAATCTATTCTTTAGCAGAATTGAAACTGCTAACCCTTCCGCAACAGTTGAAGATGAATCCTTTCCAATGGACCTACAAAGCGGTTCACGATTCAATTTAACATAAAATGCAAAGCTGAAATAAATACAACTGTCCCAAAGATGTTTTCTGCGAGTTACTATACATTTGTTTTATGAAATGGCCTAATCTTTTACAAGATTCCGTTCTGTGTTTCCATAGACAGTTTCATAATACTTTTTAATTTAGAAGTATGAATGAGTATTTTTCCGCTTTCTTCAAGGATACTATTTACTTTCTCTAATATTTAAAATAACCAACTGCAAATATAAAGCAATAGAAATACTTCTTGCAGTTTGTTTCAAGAAAATGTTATAGAAAAAGGTTTAATAGCGTGAATTTGAAATTACTTTCATGTTTTCATACAGTGTGATACTGCCCTAATAAGCTTAATGTTGCCAACATCAAGATCATTGTCTATGGCTAAAACCGGGTCTACACGCGGTATAGGTATGACGCAATGCGTTTTTGTTCCGTGTAGAACTAGCTTTATTTCGCGTCAACGTTAACTTATTTTGGCATTACTGTTTTCCATACAATCTTTATATTATCCAACGTTTTAAAATGTATACTAAATGATTTGTACTGCATTTTGGGTACTTTGCGAATTTTTCAGTAGGGTAAATTTACCTTTTATCGGCACTCGGCACGTTTCATACCTTGTAGAGGTAAACTACCCTAACTGTCGGGACTCCACCAACAGTGGGCACCTTGAACCTTATTTTCAGGTAGCAATTGGAGACCTTCCTAGAAAAATAGTTGCCAATGACTTGACGAGTCAATCATCGGGCAGTTTACCCTGTTTATCGATAGTCCTCTAAATGTTATCATTGTTATCAAGAATGTTAGGAATAAAACATGTGTATACAAGCATATCATATATTTTTTTATAATAATTAAGAATAAATTCTTACATCATGAGTTATAAAATAAATACATTTATTGCCTTAAATTAAGTCCAAAAGTACTCTGTACAATTATTGTTAGCGATGTACAAACGAGAATGATACGTAAAAATATCTAAAAAAACAAAAATTAAATAAAAAGATTCCTATCATGAAGTCAGTAAGGTTCCACAATTCTGCGACAAATCTACGAACAACTTAACAAATTGTGTCTGAATCACAACCAATAGTTTGCATCTTAATTTCATCTCTTATCACTATTACACAAACTATGTTATATCATTGCTCTTCGCTTAACCTAAAACAAGAACCATTGTACCTTATATTATAATTACAATTAAATTAACACTATCTAGTAACTAGCGGGTGTTTATTACTGGACTGTTGTGCAGTTTTTCATAAAATTGCCACGCCTCATCAACGTCCCCCTAGCAAGCATACGCAATATAAACACTTTAAAAGGTTAAATAATGAAATTTAATCGCGTTAGACCTGTTAATGACATAAATTAAGCATACGCAACTTCATAGTTTAGACTTTATGTAGGCAAGATAATAAATTAAAGAGAGATCCCACATTAACGTCTCCCGAGCCTCGTCTAGTCAATTCTATGGCTGCTGCTCGACACAACGTTGGCGCCAACGTTGCGTCGAGCAGAACTGCGCAGCGACACCATTTTCTATAGCGCTAAACGGCGACGCTCAAAAGACGCTAGTGTAGGTCTCAAAGCGTCTTCTCCTGATTTATCAATTATTTTACTTACAAATATGCGTCATATTGTCTCTTTTTGACAATTAGTGTGAAAGTCATATTCGAGATGTGATCAAGCAGACAATCATCAATGAGCGAGTGTTAGTACAATTGCACCTATACAGAAATAATAGTGTTCTGTAAATAAAACTGTGAAATTATTGCACCAACGGCAAAATACCGTCGCCCGGCATTATTATGAGAAAGTTTTTCATTTGTAAAATACAAGGTCTTGATTTATGCCGTATTTATGAAATAATATGTGCCTTTTAAAAGTATTAACATTTTCTGCTATTTTACCAATCACTAATAACTAAAAAATAATATAACTAAAATAGCGGACCACCAAGAATCTCGTTTCGTAAAAGCTTATTGTAATACAAAGTTTCGTAACTCTTATTGGAAAGAGAAAGACAACCGCTTTTACGAAATGGGTCCCAGAAGTATTTTATTTAACTGTCAAAATAGCAAACTAAAGGTATTAGTCCGAAGTAGATATCTGCACGAATGAATAACCTCAAAAGTACCTACACAAATTTAGTAGGATGCTATGGCCCTGAAATGAGGTTAAAAGCATTCACCATTGATGTCACCAATAGGTATTACCCTACTAACTGACTATCTTGTCCAGTCCCACGGCTCATATATGAGCCGCAACGCTTATGGTGACGTCACATCGTGGGAATGGGACAAGCTATTAGCACAGACAACTAAACTTACAGACATGCAAAGTTCAAGCATTCAATATAAGTCTTTCACTAGATTTACTTTTTCAAGAACCGACAGGTAAATATCCTTATTTGAGCTACAAAAGTACATTGCATGCGAATCTGCATGCTGCTCCGGTGAGCGAGCGAGACAGCGTTATATGTAATAACGTACAGTCAGCAATATTATCAGTTTATCTGACTGTACATAGCACTGTCTCGCTGACACACCGGAATTGATTCGGATTCATAATTCATATTCAAACGTCATAATTCAAAATGCAAATAGTTGACACTATTTGTCATGTAAGATTGAGAGTTGAGAGTGCCAACGAATTTATTTATTTTAAACGTCATTGCACATCAAAAAAAAAGTACAAAAGGCGGACTTAATGTCTTGTGGCATTCTCTACCAGTCAACCATACGGACAAACAGAAAATTGTCAACTAATGATGTAATGTAATTGATGCATTCGAATTCTGGGACATTTACCTTAGACAACAATTTGTTTTCGTTCACGGTATTATGCTTATGCGTGCTAGAGGGGCACGTACGGCGCGCTCGCCTGGGGAACTGATTGCTCATCAACAAGGCAATACGATCGAAGGCCACTGTGACAACACAATGTGCAACTATTCTAGCATACCAATATGCCCTAACACTAAACTGTACCTCGAAAAAATACTCGCACGGATTTAGAAATAAATTAAGGAAAAAAATATCACGAAAATTAAATTCATGTGGCAAATAATATGGCATCAGATTTTAAGTACTTTATTAAAAGTAAAGTAAGACTACGCTTGCGTTTGCAAGCTTAGATTTAAATGGAGTTTAAACGTACTCCTTATTGCGTTTTTAAGAGTCTATATAGGTATTGGAAGACAGAAAAAACATCGCTCAGATCAAATGAACCGAAGGCTCATTTCGTTGGGAAAGTCGGCGTTTGCTATTTGCGTCCTCTTTTGTGTTATCAGTAAAAAGTGGGATATAAGAAGCTCGCACGGAATCAGCTGCGAAAGTTGCTAAGTGAGTGAAGTACTCAAAATTATCTAGACCGCTCTCTTAAACAATATCGCGTACATTTTTGAACACTTCACCCGTTGAGAAGCCAAGATCGCAGATCTGCGAAATCGACTCCACACTCGCGTTCGCGGCTTTGCGCCGCGATTCGCGCACGAGTGTGGAGCGGGCTAGATATTTCTGCAGGTGACCGGACCATCTTTCCCAACGACAATGATAATACGCATTGTAAAGTACTTTAACGATTAAGAAGCAATGCGACTCCTACTAATATTGTAACTTGTCTATTCGTTACGAACAAAATACATTGAGCTGATTATTCACAAAAGTCGTGAAACATTTTCGAGTCAAAGAAAATAGAACCTTATAATTTAGACAATTGAGTTGAGGATCAGTGAAAATTTTTAACGTCAATCTCCCATTAATTATTTAAAGTTACTGGCCGATATAGCCAAAATAAAATAATAAAAATCTAATTACACTAGTCTAGAACTAAAATGGACAAAACATACCGTTACTAAGAGTGTACTTCTGTAATTATTAAAAGTAACCAAAATGTGAAATCGATCCGTAGCCCGATCAACGAGGGAGCTGGACCCAACAATAATAGGGGATATTACTGCAATGTTCTGCCGCCAGAGTGCAGCACTACCGACTCTAGTAAAATCATAGACTAACTTATACATACTGTGCCTTAATCTGTTTTTTGACAAGTTTTCACAGACAATAAAATATGACATTGATGCATCAAGGCGGTTTGTTAAAAAGGGCCTATCGGTAAACGCGAAAATAGAAATTTAGTTATCTGCCTCTTTGTCGCTAGAATATGCAAGAGTGATAGAGAGATTAGATAACGAAATTTCGATTTTCTTGTTTCGCGGTAGACCCCCAGATTGTGACAGATAGTGGTAGTGGCGCTACCTACGCAGAGTTTCGCGTAATATTCCCTATTCCATCCGCGAATTTACGCAGAATGATCAAGTATAGCAGGCACGCAGATAGGGTCAATCCGACTAACCCCAGAATTGAATTTATTCTGAAATTAATCTTAGATTCAATTCGTAGTCCATTTTAGTCAAATTGAGCCAGAAGTATCAAATAATCCTATCGTATATAAGGATTATCCGCTATTTCTTCTACGAGTGTATACTTTACGTTATCATACTGTAAACTATCATGGACGGATGATTCTGTCGGGCTCTCCGTACGGTCCAATTCATAAACATGTATACAATTATGTACTCTTTTGTCCAATAAGTAAAAAAATGTATACGCGTTTATGAATGACGGTACAAAAATCTCGTCGACAAGTAAAGTTACATTTCAACACGGGGTCGGTCCGGGCTCCATTTAATTTCAAAATTGACTAGATATCTGTGTGCATAGGAATCGTATATAAAATAGCTAAGTAAAGGAACCAATGCGCTGTCAACCCGGCATGTGTGCAAAACAACCTACCACTAAGTTATTGCCATCAGCAAAACGATTCTAAAAACTGTACTTTTAAATTATTTAGATAAAGAGTACACATTAACACGCCTAGAGTTTTGTACAATTTGTACAAACATACGCCACCGTAATCACGCTCAGTCGAGAAACCTAAACGACGTCTAAGTGAAATACTATTAATAAAAAAAAATCGCCGATCTCATAACGAATCTCACAATCATACGAACGAAAATCACTAACAAAATATTTTGATCTCTCTTCACTGGTGTATAATTTAACGTTAAGTACTTCACGGTCGGGCCGCGACGCGCCGGGGGGATCACACAAGGTGCAGCGCCGGTCATCACTTGTTCGGCGCGTACGGGTAGCCCGCGTGCGGCTGCGCGGCCCGCGAGCCCGTCGCGTACAGCTGCTGCTGGAAGTTGTGGAACTGCGCCGCGTAGTTGGGGTCCGCCGTCGACGGGACCGCGAACGACTGTCCTTTGAAACCCGGGCCGGGGCCGCCCATGGAGGGGGGGAGGGGTTGCGCGCTGCCCATCCTCACGTTCCCGGGCATGCCGCCCTTGACGCCCCGGAAGTTGGGGCCGCACATGGGGTTGGGGCCGGGGTTGCCGAAGGGGTCCTGGGGCATCTTGGGCGGGGAGTTGAACCCGGCGGGGTAGTGCGGCATGCGCAGCATCCCCCCCGGCGCGCGCATCACGCCGCGCATGCCGCCGTCCATGTCCATGCCGCGCGGGAAGTACGCCACGCCTTTACTGCTGTCCATCTGCATAGGGTTAGTGACTCGCTGCAGGAACTCCAAGCTGGGGGGGCCTCGGGGGCCCGAGTTGCAGGGCATCTGAGGCCTGGTGGGTAAATACTGTATCGTGTTGGGCGCGCTCGCTTTCACCTGTACGTTGGCGCCGTTGAACGGGGGCATTTTGCCGCCCCCCATCCGGGGCCCCATCATGGAGGCGTCGGGTCCCATGGGCCCCATAGGCCCGCCCATGGGGCCGGCGCCCATCTTGGGGCTGAGGTTCATGTCGGGCGGGAAGTCGCCGCCCATCATGCCCTCCATGGGGCCGCCCATGCCGGGGCCACCCATGTTGTCCATGTGGCAACCTAAAAAGACAGTCATCAATATTAAATAAAGCGAGAGCGAATAGTACCAAAGCGTTTAAGAAGATGGCACGTGGCACGTCGTCAAATTTAATGTGTGTTAAAAAAGCTACGGCAGATATCACTTGAAATATAAACTCTTCATAGATATTTTCAAACAGAATTTTGTTTTCTGTAATTTACGATATATTGGTAATCTATACTATGTCAAAGAGATAATAAATAAGTTCATTATCAATTTTTATACTAATACTTTTAACATTCCAAAATCCTCACCTAAATCATTCATCATCATATGCGGATGTCCATGCGGATGCATAGAATGGTGATGCTGCATATGGTGAGGACCGGATCCGAAAGGCCCCATCCCGCTCCCATTAGGCCCCATAGGGCCGCCGGGGCCGGGGCCTCCCCCACCCACGGTGTTGGTGAGTTGTTGCGACATTTGCGCGAGCGAGGAGATGGGGTCGAACGAGGAGGTGGAGGTCATGGGGCCGTTGGGGCCCTGGTTGGGGTTGATGGGGATGTTGTCCGGCCTGTTCATGCTGCAGGGGCCGGGGAAGGGGCCCGGAAGGCTCGTGCTGGGGCCGCCCGGTAACGTCGACTGTTGGAGAAATAATTAATCGTTATCAAATATCCTTAGAGCGTGACAGATTACATTCAATTAGATGTCTAGAAAAGAAGGCCTACTCGAATTGCAGTTATAGATAAAGATAGTTTTTTCTACTCGTCAACTGTAATTCTTGAATTAAGATTTCTTATACCAAACTGCAATTGGGTATTTTTGATGTATGGGCTCCCAACTCAACTATAATATTCATTTCGATACAGTTTAGTCAACTATAATGAAATTGACCAATCACAGCTCGCCGCGATCAAGAGGACGAAACAAAACCATAGCTCAAATTAATTATTTTAGGTTGTATAGTAGAAACAATTGGTTCATAAGTCAGAAACGCGCATGTGACACCCTTAATATAGCAACATCCATAGACTACGAAAACCACTTAGTGTTGCTTGTTAGTCTCCATAGGCTACGGTGGCCAAAATCGAGAAAACAACTGTCTAAAAATTGAATTTAGCGCGGAGCAAGTACCAGGGCCTCATGAGTTATGAAAAGGTGTCGTTGACCAGCCCGCCGGGCCGCGGCGGCCGGGTCGCGTACCAGTATGAAGGTATCGCGGCTGCTCGCGAATCTTAGCTGTATACTTTTGGTTTGGTTTGTTTGTATGATTCTACTAGTTTAAAGTATTATTTTTGTTGACTAGTTAGTAGAAAAAGTATTGTATACAATAGTGATATAATCAAGCTTTTCAATCTCGTACCTTACTTAGGCAACTCAGCAAGCTTCGTTGCCTAAACACGGTACTCGACTGAAAAACTCTCTATTATATCACGATTGTATAAAATACTATATTATTCAAGTAGGCATATTACAATGCGCTTATGAACGTCAAATAAAGCTACACCCGCTCTAACCTCTCGGATATTATACTACAGGCTAGGGAATATTAGGCAAAGCTCTGCGTAGGTGTCACCACTAGCACATACAGTAAACAATCCTCATTGACATCATCAATGACACATCATGCGTCACTAGGTCAATCACATGGCCTACCGCGAAACACGACAATCGAAAGTTCGGTTTCTGCCTCTCTATCACTCTTGCTCATTCGATCGATAGAGAGGCAGATAAAGAAATTTAGATTTTCGCGTTTCGCGGTAGGCCACCTGTAAACAAACCGCCTTGGTGCATCAATGTCATAGTGAAAACTTGTCAAAAAACTGTTTAAGGCCTAGTATGTATAAGTTACTCTATGGTTTACTAAACAAATTAGTGCTGCACTCTGGCGGCAGAACATTGCAGTAATACTCCCTATTGGAGGAGGGTATCCCAATATGGGACCGGCAACAAACTCGGCGGGACACATCGTTTCAAAACATTACATCTTATAATTAACGTGTAGTAAAACTCATACTTACGTCATTATTTCCTGTCATAGAGTCATCGACGCCTCCCGGCGCGCTGTTGACCACGCTGCAACTGCTTTTAGCGCAGGAGCCCGAGGAGGCCGGTGCGTAAGGCCCCTGGCTGAGGCCGTCGCGCTGCGGGGTCTTGGAGGGGTCCTGCGACCGGTTTGAGGAGGGACTTGGCCTGGATTTCTCATCTGTTGAAGGGATATTATTGTGTTAAACAAATATTCAGCTTTATAAAGACCGTTAATAGTAAGCAGAAGATAATTTGATTACATACTGACAAGGACAAGTTCGAGTATATTATTTGATAATTCCAGAAATAAATTAGTGAAAAAATTAAAACTGTACTCATAACTATTGTTCATACTGTATAGAATAGAAACACTTTTACTGTATACACTTTTTTCCGTTTTCCTTTTTATAAGTAAATATCAGGGAGACCGAGCTTTGCTCGGAAAACATATAAAAATGCGCGTTTTCCCAGAGATAAGATCTAGCTAGATCGATTTTTCGCCCCCGAAAACTCCCATACAGCAAATTTCATCGAAATCGTTAGAGCCGTTTTCGAGATCCCCGAAATATATATATAAATAAACAAGAATTACTCGTTTAAAGGTATAAGATTAAGCTACTGTATCTCTGTTACCTATTCTTAATTATCTTTTTATCAAAGTAAATCACATTTCATAAATGCATTACCTTGTCCACATTTTCCT
Source organism: Cydia splendana (assembly GCF_910591565.1). Classification (NCBI taxonomy): domain Eukaryota; kingdom Metazoa; phylum Arthropoda; class Insecta; order Lepidoptera; family Tortricidae; genus Cydia; species Cydia splendana. The sequence continues at coordinate 6,408,988 of NC_085981.1, read as the reverse complement.
TGTGACGTCGGTGTCTGAGGGTTGTTGAACCCTGGACTCTGTTCTAACGAGAACCTTCCCGCCCGCTGTTCCGAGAGTGACGAGTGAGGTTCTGGCGTGCCGGGCATCATCCTTTAAAAAATACAATAATAAACAGGACACAATGAGAATACTTCTTAAAATGCCTAATAACTCTGTGTCCATCTCACAACATCTCACAACTGTTAACAAAAAATAATATGAGCGTTGAATAGAATAGAAAAATATTTATTCAGGCAATACATCATTACATTACAAAAAAAGTTAAACAAGAAGTAAACAAAACACAGATAAAGATGTGAAGCTGAAATGGTCTCCACTCAGTAATGCAGTTGGCACGACGTTGCTAACTGGCGACGGATTTTACCTACAATGGCACCCGCATGCGTGCGCCCGCGAAGTGCGCCCTTCCGGCTCGGCCACGACATCGAGCGACTTGCGACGGCGGGAGCTAGGTTGGAGCGAAAGGTTCGATCGCTGTGTCACGCTCCAACCTATGGTTATCGCTCCCGCCGTCGCAAGTCGCTCGATGTCGTGGCCGAGCCGTTATAATTATAATTGGCAGCTGCCACGGTCAGTGCGGCGCCACGGTCATACACGGAGCGAATAGCGTCCGCTATACTTAGTCCGGTATACAGTGGGACACTAAATTAGGCTAAAAAAATAAAATAAAAAAATAAATAAAAGCTGGGATTCAAGGGATTGAGAGACTTACCCAGCGGGTGATTTCTGATTCGAGCTAGACTGCGGCGTCTGCCCGCCGCTGTTCGACGGCGGCCCATTGTCTTTCAACGACGTATTAGGCTGCTTCTGTATCGTCAACTCTTGGCCTGTAAAAACAACACTTATAGTCCCGTTTCCATGCAAACAACACATATATGGCTGCATGACCACTGGAGTAGAGCGGGGAGCGAGATAAAACTCTACCAATTTCAAAAGTCTGCGATCCTCTTTGCGCAAGTGGTGGATTTTTACCTCACTAACCGCTCCGCTTCAGTGGATAGGCAGCCTGACAGGGTGATAGACGAATTAGCCATAGAGTAATGAAAGTAACACATGTTAGCACATTTTCACCAACCACCACCATATGAAAACAAGGTGATTTAACGAAACAACACACAAAACACATAGAAACAACTTATAAGTAGTTTTGGCTATAAATTGGCTATGATAAACCAAGTTATAGCGTTGGAGAAGAAAGAAAACATTTAAAGCGAAACAGAAATGAAAAGCCGCCATCAGAAATAAAGAGATTAAAAAAAGCCCAACTTGCAAAAGTTGCAAATGAGTGTTTACATTTATGTACATTTTAAGGACGAAACTCAAAAAGCTATTAAATCGAATACAGTAGCAACTCTTTAAAAGAGATCGATGTGTATACTCCTCCCAATTTTGCTTAGAACCAGTGAGTAAGTCTAAAGATACTTTGCAAGAGTTCAAAATTATTAAATTTATTTACAGGGAAATGAGACTAAAACCAAATAAGGTAAACACGGTGTGTGACTGGCCTTGACAATCTTTACGTTGGGGCCTGTTCACACATTAATTAGTGTTTATTGCGAGTACATTTGCCACAAATCGCAAGGAGCAAGTAGCAAATGTATGAACTAAACAATAATCAATGTGTAAAACGGGCCCCAATGTGAAGGCCGGCCACGCTTACCCGTGTTGACTTTATTTGTGTACAATTAGACAATTTTTAATTCGTGGGCTTTTTAGTTACATGTAAGCAATTATTTCCGTGTGCGGCAAAGCTAAAATGTTACCTTCGAACTGGTTGAGATAGGATATTTGCTGCGGCGACGGCACGGGCATCAGGCTGGGCTCCTTGCCCGCGCCCGCCCTCGCGTCCGCGCCCGCCTGCTGGTTCTTCTGCTGCTGCGCGGCCAGGCATTGCAGCGTTCGGACAAACACGCCATCGTCCAACTTTTCTAGTATCTCTTTTGACGTTTGGCCAGGTTAATGTCACACGTTGGGATTTCAAGCGTCAAGCGTTTTGCGGGGGGAGGGGGGGAAAACAAAAAAATACGCATTACAACTACGGAAAACAACTAAAAAAAATAAAAAAAAATCGTCGTGGTTGGGAAAATGTCTAACAGATAAAAGCATGCATCGTCTATGGCTTGTCCAAACATGCGTCTGCTAGACTTACCTACAGTATAGCAGCGTAAATAAAAGATAGTGTAGAATTAATTAAAAGGTCATTTATAATAGACGGGTTTATTCTTACTTTGATGTTTAATGCACTCGATTGTTTAATACAATGATGAAAGAACCTTAAATGTAAACACTAAAACAGACACCGCTTATCAAAATATTGGTTAGATATTTATTATTGAAAAAAAAAAATAACTCCAGGTATGTGTGACATTTCCAAATTAGATAGTTAAACATTCGTGGTGAAATAATCTCTGAATATTTTTTTTTCTGGTTTATAAAAATGGAGCATTATTTTGAATGTTTTGCGAATCCGTGAAACGACTGGACTATGATCCACATAATTTTTGATTCGAGGTGTCTGTTATCTTACTTTATACTCAGTTCATATTGGGCGCGTAGGAAAAGACCAACTTAGAATAGAGCAAGTAAAAGAACACGTCTCTGGTGATTCACAAATTGACTCGACCAATTGGCCCAGTCATTGACACATTTCTAGTCCTCATTGTGTCGCTTTTAACCTTTTCGACGCCGTGTCAAACACAAAAGCTGTCACTCAGACGCCACGTCACCCAAGTGTCAAAACTGTAATTGAACTTTATGCATATGCACGTAGATCTATGTTGCTCTGTGGTCTGTGACCGATTAATCGGTCCTTGGCGTTTAACCTTCGGTGCGGATATATCGGTCATTGGCGTCCAAAAGGTTAAATCAGTCATTCTCGCGTCAAATCCCTTTTTACTATAAATATACCATCAACCATTCGTATACCTTACTGCAACAGAATAAGGTATACTAACGATCAATCACCGCTCTCCCTACACGCCAACACAAACCAGGTGTAACATAAGCCTTATAGCTAAGCTTGTAAGGTTGAGATTGAACTGACCTGGCGCGTCCTGCTTGGCCTGGGGCTTGCAGTGCGCGGGGCTGTTGAGGCCGGAGCCGGCGCGGGACGCCTCGGCCGACATCGGCATCTGCACCCCGCCGTGCCCGGGGGACTGCGTGGCTGTGGGGGAACATCTTGGTTGTAGACCAGTGTCTATCAGATTTAAAAAAAATACCGGCCAAGTACGAGTCGGACTCGCGCACGAAGAATTCCGTGCCATTGCGCAAAAAACGGCAAAAAAACACGTTTATTGTATGGGACCCCACTTAAATATTTATTATATTCTGTTTTTAGTATTTGTTGTTATAGCGGCATCAGAAATACATCTGTGAAAATTTCAACTGCCTAGCTATCACGGTTCATGAGATACAGCCTGGTGACAGACAGACGGACAACGGAGACTTAGTAATAGGGTCCCGTTTTTACCCTTTGGGTACGGAACCCTAAAAAGCTTCGTGTTTGGATGAAGATATCCCCTGCATATTTTAAACTCCAATGACAGTGCGACACACAAGCTACGTGAATTGACAAAACCTTAAAAAACCTTCCATTTTAACCTTCACATAATTATACCGCATTTTTTTTTGGCTAAGCGAGCACGAAACGTATCCATTTTTTCAGCTTGGCACGAAAATACTTTCACATGCCCGATTATCGTTGGACTTCTACATGTCGCATTTCTTAAAATTTTGTAGCCCGATTTGCTTAAAGAAAAATATCAAAATGGCGGGGCCTCGGTGGTTCCATAGGGCTCACAGATTCTCTAGTATAGTCGTCGAGCCCTGAACTGAAAACCACCTACTCCACCAAGATTCGCGAAGTATCAGTTGTAATGTACACATAGTGAAGGTTTACAATATTAGGATGTTATAATTACCTATAGGCACTGATGCAGAGCGGTGCAATGGGGAGGCGCCGTAGGGCGGCGGCGGCAGGCAGCCGCCTCGCTCCGAACACGGCGACTTCACTTGCGTGCCTGCAATATCACACATTATGTTAAAAAACGGGAAAAACGCATTGTCCACGTGGTCTCGGAGAAGAAAGTTATCAATATGCATGCTGCATGATTTTTCAGAACTACCCGCACTTGAGTAGCTAGTGTCAGTGCCCCAAATGCGTTAGTTCCGCGTAGCATTATTCCCGATCGCATTTTTCCCCACTCGCGTTAGTTCCGCGTAACATTATTCCCGGTCGCATTTTTAGACTAGGAGACCCGCTTCGCGGGGCTCCTATTTCTGGGCGGTTTGCCCTTCGGGCATCTGAAGCTACCTAACGAACCTAACCTACCTACACTTTTTTCCCCAAAGTGTAATGTTTTCATGGACGTCACACTAAATTAATAGGTTAGGTAGGTTAGGTTCGTTAGGTAGCTTCAGATGCCCGAAGGGCAAACCGCCCAGAAATAGGAGCCCCGTCTAGCTAAGTTGTGAACTAAATGTTTTTGAAAAACAAACTGTAGTGGGGAATAATGCTACGCGGAACTAACGCGTTTGGGGCACTGATCTAGCTACTCCCGCACTTGAACGTTTTGCATAAGGGATATCACTTGGTTGACACACAACACCGTAAAAATCGTGAAAGTTTAAATAAACATAGTACAAATCTAGCTGAATTACATTACTACAAATACGAGTAGGTAACTCATCTTATCGACTCTCGACTCATCTTGTCAAAAATTACGAGTATTCGAGTCAAAGAAGGTATGTACACCTTATTATTGAAATAAATAAAAAAATACACCCCAGTATCAACCTTCGTGCATTGCCACAAACTTCACGACGACGGGGGCGTTCTAAGGGTCAATACTCACTCAAGTCAGTGTCCATGGACTTGGGGTCGTCGAAGAACTGGTGGTGTATCTTCTGCCAGTCGATGTCGCCGGTGGTGGCGGGGCTCTTGGGGCTGCGCAGCCCGGCCTTGTGCAGCCCCCCCGGCCCACCTGGACCACCGGGACCTCCAGGCCCACCAGGCCCACCCGGGTCGCCTGGACCCATCTGTGGAAAAATCTGTGGTATGAGAAAATTACAATTCATTTTGAAAACATAATCGCAGAACCTGAAAGAAGTTACGTGAGGCCACGAGCGAAGCGAGGAGAATCATGTATCTCACATGTAGCGAAATAAGACGAGCATGCCGCAGCAGCGGTCAGCGAGCGCCCTTTATTCCATTGCATATTAATGATTTAGCAAAACATAGCTGTCTCCTACCGCAATATGGCATGTATGTTTCCAAAAGCACTTTAATAGCTAAAATGGGTTGTTTTAAAAGTGCCCCTTTCAATGTGCCCAATTCTATTTCCAACTTACAGGTAGCCATTAGAAATCGACTTAAATCGACAAATCGTAATGATTTAGAGAACCCGAAAGACACAATTCACTATCCATTTAAAATAAATTATTATTATACTCACGGTTCTCCTGCCGTATTCGTCGCACTGTGGCCCATTTGGCATCCCGTGGTGCTCAGGGCCGCAGTCTCCGTGTCCCATCATCATACCGTCCATCATTATACCACCTAAAATAATAAATCTCGTCAGAAAATTCTGGTAATAATTCACAAAATAGAACAAAAGGAAAAACAGAGAAGCGAGGCGAGGAGCATGAGCTGAGTTTCCCCACAATATGACTCCGTATTGAAGAACAGAAGAAATGTAGCCATGGTTGCGGTGACACTAGTTGCTTCAGATGCCACTTGTCTTATGTGCTGAAGTGAAATTACAAAACTGGTAATCTTTTTACAAAGGTTATCTATGTGTGATTTCCAGTATTAAGTGATATATACCACTGCTCTGTCTCTGCAAAATGTGTTCAGTGCTTACCGTTCATGGCGTTGATGTTAGGTCCCGGCATCATTCTGGGCCCCATGTGTGGTCCGCCCATCATACACGGCTTGGGGCCGCCCATTCCTCCCATAGGATTAGGCATGCGCTGCAAACGAGAGATGAGTATCTTTATATGTAGAAAATAGAGAACCCATAGGATAAAAAACCGGGCAAGTGCGAGTCGGACTCGCGCACGAAGGGTTCCGTACCATAATGAAAAAAAAAACGGAAAAAAATGCAATAAAAAAAAACGGTCACCCATCCAAGTACTGACCACGCCCGACGTTGCTTAACTTTGGTCAAAAATCACGTTTGTTGTATGGGAGCCCCATTTAAATCTTTATTTTATTCTGTTTTTAGTATTTGTTGTTATAGCGGCAACAGAAATACATCATCTGTGAAAATTTCAACTGTCTAGCTATCACGGTTCGTGAGATACAGCCTGGTGACAGACAGACGGACGGACGGACGGACAGCGGAGTCTTAGTAATAGGGTCCCGTTTTACCCTCTGGGTACGGAACCCTAAAAAGGGTTAAAGACTTTGATTAGTAGGTACTTTAAACTAACTTAAATAGATTTCATATACTGAAGACAAGTGCGAGTCCAACTCGCGCACGAATGGTTCCGTACCATTACGTAAAAAACGGCAAAAAAAATCACGATTGTTGTATGGGAGCGCCACTTAAATTTTTATTTTTATTTTTTTTTAGTATTTGTTATGGCGGCTATCACGGTTCATGAGTTACAGCCTGGTGACAGACAGACGGACAGACCGAAAGTCTTAGTAATAGGGTCCCGTTTTTACCCTTTGGGTACGGAACCCTAAAAAAAATCAAGACCTCCATTGTCCAAGGCCAGATTCGAAGCTTCAGTCTAGTTTACAAAAGTGACGTTTAAAAATTTGTAACCCATTCAACAAATCCATTGACACCTGGTTCATCAAAATAGGGTTAGCAGTTTTGTTGTTACGTTGGATTAAAATAAATAAACCTACCCACATACGAAACTGCCATAATAAATAAACCTTTCCGTTCGTCTTATCCGTAGTTTTTTCTGGTTCAATTTGATTCAAACAGATTTTATAGCATTTTAAAACTAACAGATTTCAAAAAAAAAGACTAAGCGCTTCTACTACTATCAATAAACTTTATTCTTTCATAATCAAGATACGAGAGAATAAAGATAATAATATAATCATAATAGCTGACCTCGTCAGTTATGTTATATCGTCACGGTCTAGTTAAGCTGGAAAATGCGTTTGTCCGCTATTCGTCACATTACAATATGTACTCAAACCAATAGTGTTTTTATGATGAATATGTGAATTTAAATTTTACTTGAAAGCATGATTAGCTACTTTGACTGTGTAACATGGAAATTAGGTATACCAATATATTTTTTTCTGGTGGTAAAAACTGTTGGTATTAGCAAAGAGAATTTGAAATAGAGAGTTACTGTTATAGTAAATTATGTTGCTACAGTACATTTACTGCCATCTTTCAACGGAAGATTAGAACTTTTAGAACGCCCTTTGACTTTGATCATTATTCTTTCACTGATATGTAGTAGAGTCGGTAATAGCGACATCGCTCGAACAGATTACACCATACCTTTGGCGTACAGTCGAGTAGATAGCGTTAATATTAGTATTTGGGAGGTGAACATACTGACATATCAGTCAAAAAACCGGACAAGTGCGAGTCGGACTCGCCCACCGAGGGTTCCGTACTTTTTAGTATTTGTTGTTATAGCGGCAATAGAAATACATCATCTGTGAAAATTTGAACTGTCTAGCTGTCACGGTTCATGAGATACAGCTTGGTGACAGACAGACGGACGGACGGACAGTGGAGTCTTAGTAATAGGGTCCCGTTTTTACCCTTTGGGTACGGAACCCTAAAAATAAGGATCAAATTCAAATGGCGTTCAAACCGTTTTAATCTTCTGTCGAAAGATGGCAGTAAATTTACAGTGGCTACATATTTTACTTAGACAATCCGCGTCTAAACACTCCATTATCTTTGGTATTAGTAGTCGTGGTTGCCAAGTACTTATGGCGCCCTAGGCCTTCAACGCATAAAATATCAAGGGGCCTAGCCGTGATGATACGAATCTTTGATAAAAAAAAACGCCAATCGAAACTCAAATAATGTACGGAAATAATCACGTGACTTTTCCTAACATCTGTCATCCCAATATATATTTTCCTTTTTTTTTGCGTTTGTCAATTTACGATTGTCATTTTGTCTAATCATGACGGTTGCGTAGATTTAGAAAAAGGTTGAAGTAATTTTAATTTTACTTACCCCCATAGGGCCGCCGCAACCTCTGCCCATGTGCATATCACCGCACATGCCGCCCTTCATATCCGGCCCTCCGCACGGCCCCCTGATGCCCTTCATCCCGCACATCGGCCCCATCGGCCCGTTCGGCCCCATCCCCGGCATCATAGGCCCATTCGGCCCCATCATGCCATTCGGCCCCATGTTGCCGTGGGACATCATGCCCGGCCCCATGCCCATCATGGGGCCGTTGGGGCCCATGGGTCCCATGCCCATAGGGCCGGACATGGTGCAGGAGGGGCCGGAGTTGGACATGTTGGACATGGTAGACATGGGTCCGTTCGGTCCGGAGCCCATTGGGCCGTTGGGGCCCATGGACATGGGTGGGAAGGGTATGTTCATATTGGCGCTGGAGTTGGGCGGGTTGATGTCCGGGGAGGCCTGGGAGGGATCCCCGGGCTGGTTGGAGTTGGGGGGGTTCTCGGGGAAGAGGATCTGGTGCATCTTCCTGATGGTGGCCAGCTGTTCCTCGCGGTGCGCGCGCTGCTGCGGTGTTAGGTTCTCGTCTGGAATTTTAACACCTGTAATAGACAGATACCATTGTAGATTTTATGATATTTATACATGTTTAAGAAGAGTGGTCTGCGTTTTTATTGTCTGCCACAGTGGCCGTTACTTTCTAACAAGTATGTAAGCGAGAGATACGAGTGACACATCATGCGTTACATGATTGACAGATTACAGGAGGGTCAAGAATGTGAAAAGCTGGTTGTGACCAATATTTGTAACTCAAGACGCTTTAGCAAAAATGTAAGAATGATCTAGTTTCTGTCTGAATGAACTAGTTGAACAACTTTTAGATATTACTTACTATTAAGTGTTTCATTGTTACGTAAATAAATACGTACCCTTAGGCCCGCCCTGGCAGTCTGCCTGCGAGGAGGGAGTGTCGGCCTGACTGGAGGGCGGCTCGGGTGGCTCAGCGCACGCGCCTGGTCCGTTTGACATGCCGTTTGACATTACGGAGGGGTTTTTCTGGAACAAACACATCAGTACTTGAACATCACAATCAAGTAGAAGAGCAGGTGGAATTACTTTTGTATGGGTTTCCATAGTTTGTTCATACGCTAAACCTAATCAGGTTTCTTGGGTACTCTTATGTACTGGGATGTTTGTTTCTCAATCACACAAATACGACTAAACGGGTTTGGTTGAAATTAGGCAGACAGATAGTAAATAACCTTGAATTTCAACCAGGATACAATTTAACCCGCAATTCATTAGTAAAGGTGTGAAATGAGGGATGAAAGTTGGAACTTAGACTATAAGGAGAAGGGGCGCGTCATCGTCAAAGTTGATATTGAGCTGTAGCCGCGCGTCAGTTGACGTCTTGTCTTGAGTTGACGGTTTAAAGATTCGACTTTACGCTGCTTAAACCGCGGGCAGAAGCTGTAGTCACAGAACAAGTATGGGCAGTTTGCAACCAACTGTGTTTAATTAGACCTCCATCTCCAACTATTACATGGCGACCCTGTCAATTGTTTAAGCCTCAACAAAAACAGTGTACTCACGGTGTCCCAGGGAATTTCACCATCAGCACCGAGGCCGTCCATGACACCGCAGGACGGGGTGCCCCCTGGAAACCCATCCATGGGTCCCATCTGCCCCATCTGACCCATTTGGCCCTGAAAAAAAGTTGTTTAATCACACTTGCTTACAAAGGATATTATTCTAAACAGCCGTATCGAGAGTAATAAATAATGCGAGTTGTGAATTTCTTTCTTAAATATTTGGCAGCTATGACTACGCTGGCCCAATATTACAGGGTTCTATGTTTCACTTTTATCGAGCTGAAATTTGAACATTGTCATAGTGGCATAAAGTCGAATTTCAACTATCTTGAAAATGTAACATTTCAACCCTGTAATATTGGGCTAGCGACAAGTCATGTAATGTGAGTAGTTTTTGTAAATCAAGCTGTAGGTTTACCATCAAAATATACATTTAGTGTAAAAAAAAATTAATCATAGAAGTAAAATTTTTATCTATTTCATAACTGTTAAAGATATTTTTACACTATTTTCAATCATGGCTAAATACCCAAAGCAAAAATTAACAAAATATTTGTCATTCCCGCTTACCTTCATCATCATCATCTGATTCCCAGGCCCGCCCATCCTTGCCGGACCTCCCATCATGTTGGGCCCCATGTGCCCCATGCCCATCGGCCCCATCGGCCCGCCGGGGCCCATCATGTGCCCCATCTGGTTCGGCCCGCCCGGCCCCATCATGTTGGGGCCGCCGCGCATGCCGCCGCGGGTCTTGGCCATGGCGAGGTTGTTGAGCCATTGCGCTGGGCTCTGCTTGTTGAACTGGCCCATTTTTAGTGGGTGCTTCTGTAAATATACATTTCATTTGAACATACGTAACACACAAATAATAATAAAAACCGGACAAGTGCGAGTCGGGCTCGCCCACCGAGGGATCCGTACTTTTTGGTATTTGTTGTTATAGCGACAACAGAAATACATGATCTGTGAAAATTTGAACTGTCTAGCTATCACGGTACATGAGATACAGCCTGGTGACAGACAGACGGACGGACGTACAGACGGATATTGGAGTCTTAGTAATAGGGTACCGTTTTCACCCTTTGGGTACGGAACCCTAAAAAACGAATAAAATGTTTTTAATATTTATCTATCTACATAATATCCTGAAAATGTGTGTCCAAACTGAAAATATGAGTATTCAAAAATACGATGAATACTGCAGTTAGGCAAGTCACATGCCTTTGTCTTGTCATGAAAAATTAATTAGAGTTGGACCAAAAAAAGTCTGCAGCGGATTTGATAGCCCACGCAGTGCAAGTGTCATTTATACGTCATAATTTCATAAAAGTTTGACGTTTAAAATAACACATGCACTGCGTGGGCTATCAAATCCGCTGCAGACTATTCTTGGTCTGACTCTAAAGAACTCTTCTTTATTTAAATTTATTTATTAAAATCGTCATATTTACTTTATTTATTTTAAAGCTATTTTTTTCAGTAGGTATATCATAGTTTTCCATACGAAAAGACAAATGTGGATCAAAAATGTTTTGAATACCAAAACCGCTATTGTCATCATAATGGAAGTAAATCTGTAACCGTTTTAGATTTTCGCCGACATGTAGAACCGTAATCTATGATAAATATGAAGTGGGTTAGCGACACAGCCTTGGTCGTGGCGCAGATAATGCATTTGCAACGCTTAACCCCCTTATTCATAAACGTTTACTAAAGTTGACAAGCCGATAATAATCGTCTGTCCCTTTCCATCATACCAATACGTCGGAAAGGGACAAACGATTGTTATCGGCTTGTCAACTTTAGTAAACGTTTATGAATAAGGGGGTTAGACGTTTACTCAAGTGTGCAACAGAAGATGCACTTATGTAATTATTGTTATGGAGAATGACGTTAATTTTGGAAGCATGCATTTTGAATACCTACAGACTGATACTGCATTGCGAATCATGTTTAATTAAGCATTAACCTCCGTATCGAGTAGTTTTATCTGGTTTCTTATCTATTTTTTAAGTAGGTACACAAGACATCCTTACGAAATTGGCGCAGTGGTATATTTGAATCCTTATTCAAAAAGTCGACAATCGTACTCATAACGATAAAAAGGTTACGCAGTTATGTCAGCGATAATAGACTCTATTGTAATAAGATAAGGCTGCCAATCCCACTAACCTCGAGATATTTCTTAGTGCCCGGCTGCGCGCAGTGGTAGGCGATGATGGAGTGGTCTGTCCGGAGATCACAGACTCGGCTCCCTTGTTGGCCATTATCGTTGAGAACACGAAGATTTGGCTCTGCTGCTGGCGTTAATAAGCTTGTGCAAGCGGTAAATGCCTCTATTACAATGGGCTAAGGTTGCTAATCCCACTAACCTCGAGATATTTCTTAATGCCCGGCTGCGCGCAGTGGTAGGCGATGATGGAGTGGTGCTGTCCGGAGATCACAGACTCGGATCCCTTGTTGGACATTATCGTTGAAAACACGAAGATTTGGCTCTGCTGCTGGCGTTAATAAGCTTGTGCAAGCGGTAAATGTCTATTCTAATGGGCTAAGGTCGCTAATCCCACTAACCTCGAGATATTTCTTAATGCCCGGCTGCGCGCAGTGGTAGGCGATGATGGAGTGGTGCTGTCCGGAGATCACAGACTCGGCTCCCTTCTTGGCCATTATCGTTGAAAACACGAAGATTTGGCTCTGCTGCTGTCGTTAATAAGCTTGTGCAAGCGGTAAATGTCTATTCTAATGGGCTAAGGTCGCTAATCCCACTAACCTCGAGATATTTCTTAGTGCCCGGCTGCGCGCAGTGGTAGGCGATGATGGAGTGGTGCTGTCCGGAGATCACAGACTCGGCTCCCTTGTTGGCCATTATCGTTGAAAACACGAAGATTTGGCTCTGCTGCTGGCGTTAATAAGTTGCGTTAGTAATGTAGTTATCATTTGAAAATAAACTATGCAAACAGGAGCTTTTGAGAACATAAATATACATACTTTTAGGACGCATCTTATTTAGAAACCATGCGGCTTAGCACGGTCGCGTTTTTATCCCTTGTCACCATGCCTGTCACGTTCTAACAAGTATGTAAGTGCGAAAGGGACGCGCATAGTGATAGTCGATAAAAATGGAACCGTGCTGAGCCCGCATCTCTTATAAGGGACAGTAATGAATGTTTCAAATGATGGTGTCACTATCTAACGCAGCAGTTCTCAGTTCAATCCATTTTGTCCGGTGGTATTCCATCTGTACAATATCTTGGTCCAATGTCATTGCGCCTCATGTGAGACGCAAATATACATTGGACCAAGATATTTCACAGATAGAATACCATCCTTAGATACTATTTTTATTCGTCCATGCTCATAACTGAAAATCGGTGAACCTTAAATGTACGCAATACGGGTTAAAATTGTAAATCAACATGGTACTCTACCTCCATACTCCCGGCCTGCTTGCTGATGACATTCGACGGCAGCGTCTGCGCTTCGCTGGACATGCCCATGGACACCCCCGGGCCCATGGGCCCGCCGCCGCCCATGCGGCACGAGCCCATGTCCGGCCCGTTCGGGTTGCGGCAGTTTTGGTTGCCGTCCTGTTGAAGTATAGTAGATTTTGGAGATTCTTGGTAAAGTAAGGACGCTAAGCATAAAGAATATCGTACATAGACCCGACATTACCTATCTCTATCTCACGCGCATAATTATATCGCTGTCTCGCTCGTAGGTACTCACAGCATTTACCGCCGACATCGGAAATAGGAAACGGCTGGTCAATGTACGACTTTCTACGTGCTTAGGTCCCTGCTTTATAGTGAAATTAATGAATAAATATATTGACAACCTTGGACCTTGACAAATGAAAGGACCTAAGCTTAAAATATTTCCAAGGCCAGTCGTAGAAGATGACACTTTGCAATAATACGTGTCTTAAATGTGGCCACCACTTGTAATTTTTTAGACTAGGAAAAAGGTTCCACAGATTTCCGAAAAAAATCACAGATATCACGGATGTTTAATTGTTTATGCCACCGTTGGATCAAAAGAAAAACTTTGTACATAAATATACTTTTCCTTGTTTTATGTTTGTGTTTGTGTACATGTATTGTGTGTATATTGTATTATGTGTTTGATTATTGTATTTAGTCACAACTATTTACATGGTAGTTTGGTGACATACCTGCATATTGCCAGATGATCCTCGCAACCCGGTCTGCGGGTCCAAGATATCGTTGGAGTCTGAAGACAGCCGCTCGGACTTGAGAGACCCCGGCCCAGGCATGTCGCACGACGGAGACTTCGTTGGGTCACCTATGGAAATTGACATGTGTTAGTTTTTAATAAATTAAACAAGGAATAAGCCTTAAGGCCAGAGCACTCCGGCGGCGTGAGCGTAGACGTGCGCGTGCGCTAAAATGTTAGAGCCCACGCACGTCACGCATGCGGTGTGCCGTCTCTCATAAGGATCTGTATATTACAACGCGCACGTGCACGTCTACGCACACGCATCCGGTGTACACAAGTCTTTATTATTTTGTACAGAATTGGGGACTCCATACTGCCAGCCACACTTTCGCCTCTTCCGTTTATTTTTCGGGTCCGGCTTGTGTAGCATTTGGCTTTCCCGTACCTCCCGGTTTCTTCTGGTCGGATTCTGTCCGCGGGGCATAGTTTTAAAACCCCTGCCCCTGACCTTAGTGACAAATTCTTTACCGTTGCTTTACTCCGTCTTGATCCCATCGACCCCAGGTCCCCGCCAGAGTCCGCTTGTGAGTGAGGCTCCATTTTGACCCTGTTCACATTTTCTAAAGGCTACTAAATACACTTTATTAGTTTTATTACCTACCATCGTTGTCCATGAGACCATCGATCTCAGTCTTGATTCCACCAACCCCCAAGTCCCCACCAGAATCCTGTTACGAGTGGAGATCCATTTTGACCATGCCATTTTCTAAAGGCTATTAAATACACTTACCATCGTTGTCCATGAGGCCGTCGATCTCAGTCTTGATCCCGTCGACCCCCAAGTCCCCACCAGAGTCCTCCTGTGAGTGGGGCTCCATTTTGACCCTGTGTGCCGGCTCGTCGGGCTCCTTCTTCAGCGCCGCCGGGGTCGGCAGCGACGCTGATGGCGGGCGGGAGCCGTGGCCTGTTGAAAAGACATATTTAGTAGGTAGTTCAGTGCCACTTAAGAACGTTTTTAGGGTTCTGTACCCAAAGGATAAAAACGGGACCCTATTACTAAGACTCCGCTGTCCGTCTGTCTGTTTGTCACCGGTTTTTGCGTAATGGTACGGAACCCTTCGTGTGCGAGTCCGACTCGCACTTGGCCGGTTTTTTTATAACTTCGGTAACTGTGGTGGATGGTGAATTTCAGAACTCTTGAGCGACATAAACAAGAGGGCCACTAAATGTAATCTCCATAGGCGCTTGGCGGTCAAAGAAACACAAGAAATATAAAAACCTCTATTCTGTGTGTATGTATGGTTTGTGAAATAACTACTTTTTTTCAAAAACAATGGCTTGGTCCATGGTCAATGGACTCTGTCGTAATATTAAAACGTGACAAGAGATCATTCCTCTTCCTCATCTTAGCGTTTTCCCGGTCGCATCATAAAGGAGCATGGGGTCCAGTTTGACAACTAAGGGTTAGCGCAGGCTCTAATTAGGGTTCCGTATCCAAAGGGTAAAAACGGGACCCTATTACTAAGACTCCGCTGTCCGTCTGTCTGTCACCAGGCTGTATCTCATGAACCGTGATAGCTAGGCAGTTGAAATTTTCACAGATGACGTATTTCTGTTGCCGCAATAACAACAAACACTAAAAACAGAATAAAAGAAATATTAAAGTGGAGTCGCGTGCAATAAACGTGATTTTTTTTGCTGTTTTTTGCGTAATTGTACGGAACCCTTTGTGCGCGAGTCCGACTCACACTTGGCCGGTATTTTTTGTTTTTAACTAAGCTACTAAAGTCTAAACTAAGCTTTATTGCGATCCCCTTTCCTCACGATGTTTGCTTTTATCTAAAAGCAACTTGTAAATATCGAGTCAATCGAGTGATATTTCGGCCATATGTTCCTAGAAACTCATTGGTGCGAGCGGTCGCCTGAGATTGAATTAAGCCAATTAAGATTTCATTTCCCATTTCTATGACCCCTCCAAAAACGTGATAAAGGCGCCGGTTTTTAGATACTCAAGTCTTGGAGTTGTCAGCAACATGTCCGAATTGTGCCGTGTTTGTATATTATTAGACCAAAATGTATAATATACACAACTTCCTTAATGCATCTTCTTCTTTTCCCGGCCCTTATAGCACGTTATGTGGGGTCGGTACAACATGTTTTTCTCTTCCATTCTCCTCTGTCTTTTGTCACCTCAGCAGTCACTCCTTTCTTTCTCATATCCTCTTTCACACAATCCATCCATCGTTTTTTGGGTCTACCATCCGCTCTCCGCCCATCAACATTCATCCCTAACATTCTTTTGCCTATATGGCATTCATCCCTCCTCATTACATGCCCATACCACGCTAACCTACTACTCCTCATCTTCTCCGTTACTGGTGCTACTTTCAAACTTCCCCTTATATACTCATTCTTAATCCGATCTTTTCTTGTCACTCCACACATCCATCTCAACATTCTCATTTCCGCCGCGTGCACTCTTCTTTCATCCGCCACTTTCGTCGCCCAGCATTCTGATCCATACATTACAACAGGTCTCACGATTGTCCTGTAGACTTTCCTCTTAAGTTTAAGAGGCATTCGTGGATCGCAAGTTGTTCCAGAGACCTGTCGCCATTTCATCCATCCCGCATTTATTCTATTTTTCACTTTGGATCAATGATAATAAAAATCACGTCAGCAAAGACCATTTACGACGATTTTGAAAGTCTTAAACATGTCGTCCTAAGTGGTCGATGTCGAAATATGAATGAAGTTTGTTATTGAATGTATGCCTGAGGCATTTGCTAGCAAACAGGGTTTAAATTGCAAAACTTGTTACAATGAATTCCTGTCGAAGTTAATAATGATTTGATGAATAATGAAATCAAACTCATCATTATTTATAACGCCTTCCCGATAAAAAAAAATACAATACTGGTGTATTTAGTCGGTAATATTGCTATAAATGGTTAATTACTGTAACACCTGAGGTGGTCAAGTGGAAAAAAACCGGACAAGTGCGAGTTGGCCTCGCCCACCGAGGGTTCCGTACTTTTTAGTATTTGTTGTTATAGCGGCAACAGAAATACATCATCTGTGAAATTTTCAACTGCCTAGCTACCACGGTTCATGAAATACAGCCTGGTGACAGACGGACGGACGGACGGACGAACGGACGGACAGCGGAGTCTTAGTAATAGGGTCCCGTTTTTACCCTTTGGGTACGGAACCCTAAAAATGATGTTTCGGCATAATTACGATTTATTATAATTTTGTAATCTTCATTTTGCTTCAATCGAAACTGGAAAGTTAAGTATGACTGATTAGTGATCAAGAACATCACAAAAAAAGCTGTTTAAACTTAATTCTTTTTTTGAACAATCGTCAGAAGGAATGCTCAAGAGTCAAGATGGATGTCTAGGGAAGGGATGCCGATATCAGCCAAAAGATGGCATCAGTGTGCACAAATTGTGGATTTTCACCGTTTCTCCCAAAATATAAACAGTTTCATAAGATGTGTTGATATTGGCGAAAACAATAAAAAATATTACGTCCAAATCGAAACATGTTTACACTCAACAGTGTCTCATTTCATTATTATCTGAATAGAACTACAAAATATTGCCATTTCTTGCATGTAAGTGTGCGTGAATGCACCTAGCCCTTGCGGGTTAGGTGTTCAAAATGACCTACATTAAGTACCATCACGCTCCGCGATTGTTGAGCCATTCAGGGTCCTAGCTAAATTGATTGTTCAATAGTTACGCTAATGGAATTTCCAATTTAGCTAGAACCCCAAATGGCTTAAAGCAGCCCACTAATTAACAGTCCGCCGGACGGTATCGGCCTGTCAGTTGTTCGGAACTGTCAAAATTTTGTTCTAACTGACAGGTCGATATCGTCCGGCGGACTGTTAATCAGTGGGCCCCTTAACAATCACAAAGCGTGGCTGTACATACTTTTTATTCTCTTAACAATCAAATTGTGTTTACTTCGTCCGTGAACACGATAACAGTTGTTGTCGGTCGAAAAATACATGAATAAAAATAAAGTTTAGAAATAACATCAATTGTTATACTTATAATTTAAAGCTATAAATTACACCTACCGACAAGTGCCAATTATGCATATTTTCCAACTTGTTAATTTTGGTACATTGCCAATTTTTTTATTGAGTGGGCATAGCCAAATAGTCATAGACGGGCCTTACTTAAGCGGTTATGACACTGATAAGGATCCGCACGCAGCTCCGATGTGTGAGCGAGACAGCATTATGCACGTGTAGTATGTCCCGCTCACACACCGGAGAGGCGTGCAGATCCGCATACAATGTGAAGACTACCTTAGGCAGCCCTCCCACCGCCAATGACAAGCGAGATAGAAAAGAACTAAGGCTCATATCGCGGTATTTAGAATAAATAAATAAATCTTTATTTTATAAGATATTCAAGGTTCGCGATACAGGTGATGGAGCCGCTCGTTAAGCAGAATATTATGTGTAAAGTTTTAATAAAAATAAAAAATAAATACTTGTGTTGGGAGGCGTCGCCCTTCACTTGGTTTATAAGTACTATTTTAGGGTTCCGTACCCAAAGGGTAAAAACGGGACCCTATGACTAAGACTCCGCTGTCCGTCCGTCCGTCCGTCCGTCTGTCACCAGGCTGTATCTCATGAACCGTGATAGCTAGACAGTTAAAAAGTACGGAACCCTCGGCGGGCGAGTTCGACTCACACTTGTCCGGTTTTTTTTTATTATATTATACTAGTTTTCTAATATTCGGACTATCGTAAAATTAAATTTCGCAAACAACGCCCGGTACTCTATCACACAAGTTCGAATATTACAAAACACAAACCTGCCGAATCGGCCCTTACAACTCCGAGCGTTAGTTTTAAAATAAATAAACGCACTGATTCCACTCCAATAAACCGCATCTAACTAAATAAAATATTTCTATTAGATCCAGTCTCGTATTCTGCGGGCTCAGCACGGTTCCATTTTTATCGACTATCACTATGCGCGTCCCTTTCGCACTTACATACTTGTTAGAACGTGACAGGCATGGTGACAAGGGATAAAAACGCGACCGTGCTAAGCCGCCTGTACACAATCAAGAAGAATTGATTACACGCATGGACGATAACTTATGCTTTCACCATCGCATTTCTATTGTTCTTTTTATTCAATCGTACAAATGTATGTTATCTTGATATATAGGAGCGGCCGAGATTCTCAAAAATATCTGAGCACGCACTCTAACGCCTTGACAATAGAGGCGGGTTCAGATATTTGTGAGCACCTTAGCCGCTCCGATATATTTGATGGCGACTGTACAAATGAATGTTATCTTGAGATGTATTTGTTTTAAGATGCATTAGAAGGCTTGAGGTAAAAAAGGTCATACGGATTAATTATTAGCTCAGTATCTTGGATATTTTAATTAAATCATGAATATTTTTTTCGCACTCTCCGCACGCAACTGAAGAATAGTCGTCGTCAGATATGTATATCAAAGCATCCAAGCTATACAAAAATATCTGAACGAAGCCTCTATTTTATAACAGCTACGGGAGCCCCCTTTAATGACCCTGGCCTTGACGCTAGTACCCTGCCTATGAAGACGACAGTCGTGGGTTCGAATCCCGGTAAGTGCATTTATTTGTGTAATGACTGATGAGCACAGCCGGCGTATTATGGATGGCTTTATCCATCTTTATCCACGTGATAAAATAACTGTCACTTTTTCGCACCGTGGGATAGAAAGTGACGGACACCGTTTTATCACGCTGTCACGTAGACAAGGACGACCATCATATCGTATTTGGTCTCGAGTCGTGTTTTCTACCTATTCGAGTATTTGTATATTACTGTGTTCTCGAGTCGTATTTCCTATGGTGTTTCTTACGTATTCGAGTATTTGTATATTACATACATATTTGTCTGGGCAGCCAACAACACAAGCCTCCTTTAGTATTCAGTGAGGTTTAGTCAGTTTGTGTGAGACCAAGAATGCTAAGAAAAATACGTCTTTGATTAAAAACGCCAATAGACACCAAATAAGCATTTTTACGAGACCAAAATGTAATTTCAGTACAAACAGCAACAGTCCTAACTGTACATCGGTGGAACATATTACATAAGGTCCACCTATGTACAGTCACAGAATAAATAATAGTACTAGGTACAGAAGACTCACTGTAATAAAACGCGTCTGTTACGATTAAGGACAGATATGACCGCTAGGTGGAGCAACCGCCACGCGTGGCTTATGGCTTGCCACCAAAATTGGTGTGGGACGGATATACTTGTAGCTACTAGGGCTCGCGGTAGCGTCCGGGTTTCGTGTACCCGTTTCCGGGGCCCCGTTCTCGTGTTACACGTAGTGATGTGCCGAGGGAATTTCCCGGGAACGAGGAATATTCCAATATGGGAAATTTCCCGGTGTTCCCGGGAAAATTCCCCAAACAGGGGTATATTGAAACAGATTAAGTGTATTACAATTTTAATTAAAGCTAGCTATAACGACAAGTAACTGCGTTTAGTAAAATAAAGTAGCTAAAAACCGTAAAATGCAAAGTGGCATCCCAAAAAAAAACTTGGAAAGTGGATTTGCTTACAACAATCGACACTTTGGATGTTTCAAAAAAATATATGGCATCACTTTAAGCCCCCGATGTACCTGAATGCGAAGTCAGATCATTTCGACATTTTCTCCATACAAATGGATACTTATAAAAATGTTTTTTTAATCTCCAAAAAATTATGGCTACAGATTTTTTTTTATTAGATATTTTGATAATGTAATGCAAAAACATTCACAAGAACCCGTCCTTAACACTCGTATGTAGAAGAATTTCTTGGTAAAAAGCTTACGGAACTCCACTATTCTTATTAGTGCCTAACTTATTATGACCCTGATTAAACTGTGATGATTTGTATCGATTTTGTTGAATAATGGCGTATTATTGTAAAAAAAAATATATTTTGGCCGAGAAATCATTCCCAGTAACTATGGGGAATTTCCCAGGAAGAATGGGAAATTTCCCGGGAAGAATGGGTAATTTCCCGGAGTATAGGGAATTTTCGTACGCGGATGAGATACAGTTTATAATGTTTTTAAAAAAAGTTTAAGATGTTTTTTTAATCTTCAAAAAATTATGGCTCCAGATTTTTTTTATTAGATATTTTGATAATGTAATGCATAAACATTCACAAGAACCCGTCCTTAACACTCGTATGTAGAAGAATTTCTTGGTAAAAAGCTTACGGAACTCCACTATTCTTATTAGTGCCTAACTTATTTTGACCCTGATTAAACTGTGATGATTTGTATCGATTTTGTTGAATAATGGCGTATTATTGTAAAAAAAAAATATATTTTGGCCGAGAAATCATTCCCAGTAACTATGGGAAATTTCCCAGGAAGAATGGGAAATTTCCCGGGAAGAATGGGTAATTTCCCGGAGTATAGGGAATTTTCGTACGCGGATGAGATACAGTTTATAATGTTTTAAAAAAAAGTTTAAGATGCTAAGTGTTGGCGGAATTTCTGATAATAAAATAGTATATCTATGCGCCATTTCAAAATTCCCATACTTTCCCATCATATGGGAAATTTCCCGGGAACCTATCCAGGAAATTTCCCACCAAGGGAATTTTCCCGGGAACGGCACATCACTAGTTACACGAAACCGGATTTGTCGCCCGTTTGGAACGGGTAATTAGGATCCGCGTAATTAAGATCCGTGTACCCGTGTTACCCGTGTATCCGGATCCACGGATACAAGGGTCCGTCCCGTTCTCGACGTATAGTGACGATCGGACGCGTTCTTTATAAGAGCGAAGAATGAAAAGTTTATAACGGACAATAACACATTACCAATAACAAGCAATACGAAAAAAAACAGAACAACAACAACTAGATCCGGAGCCGAACGCAAATCCGGAGCCGAACGCACAACACGGACACGGGCTTTGACGGGTTCGTGTGTAGTTCGGACGCTTAGCACCGCCGGGGCTAAGAAAACGGACACACGGGTTGGCGTGTAGCACGGATATCGGGAGCCCTAGTAGCTACTTGTTGCGACGCGACGAAATCGCGGAGTGAGCCACGCCTGGTACAGTTAACAGTGTGGGGGACGGTACTCACCAGGCTCAGCGGAGTCGCTGGGCTCGTCCTTGAGGCGGGCGCCGCCGCCCTTCTCCTTCTCCTTTATCATACCCCTGCGTGCCTTCGCCAACTTGACTGTACAGACAAACGGACAAAATTATAAACCAAATTATATGTCATATACGAAGGAAATAAGTTTTTGCTAAAAATTTCATTTTTGGTACAAGCTTTTATCGCTGACTGTACTTTTCTTACGACAGACAACATATACTCACCGAGACAATTCTAAAAACCCCTAACACAATTAGGTTGCGTGTTTACGCATGTTTCATCACAGAGTTCCTATGGCCACCTCCTGTCTCCATCATCAGCTCGATGGTACCATAATATTGCATTGTCATCCAATTTATACATGCATGCAAAATTTCAGCTCAATCGGAAACCGGGAAGTGGATCAAATTTAACTTGTGTGATTTGATTACAGACCGACAGACAACGGGACAGGTGAAAGTAAATAAAAGCTTGTAAAAATTACTAAGGCCTCCAGTGTCCAGACCTGGAATCGAACCAGCGTTCTCTGTTTACGCGGCAGATGCCTAGACCGCTCGGCCATCCGGTTACTGTGGCATGGGCCGAAATTTCCAAGTAGGTATATGACACAAATATGGACGGACAAAATTAATTCCAGCTTGCATAAAAAGGCGGGTTTGTAATATATGAATCCTCATACGGGATGTCACATTGCTCCGCACGGAAACGTCACGCACGAAGTGTGAAGTCCCTTATGAGACTTTATATGTTACAACGCCTACGCACGCATCTTGTGTAGCTTTAAGTTACTAATTTTAATTAAAGAGTAACATTCAATTAAAATTAGTAACAAAATACTAGGAAAATAATACAGTATAGTTGTTCTTGTATTTAAATAAAAAAATAAAGTGGCGGGAAGAGTTGACAAACCAAAGAACCTTTCGGAGGAATGCTGTTTATCCTGTGTTTTTAAAGAAATTAATAAATATCTGTAATTTTCACCACCAACAGAATAGGTGCTAATATGTAATCCTAAGTGCAAATATATGAGTGAAGCCAGAAATGTAATCTCTACAAATGATTTCATTGAAGAAACAAAAAATGTTCCCTATGGGATGGTGTTAGGGGGAAAACACACTTTTAGTGTCAATTATTAGCTCCGAAAACATGGATGGCAGCCATAGCCTTCACAATTATAATTTGTGACAATAGGTCTAAAAGTATTTTTTAAAGCTTCTTCATTTAAAGGTTTTGTCTAAATACCAAAAACATAGTATTCTCACTTGGAAAAAACATTTAACTAACAAATTCCTAATAGTACCATCACACTTCGGGACTGTTGCCCCATTTGGGGTCCTAGCTAAACTGGTTGTTCAATACTTACGCTATATAATTTCAAATTTAGCAAGAACCCTAAATGGCATTAACAACCCCGTGTGGTGACTGTACATCAAAATTCACATTTTTTTTCTTTTTTAAAGGCTTACAAATAATCTATTCAAATATGCAGCTTTCTGTCCAGGCAAAGAGTTGCAATATTTTTATATATTTTTCTAGTAATTAAAATAATTTCTACAAATTTTATAATTATTTTATTCTATCAGATGAAATGAGTTTTTTTTTTAATTTTGTACTTTATGATTAAAATATATGCAATACTTTATATGGATTAGTCTATGGGACAATATTTCTAATGGACTTTTCAAATTATGATGATGAACTTTTTAAATCTCATGAACTGTACATACCTGGTAAAAAGCTTGCCTCTCAGTAAAGATTCTGTACTTGCGATTGGCTATTGGCTATGTACTCGTAATTTTAGTATAAAACACAGGCATTACAGTCAAACAGTTTATTGCTATTAAGGATCTTCATAATCATAATATGAGGTACTTTGGGGTTAAATTCTGAATTTTAAACATGAATTCAATCTTTGACATAGTAATTTCATCAGATCATTTGCTTATAAATTTCATTTCATCATAATACATATATGGGGCTGAACGGACCACATGCTGCAGTGAACATGTTAAAGGATTTAACTCCAGAAGCCATATCATGGTCGCATTTTTATTACTTGTCATGCCATGCGTCACTTTCACACTTACATATTTGTTAGAAGGTGGCAGTAATGGTGACATTGGTGACAAATGATACAGAGCCGACCATCTTAGCCCTATAGGTTAAATCATACTGGCAATCAGAGTAATGGTTTGTATTGGGCTCATTTTATACATTGATTAGTGTTAGGCAATTAACTTGTGTTTAGTAGCAAATGTATGAACTCACACTAGTCACACTTAACAGTAAGCGATGTGTAGGTAAATCGGGCCTTAACTAAAATCCAGTCATGCATTGTTTATTTACCTTTCAATGCAATAAAATGAGATATTACTTATATCAATGATATTGATATTATGTTTAAAAGTAATTACATGTACATTGAAATACAGTTGATGCTCATTTTTGTGATAAGGCTGATATCTACTACTGATTTTGCGTTGTTTACCATTCTCAGGTTATCTTGAATACAACACAGAGATGTTTGAAATTAGTTTTTACTCTACTCCTTACAAAAAATCACATACATTTTAATTATTATAGGTACCTGATTATATGTGATTAGTGAATGATAGTAAAAAATTGGCTATAATTTTATGCCAATGAAGACTTTCACAAAAAAGTATTTTACTAGAGTTATATTTAAACTCTTGAGGTAGCAATTTGATTCATTAAAACCGATTTTAGGGGTTAAGTTGTCTATATTCT
Source organism: Cydia splendana (assembly GCF_910591565.1). Lineage (NCBI taxonomy): Eukaryota > Metazoa > Arthropoda > Insecta > Lepidoptera > Tortricidae > Cydia > Cydia splendana. The sequence continues at coordinate 6,384,180 of NC_085981.1, read as the reverse complement.
GTCAATGATCAGGTTTTATTAGTTTCCCAATCAAGTTTCAAAGCATATCATTTACAAACAGCACATTCTTTTATTTTATGATGTATTATGATGGTGGATTGAAAGTAATGTTGAAAATTACCAGCATCTTTCATGCCATCATTACTAGAATTACTAATTAGGACATGTTTAGGATAGATTTGTCCTTTCATGAGTTGAATGTGGGTTTGTGGCTCAGAGAGCACCCCCAAGGAGATATATAAAGGTAGAATCTTAGACATATGATGGTTGTGAATGAGTAAACAGCGTCAAAACGCGTTTGTATACATACGTTACGACGACGCCTTTCGTCACGGTGCCGTTATTGGCACATGGCCCGACAATCCACGGAACGGCACTTCATTACGAGAATTTCATTATGCACCAAACGATCCAGAGATTATTATAAATAGAGATATGTAAAAACCTTGACGGACGGAACGACGCTGGCCGCCGTGCCACGACCCGCGCCGTATCAACACAACCACCTCTGATTTAATCCAGATATTCAATTAAAACGGGAATACACCGCAATATCCCATAAAAATTCCTCGTTTAAACTCCATACATAAACAATGAGATCGGGTGTAGACTGTCGCAAGCACACCAAACGCACGTTTATTATGGCCGATTTATTGCCTCAGGTACGCCGTCTCGACGAATCGACACCTCCGGAGAAAGCGTCTAACATTATTTTATAGCATTCGTGTGATCTAATTAAGGTATAACGATGGGTATGCAGCAAGAAACAAAAAATCAGGATCGCTGACATTTTTGTTTATGGTACATCGAGTCGACGAGATCCAGAATCCACAAATAGCGAATAAACGTACACGATTACCGCCTCCCGACGGATTCACTAGCACTTGATAACACCAAACACTGCGTTTCTTCTCATTTATGAAAGTTTCATTGTTAAAATATACCTGATTTTTAATTTCTTTCTATCAGCATTTAACACAAATCACCACGCACACACAACATAACACATATATGTGCACACATGGATACTTGAGACAATTTTCCTTCACAAAACAACAAAAAATGTTCAAGATTGCTCAGCGATTCACAAATGTTTGGCGCTAGTGTCGTGTAGGCCAAGAAAAAGATTGTAAAGCTAGATACTCACTGAACGGGAATAACGGAATGTGAGTTTTTGTACTATTTTTTGTGGTACCTGTCAGAGTGCAACGCTTTTATTTATGAAAGGTGTTCAGAAGTCTAATTCATATTATTATTTAACTGACTCTTCAAGTTTTTTGTAAATGTAGTAGTTAAATGTCTTATAATATGTAAATGAATTAAAATCACTATCTCGAGTGTTTTTTTTACCATTTTAAAAGTCTTACGAAGCAATTTAATTTTAACAGATTCTAATAAAGGAATAAATAAATGAAACATATAATAAATAATGATTCTCATTCGAATTATCAACCATTAATAATTATAGTCTGGCAAACACAACTTGTCAGTCAGTAACAACACGGTAACAACAAAGATAACTATACTTATCCTTTTCTTTTGGGGTGCTAGTACTAGCATAAGACAAAGAAAGTATGATTCTCTCTGTCTATGTTTGAAATGAGACAGTCCTGGGCAAGTCCTGGGCCAAACTATAAACATCTTTTATAATACTATCAAATGGCACTCGCAATGGAATATAATGTAGAATCTTGTCGCAGCGATAACTAAAAAAAATAATTACGCGATAATATTTAACTATGACTAACCAATAGTGTGAAAATAAATAAGGCTACATGTACATTATCTTAAGGAATACATTTTTAATCCTTGACATCATTTATTTAAATTTAATTATGGGAACACTATGTGCTGTCATTAATCATTTATCCTTTTTTAACAAGAGTTTGTCTTGGGATCCCAGCTGAGAAAACAATAGTAAGCCGCTTGGCCTTTTTTAATTGCGCATATTTAAATGTAAGTGACATATCGGCGTGATTTTTATATTTTAAATTTTTCTGATATCCATCCGAAGCAAAGGTTTTTGCGTTTTTTTTCTTATACCACCATAATCTCCGATATTGCCATATAAGAAATTAGTATGTTCATTCCAGGTTCATTCTACGTTATCTATGATCGACGTAGCATATTGTCTATGATGTACGGTGAAGGGTGGAGGGACGGATGGATATCGCTTCGTTGACGCCTAAAATAATTATTTCATGGTGTTTTGTGATAAAATCCATATATGCGGAATAAATTTAGTGAATTTATTAAATACTTCGACTGTGTTCGTGTGTAAAGGTGTAATAAGGTGGCTTATTCGTTAATCTCCACTGATTACATTCCGACCGCTCCCTCGCGCAAAGTACGTCAGACGTTAAGTATTTTTCGTACTGTTTGTACTACTTGCGATAGTAGGCCGTAATAGTAAAAGCTGTTGGAAAGTGCATTTGTACGGGAAATTGTTGGTGTAAAAAACTATCTCACGTTCCATTTATCTGAAAGCGCTATGAGTTGATCTTTTAAGTTTGTGAGATATTGTCGTTTGTGGCCATTTTTCGGTAAGTATTCCTGCATTTGTATTTACATTTTGAAAGCCTGTAGTAGCGAGCGAAGCGCTAGAACATGTTGGGCTGGCTGTTTTGTGCTTAGAGTAACATTTTCAACGCTAAGCCGTAGTACAATACGTATCAATGAACCGCTATAGTATAGGTCTACCTACTACGTGATACTCAAGTCACGTTTTCTGAATAAACGGATAGATTTTCTATAGCATCAGGTTTTCGCGCATTTTTCCTCAGTATGCTCGTGTAACACTGCAATTTGATGATGTATTCATTCAGGAATTTGTGTAAATTGTAAAGTATGTGGTGTGTCAGTAGTTTTGAATAGTGTAGTAGTGTCTACTTTTAATATTGCGTCCTATTGATTCTTTACGAGACTATATTGCTAAAACTAACTGTAATACCGGTATATGACTATGTATGCAATAGTTGCCCTCACATAGATAATACCTATACAGGTGTAACAAAAATAGTAGGGATCTGTTTTTATGGCATAAATGTGCAAAACCAAATAGGGATAACCATCCAATCTAAGTGTGTTAAAGTATTTTTATTTGTAAACCTGTTTGTCTCTTTTTATCAACTGTATTTTAGTAATTAAATTAATGTCCAACTCTAATTAGAATTCTTAGGATTTTTATCACTAATATTTTTACCCTCATTTGTATGTAAATCAAGAATGAACATGTATCTAAAAATATGAATAGCTCAAAATAAGGAAGAGTGGAGAAGATTGGGGGAGGCCTTTGCCCAAAGGCACACAGAAGCAGTTATCATAGAATGTAGATTAAGGAAAACTAGATATAGTATTTAAAAAAAATGTATTCTGAAATAAGGCTATAAATAAAAAAAAGATAAGTAAAAAAATATGATTGGATGGAAATTTAATAATTGACTAAAAGTTATAATTCCTACAACACTAAAATTATGTTTTAAGACACTGAAGGGATAATAATGGGCTGTGGCCCGATTCTCAAAAGCTTGTAACTTGTAATACAAGTGGAAGTCCCTTTCTAACAACAGCTGTCAAAAAGTGACATCCGCTTGTATTACAAGCTTTTGAGCAACAGCCCCTGCTGGTAAGATATTAAAGATACAGCTAGGAACCTGCCCTATTGACAAACAACAATGAGCTACCCTTTGAACATCACAGTTATTCAGGGATAGGCTCAGTACTTCTGATTATGCTAGAAAACTAAACATGTTTCAAGCCTACACAAAACCCTATGAATTTGTATACACAATGTATTATTGATTTGCATGCAACCTCAAGGGCCCCTATTCATAAATGCCAACACAATTGATCATTTACCTTGTATAGAATAAACAACAATGTAGATGCCTCAGTATTTTGGTGCTGCAAGTACTTGTTTGCAATTGTGTGGAGTCTATTTGACAAAGCTAATAGGCATGTCTCATCGGCTCACATTTGGCAATGACTATTCACAAAAAAAGGCAAGTAATGGCTTACTAATAATATACTTAAGTGTATTTATATAGTAAAATATATGTGGTTACACGCCAAATTGGTTTATTTGTTTATGAAAAATCTGGGTACTCACTTGAAAAAAAAACCTTTAATTAAAACAAATAGAGAACCCCCACTGCTTCTGGAAGTCAGGTCACAAGAACCAGGACGACAGACACGCAAAATGTTACGGAGCCCCTGGTCTAATACAGAATAACCAAAATAGGAGCATTCTACGGGCTATCACATACAGACGCATTTTATTTCCTGTGTTCCGACTTTTTTTTCGGTATTTAAAGCAGGCGATAATTTTTCTGTGCATATTTTGACCATTTATCATAGAATAGGAAACTCGTTTGTACGGGACAGTGGTAAACAATTTTATGGAATTCTCCAATATCACTTAAAAGATCTGAAAACCATAAACAGCATTACTAGATGTCCGTTTTTCCAACAATTATGCAGCATCCATATTTCTCCAGACAGTGTATTACACTGTTTACTTACCAAGCACTGATTCCAACATTTACTCAGCCAGTGTAACTCAAGAACTCTCCGTATGCATAATCAGAGACAGCGACGTAACTACACCAAGGTCCGTGGCAATTTCTCGGAGGTGGGCAAAAGGGGTCTGTGCTCACGGCATGTCAGTCAAATTAGGGCCCCTGGCATTTTGCCCTCTTTGCCACAATTGCCACCCTATGGTTACCCCACTGATCGGAGAGCTGATTATACGGGTTATACTGGTTTATCTTCATGTTCGACTCCTGTTAGGGTTTGGAGCGACATCCCAGCTAATTGCCATTGCAATTAACCTGGTTATAGTGATTATCATATTCATAGTCGCTGTGAACGCGACTAACAATGTTTTTAAGACAAACAATAGGTATTTTAACATTTCTTTTAATGTAAGAGCTACAATTTCTTGAAACGTTACTCGTTTTTACTTATTTACAGGCTTGTAAGATTATGTTTATCAGATTAATGGGCTTGCATGGTCACGTTTATGTCTGGGTTATCAAATTTCGTTATTCGTTTTTCTCGTATCTAACTGTATCTGTAAATCTTTGCGTAAGTGCTGGCGGGCTCTAGAAAACCAAATTCAAGGCATTTTCAGTAGAGTTGCAACGGATAGTTGTTTGGCCGGATACCGGATACCGGATATCCGGCCTGCCCATCGACCTAATAACCGGTATCCGGCCGCCGAATATTCGGCCGGCGAAACTATACCTACATTGCGGTATTTCAGGTGCGCATTGTGCAGGTTTTGATATTTAATTTATTTTTAATTTTAATTTGACCTGTTTCCTAGTTACGTTCGCGCGGACTCATTTCTAGGTTCGAAATGAGTGCGGGTGCAAGTCAGTAGAATGTTTAAATTGTTTTATAATAATAAACGAGTACGATTATGACCCTGACTGTTTCTTAAATCCAATTTTGTTTACTCCGAAATCAAGCAATGTTACTATCCGGTATCCGGCCGGATAGTAGGTCACTATCCGGTATCCGCCCGGATATTAAAATAATAGACCGGGAGACAGTGACACATTTTACTGGGTCATTTGTACCAGTATGGCGGTTCGTCAGGGGTCTAAGTACGTAATGAAGGAAAGAAAAATGATGGTCAAAAAAATTAACTCCCTTGCGGCGGTATGGCGGCCATTTGGAACCATCCGAAAAGTATGGCATGGTGATGTCCATGCTGGCTGCTCGACGATGATCACCTGTACAAAAATTAACTTGGCACAAAGGATTGAATTGTTTTTTAAAATTAACGTGTTCGCCTCGAGAAGTATGGCATTACGCTACCGCCTACTTCTTTTTTATGGACTATCGGAAAATACGAGGATTTTTGTGGAACAAATCGTTCGACACTCGTATTTTATCCGACACGTTCGACTAACGCCCACGCGATTGGGCCGCCGGTACCAGCGCTATGACCATCATTTTTCTTTCCTTCATTACGTACTTAGACCCCTGACGAACCGCCATACTGGTACAAATGACCCAGTAAAATGTGTCACTGTCTCCCGGTCTATAATGGCCGGATAGGCCGGATACTGGATAGTAACCGAATATACCGGTGCATCTCTAATTTTCAGTCAGTCTGTACCTGTAGGAATGTAGAGAGAGGGCAATAGAGAGTTCTCTCTCCAGGCGGGTGTTATGCCTGGGGACCGAAGTCCAATGAGAGTTGTATCTATAGTAACTGATATTGGGAACTCTGTAAGCGCGATGTAGGAAACGCTAACGCCATCTGTTAGAATATTGTGGTAGGTACAACGTTGACAGAGATGCTATGCTACAAGTCACTTGTCACAAGTCACACTCAAAATAAGGCACTTGCTTGACTTGCGTGTGAGCCAGCTATAGACTGTATTAGAAAAAGATAGGCAGTCTATATCGCGCGCGATATGGTGTAGGTAGCGTACTTACATGAGCTAGGGATGAATAGTCGATAAACAATCGCGGTAGCTCAGATAAGGGGTTGCAGGCGTCGACCGCTTTCCATCCGGCGGGCCTTATGCTTGTTTGCCACCTGGTATAAACAAAATAGCAAGTTCGAATCGTACTCCAACTATTTATTTTTAATTAGCATTTTAATGTGTTGTTCCAGGTACATTTGTGAGTCAATCTTCGAACAGTGATGGCGTTAAGTCGACAGAGACACTAGGGAAGGCTGGACCGACATGATAGCTGCGCAATGGACGGCGTAAAGAAAATACATTCGGGGACGTTGTACCGGTGAGTACTTGACGTATTCAATTAACAGCAACTAGTGTCCAAAAGAAGTGAGTGAGAAGTGATGTGAAGTTAGGTATGGTTTCAAGTTGGGCGAAGTTCGACATAAAAATCATGTTTACGTCGAAGTTTAGGTTTCGGCTAAAAAACTGCCGAACCTTTTGGCCGCGCCGAAACTGTAGTCTCCGACTAAATATTCGGTTTCCGCCGAAACTACAGCATAAACCGAACGGTTCGGTTTTGGCAAGAAATCCGGTTTCGGTCCAGTATTAAATTAACAGCAACCTTTAACTGGCCATTATTAGACCCTATGTCACAAGGCTTACGAGTAGAAAAACACTGAAATTTATTAAATATTTAGATTAAGAAGATGTTGCGTTTTTTACACCTCTTTCCTGCTCCTGTTGAAGCTCTTCGTTATGGATCTAGACATGTCGAATAATCTTCGACTTCAAATAGGTACGTGAGTGACTCGATTTAATATATTTAACACCTACATCTGCGTCCTCGTACAGCCAATTACAGAAAATCTATACAGTTCGGTGTGTTTCATTTTTTAGTTGGACCTACTAAAAAGGTATATTGTTTATAACGATTTGCATCACGCGTGCTAAAACTTTTTAAAATTCGCGTCATGCCCATTACAAACGTCCCAAGCAAAGCGTCTCAGAGGGGCAACACGCGAACCACGTTCGACGTGTTGCCCCCCTGTCATACTTACGTACGGATTTACAAGTGCGACAGGGAAGCAACACGTCGAACGTGATTCGCGGTAGGCCCTCAGAGGCTTTTGGATGTAACATGTTAACTTGGTACGACAAGGTCCCATCTCACTGCATGCGTACGTCTTAGCGGGATGGAACTGTTTAAATCGTGATAAATCTTTACGCGGTTTACAGCGGCTTATCTTAAAAGAGCGTCTCAGTCTAGTGGCGTTGTTCATAAACGCGTTACTGGCCTTAATTAGCTATGAATCGTTTGTCTTGATCTGTCATTTTGACTTATGTATTTGTAAGAAAGGGATATCTAAAACATAATTTAACTAAATTAGGCCCGTGAAGTTTTATGAATAAAGGGGTATATGTCTATATGAAAGTTACATGCGATGCGGTTGACAATTGGGAAAAAGTTGCCTTTTTTCGTGGATTGTGTAAGGCCCAATGCGCATAATAATGTACAATGTTTCAATCTAATTAGAAACTTTCATAAACCAAAATATCTGGGAGACCGAGTTTCGCTCGGAAAACATATAAAAATGCGCGTTTTCCCAGAGATAAGACCAAGCTAGATCGATTTAACGCCCCCGAAAACCCCTATATTAGAGCCGTTTCCGAGATCCCCGAAATATATATATATAAATACGGACGACCGGTCTGGCCTAGTGGGTAGTGACCCTGCCTATGAAGCCGATGGTCCCGGGTTCGAATCCTGGTAAAGGCATTTATTTGTATGATGATACAGATATTTGTTCCTGAGTCATGGTTGTTTTCTATGTATTTAAGTATTTATATATTAGGTCATTACCTATGAAATTGGCGTTTTGTACGGAGAATTTCAACGAAACACGAATTTCCATACAATTAATTTTGCGGATATTTTTTTGATGGCTAATTCAAACCAAACAAAATTTTTCCAGTAATTTTTGACACCTTTAAGGTATGTTTTCAATATCTCCATTTCTTGAAAATTGGTACCATTAGAAGAATATAAGTAATTTTAATACTCGAACCGACAGCACATGAAAAGACCTATTTTCAAGGCTTAATTCTGAACACTTAACAATAAAAAATAACAATTAATTGTATGTAAAATCGTTGTTTATTGAGTGCACTGTAGTTTTATTGTAATTGTGTATGTACTTTTGTAAAAAAAAAAAAACTAGGATCAGACTTATATCTATGAACAAAAACGCCAATTTCATAGGTAAGGACCTAATATTATATATATCGTTGTCTGAGTACAACACAAGCCTTCTTGAGCTTACCGTGGGGCTTAGTCAATTTGTGTATAAATGTCCTATAATATTTATTTATTTAAATAAACAAGAATTGCTCGTTTAAAGGTATTAGATATGTCTATATGAAAGTTACACGCGGTGGTTAGGGTTGACATTGACAATTGGGACAAAGTTGCCTTTTTTCGGGGATTGTATAGGGCCCAATGTGCATAACAATGTACACTCCGTTTCAATCTAATTAGAACATTTCATAAAACAAATAAAGTAAGTACATTTCTTTGGTTTCATTGCTTTCTCAAGCAAACGGAATTCATGAAAAGGAAATTGTTGTCTGGTCGGCTTTACGAGTTTACGACAGCACTAGTTTAAGTACATTACAGGCGGTCTAGCGTAAGGGCTGATTTGGCGCGCGAACTCGCATGCGATTTTAGTTACATTGCGGACTGTTGGTTACGTGACTTACGTCCAATTCAACCGACCGATCAAAAAACGCAGTGTAATGAAACTCGCATGCGAGTTCTCGCATCGTCTAAATGAGCCCTAAGTTGCGTCCTCGCGCGCGCGCGAGTCCATACTTGAAGTCGCGCTTAATGTACGGAGTCGCGCGCGAGAACTCAATTCACAGGTGTATAGAGGTGTGTATGTGCCCTGAATGGCTGTCAATCAAACGGAGGGCACAACATGCAAAACGAAGATGGATCACTTTTGATCTTACACACGCTGATGGGTAAGGCATGTCGAATCTTTAGGCCGCATTCTACGTGTTCTAATGACAGGTCGTGACATCTCATTCTTCACCGATCTTAAGGCTTCGTCACACAGGCGCGTTTTCCGGGCGGGCCGTGAGCAGGGAGCGCCGCTTTTACATATAAAACGCTCACGCCCCGCCCGGAAAACGCGCCTGTGTGACGGAACCTTTATAGTAAAATTCGAGAGGCGATATCGCCGCTATTTGATTAAAGGGTCAAACACATTTTAGAATAAATGTCACTTCTGTAGACAAAACAAAAATAATGTACAACCCGGGTACATATTACATATATATCACGTTGTCCTATCTGAGTCTTAAGTACTGAAGAAGTACACCTAATCCATCAGTAAGCGTGCGGCGTAATAAATAACTTTAGGTTCTCTTAACTTTGCGAAGTCTACAGGAAAGACGCGAACGAGTACAGCGTATGACCCAAAAAAACCAGCGATGTCACGATCATACTAAACATATCACGAATCGCGGCACTTATGACTTGTATTGTTATTGTTAGCAAAAACATTGTAAGTATGTCTATGTCGTGGTATACGCCGCTACAATTTTCTTCACTATATTCTTATTTTGTTATCCAAGCTAAATCATTTACCGAGCATATTTCTATTTTTGAAGAGCTCTTTTCAGTCTTCCTTTTCTATTCAAACTAATTTGAGAAACAGTAAAACAATTCTTGCTAGGAAACAAATCAAATATGTTTATTTCAAGTAGAAACACGGTTATAAAAATTGTAAACTGAAATTGTCCGCGAGGCCAAGTGGTCTAGGCATCTGCTGCGAATGCAGAGGACGCTGGTTCGATTGCAGCCCTGGGCACTTGAGGCCTTGGTCACTTTTTCTTTCGTACGACATATGAAATCTATTTCAGTTTAGAACAATTACAGTACATATGGTGCTACTTTACCGCCCTAGGGCGGGAATAAGGCCAATACGTGCGTATGTCGAAAATTTAAAGGGCCATATGTACTGTAAAACGTTGTACAAATTGTACAATACACGTGCTAAAGGCACAGACAAGACATCCTCCAGACTGAGCATAGTAGCTCTACCGGCTACCCCCTCTGCCACGCATACGGTAGTTTTACTCCATTTTCGAGTCGAAAGTGTCTTTGTGTGACGTCCGTGTCGTTGAACGGACCAATCACGGCACGGGACCTCGCTCACCTCGTCCCCCGCACCCCAGTATTTTTGGCAGCATCGGTGTCATTAAATAATTGCTCTAACCTCCATCTAGAGGATTCCTAGTCTATGGCTAAAGGTAATTCGCAACTCGTGTCGATTTAAAACACTCCCTTCGGTAGTGTTACAATTTATCGTCACTCGTTTGGAATTTTCGCACTTGTATCGTAATTGAAATTTTTAGGGTGTTTGAAATTGTATCGAAATTTACTATTCTTAGTATCAATTCAGTTGTGTCCATCAATTAAAATGGCCTGTTAAGTCGTATTAAATGGCTATTTGGATTATTTCAAAGGACAATTATCGTGATTCGTCCAATAATTCGATTTCAATCACGATCAAAGTCCAGGAGCTACAAACGGAATTATTTAGGCTGTACAAATAAATCTATCTGTATGATGGTCGCAGTTGTCTACGTGACAGCATGATAATGACAGTGTCTGTCACTTTCAGTCGCGCGGTGTTAAAAAGGGATACTTATTTTATCACGTGGATAACGCCATCAATCAAGCTATGTGCATGTATCAAGCGTTTAAAAATTATAAGCTTTGATTTTATGTCTCAATCTGTTTGTAGTAAAATGACAGTTGTATTAGGTAAATTGACTGTAATTTTCAGTACCTATCTGGCATATAAAATGTGGCTAAAAAATAACTGCATTCCCGTTGCCAGGCAAGTTTTGGGATTATACTGAGCAACTTTTTACTATGGGATCAACCCCGAATCGCGAAAATAAAATTTTACCCTCCCATAGAAAATAGCCAAAATATATGAAAGCGCCAAATTTTTTTCGCGGTTTTGGGGTTGGTCCCATAGTAAAAGTTGCTCAGTATAATCCCAAAAACTCCCTGGCAACAGGAATGCAGTTATTTTTTAGCCACCCTGTATAAAACCAAGTGTTACTTGGTTATAAAACCAAGTGTTACTTGGTTAAAAACAGAATAAAGTTTGTGTAAATCAATTTGTAGCCAAGCGGTGCAGCTTCCCAACTGGAGATCGTGGTTCGAACTCCGGCTCGGAACAATGAGTTTCACGTAACTTGTGTTCGAAATTCGAAATATAATTTCGTCGGGTGACAAGCAAAAGTCACTGAGTACTATCAAAAAATTAAAGTAACAATGCACTTTATTACACTTGTAACACGGTTTATTGTCCAATAATTTCAATTGTTTTAGTTAGTGACTTTTGCTTGTCACCCGACGATTTGTTATTTACCAGTTGCTCTTTGGTGAAAAATCATCGCGAGGAAGCCACCATCGCCCACACTGTTAACTGTACATCGGTGGAGCTTATGCCTTTTGTAATAATGTCCACCGATGTACCTACAGTTAGGAGTGTTGCTGTTTGTACATCGAAAACATTCAAACGTGTGTGCGAAGTACCCAATCTGCGTTGGGCTAGCGTGGGAACTATAGCCCAAACCAAACCCTGTAAGAGTAGGCCAATGCCCGTGCCCGTGAAATGTACTCGTGTATAGGCTGGTGGTGATGATGGAATCCATTTGAGCTAGATGCTTTATTAGCAACTGTTGTACTCTTCTTAAATCTCTGAATATTAGGTATTAGGTACCTACATCAATATTTTACGTAGAAAAAAATATGTACAAAATGTTCCTTCACAATATGAAGGCGGTTAAAAATGTCGTAATCTTAAGAAAGAAGCCGAAAGACCAGATGAGATTGACTCTCCGTTACAATCAAATGGTACTACATCTTCATAAATAAACATTAGTCTATTAATGCCAAATCCTAGCTCCGTACCTCATTTAAAGGTACTCGTAGAGCTTGATGCCTAATATATTCTCATTGCCAATATACAGACAGTCGTAAAAACCCTTGAATATGCTAGTAAGTTACGACTTTATGAAACTACAGTCTCTATATAATGTTCTCAAGCAAAGAAGGCCCTAAAAGTCACGAACAATTTAATCAATATACGCTATTACGACAGTAGACTATTCTCTTTAAGTCCAGAACGTACTAACTGCCATGAGCATCGCAACTGGGAGATATTACCTTTACGACAATAAGTCCCGGCGTTTCCTTTTATATACAGAAGTACAGAAGGTCCTAAAAGCCACGAGCATTGTACTGAGATACGTCATAACGTAATTAAGTCGACATTTCAATAGACGCCAAAACATTCAGAGTTCTCGTCAAAAGTTGCTCGTAGCGAACTATCTCGGCGCTGTATAGTTAGTTAGTTAGTTAGAGCTATAATGGTGGTTTAGTTATCCAAGGTAGTTAGTTTTAATTAAACAACTAGTTCTATTCTATAGCGTGCTTTGATTTGGCGAGAGTCGGAGAGAATAATGGGGAAAAAGGTAGCTTAGTATTTTATGCATTAATGCACTGGATCCTATTTTCCTTTTAATGTAACCCAGTATATTTGATACACCCAATTCATCAAACAACACTATAATAGGAAATACTAATAGTATATAGTACGTCTGATTGGTATTTTAACACCCGCGAATGATCGTATTGAATTGATATTTAAGTTACGTAATAAACGGTCAAGAAGCTGAAGACATCAATCATTCTCCCGTAACGCCATTATTTAAATTTCCACGCAAAGTGCCTCGTTTTTACGCATTCTATTAAGCGCATTTTAACTGGACCGTGCACGCCCTGACACATGTTTTTGTATAGATAGCAGATAATAGTAGATTGTACAACAAGGGCATAAAGTGACCCATTTTTACCCGAGGCAATTTTTTGGTCTGAGCGAAGCGAAGACCAAAATAGTAGAAGAGGGTAAAAATGGACATTTATGCCCTTGTTGTACACTCTGCTTTTCACTTTGATTGCGAGGAAAATATACAAAAAATCAAATATTTTAGGTTATTTTAACGTATTTATTCAAGACTAAAGAAAACTGTTCTTGGGCCGGTCGGAGGCGCGGGGCACGCCGATCGGGAGAGCGCCGGTCGGGGGCGCGCCGGCAGGGCTGGCAGTTTGTATGGCAGAATTTGGACTTTATTGCTAAGTCAATAAGGGTCGTAATAGATGATTTTACTTTATGCTAGAGCATATTGCTCTCTAGAGCATATTGTGCAATATGCTCTAGAGAGCATAAAATGCGATTTTATGTCGTCTACGCACGACATAAAGGTGCACTTTTTGAGCATGAGAAGTGAAAATTATATTTTTCACGGCAATTTACACCACGAAATTGTCGTAAAGCGAAAGAACATAATACATAACCAATTCCCGCCAACTAACTTTTTAATTTTTTTTTTTAAATCTTCTACATGTGATCATAGTTTCAGACGCTTGGTTTCCTGCCAAGTCAAACATTTCGGAGCATTTTTGAACGATAATCGACTCCTATTTTCTGTGATTTACTAAATTTAATGAGAGTAAATACGGATTTCTAATAAATTGTAGCAAAAATAAAATAATATAACAAGTTTTGTCATCTACACAATTTTATTGCTCAGTAAAATTGTGCAATATGTTTTAACTGTTTGGCTCTTGAGACCGATTACGTTAGTCTTAGATAAAAATTATACTTTTATGCTCTAGAGCGGCGGTCGGCAACCTGCGGCCCGCGGGCCGCATGCGGCTCGCGAAACTGTCACTTGCGGCCCGAGAGGCGACTTGGCTATTTTGTATGTAATAGTGATAAACAACAATGTCTCATAAAGTCATAAATATTAACAAAGTACGGCCCGCGTCACCTCCGTTAACTACTATGTGGCCCTTGGCTGCTAAAAGGTTGCCGACCGCTGCTCTAGAGCATAAACTGCGATTTTATGTCGTCTACGCACGACATAAAGGTGCACTTTTTGAGCATGAGAAGTGAAAATATTTTATAATACTAGCTCTTGCTAGTGTTACAATATATTTACTAATATCTCCTATATGCGTCCCACGGCTGGGCACAAGGCTCCTTTCGTGCATGAGAGTTTAGTCCTCATACTCAGAGTCCCTAATAACCCCCCAACCCCTGGTTGAGTTATACGATTTCCTCACGATTCTTTCCGTCACCAAAAAGCCATTCATTAAATCAAATGGTATTTCGAACAAAAGTTCGGAAAAACTCATTAGTACGAGTTGGGGTTCGAACCCATCGTGTATTGAAATTCAGACTCGGCACGATAATGCGAGTTAAAGGATGTTAATTTCACCTTTGTGTAGTTCATGCGTATTTCACGCCAGTTAGCTTGACGTTAATGGAAGCTACTCAGATTGCCAATATTTTGTATATCTTTATAAACAAGCTACTATATGTTGACAAATACAATAACGGCTCAGATAGCCAGTGTCCTATTTCTAGGCTGTGTTAGAACACCGGCAGCTCTGCGCCAATCAACGGCGGAGTAATCGACCGAGGATGTAGTATTAACTGACCTTTTGTAGACCGTATGTCTTTGGAATAAGGTTTAAGAAATGATAACTTTGTTGTCGATGTCAACTTTCATGTTTGCACTCTGTTCTGACAAAATAGGCTTATATTTACATAACACAAGGGGTCAAAATAAATGGACGCGGATTTTATGATTTTTAGAAAGATTTAAAAAAGTTTTTAGTTGCTACTTGCTCCATGCCATGGATTCCCAATTATTATTAGCCAAGGGCAACGGTCAGGTCTTTGGCTCTTTTGCTTTGGAGCGGGTCAAAGCCAAGAGCTCTTACTATTGACCCGCCAAATTAATAATAAATTCGTTATGGATGATAAATGCTAAGTGCCAAGTGTTAAATGATGATAAATGTTAAGTCTGCCCAAAGGATGGTTGTTGATTGCGGCGATTCCCATCTGGTTTTCTTGTTAAACTTACATTCTTAGAACAGAACCAATACGGAGTTCGCAAATCTCTTCAGAAACATAACCTGTCAAACACCTTTGGGTTCAACCAAACATCGTATCAAAAACAACATTATAAACAATAAATTAAATCTTCATCCGACCACAATAAGAAATAACGAAACGTCTCGCACTCGCACAAAAGGAATAAGATGGACGTAATTAAATACTCAGGTATCGCCAATAACATCGGCGATTTGTCTTCGTAAGTGCCACTCTCGGCCGTAGCTTGGTGTGACACACGGACGGATCGGTAAGGCATCAACTGCTGACGAGTATCGAGCTCGAGCATACTACCGCAAACATTGAAGATGTTTACTTCCATTTTTATCTCTCTCGCATTATTCGATAGAGATATTTTTACGATACTATTTTTAAAAATCGGTTTTCGAAAAACTTATTATGAATGTGGGATTCGTTCTGGTTGAGAGTAGGTATATTGCTGGTTGCTATATTATGGCTCCTCTACACGATGGGCCAGCGCCGGCCACTCCAACGGACGCATTTATGCGTTAGAGGGAGCAAGTGATATTGCTATCTCATTCTACCGCATGGCTGCTTCCCTTGGAGTGGCCGGCGCTGGCCCATCGTGTAGAGGAGCCATTATGATAACTTGTTAAGGTACTAAAGAAAGATTGAATGCGGTTTTAATTAGTTAATATTTTTTTATGGATAGAAAATGTACGCGTGAAAGATAAGCAAATATTTTCAAATAAGGTCCTAGTTTCATTATAATTTATCATCCATTACTCCATTAGCCATAAAAGATCTCAAGGATTTTTTTTTTAAATAATGGGGACATCTTACACAGATCAACCTAGCCCCAAACTAAGCAAAGCTTGTACTATGGGTGCTAGGCGCGACGATATACATACTTATATAGATAAATACATACTTATATACATAGAAAACACCCATGACTCAGGAACAAATATTAGTGTTCATCACACAAATAAATGCCCTTACTGGGATTCGAACCCAGGACCATCGGCTTCGCAGGCAGGGTCACTACCCACTAGGCCAGACCGGTCGTCTGAACAAACTCCAATTTTCTAAAGAATTTGATCAGTCTGTAAACAAGCAAGCCGATTTAAATCGAGTTCTATTAGCAGTATTAGCACCTTTATGGCTACCACCAGTTTGGCACTGACAAACGCCAGCGTGAACGGAACTGACTTTCTATGCATCTCACTTGTACTGACATATTAGTGCGAGCGAGTTGTATGGAAAGTAACTTACGTAGACGTTGGCGTAAATGTCAGTGTTGACACTGTCAGTGTCTCATGGTACTTTTATATAGGGTATACTGAAAATTCCTGGAACTGGCCACTTAGAAAAAATAAGTCGTGTCACTCGTGTCATATATCAGAATCCAGAAACTTTCAGTATGGCCCACGTACCACGGGTACTTGTCACTTGGATGTCCAAATATTTGTAAAGTTGCCCCAATTAAATGGTAATGTGTATCGTTCAAGTTTCGCGCTGTCCCGAAACCCAAGGGTTCCATTTTTATTCAAAGGTCATTCTCGCGAGGTTTTATTGGGTAAACAGCAATATTCCTTGTTTCCAAGCTCATTCAGAGACTGCAACTTAAAAAAAGTTCCTTAATCACTTTTGCGACATTTTAAGGGCGTAATTTACGGGTTTCTTTGGAGATTCTTTACAATTGTTTATTGTTATTTTCTTATGAATGAATAAAATGAAAATATTTATTTTCAGGCAACTATTGGCCCATAGGTACCTTAAGACTAGCATATATATTATTATAAAATATATCTTAAAACTAAAAACACACAATTATGGTTGCGATGCAGTTCACAACCCCGCAGTGTCAGGGAGCCGGCCGCGGAACCGCCGGAACTTGACACTCTTCGGCCTAACCTTCTCCTTGGTGAAGGTCGCTAAATATTCAGTCGGAATATTCTTATTATGCTGGTTAGGTCTGTTAAACTGTATTCCATTTATAAATACGATAGATCAGTCAGTGAAGGGTAAGACATACATGTTATGGTCGAAGTTGTCCACGTGACAGCGTGATAAAGAGACTCTCAGGCTCTTTCAATCGCGCGGTGTTAACAAGTGACATTTTATCACGTGGATCCATAATAGCGGTAAGGGTAAAGTGGCCCATAGCTATTAGACGGCGTCAGAGTCGTGCACTTACCTACTTTACCTACCCAATTCTTGGCCAATACATTCTTGTAGTGATTACTTCATAGTTACAAGTTTATCGCTAGTAAAAGTAATAATATAGCTCCAATACATTTATCAACACGAAAGCAGATAAGCCAAATAGGTATGTTTATTTAATATTTTATATCTAACACTCGAATGTACATGTAATAGTGAACTAATATGTAGCAGATAACGTAAACTACCCAATGAATGTCCCTTAAGTCGGATCCCTTTGTTTGACATAATTATTGAAAGTCATGATTGTCAGAATAGCAATGAGTCATAATCCTGAAACCTTTAACTTTTCAGGATTTTCGGAAGGTTATCCTATAAATAGGTTAGGTTAGGTTTGTTTTATGGCAATCCTGAAAAGTTTTCATAAAAACAATTAATTATGACTAAGACTGAAAAGATTCCTAGAACTGTATGTATTGGCAAAAAAACATATAATTACCGAACTTGCTCACAAAATTTCACGGGACGCGGTTGAGAAATGCGACATGTAGAGGAGAACAGCCGGACAGACATACGAAAGCATTTCTGGCAAAGCTGAGGGCCTACCGCGAACCACGTTCGATGTGTTGCCTCCCTGTCACACTTACGTAGGTACGAATTTACAAGTGCGACAGAGAGGCTTCGCGCATGCTAGGTTAAATAAGTAATTGTCATTGCACCGTTGCATCGATTTACGTAACAATTAAGTGAATCAAGCGCGTGCCATGCAAATTGATGTGTAAGCGATCCAAGAATCCGATTAGTTACAGTTGTGTGTACAGCTTTACTACGAGTATGACTGTGTATTAGACCACAAGGTGAGCTAGAAAATTCAGGCCAGGCGGTTATGATAAAAACTTGGTACCTACATAAGTAGGCAGGCAGGTATATGACATTAGCATTAGAATGACATTACCTACTTTTAAGTAGTGATATTACTATTGACAAGTCTCCGTTCGTTTGTGTATTCTATAGGGAGCGTGCATGCACTATAGGGGGCAGCATAGGAGCTGTCAGATTTTTGGCGCGAGGCGTAAATGTGAAGTTTATGCTTCCGATGTAGCCCACAAGATGGCAGAACCTACTATGCACAAGGAATTACGCACAGACGTGTCTGCCGAGAATCTGTCCGCATCAGAAACATTTGTACTTAATACCAAATATTGGCAGATTTATCCTCTAAATAGCCTGGACTGGACTAAATACTTTGTATATGAGCCTTACTCACATCTAACGTTAGTAAATAAACACATTCATACAGGGTGGAACATTTCTAGAGACTGAACTGAAAGGATAGTTTTATCAAGTGATCTACAATCGAGTTATTATAATAGTATCAGTGACAACCCTAAAAAGTCATTTACATTTTAAACTGACATATGTGATGTCATTCAATAGGATCTGCTTGCTAGGGGTGAGACATACAGATTTTTGCACTAATGTTTAACAAACTGTATCTCAATAACGGTTAAAAATATTAACGTGATTAATAAGTGAAAAATAAAGTACGTATTAGCCGCTTGCGTAAAAGTCCTTCGTTCTGTTCCACCCGATATTATAATCCTCAGGTAAGAACATCCGATACAAATGCTACAACTGAAAAACATCCACAGCGGTTATTGACTTTCCCGATCAATGAGAAAATTTAGCACTCATTCGTGTTAATTCACAATCGAGGTCGGTCCATTCATAGCCGGCTCAATGGCCGATACTACTACAATAGCAACATGTTATAGTTCTGTTTAAGTATGCTGTTCGATAGTTTGAGCGGTGTAGAGAATGGTAGCATTATTTCAAATGGCTGCTTCTATACTATGTATCTAGGGCATGCAGTACCGGTACCGGTACCAAGAATTTCATTTCCCGGTTCTGGGCATGGCCGGAACCGGGATTCCCGGTTCTTCCCGGTTCTCAAGGCATCTTTTGATTACTTTTAAGAAATTGTTTGTGTCAGCGTACAATCTTTATGAATGGCTTATTTTCATATAAATAATTGCACAAGAAATATACATGACTTATTTTATTATAAACAAACACTTAATTGGCGTTCCAACCTATTTTACGAATTAACCGGCGCACTTTGCCTCCGCCTGGGCCGAGCCACACGGCCGTAGCGTAGTCGATGCACTCAGCACTACCTATGACGGCACGGCCTGCCTGCATGAATGCCTACTTTACTAGGTTAGTTTGTCGGGTTATTTGGGTCCCCTGTTTCATAGCACCATTATTAAATATTATATAATATCCTGAGCTAAAGTACTAAAACATTACTACTATTGAAACGGGAATAAATAGTCATATGATGAGAACCGGGAAGTACCGGTACCGGGTCTTCAGTACCGGTTCTTTTGACACTATAAAATTCCCGGGAATATGAGAACCGGGAATTCCCGGGAGCATGCCCTATATGTATCTTTAGGTATTTAAATAGGAGTAAACAAAATCTTCAAATGGCTCTTCAAGCCAATTGAGGGTAGATGAAAACATTACATGATCAAATAATGTAGGTTAACATCAGGTCGTTCAGTGACTGATCCAGGCGGTTTAGTATTAGGTTGGTTAACCAATAAATGTTATAACTACCCGAAAATGTACAAACAATTTTGTTTACTTTTTTTCAATTTTAAATACCTAAAGATACAGACTATAGTTAGTGGTTGCACTACATCTGTTGCAGTACTTGCAGTGTGCAAGAAAAGCACATGGAAAACTTGATATATTTTAGCCGTTAAAATGATGATAGAGTTACTTCCAGCTTCTGACCGCGACTTCCGTCTGCGTGGAATGATGATGATTGATAAAAATGTCCTTTCCTGGGGCTTACCAAATTTCATCTAAATCGGTTCAGCGGTTTTAGCGTGAAGAGGTTACACACAGACAGAGTTACTGGACTGTAGCTTCTATAATATTAGTAGGGATTTCTCAGTTCAGGGAATTTACCAAACCTGTTGTTTTAAATGTAGACTGTTGTAATCTATTTTTACCCTGAAATGCTCCTAAATATTAAAGTAAAGCAACCGATCGAGCCGTCCATCCTACCTGATTTTGATTTGGGTGGAGAACTTTAGGCGTTTATAATATGGTTATTCAAATCAAGGAAGCTGAACCCTATGGAAAATCGTTAATTCCCTCAGGTGCCTACTCCGAATTGCCTACGAGTATTATATATTTCTAGACTTCAGTTTTTCACGAGATCTATTTTAAACGCGTAAGTTGTCTAATACACTATATAGTTTCGATTTTAGTCTTAAAAAAGAGGGTCACCTAATTTGTGGAAATCATTAGTCTAGTCTAGTTTTAAGATACTGGACTATCCGATCCGATTTTAAGGTATTGGTGTGGGTATCGGCACACAGCTACATAGAATATACCAATAGCAAAAAGGTAGGTTGTAAATGAAAGAATGAGTCAATGTCATTTAAATGCACGCTGAATGCAGGATATTTAATTTAAGCTAGTTAGTTAGTTTGGTTAGTTAAGTAGCTGGTTGGTTGAACTTGCTAACGGAACGAAAAAATAACACTACGTTCAAAATTCTGTTGTCATTACATGATTATGTTGTTGTGTGCGTGACCTAAACTTTGGTGCCGACACCTATGCATTTGATATTGGACTATACACCAACTTTATCTTTCTTATCTTAGCAATGCCAGGCGTGGCTCACCCGCGATTTCGTCGCTTTGCAACAGGTAGCTACAAGTACATCCGTTCCACACCAATTTTGGTGGCTAGCCATAAGCCGCGCGTGGCGCTGTCGCCACCTAGCGGCCATATCTGTCCTGATCGTAACAGACGCGTTCTGTTAGAGAGTGAGACTTCAGTACCTAGACTATTATTTATTCTGTGGCAATGCCGCAAACTTGTAATAACTATACGAGTATTAGGTACATTAATTCTTACCTACATTACAAGTTTCATTGTACCACTAATTCAGAGATAATTGAGTCATCCTATTGTTACGAGTACACTACAATGCGATATGTTTGTCTAAAGGTCACCTAAGGCCGTATGTGCTTTATCTAACGTTTGCTTTGACACAGGATGTGCAGGTACCAACGTTGCGACACTATAGGTCACATTAGCATAGTGGATGTACTAAATATTCAAACCTTTGCCTAGGATTCTAATAAGTAGATTATACAAATATATAGCGCGATGTAAGGTGCCTAGGGATTAATAAAAATAAGGTCTATGTGACTAATTCCGTCATACTTGGGGGCTATTCCGTCCACTACCGTTTTCCTCGAACAACGATCTACATTGATAATTTCGTCGACAAAGCAGCGATTGCTTTTAGTTTTTGCAGTCAAAAGCAAATGGGGTTTTTCCTACGATTTAAATCAAAGAAATATATGCTCGTGGACGGAATAGTCCCTATGACGGAATTAGCCATATTGATCACCTTATATTTGATCGTTTGCTAATAATTATATAAAATTGACTAATAGGTAGTTCATGTGTATGTGAATCTGATTTGAAAAATTTGCATGTTTAGAATTTCATTAAAAGACTGACAAACGAAATATTATTCTTACATTTTATTTACTTACTTGTGTATGAAAACTGTTAACTGTTATGTCACCTAACTGGCCTTGGTGTTAATAACTTCAAAACATAAAATTGCTCTTACCTTATCGCTCTCATAGTTAGGCACAGAAATACTGTGTAGTGCAAGTGGTTTTTTAAACGACAAACTTCTATTAAATTATAGCGTATAAAATAACACTTGCAGTGCGCACGCCATCAAAATCGCTGCAGACTTTTCCCGCTCTAACTTAAGGCATATACTTTTATTTAAGGAATTAAACTAAATAAAAAATAACTTACTGACAACGATAGCAAATTGTAGCGTGAAAACATGCGGGTTTTATTAGTTCTTAGAATATTTATTAAAACAATGTACAATTGTAGCATATTACAGTGAAAACAGTTCTTTTATTAACATCAGGATATAAAAACTACAGGTTTCAATAACAACTCCCTTCGCAGAACTTCTAACGAGGCTGAAATCTACCACAAAAGTTCCAATTTAATGATAATCTAGAATAATCCAGATAAGTGGGGAGGAACGACCTAAAGTCTGACTGTTGATAGACGTGTCTGGGGGACTTAGGCCATTGCTAAGCCAAATGTATTTGGAAGTATAACGTCGTAAGTCATCTTTATGGGTTGAGTGATAAGTTTATTTTGAATCTCGCCGCGCCCACACTTTGCTAGCCAAACATTTGAAATGCCATTATGATACCTATGCTGTATTTAAAGAACCTTATTTAACTGGGTTTTATCTGGCTTTTGGTAGAATTTCTTACTAGGCAGTGCTCAATGGCCATGACCTTCACCTTAAGTTTAATCTTATACATAGTTAGTTTTGCTGGGCATTTGCCCCAAACCGACATCCATTGTGCCTATTTTGAGTGAAACGAGGTAGCGCTACTCTCACCGACCCAGCTCCACGAAACCTAGCAAAGTCTTCAGGCTAACTGCCTCCTTCAGTGTGCACGGATTCCCTAGGTATTTTAACCTTATTCGTCTAATACATATTTATGGGCAAAGTAGTGCGAAAATGTAGTCAAAAGTTGTGTAAAAGAAGCTTACCTCATCATCATAACTTAAAAACATCTCTCATATGCTAGTTTTTTTAGCTTAGCTTTTTTCGCTTGGCTGAGATGTGTAATTCTAGGCTTTCCTATGCTCGTCTTTTCAATCCTGTCTTTCCGAAGTTCTAGAAGGTTTAAAAAAAAGCTGTCATGCTCATGCGGTATCAAGATCAAGTGACCTAACATCTTGCCTGCTCTTTCAGTATTGTTATTGTTTCCATACAAGAACAGTGCCTGGAGAGACTAGTTGTGAAACATTACACTTGACCGTAACTCGGAACAAACAGAAACGAAGTTACCACCCAAGGAGATAGCACGCAAGACCTCATATGCTTTATTTATGGTAGAGATAAAAGTTTATTTACACTGCGGATATCAAAGCGTTACTACATTAGGAGTATAATGGTAGTGCTTCAATAATTTCAATCACGTTATTGTCAATGTTTTGACTTTTATTTCAGCGGCTATTTTTGTGTACTTATTAATGCTCTATTTACATCTTTTTACTTATTAGTTTCTGCCGTCTGCGTGGAATGATGGTCTCAGAGACAAAAATAATTATCGCATACCCTTCCTCGGGACACAAACTATCTTCATACCAAATTTCATCTAAATTGGTTCAGCGGATTAAGCGTATAGAGGTAACATACAAACATATAGGGTTACCTTCAATGTTAGTTTGGTTGCTTTGGTTTAAAAAAAAAATGGTTGTCTGTAAAGTCGGTTTACGGATGATAATTTTGCGTGATTAAACGTCATAAGAAAACATTACCATTACATTACGTAACGTTACCATGGAGATCTGTCCACAACGTTACCATTGAGATCCGTCCACAACGTGACACTTTTTCGTGCATGCTACCGGTGTTCATCGATTTATAAGACGTTATCACGTCAAAAACATTGAGTTCGCTCCTGACGACTCAGGTCTATGTATGTCGGTATAAGTAGGTAGGTATACCTATTTGTACTTGCTGGAATAGTTTTGATCAACAAATGTTTTGATCATGATCTGAAATACCGTCGAGCATAAAAGCGATTGTGCCAGCTAGTCTGGCTGTATCATACCATTTGTGTTCAACATTCGCTCAAATCTCAATGCATTTTAGATAACGAGAATGAATTCTAGATGAGAAACACTCAGACTATAATAAGCGAAACTGCTACGATTTTAAACGGCCATTAATTATGCTCGCTCTTCAATAGTCTGAGACAGAATCGATAACTTTACAGTTCAAATATTTATCGACCAAACGATTTTATTATCAGCGCCAATTGAGTTTGTCAGTCGAATGAAAACGGGGTCTAGCCCGCAAATTAAGACAGACGTATCTAAATACGGTGAATCATTTAGTAGTAGTGAATAAAAGGGTTGGCGCAGTGTAGTGGCAAAGCGTGTATTGTACGTATTTTTTAATCCCGTAGATTACAAATTTACAAATGCCGCTCAGCTGGCTTTGCTGGATGTTTCAATTAAGGTTTGAATCCGCATGAGGTATCGATTACTTGATACATAACCAAATGGGGTTGGGTGTTGATATACATAACCAAAACAGATTACATGGATTGCCACCGTCTTTTGTCTTGCAATTTAAAAACTTTATAAAGTCTAAGTAATGTGGTATATCTTTCACTCCGATCTTTCCATAAGGAAATTGATAGATTAAAAAACAAAATTGAATCTGAATGACACGGAACTGTAACTAAAGTCACAAAAACACAGCTGTTGCCATACAATCGAAGGTACGTCTCACTTTAAAACTCTCATTTTGGCTATGCGTTCTTGTGACTAAGTTTTGCGCGTTTACCCCATGATGTATTTTAGTACCTTATCACTTTTACAAAGTTACTCACTTGGCTTTCGTTACGCTACTGGCTTACTGCGGTATCGAGTTACTTTCGGGGCTATTATTTACTTCCCTAACTTACGTCAAGGTCTTAAGCTCTTACAAATACTTTTCCTCCCTGCAGTGTCAGCATTTCGCGGGTGAGCGATCCCAAGACGGCTATTACTAAAATCGAAATTCGAAGAAAATATATCTAGCCCTATCGCTCTTGATATTCGAGTGACAGGGACGCAAATGGACAATTTTCAAGTTCGATGTTCGTAGTTACTAGTACACTAGTTAGTTAGTTACCTTCCATGTGGTACTGCCCTGGTGTCCCGTGTACTATTGGAACACCTTAAAAGTTCCAGCGTTCGTAGTAAGTACTTTCTTTATCGGGTTTACCAAGTATCACACTAGATGGCTCCGTACCGAGCGCGGCAATTTCTACATCGCGCTATAGCGCATCAATAGATACTCGTATTTTGATTGGGATTTATTTGTGACTGGTTGTTTCTTTTCGTAGTCCTATTAAATGATTCGTCGAAGTTCCCAGCATCAGATTTACCTTCCGGTAAAAATGGTGGCAAATAGAACCTCATAGGTCCAGGTCGATGTCCAAGTCTGAACAAAAACCAACAAATTAAGAACCTCCTTCCGTATTCGGAAGTTTATTGTAATGCTGAAAAGGCTGATTAATCTATTTCCCCAACATTTACCCGCACAAAGATAATTATATCTAAACGATGTGCATTTACGTGAAATATGGTAGCGAAGTCTTTTCAAAAGATCCTTGTCTGTATTTCCAATCGGTTACCAAGTAAATAGCTCACGAAGACCAATCTAAAAGCGTTCTCCAAGACGTATGGTCAACCGAACAATTGAAACTATGGGGCAAATGCAACTAGGTACTTACTCTAAAAATACAAGAAGTTACTCTATTAATGGCACTCTTTCGCCAGTCATAAAAGAGAGCTCAACCATGGTATAAGTGGGTCTGGCTCTAGTCTAGACTCACTTCTTGTATTTTTTAGAGTAGTTGCATTTGTTCCGTAGTCGCAATTGCCCTGGCTGACCTTACTTGTTAAGGCGACGTATAACAGCAATAACCGCAATGTCCTTGATTCATTACGTCGCTCCCGAAAGAAACTATCAAAGTACTGACGATATTTCACGACAGGATATTCCTTAGTATATTCGAAATTCTCTCGCTGACAAGCAGGGCTCGGAACCGGTTTTTTTTTAAATCCCAAAATAGCCCAATATTCTTAATTATTTTATGCTGTTAACGTAAGACTGAATCATTTATTTAGGTAACAACTTCGTATTATTAGATTGTACCATTCAAAATGAAATAATAAACCAAAGAACGTAATAATACCGGTATTTTTTGTATGAAAAAAAAAACCGGTTCCGAGCCTTGATGACAAGAAGACAAGGAGTTTCAGTACCGTTTTCCACAAACCTCTCTTGTCAGGCCTGCGGTAGAACATGTTGGTCTTGCATCGTTATGTTCAGTACCAAAACGGTGTCTCTCAGGTGTGACCACATAAAGGTAACATTCCATTTCTGACCGCAGCTGCACTACTGCTCCGACACGTCGTTGTTATTGTCAATTTCCATAGTAAAATGAATGACAAGCAAGACTGAATGACAGTAACGTCGCAACCTCGCAACAGTAGTGCAGCTGTCGTTGGAAATGGACTGTCACCTTAAATCGTCTGCAATAGACGCATCGGATCTCAAGGCGTCACCTTACTGGTTTGTCTATGATTTCTATGAAGGACTGGCCAACGCTCGCTCCACCGATTAGAATATAGGATCCGCTTTTCACGCGGCTGAACAAAAATACACGCCCCAACTTTTCTTTCGCGTTAAATACACTGTTCGCGTTTGTATAAATTGAAAAGGCTATATAAATTAGACTCTGCCACCGCCATTTAAAGTTTAAAGTGTTAAGTTTACTGGAATTTCGCCTTGAATTTAAATTCGCGGTTTGAATCTTTAAATTTGTGCTTTTAGATTTATTAAACAAAGTAATGCATATTTATATCCCATTTCTTCGTTTATAAATTGAAATTTTAGAATGAATAAATTTATAAAATGATAATACGTTTTTCGAGCATAATTGTGTTATACATACTTTTTTTTTTTTTTTCCCTAGCCTACTTTGGTGTCCCACTGCTGGGCAAAGGCCTCCCCTCGTTTTTTCCACTCGACCCTGTCATCGGCATTTTCCCACCATTTGGGGTAGAATGCGTCCAAGTCGTCCCGCCATCTCCTTTACATACTTTATAAAATTTTATTTCCTCATAGAATATATAAACATTTCATCTTTGTTATTGTAAAAGAAAATGGCGTCCAATGGCGGAAAAGCTTGATACACACTGCAAGGAGCGTGGGGAGTATCTATGAGTATCTATGGTTTTGTTTCGATCAAAGACATATGTAACTCCGTATAAGATGAATAAAGTTCAAGGAAAAACGTGCCTCGGAAATCTAGAAAAAGTCATTCTCGGATAGATGGCGCCATTGGCACCACAACTTTGGACTATGCTCGGCTAGATGGCGTGGCGTTTGAACATGGGTCAAAATCATATATATGTCGGGAATTGTGGGCGTATCATACTATCGGCAGCACATCAGAACCTTCAATCGTGGATGACGAGGGCCTTCAATGAAATACGATGTTCAACTCACAATCTTTACTGCACAAGACTCATTACAAATCACAGCACGCGTTACGTTTCTTATCTTAAGCAAACCAGTGGATTAGACCCAGGAGCCGCCACAGACGTCATCTTCTCCCGTTCGTTCTCATCGTGCTCCTTCTGAAGATTGATTGACAGCATAACTTCAATTGTTCTGGACTTCAATTGTTTTAAGAGCGCACTCTATGACGTCTTGGCGGAACTGCGTCGAACGCCACTCAAGTGTACGTAACACCCTAGTTTGCTCTATTTGTCAAGGTTTGCATGACAAAACGCCTCTTGAAGGCGATAGATGGCACATTTCAGCCATTCTCCGACACGGCCAACCTGACATTGTACGGGTCCCTCCGTACGTTATCCATCCCCCTTTATGATTTTCACTGGTAGACTAGAGCGAAGATGAGATCTTCTTCTCCCAAAAGAGACTGTAGAGCGCAGATCATCTGCACCACCACGGCATCCTGACATTGTATGCATCACTGCATACATCTGCGGACAGAATACAACAATCTGAGGTATCTAAGCTCATTGCTCGGCCTACCTGACCAAAGTAAGTTCCTCCATAACTTTTGGATACTGACAGGCAACTCAACTCAACTCTTTCAATAACACGCACATAGATCATTGTTGTGAATGAACAAGTTCAGCATCGGTAGCATCACGATATTCAATCAGGCCATATTTCAACGGAAATGGGGTAGAGATACATTTCGAACAATTCATTAAGAGACTTAAAATGCAACAGCGTGAAAATAATATCACCATAATCCAAACAGCGTGAAAATAATATCACCATAAAGATACAATACAAACTAGCTTTTAAATGAACTTCACCACAGAGATTCCCCTCAGTTGAAACACATCTTGTATTGAGTTCTCGAAAATAAATGGTTTTCCATATTTAACTGATTTTATGAACATTATCTGCGCACCTATTCTTTACTTAAACGTTTAGTATTCCCTAAAAGTTTAGTGTTCCCACTAATAGATTTTCTTATTTGATTTCATTGATACCTTGATCCAGATCTATTTGCCATTTTAATCATTACCTCAAAATGTTAGCTAGGATCACAGAAAACAGCGATAAAATTAGTTTATCCGTTTGAAAGATACTTGGCCGCACGCACACAATGGCCTCTCACCCAAGACGCGTGTATCATCTCCGTTATCTCATGGTTAAAATGTTTAGTAAGTTTGATTTAAACTAGTAGTTCGCCCCGAACTGAGAACTCGCGGTTCGCCAAAAAGTTAGATCAATTTAATGAACCTGCTTGTGCAAGATTGCACAACCTTTTTATATAGATTTACCTTTTTTACGTATTTTTGTCTATGTTTTTGATACCTTTTGTCTATTTATTATTTTGGCAGATTACATTTTGTTTTTCTCGAAACCAGTGCCGTTTTAATTACAGTCGTTTATAAAATTGGTTCTTCCACCCTAAATCTAAATGATAACTCGCTCAAAAAGTGCAATGAGTGAGACGGCTCATAAGGGAGACGGTGAAGCCGTCGGGGGGGTCACTGCTCCGCTCGCGCAGCAAGGCACGGGCCCTGCCCCTCACGAACCAAGGCCGACACCTTCCCGCGTGGCGAGCGGCGCCTCGTCGCGTTCATCTGCCACCATTGTGGCGCGCCAGCTACAGGCGAGGGCGCAACATGCGCGCCGTCTGGCTGAAATAGATAAAGAACGAAAGCGGCAGGCTGCTGAACGCGAACTGAGCATCGTCGCTGCTGAGCGCGAACGCAAAGTTGCTGATCTCGAACTGGAAGCCAATCTCGCCGCCATAGAGGCGGGGGGCCCAAGCCGACATGGAAGCCATGGCACGCGCAGTCGTGCAAGCGTACAGGAATGGTTGAATAATACGATTCCTAACACCACTGAGCAACATTTATTAAGTGCCAACCCACCTTTCAGGTCCGACGATATTGCGGCCCAGCGCGAGACACTGGGACCGAGAGAGCCGCACGGCGCGAGTGCCGCGGCACATGAAAACTCTCCTGAGCGAAATCGCCCTGAAGACGGAGGAGTGACTCGCTTAGTAAATTCGCTCGATAAGTTGATAAACAAAGTGAACCAAACGAAGACGGAGTTGCCAACCTTTGACGGCAAGTCATACTTAGATTGGTTAGCTTTAAAAAGAGTTTACGAAAATAAAGCAGATAGTTTCTCGCCTACTGAAAATTTAGCTAGGTTATCACGCGCCCTACGAGGGACGGCGCGCGAGGCCGTGGCGGGCCTGCTGGCGGCGGCCCGCGACCCCGGCGCGGTGGTAGCCGCGCTCGACGCGCGCTTCGGCCGTCCCGAGCTCGTTGTCATGCATGAAGTGGCAGCGGTGCGTGCCCTACCTAAGGTAAGCTACGACGGTAAGGATCTAGTGATTTTCGCAAGTCGTATTCGTAACTGCGTAGAGGTTATCCGCATGTTAAATAAGCCCGACCATTTACGCTCGCCTGAGCTGTTTCAAGCACTATGGAGCAAGCTGCCTGCGCTGCTGCGTCCACGGTGGTTAGATTATGCTCATTCGTGCAATGATAGCGCTTCAAAAATTGAAATGTTTGCCGATTTCCTCTCGCGCGAAGTCGACCTGCAATGCCGATTTGGAGGCGCTGTTGACTATGCGCCGGCCCTAATTTCCCGGCCGATTGGTAGTAGGGACAGAGTAAACGTTATTGCTGAAAATAATCATTCGTCCGATAGCATTCCGAAATCATTAAATAGTAATGATTCTAGCAATAATTGTACATTATGTAAACAAAACCATGACTTATTTGATTGTGACAAGTTTGTCAAACTGTCAATAAATGATAGGTGGCAATTCATCAAAAAGAATAAAATATGTCATAGGTGTTTAAAAAAAGGTTTCCATAAGAACAAAACTTCATGTATGAAAAAAGTATGTAGCGTAGAAGGTTGTGAAATGCGTCATCATAATTTGTTACACGGGTCTAAATTTGAACGCGTCGTTACTGCGCACATCGACGTGGAGGACAACGACGGCACCGCCGACGGCGACTCCGACGACGACGACGACGACGAGCAAGTGCCATCGACGTCTGGTGTGACCGCGTCCGCGGCCGGCAGCCTACCCGAGGCGCCCGCTGCAGCTCCACTGCCTGACGACCCGGAACACGATATTCTGACGCATGCGACTTCTTCATTGCCCAAAGTACCTTCCGAACGGCCGTTGTTGAAGATTTTGCCGCCAACGAATCAATCAATTGGCGGTTCATTCCTCCCGCAGCACCTTTTATGGGTGGAGCGTGGGAGCGGTTAGTTCGCAGTGTTAAAGAAGCCTTAAAAGTGACCCTCAGAGAACAGGCTCCGTCAGACGAAGTTTTGAGCACACTATTGGCGGAGGCTGAAGGCCTGGTAAATACGCGTCCGCTTACGCATGTGTCGCTCGACCCCGAAGCTGATGAGGCTCTAACACCGGCCCACTTCGTACTCGCATCTCCATCTGGCCGCCCCATACCCGCTACCCTGACCGAGGCGGATCTCCTTAGTACAAGCAAGTGGCGCAGGGCGGTGAGACTGGCTGACCATTTCTGGCAGCGCTGGGTAAAGGAATACCTGCCCTGCTTGGCACCACGTGCGGGGGGAGGGTCGCCGCCTAATGTCGCAGTAGGCGATATCGTGATAGTTTGCGATTCTAACCTACCAAGAGGCTCGTGGCCCAAGGGTCGCGTTACCGCCCTTTACCCTGGTAGAGACGGGATAATAAGAGTGGCGGATGTTGCTACCGCCGCTGGAGTGTTGCGTAGACCCCTAAGAAAACTAGCGAAGATCCTCGTCTCTCTCTAAAAAAGGGGAGAATGTGCAAGATTGCACAACCTTTTTATATAGATTTACCTTTTTTACGTATTTTTGTCTATGTTTTTGATACCTTTTGTCTATTTATTATTTTGGCAGATTACATTTTGTTTTTCTCGAAACCAGTGCCGTTTTAATTACAGTCGTTTATAAAACTGCTACTTAGTCGGCAAAGGATCGAAAACCGCATGTGATTTATTGCAAGGTCTGCGGAGCCCATCACAACACCATAGAGATTAAAATAAACTGTATCTGTGGTAAGCCGTTATCTTTCTTGTCAAATGTCAAATACCTATATTATGTTTATTTTTATCTTGTTAATTATTTAAAAATGGTAAACTTAAAAACAATATTATAAAAGCCGAGCACTTTCATTTGATACCAAACTCGACCATACTATCTTGCAAATAAGATGACCAGAAAAGCAAGACCCCTCACAAATAGCTTTCTAGCCTTTTAAGCTCTTCTAACTCAATAACACCTTGATCGAGCCTGCTCATAATTTAATGACAAAAATACAATGCCCTCAACTACACGTTTACCCAATTACATTTAAATTAGAACAAATTTACTTAAGTTATTGTGTATCAAACTTGGTGTCGGAAATTGTGGGCGCATCATACTATCGGCAGCACATCAGAACCTTCAATCGTGGATGACGAGGGCCTTCAATGAAATACGATGTTCAACTCACAATCTTTACTGCACAAGACTCATTACAAATCACAGCACGCGTTACGTTTCTTATCTTAAGCAAACCAGTGGATTAGACCCAGGAGCCGCCACAGACGTCATCTTCTCCCGTTCGTTCTCATCGTGCTCCTTCTGAAGATTGATTGACAGCATAACTTCAATTGTTCTGGACTTCAATTGTTTTAAGAGCGCACTCTATGACGTCTTGGCGGAACTGCGTCGAACGCCACTCAAGTGTACGTAACACCCTAGTTTGCTCTATTTGTCAAGGTTTGCATGACAAAACGCCTCTTGAAGGTGATATATGGCATATTTCAGCCATTCTCCGACATATATATATATACATATATATACATTTTTTGACATTTGTATACATTTTCATTTTAAGTTTTAATCGTGTGTCGATAGATGGCGGTAAATTTACTGTGACTACAAAATTTACTATGACAATAACCCTCTATGCTATTTATTCTTTTTGGTTTCGATATAGCCCGACAGCGGGAGAAATAGAAGGGTGATATCCATAACGACAAATATACATATAATTCTCAGAAAATATGTCTGCAACTCTCTAATTGTCACGGCTTAGTAATTCACGACATGTAGAAAATGAGATGATATGTTAATTGGTAATTAGAAACAAAAGCTCGACATATTTTCCTACAATCGCTGCTATCTGCCTCATAAGTTCATCTGTACTCCGTATAGAACCGGTTAAATCAAACATAAAACACGTCTGTTGTATCTCTATACTGTTATATTTTAACCATAGAGTATAAGTAAAGTAAGAGTGGTAACTCCATATCCATACATCAATTTTCTTACCAAAATGCGCGTTATTTCGTAGTCGACATCTAACGTCAAGTAGTGGAACTATCAGTACCCCTACTTGACACCTGAGATGACGGATGAGTGAAGATGTCACAAGTGTAGCTACTGACGAAAAATGTACTACTAAAACAATTTACAACTAATATTATAAGCAGAAGAGGTTGGAAAATAGACTTCCAGTTAATCTGGTTATAATATTAGCTGAAAATTGTTGAGCATTAGAGTTTTCGTTCGCCGTGACATCTATTGTCAACTAGCAATACTGATAAATTCCGCTACATGACGCTAGATGTCGACTACGAAATAACGCGAGTTTTGGTAAGAAAACTGATGTATGGAGTTACCACTCTTTCTTTACTTATATTACTCTATGATTTTAACAAATAAATGATTCACGGTTTCCACAGTAGCGGCCTAAATTAGAAATAGACAAAAAGAAGCAGTGCCAAGATTTCAGATAAGGTTTAATAATACCTGGGCACGTTACACATTATTTATAGATTATCGATTTCGGTATGCAGCCACTAATCGTCCATGATTAATGAAGTCTCGTTTGAAGAACAATAGGGAAAAGACGGACTATATGATACTTAAAATAAGCTTGCTATATTTAGTTTGGAAAGGACCCCTTTTGTAGAAGCCTAACTAAATTTAACTGTTTTTTTTCGTGATGTAGGCCGTCTACGTTAAGTCCGCAGTAAAATATATTTGGCAACATTACCATATATAGGTACGTCATCGCGTCAATCATCAGAATATGGTGGTATTGTCAAATATATGCTAAGCTGAATTTAAATGTTTGTAGAGTATATTAAAAGGATAAAAATTACTTTAGTCAACCAATCGTAGTTATCCAACTCAACGTAGGTAGATATAATATCTAAACATCGGTTTGTATTCATTTTAAATTAGACTTGACATCAAAGAAAACACAAACAGTACAAACACGTTCGTTTCCTCGAGGGGTATCACAGATTTCCATGACCGCGTGCTGCGACCCTGACACACATCTTCCGCATCATTCACTTTCCTATAGGTATATTTACCTTTACGTATTCGTATATCATCGTCATTTTGACATAAATTTTCAATTCCTTTCGAGATGTTTTTTAGTAAAGCTAACTTTTAGCCGGGTTTTAGGCATTTAAGTTTAAGTCACGTTAGATAACCTAACTAATTAGTTATCCAGGAATTCCTGGGCATTTGCAACAAATCGGCAGGCATTGTGCCTATTTTGTGTGAATTACAGATTAGCGCTAGCCACGCTAACCTCCTCAGTTCTTCCACGAAATTGAGTTATTAAAAAATATTTTATTTTTACTTGCTTATTATATTAGTCATCAAAATCAAAATGGCGCCCTCACTTTAATAAACTAAATTTTAATACCTGTCTAAAGCCCCTCTCAACATTGTCTAGCTCTTGCTACTAAAGCTAGCCTAGTTTCCGAAGCACTGAAGCCTCCTCCAGACAGAACATTATTTGGACTTACTCCGGCAAAACGAAATCCCGTCCACATTACCTTTTCCCGTATTAGGTTAGGCGGTATTCAGCTTTTAATCGACTTTGATCAAGCTTGCGTTTCGTTTTAGATTGGGAGTGGAAAGTTAACGATTTTAAACTGTTAATGACTTAATGAGAAACCATTTTTAAAGAGTTTAGATATCATAGATATGTACATGTATTAACTACTAATCCCTTGAAAAAATCACACCAAAATGTTTGTTTTCCAAAGCGTCGAAGATATTCCTCACATCGCGCGCTAAGTCGGTCGATAAAGTCGCGTAGGTTTGTTTTCCTGGCGAAAAGAGACCACATTGCTAAATATAAAAATGGCATATTCTCTCATTTGATTCTTCATCATCTCTTTGATCACAAGGATGGTGTCTACAGCTAGCCTCACACTACTTCGGAGATAATTTCTTCATTGATGATTTGATTAAACATGATTAGGTACACAGGTCTCCACCACAGAAAATGTTTGTTTTATCAATATGATAAGGAATTCATTCTGTCTGGTACAATACAAAATGAGGACGAACTTAGCCAACGTTTTTTGCGAATACATTTAGACCTAACCCATCTAATGTATGATAAAAATAACCGTTTAAATATATTTGAAAGAGCCTGAGTCGGATATTATGGTATGCCGGTGGGCTCTTGATGAATCAGAGTGGAATATCCGGATTTAGAGTTCAGAACGGTAGGACAACGGGGACAGGGTATTACTCGTAAAGCACTTATCTGGCTATCCTATTTGGATATTGTTTTTATTGCTGTTTATTTTTAACCCCCAACGCAAATCCCTACTAATATTAAATTGCGGAAGTATCTGTACGTCTCCCTGTCTGTTTCAAAGATGAAATCTGACTCAAGTAAGTTTATAATCTAGGTAAACATGACTTGAACACGGTATCAAACCGCAATGCAAATAACCAACGATAATCTCGAGACAATGATAACTTTCAACAGAATCACGTAGTCGATAAAAATTGCAAGAACCTCACTTATTCAAAGATTTCACGAGGAAATGCACATCCCTGATAAGATAACGGCCCATCGATCGATACTAAATCGATTAGTCATCCGATACTGCCATTGTCCCTATTCAGAATTATTGCGCGATCGTTGACGAGTAGAATTACTAATAGAGCCACTGTAAAGTGACCTCTAGACAAAGCTCGGAATCCGGTAAAATTTCCAAACCGTTATCATGTATTTGTGTTTGTGCGTAAAACCTTTTCATTTCGGTTTGTTCGTTACTTTTAAACCGGTTTTAGGGAAACATTTCCATATAGTTTTTGTCAGATTAACCTGTTTAGAACAATTGAAACCGGTTTATTCCTAAGCGCGATGTCTCCGTTTACGTGGCACACTACCGGCCACCGGCTCGGCGAATAAACCTATTTGTTTAATAATAAAGTTCTTAAAACTATCGCATTTTATGATAAATCGGAGTAAAACTGAAATAAACCGGTATTTACCGCTATTTTACAAGCTTTTATTTAGTTTCACCTGACCGTTGTCTGTAATCAAATCTTGCAAGTTAAATTTGATCCACTTCCCGGTTTCCGATTGAGCTGAAATTTTGCATATATACGTAAGTCGGGTGACAATGCAATATTATGGTGTCATCGAGCTGATCTGATGATGGATACCAGAGGTTACCATAGGAACTCTGTGATAAAACAACGAAACCTAATTGTGTTTGGGGTTTTTAGAATTGTCTCAGTGAGTATTAATTGCCTGTGGAAAGAAAAGTACAGTCAGCGATAAAAGCTTGTACCAAAAATGAAATTTTTGCCATAAACTTATTTAAACCGGTTTCAAACATTGATTCCGATGCGTAACAACTATGCGTCATATTAGAGCGCTTTTATGCTGACTTTTAAAAACCTACCTGGCCTTTACTCTGTAAGCGATTATAATGCTTGCGAGTATAATACCTTATTCTTATACAATAAGTCACATAATTAAACGAGTCTTCACGCAGAAATCGGCAGTGTTCGCCTTTAGTTAACACTGCTATTATGATGCCAGATAATAACTTCGCATAAATTCTTTGTTAGTGTATTAAGGAGTTTGTTATTCTTTTCAATATTTTTAAGGGCGCTGGATTTTTTATTAGGTCTGTTACATAATACATCGTAATTGGTTAACTATCTCTATGGGAGGTGGAATTTAGCTCGCTCGTAAGGATCGAGGTAAACATTTTCTGAAGTGGTTCACCGGGAATGTCCCCGATTGTAAGTAGGTACTTACCATCATATTGGCTTCAACCCATAGTATCGTTTTCATCTCCAGTGAAGAAATTATATTGACATGAAGCCAGGGCCTTAAAGACTAAAGTACAGTCAGTAGCAGACGCCTTCACAGGCTAAGAGCTAAAAAGGCTCGTGTCATGCGCCTCTATTGTAAAGATCGTGTGGGCTTTCTTTGCTCTTTGTCCGTGTAGATTAATTCCACTGACTGTACATAATTCTGTAATCAAAATTGCTGTACTTATTTAGCGATTACATTTACACCATTGTCCAACAAAATATGAAGAGAAGACCTTTAGTTAGACACGGAATAGTATTTTATACAATAGTGATATAATAGAGAGCTTTTCAGTCGAGTACCGTGTTTAGCCCACGAAGCGAGGGACGACATCGCACGTCATACTATTTGACAGCTGTCAACTTCCAGATAACTAAATAATGTGACGCACCGGTACAGAGTGGCACCATAGACATGCACAAAGCTAATAGAGTCCGTTCGGGAAGAGAAGAGTCGTGTAATGTATTGGGCCCCATACATTCCAAGATTAATCTCTTTCCGCACCACTGTTCATACTAGCTACCTAATGCATTATGTTACTTTAACAATTGCCTGTGTGTATTATTTTTACCCACCGGCTGAACATAAATTAAAAATTATCAGATCCTCATATCCCAATTAAAAATGTCTGGCCCTAACATCGCGATGACTTGAAGTGAGACAGACAGTAGAAACTGGGCTGCACTTTAAATCCAACTGCAGGCGAAATGTGGGTCACTTTGAGTGCAAGTTTACTATTACTCTAACCGCAGGCATCAGACATCATATTTCTCTAGATCTAGACTCGAGTGAGGACTGAAATTGTTTTAAGAATTATTTATGGAACATACACAGAGAGATATTATCAGCGAAGCGCTGGTGGCCTAGCGGTAAGAGCGTGCGACTTTCAATCCGGAGGTTGCGGGTTCAAACCCCGGCTCGTACCAATGAGTTTTTCGGAACTTATGTACGACATTTCATTTGATATTTACCAGTCGCTTTTCGGTGAAGGAAAACATCGTGAGGAAACCGGACTAATCCCAATAAGGTCTAGTTTACCCTCTGGGTTGGAAGGTCAGATGGCTGTCGCTTTCATAAACACTAGTGCCTACGCCAATTCTCGAGATTAGTTGCCAAGCGGACCCCAGGCTCCCATACTTGCAGAAGGATGTATCTCCATAGAAAATATTCGTCAGTTAAGACCTTTGAATACTAAAGTTATAATGCTCCAAATGTCTTTATTAAGAGCAATTTGCGAGCAGTCATTACATTACCAAAGTGCTCGCATCACTTAATATAGCATTTTATAATTGTACTAATGGATTTAAGAGAGCAGATGAGAATTTCACCGATGGTCTTGATGATTTTTGTAAGCTTTATTAAACTTGTAATGTTTTGATACTCTTAGCTCAAATCTTGGCAACATTGACTTTGTTTTGGCATACTTATACGTAATTGCAATACCAATGTAATACTTATGCCTGATGATAGTGATGATGAAGAACGAAAGTTACCGAAGGAAGGCTATATGAACGTAGGTACCACTAAAACAACGTACCTTAAAGTATCGTCTTGACGAGTAGTCAAAGCGATACCACTAGATGTGACAAAATTGACAATTTGTCACAGTCCTGAGGACAACCGCGAACATCGAAAATCGAAATTACGTTGTAGCCTCTCTGTCACTTCTGAATACTCGATAGCGAAATTTAGATTTTCGAGTGCCATTAGAATGCCAGACCAAGTTGGACATACCCAGGTAACAGTTAAGTAACAAGTCGCTAACATAAATGGCATAACGGCAGCGTCAGTCGTTCCCATGCTTGAGTTTTCCAACCACTGCACGCGTGATTATAAAGCTGTGGTGTTCTTTGATTAATTAACTTTCAATAAACTTAAGCGTGTAGCAATATTTTGCCAAGATAGTTTCCATTAGACCGATTACCGACTTGATTGTTTGACACGGATCCACAGCGCAGTTAACATTTGAGGAGCAACACTGCAACAGTAACTAAATAGGTAAGTTACCTCATTTTACAGTGTTGCACAAAAGTTAACTGCAGTGTAGATGCACCTTAAGTATTACCGATTGTCGTCTAGGCTACGCAATTCGCAGTTTCTATAGTACATGATTATCCGAAGTGAATAAAGATTGTGACTTAAAGCTTACCCCGTAATAAACGGATTCTTTTGATATTCGCAATGTATAACTGTTTCCATTTTCCCGACTCGAAACTTTGTTATACCTCCGCTTAATCGGTTTAGTGCCGTTCGTGTAAAAATGGCACAGTAAAAACAAACTTTCCCCCTTTGTATTATATTTTAGGATAAGCTCTGCGAGTTAGGCACGCTGAGGGTTGAAAACGTGTTCAAAATTACGATCTACTCGTAGAATATATGCAGGGATCTTTATTCGCGATCTTGAGATTTTTACAAATAGTTGCGATGTATTTCTATATAATGCTCATAATCGAAGTCGTGATGGGCTGGGCTTGTAGGTTGTACTTTTGAGTTTATTGGAGTGATATAGTCTTCATTGCAGGGAAACATTGTAAGAAATCGGACTAATTCCAACAAGGTTTACTCTATCCTTTAGGTAGAAGGTAATTTTGGTCAGCCTTAACAAGTTCCTATCGGAAATTTGTAAAGCAAGTAAAGTAAATCAAACTAGTTGCGATATTCTATGAATCTAGTCTATAGTGTCTAAACCAAAGATAATTGAGTAGATAGAGGCTTATTGTCATAGTAAAATTTGTAGACACAATAAATTTACTGCCATCTTTCGACACAGAATTAAAACTTATAGAACGCCGTATAAGTATGACTTTGACCCATTATTCTTTCACTGATATTTGTTAAGATTGTTAAATATCAAACGGTGTCGGTGTACAAGAGTATAGGCAAAAGGTATGGCGCCATCTTTTCGACCATACATTTTTCTTGATTTTCCGAGGCACGTTTTTTTCTTAGACTTTATTTATCTTATACACTTCATGGATCTTTCTCTAAACAAATTAAATTATTGTCAGATGCTTTCTTGGAATTACTTAATATGACTTAATTAGATTTTATCTGCCATAAAAGTGAAAGATCCACCTCGCTTTTTCGTCTTTATCTTCCTACGAGATGCGAGTATGTCAATGCTCTTAAACAAATTAAATCCAACTCGCAACTGAAAGTCCCAACTTCTCCAAAGTCCCAAGTTATATCCGAATTGTATAAAACATTGAGTGGGCCTCTACCTGCTTTTATTTTTGCCGATAAATTATAAACGAAATACAATTACGGAATCCCCGTCGGTCCACGCGAATCGTAAATATTTAATTTTTGCTGCTTTTAATTGTTGCATTGTTATTATACTGAAAAGAACAAAAAAACCTTTGACACGTATTGTGGCTTCTGTACAAAATACAGACATCTGAAATAAATACAGACATGTTTAATAGGACGAGGTGTCCAAAAATATCTGACACTACTTTATTTGCAGAAGCATATGAACGTGCTGAACATGAAATTTTACGTGCTTTATCATATCAATATTATCAATACCGAACGAAGAGGTACTGAGCATGGCAGGAGAGAAGAGATGCCTGTTAGACACAATAGCTAACAGAAGGGGCAAGATAGTTGGCCACCTGATACGGCACGACAGTTTCTTTTTAAACATCCTGGAGGGCAAAATTGAGGGGAAAAGACGCAGAGGAAGGCCCAGGCTCACATATCTCAGCCAAATAAAAGATAGTTTCTGTCGTGTCGTACGAGGGAGTTAAAAGGCTGGCCCGGCAAAGAGAAAAGTGGCGATTACTCCACCGGCAAGAGCATAGCTCTTAAATATTGATGATGATGATCATATCAATGTCATATGTTACCGCTAGCCACTGTACAGTTCGCAGCTGTGTTAGCTGTGTTGCTAGACTTGAATTTCCTTTACAGTTCCTTTCTCCTTTATCGGGAGTATGCACTCTTTACTTTTTTATAAAGTAAAATATACAAGAGCAATTTATCCATGTAAAAACTAAAAAACTGCATTATTTTGATTATGGTACACATCACATCACTTCTTGCGTAAAGTTCGCGTGTGAACAATAACTGACACTCGCGCTGAAGATGCAATCGTGGTAAGTTTCGTGAATGGAAACTGGAGTATGCAGAGAATCTAAGTGGAAATTGAAATACTTGCAGCGAGATTCTCGGTAAAATGAGCATTAGAATATACTCTTCAAGTATTCACATTTACATCCCTGTGTTACATAGCATAGTGATCAGTAGTTTACAATTTAATATAGCGTGTTGAGATAGAAATGGAATGAACTTCCAAGGAAATGAATTTCCGTATGAGACGTTCCAAGCTTTTGTGTGCGACTTCGTCTTTTATACAAACTTCTGCTGCACGATTCCGGGAGAAAAGGTTCATATCTTCCTATGTCCTTCTCCGGGACTTAAACGGCCCTCATGTGATTAATTGTCTCACGTGCGTTTACAAACACGATAGAAGAGATTGGGAATTACAGTGACACTAGTCACTATCACATCAGCAGATCACCTTAGCCGTTAAAACGTAACAGACATAGAAAAAAAAAACAACGGGTTGCACTCCGGGAGTGCCGGCAGAAGTGAAAACTCAATGACATTGTAACAGTTTTTCGATCAGGTCACGTGTCCGTCTTACGTCTTACGAATCTTACGGTCACGTGACCTGTCGCGAGTATCATTTTTTCCCCATCACAAAAAGTGCACAGCGCCGCTAAAGAAGTTTTCACTTCAAAAGTTTATTTTGCGGTTATAATGTTAGATTCTTGCTAGATCTCTAGTATCTGGGGTATTACCGCAAAAGCAATCGTTTTTCTACATCTACTATTTGAAAGTCAACAGGTTTTTCTTACCTTGATTACTCTTTTCAGTACAAGCCTCTTGGAAACCTTTTCACGTTGCTCGGCCCCGTCCTAACAAATCAATACAACACAGTCCTTCCATAAAAAGAATCCTATCGATTTAGCCACACATTACCTATTTTTAGCTGAAATACCGTAACGGAGATCTCGAATTTGCAAACCGGTCTTGCCCATTCGTGCAAAAAGCGGAAACGCTCGCGTGAAATATAGGTGACCCTCGTGTATTGCAATTTCATTTAAATTAGGTTAGGTCTCGGTTTGGGGTCACGTGTACTCCATTGTTATTAGTGTTTTGTTCCCCCAAACGACGAGGGCTAATAGCTCTTACTAACTCCTATCACCCGTATGCTCCAAATTGAATCTTCAGTCGTACGGAACAGGGATGAGTTTTGTACAAACCTGGCGGAATGTGATGCGATGTTGTCGGTTACGTGTTCCAGTTTTCGATTAATTTACACGTTTTTTTTTGGTCGATCCGGTTACCGGTTTGTTAACGGAGTTGACGTTTTTATATTGGCTATTAGTCAAAATGTATCAAATGCTTATTACGAGTGGGATCTACGATGCGGCAATCGAATCTCTCTTTTTCCATTTTTGTATTGTGAAAATTCTTCCAAAAGTGGTATTCAATTTTAATTAAATCCAGAATTATTGAGCAGTAGCTACTCTTTTTGTGAACAAGCGGTTTGCTATAATGGTTTAGGCTCCAGTCCAAAGAAGGCATATTTACCCTATTTATTACCTTGTAGGTTTTCACACACGGATACTATTTCTACTTATTAAACGATGACTACAATCGATCTGCAAGTCACGTTCAATCAAATTGAATCGCTGTTTCCGTTTGGATGACCCTTAGGAAGTTGGAAGTTTCATCTCGGCAATATTAGCCGCCAATCTCATATTGAACCGATATTGTTTTGGAAATATGTAGCTTCAGCTAGAAGAACGCAAGAAGTTTTCAACCTTGCGTTTCCGTACTTTCCGTAAACCAAAATGTCGACCGAGATCATATTACCATCTCTTTCAATCCTGCTACGATCATGCAAGTGTGAATGAGAAGTTTTATTACCCCGCCGGTCGGCAGTTAGGTTTGTGCATTGTATAGGTAGAGCGAGCCAGACACCATCAGAGAATGACATTACCAGTAAGGCTGCGGTCTGCTTGCACACGCCGTCCGCGACTGCCACCCGCTCGCGACCGACGGCATCCAAATGCGATGTGGTCTGGTCACCCACCACACGCGACGTCCACTTTTGACGGATCAAGGTCACCCGCGGACGGCGACCGTCGTTCAATCATAGCAATACGGCGTATATCTGCCGCGGCGTCTATTGTAAGTAAAATACATTACGTAGATGATTGATTACCAAAGAAAAGCTGAACTACTTATGAGTTTGCGCAGTCTAATAGTGATCGTATGACATGTCTTGCAAGATAGAGTGTTTTGCGGTAGGGTCAAGCAGA
This sequence comes from Cydia splendana, assembly GCF_910591565.1. Lineage (NCBI taxonomy): Eukaryota > Metazoa > Arthropoda > Insecta > Lepidoptera > Tortricidae > Cydia > Cydia splendana. The sequence goes on along the minus strand of NC_085981.1, from coordinate 6,340,927 downwards.
TCAGGCACCTGGCAGGTGTGTCAGTAGCTTGTCGTGACGTTACGGCACGCTGTCCGTCGCGGGTGGCGGGTGGTGTTATAAGCAGACCGTAGCCTAAGTAATAACCTCACTATTGACAGAGTTGTGATAGCTCCTTAGTATAATGACGGGATCTGATTCAAGTGAATTACTTTTAAAGTCTGTTCGGAAAGAGAAGAGTCGTGGAATGTATTGGGCCCCATACATTCCACGACTCTTCTTTTTCCGCACAGATTCTACACAATTTCAGAGCGGAAATCATTTCACATAATCGCCACTTACTGTCAATTGATGCTTTGAACCGGTAGACGTAAAATCATCGGTTATTGATTGATATTATTTTTAAATTGAAAGCCCGTCATGTCAGCGTCCGCGTCCCAGGGTCGTTAAACATAATTTACCCATTAAATTACGTACGTAATTGATATTAATTAAACGTGTGTTAATATGGGGACTGCTTACGAGTAAATTGCTATTTTGTTGAGGATATTTTGGTTAATTAAGGGACCCACTGATTAACAGTCAGTCCGCCGGACGGTATCGGCCTGTCACTTGTTCGGAACTGTCAAATTTTTGTTCTAACTGACAGGCCGATACCGTCCGGCGGACTGTTAATCAGTGGGCCCCTTAATTAAACTTGTCAGAGGATACTGTTTATACTGTTTGCTCATTGTAATTATTTTGTTAGGTCTATTCATCATCATCATTGGCCACATCATCTGTTGTAGGTAGATGTTATTAGTTGCGGTTGTAAAAAAAACACGGCAGATATAATATATCGGCAGATACCGTAAGATACGGAACTTGTGTGGGTTTACGGGGTCCTGCATCGCCGTCGATGGCTTAGAGTCCTACAGCAGCGCGGCATTTCTTGCTACATCGATCGCACACAAAACGCGAGTCCGCTGGAGGTGGTATTAGAGCACGATGAAGACTTTTATGCTTTAGGTTCTCAACTCAGTCGTCGTCATGTTTTGATGTTCCGACTTTAATGTCGTGACGCCATTCGGGTCTCATCTCGGCGCCTTTCTCCCAATCGTCGGTCCGAATACCAAAACTGTTCGTGTCCCGCTTACAGGAGTCCTTAAATCGTAAAGTTGGACGCCCAACTGGTCTCTTTATGTCCGCTATCTGACCCAGCAGTACCTTTCGTGGTAGTACCTTTAAATACCTAATTAATAACCACACTTTTCAGTGGACGAGGCAGTCTGTCTAAATTAAGTATGCGGTGAAATACATTTGGAACCACCATAAACGTTATAATCATATAATTTGATGACTACAGTGATATTAGCAAAAGCTGTATAATACACATCTAAGTATTTAGTTTAGACTCTTTGATGAACCGTGTTGCTTACCATTTTGTCAAAATTAACAAATATTGAGCGGTGGTTAAAATAGAGGCAACATTTTAACCAGAATCAAGGCAAAGTCTTTGAACCCGAAAACTATATTTTTTTTTATTAAGAATTATACGTGAACATTACAAGTTACAAGGGTCTCGATTTAAACGAGTCCTTATTCATCCCAATACGACGGAAGCGAGTTTGTTTGTACCAAACAATCTGTCCGATCATAACTCACGGCCTCCAAGTAAACCCGAGGGATGTGCTACATACGCTTGCGTGAGCTGCATGTATATGTATATTTAGCCGCGGGCTAGTATTATCTATTGTTCTGAAACTATTAAGAAGACCTCTATACAGATATGGATGGTGGCTGAAATAGGTCAGCATGTTATTAAAGACTTATTATTTTAATAAGTCAGTTACTCATTTATTAACTCATTCCAGGTTGAAGTTGATCTACACTGTTAAAAATATTCAGGGAATTTTACATAATTTTAGGGCAACTTTCGTTGCCCTAACTTTTCTGTATTTTTACATAATTATGTAATTTTACAAGGCGTATGTAATTTTACATATCGACCTGATTTCATTATTATGTAATTTTACATTTATGTAATTTTACATAATCAAACAAATTGACGGTTATGTAAAATTACATTTATGTAATTTTACATAATCATACTGTCAGATATGTAAAAATCTCACTTATGTAATTTTACATAATCTGTAAAATCTTATTTATGTAATTTTACATATCCGCAAAATTTCACTTACGTACTTTTACATTTTTTTCGGTAATATTACAGGGTAATTGTGTGTTTTGTTACAAATTTCGTATGTATAAATACATAAAGTTTGTGTATTAGTAATGATTTTTATGTATGATTACATTTTATTCAGTAATATTACCGAATTATTATGTATTTTGTTACAGATTTCGTGTGTAAAATTACACCAACTTAATGTATTATTAATGTTTTTTTGAGTATTTTTACTTTTTATTCGGTAACATTACACAATTATTATGTGTTTTGTTTCAGATTTCGTATGTAAAAATACATTAAGTTTTTGTATTATTAATGATATTTTATGTATATTTACATTGTATTTGGTAATATCACAGAAGTAATATGTGTTTTATTACAGATTTCGTATGTGAATTTACACAAAGTACATGTATTATTAATGATTTTTTTAATTATTTTTCCTTTTTATTCGGGAATATTACCGAATTATTATGTATTTTGTTACAGATTTCGTCTGTAAAATTACACAAACTTTATGTATTATTAATGTTTTTTTAAGTATATTTACTTTTTATTCAGTAATATTACAGAATTATTATGTGTTTTATTACAGTTTGCGTATGTGATTTTACCACAAACTTTATGTATTTTTAATGATTTTTAAGTATTTTTCCATTTTATTCGGTAATATTACTGATACAATTTATGTATTTTTACATAAGAAAACTGTGATTTTAAATATGGGCAAGGTAAAATTACTTGTTGTTTGTGTATTATTACCTGTAAAATTAGGTAATATTTCATGTTATTAGGGGATATTTTTCTGTAAAATTCAATACAAATTCTGTACATTTACGGTAATTCTCCGGATTTAGTTATTAACGATTAGTTAGTTTTTTTTCTTATGTATTTTAATTAATGCAGACTGCATTTATTAAAATACATAAGAAAACAAACACCAACTTGCCAATAGCAAAATCCTGAGAATTATCGATAGCATGACTTTAGGAAATATCGCCTAATAACATGTAAAAGGAACTAATTTTATTAGTCATAATATACAAACAACAAGCAATTTACAGTTTGGAGGTTATTTAATAAAAAACAAAATTACAAAGAAATAAATTTATTGATTTTCACACACTAAATTTATAGAGCACACGCGTACATACACGTCTACGTGCATATTATTATTATTTATTCTGTGACAGAGTACAAAAAGTAGAAGACATATACGACACTATAAATTATATCTTATGTGCTTCTTATGAATTAGTCTTATAAAAGTTTCGGTTAATAAGGCCTATGTGAATCTAATGCGTGAAACCTATACCATTTCAAGTAACGAATTGTCTGAAAATGTTTGTTACTGACATTAATTATAGTTCGTTTTTTTTAGCATTAGAAAGAACTTGCAAGAAGGTAAGCGATCTTGACATATCTTTTAATTGAAAAACGCTTTTTAAAAATCAAAAACTATTACTTATGACTTCCTTCTTCAGGATTTATTTTAAAAATATACATTTGTATAAATTCTAATGTGTTTTGACAGTCCACTGGATATTCCATATTCAAGTTGAAGTAAGCCGCCATCAATAGTTGTAACGACGCTGGCAGACTCGCAGTTTCGGTAACAATCGTTTTTTCTACCAGCAAGTAATATAATTATATTTTCATTATCTGTGGACAAAAAATATAATGGTTAAAATAGGTAATATAATAGGCTCCCAAATTTAATACCTCCTCCTCAAATAAAATAATTTATCGTATTACGTTAAGTGGCACTACTAGTGAGTAAGGGTACAAGTCTCGGGCAGCGCAGTTTTAAAAGGGTGTAAGTTCCATGCCCCTTTTACAACTAAGCTGCGCGACACTTGTACCCTTTTTTCACTAGGGCCACAGGTTTATTCAATACATTTACGTTTTAACACTGTATGTTTCATATAGATTATATTATGATTAATTATAAATTATATGAAACATACAGTGTTATGCTTCGCAGGTAAGGCATTTTATCATTGTAATAATAATTAAGTCTCACCTAAAAATACAATGTTAGGCGCAGCTATTTCGGATAGCTCTGCAACTTGAACCCTGGTTAATGGTTCCTGGAAAAGAAAAAGTTAGTAAGATTAGTAAATGGAACTACTATATTTAGGATGGAACCTCATCTGGAAGAAAATGGATTATGAATTCTATCTTCATATCAGCAGGGTTCAGCATCAGCTCAGAACCGCATCAAAATCGGTTCAGCCAAACGCGAGATAATCGCGAACAAATATACATATATACGGGTCAAACTGAGTACCTTTTTTTTTGAAAGCGGTTAAAAAAGGTACCAACCTTTTTCCTGAAAACGTCACAAATATACATATAACGAACTTACTAAGTTTTGTGGCAGGTTATTAGCTACTATTTGATACAGTGCAGGCATTGCAGTTTCCTGGCGCAGCTCATCAATTTTACAGAGTCTAAAAGTAAGCTTACTAAAGAAACTGTTTCATGTCACGTCTATTGCTAAATGCCTACATAAAATTAAAGATGGCAACTACTACCAGGGGCCCGTTTCTCAAAAGCTTGTAGTTTGTAATACAAGTGGAAGTTCCTTCCTAAAAACAGCTGTCAAAATCGCTGTGTGACACAAAAAGTGTGACATCCACTTGTATTACAAGTTACAAGCTTTTAGAAACGGGCCCCAGCACTCAAGACATTTTTATCTACAGATCATTTAAAACAGTAATATGTTTATTTTTATTTCTAGAAATAAACAATTGAAACCAGTGCGCGTGAGTTAACTCAGTAGTCAATTTGCTAGAAACCGGCATTAATATGTAGTGATCGGTAACAAAGTTTTAATTTCATGGCAGTATGGCAGAGTTGCATTAAAGGAAAGTAACAATTTTGAAGGAGACAGTAAAATAAGGTTCATTAAAATTATTGGTAATGGTTAATAACCTTTATATGAACGCTGCCATGAAATTAGAATGTTGTAACCGATCAGGCGATCACTAATAATTAATATGTTAAACAAATTTCTGTATGTAAGTGTGACTTTTCAAGTTAGCGCTATGTGGTACAATGTAATTAAATATTTGCTTAATAGAGTCAGACCGTGAAAAGTCTGCAGCGATTTTGATAGCCCACGCAGTGCAAGTGTCATTTTAAACGTCAAACTTCTATGAAATTATGACGTATAAATAACACTTACACTGCGTGGGCTATCAAATCCGCTGCAGACTTTTCTTGGTGCGACTCTAATTCCATTCACATAGATAGGGTATAACAAGTTTGTATGTATTTACATAGAGGTATATCTGCACAAATAGATCTAATTAAGTGACAGAAAATAGGCCTCTATCTACAATCTACATATCTAATTGGATACTGTTTAGCAAAAATTTTAATATGTCAAACCACATTGATTTTGCAATATGTCAACTTCAAGCGTCAAATTTTTAAATTGACATCATACTGCACAATAAATGTGGTTTGAGTCAGCACATTAATGCTTAACAGTAGGTATCCAATTATAGTCTATTCTACAATACACTACATTCTACAATTACACAAAAAATATTTCATTACGAAAAGTCAAATTAATTTAGATTTACTCACCTTTTTCATTTATATTTTTTATAGTTGGGTCCATTATTGGAACAGCTTTCTTGATTGTTTGGTCTACTGACCAAATTTTAATAACGGGCATGTTTTACTGTGAAAGAATAACACAATTTATTAGTGTTGGTGACTATTTAATTAACCTACAAAATCAAGGATGTACTAATATCGTTTTACATTTAGATGTACTTAGCTAATAAATACTTACATTTTTTTAAGTACACAATTTTACCAATAATTGCTGACATTGGTACATATAAATAACATCGTAAGTTTTGTTGTTTCCAACTTTGATGCTGTAATTCACATTAAGGGCTTCCCTGGAGCCAATGAATGACCTATCTGAATCCCTTAGTTTTCTAATATTTTTTTGTATCTTATCATATGGTAAAGTTGAAAAGAATTTATGTACGAAATAGGTATCATTTGATATTTACCAAGTTTCCTAGTTTCCCCTCTGGGTTAGAAGGTCAGATGGCAGTCGCTTCTGTAAAAACTAGTGCCTACGCCAATTCCCGGGATTAGTTGCCAAGCAGACCCCAGGCTCCCATGAGCTGTGGCAAAAAGCTGGGATAGCGCGAGGAAGATTTATTATCATAGGGTAAAGTGCCCTATTACCAGCCACCTGCATTAATCGTTGAATAACTTTTATAATATGTCCAAAACTACACGGAACGTTTGTATGTATACACGGTGTAACATGAGGAAACCGAATAACTTTAACCACGCATTTCTGAGGTCAAAAGAAAGAAAAAATGTAATTTAGAGTTTAGGTATACTTCGCCAAAAAAAAAATTTTTGTTGTTGTTTTGTTTTTTCAATTTTTTGAATGTATTTGTACATAAAAAATAAATGATTTGATGTTGATTGGTAAACTTTTCACTTAAAATTGATTTTTACATTTTTTTTTCGTAAAACCTACTTTTTGCAAAGTGTTACTTGTCACTTTTTGACATCTATCAAGAAGGATATTTAGACTACGTCCCATAGCAGCAACATCACCATCAAAAAGGTCTTTTACACTGTGTAACAATGAAAACTTGTTTTTTATTATTAATATTATCTCTGAAACTAGGCGAATTTCAAAAAGTTTATAGGAAATTTTTGTCTCTAAATATGATCAGGAATACGCTGTTAAAATTATTCGGTTTCCTCATGTTACACGGTGTATTTGTCCGCGATTATCTCGCTTTTAGCTGAACCGATTTTGATGTGGTTTTCAGAAAAGTGTTTGTTACATTCTGGAGAAGGTATTAGTATACATAAAGCTGAGCTGATGCTGAACCCTGGCCGTACCTAGTGGAACTAGAAAAGACAAAACTGTGGAAATATACAATTGGACAGCGCGGCAATGCCGCCAGCCTTCTTGGCACCCTGCCCAAAGGCACAGAGCTGGAGCCAGGTTTTTATTTATAATTTTAGTTTATGTTGTAGTTGTAGCTTTATGTAGTTTTTAATTACATGTAGTTAATAATTTTTTGTAACATTTTTGCTGTGACTTATTTTTTTAATAAAAAGAGACGTCATGATCGATTACCTTTTTTCTAATTGGGGCATTTTACCCTATCCCATAATAATAAATAAATAAAATAAAATCCCATATTTACTTAAAATTTATTGAGAGGAAAACTAACTTTTTATCCCGCCAGGTGGGGGTGGCGAATTAGCGACTTTACCTCGCTTTGACATAAAAACTGTCAAACCACATACATTTTTGTAAGTTATTCTAAACTTGTACAATTTTCTCAATAATGCCTGAATATGTCTGACATGAATATTTGACATATTTATTTTTAGAGACGTCAAAGACGAACCCAAATAAATAGGTACCTACCTAGGTATTAATAACAGGGAAACGCACTAGGTCTTGAGTAAACGATTCATTCTTGGACTGAATGTACGACCGACGCTACCGTCCCCTTCGCGGGAATTCATCTTGATTTGTAAATTGTTTGTCATAATCAGACTATTGAGCACTCACCTACTCGTATATGGCTACCACCAGCCTCGACACCGACACCCCCCATACATCTCGCCTGCACTAACATGCGAGTACGAGCGAGATGCACAGAAAGCAAATGAACTTTGTCCTTACTTCACCTTGTGTATACTTTACACAATTACCCACCAGCCAGCACCACGCTTGTGTCAGTTGCTTAACCCAATTTTCCATCAGAAATACTATCTGTGAACATGATGTAAGAACACACACAGACAAAGGTAACATTTTAATAGTATATCACTATACTTTACATACTGTGCTAAAACTCTCATGCATATCATTCCTTGCTCCTAGTAAAAGTCATTTGAGATGAGTTAACAACACTTGACCGGGTAGTGGTCAGTTTTGTCCTTACTTCCTCTTGTGTAAACCCAACCAACTATAAGAAATATTAGCATCACACTTGTATTAGTTGTATCATATTCCATCACATTTACCATCTGTGAACATAATGTAAACACACACTCACAACACAAAAATAATACTTAGGAAACAGTTCATCTCCACAACTTTACATACCCCGTGGCAATTATACTTCCTATCCAAATCCAAGACAACAATATAATTTACTGAGCAGCAGTACATGGAATCATGCCGTCCTTGTCACACATTTTAGAGATATAATATTTAAAAAAAACAAGTTCGCACTGTCCCTCTCACTCGCTACGCTATCATCCCCCGCCATCCCACTCCGACACCGCTCCTCAGATACCCGTCATTACATGTTTTTGTGTTAGTCCGAGTCACACGTATTTTCGCCAAAATAGTGTTCCTCTAAATATCTGTGTGTGTGTTTCGATTGATGAAGTTAGGGTGAGTAATTTTAATATGTCTATTGAGCGCTGAATGATAATAATTATAGAATTAAAACATTATTTGTAATGCCGGCCGCCGCCGTACCCCCGAGCGAAAAATGAATGTTTTTTCGGCACGGCAAGTCTAGTCTCGTTTACAATTCTTGACATGGCTGGTATACTTTAATTTGTAATCGTATTTTCATTTAGCGTAATAAACTCATTACCTACGAAATCAACTAAGTAAGTAATCTTTGCATTCGTACGAAATCACTTGTTACAACTACCTTCGTTTTAGAATAAAATAAGTACGGAGCTATAAATAAATCACAAAATGACCTTTAACCCAGTTATATGACTAATCCAAAATCTAAAGGTTATAGTAATATGTAGATATTACTTACATTTCATGTTTTGAATATAAAATGGTACATTACTACTATGTAATGTTCGCTCAGTAAATTGTTTACGAATGCGAACACTATATTATTATATTATATTGACATGCTTTCGCCTACAGATTTTATATACTGTATACTAGTATACAAACCATATCTGAATTTAATAAACTTTATATAGGTATTTATACGCACTACGTAATCGTTTCAAGAAAACGGCCCTTACCATGTCCGATCTACCCTACCGTGTAATAAAAAAGATAGGTAACAATATTAATCCTTGCCGATTGGTAATAAGTGCTCATGAACGGTAGCAAATGTGTCTTTGTGCAAATATACATATTCTGTAACCAACAAGTTTAATTACCATCTTATGAAGATACCTACAGGTACCTACATTTATATGTAAAATGAAAAATTTCATTAAATACACAATCTACAAGATACTTGAAGAATAGTTTGACCGACTATTTAAAGTGTTTAATGCCAGTAACCGATGTATACAACCAGGACGCGCTATGCGTGCTCCGATACCGACATAGTGAATGGATCGTAACGTAAGGATTAAAACGGATTAGGTACTTCCTTTAATCGCACATCGCGGTATCGTCGAGTCTTGGGTCCAGTCGGTGTGGTCGCCTCCCTTTGCTCATCAGTTAATCTCCTGCTTTGTGATAACTAGACATTCTTGATTGACAGTATTAAGTACCAATGCTATAATAAGCTAAACATCACATAGCCAGTTATTAGTTACTTTCTACAATAGTACCTACTGTGTACGTGTAAACCTCATGAATGTGCATACATAATTTTTTTTAGACACTTGCAAATTATCAACTCAATGTAATTTTAGAATGAAATAAATCATGGACAGAGTATAGGTACTTGATTAGTGTAATATTATGGACTACGTCCAATAATAATACTGCGCTAGTACAATAGCGTCGAGGATCGTTAACCCATGCGTAAATCGTATCGGAAATATAAGTAAAACCTTCTAATGACAACTGGGATTCAGAATTTGGTAGTTTAAGTAGAGTGAGTACTTTACAAGCTTAGGTAAACTATGCAACAAGATGATCATCAAACAGGTAGGTACTCGGTATTAAACGTGTTACCAAATAAAAGTCAATGACAAAATATTGCACATTAATTAACACGTATAAATTAAAATTCATATCACATAAATATTTAGTTAAAAACGAGATTAAAAGCAAAATTTCTCCCAGTTTAATAGTGAAAAGGCTATCATTACTCCACAATCATTGTGTTGAGAGCTCCGCCTTCACAGCGTTGAGGTTATATTTGCCCCACTTTAACAGTGCAGAGGCTATCTTTACTCCACATTAATTGTGTCGAGAACTCCGCTTCAAGAGCGTTGAGGGTAAATTTGCCCCACTTTAATAGTGAAGAGGCCATCATTACTCCACAATAATTGTGTCGAGAGCTCCGCTTTAACAGCGTTGAGGCTAAATTTGCCCCACTTTAAAAGTGACGTGGCTATCTTTACTCCACATTAATTGTGTCGAGAACTCCGCTTTAACAGCGTTGAGGGTAACTTTGCCCCACTTTAATAGTGAAGAGGCCATCATTACTCCACAATAATTGTGTCGAGAGCTCCGCTTTAACAGCGTTGAGGCTAAATTTGCCCCACTTTAATAGTGACGTGGCTATCTTTGCTCCACATTAATTGTGTCGAGAACTCCGCTTTAACAGCGTTGAGGGTAACTTTGCCCCACTTTAATAGTGAGGAGAATATATTTACTCCACAGTAATTGTGTCGAGAGCTCCGCTTTCACAGCGTCGAGGTTAAATTTGCCCCGCATTAATAGTGACGAGGCTATCTTTACTCAACATTTATTGTGTTGAAGATTTATGATGATTATTGCGTAATATCTAAAACTACATAATAATGATTGACTCGCTCTTCGATTGCTTTGGTCATTTGGCTCATCGGTCGCTTCGCTCTTCGGTCGCTTCGCTCTGCGGATGCTACGCTCTTCGGTCGCTTCGCTCTTCGGATGCTACGCTCTTCAGCCGCTTCGCTCTTCGATCACTTCGTTCTTCAGTCACTTCGTTCTTCGGTCTTTACGCTCTTCGGTATTTTTGGTCTGCAGACGCTTTGCTCGTTGTAAACTGAGTCAAAGATATATAACGTTGCTCCACTGTAACAGTGTTGATGCCAATGTAATGTACTTGTCATAGTCTGTATCCAGATCTTTATTTTGACTCCACTTTAATAGTGATGTGACTGTGGCTTTACGTATGTGAAATACAGAGGAGATTTTAGTTATGTTGAAGTAATTTAATTGGTATTAATGCAGGCTAAAATCCTGGTAACAAAATGTACACAAACAGTGCTGTATGACGAGTGAACAATATATGGAAAGTGATATATGTAACCCTTTAAACGATTTTGCATTCAATATTTGACCTGCAGTCAAATATATACCATCTCAACGAGCCCAATTTACCTACACGTAACAAATCCAGTACGATTTGCTTACTGGTTATCTCGGCTCTAAACTTCAGGGGACCGTCGTCGCCGCAACTAACAAGGGCTGCGCCGTGGTTGATGCATACATCCCACGACGCGAAATCAACGCTGGAAACCTCAGCTGAAAACCAATATGCACAATTGTACAACCTTGCAACCAGAGTTAAATGCTGTAACCTGTTACATGAATCGCTTTCGCTAAATAGCTAGATTGACAATCGCAATAAAGGATTGATATCCTTAAACAATAATAAAATTTAATATTGTCATTAATTTAAATGCTCTAGGTTGTCATATTGTCTTGCTGTACAGTTATAATAGGGTATTTTCCTACTTTTTTTTGAACTGTCAAAACGGTTTGCTAATAATATGGAATTTACATAAAACATTTACATCGTGACGTCACGGTCAACTCACCTAATTTTTATATTTCTATCTGATTTATTAAATAGAACTTGTGTTTAAAAATAACTCCTATCTGTGTTTTTCTAATTATTGTTGGTTGTGTAGGTATCACAAGAATACTGTGCACGCTGCACAGTCTTATTGTAACGTTAAAAAATGTTACTATAAGTTACTCCTTGAAAGTTAAATTTCAAGTAAATGCCTTATATTTCGTTCACAAATATAATATCATAATTTAACACCTACCTACACTACAATCTACCAAAGTTTACTTACCACTTGTATCACGTGTAGTCGTCATCGGTCAGATACGTAAGATACGTAAAGAAAGACGACTTATTTATTAATAAAGGTAGTCTATCTATATATATTATTTCGCTATTTACATATTGTTTGAGAATGTGACTGTCTCATTTCACTCAAGGACAGAGAGAATCATACTATCTTTGTCTTACACTAGTACTAGTACCCAAAAGAAAAGGATGAGTATAGTTTTCCTGGTTGTTACTGACTGACAAATTGGTTTGACCAACTATATAAATCTATATTTTAAAGCTGAATTATAATTGAAAATTTGAAAAATGATAAGTTTCAAAACAATACCTACAGGATTTTCTACTAGTCGTTGTCCGGACTTAAGTCTAAAAGTATAGAAACTTGATTTCAATGACAACCTTGCAATGAAGAAAAATCTCCTTTACCCACATTTATAAGCTGTGTATAGAAGAGGGTATTTATTGTTGTATTGAATATTCATTGCAAAGTGTCATAAAGTTATATTTTAGTGTCAATACTTAAAAAGACACGCATTCATAGTTAAATCATAACGCATAAAATAATTACATCCAGTGAGTGGTTGGAAAAATCTAAATGATACAAAACGGCTTATTTATAAGTATAGTGTCTGACAGAAAACACACATCCTCAACCGTTGAAGTTATTATAATCTTGAAAATTAAAACATTGTATACTCGTATTTTAATGAAATTGAAATATCAATAATATAATGGGTCCAATATTGATTGAGAGCTAACTAAAGATTGAACACACCTTTCAATGGCGTAATGGTTTAAGTACATAAGCAATGGCAAAATTTTACATTTAAACAACTTACCAATAGGTATTACAATGTAACCAAAGAAAGTTTTATACCTACTTTTTTGTTTTTTACTTTCACCACAAAGGAATATTGATTCAAGTAATTTAAGAATAATAATTTAAGTTAGTTAATGACGCCCATCATTATAATATAATATTATTATGATATATATATCTACATAAAATTACATTTGTAGGTAGATACATAATTACAAATTTTTGGTATAAATTAATATGTACCTCTTATGAGACACCGTTGTTCTCTTCAGCTGAAATCAGTAATATCAGTAACGGTATACGTCAACTTACTGATTTGATATCGATATTTCATTTTATTTTCGCATCTGTATTTAGATACAAGGCTCTGAACATCTGCTCAGTAAATTATATTGTTGTCTTGGATTTGGATAGGAAGTATAATTAATAATCAAACGAACTTACCTGTGAAGTTTGATTACAATTATACGAGTATCCAAATCCAAGACAACAAAGTCCCGCCCCCCCAACCCCGAAAATAAAAATAAAATAGTCTCCGTGCATAACACAAAAAGATTCACTCTGAAATAATGACGGGTATCTGAGGAGCGGTGTCGGAGTGGGATGGCGGGGGATGATAGCGTAGCGAGTGAGAGGGACAATGCGAACTTGTTTTTTTTAAATATTATATCTCTAAAATGTGTGACAAGGACGGCATGATTCCATGTACTGCTGCTCAGTAAATTATATTGTTGTCTTGGATTTGGATACTCGTATAATTGTAATCAAACTTCACAGGTAAGTTCGTTTGATTATTAATTATGGTATATTGAATAAAATCCTTCTACATCTCATTATTCTTTTGGCTTGTAAAACTCAGATCAGGTAGTAGTTACTTGTCATTACTTTTTCTGGTGTGAACCAACCAGCTATACTTGAAACCGCCAAGACTGGTTTCATGACTTGAAATAAATGTCATGTAATACAATTTTGATCACTTAATACTTTCACAACGGCACAAACTAGACTATTTTCAAAGTATCCAATGTCACACTGCAGGTTCTAGGTAAACATAAACTACAACATATTCAAATATACTTACACCTTTCAATTTAAATAGGTATCTCACAGTATTTATTACCTGGTTTGCTATCCTAAACAAACCACTTTGCTGTATTGTAGGCCAATATCATAATGGAAACGAATTTCAGACATATTGTTTGTTGCATCCAAAGGTATACTGGTGTTAGAGATGTTCACTTTGTTTCATATAGGCCTGCCGTAGCAAACTGACTATATCTTGTTCCACGTTAACCACCGATTTCTTGCATCATCAAATACCCACATTCCTTGGAGTTGGAGTGATCATTTCTGTTCTGCAAATTAAACACAAGCACACCACAGCCACACCGAGCTTAGGGTGGTATTATAATAACAATGCATGTCTTGCATGCATTTATATAACAATAAAGTATGAGTTCCATACAAATAATACACCAAGGCAATTAATACCATACCAAATGATATACAATGCACATTCATTCACAGGACTTAATGCCCAAATATTAAAGAACAAACTCCCATATCATTTTACGCGTAAGTGCGTAATACATTTTACTCACACAAAACGTTCAGTCAGTTTAGTAATTTCAACATACCTGCATTCATGAATAGCAAAAACCATTGCCAAATAGTTTATAAATACTAATAATGCTTCATTTGACTCTGGTAATCGTGATCGAGTCTTGCCGACTCGCTTCATTCACGTAACTTACCGGCAGACGATAATACTGTACTTGCGTACTTTTTCTCATTTATCTGATTTGTAACAATTCACACATTTGCTAAACAGGCATTTGTGCAATACATTTAAACACTTCGCGACCCAAAACTCAGTGCATTTTATCAAAATAGATACGCGTCCATTTTGTGCGTAATGATGGTACTTCCAACACTATGATTTCGTACGAGAGTCAACTTATTTGACCGAAATATTTTGTGAGCATGAATATTAGATATCTCGCTTCTGAACTAATAACAGGGAAACGCACTAGGTCTTGAGTAAACGATTTATTCTTGGACTGAATGTACGACCGACGCTACCGTCCCCTTCGCGGGAATCCATCTTGACAGAGAGTCGCTCGATGACATACGCTGTCAGTTAGGGCTCGTTCAAAACCCCGCTAACAGTATGTATGTAGATTTCGTAATAACAGTAAAGTATTTCTATCTTTACATAATATTAATGAATCTATTTATCTTTAAGTAGGTATTAGTAGTAACGGTGTGGTGTGAGCACAAACCGATTTTGCCTAAAATTAATTAGGTAAGTACCTACTTACTAAGTAAGTACTTATTTCGAGCGCACGGGCGGCATTCTCAGCAGGTTAAAACTTGTTCATGGAATTGTATTAGGGTATTCCACCTGTCCAGTTTCTGTTTCTTTGTTCAATGTGTGTTTTGTCTCACATTTTGCTTGAGAGAGAGAGTGAGATGCCATGACATTGGGCATACATATCATTGGACACATTACCGCACCGCACCAAGGTCATTGTGCGACGCACCCATAAGTAAGACCTTGACAACAACCTTGACAATGTCCTTGGTGCGGTGCGGTAATGTGTTAGCACTGTTAGCAGCTTTATGGTAACATTCCATTTCTAACCGCAGCTGCACTACCGGTACTGAACGCGTCGCTGTCATTGTCAATTTCCATATTAAAATTGACAGTAATGCAGCTGCGGTAGAAATGGAATGTTACCATTAGGCATTAAGTAGTTTGTGTTCTATTCTATGTATGTAGGTAAAGGATAACTCACGCTCACGTTAGACCGGGCCGCATCCGGGCCGGAGCTTCCGGCGCTTAGGTACTTTTCTATGACATGACAGGCGAACACGTGATGCTTTCCATAGAAAACGATGCGCCGGAAGCTCCGGCCCGGGCACGGCCCGGTCTAACGTGAGTCCTCCTTAATGGGTACTCGTATGTTACCAGTGTTGGGCACTCAAGAATAAAATCATTACTTATTTGAATATATACATATGTGACGTCCCACGGTCAAAGGTACCTTATGGCGGGTATGGAGTTATGCATACCCCAGTAATCTACAATAAATAAGCTATCGATAACACAAAAGATCAACCTTCTAGGTTGCGTAGTTACAGAGATATGATTTTTTGAAAATAATGTTGTGAAATGAGCAACTTTACGATAGAGAAGTTTTAAGTTTAGCCGCCTAAAAAACTATGTTCCTGAAGTAAGTTACATAGTTGACTACAAATAATAATGCCTTATATATCTGAGATTAAAAAAATATTGCGACTTGTTCTGTAATGCAAATAGAAACTTTTGATATCGACTGATTTATGTGTATACTAACCAATCTCTTGAAAATAAAGTTTTATTTCATTTTCACGATTGATTGCAATGAGCTCTCAAGATTTAAATTTTATCTATTAGAAAACGACACTGACAGACAGTTTAAGCAAAAAACAATACCGATTTAGAGGTGAAAATGTATTTTCTGACTTTTTCATATAAAATCACAAAATTGAATATTTTTACTTTTAATGTGACACACAATCAATTTTTCTGAGCACATATGAAAGAAATTCTGTCATTCAAATGAAATAAATCCTAAAACCCCAACTAAATACTATATTTAACCCCTTATGCCACTTTAAACTTACATAACAATAACAGTATTTGCTCCATACATTTACGAAAAGGTACCTTATGGAAATAAATCTAATAATACATCACTACAAAATATCAATCATATTATAGTTTATCTTTTATGAATAGAAAATATTAATTTACATTAAACTGCCCCCAATTTAATTAGTTCTTCGTCATAATAATCTTAAAAAAGACCAATAATTTGTATGTAATGAAAAGGTACCTTGTGGTCAAGTTACATGATGAGGCATGATGATGATGGAACAGTTAGGATAAACTAATAATATTTTGGGGTTAAGATGGTATAAATCGTCTATTTCTTATCAATAATATATTTCGGTTGCTATTGAAGATAAGCGGCATTGAGGTTCAATGACCTCAGATATTCCATAAGGTAATGCGTCGGGTATTGGCATTTTTCAGCAAACCAATGGCTGATTTACTGCATGCGACCAAACCAAATGAAGATTATTCTAGTTAAGAAAGACTTGACGAGAGTAACTTTGGTATAATAGCAGTCTACTTGGATTTGTGATGTCGGTCTATGTACGGTTATAATATTTGCGAGGCGCCCCAACCAGAACTGAAATTATCAAATTAGTTTTGCAGAATGCTAATACAGTTCTCTACCAAACTTCTTTTCCCGTATTGACTAGTTTTTTTGGGAATTTTCAATCTTTTTTCCATAAGGTACCTTTTCTACTAAACTCTGAGACGACATTACTAGGCTTATAACTAACTTATAACAAAAATAAAAACAGGTAAACAAACGTTACGCATTAAGGTTTCAGATCACACAATAAAAAAAAAATGAGCATTTTTTCACCTCTTTACAAAACATTTAATATCTCCGAAACTAGAAACCCTCATAAGGTACCTTTTCCCGTGGAACGTCACATATATATACCTAGTAGGAGTTCGTAAAAATAAAATCATCATCATCATCTCATCATCATCTCAGCCATAAGACGTCCACTGCTGAACATAGGCCTCCCCCTTGGACCTCCATACATGCCGGTTGGAAGCGACCCGCATCCAGCGTCTTCCGGCGACCTTAACAAGATCGTCTGTCCATCTTGTGGGTGGACGTCCTACGCTGCGCTTGCTAGTCCGTGGTCTCCACTCGAGCACTTTTCGACCCCATCGGCCATTGGCCACATTGCACGCAGAGAAAATAAAATCATATCGATTTAATTCCCGTCAAAATTATTCAAATAATTTCTTCGGGAATCCATATCCATACTTCCATACTAAGTATATATAAATAAAATAAATATAAATGCTAAAGCTAATAAATGCGAAAGTGTGTCTGTCTGTCTGTCTGTCTCTCAACAACCTCTTCACGCTTAAACCGCTGAACCGATTTAGTTGAAATTGGGCATAGAGATATTTTGAGTCACGGGGAAGGACATAGGATAGTTTTTATGTAGGGGATCATCCTTAAAGAGGGTGAAAAGGGGGGATGAAATTGAGAGAGAGTTAATGAATTGCCTGATCACTAATTGAATGAAACTTATGCTCAAATTGAATGATTGCTATTACACTTTCTTCAGGCGCTATTCTTACACTAGCTGGTAGCTGCTGTTACTGATTCCACGCAGACGAACTCGCGGGCAATAGCTAGTAATTCAAAAATGTGAAAAAAACCGGACAAGTGCGAGTGGGACTCGCCCACCGAGGGTTCCGTACTTTTTAGTACTTATTTATTGTTATCACTCACACTTAATAATGAGAGAGTGAGATGCAATGACATTTGACAAAGAAATTAAATTTGACAGGTGTAATACCACCCTAAGGGCCCCTTGCACCATTCCACTAACCCGGGGTTAACCGGTTAAATCTGGAGTTACCTTGGTTACCAGTACAATTAGACACTGGATTAACGGTTTAACCGGTTAACCTCGGATTAGTGGGACGGTGCAAGTGGCGCTAAGTTAGTTAAGTAGTAGTTTGGTATTTTTACTTTTATGCTGTGTAACTTGTTTGAAATAAAATAAATAAAAATGTAATGTAAATTTGCAGAAAATTAAGGAAATATTGGGAAATTTCATTGTATTGTTTTTAATTTTACTGGCATTTTTCTGAATTACATAATAGATAAGTAAATTTACATAAAAAAAAAATTCACGAAAGTAGGTAAAATCACGACACTTTTATGTAAAGTTCCCGTTTTAATTGTTAAACTAGATTTTGCCCTGTGCTCGGGGCCCCGCGGTACGCGTGTTGTTTGCTGTTGGTGCTGTTGTTGATGTGTTGTTGTTGCTGTTGTAATTGTGTAGTAGTTTGTTTTCCAAAGGGAAAAAGAAATAAAGTTGTACTTTTGCTAGGACAAAAAGATCCGCGTGCGAGCACTTCATTCCTGCAGCTCGGCCTTCGGCCTCGCGTGCTTGGGAAATCGAAAAGGACGCTCCTGGCCTTCGGCCCTACGCGGAGCTCGGCCTTCGGCCTTCGCTGGGTTTCGAAGTTATGAAAACACTTGAGGGGTTGGTTTTGCGTTGGGACACTTGGGACTTAAGCGGGAAGTTGGAGCTTAAACACGACCTAATAGTAAAAGTATCTAAGACTTTTCTTATTGGGTCGTGTTTAAGCTCCAACTTCCCCCTCTCGTGTGACGCTTCGGGCCTTCGGCCCTACGCGGAGCTCGGCCTTCGGCCTTCGCGAGCCTCGACGCTCCGCCGTCGGGCCTTCGGTCCGCCGGCTTCGTTTATCAAGACAGTTGACTTTGTAGAACGCTTGGAAGAACTGCATTCACGTAGCTCCGATGTATTCAAGAATTTATCGATTATACATATATACCTAAAGTGCCCACAACACAACCCTTATTGAGCTTACTGTGGGACTAGGTTAATTTGTGTAAAATTTTCCTATATATTATTTATTTATTTTACCAGTAAATTTACAGAAAATATGTAGGTATACCATTAAGAAGATATTGGTAAATATCATAATATTGTTTGTAATATTACTGACATGTTTCGGAATATTACATAAGACTTAAGCAAATTTACATAAAAAATTATTTTTCAAAAAAAAAAGTAAATTTGCGAGATTTTTATGTAAAATACCCGTTCCAATTGTTAAAAATCAATTGTAGTATTACAGATATTTATGTAAACGGGCATTTCTTAGTGTCTATTTATCGTGTAAAAAGTCACATTTGAACAGGAAGTTTACAGAAAATTTGTAAAATTAAAAAAATTTTAGGAAATTTCATAATGTTTTATGTAATTTTTATGATATTTTTCGGAATATTACATAAGAAGTAAGTAAATTGTAATAAAAATGTGTTTCTCAATAAAAACTGGTAAAACTACGAGATTTTTATGTCAAATTCCCGATTTAATTGTTAAAAACACATTAAAAAAGTATTTGTCCCAAAAATTCCATGTAATTTTACAGATTTTATGTAAACTTTCATCTCTCAGTAATTATTACATATTTATTATGTAAAAATACCATTTAAACAGTAATTTCTACAGAATATATGTAAAATTGAAGAAATGTTGGGAAACTTCATAATGTTTTTTGTGATTTTAATGACATTTTTTGGAATTTTACATAAGACGTGAGTAACTTTGCACAAAAATGTAATTTTCACAAAATTAGGTAAAATTATGAGATTTTTATGTAAAATACCCATTTTAATTGATATAAACACATAAAAAAATGTATTTGTCCCAAACATTCCATGTAATTTTACAAATTTTATGTAAACTTCTAGCTCTTAGTGATTATTATATATTTATTATGTAAAGCGACATATTTAAACAGTAAATTTACAGAAAATATGTAAAATTAAAGAAATTTTTGGAAATTTTATATTATTGTTTGTAATTTTCCTGACATTATTCCGAATATTACATTACACGTAAGTAAATTTACCACAAATATGTAATTAAAAAAAAAATGTTAAAATTACGAGATGTTTATGTAAAATTCTCTTTTTAATTGTTAAAAACACATAAAAAAAAGTATTTGTCCCAAACATTCCATGTAATTTTACAGATTTTATGTAAACTTACATCTCTTAGTGATTATTACATATATGTTATGTAAAAAGACCATTTAAACAGTAAATTGAACAGAATATATGTAAAATTAAAGAAATGTTGGGAAATTTCATAATATTTTTCGTGATTTTACTGATATCTTACGGAATATTACATAAGACGTAAGTCAATTTACATAAAAATGTATTTTTCACGAAAATAGGTAAAATTGCGAGATTTCTAAGTAAAATTCCCTCTTCAATCGTAAAAAATACATGCCAAAATGTATTTATCCCGAACATTCCATGTAATTTTACAGATTTTAAGTAAATAGTCATGGCTTAGTGATTATTACATAAATTTTATGTAAAACTACATAAAAAATATTGATATTACCGAAAAAATGTAAAATTTACGAGAATTACGTAAAATGACATATTTTTCCGTAAATTTCCCAGATTTTTCGGGAATTTTACAGGATTATGTAATTTTTTTGCATGTAAATTTACATAATTTTTAACAGTGTATATAGCGATATATACGGGTATAGTCAGTTGAATCATATAGGACATATATATCTATTTTCCAAATACCCACTTACCTTTTGTGTGAAACGCCATTTCATATACTCAGAAGCTGATGAACACGAATTATATATTTGAAGTGTAAATCACACCCCGACGAAGACCATGATGTTCAGTCATAAAACGAAACGACCGACTACAGATATTTACCTACCTTTTTGTTCAATACAATAGAAAATGGGAATTTGGGAACCATTTGACTTAGGAAAATACATTCGAACAGTGATATTTATAGGATGTTTTAATTGTTACAGGAACGGGCCGGTGGAGGGCGCGTACGGTCCGCAGCACAGTCCCGTGTCGCGCTCGGACGCGTCCACGGAGGACGCGGAGCTGTCCGCCGCGCTCGCGCACCAGCACCACCTCGCCATGCAGGTCAGACCATTATTTAGTTTTCAGTTAGTAGGTCCACACAGAACGAGCCGTCTCGCGAGGAGTTTACCGCGCGAAGCAGCTCGATCGGTAAAGACGTGCCTCGTCCGAGGCAAGTCTACACAGACCGAGCTGCTTTCCGCGGCAATTTCCTCGCGAGGCGGCTCATTCTGTGAACCCGGCTAATCCTATACGCTGCGTAGAACATCCAATTGCACCAGAATATCTTGTAGAAGCTCTTACTGAGCACAGGCAGGTCAAACGATACGGTGAAAGATGTGCGACGAGTATACCATGAATGAACCTAGTATTCAATTGAGCTGAGCATGCGACTTGCTCGCGCTCAGTGAGCGTTTGGAATAATATTCCTAAGATATCGCTAAACAGCCTCTATGCCGCATTGTTTTATCTGCTCTATACCGTAGGCCTACATGCGGCATTTTATTATAAAATGAGAACCTACAATCCCTATATCGATGAACTGAGCGGGCCTATAGCATAGTAAATACCGTCCGCCATAGGCTGTATACATTGGCCATAAAAAGGAAATAAAACAGCAACTGCGCAAGGGAAGGTTTCACTTGGCGGAATGACGTTGACATCTCTTACGAGATTGGATTGCATCGTCTGCAGTCTCGGAACGTTGGGTTACATAAAACTGATTAATTAGCTTGCGCGTTTATAAATAAAAGAGTAAATGGAAAGAGAATATGAAGGTATTGAATGACATAGATCAAGAGAGTGTGGTTCAAGGCTGAGTGGATGGTACTGAAATAATTAGCCAGCTGTTAAATAACAAAAACCGGCCAAGTGCGAGTCGGACTCGCGTTTCTAGGGTTCCGTACATAAGTCCGACTCACGCTGGACTGCACAGCACATTTCTTATAGGTTTTTCTGTCATCTATAGGTAAAGAACTATTTTGTGTATTTTTTTCAAAATTTTAGACCCAGTAGTTTCGGAGATAAAGGGGGGGGGGGATGGTAATTTTTTGGCTATTTTCTTAAATAACTTCGAACCTATGTATTTTAAAATTATAAAAAAACACATGCACACACACAAATACATGTGCATCTTTGGCTCACTAATTTACATGTGTGTACCAAATTTCAACTTAATTCGTCCAGTAGTTTCCGAGAAAATAGGAAAACAGACGCACGAGTGATCCTATAAGAGTTCCGTTTTATCCTTTTGAGGTACGGAACCCTAAAAATGGGAAATGATTTACGAATTTTTCGCCAAACATTGAGTTACAGAAACTTCCCGAAACGAAAGATTATGGCGATGGGATTGGGTTGGATTCTAGATGGTCGTGATTTCCAATCTGTAATTTTTTCGTACCTAGTTCATTCAATCTTTATTTCGTTAAGTCGCGTGCTTCTATGAGAAGCATAGAGTAATATAGGTAAAGAAAGTGTGGTAACTCCATACATCAGTACGGTTACCATCAGTTTGTCACTGACATAAACGCCGTTGAGAACGTAATTTACTTTCTATACGTCCCGTTTGCACTAATATGCGAGTGCGAGCGAGATGTATAGAAAGTAAATTACGTTCTCGACGGCGTTTATGTCAGTGACAAACTGATGGTAACCGTACAGTTTTCTTACCAAAACGCGCGGTATTTCGTAGTCGACATCTAGCGTCATGTAGAGGAATTTATCAGTAATGCTAGTTGAGAACAGATGTCTCGGCGAACGAAAACTCTTATGCTCAACAATTTTCAGCTAATATTACAACCGGATTAACTGGAAATTTATTTTCAACCCCTTCTGCTTATAATATTAGTTGTAAATTTGATTTAGTAGTACATTTTTCGTCAGTAGCTACACTTGTGACATCTGTGGCCTATTTTATAAAGCTACAAGATACAATTTACAAGCGGAAGTCTCTTTCTAACCCTATGTGTTAGAACGAGACTTCCGCTTGTAAATTGTAACTTGTAGCTTTATAAAATAGGCCACTGGTGTCAAGTAGGGGTACTGATAGTTCCACTACTCGACGTTAGATGTTGACTACGAGAATAACGCGCGTTTTGGTAAGAAAACAGATGTATGAAGTTACGACTCTTTCTTTACTTATATTACTCTATGATGAGAACAAAAATGGACTCAGATTACGAGCCGAAGTTTCTGTAGATTACATAACTTACCGTGTTGAGCTAACTTACCACATTGTCTTAGATTTCCGAACCTCAATGGTCTCTATATAACAACAGAAGCGCTCGGCGTAATCCCGCAGCGCCAACAATATCGCCCGTTCGGTCAGATGCTTCAATGAGAACGGCTTTAGAATTTGGCCGAGACGTTCATAGAAAACGATTCACATTTACTTGCTTAGGTTTAGATATATATTGGTATTATTAAAGATAAGTCTGGTATATGGGTATAAAGAATCCAAATTTTCTTCGGTATGTGGCTGTATCGTAGTACTTATGTTAAATGAAAACACTGAAATATGTACCTTGGTTACTGAGACGTTGTTGCGTCACTTGCAACCAATCACATAGCGAAATAATCTAATAAGTTAGGTCTGTTAGGTGGACTAATTCAGTCCCCAACTTGATAAAGAAAAACCTATTAATCTTGACCACAGAATAAATAATAGTACTAGGTACAGAAGACTCACTCTCTAACAAAACGCGTCTGTTACGATCAGGACAGATATGGCCGCTAGGTGGCGACAGCGCCACGCGCGGCTTAAGGCTATCCACCAAAATTGGTGTGGAACGGATGTACTTTTAGCTACCTGTAGCAAAACGACGAAATCGCGGAGTGAGCCACGCCTGACCAGATCGTCTGCACACGTGGTTTGGAGTCTTCTATTGTTGCGTCTGAGGGTTTGCAGTCTATATTGAATAACCATTTGCCCCATCGGCCATCGGTTCTATGAGTAATGTGCCCCGCCCCAAGTTTAGCAACTATTTAAGATACATTTTTAGGGTTCCGTACCCAAAGGGTAAAACGGGACCCTATTACTAAGACTTCGCTGTCCGTCCGTCCGTCCGTCCGTCCGTCCGTCCGTCCGTCTGTCAGTAGAAATGACAGTAGAAATTTTCACAGATGATGTATTTCTGTTGCCGCTATAACAACAAATAAGTACTAAAAACAGAATAAAATAAAGATTTAAATGGGGCTCCCATACAACAAACGTGATTTTTGACCAAAGTTAAGCAACGTCGGGAGTGGTCAGTACTTGGATGGGTGACCGTTTTTTTTTTGCTTTTTTTTTCGTTTTTTTTTTTGCATTATGGTACGGAACCCTTCGTGCGCGAGTCCGACTCGCACTTGCCCGGTTTTTTTTAGTGTTACAGTCGTTTCGTCCACTCGACCCTGTTGTTTGTGTGTTTCCACTAATTCGGGTAGAATGCTTCCATGTCGTCCCGCCATCTACTTGGTTTGACTGCACCCTGACCTGCACCATCTATAGTGTTCCGTGGGTCCCACTCCGTAATCATTTTGGCCCACCTTTCTGGGAGCATGCGGCAGACTTGTCCAGCTCAGCCCCACTGTAGCTTAGCGAGCTACATAACTCAGAAAATTGCTAGACTTAAGCAGGCACTAATTTTACACGTTCCGCCTGCCAAAGTATAATTTAATTAATTTATGAATCTTCTTTTTTTCCTTGACTTTACGCTAACTAGCTCTTTCCTTTAGTGCTTTTTACGTAATTAGAAAAACGACACCTGAAACTGAAGCCTCCCCTTTATTAGGCAGCATTAAAATTAGTGTCTTAAAATTACTAGATACCTGGAATTTATTTACTGTTCTTTAAGTGTCTAGGTATAGGTAATGCGATCTCTTCAAAAACAGCGGTTATCTTATTCGCGCATATAGTTGTAATTCGATACTGCGCACCGTATATCTTAACTAGATATGCCCACGACTCCACCCGTGTGAGAATCCTACTCCCTTTTGGATTTATACTACATTAGGCTGTTATGTTGTTATCTATTTCTCCTGGAAATCTTTTTTAATTTTGACAAAAAAGCGTTGGTGGCCTAGCGGTAAGAGCGTGCGACTTGCAATCCGGAGGTCGCGGGTTCGAACCCCGGTTCGTACCAATGAGTTTTTCGAAACTTATGTACGAAATATCATTTGATATTTACCAGTCGCTTTTCGGTGAAGGAAAACATCGTGAGGAAACCGGACTAATCCCAATAAGGCCTAGTTTACCCTCTGGATTGGAAGGTCAGGATTAGTTGCCAAGCCGACCCCAGGCTCCCATGAGCCATGGCCATGAGATTGGCAAAATGCCGGGACAATGCGAGGAAGACTCCAATAGTGATAAACGAAAGAAATAAGGTACAGTCAGTTTTCCTTTTACAATATGGTATCCACTGGATTGGTCGCTGTCGTTATTAGGAACTAAAACCAGTACCTGTACCTGAAATGAAACAACGCAACCCAATCCAGTTAAAACTCGCTATATTATATGTACAGTCACCTGCGATAATATGTTACACAACGAAGGCCGCAAAAATATCTCACCCGATCTTATTTGTAGAGCCATAAGAGCGTGTCACATATTCATGCGGCCTTCGAAGAGTAACATATTATTGCAGAGTACATAGTACATATGAGGATTCACTGAATTGCATAGCGTTTGTGACTTATCAATTAGTTATTTCTGCAAATCTTCAACCGTCTTTATTCATAATACCTTAACAGTTGACAACCTTTACTAAAATTTCGCAATACAGTTGCAATCACTCGTAATAGTTACATCCTCTGTTACAAGCTTTCTTTTCGCAATACTGCAGTTCCACAGTAAAAGTAGAAAACGTATGCCTCTCAGACGCACTTACCTAATGCTTTTTTGCGAAGCGACCGGCTTGATTACTCTCACGACTTTCCCTTCTAATGAGTGAAATGAGTGAAGTAAGTGTCATTTGCGTTAGTTTACATGCATATGTTATGCAATTGGTTAGTATGGCCATAGAGATAAAAATACATAGAGTGCTCACTCCATACATCAGTTTTAGTACCAAATGACTATTATTTTCGTAGTCGACATCTATCGAGTAGCGGAGTTATCAGTACTGCTCTTGACAATAGATGTTCCGACGACCGAAAAGTCTAATGCTCAACAACTTTCAGCTAATATTTTACAGGATTAACCGGAACTCTATTTTCAACTCCTTCTGCTTTTAATATTAGTTGTAAATTGTTATTCAATACAATTTTTGTGAGTCGCGACTCTTAGATAATTCTAGTATCAAGCTTAGTAGTAGTATATGGTATGGAGTAAATTAGGTACCTAGTACCTAGGCACCTATATTATAGACTATGTGTTTGGTCAACGAGTTAATATAACTTTGGAGCGTGTGTAGCGTAAATTAGTTTTAACATTATATGTGCAAATTTTAGTTTTTCTAACTTTGCACACGTACACTCCCGCCAGACGTCTGGCGTATAGATAACTACTATTTTTCTAAATTAAACACGTAAATTTTATACGTCTTTAATGAGTAATTGTGTAAACTCTGAGTATTTAGTTACTGGAGACGCCATGGCTGGCATTTTCTGTACAAAACAGTCTGCCGATTTTTGCGGGGAAGGGGCACGTCAAATGTATGGCTATTTGTACATGATTTGTACGTAACGTAATATAGCCATGTCAGATAGACGTCAGTCCATACAAAAGTTTGCACAATTGTGCAAGGTTTTCGGCAGAGCGGTAAGCTCTTAAAGGCGACTCCGGTTTAGGGTTTCTGGTTTCTCGACCTTTTTTATTTCTCGAGGCACGGGAATTCTCGACCAGGATTTCTCGAGTTTCTCGAGTACCTCGAGAAATTTTGATAGTTTCAAAAAACACCATGTTATTTGAAAATTTTTGTTTTATTACAAATCAGACTCATAGGAGTCGTAGGTGAGATCAATAATTCAATCAAATGGTAAACTTTTAGTTACCATAAATTGCACTTAATAATCAAAAATTCAACAAAAAAAAACGATAGGTGCAGCATTGGCACGCGCCAACGGTATGGTATTTTATCAGGCAACAATATAAAAGTCAATTTAGTCAATTACTTAATTCAAATCGATGTGACAAACTTACACTTTTACTACGTAATATTAATATTTACTCAATGTAAGTGAATGTAACAATGAAGCTCGTGAAAGTTTAAAGCTGCTAAAATTGTGCTATTTTGCGTAGGAATATATCTGGATTCAACAAAAAAAAAACCGGACAAGTGCGAGTCGGACTCGCCCACCGAGGGTTCCGTACTTTTTAGTAGGTATTTGTTGTTATAGAGGCAACAGAAATACATCATTTGTGAAAATTTTTATTGCCTATCACGGTTCATGAGATACAGCCTGGTGACAGACGGACGGACAGCGGAGTCTTAGTAATAGGGTCCCGTTTTTACCCTTTGGGTACGGAACCCTAAAAAACTATAGGTGCAGCATTTGCACGCGCCAACAACAACAACAACATTCTATAGTGTATTTCTTTAGGTATTTAACAAAATGTAAACAAACCACAATATGGTATTTTATTAGGCAACAATATTAAAGTCAATTTAGTCACTTACTTAATTTAAATCGATGTGACAAACTTACAGTTTTACTACGTAATATTACTACTTACTCAATGTAAGTGAATGTAACAATGAAGCTGCTAAAATTATGCTATTTGCGTAGGAATATATCTGGATGATTTGATTTATCAATAGTAATTTAGATTTATAATAATATTTTTTAATTTCAACACATGAAAATCGGTTGAAGCCAGAACGATAGGGGACGGATCAAGGCAGTTTTCTATTTGGTTGGTTCTTCTTTAATTTATTTTGACTACCTAAAGAAATACACTATAGGTACATCACGTGTTATACGCGTGTTTTTTTACTTACCTATAACAAGAGATTTATTTCTCGAGGTCTCGAGGCATTGAGTTTTTTTTTCCCGTCTCGACGAAGGACAAATTTCTCGAGATTTCTCGCCTCCAGAATTCTCGAGCAGAAACCCTACTCCGGTTATTTAATGCTCTAAGTGTAAACTATATTCTCAGTTTCATGACGTTTAACTCCTTATCCTTTCTTGAGTTTGGCATAGGCATAGTTACGTCCAAAAACATTTTAACACTCACTTGTGTACAGTCAGCAGCAGAAGTCACTATACACTCCAGGTGCTCAAAGAGAGGTAAACGTTTAAACTGTCAAAAAGTTGTTGACTGTCATGGTAGTACAGTGAAACCTGGATAAGTGAGACTTCAAGGGACGAGCAGATTTGTCTCACTTAAAGAGGTAATCCACTTACCCAGGCTCTCAGTTAGCCAGGTACAAATAAATTGCTGTCTCATTTACAGAGGGTCCCATTAATAGAGGTGATAATAGAGGATATTTCAGTTATAGAGGTGGTTAATAAGGTATTTTGTAATTATCTTCAATAATAAATAAGGTAAAATAATCCTTGTCCCTAAACATTTTTTAAGTCTATTTAAATATTTATTTGAATTTATTTTGTATGATTCTCCAAAGGATAGATTTTTTCAATTAAATTTGATACGGACTTCATTGCGTCTTAGACATGTATTAAATGAAAATGTGTTTATTCGTGTTACTTATCAAGATTTCAGCTTTCGTTTCGATAGTTTTAATTACATAAAGTAACTAAATGAAACTTGAAGTCGTTTAGACACAATTAAGCAAATGCAGAATTTGTGGATAAACCAAGAGTTAGTAAGAAGACGGAAATTGATCATTAAAGTCCAGGTTAGAGAGGTCATAGATTGACGTTATCTCAGATACAGAGGTCAATTCCTATAAAATTCTTAAAAAGCAATTAGGAAAATGTAATCTTATAAATATAGTCTCAGTAAAAGAGGTAAAATACACTCTCTGTCTCAATTATAGAGGTAAATGTGACTATAAAATCACAACAACTAATCCCAGTTATAGAGGTTCGTTTTATCTCACTAATAGAGGTAATTCAGTGCTAAAGTGTCGGGACCGCACCATGAGTCCCAGCTATAGAGGTTTCTCACTTATCCAGGTCCCACTTAACCAGGTTTCACTGTATTTACTTGTGAGCGCTCAATGTGTCACAAATATCTTAACAGTCGCTATTCATTAAATTCTACACTTACAACAAGTCATTGATACCTTAGAGGTCAAAAAACCACTGGTATCTAAGTGATCAACGTGTCAAATATATCTGAACAATATGGAAAAATAGACGTTTAAAGCATACAAGTATGGTCGAATATTGAATGAAAAATAGCCATGCTAATTTCAGGTAAAGCGTTTTGACAATCATCGAAAGCAGTACAGTCTTGTCATCACATACATCTATCTCACGTTTTGCCCTTCAACCATTTGACAGGGGCCTCTCGGTCAAGTTACTGCAAATGCAAAGTATATCTTTTAGCAGAATCGTCAAAACGAATGACACATAGCGAAAGCTAACTGAAGCCGAATTTAGACCCAATTGTCAAGGCACGTTGTGGTCTCAGTAACAGACGTTTGCTTTTCAAAGCGGAGACCGCGGGTTCAAATCTCAGCCGCACGCACCGATTACAGCTTTTTTTTTTGGGTTTCATTTCTATTATTAATTTGTGTCTTCTGGTTTTATGTTAATTTCCCATTCGTTTATATAATTTTTGAAGATATGTCACATGTAGCGTATGAACGACTTTCTAACAGGACGTTGTAGGTTTGAACCCGCAGTGGGCGTTCCTTAGATTACTCCTGTGCGGAATGCCATTTGATGTTTACTGCTAGGTTATACTAACAATAAGTTCAAAGATATGTAACTCCGTATACTCTATCCTCTCTGCTAAGTTGTAAAAACAAAATTCGTCATTCCTATGGTCAACAGTTAGCATTTTACGTATATGCATGGCAGTGATGTTTTTATCGCATACCTACATCTATAGAAGAGGACGCACCGTTCTTGCGGATCATGAGTCCAACCAACAAAATAAAGAGAGGAGTCATAGTTGGACATGTTTAACACCTTTACTGCCCGTGCACCTCCCGTGGGGCCACGGCTAGCCTCTATTACAAAGCCATAAGGTTTACATGTCAGATTGGGACAGTGAACGTGTTACGTTTCAATTCAATTATTTTCTCCTTCGTTCTTCGATTCGGAGCATCGTATTTTACTACCTACTATACAGGCTGGCCCATTTAGATTGGTCAGTATGGGGAAATCTAAAACTATAACAGTTTTTCTTGTTTCTAAAATCGATGACATGGTTCCTAAGAAGAGATCGGTGTATATCTTATAGTTTCAGATTTTCCTATACTGACTGATCTAAATGGGCCAGCCTGTATAGTATATTTTAGTACCTACAATAAACGGGCTAAATAAATATATTAACATATATATGCTCTACGGTTTGGAAGAACGGCCGCCTATGACAGTTAAAATAAAAAACCGATCATTCACGTAGAATCTACTTATTTATTGTCTAAGTTTGACACTTGACGATAAAATACTTCTTTAAGAGAGGAGGTGTCAATTCTTAGCTGCTACAGTATTTTTTTAAAAGTTAAACAGATAAAATGTTGATGCTTAGTTACCATTGAAATAACAACTGCTTAGCAACTGGTGGCACCCTGGCTGCTGACGTACGTGATTGGCAGTGAGTGTAGGTATTAATGACAGCAGCTTGAATTTGAGTGCTTAGTTACCACTGACTTTCTAACCGTTATTGTCATTGTTATTAAATAAGGGTGTATGTGTTAAAGAAAAACTCAGAAGTTAAGATATATGTGACGAACTGAAAGCCTACGTGAAAATGACAACTTAGATGTCCTTATTTTTGTGACGATTGAAGTGTATATGTTTTCATGGACACCTTGCCCGCTCAGGTATATCTGCTGCTGACTGTACCATTTGAACCGCCTGTATACCTACCCCTGGCCCCAATTTCACCACGGTGACAGGTGCGACAATTGTAAAATCACTGTTGCTGACGTCACAGGCATCCATGGGCTACGGTTACCACTTACCATCGGGCGGGCCGTATTCCTGTTTGCCACCATCATTGTATTTTTTTTAAAAACTTATTATATCGGAAAAAAACAGATATTTCTTTTGCGAAGTTTCTGACAATTGTCAAGATTTAGAAGAATTGTAGGTAATTCTTGACAGGTAATGAGTTATATGTCGGAATTTCGTGACAATTGTCGTATTTCTTGTGACAATTGTCATAAACTTAGCAAGAGAAATATCTGTTTTTTTCCGATATAAGAAAGTTTTTTTTAATAATACAATGATGGTGGCAAACAGGAATACGGCCCGCCCGATGGTAAGCGGTAACCGTAGCCCATGGATGCCTGTGACGTCAGCAACAGTGATGTTTTACAATTGTCGCACCTGTCACCGTGGTGAAATTGGGGCCTGGTTTCTAATTCAGCCGTACGCCTCATATAGCCTCCTAAGGCCCAAGGTCCTACGTATAGTACTTATTCCTTTCGATGAAATTTAAGTTATTTGCAATTGGAACAGAGTTGCATTTGCTTTGTTTCGTTAAATTTTCAAACAAAATAAAATCAACTCTATTCCTTGTACTATAGGTTCAAATTTCAGTGGCAAATTTTGGATTTTTCATTTGTATGCCTGGGCCTTAGGAGGATATGAAAACAAAAAAAAACCATAGAACACGCTGTACGTGGCGCCGTCAACTGGAAATCAAGGCCTAATTGGTTGGCCATTTGTCCAGCGGTAACCATCGTATTAGTTTTCATACTAATTGTGTTATTATTTCCAGGCCGGCGATTACCAGGGCGTCGGCGCGGGCGTCGACCCCGACTACGGCCAGTACGTGTCTTCCCCGGGGGCGCACTATAACCACATGGGACACCTGACCATGGCGCCCTCGCAGAAGTACCCACATGTAAGTCCCAGTCCTACATCAACTGTCAAACAGGAATGAACTTGTATACAAAATAGCGGCTACAATGTTAATACGAGTGTCATCTGTACTGATTTCTACCTAGAAATCTTTTTACAATCCAAATTGTCGTATTACTTACTCCTCTATACAAAATGTCTATTAAAAATTGAGCTTATGAAACATAGTTAAATATTATACGTTATTTTTCACAGGTGATGGATTCAGTATCCGTATCCGGTGGGGGTACGTACGGCGCGACGGGCGGCCATTACGGAACGTACGGCCACTACGGAGCCACGGCATACCCAGCACAGCCGGCGTATATGGTCGAGCAGCCGCCGAACGTCCCGCAGTACATAGGCCAGGCGAGTGTGGACCTTAGTGTGTTAGAAATAGAGTATGTTTCGCTATGGAGTCACGGCTCAACCGGCGTATATGGTCGAGCCACCGCCGAATGTTCCGCTGTACATAGGCCAGGCGAGTGTGGACCTTAGTGTATTAGGAATAGAGTATGTTTCACTATGGAGTCACGGCTCAACCGGCGTATACGGTCGAGCCACCGCCGAATGTTCCGCTGTACATAGGCCAGGCGAGTGTGGACCTTAGTGGGTTAGAAATACAGTATGTTTCGCTATGAAGTCACGGCTCAACCGGCGTACATGGTCGAGCCACCGCCGAACGTCCCGCAGTACATAGGCCAGACGAGTGTGGA
Organism: Cydia splendana; assembly: GCF_910591565.1. Lineage (NCBI taxonomy): Eukaryota > Metazoa > Arthropoda > Insecta > Lepidoptera > Tortricidae > Cydia > Cydia splendana. Next base: position 6,307,841 of record NC_085981.1, on the reverse strand, counting down.
CCTTAATGTGTTACACTTAGAGTATGATTTACTATGGAACGTAAAAGTCGCCAGCACAGATGCAATTTGTATCATACAATCTGCTAAAAAAGCTACTATATCCGTTGAATCCTCTAGTATTTAAGACTCAGGCTAAGCCTTACTACGAACACTCGTTGTATGCCTTTTGCAATTTGGAATAAAGTTGCTTTTTCAACACCTATCAAACGATAATTTAGACAATAGTATTTTAAATCATATTTTTATTTAATTCTTGTTTTTTACAGGAATATGTAGAAGGTGGCGGTAGTGCGTCTCCTCGAAGCGCCTCGCCAGGCGCTTTGCCCCCTCAACACAATTTGCACTTACAACAAAGGTACGTAAAGTCTAATTGCGATCAACATAGTTAGAAAAGTTCAATCATTCATTTCATACTCGTACATCGAATCTTGAAGCATTGATATTGATACTACCCTCACAGTATTACAATAGAATAGTAATACTTTAAATGTTTTTTGTATAATCGGGTGATAACTTTATTTAGGATCGGCTTTAAAAAATAATTCAAAACTATTTGTATTGTATTTATTATGTCAGGTGAAACATTGATTTATACATACGGGGAAAAATTCACAAAATTCCAATATTTCGTTTGCAGGTACGACTCAGCGTCGCTAGAACAAATCGGCCGCCATTATTGTGTGACGTCACCGCGCGGCGAGTACGCGGCCGACGCGTACGGCTACCAGCACTACCCCACCGCCTACGACCCCAACCCGCACCAGCCGCCGCAGTTCAAAGTGAGCTTTATGTCATACGTGTTAGAGTTGACTCTCTATTGTACGGGTGGTTGATTCGTGCACCTATGTTAAAAAATATCTATATCGCCAATCAGGTTCATATATTTTAACTTTTTTTTGATGAAATGAACACTTCAAAACATCTCTAATAGATCTAAATTAGAATAATTTAAAAAAGATGCACGTAAAATGTGAAAAAAAAATTCTTAGGTTTCTACTTTCTATTGACATTTCTCGAGTTTCTGATTATCTCCAAAACTATGCATGATAAAAAAATTCGAGCTTCACTTTGAACATTAATTTGATGAGGTTAATGCGATGAATTAAAAAATGAAGATAGTCAAAACTGATCGAAAATCCCACACTGTGGCGACGTACAGCTGCCAGCACCGCGTGTGACTCAAACCAGCCGCGCAGTTCGATTGGAGCCTTATGTCGTTCGAGTTAGGGTTCTTTTTACATTGTGACCGTGAGTTAGTAACACAGAAAAGACATTTATTACAAATAAAGTTTCATTAATTTATAAATTGTGTTGTATTTTTTTTTTCAGGATTCGCAGAATGGATTAAGTTTAGGCAGCGCAGGCGGTCAATCAATGTATGGGGATGAAGAGGAATTGCAGAAACAAATGGCCAACATGGCGTTAGGTAAGATGAAGCTACTTATTAGTAACAAATATAAAAAGTAAAACAATGGGCACTTATTATCAATGTAAAGCATACACACAATTTTAGTAGCAGTTTTCTAAATAAGCTTCCGACTAGGGAATGCAAATCGGTTATTTTTTGTATGGAAATAACCGCGGTTTCGGTTAATAACCGATTATTTCCATACAAAAAATAACCGAAAATAACCGATTTGCATTCCCTACTTCCGACCTCTGGTTCTCTTATTGTACAAAAAGGATTTTAGACAGTCCCTACGTTGGCCAATGCTGATTGTCTTTTTTATAAGACAAATGGAAAATCGGAGTGACACATTCAATATTTTTTGTTTAATTTTTGATGTACATTGCACGAATAAAATACATTTGTGCTTCGATATCTTAAAACATTACTGTGCAACATTTTCAGTTCACGCCGGCGTCGGTCGCGAAGACGGCGGCGGTCTACAATGGCGGGATCCCAACCTTCCAGAAGTCATCGGCTTCCTGAACTCACCCTCGGACGTCGTGAAAGCGAACGCGGCGGCGTATCTCCAACATCTCACGTATATGGACGACCCTAACAAACAGAAGACTAGGAGTTTAGGTAATTTACCTTATTCAGTTACGTTAGGGTTTAATTTAGCTTGGAGCATGAATCCGAAGATGGCGGCGGTCTACAATGGCGGGATCCCAACCTTCCAGAAGTCATCGGCTTCCTAAACTCACCCTCGGACGTCGACAAAGCAAACGCGGCGGCGTATCTCCAACATCTCACGTATATGGACGACCCTAACAAACAGAAGACTAGGAGTTTAGGTAAAATACCGTATTCAGTTATGTTAGGGTTTAATTTAGCATGGAGCATGAATCCGAAGATGGCGGCGGTCTACAATGGCGCGATCCCAACCTTCAAGATCCCAATCTTCTAGTGTTTAAGGTTGAGATTAGCTTGTATCCTGTTCGACATAACTGTAAAATGCCGTTTCACTTACATAGATAGCTACTTTAACAAACACAAGAGTAGTAGGTAACGCAAGATGCTGCTGGGTGACCACACTAGCCACTTCCGAAAATCATTGATTTTTGTGAAGCATTAGACATGGATAGGGAATGCAATCTCGCACCAAGATTGGCGATTCGAGATCTCGCACGAAAAATCTGAATCGAGATAGGGTATTTCGAGATCTCGGCGGTCACACTTTCGAGATCGAGATTAATCTCGACGAGATCGAGATTTGGCAAAATAATTAAAAATGTGTTATGTAGAGCAAATATTTCTAAGAATTCCGTATATACTACTTATTTAGAGTACGGCAAGTTTTATTTTGAAGATAAAAACAACAAATTAATCTACATTTAATAAAAAAAAAAAAATATTAAAAAAAATATATATAAATGTAGTTCCAATTAGCATGTAATTATGAAAAAGTGGTAATAATTATTTTTAATTATACAAAATTGTAAGCAGAGTAACATGCTCTGTTGATATTTTTGACAAGCACTCAACAACTTATAAAAAAATTTAGAGTAAGCGAGCAAAAATCATAAATAATTGTGACTGGGTACGTTAAGTTCGTCCGATTTTTCCGCACAGAGCACGGCACAGTGCTTTTTTCGTCAGCTAAAGCCGGCACAATAGCACTGCCTGAACAACATGAATCTAAGGTCAAAAAGATTACTCAAAACAAAATAGGTAATTAACCACAATCAATCTTTCAATCTCGTTCGAGATCTCGAAAATATTAATCGCGATCTCGACTGAGATTGCTAAAATCGAGATTTCCTGTCAACGAGATTGAATCTCGAAAATTCGTGCGAGATCTCGCGAGATCTCGAAATTGCGAGATCGAGATTGCATTCCCTTTTTAATTAAATTTAATCAAATTAGCCAAGCTCCTACTAACTCGATTATAAATCGATGAAGTGCAAGAATTTAAGGTTTAAGTATGATGGTAATATAGTCAATAACTAATTGTTTGTTTTCCTATTTTCCAGGCGGAATCCCACCATTAGTCCGGCTAGTGTCCCACGAGAACCCCGAAGTGTGTCGCAACGCGTGCGGAGCCCTAAGAAACTTGTCCTATGGCCGGCAAAATGACGAGAACAAGCGAGCTATAAGGGACGCAGGCGGCATTCCCGCGCTCATGGCTTTATTATGTCGAGCTACTGATATGGAGGTACGTTACGACTTCATCAATCTATCGATAAGTTTTTCTAGTATTCCATGAGAAGCCTAAAGTGTGTCGCAAAGCGTGCGGCGCGTCAGTGTGCGGTGACTTTAAACTCACTGAATCTACCTTAGAAGCGGTAAGGCTATTAGTCACTTACCTTAGTTTAGTCAGCTTTTGTTCTTGCAGTGCAGGTGCTTTTTAGATAACTATTTGAGGAAGCTATAAAAATGATAGGATATGTGCTGACCTAAAGAGATTCTCGATAGTATAGGCCCAGTGCATGAACTATAGAGGGCAGCATAGGAGCCGTCAGATTTTTGGTGCGAGACGTAAATGTATCGATGTATGCTTCCGATGTAGCCCACAAGATGGCAGAACCTACTATGCACAAGGAAACGTACCGACGAGAACGGTAGACGGTAGTACTTACTTTGGTAATGTACATGTGTACATATGTTTCCGATTCAGGCCAAAAGATGGCAGGCCCTCCAACACGCGCGGTCCCTATTCGTTACAATAATTCCAATTAATTCCTGCTTACCAATAATGTAATTTGTTCGCAGGTGAAAGAATTGGTGACAGGTGTAATATGGAACATGTCGTCGTGCGAAGACCTCAAGCAGTCGATTATAGACGACGCGGCGCAAGTCATCGTCAACAAAGTCATCATTCCACACTCTGGCTGGCATCCTACCAACCCCGGTGACACCTACTGGTCCACGGGTAAGACTATTTTATTATTAAATGACCAGTGATTGGTCAATCACGATCAAACAGACGCCGTAGTCACAACCAAATATGGTGCCATATAGCGTCATCTTCAGCTGCCAAACTCAAGAGATCGATTTTTTTAGATTTTATAATATAGATGATATTAATAGTGCTTTTGGTCGAATACCGAATATTGTAACGTATTGTTAAGATATCATAGATGTCCGTTTTTGGCGTCTTGATATTTTATTAATTAAGAGGATTGTACATTATTTGGCGCAATGAACATATATAGTTGGTCAAACCAATTTTCACCTCAGCAGCTCGAACAAGGGCACTTTGCTTCTTAAAAACAGTGAGCAAAATGCGATTTTGCTCACTGAGTCATTTTGTCTCACTCGGTGAGCAAAATCGCGTTTTGCTCACTGAGTGTCTCTCACTCAGTGAGCAAAATGCGATTTTGCTCACTGAGTGAGACAAAATGACATTCAAGTGACCTTTATAGTCAAATGTCATTTCAACATGCGGGGTCTAATACAAGTTCGATATACTTGGGTTCTATTATCTCTGTCCCTCTAGGTATGATCTCACTGCTTAGGGTGAAAAAATTTGTGTACTACACGAGATCAAAGTTATTTACATCTCGTGCGCTTTTGAATCCCTTACTACGCTCAAGATTCTCAATTAGATTCACTCGCTATGCTCGTGAATCTATTATAGAATCTTTCGCTTGCACGGGACTCAAAATAAGCACTCGAAGAAATATCAAACTTTGATCTCTTGTTGTACAAATAACTATTGTCAGTCAGTAAGAACCAGGAAAACTATACTCATCCTTTTCTTTTGGGTGCCAGTGTAAGACAAATATAGTATCATGTGAGTATGATTCTCTCTGTCTATGATTGAAATGAGACAGTCCTTGACAAAGTATAACTGTGATGTAATTGATCTTGATGCAGTATTCCGGAACGCATCCGGCGTCCTCCGTAACGCGTCGTCGGCGGGCGAGTACGCGCGGCGCCGGCTCCGCTGCCTCGGCGGGCTGGCCGAGGCCTTGCTGCACGCCGTGCGCGCCGCCATACAGTGCAACGCCATCGGCACCAAGATCGTCGAGAACTGCGTCTGCGTGCTGCGGAACCTGTCCTACAGGTAGGATGATGATGATGATGTGAAGGGAGTAGAGAATGCTCCCGGGACTGAATTTATATAGAAAACCAGTACCGAGAGCACACTCTAGGCTGGAAAAAAGCGGGTTGTTCTCCTTCCTACCATCATTTAGCCCGATTCCCTGGAGTAGGAGCTGCAGGGTACTGTCTTAGCGACATTTCCATACTGATTCTCCTCGAATCTTGTTTTCCTTAAGGATGACAGAACTGAAGGATGTTAAGGTCGATGTCCTTTAGTTCGCTCTCTTCTACAGGTAGGTTAGTGATAGCACTGGCAAAAGGTGGCCTGCAGTAGCTGTTGTCGACGGCTTATCGTCGCCAGTTGTAGTTTCAGTAAAACCGAAATATGTTGTATTGCGTTTTTATACCACAATGAATAACTCTAGGCATAATAAACTCAAAGTTCTCTGCGCACTTATCTTATGCATAATATCGTTAATGACGTCAACACGATTGAAATGAATTCATCGCAGAAAAAACACTTTGTTTTACTTGTTTATTTATTAAATTTTTAGATATCTCAAATATGCGCTACCTATACCTATTAAAGAATTATTTCATAAAATATTATTTTCTCACAGATGTCAAGAAATAGAAGATCCCCTATACGATACTAGAGCACCACCTACCCAATCCTCTGGCCAAGCGAGGATACAAGCTAGCGCTTCCAAAGGTAAAATCGTAACATAGCTTTCATTTTGTTGTTTTCAGTTTGATGTTGATCGGAATCTGACCCGAGGGACGCAATAGTAAGGGCTGATTTAGACGGCGCGCGAACTCGCATGCGATTTTAGTTACATTGCGGACTCTTGGTTACGTTCAATTCAACCGATCGACCAAAACCCTCAATGTAATGAAACTCGCATGCGATCGCATCGTCTGAATGAGCCCTAAGGCTGTCACTGCTATCAGCACCATTGCTTTCTGGGCATACATTGTTATAAGGGTGGTATTCCATCTGTCCAATATCTTTGTCCAATGTGTATTGCGTCTCACATTTTGCTTAATGAAAGAATGAGACGCAATGACATTGGACGGGTGTAATACCACCCTAATGAACTTCGACAAGAAGATAATAACTTTATATATTGTGACCAACAGAATTGACCGAATTTTGATAAAACAAAATAGAAAAAAAGAAAAAAATATCCTGGTCACGGCACCACATTTTAAAAATCAAAAGCTTTCTGTATGCTTCATTTGAAAATAAATTTATTTTATAGCTTTTATTAATACATACAAATAAGCTGTTTCAATAGGGTATTTTCCTTCTGGTCAAATCAGTTACTTTTTTAGAACTGTCAAAATGATTTGCTAATATGGAATTTATATGAAATATTACATCGTGACGTCACGGTCAATTCACCTACTTTTTATATTTCTATCCGATTTATTAAATAGAACTTGTGTTTATAAATAAATCCTATCTGTGTTTTTCTAATAATTATCTGGTGCTTTATTTAATGAATGGTGTAAAATAATTTATTTTAAATACAGTATAATTAATATCCTATTAAGGTTATTTTAACAACTGCTGTCTTCCAGGAGAGAACCTAGGCTGTTTCGGCGGCAGTAAAAAGAAGAAGGAAGGCTCATCGTCGTCCAACTCCACCAGCCCGCTAGGCAAAAGCGACCCCGACCACCAACCCCTGGGAGATACCAGTTCGAACACCCAGCTCGGGTACAGTGTACCCAAGGGCACTGAAATGCTCTGGTCACCTGAGGTAAGCCACAATACAATTATATCGAAGAAGAAGGAAGGCTCATCGTCATCCAACTCCACCAACCCGCTAGGCAAGAGCGACCCCGACCACCAACCCCTGGGAGACACCAGTTTGAACACCTAGCTCGGGTACAGTGTACCCAAGGGCACTGAAATGCTCTGGTCACCTGAGGTAAGCCACAATACAATTATATCGAAGAAGAAGGAAGGTTCATCATCGTCCAACTCCACCAGCCCGCTAGGCAAGAGCGACCCGGACCACCAACCCCTGGGAGACACCAGTTTGAACACCCAGCTCGGGTACAGTGTACCCAAGGGCACTGAAATGCTTTGGTCACCTGAGGTAAGCCACAATACAATTACATCGAAGGTTAGGTACTAACCCCCTTATTCATAAACGCGCTACAAACCTCGTTTAGCTTATAATCGTTTGTCCTTATATGTCATTTTGATTTATGTATTTGTAAGAAAGGGATAAAACATAATTTAACTAAATCCTGGCCCGTAAAGTTTTATGAATAAGGGGGATAGTCGAGCAAAGATAACATTCGTTGAGAGAAAACGCCAGACGATTCTTAAATAAACGTGACTTTTCGTAGCATCTGTCATCCCGATACATATCTTCTTTCGTTTGACGTATGTCGATGTACTATTGGCTAGGCGCCCTAGCACGGAATAAAGTATTACTACCCTACAGAAAGGACACTTCCCACAAAACCGAAGTTTGACAGCGATTCCGGGACGAATCATGCTATCCCTTTCTATCCCTTTCAGCTATTTAGGGTAGTCAAAATTCAAGTCATTATCTTATTTGTGGTCGTGCACGCAAAAGGACGTCAAGCGGTGCCAACCCTAATAATTGCTCGGAGCAATGCTGAGCCGAACGGAGCCGAGTTTGCCCGAAGTCAGGAGTGTCTTCCCATTCGCCCTAGTCGGAAGTATCATCAAGGCAGAGGGAATATATATCCCACATGATTTTGAACTTTGTTTCAGAGTGATAGGGTTCAATTTTGTATAATTTCTGACACCCCTATCACGGTTACGTAGCTTCAGTTATTAGATACGGTCTTCTATTATGGGGAAACGCAAAAGATATCAAGAGAGTCTTGTGCCTTATAAACGGTTAACCGTCTGTTGTTACTAGGTGGTGCCACTATACATGGCGCTGCTGCAGACGTGTTCGAACCCGGAGACGCTTGAGGCTGCAGCAGGCGCGCTGCAGAACCTCGCGGCCTGCTACTGGCAGCCTTCTATCGACATTCGGGCGGCTGTAAGGAAAGAGAAGGGTGAGTTTAGTCTAAGAATTAGTTACAGTTAATTTTGAAGATGAATAGTTAAATTAAAACTAAAAATGTGACTAATTGACGACCGGCTGGTCAAGTGGGTAGTGACCCTGCCTATGAAGCCGATGGTCCCGGTTCCGGATCCCGGTAAGGGCATTTATTTGTGTGATGACACAGATATTTGTTCCTGAGTCATGATTGTTTTTTGTGTATTAAAGTATTTATATGTTATATATACCCACAACACAAGCCTTCTTGAGCTTACCATGGGGCTTAGTCAATTTGTGTAAAAATGTCCTATAATATTTATATTTATATTTAATTGAATCAGCGTGGTCAATCACTAACTTTCGTTTCTTATGGTTAAACCCCGTTGTCTGGTCTCACTGACGTTGGTTGGCGATAAGGTGGCATTCAAATGTTTGGGAGCAACTGAGCAACTAGGTTGGTCAAATGTTTTGACCAAATGACCTAGCCATTGACCAAATGACAAACTTCTATATTAAGCCTTTCATATTTAATCTTTCTCTGTCTTTAACATGAGAAAAAACAATATTAATCTCAACCGAAAAATCTTCTCAGGTCTACCTATATTAGTGGAACTGCTTCGAATGGAAGTGGACCGCGTCGTATGCGCGGTGGCCACAGCATTGCGGAACTTGGCGATCGACCAACGCAATAAGGAGCTCATCGGGAAATACGCCATGCGGGACCTGGTGCAGAAACTACCTAGCGGGAACCAACAACATGATCAGGTAAGGATCCTAACTGTTAGGTGTGTAAATGCTACGGGGGTTGTTGGTGAAGTTGACACTTGCAGACTGTTTTTTTAAACAGTAAACCTTCACTACTGTCCGTCCGTCCGACCATAAACTCAGAACGTAAGCTTGTAAATCTACTTTCAATGATTATTTGCAACTCCATAAAAGAAATTTGTCAGAACACAACCTCTATTAATGAGAACCTCTATAATTGAAACAACGATTTGTTTAAATGAAAAACCTGGTTGACACAAAATTGTCGGTCCCTTGAGATTAAATAAATTCACAGTACAAATGTCTCGTACAGAAATGAAACACTGACATCCCTCCTAGGGTCTTATAAAGATACATAAATAATAGTGAGATTACAGACAGATATTTTTTGATTACTACAATTAGCACAATTATTGTTCGAAATTATCCAATAAGATGTTCCTGTTCAAGTGTTTAACCTTCATATTATTTCACAGCAGGGCACATCAGACGACACAATCGCGGCCGTCCTGGCCACACTAAACGAAGTGATCAAGAAGAGCGGCGAGTTCAGCCGTTCGTTATTAGAGGCCGGCGGCGTGGAACGCCTCCTCAACCTCACCAAGCAGCGCCATCGGCATACGCCGAGAGTGCTCAAGTTTGCAGGTAACTTACCACCACTACTTACCACTGATTACTTGTCTATATATATGGTCAAAGATAATCGGTATACGAAAGACATGGCCCGGGTCATACCTGGCTAGTACATAGGCCGTCCTGGCCAGATTAAACGAAGTGATCAAGAAGAGCGGCGAGTTCAGCCGTTCGTTATTGGAAGCCGGCGGCGTCGAGCGCCTCCTCAACCTCACCAAGCAGCGCCATCGGCATACGCCGAGAGTGCTCAAGTTTGCAGGTAACTTACCACCACTACTTACCACTGATTACTTGTCTTTATATATGGTCAAAGATAATCGGTACACGAAAAACATGGCCCGGGCCACACCTGGCTAGTACATAGGCCGTCCTGGCCAGATTAAACGAACTGATCAAGAAGAGCGGCGAGTTCAGCCGTTCGTTATTAGAGGCCGGCGGCGTGGAACGCCTCCTCAACCTCACCAAGCAGCGCCATCGGCATACGCCGAGAGTCCTCAAGTTTGCTGGTAACTTACCACTGATTACTTTATTTATGGCCAAAGATAAGGTCCATGAAAACCACGGCCCGGGTCGCACTGGACTGGAACATGGACCGTCCATTGTCAGTGCGCTGGTCGATCATTTGCAAGTCAGTTATTTGGCGCGGTCGGGGGCCTATTTCATCATGATGACACCTGACAATTTTCTGTGGATTTTTTGATCGATTAGTAACAACGGTACTTGGCGTCATTATTTACTTGTTGTACAATGTACAACGAACTGTCGCTGTCAGTAGGCAATTGTCACTATGGTGAAACAGGAGCATGGCTCGTGGTTTCAAAGTCGTATCTCGGGTTTATTGCGGATCAGAACGTAGTCTTATGTACCTCACTCGCATTTAGGTTCAAAGAATGCGCAAATGTTAATCCTTTCTTAAAATAAGTTTCCTTGGCTGCTATATTTATGGAGTTATTCATAAACGCGTTACTGGCCTGAATTAGCTATGAATTGTTTGTCATTATCTGTCATTTTGACTTATGTATTTGTAAGAAAAGGATTCTTTTTAGTCGGATACTCTTGTCAGAGCAGTCGTGGTAATTGAGGTCGTTGTACGGCCTTTTTTTGTTGTTTCCCGCTTCGCACGCACAGATTTAAAGGTGACCCGGTGAAGAAAGGGATAAAACATGATATAACTAAATCAGTCCCGTAAAGTTTTATTAATAAGGGTGTTAGTATGTAAACGTAGTGTATTTTACACAATGATTTATTATAACTCAAGATACGTTATAGGCGTTCCAAAATTGAAGCGCTTACCTTGTGACAAATTGTACAAGTTGCCTTTAGTCGCACCCGGGCAAGCGAGAAATGTGCACGTTTTAACGAGCTCCCGCTCACCGCAAGAGAAAGAGACAGGCTCATGTTTAATAACGAGTAGGTATGTCATAGATGAATGGAATGCGAAAATTAATCAAAAATTATAGGTTCGTAGGTATAGAAATAAATATGGAAGTATTTTTTGTGCTCCTTATGTATGAGTATAACCTATGTATAAGCCCGATTTAGACGATGCGAGAATTCGCATGCGAGTTTCATACCATTGCGGGTTTTGATCGGTCGGTTGAATTGGACGTAACCAATAGTCCGCAATGTAACTAAAATCGCATACGAGTTCGCGCGCCGTCTAAATCAGCCCTTAGTTATATAATATCATTGATTGTGCAGGGCAAGTGCTGCAGACGATGTGGTCGCACGCGGAGCTGCGCGAGGTGTACCGCAAGCACGGCTGGCGCGAGGCCGACTTCCTCACGCCCGCGCGCGCCGCGCAGCCGCGCTCCAACACCAGCACCTCCGGTACGTGTACTCACATGTATTCCAAGGGTTAAGAGCCAACGGGAGTGGTCATTTCTCCATACAAACGTACTCCTCGTTTTCCTCCGTGGTTTTTGAAGCTAGAGCAATGATTTTTTCAACACAGATTAATATTGTCAATATCTGTGTCGGACCGTTTTGCTTTTTTTGATATTTTTGTTTTTTAAGGCGCTAGAGCCCTTCAAAAATGGCCAAAATGGTCAATTGACTATGCCGCAATGAGAGGCGTGGCATTCAAAACTGATATCAATTAGCCAAAAAAGCAAAACGGTCCGACACAGATAATTTCATAATCATTTAGATTTCCAAATTTGGTTACGATTGGTTAAGTTTTGCAGGAGGAAACAGAGGAGTACGAAACCTCGATTTTTGAGATTTTTACGCAGGATTTTTCGCCTTGTCCTTATCGCACTACTTTTAGGTGACGCTTCCGTTAGCGAGACGGGTATATTTACCTAAAATATTTAAAACTCAGCTCCTGTTTCGTCTTAAACCAACCCGCAGTCGTTACACTAACAGCTTTTCACATTGTCCGTTCCGATATCGGATGTCGGAAGGAAGTAAAATGTAAGATGTGTTTAATTATTACCAGAGATACATATAACTCCGTATAAGATAAATAAAGTCTAAGAAAAAAACGTGCCTCGGACGGCCAAGAAAAAGTCATTCTCGAATAGATGGCGCCATTACCTTTGGCCTATTCTCAGCTAGATGGCGTTAACGACACCGCTTGGTATTTAACAGTTTTAACACATATCAGTGAAGGAACATGGGTCAGTATGGAACAATAAAAATTAAGAATCATTTATCCGTAAACATATTTTGATTATTTTATACATTTTCAATTTTATTTTAAGTTTTAATCGAGTGTCGACAGATGGCAGTAAATGTACCGTGACTACAAAATTGACAATGACAGGACCCCTCTATACTATCTATTCTTTTTGTTATTACTAAATAAAAAATAAATAACGCAAAAAAGGCCAATGGCACTCTCCTGCAGCTGTTTTTGTCATAGGCGCCTTCCGACATCCGATATCGGCAAGGCGTTTCCGATAAATTCAGCCATGTCGGAACCCCCGTCCGCTGCCAGACCGATAATATTTGTTTGTGTGCGTATGTGTAGGCATAATACTTGTTGTAATGTGCGTGACCGCCACAGTGACAGCTAAAGACGGCGCCCGGGCGCGCCCCCCCGCAGCCTGACTACGTGGATGTAGGATCCTACATCCGATATCGGATCGGACAATGTGAAACGCTCTAAGGGTCTGTCACCGTTAAAGCGTTCGCCAAACTTTTGTATGGGAAGTTTCATATTTGACTGTTGAGTGATATTGATCAGTCCGCTAAATGTGGTTGGTGCAACTGGCCCTGGCTATTAAAAGGGGTAAGCTAATTCTGAAAACGATGCTTCGAAAAAATACAAGTACCTATATCAGCAAAAAGATTCAAAATCAATTCTAAATTTAAATATTACGTTCGTTTATTGGCTGGAAAATATAAGACATAAGGGTGTCAGAAATTAAGCAAAATTAAACCCTATCACATTGAAACAAAGTTCAAAATAATGTGGGAAATATATTCCCTCTGCCGTATAAAGGCTTAATATCTAGAATAGACAAGGAGAGCTCAGTGTTTACGATATAAGAATAGCAATCGGATCAGCACTTGCAGTCACAGAAACGCAAATGGGGATGAAAATCATCTTCTTCTTCTTCGTTACACTCTTGACAGAGAGGTCATGGCCATTATGTAGACTTTTGAGCGACTCGTTTAACGACACGGCGCTATTCCTCCCATAGAGCTGCTTTCCGTGAAAATCATGCTTACATAAAAATCATGCTTAGCATTAGCTAACAAATAACAAATATTGTGTCTTGTATATATTAGCATTTGTATGTACTTCTACAGTGTATATTCTTGGATGCTTAACTGCCTTGTATATATTGTCTATCATCTTAAATCTGTCTTTTTCATCACACGTACCATACCTATTTTTAAATACCAAATATTACATTTTTTTGTTCTGAAAATGAAAATTTACGAATTTCGCGCCTAGGAAAAAAAACTACTTATAGTAATCATAGGTACTTGAGCAAACTTTGATGTAGATTTAAAATGGAGAATTGTTCGAGCTTGTTTTTGAGTGAAAACGTAGCTTAACAATAACTAAGACAGGTGACATCATAAATAAAATAACTTTATAATCTGTACGACCAGCGGCGATCAAACTACAGATGTAGTGCATAATTATTTTCCATCGTATTTTCACGGAAACGTACGAACGTGTCTTGCTATTTCTGTCAGTTTCGGTACAAAAAGTACTTACATTGACTGAACTAGCATGACAAATACGAACGTTTCCGAGAACATTCGATGGAAAACAATTATGCACTACATCTGTGGTAGCGATGGATTGTTTTTTCGCGTACGCTACGTGTAGATCTCTTGTAAAATTAGCAAACGTTTTTAGGCTTTGGACATCTATAAGAAATGCATATGTTATTCGCTGGTGCTAACACGCCCGATAAATTTTCTGAGATAAATTACTCGCTCTTCAATAAAAAACTTGCTACTCGCTGATCGCCGTCGATTAGACACCTTCCTATCGCGCTCTTACACTACTTATAATCCACCATTTCACCTCCGCTCACTCGCTAACCTCACTATAGGTGGCGGCACGCCGGTGGGCGGCGCGCCGCACTCGCCCAGCAACGCCAACAGCACGCTCAGCCGGCCCATGGCCAGCACCGGCGGCACGCGGTACGAGGACCGCACCATACGGAGGCACAGAGAGGTAACACCGTCACTGACCAGACTAGCCGTAAACATCATCATCTTCCTCGCGTTGTCCCGGCATTTCGCCACGGCTCATGGGAGCCTGGGGTCCGCTTGGCAACTAATCCCAAGAATTGGCGTAGGCACTAGTTTTCACGAAAGTGACTGCCATCTGACCTTCCAACCCAGGGGGTAAACTAGGCCTTATTGGGATTAGTCCGGTTTCCTCATGATGTTTTCCTTCACCGAAAAGCGACTGGTAAATATCAAATGAATATCAAATGATATTTCGTACATAAGTTCCGAAAAACTCATTGGTACGAGCCGGGGTTCGAACCCGCGACCTCCAGATTGAAAGTCGCACGCTTTTACCGCTAGGCTACCTGCGCTCACTCAGTAGCCGTAAACATTTCCTTACATAATATAGTATGTAATATTTTGTAATACATGCCATACGACTAAATAATATAGTATGAATTTTTGAAATGATTTTTCGGTTCGGGCCCTAACTAATCTGTTAATCCAAAGCGTTTGTTTGTTTTATGCAGCGGTTACCAATGCTAACGCTACTGACTGAACGGTCACAAACTCTTTTAAAAAGCAATGTTACCGTCCTATTTATACGGTTCATATTCATCTAATAGCTCATTCTGTTACCTGACAGGCCACATACAGGCGATCGATTTTCCTACATTACCCAAAGTCGTTATATCAGAATGAGCTGTTACATGAATATGAACCGTATAAATAGGATGGTAAAGTTGCTTTTTAAGAATATGGTTGCTTTGGCACGCGCCTTTGACGCCTCTCTATATAATAAACAAAGGCTTTAACCGATAAGGGCCCGAGCCGAAAAAATCATCTCATATAATTCATACTATACCTGTGGGACTTTTTCGTCGATACCTCTCAGATAAGGTGGAAGACGAGCTGGCGGGAATCCAGTTCTAGGAAGGGAAACTAATGTTTCTAGCCGTATAGAAGTACATGTTAAGATCTGTAATTAAATTGCATTATGTTTCAAAAATTACTGACATTGTAACAATCTGTGCCTTGAATTGAAATTTAGTAAAATTTTCTTTTAAGCGGCGGGTAACAGCTACATGCACGCTTTGTTTTATATGCAAAATGGGTTGTGGTTCTGTTGTGAAATATGTTAATGCATTTGTGGAATTTGTAATATTTGCTGAAACATATGCGTTCGATCATGTGCAGAATTTTCATCGTTAACTACATTTAGGGTTGGTTGCTCCAAACCGTCTGTCACCGTTAAAGCGTTCGCTTAATTTTATTGTATGGGAAGTTTCATACTACACTGCTGATTGTCGTTTATCAGTCAGTTAAATGTGGTTGGTGCAACTGGCCCTTAGTCATGTTCGACAGTACATACTAATCTGCACTGACGACGCTCTACTAAACAATCATATTCATAAACTCATTGAAAGTATAGGTACTTACTGACATATGTTTTGTGATTATTTAATAATATTCAATTAGTAATTCGTGTCACAATAGTCCCAGAATATTAGGGCAGAATGTTATATTTAATTATTTATATGGAAGTCAACAAAATATACGAAATAGGTATCAGTAAAAATAAGTCATTAATTACACCAACGTACATTTTTGTTTCAATAATAAATATACTGTCAACTTTTAATGGGGAGTCAAACGTTTAATGTCTTTTTGTTGGGAGTAATGTCTAAGTCTTGATTTTTAGGGTTCCATACCACAAAAGGAAAAAAACGGATCCCTTATAGGATCACTCGTGCGTCTTTGAAAAAAATACACAAAAATAGTTCTTTACCTTTATATGACAGGAAAACCTATTAGAAATGTGCAGTGCAGTCAAGCGTGAGTTGGAATTAATTAGTTTTTGATCCGACCCCTACGGGTTTTTTAAAGACATTTCATTCACGTTCCACATAAAAAAATACATTGTTAAAAATTTAGTAATGTACGCGAACGCGAATCCGACTCTTACTTGACCGGTTTTTAAATGTTAACGACATAAATAATAAATATATATAAGTTTCAGTTTTCAGGCCACGTAAAGCGTCGACTAATTATAAAATCGTTGAAGCCTATTCGCTCTATCCTAATCCCTTCTCAGTACTAACAGAACCATTACTTTCAGAGCGATGACCCCCCAACGATGGACGTGAACAACTACCAAGACGGTCTCGGCATGGGCAACCCCAACGGCCGGCCCATGAACCTCCAAGGCGTGCAGGCGTCCATGCCCATGCCGCCGAGCAGTCGCTAGTGCGCTCAAGAGAGATCGTGGGGGTAACTTGCTTGTCACACTCTAAAATCAACCTTAATGTTGGGTGGTAAAGTTTAAAGTGTGGCGGTTAGTGTAACGGGGTGTCGAGTAGAGAGTATTTGGGAGTTATAGACGAATGAATTACAAATTATAACGTTTAGCCGCCCATACGTCAAACCTTGCCAAGCAAAATGAAATTTTATTTTGTCAACACAAAGTTCAAATTAGAATGGAACAGGATACCTTTTTATAGGTCTCTGGGCGGCTAGAGGATAATAGACGCTTGAATAGGCAACCCCAACGGCCGGGCGATGAACCTCCAATGCTTGTAAGGTTCGATGCCTATGCCGCCGAGCAGTCGCCAATGCGGTCAACACAGATCCTGATAACTTCCTTTCACACTAAAATGAGCCTTCGTACATCGTGGTAAAGTTTAGTTTATATTCTGAACCCAACTGTACATGTATGGTCGACTCCCCTTTGCACAAGTTACAATTTCTGTTCTCGCCAATATCTAACAGTATTCGAACGTAAACGATAAGTATAAATGTAGTGCCATTTTATAAAAAATACAAATCTTTGTTGCAGCGGTTTATTCAAGTTATTCTCACGATCTTACCGAATTGTAATTCATATTACATATGAAAGTATCTTGCACAAGCATTTATTATAATTATTATAAATGCATTGAATAATGAATATATGTAGTGTTTCGCCTATATGACCGTTCTGTTTTTTTTTAAATCACCGAACGTGCAATGACGCATGTTTTTACGATTAGTCAATAAAATGAACCGTTGAAATAATTTCTAATATATTATATACCACCGTACGTTATCGGAATCATAATTCATTTTATTGATATTCGTAAAATCATTTAAATCATGGAAATGTCAGAAAATATGAATATTATGTAAATTACATTTTAAAAGTCGCTTAAAGGCAAACAGGTAGTATTTAGGCACTGTTTTATTTGCGATAACAACTTAGAATAATAATGCCTAGAAATAAATATTGGCAACCGAAGTGAAGTTATTTTTACTATGTTATGACCAGACCTGCTAGCATGAGTTGCGTTCTCGCGCGCGAGCGCATACATCGAGCGCGACTTCAAGTATGGACTCGCGCGCGAGAACGCAACTTATGCTAGACCGCCAGGTTTTCATACATTGTAAAGTCGTCACCAGTGTATATCGGAACGGCCAAGGTGTCCAAAGATATATGAACATGGCCTTTAACGTCTTGGTAATAGAGGTGCTTTGTTCAGATATTTGGGAACAGCTTGGCCGCTCCGATATATCTGATGGCGAATGCACACCGCTCAGAATGTGATGGAGTCTTATTTATATTCTGTATCTTTAGGTATTTAAATAAAAGTAAACAAAATCTACCCTCAAATGGCTCCTTAAGCCAGTTGAAGGTAGATGATAACATTACATGATCAAATAATGTACGTTAAAGTCTGGTCGTTCAGTGACTGATCCAGGCGGTTTTGTATTTGGTTGGTTAACCAATAAATGTTATACCTACCCGAAAATGTACAAATTATTTGTTTACTTTTATTTAAATACCTAAAGATACAGAGTATAGACTTCACTTTTTAACAGGACGGTATGGGACGGACTGTTTCTAGCCTTCTAGGTGTTATTATTCTAAGCACTTAATTCACGATGGCCTAAGTAAGATAGCGCCGTTTTTTATGAGATCATGTCAATTCCCCATGTATATAGTCGTGCCATTCGATGTTGTGTAACCTCAGGGTTTTCAGGTAGCTGTTGTGTTTTTTCTATTGGGGCCGTGTACGGACTAGATATAAGTCCTTTCAACAGGTTAGGTAAGACTTATTTTAAAGGCGGATTCATATATAAATACCGAGTTTAATATTGGAGTTTGAATTGCTATTCCTACTTTGTGTTGTTTTTGGAGAAAATATTTTTTCCTAGTATGATTTTTATTTAAGAAGCAAAACGTGGCAGCTGTAAGGGTCAAACACGTCGTTTATGCGGCTTCAAAGCATTAAATATTAGACAAAATAGTAATCCACATTTCAATATTAAATGCGTATTATAAACTCCTTATATAAACTTAATATACATATACGTATTATGAAAATTATACAACAACCATTCTATTATTACCATAGACAAATAAATACTAAGAAGCGAAATGTACTGCAAAAGATTGGGTCAGGCGCTAGCGCTTGACAACCGCATAATGTACGATATCGTACAGCGCCCTCTACTGTCAAATTTGCGACTACAAATACTTTAAGCGTCTTAGTATTCTTTTATCTATCTTTTACTAAAAAATATTGACATTTAAAATCGGTCATGTCCACCTTACAACACCGAATAGTGACTAATTAATATGTTTTTTGTAATATTTTGTATTCATTCCACAACCTAAGAATAATTGTAATATAGGTGTCTAATGTCCTATGGTATACTTAAGGATTATCCGTCTTAACGTAGCGATATAGGCGTACGATGTCATGTAAGCTTCGAAATAAATTGGTAGCCTGATTTTAACCGAAGAATCGTAAAGACTTAAACTGTTATAGAAAAATTTTATTTATTAGATGTTTCAAATGCTAATCGTATGCTATATGTAGTATGAATTATCTGAGATGATTTTTTTAACTCTGGCCCTAATAATCAGTTAAACAAAAGGTATTATTTCCTTTATGCAGTGAGTACTTCTGCTACTGCTAAAAACGCCGTCGAGGAGCAAAGCTGAAGAAACATTAGGGGTGTTAAGTCAGAAAAACATTTGAGTCACTACAAAATGTATTGAATGATATCAGAGCCATCTAGTGAAGCTATTCAGATGTAACTTCTTATTTAGCTACTTGCGTCGATAGTTTATCGTCGATAGTCGGGCCACAAAGTTTTTCTATAACATTGTTAGGTTATGGCAAGTTTAGTTCAAATAATACTAACTTGCTGCGGAACATTCCGATTCTCTTACTATTCTAATAAGATTGCTAAGGGATTAAAAAACAATCTTCCGTAGTCTATCTTGCCGAGTAGGTAGTAATCGGGATGCTACCAGTAAAGTAACCACCAATCCTAAGCTCTCCATTATTATGACAATTTAAAATAATATAAATTTCAATTTATTTTGATAATAAGAGATAATTTTAATGCGCTCGAAGCATTCGCGACTCGTAAGACGCGAGCTTTTCTTAGTAATTTCGAGAGAAAATGCTTTAAAACTATTTCGGTTGACTTCCCTCCGTCTATGGTGTTAGTTTTATCTATGTAGCATTTAACTATTTATTTTTCATTATACTAGAATTATTTTAGTTAATCATAGGCCATAAATTTAAGAGATTTTTGTGAGAACTTTTTTCTTTTTCTATAAAAAAATAACATATTTGCACAATAATGCATTTCTACGTCTCCTGAGACAACCACATGACTGACTGGTACAAAACTACCCTCATCCAGTGCATTATATGTTTTAAGTACCCATGTATGTAAGTGTTTTTGTATATTTTTATTATAAATGTAAGTGAATGTACAACGTTTCTTTTTCATCATTACAATACACTTGCCAGGGCAACATAGCTTCTATGAAGCTTGATTTATGATCATTTCTACTTTTTTATAGTTTCTTTCTAACTAGATATAAGGATAAATATTTAATCGACAAGATACTTCATTTAATTTTGATGGTATTTAGTTTTAAGGGCATTGTCCAATTTTATATTATTTAAAAAGTGCCCTAACTTTTTATAACTTATATCAAAATGTCACTAATCTATATTTGACATAATGGCGGCATGGTCAAATCGTAACGTAATCTTAGGTTATCTCAGACAGCTTCCATTGTAGATATCATTGAAGATGATTTATAATTTTAATGGAATAATGTATACTTGGAATAAACCACCCTAAGTAGGGCTTGTTGTATAGATCACTTATTTTTTTAATTAGGTTTCCCAGCTGTAGAAGATTAGTTCTTGTTATCACTTTCACTTTGCAGAAGATCTCTATAAATTTATAGTATTTTTAGGTCATTGTAGTGTCACCTTTAGAACTTTGCAAGTGGATTTATGAGGGCAAATGTTGGCTATACCCTAACCATTTTGACTTTACCGCATCAAGACATGTCCGCGCGCATAGATTCTACTGGAGTTCTATGTAGTGTTACACCACGAAGAAAAATATATTAAAATGTCTATGGTCAACCATAGATATAGAGTTGTTGGAACAGTAATACTCGATTATTTATATTTTATTTAAAATTTTATATTGAAAATTATTTAAAGAGTGCAGACTTCGGTTGTCGTTGCGACGTAGCTGATAGTGAATGATAGTTTCTCTTTTGTCATGTTGTACGTAGATTTTAATAGAAAATATTTGTCTTATATAAAAGATACATTATGATTGAAAATAATTATTATATTATACACAATTCACAGAGAATTAAATGAATGATTTTTTATGTTTTGGTTTTTTCTTTTTTTTTTCCTTTTGTTTCCTTATTTTACTCGTATGATATCGATTGAATAAGCCATTTATAGGCCTATAGTATAAGTTGTACCACAAAAATGTGGATGTTTGTATGGCTACAATTTTAATTATGTTCGATACAATTTGTTTGGTAATTAATCGGATAAAAGGATTTGCGAACCACTAAACAAGACTCATGTAAGGAATTAAGCTTTGGAAATCTTTACCATACATTTAATTATCACAAATTTTAGTATCTTTATTTTACTTTTTTTTTTCATTTTTAGTAATTTTAGACATTTTTGACTGTGTATCGGTAATTGGGTACTAGAAAAAATGTTGTAGCTATTAATTATTAGTATTATTAGTACGAAGTTTTGTATCTGTTGAAGCGTATTCAAAAATTGAATTTTTGGAACAAACCGACAGCATTCGGTGTATGTACTTAAGTAAAAAAAAATCCTAACTGTATGAATGCTCACATTTTCTATTTATCTGTAGTATTTGAGTAATCAGTTGAATTTATAGGTGTAATAGTTTTTAAAGAGTTATACGGTAAGATACGTAGGCGACGGCGCACGTTTTTATTGGTGATATAATTCTTTTTTACTAATGATATTTAACGAACACTATATGTACCTAATTGTTGCGGCGTGTTCTACGTGTTACTTACTCCACGACAGTATTATCCAGTAATCCCATGTACCAACGTTGCTAATACACTTAACTACATTTAAATTAGTTGTTTCATTTAGTCATCTTTAAATTTATTAATATTAGTGATAACCATGTCTTTCATTTACCATAAGGTCGTTTAATTCCATTATTAAATAACATAGGTAGTTAATAATAAATTCAAGTTTATACCTATAACTAAATTACCTACTCATTAAAATCTGCATCCTCAGAAGAGTAAATTACCAATAAAGATACTGATTACTGAATTATGATAGGTACTAATTTGATTTTAAGCGTTCACAAGAGCTAATTCAGGAATATTTAATGTTTGCGAAAAAAATGTTATAATCCTTTTGAGGTGCATACCTACTAAAGGAAATAGAACTTAAAAAAATCACGTACATTACTTCATTTTAATATCAGTGCCTTGATTTCACACAAACATACACACACTTTGTATCAAAGAGTAGGTATTGTCTCCTTTTAAATATTTTGAATAAGTAACAAATGTCAAATTATTTAAGTTAGCGGTTTACGTTATTCTGAGTAATAAATCCATTGATGCAAAAATGCCGCCCGAACAGGGACTTGAACCCTGGACCCTTGGATTAAAAGTCCAATGCTCTACCGACTGAGCTATCCGGGCATGTTGAATAGCGTCCAAATTCTTTATCACGTTCCACCATAAACTACGTAAGCGGGCTAACGATTGCATCACGAATACGTAATATAAAAGCAATTGGGTTGTTTCAGCACCGATAAAAATAGCTTGAAGGATAATTTATGCAAAACCGTAATAAAAAAACCTATTTTATTGGAATTTGAAACTTATGTCACCGTTACAAAGTCGTGTTTTGAAGTGCACAGTTGATTCACATACGAGGTTGTAAATATTTTTCTAGTTAGTATAATGAGAATATCACGCCTTAGGGAATATAATGTGTTGTTACATTGTAAAGTTAATGCATGGGCAGTCCGTAACACCTTAGTCCAATAACCTAAGTAGCCCAGTCAACGGAGGTCAAATGAGATAACGATTTTAACTCAAGAAACATTCGACTTATTATGACTATAAATTATTTTTCAGTCCTAGAATTGTATTTACCTATCTGTAGGGAGGGTATAGGGATGCATGTTCCCACTAGGTGAAGTGATATAGGAGGATGTAAAAAGTAAATAAGGTTACATGGGACAAGACAAACACTTGTAGGGAATTCTCATATTGTTTCTCTTACCCCAATGGCTCAAAGTATTGCATGTCAGCAAAACGATTAGCTTCGCACCCTTGAAGAAACTTAACTATGCCTTAAACTAACACACCTATTAATAAACAAATAAATAATAAGTAAACCTAGTACATATTTACCTATACATAGTTACAGTTCGTTGAGTTCGTTCTGTACACTGTATGTATATGTAGTTATAACGAGAAAGTACATATAATATTGAGAGCGTACTATTCGCCAACAAACTGTCTCACAGGCCTATTCGGATTTCGAGATAATCACAAGATCTTGAGACGATTTAGAGATCAACTAGATCTACATTAGATATCGACTAGATGTGACTTGGATATCTAAGTCATACATAACTTGTCGAAATCGTTCAAGAGGACCTCCAGAATCGCGGAAACGTCAAATTTGACATATCTATCTTACAAATATCTTTAAATTATCCGTATCGTAACTTGTTGAAGTCTAGTAGAAATCTAATTCATTTTCCGAATCGAGCCGTCAGTTTGGCGAAAATAAATAATAAAAATAAGTACATCTTTTTATGCAAGGGTGCTAAGCAATGACCTTTTATTTATGTAGACGTGTGACGTTCATAGTTGACAAAACTAAAATTTGATCCAACAATTTTGACAGGTTGGCGTCACCCATACGACTAACTAAATATAGGTTCCGGAACCTATATTTAATGGCTCACGATCGTGCGCCTGGTACCATATCTACCTCAATTTACTTACATCTATGGTGCTAAGCTAATAGTTTCACTGACTATTCTTACGACGTTTTCATAGATTGCAGAAATCTATAAATCCAAAAAATGGATGGGGGTTTTAAGGGTCGCAGCGTTTAGTGACTGGAGTATAACCCAGGGTTTTATGGGGGTCTGGCATGGGGCATTACTGCCACTCGTGTTGAGTTACTATAATGATCGGTAAGTATATATTACAGCTGGTAACGGAGGTTTATGGTAGACACTAAAATGTATGATTCACTACTAAGTGGTTAATGATTTAATTACATATTAAAGACGCGGCGAATCGCTATTCGCTTGTTTTTTTAAATAACTAATTAAAGTAAAAAAAACCCTGGCAATATTATAATAGCCTGAGATAAACCCTAGATAGTTGTAGGCAAAGAGAATTTAGACTAGAGGAATATTGTCAAAGTAAACTATGTACTCAGTACATTTACTGCAGTAAATGATTAACACTTTTAGAACGACATTTGACTTCGATCCTTATTTTTTACTGATATGTGTTAAATTTGTTAAATGTCAAAAAGTATAAAAAAAAAAATTTAAAAAATTTTTGGGCCCACGGAAGGTTTTTTTGGGTTATTGTACATCATTAGAAAGACGACAGAACACAGAATTTTGTGAAGCAATTTCAAGAACGTGGTCTCTTTTTGTTTTTTTTTTAAATTGAAAATCAAAGTTGACCTTGGTGTACATTTTTACATGTAAGTAAAACATTTGAATTTGAGGGTTAATAAAAAAAAACTAGAGGTTAAGAAGAAAGTACACGTGGGCCCAAATTTTTTTTAAAGTGCGTGAATAGATAGAAGACTACCCCCCTTATCCGCCATTTTAAGTTGGCAAACGATGGACCAAACATCCTGTATGTACATCGGTAAAATTTTACATTAAAAATGCAAAGAGTGATGTAAAGCTGATTTTTGGATTTTTTGGTGTATTTACTTGGAGGAATGTAATATGTGACGTCCCACGGCAAAAGGTACCTTATGGCGGCTGGCGCTTACGTCGCATAGCGCCGCAATAATATTGGAGCGGCGTTAATAATAGCGTAAGCGCCAACCGCCATAAGGTACCTTTACCCGTGGGACGTCACATATGATCGGTAAGTATTGTAAGTAATAGATACCTACAGCTGCGGGCTCAGCACGGTTCCATTTTTATCGACTGTCACTATGCGCGTCCCTTTCGCACTTACATACTTGTTAGAACGTGACAGGCATGGTGACAAGGGATAAAAACGCGACCGTGCTAAGCCGCCTGGTAACAATGGAGGTAAGGTACCTATACATATTAAAGACGCGGCGAATCGCTATTTCGCTTGTTTTTTTTTAAATTAAAACAATTTCACGTGTATAGCAAATTATAGTATCGTTTATTAGAATTATTAGTATAGTTTATATTATCAATCAGTGTGCGCAATCGTCGGGGTCGTATCACAAGAGCAAAACCGCTCATATAATGTTTGTCGGATTTACTGGGGCCATATAACTTTAGCTGTCCCTAAGGCCAAGCGCGCACCACGACTTTTTGTCGCGCGATAATTTAGTCGCAGAAATGTAACGTATGTGACAAAAAAATCGCAGCGATTTTAAAATTGTGATTTGTCACATTTTTCCGCGACTGCTCGCGACGCGATTGTCGCAAAGTGAATTGCAGCATACGGAATTGTATGGCCCCGCGCGCACTGCGATAATAAAATCGCACCCGGACCTCAGTCGGCATATCGCTCTCCAAGCGTCAACATGTCGGAACCTGCTGCTGAAGACGCTAGATGTTGACCATTTAATTATGGAAATAGAAGGAGATCACCTTTGTGATATAAATACTCAAAGTCATACAGCGATCACATATTAAAGACAACGTTTCATGACAAACGACTGGTACGAAATCCATGTTGAGAATGAACAAATCGTCGACTTTTTCATCGCAGTGCGCGCAGTGAATTTTCTGCGATATATTACAGCGCGATTCTAAAATCGTGTCGCAAAAACTAAAATCGTGGTGCGCGCTTAGGCTAAGAGTGTAGGTATTCCTCCGGTCCAATTTATTTGTCCAATCAATCAATCAATTTATTTATTTCATAAAGATAACAATGATCTTATTTTTGTTAGTACATACTTAAAAATAATGTTAGTACTTAAAAGCTAAATTTGACTTTACATTTAAAATTATTTCATTAATTACAGGACAACACACATGATCAGCAATCATCTTTAGGATGCTGTTTGGACTGTCCCTTGTTCTGCTCAACAGAGACGCTGCTTTTTTGCGCAAAATGGCTGCAAATCCATCTGTGCGTGACTCCGCGAACATGGTTGATGCGCTGCAGAATTTGGGCAGGCCAATCAGCATCCTAAAGGCATTGTTGTACTGCACCCTAATCGCATTGTACGACTTTTGGGTATATCGGACCCACAGGCTGCCAGTGTAAAAGACGAGCAGGCAGGCCAGTGCGTCTCACTCTCTCATTAAGCTAAATCCCCGTTCTCTCATTAAGTTAAATCGCCGTTTTGTCGCATAAATAGTGTTTAGTCTTTAAGTTTATAATATATATATATATATGTATGTTAGTCTGTAAGGTATTTGTAATATGGGCCTTGTTGCCTGATTTAAATTTTAAATACATAAATGTGAGACGCAAAACACATTGGACAAAGAAATTGGATAGGAGGAATACCACCCTAACGAGCAAGCAGGCGAAATACCTACACTACGATAGAATCTTAGGCATAAGCGAGATACTCTAGGTGCAAGTAACTTTTTGTCACGTGTGACACAGCGGGAACATATTAAGAGGATACAATTAAAAATATAACTAGTAAAGAGAGCGAAACAACCTCTGTCAGTGTATGACACGGATTCAGAGCGAAGTTTTGGTCATCTTTTGGCATTTTTGAGGATTAACGATTTTTTCTGCTCTATTTCGGCGCGACCGAGGTTTGAACTCATGATGTCATGATTTTTGACCATCAACAAATGAGAAAGATTAAATTCAAGTCGGTACCGAATTAAGTAGCTATTTCGAATTTTTATATCGAGAAAATAATGCTTGTTTCGTTGCTGAGCAGTAAAATTTCTTGGTACTTTGCAAACAACACACATCTCAAACTAACACTTATTGAATCAACAATAAGTACAAATATTCTTATTTCTTCAAACAAAACTACACGAAATACAAGGATGATTTGAACTAGGTAAAACACCAGGCGCTCTTATCGCTAATGGGCAATCTCTAGACAACCGGCACCGACCTGGAGCCCGATTCTGCTTGAACAATTTGTTACAGTTTTGATTTTTTTTATATGACCTTGGATATCACTCGCGCTGATTGGTACATGCGAAATGAATTGATGTGGTGCTCCAACACGTGCTGTTATATAATACATCGTGTGACTGGGACATTATAATAATATAGTTGACAGTGTTTGATAAAACGGGGTCACAAGAAATAGCGGGGTGAATAGATAAATTTTCATTCAACTTTTTCTTCCAAGTTGTTATATTTAAAAACGTATGTACATCTCTAAAATTAGAGTTTTTGAGATACCTATGTATATAGTAGACTATATATACTTT
Organism: Cydia splendana; assembly: GCF_910591565.1. Lineage (NCBI taxonomy): Eukaryota > Metazoa > Arthropoda > Insecta > Lepidoptera > Tortricidae > Cydia > Cydia splendana. Next base: position 6,280,385 of record NC_085981.1, on the reverse strand, counting down.
ACATTGATACCAAAATAAGTTACGAAAACTGCTTAAAAAATAGTTTTTTCTATAAAATAAGTCCTCGCCGAGGTAAGAAATGAAGCCTGTCTGAACTTTGTTCTACCGGTAAATGTAGTGATATTAACCAAGTACAAGTTAGCTAACATGGTAATATGGAATCAGATCTGTAAGTACCTAAATAATAAGTAATATGGTTAGTAATTGTACCACCGTAAAGTACCTGGGCATTACGCTTGATGAAAATCTTAATTTCAAAAAGCACATCGAAGCGTTGTCTGCTAGAGTCAGAAAGGTGGTATTCATTATGAAGCTGCTACGAAATTGTGCTACGAGGGAGTTGCTTAAGCTTGTATACACTTCTATTTGCGAATCCATTCTATCATACTGCAATGGTGTGTGGGGTGGCTCCACGAGCTCTGCTCTGCTGCCTCTCGAAAGGGCCCAAAGGTTTGTGCTCAAGGTCATGCTCGGCAAGCCCCGGTGGTTTCCGACGGTATCCCTTTATAAAGACGCGGATGTTCTCAGGGGCGTATTTTGAAATTTCGCGCCCCGGGCCAATACGTTTCGCCGCCCCAGAAGTCAAGGAAGAAAAACAAAAGGCAATCCGCCAGGGGCGGCATATGCAGCCCTCGGGGGTTGGCGCCCCGGGCCATGGCCCGGATGGCCCTAGGGTAAATACGCCCCTGGATGTTCTTAGTGTAAGGCAATTATTGATCCTACGAGTCGCAACTCACGTACATCAAAAAACCATAAATTCGGAAGAATACCTTACCCTAATCCGTAATCGAGTCTTTAGAATTCCTACGCCCATCACTAAAACCACATTCGCGAGGCGCCTTCCTAACTTCCTGCATCCGTATATTTACAATACAGTAGTAAAGGCATGCAACATATCTGAAAAATCTCCTCTTGAAGCAAAATTCTTAATTAAGAACTGGTTGAAAGGTCTTAACTACAATCAAACTGAGATGCTGTTGAAGGTCATCACCTAATCACTTATAACATTCTCTGTAGCCTTACACACACTCGCGCACACACACACACACACACACACGCACACACGCACACGCACACACACACACACACACACGCACACGCACACTTTCTCATTCCTTTTTCTTTATTTGAATTTCATAATTTCATTAACCACCTATTAGATTACTTTTAGTTTTTCTTAACCTTAGCCTACGAACTGCGAAGTCGGCTGCCACGTTACAGGCTTGCCTAGTGTGGGGCCACAGGATACGTAAACAATTTGTAAACAAGGTTCTTTCAAATAAATATATTCTTATTCTTATTCTTATCACCAATTTTCTCTATAACAAAAGCATTTTTTTTGCAAAAAAACAATCAACAAGCAATTTTACGTAATAAAGGGGTCACTGGATACCCGTATGGGGTGAGTAGTTACGCCATCGGAGGTGATTAGATAGGGGTGAAAAAACATGTCTCGGGGGTTAAAAGATACGAAAAAATCATTTTCTGTCAAAGAACTGTTTAACAGATAGATATACATACTATATGCCAATAGAGTATGAACATCATAATAACCAAATTCGATATCTATGGCAACAAAAACTGAATATATCTATTTACCCCTTTCTTGTATCTATCGACCCCGTTTTAAGGATATGGGATAAACAGGTGGTTTTCTTTGATTTTCTCTGAACTAGGTGGGTAAAAATTGATTTCATAAATGCAAAATTGAAGAACTAACCAAGACTCAAATAATGATGTCAAAATTATTACTTTTATCAATTGGATTCTTGGTGAAAATCGTCCTTGAAGTTGAAAATCGTGTCTTTTAAACCCCGGCTTACGGTATGTTGTACCTTACACACAATGTTATATAACAGTCAGTGTGATGGGAGCACCATAAGTCGCGCGTGAGATGCAATTATCAAGCCGATCGTCAGGGTCGTATCAAAACCAGTTCAAACCCATAACGAAATGCTAAATTAGAATTGACCTCCTATAATAGTTAACTTTAATTATAAATGGGAGGTATTGTATGTATTTTAATTAAGTCTACAATCGTAACGTCTAAATAATATCAAGAGTATTTTTCATCCTTTCCCATTTTAAGCACGCTTGACGTCTTAAACGTCGTGCAACTTAAGTTAGCTGAAAAACTAATAGATGCAACGATATTTTCACCCCAAGTGAAGCGGGCTTAACGAACACAGTCGACAGAACGCCAATCAGCAAGCGAAGACACATAGTTACCTATTCGTTAGAATTTTTAAAGATGTCTGAATGTTACTAGTAGTTCGCCCCGAACTGAGAACTCGCTGTTTGCCAAAAATTATATAGAGCGATTGACTTTGTTTAAAATATTTTTCAAGAAAAAAAAAACAACTTCTATGGGGGCCGGTGAAAGATTATTGTACATAGATGGTGCACTATGTTGAAAAGGAGGTAAAACCACCCACTTTTCTAGTAGGTAGCATTTCGTTTCTGTAAGGGTCGCAGTTTTAGCCTCACGAACCCACATCTCTGATAGCAGTTCGGTTCTGTGAGGATTGCAGTTCGAACCTAACCAAAACCACTTTTATAGTAGCATTTCGTTTCTGTAAGGCTCGCAGTTCTAACGCTTCGCATTTTTAATGAAAATGCTTGATTTTCTGATGAAAATACAAAAATCTCTATACGCATCCCTTTAACATTTGAGGAGTTCCCTCGATTCCTCGTGGATCCCATCATCAGAACTCGAACTTGACAAAAATGTGGCTTAAAAACTTAACTTGCTTAACAAACATAACTTATAGGACAAATCGCCAAACGTGAATCTTCATTGAAGAGTTCCGTTCTGATTTCTGATCATCATCAGCAGTTTCACTTCATCAAATGTCACTGTTTTGAATGTATATGCTTGATTTGTTGATAAAACACATAAACAACAATATGTATGCCTTTAAGATTTGAGGAGTTCCCTCGATTCCTCATGGATCCCATCATCAGCACTGGGTTTTGACAAAAACGGGACCAATCTGTATGCATATACATATCAAAAAAATAATTTTCAAAATCGGTCCAGTAATGACGGAGATATGGAGTAACAAACGTAAAAAAATCACAATCGAATCTCCTCCTTTTGAGATTTGGAAGTCGGTTAATAAATGAGGGCGCCACTTTCTACGTAGCTGTCACATTTTTGACCTAAAATGCTTACACATGGCAACAATTTATAGTCTGTCAAGCTATTTCCGTCAGTAGAAAAAAGCGGCTAATAGGGTAGGCGCGAAGGGTTACCGTCCCATAGAAAATTTGAATATCGCGCCTTTTTTTACTGACAAACTTGTTTGACCGACTATAGTATGGAAATTTTAGTTCCATTTTATTTTATTTCTACTATTTTTAGCCTTCTAAGCCCTTCTAGCTCAATAACCCATTGATCGAGCCTGCTCATAATTTAATGACTAAAATATAATGCTCTCAACTACACATTTACCCAATTTCATTTAAATTAGAACAAATTTACTTAAGTTCTTGAGTATCAAACTATCCTCTGATAGTTTAGCTTAAAAACATCGAAATGCCGGGACGTGCCCCTAGCCAGCCGCGTGTCCCAAGTCGAATGTAAGAACTTCGTTCGCTTCGCTCGCTCGTTCGATTAAATAGTTGTACAATAGGTACCGTAAAACGGGGTGGCTTTAGGAAAATTTGGGGTTAATTTGATAGCTTTAAAACGGCCATAAAATTACCATTCTTTATTATTTACTGAAACTGTTAGATTACCTACTATATTTATATTGATGTTCATATACTGTCAAAATTGTCAAAAATCTCGCATAAACATATATTATATTATGGCTTAAAAACTAAAATTTCAAAGTCGTCCCTGCATTTGAACCACCCCGTTTTACGGTATTTAATAAGTGAGATGTTCATTAGTTCATAACATTCATAACCTTTAAAAATCTATTTTTGTAGGTATTGTTGGTAGGTACAACGCAGCGAATCTTATCACCACCAATCTATGGGAAGACTTCCTCAGGGTTAAACCTTTTAGATATTATTACAAATTTTGATAACTTAATTAACCATTTCGTCAGGCTAACGTCTTTTAAATCGAAGGGCATGTATAGTTGGTCAAACCAATTTGTCTATCAGTAAGAACCCGGAAAACTATACTCATCCTTTTCTTTTGGGTGCTAGTACTAGTGTAAGACAAAGTAAGTATGATTCTCTCTCTGGTTATGATTGAAATGAGACAGTCCTTTGACAAACTAAGTATAAGTATCTTTCTATCTTTCTTGTTTAATTTTTAAGTAGGTTTATTTTAATGTTAGTTTAGTTTTGTAGGTAGTTTTAATTTTAGGTTACATTTACGTTATCTTCTCTGTTGTATTTGTTAATTATATCTTTCTATTTGTTACTTTGAAATTATATATGTTCCCTGGGATTTCTTTTTATGGAAGTCGCCCAAAATGTACAACTTCCGTCTGTCATCGCTTCGAATTTAATCGCAAATTTAGAAAGGATTGTTAAGCGAGGTTTAGTCTAGCAAGAATTTGCACGCAATTTTAATTACATTGCGTTATTTGATCAAAGTTTGGAATGCAGTTTACCTTAGTAGTCGGCAATGTAGCGTAAAATTCATGCAAGTTCTTGCTAGTCTAAGCTTCGCTTTATGGTCCTTCGAGCCGGACACATTAAGGTGACAGTCCATTTCCAACGACAGCAGCACTACCATTCAATTTACTATGGAAATTGACAATAACACCGACGCGTTCGTACTAGTAGTGCAGCTGCGGTCAGAAATGGAATGTTAACCTTAGTCTCACACTACTGTTCAACGACTATCAACCGTGCCAAAAGTCCTTAGGAGCCATTTTAAGCATTTTGTTATTTTTTGCGGCGATAAATAACAGCTAGGAGGCGAGTTGAGCGGTTGAATTAATTTCCCGAACAATCTTAGCTGGCGCGCATTTCCTATATTCATCTTTCGTATTCAACACTTGCTTGGAATAAAAGAAATTTATTTTTTGTGGAATTAATTTACCGTTATGTCTGGATTAATGCAAATAGGAATGTCTGTTGTAATAATAAAAAAAATGCTACGTACATACGCATTTCGAGACAGAGAGATCTATTAGAGAACCTTAGGGTAGAAGAAAGTGTAAAATATCGTCTTGATGTCTATTTATTTAGCAGTGACTGCCAAATTGAATTATACCAACGAAATGTGTAGAATGTGATCTGTATATGTACCTCAAATAGCATTTAATGTATAAATAAATACCTACGTGAAGTCGATGTTATTCAGTTAACTGCGACTGTCTGTTTTTTTCATTCAGGGACCATGATAATCTTAACCCATTAGCGCCTGCACCCACTTTTAGGAACCCACCATTTTTCTAATGCTCTTATTAGGTAGAAATACAGTAGGTAGAAAATCGAATCAAATGCCTGTAACCCAGGTATACCCAAGTGGGTACAATGGGCGCTAATGGGTTAAGTAGCCCTACCCTTTAACCCTACTTTTGGTTGGTGACCTAAGAAGGGGTGACGGACGTTTAATCTTTCATCGTGAATTCAACAAACAAATGCAATAAAATTACTAAAAATTAAATCAGGATCCTTATCATTATTAAACAAAGAGGTTAAAAAGGTTAAAATTAAAAGATTACCCTTTTGTTTATTACGTATAGTAACTATTTCGTAGGACCATCTTAAATGCAAAAGGAGACTGTAATAACTGAGTAAATTGAATAACAGTTCCTCGACTGCCAACAATATCGCCAAGTAAATCATTGCCCCAACATTAACCAATTCCAATTCATATTATATTGTAATTTCATAGTTACGGGCTTAATAGACAACTAATTTAGGCCCTCGGGCCTGTAGGAAGGACATAAATATGGCCCGGGCATGTTTATGGCACTACAAGAAGTAGCAACTATCGCCCTTGAGGGCTTCCTCGATCAACTATATTATATTTATTAAGTACTAATAGTACAGGGATTATGCTCCTACAGGATGGTCCAAACATTACATTGTGCGTGCAATGTTATCATAAATGTATCGTTTTTTGTGACACCTTCACGTCAAACGTTAAATTAAATTTATTTAAGACCAACAAAGGATCAATTTCGTTAGTGACACATTTTAATCTTACAACTAATGTTAGTAGGTACCTACACACACAAACTTATTAACTAACTAACTACACCTTGCCCGCTCAGGTATATTTGCTGCTGACTGTAAATATTAATATATATATATTGGGGACTCCAATCTTTGACAATTATTTTCCAACTTTTATCAGTAACTCCGTTTCTAAATTTCAAAATTACGCCGACCATCTTCTAGAAATAAGCCCCTATTCAGCCCTCATCATTCTTAAATTTTGCCTTTTTGTTCCAAAGTTAATGTATGTGCTTCGCTGCAGCCCTTTCTGGAAACATCAATTTTATACATACCTATAGACATCATGGTCCAGACTACCTTAGAGCGTATTCTCAATTTAAAGCTATCCGATCAATCGTGGTTACAAGCATCGCTACCCGTTCGGTACGGCGGGCTGGGATTGCGCAGAATTTCTAGCGTATCACTGCCGGCATTTCTATCGTCTGTCCATAGCTCTGCTGATCTTGTAGGAAAAATCCTAAGGGTTTTACCCACAAACTATGAGGTCACAGGCTTGGGCGATGCTAGAAATGCCTGGCTGTCTGCCTGTCCGGGACAAGACCCTCCATATGATCTAAAATCACAGAGGAGCTGGGATGATGCTTTATCGAAATTAACATATACCACATGTTTAGATAACAGCGAAGGAGCTGAACGCGCCCGTTTGATCGCAGTTGGGTGAAGGGAGGCTGGCCACTGGCGCAACGCATATCCCTCGCCCAATACTGGCACTCATTTAGATGGAAACACCCTCCGTGTGATGGCAGTTGGGATGCGCCTGGGGGTTCCAATCTGTGCACCGCATAAATGCCACTGTGGAAGTGATGTGGACCAGCTAGGACGTCATGGTCTGTCTTGCCAGCGAAGCGCGGGGCGACTGTCACGTCACGCCGCGCTCAATGACATTATCCGCCGGTCTCTTGTCACCGTCAACGTGCCAGCAATACTCGAGCCGACCGGTATAGCCCGGGACGATGGCAAGAGACCGGATGGTATGTCACTGATTCCGTGGAGGATGGGACGAGTGTTGGTATGGGGCGCGACCAGTGTGGACACACTGGCACCGTCTCACCTTTACGGTACCACAAAGAAAGCGGGTGCCGCTGCCGAAGCTGCCGAGACCCTCAAAAGGCGGAAATACGGGGGTCTCGACGACAATTACAAATTTATTTCTTTCGGTGTCGAGACCCTCGGTCCGTGGGGCCCGGGAGCTGAGAGTCTGTTCTTAGATTTGTCCAAACGGCTTGTTGAGGTCTCTGGGGACAAAAGAGCTGGCAGCTTCCTCGCTCAACGCATTAGCGTTGCGATCCAGCGAGGAAATGCTGCCAGCATTCTTGGCACTATGCCCCAGGGACCCTCTTTAGATATAGATTTTTAGGTATTTTTTTTTTAGGTTTAGTTTTAGTTTTGTAGGTAGTTTTAATTTTAGGTTACTTTTTATTGTAAGTTTGGTGTAGTCAATGTACTAACTACATATTTACATATATATTTATTTATTTAAGCACATGTGCAGTGCACTACAGTGGTTCAGGTAGGCCCCATCTAACCTGTCTGCATACATACATGGCTAGGATGCTGTTCCTCACCCCGCCTAACAATGAAGCGGCTCTTTTGCGCATAATGGCAGCAAAACTATCCATGCGCGCCACCGCAAACATTGTTGTTAAAGTCGGTTTGATTTGATTATTAGTTAATTTAGTTATACCAAGTGTAATTTAGTTAACGCTTCCTGTCTACACGCTCTTCTCAATACAATACAAAATACAACAAAAAGAGGTGTCCGTTGATGACTGACTGTACTTAGAGTGCTTTCACACTCGTACTCACACATTTTTGACACACATTATTCTTTGGCTATCAAAAATAATCGCCCGGACAGGGACTTGAACCCTGGACCCTTGGATTAAAAGTCCAATGCTCTACCGACTGAGCTATCCGGGCTCTTGTACGGTAAGCAAAATAATTACTTATATGATGAACATTAATTTAATGCTCCAACTAAATAAAAGTACAATTATGAATCTTATTCACCCAAAAATAAGTTCTATAACGCGAGAGAGACGGAAAACAAATCTAAAAGTTGGTTACAAAATTCAGGCCTTGAAGGAAAACGTTATTGTACAAAACACTTGTTTTCACACAATTTTAGTGTGTAATTAGCTGGTGAAATATAAACAATACATAAGTTATGCTGTCGTAAAATGGCTGGGTTAAATATAACATCTATACATATAATAAAGCTGAAGACGGTCGAAAGTCTGTACATGGAAGATATTTGAAAAAAAGTTGGCTGGGGATACTTAGAATTGATAACAGAACACGTTCCAACAGTTTTTAGAATTTTTGTCTGTTTGTCTGTTTATCTGTTTATCTGTTTGTCTGTTTATTTGAACGCGCATCACGTGAAAACGGCTGAACGGATTTTGATGAAAACTTTACTAATCTGTCGAGAAAATCCCCGGCCAGGTTATAGGCTATAAAAATTCAACCCCTAAAAGGGGGGGGTAGCCACAACACTCGATTGACTTAAGTTTGCCCCTGAATCGTATGGCGCTACTTAGGAAGGAGGGGCAAACTTTTTTCAAATATGTGTTAACACTATAGAGTACCCTGGTAAACTAAAAAATTGTCGCGCTCGCTTCGCTCGCGTTTTCAATAACTTTCTAAGATATGATAAATGTGACATTCGGGTGGCGACTGCAGCAGCATTAGGTACTCTGTTGCAATGTTACTGCTGCAGCACTGTCAATTTTCGTGATAAAATGATGTGACTGATTTCCATACTTAAAGTAAAAATGTACAACTGTCTATCAAATTGCGTTTTTTTATATCGAAATATTGTCGCGCTCGCTTCGCTCGCGTTTTCAATAACTTTCTAAGATATGATAAATGTGACATTCGGGTGGCGACTGCAGCAGCATTAGGTACTCTGTTGCAACGTTACTGCTGCAGCACTGTCAATTTTCGTGATAAAATGATGTGACTGATTTCCATACTTAAAGTAAAAATGTACAACTGTCTATCAAATTGCGTTTTTTTATATCGAAATATTGTCGCGCTCGCTTCGCTCGCGTTTTCAATAACTTTCTAAGATATGATAAATGTGACATTCGGGTGGCGACTGCAGCAGCATTAGGTACTCTGTTGCAACGTTACTGCTGCAGCACTGTCAATTTTCGTGATAAAATGATGTGACTGATTTCCATACTTAAAGTAAAAATGTACAACTGTCTATCAAATTGCGTTTTTTTATATCGAAAAATTGTCGCGCTCGCTTCGCTCGCGTTTTCAATAACTTTCTACGATATGATAAAGGTGACATTCGGGTGGCGACTGCAGCAGCATTAGGTACTCTGTTGCAACGTTACTGCTGCGGCACTGTCAATTTTCGTGATAAAATGATGTGACTGATTTCCATACTAAAAGTAAAAATGTACAACTGTCTATCAAAATGCGTTTTTTATACCGAAAAATTTTCGCGCTCGCTTCGCTCGCGTTTTCAATAACTTTATAAGATATGATAAACGTGACATTCGGTTGGCGACTGCAGCAGCATTACTCTGCTGCAACGTTACTGCTGCAGCACTGTCAATTTTCGTGATAAAATGATGTGACTGATTTCCACACTAAAAGCAAAAATGTACAACTGTCTATCAAATTGCGTTTTTTTATATCGAAAAATTGTCGCGCTCGCTTCGCTCGCGTTTTCAATAACTTTCTAAGATATGATAAAGGTGACATTCGGGTGGCGACTGCAACAGCATTAGGTACTCTGTTGCAACGTTACTGCTGCGGCACTGTCAATTTTCGTGATAAAATGATGTGACCGATTTTCGTACTAAAAGTAAAAATGTACAACTGTCTATCAAATTGCGTTTTTTTATATCGAAAAATTGTCGCGCTCGCTTCGCTCGCGTTTTCAATAACTTTCTACGATATGATAAAGGTGACATTCGGGTGGCGACTGCAGCAGCATTAGGTACTCTGTTGCAACGTTACTGCTGCGGCACTGTCAATTTTCGTGATAAAATGATGTGACTGATTTCCATACTAAAAGTAAAAATGTACAACTGTCTATCAAAATGCGTTTTTTATACCGAAAAATTTTCGCGCTCGCTTCGCTCGCGTTTTCAATAACTTTATAAGATATGATAAACGTGACATTCGGTTGGCGACTGCAGCAGCATTACTCTGCTGCAACGTTACTGCTGCAGCACTGTCAATTTTCGTGATAAAATGATGTGACTGATTTCCACACTAAAAGCAAAAATGTACAACTGTCTATCAAATTGCGTTTTTTTATATCGAAAAATTGTCGCGCTCGCTTCGCTCGCGTTTTCAATAACTTTCTAAGATATGATAAAGGTGACATTCGGGTGGCGACTGCAGCAGCATTAGGTACTCTGTTGCAACGTTACTGCTGCGGCACTGTCAATTTTTGTGATAAAATGATGTGACTGATTTCCATACTAAAAGTAAAAATGTACAACTGTCTATCAAAATGCGTTTTTTATATCGAAAAATTTTCGCGCTCGCTTCGCTCGCGTTTTCAATAACTTTCTAACATATGATAAAGGTAACATTCAATTTTCGTGATATAATGATATGACTGATTTCCATACTAAATGTAAAAATGTACAACTGTCTATCCAATTAGGTTTTTTTATATCGAAAAATTGTCGCGCTCGCTTCACTCGCGTTTTCAATAACTTTCTAAGATATGATAAAGGTGACATTCGGGTGGCGACTGCAACAGCATTAGGTACTCTGTTGCAACGTTACTGCTGCGGCACTGTCAATTTTCGTGATAAAATGATGTGACCGATTTTCGTACTAAAAGTAAAAATGTACAACTGCCTATCAAATTGCGTTTTTTTATATTGAAAAATGTTCGCGCTCGCTTCGCTCGCCTTTTCAATAACTTACTAAGATATGATAAAGGTGACATTCGGGTGAGGACTGCAGCAGCATTACTCTGTTGCAACGTTACTGCTGCAGCACTGTCAACTTTCGTGATAAAATGATGTGACTGATTTCCAAACTAAAAGTAAAAATGTACAACTGTCTATCTAATTGCGTTTTTATATCGAAATATTTTCGCGCTCGCTTCGCTCGCGTTTTCAGTAACATTCTAAGATGTTCATGATAAAGGTGACATTTGGGTCATTAGGTACTCTGTGGCAACGTTACTGCTGCGGCACTGTCAATTTTCGTGATAAAATGATGTGACTTTCTCAGCTGAAATGCAGCAATGAACGCCACTCAATTTACCAAAAAAAAAAAAAAAATCTTGATGACCCTAGGGAGAGGGGGCACCATGGTCTAGAAATACTTAGGGCATCAAAATATCTTAATCCGGCACTGGTCGTTTGCGGAGTCAAACGATTTGGGACTCGCATTTTATATGCATTACCATGCCTTCCCGAAAAAAAACGAATCATTCGCGAAAGTCTCGCAACGCATTGAGGTTACAAACGGCACGCGGTCTTCCTCAGGAGTCTGAAGAAGACCACGGTGAGTGGCGCTCTAGCCAGGCAGGCCGCTTCGCTTTCGCTCGCGCGCGTATACCTTACTGGATCGTCCGATATACACCTACTACTCTGTCGTTTAAATCCTTAGAGAATATAACCAACGGAGACGCCATGTCTATAATTTTCGGTACAAAATAGTCTGGCGTTTTTTGCGGGGGAGGGGCACATCAAATGTGTACCTACGTAACGTAAACATAGCCATGTCAGATAAACGTCGGTTGACCATTGGCCGCCTATTTTCGACAGAGGGGAACGCCTGTTAATGACCACTCCGCTTGGTTATATTCTCTAAGTTTAAATCACGTGTAAAATTTGAATAAGGGCGAATAAAACTATTGATTTTGGAGTGTAGTTTTATTTAGTGGTACCTAATTGTAAAATATTTTATCTGGACTTCAGTCCTCTAGCATATATCCATAGAGGGAGAAAAATTAGGATTAGAAATTAGCCGCTTACTGACACAGACCGAATTACACGCGGGCGAAGCCGCGGGCACAGCTAGTTTTTAATATTTACATTATTTATTAATCATTCGGTATCTAAAGTACCTACCGTAAATTCGACCTAATTAGGGCACTTACTTAAGTACTTATTTGTGTTAATAGTAGTATTTTTGAGGTAGAAAGGGTTAATCAATAGGGTTAACAATTTGAAATTAAACTCTAAACCAATATCATACATTCACAGATGTAGTGAGTCACGGGCGTAGCCAGGTTTTAGTATCGGGGGGGGGGGGGGGGGGGTGTTCAAGAATATAAAACGACTAAAAGTACATAAAATAACCCTTACACAAGAAAAATATTAGAGACTAGCTGTGCCCGCGGTTCCGCCCGCGTGGAATTCTGTCTGTGTCAGTAAGCGGCTAATTTCTAATCCTAATTTCTCTCCCTCTCCCCTGGAGGCGGAACTTGAAGTAAAGGTGACAGATGGATATGCTAGAGGACAGTAGACCAGATAAAATATTTTAGTTACCACTAAATAAAACTACACTCCAAAATCAATAGATTTTTCGCCCTTATTATAATTTTACACGTGATTTTAACGACAGAGTAGGTGTATATCGGACGATACGGCCTGCCTAGCTAGAGCGCCACTCACCGTGATCTTCTTCAGACTCCTGAGGAAGAGCGCGTGCCGTTTGTAACCTCAATGCGTTGCAAGACTTTCGCGAATGATTCGATTTTTTTCGGGAAGGCATGGAAATGTGTATAAAATGCGAGTCCCAAATCGTTTGACTCCGCAAACGACCAGTGCCGGATTAAGATATTTTGATGCCCTAAGCATTTCTAGACCATGGTGCCCCCTCTCCCTAGGGTCATCAAGATTACATTGATTTTTTTTGGTAAATTGAGTGATGTTCATTGCCGCATTACAGCTGAGAATGGAAATCAGTCATATCATTTTATCACGAAAATTGACAGTGCAGTAGCAGTAACTTTGCAACAGAGTACCTAATGCTGCTGTAGTCGCCATATCTTAGAATATAATTGAAAACGCGAGCGGAGCGAGCGCGAAAATTTTTCGATATAAAAACGCAATTTGATAGACAGTTGTACATTTTTACTTTTTAGTATGGAAATCAGTCACATAATTTTATCACGAAAATTGACAGTGCTGCAGCAGTAACGTAGCAACAGAGTAATGCTGCTGCAGTCGCCCCCCGAAAGTCACCTTTGTCTTATCTTAGAAAGTAATTGAAAACGCGAGCGAATCGAGCGCGAAAATTTTTCGATATAAAAAACGCAATTTGATAGACAGTTGTACATTTTTACTTTTAGTATGGAAATCAGTCACATAATTTTATCACGAGAATTGACAGTGCTGCAGCAGTAACGTAGCAGGGTCAAACAGATCACTGTGTTATGTCTTTCCTGTAGACATACACAAGAGTTAAGGGCTATAAAGGTTAATTTTCTTATTTAACCCTTATCCACGTGAAAAGGTCCTCCTTTTATTTAGAGAACTATGATAAAATCATTGCTTACATGCCCACAAGCTGTTAACTATTGCCCACAGGAGAGAAAAATGTGCTGTTCGCGATAACACACAGAACTGATTCCAAATTTTATATTAAAGGAGAAAATGGAAAAATTACTTTAATTCTATGAATGTTAATATTCTGAACTTTTCGGGGGGGGTTTGAACTAGAGCTCCCGATACACGTGTTACACGCTGACACGGGTACCCGTGTTCTTAAGCCCGCCGGGCTTAAGAACCCGAACTACACGAACCCGCCCGGATTCGGAAACGTTGACACGGGTACCCGTGTACACGGGTACACGGATACACGAAATAACGGATCTTATTTACCCGCCGGTTCGACCCTTCACTCTCGTGTAGCGGAGATTCGTGCTATGAAGACATACGATTGAATATGTGGAAGGTTAGGAAGATTCGATTACCTACTTTGCAGTTTTACTGGATTGATTTGTAATGTCAATAATAGGTAGGTAAGTACAATTTGTTTCAATGATCATAAGATTAAAATTAACAATATCTCAGTAACCGTTGACTTCATTGTTGGTATTTCAGTTTCTTCATTGATGTAGTTTTTTGATAATTAAAGTAAACCTAAATACCACCACCACCATATTACCATTTGTTGGGACGTCAGTCTTTCCGTGACCACAGCTGGTGCAACTCAGCTGAAACGTCGGAATTAAAGGTAAAAACAATGAAATTATATCGCGGTAGACCCGTTTGTGTAATTATGTGTACAAAACGCGAGAGTTTAAAGTGTTATGCTTACTGAAACCAGAGTTGGGCATTATTCGAATCATTTTTAATCTAAATAATTATGGTGAGATTAATATTCGCGAATAAATTATTCGCGAATAAACCATTCGTTTAGAATTTCGAATAAGAAATGAATTATTCGAATAAATTACACGAAGGATTTTTGTAATACACACTCAGATGGCGAATCTGAATAGGTATGCAACTGCAGCGTATTTTAGAGCCAAGGAAAATTTTGGGAAAGGCCCCAACTGACCGTCGCCATCCATGGTGGGGACAAATGGGAATTGTTTATATGCAGCGCCTATTCCCATTTGTTCCCGGCCGGGACAAGTGAGAATACATCCGATATTTGTGTAAAATATTATTATGTAGGGTCTACCCATATGTTCCCCGCGGAGATAAATGGGAATTCACCCATTATTGGTAATTATTAGTAATATGGGAATACACCAATAATGGGTGCATTATTGGTGTATTCCCATTTGTCTCCAATTCACGTGACCTACGCCATGCACGAGGCGGGGACAAATGGGAATGTTTATATGAATTTTGGTGTTCCCATTTGTCCTCGATATTGGCGTTGCCATTTGTCCCCACCTCAAAAGATTTCTATGCAGCGTCTTTCCCCATAAGTTTCTCGCGGGAACAAATGGGAATACACTCTTTATTGGTGTATTCCTATTTGTTCCTGCCCTACGTGACCGCCGCCATACGTGAGTCGGAGACAAATGGGTACGATTTATATGCAGCACCTATTCCATCAGTTCCCGACGTAGACAAATGGGAATACATCCGAAAATTGTGTTCCCAATTATCCCCACCCCAATAAGGTGGGGAAAAATGGAAAATATTTTTATGCAGGGTCTTCACATATGTTCCCCGCGGAGACAAATGGGAATTCGACCATTATTGGTAATGATGGGTGCATTATTTGTGTATTCCCATTTGTACCCGATTCACGTGACCTACACCATACATGAGGCGGGGACAAATGGGCATGTTGTATATGAGTTTTGGTGTTCCCATTTGTCCCCGATATTGGTGTTCCCATTTGTCCCCGAGGCGGAGACAAATGGGTACGATTTATATGCAGCACCTATTCCATCAGTTCCCGACGTAGACAAATGGGAATACATCCGAAAATTGTGTTCCCAATTATCCCCACCCCAATAAGGTGGGGAAAAATGGAAAATATTTTTATGCAGGGTCTTCACATATGTTCCCCGCGGAGACAAATGGGAATTCACCCATTATTGGTAATGATGGGTGCATTATTGGTGTATTCCCATTTGTCCCCGATTCACGTGACCTACGCCATACATGAGGCGGGGACAAATGGGAATGTTTTATATGAGTTTTGGTGTTCCCATTTGTCCCCGATATTGGTGTTCCCATTTGGTGCCGATACTAAAGATTTCTATGCAGCGTCTTTTCCCAAATGTCTCTCGCGGCGTGGACAAATAGGAATTCTTCCGAAAATGGTGTGTTCCCATTTGTCCCCACACCAATAAGGAGGGTACAGATGGGAAATATTTATATGCAAATCCTATCACTTCTGTACCCGGCGGGGACAAATGGGAATACATCCGAAAATAGTGTGTTCCCTTTTGTCCTTACAAAAATAAGGTGGGAACAAATGGGAAATATTTATATGCGGCTTCTTTTCCTATATGTTCCCCGCGGGGACAAATGGGCATACACCCATTATTGGTTATAATGGGTGCATTATTGATATAATCCCATTTGTCCCCTATCCACGTGACCTACGCCATACATGAGGGACAAATGGAAATGTTTTATATGCAGCGCCTATTCCCATCTGTTCCCGGCGGGGAACAATAAGAATACACCCGTTAATGGTGTGTTCCTATTTGTCCCTGCTTCAATGAAGTGGGGACAAATGGGAAAGATTGTTTGTCTTTTCCCACATGTTCCCGAAGGGGACAAACGGGAATACCCCCATTATTGGTGTATTTCCAGTTGTTCTCGCCCCACGTGACCGCCAATACATGAGGCGTATTACCAGTTTCCACACCTCAAATCAACCAACCAGATAAACCGATAGAAAACATTTTCTTTTTACTATTGGGATATAAAACAGCTAAATAGTTATTTTGTAAGCTAACTATTCGACAATATTATTCGCAAATAATTTATTCGTTGGCTATTTTATTCGCCGAATAAATTATTCGCGAATGAATTGAACACGAATGATCATTCGAAAAAATTATTCGTCATTCGCGAATGATTTGGTAATTCTCATTCGTAATTCGTCATTCAAATGAATTTTGCCCATCTCTGACTGAAACTACCACGAACGGAATATATATTTTCCTTTAACAAAATCGCATTTTGCTCACTGTTAGCAAAGTACCCTTGTTCGAGCTGCTGAGGTGAAAAATAAATTAAATTGGTACAACACATATCAATCACATTGAACATCCATATATACATTACTACAATCTCCGCTACACGCCAAGGACGGGTTAGGCCCGCGTGTATTTAAGGTCCGTTTCACCGTGTACACGGGTACACGGGTACCCGGATACACGGATCTTAATTACACGTGTGCACGACTACACGTGTAGAACGGGTCAGAAAACCGTGTACGTGTAGTTCGGAAACGGGTACCGAACACGTGTACACGAAACCCGGACACGACCGCGAGCCCTAGTTTTAACCCCCAAACCCCCCCCCCCCCCCCTGGCTACGCCCGTGTAGTGAGTGCATAATTGTTATCCATCGTATTTTCTCGGAAACGTTAGTATTTGTCATGCTACTTCAGTAAACCTCAGTACTTTTTGTACCGAGACTGACTGAAATAGCAAAACACACGTTCGTACGTTTCCGAGAAAATACGATGGAAAAAAATTATGCATTACATCTGTACAGCACGAGGCCCCTTCGGGCACAGTTAAAGAAAAGGGCCTCGCAGATGCGACTTCGCCCATGGCTAGATTAGTTCACGCTACGCCACTGCCTATGTACATAATTAATGTAGGCCCCAAACCATCTATTTCTTCCTGTAGCGGTATCATGGTTGCATTTTTATCACCTGTCATGCCATGCGTCACTTTCGCACTTACATATTTGTTAGAACGTGACAGGCATGGTGACAAATGATAAAGAGCCGACCATTGTAGCCCTACTGTACGGCTATGATGGTCGTCCTTGTCTACGTCACAGCGTGACAAAACGGTGTCCATAACTTTCTATCCCACGGTGTTAAAAAGTGACAGTTATTTTATCACGTGGATAAAGATGGATAAAGCTATCCACAATAGCATAATACGCCGGTCGTGTTGTGCGCAGGTTATGAATGTGTGAGCATTCGTAGATATAATTTAGTGATTGTTTTCTTATTATAATGTACCCGGACGGTTTTGAGATAACACGCGGATGTAGGTACTCGTAAACCGTTAGCTTCCAAGACAAGACTACAGACCAGACTGGGTACAGCTTACAAGATTGACCTTAATTGAAAAGGACCAAGTAACTGTGTAGAGCCGTACGCTTTGTACTATACTATAGAATACTTTGTACTATAGAATTATGACCATAACATATCAGTTACAGTGCCATGACTATAAACCCTACCTTAATTGTACTTGTTAAATGTTTCATTTATTTATTCTTTCTTTTTGGCTAACCTAATTCAAATGTTCTGTACCTACCTACTTCGATTTTCTTGCATATTTTTGAAAGATGTGTGTAAGAACTCTGTGCCCTACCCTAACACTAGCCGATTTTAGAATGTCAGTTACTTATGCTATTAAAACAACTATGGTTAATGTTAATAATATCTGTTTTAATAGTTTCACAACGAATACCTATATATAGTTTTGAATAATTTTACGGTTTAGACTCACTTGTTTTTAGTCACTCGCGCAACATGTTGGCTGCATTATTCAATAACAATAATAACAATAACAATAACTTAAGATGAGAAATAAATAAAGAGAACAATAACAATATTTTTATTGACAATAAAAGTTTAACAAGCACGTTACAGTGAACCCCGCACTAGGCATGGCCTGTATCGCGGGGGTCATGATCAGCACGAGTTACCAGTGATCAAAAATTATAAATACAGTAGAACCCGCTTAATACGATCACGTTTAATACGATTTCCTGCATAATACGCCATTTTGCGCCGGTCCCTGCAACTTTAGGCCTGTTTTCATACATTTTTTCACGGTTAATACGACTCGCGTCCCGCTTAATACGCCATCTAAAATTCCCGTTACGCATCATCTGCACGTTTGTGTTATATACAATTGACATAACCGCCGTACGGTCGTATTGTTATGCAATACGCCGTCAGCCAACATTTTTTAATGTGTTTATTACCTACCTTAGGGTTTTTGTTTTGTCTAATATCTTTTGTCGGGTCCTTATCGGCGTTTAGAATGCTATGGAATCTGCTTGACGGTTATGGACCACGGAGTGCAAGCTATCGCTCTCAGATTTTTATTTGCAGTTAGATTCTCCACGACTTTCTAGTTGAGCCTATTATATCGTTAGTGTTCCTAGATTAATAACCGCGTGTAAACTACACTTAGATATCATTCGCTGCGGTGTTTGTACTTGAAATAATACTAGTTAGTTTTTCACGTTTAATACGATTTCCCGTTTAAGACGCTTTTTTGCTAGGTCCCCTCAGAATCGTCTTAAGCGGGTTCTACTGTATATTAAACATAAGAATAGGAATCAGGAAAGAAAGAGGAGTGTGAATTAGTGTGTTTGTAAGCTTGTTGTGAGAAGGGAGTGGAAAGTGTGTGAATGAAAATCTAAGAATGTAATGAATGTAAAAGTTTGTTAGATTTAAGTGTGTTCGAGCGTTATGAAAAACTGAAACTGAACTCGAAGAGGAATGAAGAGGTAATCCTATGAGTACGTGGAGTAAGGAGTCACTTGGGATGGGAAGGATTCAGAATTTCTTCTGATTCCTCGTAGTTCCAAGACTTTAGCAGGTTTAGTATACGATTTTTTGCCTCATATACGTTACAGTGCCTAATGTCACAAATTTTAACTACTTTATTGTAAATGTGCGGAAGAGAAATGCCGAGAAGCGCTGCGCAAAAGAAGTGAGAACACGAGGTTTAGGCATACTGTAAATTCGACTTGAAGTGAGCGAGTGATGATCCGGCCATAATATGAGTAGATAGCACGTAGCAAAAACAATTTGCGAACACTCAGGACTTGGGCTTCTTTGAAGAGTTCAGCTGTTGGATAACGACGGGGTCGCCCCAAACAGACCTTTAGAACCGCTCTTTGTGCGCGCTCCAAAATTATCATGAACGATTTACCAGAGCCTCCCCAGGCAAGTATACAATAGTTTAAAATTGATTGACAGAGAGCTAAGTAAACAGCTTTGAGTATTTGACCAGAAGCAGATTCACGTAAAAGTTTAAAAGTGTAGATGAGTTTACGAACTCTACCAGTGGTCGTCGAGAGATGGTTTTTAAAATTAAGGTTTTCATCAATAATTACGCCTAAATATTTGAGTGAGTTGGTTCTTTTTATGCAGTTACAGGAACAGGCGGAAGATTGAGGGTTCGGCGGGACTATGCAAGTGTGGGTATGATTGTCTCACAACAGTTTAAATTCGATTAAATTGGAATACTAATAGTTCCATATTTTACTTAAAACTTTGATGTAGTTAATCCGCACTCATAGTACTGCTTACATCTCTTGAGTACGTCTGTAAAAGCAAAGCCTAACTCAGCCTAAGTATAAAACGGGGGATCATTAAATTAATAAACTGCCTTAATTGCTACACAGATAATCAATTAATTTTATTACACTAGAGTCGTTAATTCATGGTTAATTCGTTTCAAACTCGTGACTTGTTTAATGTTATTAGTCTGAACCTAAGTACAAACTGGTGTAAGCAGGGTGAAACAATGCAAAATTAAGACTCACAAGAATCCGCCATCGAAAAGATTAAACATTATAATAATATTTAAAACTTTCGCGTTTTGAACACATATTAACTCGACACAGGTTTCACTGGTCCTGGCCCTGGTGGTGGAAACCTGTGTCGAAACGTCGGTAAATAAAGGTAATAAAATAAATACGCGATAGACCCGTCTATAAATGTGAGACTAAACATTGTTACACAAAGAAAACAGAGCGAGTAGAAGTTTTACATACATACATTCAACCCTATCTAAATTAAACAATTTATTAAATCCAAAAACAATTAATATCTACAGTACAGAAATATACAAGCTTATAACTAGGTAATATAAAAATTAAGGGTTTTATTATAAAACCCTTAATTTTAGTATATAAAACTTTTATATACTATTAGGCCATAGGTACCCGGCTAAATGTACCTAGCACGCTGCTGGCGTTTCCTCTTTGCACGGCTAGCGAAATACGCTGGATTAAAAATGCGCCGGACCTGGGGTCGCCGCTTTTCTCTTGTTATTAGCATTAGAAAAAAGGTAAACAATCTTGACGTGTCTTTTTATTGAAAAACACTTTTGAATAATAAGTCACGGCAAATATGTAACAATTATTAAACATATACGATTATTATACATTCTTCTGCTTTCATAAGTAATAGAGTTACTGATTTTTAAAAAGCGTTTTTCAATTAAATACACGTCAAGATCGCGTAGTCTTTTTCTAATGCTAAAAACACGATCTATAGTAACAAAAACTAGTACCTACCAGACCTATATCCTACCTATGTAGATATACATTACATATATATGTATACGTTACTGAATGTTCATGTATTTCAGGTAATTTAAGCATGTCGTTTTAAAATGAGAGCGTAATTGTATGGCGGCGGTTAGGTTTGTGAGACTCTTAATGTAGTTTCGGTGGTATTTTAATCCTCAGAACAGTTTTCATTGGAATCTGGTTAATATGTTCCCTGACCATTGCTTTAAAGGGTATGTTCGACTTACATTCGCACTTTGTGAAATGCTGTCGTTCAAGTATACGTCAACCAGATTTTTTTGCAATTATCAATCCCACCTCCCCTTTTCAGCAAAAGTAAAGGAATATACGGAACCCTTATGTATAGGATCACTCGTGCGTCTGTCTGTCTGTCCGACCATTCCCCCCCCCCCCTTTATCTCCAAAACTCGATCCTGTGTCTAAAATTAAAAAAAAAGTACACAAAACTGTTCTTTACCTATAGATGACAGGAAAACCTATTAGAAATGTGCAGTCAAGCGTGAGTCGAACTTAATGTACGGAACCCTTGAAACGCGAGTCCGACTCGCACTTGGTCGGTTTTTTTAGGCACGGAACCCTAAAAATGTGGCATCAGCACTTGTTTAGCGAGGGCATCAGGGCCGTCTTAAACTATACTGGGGCCCTTGGGCACAATAATTTGGGGCCCTTTTGGAAAGTAAAGAAAGCGAATTAAACTAACATTTTTCTACTATGATCTTCTATTTATTGTGAGTAATCAAATATAAACGTAATCAAACTATCTGTCCTTCGGGGCCCCCTGAGGATGGGGGCCCTGGGCACGGGCCCCGTGTGCCCTTATGGTAAAGATGGTACTGAGCGAGGGGATGCCCCTGCGTCGAACACCTCGCCATTAGAAGCTCTATTATCGAGTAATGACCGGCTCCGACTGCAGAACTAGCTCAGCGCAGTACACAATACCAAAACAGTACGACAAGAGCGTACAGACTTTAAAACGACTTCAAAGCGTACTGACGTGTTTAGCTACAAATTTAAATAAATATTGGAACCGTAGGTCTAAACGTAGAAAAGAGATTGTAACCATATTATTTGCTGGACTGTTTGTTTCATAATAAAAAAAAGGTTTGCAAGCGTTACCAGAGGCCATAACATGAAAAAGAAATTTTGGATTTTTCGGTAGGCCCTCAGTTTACGATTAAATTAAGTGATAACGCTTGTTATTCATCGAAATGGTCTCAAAATAGTTAGATCGAAGTATAAACAAGTTAGGTCAGTAACTTGTGATTAATTTAGTTTACCTGTTCATCTTTTTCACTTAAGAGAATACCGAAAATTCGAAATGTAACAAAATAACATTAAAGAGTATTTATTTCACGTAATAACTAACATTAACTTACATTCTACTAAATGGTTGTTTATTAATACCAAACAAAATGAAAATAAAAAGAAACTAAACGTTACATTAAAACTAAAATAAAACAAATCTTAAACTAAACTTATAAGTAAAAAATGCTCCCCAGGTCAGCTTCATGCGTTATGGTGCCCAGAAGGCTGGCAGCGTTACATTTTTTGATGGCCAGGCTTATCCTCTGGCCGAGGTAGCTGCCAGCCCTCCGGTCACCTGAGGTGTCAATGAGGCGCTAGAGTAATTCTAACTTAAGTTTGTATAATTGATTCTTGACAAAGGTTCTTGGCACTGACCATTATATTATATAAATCAATATTTTCAAGTGTCAAACATGGTTCAACGCTGAACGCATGAGGTTTTGACAATTCATAATCAGAGTCTTATTAGGTACTATTATAAATAAATAGGAGTTAATCGATGTTAAACTTTCGTGAGACATGTTTTTAATTGTTTATACGACAACGGTTTCACTCACTTGAATTTTTAGTCGCTATTGGCGATATGTTTCGGGCCCGTCGGGGTTCCTTCCTCAAGCTCGAGTGCTCGCGGCAGCTGCAACTCGTGCACTGATCGCGCCGCCCGCCTCGTCGCTCGTTGCGCGCGCGCTGACAGAGCGGGGGCGGGGGGCGCGGTGCACTCCGCAGCCGGAGTTGTCAGGTCAAGGTCTGGTATGGCGGCTGCATCGACCGGCGTCAAGCACACTGCACTTACTATGTCCACGCGATCGTCACAACGCACTTCCCGCCTAATACCAGGTATTATAGGCTTCCATGCAGGTGGCAACATCCAGCCTCCGTCCCGATTGAAGTTAGAGCGGCGTCCAATTTCAATCGCCTCGCGAATCTTACGCGGCACAAAACATTTCTCCCGTACTAGTAATCTCGCTCTATCAAAACGAATGAAATGGGACATTCGTAAGTAATCTCGCTCTATCAAAACGAATGAAATGGGACATGCAGCCGCCGCGAGCACTCGAGCCTGAGGAAGGACCCCCGACGGGCCCGAAACATGTCGCCAATAGCGACTAAAAATTCAAGTGAGTGAAACCGTTGTCGTATAAACAATTTAAATAGGAGTTCTTAAATATTTACAAATACAAAATACAGTCTTAATGTACAATGATTTGGGAGCTGTACCGACGCAGCAGAATTTTGCCATGCAGAGGTTCCGACTCTCTCCTGTCTCCAACCACAGTGTTTCCTCTTAATTCATCCTCAATCTCTTGAAGAGTCCTATCTTTTGTCTCTGGTAAAATAAACCAAAGAACCACCAGACAGTACGATACTATTCCAGCATACACGAAATACGTTAATGGTAGACCGATGGATCCTGTCAAAACTGGGAAACTCTTCACAGCAATAAAGAAATTCAGAGATACGGGCAATGCACTGAGACCACCACCCAACCCCCTGTATTCCAATGGAAATATTTCTCCAGAAATCGCGAATGGGATTGTTGATAAACCGAATGTAAGCGAAAACATGTACATGCATATTAGAAATATAGGAACATACTGATTTTCGAAAGGTAGCCAGTTGTTCTGCTTCGCTACCACATATGTTGCCTTACTTATATAAGAAATTACGCATATTGCTCCTAAAGAGAACAGAACGGTCCTCCTGTTACATTTCTGCATAACGAACACAGCTAAGATATTACAGACAAGTCTTTCGCAATCTAATATGACCATGAGCACTACAGCTTTTGCTTCAGGACCCACAACTTGTTCTATGATATCCTTGGCATAAGAACTGATAACATTTATGCCAGCAAATTGAAACATAGCAAACACGTGGAGCATGATCAGCATAGGCTTGTAAAATTCAGGCTTTTTAAAAGTGGACCCTATATATCTGAAGAATCTTTTCGTTTTTGTG
Organism: Cydia splendana; assembly: GCF_910591565.1. Classification (NCBI taxonomy): domain Eukaryota; kingdom Metazoa; phylum Arthropoda; class Insecta; order Lepidoptera; family Tortricidae; genus Cydia; species Cydia splendana. The sequence goes on along the minus strand of NC_085981.1, from coordinate 6,256,020 downwards.
CAGAAGGAAAGCTTCTGACCAGCGACACTCGACTTCCGAATCATCTTTTGAGCTGTAATCATATGTTGGAGTTCGTCTTCTTGCACCGGCCCCTCGCCACGTAGCCAATAAAACACTTCTTTGCTCTTTTCGTATTTCCCTTTCGCTATCAGCCATGGCGGTGTTTCAGGGGTGAAAATAATCATGTTCAAACTCGTAAAGCTTAAGAAGGAGCATAATAGGGCTGTTTGCTGCCAGCTCAACAAAGTGCCGATTGTATGCGTAAACATTACTCCAATAGTCAAGGATAATGATATGCAAGTCAGAAAGGCTCCCCGGTACTTTGGGTCGGTCATTTCACTTATGATAACTGAGCCTAGAGGCCCTAATATACCCATGGATATACCCTGTAAGAATCTGGCCAGGATTAAGGCTTGGACGCTGTTAGCTAGAAGAACCAGGAACCATCCAACTAAGATGGGTATGGCGGAGAGGATGTGGCACTTTTTCCTGCCAATTACATCCATGAGAGGCATCACTAATAAGTTGCCTGGCATGAAAGCGAAGCCGATGACGGACGCTGAAAAGATAAGGTATAATTAATCTATATCCCATAAAAACAAAATACGCAGATTTTGATCACTAATAATTTTTAGGAAAACCAAAGTTATGGTTTATACTCTGGATGAAAAAAGGAGATCAGTGATTTGTTTTTCTCAAGGGAACTCAACCCACACTAAGGGTAAAAGAGTTTGAGATAGCATATAGATAAGAATGTATAATGATCAAGCGTTGGTGTTCATATATGGCACTTATTACTTATATGCCTAGTGATAGTGGTAAACATCTTGAATGTTAGAGGCTCTGGCTCAGATAGGCACTGGTTGATAAGGTCAACCTATCTCCATTAATCTGCTAATTCATGATTCCGGGTGTGCGAGTCAGGGCCTCTCAGGTTGGAAATCAAGAAGGCGAGTTCCCGTGAACACAGTTGTACCCAATGATATTATTTAAAGCAGTTGTAACCGAGTAACCATATGACATATGACTGACTTACCAATCCACGAATCCTGTCTGGATGTTGGAGACGAAGTAACTAGTTAATGATCTGTGGGTCGAGTCAGGCCGCCTCAAAATCGACAGCACACACATTCGATAACACAACCAACCCCATGATGTTTAAGCAGAGTTTGGAGTCAGGCCGCCTCAGGCTGAGTATCGACATCACACACACTCGATAACTAATCAACCCCATGATTTTAAAGCAGATGTAACCATGTGACAATTAACTTACCAATCCACGACTCCTGACTGGCCGTAGGATGAATGTAAGAGTCAGGCCGCCTCAAGCTGGGTATCAAGACTGCGGGGTAGCCAATGACGCAGCCGTGTCCCATGATGTTGAAGGCCACGCTCGCTGTTAGAAAACACTGCAATTTACGGAAAAAATAAAATTAACCAAAACATTTAAGGACAATCTTATGACAAAAATCTACTTAAATATTTGATATTTCCTAGTTAAAGTTGGATTACCTACTGGTACTAAGGTATAATGGATCGATATTACTACGGTTTCGGCAGATTTTCTGCAGTGTCATTCAGTTATCATTTTAGGCCAATGAAGGCGCAGATAGCATAGCAGTAAGGGCAGTATGGTAGGAAAAGGCACGAAATTAGGTTAGATATGAATGTCGGTCGGAGAGATCGGTGTGTTAGCGCCACTTGCAACATCCAGGGTTAGCCCACTAACCCGGGGTTGACCGGTTAAACCTGGAGTTACTATGGTTACCAGTACAATTTGACACTGGGTTAACGTTTAACCCCGGGTTAGAGATTAACCCGGGCTGGCGCAAGTGGCCCTTAAAGTAGGGAGGAGGAATCAGAACAACACAGTAAAAGATAACTAGTTGCAGCCTTGAATGACAACAAATCAGATAGGTATCCTTATCATTTATCATTATCTTTGATGACACTTCCACTGCAGGTGTAGATAAAGATAATATAATAGGTAGTACCTAGTCAATAATCTGTGCTAGTATTAGACAATACCAATACGTTTATTTAGACAACACCGATATGCAAAATTTGAAAGAGTAAACTGATAGCTGTTTGAAAACAAAAAGGTTTTTGATTCAAACGATTTTGTAACAATTTGATTGAGATGTTTTGGATGTAGGTTATCAAAAGTAAAGTAATCTTTAAGCCATGTAAAGGATGACTCACGCACGCTAGACCGGGACGGGGCCCCGTCCCGGTCTAGCGGGACGGGGCCGGGCCGGAGCTTCCGGCGCTTCGTTTTCTATGGAAAGCACCACGTGATCACCGATTAGCCGTCATAGAAAATGACATGTCGGACGGCTCGGTCCGGGCACGGCCCGGTCTAGCGTGTGTCATCCTTAGTATAAGATTTCTACGATAATGCGGTACTTAATATCTCGGAATATATGCCCGAAGTTATCAGACTAGTTTACTTCTTTTTAAATTTTATTGTAGGCGATATTTTTTTAATGCGAACGTTAATTATATTGGTGCCTTAAATTCTAAAAATGACAAATACAATGTTTCTGGCAAGTTTTGAATTTATTTTCGTATCGATTTTGTTTTAAGTTTTACCCCGATTTTTTTTTCTAAGAATACTTTAGTAACATAGTAATTTAAATTACAAATAAAATTAAAACAGTTCACAAGCAAATAAATACCTGTCTCAAAAATGGCATATAGTTCTTCTGCGGCTTCTTCATTTTTGTTTTTGCAGTGTAGGTATATCCTCCTAATAACTTAATCATAAACTCTTAACAAGGTTCTGCAGTTGACATCCATTTACATTCACTACTGTCACCGATATAAAAATTATAGTAATGTGTTATTTGTATGACCATACAAACGCTCGGGTTGGAGCAGATTTTGAAACTGATGTTGAGATAATCTTTCACTGACCGACGAAGAACGAAGATAAGGATCGAGCATTGCGAATAACAGAATTTTGCAGATATTTTTAGGGTTCCGTACTCAAAGGGTAAAAACGGGACCCTATTACTAAGACTCCGCTGTCCGTCTGTCCGTCTGTTTGTCACCAGGCTGTATCTCATGAACCGTGATAGCTAGACAGTTGAAATTTTCACAGATGATGTATTTCTGTTGCCGCTATAACAACAAATACTAAAAACAAAATAAAATAAAATATTTAAGTGGGGCGCACATACAAAAAGCGTAATTTATTTGCCGTTTTTTGCGTAATGGCACGGAACCCTTCGTGCGCGAGTCCGACTCGCACTTGGCCGGTTTTTTCCTTCGTATATGACATTTATTTCGGTTTATAATTGCGGGTTATTTCCCACCCTAGATGTTAGTCTATCTTGCGACAGTCGGTTTGTTATGAGTGCAAACGTAAGATTGTATACAAGATTTCAAAAAAGCTAGATCATTCAGCGATAAAACTGCCTAAAACAAAGTGAACTGATAACCAAATATGTAATATATAATGCATTTATATCTCTAGACTGAATCCGTCCAATACTTGACAGAAAATGCTCTTAAAGTTTTTTGTAGTGACTAAGGAAAGTTACATAAATACATAACATGATGGTATATCTATATAGTCACACGTAGAGTCATTGTCACATTATTTAGTTACTGTCCACCACACGAAATGGTTATGCCATTTAGGGTTCTTGCTAAATTGGAAATTCTATAGCGTAAGCATTGAACAACCAATTTGGCTAGGACCCTAAATGTCGCAACAATCGCGGAGCGTGATGGTACCTATGTGATTATTTAATAGTACATAAATGTTAAAGAAATATATCATTAATCTATAAAAGTTTGTATTCGGATTAAAATTGATGTATCCGATACCGCCGTACTGATCTTAACGCGTCCTCTGTGCACTAACACATAAGGTCCACTTGCACCATTCCACTACCCCGGGATTAAGCGGTTAAACCGTTAACCTTGTGATGCATGCGCTATATACGCGTACGCATCACGGCAAGTAGTAGCGGCATAAGTCACTTATTACATAGTAACGCCATCTTTCCGCAACTAGCAGTAGACTAGTGGTCAGCGGGTTGACAACAGGTAAACAACTAACAAGTGACACGGTAATTTAGATCTGGACATCAATGTCCGGAAAAACACGGACGACCGGCAAAATGGAAAAATAACAGAGACAAAGGAAATGTTACGCCGTTAATAAGACGGCGATTAATTAAAACACGCAGTTTTACGGACATATTACGCCATAATACTATCGGTGGGAGTTTGTTGTGATATTTGTGCGTGTGAGTGCCAGAGATAGTCACGGGGTAAGTGTACCGGCTGATCATTTAGCTTAATTGATGTCACTTTGTGATTATAGAAGTTTTTTAAATATAAAAGTGTTATTCACACTCACTGTGCGACACTATGTTCACAGCATACGGGAACGCCCTTTCTGTCGGGATAATAATTTATGGAAATTATAAACTCCCGGAATAGCATTGCTGAGAATACCATCATAATTTCGCTACAGTTGTCACGAGACGATTTGGACTTGAGGCTGGAGCGCTCGGCTGCTGCCCTGGTCGTTGACGAGAATCTCTTAGTTATTTTAGCAATATCGTACACTGTGTCTATTTCACTATATTTTAATATTTAAGGTTTTAGTTGTATTCAATAAATATATTAAATATAGTATAAAGTTAACTGTCACCAATTGTTTTATCTAACATCGAATTCAAGAACCCGAATCATTACAACCTAGTGTTAAATTGTACTGGTAACCATGGTAATGCCAGGTTTAACCGCTTAACCCCGGGTTAGTGGAATGGTGCAAGTGGGCCTAAGTCGTAAGGCTTGTGATGAATTCCGTTGCAAAATAACTGTGGGTATAAATGTCGTAGGCCGATCGTACGATCAGGCAGATCGTAATGTTCCTGTGTAATGTTTTGACGATAGTCGCATCAAACCAATATATAGGTAGGATAGGTTCGTTAGGCGTCGTCGCGGCAGAGGTCGACTCAGGGAACGAGTCAAAGATTTTCACGTTTCACGATATGTCTAGGAATTTCACGGTATGCCTGATCTTACGATCGGGCGCCGACATAAATACTGTCATATATCCACAACAATCGCGGAGCGTGATGGTACCTATGTGATTATTTAATAGTACATTAATGTTAAAGATATGTATTATTAATTTACTAGCTGTGCCCGCGGCTTCGCCCGCGTGTAATTCGGTCTGTGTCAGTAAGCGGCTAATTTCTAATCCTAATTTTTCTCCCTCTATTATGGATATATGCTAGAGGACTGAAGTCCAGATAAAATATTTTACAATTAGGTACCACTAAATAAAACTACACTCCAAAATCAATAGTTTTATTCGCCCTTATTCAAATTTTACACGTGATTTAAACTTAGAGAATATAACCAAGCGGAGTGGTCATTAACAGGCGTTCCCCTCTGTCGAAAATAGGCGGCCAATGGTCAACCGACGTTTATCTGACATGGCTATGTTTACGTTACGTAGGTACACATTTGATGTGCCCCTCCCCCGCAAAAAACGCCAGACTACTTTGTACCGAAAATTATAGACATGGCGTCTCCGTTGGTTATATTCTCTAAGGATTTAAACGACAGAGTAGTAGGTGTATATCAGACGATCCAGGGGGCCTAGCCGAAACGCATTTCGAAAAAAGATATCGCTAACGAATCGATAAAAAATGTATGGGAATGACAGGTACCGTAGATGAGTCTGTCGAAAAATATTAACGAATACAAAAATGTTAGCCAAGTTGCAATGTTGTAACGAAACGCAAAACATTCGTTACCAAAATTCGATATCTGCCATACATTGTCTAGCCAAGTGACACTTTTGACAAGCGAAATCGAATCGTTATCGCCTCCTAGGTGTCAATATCTAGCGCGAGCTATCCCCTTGCAGATAACTTACCGAAGCACAAGAAAATACCGAATAATAGTGTTTGTAAATTAGAATTTGTAATAAAAAGCATACTTCAACATTATTGTGGGCGGCGAACAACGCGGAAGTGTCGCTTAGACGCAGGCGCCGTCTGAAAAATCGCCTCTATTGAAACTTGAAACTGCTTAGGAAAGGACTGCCCTTAGCTGGTGATCTTATCATGTATGCTACGATCAAAGGATTGTGGGCCGTACGCAGCATTTCACCCAAAGGATCCAATGTGACCGAGGCGCTGAATATCTACCTATCTATAGTGACAGTGTCATGGAAAAATGGATTATGCACCCACAAATGCAACACGAAACAATGTCCCTACAAAGGTAAGAGTGAGTCAATAACTTATCCCTACTATACCTACTAATAAGTATATAAAATATGTTATTAATGCTAAAATAACTAATGTGTTCCTGTTACGTCATCAAATATAAACCGATGAACGGTGTAGATTAAATTTGGTACCCATATGCGCAATGGCAAGCACTTGTTTTTCAATAGGAAAGTGAATTGAATGTGTAAAGGCAAAGGTATATAGGTAAAGGCTATACAAATATAGATAAAGACTCGGGAACAAAAGTTCTTCACACAAATAAATGCCCTTCCCGGGATGCAAAACCATCACCTTCATAGGCAAGGTCACTAACAACTAGCAATATTGTAGTGTCATCCCATTTTCTTAAATTGATTTGAAAGGGATGAGACTACAGTGTTGCTACTTTTTAATTTCTACAATTTCTAGTCGGACTCTACAGTAAGCTCAAGAAGACTTGTGTTGTGGGTACTTAGGGTACTTAGATAACTATATATAGATGGTCAAACCAATTTGTCAGTCAGTAAGAACCAGGAAAACTATACTCATACTTATCTTTTGGGTGCTAGTACTGGTATATGACAAAGCTAGTATGATTCTCTCTGTCTTTGTTTGAAATGAGACAGTCCTTTGACAAACTATACTTAAATACATAGACAACACCCATGACTCAGGTACAAAATATCTGTGCTCATTACACAAACAAATTTCCTTACCGGGGATTCAAACTCAGGATTATCAGCTTAACCGGCAGGGTCACTAGTCACTACCAACTAGGCCAGACGGGCTGTTGTCATACATATACATTATCAACCATATTAATGAAACTTTTTCATATTATGAAACATTGTATATGACTTCTTTTGGCAGGCGCAGATACAGTCAGCTGCAGAGAAAAGGTCCCACCCCTGCATACAAACTTCTATGTAGTGGTGGTACCTTTTCTCTGCAGCTGACTGTACTTACACACTATATAAAAATAATCATAACATGTACTTACACAAAACATTTAGTTTTTTTTTGTCATATGACTGGTAGAGAATAAATATTATAACCAAATGTTACAGAGTTTGTTGAAAAACTAAGCATTCATTTTGTTTCAGGTGACTTGGATATTCATTGCAGCCTTGGCATATGAACCAATACTTTATGGTGCTCCAAAGCCAGGGTCAAGGGAAGAAACTATGTCACATGTACAACCACAAAAATATATTGAGTGTTGTTTTACTATTTTAAAACACTGTACATAATATATGTACAAACATGGCTACTGATTTCATGCTGCTGGCAAAAAATACCTGCTGCATCTTTCATTAATAGATTTTCAATAAAATAAATATAATTTAACTTTTTAACCCAATCATTGTTTCATTTATTTATGGCATTTATTTATGGTGGTTACCACCTTAACTTATGGTATGCTTAGGAGCAGATCTGCTTCCATGTACTTACCTATATTCAACTTTAAAAAATGCAATAATTTTTAAAAGTTGTCTTTGTAAAACGACCGGTCTGGCCTAGTGGGTAGTGACCCTGCCTGCTAAGCCGATGGTCCTGGGTTCGAATCCCAGTAAGGGCATTTATTTGTGTGATGAACACTAATATTTGTTCCTGAGTCATGGGTGTTTTCTATGTATATAAGTTTGTATTTGTCTATATAAGTATGTGTATCGTCGCCTAGCACCCATAGTACAAGCTTTGGTTAGTTTGGGGCTAGGTTGATCTGTGTAAGATGTCCCCAATATTTATTTATTTATTTTATTTTATTCAATTATGATTGATATATAAATTACAAATTTTTGACAGGAGCATACAAAAGGTTAAATATGAACAGCCAGTAGCTTAGTGGGTGAGATTACCTTCCCAAATTTCCATTGACTATAAATAATAAAGATGTGTTTAATTCATTTTTAACGCCTCACTCACTTAGGTATTTCTATTACTGAGTAAACAAAAATCAAAGACAGGTAGGTAATAAAAAAATAATATTAAGTAACACTAAGTATGATTTATTAGTTTTGGTTTCACAGGCAGCTTTTATCTTATCTAATGCATCTTCTTAGTCGGCGTCTTCATTGCTGAAGGTCGTGTCTAGTTTGAAGAGTTTCCTGCGCGATGTACCATGCTTTTCCAAGTGTTCCTGTCCTCGGCGATCTTAATAGATAAATCTAATGCATAACATCTATGTATTCAATGTCCGCTTGACTTTTGATAATTTCGAAAATGTTTGAAGTCTATGAAGTAAATGAGTTCACTGAGGTTACACTGATTTGGGCAAACCTGTCCACAATATCACTTCACGGTTTGAATCAATACTAACGCTTAAAGTATTGTCTCTTCTGGTCAAGTAAGCCAGCAGTGCACGTCCTTAGCACTGGTAACTGCCATGAAGGCGTCATTGCAGCGGCAGCTCTGACTGTACGTGCCAACTTGGCGAGAACTTCTCAGCGTGGAAGAAGAGCCCGCGGAGCCGCTCTTGCCCGCTCTGGCTGCGTCGCCGCCTTGGTTGGGGCTGCGGGGACGACGGCTGTCTGAAATTGTTAAACTTTAGGTCAAAATTATATGCAATTAACAACGCACTCTTCAAATATTACACTATATAGAGTTATTTTATCACGAAATTGTGATAAACTAAGTTAAACAAATACCAAAATATTTAATTTGCTTACCGATAAAACAATTATTTTCTCCAAAATTAGATTCGCTGTTCACTTGATACTCTTGACAGCTGACAGATGATGTTTCTTGACGGTTTTGAACGAGAACCACAGACAAAAATTAATTTTTACCGACTTGGCGCGTAGAATGAGCGTTAACTAAAAAGATTGCCTCTTGGCTAGGTTATTGTAAACATTATCGACCAGTCGCTTGCGATCGTAGAGATCGAATCGATACGGAGCGAATGTAATTCGGCTACGCCCCCTGTAAGGTATACGCGCGCGAGCGAAAGCGAAGCGGCCTGCCTGGCTAGAGCGCCACTCACCGTGGTCTTCTTCAGACTCCTGAGGAAGACCGCGTGCCGTTTGTAACCTCAATGCGTTGCGAGACTTTCGCGAATGATTCGTTTTTTTTCGGGAAGGCATGGTAATGCATATAAAATGCGAGTCCCAAATCGTTTGACTCCGCAAACGACCAGTGCCGGATTAAGATATTTTGATGCCCTAAGTATTTCTAGACCATGGTGCCCCCTCTCCCTAGGGTCATCAAGATTATTTTTTTTTTTGGTAAATTGAGTGGCGTTCATTGCTGCATTTCAGCTGAGAAAGTCACATCATTTTATCACGAAAATTGACAGTGCCGCAGCAGTAACGTTGCCACAGAGTACCTAATGACCCAAATGTCACCTTTATCATGAACATCTTAGAATGTTACTGAAAACGCGAGCGAAGCGAGCGCGAAAATATTTCGATATAAAAACGCAATTAGATAGACAGTTGTACATTTTTACTTTTAGTTTGGAAATCAGTCACATCATTTTATCACGAAAGTTGACAGTGCTGCAGCAGTAACGTTGCAACAGAGTAATGCTGCTGCAGTCCTCACCCGAATGTCACCTTTATCATATCTTAGTAAGTTATTGAAAAGGCGAGCGAAGCGAGCGCGACAATTTTTCGATATAAAAAAACCTAATTGGATAGACAGTTGTACATTTTTACATTTAGTATGGAAATCAGTCATATCATTATATCACGAAAATTGAATGTTACCTTTATCATATGTTAGAAAGTTATTGAAAACGCGAGCGAAGCGAGCGCGAAAATTTTTCGATATAAAAAACGCATTTTGATAGACAGTTGTACATTTTTACTTTTAGTATGGAAATCAGTCACATCATTTTATCACAAAAATTGACAGTGCCGCAGCAGTAACGTTGCAACAGAGTACCTAATGCTGCTGCAGTCGCCACCCGAATGTCACCTTTATCATATCTTAGAAAGTTATTGAAAACGCGAGCGAAGCGAGCGCGACAATTTTTCGATATAAAAAAACGCAATTTGATAGACAGTTGTACATTTTTGGTTTTAGTGTGGAAATCAGTCACATCATTTTATCACGAAAATTGACAGTGCTGCAGCAGTAACGTTGCAGCAGAGTAATGCTGCTGCAGTCGCCAACCGAATGTCACGTTTATCATATCTTATAAAGTTATTGAAAACGCGAGCGAAGCGAGCGCGAAAATTTTTCGGTATAAAAAACGCATTTTGATAGACAGTTGTACATTTTTACTTTTAGTATGGAAATCAGTCACATCATTTTATCACGAAAATTGACAGTGCCGCAGCAGTAACGTTGCAACAGAGTACCTAATGCTGCTGCAGTCGCCACCCGAATGTCACCTTTATCATATCGTAGAAAGTTATTGAAAACGCGAGCGAAGCGAGCGCGACAATTTTTCGATATAAAAAAACGCAATTTGATAGACAGTTGTACATTTTTACTTTAAGTATGGAAATCAGTCACATCATTTTATCACGAAAATTGACAGTGCTGCAGCAGTAACGTTGCAACAGAGTACCTAATGCTGCTGCAGTCGCCACCCGAATGTCACATTTATCATATCTTAGAAAGTTATTGAAAACGCGAGCGAAGCGAGCGCGACAATATTTCGATATAAAAAAACGCAATTTGATAGACAGTTGTACATTTTTACTTTAAGTATGGAAATCAGTCACATCATTTTATCACGAAAATTGACAGTGCTGCAGCAGTAACATTGCAACAGAGTACCTAATGCTGCTGCAGTCGCCACCCGAATGTCACATTTATCATATCTTAGAAAGTTATTGAAAACGCGAGCGAAGCGAGCGCGACAATTTTTTAGTTTACCAGGGTACTCTATAGTGTTAACACATATTTGAAAAAAGTTTGCCCCTCCTTCCTAAGTAGCGCCATACGATTCAGGGGCAAACTTAAGTCAATCGAGTGTTGTGGCTACCCCCCCTTTTAGGGGTTGAATTTTTATAGCCTATAACCTGGCCGGGGATTTTCTCGACAGATTAGTAAAGTTTTCATCAAAATCCGTTCAGCCGTTTTCACGTGATGCACGTTCAAATAAACAGACAAACAGATAAACAGATAAACAGACAAACAGACAAAAATTCTAAAAACTGTTGGAACGTGTTCTGTTATCAATTCTAAGTATCCCCAGCCAACTTTTTTTCAAATATCTTCCATGTACAGACTTTCGACCGTCTTCAGCTTTATTATATGTATAGATAAAAGTTTGTATTCGGATTTAAATTGATGTATCCGACACGGCCGTACTGACTTTATCGCGTCCTCTGTGCACTAACACATAAGTCGTACTAAGGCTTGTGATTAATTCCGTTGCAAAATAACTGTGGGTATAAAATACAGTCATATATCTGCGTATAATGGGGAAGAGCTTATGAAACTTGTTATTATGGCGGTAATCCGCACTGGTTTGCGGTTAGTGCTTTATAGTAGTATACCCTATAATGGACACGGAACCAGTAATGGGACAAAAAAACACAATTCCTCTAAAATAAGTATATAAAAGTAGTTTATAAACACTGGATATATTTTTATCATAAATAAGAGTCCTAGAGCTGATTACATTTGAATTTTTATTAAATTCGGTTATTTTTTAAGAAATGTGCGTCAACCCAAAAGTTGTCGTGCCACTGAAAAAAAATATCACTAAAAATTCTTAACAACTTCGCTAAGAGAGGTGAGTTAATTTATTAAATTTTAATTAATTAATACTTGATGAAAACTAGAATGTGTTTTGTTAATTGCATTTACCATGAGATAAGGTATACAACACACTATGTTGTGACTCCACAGATGTAAAAAAAATAGTGGTATTTGGCCCAATCCCATTATAGGAGCTGTAAAACTGCATACCTCCTATGATGGGACAATTGACATAATGATGCTTGCCATGCCATAATTTCATGTTTTAAACAATACAGAAGTAAAATGTAGTTACGAAATATGTCAACCAGGGGGTATTCTCGGACTTAGGATAAATTAATATCGTTTTTCCAAACTTTTATTTAACTTGCCTTGTTAGTTAGTGTGGGTCAAATCTTGGTAGCTGAATTTGACCCACTTTTCGATTTCCGATTCAGTTGAAATTTTGTGTAAGTACGTAATTAAGTATGCAAATCGGATGATAATGCAATATTATGATAACATGGACTTGATCTGATGATGGAGACAAGAGGTGGCCATGGGAACTTTATCGCAATAAACCCTAACTAATTGTGTTTGGGTATATTATAATTGTCTCGATGAATCTAATACAATAATAATTGGCTGTGGAAAGAAAAATACATTCAGCGATAAAAGCTTATACCAAAAATTTATTTTTTTGCCATAACTTATTCCCCATTTCAAAATTTTATACTGATAGAGCAATGTCCATTATAGGGGGCCCAATACTGGATCCACGTCCATTACCGGGGGCCCATTACTGGAGCTTTGGTGTCCATGACTGGAGAAAAAAAGCATAGTTTTAATTTGTTAATTATGTGGAAACTCATTGCAGTATCTTTGATACAACACGCCTAAAACATGAAAGGCGGATAGGACTTTCATCTTTTAACACGCTAAGCGGAAGACCATTTACATGTACAAGGGAAATATCATAAATACTCCTAATTTCCTCTTAAATGTCCCATGACTGGTGCTGTTACTATATATGTTACATTTATGCGGATTTTAGCTGTTACGGGGATTTTAATGATAACTGGCGCCATATCTCATTCACTTGATATTGTATTCCAATGCTTATTTTTCATAGAAATATTTTATTATAATAATAGTAAAAAAATATGTACCTACGTAAGAGAATCGGTAAGGTGAGCGATTTATAGATTCAAAAATCATGGGTTGTGAATTCCGGCTCGTACAACAACGGAACTTTTTCAGAAATCTGAATTAATTTTGGTATACAATTTGGTTCACCTATAGTTGCCTATAGTGTACCTACCTACCTACTTACCTACATAACCGAGACTGCCCAACTATCTAAGTACCTAATGTACCTATAGGATACTTTTTATCCCGGAAGTTTCCCTTTGAGTGTCTGACGGGATAGAGCAAGTAACGCGTTCTACGCAGATAAAGTCGCGGGAAAAATCTAGTCTGTAATATTTCCAGAATTCTTACCATAGCCTCGATTATAGGTAAATTACCGGCAGCTAGCCCCGCCTTGTGCCGCGCATTAGCAACGATTAGCCTGGATTTAACACTCGACCTGTGATTTCGCTCACTAATTTCACTATAAATATAACTTTGACGTTTGTTGGTCATTACTTGCATGTTAATGAATGTATAAATATTTCAATGTACTTATAATACCTTCTAGGTAATAATCACAACGAACACGCTCGCGCAAATGCGTGAATGTTGTATTTTTTATAACCCATATCAAAGAGAATTTGATATAGAGAGCCAGGGTACATTATGTAGCTACAGTACATAGTAGTAGACGTAGGCTGATGGTTATGGCGCCATCGCTCGAAAAAATTGCACCATACCTTTGGTCTAAAGTCGAGTATATGGCGTTAATATTAATATTACTTCAATAAGTTAACTAACACATATCAGGGAAAGAATAAGAATCAAAGTCAAACGGCGTTCTAACAGTTTTATCTTCTGTCGAAAGATGGCAGTAAATTGACAAAGTCATTGGATTGTCAAAGTAAACAGTGGCTACACAGTTTACTTTGAAAATCCGTCTCTATACACTATATTATCTTTGCCCATATACTTACCAAAATGTTCGATTGGCTTTTTTGTACTAAAATGCCATCGATTGGACAAATTGGTATAATCAAATTGTCATTTTGGGATCAGGGATATAAAAACGAGATATACCTTAGCGATGAGTGAAGTTGTGAGTGTATTAATTAACCCTTTGAACGCCTTACATACGGCCCGATTCGAACTTTAAAATACGTCAATGAATAGATCTACAAACGATATGGATTAGATGTGTCAGTGTCAAAAGTGACGTTTTTGTTTGAAGAAACGTCATATTTGACACTGACATATCTAATCCATATCGTTTCTAGATCTATTAATGACGTATCTTAAAGTTGGAATCACGCACATAATCTGTGTCCCGACGTTAATATCGTTTTTGCATAACGCGTTGCTGTTACATCCATCACCATAAGTCGTGGGCGTTATTATTTTAGAAACTATTTAACATTGACATCTTTATAACGCGACCGGGCGATTATAGAGGCCGGTTAGAGATCCTCAACAGTACGATACGATATACGATCCATTTTATAGAATACCTAGACTATTTTACATGTTTTGTTAAATATTCGTATTTGTAAATGTTCGTTTAACTTCGATAGCCAACTGGTATTTTTATTTCTTGAAAATTGTATCGCTATATGTAAAGTTTTTTTTTGAAAATTTATACGATAAATGTCAACGCCGAAAAGACAGCCGCCATTATTGTGACGTTGTGACGTCATAATAGCAGTGCCGTTACAAAGAAACGTCAAATGTGCAATGCTAACTTTTCGCTTTTGTGAGTTAGGGATCATCCATTAATTACGTCACACGAATTTCTAGGTTTTTTGACCCCTCCCCCCTCCTTGTCACACTTGGTCACATTTTGCAAATCCCTCCCCACCTGGTGTGACGTCAAATTTTAGGCAATTTTGTTTTCAACGAAATCGGTAATAGTAACTCGGCATTATTTTTTTTAATGAAAAAATATTTTTGGTAAAAGAAATATTAGTAATTTTATAACACAAAACCAATTAGGAAAGAAAGTTACTTCCAAAAACTCATTATTTAACTGTACAGCGAATAAAAAAATATAAATCAATTTTCGGTTACTGATGAAGTTAAAGTGACGTCACAATGTTTGTGACTCCCCCCTCCCCCATGTCACAACATGTCACATTTTCTTGACCCCTCCCTCCCCCTAAACGTGTGACGTAATTAATGAGTTGTGCGTTTTCAGTCACGTGACATACAGGTAATAAAACTTGAAATTAAAATGTTTTTATAACAAATTAGTATCAAATTCGTATTCCTTATGGTAAAAACTAAATAAATAACATACTCTTATAATTTAATTTTGATAAATTAAACTTACAGCGAGACAGAACCGAAACACGTGTCGAGGTTTATTCTTTTGGTGGTGGTTTGTTATATTTATTTGCGTATTTATTTTTGCGGTGGGAGGGTGGGAATATTAATTGCATGTAAAAATACGCAAGTAAGTATAACGGGTTAGCACTGATTGACTAGCACGTTATCTTTTCGCGGATTAGCAAAGTAATATTTTGGTTTTAATTAGTATGGATTTCCGCAAAGTAACGCCTGATACTATTCACTATATAACTATTAAGTGTCTTCGACAATAATAATAATAAATTCGGCATTTGACCATGCGTCTAATCATTTTATTTACATTATTAGAATATTACCTATGTTGATAATTATAACAACTGTGACAAGTATGAAAACTATGACATAATAAATCACTAGACGGACCATATAAAGGACAAGTTTAAAACCTTCATACTTATTTTGTTACCATAAAACACTGTTTTTTTTCCATATTAATAAGATCAATTAAATTAAACAAATAAGACGGCTTTCACTTCATAAAACTATAACTTTGAAAATGAAAAAAGTAAACCTTGTCTTGACTTCTTAAGCAAAACTCCCAACCATATCAATGATTTACAAACGTCAACCAAATCTTTACACAAACCCTGTTTACTTATTTAAAACTAAGTTCATTACATACCTCTCATGATAATTGGTAAACAGCATTTTCAACCATAACTCTATAGGCATAGGATTGAATTTAGTTTCACAGGTTTTAAGAACAATTGTACGCATTGTCCGTCAGTGGGGCCTCTCTCAAGTTAAATTGAGTTCCTGTTATCACCTTATCTCAGAAGGGTTCGTCCAGGGGACAGATTTATTTACTTTCCGGGACAAACTTCCGTATTACGGCGTGAAACTTGTGCTGACTGTACTAAAAAGGTTCGGTGGGGTATGGCGTATGTTTGTTGTAGAAAAAGGCACTTACGTCGTTGTGGAAAAGGTGTCAATCCTGACCTAGAACTTGGTATGGTTGTGGCAGTCAGATGATATCGGGCAAAAAGTTTTAATAAAAGAATACTTATAGGTAACGGTTCGGACCAAAACTGAAAGCTGATTCTGAACATAGCTACCTACTTATTTATACTAAAAATTATCTAACCAACCAAATACTTTGCTGTCAAGACGATGTTGTTGAAATATTAAAATAATTTGAAACGGGTTACTCACGTATTATTAAGTCGAATAAACCCTTTTTGAAGACGTTCGGGGATCGAGAGCGCGACTTGTACTTACCGAATATCCTCAAAATGGATCAAAACATGTCTGGCGTTTATTCGACTTAATAATTTAATATAAGTTAGTCTTTTTTTGGGTAGAAAAGGGGTTTCATTCGATGTGTGGAAGGGCGGCACCATCGTCGAACCCAAGCCACCTGTCAGTGGAGTTATAAGTAGCGGTGGCGTGTGCCTCGGATGCACATGCTGGTGGCGCGTATAACGGCGCCTTAATAATACCTATGTGTGTAACCCGATAATAATTTGAATATGGTCCAGAGTCTCATGGGAGTTTTATAGTTAAAGATACGTTGTTGATGATATTGTTGTAAATGTGAAAACAAAGAACCACTTAACGCAAATGAAATCGCTTTTAAATTACATATAATTAAACCAGGCGGCTTAGCACGGTCGCGTTTTTATCCCTTGTCACCATGCCTGTCACGTTCTAACAAGTATGTAAGTGCGAAAGGGACGCGCATAGTGATAGTCGATAAAAATGGAACCGTGCTGAGCCCGCAGGACTTAATACAGGAGATATAGATTGTTATCTTGAGTGTCTTCATGCCTATTACTTGGCGAGCATTAAAATGTAGACCTAAGGAAGAAGAAAGTTCACTTAGCAAAATAACACTCCGTTTTTTTTTATACCACATCGGTGGCAAACAAGCATACGGCCCGCCTAATGGTAAGCAGTCACCGTAGCCTATGGACGCCTGCAACTCCAGAGGTGCTACATGCGCGTTGCCGACCTTTTAAAAACCTGTACACTCCTTTTTTGAAGAACCCCATACTGTATCAAAACTACTACTTACTTACTTACTTTTAATCAAAAGCAAACCGTTTGTATTTATTACCGTAAAAAAACGCGTTTATAGCAATCTGTACGGATATGATGGTCGTTTTTGTCTACGTGACAGCGTGATAAAACGGTGTCCGTCACTTTCTATCCCACAGTGTTAAAAAGTGACAGATATTTTACCACGTGGATAAATCCATCCATAATACGCCGGCTGATTTACGATGAATTTGCGCAGAACCTTGTACTAATAACAACGATTGAGTCTGCATTATTTGATTGCATTCACATAATAAACTGGGGACATGTTTCGACTTTTTTTTCGTAAGCATTTTCCAAAAGTAACGTTCACGGCCGCTCGCTGAGCATGTAAATTTTTTGTTAAGGTGCAGGGGGCAATTTAGACGGCGGGATAACTAAAACTAATTGAAATATCTTCCATGTTTTACATTATATAAAATGTAAATCGGTTTTATCAAATAAATGACTATGACTATGACTATATGGCAGTGGCACTCTAGTTAATAATATAAACCATGGAAGATATTTCGATTATCTAGGTCAGCGGTTCTCAAACTTTTTTGGTGACGGAACCCTTTTGGAAAGCGAAATATTTGTCGGAACCCCAAATTAAAAAATTCCGTTCGTCACTGTGGACCAGATATACACCTATAGAACAGCTGTTTTTTTTTCTTATTATTACAAGTATTTTCGCGGAACCCCAACAGAGGCTTTGCGGAACCCTAGGGTTCCGCGGAACAAACACACTTTGAGAATGGCTGATCTAGGTAGTTTAAATTATCCCAATTAATTAATATATGATCATTGTCAAGAGGGCGCTGTTATTCTCATGTATAAGGGTGACAGTTCAGTACAGTATGAAAAAAATAGTTCCAGTGAAATTCCGCAAAATGGCGCGTGATCATATATTCCTGTGGGCGCAGCACGGTTCCATTTTTATCGTCTATCACTATGCGCGTCCCTTTCGCACTTACGGACTTGTTAGAACGTGACAGGCATGGTGACAAGGGATAAAAACGCGATCGTGCTAAGCCGCCTGGTCAGGCTTTATATCTAGGGCGTTTTTGAGTCAAAGTGTCGTGACTGTTATTCTTATTCTATATTCTACAAGTAGAGTTCATAATAAGTTCATTTCTGAGGTAAAAGTTTGGATGTTAACCGTAATGGTCTTTTATAGTCTAGTTACAGCTAAGTGAGTTGAAAGAATCTGGATTATGTTAAGCGTCGAGTAATAGAGGCAATATGGCTCGGAGCAACTACTTTTTAACTTTATATGGTGGTGCATTTACGGGTTAACTTTTTAAACACTTTTATCTTAAATACTGATTTCGATATCGTGGAAATTCTCATTTGGTTGAAAATAATCTAGAAAATAATTTGTTTTTAGTACAGTTTTGGTAGTTTGTTCAATGAAATATAGAAAAAGATCAAACTACAAAATTATTTATGCGTACCTAGGTAGAGTCGGACCAAATTAACTCCGCACGCAATTTCTATGAAAATACGTTTGTAATGACACTACCTCACTCTGTCCTATTGAAGTCGGTGCAAAGTTAGTTTAGATGGACTTTACTTATACTCTGTACCTTTAGGTATTTAAATAAAAGTAAACAAAATCTACCCTCAACTGGCTTAAGGAGATTAGATGACAACATTACACGATCAAATAATGTAGGTTAAAGTCAGGTCGTTCAGTGACTGATCCAGGCGGTATTGTAATTGGTCGGTTAACCAATAAATGTTGTAACTACCCGAAAATGTACAAATTGTTTGTTTACTTTTATTTCAATACCTAAAGATACAGACTATAGTCCTGTCTTGTAATACCTACTGTATATCTTTCCGGTATCCTTATTTGATTTCACATATTTTACTAAGATACTTATACATATTATAGGTACATTCGCTTTGTGTTCCTCCCAAGTCAACGTATTTTTCTCAAAAATGGACGGCAAAGTCGACTTTGCCGTTTAAAAAATAGGTTGCGAAGCGCGTAGTTTATGGTCAGTCAAAAATTAAAAAGTTAAAAACATTGCAGTCTCGATTTTGGGACTGCAATGTTGCATACAAATTCCATTATTTGTCGAGTTCCAAACTTTTTAAAAGTTGAAATGGCCATATCAAATGAAGGCACAGGCCCATTAAACAGTCAAACAGATGATTAGTACCGCGACTATTTAGCTGTCTCAAATAGGTTGGCGTATTTTCGGCAGAAAAATACACTTCTATTTTTTATTAAAAAAATAAAAAGGCGGCAAAGCTAATTTTTTCAATTGTTTCTACTTTTTTCTGTGAAAATATATACGTAAGAAAGTTGCTTTTGTAAAATATTTCTATGATATTTATATTTCTTGCACCATTTTTGAGAAAAGCACTATATATGACTCGGCTGGAAGGCTACTTGCTGGCTTCGGATTCAATTAAACGGACTCCCAAGGTTGTCCGTTTAAAACGAATCCTCAGCCTGCAAGTAGCTACTTCCGAGCCTCGACAATAATGTACTATTATCCATAACATCTCCAAATCTCATTAACAACTTCCAAAGAAAATTATCTGTGAACGCTCAAAATGCAGCCGTTAAGCGCAAGAATTGAATTTCAAATTTGGAACACAAGATGTGTAGGTACGTTCGGCGCTCGGTGGAAAACTTGTGATTTGAATGTGGAACCAACTTCTGTCATGGCGGACAGAAGAGTCGGTGGGGTGCTTTGCGGTAATGTGCGAAATAATAAATTTTTCCTTTTTAAGTACATTTCTATTAAAATAAGTTATTGTGAATTTATTGTGTGTGTTAATTCTTCCCTTATACCTACGTACATGACTTTTTGCTGCGCGCATTGTATGCACGCAAAATGTAAGAATCGCGGTTTATTTAGTAAGTACAATTTTTAAGTTAAGTTAAGGATAGACCTGGCAAAGACTCTTTAAACATAGGGGGGATCAAAATGGAAATATTATTTTATTATTTATTTAATGTTGAGAGATCGCTGTTCGGCGCGTTACACAGAGTAATTTAATATTTTTTTTATGTCTGACCTTGGCCATACTCTGAGGGGTGAATATTATCAGCTGCCGGGGTCATACTGAACAAGTTTTACCATGGAGCCAACCTTGAATACGCAAAAAATTAGTCTATGTTTTCTACGGAACAGCAGATTTTTTCGCAATTTTGGCGTTAGTTCCATAGTAGAAGGTTCAGTATGACCTACATATTCATTTCAGGTCGGACATAATAAAATCACCCTGTGTAACCTATAAATACAATACCACGGGATGGAGTATTTACCTTTTACCCCAAAACCACGTGTAAAGGATAACTCACGCTAGACCGGGCCGGGGCACCACGTGATCATCAGCCGTCATAGAAAATGACGTATCGGACGCCTCGGTCCGGTCCCGGCCCAGTCTAGCGCGAGTCATCCTTAAGGCATTCAAATCAGCCACCATCACGGGAGTAAGCCGGTAACAATTTGGCGGGAATTATAAAAGTAGGTCAGGCGACGGATACGTTTGTGCAAACTTCAAACTTGGAACAGCACGTACGCGCTATTGGTGCTATTTTAAAATGCTATCTCCTTTTCTCTTATAAAGACCAACCAAGAGTGAAAGAGATGGCATTATGACTTCAGTCGCCAGTTGGTATTAGGTAATGGAGATTCTTGCTGGGGGTCCCTAGATCTACGTTTAATGGTATATGTTTGGTGTTAGCATTACAATCTCGTTACAAACCAATTCGACTCATATTGTAAATGTGGAAAGTGTAACTATGTAAACGAATTAGGGCCATTGCGCTAGTTTTCGTCCACTTGACCTGAGGCGGAGACTGACAAAAACATATATTATTCAACTTTGAATGTCAGAAAAACAACTGCAAAACTATCAATACCGTGGAAATTTTGGATTGTATCAAAATTACAATGCAAAATTACAATTCAAAAAAGTTCCTAAAAGGTCGGTAATGTGCATATTGCGCTCCTGAAATAGGCTACGTTATCCTCTCACTATCTGGTTTTATATGCTTGTTTATATATGGTATAAAACACCAACTATTATATTTCCGATTTCCAAGTATGTATAAGATCAAAGAAACACAAATTCATTGTTGCTGAAAACTGAACAAAAGAAGTCTGCATCAGACACAAGCCCCAACGAAACTTAAATATACAATCTGTTTCTTTCACTCGATCCTGTCACGGGCGAGAGTGGAAGAGACAGCACTAATGATGTCTTCGCGAAGTCAGGCCGTGTTCGTATTGCTTACGAAGTGCAGGTGAATCGAATGCTCCGAAAAACCAATATTATCTAATAAGGTGGTCTACTAGTTCGTTTTTTTTAGCATTAGAAAGAACTCCACAGAAGCAAGCGTGCAATTTTTATCAGGCTCTTTAATTGTTAATAATTGTTGAATTATTTAATGTAGCATGGTCAATACATATAATTTACTTCAAATTATTACCGCTAAAAGTGCCGGATTTGGAACCACAAGCTTACTTCTGCGAAGTTCTTTCTAATGCTAAAAAAACGAACATATCTATCAAGCATATTTTAAATCATAACACACATGTGATTCATCCTTAAAGTAAACTATACCATATTTTTTTTTCCGGAAATTAATATATGTGTTACGTAATTGTTTGACGATGATGGGAAAAATAGTAAAAAAAATTATAACATCGATTTTCACAGCCAAATCAATGTTAGAAGTTGCTTTTCAGTAAGAGATAGGTATATGAAAAATTTTACTACCATCAGAAAGGTACACTATTTGTTATATACCTTTGATAAAGTTTTTAAATATAAGATTATTACAAACCCCGAAAAAAACGTCTAAAATCACATACTAAAAATCATCAACTTCTGGATTTTTCCAAGTTTTCAAATTTAAGTAAAAATTGGGAAAATGGATTAGTTTTACTAATTATTGTAATAATATACAGCAGATGTCTGCAAACTTTTTTAGCTGAGGGCCATATTGCGCCTTAGAAACTTTCGAGCGGGCCACCGTCGGTTTTTGCGCCGGGGAAGGGTGTCTGGTTGCTGCTGTTAGGAACAGTTCCACTCTCAATAAATGCAGAACTCTTGGAGCCTGGCTCCCGTGGGCCGGACAATGGACACTCGCTTTGGGTGTCGGCGGGCCGGATTGGAACGCGTCGCGGGACTCGCGGGCCGGATTTGGCCGGCGGGCCGGGGTTTCGCCTGACCGCTCGACTCGGTCATGCTCGGTCTATTTGGAATAACATCAGTAAGTACTAAAGTAAATGGAGCTGTGAATAAAGTAAAACAAGTGTCTCAAGGTAAAGTTGGATGAGCACGAAACACTAGTGTTCCGGACATTTGGGAGGCGCGCAACGAACCGAAGTCAATACGTAAGAGGCCCTTTTGACGCTTAATGATGAAAGGGGTACACCGAGCGGATGCTGTCCTTGCCCGTGTTAAGGATGAGTCACGTTAGACCGGGCCGAGCCCGCGCCGGGGCATCCGACATGTCATTTTCTACGACGGCTGATCGGTGATCACGTAGTGCTTTCCATAGAAAAGGAAGCGTCGGAAGCTCCAGCCCGGCCCCGGCCCGGTCTAGCGTGAGTCATCCTTTATAGGACGCACGCAGAGGCAGCACCCCCCAGTGTGTAAGGACACTAAGGACTATTGAGAGATGGAATCTAAAATGAACTAGGCTAGGGTGAAAGCGATGAACTAAATACTGGGCGATAGACATTGTCTGTCTCTCATTGTCACGTCAGCCGAGATAACGACTCCATAGAGCGACTGGTCGTACAAGGAAGAGTGGAGGGAACCAGATCGCGCGGCAGATCACCTATGCGCTGGACTGACCATAAAATCCGCAGTGGGAAACCGCGTATCTGACTGTGCCAGACGTCTGCCAACGGGGAGAGATGGCGGGAGATCGTGCGAAGAGCTGTGTGACTGTGTCCGCTTCTACTATCGACGCGGACGCCTCAACGTGACCACGACCGCTCTGTCAAGAGCGATACGACAGCGAAGAAGAAGAAGACATTGTCAATTTTATGTTTTCTGCCGCATGACATATTTTATAATTTGTTTATATCCAAAAATAAGTTTAACCCCAGATCTGCAAACTCAATAATTTAACTGTACAGTTATTTATTTTTTAAGCGCAACTAGCATTTGCATAATTGCGGTGCATACCCGCAAGTGTAAGCCGGGACAGTCTCGCGAAGCTTACTTAACCTATAAAAGTTGTAACAAAAGCTATTACCTGAGACGCTCCGTTAACAGTCTGTGTGAACAGCTTCTTTAAAATATACGAGGTATTTTTCCACGTTGACTATTTATAAGTACCTACCTACTTGGCGAGATGATGGTAATGCTAGAAATTGTGAACAACTGAAGCATATTTGAAAATGATTTGCTTAATAACTTGATAAATAGGTAATTTGATTTTGAATTATAGTCTGGCAAGCTGACTTTGTGAGTAGAAAAACGCGACTAAATTGTAGGCTCGAAGAGTTGGTCTCCCTTAGCTACGCTAATTATATCAAGTTCATAAAGCACGCATTACAACAACTGGGTGGCTGAAGAAAAAAGGAATTATCATAATATACTTAAAAATGTATACACGCATTACAGTATAGCTGTCCGATTTCTAAGATCAAGTTCGCCATAGATTTAAGAAAAGCGGACAGACTATAACCAAAAGTGTGACCATACATCACAATATGTATTGTATGTGTACAATAGGTACACCAAGTTTAGCAAGTTTAGGGTGACAAGGCTGTCCGCAGCAGCTGCTAACTCGCAGACGGCGCTAGGATTATCCGCGGGCACGTTTGAATTATGCTCACACTACTGTACCACTAAATTGTATGCATTTTGCCATTGTGTTTTGTCTCCAGGATAAATTAAGGATGTAGTTCACATACGTTGGCACTGAAGTCCTTTTGCTCTTTATATGAATTTTAAAATCATTTTTATAAAAAAAACCTTTTAAGTACCTATTGATTTCACTTATAACTACCTAAATAAGTCGTAGAGCGATGCTATATTGGTATGTATTTTATTTATTTATTTAGAAATCAGACAACAAGGCCCATATTACAAATACCTTACAGACTAACATACATATGTACTTAGTTTATAAACTTAAAACTAAACACTATTTAGGCGACGAAACAGCGTGGCTCCGTTGCATAAAAGAAAGTCAATTATTTTTAGCATAAACCTTGCCGCGAGCTAAATGTAGTGTTATGAAATTGTGTAAAATATGTATTTAAAATATGCAAACATAATAAAAATATTATTAGTGTGATGAACTGATGTACAAAGCTCCGTGTCCAATTCAGCGACATATACCGACTTATTCATCAAACTTTGATGAATTAAAATAATTAAATTATAGCTTGGCCAACCAATTTGGCATGAGAAAAAGGCTCGAAATTAAAAAATCGACCCGGGGATTACGCCAAAAATTTAAAAAAGTCCGCCTTTTGTACTGTAAGGTTTTTCTTTTGTGCAATAATGGTTATATAAATAAATAAATAAATACTGTGAAGTCTGTGAAAAGAATGCACTAAGTATACGTAGCATTTCGGAATATGTATTGACAATGACACGACTGCGCAGGCGCGGCACAGATGCTGCCGATTTCTCGACGTGCCTCATAATGACAATAACTCAAGGGTTGCCAGTAGGTAATGTGAAGAATGCCCTATTATATTTATTTATTAACCATCAAGCTTTCTTTAACACAGGGTCATCCATATCTCTTTTTGCTAATTATATAGTACCTACTGTAGAAATCCGACTAAGATAAGGTCCGAAGTCTTAGGAATTTTCACATTTTGTTTGTTTGTTTGTTTTAATTGTTTGGACGTAACAAAAATTTCTTGAGTGTTTTCAGACACAATTTTCATGTATGACAGGAAAGCCGCAGTTTTAAGTTCGAACATGAGGATGATTGGTACGAAGCTCGGAGTGTACGAAGCGTCAACCTCATCGTTAAGTAGGTAGTTGGCTAATAGAGGTATCATAACGGGAATATGAGGAATGTAGGTGGCTTCCGCAAACTTCTCTTGTCAGACCTGTGGTAGACCATGTCGGTCTCGCATCGGTCTATTCAGCCACCAAAAACGATGTTTCTCCGGTGTTACACCATAAATCTTCTGCAATAGACGAAAAGGCCTATGATGATGACGAAGTGGCTAGTGTGTCACGAAGTCTCCGGGGCAAGTTTGATTCGGCAAGAGTGTCAACCCTAACAGTGCGTACAAATATTACCATTCAGCGTCTGGATCGCTTGCGCAAAGATTAACAGGTGTGGCGTTATGTGTGTATGTGTGTGTACGTGAACTAACACTAGATAGTGTCTAGCTTAATGCTAGGATAATTGGAAGAACTTTATCTCAAGGTACACGTTTTTGCCTGTTTGAAATCTATGTTTGATGCCGTGACTAAATGTGGGCGACTGGCTTGAAAGACTATAACTTAGTATTAAGGGCATTTGAAATACTTTTATGTGCAGAAAACTCAAAAAGTTAAGCTCAAGTCAGCTTGATTATGGTCATAAAAGTTATGTAGACGTCAATCGGAAACTAGAAAGTACGTTAAGTACACCTGGATAGGGTAGAATCTTGGTGAAACTAATTCAAAATATGGTACCCAACACCTACCTACTTAATATGTCAACCCATGCATACAACTCATCTGGACAGCTCTACTGTGTTCTGTGCTGCTGGACTTTCAAAACCAAATTTGGATTTGCAAGTCACGCTCGCGCCCGTGCGCGTAATAGTTAGGTAAAACCCTTTCAATAATAAGTAATACTCATAATAAATAAATAAAAAACGTGTCAGGATGTCGCCGACGACGGATACGTCTGGGAGGACATCATCATCATCATCATGTCAACCCAAAATTCAAATGCAAACTAATCAAAATAAGCTTCTACTGGCTTATTTCTTTCTGATTTGTTAGGAGTGGCCAATTACTATGTGGTGGCTAATAACTATAGCAGTGACCCTATAAGATATGATTGCACGTGACTGTATAAAGGATGACTCACGCTAGACCGGGCCAGGGCTGGGCCGGAGCTTCCGACGCTTCGTTTTCTATGGAAAGCACCACGTGATCATCGAACAGCAGTCATAGAAAATGACATATATACGCGTCGGTTCGGGCATGGCCCGGTCTAACGTGACACCTTGGGAAACGACACGTCTTTGCTACTCCGTTAGTGAAATCTAGGCGAACGAAACATAAATCCTAGCTCAAAGTTTAGCACTGTGAACCTAAGATAGCAATCGCGTAGGCATGCCCACTATGCTCAGCATCTATAAATTCTAACTGTGCAATACAATACAGAAATACCTCAGTGTGCACCATAGGGAGAGAAATATTACTATAGTAAAAGGTAAGGGGTTACTTATTAGTTAATAGTTTGTGTCATGCATTAATTATTTTGCTACTTGTGCTAGTTGTGCTGCTCAATATCTGCTATAGCCACAGAATAAATAATAGTACTAGGTACAGAAGACTCACTCTCTAATAAAACGCGTCTGTTACGATCAGGACAGATATGGCCGCTAGGTGGCGACAGCGCCACGCACGGCTTATGGCTAGCCACCAAAATTGGTGTGGAACGGATGTACTTTTAGCTACCTGTTGCAAAGGGACGAAATCGCGGAGTGAGCCACGCCTGCTATACCACGCATAACAACAGGAACCGTAAAACTATAGTCCAAAGGGCCAATTCGAACGTACATATTTTGATAACTAAATGATGTCATTTAATTATCATTCGCGCGTGCATTACGCTCGTAGGTACTTGTCTCATACCTACTTGTACATGTGTTGGCCTCCAGTACATTCTTTTTTGGTGATGTGTGTTTTTTTTCCACATATGAAAATATTTAACTGCGACTTTCAAATTATAGACACACCTGAAGTATAAGAAACCTAAAATAATAATATTCACTGCCTGATTCGAACTTTAAGATAGGTAGGTACGTCAATTAATAGATCTAGAAACGATATGGATTAGATGTGTCAGTGTCAAACGTGACGTTTTTGTGTGAAGAAAAGTCACATTTGACACTGATATACTCGTATCTAATCCATATCGTTTCTAGATCTATTAATTGACGTACCCATCTTAAAGTTCGAATCGGGCCGATAGTTTTAGTACTACATAGTTGGGTGTCTATATGGTACTTAAACAACTAGTCCCTCATTTCTTTTACAGCTTTTAACTAGATGTCGCCTCATTACTCGCCAATCAAACGCCACTCTACCATTTCGCAACATAAATGATAATAATACTTAATAAATTGTCGCTGAGTAGTCGGACATTCCTAGGAAAAGTTAACGAATCAAAAAGTGAAGTGGTTAGGGATGATTTAAAAAATCTTTTAACACTGAATTCTGAATATATTTCAAGTTGTTTATAGCTGAGTGATTAAACACCGTAGCTTATAGACGCCTGCAACTCTAGAAGTGTCACGTGCTTATATGTATTATAAGGGTTCACTGTGTTAACCCTGCCCTTTTAATGCTCTTCAGGCAAATGCAGGTATCAATACAGTGCATCCTCGAGGGTTTTGGCAACCTCTACATAAGATAGATTTAGAAACTTCATTTGCACTTATTATAATTTACGACTGATTTACCTCTCGACGTCTCTCCGTTATATCAATAAATTTTCTGATTGGTATACAGAAGTGTAGCATTTTTCATGTTCTTTCATATAAAACACCTAACAATTAGCTACATAACAAGTATATTGTAAAAAACCGGTTTGTATGCGTCACTCTTTTTTTTAATAGCTCAGTCCCTGCACGTTATCCAAAGTTGGTGTCATACAATAAAATAATGCTATGTGTAAGCCCTTTCAAACGAGATATGTCTTAACAGTATACATCCATGGGATAAATTGCCCATTCTCCTTTGACGTGATTTAATATTTAGTGCGTTTGATTTAATATTTATTAGCGACCCGCCCCGGCTTCGCACGGATTAAAGAATTATACACCTAAACTTTCCTCAAGAATCACTCTATTGATAGGTGAAAACCGCAAGAAAATCCGTTCATTAGTTTTTGAGTTTATCGCGAACAAACACACAAACAGACACGGCTGGGGACTTTGTTTTATAAGGTGAAGCGATGTTTTGTGCTATACCAAAAAAACTTTAAAAAAATGTAATCGTAAACTATCGGAATAACCCCAAAGCACTTCATAGCGGTATAATTATGGTCCAGCAAAGGACACAGATGCCTTCGGTTCGGAATTAACTTCTCATTAGAGTTGTCGCCGCGGACAGCATAATGGCGCTCTTTACTGTTACCCGCTCTATACGGCGACTATAGGTCTACAGTTTAGATATAAGTATAGATTAGAGATGCCCCGAATAGTGGTTTCGGTCGAATACCGAATATTCGGCTCCTCTCTAGGCCGAAGCGCCGAATATTCGGCATGACATGCGAACATGTTGAGTCACAATTATTATGAAAACTGTTCGCCAACAAAGCACAACGTTTGGTTACATATATGTTAGGTGAACAGAATTAATGAATGTAGAATGTACTACTCTACGATCAAATCAGACCCATGATAAAAATAAAATATGTTGTCATCAACAAATGCTCAAAGAAGGGTCTTCGTATTTAACAACTTTCCAAGAATACATATTAAATTCTTTGTGGGTATATTTTATTTGGTAGATACAAATATTAAAAATAAAAGTAAACGAACTTATCTATAAAATAAAACTAGATTAAAACTAAAAACGAATACTAAATAAAATAAAATAAGGTTAAAATTAAAATACATGTTTTAATGCTTATTAATTGTGCTTTTAAATGATGTATATATTGTGAGGGTATAATACATATGATAAGAGCTATATTCGCTTAAAACAAAAATCGGTGGGTGTGCGATTTCCGTGACGCCGAGTGTATGTCCAAGAAATTGAGCCCCTTTGGCATGGTGCCGAGGATTTTAAATAGGTATTAAATATACATACCTAGTTTTTGAATATGTTTATTGTGTAATTTTTCGGCAACATTCGGCCGAATACCGAATATTCGGTAAAATGGCCGAATAGGCCGAATACCGAATAGTTGCCGAATATTTGTGGCATCTCTAGTATAGATAAATTCATTTATTTCTTAAAGAAAAAGACATATGTATTTTGTACGTTACCCAAAAATATAATACAAAATGCTTTCACTAAAAGACTTTTACCTTAACCATACCTACTCATTACTCTATAGTACATACTATTCTAAAAAGGTAGAGTCTCTACCCTTTTAGAATAGTACGTACTATAGAGTAATGAGTAGGTAATTAGGTATACTAAGCTACAATAATGCCCAGTTTCCCATCTGGTTCAATTATATTAACAGTTAACACAAGTGACGTAGTAATTAACCGCACGATATGACTGACCGGAGATTAGCGGCCTGATGGCAGCTCGATAATGTCCAATCATGTTTCAATATCCAACCAGAGCGTCCATAACATGTAACAATATACACACAGAACAAAACTGTTCTTAGCATAGGGCATGCCATTTGTTTGATAACAGAACCCTATTAATAAAGGGGCCCACAGATTAGCAGTTCGCCGGACGATATTAGCCTGTCAGTTGTTCGGAGCTGTCAAATTTTGCGTTTAACTGACAGGCCGATGTCGTCCGGCTGACTGGTAATCAGTGGGCCCCTTAAGTCTCCTCTGTTTGTCTGTCTGTCCTGTGTCTCTGTGTGTGTGTGTGGCGTGTAGTTGTCAAGCGGACCCCAGGTTCCCATGAGCCGTGGCAAAATGCCGGGATAACGCGAGGAAGATAAAACAATATCGTTTTTGGTGTTTTCGTCAATATTTTCCACGAGAGTTAGAATAGTTGTCTCAAAACTCAAAAATAAGGAATCTAGTTGAAACTGGGGAAATCGCTAGCATTCCCGAGATGTCCGCCAAAGATCTGGGATGCTGGGTATAGTTTTCCCAAGAGTCTGGAGTGACCTAGTCCGGAACCTAATTCTACTCGATACATAAACAACTCGTGATATGGTGTTCTAGTTTTTATATTTTTTCGTTGTTAATATATTGATGTGACTATGTGTGATAGTCAGTAAATGAGCAGACGAGACGCCTGATGGGAAACGGTCACCGTCCTCCATCGAAATAAGCAAAATTGGAGGGTCCACTTGCGTTGTCGAGCCTTAAGAACCCTGAAAACCCGCTCCTTGAAGAACTACCGTAAAACGGGGTCAACAGAAATCGCGGGGTGAATAGAGAAATTTTGAACTTTGTTTTCAAGTTGTTATATTTATAAACGTACATCTCTTAAATTAGATTTTTTGGAATGCGTATACAGTAGACTATCTACTTTCTACATTGATACCAAAAGAACTTAATCAAACTGCCTAAAAGTTAGATTTTTTTGACTCTAAAGTAAGGTCTCGCCGAGGTAAGAAATGAAGCCTGTCTGAACCTTGTTCTAGCGGTAAATGTTTTGAAACTAACTAAGTAAAAGTTAGCTAACCTGGTAATATAGTATCTGTAATTCTGTAGTACCATTGACCGGGGTGACTTTCAAATGCAGGGGCGACTTTAAAATTCTAGTATTTAAGCCATAATAAATATTGATGCGAGATTTTTTACAGTAGGTGAATATGAATATATAGTAATCTAACGAGTTACAGGAACATTTTCAGTAAATAATGAATAATGGTAATTCTAAGGCCGTAAAATTTTCCAAAGTCACCCCGGTCTACGGTACCTTAATAATAAATAATATCACTAATTTTCTCTATAATAAAGCATTTTTTTTACAAAAAACCAATAACAAGCAATTTTACGTGATAAAGGGGTCAGTGGACACGCATATGAGGTGAACAGTTACGCCATAGGGGGTGATTAGATACAACAAAGGGGTAAAGACACGCCTTGGGGGTTAAAAGACACGAAAAAATAATTTTGTGTCAAATAGCTGTTTAACAGATATATTATTATATACAAATTTGCCAATAGACTATCAACATAATAATGACCAAATTCGATGCCTATGACAACTAAAACTTAATATTTCTATTCACCCCTTTCTTGTGTCTATCGACCCCGTTGTAAGGATATGGAGAAAACAGGTAGTTTTCTTTGATTTTCTCTGAATTGGGTAGGTATTTTTTTTTTTCACAAATGCAAAATTGAAGAACTAACCAAGACTCAAAAAATGATATCAAAATTTTTACTTTTGTCATTTGGATTATTGGCGAAAATCGTCCTTGAAGTTGAAAATCGTGTCTTTTCACCCCGTTTTACGGTATACAATACTATTGTTTTGTACAAAACAACTTTACAATACAAAATATTTTGCACACCTCATTACAGAAACCCCAACAACCAAGAACCCCATATCGTAGCGTACTCGTATCTATTTAACTCAGGAGGTAATTCAGTCCACATTCTGCACATTCTGGGAAAGAAATGCCGCTTCTATGTCTTAGTTTTGATGTCGTTAGATGCCAGTAAACAAGGTGGAATGGCGCCCTGATTCTTGGCATACTTTCAACAGAATTTCGAGATTTAGATTCCAATCATTTTAGATTCTATGCAAAGTTAATAATATAACCATAATTCTGAATCATATAATCTACTACAAAATTGACGAAAACTTCTGTAACAAGAACTGGAAATAATTGTATTTCCATGCAGTACTTGTATTTACAAAGTTAATTACAATGATAGGTGGTTTTTACGATTGCTTATGATATGACTCATACAGTGGTATAAAAAACTGGATTGTATTCATCATTTTACATTGACATTCGGCTTTCCACATCCACAGCATGTCATGAGCGAGTCTTAGATCTTCGGGCACATTATGCCTGGTCTTCAATGCATGATGTGAAGAAACATATAATTACAGTTCGAATTATGAAGAAATTGGACGGCTTGACAGTATAGCTACAAATTAAGCCTATTAGAGTTAGACCAAGACAAGTCTGCAACAATTTTGTTAGCACACGCAGTGCAAGTGTTATTTTAAACGTCAAACCACTATAAAATTATAAATGACATATGATAATGACGTATAAATAACACTTGAACTGCGTATGCTTTCAAATTATGTAGTTGCAGACTTTTCTTGGTCTAACTCTACCTCAGCAAAAGAGAAGGAGTAAGAAGACGAGAAAAAGCTGTACAAAACTTTAGCAGCAGATAAGAGAAGAACAGCTTTTTTGTTTGTTTCTAAGATGGTCTCAGAGTAAAAGCCAATGATCCATAATGCAATTAGCGTTGCGTAGGACTTTAAATAGCTATCCACTATGTAGGTATAGGGCCAACTGCCCGATTAGAACTTTAAGATACGTCAATTAATAGATTTAGAAATACAGAATACAGAATACAGACTTTATTGGTAAATATAAACATAGTTACATTTTACACGTCACTAACTTAAAACTATTGAGTACATTATGTTTTTATAATTAAATACAAGTAGGTAATAAACAAGTAACATTTGTAGGTAGTTAGGTATTAGAACCTGTTTCTCAAACGATGCTGGGTCAATTACTCACCGGCGCACTCATAAAGTCGGCAATACGATAGTATGCCTGATCTATTAGAAGGGATTTAAGTTTCTTTTTGAATATTGCATCGCTAGTCGAGTCTTTGATGACATTAGGTACGGAGTTGTAGGCAGTCGGTCCCATGACGTCAAGCGATCGTCGAGACTTAGCGAGTCGATGCTTTGGGATTTGTAATCGTGGTCGCCTTCGCGACGATGTGTCACAATTTTTAGCGCTAAATTTGTAATTTTGTATATTTGACCTTACATACATGCACACAGTCAATATGTATACAGACGGTAACGTTAAGATTTTATGTTTTTTAAACAAAGACTGAGCAGGATAGTCAAATGGTTTTCCATCCATGATACGCAGGGCTCGTTTTTGTATCTTAAACACCCTGTCGCGATCTGCCGCTGTGCACCAGAGATCTACACCCTGCGTAAGAATCGAGTGGAAATATCCATGAAACGATATGTATTAGATGTGTTAGTGTCAAAAGTGACGTTATCGTTTGAAGAAACGTCACATTTGACACTGACATATCTAATCCATATCGTTACTAGATCTATTATATATATTATATATTATTATAGATCTATTAATTGACGTATCTTAAAGTTCGAAACGGACCGTAGTTGTTTCAAACGATTTTAATTATAATTTTCTCACGACAATTGACAGCCTTATTTAAATACCATATCTAATTCCAATTTATCGCTAGTAAGCGGATCTATAAGGAATTTACCAACAGGTTAAACCTAAACCTTCACACTGTCACGTAATTATTTTCCAGATTCCTTAAAATATCAAATATTTACCTAGAATCTTAAGTCAATGCAATACGATCGATATTCGAATAACTAGTCTATCGATTCGAAAGACAATCAAAAATATTAACATAATAATCTAAGCCGTTTTAGACACCAATTGCTATTCAAAAATGGTTTCATCACATCCCATTTTACTCAAGAGGTTTACACCAAAATGAAACCTTATAGCAAATCACTACAGTTTAAAATTCATTGAAAATATTTTTATGTTAAGAGAATTTGAAAGTTACATCTTCTATTGTTATCATTTTGACGTTTACTAGAAACAAAACACGATAGCGTCAACGTATTGAGTTACACAATGTTATTAAGGATATTGTGTTTTGATACCAACTTAGTTTTGCGGTTGTGAATAGCGCTACTGTTAACTGAAGTATGTGAGATAGTATGTAGGTGTGATAGTTCCAGTTTTAGCCGTGTTCAAGGATAAGTTTGTAACAGATGGCTAGATGCAATTTTGCATCGGTAAGTCTGGGAATAAGTAAATTAGGGTCTAATTCAGTCGGCTGTAGTGCATGTTTCCATAGGACTTGGCTGTAGCAGTAGTATTAGGTAATCACTTCAGGGGGCCTAGGCCCTAGAGGCCTAAGTATTCGGAATATGTATTCAGAATATTCAGATAGTACCTAATTTCTTTTGAATAAATGTCATTGTTAACCGCTTCTTACAGATCATATATTATGATTCATAACAAGTTGATAATATGAAATTACTATTTGAATAGAACTCCTAGCGATGTGCCAATCGTTTATATAGGAATCGCTAATCAGCCACTCTCATACAATCCAAGGTACGCTCTCATACAATCCACGGTACGCTCTCATAAGAAAACGACATGCTTAAATTACCTGAAACTCGGCATAAACATTTTGCTCATCATATTTATACAAGGAAAATAGAGCGAGTAGAATATTTGTATGCAAAACGTAACCTCGATTATGATTTATAGTGCGACATAAAATAGTAATAATTAAATAAAATGGAACTAAAAAAATTCGATACTAAATTGTTGCCATATTTAAGCATTTTACGTCAAAAATGTGAGTTACGTAGGAAGTGGCGCCCTAAATAATTTTCTACAATTTCTTGTGGGACTATACAAATGTAGTGCACAATTGTTTTCCTTCGTATTTTCTCGGAAACGTTCGTCTTTGTCATGCTACTTCAATCAACCTCAGTACTTTTTGTACCGAGACTGACTGAAATAGCAAGACACGTTCGTACGTTTCCGTGAAAATATGAAGGAAAATAATTATGCACTACATTTGTATATAGATACCTAATTAATCATATTGCTTTTGTGCCGAATTTTTTACTAAAATGACAGTTATAGATCTAAGTAAGTAAGTATATACAATATAAAATCACATTTAAATTATTTATGACAATCCCGTTAACTCTTGGACATAGACATCCAATTGTTCTATAGCAGAAATGAAATTGTAATTGCCTTCAGATACGAAATGCGTAATCGGGCCTAAATCATGCACTGGCAACATTGCCCTACGGGTCCCTTTACCTTTTAACCCACGCCACACGAAAAACAACCTTATTAATAGCGTTTAAGGTTCACTTTTGATTAATTACTCCGTTATTTATGGCTAATCTAGCAACGAATTATGCGACTACTTATTGGGACAAAACTTTAATAAGATATATTACACATAACATATTCATCTAAAACCTTATTACCAAGTCTTATGGTTTATTATTGAATAACACCAGCTTGTAAAGTTTAAGTATTTCGTGGTTTTCTTAAAGGCATTTCGCCTACACCGACCTTTAGGCGTTATCGATGAAAAGGTCGTAAGTGAAAATTACTTTCAAGGCAGATACGTCGTTTTTGAAGACAGTTTTATGAATTATAGGTTTTAATGCAGTTACGACGAGAATTAGTTAATTTAATCGCTCGTTGGAGCGGTAATTTGATTTTGCGTTTAACACTCTGATTTGAAGTATCAAATTAAAGTGCGAATGGCGCACCTACTCTGTTCAGGCGTAAAATTATTACCGTGGTTAAAACTTATAATTATCAATATATCACTCATACAGGATAGGCGCGAACTCGAACGACTTTAACCACGTATATACTCGTAGTGAGTGTAAATAAACTACTTTAATTAATTTAGTCATTTTCTTAAACAAAAGGCCCCCACAATAACTGAACTTTATAATACAAAACACATGATAAATTATTTCTTTGCAGATACGCTCAGCGTTCCAGATGATGATTAAAATATGAGTAGGTATATACATACTACATACTTGGATTAAATTTAAAAAATCCTATTAAAACTATGCATATAGGTAATATAGGTAGGTATTATAGTTACAGTTACAGAGATATCACAGATATCCGGTAATATAGGCGGTTCAAAATTGAAGCGCTTAAATTGTACAAATTGTACAGTTGCTCTTTAGTCGCGCATAGGCAAGCGAGAAATGTGGTTGTAGTCCTTATGTATGAGTAGATATAATCTATGTATACCTAATATCATTGTTATTTGAGTTTATTAGGCCCAACCCTGGGAACGTGATCTCAAAGCGCCGCCTATCTGCCTATATCGGCCACTCTTAACACAACATTAGAATCATTTCAGACCATAGATCACTTGTCCTCTAGATGGAGCATGGAGGATTGGCGTTAATCACGTATTAAGTCGAATTTAAACGCTCGAAAATCCACTCGATCCAATTTTTCAGGATATTCTTCAATTAGAAGAAAATAATAAGATGCTTACTTATATCATTTAAGTCTTGCCGTCATGTACTAATTTTATTCAGTTTGACTACCTACTTACTACTTACATACCCACCCACTGGACATTGCCCACCGTTCAGTAAAAGCGAAATAACTTAAAAGTAGTTACAGATACACACTTTCGTCACTTTCTTCAGAAACACGCGTGACGCGTGACGCGGTGGGCAAAGTTATGTTAAAGGGCAAAGTTTTATACTTTTACGGTACCATTTCGTATTTATGTCTCTGTTGCTTAAAGGCCAGGTAGAAGGAGTTCCCTTTTTAAAGGGATAAGTTCACTTTTGTTCACATTTATTGTATTTTCTATTTTGTGCAATAAAGTGTTTCAGTCCTCCTACTATAGCTATCTATGGGAGGTAGTCTGTCCCAATGCCACCCCTATCCGACACAAAATCTCCATTCGCACAGCCACCGCGCCACAGACTATCCAACCTTTAAAGGTAGCGCCAGATAAGCACTCAGTTTAGCCATAGATTATAGACGTTTTAAAAAGGGCCGCCGCCCTTTATCGAGATTTGAAATGAGCGTTTTGTGTCATTCCTTATGCGGAGATCGATTTAATAAGGCTAGGAATATATTATCTTTATCTTTCAGTAGCATTGGAATGGAAGATGGGATCACGCGTTCGTTGTGGTCACGCCGAATGCGTTTCGGTATCTTGCATAGCAATGTGTGTTGCAGAATATTCGCAAAATTTACGCAATTTGTGGAAACTTTCAGAAAATTCCTAATGCAAGTTAGAAAATTCCCGTCCACTTCGAAAATTCCCGTTCAGATTAGGGATTATTACTCAATTTAATCTTAACTGTTGAAGACTGTTTAATTTAATATTTACGTCACTCATTAATCTCATTATAGTCTATTTCACATATTTAATTACACAAACGGGTCTACCGCGATATAATTTCATTGTTTTTACCTTTAATTTCGACGTTTACCCCCCGACATTTTTATAATCTAATTTCGGGTAGTTTAGTGGTGTTTTATTAATATCTCCGTTGACATTTGTTGGGACGTCAGTCTTTCCGTGACCACAGCTGGTGCAACTCAGCTGAAACGTCGGAATTAAAGGTAAAAACAATGAAATTATATCGCGGTAGACCCGTTTGTGTAATTAAATATGTAAACAAAACGCGAGAGTTTAAAGTGTTATAGTCTATTTCATATCATATGTTATAGAAATCGAAAGTAACAGTAAGAAAATTTGGCAATAAACGTCCAGAAACATTTTATGGCAACTTTACAATTTTAGAAATTTCTGTTCGGCGCATTTCTTATCTTGCAAAGTTCGTGAAAATACAGAAAATACAGCTAATGAGGCTGTATAAAATATTACCAATTGTACAATATTTGGGTACAAATGCTATTGTTATAATTCTAAACTGTACTTCGAATGTTGTGGTCCAATGCTCAACTTTTTCCAATAAAAAATATATATTATGGCACGAGTATCATCAAGCTGATCTGATGATGAACACAGGAGGTGGCCTAGGAGCTCACTGTTTGTGTTTATTTTGGAATTGCCTTGATGTATATTAGTTGCTTGTTGAAACAAAAGTACAGTCACGATAAAAACTTGTATCAAGAATGAAAACTTTCAAGCTTTTCTTACATTACCTACTTACATAAAGTCTAACGGATATTTATGAAATCGCGCGTTAGATAATTCAATGTAAACAATATCGAGTAATTATCACAAATGAATCGAAACCCACGCTGTTAACTAATTACAGTTGTAATTCAATGCTGGCAGTAATTACAGGGTGCCTTAAGTCAGTAATCGATAATGGCGACCCATTAGTATCGGATATCAAGCTAAGCGTCATATACAACACAAATTGTATCAAATTAATATAATCTATTTTAGGGCTAAAGTCTAATTGTATTGAAATTTAAAGGATGGAATTTTAAAAGGGGCACTGAGGGCAGCTGAAGACCGCACATCAATAAGGTGCATTGAGGTAACTACGAAAGCGGGGTGATTTTGAAAATGTAAAATATTTACTAAACTACTAATTTAGCACTTTCTACTATAGCTACAGTAGGTACTTGCGTATTTTCGCTACATGTATAGCAAAAATACATTTTGTAAGCCTCGCAGTAGCGCAAGTGCTGCTTTCAAAGTTATTCCCAATATGGACCTTACATCCCTTTAGGCCGTGCATCGAAAAATAACAGGATCTTTGAAACGTGGCAGTGGCTATAAGTGGCCCCGGAAATAAACAGATGTGATTTTCGGACATATGATTTAAGATTAAGATTTCTTTATTTCAAGATGAAAATTACACTATAAATTTGCTACATTCGACAAAATTATGTTTATCTTCTCATCATGATCGTCAAAAATTACATTATATATTTAAAATAAAAAATAATAAGATTAATAAAATTGTGTCTCCCAATAAGGATCGTCATGTACAAAGAAAAACATGTCAAACAATTGAATATAAACCAAGTTAACATTAAAGTCGATGTCAACATAAATAATTTGTCAACTGTCATTAAAATGTCGAAAAAGATAAAAATATCACAGATGAACAAAAGAGCAAAATGTCATGTTTAAAATACAAATCAACAATTTAATAATAAATAAAATTACATATGTCGTTACAAATTCAATTCCATGTACTCATTTACAGAGTACAGAGGGTTATCCAACAAAAGGTTTCTCAATTTGCGCTTGAATGTTTCGTCACACGGCTCATTTCTCAGATCGGCAGGTAGGTGCTCGTAGTAAGTCGGGCCGATGACTCGTGGGTTCTTTCTTGAAAGTGCCATGCGACGGTGAACTGTTCTCAGACGCCCTGCAGCTCGAAGCAGTTTGCCCGGAAAGTTAATGCGTGCAAATTGGGATATATTCTGTCTTACATATATCAGTACATCGAACAGGTATTGTGAGTAGTGCGTCATTATACGTTGAGAACCAAAAAGCTCTTTACAAGGGTGCCTGTCTTTCACACCGGCAAGTGTACGTATTGCGCGTTTCTGCATTATCAGAACTCTTTTTGCATCTGTTGAATTGCCCCAGAGCAGTGAGCCGTATGCCATGATAGAGTGGAAATGCGCAAAGTACACCTGCTTTAAGGCTTCTGCTGAGATAAGTGGCTTCAGTTTCCTGTTTCTTGTATGTTTCTTGACTATATGATAATAGATGTGATAGTAGTCGTCCTTTCGTCGTGTCGATTACTTGCCTCATAGTTTACCCATACCGCTGTAAACTGTTTGGTTACAGTTACAGTAAAGCGAACGGCCCTTTCATCTCCGTATCTCAGCATCTCGGGACATTACTCCGCACCTTCCTTAATAGATGCAATCGGTGACGTAAGCTGCACTGTGTTAATTTGTTCCGCTGGTATTACGACACGCGGGTTCGATTCCTGTCGATGGTAGATGGATGTGGGGATAGATACGTGACTGTTGTGACTAGTGTCCCGAATCGGCCTGCGCTAGCAAAGCAGGAGACGACGAAAGAATAGGAAGATCCCTGTAGACTTTGCTACCTACTGCTGGATACTACTACTTATGCTATATAGTTCCTTTATATTTGAGCTGAGAAATAAGTACATACATTTAGTAGCAAGACTTGTCTAACGTAGATTTACTAAAGGAGAAATAGTGTTTAATCATTTTTTCAATCATTTAGGTTCTATTCATTGTTTTTGTCTGATCCATTTAGTTTTAAGTGTTTTAACTGATGTTAAGGAATTAAGTTTTCAATTATTTAGAGGTATCCTTTCGGATTTGTTGATTCAGTTATTGTAATTATTATCATTTCTATCATCGTGATCATATAAGGCTATAAGCCGAAAACGACCAGTGGCCTATTTTATAAAGCTACAAGTTACAACTTACAAGCGGAAGTCTCTTTCTAACCATATGTGTTAGAACGAGACTTCCGCTTGTAAATTGTAACTTGTAGCTTTATAAAATAGGCCACAGGTTTCTTGCGCTTCCCCAAAACAAGTAGTTCCTGTGATATCGACAATTAATGGGGTTGGCAACTGTCAAAGGTTTGCATAGATGTCGCCATAATAGCTTGGCCCTGTCTCAAGTTTAGTTATATGAGATTTGGCTTAAAGGACTGGCATCCAGAACAAAAAATCCAGAAAACGGAAATTTGGCACAATGGGGTTGGCAACTGTCAAAGGTTTGCATAGATGGCGCCATCATAGCTTGCCCCTTTTTCTATGAGATATGGCTGGCATCCAGGGCATAAAATTCCATTAAAACTAATATTTGACACAATTCTAGGGATTGACAGGCGCCATCGGTAAATACTTTGACCGGCCAACCCCGTTGGTGGTCAACTAGCCTTCCCATGTTGAATCTCGCTTGTGGTCCCTCAATCTACAGTCCTCGCATCTGTAATCTTATCTTATTACCTTATTGTTTTAGGGGGCCCTTGCGGATACACTTCGACCCATAGGGATCTTTTGTGCAACTACCCCCTAGAGAAGATCCGTCAACTACTCAAGAGGTTTTCCCACCATATCCATGTGTCGGATGATGGAGCTCATGGGTAGCGTTTCAGTCCTTTGGTTCCAGATATCCTGCTCCAAAGTCTTTCATTCTTTGTCTGGCGAGGGCGTGACATCATTAGGTGTTTTACTGTCTCTTCCTCTTCGCAACACATACGACAATCGGTGTTGTCAGAGTGTCCCGTCTTGGCCAGAATTCCTTTGACCCCGTAATGGCCGGTAAAGACCCCCGTTATGATTTGGAGTTGTCGCATCTGTAATGAAATACATCTAACCCAGGCAATGCAGGTATCAGATTACAGTAAATATACTTGTTTATTTAACGATAGTGCCTCCTGACCCGTGGCGCAAGCGCGAAATGTCTTCTTGCAATGATACCGCAAAGTGGTTTTATTACCCGTAAAGAGATCCTTCATGGTGTGTCGTCATGGTTTAATACTACGACCTAATGTTCATATTACCTGAATCAGCGGTTCTCAAACTTGTGGGAGTGCTGCGAGGTGATGGCAGGAACATTAAAGAACGACCGTGTTGTGTAGAATACAAGGTTTATTAGTTACACCGTACATTATCTTGATGTATGCAATACTGGTTTTAATCATCTAAAATACACGTGTAGTAATTCTCTTTTTCTCTCTGTCTGTCTATATGACAGCTTAGTGTTGCCGTGGTTATTTTGTAAAGGTAGCTTCACACGAATGTACCTATGTGGTCGCCACAAACTTTTTTGGCGACGGAACCCGTTTGGAAAGCAAAATATTTGACGGAGCCTCAAATTAAAAAAAATCGTTTGACAAATTAACTGTGGACCAGAGATATATAGGAGAGCTGGTTATTTGTTTTCGCTTTTTCCCGCAAAGCCCACAGAGGCTTGGCGGAGCCTTATGGGTCCGCGGAGCACACTTTGAGAATGGCTGACCTAATTCATTTTAATTCTTTTCGTGTTTTTTAACGCCTGTTGCAAAAAGAGAAGTGTTATAATATAAGTTTGACCGTTTCGTGTGTGTGCAACTGTGTGTATGTCTATGTGTCTGTTTGTGTCACCGTAGTTCTTACACGGGTGAACCAATTTGGTTGTGGTTCATTTGAAAGCAGGTTTTGTAGATTAGATTCTTAGATATATGTATTTGATCACAATCGGTTCAACCGTTTTATTGCGTTTAGGATTTAAAATTTTTGTTTATTGATTTTAAAATATTGTAACCGTAACGTAACTGTAACGTTTGATGTTGTTTTTCGTGTAAGTATAATTTCTGTAAATTCGATTCCATACAATTGTGAAATATTATAATTTCCTGACCGTGTGGTGGCCGGCTTTAGAATAGCGCCAACCCTCACATAGGATAAGGGATCATATCATATCATATAAGTAAGGCGCAAGTAAGGTCCAACCTGAAATAAGCGGCAGATTCCTGCAGCCGACCTGCCTCCACACGTATTGGCTCGTCTTTCCTGCGGGATAACACAGTGAAGCCGAGAGGGTAATGCAGGTGCTGGTAGTGATCCAAAGGACTCGAGCCTTTTAGCTCTTTTTTTAGGGCTCGCCTCATCTCTTGACGCCTTAAAGGCTATTTAGCTCTTTAGCCCCCGAGCCTAATTCTATTTAAGAGCCTAGCTTCTTGGGGCTTAATAAGGTTATTAGCTTCAAGAGTTTAGCATCTTAAATAGAACTAGGCTCGGAGCTAAAGAGCTAAATAGGCTTTTAGCCTTTTAGGCTTCAAGAGATGAGGCGAGGCCTAAAAAAAGAGCTCCAAAGGCTCGAGTCTTTTGGAACACTAGGTGCTGGGCATCCCTGCGTTTCCTTAATTCCGGGCCGGTGTAATGTCTAATGTCTTACATTACACCATAAATCGTCTGCAATAGACGCAAGATTGATGATTTCGTTTACCTATCTGGGTTTAAATAATTTATTTCTCATAAGAATTACAATTCACTTAGGTACATGAGAATTAGAAG
Organism: Cydia splendana; assembly: GCF_910591565.1. Lineage (NCBI taxonomy): Eukaryota > Metazoa > Arthropoda > Insecta > Lepidoptera > Tortricidae > Cydia > Cydia splendana. The sequence goes on along the minus strand of NC_085981.1, from coordinate 6,213,055 downwards.
TAACTAAGTTAACATAGTTCGGGTGAGCGCATGCATGCGTACTTACATTCACACAACACAATCAAGTACCTAAAGGGGCCCACTGATTAACAGTCCGCCGGACGGTATCGGCCTGTCAGTTGTTCGGAACTGTCAAAATTTTGTTCTAACTGACAGGCCGATACCTTCCGGCGGACTGTTAATCAGTGGGCCCCTTTAAATTAACTAAAAACATACACATAGCACCTTTAGTGGGTTGAATCTATAAGAAACAGTTGTATAAGTACTTATAACAACACATAGATCTAACCTTAAACATATAAGCGTATCATTTGCCAACATTCCAGCCGCGCACGCAGTAGGCGTACAGTCGCCGCCGTTTCAAATGCCGGCTCGTTTACCTAACCTCTCACCTATGTGAAGGGAACTGTAACAGAGTAGGTGAATCAAGAGTTGTCTGTCTTTCGTTGTATGTTTTCGGTTGTATGCTTTTTAGGGTTCCTTACCTCAAAAGGAAAAAACGGAATCCTTATAGGATCACTCGTGCGTCGGTCTGTCCGTCTGTCACAGCCTATTTTCTCGGAAACTACTGGACCAATTAAGTTGAAATTTGGTACACATATGTAAATTAGTGACCTAAAGATGGACATGTAATGTAAACAAATGAATTTTAAACATGGGGGCCACTTTTGGGGGTAAATGAGAAAGTTAAAAAATAAAGTTTTTCAAACTAAGTAGGTATATCGTGTTATATAAATATCAAATAAAAGAGCTCATTTTGAGAATTTCAAATACTATATATTTTTTATAATTTTTAAATACCTAGGTTAGAAGTTATTTAAGAAAATAGCCAAAAAATTACCATTCCCGGGCCCTTTATCTCCGAAACTACTGGGTCTAAAATTTTGAAAAAAATACACAAAATAGTTATTTACCTACTACAGATGACAGGAGAACCTATTAGAAATGTGCAGTCAAGCTTGAGTCGGACTTAATGTACGAAACCCTTGAAACGGTAGTCCGACTCGCACTTGGCCGGTTTTTTAATGTTTGTTACTCCATAACCTCGTTTTTCATTTCTAGGCGAGTTTTTTATTATAAAATTTTAGTGGTTGACAATCTTTTTGTGAAATTCTTACTATTAAGTTTGACTCCTCTTTCATAATTGAATTGTTTTCCAAGAACAATAATAATTGCATCAATAAATTGCTCTGATATTTAAATTAATATGATATTTGTAAATTCCGTCATTATAATTTATGGACTGATTATGAAAATTATTTTTTCTGATTGAAAGTATATACCTACTTACACAGTACAGTTCTGGTAATTGGTAATGGGATCCATGAGAAATTTACGGTACTCCTCAATCACAGTGATTTTAGCATTTTCATCAAAAAATCAAGCATTTACCTACATTTAAAATGGTGACATTTGATGAAATGGAACTGTTGATAATGATCAAAACGGAACTCTTCAACGACGCATCATTCACGCAGGGTTTTTAAAAGTGACCCTGAAGACTGACTCTGTGAGCTGTTGTCCGAAGTAGATTCACCCAACATCAAATGGGAAACATACATTTTCCTAAACGTTCGGAGATATGCTACTGTCCAGTCCTTATACTCTGACCGTACCTAAGTATCATAATGTAGATATCGAGGCATTGAGACATAGGCTTGGATTTAAATAAGACTGAGATAATATCTTATGCTATTAAATTGCGTGAACCGAGACATTCAGATAACTCGTTGTTTATGTGCCTGACTAACGAAGAATGGAAAGGAAAATTTAAACCTTTGTTCTTTAATTTAGACATTATTACACTGTACTCATTAATGTAAATTACCAAAGGTTCGTATAGAACAGGGTTCTCCAAACCCCGGCCCGCGGGCCAAATCCAGGCTCCAGGGGTTCAGCCCTAACAGCAGCAACCATACCCAACCCCTGGTATAGAAAATCCTCAATCCCGAATAGATTCTGGTATAAGAACCTTGGCGGCACTATTTATTTTAAACTGTATACATATTAACAGTTTTAAATAGTTTTTGTTTAACTGTTTAAATAGTAGTATGTTAATCGTCAATTACTGGGCACCGGCTAATAACTGGCCATCTAGTGTAGTAAATGAAGCAAGTTGTTGTATGGAGACCCATGCATTAATTTCTCAGTCGATTTTAGCTTGGTTATTGTATAGTATGAGCCGAGACTAACATTATAAATATCCAAAAAAAAACACTCCTAAGTTAGGTAAAAACACAAATCTGATTTAATATTGAACCGAGTAATTCCTCAGTCCAAAATTATTTTACAAAATAAGTTATACCGATGTATGTGATACTGGAAAAAAATCTAAAAGTTTTTTCAAACATGAGAATATTTTTTTATGATACTTCCTTTTTTTGACGCTCATTTTCATCGGAAAATTGCTCTGTCATTTTTTTATTCTTATATGATCTTAGAATATAATTTGGCGCAGTGGGTAAAAAAATCCTAAAAAAATGCGTATCCAAATGTATGTATTATAGAACTATTAAAAACTGAGAGTGGACAATTTTTAGATTTTCATTTTGTAGGTATAAAACGGCAATAAAATGGCATTCCAGTGAAAAAATTAGACTGAGCAATTTTCCGGTCAAAGACACGCCAAAAAATTTTATTTTATTAATACTGGTATTTCTGCTGGGATATTTTTTTGATATTTCATATATTGTTGCAATACGTTACATGAATATGTCTGGTAAAGAAAGTTTGAACGGAGCATTTTTCCGTAAAAAGATATTAACGATTTAAGACTTTAGGTATTTACTTTAATTCTATTATTATTATTCTTTGGAAATTTATACAATACTTTTTATTTATTGATACTTTATCATACTGTAAAGTTTTTTCTGGCTGAGGAATTACTGCGGGGTCCACTACCTTTATTTACTACACTAATCCTAAACTATAAATGAATTCATCATCATCATCATCATCATCTCAGCCATAAGACGTCCACTGCTGAACATAGGCCTCCCCCTTACAAATGAATTACCGCCACCTTATACTAAAATGAATTCTCTGTATAGGTGAATAGAATTCATTTTTAGTTTAGGGTGGCCAGTTATTGACGAATTACCCTATATAGCGGGTGTCCGGTAATTAATGGACAACCTTTTAACCACCGACTCTTGAATCGAATCGAATCTTGAAGAACTGGTCCCAAAGTTAAAGTTGTCTAGTACCTACTCTATATAGGTACATATTATTCGTCGCGTAGAATATGGATAAACATTGAAATATTTACGTCAATAGTACAGTTTTTGTAAATTTCTTTTAAATATATTTATTTTGTACGTAAAGTTTAACGATCTTTTACAATCCATACCCCCGAACGAAACAAAATACATAGGAGGAGACCTGAACGGCCACGTCGGAAACACCTCAACTTCCTACCGTAGAGTGCACGGCAACTTCGGGATAGGCCAGATGAATGCGGAAGGTGAGAACATACTGCAGTTTGCAATAACACATGACCTTGCTATTGTTAATACCTTTTTTGCCAAGCCACTAAATCATCTCATAACCTACAAAAGTGGAGGTGCTAGTACCCAAATAGATTACATCTTAGCTGATCGTAACCTAAAACCTTCAAGGACTGCAAGGTGATCCCGGGCGAGCCACTAACCTCACACTAACCTCAAAATCTAAAAGTTTTTTCAAACATGAGAATATTTTTTTATGATACTTCCTTTTTTTGACGCTCATTTTCATCGGAAAATTGCTCTGTCATTTTTTTATTCTTATATGATCTTAGAATATAATTTGGCGCAGTGGGTAAAAAAATCCTAAAAAAATGCGTATCCAAATGTATGTATTATAGAACTATTAAAAACTGAGAGTGGACAATTTTTAGATTTTCATTTTGTAGGTATAAAACGGCAATAAAATGGCATTCCAGTGAAAAAATTAGACTGAGCAATTTTCCGGTCAAAGACACGCCAAAAAATTTTATTTTATTAATACTGGTATTTCTGCTGGGATATTTTTTTGATATTTCATATATTGTTGCAATACGTTACATGAATATGTCTGGTAAAGAAAGTTTGAACGGAGCATTTTTCCGTAAAAAGATATTAACGATTTAAGACTTTAGGTATTTACTTTAATTCTATTATTATTATTCTTTGGAAATTTATACAATACTTTTTATTTATTGATACTTTATCATACTGTAAAGTTTTTTCTGGCTGAGGAATTACTGCGGGGTCCACTACCTTTATTTACTACACTAATCCTAAACTATAAATGAATTCATCATCATCATCATCATCATCTCAGCCATAAGACGTCCACTGCTGAACATAGGCCTCCCCCTTACAAATGAATTACCGCCACCTTATACTAAAATGAATTCTCTGTATAGGTGAATAGAATTCATTTTTAGTTTAGGGTGGCCAGTTATTGACGAATTACCCTATATAGCGGGTGTCCGGTAATTAATGGACAACCTTTTAACCACCGACTCTTGAATCGAATCGAATCTTGAAGAACTGGTCCCAAAGTTAAAGTTGTCTAGTACCTACTCTATATAGGTACATATTATTCGTCGCGTAGAATATGGATAAACATTGAAATATTTACGTCAATAGTACAGTTTTTGTAAATTTCTTTTAAATATATTTATTTTGTACGTAAAGTTTAACGATCTTTTACAATCCATACCCCCGAACGAAACAAAATACATAGGAGGAGACCTGAACGGCCACGTCGGAAACACCTCAACTTCCTACCGTAGAGTGCACGGCAACTTCGGGATAGGCCAGATGAATGCGGAAGGTGAGAACATACTGCAGTTTGCAATAACACATGACCTTGCTATTGTTAATACCTTTTTTGCCAAGCCACTAAATCATCTCATAACCTACAAAAGTGGAGGTGCTAGTACCCAAATAGATTACATCTTAGCTGATCGTAACCTAAAACCTTCAAGGACTGCAAGGTGATCCCGGGCGAGCCACTAACCTCACAGCATCGTATTCTTGTTGCTGAGTTTACAATGCCTAAACCTGTTAAGGTTGTCAAAGATAAGGTCACCAATATACGTTGGCATAAACTGGACAGGCAAGAGGGTAATTATCTAACGGAAGACATCACTATCCATCTAAAAGAAATGCAAAAACTAGACTCGACGAACGCAAAATGGGACCATTTTCGGGAGCTATGCACTGAAAGAGCCATTCATCATCTAGGCATGTCCAAGGGTCCCATTCACGACAAAAAAGACACTAAGTGGTGGCAAGGAGATGTCAAACAAAAAATCGATCAAAAGAAAATATTTTTCAAAATCTGGCAACATAGCAAGGACGATAAAGATCTTGACTTGTACAAAGTAGCAAAAAAGGAAGCAAAACGAGCAGTTGCGCAAGCCAGAGCATCATCAAGGGACGATTTCTATACCAAACTCGAAGCAGCCATAACTGATAAAGAGATCTTCCAAATCGCTAAGCAAAAGCATAACAACTCAAAAGATACCAAAACCATCAAATACATTAAAGACAAAAGTGGCCGACTACTAACTTCGAATAAGGAAATACAAGAGAGGTGGAAGGAGTATTTACTCGAATTTACTCAACGAAACCTATCCTTGTAAACCACTACCAGAAATCCCCTGTGTACAAGGGCCAATACCGAGCATCAGCAAAGAAGAAGTCGAGACCGCTATAAAAAAGATGGCCAATCACAAAGCTACTGGGCCTGACGAAATTCCAGCGGAACTGTTGAAAAGGCTTGGCGATGAAGGAGTTTCTTTTCTAACGGATTTGTTTAATGGTATTCTGACAGATGGTATTCCGGACGAATGGAGGCGTAGCTACTTGGTACCGTTTTTCAAAAACAAAGGTGATCTGAGAGACTGTGGGAACTACAGAGCAATAAAGCTAATACCACACTCCTTCAAAATTTGGGAACGCGTTATAAGCAAAAGACTTAGCCAGTTGACCAATATCAGTGAGAACCAATGTGGTTTTGTAGCCGGAAAGTCCACTACTGATGCTCTCCACACACTCAGGTTACTGATTGAAAATTACAGAGATAACAAAGCCGACCTCCACATGGTATTCATCGATCTGGAGAAAGCTTTCGACCGCGTGCCCAGAAAACTCATTTGGCATTCACTACGCGCCAAAAATGTTCCAGAATACTATATTTCTATAGTGATGGACATGTACAAAGACGTGAAGTCAACCATCCGGAGTCCTGCTGGCAATAGCGATGAATTCCATGTGGGGGTGGGTGTCCACCAGGGATCAGCTCTCAGCCCGTTATTATTCAATTTGGTGATGGACCACCTCACGTCGCACATACAACGTCCACCCCCATGGGATTTGCTCTACGCAGATGATATAGTTTTGATAAGCGAAGACGTAAAAGAGCTGCAAAACATTCTAGAAACCTGGAGAGCAGCCCTGGAGGACGGCGGACTGCGAGTAAGCCGACAGAAGACTGAAGTGATGCACTGCAACTTCAGTGGTGCCAACATCCGCAGCACAATTAACTTGGACGGCAATCCTCTGAACGAAGTAACGAGCTTCAAATATCTTGGTTCGAACATGCAAAACGACGGATCTATAGATGCAGATATCGTTAACCGTATCAACACTGGATGGGTGAAGTGGCGTGAGCTCACGGGCGTTCTTTGCGATAAACGAATGCCAGTTCGTATTAAGGGCAAAGTTTATAAGGCAGCTGTGCGCCCGGCAATGACATACGGCTCTGAGTGTTGGCCACTCAAAAAAGACCAAGTCGCTAAACTGCATGCAGCGGAGATGAGGATGCTGAGATGGGCTGGCGGAGTAACGCTGTTGGATCATATTAAGAATATCCACGTTAGAGGCAGTTTCAGAGTAAGGCCAATCGAAGAAAAACTCACCGAAAATCGACTCCGATGGTATGGCCACGTCATGAGGCGCCCACCAGACCACATGACGAGAAAGGTGCTAGAGATGAGTGAGAAGCCTAGGGGTCGCGGGAGGCCCAAGATAACATGGATAGGTCTTGTAAAAAAGAACCTTAAAGAAAAAAGAATACCACCAGAGACGACCCAGGACAGACGCTCCTGGCGACGCCATATAAGGAGAGCCGACCCCAAGTAAATGGGATAAGGCTAGGAAGAAGAAGAAGTACGTAAAGCGAATTTCTTAATAATAAACAAACTGTAAGAAGAAAATGCCAGTTCTTAACTTAGTTGTAGAGCAAGATGAATTTCTTTTCTAGGGAAAATATAGCGTAAATAACTAGTTTTAGTTCTAGAAAATAACTAATCTAGATTAGTGTACGCCTTTTGTGTAATTCTAGTAAAATAAATGCAAAAATATTGTGCATCTGTAGGAAATAATTGTAACTGTGTGTAATAGGGGGTATTACCGCAATGTTCTGCCGCCAGAGTGCAGCACTACTAGTAAACCATAGAGTAAATTATACATACTGTACCTTAAGCTGTTTTTTTGACAAGTTTTCACAGACAATAAAATATGTCATTGATGCATCAAGGCGGTTTATTAACAAGGGCCAACCGAGAAACGCGAAAATCGAAATTTAGTTATCTGCCTCTTTATCGATCGAATATGCAAGTATGATTTAAGAGAGGTTACATATCGAAATTTCGATTTTCTTGTTTCGCGGTAGACCCCCAGATTGTGATGGATAGTGGTACCTATTGGCTCCCCCTACGCAGAGTTTTGCGTAATATTCCCTATTGTATGATTGTTATTGTTCCACAATTGTAGTATAGTTTCCCGTATTTATCGGTACTAAATGACAATGCATACGAAACTACCGAATACTTATGGTATTTCAGTACCAGATAAGGCACAATCCTACTAAATTACGAACGCTGACACACCTAAAGCAGTTGCAAAACATTTTTCCCTCACAATGGCATTCAATAAATTTCCCAAGTTATAGGTTGAGAGCTAGCTCCGGAAAACGTCGTCTTGCTCTCTGGCAACCCCACATTTATGGTACCACGATACAACCAATTTGTGCCAATGGCGATAGTTAGCTTCGTTTGCAAGTTTCCTGGCAACTACCAGGTAATACCCTAGAAAATTTGGTATTCGAAAGTAAAATTATGAATACCTAGTATTTTTTCTAAACTAACACTCCGCACCGTTGAGCAACCCTTTACACCGGCAGGAACACAACACTATGAGTGAGCAGAGTGAGGTCTAGGACGGTAGTACTATTAGTTATTCTGTGGTCTAGTGTTATTTGACTGTGGTTTTCTGAAAGGTGGCACTTCCCCAGTTAGGCTCTGCTCTAGATCTGGAATGACATCCGCTGTACTGTGACCTACCAAACAAATCGAAATGACATTCACAGAGCCCATACCTCACTTTTGTACGTACTTGAAGGACATACCCGGGTCCATATATTATGTTGGGATTCAGGCAGGGTTGCTGGTTTTTTTTTTCAAGTACCCAAATTAAGTATATACATACATACATATAATCACGCCTATTTCCTGGAGGGCACAGGCAGAGACCACGGATTTCCACTTGCTACGATCCTGAAATACCTCTTTCGATTCCTCCACTTTCATAACATTCCTCATACACGCTCGCCGGTTTAGGTTGCTCTTGACCTGGTCTTTCTTCAGGAGGATTAAATTAAGTAAGTATATAAAAGAAACAACAGGCGGAATTAATGCCTATAGGCATTCTCTACCAGTCAAACGTTATCACATACCATTTTCCGGGTCCAGCTCTCCGTCTGCAAGTTACTGGAATAGGAGCTGTCTAGTGCAACTAAATCAAACGTTTAATTTAATTAAGTAGCTATCTTAATTATGGCCGCCTTGTTGGTCTGTGGCTATTCAAAGCGGAGTGCCAAATATAGACATTAACAGTTATGGCGCAGATAAGGTAAATGTACTAGTGCTCGACATGCTAATGCCCAATTGATGACGCCTTGTTGTCACCTATATTGACAATGACTTAAGTTTCAAGATGACATGTACTGGGACCGCGTCGAGCACCAGTACGTTTACCTTATAGGAAATGTGCGTAGGGAGAAATTTAAAATGTTTATTGAATATTTAAATTGATAAAAGGATGAGTTTAGAAAAAAAAATTTGGTACAAGATTTTATCACTGACTGTACTTTTCTTTCAACAGCCAAGTCGCAGTACAGTCAGCTTAGATGGACTATATTATACAGATTACAGAGAATTTTAACCATCAGCCATACTCTGCGTAGCAACTTCATAGTTATTTACCTACATACTGCAATGAACAACTTTTATTATGGGACCAATGCCGAAGGCGTGAAATAGTAGTTTGTGTTACAAGGGATCAAAATTATATATTTCCGTCAAGGGCGTACATTTAATTCTGAGCGTAATGAGGGATTCAAGTGTTAACGCCCAAGACGAAATAATTTTGATACCGTGTGACACATACTGCTTTTCACTATGAGAAAATTGTTATGTTCCAAAATATACATTAATTGACCAAAAAAAAAATAGTATGCAAGAAAGAAAAAATCGTGTCCTAGAACAGAAAAGTACAACTTTGATCCCTCCTAGCGGGGAAGAAAAAGCCCTTTTTCGAATAGGTGATGTGAAATAAAATTTTATTTATAAAAGCCATTATAAGCGGTAGAACACATCCACCGATTCAATCTCATTATGTTAAATTTGAACTGAGCACTGACTCTTATTCATTCGTCGATCAATTATATTGATTTATTCTTATTCGCAATGCTTATTCTATTAAACTGATAAAATCTGTAGATATTGAGATATCTGCAGTCCCTTTCTAGTAGTCGACTTAATTTATGACCTCAAAAACGGAACCTTAGGGGTCATCCATTAATTACGTCACACGTTTAGGGGGAGGGAGGGGGTCAAGAAAATGTGACATATTGTGACATGGGGGAGGGGGGAGACACAAACTTTGTGACGTCACTTTAACTTCATCAGTAACCGAAATTTTTTTTTTAATTATTTTATTCGCTGTACATTTAAATAACAAGTTTTTAAAACGATAACCGTTTTTAGTCTTTTAATTTTCTTTCCTAAGCAGTTTTGGGTTATAAAATTACTAATATTTATATCGTCAAAAATATTTTGATAAAATATTAATAATACTTAGGTACTTACTTAATTCGATTTGGCGATTTCGTAGAAAAAATGTGACGTCACACTAGGGTGGAGGGGTTTGCCAAATGTGACCAAATGTGACAAGGGGGGGGGGGGGAGGGGTCAAAAAACCTAGAAATTCGTGTGACGTAATTAATGGATGACCCCTTAGAGCAATCGTAAATATTTAACTAAAGCGCAGTTCGGATTGTTTACCTTCTCAAGTTGTTTATTATTTCTTTATTTAAACTTTATTGCACAAAATATATACAACAATGTACAAATGGCGGACTTAATGCCAAATGGCATTCTCTACCAGTCAACCATAGGGCCAAACAGAGATACCTACAATTAAGTTCTCACAGTTAGGTAAATTAAAATAACTGCGAAACTGGAATTCATGATATCACTACACTTTATAAAGGAAAGTCCCCCGCCGCGTCTGTCTGTTTGTGTGTTTGTATGTTCGCGATTAACTCAAAAACTACTGAACGGATTTTCATGCGGTTTTCACCTATCGATAGAGTGATTCTTGAGGAAGGTTTAGGTGTATATGTATAATTTGTAGGGCTTGCAAATATTCGAAACTTTCAGGTATTCGAATATTCGACTTTTTCTGACGACATATTCGAATATTCGAATAATTATTCGAATATTATAAAAAATAAGAAAAAGAACGAGAAATCGGTTTATTATCGTTTTATTCAAAAGCTTTTTTCACATATTGCTAAAACTAATGATATTTTGCAGAAATTAACTAGATTTTATCATCCTACTATGAGATGCCCACATTTATAAAAACAAGTAAAACGCCAAAATAAGACATATTCAATATTTCTAGATAAAACTTTTATTATAAATGCGTCGTTGCGTGAAATAATATAACTTTAACCATCCAAACACCTAGGTATGTAAGATATTTTTTTTAGTAGGTAATTATTTTTTGATTTAAATTAACTTGTAGTCACTCAGAAGCCTGTACCTAATTCCATTGTATTTTGAATCTTTATTGACTTTGTTTGTTTTGGCAAGTTTTTATTCCTAAAGGTCGACTTAATAGGCCTGATGACAAATTTTGAAATCCCTTTTATTATTGTCGGTACACTTGTATTGGTTCCGAAAAACACAATATTTCAGCTATACTCATAAGATTTAACATAAATAATTGCATTTTATTATAGCTAGTTTAAAACTCGCGCGAAAACGCCTCGCACGACATTTGTGACGTCACTATTTAGTTGGTGGTAGGGTGGTAGACATTGTTTACATACTTACAGTTACGAATTTCCCTTAAATCCGAATGATATTGTTATTTCAGCACCATATATTACGATTAGGGATGATAAATACATTACAAAAATTATCACAATAACTCATTTTAGACAAAAACTCTCACACGGTTGCAATTTAAGATGAATTATTTAGATACAAGTAAATTTTGAGTGAAAATCACCGAGCGCCGGTTTTACTTTTTAATTTTTAATTTTTTCTAGTTACGACAGCCAACATGGCAATGATAGTTCCATTCAGCCAAATAATTAAAAAAGTTTGTTTGTGAAATATCGTATTATTTAGCATTTTATTTAGATAATAACAAATAGATATCTCCTTTATATCGTGTAATAATATTTTTTGGACGTAATAAATGTTTAGTGGCGAAATAACATTTTTTTTTGCACCTTCGAACTCTTTGGTGAGAACGTATGGATTTCGGTCAATGAGGTTGTCTATGTTGCTCTAAGAAATATGTTATAGATTGATGACGTCACTGTTTGGAACGCTTCTGATTGGCGTTTCAGTAATAATGGCCGATTGGAGAATTTTGCAGTTTTATTTTATTGAATATATTAATAATCCTTCAGTTTATACTGAGATTGGGCCATTTTTTAGAATCATATTAACATATATGTTTCTTTGAAACCATTATTTCCGTGATTCTTTGCTACTTGCAACAGGCCTATTATATAATATTGGAATATTTAAGGGAAAAAGTTAGTTGACTACTGGGTGGACTATTCGTTAGCTAAAGGTGCATAGTTAGATTACCTAGTTGGGCAGGTTTGGTATGATCAAATTTGAGAATTGCGATAAGTGCGGGCAAGGTTTAGTCTTCAAAAAATCGCTTAACGCACGCTTGCACTGAATAAACAGAATGACCCTTTATAACTTAAAACTTACGCACCGTAAAAATAACATACTTTTTGATTTCGTTTTCTTTCAAATTGAGTTAAGTTTCACTGTATTCACGAAGTCTATCGAGAGGAATACAGTAAAAATATTATTTCCTTCGTATTTGGGTACCTATCGTTCCTCATTCACTGTAAATACCCGGAAAATACACAGAAACTGTAACTATAAAAAATATTCGAATATTCGAAACCTGAGCGGCCGAATATTCGAATATCAAAACAGGTCGAATATTCGACAAATTCGAATATTCGAATATTCGAATTGCAAGCCCTAATAATTTGTTAACCCATGCGTAGCCGGGCCGGGTCGCTATAGTTTTCATATAAAATTATCATGATTATTGACAAGTATATATAAGTGTGACATTGATATTTTTATATCTGTACGGAATTACGGATATGATGGTTGCAATTCTATCGTCTATTATGTTATGCGTCGCTCTTGCACTTACATACTTACATATAAGGGTCGTAATCGTTCAACAAACGCCAAAAGTGATACAAAATGTATCGTCTAGTACAGTCACCTGCAATAATATGTTACACAACGAAGGCCGCAAAAATATCTGACACGATCTTATTTGTAGAGTCATAAGAGCGTGTCACATATTTTTGCGGCTTTCGAAGAGTAATATATTGTTGCAGGTGACTGTATTTATTTATTTATTTAAACTTTATTGCACAAAATACAAAAAATGTACAAATGGCGGCCTAAAGGCATTCTCTACCAGTCAACCATAGGGCTGAACAGAGACTGAGACTGAGGACTGTACCCACAACACAAGCTTTATTGAGCTTAATGTGGGGATTTGTGACTAACTTAGGCTCGCTCTAGATTGACAGTAATTATTACTTGTATCTGCCGCCATTTTGAATTGTTTCCCATATTTATGTTTACTTTTAGAAGGTGTATTATTTCAAATGTCCTTCACTGTTTTGCATTTCATACCTCCCGGTATCGTGCGTTGACATTTGATAACTATCCGTGAATTGCGACATTCTGAATTATGAGCGTGTCGTCTCGCTCGCGCGAGATTTTGAACAATGGGTGGGAGAGAGATGGAGCGGCCTTTGATCATGCTGTAACCTGCGCCGGAGTCGATGTGCACTAAGATATAGCGCGCGCACAGTAAACATATTGAGAACAATACGTATGTGCCTATAAACAGGACAGATGGTCTGAAATAAAATATAAAATTACAGTATTACAATCAGCATCAAAATCAATACCTATCAGACTATGCGTCTAAATTAATATTACCGCATAGGTAAGTAACTAAGTATTGTGATTCAGCGAGGAAATAAGGTCAGCACGATGCCACAGGGGCCAACTTTGGAATTAGATTTTTCCTAGAAACAATTTTATTTGACCTTAGCATTGTTGTGGATTTTCAGTGGTACTGGTATTTTTTTTACTGGCAAGGAGACTCTTTGACAACAGACGTTGGAAGTCATTGAATGTCACCGATGTAATTAAAAATAATATACTTCGTAACTACATATAAACGATTTTATCACAAGAATGCCAAAAAAGACTGTCAAAGATGCAAGAAAAAATATTTAGAATACAATAAAATATTTAGATCAATAAAACGAAGAAGGATTGCGTAGCATTACAATAAACAACATTTTGAACCGGTACTGACATTTTATTTGCCTATATTAGGTAGGTATACGACTATACGTACACTATGTACATAGATGTAGATGTAGTAGATGTAGTGTAGGGATAGGGACGCCTGGCCGGAAGCAGGCGGGCTGTAGATCGCGTGTCGCGTTCATTCAGCCCGGTTCCCTGGAGTCGGAGCTGCAGGTTACTGTCCCGGCGGCATTCCCTCACCATTCTCCTCAAATCTTCTTGTTTTCCTGCAGAACAGAAGGGTCTTTGAGTTCGACGTCCTTTAGTTCGTTCTCTTTTAGTGTATCTTTACCGAATGTATTATACCGCGGTGCCGCATACATCATACATTCCGCTAGTAGGTGAAAGCTAGTCTCCTCCTTACCACAGTGTGGACAGGAGGCGTCTCTGCTAATCTCCATTATCTTAAGGTGTCTGTTGAGAGTGTTATGACCTGTAATAATACCTGTCAGAAGTCTCAGACTGCTCTTACCTAGTTTCAGAAGATACCTGGTTCTCCTGTGATCTATGATACGTACACTATAACGTGGCGTACGCACATTTTGCCATAATGTAAGCTGCTTGTATAGTCAGACCGTAAAAAGTCTGCAGCGATTTTGATAGCCCACGCAGTGCAAGTGTCATTTTAAACGTCAAACTTCTATGAAATTATGACGTATACATAACACTTACACTGCGTGGGCTATCAAATCCGCTGCAGACTTTGTTTGGTGCGACTATAGCGACACTATCTCAGGGCCAAATAGAGTATTGTCAGAACCCCTAGTAAATTTCATTCGATAGCGCGACGTGCGTTCGCGTTTATGTCTATTTTTTGTATAGAATTTTAAACAACGCGCCAAGCGGGACATTTTGGATACTCAAAATCCCATAAAAAATGCCACTTAACGCAAACGTCACGCTATCGAATGAAATTTACACTAGGGATAAAGGATTTAAGATAAATTTCTAATTTCTGATTTCTGAAGTTAGAGTCAGACCAAGAATAGTCTGCAGCGGATTGGATAGCCCACGCAGTGAAAGTGTTATTTTAAACGTCAAACTTCTAGAAATTATGACGTATAAATGACACTTGCACTGCGTGGGCTATCAAATCCGCTGCAGACTTTTTTTGGTCCGAGTCTATTTATTATAGGTATTACTTACGCAGTACGCTGCACAATCTGTGTACTGCGCCGTCGGCCGCAATTGTAATGCAAAGCAAGTCGTTAGCTAAATGCGGTTTAAATATTCTGATTGACATCTGTCTACCTCCCGCACGTAATGATATGTCTGCTAATGAAGCATAAGGGTACAGTCACCTGCAATAATACGTCACACAGCGAAGGCCGCAAAAATATCTGACACGATCTTATTTGTAGAGCCATAAGACCTCTTAAGAAGCCTTATTGAGCTTACTGTGGGACTAGCTCGATCTGTGTAAAATTGTCCTATAATATTTATTTATTTATTTATATGAGCGTTTCACATATTTTTGCGGCCTTCGAAGAGTAACATATTATTGCAGGTGACTGTACGTATGTACCAGTTTGCCACTGTAGTGGCAATGGGGACCAGAGGGTCTACCAAGAATAATCGAAATTTTGTTATCGCTCGAAAATGCAAGTGATAGTCATCTCATCAGATAACGAAATTTCGATTTTCGCGTTTCGCGGTAGGTCCTCAGAGCAGTCATTATGAAGAGTTATTGTATGTATAAGTAGCTTAAAAAGCTGAATAAATGTAAGACTCAGCCGTTTTGAAAAGAATCCTAAAACAGAACCGAAAAAAAAAGACAAAATTATTAAATTCTA
The DNA here is from genome assembly GCF_910591565.1 of Cydia splendana. Taxonomy (NCBI): domain Eukaryota; kingdom Metazoa; phylum Arthropoda; class Insecta; order Lepidoptera; family Tortricidae; genus Cydia; species Cydia splendana. The sequence goes on along the minus strand of NC_085981.1, from coordinate 6,197,332 downwards.
GAACAGGTGGCAAGTGGCGCTTGAAACCGTCATTTACGGTGATCTGAGCCTGGGCCTGGGATTGCAATAGGATATTTTTTTTAACTTTCATTTAGATAATGTCAGTACCTAGGTACCTGACACAAACTTACAAACGTCAGATGCGTGGGTTTTCTCATGTTTTCTGCCTATAGTTCGTTTTTTAGCATTAGAAAAAAGGTAAACAATCTTGAAGTGTCTTTTTATTGGCTGTAACAATTATGAATCTAATACGATCATTTAATATTCTTCTGCTTTCATAAGTAACTACTGTAGTTACTGATTTTAAAAAGCGTTTTTCAATTAAAAGACATGTCAAGGTCGCTTACCCTCTTTCTAATGCTAAAAAAAACGAACTACTTACATATATACCTGACACAAACTTACAAACGTCAGATGCGTGGGTTTTCTCATGTTTTCTGCCTAAAGCCAAGAAAGAAAGGGAAAGAACTCCTATAACTTCTTAGTAAGTTATGTCGTTTTTCGCAAGCAAAATATATCTATTGTTCCCAAATGAGCTCGGAGCCGGTTCATAATTTAACAGTAGCAATCATATTAATTTTCAAATCCACAATGGACCTTTTTATTACGAAATAAAGTGCAAAATTGTATGCAGTTTATGCATGAATGTTGTTTTTCTATTATGTGTGGATATTGTGGTTTTACGGGTTATGTTTGTATTGTACATTTGTCAGTTGTTGGCAGGTCGATTAAGGTAAGCTGAAATTATGATAATTATTATGAAATATTGGACTATTTGGACTAACTGGTTTTGTACGGGACAAAGCATATTGTTATAAGTCTTCTGGTATAATAGGTTATTGATTTGCATATTAATTAAGTATTACTACTATATAATCAATCGCGAGAGAAGTAGGTAATTGAGGTGGTTAACAACAAGTTGTTGTCAAAATTTTTAACCATTTCACCTACTTTTGTACCAGAGATGATTAAATTGCTTGAATTTCTATTTACTAGTGGCTCTGTGAGCTGTAACTACACCTGGCCTCAAAAAAATCCTGGAGCAACAAAGTATTCTATATACCTAGTACATATATGGATTTTTTTTGAGTATAGTGTTTATTAAACCAGCTTATCAATTTTCATAAGAATCGATTGAGAAATGCGATCTCTACAGGAGATATTAAAATAATTTTTGCTCTAGCTGAAACGGAGACCTTCGCTTTCGCTCGGTCACTAAGGATCACAAACAAGTGATCATTCAAGTGATCAAGTGGTCACTTTATTTATTTATACTCTATTATAATTAAAAAGCGTACTCGTCACAAATTGTACGAGCTCGCACCATGTAAATGCCTTCACGGCATTGGCGACGCGACGCGACGCGATATTGCGCGATAACGCGACTAACGGTGCAAGGGTGTCGGACAAGGAACCATGCATTCCTACGTGCATTCGTGTATGTCATTGTTAACTATAAGTTGAATTATCGAGATGATGGAATTGCATTTGTAGTGGTTGTATGCTGATAGTACAAGAAAATAGAAAATTCAAATATAGAATGCCTGTAAACAAACAATACTACTACATATGCAATTCCACGCTCTCGATGATTCAACATACCTATATTTATTTAAACTTTATTGCACAAACAAAGATATATTTACAAATAGCGGACTTAATGCCATAAGGCATTCTCTATCAGTCAACCATTGGGTCAAACAGAGACATAAATGTTTGTGCAGGAGAGATTCATAAATTATAAAGAGAAATTAAACTTAGGTGTTATTTTAAAAATAATACTTACTTCGGTAATCTATTAATTATTATTTTAAAGATTAAGAGTTTTTAAAACCAAGTGCATTATCTTAAAATGAAAAATGGGTCATACACATTTGATAGTATGCTTAATTCGGTCTCATCTCATCTTTCCTGTAGTAATCGCAAAGTTAAGGGAATCCATGGTCTAATAAAACATGGTCTTCCATTCCCAGAGTGACACGGGCCTACGTCACAATAACATTGCCACTTTATTTCAACATAACATGTTACATGGGTACATTATACCTATGGTTAATAAGTTAAAATATTTCTTTATAATTTTATAATTTTCATTTATATGTATTTTAGCTTAAATTTTACAATAACACGTCATTTTTAATTACTCGTTAGCAATATCTTCCGATTCACGAAAGAAATTTCAGACTTTCGGGTAATTCTGTTTATACTACTGGCAACACAGGATAGCGCTGTGGACATTTGACAATTCGGATCTAGATAACTTCATGCCCTGACCGTCATCCTTGTCGAACGCGTGTTAATTGTTATTTCCTTCTCGCTCAGTGTCAGCAGTCGCAGTGTTTTCCAAACTTTTCACGTCGTAAGCTTGGTAATTAATGTGTAACTGTGAATTAGTTTTTTAAACGTTTGTCTTGTATAGATAAATAAAGTTTAATTTAATACATTAGATTTGTTTTATTTTACTATGTTTCTACATAAATAACTTAAAATTAATGCCGTTAAAATAATTTTCACCGTTGGTTAAAATTCTCCCACATTTCAAAGTTTGAGAACCTGTAAACAGCATGATGACGTAGGCGCGTGTCAGTTAGGTCATACGCGAATCTCGGAATGGAGTACCAGGCGGAGTATATTATTATACCATGAGGGAATCTAAAGCTATTTTTACGCTGCACCTTTACAAGCGGGATACATTTTTTCAGTACTCAAGACTCAAATATGTAAATCAGGATAGGTACCTATACATTTATGTAACGTCGTTAACTTTTATTGTATTGTCCTTTTTTAATCGCTGGTTGTAATGAAAATTGTATCAGTGCTACAATAGATAAAAATAATTGTAATTGGATGAACAGCGGAAGCAGCTTTTCACTTCTTGTCACTTATGGAATGGGTCTTGTAAGTAGATGGACTAAATCAAATATTTTATTAAAATCAAATAACACACGGCGGACACTTACAAATTAAATGTAAAATAACACGTCTAAAGCATCACTGTACCAGAGACGTTAACTAATATTGTATTGTCCCTTTAAATCGCTGTTTGTAATGAAAATTGTAGCAGTGCTACAATAGATAAAGATAATATATGTAATTCTAATTGCGTAAACAGCGGAAGCAGATTTTTACTTTTTGTCACTTATGGAACGCTCTTGTAAGTAGGTGACTAAAGTAGGACTCACGCTAGACCGGGCCGGAGCCTGGCCGGAGCTTCCGGCGCATCGTTTTCTATGGAAAGCACCACGTGATAACCGATCAGCCGTCATACAAAATGACATGTCGGACGCCATGGCCCGGGCACGGCCGGTCTAGCGTGAGTCATCTAATAACATCTACATCCGTTAATCAAATATTTTATTGAAATCAAATACTGTTACACAAGACGGAGACTTACAAATCAAATGTAAAATAACACGTCTAAAGAATCGAAGCCGACAGTGAGTTAGAAAGTTTAAATCCAAATCCAATTTGACTGTTCCCTGAATATTTCACAGGTTTCCCGCCACTCACAATTAGGTGGCTAAGTAAGATTGACCCGTACGTACTCGATAATGTAATTAAAATGTCAAAACGTACTTAAAAATCTACTAGTTTCAGTCATTACTTTTTAGAAATGGAGCTACTTTAAAAGCTTAGGTACTTTGATTTTAGAAATTATTTTGTGATAGACTGATAGACATTGAGTTTGAAAGTTAGTGTTAAGTAACCAGTTTCTAATATTGGAAAGGGCAAATGAAAAACAATTAAGAACTTACAAATAAAAGTAAATAAACAAATTTTACATTTTCGGGTAGTTATAACATTTATTGGTTAATCAACCAAATACAAAACCGCCTGGATCAGTCACTGAACGACCTGACTTCAACTTACATTTATTGATATATTATGTAATGTTGTCATCTACCCTCAACAGGCTCGAAGAGCCGTTTGAAGGTAGATTTTGTTTACTTTTATTTAAATACCTAAAGATACAGACTTTAGGTAGATGCGATGGATGTTAGGGCAGCTCATAGCTAGCCACAGTGAAGGTCTCCTAAAACCCTTGTTCAGCGGTAATAGACGTTGTACATGTTTTCAATAAATTCCATACGTACTTAGTAACTGCGTTTACCGACATCCAAAACGCGCAATCAAAAAGCTTAACATTGTGTACATATATTTTAATGAAGCCGGCCATTTGCATTTCAAATTTTTGATTGGATTGGACACCCCTGCTCGCAGATTGTTATCAGGCCTATTTAGGCGGTTGTATGCCATTCTTCTAGCTAGTAAGGTTGAGGTCTTTTAAAGAGCGATTGATAAAAAACTTTTTCGAAGAACTAATAGCGTCACACCTTATATTTGGCAAAACATAATCATATTATTGCAATTTTGGCGTAATAGAAGCATGGAAAAACAGCAAATTTCTATAGAACGTGACACTATAGGCAGCGTCTGGCGTCAACTAGGTACATACTAAGGCTTAAAACACAAAATAAGAGCAAAACATATACTGTAACATTATTAAATTGTACAACGGGATTTAACCGCTTATTTAAGTTTTAAGATTTACCTCCGACGTCACTTTAGCCAGTCTTCTCCGAGACCATCGGAGATAACGCCGTCCTCGAAACGTCGGAGGTAAAACTTAAAACTTAAATACTCCATAAGTCCCGTTGTACAATTTAATCATGTGTAATAATCGTGAAAGTTTAAATCACTGTAAAACATACTGTCGTTTGACGTAAGTAAGCAGTTGTGCATCTGATATATTAATTTAGCCGCTGTTATTATTTTTTATGGTGCTGCCATATTGTTTGCTAAAAGTTATAAGAAATAAGCATGCCACACTATTGGCTACGAGCGAGGTGCATGGGGAAGTAAAAGTAAAGACACCGCACGGGCGCGAGAAAAATGTACATTTTCGTGTTTTTCATATTTGACAGGATGTCAACCTGCCAACTAACGCCCCATATAACCATTCCAGTCGCAGAATCACAAAGTGGTAACTAAATGTCAGATGTGTCGTAACAGAGTCCACACAATGTGTCTAGAATTGTTTCGAAACAAAGTGTCGTCGCCGTGTCTACACTTTTCCGTAACAAGGTGTCGACACATTTGTGTGCACTTTGCGTGCGGTTTGCGACTAAATCTGACAGCAAATTTGTGACAGCAAATGTCAATATAAAATACCTCTTGAAAACCAAGGTTTGTCAAACTACTATTAGTGTCTCGTGTGCTCGTAATTCTAGTAAGTCATCATGGGCAATGCAAATGATAATAATCGACCGAAACCATATAAACACCCAACACCCGTCAACCTTTTACAGAAAAGTTTTTAAAGAAATTCAATAAGCTACTTAGGTCAGGCAACGAATGCTCCAAAAGTTGTAGAGGGAAATGCTCGGAACACAATTTTTGACTCCGTAACTCGGTTTGACAAGTTAGGAGGTGAACATATCAAAAGTCCCCGGCCGTAGCCCTTGAGCGGGGGGGAGAGAGGGGGCTTTGAAGGTCCCATTTTCCCGTTTTTCGATTATATCTCGGAAACTATGCATCTCAGCGACATGGCCACTTATACAAAATGAAAGTTAATTTAATTTGTTACAAGTTTATTCGATCAATTTTTTCGATATGTTGAATAGTTTTTGAGATATCCGCTCTTGAAAGTTTATTTAGGGCTCTCAATTTTATCTTGATATATCTATATCAGTGAAGGTGCTAGGCCGTGTTTGGTATCGTTTTCGTATAAATCTGGGGTGCTGAATCCATTTAAGATATCACATTGACACCATTCCACAAAATAAAAATAAATCTTTTTAGGGTTCCGTACCTCAAAAGGAAAAAACGGAACCCTTATAGGATCACTCGTGCGTCTGTATGTATGTCCGTCTGAATACACAAAATAGTTCTTTACCTATAGATGACAGGAAAACCTATTAGAAATGTGCAGTCAAACGCGAGTCGGACTTAATGTACGGAACCCTTAATACGCGAGTCCGACTCGCACTTGGCCGGTTTTTTTGAAACTCTTCTTGACGCTTAACCGCTGAACCGATTTCGTTGAAATTTGGTATAGAAATAGTTTGCGTCCCGGAACAGGACATAGGATAGATCTTATAACCAAAATCATCTTTTGAAGGTGTGAAAAGTGGCGTGGAAATTTGTACGGGAAATCAATAACCGCTGAACCGATTTATATGAAATTTGGGATGGTCTACATCTTTGATTTAGTTAAAAATTATGAAAAAACATGACTTCAAACGTAAACTTAAACAGTATTAACTTCAAGAAGTCAATACTGAATTCCCCCCTACACCTCATTTCACACCTTTAAAGGATGATTTTTGAGATAACTTATTATATCCTGTCTCGGGACTCAAAATATATGTGTACCAAATTTAAATTAAAACTGTTCAGCAGTTTAAGCGTGAAGAGGAGTTTAAAAGAAAGTATTTTAATAAGTTTATATGTTTTTACTTCGGAATGGTGTCAATGTGATACCTTAACTAAATTTGGTACTGCGAATTTATACGAAAACGATACCAAACATGGCCTCGTAGCTTTACTGTTGTAGAAGTCAAAATAAAATTGAGAGCCCTAAATTCTTATTACTTGGCAAAACTTGTGTAGAAGGAAAAGGTAAAATAAAAGTCTTCGGCAGGAATATAAGACACAAATATATTTTTTTTTTGCGTTACTATTTCATTCATCAAATATAAACATACCTTGATTATACTATTCTAGTGAGATCCTCATAGATAAACAAAAACATTTACTTAAAAAATTACAAGGTCGAAATGTCACGGAACTTGTGAGAGTAATATGTGAAAAATAAAAACTTTTATGACAAAAAAAATCTGGACACAATTTAAGAATCACCTAATTGCGTCGAGGAATCATTTGTATTTTTGCTTGTTTCATTACCTCCTCGCTTCTTTTTAGGGTTCCGTACCCAAAAGGTAAAACGGGACCCTATTACTAAGACTTCGCTGTCCGTCCGTCCGTCCGTCCGTCCGTCTGTCACCAGGCTGTATCTCACGAACCGTGATAGCTAGACAGTTGAAATTTTCACAGATGATGTATTTCTGTTGCCGCTATAACAACAAATACTAAAAACAGAATAAAATAAAGATTTAAATGGGGCTCCCATACAACAAACGTGATTTTTGACCAAAGTTAAGCAACGTCGGGCGTGGTCAGTACTTGGATGGGTGACCGTTTTTTTTTTTGCATTTTTTCCGTTTTTTTTTTCATTATGGTACGGAACCCTTCGCGCGCGAGTCCGACTCGCACTTGCCCGGTTTTTTGTCCTTTGTATTCTGTAGCAATTTGTTAGATCTGAAAATAAAGATAACTTGCGTCGTCACGGATGTCGATTTATAGGTTTTAGGGAGTGCAGAATTCGAAAACGATGATCATTTTATAATCCAAGATGGCGGCTACGTATTTTGTCATAAAAGTGGAATCCAAAATAGTCATCATTTTCGAAATCTGCGCCCCCTAAAACCTATAAAACGATATCCATGACGACTTTTATGACATAGTGCATTGCCGCCATTTTGAAATTGAAAATGTTATCATTTTCGAAATCTGCGCCCCCTAAAACCTATAAAACGACATCCATGACGACTTTTATGACATAGTGCATGGCCGCCATCTTGGAATCCAAAATAGTCATAATTTTCGAAATCTGCGCCCCCTAAAACCTATAAAACGATATCCATGACGACTTTTATGACATAGTGCATTGCCGCCATTTTTAAATTGAAAATGTTATCATTTTCGAAATCTGCGCCCCCCAAAACCTATAAAACGACACCCATGACGACTTTTATGACATAGTGCATGGCCGCCATTTTGGATTCCAAAATGGTCATCATTTTCGAAAGCGCGGCCCCCTAAAACCTATAAAACGACATACATGACGACTTTTATGACATAGTGCATGGCCGCCATCTTGGAATCCAAAATGGTCATCATTTTCTAAATCGGGGCCCCCTAAAACCTATAAAACGACACCCATGACGACTTTTATGACATAGTGCATGGCCGCCATTTTGGAATCCAAAATGGTTATCATTTTCTAAATCTGCGCCCCCCAAAACCTATAAAACGACACCCATGACGACTTTTATGACATAGTGCATGGCCGCCATTTTGGATTTCAAAATGGTCATCATTTTCTAAATCGGGGCCCCCTAAAACCTATAAAACGACATCCATGACGACTTTTATGACATAGTGCATGGCCGCCATCTTGGAATCCAAAATGGTTATCATTTTCGAAATCTGCGCCCCCTAAAACCTATAAAACGACACCCATGACGACTTTTATGGCATAGTGCATGGCCGCCATTTTGGATTCCAAAATGGTCATCATTTTCAAAATTGGGGCCCCCTAAAACGTATAAAACGACATCCATGACGACTTTTATGACACAGTGCATGGCCGCCATTTCGGATTCCAAAATGGTCATTATTTTCGAAATCGGCACTCCCTAAAACCTATATATCGACACCCATCTCGACTTTTATGACAAAGTGTTTTGCTACCATCTGCATGCAAGACATTTCTATTATTTTTACGTACAAAAATGGCCCCCTGTCAACTTTCAATCGAGATTTAATCGATAATTTATTCGATTAATATTCAGATTAATTTAATTTCAATCTATGTTAGGTCGACTAAACTAATCGCGATTAAAATTTGAGAATTAACTTTTTTTATTCCATTAATTAGTCGAATAAACAGTTAATCGATTAATGCCCATCTCTGACCACGGCATTTTTACACTTTGAGAATATCTGAAAACAAATCAACACAAGGAGCCATTTTGCAAATCCAGTAACATACCAGTAACTTTGTTATTACTTTTGACAGCGCGTGTCATGTGTCAACACAGAGTCGACACAAAGTCGAAACATTGCAACTACTTTGTGACTGCAATATTTCTCAGCCTTAAACCATATTTATACATCATAATTAACAAGTTTCGTAGTATGTAAAGCGTTATTTCTGTTATTTAAGTATAGTATACGCATCGAAGTACTAAAAATGCTTCAAATAATATAGTTATGAACACAGGCACTGAGAAGTAAACAATTTCATTTCCGGCTAAACTAAAACAATGTGGTGGCGCGTTGATTATATTACACTTAGTTTATCAAATCACTCGAGCAGTTTAATTCCCCATAATAATTTAAGTCCTATTGTAATATAAATGCAAACAATATATAATTACGTCTTGTAATCCGTTTTAGAGATGGCGTATTAATGTCACTTATTTTTATTTAAGTATTTTTCCATCTGACAGTTTCCATTTGACAGGAACAAAATGAACGAATGAACGAATGATTTTGGCATAAAGTAGTCGCAAACCCGAAACAATGTGTGCACACGGCGACCACACTTTATGTCACTTTGTGTCATGTGTCGACCCTTCCCCATTTCTGGTAACTGTGTCGACACGGCGACGACTCTGCGACTGGAATTGTGACCGAAACAGACGGTGTCGACACAAGATGTGTCAACACCGCGTCGTAACGGCGACTGGAAATGGTTGTATGGGGCTGTCCAATAGAATTGGACGGTCACCTGCAAATTGCAATAATATGTTACTCTTCGAAGGCCGCAAAAATATGTGACACGCTCTAATGGCTCTACAAATAAGACCGTGTCAGATATTTTTGCGGCCTTCGTTGTGTAACTTATTGCAGGTGACTGGACCAAGCTAACTCTGCATGGTAAGTATTTGCAATGACAAAGCGTTTCAATGTCATCATTAATGACAAATTTCTATGAAAATGACGTTATAATGACACTCTCACTTTGATCTATTCAAACCGGGGCAAAGTTTGCTTAGACTGGGTCTCAAAAGTCAAACTCCTTTTCCTTCCTCGCCTTATCCCGGCATTTTGCCACGGCTCATGGGAGCCTGGGGTCCACTGTCCGCTTGACAACTAATGCTATGATTTGATGTAGGCACTAGTTTTTACGAAAGCGACTGCCATCTGACATTACAAACCAGAGGGGAACTAGGCCTTATTGGGATTAGTCCGGTTTCCTCACGATGTTTTCCTTCACCGAAAAGCAACTGGTAAATATTAAATGATATTTAGTACATAACGGTCTCAAAAGTCAAACACAGAGCCAATATATTGCCACGCTACCCTCAAAGCGTGGCCTTAGGTTTAAGCCATTGTAGCCGCTTCGAATCCGCGTAAGACATGTTGCCTCTATATCTACCTCCGCTAGTTTATTTACAGTCTTAAAACTATGAGCGGTTTGAGGTGAACTGGGTTCCTATTCAACACGCGTGCAAAGGGAAAGAGCGCGATATCAGTATAAGAGCAAGTGACGCCGCAACAGAAAACTGCGTCACGAAAATGATTTTTTAGTATTGAAGTTCTTTTATTATTGTATATATATGTTAGTTTGTAAGGAATGTATCTATGGGCCTTAGTAACCTGAAAATAAATGCTTTGATTGATTGATTGATAAGTACCTACTGTTCGGATTTAAACTACACCAGCTACTGTCCACTGCGTTGCTGCCGCAAATGTCAAACATCCGGGCAGCAGCATTGATTTCAGTAAATCACTAAAAGACAGCAGCACTACCATTCATTTTTACTATGGAAATTGACAATAACACCGACGCGTTCGTACTAGTAGTGCAGCTGCGGTCAGAAATAGAATGTTACCTAAGGGTACCACTCTAAGGAGTGACATTCAATTTCCAACTGCAGCTGCAATACTGTTCATTTTACTATGGAAATTGACAATGACAGCGACGCGTTCAGTACTGGTAGTGCAGCTGCGGTTAGAAATGGAATGTTACCATTAGGGTGACATTCCATTTCCAACTGCAGCTGCAATACTGTCAATTTTAGTACGGAAATTGACAATGACAGCGACGCGTTCAGTACCGGTAGTGCAGCTGCAGTTGGAAATGGAATGTCACTCTTATTGTCAATTTCCGTAGTAAAATGAATGGTAGTGCTGCTGTCGTTGGAAATGGACTGTCACCTTTACTGAAATCAATGCTGCTGCCCGGATGTTTGACATTTGCAGCAGCAGCACTACCGCTGCTGTCGTTGGAAATGGACTGTCACCTTAAGTCGGCAGTAATGTCGCGCGGCAATACTGCTGCAGTAATGCTGACGACTGCATTCTGTGATATGTGTCAGAAAAGTGTCAGTCATAATATGGACAGTTTTCTGAAGTTCCGTACTAAGAGCTTCGTCTGTAGGGACCGTGCGCGTTGGAGGGTCTGCCATCTTGTGGCCTGAATCGGAAACCTATGTGCATTGCCAAAGCAAATGCTACCATCTACCGTTCTCGTAGGTACGTTTCCTTGTGCAAAGTAGGTTCTGGTGGGCTACATCGGAAGCTGATACGACACATTTACGCTTCGCGACAAAAATCTGACGGCTCCTATGCTGCCCCCTATAGTTCATGCAGGGGGCCTATATATATTTCTTCGCTGTTCTCAGCAAGGTGTGGATTTCGCGCAGCACCGTCTTAGTTGCGATAACAGAAGCAGTGCAGGGCTGGTGCTAAAAGATAAGCGGCGTGTGCATAGAGTTAGCGACGACGGCATTTGGCAATTCGATCGGATAGTTTCACTGAGATACAGTCAAATACATACATTTATATATTGGTATGCAGGGGTGCTAAGCTAGTGGTTCGAAGAATACAGAAATCTAAGAAATATAATATGAATTTCTTAATTTTAAACTCATTAGTAAAAATCTGTCGTAAGCGTATAATAAATCTGTTTTGAGTTATATATAGATTGTCAAACAAAAATTAAATATATGGAGTCATTATACTCGCATATCATCTACATTTAACCTTAGGATACACTTAGATTTTTTTTAATGAGCCTATAAAGTGTCCCACTGCTGGGAAAAGCCTCTCCCCCTAGAGATCCATGGATAACCATCAAATAACGTCATATTTTTATATCTTTTTCAAATTTTTTAATAATTCAAATAGGCGATGAAACTAGAATCATATAATTTTTTTTAATTTGGACCGTTTAAGGGTTAAGTTTCAGAAACACCCTCCTTTCTGTCGCAGTCGAGCAAACGCTTACAAGCGTCATCCAATCAACATATTTTACGAAGGAATCCGTGAGAAAAGTCACTAATAGTAAATAAGCCCGGCCATAGCTCTATAAATTACCTACGTCGGCTGAGTATTCCGTAATTAGTTAGTTTAATAAGTCAGGGCAGATCTAATATCCACTAGATACCGCATATAAAAGTCGTGATTATATAAGTATTGAGAAAAGTCTCTAATAGTAGGTAAGAAAGCCCAGCCATAGCTCTATTCTATCTAAATTACCTACGTCGGCTGAGTATTCCGTAATTAGTTAGTTTAATAAGTAATAAACATTTTATTGTACAAAACAAAATATAAAGGTAAACTTATTTTTATCTTATTCCGCTATACATGTTACTAGTTATATTTAGAATAAGCGAGCAAACGCCTATTTTAAGGACGACTAGTTCACATTAGACCGGGCCGTGTCCGGGCCGGAGCTTCCGGAACTTACTTTTCTCGGACCCGGAGCGTCCGGCGCATCGTTTTCTATGGAAAGCATCACGTGATCGCTTTTCATGTCATAGAAAAGTAAGTTCCGGAAGCTCCGGCCCGGACACGGCCCGGTCTAATGTGAATCATCTTTTATTTGCGTCCACGACGAACTGTATGCTTGTATATTCAATTATACATTTTACAACTGTCATTAACTGAATGCTTCAAACGACATCAACGCGCAGACGCGCACGCGGCTCCTTTTTCTGCACATAGGGCGCGCAGTCAAAAATGGTTTGATGCAAATCAGGGTCTCAGATTCCTATCTTACACCCATTTAGTAGTAAGGTTGGTGTTCGACGCGGTCCCAGTACATGCCATCTTGAAACTTAAGTCATTGTCAATAGAGGTGACAGCAAGGTGTCATCTATTGGGCATTAGCATGTCGAGCACTAGTACGTCTACCTTACAAATAGTGCCGTAGCTTTTACTGGTGTAATATTAGTGCATTGTGATCATTACGCCTCTCGCGTCGAATGATGGATGACGGTTCCTTCCAATATAGATATTTTGGTTGGGCTAAAAAATAATTGAAGTAATATGGTTTTATCTTACTGAATCTGAATAGGTACTAACATTTTACGTGACATCTCCATATAACTACTTACACTGTTTTAATGTATATTTGCATGTATACTTGTATACTTATAGCAAATAAATTATATGACTATGACTATGACTATAATAATAAACTGTCATGTCATTCAATGCCAATCATTCGACACGAGAGGTATAGTTTTCATAAATGCAGAATCTACGTGAGGTAGTCTTAGTAAGCACTAACTTGCCTTACCTAACTAACCTAACTTAACTTACCTTGTACAAATCAAACGCGCCGACCTCCACATAGCTTTATACTTAGCAGATAAACTTTAACCAATATTGGGATTGAATAAGGCTGGCTATTCATGAGTGAATTCACTGAAAAACAAAAGTTATCTAGACACGCGGTAGTGTGTCAAGTTCAAAAGAAGAGAACTGGCGACTCAGCGGCCGTGTGTTATACTACAGAACCATTTGGTGCCACTTTTGACCTCTACGTAACTCAAAATCTATTAAACATAAACATATGAAGTTTGGTTCATTTATTAAGGTTTACGAGACTATACCCTTAAGGCTAACGAGAACCCCAAATTTCATTAATATAGCTCAATTATTTTGCCGGCGAAGTCAACAACGACGCATATTCTAAATATTGAACTTGGCTCTCAGTTCTATGTTCTTAATCGTAATCTTTTAGGACACAATCTGTACTCGTATTGTATCTAAGGTAAAAATTACGACACTAAAATTGTATATTTTTATACAGTTATTAAAACTATGAAGTGGCAAGAAAAAATGTACCTATTGGAATGACAGGTGACTAATGTGCCGTCGGAAAGTTTCCAAAACTGCGAAATTTCCAGATGGAAAATTTCGGAAATTTTCATATCTTTATACTTATGGGATTCGAATTTTTTTATTTCCAAATGAAAGTTTCCTATGTTTCCTGTAACATTTTCCTAAAATGATTTTTTCCACGCCAAGTCTATATCAGACCACTCCTAGTCGCCATCATCATTATCATCCGTCTGTTATATTTCCAGTCGCAACATGAATGGCAAGCAACTCGCTTTCCCGAGTAGGCCGCGCTGCATTCCTACCACGAGTAGACAAGTAGACAGTTCAACAAAAGCCGGCTGTGCAACGACTAATTATTACCAGACACTATGTTGACAGACTTCCGGTTGGCCCGACTTTGATGTGACATTGTATTATGATTTAATGTCACTGGTTTCGGAAAATGATTGGTTGTGTCATAATTTTGACATTCCGTTTTGCTACCTAGCCGCCGCCATACAATCGAACTTAGTTTTGTTGCTAAAAATTGTACAATACTTACCTACAAAAAAATAATTAGAGCAAGTAGAAGTTTTACATACAAAACTTCTTTTAGCTTTTTTTCGTTGTAAAATGTTACTTACTCGTATGTTCATGCCAAGTTTCATGTAGCGTCAAGGAGGGAACAGTGGCTCGGTAGAAAAAGGCCGGGTACAGTGGCTCACTCAACCAAATTTCAACACGAGGGAGGCGATATTTGGGCAACTGAGCCACTGTTTCCGCCTTGACCTTAATATAAGCATGTCGTTTAAAAATGAGAGCGTAACTTCAATTGTATGGGAGCGGCTTTTTGGCGGCCCATTCGTGTGACTCTTATCACCGGCTTTGTGTTAATATTATATAAGTAGATATTATATATTTACAGACATAATGAAACATTATATATAGAGAAACGAAGCTATATAACTATACAAACAGGTAGGTGGATAAACCTCATTTTTAGGGTTCCGTACCTCAAAAGTGACCATTCCCCCCTTTATCTCCGAAACTACTGGATATAAATTAAAAAAAAAGAATACACAAAATAGTTCTTTACCTATAGATGACAGGAAAACCTATTAAAAATGTGCAGTCAAGCGTGAGTCGGAATTAATTACTTAGTTTTTGATCCGACCCCTACGGGTTTTTCAAAGACATTTCATTCACGTTCAACATAAAAAAATACATTCTTAAAAATTGGGTAATGTACGGAAACCTTGGAACGTGAGTCCGACTCGCACTTGACCGGTTTTTTTAATGTACTCTTCAGTATTGTTCCCCGTTCAAGTTCATGTCCGAAATGAACCATAAAACATAAGTATCTTTAAAGTAACCTCAAATCTCTCTCGATGTTATAGTTGCAGCGCGATACAGCAAGATAAACAACAAGTTAAGAGTCAGTAGGTCCGGTTCATATAATTAAACATAAACATAATTTATTTAAAAACACATATTTCATGGTTACATTCATATAAAACAAAGACTTAAAAATAGTGATGGTTTACATGTGCCTGAACTAGGATTCCCTGTGTTTCAGGCGTGAAATATGGCAAACATTGTTCAATCAAATTAATTAAATGTGCTACTCATAAATGTCCGGCAAAATAGACTTTGCTGGTTAAAAACTAGGTGGCGAATATGGTCCGTAATTCTGGAATCCCGAAATGCCAGAATATTGGGTCGATTTTTACGATATTTCAATACCGGAATTGAAATCGAAATATCGGAAAGTGTTGGAGTTTCATTTTATGTACAAATGATGATTTTACGACTAAAACCGTAAAAACTATAAGAATAATCAAAGTGTAAAATAGTAAAAACGAATCACGAACCATTTTCATTGACTAAAAAAAGATTTTTAAATGTTTATCTTCAATACCGGTATTTATTCCAGAATTCCGGTATTGAAGGCCAATATTGGATTTCAATACTGGTATTGAGAATCGTCCAATTTTAGGTGGTTTTCTGTGCCCTAAATAAAGTTCTATCAGCTATTAGGAAAATAATAAGCTTGAAAGTTTATTTTTCAAATATGGAACTGCTAACTATCCGTATAATGTAAAAAACTTAGCTAATGCTTCTCTTCTCTGTTTAGGGCCACTTGCACCATTCAATAACCCGGGGTTAACTGGTTAAACCTGGAGTTGCCATGGTTACCAGTACATTTTGACATTGGGTTAACAGTTTAACCGGTTAACCCCGGGTTAGGAGGATGGTGCAAGTGGCGCTTAAAGTATGTAGTCTTCTTCTTGGTCGTGACCTCATGTCTGAGGGACGTGACTCCTATGGGGTATTCTTCCTATCACTGCTCACCAGGCCTCTCGATCTTCGGCCATCTGCATCGTTGCCTGGAGCTAATAATAAGGGTAATATTTTCGACCACATCTGACCATTTACTGGGTGCACGCTGCACGCCCTCTACTTATTCGTCCGACGACACTCCCGGTAATAATGCGTCTTTCTAGCGTGTCCCTAATATATGAAGTAGACCTTCTGCATTTTATCCAGTAGGTACAAGAGGTTCGCTGTGAGCCGTTTACGAAACTTATTTATATCATATTCATTACAATAACTCTGAATCGACGCGCGGTAAACTACAGAACGTGACTCCGACGGTTTGTTCCATGCTGTACTCAAATATTAAATTATGTTCTGGCGTATTAGTGCGAGCGAGATAAATATATCTTAGAAACTAAGTTACGCAGACGTTAGCAAATATGTCAGTGTCAAACTGGTGGTAGCCGTACTTTAGGTATCTTACCTGCCACTTATCTCAGTGATTGGAAAAAAAGTTGTGCGGTAGATATTTAGTAGACGGTAACTTAGTTGAGCGTTTCTTTTATTTTTGCCATTTTTATATATTGTGACCTTTTTTGCCAAAAGTGGGTTGTTATTTCTAGTCAGGATCGCGAGCCCTTTTCATCCTTATAGGAGAAAAAAAGTGTCACAAAATTCCCATACATTTAACACTTTCCTTTTTGTTACCGCCATACATACGGGGAGATGGTAACACAATAGGAAAAAACTCTGGGACATTTTTTTATCCCATTAGGATCTAAAGAGCTCGTGATTCTGAGTAGAAATAACACAAAAGTTGCAAAAAAGGTCACAATATATAAAAATGGCAAAAAATAAAAGAATCGCTCAGTTATGAGACTATAACTAGTTTACGTATTGTTACATTCTTACGTACTTAATGAGCTTCATATTGTATGCAGGTGCCCGCAATAACTTCTTCATCATCATCATCATCATTTCAGCCTATATACGTCCCACTGCTGGGCACAGGCCTCCTCTCATGCGCGAGAGGGCTTGGGCTATAGTCCCCACGCTAGCCCAATGCGGATTGGGGACTTCACATACACCTTTGAATTTCTTCGCAGATGTATGCAGGTTTCCTCACGATGTTTTCCTTCACCGAAAATCTAGTGGTAAATATCAAATAATATTTCGTACATAAGTTCCGAAAAACTCATTGGTACGAGCACTACGAGCCAGGATTTGAACCCGCGACCTCCGGATTGAAAGTTGGACATCATATCCACTCGGCCACCACCGCTCTTAACTTCTTAATATCAGTTAAACGGTTGTGTTGCTAGGCAGAGTGATGGCAGGTGGACTTAAATGTTAACAGAATGGTGGCCGCTTTCGGATGAAAGAAGCGCCTGGAATCCGTTGGCTCGTTGGGTGGACGACATCCGGAAAATTGCGGGTCACTTCTGGATGAGATTCGCTCAGGACATAGACTAGGAATCCTCTAGACGGAGTTTAGAGTAATTATTTCATGAAACCGATGCTGCCAAAAATACGGGGGTGCGGGGGACGAGGTGAGCGAGGTCCCGTGCCGTGATTGGTCCGTTCAAAGACACGGATGTCACACAAAGACACTTTCGGCTCGAAAATGGAGTAAAACTACCGATTGTGGCAGAGTGGGTAGAGCTGATGTCTTGTCTGTGGCTCAGGACCGCAAGTGGCGTACTAGAAGAGAGGCCTATGCTCAGCAGTGGGCGATAAAGGGCTGATATGATGAAACGGTATTAAAACTAGGTGTTTTCTGATTGAATAGGATTTTTATCGCAATTATGTTTTTCTAGCCTATTTGTGTGTTCCACTGGGCAAAGGCCTCTCTTTATTTAATTAATAAAATAAAAATCATAAACACAATTTCCATATCGACGGAGCAGTGTGGAACCGCCAATACCAAGAACAAACGCCATTATTATGACCCCTATCCCCGTCTCGCTCGCACACCGGCGCGCCGATTTTGGGAAAATCGAAATCTGATCCGATATCCGATTTGAACTTGGTATGGGCAGAACGGGACATTTTAATAATGTTTTATTTCATTTAGGTACCTACTTACCTTTTAATAAAATTCATGTAGTTTTCACGCTAGACTGGGCCGAAACCGAGCCGAGGTGTCCGACACATCTTTATCTATGATGGCTGATCGGTGATTACGTGGTGCTTTCTATAACGAAGCGCCGTAGCTACGGCCCGGCCCCGGCCCGGTATAGTGTGAGTCATCCTTTACTGTTTTTTTGTCTTATTTAATTCGATTATTCTTAATAGATTACCTAGTAGCTGTTCTTTATAGATCTGTTATCTTTGTAATCGCAAACCTTGTTTTTCTTGTGTAGGTACCTATTTTCGTTAAAACTCATTTTATGACTGGTGAAATTAGAACATAAATCTATGTTAGAACAATTGAATTTAGATATATTATTTAAATTAGCTATTATCTTATGATGCTGTGATTATTAACTAACATCAACTCTATTTAACTAGACCAGTGGTGGGCAAACTTTCTTCATGGGGGGCCAGAAAGTTTAGAATATTTAAGTGGAGAGCCAGAATTGTAGCCAACATTTATTTTGATTTGTGATAAATTGATAATCGTGGGCCAATGCCACATACTAATTATTTCATAGGACCGGCGGCGGGCCGGATAAGATCCATTCGCGGGCCGCAGATGGCACGCGGGCCGTACTTTGCCCACCACTGAACTAGACCCTTCTTTCGTACTAAATACATAACTGTGTTTTTAACTGACATCAAACTGACTACACTATTCAATTTTTTCAATATTTACCTCATATTATAAATAATTCGGTACCTGTGTTCAGATATTAACCTTTATGAAATTATGTCATAGCCAAACATCATATATCATCATATTATATCATTATGTGGAATCGAAATCCGATCCGTTATCGCTGGTGATTTGAATATGTTATTGAACTTATTGGTGTATTGATTCGAGGTGAGTCTACATCTACATAATATGTCTATTGTAATATAATTAATTATATTAAAGTGACTTTTGGTATTTACAGTATTTGGGATACTTTTTAACTCATTTCCAAAAAAGGATAATTTATGTTCAGGTTTTTATACGTAAATATCTTAAGATAAAAATCATTTCACATATTTCTTTTGTATATATTTTATAAAAATAAATTTATTAAATGGCCAAAACAATATCATCGATGGGACCTACCATAATACCTATTACTTTGTCACCCAAGTAACCCAACTTACAGTAAGTATGTATGTAAAGTTTCCACTCATATTACTTAAATTGTATACCTACTGTTTTTCTTCCGACCTGACCGAGGCACCTGCGAAGCTATCTTCAGCGTCCGTCAACTACAAGAAAAAAGCAGAGAACAAGGCCGTCAGTTGTACCTCTGTTTTGTTGACCTGGAGAAAGCGTTTGATAGTGTGCCTCGCGAAGCCCTTTGGTTGGTACTCAAGAAGCTGGGATGCACGGAGAAGTTTGTGAGACTTGTGAGACTCCTGCATGACGACATGCAGTGCTGCGTAGCCGTAGACGGTGAGCAGTCAGATTTCTTCCCCGTTACCTGTGGGGTGAAACAAGGGTGTGTCCTAGCCCCTACACTGTTCGCTTTATACTTTGCAGTTGTAGTCAAGGAAGTCTTACAAACAGTATCCGAAGGTGTCCGCATACGCTTCCGTACCGATGGCAGTGTTTTTAACTTGGCCAGATTTAGGGCGAGAACGAAGGTTTCACATGCATTGATCACAGATATCATGTATGCTGACGACCTGTGCTTTCTTGCAGAATCCCCAGATGGCCTGCAACAGTTGATGTCTGTTTTTCACCAAGCCTGCTGCAAGTTCGGCCTCAAAATTAGTGTTAAAAAGACGGAGGTGTTGTCTTTGGACTCACATGGTCACGAGACACTAGCCGTACGTGAGGTGAGGTCGAGGCCGCCGTGGTGAGGACGTGCTGAAGCAGATCAACAAATTCCGGTATCTGGGAAGCACTATAACGTCGAAGTGTGACCTTGACGCTGAGATCAACAGCAGGATTGGCGCTGCAGCTGCAGCGTTTGGAAAACTGTGTTCCAAGGTCTTCTGCTCGCACGACCTAAAACTGGCCACCAAAATTTCGGTCTACATGGCGATCGTGCTGCCAAACCTTTTATATTCTTCCGAGACGTGGTGCGTGTACCGTCATCACATTCGTACCTTAGACCAGTTCCACCTCAAATGCCTACGTAAGATTATGAACATCAAGTGGTCTGACCGAGTGCGAAATACCGAAGTTCTGCGACGCGCCAAGGTCGGTGGACTAGAGGTTTACCTAATGCGTCGACAGCTTCGGTGGTGCGGTCACGTATCGCGTATGGCGGAGGAGAGAGTGGCGAAGCGCATCTTTTTTTCTGAACTAGAGGAGGGTAAGCGGAAACTTGGCGGGCAACTCCTCCGATACAAAGATGTTCAGAAACGGCACATGAAAAGATGCAACATCGAGCCCTCTCAGTGGGAAGGTTTGGCAGCACAGCGTCCTGAGTGGCGCAGGCTGGTGCATGACAAAGTGCGCGATTTCGAGGAGTAACGTAAAGTTGACCTCGACGTTAAACGCGATGAGCTGAAAGCACGCCAGCCTGCTTCCATTCACTACCACTATGTGGCTGGTGTTCTCACGTGCCCTCAATGTGCGCGGGGGTTCACCTCAAAGATCGGCTACGTCAGCCATATTCGGGCGCACGAGCGCCGAGCTAACTAGGAGTCGAAGTGGTCGCCTTGGTCGAAACCGGCCGGAAGGATCATCATCATCATCATGTATGTAAAGTTTCCACTCATATTACTTAAATTGTATACCTACTGTTTTTCTTCTTCTGTTTGTTTGTTTTACTTGTGTTATTTTATCTAGTGTTATTCTTTGTATATCTATTGTTGTGCCTTATTATAAAAGAAATGAACTGTATTTGCATGCATGCAACTGTGCTTACCTACTTATAGCAAATAAAATTTGATTGATTTTCAGTTCAATCGGATAATGGGAAATGGGTCTAATTTAGCTTGCAAGACCCAAACATAAATTACATATTACAATTCTTTCCACATATTCAGTTACCCAAACTTTCGTATGCATTAATGTATGTCACTCTCTAACATACAGCCACAAAATGGCGTCTGAAAGGGAATAAATTGTAATTTCATGCGTCCGCTAAACCGGTACGATATATCGGGGGTATTGTCAGCGATCTTTCTTGCGGTACGAATATTAATTTCCAGTATCTTTTATCACGGTTTCGGAGTACAGTGCATATTAAGGAACAGTGGTTTTATTAGTACGATGGGGCTACGCACTTTTCTTGGATACGTAGCTTTCAAAGTGGACAGTGGGAGAGATTTTAAGACTTTTCTACAACTTGTACATTGCTGGTCAGAAATAGAAATTTTGATTGTGCCATCTTTCAATTATCGCCGATATAATGCGCAACGATATGAAGGACAGAAAAACCTGAATAGAAAGTCTGAAAGAAGATCGGTGAAATTTGCTTGATGCATAGTCGATACCCTGGGTCTGTGAGGTCCTGGCGCTTTGAGTCTCTTTGGAGACCTTTCAAAGAGACTCAGGGACGCAACTGGGGACCGGAGAGCTGGCAGTTACGCCAGTTACAGTTATTGTAATTTTAAGTTGTTTTTACCGGACCGAGCCCGGACCGAGGCGTCCGACATGTCTTTTTCTATGACGGCTGATCGGTAATCACTTGGTGCTTTCCATAGAAAACGAAGCGCCGGAAGCGGCGGCCCGGCCCCGGCCCGGTATAGTGTGAGTCATCTTTTATGCTGCACTTGCTTATTTCTCTATGGTTGTGCGGAAAAGCCCATTGTCGCTTTACCTAATCACATGTTTTTGTACCTTATATCATCATCATCATCATATCAGACAATAAATAATTTCATGTCATTTCATTTCGTTTCGTTTCGTTTCGTTTCGTTTCGTTTCGTTTCGTTTCTTTTCGTTTCGTTTCGTTTCGTTCCGTTTCGTTTCGTTTCATTTCATTTCAGCCAGAGGACGTCCACTGCTGGACATAGGCCTTGGTACCTTATATACATATATATGAATAAATATTAAAGTTTACTTGAACTTTTGTCCAGTTAACCCTCTAGGTATATGCTTCACTTTAATTAATCATTGTTAATGTTCCGCTAACCCTCTCTACGCTGTGGCGCACTAAAATATACGGCGTACCTTTTGATGCGTCAATTTATAGCGATCGGTTTATTGAATTCCGCCGTGACGTCACCGCGGATTTATTACGCAAATACCCCCACTTATATTCCCAGATTTATTCCTTCCCCCCGTAAAAGTGGGATTTTATATCAACTTAATATTGGATGGGTACCGATTGGAAATTCTTTCGTGTTTCAATGATTTTTGTGGCTGATAAAACGCATGGGATATCGCAGTATTAGGTGTACAGAATTGTAACCTACATTGTAATGTCTCATCATGCCAATGAATATGCTACTTTTTTATATTTTCTCAATATTTTCTATGATATGGATAATAACCTTAATAAGTTCTCTTCTTCTTCTTTCCATCCTGTTACCCCCTGCTGGGGTGTAGGGCTCGAATCTTTTCCTTCCACTGACTCCGGTCCTGGGCAGCTTGGGTAGCCTCCTCCCACCCCATCTCCAATACACCCAGCTCTTGCTCCACAGAACGGCGCCAAGTAGATTTAGGGCGACCATAAGTTCAATAAGTTCTAAGCAAGTTTAAAACATCTTAGCGCCACTTGCACCATCCCAGTAACCTGGGGTTAACTCAGTATCAAATTGTACTGGTAACCATGGTACCTCCAGGTTTAAAAGGTTAACCCCGGGTTAGTGGGGTGGTACAAGTGGCGCTTACTAGTAGGTACATTTTAGCATTATGCTGCACTTGCTTATTTCTTTATGGTTGTGTCGGACAAGCCCATTATCGCTTTAGTCAACCACTTGCTTGTCAAATATTTTCCAATGAATGGGAGGCAATATCCCAAAAGCACGCAAGTATTATAGGCATTTTGACTTAAAAATGTACCATTTACTTTTTTTCGAAATCTATCAACTTTTCGGTTATTTCTAAGAATCACGAGGACTATCGATTTAAAGAGAAAAAAAATGTTGTCCTAAAAAAAATTCCGTTTTGTAACGCATTTTCACATACATTTTGTATGGACCTTTACAAAACAGACACCCAAAACTTGTATACATTTTTTCGTATTCACGTTACCGACCTATTGGACCGTTATATTAGCTTATCACAAGTTGTATTGATCGACACGTCGAGTAGGTGTGAATTGTTTCCCGCGCTGGTTTAGATAGACATAGTAGAATTATATAGAGTACTCTATCTTTACTCTCTACTCTTGCATTTATTATTTGTGCGAGCGAGATGCAATGCGAGTAAAAAGTAGCAATTGAACAAACGAACGATTCAATTGAACGAACGTAAGTAAATGATGAGATGACGGGCGACAGATAGGTATGGAAGAGAAAGACATACTACGCCGACCCCAAGTGAATGGGACAAAACAAGAGAATGATGAATTGAACAAAACCATGAAGGATTTTTTTGGAAATGTACTTGAATGATGCTGTAGGAGTCGTTACAATCGCGATTTGAATGCCGAACGTAAACTTATACCTATTCTATTCGTAAACCTATTCATAAAACTTAGTAAACCTCTTTAAAATTTTGTCCCTTTCTAACATAAACAAATGCCAAACTGACGGATAAGGGCAAATGATTATCAAGGGCTTGTCAGACTTGACAGGCGTTTATGAGCAAGGCTCGGAACCAGTTTTTTCTTCATACAAAAATACCGGTATTATTACGTTCTTTGGTTTATTATTTCATTTTTAATGGGATAATCTAATAATACGAAGTTGTTACCTGAATATCCTAAATACATGATTCAATCCTACGTAAAGAGCATAAAATAATTAAAAATTTCGGCTATTTCGGGCTTAAAAAAACCGGTTCCGAGCCCTGTTTATGAGTAAAGCCTTTTAATGTTCAGAAATAGATTACTGTTATGCCAATACTTTAGTTTAGACGTGTGAGGAAGCCACACATACGTCCCGTAATCGGATGAGATTACATTGATACGTGCTGACGGCGATATTGTTACGATCACTAGTTTTCCTGTTTTCTATATTATTTATATTTGGATACACGTGTTTTAGATTATCAACAGAAAATGCGGTTTTTAGCTGACAAAAAAGGTGTTTTTTAAATAAAAATTCGGATGACACGAGAAAGCTAGGTCTATCATATGATATTTTTAGTGTGTCTATTACATAATATTTGGATACAATGTGTTTGGAATAAGTTAGAGAATATACGGTTTTTAGCTAGCAATCACCCATTCTAAAGTGTCATTCTATGGAACTTGCTAACTATGTAAACAAAAGTCACTAGTAAATATATCATTCTTTGACAATATCAATATGGCGGTTTCTTTACATAGCTAAAGCAAGTTCCATAGAATGACACTTTACACAGAAGAGAACTATTAAATGTAAGATCTGATACTCATGCAATTTTTTACGGTTTAATTTCTCTTTGCAAAAGGTATATCAGCTGGTACGGTTATGAATACGTACATTTATTACAAAGTTATTAATTATAATACAGGACTTACAGGCCTATTCGGATTTCGAGATAATCACAAGATCTTGAGGCGATTTAGAGATCAACTAGATCTACATTAGATATCGACTAGATGTGACTTGGATATCTAAGTCATAACTTGTCGAAATTTAATTTAATTTATTTATTCACGAATAAGCTTACAGTCTGATGAACCAAGGCGCTTATAAGTAATGTTTAATATTATACATGCTATGTTACACTTACACTATAAAATTACATGTCAACGGTACAAAAACAGAAACAAATTCAATTATCAAAATAATATGTCAATAAAGCTAATAAATATTAATTAATCAATTAAATTCAAAAATTCATACATGCCTTTAATAACGTGGTAAGATGCATGATAAAAAATGTCAACGTCAGGTAACCGCAGAGACATATCATTTAATAGAGCGATAGCTCTTGCAGAGGGAGCGTTTGCCGCCCAGCGCGTGCGCCTCACCGGGCATGCGAACAGGCGCCGGCGCCGTCGCGAAACTACCGCCCCACCCTCCCCCGCCGCGGGGCAACGGCGAGGGGGCGGAACAGAAAGACCTATTCTTAACAGTGTAGATGGATTCCAGACTTGGTTGCACAGTAGCTTATAATAATGCACCATCAGTAACAACTTCCGCCGCAACTCTAATGTATCCATCCCGACCATACCACTGACAAACAATGATGGATACATATAAGGATAATATCCTAACTTTTTCCTATATAGAAATCGAGCAAATTTCCTCTGGATTCTTTCAATCATGAGGGTATATTTGCTTTCGTGCGGATCCCAGATACAAGCACCAAATTCAAGTTTACTGCGAACATAGGCGTTGTATAGCAACAGCAAAACACAAGTGTCACAAAACTGGCTCGATACCCTCATGATAAACCCCAGGACCTTATTCGCCTGCTTACATATCTTGGTAACGTGCGTCCTAAAGTCAAGTCTCGAGTCCAAGGTCAGTCCCAGGTCAGTTACCTCATCAACGCGATCCATGAATGCGTCTTTAATGTGGTATTGTTTGATGTGAGGTGACCGAATTCTAGAGAACGTAATAACTTTACATTTAGATGTGTTAAAATGCAGTTTATTGTCCTCACTCCACTCGGTCACCGCGTCTATGTCCCTCTGGAGGTCCTCCAGATCAGACTTGTCTCCTGCTCCCAGAAACAACTTCAAGTCATCAGCGAACAACAAACAGCCAGCAGTGTGTACCACGCTCGGCAAGTCATTTATCATTATCGTAAATAATGTTGGGCCGAGAGTGCTGCCCTGACTCACGCCGGACCGAGTGAAAAAAGTTCTAGAACTATATCCACCCCACTCAACGTACTGGTTTCTGTCACGAAGGTAATTAGATAGAAAGTTCAGTAGGTGCGGCGTAAAACCCAGGGCACTACATTTTTGAAGCAGGATGTCATTATCTACCAGGTCAAATGCCTTTTTGAAGTCAAAATAAGCCGCATCCACCTGCCGACCTGCATCTAGCTCGTCTCTGACGTGGTCTACAAAGTTTACATGGTTAGTGACAGTAGACCGAGCACGACGAAATCCGTGCTGACTGTCACTTAACCAACATTGTATCTGCTGGCTGATGCGACTTTCTATTATGGACTCAAATAACTTGGCGAAACCTGGCAGAACAGCTATAGGTCTGAAATTGGACACATCACGACCCGTGCCGCTCTTAGGAACAGGAATCACCCTCGAGACTTTCCAACAGGCTGGAATACTGCCCACTTTTCAGACTTAAGTTAAAAATGTGTAAAAGTGCAGTCTCAAGTACTGAAATACAGTCTTTTACAAGAAAAGATGGTATGTCATCAGGTCCAGCAGATGCTCGAGCTTTTAAATGTTTTGCTGCTTTACGAAGGTCTGCAGCATCTATATTTTCCACTGCCACGCGCGCATTACTAACTGGAAGGCCAGCACAACTTTGCGCCGCTAACTCAGCATTCAAGAGTGGGACCTCCCCGTGAAATACTGAGGCGAAGTACTCAGCAAGCAGCAAGAAATCGTTCAAGAGGACCTCCAGAATCGCGGAAACGTCAAATTTGACATATCTATCTTACAAATATCTTTAAATTATCCGTATCGTAACTTGTTGAAGTCTAGTAGAAATCTAATTCATTTCCGAATCGAGCCGTTAATCGCGTATAATTAATTACGTTTTAAAATTTAATACGATGTTTCGAAGACGGCGTTGTCCCCGTCATCCCCGTGGTGTCGGAGAAGATTCCTTCTGCGAACTTCAAAACGTAATTAAACGCGATTAAATCCCATTTTATAATTAATCAATTGTAAAAGTTGTTTAAATTACAAGCTCACTTAAGTCTTCTTAACCTTCTTAGGCCCATTTTCACCATTTCACTAACCCGGGGTTAACTGGTTAAACCTGGCGTTACCATGGTTACCAGTACAATTTGAGACTAGGTTAACGGTTTAACCGCTTAATCCTGGGTTAGTGGAATGGTGCAAGTGGGACTTTAGTTCGCCGCGCATACGCATCCTATAAGAATACACGTCTATCTCCATCTCCATCACTTTTCCTAAAGTAACAGAGATGGAGCTACACGAATTTCGATTTTCGAGTAACGGAGCCGACCCCCCGCGTCGCCTATCTATAATTATTAATTTTAATGTATTGTCTACTCTACGGTACCACGGATATATTGTACTATAAAAAAATGTTTTTATGCCCTTGTAGAATTAATTTATTGTTGTTAGGATGGATCGTGGGATAGTGACATAATGGTTTTATTACAGTTGTACATTTAAATAAATTTAGTTTTCTTATGGGGCCACTGATTACCACAGTTCGCCGGACGATATCAGCCTGTCAGTTGAACGCAAAATTTGACAGTTCCGAACAACTGACAGGCTGATATGTAACTGGTAATCCGTGGGTCCCTTTAGAAAACTTAAAATCTGCGTCGTTTTGTAAGCAGAAATACAGAAATTACCTTCTTTGGTATTTTTGAATTATTAAATAGGTACAAATTGTGCCAAATAATTACTTCGTTCTTCGTTACGATTTGTTCAATAGTTATCTAGTTTATTCCGTTCATGGTGTGATTTTTTTGAAATACAAATTCCTATTGACTCCTTAGAGGTTATAACCAACGGAGACGCCATGTCTAAAATTTTCGGTACAAAATAGTCTGCCGTTTTTTGCGGGGGAGGGGCACATCAAATGTATAGGTACGTCATGTCAGATAAACGTCAGTCTATACATATGGTTGACATGTGGTTGACCATTGGCCCCTATTTTCGACAGAGGGGAAAGCCTGTTAATGGCGGCTCCATTGTTAATTACTCCGAGCCTTTACCGATCTAAAATTATACGAATGTCTTATTAAACGGTACTTACCATAGTAATTATTTATTTCTATAAAATGTAGATAATAACATAGCTATATGACATTAGTACATACATACTAACCGTAAATACCTCTATGAGTGAGATAGTTACTTGAAATAAATGACTTTATTACAAGCTTTTATTTAGTTTCACTTGTCCCGTTGTCTGTCTGTCTGTCGGTCTGGAATCAAATCTTGCAAGTTAAATTTAATCCACTTCACGGTTTCCGATTGAGCTGAAATTTTTGCATGCATGTATAAATCGGATGACAATGCAATATTATGGTACCATCGAGCTTATCTGATGATGGAGACGGGAGGTGGCCATAGGAACTCTGTGATGAAACAACTCAACCTAATTGTGTTAGGGGTTTTTAGAATTGTCTCGATGAGTATTAGTTGTCTGTCGTAAGAAAAGTACAGTCAGCGATAAAAGCTTGTACCAAAAATGAAATTTTTGCCAAAAACTTATTTAATAGTAAAACAGTGTATTTACTAGTAAAGCAGTGGTCGTCAAACAGAAACAAGATTTATAAATTACAATGAATCAAATTGATTAGTTTTCAAGTCGATAAAATCTCATCCATTAATATTTCATCGAGCGGGATTCCTCTGCATTCTGCCTATTAGACTTCCAAAACGGATGTCGTGGGTGTGGGTGTAGTGGGGTCCACTCAGGGAACGAGACAATGATTTTCACGATTCACGAGATGCCTAGGAATTTCATGATCTGCCTGATCCTATCGGCTGCCGACATACTTTAAAATAGTCAAGTAGCGTCCATCTAAGCTAACTCTGCACATATTTCGCTAGCTAAGTGTGGAATGCCACACTGAAAGTCTAATTATGTACTATGAAAATATGACTCTTACAGTAGCTCTGTCTCACTTTGTCGCTACCAATTAAGGCATTGTAGAGTTAAGTGGCTCTATTTTTAAGGTTCCGTGCCTTAAAAGTAAAAAACGGAACCCTTATAGCATCACTCCTGCGTCTGTCACAGCCTAATATTTAGCCTCCTCAATTTTGCCTAAAATTCTGGATAAAACACATCTGTGTTTATTAAATAATAATAAGTCTACGGTCAAGCGTAACTTGGAATAAAAAAAACATTCTTAAAGAACCTCCTTTTTTTAAGCCGGTTAAAAAATATGGGAGCTACGGAACCCTTTGGGACACGATTCCGACTTGCACTTGGCCGGTTTTTTTCTTAAATCTAAAACCTAACCTATTACAAACAAAACCAGTGGCGCTCAACCGTCGGTCTCCTCAATAGATTACGTTCGACAATTAATACAACATGGGGTAAGATAATGGCCTTTTTGCCGGCCGGCCCATTAGATCGATTGCTGGCCGATATGAATATGAATAAAAGATGGCCGGTTCTGATGATACAATAAATTCTTGACGAGCGACAGTGTACGATTGGCCGCATGTCAACTAAATAGGACGCCAATCGAATTTAACCTGTCGTGATACAGACCTGTTAGTTCTTGAAAATACGTGAGTTAACCGTAGAAATTTTCTTAGTAGTTGTTAGTTTTAGTAAATACCGACTGTATTTACTTAATAAGGTAAAATAAAGCGCTGGTGGCCTGTGGCCTAGCGGTAAGAGCGTGTGACTTTCAATCCGGAGGTCGCGGGTGTAAACCCCGGCTCGTACCAATGAGTTTTTCGGAACTTATGTACGAAATATCATTTGATATTTAGGTACCAGTTGCTATTCGGTGAAGGAAAACATCGTGAGGAAACCGGACCAATCCCAATAAGGCCTAGTTTCCCCTCTGGGTTGGAAGGTCAGATGGCAGTCGTAAAAACTAGTGTCTAAGTCAATTGGGGTTAGTTGTCAAGCGGACCCCAGGCTCTCATGAGCCGTGGCAAAATGCCGGGATAACGCGAGGACGAAGAAGAGGTATTTAATTAGTCTGTAGTGAGCTTGGGCGGTGTAGACTATATATGGACGCAGAAAAGTACTATCTACACTTGAGAGCACCGAAAACAGTTCAGCAGGTAGGTAGGGGAGCCGGGGGCTTAATGTAACAGGGGTAAGTAGTAACGCTAAATTTTGACGGGGAATTAAAAACATTTCATATTTCACATCACATCGCGGGCGACTGTACCAGCTCGAACCAGCTGTGGAACTGGATATTACCAGTTAAATATATACCTCGTTATTGGTTTATCGCTACACTTTAAGGATTTAAACGGCCTTACGGCTTGTTAATATCTGCTATAGTTATTTTTATGTTTAGGGTTTGGATCGAAATTAAACTTTTGTGAGACATATTTTAAACTGTTGTAGACGACAACGGTTTCACTCACTTTAATTTTTAGTCGCTATGGCGACATGTTTCGGGCCCTTCGGCATGTCATCAATATTATAGCGACTAAAAATTCAAGTGAGTGAAACCGTTGTCGTCTAAACAGGATTTGGATCGTTTGTCGATAATGTTTTTGTGTTAAGGGGCCCACTGATTAACAGTCCGCCGGACGGTATCGGCCTGTCAGTTAGAACAAAATTTTGACAGTTCCGAACAACTGACAGGCCGATACCGTCCGGCGGACTGTTAATCAGTGGGCCCCTTAATTAATCACCTAACAATGTCTAGCTAACCTCGATTTATGCTCAACCTTTCATATTGTGTGTGGAGGTTGAAAATTGTGGGTTCAAACCCTGTATACAGAAAAAATCGTTCTCAAAAAGAACGCAAAAAGATCACTAAGAATTCGGTCAGGATCCTTATTACACAGACGAGAGACGAGAGAGAAACAGATAAGTATGACTCACGTTAGACCGGGCCGTGTCCGGGTCGGAGCTTCTGGGGCATCGTTTTCTATGGAAAGCATCACGTGATCGACTGTCATGTCATAGAAAAGTAAGCGCCGGAAGCTCCGGCCCGGAAACGGCCCCGTCTAACGTGAGTCATCCTAAAGTACTATATTATTATCATACTTTATTTTATACTATGAAGTATTTGAACAAATTAAATTATTTTTCAGAAAATATTTTAATTTGTTTTTATCAAGTAGAAACACTACTATATAAATTATAAACTGAAATAAATGTCATATACTAAGAAAAAGTGACCAAGGCCTCCAGTGCCCCAGGCTGGAATCGAACCAGCGTCCTCTGCTATCGCGGCAGGTGCCTGAACCACTCGGCCACCGGGCCACAGCGACATTAGTCAAATTTTCCAAGTATATGCACTTCCTACTGAACACATTACACACACACACACACACTGTATACATTTATTTCAGTTTATACTTATTTTAGACCTCCACACACATATGAAAGGTTAACGAGTAGGCATACCTATATCTAGGTACTTTAAAAAGTAGCTTTTCACTACTATGTATTACTAGGCATCGAAGGAGAAACGATTCACGAGTGAATTGAAGAAAATTGTACATACTTAAGCACCTGTATAATTAGTCTATAGTTAATTGATTCCATTGTGTTACGACAGTTAAGCCATTTCTATTTAAGTTAGATGCATGAAAGTGTGTCAGCGTATGCTATAGACTTATAATTATGTGTACGAATTACGTACAATAAATACAATACAATTTAGGTACATAGTTAATTTTCGTAACACAAATGAATCAATTAAGATAAGACTAATCACAGCTTCTTAACTGCGCTTAGTTATGTACCTACAATATTTTTGCAATTCACTCTCACAGCGATTCCCACTCACGTAAACCGGTAGAAATCTAGATAGCTATAGTGTATCGATGCTTTGCTTAGCTCGCCGCCGTGTTGCCCTGAGTTATGATACTTAAGGTTATGAGCACTTAAAAGGTGTTCGAAAGAGCGCCGACTTTCAAATCAGGTTTTAAGTGCATAATACTAGGTATATAAATACCAAAGCAAAGATGCGTTGAATGTATTAAGATAAGTTAAGTTAAGGAAAAATCGTGCTACGAATTTGACAGCTGATGTAACATATCATAAATTATAAGTGACACGAACCTGCCGTATTCGAACTTCAAGATATTCACAAGAGACGACACGTACTAGATCCATTATAGATACGTTATAGTTTAGATACCAACTAGTTCTCTTTTGCAGCGCAATTCGGGCAACCAATGTCACTTTTACGTTAGATAGAGTAATATATCTATTAGATGTGAATTGGATCTCTGTCATATTCTGTGGAAATCGTTCAACAGTATCTCCAGAATCGCGCTAATGTCAAATTTGACAGGTTAGATCTTAAACATATCGTTATCGTATCATGGTGATGTCTAAAAGATGTCTAATAGATGTCTATTTCAAAATCCGAATCGGGCCCATAGGCGTAAGCGCATCCATACAGTAGAAGTTGCGGTCTCATATTAAAACATGTTTAAATTACATGGAACTTGGCATGACCATTTACGAAACATATACAGTATTTATCTAAGACTGATACGAAATTTCAATTAGGGAAAAAAATACGCATGTCCTTTAATTACGAAAATATAATTTTTCGTAAAATTGCGAAACTCTATCCAAGAAAATTTTATCGAAATCTGAAGAAAAAAACCCGGTCAAGTGCGAGTCGGACTAGCGCACGAAGGGTTCTGTGTTTTACGCAAAAACTGCAAAGCAATCACGTTTGTTGTATGGGGAGCCACACTTAAATAGGTTAATAATTTTATTCTGTTTTTAGTACCTATTTGTTGTTATAGCGGCAAAAATACATCATAATAATATGTGAAAATTTCAACTGTACAACGATAGACAGACAGACAGACTGACAGTGGAGTCTTAGTAATAGGGTCCCATTTTTATCCATTGGGTCATCATCATCATCATAACTTATAAGCTTTGCTCTTGTCGGTGGAGTAATCGCCAATCATTTCTTTCTTGTGCCAGTCTTTTAATTTCCTCATACGAAGCATTATATTTTATTTGGCAGGGCTAAGTAATTCTAGGTTTCCCTTCTTTCAATCCTGCCTTCCAGGATGTTTAGGAACGGAACCCTAAAAAACGACAGCAAAATAAAAACTGGCCCATATTCGTTCTATTTACCTCCCCCTAGGTACCACGTTCCTAGCATTTTGTTTTCCTGAGACAAATTTATTACTCGAGACAAGAATCTGTAACAGAATGTTGGCTATTTTCCTTGCGCATTTTTTGTTTTTAACGCAAAGAAAAAAGCCTTTTGGGAATATATCTTAGTTTCAGGTCTGCGAAAGGTAGAATAGTAAGTATGGGATCATTAAATAACAGTGTCTTGCTTTGGTAAATATGATTACTAACCTAACACCTTACTTATAAAACAAAGTCCTCCGCCGCGCCTGTCTGTTTGTGTGTATGTATGTTCGCGATAAACTCAAAAACTACTAAACGGATTTCACCTATCAATACAATGATTCTTGAGGAAGGTTTAGATGTATAATTTGTTAAGCTTTTGTGTAACCCGTGCGAAGCGTAACTGGAATTCTTCTGCAAAAGGGTTTAATAATATGTATACCTATATATTTGTTATAATAAATTCATATGTTAAACATAATTGGTGTAAGTACTAATTACATTAAATAAACTGAATGTTTGTATCACTCGTTAAATGGGTGCTTGGGCTCAAAATAGGGATCCCTTCTACGCAGACCTCAAAAAGGGCCATACTCAATTATAGCCGACCACCCACACATTTATTAGTAAACTAAACTAGTACTGCCCACTGGGTACAATCAAAGGCAAAAGTCGTTTAAAAATTTAATGTATGTTACGTAACATTGGTAAGTTGATATAATTTTAAGAGGAAAGAGGATTTAAAAAATATACAGGGACGTAATAGAAGATTAGGGTAAAGTCACATTTATTTAAATTTTATGTACCTACAACCTTCTATACCCAAGAATAACTTCATTGCCAGGATTCGAACCCGGGACCTCTTGCTTCGTAAGTAAACCACCAAACCGTCAGGTCAGGTAAGGGCCGTCAAACAACGATCTCGATTACCTACTAGACTCTAGAGTTAATATTTTGATTTTTGTGAATGCTAGGCCAAGTTTTGGCTTAATATTGTAAACAATAAGTTAAATACGGATTCAGGATTCTCTGCCTCTGGCTTGCCTTAGCCGGCCGGCCAGAGTGGAGTCGTTAGAGCTATAAGCTCCAGGGGTGGAAGTGAAATATGCATAAGACGCGAGTTGGCACAGTGGCTGTTATTAGCCACTGGGTAGAAAGCGGCGCACACCTCTCGACACCCCTGAGCCGCTCACACCGGTGTTGCCCTTGAGCCATCCTAGATGTCGCTTTTTGTGGGGGCCCATCTTGTGAGGGCGAGTCACCGTCTGCCGGAAATAAAATTGCATACCGTTTTATTAGGCAGGCGTCCGGTTTTTTACCCTATAGCTCAGTACTTAGTCCATCGCTTTCACCCAATATCCTAGTTAATTTTAGATACCATCAACTCTCAATAGCCCTTACACCTTGGCGGGTGCTGCCTCTGCGTGCGTCCCATGACACGGGTAAGGGCAGCATCCGCTCGGTGTACCCCTTACATTTCATTAAAGTGTCAAAAGGGCATCTACGTGTTGGCTTCGGCTCCGCGCACGCCTCCCAAAGGTCCGGAACACCATTGTTCCGTGATGGGAAAGACATACAAGTTAAATACAACAAAACTGTTATAATACTGTTCTAGTAGATAGGTACTGTACACTTCGTTCGTTTGCTCGAATATGCAAGAGCTATAGCGAGACAAATAGACGTTTACCAATGGCACTTATGAGTTGCCTTCTTTGACTGAAAACCGAGTTTTATTACTTTTATTGTACTAATGGGCATCCACATATAATATTGTTCTTCAACAGATCAGATTTTTAAAGGTTCGGCAGCTAGCATGACACCTCTTGAGTTGCAGGTGTCCGTAGGCTATAACCGCTTGCTATTAGGCAGGCTGTGCGCTTGTTAGCAACGAGCCAATTACGACTCCGACTGTACAGTCAGCAGCAGAAGTTACTAAGCAGGCGAGGTGTTCAAAATTACCTTGACACGCTCTTATTCTCTTATTAGGGTTCCGTACCTCAAAAGGAAAAAACGGAACCCTTATAGGATCACTCGTGCGTCTGTCTGTCTGTCTGTCTGTCTGTCCGTCTGTCACAGCCGATTTTCTCCGGAACTACTGGACCAATCAAGTTGAAATTTGGTACACATATGTAAGTTTGTGACCCGAATACGGACATGTAACGTAAACAAATGAATTTTAAACATGGGGGCCACTTTTGGGGGGTAAATGAAAAAATGAAAAAAAAAAATTTTTCAAACTATATCATGTTACATATCAAATGAAAGAGCTTATTGTAAGGATTTCAAATACTTTTTTTTTATAATTTTCGAATCAACAGTTTAGAAGTTATTCAAGAAAATAGGCAAAAAATGACCATTCCCCCCCCCTTATCTCCGAAACTACTAGGTCTAAAATTTTGAAAAAAATACATAAAATAGGTCTATACCTATAGATGACAGGAAAACCTATTAGAAATGTACAGTCAAGCGTGAGTCGGACTTAATTACAGTTTTTAATCCGACCCCTACGGATTTTTTAAAGAGATTTCACTCACGTTTCACATAAAAAATACATTGTTAACAGTGCCGGATTACTTAGAGTAGTAGTTTTCTTAGAGTAATTGGTGATAATTTTCTGATAAGATAATCATTTTAAATATTTAACGGTCTTACCTACTTACGAGTAATTGTAAGGTCAAATTAAAAATAATGTTTAAAAAAAATGTTAAATTGAGAGCTAGCTTAAAGTTTTTTGTACTCGTCGACTTTAATGGTTGAATTAATAAAGACTTTGTAACCAATAAGCAAAACAAGCACGTGCTTACGGCACCACGTTCAGGGAGGGCACCAAAATGCCAGGTTGAAAAAGGTGAACAAATTTTAAAATTAGGGACAGACACATCGTTTTTACCACACGATTTTTTTAGCTGTCCAAAAGCTAATTTGCAAAAATAATGGCGCGTAATTCTTTGAGAAACAATCGGTAGCAGTAGAAGAGTCGTGATTACATGCATAGATTCGATTTCAACCCACTCTTTTGCGGTTCGGCGTTAGGTCTTATGCGAGGCCTTCTGCCTTACGGCAAAGTTGATCTTCTGCCTTAATTACACTTGGGCGTGGATCCAAATCCAAGCTTTCCTCTTTCGCAGCTGGGCCTACTGCCTTTCTCACACTTCGCCAATTCAATTCCAAGCTCTCTGCTTTCTTGCATATTTTATGCATGAAAACAACCTCGCTGAGACCCTTAAATATCGAGCCCTATGTGAAGCTAGGCTGATAGAAAACTGTCCCATCCCTTCTCTGTATGAAATCCTGGATTCGCGCCTGGTTGGGACTAAAATTAAAATTGCGTTTTTATATCGAAAAATTTTCGCGCTCGCTTCGCTCGCGTTTTCAATTACTTTATAAGGATATATGATAAAGGTGACATTCGGGTGGCGACTGCAGCAACATTACTCTGTTGCAACGTTACTGCTGCAGTACTGTCAACTTCCGTGATAAAATGATGTGACTGATTTCCATACTAAAAGTAAAAATGTACAACTGTCTATCATATTGCGTTTTTATATCGAAAAATTTCCGCGCTCGCTTCGCTCGCGTTTCTATTACTTTCTACGCTATGATAAAGGTGACATTCGGGTAGCGACTGCAACAGCATTAGGTACTCTGTTGCAACATTACTGCTGCGGCACTGTCAATTTTCGTGATAAAATGATGTGACTGATTTCCATTCTCAGCTGTAATGCGGCAATGAACTTCTCTCAATTTACCAAAAAATCAATGTAATCTTGATGACCCTAGGGAGAGGGGGCACCTAGAAATGCTTAGGGCATCAAAATATCTTAATCCGGCACTGATTGTTAAAAATTGTGTAATATACGGAACCCTTGGAACGCGAGTCCGACTCGCACTTGGCCGGTTTTATAATAATAAAGTCGCGTCAAGATCATTTTTGAACACCTCGCCCGCTTAGCAACTATTGCTGCTGAGTGTACCTATGATCGTACAATGCGGTAGCATCGGCCGCTAATCAAAAGCTAGCGGTGCACAGAATAGCCTCCTCGGGCCTGTGTTTATTATGTCCGGAGAACCGCGCGAATTGTCAGCCCCAAACGGGACCTGTTGCGGACCTTTTATAGTACAATGGTAACTGTTAAACATCTACGCGGGCGACTGAAAACATCATTAAGTCAGCCATCATCACTATTAAGTATAATCAGGCCAAAACTATACTTTTTTTTTAAGGTTAACTGGAAGAAATCCCTTAAAGGGATAAGTTCGCCTTTGTACTGCCTATCCTGTGCCATAAATTTGTGTTTTGTGTTTTGTACAATAAAGAGTTTATACATACATACATACATACTTCACTGTCGTCTGCAATGATTCATTGCCAATGAAGGACTCGGTAAGTGACCCAATATTCAAAAATAATCTTAAAATTAGGTTTTGCTTACTAACAACGCAATTGATAAGTTTATGTGTATAATGGATCATTGCCCTAACACCGTGTGAAACGGAATCTGATGAATTACATATTGCTAATAAATAGTTTTTAAGTATGTATAAGGTGGTGGTACTGGTGCTCGACGCGGTCCCAGTACATGTCATCTTGAAATTTAAGTCAAGTCATTGTCAATAGAGGTGACAGCAGGGTGTCATATATTGGGCATTAGCATGTCGAGTACTAGTACCACCACGTTAACATAAGTTGTATGACTTGTAAAATGCATTTTTTTTTTTTACTTATTAAAGCTGTATTCTGTACTGGCTCACGTATGTTTAGGATTTAAAAAAAAATAGAATAAGTAATCGCGTGATTTGAGCTACTCATACTGTTAATTTTTCTAAAAAAACTCCTAATTTATACTTACTATTTTTCATATTACATTACCTTACTTTTGTAGGTACATACCTACAGGATTTATGTATGTATATTATGTTACTGTAAAACGTTTTTAGTAACTAGTGAAAACGCGTTCATCCTAGTAAAAACTAGTTTTTCGTATCGCCTCAGTGAAAACGCTTTTCACTATTTAGTTAAAATTAGTTTTCCGTAAGGCCTCGGTGAAAACTAGCTTTAACATTTAACTGGGATTTTTCACACAAAAGTAGTTTCCGCGTAGTGCCTTGGAGAAAACTAATTTTGACTAATTGTTCAAAATATAAATTTTAACCATTTAAAGGATGACTCACGCTAGACCGGGTCGGCGCTTCGTTTTCTATGGAAAGTACCACGTGATCACCGATCAGCCGTCATAGAAAACGACATGTTGGCCGCCTCGGTCCGGGCACGGCCAGGTCTAGCGTGAGTCATCCTTAATACATATTTAACCAACCCTTATTTTCAATGATGCAACTAAGAGGAGGGTGTAAAGACGTCCTTTTGCATGTACCCTATTATTCCGCCACTCTACCAAGGCAGCTGCGCCCTGTTCTCGGACTTTGCTCTGATTGGTAATATCAATGGTCCCTGAGAGCGTTTTCACATTGTCCGATCCGATATCGGATGTAGGATCCTACATAGGATAGGCGCCTGCCGATATCCGATATCGGAAAGGCGCTTCCGATAAATTCATCTGCAGGAGAGTGCCATTGACATTAAGTCCGCTTTTTTGCGTTATTTATCGTTTTTTAGTGATAATGATTTATTAAATGCATAAATAAATACCGAGAAACACATATATCTTAAATTTTACTTCCTTCCGACAACCGATATCGGATCGGACAATGTGAAAACGCTCTAAGAGGCATAGCCAAGATGACAATCGTTGATAGAAAATGCCAATCGAAATTTAACCGAGTGCGTAAAATTGTACTTTTTGTCGATAGGTATGTCAATATAGATACAAATTGATGCTGTAAAAATATGTCAACCTGTACCAAAAACACATAAGGTCAACCGGGATAAAATGCATCAGATGCATCTATGGGCTTATTGCGTCTATCAGGCCAATTCAAACGTAAACTAACATCAGAATGATATCTAGTTCAAGTTCAAATATACTTTATTCGTGTAGGCCTAGCAACAAGCACTTATGAATGGTTAGTTGTTATTCCATTATATTATCTTAAGCTAATTATTAGAGCCATTTATTGATGTTAATATTATTCCATAGTAATATTGGATTATTATATATGTCGGAAATCGTGGGCGTATCATATCATACTATCGGCAGCACATCAGAACCTTCAATCGTGGATGACGAGGGCCTTCAATGAAATACGATGTTAAATTCACAGTCTTTACTGCACAAGACTCATTACAAATCACACAACGCGTTACGTTTCTTATCTTAAGCAAACCAGTGGATTAGACCCAGGAACTATTTGTCAAAGGCTGCGTGATAAAACGCCTCTTGAAGGCGATAGATAGCACATTAGCCATTCTCCGACATATCGATCAAAAATACTAAGAATTTCACAAAAATATAGTCATACATAAAAAATTGTATAAAAAATGCTAGCCTAGAATCTAAAAAACTGATATCATTCAGTTGTCCTGCATTTCGCTTGTCCGTACCTGTACATAGTACATACATATTGGCGCGAGCAACTAAGTAACATCATTCAGATGTCAGTGTACGTTCGAATTGGCCTGTTTTTCGTTATTTATCGAATACCTATGATGATTGGTCTAATCGACTTCTTTTTTACGTTTTATTGAATTCACGTTGTTCAAAAAAACCGGACAAGTGCGAGTCGGGCTCGCCCACCGAGGGTTCCGTACTTTTTAGTATTTGTTGTTATAGCGGCAACAGAAAAGTGAAAATTCTATAATTATTCTACCACGGTTCATGAGATACAGCCTGGTGACAGACAGACGGACAGTGGAGTCTTAGTAATAGGGTCCCATTTTTACCCTTTGGGTACGGAACCCAAAAAAGAATTTAAATAGACGCAATAATCCGATAGTGGCATTTACCCCGGTCGACCTTATAGTCAAAAAGTGCCGTTTATCTCATTTTTAGGGTTCCGTACCAAAGAGGTAAAAAAGGAACTCTAAAGGACAATTCACGTTAGACCGGGCCGTGTTCGGGCCGGAGCTTCATCGTTTTCTATGGAAATCATTACGCGATCGCCTGTCATGTCATAGAAAAGTAAGCGCCGGAAGCTCGACACGGCCCGGTCTAACGTGAGTCATCCTTTATAGTGCTACTGACGCTATTGATTTGGAATTTGGAATAGTTATGAACAACGCTAACCCAAACACATTGGAATGGAAGTGATTTTTTTATTTTACTCCACGGTGAAACGGTTTAAAAACGGAGCAGTACGGTTACCATCAGTTCGTCACTGACATAAACGCCGTCGAGAACGTAATTTACTTTCTATACATCCCGTTTGCACTAATATGCGAGTGCGAGCGAGATGTATAGAAAGTAAATTACGTTCTCGACGGCGTTTATGTCAGTGACAAACTGATGGTAACCGTACAGAAACACAATACAAAAATTAGCGCCGGCGAGATCATCGCCCGCGCGGCCATATTTAAAATTCGACGTGTTATTTATGTCGTAAGTAAATCATTTTAATTATAATTTGCTAAACGAAGGACCCGCCCACCGTCCGGAAGGTTATCCAACTACGAAAGGTCTTAAGTTTTGTGGGTTTTTGTAGATAATTATGACCTTTTGGAAAGAGTAATATGAATGTGTTCTGTAACATTTTATAGCTCAAAATGCTAAAGGATTGCTTCAGTCTGACGAGCTACGCCAAGACGTATGTGGACATATATTATGTGTATTGTAAAAGATTTATTTATAATATAATAACTTGGACTCCTTCTTGAGAGGCTGGGCAGATATAGCACTAAACAGAGACGAGTGGAAGAAGAGGGGGGAGGCCTTTGCCCAGCAGTGGGACACAGTGGGCTCTGAATAAAATGATCTTGATATTGTAAAAATTAAAGCTCACAGTGATAGCAATTGTAGATTAAAATCGCCTTAAAACGTATCAAACATCTTACAAAGCTTTATAATTAAATTTAAAAAAGGGGTAAAAGCGTTGTCTTTATATGGCGCATATGCCCTTTTTGAAAATAACGACAGAATGCCTCCGGTGGCCATATGAATGGCATCCAATCTTGTAGCAGATAATTTAATTACTACCCGTTGAAAACAACATATTTTTATTCTGCAATCGAATTGTTATCGATTTACAACCTCTTATCGGTGGGCGCGAAGAAGCACACAAATCACACCTCTCGCTCGCACCTTTTTCCTTTTTTAGGGATCCGCAGTAAGGAAAAGGTCTTATATTATTGTGTCATGTCTCCAAGGTCTGTTTTAAACAATAGTAGACAGATGCGCAAGTTGCGGAATGTTTCAAAAAAGTTGGAATAGTTCTGGGTAACTTCAGGGAAATTTCAGAGAAATAAGGAAAAACTTATTTTTCAAATCAATATCAACAATGAGGTAATTTGAAATTTAATGGTTTTGATACGACCATCATCATATTAAATATATTAAGAACGGGTCACTCACGTATTTTAAGTCGAAATTAAGCCATCTTCAAGATCGTATCAAAATGAGATCAAAACTGTTACAATTTGTTAACTCTGAATCGGGCTCCAGAATACCCGAAAGCGTAATCAGACAGGCCAGAATCAAATCAGAATGATATCTGAATTATGCCATTTAGTTATTGTGCGTCCCGCTCGCTCCAATACATGTACGGACAAGTACGAGAGAAATGCACGATACCTAACTAAATCACATCATTTAGATCTTTATTCTTCATTCAAAGAAACAAGTATAAGTTTACAGCTACCTACTTATGCCAAGACACTTATACTGTTAATACATACTATACATAGTCAGTATCATAAACATGTATACACTTTTCGAACTATCTCTAGGATCTTAAATTAGACATACATATTACTAAGTTACAGCGCAAAAGCATTGCAATTCAGCGAGGTAATGCTGCCAGCGTCTACGGCACCTTGCCGAGTGGCGATTTTTTATTGTAGTTTAGGTTTTATTTTTATTAATTTAGGATAAGTTTAGTTTATAAGTTTTTATACAACATTTATATTTATAATAATAATAATAATTGGACACGGCGCGGATAGTCCGCCGGTTCCTCTCTCTGCAGCCCTGACCACCGGTAGCTTGGGCCTTGCCCCGCTGCTGGCGGCACCCTAGGTTAGGTTTTTTATAATGTGTTTATATGTCTTTTTTATCGTTTTGTAAGTGTTTTTATATTTTACTTTTATATTCATACTAGCTATTGCCCGCGGCTTCGCACGCGCAGGAGAGTTTTTTTAATTTTGTTTTTTTTTACGGACTGAACAGTGACTGACCTTAGTCTCACCTGCTGGAAAGTGATGACAAGGCCGAAGGTGTAGGGTTGTAAAAAAACGGTTTTTTTTCTGACTTGAGAAAAAACATGAAAAAAAACCGTGAAAAAAAAAAACGTTTTTTTTCTGGAGTACGTTTTTTTTCAAAAGTATGAAAACTCAAAATTTGCAAGGCAGTTAATACTTTTATACGGTTGTTTTACTTGTTTTAGACTTTATGTCAGTTTATGTTAACCATTAAACCAATTTAATTTAACAACTTTGATTAATAACAACATAAATGAAATCTGTAGTGGTAGTTATTGCAATTTACTGTTGGCAACACCAACGCCTCTCGTCGCCGCATCGGGGAATTCAGGGATTCCCCAAAAATTACTTAGTTTTAAGTTACATATACAAATAAATCACGAAAAACCGTTATTGTGGCATATTTTTGTTCATCTGAAAAAGAAACCTAATTTAGAAAAAAAACCATGGTGCCAGGTTTTTTTTCATGTTTTTTTTTTCATAAATATGAAAAAAAAAACATTTGGTTTTTTTTCTATTTGCAACCCTACGAAGGTATAGCTCACTATTTCAGTAAAAGCTTATTCACAGTATTCACTCTTGACTTGAAGACACCAATTGTAATTATATCGATTAATCGAGCTCGACTTATTTAATATAATCTAATGTACGTTTTGTACCTAACACCTTTTAATTTATATTTTTATTTATGTAGTTGTAGCCTTTTGTACCTATAGCACCTCCTTATACACTACATAAAGCCGACCACTGACTAACAGGCCGCCGAACGATATCGGCCTGTCAGTTAGAACAAAAATTTGACAGCTCCGAACAACTGACAGGCCGATATCGTCCGGCGGACTGGTAATCAGTGGGCCCCTTTAGTGGTTCTCCCTTGGATTGCTAGAGGACGATAAACATTGGGACTCAACTTTAGAGGAAGCTGCGTTGTGCGATTCTCCCTTCAAGCTGCGTGAACTTTTCATAATAATGTTAGTTTTTTGTCAACTTACTGACCCGTTAAGTCTCTGGGAAAAATATAAGGACAGTTTTTCGGACGACATTAAACGGCAACTTGAGAGAGAATGGTGCGGAGTTTTACATGGATGAAGTGTATCAGTGTGTGTGATTTGCTGATACCTAGCGGAGGTGTCACGGTTTACCTCGGGGTGGGTTTGCTGATACCTAGTGGAGGTGTCACGGTTTACCTCGGGGTGGGGTTGCTGATGCTGATACCTTGCTTCTCTGTGTAAGGTACATCAGGGTTCATTTTTTGGTAATTGCTTACGGCAGCTTGGTGATCTGATGATTTGTTTTGCATTTGCGGCAGCTTTTAGTTGTTTGTTCCGTGTAGTATTCGTGAACCTGGCACGGCGTTTTTTAGTAACTGTTTTGGTAGCGGTAAGAGATAATGATGAGTCTGATTCTAAATGGGGTGGTAATCTCCTCATTCCTTCTCGTGGTAATCTTCTTGGCAACCACAGAGAGGAGTGAAGAAGGGGGCTCTGATATTGTGGGTCTTACGAGTAATTCACTGCGAATATATACGTCAAAATGACCGCTAGACAAATCACTTGAAAATCTTAGTCGGCCCACCGGATTACCCACAGTTCCCATATATAGCTCATTGTTGCGGTAAACTTCGAAAACCCACGGAAACAGTTGTCCTGCCGCTACCAACTCGCAGAGACTACCGTAAGTAAACGGGCGCGACATTTCAAGGCAGTATTCAACGGAGCTGGAGTAATTATCACCGTTACTGTTAATGAGACATAATAACAAACTCCTCCCAGTTGGCCACCACGTGACTAACGATTTGCTCGCGCACCTCCCTGGCCATCACCTGCGTATCATACAGAAGATAGGAGATGGCGCGAAACAGCCGGCCTAGCCAAGGTTACAATCGCTATC
Source organism: Cydia splendana (assembly GCF_910591565.1). Taxonomy (NCBI): domain Eukaryota; kingdom Metazoa; phylum Arthropoda; class Insecta; order Lepidoptera; family Tortricidae; genus Cydia; species Cydia splendana. The sequence continues at coordinate 6,152,865 of NC_085981.1, read as the reverse complement.
GCTTCGACAACGAAAAGCATTATGTCTCTCTATCACTCTTCCATATTAGCGCGACAGTGACAGTTGCGTTTCGATCGCTACGGAGAGTAAGCGATTGGCATCTTGGCTACGCGGCCTGACAGGCTCCATCTCCAATTATAGGTACTACGGTGTGAGCCAACATGGTCCCATCAATATCCAACAATTCAACAGCCATTGTAGGTATTAGTGAAATTTTCCCTGAGCTAATAGCTAAAAAAAATTACTTTAAGGCATTGCATTCTCAAAAGTCTGGATCACGTGTGGCTGTAAATCAGCGTGTATGTTACAACCGTCTATGCTATCTTCGTAATTAGCATTCCCCACCAGGGGCCATAGTTCACGTCGGCTACGTTATATTTTAATTTTGATCCCATTTTTGTAATTAGCGTCCCACAAAACCATGGAAATGATACCCATATTGATATTTTGAAATTTCAACCCCATTGCACCCCCACCAGGGGGATGATTGTTCACTTCGGCTACGTTAATTTTAATTTTGATGCCATTTTTGTTATTAGCGTCTCAAAATACTATGAAAACGATACCCATATTGATATTTTGAGATATCAACCCTATTGGGGACTTTTCCCCCTCTTAGGGGTTCAATTTTCAAAAAACCTGAAACACGTGTTTACTCATTTATCTTTAGGAATACTCCTGTGAAATTTGGAATAAAATAGTCTAACTAATCTTGTTTCCCCATACAAACTTTGGACCCCCATTTCACTCCTTTAGGGGATGAATTTTGAAAAATCCTTTCTTAGTGGACCCCTAGACCTTATAAGGAATCTAGTTGCCAAATTTGGACTTTCTAGTCCCAGCGGTTTGGGCTGTGCGTTGATTTAAGTCAGTCAGTCAGTCAGTCAGGTCTTTCACGTTTATATATTTAGATTATAAATAACCTAACTTGAGATGAAAAATAAATAAAGATAATAATAAAATGCTTTATTGCACACTACAAAAGAAATTCAACAATAGTTTTATAGTTGGTCAAGCAGATCTTGTCAGTAGAAAAAGGCGGCAAATTTGAAAAATGTAGGCGCGAAGGGATATCGTCTCATAGAAAATTTGAATTTCGTGCCTTTTCTACTGACAAGATTTGCTTGACCATCTATAGTTACATATGTAGAAATTAAAAAAAAACCTGATATTAACTTACATAGGTAGAGTATAAAAAAATCATGATACTACGTCAGATGTCAGTATGAGTTTTAATTGGCCTGAATGATTGCGAATCCACCGAACCCACACTTCACCACAGTTCGCGCTTACCCCATTTTGAACTTTTTTTTCCCCATGCACGCACGGACGCGTCCGGCCAGTTATTTTCGCTTCTTTTTCTTCCCTTAATGGCGTTTAAGCTGCATAACGTGTTCGGTGTGACGTTTAACTTATTCGAGTACTAACATGATCTTAACTGAACATTGTTAGACCTTACGCCTTGGTATTAAGGTTGATGTTTAGTTATTAAACTGTGTCTACTAAGCAACACTCAGTAAAACTCTGCACTGACCACAAGTAGACTTTATCTCTTTGAAATAAGATTTATAATTGATCAGATATCGTGTCGATGGTACAGTCATGCTAAACGCACTAATGTGAGCCATTTTGCAATTATAGACACTTTACGATACGTGGAAATGTAAATATGTTGCATATGTTGTAAATGCTTGTGTTTAAAATAGCTCTAGAGCGGACGAAGTTTTGTTTCAATTAACTTCTCATATGTTTGTGGTGATCAGAAATCGCAGGTATAAATCTCAGTCGCCTGTCATTAATTATTTGAAGCCAGAGCTGTGATTTGATAATGGAATCTGTTTAAGTATTCCTTAATTTAAAAGAAATATATTACACAGGTTCGTAGCGTATAAGTTGCAGGAAAGTCGCCTCCGATGGTATGGCCATATACGCCGCAGATCGGTAGACTACGTCGGAAATAGATGCCGCAACCTCACTGTCCAAGGCCATAGATCACGCGGCCGCGGTAGTCCTTAAACGCAGGCTGGACGTCGTGACAGCGGACACGGAAGAGAACAATCTCACACCTGAGGATGCCGAAGACCGGGCAAAGTGGAGAAGATTAAGCAGGAAAGCGGACCCTGGCGCTGGGCCGGGAAAACGCTAGGTTGAAGAAGGTATTATACAGGTTCGTATGTTGATTCAAATCAAAGTTAAACATATATATATATTAGGGTGGCACAAAAAACATTTTTTTTTATTTTCCTACGGGGCACCCCCTTATTTTGTTACACTTATTATGCTGATAAAATACACCAAGTTTCGTAATTTTATCTCAACTACAAGGGGGTGCTACAACACTTTGAAATTTTTCAAAGTTGTATGAAATCCAAAAAAAAGTTTTTATTATTCAGAATTTTATTTAAGTATCTGGTTTCACACTATTTGCACATGTGATTTATAAGTTATTAAGTAGAAAAACATTTTTATTTCTATTTTTTATAATTTTTCAAAAGTAAGATTTTATGAATTTCACCTAAAAAAATCATAAAAACTAGAAATAAAAATATTTTTTTACTTAATAACTTTTAAATCACACTTTCAAATAAGTAATGTGAAAACCACTACTTACATAAAAATCTAAAAAAAAAAAATCTTACTTTTGAAAAATTATAAAAAATAGAAATAAAAATGTTTTTCTACTTAAAAACTTATAAATCACATGTGCAAATAGTGTGAAACCAGATACTTAAATAAAATTCTGAATAATAAATACTTTTTTTTTTGGATTTCATACAACTTTGAAAAATTTCAAAGTGTTGTAGCACCCCCTTGTAGTTGAGATAAGATTACAAAACTTGGCGTATTTTGTCAACATAACAAGTGTAACAAAATGAGGAGGTGCCGCTTCTTCTAACTAGAGTTTGAATTTTTCCCATACAAACGTGAACCACCCTAATATATATATATATATATATATATATGTATATATATTTATTTAGGTCAATTACATACATAGGGTAAACATTAATTTCACTTAAGAACTAAGAAATAAACTATCGTAAACTCTAAAACTATAAATTACAACTAAACCTAAACTAACCTATAAAAACTAATCAAATAACCCACCCCGCATCGCCCCCCGCGCAAAGGTGCCCATCACACTTGCTGCGTTACCGCGTTGAACCGCGATGGACAACCTCTGCGCTAGGAACAACCCGGAGCGGGGGTCGAGACCCCTCTGCTGCAGGCGACGCCCCAGCTCCCCGAGAAAAGTTTTCGCCTCCGCGCACCAACACCCAGATGTCTCCACAGCCAAGGGAACGAACAAGTAGTTCGTTAGCCCCGAGTACTTGTCCCTTTTTAGGGACGCCGCCTGCTCAGCGGCTGCACCTGCCGACCGCATAGTGCGGCAAATGTGCTGACGCAGGTGGCGTCCCACAAAAGGCACTTTCCTTTCTCCCACGGCACCAGAGTCAAACCGTCCGGCCTTTTGCCATCTGCCCGACTAAGGCCCGGCGGCTCCAGCACACACGGGACATTGGCTGACACCAGCGCCCTTCGAACAATGTCGTTCAACGCGTGGTGGCGTGGAAACCTCCCCGCGCATCGGCAACAGCTCAAAGCGTGGTGCCCGTTGCTCTCCACCATGGACCCGCAGATGCATAGATGTGGTTGACAAACATCGCAGCCCAGACGAAGAGCAACGGCCACCCGCGAGTCATTGTCGAGCAGGGTGCCTAAGATCGGGGAGGGAAGGGCGTGCAACCAAGCCCCAGATTCTGGCGCCGAAGCCGCGTTCAGTCTGGCTCTATCCGCACCAGAAGCTTTGCCTAAAAGACAGTCGAACAGACGCTTAATCCCGACCTCGTCCGACAAGCGCTGACGGAACGGCTGTTCAGGCACTGACGCACCCGGGTTGAGAGCCTCCCAGGCCGACAACGCATCGGAAGCGAAAGGTATTTCTGCCTTGCCACCATCTAACGATAAAATCTTAGTGACAAGGTCCACGGCCCCCGCCGCCGACGCCAGGAAAGCCGGAAGACACACATCCCGCACGCGCCGTATGCCAATACCGCCACTCCGTATAGGCAACGAAGCCAAGTCCCACTGGTCCGAATTCAGAGAGACATTCAGCACACCCTCAGCACATTCCTTCACCACCAGGTCGAACGAATCCATGTGGCCGGGGTGCAGCCAGGCAGGTACAGTACGCAGAAAGTACATCACCTTGGGAACGGTAAAACAGGACCTTAACAAAGTAAGTGCCACATGAGCCGAGAGCTTTTTCAGCATCTCACCAGCGGACCTAAGAAGCTGCTCTCTCACCTTGAAGGCTTCAAATATAGCTGCGGGGAACATCGGGGAACCCAAAAGGTTAAAATTCTGGGTAGATAACTCCTTGAGGCCAGGGAGTAGGGCACAAAACAAAGAGAAGGAAGGTTGTGAGTTGGCACTGCAAGGAAAAAACTCACATTTACTAGCGTTCACTTCGAGCCCCAGCTCCCGAAAAGTTAAACATATATTTAGTAAATAGGCCATAAGGGCACTTTTACATGTCAAGATGTAATAACAAGCAAAAAAAATTATCATCAATAATTATAAAATACAATTAGGTACAAATATGAATTCAATTAATGATTAGTTAATTACTTAGAGATGGATACAGTCTCTAAAGCACTTGATAATCTAAATAAAATTTTCCAGTAAATTCAAGTATTTTATTGCGTAATAGTGCAATATATTGTGTCTAATTATTAATATCAAATATTAAATATTTCCACAAACGCAGTACAGTCGGCTCGGTATCTGCATAATATGCAGTTCGCCTCGATTAATTTAATGATTATGTGGCGTATTATTCCTGCCAACGTTCCCATTGCGCTTTACTGGTTGAGACAATAGGGGGCCTAGCCAAGGTGACAATCGTACATAGACAAAGGCCAAATGAAAAAAAAAACGGTCAAGTGCGAGTCGGACTCGCGTTCTAAGTACATTACCCAATTTTTAACAATGTATTTATGTGGAACGTGAATGAAATGTCTTTAAAAAACACGTAGGGTTGGATCATAAACTAAGTAATTAAGTCCGACTCACGCCACGCTTGACTGCATATTTCTAATAGGTTTCACTGTCATTTGTTTATTTTATTTTATTATTCAAATAAGTTACACAGTATAACAGTATACACCAAGTCACTGCGGAACTACAAGTAAATTTAAATATGTATAAACAATATAACAAAATGGGATGCCGCAGGGGACCAGAGGGCTGGCCTGTATTTTGCTCAACGCGTTAGTATTGCCATACAACGTGGCAATGCGGCCAGCCTTCTGGGCACACTGCCCATCGGCAGTGACTTGGGGGACGTTTTTTATTTATAGGTGTTTTATTTTAAGTTTATTTAGTTTAGAGATAGTTTGTATTATTATTTTTAAGCTAATTTAATGTTTTATATTTATTTAATAGTGTTGTAATAAATCTTTACCCCATATAACAAAAACATTGCGATACAAACATACATAATATAGTTTTACAATTATAGTACCTGCATTTCAAACTGTCGAAGGCCGGTTATCAATCATCTCGCAAAACCTCAAGCATTCATCACGCACTATATTCCACCTGCCAGCAAACAGATCACACTCAGGAGCTGATGCTAATAGTGCATTCAGGAGGTCGAGGGCGCGAACTAGCGGCGATTTCTTGCGAGAAACAGTTCGTGACATCTGTGCTGCCAGTGGACCCCGTTCACGAGGTCTGAAATTGATCCTGGTCAGTGGCACAGAATAAATAATAGTACTATTATAGGTACAGAAGACTCACTCTATAACAAAACGCGTCTGTTACGATCAGCACAGATATGGCCGCTAGGTGGCGACAGCGCCACGCGCGGCTTATGGCAAACCCCAAAATTGGGGCCGAAATCGCGGAGTGCGCCACGCCTGTCAGTGAGGGAACAGACAGTCGCACCATTTGCGTGCCCAATTCGGCACAATCAGACTCACCTCGCAAAATACTGCAAGTAGCGCATAGGTGCGCAAAATTTCACCTGACTTCTAGGGAGTTAGAGCCCAAGACGCCTACCAAAAATTTTGTAGGGTATAAAAATGGGTAGTACCCGAACGATTACTTATATAAAAAGCGCAAAAATACCTTTTGCACTTTCCCTACAAAAAGAACGTAGGATACCTCATACGGGTTCCAGACTATGGAAGCCGACTCAAGCTTGCTTCTCACTAGAGAGGGTGTTATAACTGTGTATAAAAGCTTCATAGTTCCAGTGTCATAGAAGTCTCTAGAATTCCTTACAACGAACCCCAACCTCTTATAGCAGTCACGTGTTAACGAATTTTAACACGTTGGGGTGGGGTGGAAGTTGAGGTGGGGATCAATCTTATCTATAGGTAAAGAACTGTTTTGTAAACCTGGAGTTACCATGGTTACCAGTACAATTTGACACTAGGTTAATGGTTTAACCGCTTAAACCCGAGTTAGTGGGATGGTGCAAGTGGGCCTAAGTCATAGAAGGGGGCTATTTTATTTATTTCAGGCCTGTCGGCCCATATTCTGTTAGTTTACACTGTGCTTAAAATATGTTAGTTGAGTACCTACATAAATTGTAAAATCAATAAATTAAAATAAAATTAAATAACATTAAAAATTATAAATCAATTAAATTCAATTAAAATACATTAAAAAATATAAAATATAGATGGTCAAGCAAATTTTTTCAGTAGAAAAAGGCGCGAAATTCAAATTTTCTATGAGACGATATCCCTTCGCGCCTACATTTTACAAATTTGCCGCCTTTTTCTACTGACAAGATCTGCTTGACCAACTATAAAAACACAAATCATTTTACTGCAATGTCGTGGCCAGGCCAGCTGGCTGCTAGAGCGATCGCCTCGCTCATGCTTGGTAACCGAACGAACCAGTAAGGATCATCCCACAAAATATGAGCGGTATGGTCACCCTACATTTGTTTAAACGGTTATTTAGAATAAAACGGAATCGTAATCATTATTTTAATTTTATTAAGGGTCGGCTTAATATAATGTTGTCATCGGATTATGCCTTAAGCTAAATGTAATACGATTATTTAATGTGTTATAAACAAGTCATATTAAGGAATCTGTGTTACTTTGTATTAGTGTTTTCTCTGAAACGGAATATTTTATTGATGTGTACAATAAGGGTATTCTATCTATCTATTTAAGTCATAGAAGGAAGCCATTTTAAAGTGTGAACATAATTTTATTTTTAAATTTGAAAAAAAAAGACTACTCGAAATTTCGAGCCCTTTCGATCTTAAAAGGAAAAAAAAACGTAAATTTTTCGCACTTTAGTGTCCATTCTGTTAATAAATATTAAAGGTATGTATGGTATATACCTGTAAATGAAAAGAAAGTTCTCTGAAAAAGACTTAACTCTCTAAAAATACTCGGGTCTCTAACAAGTTGAAAAGAACTCTAGTTTCATATTAATTATATGAGTCTGAAAAAAAACACAGTCGAGTCTTAAGGCAAGGCAGCTGGCAGAGGACTCAAATACTGGAGTCCTTACCTATACTACCATTTTATTGGAATAGGTAGTATTATGTCTGCTATTTATTTACTACAGAAGCAAGCATTAAGCCTATCACCAACTTAAAGCCTTTAATACCACTTGTAAATAAACAGAGACACAAACTTAACTCCGCTTGATTCCAAAACATCCTAAGTCACTAATAACTTCAATACAATTTCTGCTATTTATTAAATTATCAATTCGAACATAATATCTGTAAGTTCGTCCTTCACACGGATTAAATCAAGAGATAACTTTCGCAAATTCTCGCAAAAATAATCCTATTGGAATTCGAACTATAACGGTAAGTAACAAGGTTGCATTTCGACAAAACCTTGCTAATATACGCCCCTGCTAAAGTAACTCCGCAATATGCCGGTAGCTTGAGTATAAAAGGTCGTATGTCTTTACAAATTTCATAGTGAGATATGATGTTTCGAGGGTAAGGGTGGGGAGTTGTTGGACCGCGATGTGTGTACAGCCCAGAGCCAAATCCCACATTATTAATAAGCATTACGAAGGCTGCAGAAAATCATAATACCCATCGATAATAATAAGCTGGTGTAGGGTTACCATGTTAAAGTCCGAAATGTCCACACACATGTACTTACAGTGGAAATGTTGAGCATATTTTGGTCTATCATACATTCAAACAGAAAATAGTGACTATGTTAAAATGGTATTGTTTTACGACTAGACTTTTTTGAGTAGACTCATACATTATCTTAATGGGATACTCTACTTACCTACTAAAGATAAACCGGTTTTAAACCTACCTCCAATTCTCTACCAAGAATGTATCTTTAGGACCAAGTCTGGCCAGCTATTATAGGACTCATATAAAAAAAAAGGTTTTTTGTATCCCACCGGTCACATGATTGGAAACGATGAGGGGGGCTAAGATAGAGTTAGACTAAGAAAAGTCTTCAACGATTTTGATAGCACACACATAAACACACACAATAGTCAAATTTCTAAAAATTATGACGCATAAATTTAATAAAACACTTGCACTGAATGTGCTATCAAAATCGTTGCAAACTTATCTTGGTCTAACTCTAGAGAGATAGGTACATAGATAGATAATAGATATATTTATTGAATATAAAATACAACATGACATTTAAAAAAAACTTTATTAGAACTAGAGCGGTGTCACTCTTCTTTCTTTCCGTTCTTTCTATGACTCTCTTATTCTCAATCATAAGGACTTGTCCCATCTAATCTAGAAGGGCATGGTCACCCCAGCGCGACCGGTCGCATTCGTTCCGCCACTAATTGGCAACACCGGACCGCATTCCCGACACCTCTTGCGCGGGAGCACATTGTAGGGTTGCCAACGTTCTGTTAAGGTTGTCACTTTAGTACCCAAGACGATTACAGTAACATTATACACATACCAATAAGTTACCTATCTTAAAACCACCCAATTATTCAGTACCACAACTACGGTCCACAAATACAATACAATACGTAATTATAGTTTGTCAAAGGACTGTCTCATTTCAATCATAGACAGAGAGAATCATACTATATTTGTCTTACACTAGTGCTAGCACCCAAAAGAAAACGATGAGTAGGTATAGATTTTTTGTTCTTATTTACTGATAAATTTGGTTTGACCAACTATACAGCTTGGCAAAAAAGAGTAGAAATTAAAAAGTGGCAACACTGTAGTGTCGTCCTTAAATTGATTTGAAAGGGACGAAACTACAGTGTTGCCACTTTTTAATTTCTACTCTTTTTTGCCAGACTGTATCAATATAGCTGGTCAAGCAGATCTTGTCAGTAGAAAAAGGCGGCAAATTTGAAAAATGTAGGTGCGAAGGAATATCGTCCCATAGAAAATTTGAATTTCGCGCCTTTTTTTACTGACAAGATCTGCTTGACCAGCTATAGTTACCATTTTTTTTGTTTTATCTGTAGTTTTTCTTCCATTTACAAATAATAGTTAGCCTTGGATTAACGACGACATTCAGTTTAGAATCACACCAAAGAATTTGAGTAAATTATAACAAAAATATACTAAATAGTAAATAAATACTCGTAGAAACTGTTAAACATCCTGCATCTTCCATTACATCACACATTTAGCGCCAAACCTGACAGCTGTCACTTTCGATCGTGACATTATCATAATTATTTTTTAATACCAAAGACATTCAGGTGCTGTATGAGTAATCAAATCACTGATGTAGCACTTTCTCTTTCATTTGTCTATGCCCGCCTTTTCTGCCATTCATTATTAACACAAACTTATTAAAACACGTTTGAGTAGACTCTATTTCGAGAACCATAGAGTTTATTTCTTTTTAATCGGCTACGGAATAGAGATGTCAATAACGACATGACATTAAGTGTGCTCATGTCAAAAATGTTGTGTTCCATTGTAACAAGTGTTACGAAATTGAAAATGCCGTGTTTAAATGTTACTTTTTAGGGTTCCGTGCCCAAAGTATAAAACGGGACCCTATTACTAAGACTCCGCTGTCCGTCCGTCCGTCCATCCGTCCGTCCGTTCATCTGTCACCAGGCTGTATCTCACGAACCGTGATAGCTAGACAGTTGAAATTTTCACAGATGATGTATTTCTGTTGCCGCTATAACAACAAATAATAAAAAGTACGGAAGCCTCGGTGGGCGAGTCCGACTCGCACTTGTTCGGTTTTTTTACATAGGCGAAAGTAATTGCCGATTGGATTTCGAATGGAGAGTTGTAATGTTGGATAAAATGCGATTAATTGAAGTGATTTGATCTTAATCTGGAGATTATTGGCTTGATAAAATGCTTTCTTTTTTAATGCAGTTTTGTATTTGAATAAATTTAGTTTTCCCTCTGACTTCATTATTGTTCACACTTCTTTGAATAATCTTTAAATAGACTTCCGACTTCATCGTCCGATGAATTTCAAGCTATAGTTGGTCAAACCAATTGACAAATTGGTTTGACTAACTATAGCTCAGGTCAGTAAGAACAGAAGTACTAGTGTAAGACAAAGATAGTATGATTCTCTCTGTCTATGATTGAAACGAGACAGTCCTTTGACAAACTATAATTTTATCGCATTTTCATCAAAGTGCTGGAAATACAAGTAAATAAATAAAAAAATAGAAAAATTAAGCCCAACAATTCGATTCTAACAAAGATTCGATTCTAACATTTCATACCTGCATATTAGGAATTCTTTTCTTTTTTTTTTGATATTTTTATTATGTATCTAGTCGGACCTGCCAGCTTAAGTCCCTACCCCTAGTTTATAAAATTGCATGTAAATTGTTTAAAGAAAATTTTACTGCTGGCTATAAAATGCTTCCCATTCGGACTCACTTAAAAAGTAACCGAATTTTCAGACGTCAAATTTGGAACGCATCTTAATCAATTCAAATATCGAATCGCGGACGGCCAACCGAAATAAATCGAGCGATTACTTTTAAAAGGCAGTATGGCACATTCTGACATTTTAACAAAAGCAACCTTGATTTAAAGTAGAAAAGTCTGTTTTAGAATGATGAGGATGCGAATGAAAGGCATTTCGAACATGCGAATTTTTTTCCCGGAATGGCTGGGACGACAGTCAATAAAATGTCGCCGGTGATACTGCGTTATTTGTTTTAAATTAGCATATTTTTGTCGCTGTAATGCGATATTTTAAGAGGCGAAGCTCGATTTTGGGAGAGAATAATTTCAATAAGATTGTGCATTGAGGTTATTCAAAATACACTCAAATGCATTTGAAATATCTATAAAATGACAGTCATTTCCAGAAAACGAAACGAAACGCTATCATTTCCATAGTATAGTTGGTCAAGCAAATCTTGTCAGTAGAAAAAGGCGGCAAATTTATAAAAAATGTAGGCGCGAAGGGTTATCATCCCATAGAAAATTTGAATTTCGCGCCTTTTTCTACTGACAAGATTTGCTTGACCAACTACATGTAATATGTATTACACTATTGACGTTAAACTTAGCGTTTCGTTTCATTTTCTGCAAACAATTGTCTTCTTTAAGTCCCCTGAATAGCATTATCACACTCAACTTAGTAATTAGTAATAGTAATCTCAAGTTTTATTGTATTAGTAGGTTGTTTTTATTGCTACGAAAAACCCTAGAATATCCGAAAGGTTTTTTAAAAATAAAACACGATTATGTCCAATTATCGTCAATTGACCGCGAGCTGTGATGTTTTAATTTTCTAGTGAACTTTGTTTTTATTTTTAGATAATCGACTGCGTTATGCGACGGGCTATTTCCAACTCTACCCATATCATATCTTCGTACTTGGATTTACTCTGTTAATACTTATTATAAGTCTGTATCTTTAGGTATTTAAATTAAAGTAAAGCGGGCATTACATTATACAATTTGCAGTGCGCTAGCTGAGTTAGCGCACTAATTTAGTATAGTGTAAAGACAGTAAGCCAGTTAGTGACCCAATCTAGTGCGATCGCATGTGCTCTGCCGCACTAACGCTATCTAGCGCACTAGAACGCATAGTGTAAATGGTTTTAGCGCGCTCAGCGCTTACCGTGTAAGGTCAGTTGTCGGCACGCCACCGATGCACTCGAATACGCGTATGATGGATGTTTTATTGTTTTAGTTATTGCATTTCAGTTCAAAATGACACAGCCACAGACAAGGGAAAAGGAAGTACCTACTACTAAAATCTTCTTCTTCAATCATGAACTTTATAAAGACATGCCATTTTTATGGGATAAAAAGCATAAAGATTACAAAAACAAAGACATTAGAAATTATGCTAACAAAGTGCTTCTCGAAATGTACAAAGAATTCGACCGAAACGTGACCTTCGACCGAAACGCTACGTTCGATTCGAACGATGATCACTGCTGAAATGAAAATAAGACACTAACTAGCGTCGCTAGCTAGTGTAGTGTAATGAACAAGCTCTTTTTTATCTCGCCGAGCAACACTTAATTAGCGCTCTGCAAATTGTATAATGTAATGCCCGCTTAAAAACAAACAATTTGTAGATTTTCGAGTAGTTATAACATTTATTGGTTAACCGACCAAATATAAAACCGCCTGGATCAGTCACTGAACGACCTGGGGGCCGATTTTTGAATTTCGACCACTCGATTTCGTGTATTTCGTTCAATAATATCTCCACTATTAGGCATTTAAATTATACTAATAGAATTGAAAACGAGTGGTCAACACCACTCGATTCCAAATTTCTATCGCTCGTATTTCAAAAATTTGCATTTCGCCGTTTTCCACCGATTTTCGAGTGACGAAATCGAGCGATCGAAATTCAAAAATCGCCCCCCTGACTTTAACTTACATTATTTGATCGTGTAATGTTTTCATCTACCCTCAACTGGCTTAAGGAGCCATTTGAGGGTAGATTTTGGTTAGTTTTATTTAAATACCTACCTAAAGATGCAGAGTATATTTATAGGCAAAGGCCCTTTATTTCACTATTATTTATCGCAAGAAACGGACGTAAAGATGTAAGTAAGTAATAAAACCTTTATTGTACAAAACAACAATCTAGGTTACAGCAGATGTCATCATCATCTCAGTCATAAGACGTCCACTGCTGAACATAGGCCTCCCCCATGAACCTCCACACGTACCGGTTGGAAGCGACCCGCATCCAGCGTTTTCCGGCGACCTTAACAAGATCGTCTGTCCATCTTGTGGGTGGACGTCCTACGCTGCGCTTGCTAGTCCGTGGTCTCCACTCGAGCACTTTTCGACCCCATCGGATGTAGATCGGACAGCAGATGTACCTATAGGTAATTGACAGTACAAAGGTGAACTTATCCCTGAGAGGGTTCTCTTCCAGAAAACCATAAAAGCACTTAATTAAAATTTACACCTTTAGTACAAACGTAACAGTGAACAATCGTTTTCCACTGTATTTTTTCGGAAACTTTCGTATTTGGCATGCTACTTTAGTCAACTTCAGTACTTTTTGTACTGAAACTGACTGAAATAGCATAACATGTTCGTGCGTTTCCGTGAAATTACGATGGCAAAAAAAGAGAGATGTATCATTGACGTTAATCGTTAATTGATCACCGTATTGAAAACTACATTTTTAAGAGAAAACTCTAGCCCTCGCTTTTCGCTAATCGTACAGCCTGGGATGTTCAATGAAAATTAGGGAAGCCGTTGGGAATCAAGTTATATGCACGCCTTGCCAATGGTGCCTGGGTGCCTAGTCAAGGTGACAACCGTTTGCGCTACGACAACGAAACGCTTTGAGTTTCTCGATCATTCTTTCATATTAGTGCGACAGTAACAGTTGCGTTTCGTTTGCTACGGAGCGTAAGCTATTGTCATGTTGGCTACACACCATGTGAAGCCTGTCCTGTGAAACCACTACAAAATCTCCTTAAATACTTCCATGGACGAATCAGGCAAGACCCAAACTCGCATACTCGCGTCCATCTAAAATCGGTACCGCATAAAACTCAAAAGAACCAAACCGGTCCAGCGATTCGTCGCGCGATCAGTCCGGTTATTAGTCGCCCATTAAATTTGCCACGGCGAGCGTTAAATTTGTCAGGGGCGAAATAAAATTGCCGCACTGACACTTCTTTAATCGTAATGATTTTGTTTTATGACCGACGGACGAACGCTTCTTTATGTGTTATCTGCCCGATTCGAACTTCTTCAATCTTTAGGTATTTAAATAAAAGTAAACAAACAATTTATACATTTTCGGGTAGTTTGTTGATTAACCGACCAAATAAAAAACCGCCTGGATCAGTCACTTGAACGACCTAACTTTAACCGACATTATTTGATCATGTAATGTTTTCATCTACCCTCAACTGGCTCAAAGAGCCATTTGAGGGTAGATTTTGTTTACTTTTATTGAAATAACTAAAGATACAAAGTATAGAAACGTTATGGATTAGATGTGTCAGTGTCAAAAGTGACGTTTTTGTTTGCAGAAACGTCAAATTTGACACTGACACATCTAATCCGTACAATTCTTCCCCTGCATGGCTAGCTAAAATCCATATACTAGATCACTCATTATGCGAATGTGGCCTTGAGGAAGGTACCCCTGATCATATTTTCTTTAATTGTCCTAATACTCACGCCAGTTTCTATGACTTTCTCCCTGACTATGTTCAGCGTCCTGTTAATATAAATCATATTCTCACTTTGGTTAACACTCCATTTGTTAATGTTCTTGCTAAGTTTATGAACGATTTTAACATTAGGCTCTAATCCCTTTCTAATGCTATCCTCTGTCTGTATATTCATTCTTCTCCTTATACTTCTTTAAAAAAAAAAATTGGAAGTTGGCTCACTGCTCTCTCTATTTGCTTATGCGGGTCCCCCTTTTTCTTTTGAATTTTGTCTTTCTTTTTTCCCTTTACACTATTTTTTATTCCTATAGGTATATAGATTTTCAACCGATCAAGCATTTACACGGACTGGATCAAGACCTGGAGTTGTACCTCTGGCCCCCTTACCTTGACACTGGCAAAATTGTCCCAACGGACAGAAGCCATAAGAACTAAAAACTGAACTGAACTGAATATCTAATCCGTATCGTTTCTAGATTTATTAATTGAAGTTCGAATCGGGCCGTATGATTATACAGTCGCCATTAGATATATCGGGGCGGCCAAGGTGCCCAAAAATATCTGTACATGCACTTTAACATCGTGCTAATACAAGCTTTGCTTAGATATTTGTAGACAACTTCGCTGATTCAATATATCTGATTCCGACTGTATTATAGGCTTACCGTGAATATCGAAATTGCAATCTTCGTCTCTATCGCTCTTGCATATTCGAGCGATAAGGAGGTGTTTCGCGGTAGGCCTTCTGAGGTATTGCGATCGTTCTAGATTCTTTATAGGGATTTCAATTACGCGTATAATATTTTATTTACGTGGTTCTAATGTACGGGTATTCCTATGAATATCTCTCGTACTCTATTTATTAACCAGTTTTTGCCTCATGTTTGCCTGCAACTTTGTGCGCATGAAATTCGTGCATCGCTCTGTATCCTAATAAACAAAATAAAAATAATAAATTAATATGTATCGCATGTTAAAAAGATCACCATCCTTAATCTAAATATAAAACTTGAAACTTAACTTGGATAATAATCCACCGGGAAATTATCCCCGATACTTCCGAAAAATTCCTGACACAGAAGTTAACGGTCCGAAGCGCGTACTCGGTAATAAATTGCTTATAAAATATCCTATAAGGCTTGGGATTATATTCTAATACGGCTGAGTCCAACGATGTGGTAAACCAGAGAGCCTAAATAAGATGCCAATCCTAGTTATTAGAAGTATTACAAATGAAATTATTTTCAGAAAATATTTATTTTATTTTATTTTTTGGGGGCGCCATAAGCCTTCAATATAGCAAGGAAAGACGGTGGCAACCTCGAAAAGCTAAGTGGATGGGAAAAGGCCTGGACGTGGACGCAGTCCAATACGTTGGTCTGACCAGATCCGCACCGCTCTTGACTCCACAGTCCACATGGCTCTCCACACCGCCAAGGACAGAAACAGATGGAGAAAGAACGTGAGAGGTGATAGGGAAAGTGATTCAAAAGGGAGGTCACGACCCTCAATATTGAGGAATACGACGCAAGGAGGAAGAGGAAGACTTCAATAAGAAGTGCATATACTTGGAAAAAATCGATTTATGCCGCGGTGGCCAGGTGGCCGAATGGCACAGGCACCTGCCGTGGTAGCAGAGGACGCTGGTTCAATTCCAGCCTGGGGCACTGGAGGCCTTGGTCACTTTTTCTTAGTATGTATATGAAATTTATTTCAGTTTAAGATGCCATTCGGTTGCGCCGTAGCGAACGATGAACTAATGCCTCTCGGTCGCACTAATATGAAAGAGTGATAATAGCGTTTCGTTTCGTTTTCTACAAGCGATTGTCATCTTAATTGGCTAGGCCAGAAGAAGTTACTATTACTATTACTGTTATATTAAGATTTTATTTGGTCCTTGTTTTAGTTAAAATAAGTGTTCAGGCCAATTCGAACGTAACACCGATATCAAAATGATTTTTGTATTATGTTATTTAGCTATCATGCAACACTGACATACTGAATTGACTAACTGACATGATAAATAAAATTATTCAAATATCATTCTGTAGGGCTAAGATGGTCGGCTCTTTATCATTTGTCACGTTCTAACAAATATGTAAGTGCGAAAGTGACGCATGGCATGACAGGTGATAAAAATGCGACCATGTTACCGCTTCTGATGTCAGTGTAAGCACAGAATAAATAATAGTACTAGGTACAGAAGATTCACTCTCTAACAAAACGCGTCTGTTACGATTAGGACAGATATGACCGCTAGGTGGCGACAGCGCCACGCGCGGCTTATGGCTAGCCACCAAAATTGGTGTGGAACGGATGTACTTTTACTACTTTTAGCTACCTGTAGCAAAGCGACGAAATCGCGGAGTGAGCCACGCCTTCTATCGTGCATTTCGCTTGTACTTGTTCGTACATGTATTCGCGCGGGCGAGACGCACAATAACATAACATGGTTCAAATATCATTCTGCGGGCTCAGCACGGTTCCATTTTTATCGACTATCACTATGCGCGTCCCTTTCGCACTTACATACTTGTTAGAACGTGACAGGCATGGTGACAAGGGATAAAAACGCGACCGTGCTAAGCCGCCTGATGTCAGTGTACGTTCGAATTGGCCTGTAAGACTAGTTCGCCTTCTGTTTGACTCGCCTACAATCCTTAAGCAATTGTAACCTGTAAGGATTCCCTTTTCCGGTGATATACTTAATATTAAGAGAGGAAAATTATTATTGCGGAGGGTTGTGGTTAGGCCAAGTTGAAAATACACGTTAATTTATCTGATATTATTACTACAGGTTTAAAAAAAATTAAAAATGTGTGATAAACTGTCAGGTCTCTGTATTAGTCTGTATGCAGCTTAAAAAAACGGAATTTTAGGTGCGAATCCTACTAATCACTGTATCTTTTGATTGTTTACAATACACCGCTTTTTATGAACATCATCATCAATACCGTTTCATACTTTAAGGTTTGCCGTCAAGCCTGGAGGAGGTATAAACGTACATTTTGTCGAGTTCACCGTACGAAAATACTCCAAAAATGTTTCGGTACAAGTCATTGTCGACCGTGCCAAATCCCTTATTAATGCAGAAATGTAAAAATCCGCTCCGATGATTTACGCCGGTAAGAATGTAACGGTTGACTCGCCGGCGCGAATTGTTACTGATTGCGAATTAAGATACGCACAACGGAAATCTGGAGTTTGGACTAAAATATACGTGTTCGATTAAGGAGCAACACTCAAGGATGACTCACACTAGACCGGGCCGGGCCCGGGCCGAGGCGTCCGACATGTCATTTTCTATGACGGCTGATCGGTGATCACGTGGTGCTTTCCATACAAAACGTGAGTCATCCTTTATTGCAACGTAATAGCAAAGGTAAGTTTTGCTACATAATATTTATTAATGCTACAAGTGCAGTTATGCAAGAAAAAGGTGCTATGTTCTTTTAGAACATGTTCATAAGGCTTACACCGACAAACTGTATCCCAATTGAAATCAACGGCGTGAAATATTTTATTTTTGTTCATGTTTTTAAAGTGAAACTTTTATTCTATCGCCTCAAATTTTTTGGTCTGTCTATTAGCATGTCGCATTCCACGCACAGAATTACAGCATTAGTAAAATTCTACTTTATTTCTAGTAACTTAGACTATGATCTTTAAAATAAGCTTCATTATCGGATTAAGATTACAAATGTTACATTACTTAATTCACGAAGGCTGATATTTGCTTTTAATTTCATACAAAATTAAGGACAGTAGACCTTATCCTTAAATACGCTAAGGTTTAATATTTCAAACTCTTTCTATCTGTCAAATATATGTATATAGTTATAACAAAAATACAGTGCCTAAATTATTATCTAGAAATTCTAAACACACGCCATCGCCAGCAATAACATAATATAACTTTTGCGAGCCAATGTAATGAAATAAAGCAGTAAATAGTTGTTACTTTCCAGATATTGTTTAGCTTGCAGTTTAACAGAGTGGAGACTGAAACTAATCACAATGTTCACTGGTAGGCGAACCACACGTAGACTACACTGCTATATGGGTTCTAGAAGGGCTGAATCACACACAAGACATCCTCCAGACTGAGCATAGTAGCGCTACCCCCTCTGCCACAAATATACGGTAGTTTTACTTCATTTTCGACTAGCAAAGTGTCTTTGTGTGACGCCCGTGTCTTTGAACGGACCAATCACGGCACGGGACTCGCTCACCTCGTCCCCCGCACCCTAGTATTTTTGGCAGCATCGGTTTTATGAAACAATTGCTCTAAACTCCGTCTAGAGGATTCCTAGTCTATGGGCTGAATTCAGGATGACACGCTAGTCCGGGCCGTATCCGGGCCGAGGCGTCCGACATGTCATTTTCTATGAAAGCGAAGCTCCGGAAGCTCCGGCCCGGCCACGACCCGGTCTAACGTGAGTCATCCTTTAACCTCTCTCTAAAAAATAAAATAAAATAAAATAAAAAGTCATTTACTGTCGCAAAGAAAACTTACATACAGCAACGAATCAAACGTAGCTATGTAGGCTACGTCTGCATACTGCATAGGCTCCTGTACGTAGCATTCCTTACAGGAGTACGTAGCATTCCTTACAGGAGTACGTAGCATTCCTTACAGGAGTACGTAGCATTCCTTAGAATAGAGTCAAGTTTTGAGGAAGATGTTTCAGTTGATCTGTCCATGTGATCCAAGGAGTTGCCTCTACGTTACTTCTATACCTAAAATCAACTTCTTTACCTGTCATAGACATAGATATAATTTATTGGCAATAAAGAATTACAGGTCACAGTCTGTGCTAAAATTTCTTCCGTATTGCGCTAAGACGGCCTTTTTATAAAAATAACTGAAGTGTCATGAAGAAACGAGTTGGTGTTTTAGGAATTTATGGAGAAACGTACCCTTTCGTTTTCCGAAAATTTAGAAACTATTATAGTTCATTTCTGCTCTGAATCACGACAAGATTTAGTGTTTTTGTATTTTAAAGAAAATTGTCATAAATCTGCTAAAAAAATACCTTTATTTTATGAAAAACCCTGATTTTTCATAGTTATCATTTATAATAATCTCATGCACTGATTTAAACTTTCACGATTATTAAACATTATTAAATTGCACAACGGGACTCGTGTATTTAAGTTTTAAGATTTACCTCCGCCGTCTTAAAACTTAAGTCCCGTTGTGCAATTTAATAATGTTATACTTAATAATCTGTTCTATTTTTCAAATAACAATTTATAAAATATCTTATATACCTATAAGCAAGCATAATATCCAGTTATTTACGTCCGTGTCTCAGAATTCTTTTAATGTCAAAGGCAGTTGGCCCTGCGGGGGACAGGCAATAATTGCTCAAATCACTTAGGCCGCTAAAATATCTTCATCTAATCAACCGCCATTTAATGTCGCCGTTAGAACGTGTGTGTGTGTCTATGTGTTATGTAACAGTTAAGATAACATTCCATTTCTGACCGCAGCTGCACTACTGCTCCGACACGTCGATGTATTAGGTGACAGTCCATTTCCAACGACAGCAGCACTACCATTCATTTTACTATGGAAATTGACAATAACACCGACGCGTTTCGTACTAGTAGTGCAGCTGCGGTCAGAAATGGAATGTTACCCTTATTGTCAATTTCCATAGTCAAATGAATGACAAGACAATGTATGACAGTAACGTCGCAACAGTAGCGCAGCTGTCGTTGGAAATTGACTGTCACCTTAATACCTTTAAACGCCTTGTCTGTAATTTTTTGTACAATACAGTCTGCCGGTTTAAGGATGACTCACGTTAGACCGGGCCGTGTCCGGCCGTAGCTTCCGGCGCTTACTTTTCTATGACATGACAGGCGATCACGTGATGTTTTCCATAGAAATGATGCGCCGGAAACTCCGGCCCCCTCGGTCAAAACTCTATGACCAATGGTTATACACATTGTATCGACTAATGTTTATCTGACATGGCTATTTTTACGTTAGGTACGTATACACTTAATGTGCCCCTGTGGTGCCCCTCCCCCGCATGGATGACTCACGTTAGACGGGGCCGTGTCTGGGCCGGAGCTTCCGGTGCATCGTTTTCTATGGAAAGCATCACGTGATCGCCTGTCATGTCATAGAAAACTAAGCGCCGGAAGCTCCGGCCCGGACGCGAATTTACAAAGCCTATACTGATAAGGTCCAGATGCGAACTGAACTGGATTAGCTTTTGTTTGGACAAAACTTGATCAAACCCTAATCCATTACAGTACAGAAATTTACTGAAATCGTATAGACTTTGTTGGCTAAATTAATATGGATATTGTTGCTACAAATGCTAGTTTGTTGCGATCTAAACTTGAATAATATTTTAGTAATGACTCCGATTGTATTGTATTAATTACCGTTCGTGCTAATTACTTAAAAATGCCTAATTTTTTTTTCATTTAAGAACTATATCAGTTGAGATTTCTTATTGGGACATGTTTAATGTGAAATCGTAATACTGTGAAATCGATTTATTTAAGGATTTACTACGGTGTTCTGCCTTTTCTCCGAAGTTTTATTGTCCGAATTTCACTTGCCAGACAACTTTTCGCAGATGATTTACTTTGGCAACCAACATTCGCCAAATTTTCATCATGACAACGTTTTACTTTATAGAATTATTGTTAAGTAGATTATTACTATGTGTACAACGTTTGGAGTACATTTCTTTGGTCAAATCATTCAACTTGCTAGATATTTATTTATTAATACGATATCGTCTAGTCATTTGACACAGTTCACGGAGTCAAGATAGGTGCGACGACGAGCGAAGCGAGGAAGAGCGTGTTAGGTGAACTACGACCAAACAGCGAACCGACTTTTTTTTACATAGAACGACTTTTCTGGCAACAGTTCATTTTCCTGGGGGTTGCAGTTCTAACCTAACCTAAGCCACTTTTCTGGCAACAGTTTATTTTCATGAGGGTCGCAGTTCTAACTTAACCTAACCCACATTTTTGGTAACAGTTCGTTTTCTTGGGGGTCGTAGTTCTAATCTAACCTAACCCACTTTTCCAGCAACATTTCGTTTTCTTGGAGGTTGCAGATCAAACTAACCTAAACTACTTTTTTGGCAATTTACATGAATACTAGGTGAAAAGTAATTTGGTAAAAAAATAATTGTTGAAATCAATATTCAGTGAACTTTAGTGTCGTACAAATAATACTCGATGAATAATATTGAATAATGACGGCGAGACTCCGCTCGACTAGGTATTGTGAGAGCATTAATGTTTAAATATATCGCGACAAAATCTAAATCATTTGAGTAAATGAGTATTATTAAAATTTAGATATCACATTCAAACGTGCCTGAACTTACTAAACTCGACTAGGTTTTGGCGTGAATAATATTTGAAAATATGTATGCAAAAAGCTAATCCATTTCAGTGACTACTTTTTACCGAAACGGTATAGATATTGTCAAGTAATATGCATAAACAAAAGCTCACCTATTAAAATCTGAGTCGTTACTGAAATAGTATAGCTTTTGTAAATTCGCGGCCCGGACACGGCCCGGTCTAACGTGAGTCATCCTAAATAAGGTCCATCGAAGTACAGTTAGGAGTGTTGCTATTTGTACATTATTAATGTTTCACTTTTCATGTTCCTTTGATGTCATTGTTCAGGTAAAAATTGGCGCTGACGTCATCTTAAATGGCTCTGAACTCGGTCAAAACTCCCCGGATAATGAGTCGAAAATGTCGAAATGCGCCGCACACGGGAATCTTTCCAATTCGTGTTTGATAGCGGAGAAAAACTTGTAGTGATTAAAGCAGGGCCTTTATTTAAAACATGTTTATTCATGCGACAGAGTACGGACACAGTCGATCTGTTGAAACAATAAGTCAATTACGAATGTGTACAGAGTAAAGACGTACCTAAGCGGGCCAATCAAGTTCTTGACCGCCAGCTTTGAGTGTCTCTTGAGTTGCACAAAATGTCTCTGGATTTACAAAAAAATCAGGCTTCCAAAACACATAGATAAATGAGCGTTTTCCAAAAAAAAATTACATTTCATTCATGTCTTCAAAATATTGACTCCTTGGGCTCATTTTGCTCAGAATCATTCGTACATTCATGCCTCATACATGAACAAATGTGTCCCAAAATTTTGCATGAAAAAATATTTTTCCAGTGCGTCACGTTCATATAAATAAAAAAAAATTCATACAAAAATGTGACGATCTGGAAAGGAAATCTTGGGATACATTTTTTGCGCGTGAATGTACAAATGATTCTGAGTAAAATGAGCCCAAGAAGTCAATATTTTGAAGACATGAATGAAATGTACCTACATTTTTTTTGGAAAATGCTCAAATAGATTTATTAGGTTCAACAGTTGGGGCCTTGAATGTTTTAAAATACACCATAAACTGAAACATAGGGAAGCCATTATTTAAAGGTGAAATTTTACAACCAAGTTTAAAAGTTGGATCGCCCAAGCATCTAAAGAGTCGAAGATCTTAAAAATTAGGGAGAGAAGTAGATGCGTTTTGACTAACTGCCTGTAATTTGCCATTGCTACACACAAGGGTATGTCATTTGAAACATTTGCAGCAGCAAATTTGAAGCTCCTTTTTAAGAACGCCATCTTGTATTGAAGTATTGCGATACCCAATCGTTGAAAAGATGCTATTAACTTGCGTGTTTAGAGCAGACCGCCGTTTAAGAACAAAGAAGAAAGCTATCGTAGGAGAAGAAAATACACGCATACAATACAATACAAATACTTTTTATTGCACACCTGCAAGAAAATAATACCGATAATACAACAACTCAAGCAGAGGTAAACAACAGGCGGTCTTATCGCTAAAAAGCTATCTCTTCCGGCTGCTAATTTTAAATAGCAGAAATAATAAATTTATGTCATTTTAACAATCAATACTTTACATAAATACTGCAGATGCAATGTTAGAAATTTAGCACAGATTTACAATGTTAGAGATTTAGCAGTTAGAAAATTGTACACGTTGCTGTAGGTAGGTACCTATGGACTATTGCGTTGTCCTACTGTTATTTAACCCCACCTGTGCTGATTTTTGCCTTTATTGCCTCCAACTGGTTTGGCGACTCCCGCCGCGCCGGCTCGCGTGTCCGCGGTATAAAATAAAATAAATAAAATAAACAAATAATTAACAATAAATAAAATTAATTAACGATACGACATTTCGGCCGGCGTAAAGTTACTCCCGAAGGATTTATTGTAAGGTGACGTCATCGTAAAGTGCGTTTGCGCATGATATTTATTTAATGATGTTTCTAGGGCTCTAGATTATAACTAGTGTGTATTCCATATTGAAAAAGAAATGATTGATGGCGAAAAAAACTATACTATTAAGAGGTAAGTGGAGGACCGCTTCTATATACCTACAATTCTACAAACATAGTCTCTATTTTCCTCTCTTGGTGTTGACATTATGAAAAATATGTTCACAGAGTTTGATGTAAAACCATAGCTTCCTTTCGATCGACGAACTCTTCCTTTACCTTTTTTGATTTTTGAATGGAACTCTTATATGAATTTAAAAAACCGGTCAAGTGCGAGTCGGACTCGCGCACCGAGGGTTCCGTACAAACTTACCCATGTAAATAGTTCTATTCCCGATCCTCTAACGAAACAATAAACTGTATCTACTGAGGGACTAGCTTAACTTTGCCGTTGGAAAACTGTTGTCCTCAATCCCCATACATCGACTTCGACGGTCGCGGTTAGTTTACGAACTGTAAATAAGTTTGGACAAATAAATGAATTGATTGATTGGATAAATTTTTGTAAGACTTTTATCATACAACTTTTAAGAATTGGAAGGTTGAAACATGACTTAGTTACTTAGATAAAGTAAGAAAATTTATTTTGAAAGTCCGTTTATTTTATGATGTCCACAGAAAATTGTACCTAAACTTAACTCATAGTAAAAATGTTTTTGACCTTTATGCGGAGCGGATATGTTTCAATCAGAAAATTGGGCCTTACAGCTCTTAACTTTGGGCAAGTCCACAGGAGAGATGTTAATTTAATTGATATGCATGCCTCCTTTGTTTTCGAAAATCTACCCCAATATTTCACAATATTTCATACACAGACAGTTTGTAATTATTAACCCTATCGCGCCTGTTCGTCATGTTTCGTCATAAGAAAAACAAATTGTCATACTCATGTCCAACACTCTCTGCAAATGTCAGAATAACCCCCCATCGAGGGGGAACATTAAACAAATTACTACATTCACAATCGGATAAGTTCGAATGTATAACACGAATTCATAGCATTCGATCATTCCGCGTCTCGCTGCCTTTAAAAATATATTAAAGGGTTAAGTACTGTTGTGAAGGAAAGTTAAAAAGTATAAATTATAAATTAGCAATTAATTTCACCTAATTTATTTTAGGCGTCTCAACAAGAAAGCTATAAACACAGTTTGTGGAGTTTGCAGAAAAAAATAGTAAGCATTTGTGACATCTCAATGACAATCTGCCCGATTCGAACTTAAGGATACGTCAAATATTACGGCTAGATACGATAATTAGATATGTCAGTGTCAAATGTGACGTTTCTTCAAACAAAAACGTCACTTTTGACACTGACATATCTAATCCATATCGTATCTAGCCGTAATATTTGACGTATTCTAAAGTCCTAATCGGGCCGAATACGTCTTAAGGTGACAGTCCATTTCCAACGACAGCAACATTCCTTTTACTAATATGAAAATTGTCAATAACACCGACGCGTTCGTACTAGTAGTGCAGCTACGGTCAGAAATGGAATGTTACCCTTAAGGTGACAGTCCATTTCCAGTGACAGCAGCACTACCATTCATTTTTCTATGGAAATTGACAATAACACCGACGCGTTCGTACTAGTAGTGCAGCTGCGGTCAGAAATGGAATGTTACCCTTAGGAAACCAGACTTGCTGGAACTTGCTGCCTCGCACAGCTAAACTGTGTATTGAATTGTCACCTATCATTATTCGTCTACTGGTGGCCCATGGACACCTGCAACACCAGAGGGGTTACAAAGTGCGTGCCGGATTTTAAGATGGCAGTAAGCTCGAAGGTCGTATGAGTCCGGAAATACAGCGAGCGACAGTTCATTCGACAGTTGTGCGAGGCAGGAATTTCTGGAGAAACGCACAATTAAGGACTGCCAACCATCTAAGTTGTGAAGCAGGAAATGTTGTCGCGTAGACCAGTGGTGGAAAGAACCGGCAGGGAATTATCCGAACAATTCCACGGAGCACTCTATTCCCGCCAGAGCGGCCCCGCAGTACGCTCAGAGCGAACTCTCCAGATCTAGGTATGTATATTTTTCAGCAGAACCAAACTCTTTGTCTTCGTTTTAAGGTTCCGTACCTATTATTAAGACCACTGTCCGTCTGCCACAGTTGCCATTTTCACAGATGATGTATTTCTGTTGCCGCTATAACAACAAATACTAAAAAGTACGGAACCCTCGGTGGGCGAGTCCGACTCGCACTTGTCCGGTTTTTTTAAGTTAGGTAAGTTTAAGTGGGATTGATGGATGGAGACGGAGATGGCGGGACGACCTAGACACCTTTCAGTAACTGGCCAGCAGGCACAGGAGTCGTGGAAGACAAGGGGAGAGGCCTTTGCCCAGCATAAATAAGATGATGGTTTAAACAGCGCCCATATTAAGAGTGCGGCACTTCCGCAAATGACTATTAAGTCCAATGCGAGAGCGGCAGCCGCGACTGTATAGCTGGCAGGAGATTGCCGTGCCCGGTGACGAAGGTGGGAGAGCGGCGCGCTGGTGTCTCAGTTCTCGCCACCTTAATAGGCTAACAAAAAAAGGTAACACTTTCGTCCACAACCGTCCAATCGCGTGCCAGAGCCACATAAGCGTTCTCACACGCGACCGGTGCTCCGCGGCGCGTGTAAAAAACGACCGCCCCAATTGATACTTCGTTCGACCACTACTGTTTCATACCACGCGCCGTGAACTGATTCGCGGATCAATTTCATCGTGGGGTGCGATTTGACATTGTTTTATGACGGATAGCGCATTTTGATCACAAAGTGCGAAAGGGAGATAAAGTCTGCAAAAGTATAGAATGGATGGAACCGTAGAAGGCGAGCGTAGAGGCCGATCACCAATAAAATGAGACAGAGAGAGATAATATCGCAAATCTCGACATATGGTTGACATTTCCCGATATTTTTAATGTTCCCGAGGTTGCAACTTGTTGGATCAGTACATTTGTCCCTTAACCAGTCATCACACTGAATTCTTATCAACTGAAAGGGCTTCTGACCCCACGGGAGTTGCTAGCGCCCATTGGCTGCGGTGGCAACCTGGTAAAAATATATAATATTTGCTATATTCTTGTTGCTATATTCACTGTATTATTTTCGTGTGGTGAAGGTTTCCTATTATTTATTTATCTGACATATAAGTATAGAAATGATCATAAGTCTAAACCTAAATTATTAGCCTGAGGCATTGTTCCCAGGACACTGGCCGCGGTGGCTGAGTTTGAGGTGTGCAATAAAGAATAACTTAACGAGTATACAGTACCTATGTATCTGAACGAAAAGCAATTACTCAAACTCGTTAATGTTTAGGTCATACTGAGCAACTTTTACTATGGGACCAACCCCGAAAACGCGGAAAAAAAAATTGGATCCTTCATACATTTTGCTGGTCTGATGTTGAAATTTCCTATGGGAGAGTCAATTTTTTTTCGCGATTTCGGGGCTGGTCCCATAGTAAAAGCTGCTCAGTATGACCTAAGAAATATTAACGGGTTTGAGTAATTGCTTTTCGTTCAATTACATACAGTATGTATAGCCCCATCTAAAGTGTCATTCTATGGAACTCGCTAACTATATAAACAAAAGTGACTAGTAAATTCATCATTCGAGACAATTTCAATATGGCGGTTTGTTTACATAGTTAGCAAGTTCCATAGAATTACACTTTAAGTATATACACGTATAAAAATTATGGATACTGATATCATATCACAACTAATTTTGGTCAGTTTGGACCGAACAACTCATAAATATTAATTTATTTATTAACGGCGACGCTCCCGATCCTGAATACTTATAGCATTTTCTACCCGCAAATTTTCAATATGATTTACAAGTTCCCAAGTCCTCTGCAAACTTCACCTCTTTAAATTAATATCATTATAACCTTCAACGCCGTTTTAAATTGAACTTTATGAGGTAGGATTTAAGTTTTAAATTGCGACAGAGGGTGTGGAGTAAGTGACGATATCCTTGAGTGGGGTTTTATTTAATTATGTCAGTAAACAAGGATGGACATTGAGAAAATGTGCGGATGTGTGAGAGGGAGCGAGGACGTACGGGCGAGTGTGGTTCCGTAGACAATTTAATAAAGTTACTAATAAAGGTACCAGGGATGTTGGCGATGCAGATTTTTTGACATCCGCGGATGCGGATATTTAAAGGCTGATATATTACAATTTTAGTAATCTTTATTAAAAAAAGAAACGAAACGTTTAGTATATATTTAATAAACAGTAACTTGGCCGTAATATTGTCTTCGGTTCGGTTTAACTTGGCCGAGTTTTTTGGGTCTAGACGATTTCGTTATAGGTAATGACGAAATTACCTAGCACTTACGCCGCCGCTAAGACGTTTGTGTACCTACTTGTTCGACATCCGCATCCGCAGAACGTCCGCATCGATTTTGTGCGGATGCGGATGTTCCGCGGTTGGGAATGCGGATGCGATTATTCGGAACATCCCTGAAAGGTTACCTATCTGTACCTACATCCAACCACCGTGATATTTTACTTATGCCGTGGTTGTAACATTGATGCGATGAAGTTGCTTGCTACTTAGAAAAGTTGCTGTATTCAACAAAAGATTGCTTGTCAAATATTAAAAGTGCGAGCAAAATAAGAATGATGTCAAGTGTAAAGGAAAAAAAACGCACACCTCACACAGTTACCTATTAATAAAACACGACCGAAGGGAGTGTTTTACATCAACACGAGTTGCGAATTACCTTTTCGCAACGTTATTGTACAACGTTTTACAGTACATATGGCATGGTAGGTATATTATATTTAGACTTAGAGTCAGCTGTATATAAGCAACAAATATCGACGTAACTTATTCAATTTCAATAAAGCGAAGCCATTCCCGCTCTTATAACACTTTAAACTCTCGCGTTTTGTACACATATTTAATTACACAAACGGGTCTACCGCGATATAATTTCATTGTTTTTACCTTTAATTCCGACGTTTCAGCTGAGTTGCACCAGCTGTGGTCACGGAAAGACTGACGTCCCAACAAATGTCAACGGAGATATTAATAAAACACCACTAAACTACCCGAAATTAGTTTATAAAAATGTTCGGGGTAGACAAAGAAATTGCAGCTACCCGTTAAAGTTTAATGTTTATTGTCCACGGCACGACACGCAACACTCACAGTATCCGTACACTGGTCCGAAGATATATCCGCTGGTTTCAACATTTGAATCACTGGTCCCCAAGTAGACGATAATTTGTACCCGTCCTCACGATTGAAATTTTTATAAACTAATTTCGGGTAGTTTAGTGGTGTTTTATTAATATCTCCGTTGACATTTGTTGGGACGTCAGTCTTTCCGTGACCACAGCTGGTGCAACTCAGCTGAAACGTCGGAATTAAAGGTAAAAACAATGAAATTATATCGCGGTAGACCCGTTTGTGTAATTAAATACATTCCCGCTCTTGTTTCGCACAAACCAATGGAACCCAAAAAAACAATTTACACCATTGTTTACACTGGATCCACTATAGATCAGGCGCGCTTTATTGCCGATATAAAACAGTCCCCTCGGCCAGCGAGCTCTCATTAAGGGTCATTAATAGCGAGAACGGCGCTGAGATGGTTTCTTTAAACTAGTGTTTCTTGAGTTCAGAATGATGGTGTGACATTAGTTTGTGTAAGAGTTTCTTAACGTTGAAATGGGCTGCAAATCCACACACTATTTAAATATAGTCGGATTAAGCTAAATCAGCACATTTGCAATAACAAAGTGTGGTAATGTCATAATTGAAGTTAAATTTGTATGAAAATCATCATTGGCCACATCATCTGTTGTAGATGCTTGTTGCGGCGCTTGTGTGTTTATGGGGTCTCGCATCGCCGTTGATGACTATAACGTCCTATAGCAGCGCGGCATTTCTTGCCACATCGATCGCACACTAAACGCAAGTCCGTAGGAGATGATAGAGTAGAGTAGAGTGGTAGTGGTCCTGTGACATGTGATTTATCAAGAATTTTGGTATTAAGTAGACGAAAAAATAAAAATTCAAGTTTGCAAAAAGATTCGGCCGTTTGTAAAAGGCCGAATCTTACAATTTGACTGCGACATACGTACATAGAAACATATCTCTTTTTGTGACGTACTTTTGACGCGAAGTCTAATCCGCTACTTTTGATGGTATCTGTACCAGCGCTGCAGAGTAATAATAAAATACAATTTACTATTACGCTGGTAAAACTTGAGACCTAAGAATGGCTAATTCCAGTCTTTTCTCCCACGACCCTGACCTTGGGTTATATTTATGAGGCCGTCTGTCGTGGCCTGCCCGCGTGTTCCTATCGGGTGCGCGAGCGCAGGCTGAAAATATTTGACGCCAGTATAACGTGACCTACGCCAGTGGCATACAACAGTAAAAAAATAAACTTAAAAAAAGTAAAACCGACTTCAAAAGGATAAAATAAACTATCCCGTTTTATATGCGCTAGCAAATGAAACGTTTGAAGTCGGTGCCAAGCCACTGATAACCTGTATTGATAACCTCCTCCTTTTTTGAAGTCGGTTAAAAAACTATATAACGCTTTAAACTCTCGCGTTTTGTACAATATAATTTCATTATTTTTACCTTAAATACGACGTTTCAGCTAGGTCGCACCAGCTGTGGTCACGGATGACTAAAGTACCTGAAATTAGTATATATTAATTATATCGCGGTAGACACGTTCATATCATTAAATATGAGTAAAAACTAAAAGAAAGAGTGAAGGAGTGAATTTCTTAAAATAAGAGTTAAACCATTCATTCATTCATCTGATGGTTTCGTCCAGAAACATCGATCACCATCGCTCGGCGAGCAATTTGTATGGAACTGTATGTATTCATGCAGAAAAGATTACGTGCGTGGAAGTGATTTACTGTTAATGGCACTTTTTCTTCGCAGAATATTGTGTTCTTGTCCGATAATACGTAAATCAAGCGATATACCGATACGAGGGATTAGGATTTATTTTTGAGAAAAAGGCTAATATCGGTATTCCAGTACCTTTTTAGTAAATAATCTTTTCACCCCCAGATAACTATTAAATCGTAAAAAACTGGGTTTTTCGTCGAATTGTTAAATCCATGTAGCTATACAGGATGTCCCTAGCCATTGGACAAAGCCGAAATGTACATATGCATTTAGGGTATTTAGAACCAGTATATAAAGTATCATAACAATCGGTGTAGCGGTTACGAAGAAATTACCAAATCACGATTTTTTTACTTTGGAGCAACCTGTATGTGTTAGTAGCTCCTGAGGTAATAAATAGTATGAAACCTTCTTCGACCGTTTTGATTATCTTTTTTATTTATGACATTAATAAGATTCTGACTTTTGACAAATGTCATCATTGCCGCACATTTTCAAACAAATTGTCAAAAAGCACTGCCAATAGGTACAGTATGTTTCTTTTTGTATTTCGATTATTGGAAATAACTTTTGTTTGCTAATTTACGTAATTATTTTATGTTCTAATTAAAAAAATATTACCGTTAGAGCATTTCTGAGAAGTAACCCTACGTGGGATTTCAGGGTTTGTCCAATGGCTAAGGTCACCTCACCCTGTATATTCAGACATACCTGTTGGCTGAAAAAAGACACGTTTAGTTATTGTCCGAGCGGTTTTCTGATTTATGA
Organism: Cydia splendana; assembly: GCF_910591565.1. Classification (NCBI taxonomy): domain Eukaryota; kingdom Metazoa; phylum Arthropoda; class Insecta; order Lepidoptera; family Tortricidae; genus Cydia; species Cydia splendana. The sequence goes on along the minus strand of NC_085981.1, from coordinate 6,121,264 downwards.
AAAATGCTGTCAAAATTAGTTCGTCCTTATCTAAACATAATAAAATGAAAGAAGCGGGGGGCTTCCGTTGGTTCGTTGGGTGGACGACATCCGAAAGATTGCGGGTCACTTCTGGATGAGATTAGCTCAGGACCGGGACAAGTGGCGTACCTACTAGAAGAGAGGCCTATGCTCAGCAGTGGGCGATAAAAGGATGATGATGATGATAAGTGAAAGGTTTATTAAATTCAACACAGGCATTTTAAGTTGTAGAAACGGGTTATTGATTGAAGAAGAGGTGAAAAGTCCAATCGCTATGCAACTTCTTTACCGACTGCTTGAGATAAGTAATATACTCGTACCTATAGGTACTATAAATAATTCCTTAGTACCTAGCAGCAAAGATAATTTAGAATAGAGGCGGATTGTCAAAGTAAATTTTGTAGCCACAGTTAATTACTGCCATCTTTCGACACATGATTAAAACTTTTAGAACGCCATTTGAGTTCGATCCTTTGTTCTTTCACTGATGTGTTAAATTTGTTAAATGTCAAAAAGTGTCGCCATCACACGAGCATAAGCCAAAGGTGTGGTGCCATCTTAGGTATGGTTTTCGAGCGATGTGTCGAAAGATGGCAGTATATTTATAAAAATCCAAAAAAATCAAAATAGGTACATTTATTTCAGATAACTATGATCTACATGATAAATTTAGATAAAATTTACTGTGGATACAAAAAATACTTTGACAATCCGCCTCTATATCAAATTCTCTTTGGTAGTAGGTACCTACCAATAAAGGTGGATAAAATCCTTTATTATCTTCCAACTAACCGACACTTCTATTAAATTTATATTCCCCAGCTAAACCCAATATCCTCTATATCCAGGCTATTAGAGCAAAACCCGTAAAAGATAAATTACTCCCTATCTACATTAGCGTAAACGCTCACTTTCGCACCTGTGTCCCTTAATTACTTATAAATATACGATAAGAGCTGGTAATTATTACCTGAACGTAATTAAACTTTAAACTGGCTGTATGGAACGGTTAGAATTGGAGTGTTGAAAAATGTAACTTTTTTAATTTTTAACAAGCAGAAACGTCTGCGAACGATGCTATTAAGCTTAGAATAAATTTAAAAGTGGAAAAAATTACTGTCTTGGGTGAGACTTTGAGCTCACGGCCTCTGGGTCGATACTCCAGCGCTCTGCCATCTGAGCCACCAAGACCACATCCATAGCCAGCAAGACAGTAATTTTTTCCACTTTTCAATTTATTCTAAGCTTAAATAATGTAATTTATTTGGTCAGTCATTTATTTAACCAATTTCAGGGTTCCGTATCCAGATAGAACGAAGAATTTGTCTTTTGGGTTGCATCTCACATACTAAAGCATCATGACTCACGCTTGACCGGGCCGGGGCCCTTCTATGGAAAGCACCACGTGAACACCGATCAGCCGTCATTGAAAATGACATGTCGGACGCCCTGACCCGATCTAGCGTGAGTTATCCTTAATGAGGTGACACTTGAAATATAAAATATTCAAATTGTACCTAAAGTTGTTGGTCAAGCAGATCTTGTCAGTAGAAAAAGGCGGCAAATTTGAAAAATGTAGGCGCGAAGGGATATCGTTTCATAGAAATTTTGAATTTCGCGCCTTTTTCTACTGACAAGATTTACTTGACCATCTATACTTTAATAACCTTTTGTTTTTTGTTTAAAAAGGATTTAAGTAGGTACTTTACGGTTGACCCATTGTCATTAAATCAAAACCCGATGATCAATCGATAAGCAGACCTATTGTTATTGTAGACACAGACGTACGTTACTATTGTACGTAGTCTGTCGTGGTAGGAAATAGATCAGACGGTTATTTCCTACTATGTACAATGGGCCGCATAGAACGTGTACAATTGGCGCTTATTAGTTGTCAGTCAATTCAATAGACGGTATCCCTACTAATAGGTTATTATTATTATTAATACAAATAGTTTATTTCCAAAACAATAATATCAGAGCATTTACATTTTATACTGACCCCCTAGTGTGTAACTCACATACCTACTTTACACAAGATGTGGTATGAAGATAGTCTGCGTGTAATGATGATGATTGATAAAAACGACTCTATGTCCTTCCCCGGACTTTAGACTACTGCCATACCAAATTTCATCAAAATAAAAGTGTTTTAAGGGTGAAGAGGTAATGGTAGGTCATACTCATGACTATTAAGAGCCCATCAACGTGCACACTAGCGCCACTGCTAAATAATCGTGATTATTTAAATTTAACGATAGGTATTTAAAAAAGGCGGACGCTACGTACTGTATAAATACATCAAACTCGTTTTTATGTTGCTGGATTCGTTGATCTATGAACTCAAAACAAAAACGGCCGTTTTAACTTCGGACGCATAGATTGACGAATCCAGCAACATAAAAACTAGTTTGATGTATTCAAAAGGTACTTAAATACAAATACGTAGCGGCCTCCTTTTTTAAATACCTATCGTTAAATTTAAATAATCACCATTATTTAGCAGTGCGCGCCACTGCATAGTGTGTTAGTGTGCACATTGATGGGCTCTTAAGTCAGACAGACATTAGGGCTACTTTTGCATTTATAATTAGGGATCTTATAGACCCGTTCCTGTAATAAAATATGTGTACAGAACGCGAGAGTTTAAAGAATTATATTATTATAAGGGATCTGGTTCCTAAAGATACCAGACACTTTGAATAGAGCTGTGAACGTAGCTGTATAGATCGTACATCGGGCGAGTGTACTTAATAACCCTAGGTCTGATATGAATCTAATTTAGCTCCTCCGTATCTGTCTGGCGGGGGAGGCACCCTTCCTACTTTGGTCGACTGTACCTACGTTACGAATACTTCAAAACAGATAATATCTTAGAGAAGTTAATATATGATTTAAAATTTTGGAATAGAAACCACTATGACGTGGTATCAGGTAAGTACGTAGACACCGTTTAAGTAAGCTTTTTAATAAATACAGTAAATACTTTTAAGTTGAATGAGGTATTATATGTTATATGGTTAGTATTTAATAATCTCGGCGATGAATCTATTTACTGCTGGGCACAGATCTTACTTTGTTGTTTAAGAAAGTGTGGGCTCTAGCCCCCTTATTCATAAACGTTTACTAAAGTTGACAAGCCGATAATAATCGTTTGTCCTTTTCCGACGTATTGGTATGATGGAAAGGGACAAATGATTATTATGTGCTTGTCAACGTTAGTAGATAGTAACGATGATGCCAAAAATGCGGGGGTGCGCGGGACGAGGTGAGCGAAGTCCCGTGCCGTGATTGGTCCGTTCAAACGACGAACGAGTTCACGGACGTCACACAAAGACACTTTCGACTCGAACATGGAGTAAAATTACCGTATGCGAGGCAGAGGGTGTAGCGCGACTATGCTAAGTCAGGAGGATGTTTTGTCTGTGCTTCACAGACATCTTAGAATATTATACATACATATATTAATAATCACCCATATCTTCCAAAAAATTGATTGAATTCAAGTTATATCAAAGAAATAATTCAAACAATACAAATTAAAATCTAACAAAACAAATAAATAAAATGGTAACATTTACTGGTTACTGGACAAAATATGTACATATTATAAATCACACCTGATAATACTAAATTCTGATTGAATTTTATTAAAACACTAAAATATATTTGCTGCCGTGATTTTAATATTTCAACAACATTCGCAAGACCTTGCCCAATGACTGCTTTCATTCTATTTCATTCACCTTTTAAACCCTCTGTAATTGAAAGATTTATTTTCCGAACACTCCAATGGAAATTTTAACTGCACATCAACCTTTGAAACAACTCCCTTTGAGCCAAGTTTCAATTCCTAGGTCTGAGCGAATGATAAACGTGTGTCCATTCATTTCGTTCATTCACTCCTTAATTGCACATTCGTTGCGTTATCTTGGCTAGAATGGCTGGTGGAAACGAATGGCGACCGATAGACATTTACAAATGTTTTTTTAGCCTTACTTTAGATTAGGATGTGTTCAGAAGATGAGTTCGGGTAATGGTATAGGAGTTATACGTATTTATTTTGAGTTGAGTGAGACTAAATATTAAGAGACGAAATACTAGCAAAAAGCAGCGCTTTGTAAGGGCTCGCGGAGGTTTTCTACCTTAACGTACCGAACCGGTTGCTGTCCGGTACGCCTGTCTGTTACAGCTTTTACTTTGTCCTTTAAAAACGTGTCCAGACGACAAAATCAAATTGCCAATATCATCCACACGTAATATACAATTTCATAAGTGCTTATTACATCCTATACGGCCGCCCAGTACTTTTTGTAAGCAACCCAACTGGCTTTCCTACATAATGTTGGGTCAGCGAGCCAATGTTGTTGAATTTATTTTTGCGTCCACTTCACACAATTGATCGAAAAACTATCCCGTCTGGACACCTACTGGCGGTAATCACGCTGCTCCGCACATAAACTAACACACAGAGTTCCACTAGGTACAGCCAAGGTCCAGCATCAGCTCTATCTTGGGTACTGCTCTTCCAAGTTCCCATTAAGACGTGTCAGATGACCAAAACAGCGTGTGCCTATGTTGCACCAAACCTGAGTTCCACTAGGTACAGCCAGGGTTTAGCATAAGCTCTATCTTGGGTACTAATCTCCTAAGTGCTCATCAAGACGAGTCGGATGGCCAAAACAGCGTGTGCCTATGTTGCAACAAACCTGAGTTCCACTAGGTACTGCCAGGGTTCAGCATGAGTTCTATCTTGGGTACTGTTCTCCCAAGTGCTCATCATGACGAGTCGGATGTCCAAAATAGCGTGTGTCTATGTTGCATCAAACCTGATCGAGTTCCACTAGGTACAGCCAGGGTTCAGCATCAGCTCTATCTTGGGTACTACTTTCCTAAGTTCTCATCAAGACGAGTTGCATGACCAAAACAGCGTGTGCCTATGTTGTATAAAACCCGAGCTCCATTAGGCACTGTCAGGGTTCAGCATCAGCTATCTTGGGTACTGAAAGTACTGATCTACCCAGTGATCATCATGACGAGTCGGATATCCAAAACTGTCTATGTATGTTGCATCAAAGCCGAGCTCCACTAGGTACTGCCAGGGTTCGGCATCGGCTCTATCTTGGGTACTACTCTCCTAAGTGCTCATCAAGATGAGTCGGATGACCAAACCATAATGTGCCTTTGTTACACCAAACCTGAGTTCCGCTAGGTACTGCCAGGGTACTGGGTCATTTTGCTGAACTGCACGCCGACGTTTCGATTGGCGTGCAGTTCCCATACAAGTTGCAGTCGGGTTGTAGTCCGTCTGTATCGGCCCTAAGTCACTGAAGTTTGTATTAATTATGCTTATCTTTATTTATAATTTTAGCAGTTCCAAGCAATAGTAACACTAAAGGCGCCATTCATTAATTACGTAAGACAATTTTTGCCAGCTTTTGACCCCCTCCCGCCCTATGTAAGAAATAATAAGAATAGGCTGACCCCGTCCCCCTCCCACCAATATAATTTATTTTCAAAAAAATATTTTTATGAATGTTTATTTGTATCTGTACAAAGGTACTTGAGCTCGTTTAAGCTAACTCTGCACCGTGTTTGATAGCATAGAGTGTGGAAGTACATATTATTTTAAAGGTCATAATTTCATAGAAATTAAAAAAAAATCGCATCTTTGTGATCTTACTTAAGAACTATGAAAACCCCCTCCCACCCCCTTGTAAGAAAAAATAAGATATTTCGACCCCCCTCCACCCCAAAATCGTCTTACGTAATAAATTAATGGCACCAAAACTGTATCTCGAACTGAAAATACCCGATTTAAGTTTGCTAACACAACATGACTGATCATCACATCGTCAGCGTCACAAAACATACGAGTAAATTGACCTCCGCAGTAAATATACAGCAAGATTGATTGTTCTAGTAGGTATTCACAAAAACTTAATTGCTAAAATGGGAATCAAACCAAGTGAAGCGAGGTGGGTTGAATCCAAAATTGTACCCACTTTGGTATTCATCGTTGTTAATGGCGTAAGCGTCATCGACATTATTGAACTTGAAAACACCACATAGGTATCGTATTGTCTGAATACCCACAACACAAGCCTTCTTACTTAGTCAATTTGTATAAGAATGTCCAATATTTATTTATTACTAACGCCATCTGTTAGAGAAAGAAATAATTAACATTAGCACGAATGTTAATTCATCATTTTGCCAACAGATGGCGCTAGTAGTAATACAAAGTGTTATTACTTTATTTTATATTTTTAGGTTTATAAAATGATATTTTTATGTTTGATAACACATCTAGACATGAATTTAAATTACTATGTTAAATTTCAAATCTAACAGTGCAGTAGTTTTTCCGTAAAGTGTACCACAAGAATGCATAGTTCGTCGATTAGTGATAGGGCTCGCTTCGCTCGCCCTAATAATCTAAGGAATATGTAAACATTCTGTTTCTTTCCAACTTTTTCTAATCTATTTGGCTTGTTCTCATGCATAGACTAGGAATCCTTCTAGCTAGACCGAGTTTAGAGCAATTATTTTATGCAACCGATGATGCCAAAAATGCGGGGGTGCGCGGGACGGGGTGAGCGAAATCCCGTGCCGTGATTGGTCCGCTCAAAGACACGGACGTCACACAAAGATACTTTCGACTCGAACATGGAGTAAAATTACCGTATGCGTGGCAGAGGGGGTAGCGCGACTATGCTAAGTCTGGAGGATGTTTTGTCTGTGTTCTCATGTTTTACGATTTTTGTGGTTAACTAATGTATTGTCGTTTTTACAAAAAACTAAATAAGTAGGTAACTTTATCTGTTTTTTACTCACAAAATCCTAGCATCTGTCACAACAGTTACAACTGTCAACAACCGTAAAGTCGAAGAATCTTGCATTTCATTAAAAAAGTTTCCTCCTATTCATAAAATGTATTTTTAGCGCTAAAGTTCTCAATCCCTTGTTTACGGGCGCTTCGTGTGAATTTGTGAAAAAATACTTTGTAGTGCGCCGGGATTTTTGCAAGACGTGACACGCTTAAAACTTGGGGCTGGCTCTCAAACAAGACGGGGTTGGGCCGCTTTGACAGCGAGTCTTGTCACAGGTATTTTTCGCCTGTAGGGCCAAGATGGTCGGCTCTTTATCATTTGTCACCATGCCTGTCACGTTCTAACAAATATGTAAGTGCGAAAGTCTTATGGGACTTGGGATTAAACGCATGGCATGACAGGTGATAAAAATGCGACCATGATACCGCTTCTGGTGCACTTTTGAGCCTTCAAAAAGGGTATGTCAAAACATACAGAGTTGAAAACATGTTTCGGAGTGCTAGGTAGCCATTTTCACGCACTAACGGTCACGATAGCCGCGCGCCGCGTACCTTGCTCGCCGCACTGCGCGTTCGGCGCGCAATTAATACCTTAATGTTAGTCATTTGTATGACTCACAACAGTTTAAATTCGAGTTGAAAACTATTTACCTTACGTCGAGTCGCGAATTTTATTTTTAGTATGATGTTATATTTTTAGTAGTAGTGTAGTGGTCAAAACATAACCGAACACAAGGTATATAAGTATATCAAAACTTTTTAGGTTTTTTATTTTAGTATTGTCTATGATAGGAAACAATTGAATAGAAACAGCAGAAGAAATTTAGTTGTCAAGATGTAAATATGTTGTAAGTTTTGTGGAGTTAAAATAAATTTAATACAAGTTGCAGCGAGTTGTTCTAATGTGGAGACACGGTCAGGACCAGGGCCCCTTAATTTTATATTGTCTCGCACATTTAGTAGGTATTATCGTCCACTAGGGTCAACCGGGATAAATGCGTCTCTTGTGGTAAATGCGTCTTTTGAAGATATCTTCCAAACGCAACATATAGGTATTATAACTATTACAGCCGTCTACACTAAAAGTTCAGTGACCACACTTCGAATAGGGAGGATTGCAATAGTTCTAAAATGTTCCATTTAGAAGAAACGTTTAAAAGACGCATTTACCTCAAATGAGGCATTTATCCCGGTTGACCCTATATTGTTTCTACTTTGCACGACACATAAACGCTGTAACTGTGGCCCCGCACAAAAGATTCTTGTTTCTCAGTTACGAAGGTACTTTGTCCGCTCACATGATGCAAAGTTATTTTATTATTATATGCTGGGCTACAATGGAACACACTCCGCAGAATTATTCTAGACGCATAATAATTATATTAAAGCATGCTTTTGTGTTCGTTTCATGACATACTTGGGCTTTTAATATGTTTGCTTGTGCCATTGAAAATGCTTCATTTCGCTGTAATTAACTCCATAAATTCAACTAACGTTAAGAAACTACTTACTTAATACCTACTAGGTCAGGGGTCACCAATTAGTTTCTTCAGGGGTCCGATTTTTTAAAATAATATGACAATCGCGGTCCGTTTCTACTTGTGTTTATTAAATCTAATACCTTTAAACGTGCAATTCTTGTTTATTTATATATATATATATATGTATGGATCTCGGAAACAGCTCTAACGATTTCGATGAAATTTGCTATATGGGGGTTTTTGGGGGCGATAGATCGATCTAGCTAGGTATTATATCTGGAAAAACGTGCATTTTTGCGTTTTTATATGTTTTCCGTGCAAAGCTCGGTCTCCCAGATATTAAGTATTAAAATAATATATGTAGGTCGGCGGTCCCGATCCGGATCCTGTAGTAGGTAGACCGGGCCAGGCCCGGGCCAAGGCGTCCGACATATCATTTTCTATGACGGCTGATCGGTGATCACGTGGTGTTTTCCATAGAAAACGAAGCCCCGGTAGCTCCGGCCCGGCCCCGACCCGGTCTAGCGTGAGTCATCCTTAAAAGTAGTAGAAAAATAAGAAAAGCCATAAAACGACAACAATACTCAAGTAATTTACATCACCTACACAAGCCGGGTAAAGTTTAGGGCTATTATTTGTAAAGCGGAAAAGACGAACAAGTTCTGTGAATTTTAATTACGCCGACAATGGGGATGATTACAAAAATAATAACTTTGAGAATGTTTTGAGATGATTCTCCACGCACTTCCGTCGCAGACGACAAATGTTAAGAATATTCGTTTAGACGTATTCCTTTATTTAATAACATTTTTATAACATAATGAAAAACACTAAAAACTTATAAATAAAAAATTTCACCTAAGTCGTAGTCGCTCGGTAGGGTGCCCAGAAGGCTGGCCGCATTGCCCCGCTAGATGGCAATGCTGATTCGTTCTTAGTCATGAGTTCCTGAGTCATGGGTGTTTTCTATGTATATAAGTACCTATGTATTTATCTATACAGGGTGATTTCGGGGTCGTGGAGCAAGCGAGCCAGACACCATACAGAGTTCAAAGATGAGCCTAATGATGTTGTTAATTATTGTTTATCACCAATAATGATGATTATTTTCCAGAATTTGGTCACCCTACTCAAAACAGTGGCAGAGCCATCGCCTATGGACACCTGGGGGCCGATTTTTGAATTTCGACCGCTCGATTTTTTGTTATTCGTTCAAAACAGAAGAACGGAATGTCAGGTACTCCACCGACAAGAGTCAGGCTCTTATGATGATGACATAGACTGCTCAAACCATAACCCTCCCTTTACCTTCGCCGTAGTCGGTTAGAAAGTGACTGATCTGTAGCCAACACTCAGTTAACTCTGAGGCTAATTCTTGTCCAAGTTTAGAATTAGTATAGTTCTTAGTTCTTATATATAGAATTAGACTGCTTAAACCATAACCCTCCCTTTAGCTTTGCCGTAGTCGGTTAGAAAGTGACTGATCTGTAGCCAACACTCAGTTAACTCCGAGGGTAATTCTTGTCCAAGTTCGGGCAAATCTTTTGTCTTGCAGCCTGTTGGACGACAGTCCGAGACCGGATTTGTTTTGAAATTTATTCACCTGTAGGTACTCTATTCTAAAAGACGTAGATAAATAATAAATAAATAAATGTTAGGGGACATCTTACACAGATCAACCTAGCCCCAAACTAAGCAGTAATTATAATCACCCTATGACTTTTGACATACGCTGTATGGAAAGCGACAAGACGTCACATTGAGTAGGGTGACCAAATTCTGGAAAATAATCATCATTATTGGTGATAAACAAATAATTAACAACATCATTAGGCTCATCTTTGAATTCTGTATGATGTCTGGCTCGCTTGCTCCACGACCCCGAAATCACCCTGTATAGATAAATACATACTTATATAGATAGAAAACACCCATGACTCAGGACAGGAACGAATATTATGTTCATCACACAAATAAATGCCAAATTCGAAACTAGGACCTTCGGCTTCAGTACCCACTAGGCCAGACCGGACATAGATATTTACTTATGGAAGCAAATAATTTGAAAAAATTACCCAGTTCTTGCTTAAAAAAAAATATTTTTGACATAGTGGAATAAATTACACAAACATTAAGTATTTTAGTATCCGAATTTATAGTTTGCAAGATTTCAAATGGACAAATATTGATACAAACACGTCCGCTTATAAATACCTTGTAAAAATATCTTCATCATCTTTCAACACTGCCACTTGACAACAAATTGATTTGAATATGATATTACACCCCGCCCCTTGTGGGTAAGTGTGCGTGAAAACTCCTGTCACCTTATAAATTGAATTGGCGCCATCAAACACCCATCGAATGTTTGTCTACGGCTTACGGAATGCACCCCCGCGAGGGGACTAGTGATGAGCTTGTGGAATTTCCGGGAATTTTCCTGTTCCCGGGAATATTTTAAACAACAACATTGAATAATTTAAGAGCAAAGCAAAAAAAGTTTTTGGTTATTCTAAATATCTGTTTTTAAATATCTATTGAAAACAAATGTTAGTTAAGCTATTGTTAAATAAATATTACTGAATTTTATGCTTTGACGGTAATTAGATTTTGTAAAGTTATTTGTTTGCACTTATTTGTGTTAAGGATGACTCACGCTAGACCGGGACGGGCCTGGGCCGAGGCGTCCGATACTTCATTTTCTATGAAGGCTGCGAAGCGACGGAAGCTCAGAAGAAGAGAGTCATCCTTTATCTAAAAATTATTAGAAAACAATAATACAATACAATACAAATAATCTTAATGCTCAATGCTCACCAATATTAAAATAAACTACAATAAATACCTAATAGCTTTTTTGTTTACCTGGGTACCTAAAAACATGGAAGAAATTTTTAGACCCATCAACGTTATATAAGTAAAGGATAAGGTGTAGAGGTGTTAGTTAGACTTGAAATAAGTTAATAAAAGTATTTCTTCCAATGAACACGGATACGTAACTATTCTCTTGAATCTACAATATTCCCGGCATCAGCACATCACTAACGGCGACCATTTTGTTTCCTCTTACATCCGTTGTTTGAATTCTAAACAGCCAAACTTTCCTCGCGTTACCTTTTCCCGAAAAAAGTTACCGGTAATGGTTTTGAAAATTAAATTAGGGAACGCGATTTCATCTCTTTTTTTAATTAACAATAAAAACATGGAGTGGACTGGCCGTCTGGTTTTGGGATGTTTAAATGTCTTGTTGTGATACAATGTTTTAATAACGGGGCTATTCATAAATTACGTCATTTCCAATTAGGGGGGGGGGTCTGGACATCGGATGATGGTAGAGACATAGGAGGAAACGGGGTCATTCGAAGCATGATTTTTGGATGATTTTAGGGGGCGGGTCAAAAATCGTCAAAATTCGATGACGTAATTTATGGACAGCCCCAACTCTCTCTACATATGTTTAAAAGTTATTTCTAGATTATATTATTCATTTGTGATCCAAAGTCAAACATTGTTATTAAGTATTTACTTATTTATATTTAACACGGGTTAACGATGAAAATATAAATTAAACTTGAAAAAAAAAAATACTTAAATACCTATTTTAGTTGGTGGTACCTATATAATATATTTTTATGTATGGTACATCTTAGAGTGAATAAAATGATAATTGATAAGCATTTACATCAATTACTGATTATAATTTTGTTAGATGACATTGTGTCCAACATAAAAGTGAAGAATTAAAAAAAAAACCTTAATTTAAGTACCTATAGTGGCATAAAATGATTTCATACATTTGACGCCACCATATGTATTAAGTATGAACTACAAATAATTAATAAAACATTCTCAATTTACATTGAAACAACAGAATCTCAGCGAACCATGAATCAAATATTCTTTTAATACCTTCCCACAGATCCTGTACTGAACTAGACGCACCAAATGCACGCACTTCATCATTATCTCAGCCGAAAGACGTCCACTGCTGGACAAAAGCCTCCCCCAAGGATCTCCACAACGAACGGTCATTCGCTGCCCTCATCAACCAACGGTTTCACGCGACTTTAACCAGATCGTCGGTCCATCTAGTCTGGGGCCTTCCCACGCTCAGTCTTATTTTACACAAAAACGCACTTCACTACACCTTATAATTATAAAACAAAGTCCCCCGCCGCGTCTGTCTGTTTGTATGTTTGGTTGTTTGTTCGCAATAAACTCAAAACTACTGAACGAATTTTCATGTGGTTTTCACCTATCAATAGAGTGATCCTTGAGGAAGGTTTAGGTGTATAATTTGTTAACCCGTGCGAAGCCGAGGCGGGTCGCTAGTATTTAATTTAAAAAGAAACATCGTTCAGTCTTGCTCTTGTCAGGTGTTTGTTGCTAGTATGAATATATTTACATAATAATTGTACAGATGTAATGAAACGTTTTAAGTTGCAATACATATTTTAATGGTTTCAATATATGTCACCAGAAGCGTCTTCATACGTTCGTACATTAGTGTGTTGTTTTTAGTTTAAAGATTAATATCTTATAATGATCTGTGTAAGATGTCCACAAATATATATATATTTTTTTTATAATATGTATGCTAGTTTTATGGTATTTATCTAAAGTTTTTAATTTCATTTTATTTAATGTTGGTCAGCTCCACAGAAGGAGGTGATGTGCATTGCTGTTTCCTCTCTTGACATGATCTGCAAGCGGCAGCGTTATTTCTTACTCATCTGAAACACGTGCGTGTTCTAGTTCAATCCATGGTCTGTGTACCTTCCCAATAATAATTCCTGAAGGTTTATATATAATTCCATTTGTTTTCTTTCATCAGAGTGCCGAACGGTGTTGGTGTCGATCACGTTTCTGTACGGGAACAATTATTCCGGTATTATTATATTGACGTTTCTGACTGTACTGGATTGGTTTTATTTGTTGTATTAAATAAGTTAAATCATTTAACACCAGATAAACATTTTTACCACGCCAGCTCGTAAAGGCTCTCTTTATTTGCCATGAGGATGTTGCATTTTATCTAGAAGAGGAGAAAAGTTTGTTTGCCTTGAAACCTTCTTAACGCTCAAGATTCCACTTTCCCTTGATTGGGTATCATTATTAGCACGAGGAGTTGACAACAACTTTGTCCCTTTGTAACTACATTTTACCTTTTTTTAATAATATTTTTAGGAGGCAAACGAGCAGACGAATCGCCTGATGGTAAGCAATCGCCGTCGCCCCTGGACGCCTGCCTGCAAAACCAGAGGGGTTGTAAGTGCGTTTCTGGCATTTAAGACGGGAGTAGGGAGACCGAGGTGAGTTGTGACAGACGAGAGTTGTGACATCGTCGATTTTTTGGAATCTATTAACTAGAAATTAGGACGCAACAGTGTGCGTTTGTTAGCTTGTAACTTGAACTAACAAACGCGCGCTATTGCGACCTAGTTTCTAGGTTTGAAGGTCGTATCGGTCCGGAAATGCCGCGGGCGACAGTTTATTCCACAGGTTAGATGTGCGAGGCAGGAAGTTTCTGGAGACACGCACAGTTGAGGACTGCCAACCATCTCAGTGGTGAAGATGGTAATGTTGTCGAGTACATTGCCCGTAGAACCGATGGCCGTTGGGGCGGAAAGGTTCTCGAGTGGCGACCACGTACCGGAAGGCGCAGCGTGGGTAGACCCTCCACAAGGTGGACTGACGACCTGGTTAAGGTCGCAGGAGTTCGCTGGATGCGGGTGGCGCAAGACCGGTCATTGTGGCGCTCTTTGGGGGAGGCCTATGTCCAGCAGTGGACGTGCTCTGGCTATGATGATGATGATGATGATGACTAACAGTTTTTCAGAAGTAGAAAATTGTTACGACGATAAAGGCTTTTAATGTCCATTTCGTTAAAATAATCTGCAAAAATCAAGTTTCAGACAAGGCCCATATTAACATTCACGTTGCGAAAATATTGCCAAAAATATAAATATGGCTAAAGCCTTGTAACCCCCCCTCCCCCTCCCAGCGGGAGGGGGTTTAAGGTGCCTTTTACACATGTGCTACACAATGCCCGCACGTTACTAGTTGTATTGTACCGGCATGCAACTTTTCTTCAACCCCTACAATAACCGGGACACAGTGGTTCGCGGGACAGTAGAGATGCTAACATTTTTCTCACACAAATTAGTATAAATAGAAATACTTGTAGTTTATATAGTGGCATTGTGGTGTACAGAATACAGAATACAGATCTTTATTGGTAAAAGCAAATTTTACAGGTCACATTTTATACATATTTCCAAAAAATATATGCTACATACATATGTTCTTTAATTAAATTAATTATTTCATAACATTTTTTAAACAAAATCATTCTTCTTTTTACGTTATTATTGTTAATACAATACAATACAATACAATAATACAACACACAATACAATTTACAATTACAATTACACAAATTACATTAATTTTTGTATACAATTTTAATTATGGTGCAGTATCAACGACCTCATCGAATATTTATAAATTCGTCAATGCTGTAGAATGCTTTTTCTATAAGAAGCAGTTTAAGTTTAGTTTTAAATACTTGGTCACTATTTAAGCTTACATTTATATTATTTAAGCTTGTACTTATAGATATAAGTTTGCTCTTAATACTTGGGGAAATCCCTCAATTCCTCAAGGAATCAATCATCAGATCACGACCTTGAAAAAATGCTGTTTAAAAAACCTAACTTACCTAAACCTAACAACATTAGAAGACATCACCAAACGTGAAAGTTGTACACAGGAAGTTGAATTCATCAAATGTCACTATTGTGAATGTAAATGCTTTATTTATTGTCGAAATTGAAAAAAAACACTATATGTATGCCTACAAAATTGAGGAGTTCCCTTAGTTCCTCATGAATCCCATCATCATAACCAGATTTTGACACAAATGGGACTAATCTGAAAGTATATTCATTTATCTCAGCCAAAAGACGTCCATTGCACTGCTGGACAAAGGCCTCTCCCAAGGATCTTCACAGCGAACGGTCATTTGCTGCCCTCAACCAACGGTTTCCCGCTACTTTAACCAGATCGTCGGTCCATCTAGTCTGGGGCCTTCCCACGCTGCTTCTTCTGGTACGTGGTCGCCACTCGAGAACCTTTCTGCCCCATCGGCCATCGGTTCTGCGAGCAATGTGGCCCGCACACTGCCACTTAAGTCTGGCAATTCTCTGAGTTATGTCGACAACTTTTGTTCTCTTGCGGATCTCTTCATTTCTGATTCGATCACGCAGGGAAATTCCGAGCATACTCCACTGTTCTTTGAATGACCTTGAGCCTTCTTATGAGGCCCATTGTGAGCGACCACGTTTTTGTGCCGTACGTCATCACCGGCAACACACACAGGTTGAAGACTTTCGTCTTAAGACACGCGGTATTTTGGACGAGAAGATGTTGCGTATCTTCCTAAACACTGCCCATCCAAGTTGGATTCGATTGAAAGTATATACATACTTTCAATCAAAAATATATATATGTACCTACCTATTTTTAAATTAATTGAAAAATGACGAAATACCGAGGTAACAAACATAACATAAACAATCGAATTGAAAACCTCCTCGTTTCATAATTTTGAAGTCGGTTGAAGAGTCCAAAACGCTTAAGTTATAACTGGGCTACTGTCCTTGCTTTTACTGCGGCACCACGCGCAGCTATTTGAGTAACGAGCTCGGGGTATTCCGGATAAGTGAAAACAAAGCCGGGTATCGGCCGGCATTGTTATCCGGCAAATCCGGAACCCGGACAAAATGGCGTAAGCGACGATCATATCTGAGTGAGATATGGCCGTTTTTGTTTGTGGCGAGAAATGTTAGCCGTATGTATGGAAGCAAGTGACGGTTGTACAGGATGCAATTGAAATGAGACACTAATGAAATTTGTGTTTTTGGTCATTGATATTGCACTCGTGACGGGGCCACAGTTAAATTTTATATAGACGAGGACTACGGACTAACGGGGCTGACCCTGTTAGTGACTGATAACCTGCGAGTACAAATTTCTATCTAGATTAAACTTTGAAACACCGCAGTATCGGGTCCAGCTCCGGTTATTGTTCATTTCCTCAAAATTCTATGTCATTACGACAATCGTTATCATTTTTATATACTTAGGAGTCAAGGCAAGAGATATATGACACTGTAATAGTGTACTATTTACCGCCAGTGTTATCACACAAGGCAGTAATAGTAGTATATCCACAACATTCCAAATTTCTTTCTTATAATCAACTGCATAGATAACCTGACCTGAACTGATACAAATTTGTTTACAAGTACAAAATACAAATACAAATCATTTAATGTTAGAAAGCGAGTAATAGAAATGATGTTTGCAGTGGGGGTCAACCATCTCTGCAGCTGACTGTGCATTATAATGCACTAGGGGCCTTATGAGGATAAACTAAAGTGTCCACTTAGGGCCACTTGGACCATACCACTAACCCGGTGTTAACCGGATAAACCTGGAGTTACCATGGTTACCAGTACAATTTGACACTGGGTTAACGGTTTAACCGCTTAACCCCGGGTTAGTGGGATGGTGCAAGTGGCGCGTAGAGGTACGATCCGTGGTTATCGTTATGCTCGTTTGCCACGGCGGTGTATATAATAAGATTTATTTTTCATTTTTATCCCTAACGGTAAAGTCATCCGGTATGAGACTGAAATACGTCCTTTTTTGATTAACATGGCGAACAATGAAGCGTATTTGAGGTACTTGGAAGTTTTCACGTACATATGCTCGCGGTTATTGTTAATAGCAACCGAAGTTTGCCAACAGTTCGGACGCTAATGGCGTCTGAAGTGGTCATTATTCGGACATCATTACTACCAACAATTTTTAACATAGTCCTTGAGGTCTATGTAGAAGAAGAAGAAAGCGTTCATTAGCACAATAACATAACCTTAAAACTAACTAAGAATACGATATGCGATCGCGATCGCGATAATCGCGAAATGCGAAAAAAAAAAAAAAAAAAACTAAGAATATTATTAAATTGTACAACGGGACTTAATCGCGTATTTAAGTTGTAAGATTTACCTCCGACGTTTCGAGGACGGCGTTGTCCCCGTGGTCTCGGAGAAGACTGGCTCAAGTTGACATCAACATCTTCTAGCCGCGCGAGTTTTTCGAACTACCCGCACTTGGTCTTGTTTATCAATTTGAACGTTTTGCGCACTAGGGATGTTACTGTCGACACACAACACTAACGATATTCGATTTATCGACTAAGTCCCGCGATTAAGTCCCGTTGTACAATTTAATAATGTTTGAAAATCGTGAAAGTTTAAATCAGTGTTTAACTAAGAATACCTACACAAAATGAAGAGTTGCGCTAAATGGTCCTCACTCAGCTTGGTGTCACGATATGAGCCACATTCTTAGAGCATTTAGTAACTGGAGACGCCTCGGCTGTCATTTTCTGTACAAAACAGTCTGCCGATTATTGCGGAGGAGGGGCACGTCAAATGTATGACTCTTGTAGGCCGTGTTCTTATGTCCCATCCCATTTCGATTTTGAGCTTGTTTTATATTATTAAATAATTCCTAAAAGTGATACAATTTTCATCAAAATAGTAGAATTAGTACCTAGTAGGTATGAGTAATCATAAAAGCCACATATATCTCCATTAAACAATTATAAGTGAAGACTTCTGGCCCATTACGTACAATCCCCACATTAAAGCGATGCAACATCACACGGCTCCCTGTCGAAATGGCACACCACTCTCTCATATTGACATGCACAGGATGATTACAAAAAAAATATTTATTTTTACTTTTACATCTAATTCTTCAGTCGGTCTCTCAATGCTCAGGATCGTGACATCATGTCCTTCTGTTGAAGACTAGGTTCCTCCATATCTATATCTAGAAAGGGGCCCACTGATTAACAGTCCGCCGGACGGTATCGGCCTGTCAGTTGTTCGGAACTGTCAAAATTTTGTTCTAACTGACAGGCCGATACCGTCCGGCGGACTGTAAATTAGTTTTTCGTTTCATATTTTTACTTGTCTTCTATAATTTAGTTTTAATAAAGTTTTATTTAATATTATTTTAATTTTAAGCAGATATTAGTATTTATTATTAATTCAGTTTGTAAATGTTGTGTTAATGTCTTTACTTGTAATTTTTTTTATAATTCCAACGATATAAATAAAATATAACGTAAAATATTTGACATGAGAATTGTAATCTATCCTACACGTCATCGGCATCATTGTAAAGATACCTACTGTATAGTAGTAGTAGTAATGGTATGTAGTATTTAGACCACCCTAACTACAATACTAGTCGCTACAAGAACAAAAAACATTTCCAGCTCAGTCCGTCACAGCGCATATCCAACGAAAAGTCATTTGAAACCACCCTGTACACTAAGTGCAGTGCCTATCACGCACAAAGGCCCGATCCATGCCTTGTGGCCGTATCTGCCTTTAAAAAAAAGTACAACAATGGGGCAGGTACATGTCGCGGCTGTGCAATAACGTATTATGAATGGGACGTATGGGAGGGTAGTGTGTCGAGCCTGTACGCTATATCTAGGGTTGCCATACGTCCCGTATATACGGGACTGTCACCGTATTTAAGTATCACGTCCCGTATTTTTACTGGTCCCGTTTTTGTCCCGTATGTTGTCGACCGGTCTGGCCTACTGGGTAGTGACCCTGCCTATAATATTTATTTATTTAGTAATAGCGCTCTAGAACAGGGCTCTCCAAAAAAAAAGTTGTCCACTGTCCCTTATTAGTTCCGACTAATTATGGCAACCCTATCTATATCTTTAGGTATTTAAATAAAAGTAAACAATTTGTACATTTTCGGGTAGTCATAACATTTATTGGTTAACCAACCAAATATAATACCGCCTGGATCAGTCACTGAACGACCTGTCGGCGTATTATGGATGGCTTTATCCATCTTTATCCACGTAATAGAATAACTGTCACTTTTAACACCGTGGGATAGAAAGTGACGGAAACCGTTTTATCACGCTGTCACGTAGACAAGAACGACCATCATATCCGTACTGACTTCAACCTACCTTATTTGATCATGTAATGTTTTCATCTACCCTCAACTGGCTTAAAGAGCCGTTTGAGGGTAGCTTTGGTTTACTTTTATTTAAATACCTAAAGTCTGTACTTTATAGTGATGGACTTGTGTGTCTTCCCGTTGGTTTTCGTTATGTGTGTAAAATTCCGTTCTTGGTGTCTCGTCATACAGTTATTTATTTGTCAAATAGGGTACAGTGGGTGAGCTCTTAGTATGAATGGATTGTAGAAAAATACCTCGTGTATCGGCGAAGACACCCAAATATGATACGGCTATTCTTTCTTAAACTAACAAAACTTTTTAACTTGCCGTAAAAAGTTAAGTAAAGAATAACCCACAATAATAATTAACCTACGTCCTGCTAACATATGTTTAAGCTGACAAATTTGGAAACTCAGTCGTCAGGAGGATATTTTTGAGTAACTAACGATAATGTACCGATCTCATGTAATACATGCACGCAACTGTCAGCTTACTCCTTTAAATTCCGGATAGTTAACGTAGAGGCTCCAGTGCCCATCACAGCTCCAATAATCGACATTTTCAATCATAATATCATAGCAATAAAGTTGACAGCAAGGTGTCGAATAGGGTCTTAACATGTCGATTATAGGGGTGTTTCTACCAATGTATAAAATCCTTCCAATATTTGCTCGTCAATATATCAGCCCGTGTGTTTTCCCCCGCAGAAGCACTCTCTCATCACGAACTAAGCGATGATTATGCTCGAGACGAGCTATAGATACGCTACTGAATATAGTAATCGTGTATACTACTAGTTCATAATCTTGAATAATTATGTATTTTAATGCTTTTTTGCTTTGGGGAGGCAATTAAAAGTGTTTATGCTTAAATATACGAAGCAAGATACAAAGATATAGTACATTAGTGTGTATTTTAATATATCACTGCAAACTTAAAATAGACATAGGTTTTAGCGATAGGTACATCGTGATCACGCATGTCCATAAAGATATATAATAAATTGCCACAAAATATAAAGGAAGAAAAGAAAGAACATTTATTTGTAAGAAAATTAAAAGAAACCCTTATAAACAAAAGCTACTACACTGTCGACGAATATTTAAATGATAAGTTTTAAGATGTACCTATTCTAATAAGATTACAATTTTACATTTTTATTTGTATTAGGTATAAGTTAGGTTAAGTAATAATGCTATGCCCTTGCAGGGCTCATGTTTGAAACAACTCATTTGTTATTTAATACCCTTATGTACAACATGAACGCAAATAAAGAACTTGAACTTGAACTTGACAAATTGTGAGGTCGCTCCAGTAAATGAGACGTTTTGAGTTACAGTAGTGAGTTCACAGTGAGTTAAAGTAGTAATAGATTGCTAGCCAATAGCCATGTGTGCATCACCTTAGGTAAGTTTTACAAGTGTTAAACCGCCTTAGACTTACACGTTTTCAGTGACAGCCATCATTACGCCGTAACGTCCAAGCGACTGCTAAGTGTACTGTTTATGTCACTGGCGTCACGTGTTTTGAATATTTATCGAGGGGCTATCAAATAGTCCTTAGACAAGACAGTCGTTTAAACTATATATACGTACGCGAGGAAAATTACAGAGTATATTTTGTCACGTGGATTCCATTATCCATAATAGGCCTATAGGCAGGGGGCTGTCACTACGCAATTTAGGTACATTTGGCCGGCGCACCTCCCGGGCAGGGCAGGCGTATGGCAGTGCAGGCCGCTCGGCTCGCACGATAGTCGTGTCACGTGGCGCTCGCGCAAAGAAGATTCACGGTTCGTGCGCGGTTATAAGTTTCAATTTTGTTGCAGGCGGCGAGTATAGGTATAATTTTATACCTAAATATGACTTTTGTGAAGGAGTGAATTTTCTGTACGGTAGTACTATTAGTTATTCTGTGCTATAGGTTCCGGTTTGGTAGGGACATTTATTCGTATGATTGTCACTAATATTGTTATTATGATTATGGATGTTTTGTTTTCTATGTATAGAAAACAAAACATGTACTTAGGTACCTAATTATTGGGTAGTTTTACAGTTACTACTAATTTACCTTAAATAATATGGTTAGATACTGTTGTAGCTAAATAATCCCACGTTGACCTCAAAACTCGAATATTGATTAATACTTACCTCATTTTAAGTACCTACACGTGTTTTACGTACATATACAAATGGAATTTCCGAAGCACAAAGACAGGAATCAATATGTATCCCTCGCATGATTGAAAGTAAATTATATTACGTCCTACCAAAGAGAATAGAGTGTATAGAGGCGGATTGTCAAAGTAAATTATGTAGCCACTGTAAATTTACTGCCATATATATATATATATATATTATTGGGAGTGTGGCGTGCTGTAGTGTGTTAGTTTAAGATTAGTATTAAACATAACGTCGAATTGACTGGTTGTTTCACTGACTACGTCTCCGCCTCGACTCCCCACCTCAGAATCCTGGCAGGGTCGCCATCTGAGGTGGGGAGTCGAGGCGGAGACGTAGTCAGTGAAACAACCAGTCAATTCGACGTTACGTTTAATACTAATCTTAAACTAACACACTACAGCACGCCACACTCCCAATAATATATATATATATGGCAGTAAATTTACAGTGGCTACATAATTTACTTTGACAATCCGTCTCTATACACTCTATTCTCTTTGGTCCTACGCAGCTTGGCAAAGGGGAAACGCTTACTAAACGCATGGTAAGCTCTTTGTAGGCCCAATCGGATTTACATACGTACGGCATGATTGCGAAATTATTTGTAGGGTTTAAAGACGCACATTGAGGACGGGGTCTCGTCATCATCACGGCTCATTGGAGCCTGTGGTCCGGTTGGCAAACTATCACGTAGGCACCGTGGTATTACATCTTCTTATGTAAATTGATGTCACATAATTTTATTTCAATGTACATTACATACTTATATGTAAATGTGAAATACATTCATTTATGTAACGATCATTTCGAAAATGAGTGATGTAAATTTACATCTTCAAATTTACATAAAATGTATTTACGTGATGTGTATAAAACTGTGATGTTTTACATTCAGATGGAAGACTACATAAATATTTAATTTTAGGTAGGTACTTACCTAAAAATCCCGATTTTTTTTCTAACAGTGCAGTTTTTATGAAAGCGACAACCCTTCCAATCCAGAGGGGAAACTAAAATTTGGTACACAAAGAAATTAGATACAAAGAATATAGCAAAGCATAGAAATTATGTAATTACATACAATACTTCTACTCGCTCTATTTTCTATGTATAACTATTTTTTACGTAAATGTTCATGACGTTTCAAGTAATTAGCATCTCGTTTTAAAATGAGTGCGTGTTCGATTGTATAGGAGAGTGATTCTCAAGAAAGTGACATCGACAGGTTAAAGTGAATGAAAAATTTTTTTTTGTATTTTTTTTACTTTTAAGAATGAAAAATATGTTTTACCACTTCAAGTACCCCAAATTTTCAAAAGGGAACGGAAAATGAAGAAGTTATTTTCAAGACATACAATAACCTATACATTGAACACAGGTTAAAGTTAAGCAGGTTACAGTGAAAAATACATTCATTTTAATTTTTTTCTTTGAACGGATAATAATACGAATGTCTCACTTTTAGCATAGATGAATAAACCTTCATACAATATTAAAATGATATTATTACATTAGGCCCCATACCAAATTCGTAAAATAAACGAGGCAAGTTAAAGTTAACGTTACAAAACCCCAGATTTAGAAGCCTTTAACAACTTGTCTCTACGAAACTACGACACTTGGGTCATAATGTACCCTACGGTGGTTAGCTTGATACTTACCTAATATTTTGCCATAGTTATGATCTAAATATTTTTTTCTGTGTATCAGTCAGATGCAATACCGCACATGTACATGTTGGTACAGGTTAACAGTGAAAATATCCTTGGACAAACTTCGTGCGTGAATATTGTTGTAAAAAAAATATATATAAGGCCTGTGCAAAGTACATTTTAAAAGGTATTGTTTATGTTATTATATAGGATGATATTTTATTTACATAAATTGGTGCTTATAAAATCTAAAGAACTAAAACCGGAAGAGCGATGCTTTTGGACGAGACAGGTTTCAGTGAAAAGTGCTACTCTTTATTTTTTATAAATATAAGTATTAAATTTAAATAAAAATAATTACTCAGCCTCGATAAACATTGTTTTAGTTTATCTAGATACATTTTTGTTTCATATGAAAAAGAGCAAATAAACATACATTCAATTCAAAAACTCAATGACAGGTTAAGATGCCACTATTTTGAGAATCACTCAGGAGTGCCTTTTTAGTGGCGGGTTCATGTGACTCTTAAATTATATCTTGTGAATGCCTAAAGTAGGTTTTGAAACGCATCTTTATATAAACTGAACTAGCATATAATATGCTCTTTGTATAGTGACTGAAATACCAAGAGACAAGCAAAAAAGTCATATATCCATGTCAGTTTCATAATGACTTACAACCTTTTGGCATTGGAGCGCAAAATAGACGCCTCTGAAAGGCTCGCATAAAATACCTCCGATACAGCGCCTATAATGGAATTTCCTCCACTCAACATAGGAAGCCGTGTTATTATGTTAAAGTGCCTCTTGGAAGGTCTTAATATAATTTTCGTATTTTCTGGTTGACTAGCTTTAAGTTTAAAGTGTGTTTCTATCACACAGTATTTTAAAATGACACAATACATAAATGTCTTTTTTTGACATATCAAATATATTCAATTATTCTATTCAAAATAGTTGTTTGATTAGGTAGTTTGGTTTATTGATTTAAATGCCATCTAAATGAGTGGCCATCTAAACGTTACGGTCACGTGATCACGTTACGCGTTACGCTGTCTCGAGTTTATCATTTTTTCCCCACCTCAAAAACTGCCCAGCGCCGCTAAAGAAGTTTTCACTTCAAAAATATATTGATTAAGTAAGTAAGAGGATAAAAATAACTGTAACAATTTGTATGAGCATATTGTTTTATATTTTCAAAGGTATTGACATTATATGTAAGTACATAATAAGTTATATATTTGCCCTAAATTGACCGCTCTTATGTCCATGTCAAACTCTGAACTGTTTTGAATTTAAACGAAGTTATGTTAAATTAATAGTGTAAATGAATACGATGTAGAGCTTCTGGGCTTATTGCTGAGCTTCTTTCTAGAGTAAAAGTATAGAGCGGAGAAGGCTTTTCATTTCGTAAACAACTCAACCATACGTACCTACTTGAGCTAGGCAAATGCCTTATTTATATCATTCTAAAAATCTTCACGTCACACTTGAAAGTGACATTCGGATGGTCCTGCAGCAGCCCAGTTTTTTTACAAACTAAATTTTAGAAAAGTAAGTTAGACAAATATAATATAGCGTGTACATATAAACTAAAACTAGCTAAGACCAATCCAGAACTTTAATTACATCCCAAGCGAACAGGAACTTGCCACCCATATAGATCTTTTTTTTTCTGGTGAAGTCAACAACGACGCATACATAATATTCTTAATATTGAACTTGCCTCTCATTTCACATTTATGTTTTATGGGATTTAGATTTATTCGGGACCGAAGCCGTAATTGTATTTTTTAAAAGTTTTTATTTTAATTAATTAATATTTGTTGCCCTTCACAACTCGCTACACCTTAGTCAAAATATGTGGCTTTAAAAATAGTTAAATATTTTAAATTAATTAATAAATAAATAAATAATAAATAGTTTCATTCCACACTATTCCAGCCGCTTGACTGTACTTAATTGAAATCGTCTGCCCGTGAAGTTACAATGGCATTTTTGCAAATAGAAATGTAAGCGAACTAGTTTTATGTACCTTATTCTTAGTAAGGCGGAAGACATCTTTTTCTGATAAAGTATTTAAATTTTACGGTACATTACTGAGTAGTTTTTGATTAATACAGAGAATACTTAAATCTATCCATCTAATCTAATACCTTTAAACGACCAATTCTTGTTTACTTATTTATATGTATGTATATTTATTTATATATATATTTCGGGGATCTCGGAAACGGCTCTAACGATTTCGATGAAATTTGCCATATGGGGGTTTTCGGGGGCGAAAAATCGATCTAGCTAGGTCTTATCTATGGGAAAATCTCGGAGTAATTAACAATGGAGCCGCCATTAACAGGCGTTCCCCTCTGTCGAAAATAGGCGGCCAATGGTCAACCACATGTCAACCATATGTATGGACTGACGTTTATCTGACATGACGTACCTATACATTTGATGTGCCCCTCCCCCGCAAAAAACGGCAGACTATTTTGTACCGAAAATTTTAGACATGGCGTCTCCTCCATGGCGTTATATCCTCTAAAAGGGAAAATGCGCATTTTTGAGTTTTTATATGTTTTCCGAGCCATGCTCGGTCTCCCAGATGTTGTCTTGTAATATAACATTCATTTGGGCGAGCATTACCTACAGATAGACTATTTTTTGATAGGCACTTTGTTTTCTGATGCAGTACCTATAATTTTTGAAAGAATGGTGGCCCGCCGTGTTTCTTGTGCCGGTATTTTCTCTACGATGTGTAGGTTTGAACCGTTGGTAGATTTTGGCATTTCTATTATTCATAAGTGCATTATAATTTACCTAAATTAAAAATATACAAACTATACTCTGTATCTTTAGGTATTGAAATAAAAGTAAACAAAATCTACCCTCAAATGGCTCCTTAACCCTGTTGAGGGTAGATGAAAACATTACATGATCAAATAATGTAGGTTAAAGTCAGGTCGTTCAGTGACTGATCCAGGCGGTTTTTTATTTGGTTGGTTTGCTTATTGGGAAATTGTTTGTTTAGTTTTTAGGGTTCCGTACCCAAAGGGTAAAACGGGACCCTATTACTAAGACTTCGCTGTCCGTCCGTCCGTCCGTCCGTCCGTCTGTCACCAGGCTGTATCTCACGAACCGTGATAGCTAGACAGTTGAAATTTTCACAGATGATGTATTTCTGTTGCCGCTATAACAACAAATACTAAAAACAGAATAAAATAAAGATTTAAATGGGGCTCCCATACAACAAACGTGATTTTTGACCAAAGTTAAGCAACGTCGGGAGTGGTCAGTATTTGGATGGGTGACCGTTTTTTTTTTGCTTTTTTTTGTTTTTTTTTTTTTGCATTATGGTACGGAACCCTTCGTGCGCGAGTCGGACTCGCACTTGCCCGGTTTTTTTTAAATATCTAAAAATACAGACTAAAGTTTAGTGTCCATCAAGAATTGGCTAGCCAAAGGATTATGTTGCCGAGCGGACCCCAGGCTCCTTACGAGCCGTGGCAAATTACCGGGATAAAGCTTAGATGATGAAGAATACAATTTTTCTTTTTCATTTTCATTGTCACATTCAGGCGAAATTGGTTTTTATAAAATTGCTACTTTTTAACAAGCGCCGTCATCTCGTCACGATTTCAAGAGACTTTTATTGTGGACTCTTATAAAGGCGGTGGCATACAGCGAACTACGCTCAAGAAAATTCGATGGTATTCAATTTAGACGTCGTAAAGGAAAAAATGATTTAACAGTAACTATTTAAATGATTGAACTTAAGGATTTTGAAAAACATTTCCGAAAATATCTCGTCAAAAATAATTCAAAATATTGTTGTCGTAAGTTGAAAACTTGAAACGAAAAGAGAGATATGTATAAGATCAAGTTTGTTTACTGTAAGAAACATTCTGATACCACCAAAAACATTTTCATATAAAATGTTGCCAAGACGAGGCCACCATTATGGCTCGCACTGTCAAAAAGTTATCAAATCTCATGTAGAGCCAAGCTTCTAACTCTATACGCCCTAACTCTACAAGCCCTAACTTCACAAAATGTTCATGTAAGTATAGAAATGTTTAATAATATGTAAATATCCTATCGGACGCCCCAGATATCGCTGGTGCGACATGGTGGAGGCGGACCTGCGCGAACTTCGAGACAACAATTGGCGAGAGGTCGCACAGGACCGAGAAAAGTGGCGCTGTCTTGTGTCGGAGGCAAAGTCTCATATTGAACGGAGTAAGTAGTAAGTAAAGTAAGTAGTATGTAAATATAGAAAACCCTGCATTAGATTTAACCTCTAGTAGCAAATAAACAAGTAATAATAGAGAAAAATAGATTAGATCGAAATAGGAAAAGTAGAAGGGATCCCCTCCCTGGCCGGAACGAAACACGATGTATGGAAGAAAGACAACGTGGGCTGAATGACAGTACGACGTGAATGAAATGCGAGAACTAGTATGAAAGAGTATTTTCGATAAAAACTAACGATCATGTTGAAGGAGCCTTTAGAAAAAAAAACTATCTTGACAAACTCTACATCTTAGTCAAAACACCCGGCCCACCGGGCACATTTGTCGCAGAGATGATAGGAGATGAAGCAAGTGTATTCTAGCGTGGAGGCCTCGTTCAAAAAGACCAGATCACAGACCTCCAACAAGATGGGAGGATATATTAAAAAGAT
Organism: Cydia splendana; assembly: GCF_910591565.1. Lineage (NCBI taxonomy): Eukaryota > Metazoa > Arthropoda > Insecta > Lepidoptera > Tortricidae > Cydia > Cydia splendana. Next base: position 6,093,341 of record NC_085981.1, on the reverse strand, counting down.
TGCAGGCCCACTCTGGAGGAGAGAAGCGAGAAGCAGCAAATAGGGCTGCTTGGAGGAGATTTGGAGAGGCGTATGCCCAACATTGGGCGCATACTTGCTGAGGTCTGAGGTTTTTGAGGTTGAGGTTGCTGAGGTGTTTGAGACATCTTAGTCAAAATATGTGGCTTTAAAAAACTAAATTTTAGCTTTGCTCCCACAGTATCGCGGGTCCTTCTCGTCCCGACCCAGTTTTTAAGTCCCCAGTCCCCGTTACTGAAGCGCTCGTGACTAAAGTCTGGATTCCTCTAATGTACCTACTACTTTATTCTTTACAAAACGGCGTATCTTACTAGGATATCCATGGCCATTACGCCCTTTTAACACGAAACTTTTTTGTACCGTCGCGGACATAAATGACTGATCATTCTTAAACTTTATTGCAACGAAGTAAGGTCTAGATTAGTAAGTATTTTCGATAAAAATGTAGGTATTGTTAAACCGCTTTTTAAAAAAGGCGATAAGGAAGATTTAGCCAGCTATAGACCAGTTGCACTGCTTTCCATTTTTTCAAAAATTATAGAAAAAGTAATTCATAACTCCATTTACGGATATTTTGAAAAGAATAACTTATTCACGCAAGAACAAATGGGATTTCGTAAAGGTAAGTCTATTAATATGGCTATTTTTGACCTTATGCGAGTAATAGTAACAAATGTTGACAAGAGAGTTCCGGTATCAGCACTTTACATGGATATGTCGAAAGCTTTCGATTTTGTAGATCATAGAATATTGCTAGATAAATTATATAAATATGGAGTTAGAGGTAATGTGCATAATTTGATTAAGTCTTACTTGGTTAATCGAAAGCAGTTAACTCAAATAAATAGACTATGCGTTGAAACGAAAACTGAGGTCACTTATTCATCGGAAGTTAGACAAATTCATTATGGCGTACCTCAGGGAAGCGTTTTAGGCCCTTTAGTAGTAGTAGTAGTAGTAAAATACTTTATTGTACAAAAAGAAACATAAAACATGAAAGAACACACATCATTAGTACAAAGGCGAACTTATCCCTTTCAGGGATCTCTTCCAGTTAACCCTTGAGCAGTTGAGGGAAAATTGGAGAACGGTAGACATAAAAGCTGTACTAAACGGCATAAAGATAAAATATTTAATATCCTACAAGATAGGTAAACCTATATCCTACTATAATTATGTACCTATATACAAAGTATGGGATATGAAATATAACAAATATGTAAACAACTATATATATTTAAAATATATAATACATATAATACATTGTATATGATACAATACATATATACTAAAACTACCTAACCGCATACATCTTTTAGATTTCAAGTTCCGTCAGAAAGCCATAACTTTTTTAAATTCGCCTTTAGCGATGCGACCGATTGACACTTACGAAGAGAAGACGGTAAGGAATTCCATAATTTGACAGAGTACACAGTAAAAGACTTGTCATAGGATCGGTGTTTGTGTGGCGGGATAGCCAGAGAGCTAGAGATCTGCACTGGAACGGAGCCGGTGCCCGCTGCCGTCTGCTAAAAATTTAAACCTCTCCGAGAGATAAGGGGGAGAAGAGGGAGAGAAAAGGACGTTAAATAGAAGGGAAAGTACATGAATGTCTCTACGACGCCGAATGGGCAGCCATTTGAGTTGGGAGCGGAAAGATGAAATGTGATCAAATTTGCGTAAGCCAAAAATGTATCTGATGCAAACATCATAGGTAAATCAAATAGACATTATATGTAAGAAACTGCATCAATTTTCATATGTTTTATATAATTTAAGAAAGATTGTTAGTGAACCAGTTGTTTTGACGGCATATCAAGCCTATGTAACATCAACACTAAGGTATGGCATTATATTTTGGGCAAACTCAGTTGACAGAGAAGTAGCGTTTAAAGCGCAAAAAAGATGCATTAGATCATTGTGTGGAATTCAGCAACTGGGTTCATGTAAACCATATTTTAAAAAATTAGGACTATTAACTCTACCTTGTTTGTATATTTTCGAAATTGTAATTTTTGTTAAAAGTAATCCCCACTTATTTCAACAGTTTAAGAGTATACGTCTTAGGAACAGAATAAATTCAATGCCTTCCAAAACAGCATTATATAGGAAAAGTATATTTGGAATGGCCCCACAAATTTTTAATAAAATACCGAATGAATTAAGAAATTTAGAGGATATGACAAGTTTTAAAAGTAAAGTTTTTAAATATTTAGTTGACAAAACATATTATAGTGTAAGCGAATTTTTGTTAGACTATAATTAATGGTAACTGTGCACAGCATGTAGTCACAGTCCATTAATGACAAAAAATTGTACGCCTTATGGCACAACATAGTGATACAACAGTAATACTATAAGATCTGTACTTATGTACTATTCATACCTATGTTGGACAAATAAACGATTTTGTATTTTTTTTTGTATTTTGTAAGTTTAATGTGATACTGTTAGTACTTGCTGATACATCGTATTGCAACTAGCTTGATAGTACAAAATGGTATTTAAAGAGAAAATAGGTGGATGTTACGCCCTTCTTGTATTAATTCAGTAAACTTATTTACTCGATCGCAAGAAGGGCTTATCTTAAAAGAAACACTGTTATTACGCCCTTTTAGAACAAAAGACTAGAAACTGCAAGTGCAAGTCCTTGAGCAAAGGCCATAGTCGGTTTTCCATAGTAAGTTGGCCCTTAAATCGATTTGATTCGGGTTTTTTTTATGCGTACCTCTTATAAGGTTAAGGATATTTTTGCTGAGTATCAACATCCTACTAGTGACAGTTTTTGACTTATGATTTTATTAATTTTTTTCTTGGATGTATTGTTTTTCGGGATGTATTCAAGCGATTTGCTTATATTTTTAAATAGTGTTCTTTATTTAGGTATGCACCGATACTCAAAAAACGAATACCAGTTGTCATATAAAAAAAAGAAAAATGAAGTAAAAAAAAATAAAACATTTTTTTAATGTCGTTGTGAAGTAGCGACACCTCTAATTTTTTTTCTAGTTGTAGGCCAAACATTGGCCTACTACTTGCCTAAATATCAGAATTTTCCAAACGGCAAAAATTTGCAATATGTGTGGTCAAGTCCTATACTCAACCGGTGTTTTTCAATGTAGTATACAAACATTAAGTTGTCATTGGCATTTTACTCTTAAATACGACAATCTGATAAGAAAACGCAAACATAATCGAAGAGTTTGTATACTACATTGAAAAACACCGATTGAGTACAGGACTTGACCACACACATTCCTAATTTTTGACAGGAAGTACCGTTTGCAAAATTTTGATATTTAGGCAAGTAGTAGGCCAATGTCTGGCCTACAATTAGAAAAAAAATTAGCGGTGTCGCTACTTCACAACGACATTAAAAAAATGTTTTATTTTTTTTTACTTCATTTTTCTTTTTTTTTATATGACAACTGGTATTCGTTTTTTGAGTATCGGTGCATACGTAAATAAAGAATACTATTTTAAAAAATTAAGCAATTCGCTTGAATACATCCCGAAAACCAATTCATTAAAGAGAAAAAAAATCATAAGTTAAAAACTGTCACTAGTAGGATGTTGATACTCAGCAAAAATATTCTTCACCATAAGAGGTACTCACAAAAAAAAACCCGAATCAAATTGATTTAAGGGCTAACTTACTATGGAAAACCGACTATGGCCTTTCTGCTCTACTCTACTTTGCTACTTTTAAAAAAAGATGCAGGTCACTCACGTATTCGTGTACCTATTCGTTGAAAATTGAAGGTTGAAGATTGCTCGACTTACTCGATAACGACAGTTTGCGTCGGTCCAATGCGTGCTCTCGTTGAAGCCCCTCGTTATGGAACAAAACATGTCGTTATCGAGCAATTTTCTAATTTCTGATTTAATTTTAAAGTTTAGTTATTAACTCTAAAAGCAACAATTACGTCTCTTTGAAATTTCTATTGCGGTTTAGCTATTCTTCACAAAAACTTACTGAACCTTGTACTGGGGTATTATCCATTCTCAGTTTGTAGGTTATCACTAGCTTAGATGTGTTAAATTAGGTCAAAGCACAACAAAGAGATTGCGATAAGTGTCCATCTAAACCTGAACGCTTTAAATTGTTAATCTGGTGTGATATCAGCCTATCTTTGTGTCCAGTGGTGTGTTATTTTGTGATACGTCTTTCTCCTAAAAAGGAAGTATATGTTTAAAATTTCAGTTCTCTTCAAAAAATAGCACTGGCTTGTAAAAGTTTAGCGACGCGTATGGTAGGTACAACCCTGTAGCATAATCCCATGAAATTTTAAAATGTAATTTCTTCTCGTCAGTAAAAGAAGACGCGTGTCGAAAAGCAAGACTTACGATTTATTTAGACTGAAATGAAGACATTTTGTTGCAGAAAAACAGAAAAACTTATTAATTTATTATATTTATACTAATGAGTCTGTGAGCAGTAGACCTCGCTAACCCCCATGGCCCACCACTTTGAAAAAATCTAAAAACCTGAATCGTAAAAAAAATCTACATAACTATAGAACCTGCAGATTACCAATTTTTACGAGAATCGATTGAAAAATGCGACCGAGCGAGTGAGAGAGAGAGAGAGAGAGAGAGAGAAATCACAGAGATAAATGTAGACGAAGCTGAAACGGAGACCTTCGCTTTCTCTCGATCGATCAATTTTACCTCTTAAGTTCTTATAAACGAACACTAGGTGATTAATACTTGTCAAAAAAAATAATTAAGCCTGTAAAATTGAGCCAACTTAAACTTCTCTCTTAACTCTCTTAGGCCCACTTGCACCATTCCACTAACCCGGGGTTAACCGGTTAAATCTGTAGTTGCCATGGTTACCAGTACAATTTGAGACTAGGTTAACGGTTTAACCGCTTAACCCCGGGTTAGTGGGATGGTGCAAGTGGGCCTTAAGTATCTATTGAGACACCTGATTTAAAATGAACACGAATGTCTAAAACGGAGGGTATCTACTTAGACATCCGAGCTGTATTTGGAGTCAATTATAAATGTAATCAGAATGCAAGTGCGCGGTGTCAAACTGCAGCCGGGGCACGCCATCTAGCGCAAGCGACACGCTATTTTTACCCCTACCACCAGTTTTTTATAGTCCTCTCAAGATTTTTCACTCGGTTTGAAGAAGAAGAAATAGTTTGAAATAATGAAACAATGATGAGTAAGGGCTGAGGAGCGGGCGGGGGGCGTCCGTTGTAAAACTTGGTATGCACCACCTCGCCCACTCCTTCCTCAGTCAGGGCCGTCTTAAACTATGCTGGGGCCCTTGGGCACATAAGAATTTGAGGTCCTTTTGAAAAGTAAAGAGCGAATTAAACTATTTTTTTTCTACTATGATCTTCTATTTACTATGGGTAATCAAATATACTATTACTGTCTGTCCTCCTGGGCCCCCCGAGGACGGGGGCCGTGGGCTCGGGCCCCGTGTGCCCTTATGGTAAAAACGGTACTGGCCTCAGTCTCCTTACTCGTCATGCCTTCATTATGTCAAGCTTTCGAGCTAATAACCACAGTTGTATGGAGTGAACACTAATCTATAACACTTTAAACTCTCGCGTTTTTACACATATTTAATTAATTACACATTGGGTCTACCGCGATATAATTTCATTGTTTTTACCTTAAATTCCGTATTTCCGTGACCACAGCTGGTGCAACTCAGCTGAAACGTCGGAATTTAAGGTAACAACAATGAAATTATATCGCGGTAGACCCGTTTGTGTAATTAAGAGCCCATCAACGTGCACACTAGCGCCACACCTAAATAATCGTGATTATTTAAATTTAACGAAAGATATTGAAAAAAGGGGGCCGCTACGTACTGTATTATGTATTTAAGTATCTTTTGAGTACATCAGACAACATAAAAACTAGTTTGATGTAAACTAGTAGACAGCAACATAAAAACTAGTTTGATGTATTCAAAAGGTACTTAAATACACAATAAAGTACGTAGCGGCCCCCTTTTTCAATATATTTCGTTAAATTTAAATAATCACGATTATTTAGCTGTGGCGCTAGTGTGCACGTTGATGGGCTCTTAGACACTAATCTAATTTAACTTGTTTCCCTATGCCCGTATTGACCTTCATTATTTTATCCACATTTCAGCGAGATTCGTGCGAGAACCACCAGTATCCCCGCATAGGTTCGGAACGAATTGACTTGTTTCCTGGAACGTCGATTGAATCATTACATTTTTAATGCGACTGCACCGAGCTCCATAAAGCATCTTACACGCGATGTTTACAATATCATAGTTAAAGTTTAATGCCTTTATATGGCACACTTAGGTATATTATATGGCAAAAATTACACCCTATAACATCACCTTTTGTATTTTTATTCTTAAGCAGAATTTTTACTAGGTACCTACTCCATCGTAGACTAATATACCATGTTTTCATTCAGCAAAAAGCGATTGGTAATTTAATATGAAATGATATTTCGAACAATTTTGAAACTCATTGCTCCGAACCAGGGTTCGAATCCGATAATTCAGTTAGTCGCGCCTACATCAACAATGATCCGAAGTATGTACTTACTTTTCATTTGCCTATCAATAGTTATGGTATAGCGCCCTTCCCCAGAGTAGGTACCCATGCTCACGTCTAAAATACTCTTACCTATAGTTGCTTGCGCACAGAAAAACGGCAAGAGACTTTACAGCAAGCTTAAAAGACACTTTTGATGGGCGTGCAGTTTAAAAATGGTTTATCACATCTTGTTAAACTTCATGTTAACTTTATAAACAAACTTAAACCTGTTTAAAGACACTTAAATCCGTCGACTTACAGATAAATCATTACTCATTTGACAGAAGCCCGCTAATTACCCGGATAGAAATTGATTCTAAGAAATTTTGCCAAATCCACAACATAATCCCAAACTAATAACAACCATACATGTTTACAGATAAAGTTTAAATTCCTTTGCTTCAATATGACAGGTTCGGAGTCCTGCTGACAATGCCTTGATGACTCCGAAAACAACTGCCACTCGCCCACTCAAACCTGAGACTTCATTTCGAACGTGTGTCCAAACTTGCTACATTTGTAGCATTGTTTGATAGGTCAAGCGAATTTGGTTTGGTTTCCGACCACCCGTAGAGCGCCCAGCATGGTGGCAGACGGTGAGTCAGCCGCAAAGACCAAAGTCTTTATAATGCCAATAAAAATAATCAAAATGTGGGAATACCGAACGGTGGCTAGTCACTTTGGTAAGGAAGAGACGTAACGATCAAGTATTTCCTACCATTTATTAGCCATTTTAAGTTTAAGTAGTATAATAAGTACTTAATAGCAAATGTCACTTAATAGAGCCTCGTACTGGTCAATAGATGGGTTTTTCTGAATATTATCGTATTAAATTGCAATTTACTGCAAGTTATTAGCAATAACAGTCCAATAATAGTAGTTAGCGTTAGCGCAAACCGGTACGCACACAGATAAGGTAGATCTCTGACTTATCAGAATATCTCTATAGGTATTTACCTAGAAGGGTGAGGCCTTCTTGTACCTACTTTACGATAATGTTCTTCTAAAAAATCTAATTATTTACTATAGGTAATCAGAATACCTAACTCTTCAATCACTGGAATAGTTTCAAGAAATTTCTGAGAATTTTCAATATTTTGAAATGTTTCCGCGACTCCACACATCATGATCTGTTCTAATCTAAACCTTGTAAATGTTAGTTGAACTAAGATAAATTAAAAACAAAGATTTTCAATCAAAGTTAGACGACATGTTGAATAACATAAATAAATGTCGAATTCATTAATTTAATTAAAATTCGTTATTCTAAAGCGGACTCTCGGTACCGAGTATGCTGGCAGCATTTCCTCTCTGAATAATACTAAAGTTGAATGACGTAATGAAATTCACAATCGCGGCAAAAAATGCGGCAGCAAATTTCATAAAGGTGACGTTTGGACGAAAAAGCTGCCAGCTCTTTTGTCATCCGTTTTTAGATTATTGTTATCAAACATGTTATTTACAATAGAAATAACATTGTCACGTCACATGTAAAGCCACATAACCCGTGTAATTCATGTTCCCTGACAGATGACAGGCGCGGTAAAGCGACCTCGAGTGAAAAATTGTTTTTCGGTTTTGTCTCTGACAGTGAAGATTTTGATATGTTTGTTTAAAGACGATTTGCTTAAAATATTTTCATCTGGGTTTCCCTAAGAGGAAAGTGGTCGATCGCTTCTATATACAAACGTAGTCCCCATTTTCCGCTTCGGATATTAACCCTGCCGTGGTAAGCAAAAAATCACGTGTCTTGAGATACAATAGTTTGGGTAAAATAATGTATTTTATATGATATTTACTTACTTTCAACACAGTCTTCATAATTTTTGGCCTTAATTTTCACACAAAACTGATTTGTCAAACTCTTGTAACTCTAAGCGGAGTAGTACAGGTACTTAACTACTTATTTACGGACAGACGGACAGTGGAGTCTTATGAATCCCGTTTTTAACCTTTGGGTACGGAACCCTAAAAAAACAAAAAGAAACATTGTTTTTTTTACTGAACTTGCCGCCCATAGTTCTAGTACTTGATTATGGTCGTGTGTTTTTACGGTCAATACTTTACATATAATGTACTCGTAGGTATGGCAGTAAAATCGATGAAGCTCCGAGCTGAAGTCTAAAGTGGCTTGCATGCATCATTGAGTGCGTCTTCATATTTTATGATACGGCACATCTAAACACGTAATCTAGGCACACTACAACCTATAGTCTGTATCTTTAGGTATTTAAATAAAAGTAAACAAACAATTTGTACATTTTCGGGTAGTTATAACATTTATTGGTTAACCAACCAAATACAAAATCGCCTTGATCTGTCACTGAACGACCAGACTTTAACCTACATTATTTAATCATGTAATGTTATCATCTACCTTCAACTGGCTTAAGGAGCCATTTGAGGGTAGATTTTGTTTACTTTTATTGAAATACCTAAAGATACAGAGTATAGTTTAGTGTGAAAATTATACTTTATAGTAGATTAAGTTCCCTAAATAAGGACTATAAGACTATTATTATTTGACTTATACTTGAAAAACACAGAATTTTCAAATAAAGGGTGATTCACGTTAAGATGACTCACGTTAGACCGGGCCGTGTCCGGACCGGAGCTTCCGGCGCATCGTTTTCTTTGGAAAGCATCACGTGATCACCTGTCATGTCATAGAAAAGTAAGCTCCGGAAGCTCCGGCCCGGACACAGCCGGGTATAACGTGAGTCATCCTTTAGACCGGGCCGTGTCCGGACCGGAGCTTCCGGCGCATCGTTTTCTTTGGAAAGCATCACGTGATCACCTGTCATATCATAGAAAAGTAAGCTCCGGAAGCTCCGGCCCGGACACAGCCGGGTATAACGTGAGTCATCCTTTAGACCGGGCCGTGTCCGGACCGGAGCTTCCGGCGCATCGTTTTCTTTGGAAAGCATCACGTGATCACCTGTCATGTCATAGAAAAGTAAGCTCCGGAAGCTCCGGCCCGGACACAGCCGGGTATAACGTGAGTCATCCTTTAGACCGGGCCGTGTCCGGACCGGAGCTTCCGGCGCATCGTTTTCTTTGGAAAGCATCACGTGATCACCTGTCATGTCATAGAAAAGTAAGCTCCGGAAGCTCCGGCCCGGACACAGCCGGGTATAACGTGAGTCATCCTTTAGACCGGGCCGTGTCCGGACCGGAGCTTCAGGCGCATCGTTTTCTTTGGAAAGCATCACGTGATCACCTGTCATGTCATAGAAAAGTAAGCTCCGGAAGCTCCGGCCCGGACACGGCCCGATCTAACGTGAGTCATCCTTAAGTGATCTCTAATTATTATTAAGGTTACGTTTGAATTGAGCCTGCACCAGCGCTTCTATACTGCAGCAGTAATGGCAGTATAGAAGCGCGACATTAGGTACAACATCAATTTTGACATTTGCGGCAGTAATGCAGTCGGCAATTCGCGTTCTAAATTATGTCTCACAGCGTAATTGCCCAAGTAGCACAGATAGCTCTATAACTACTCACTTTTAGTTCTATCTAACGCTCTGTGCGTATTAAGACACTTATAAGAGCACACTCGTGGTCCTACAGCTGTATAATAGATCTCAGTGATATTTATATAGCTTAGGGCTGATTAAAAGCTGCATTACGGCTCTGAAAACTACCATTAATACGCAAAGAGTGATATAAAGGTATTTTTGCTACGACCCTATACAGCTTTAAGGGTTATCAAATGCTTTAACCGTTATAAGGTCTGTTTAGTGGATAAAATTACGCCATGTGCTGTATAAGGAGGTAATTGTGGACTTTTATTACGTTGACTTATTAAGGGAGCACAAGTGAACTATTATGAAGCTAATAGACGTATATCGTATAATGGAACACATGTGGCACATAATATAGCTTGTCGCTTAACATGTTTACCACTAAGCAGCTTTTATTACACTGACTTTTAAGGGAGCACGAGTGAACTAATATGAAGCCAATAGACGTATAATGGAACACATGTGGCGCATAATACAGCTTATCGCTGAACGTGTTTACCGCTAAGCAGCTTTTATTACGCTGACTTTTTAAGGAAGCACGAATGAACTATTATGAAGCCAATAGACGTATAATGGAACACACGTGGCGCATAATACAGCTTATCGCTGAACATGTTTATCGCTAAGCAGCTTTTATTACGCTGACTTTTAAGGGAGCACGAGTGAACTAATATGAAGCCAATAGACGTATAAATGGAACACATGGGACGCATAATACAGCTTATAGCTGAACATGTTTACCGCTAAAGCAGCTTTTATTTCGCTGACTTATTATAAGGGAGAACGAGTGAACTATTATGAAACCAATAGACGTATAATCGAACACATGTGGCGCATAATACGGCTTAGCGCTGAACATGTTTACCGCTAAGCAGCCTATTGTACTACCATTGGGACTGTCTGCATAGCGGCTGTTAAAACGTTCATAAGATGCCTTATAACTGTTTAGAGGTTCTCTAGTGTATCGAAATAACGACTTGGACTTTATAGTGGGATATATAACAGTCGTATGCTGCATATAAGAATTTTAACGGTTCACGTTGCTTTTTAACATTGACCGCCATTTTATTGTATATAACCTACAAAATTGAAATTGCTTTTCCAACTTTTAAGGGTAACAATATGGTTTTGTGCCTGAGTTCTTAACCTAAATCATTAGTTTAGTACTTCCTATAACGTATTATTAACTTTTTATCTCATAATTCTGTCCGAACCACTGAAATAGTTTTTACACATAGCTTATTTATATCATTAATTTAAATAAATACTGATTATTTTCGTGGCGCACTGAAATTTTCTTAGATAATGTATATATATAATGTCAATAAACTTGCATTCCCAAACATCTTTCTCGCATTAATATATAAAAGATCATGTACAAACATTTAACTAAACACTTTAACAAAATGACTTATGGTGTGGTTGCGCTTAACGTTTTTGCTTCAGTATAAATATGTTCACCTCTGCGTTCGTCGTCACTATACTAAATATAATAGCTGATTTTTAAGGCAGAGGTGTAAAAGTATGTTATTAATTATCTTTTATTCAGCCCAACGTCAATCTTTCCCGGTATTAGGGCGCACATGTGACATATTAGCTGAATAAAGGGTAACTGGTGGTCTCTTACCCAGCCAATATACACCTCTTATAACTCCTGTTACCCCTTATAATTCCGTTAAATTGCTGCTACAACGCTCTTAAGTAGCTATGTGAACTTAAGGCTGCCTAATTTGTGCCCATTTAAGAGTTATAAAAGCTGAAAAGACGCTTATACAGCTCTTATGCAGTTTTTATATTCCAGCTTCAAGCGTATTCGTACTTCATTATGCGGCTGCTATACAGCTAATCTGTGCTACTTGGGTGTTATACAGGGACCTAAAAAAAACCCCAGTTTAACGGACGACCTAAAAACGGTCACTTAAAATGTTAATTAATTTCCTAGGTTAGCCTATGGGCTACCTACCTTGTTTCGGTATCGAAATATTTCAAATCCAAACTTTAAAATAATATTTGCGCAATTTAAATTAATTTGATGAATTGGTTATTTTATAATTTCGAATTGTTAAGAAACTTTACAGACAAAGTTTGCATTTATAGGGTTTATATTCGTTACTCTTTTTAACAGATTCAGGGCCAAGAACCCGACTGTCGGGTACACTGTTCGTAGCTACTACGCGCTCCATACGGCGAAACCGTGGCTACGCGCTACGAGCGTAACCCGTAGCACTTAGTGGCAATGAATGTGTTAATTTCTCTCTCTCTCTCAGCCCTCAAGTCCATAGAGGCAATATACTTGCCATCATACTTTAAACAAAAACGCATCTCCACATTAAGCTTCGAACAACACCGGGAAGGGAGTCGGCATTCGCACTATTTCCCCTCTGCCGAAGCACAAGCCCAACTGGGCATGCACACAACTAGCGCGGTGCGAGTTGTGACTCATCCGTACACAAAAAGAGATCGAGGTGTGCAAGATTTGTCTTTGACGTGTGTTATTTTCTATGTATTTGTGTCGTCATTACAGATTGGATTTTGTATGTAGTGCGACTGTGTACACGTTTCCCCCCGCAAAAAATGGTAGAACGATTTGAACGGTAAGATATCGCTTGGACACCCTTCCGACGTGTCGGAAGCCGGTGTTGCTCGAACACATTAATAGACGGTTCCAAATCGAAAGACTAGAAAGGAATGTTAAATGGTTTTGGTGCGATCATGTATGTGGTGTGCGCGAAATGCATGAGCATAGACTAGGAATCCTCTAGACGGAGTTTAGAGCAATTATTTCCATCAAACCGGTGCTGCCAAAAATACGGGGGTGCGGGGGACGAGGTGAGCGAGTTCCCGTGCCGTGATTGGTCCGTTCAAAGACACGGACGTCACACAAAGACACTTTCGACTCGAAAATGGAGTAAAACTACCGTATGCGTGGCAGAGGGGGCGGAGCAGAGGGGGTACTATGCTCAGTGTGGAGGATGTCTTGTATGTGTGCATGAGAGTCGTGTCATTTAGCATCTCGCTCACAATTATTTCTGCGCGCTGCGAGTCGTGTCAAGGTCGTATTATAATCATACTCGTATCAAAACTTTTAACAAGTTTCATAATCAGAACTTCCCCCGAAACCTCGACTCACCTACGCTCGTTCAACCTATCGGAATTGAATAAAACGGAATAGCCTGCGATTTTAAAACCTAGTTAATGAGTGCCGGCGATCAAACAGTTTCACTGCTAATTAGTGCTGATCAACGCCATCGGGCCGAAAAAGGGTTAATTCGGTTACAATAGTTAGATACAAGCAAAAATACCTGATTACAGGGGTTTTATTGTAAAGCTAGTGATTGATGGATGGTTTAATTTACCTACCTACCTATTTGATTTTCTACCATAACATGAATAAGATAAAGTCGATATTAACTAAGTATGTCGCCCAATCGTGTGATGCTGTTACATTGTGATGCTGTTGTATATTTATGGAAGGCATTATGTGAAACGTACTATTTTCGAGGGGTAAATAAAATGACAAAGCTTCGACTTGTTCTAGAAAAGTTATAGTACGTTTGCATAAAAAAAATAAAGTAAAAAATATACAGCTAAAAAAGTGGTGTCAAAACGCTTGCTGGGGGAACCTATTGTGGAAATGAAAGGTGACCAAAATTATATTTAAAAACTTTATTAGAATTCTAATATGACTAGGTACGCAAGTACTTAAGAATCTAATCTCGTGACTCCTGTGTGAAACTCTAACTTAATTTTAACTAACGTGACACCGATTGATAGAACTTAGCTCAGTGGAAAGCTGGACCATTTTAAGAGGTCCAGAATAAAGTTTCACACAAGATTCCGCTTATTTAAAAACAAATTTTCTTAACACTTAATTCTGTGTCAGGATTTTCAAAGATTTTTTTTTATGTTATTCTAATGGTTGCTCATGATTCTAATTTGACATTAAATAGCAAAATTTTATTTTCGAGTACCGAAAAACTCACTGGTAGGTAGCCAGTTGAACCTATTACGGTAAAATGGGATTACATAATTTAAAACGCGGGGAAACTTTGATCATCGATTTTTGAGAAATAGGGAGTTGATTTCAGAACGAAAGCCTAAGAATTTTATGATGTGGTTGGCAACTTTAACAGAAATAGAAACGAGAGTTCAGAAAACAATTCCTTATTGTTTAAAATTCGATGATCAATGTTTCTCTGGGTTCAAAGTACCCCAAGTTTACCGGTAACTCCACAAACAAATCGTGACTACTTTGAAAAAAAAAACTCGTATCTTGTTATGTCAATAAAAATAAAAATGTGGTAACTACACGTACGAGATTTTTTCAAAGTAGTGACAATATATAGCACGATTCATATCCAAATTAAATATTTATCGATAACACATGGCTACAGATTTGTCTATAAAAATGGGCTTAAAGGAATACTCATAAATGGTGCGTAAAGAAAGCATAAAACACAAGCGGTACTTTTAAAATTCTGCTTCTCAATGCATCCCTTTTATAAACTCTTATCTTTATCTTATCGCTGTTGTATATTAGACCTCAAGTTGTATACATTAAGGTTGTGTTTTCAGCTAACATTTTGGTTAAGATACGAGAAACTGAAAGGTATGATTGGTTTTTTATTAGGGTAGTAAACCTTTTCCGTGCGTCAGAAACACCTGAGCTACAGGCCTACTATGTTTTTTTTTTACATTTTACTTTATTAGGTACACTAAACAGACATCGTACAATATCATGGGTAATATACAATTGCACATTATGGCTTAAATCTAGCACGAGATCCAAAACCAGGTACACAGCATGTTTTACAATTTAGCGGATTATTACAAACTAATTAACACCATATTATAGCTACAGTGAAAAATATCAGAGAAGAAATAACTATCTAAACATTACAATATAACGAGTAACGAACTTTACATTATAAACATGTGATAAGCTTTCTTTCTTATTTTGTACCGGGCGTATACTTAGCACTTAATTTCAATTGTAAATAAATGTTTATCAATCAATTAGTACATAATATATCTATCTAATACCTTTAAACGAGCAATTCTTGTTTATTTCTATTTCTATTTCTATTTCGGGTTCTTGTTTATTTATATATGTACCTATACTGCCGTCATAAGCAAAAAAGCGCTACTTATCTCAAAAACAAATGATTTTGAAAATGGAATTGTCAGTAATAGAAACTAAAGTATAAGTTAGCAATTAATTTTCTTATGAGATAGCGCTATTCGGCTTAGCAGGGCAGTATATATTTCGGGGATTTCGGAAACGGCTCTAACGATTTCGATGAAATTTCCTGTATGGGGGTTTTCGGTGGCGATAATCTAGCTGGGTCTTATCTCTGGGAAAACGCGCATTTTTGAGTTTTTATATGTTTTCCGAGCAAAGCTCGGTCTATCAGATATTATTAGGTATTAGAGAGTAGTAAATTAATCAACCTCCTTCATACTAAGTACTTCCTCTTTTTGCCTCGTGCCGTTTTATAAATAATTAATTGGAAGTATTAAATTCAGAAACAATATTTAATTGCGTAAATTATTTGCCTTTGTTAACAGTATATTATTATTCCAAGATATTATCACCCATCGTATCTCCTGAAAAGGTACAGCTTTTGGTATTTTCCAGTAAGCTAGCCTCATGTTTTGTTACACTAAGCTCCGCTACTCGTATGGAGCTCAAAAGTGCTCACATTTTTTCATTTGTAATCTGCCTATTTTGCACTTATGACATGATCATATACTTACGTGATGGTTTCCTACCTGTGGTATGCCTACTACTGACTAGAGATGCCACGAATATTCGGCAACTATTCGGTATTCGGCCTATTCGGCCACTTTGCCGAAAATTCGGTATTCGCCCGAATGTTGCCTACTATTCGGCCGAATACCGAATATCTGTTGCACCTACCTAACAAGAAAAATTACACAAAAAAATTACCAAAAACTAGGTATATTTAATATTTAAAATGTATTCTTGGAGAGTAGGTAAATACGAAGGCACGTTTTTGAGCATTTGTTGATTACAAAATATTTTATTTTTATCATGGGTTTAATTTGATTGACTCTAACTACATTCATTAATTCTGTTCAACATAAAAATATATCTTAGCAAACGTTGTGCTTTGTTGGCGAACAGTTTTCATAATAATTGTGACTCAAAATGTTCGCATGTCGTGCCGAATATTCGGTATTCGGCCGAGAGAGGGGCCGAATATTCGGTATTCAGCCAAATTCACTATTCGGGGCATCTCTACTACTGACCATACTAAGAATTAAAAAAAAAATAGTTCCGTAGTATCCATCTGTTAGCAGTGGCCTTATTTTCAGTTCTTTCAGCAAATATGTATGAATCAATCTTGTGTGAAATCGGTTCTCAATTAATCGCCCGCATAACCGAGTTAAACTGACAGTTTTAATTAAATACTTGGAAAACCCGTAACTGTACCTACCTATACCTATAGCTATAACCTTTCTTTATTCATAAAACTTTACAAGCCTCAATTAAAGTCAATGTGAGAAGACCGTCTATCAGGTAAGACTGTCTACAAGCTCTTTCGTCGCTTCTAACTTTTGCGCTTGGACACATACCTATACCGGGTGTGGCCTGTAACACGAGCAAATAATTAAAACATAGATTGTACTCCTCAAACGGTGACACTTTTGTTCAACAACTTTTAAAAATTATGAAGTATTTAGACTCCCTATTTTTCATACAAAATAAATATTATCTTCAATGGACGCCATCGCCACGCCATATCATTGTGATTGACGTTGCTTGTCACGCCTTAAACATAACAAAATTCGCAATACATTGCGTCTTAGAATAAACTTTAAAGTGTTTTAAAAATCAAACCACAAGTTATTTTTAAAAGTCGCTGAACAAATGTTGGTCAGTATGAGGAGTACAGCCTACAGTTAAATTTTTTGCTCATGTTACAGGCCACACCCGGTATACACTACTTAAATAAGGTTGGTGGAGGCGAAGCGAAGCTCTTCGCTTTCTGACTTGTATCTGAGCGAAGTAGGTTTAATACAAATACGAGAGTTCTCGCCCAATGACGATCTTCCAAACCCAGGCGGTCTTTTCCACATTGACCTTAGTTAATTTATATTTTATTCCTTTCTTATAAATACATTACCTATACGTCCTAGTTGACGTAAAATGGCATTCATTAGAAAATTTACTTCTGTAGATGTAGTGCATAATTGTTTTCCATCGTATTTTCTCGGAAACGTTCCTTCGCATTTGTTATGCTACTTCAGTCAACCTCAGTACTTTTTGTACCGAGACTGACTGAAATAGCAAGACACGTTCGTACGTTTACGTGAAAAATCGATGGAAAATAGTTATGCACTACATTTGTACTCTTTTCAAGCATATTATTCGTATTCACTTGTGAAGAGTCAATAAACCTCCCCCCAGTAGCAACAGAAATTAAAAGCCTTCATAAAAATATCAATCCCCGTATAAAGAACACATACCAATTACATGCCTGTCAAATGCAGTGACGTCACGTTGACGGCTCGTCATGAGAATACGGTGGGGATTCTCCACTGAAATTTGGATCTACAGTGACGGGGATAAGGTTGGTTTTTGGGTGGTGGTGGTTTAGAATTGGGTTAGGTTTCGAAGGTTGGCAACAGAATGCGGAGTTGCTAATACCGCATGGAAGACAGGGTATGTTGGTAGTACCTACGGTTAACCAAAGGGCCGGTTTTACTGAATGAAACCTTCAAATGAAAACACAGGTTTAGAATGAACAAGATTGCCTGGTAAGTATCAAAATTGTGACGAAAATCGGAATGTCAAGTGTCATTGGAAGTATTGAATTCAGGAATAATATGTGATTGTGTGAAGGAAATGTAATACAAATTGATTTCTATGAAGAGTAGAACCGCAGGCACCGCTAGTTTTAAATAGAGAGGCCACTTTGCCGAATATATGGTATTCGGCCGAATGTGCCTACTATTCGGCCGAATACCGAATATCTGTTGCACCTACCTAAAGAGAAAATACACAATAAAAAAAACCAAAAACTTGGAAAGTTTTAAATTGGGATTAACAAAATTGGAAAGTTGTTAAATACGAAACCCTTTTTTGAGCATTCGTTCGCATTGATTACAAAATATTTTATTTTTATCGTGGGTCTGATTTGATGACTCTAACTAAATTAATTATAATTAATTCTATTTAACAAAAAATATTCTTAGCAAACGTTGTGCGTTGTTGGCGAACAGTTTCCATAATAATTGTAACTCAAATGTGTTCGCATGTCATGCCGAATATTCGGTGCTTCGGCCGAGAGAGGGGCCGAATATTCGGTATCCGGCCAAAACCACTATTCGGGGCATCTCTAGTTTTGAACGTACTACTTATAGCTAAGTATATATGAGAATTATTGATTCTAAATAAAACATCTTATCACGTTATCTATTAAAGCAGTTAAGTTCTCTACATCTTGACATAGGTAGACCCTGGAGCGTTGTTTCACCCGCAACTTTTATTGCTCTCTGTACAAAAGTTACAACAAAATATTTTATTTAAACTATTAATTGCAGTTATTGCACTATTTATTTGATGATTACACAATTCATAACTCATTCTGTCGAATCATTTCTAATTAAAAATAGCGTTAATAACCCGGGGCGAACATTATTTAGCCGATAATCGGGCGATTTAACCCGAAATCGACCAATTGGCCGAGAAATAGCTCGACTCATTAGCGGACGCCATTAAATAAGAGCTGTTTATAAGAATATGGAGAAAATAACATTTTGACAACTTAAACATTTCCTACATACATAAATATTTCATACTACATGCCGAGACGACACATCTGTGGAACGACTTGTAGTGCAACGAAAAATTTATTGATGGGATTCTTCAAGAAGCGGGTATTTAAGGTTCTCAAGGGTCGGCTACGCTTAAGTGGCTCCTGTGATGTTGCTATGTCCATGGGCGACGATGACCGCTTCCCATTAGGCGGCTCTTTGCTCGTTTGCTGACATTAAAAAAAATTAAGGCACAAGGCACGGTAGGTCACCGATGCGTTGGGTAGACCTAGTTAGTCAAAAACCAAACACTTATTCAATGGACCACAAGACTCACAAGAGCTAGTACGGGAAGAATGGGGACGGATTAGTAATCTTGCCAACCGGCCCTGAGTACCACGACCACTCTGAGAAGAGTGTGACGACAAAATAAGAATCAATTTCCTATAGGTACTTATCAATATGTGTAGTGTTTATTTAATATGTCAATGTGTATAAATGTTACCCACCATTAAACACGTCAAAACTCAATGTAACACATGATTTGCTCCCAATAATAAAACACTCATCAAAAACCAAACACATTTTGTCATGTGACAAGACTAACGTTGGTATAGAACTGATGACAAAGCCATGAAGAAATTCAGTGGAGCATCTAAAAAGATTCGCTTGAGAAAATGTTCATACACGTATTGAGATTACGTCGGTGAAAAACTTTAACAAAACGTTGCCTATACGAATTTTTTTACAATTTTCAGTGAAGTATTTAGCCAAAGTAAGTATCGATAATTTTAATAGTTTCTAAACATTAAACATTTAATACCTACTTTTTGTTTTAAAGATCGCCTTATAACTATGAGAAGCAGCCGTCTACTTACCACTCGTCGACAAACCACACTATGTTGTACCTAATCTTTCATCGCTGCATGATTGAATACACGTACGCATGCATGCGCTCACCCGAACAATGTTAACTTAGTTCTAATTCTCATGTAAGTGAATTGTAAAATTCTTATGAGCAATAAAAATTCTTTAAACCCATGCAATATACACATATACGTGCAAACTACGGAAAAGCTTCACCCATTAATTATTACGTCACACAAAATTTCAAGTATTTGCTGGACGATTTTGTGTACCTCGGTTGCTCCGATGGTGACTGCACCATCATTCCCAATGTATTTGTTTCCAGAATATTCCTCTCAAAGCTTGATCGTGACGTCACTTTGGAAAAGAACTTATTCCAACATAAGCTATAATCGATACCTAAAATTCTCTTTGCTCCAACTTTGGAGTTTGGTTATTAAGAGGATAGTGGATGACCGTTTAGCTCCATGCAAACGCAGTTCCCATTTTCCCCCCTGGATATTGACTTTAGGGAAAAAATATTTACACATTGTATACTAAGACAAACAGAAAATTATTATGCGAGGCAAGGCTCGAAACCGGTTTTTTCTTCATATAAAAAATACCGGTATTACTACGTTCTTTGGTTTATTATTTAATTTTTAATACGACAACCTAATAATACGAAGTTGTTACCTAAATACATGATTCAGTCCTACGTAAAGAGCATAAAATAGTTAAAAATATTAGGCTATCTCGGGGTTTTGAAAAAAACCGGTTCCGAGCCCTGATACGAAGTTTTTAATTTGTCAACATACTCTACTCATGCTTTACGTTAAACATTTATCAAAAGGACTTATGTACTCTCTATTGTCCACTCAAATTCAGACTTTAAGCTGTAGAATATATGGTTCAGTTTTGATGGAGAGAGAAGATTGAAGTAAGGTTTTGAAAAATGACTCATATCTCTTTAATGCTAAAAGTGTGTCCTAGATACAAAGACAGAGATAAATCGCTAACTACGCGCGCTTCGGAAAATGTATAAGCATTTGAAATTTCTTGTAAGGTCTACAAATACGCAGGGAAATACGTGAATTATTAAAAAAAGCCTAATTTATTAATTTGGGCCACTTGTACTATTCACTAACTCTGGGTTAACCGGTTAAACCTGTAGTTACCATGGTATAATTTGACACTGGGTTAACGGTTTAACCGGTTAACCTCCGGTTAGTGGGATGGTGCAAGTGGCGCTTACAGGAAGTTAACGTAAAATTGTAGTTATTAAATATATTGTAATTTTCTGACTTGACACCCCTCTTAAGTACTTACAGTGATAAGTTATTGCTCATTGAACTATAGGGACCGTACGCGTTGGAGGGTCTGCCATCTTGTGGCCTGAATCATATGTGCACATACTGTACATTGCCAAAGCAAGTGCTACCATCTACCGTTCTCGTCGGTACGTTTCCTTGTGTTGGGGTAATATCGGATGCGGGTGAAGAACGTAGGAAATTCATTTCCGCCAAAATAGGCTTTTTTCTTAATTTTACATTTGTATACTAACGCTACTTATTAGGAAGATGGAATAGTGGATAACCTAGTTCCTGCACAAGATGAGATAACAAGGTACATGGTCGGATGCTGCAGTATAGCTACCTTACCTTATTCTTAAGGTTATCGGGATAAAATAATGATGCGCTAAGATATTGTATTAACATTGTTTACAAGTTTAGATAAGGGACGTACTGACCTGACTTTAGATTTAGTAATTTTATCAGAAAATATAATAATACTTCCCCGCCTTTACAATTTTGTATTTTAAGCTTTTTTAAATAAGGCGCAGGGGGGCAATTTAGACTGCGGGGTAATTTAAACTAATCGAAATATCTTCCATGTTTTACAATTTACATTATTAACTAGAGTCACACTCACACACAACACAGACAACACCTCTTTTTCCCCGCCCTCTATCTGGACATATATGGCACTCTAGTTAATAATGTAAAACATGGAATATATTTCGATTAGTTTAAATTACTCCGCAGTCTAAATTTCCCCCCTGTAGGTACTTATCCCCAAATATAAGTAGTATTTTTCCCCAAAAATGTTTCATTCCAATACAAGACAGCATTCGACGGAAACTGGACCGAAAAAAGCGAAAACACGGTTGCCGGCAAATAAAAATAATAAATGCGCTATTCTTTTGGCAGGGCTGTAAAACTGTCGGTCGCACTCGCGCCCTTGAGGCCCGGGTTTAGCACCCCTGGCGATTGATGCAATGTCAGGGGTACGGTCGGATTTTTTTTACATTTTGGTTATGTTTCTGTTATAATATTAAGAATAGGAAAGTATGGTATACAAATATAGAACATATTTTAAATACTTTGTTAAATGTGGGAAGTTTTGTGATATTTTTATTCAAAATCACGAGCTCTTTCGTTCCTTTTCGGAAAAAAGTGTCCTAAGACATTTATTTCCATTCCGTTATCATTTTTCACAGACTTTGTATGGCGGTAACGAAATGGAAGGAATGAAAAATTGTATGAACATTTTAGAACACCTTTTTTTCTATTACGGATTGAAAAAGCTCATGATGCTATCTAGAAATAATCTCAAAATTTTGAAAAAAAAACTTAAATGTACAATAAATATAATAGGCCAAGAATAGAAGAACAGTCAAAGAATTTAATTTCCGACACACTTCGTACTTTGTCACATTGACAATTAATATGAAAGTCGCTAGAGACTTCATACTATTGTCACTGTGACCAAGTACAAAATGGGTAGGAAATTAAATTCTTTGGCTGCACCTATACTCTGTATCTTTAGGTAATAAATAAAAGTAAACAAAATCTACCCTCAAATGGCTCCTTAAGCCAGTTGAGGGTAGATTAAAACATTAACGACCACACACACGATCAAATAATGTAGGTTAAAGTCAGGACATTCAGTGACTGATCCAGGCGGCTTTGTATTTGGTCGGGTAACCAATAAATGTTATAAATACCCGAAAATGTACAAATTATTTGTTTACTTTTATTTAAATACCTAAAGATATAGAGTATAACCTACGTTTTTGTTAATTAAAAAACCTCGCTCGTCGGATGTGACCTTATTACCAGATTTTTGAATTCGTCAAACGGATGAAAACGAATTTTCTTAGGAATTAAAATGTTGCCCGATCAGTCCCTGGTCTTTGTGAAATTTCCCATACCCAGTGACAATAAATTACCTATATGTAAGGTCGATCACTACTAATACCTAGTACTTCAAATTAATAAATAAATAATGAAATAAAAATAAAATATAAAATAGTTAATACCTACTTCAAATTATCATATACAAATTCTAAGCAAGAGAATCCTCTATAAATGCAAAGATTTTATATTCTCATAGCCCTTGGCCCTCAAAAGCGCTCAAGTAGGTACTCGAGCGCTTTTTCGCACTTAAACTTTAAAAACAACTGAAAGCTGAAAGTACGGACAAAGACGAGTAAAAAGTTAAGACTGACATCATCCATACAAGTACTTCTATATTTTTTACGCGCTTTTTCACTAGGTACACCTTTGATGATATCTCTACAGGACGTGTGTGTAGTTTTCTTTACGGTACCTACATACTTCCTTCTCCAATGGTTAACGAGCAAATGTTTTAGTACGAGTCAGGCTTATGATGCAGGGTAGCCCCCCTCCACGCCCGCCCCGCTGACGCCCGTCGGCCACGAGCCCAACCGCGCGAGCTCATGCCACCACCAGACCCCTAGGAACCTCAAAGCCGCAGATTGGCCAACATGTCATCAAAGTCATGATGGCCAACACGAAGAAAAGGCCAATAACATAAAAGTTGGCCCAACAGACCGGGTTGTCGCTACAGCCCGCGAAAGAAGCCGTCAATATGGGCGGTAGCCCAGAAATGGCCACCTCACACCCCTTTAAATGGAAAGTGTAAGAAGGCAGAGACGAGTCAGGTGTCAAAATTTTTGTGGGTCTAATTTCCCTATGTAGGGGGATCAGTTGAGCGTTTCTTTTATTTTTTGCCATTTTGATATATTATGACCTTTTTTGCCAGTTTTGTGTTATTTCTAGTCAGTATCGCGAGCCCTTTTCGTCCTTATTGGAGAAAAAAAGTGTCCTAGAATTTCCATACATTTTTCAAACTTTCCTTTTTAATACCGCCATACAAAATATACAGAGAAATGGTAACACAATAGAAATAAAAACTCAAGGACATTTTTTATCCCATTAGGATCGAAAGAGTTCGTGATTCTGAGTAGAAATAACAAAAAAGTGGCGAAAAAGGTCACAATATATAAAAATGGCAAAAAATAAAAGAAACGCTCAGTTATCTCTGCAACTTTACTGTAAAACAATGATTAATAACGCGATATTATCTGAAGATGACAGTCCTCATTTTAAAATTCTCTCTAGACATAAAAGAAAATCTTCTTGAAAGTTTAGCAAGTCTAGTAGATGTATTAAAGGTCAACAATGAATGACAGGGCTTTTAAGCTTCTAGTGAGGAAAACAGAGTTCTCACACACGTTTTGCTGGCGGGTTGTCTTGTTGAAAGGAAATCTTAATATTGTTTGGCAGTTTGCCTAGTGGGTCGGGTGGCCAGACGTATTGGATAGACGGACATGTCCGCGTTATAAAAACCGGACAAGTGCGAGTCGGACTCGCGCGCGAAGGGTTCCGTACCATTACGCAAAAAATCACGTTTGTTGTATGGGAGCCCCACTGAAATATTTATTATATTCTGTTTTTAGGGTTCCGTACCCAAAGGGTAAAACGGGACCCTATTACTAAGACTATGCTGTCCGTCCGTCCGTCCGTCCGTCTGTCACCAGGCTGTATCTCACGAACCGTGATAGCTAATAGACAGTTGAAATTTTCACAGATGATGTATTTCTGTTGCCGCTATAACAACAAATACTAAAAACAGAATAAAATAAAGATTTAAGTGGGGCTCCCATACAACAAACGTGATTTTTGACCTAAGTTAAGCAACGTCGGGCGGGGTCAGTACTTGGATGGGTGACCGTATTTTTTTTGCCGTGTTTTGCATTATGGTACGGAACCCTTCGTGCGCGAGTCCGACTCGCACTTGCCCGGTTTTTAGTATTTGTTGTTATAGCGGCAACAGAAATACATCGTCTGTGAAAATTTCAACTGCCTAATATCACGGTTCATGAGATACAGCCTGGTGACAGACAGACAGACGGACGGACGGACAGAGGAGTCTTAGTAATAGGGTCCCGTTTTTAATTCCCGTTGCATGGTTATCCTAGTGTGTAGGCTCCTGTCGACTTCAGGGTGCCTTAATTTAGTGCTAGGTAATTTGAGTGCTTGTTTTCGCTAACTTTTTTCACAACTATACCAAAATAGTTTTTAGCCATTATACTTATGTAGATTTTTCATTTCTCATGCTCTGAAAGAGGGTCATTGTTGTTCTTAAAGGTGTGCAGAAGATGATACGTATCTGCACTAGAGCATTTTAGGTTCCAAGTACGATTTTATTAATTTATTTACGATAAGCAATTGAAATTTGGGTATAAATGGATTTGTTATACAATTTCCATTCTGATATTTGACTCCCTATTCCATAAATAAACGATTCTTTTCCCTAAATTGTTAATTGAAAGTACCCTTCAAAAAATACTATAAAAAATTATACTTAAATTAAACTTAGTCATGTTTTAAAAAACACATGTATTTTACTTTCCTCGTATTCGAAATGAAAAGTAGAGTGTTTAACTCCGGTGAAAGGCATCATTTCATCCCTTGGTTAACAATCTACTATTTATTGGCCAATACATACTTATTGGTTAACTGATGTCTGCCTGCGACTTCGTCTGCGTGGGACGATGATGATGATTGATAAGAACTATCCTATGCGCATCCTTAGACCTACAAGTACAAGTAATCGCCAATCAGTGAAATTTAAATTAAAGTTCAATTAAATTGAAACTAAGATCTTTTTTTCTTACCCCGGCGTTTTATTTTGCTTATTTAATTATTAAAATCTCACAACAATATAAGTATGGATAAAAGCTGAAAAGGTGTCCGAGACTGTTACTGTATTGTTCATAAAATCAAACATAATATCACTTCTTCTTCCTCGCGTTATACCGGCATTTTGCCACGGCTCATGGGGGCCTGGGGTCCGTTTGACAAATAATCCCAAGAATTGACGTAGGCAGTAGTTTAAACATAATATCACTAACAGATTCAAATGCTGACATAGTTAGGACCTATAATTCGTATTTACTTATATGAAGAGGGAAGAATACTACGCAGTCGTTCATACAAAAAGAGAAAATGTTTTTCCACTTCTAAATATTTTCTTATTCTCCGTGATTTTTTAGTACGTTATTAACACAATGAAAGACTAGGTTCATAGTTCATAGGTTTTCCTTGTTTTCCGAATTTGCAATTTTTTTGAAGTGAAAACTTCGTTAGCGGCGCTGGGCACTTTTTGAGGTGGGGAAACAGCGTAACGCGTAACGCGATCACGTGACTGTAACGTTTAGATGGCCACTCATTTAAATGAATAATGTTTTTTTTTAAAGAAACCTATGAACCTTGAATATATTATGCTGAAGCGATCGACATCAAAATCAAAGTGATTTGTAAAGATTTAGTTAGTGGAAACCGTTTTATCCCGAAATGGAAATTTCATCAAAAATATACATAGGATCGCAAAGCTATTCTTCCCTCTTAAGTTACTAAGTTAATATAAGCACTAAAAGCAGTCTAAAGTTACCACCAGCTTCATCAGTAGAGGTAAATTCGTAGGAATAATCCTGGTACATAGGGAGAGCCACTAACGAAAACTAAATACACTAGCGAAATGAAAGCATTCAGAAACAGTAGGCTACTTCAAGTAACTATTGGGCCATTTACGGCGCGATTCGGGTAATGAATTAGAGAGTCACTTGATATAAAATAGTAAAGATATGTGACGTTCCACGGACAAAGGTACCATTGCCCCGGCTGAATATTGGAGCGGCGTTAATAATATATAGCGTAAGCGCCAGCCGCCATAAGGTACCTTTTTCCGTGGAACATCACATATCTTTACTATTTCATATCCCCGCACACCTTCGAAGGTGCCCGAATCTGCTTCTCGAGATGAGAAGCTACTCCGCGCCGAAAAGGATTCACGCAGGCGTCGAAGGAGAGGCGGCTGCGCAAGGCGCCTCGCAAGAGCCAGTGTGGCACAGCGGAGCCAGATATTGCATCTGGACTGAGGGCTGCCACGCCGAATACGGCGCTATACGTATCGCGCCAGTTACGAGTTGAAAGTAGTGATCCAAAAGACTCGAGCCTTTGGAGCTCTTGTTTTAGGGCTCGCCTCATCTCTTGAAACCTAAAAGGCTAAAAGCCTATTTAGCTCTTTAGCTCCCGAGCCTAGTTCTATTTAAGAGCCTAGAATCTTAGCGCTAATAACCTTATTAAGCCCCTAAAAAAAAGACTATTTAGCTCTTTAGCCCCCGAGCCTAGTTCTATTTAAGATCCTAAACTCTTGGGGCTAATAACCTTATTAAGCCCCAAGAGTCTAGGCTCTTAAATAGAATTAGGCTCGAGGGCTAAAGAGCTAAATAGCCTTTTAGGCGTCAAGAGATGAGGCGAGCCCTAAAAAAAGAGCTATATAAAAGGCTCGAGTCCTTTGGATCACTAGTTGAAAGTGGTCCAGCTGCGATCGCGTCATAACGTGCACTTCAGCTCGTTTGTGGTGCGCGTGCCGCGGCCGCTGCTGGAAGCCATCGCGAACACGGACTTCTGGCCGAAGGGTGTGATATTTCGGCGGTTCCGTGGGAATCTGCCGAATCCTACACCAGAGCAAGTGATGCCGCAACAGAAAACTGCGTCACGAAAATGATTTTTTAGTAAGTATTTAAGTTTTTTATTATTGTATATATACATGTTACTTTGTAAGGTATGTATCTCTATGGGCCTTAGTAGCGTGAAAATAAATGCTTTGATTGATTGATTGATTGATATCTAGTGAATCTCTAATTCATTTCCCGAATCGCGCCGTTAATTTGAAATTGTACCTACACTACACTCTTTAATTTGATAAACTTTATGTTGTCCTTATCTAGTTACTCCGAATCACGAGCTCTTTCAATCTAAATAGGAGTTAAAGTCTCCCAAGATTATTATAACTAATAAATAAATAAATATTTGGGCACAATCTTATCCAGATCGACCTTGCCCCAAACTATTATTTTAAGCAAAGCTTGTTCTAAGGGTACTAGGCGACGATATACATACGTATATATCTAAATGCATACTTATATAGGCACATATAGAAAATACCCATGACCCAGGAACAAATGTCTGTGTTCACCACACAAATAAATGCCCTTACCGGGATTAGAAACCCGGGATCATCGGGTTCATAGGTAGGGTCACTACCTACTAGACTGGTCATCTTCCATTTCGTTTCCATTTTTCATAGAGTTTGTAAGGCGATCAAAGGGTTACAACATGTACATACATGTACAGCACATAAATGTTACGGTAAGCCCGTAGGGCCAGTGTTTGGCAGGCTGTCTGTCCCTCATCAACGTATAAATTATATCTTAATCTGAAAAAATGCGGTACTATGAAGCAACAAAACAATATATTTGCTTTTTATATAGGTATTATAGGTACGGCCCACATGATGGTAAGCGGTTACGGTAGGTAGCCTGTCCAGTATCCAGATATCCATTTACATTCCAACACTTTTTAATTCTCTAAACTCAATTTCTGAAGAGTCCCATCCTGTATGTACCTAGTCAATCGAAAAAACCAGAAAATAAACTGAAGAAAGATATGTAATGCTGGATAAATACCTAATCATGGTATCTGGCACGAATATAGGGAGCGTGCATGAACTATAGGGAGCAGCATACCTAAGAGCCGTGAGGTTTTCGGCGCGAGGCGTAAATGTGAAGTTTATGCTTCCGATGTAGCCCATAAGATGGCACAAGAAAACATACGAAAACGGTAGATGGTAGCCACAATGGTAGCACTTGCTTTGGCAATGTTTATGTTTCCGATTCAGGCCACAAGATGGCAGACCCTCCATCGCACTAGCACAGTCCCTATTGAAGGCCCGATTCGAACTTAATCTTATCTTAAAGTTAGAATCGGGCAGATTGGCTCGATTACAGCGTAGCACTCGGTCATTTTATCTTCGGCATATTGCAATTTGGAGTACACCAACGTGTCACGAGATGGCGTCACCTTCGAGATATATCGCGCTAACGATGTGTCAACGCAGAGACATGACTACCGAGATGCAAATTGTCGATCGATGTCGATGTTAGGGCGAAATAGTGCTCAGTAGGCTACATTTAAGTTATTGAACACTTTCCAACCTTAATCTTGCGTACTATAGTGATAGCGGTGCTAATAGTTGTAACTTTACAGTACATCTGGTGCTATATTACGACACTATAGATAGGTGCTATAATAAGCACATTACGTAACTATGTCGAATATAAACGGCTATATGTAGCTACTGTAAAACGTTGTACGATACACGTGCGAATAAGTAATTTGCTATTTTTCACACTTGTATCGTAAATAACTATTAGTTATTCTTGCATCAAACCTACTGATTGTGAGCTTCGTTGTTCTGATCTGCAAATAGTAACCTTTACACTAAAAGTTTATTATAAAAGCCTTAAAGATTTCCACGAAAACCGAGCGACCGCAACCGTCCCTACTGTCTTTTAAACCATGCCCGTATTCTAATATTAACTTTACGAATGCAACGAGCTCCGTTTTACTACACCCATAAAGACACTGACCTAAATAAATCTAATCCGGCTATACTACGTGTAAGTAAATGCGAATTTGATGTACTAATAAAACACGGTTTTGTGTAAGGCATTGAGTTTTAAAATAAACAAACGAACCAGCAGGGGTATTGTCTATGGATCGCTTTATCCACATTTATCCACGTGATAAAAAAACTGTCACCTTTTAACTCCGCGGGATAGAAAGTGACGGACACCGTTTTATCACGCTGTTACGTATATATTAGGATATTTTGTCAGGTGGATAAAGCCATCCATAATAGGCCTGCTGGTTGCGCTTTATTCTTTAAGCGAAATAGATAATATATAAACATCATTTTGACGTCAGATATACCGACCTAGATAGCCAAGTAACTACACATAAAATGGCCAGATATAAAGTATTAATACAGATAAGTATACCGGGTGTGGCCTGTAACATGAGCAAAAAATTAAACTGTAGGCTGTACTCCTCATACTGACCAACATTTGTTCAGCGACTTTTAAAAATAACTTGTGGTTTGATTTTTAATACACTTTAAAGTTTATTCTAAGACGCAACGTATTGCGAATTTTGTTATGTTTAAAGCGTGACAAGCAACGTCAGTCACAATGATATGGCGTGGCGATGGCGTCCATTGAAGATAATATTTATTTTGTATGAAAAATAGGGAGTCTAAATACTTCATAATTTTTAAAAGTTGTTGAACAAAAGTGTCACCATTTGAGGAGTACAATCTATGTTTTAATTCTTTGCTCGTGTTACAGGCCACACCCGGTATAGTAATGCAGGTTGCGACCTTACCAGTGCATAGCATTAAGCTATTTCTGTGGCTTTGATCTTACCTTACACTTGCGTAAGTTGCGTATGACCTATTTTACTGAATCGTTAAATTAAATCATATAAATGTATTATTATAAAGCCGTAGAGACTACACAGTACACGTGTCTGTAATATTATAACTATAATATTGATTTATTGGATACATGATACATACTCGATTAATTGACATATATATAGACTTTAAATTGGCAGATAGATATAATTTCAGTTAATTTTTTTGTTTACTTTTTAAATGTTCAAAACTTTATCCAGATTTCACTCCGCATACCTACATTAGTTATGTATCCTATAGCATTCTTTTATAAAACTAAAGGGGCCCACTGATTAACAGTCCGCTGGACGGTATCGGCCTGTCAGTTGTTCGGAACTGTCAAAATTTTGTTCTAACTGACATGCCGATACTGTCCGGCGGACTGTTAATCAGTGGGCCCCTTGACGCGAAACACGTACCTATTTCATATCATTTCATTATGACATTTATGACACTTCGAGATCTTGTAAGCCTCCAAATCTTATTAGTAACTACCTATTAGTATTTTCTGTGATATTGGGGACCCTTTTACATCTCCAAATTTAATGTACATATTAGTAACCCGTAACCCTAGAGACTTGCATGACATTTTCCAATGCTTAGCTTGTTATGTTACACAGTCCGAGAAAATCTTATACAAATACAATACAATACAATACAAATACTCTTTATTGCACACCTCAATAAAAGAAGACAATACAAAAGAAAACAGAAATACAAGCAGAGGTAAACAACAGGCGGTCTTATCGCTAAAAAGTGATCTCTTCCAGACAACCTTTGGGTAGCGGAAATTAATAAATGTACATATGTCAGTAGGTGTTGCAAATGCAATGAAAGAAACCTATCACTAAATATATCGAGAACAGACAAATTACCATGCAAATAAAAATAAACAAAATAAAAATACATAAACAATAGATATACATACTTTATATACATACATATATTATATAATATAATATAATAAAATTATTATTATATTATGTTTGGAAAGTGAATCACTAGCTATACTAGCTATAGGTATAATTTAAAATTGTATGTCTTGACGTAGCTTAAACGTACAACACCCACTTTAAAGCGAATTTTAAGAACGTTCTAACCTAGCACGTTTTTAAAATTAGATTAAGCAAAGGGACTTTTTTCGGCCATTTCGGTTTTATCACAACTGGCTTAATTAGGGCCCGGTTGTTACGAAAAGGGCGGGATTATTTTAACAATTAACGGAATTAACGGATTTCCTCGCGAGTTAAATTTGGGATCTCTTTTTGTACTTATCTACTTTATTTAAGCGTTTCAGCTGCCAAGTTAATGGTACGTTTTAGGAACTCGAGTTAGAGACAGAATAGGCGGCCTAGCCAAGGTGACAATCGCTTGCGCTTCGCCATCTAATCTCTTTGTGTCTCTCTATCACTCTTCCATATTAGTGTGACAGTGACAGTTGCGTTTCGTTCGCTACGGACGGAATTTTAGCGATTGGCATGTGTTCTACGGATGCGTAGCCAACGTGCAATCGTTAAAGCTCCGTAGCGAACGAAACTCAACTGTGACTGTCGCACTAGTGGGGAAGAGTGATAGAGAGAGATGACTATACGATGCTACGGAGCGTTAACGATTGGCACGTTGGCTACGGGGCCTGTGTAGAGAAAACGCACATAGCTGTGTACTCGTATAGACATTAAATTGTCAGCTCTTCTTCGAAGCCTTGATGCTTAGAGCATCCTTGATGGGTAAATTTTTAACTAATTGATTCCTTATTAAAACTAGTGCTTATGAGTGACTCTACTCGTTCACTGCTCTACTCATTCTGACAATTATTAAAACAAAATATTGTAAAAGTGATTATAATTTTCAAAAATTACATGAAGGTAAGTAAATTACATGACAGTCATACGTCATAATTTTATAGACATCGACTTATAGTAAGCTTTACTCACGCTTTACTTTTGTCCTCGCACTTTTGTTCAAAATTCAAAATTCAAATTCATAATTCAAATTCAAAATTGAAATTCAAAATTGTAATTCAAATTCAAATTCATAATTCAAATTCAAAATTCAAAATCAAATTCAAATTCAAATTCAAATTCAAACTCAAATTCAAATTCAAATTCAAATTCAAATTCAAATTCAAATTCAAATTCAAATTCAAATTCAAATTCAAATTCAAATTCAAATTCAAATTCAAATTCAAATTCAAATTCAAATTCAAATTCAAATTCAAATTCAAATTCAAATTCAAATTCAAATTCAAATTCAAATTCAAATTCAAATTCAAATTCAAATTCAAATTCAAATTCAAATTCAAATTCAAATTCAAATTCAAATTCAAATTCAAATTCAAATTCAAATTCAAATTCAAATTCAAATTCAAATTCAAATTCAAATTCAAATTCAAATTCAAATTCAAATTCAAATTCAAATTCAAATTCAAATTCAAATTCAAATTCAAATTCAAATTCAAATTCAAAATTCAAAATTCAAATTCAAATTCAAAATTCAAATTCAAAATTCAAAATTCAAAATTCAAAATTCAAAATTCAAAATTCAAAATTCAAAATTCAAAATTCAAAATTCAAAATTCAAAATTCAAAATTCAAAATTCAAAATTCGAAATTCGAAATTCGAAATTCGAAATTCGAAATTCGAAATTCGAAATTCGAAATTCGAAATTCAAAATTCAAAATTCAAAATTCAAAATTCAAAATTCAAAATTCAAAATTCAAAATTCAAAATTCAAAATTCAAAATTCAAAATTCAAAATTCAAAATTCAAAATTCAAAATTCAAAATTCAAAATTCAAAATTCAAAATTCAAAATTCAAAATTCAAAATTCAAAATTCAAAATTCAAAATTCAAAATTCAAAATTCAAAATTCAAAATTCAAAATTCAAAATTCAAAATTCAAAATTCAAAATTCAAAATTCAAAATTCAAAATTCAAAATTCAAAATTCAAAATTCAAATTCAGAATACAAAATTTATTTATTTGTAAACAGGCTAAATAAAGATCTTATACAATAACTTAATTATGTTTCACTATATTTTGCCATTTGGCATACAAATATAAAATCAAGAAGAGATGGAGCATGCACTAGGTAATTATAATATGATGTCAAGCGAAAATAATATGTTAAATGTCAAGCAAAAATAAGAGTGTACTTAAAACTAAACTAAAATGTGTCCAGTAAATATTCCATTATCGAATAATATGCTTTTTAAACATCAAACCAAATCACCCCCGTCAAATCGTACCTAGTACAGATATACACTCGCGATCAAAAAAATCGACTCAAGCTAAATTTTTTACTTTTGGTCGTTTTTCCGGAAAGCGGGAAATATTTTAGTAAACCTTGGAAAAATGGATACCACCGAAGCTGAAGCCGCCGAAGTCGTCGCCTTGGTGAATCGAGGATTCTCGCAGCGTTCTGTTGCTGAGCAGCTGAATTTAAGCCAGTCTGCTGTCTCCAGAGTTTACCGTCGGTTTCGTCGATTTGGAACCTTGAAACGGAAACAAGGATCTGGCCGTCAGCGGTGCACAACAGAGAGGGAAGACCGCTTCATCGTCATCTCCAGTCTTCGTAATCGCCACCGTACCGCTGTTGCCATCCAGCGAGACCTGATGCGGAACCGGGTTGTGCCTGTTAGCACTCCAACAGTTCGGCGAAGACTCAAGGAAGCCAACCTTACCCCAAGAAGACCTGCTACTGGGCCCAAAATGACTCAGAGACATCATGGAAATCAATTATGCACCACATTGTGTTTGTGAATTTAATTCCAAAGAAGTAAAGTTAATATAATTAATACATAATTTCCCTGTAGACTGTGATGGCTGCGCTCGCGTTAGTCAAGTTAATCCTTACTTTCAGACGTAGACTGGAGTAGTGTGACATTCAGACAGACTAATTAGATAACTAAACTAATTCCGTGCTAATAGCATCATTCCGAACTAGCGCCGCAGATTAATAACGCTATAGCAGAGATACACCACTCTTAAACAAACATTTTTACCAAGCAGATAAGCCAGCAAGCGATACTAATTTTTAGAGCTCCGCACAAACTGTTCGCGGTAAGTTTCGGTAGTCTGTTAAGAGTGATTGGACCGGTATTCTACGGCCGGTCGCAAATGTGCAACCAGCCTTTAAGATGGAAGTACGCCTTTCCTTAAAGGTTTGAAGGTCGCATCGGTCCGAAAATACCACGGGCTGTTTATTCCACATTTTAACTGGCAAGTTTCTGGAGAAACGCACAGTTGAGGACTGCCAGCCACCTAAGTGGTGAAGATGGAAATGTTGTCGCGTAGAGCGATGGCGGAAAAAATTAGATCGGGCCGTGTCCGGGCCGGGCCTCCGGCGCTTACTTTTCTATGACATGACAGGCGATCACGTAATGCTTTCCATAGAAAACGAAGCGCCGGAAGCTCCGGCTCGGACACGGCCCGGTCTAACGTGAGTCATTCATTATACATGCGATAGAAAATGGCAGAGCAAGGCTACATCTGCGTAGCAGCGCTAAAGAGTTATCAGGGCGCCGCGAGCAGCGCGCGAAATATGTTGGCAGCCGAAATTTCGAGACGCTCTCCGTAGAATGCAGTCCAGCGGAAGACGCTGGTACTGGGGTGCTCCTGCGCTCAGACACAGAATAAATAATACTAGGTAAAGGTTCACTCTAGCAAAACGCGTCTATTACGACAGATATGACCGCTAGGTGGCGCAAGTGCGTCCGTTCCGTAGCGGTGCGCGGCAAATACTACTGCAAGACACCAAAATTAGTGTGGGCCGCATGTACAGTCACCACACGGGATTGTTATGCCATTTAGGGTTCTTGCTAAATTGAAAATTCTAAAGCGTAAGTATTGAACAACCAATTTAGCTAGGACCATAAATGGCGCAACAATCGTGGAGCGTGATGGTACTTGTAGCTAAGCGACGACATCGCGGAATGAGCTCAGAAGGCCTACCGCGAACCGCGTTCGACGTGTTGCCTCTCTGTCGCACTTGTAAATTTGTACGTAAGTGTGACAGGGAGGCAACACTTCGAACGTGGTTCGCGGTAGGCCCTCTGCTCACGCCTCACGCCTGGCTCAGATGAGAACAGTATCTAAGGCATAATGTAATCTGTGCTAACGTCTGCGGTTTTGCCCGTCTGACTTGTTTACAGGAGCTGTTTGACTTTTACTTACCTGTGCTGCAAATAGTTCAAATTGTCCAAATTGCGCTGCTGTCCAACTGTCACATACTTGGCTCAGTCGTTGGTGGTTGTAACTTCAGACTATATATATATACAGGGTGACCTTAGCCATTGGACAAACCCTGAAATCCCACGTAGGGTTACTTTTCAGAAATGCTCTAACGGTAATATTTTTTTTTATTAGAACAAAAGATAAAAAAATAAATTACCAAACAAAAGTAATTTGCAATAATCGACAACAAAAAGAAACATACTGTATTAATCATTGGCAGTGATTTTGACAATTTGTTTGAAAATGTACGGCAATGATGACATTTGTCAAAAGTCAGAATCTTATTACTGTCATAAATAAAAAAGATAATCAAAACGGTCGAAGAAGGTTTCATACTATTTATTACCTCAGGAGCTACTAACACATACAGGTTGCTCCAAAGTAAAAAAATCGTAATTTGTTAATTTCTTCATAACTGGTACACCGATTGTTATGATACTTTGTATACTGGTTCTAAAAACCCTAATGCATATGTACATTTCGGCTTTGTCCAATGGCTAGGGACACCCTGTATATATTTATATATTATGTTTGTTGTAGATATATATATGCGCTTGAAACTCATATTGACAAAAAAAGAAGTGGTGTAGGTAGGTATGTATATTTAAGCAAAACATATTACAAAAATTTAGGTAGTGTATTACTAAAATCATTTAGATCTCCAATAAGTATTAAGGGGCCCACTGATTAACAGTCCGCCGGACGGTATCGGCCTGTCAGTTAGAACAGAATTTTGACAGTTCTGAACAACTGACAGGCCGATACCGTCCGGAGGACTGTTAATCAGTGGGCCCCTTTAGAGGGATCTTTGGTGTTGAACTTATTTCGATGGTTTTCCTGTAATACGAGTAAATAGAAAAATAAAACTTGCTGTTTTGATAATGGCGCCCTCGAGTATTTCTAAAAAAAATGTCACGTTTCTTGTTTGTATTTTTTGTGATTTCCTTGTTGGGTCAAACAGATCACTGTGTTATGTCTTTCCTGTAGACATACACGAGAGTTAAGGGCTATAAAGGCTAATTTTCTTATTTAACCCTTATCCACATGAAAAGGTCCTCCTTTTATTTGGAGAACTATGATAAAATCATGGCTTACATGCCCACAAGCTGTTAACTATTGCCCACAGGAGAGAAAAATGTACTGTTCGCGATAACACACTAGTTTTCTCTCCTGTGGGCAATAGTTAACAGCTTGTGGGCATGTAAGTAATGATTTTATCATAGTTCTTTAAATAAAAGGAGGACCTTTTCACGTGGATAAGAGTTAAATAAGAAAATTAGCCTTTATAGCCCTTAACTCTCGTGTATGTCTACAGGAAAGACATAACACAGTGATCTGTTTGACCCTGTTAATTCTCGTCAGAATCACGAGCACATTCAATCCCAAGAGGAAAAAGTGTCCGGTTTAACTCAACTGTCCTACCAAGGCAAATTTAATTGTTCCATAAATAACTTGATGTAAGTAAATTGAAATAGGTACCCTACCAGGATGCCATGTGTATTTCTAATTACATACATTGTAATAATTATATTTGGTACATAAGGTGGTGGTACTAGTGCTCGACATGCTAATGCCCAATAGATGACACCCAGCTGTCACTCAAGGTCAAAGAATTAAATATCGACACGGACAAAGTGACAAAAATATTATTCACTCTAAAGTCTAATTCATACATATGATAGGCAATAAAGTCGTGTACACATAATTTTTGGCACTTTTCCCGCGTCGATATTGAATACCTTGACTAACCCTTAAGTATTCAACAAACAGCCTAACAGTCAGCTAGGTCCTAAAAGATCACGAGGTAATTTTGATTGTTCTTTTTGTTTATTTTTTTTTATTGTTTTGTTATTGTTTGTTTATTGTTTAAAATTTAAAAAGTTAATGTTCCTACCTACTGTACGATTCCATAAACTTCCTATATAACCTTGTCCTAAAAACCCTCCATTGAATCCTTAACCTAATTTGAAATTCCCATTCATTCCTCTCTTTATAATGCAATTCGTACAAAGCCATCTTCATTACTCTCCTTACCCCTCGAGTGTATTACACAGCTACATCTAATGTAATGCTCTGTCCATTTTGCATGTGACCCTTTGAGGGGCTGACCCGTACTGAGATATTATCTTATACCTTCACTTTTAAAGCGAAAAAGTCATAAAGGCCTTGGAATTATAATATACTTAGGACTTTGTAAGTCTAAGGGTAGTTATCTTGTACCTCCTCTAGTAATAAAAGACATAAAAGTGTCATTTTAAAATATTGTGCGACGCTAGCGGTTTTTTGGGATTTTCTTTGTGCGTGATATACTTTGAACGTATGTTGGGTGCGGTTTAAGGCTTTTTGTTGGATTAATTTATTGTTATTACGTTTAGTAGGTCTCTATAGATGTTGGATTACTATTTTCAGGCATATTTCAGTATTAATTTCAGTACTTACAGTCATAATCTTCCTCGCGTTGTCCCGGCATTTTGCCACGGCTCATGGGAGCCTGGGGTCCGCTTAGCAACTAATCCCAAGAATTGACGTAGGCACTAGCTTTTACGAAAGCGACTGCCATCTGACCTTCCAACCCAGAGAACAAACTAGGCCTTATTGGGATTAGTCCGGTTTCCTCACAGTTCATGAGATACAGATACAGACTGGTGACAGACAGACAGACGGACGAACGGACGGTGGAGTCTTAGTAATAGGGTCCCGTTTTACCCTTTGGGTACGGAACCCTAAAAATTTTAAAATTGTCCTATAATATTTATTAATTTACTTGTTTATATAATTTTATTCCTACATAATTAATTCCATTATCCTCTTCTTAAAATGCAAACCTATACATATGGGATTTCAGGCACACAACAAAGAGGGTGAAACCTACGAGTCATGCCAGACCAATATCTTGGAGTTATATTTAAAATTAATTTTTAATCCTGTCGGGTAAAGCGTACGTCCGAACTGATTTTCGTTGGGGTTGGATTTTAATAAATGTATTTTGAATGTTTAGGACGTTTAGGTTACAGAAAAGCAATAAGGGATTGTTTTGAGGTAACTGTAATGTAATATTAGTGCTTGTATATAGGGCTTCATCTAATAGGGATGATGACACATGTTGAATTTTACAACAAAATCTAGTAAAATAGATAGCAAATGAGCAATTTATCACAAGATTGTAAATATCAATAAATATAGGTATGGAAATAATACAAAAGTACAGCACCTGAAAGTTTCAAAATTTAAGTTTTTTTTTCAACTTCCAAAAACGACAAAAATAAGGATACCATTCGATTACTCACATTTTATAAAAAAAAAGATTGTATGGAAACTATATACATAAACGCAATATTTCACCGACAAAATCGCAAGTTTCTTGTTTTGGTCATACTTCAAGATGGACTCTCTGTGACCTTGACGTCACGGTCACATATCATTTTGTTCGGGGCGTTTCGCGAGTGAAGTACGACTGTCGGACTTTGACTGTCATTTCTGACTTTTGTATTGCTTTAATGCAATGGGTCCCATATAGACATTTGATCCTAAAAACAAACCTGATTGATTGATACCATAAATGAAAATTAGTCATCTAGCCTATTTGAG
This sequence comes from Cydia splendana, assembly GCF_910591565.1. Lineage (NCBI taxonomy): Eukaryota > Metazoa > Arthropoda > Insecta > Lepidoptera > Tortricidae > Cydia > Cydia splendana. Next base: position 6,054,127 of record NC_085981.1, on the reverse strand, counting down.
TATTTTAGTGTTTGGGTTGAGTCCAATAGAGCAATTTTAGAAATTGATATTAAAAGGATGACTCACGTTCGATCGGTCCGGGTCCGAGCCGAGGCTTCCGATACTTCGTTTTCTATGACGAGTGATCGATGATCAAGTGATGTTTTCTATTGAACACTGAAATGTTGGACACCTCGGCCCTGACCCGGACCGTTCTAGCGTGAGTCATCCTTTATATAAAACAATCAAACATTTTGACAACTCTCAACTGTTTCAAGCAAAAGTGAACCATAAATAAAATACATATTGGATGTATACAATAATGTTCATGAAACTAATATGAGGTTAATAAACTCGTGACAGTAACATAAATATAAGTAAGCGCTGGTGGCCTAGCGGTAAGAGCGTGCGACTTGCAATCCGGAGGTCGCGGGTTCAAACCCCGGCTCGTACCAATGAGTTTTTCGGAACTTATGTACGAAATATCATTTGATATTTACTAGTCGCTTTTCGGTGAAGGAAAAACATCGTGAGGAAACCGGACTAATCCCAATAAGGCCTAGTTTCCCCTCTAGGTTGGAAGGTCAGATGGCAGTCGCTTTCGTAAAAACTAGTGCCTACGTCAAATCATGGGATTAGTTGTCAAGCGGACCCCAGGCTCCCATGAGCCGTGGCAAAATGCCGGGATAACGCGAGGAAGAAGAGTAACATAAATATAAGAGACTTAGGCCCACTTGCACCATTCCACTAACCCGGGATTAACCGGTTAAACCAGGAGTTACCATGTTACCAGTACAATTTGACTCAGGGTTAACGGTTTATCCGTTTAACCCCGGGTTAGTGCACTCTAAAAAAAATTTGGTTGGCCCTATCAATATTTTGATAGTCGTAATCAAGCATCTTGATTCCATACGAGCCTAACAAGGACTTCGACATTTCAAATAAGGTAATTCTGATTGATCTTACTATTGCTATTAATGTAACTGAGCCAACTAAGATCTTGTTCAATATATACATGAAAAAGAATTATGCTAACTAATTGACCCTAGCCAGATCAACTAAGCTTGATATTTATTGAATCAACCTACGTTACATAATTATGTCAACAAGTTAATAATAGATGCAAGGTATACAATTGTTAGGATTAATCAATACCTACTTTATTAGTTCAATCACAGATACACTTATTGTTTTAAGTAATCAGCTTTCTTTGATTTATATAAGATCGTAATTGTTGTAATTAACTTAACGTCAACTAAGAAGAAACTGCTCTTAGTTGGTCTTCATTTTTTAGAGTGTGGGATTATGGTGCAAGTGGGCCTTAAAACATAAGAAATGATAGGTATAGAAATAAGAAAAATAAAGCATTTAGATATAGAACTCCAGTAAATGTATCATGTTTTTAAGTACATACGTAACCGTCACATAATGGAAAATCAAAAACCTTAATTATCTACTGAAATCAACCAAGCCAAAAGCCAACCAAAAAGCAACACCGTTTGACCCGTCACCCTAAAAATCAATAAATTAAAAAAACGGCAACACGTCCCGTCAACATGGGAAATTTAATTCATTTCAAAGTTGCCAGCCTAATTCGTTTAGCCATTCGGCAAATTAAATAGATGGGTAATTTGGCAACCCCATTAGGGGACAGCCAAGACAGATTTATGAAAGCTGTGGTTCTTAAAGTTTAGTCAAGGTTAGAATATGGTCAGTTTAACAATTTGACCACCATAGATGTTCTTTCTTTTTAGAACTATAACCAGCGGACGATTAAGACGATTCGATTGACACATCGTTTGTCAAATTATAATGAGTACTTTAAAAGTTATTAGGGAACAAATGAAGATACATAATACATACATACCCACGTACTTACCGATCAAAATCATAACCCTTCCTTTTGCGTTGGTGTAGTCGGGTAAAATGTACATGTATTGTATAGTCGCCATCAGACATATCGGAGCGGCCGAGGTGCTCAAAAATATCTGAACACGCACTCTAACGCCCTAACAATGGAGGCGGGTTCAGATATTTGTGATCACCTTGGCCGCTCCGATATATCTGATGGCGACTGTACACTGCTTTGAATAAATTATGCTACTTTGCTGAAACTCTTCTTCTCGGGACATCGTTTGATTCCTGGTGATAAACTTCTGACATTCATAAGTGCATTAAAATATGCATAAAAAACATTGAATTATCAATTCACTCTGCAGCACATTTTAAGAAATGGTATGCGCCATGGTATAATAATATACTCCGCCTGGTACTCTCTTCCGACCACGTGACTGACACAAGCCTACGTCATCATGCGACAGCGCTATATGATAATATGCGATAGCGCTCTACAAAGTGGCAATGTTATCGTGACGTAGGCTTGTGTCACTCTGGGAAGAGAAGACCATGTTTTATTAGACTATGGTATGCGCTGTGCGCTAATCACGGCGTCCCTCGTGGACACCTGCAGCACCAGAGGGATTTGGCTTTTAAGTTAGAAGTCTCTATATGTACAAGGGAAGGGAGTACGCACTTTTCTTGAAGGTTTGGAGGTCGTATCGGTCCGGAAATATCACAGACAGTTCATTTCCTGACCGATTGGCAAAATAATTCTGTGAAAATCACGCATGGATCATATTTGACGAGTGGGACTGAATTCATTAAAGTTTTAGCACCGCAGTAAACCTATAGGGCATGTTTGACACTTTAGCCGAATGTTATAATTTCTGTAATCCATTTATATGGGAAACTGAAAGTTCCCGGCGTTATTTAATGGATAGGCGCTTGTAGATCCCTCCCCGTGGATGTCCTATTATAAAACATGTACGAAGAATGCGCTGCATAGAAACAGTCAGCATCTAAAATAGCGGACCAGATAACGCTTACCATTATCAATACCATTCTCTATAACTCTGTATCTTTAGGTATTTCGACGACCGGTCTGGCCTAGTGGGTAGTGACCCTGCCTATGAAGCCGATGGTCCCGGGTTCGAATCCTGGTAAGGGCATTTATTTGTATGATGATACAGATATTTGTTCCTGAGTCATGGTTGTTTTCTATATATTTAAGTATTTACATATTATATATAATATATCGTTGTCTGAGTACCCACAACACAAGCCTTCTTGAGCTTACCGTGGGGCTTAGTCAATTTGTGTAAAACATGTCCTATAATATTTATTTATTTATTATTATTATTTATTTAAAAAAGAGTAAACAAAATCTACCCTCAAATGGCTCCTTAAGCCAGTTGAGGGTAGATGAAAACACTACATGATCAAATAATGTAGGTTAAAGTGAGGTCGTTCAGTGACTGATCCAGGCGCTTTTGTATTTGGTTGGTTAAGCAATAAATGTTATACTACCCGAAATGTACAAATTGTTTGTTTACTTTTATTTAAATACCTAAAGATACAGACTTAAGTGCTTAACAAAAAGTTACAAAATACCTCTATATGTGGAACAATCAGATCGTGACAAATATATTTGACTGCGAACTACAGATATCTGGCATACAAATGTTAGTATAGCTGCAAAAAATTCGTCATTCTATCAAAGTTAGTTTTGTTTATTAGGCTATTCAGGATATGCTTTTTCTAGTGGTAAGCCATCTCGTGACCGTCCCAGACGAAAGTTCATAGGTGCGAGTTAATTTGAATCGGTGCTTGTTAAGTGAAAAGTTGGGCGATTCGGGGAAATTGGTGCGCTTGGCTTGGCAGAGGACCCCGGGCTTTGTGTGCCCAGTGTCGTGTCTGAATGGGGTCTTATTAAAGGTCAGCTAGAATTAGTGACCTTGGTAACTATTAAGATGACCCTAAAATCGGTAGTTTTCATTAGTAATCCCTCTCTTTTTTAAGCGAACGTTGCTTTTTATTCTGTTTTTAAATATACATATAACAGTTGAAAAATTATCACTTCCTTTTAAATCCCAATAAAAAACAATCCCACTTCACTAAATTAATCATACAAACCGCACTAATTACCGCAGCTCATGAGCTCACGACAAAAATGGCGGCGGGCAATAACTCACCGTGATTGGTCGGCGCGGCGGCCTGCGGTTGGTCGAGACTCCACGATTGATGGCGTCATCGCTCAGCCCGCCAATCCGCGCTGACTGATACGACTTGTAGTTTAGTTCGCAGTTCGAATTTGTAACGGTTGTTTGTCAATTATTTTGTACGTACGGAAGTAGTTTTGTCAGTTAGTCCTAGTTTGTAGTTTGTGTATCGACTGACAGTGTTTGTTTAATGACTGTTTGTGGGCATTTACAGGAAAAAGTGTACCTACGATTTACTTTTAAATGCTTTTTGTAGCTAGTTACAATATTGAATAAAACAAAAATGTGACGTCACGTAGTATGAGTTGGTACGTTTCCAAACAGTCTGAACAACCGAGAAGAGAACTTATACGTACAAAATTTACTCTCTAACAAAACAGACACATGAGTCATATGACGCGTTCCTGTTCTATCTCACTGACTGACTCAGTAACTGCTCGAAGTAGTCGTGAACCGAACTTACCTGAACAATTGCGTGAAATACCACCGCTAATACTATCCATAACCCTACGTTCCAGTTGGCTACAAATTGATGACGTCATCGCTCTCTATACCAATCAGCGCTAATTCTGATGAATCGCCGTTACCCGTTCAAACAGTCATGGCTGGCTGAATTTTGAATTTCGAATTATGTATTTATTTGGCGGCCATATTGTCAATTTGTTGGCGCTGTACGGCAGTGTAGGGTTTAATTAAAAATATGATGCGTAGTTGGAGTGTACCGTAATTTGTTCAGTTGTGGATATATTTATTTACATTTGGCAGTTTGATGGAATATTGAAATAAAGGATATTGGGCATGTTTTAATATAATCGCTATAAAGGTTTTATTTTTATGATAGTGTTAATGGTAAAATTAAAAAGTTGCTCAAAAACAATATCCAGGTCATCATCATTCAGCCTATATGCGTCCCACTCGCAAGTGGGCTTTGGCTATAGTCCCCACGCTGGCCCAATGCTGATTGGGCCATATCCAGGTACTTAATGTTAAATTAAATTTGGAAGTTAAATAATTGTACTTATGTTTTAAAGTTACACTTATTACAAAAACCCATTCTGTTATTCCCTTGAACATGATTTTAAGTTGGGATAAAATGTATCATAATATTTAGGATATAGTTACTTAATATCTTACACAGGGAAGTCTTGTAATGAAATTTTTATACAAACATATTTGATCTTGGTGCCGTGACCACGATTTTGGCAAATATTTGAAATTTTTATGAAATGACGTCGGTAGTACACAATTAAGGATATGGCCTGACTGATGGTAAGTAGTCACCGTATCCTATGGATGCCTGCAACTATAGTATTGTCGACATAAAAACGTGTGCAGTCCTTTTAGAAGAACCTCATATACAGACGTAGTGCATAATTATATTCCATCGTTTTTTCACGGAAACGTACGAACGTGTCTTGCCATTTCAGTCAGTCTCAGTACAAAAAGTACTGAGGTTGACTGAAGTAGTATGACAAATACGAACGTTTCCGAGAAAACACCATCTTCTTCTGAACTTTGCTTGACACGCTGCCGCATTTCTAGATGGAAAACAATGAATAATCCCAAAACCTCCCTGGCAACGGGAATGCACTTATTTTTTGGCCATCCTGTATATTATGCATTCGTTACCAATTAAACAATCATCACTTAAACAAAACGAGCCGCTGTAACCTAATAACAGCCGACGCAGTAATAAAATAGTGAAGTAATAAAGAAAAACAACCATTCGTCTAGACAGCTAACTAGATTCATCCATTTTCCGGTATTTTCCATCCACTAAAGTGTTCACTATACTATAAAATTATTTTACTGTCCTTTGACAGCAAAATTAACAAGTATTTTAACTCGTTTGGATTTATTTTCAACATGAATAGTGAATGGATACAAACAAATAAGACTTTACTAAGCCTATATACCTACATAACATAACTACCTAATATTTCCCGCTGTATACTATAATACTTTTTGTATGACATGACAGGAATATAATCTGTTTTAATTCATTTAAAATTTTACAAGTGAGGCCCACCCAGGCTTCCACTATGAAGTATTATGCTTTTTTATTGCACTCTTAAAACAAGCCAAGTGCGAGTCGGACTCGCGCACGAAGGCATCCGTACCATTACGCAAAAAACGGCAAAAAAATCACGTTTGCTGTATAGGAGGACCACTTAAATATTTATTTTATTTTGTTTTTAGTATTTGTTGTTATAGCGACAACAGAAATACATCATCTGTGAAAATGACAACTGTCTACCTATCACGGTTCATGAGTTACAGCCTGGCGACAGACAGACAGACGGACGGACAGCGCCCGTTTTTACCCTTTGGATACGGAACCCTAAAAAACGCTGTTTTATTGTGGAACTGAAAACAAAGAATTAATTGTCTGCCTATGTTTTACCAAAACGTATTATTGTTTTAAACTGCTGTAGTAGAAGAAATGTAGGAAAGAATTGGAAAATTTGTAATCAACATTTTCGTGCTCTGAATGAGTTTTCAGTAGCCTGAAATATCATTACAGGCTGTTTTTGAGGGAGCTCTGGCACGTACTAGAATATTAAGTTTTCACTCTAATTGCCATTGTTTTCAGGAGCCTTGATTTGAAGGCTTCAAACAGGGATAAACTCCAATACAACTCAGAATATACTACATGTAAAAATTTCTTTAGGGCAACGTTTTAAATAAAAAAAAATGAATTGTGACTTTTCTTTGATAGTTGGTTCATCTTTTGTTACAGTTTACTTCAAGTGTTTTATCTGATTAAACTACTAATATAAAATAAAATCATCACAAATAAAATCCACATTTTAAAACTGCAAGGATAAAATGTTTAATGCCCGGCTTAGTGCGAGTTTTTTGATAACGGAATTTATTTTTACTTTCAAAAATGAACTTTGTGCTTATTCAATTATTTGTTTGAGAAGAGTTAAAATACTGAAGGCGCAATTTTTTTTACAAAGAGGTATGAAAAAATAATACAGCTAAGTGGCTTAAACGAGTTAAGTTGAGATTTGAATGGCGACTCTGCCAGATTATAAACACAAAAGAAGTAAATAAGTACATACATACTCATACTTATCATTTCGCATAGTGTTTTAGGCAAGTCATACATAACAATTAGCCCCCCTCCCCCATGATAATCGTTTATAGAAAACCATCCACAAGCGCTACGTATTAATGTGCAAGTTTACTTTATTTCGTCTCTTCTTCTTCCTCTCGTTCTTCTCTTCTTCTTTATATTTAAGAGCTGTGCTCTTCTCGGTGGAGCAATCTCCAACTCGTCCTGTCCTCTGCCAACTCCTTAACCTTCTGGTATGACACGGCCAGCCGGCCTAGCCAAGGTGACAATCGCTATCGCTTCGACAACGAAACGCTTTGTGTCTCTCTATCACTCTTTCATATTAGTGCGACAGTGACAGTTGCGTTTCGATCGCTACGAAGCGTAAACGATTGGCATGTTGGCTACGCGGCCTGAACCTTTTCTTTTTCCTTCCTCTCGTTATCCCGGCATTTTGCCACGGCTCATGGGAGCCTGGGGTCGGCTTGACAACTAATCCCAAGAATTGACGTAAGCACTTGGTTTTACGAAAGCGACTGCCATCTGACCTTCCAACCCAGAGGGGAAACTAGGCCTTATTGGGACTCCGGTTTCCTCACGATGTTTTCCTTCACCGAAAAGCAACTGGTAAATATCAAATATATCGTACATAAGTTCCGAGAAACTTATTGACACAAGCCGGGATTTGAACCTGCGACCTCCGTATTGAAACTTTATTTCGTGTCTGTTAAATGATCGTTTTCCAAAAAAAATTACATTCCATTCGTGTCTTCAAAATATTGACTACTTGGGCTCATTTTTCTCAGAATCATTTGTACATTCACGCCTCATACATGAAAAAATGTGTTCCAAAATTTTGTATGAAAAAATATTTTTTCCAGTGCGTCACGTTCATACAAATAGAAAAAATATTCATACAAAAATGAGACGATCTGGAATCGAAATCTTAAATATATTTTTTTTTGGAGAACGCTAAAATAGTCTAGTCTAGTGGTATTTCTGTCCACAATCGCTGTGACACTGGCCGTTCGCCAGACCTATTCATTGGCACTAACTATGGATGCAAAAAACGTAATTCACTCTAATGCATTTAAACGGTTTAACTAATGTGTTTTATAGACTTGGGTGTTCATTTGCTACTTTAAAGGGGTGAGTGTTACTTTACTTGATTAATAGATTTAATTAAAACTGGTACCTAGTTTACTCTTACACCTTGGTGCTTTCTAGAGAGAACCTAGGATTTACTTGCAAACCTTTGCAAGTAAATCCTAGTTTCTCTCTTAGGGTGGTCCGACTTTGTATGGAGATAAAAAAGCAGCATATTTTAGATAGAGTGGATAATTTCTATGTATCTTGGATAAAAAAGGCACCTTATGGAAACGCAATAGGTATGATATTTCATAAATTCAATTCAATTATAAAAGACACATTTTTTATCTATAAATGTGTATCGTAGCCCTGCATAAAAATTGCTAATAGCTTTGCTGACTGTAGGGGAGACCGAGGTGAGTTGTGACAGAGGAGAGTTGATTGAGAGGAGATTTTTTGGAATCTATTAACTAAAAACTAGGTCGCAATAGCGCGCGTTTGTTAGTTCAAGTTGCGAGCTAACAAACGCTATTGCGACCTGTTTTTAGTTAATGGATTCCAAAAAATCGACAATGTCACAACTCTCCTCTGTCACAACTCACCTCGGTCTCCCATATGAAAAAAAAAGCTTAGTTCGGATAACGCTATTGTCAAATTCTAAATGTTATCTTAATAATAGCCTTGATATTGATCAATCCATTTTTAAATTTTTTTAATTTTTTTTATATTAAATTTATATTATTTTATGCTTTTGTAAATATTGCCTGTTTTTACAATATTTGCACGCCCGCATGCAGACTGAATGCACGGAGATCCTTCTCATAACTGTGTTCTATGCAAATAAATTCTATGAATCTTTTTAAAAAAAGTAGTTTTTTTTTCAAAATATAAGGTAACAGTTTATCTGCCAATCTTTGGGTTTCATCCCTGTTTTATAAATTCATTATAAAATGCTTAGCTCTTTTCTATTTTTTTACATAGCAACTAGACCAAGCTTTTAATTTATAAAGGTATACGACAGTATCACAGTAATAAATGAAGGTTTTACAGATAAATTCTAGGAGTCTGCGAGCTAAATCTCCGTTATCAGTTCTATCTCCGCTATAGGGCTTTCTGTATCTGAATAAGTGCCTACTTAAAGGAATATCTTAGTTTAATTTAATTATTAAATGAAATCTTGGTCTTCCCAAAGTCCGCAGGAAGGATGATAACAAGGTAAAGGATTACTAACGCTAGACCGGGCCGGGGCCGGGCCGGAGCTTCGGCGCTTCGTTTTCTATGGAAAGCATCACGTGATCACCGATCAGCCGTCATAGAAAATATACATGTCGGACGCTTCGGCTCGGGCCCGGCCCGGTCTAGCGTGAGTCATCCTTTATTGAAATGTGATCAATTTATAGTAGGTACTATTTAAATTTGATTTATAAATATGCCGCAAATTTGAAATATAGGCTCGAAGGGTTATCTCCTAAACATTTTAAATTTCCCACCTTTTTTAACCGACTTCCAAATCCCAAAGGAGGAGGTTATCAATTCGGTTGTGTTTTTTTTTGTTTTATGTTTGTTACTCCATATCTCCGGCATTACTGGACCGATTTTGAAAATTCCATTTTTGATTGTATGTATATGCATACAGATTGGTCCCGTTTTTGTCAAAACCCAGTTCTGATGATGGGATCCATGAGGAATCGAGGAAACTCCTCAAATCTTAAAGGCATACATATAGTGATTTTTGTGTTTTTATCAACAAATCAAGCATCTACATTCAAAATCGTGACATTTGATGAAGTGGAACTGCTGATGATGATCAGAACGGAACTCTTCAACGACGCATAGTTCACGTTTGGCGATTTGTCCTCATCGTTATGTTTGTTGAGCAAGTTAGGGTTTTAAGCCACATTTTTGTCAAGCTCGACTTCTGATGATGGGATCCATGAGGAATCGAGGGAACTCCTCAAATCTTAAAGGCGTATAAAGATTTTTGTATTTTCATCAGAAAATCAAGCATTTTCATTAAAAACTGTCGCATTTGATGAAGTGGAACTGCTGATAATGATCAGAACAGAACTCTTCAATGACTACACGTTTGGTGATTTCGAATTTCGATTTTGACGGATCTGGCCCTGGAGCCAGACCTGACCCGGATCCGGGTTCTTATCTGGACCTGAACCCGGACCTGGACCCGGACTTGGACCTGGACTTGGACCTGGACCAAGACCTAGACCTAGACCTGGACCTCGACCTGCACCTGGTCCTGGACCCGGAACTGGACCCGTCGTTCACGTTTGGCGATTTGTCCTCTTCGTTATGTTTGTTAAGCAAGTTTAGTTTTTAAGCCACATTTCTGTCAAGCTCGAGTTCTGAACATGGGATCCATGAGGAATCGAGGGAACTCCTCAAATCTTAAAGGCATACGTATAGAATTTTCTGAATTTTCATCATAAAATCAAGCATTTACATTAAAAACTGTCGCATTTTATGAAGTGGAACTGCTGATGATGAACACAACAGAACTCTTCAACGACGCATAGTACACGTTTGGTGATTTCGAATTTTGATTTTGACTTGGACTGGGACCCGGACTCGGACCCAGACCTGGACTCGTACCCGGATCCGGTTCGGACCCGGACCTGGACTCGGACTCGGACCCGGACTCGGACCCGGACTCGGATCCGGACTCGGACTCAGACCCGGACCTTGACCCGGAAAACCACTATGATTAGGTACCTACCATAAAATGTAGGTATAAAGTATGATGATGCCAAACCCCTCCCGCTTTAACCCCCGTACACCGCACCGCATGCGCCGTTAAGCGGGTTAGGTTAGGTTTGAACTGCGATCCTCACAGAACCGAACAAAAGTGGGTTAGGTTAGGTTAGAACTGCGAACCTTACAGAAACGAAATGCTACTAGAAAAGTGGGTTTGATTAGGTTCGAACTACGATCCTCACAGAACCGAACTGCTATCAGAGAAGTGGGTTAGGTTAGTTCTAGAACTACGACCCTTACTACAGAAGCGAAATGCTAGTAGACAAGTGGGTGGTTTTACCTCCTTTTCTACATAGTGCACCATCTACCAGTCTACCATAATCTTTCACCGGGCCCACTAGAAGTCGGTTTTTTTTTTCTACTGAAAAATTGGTTTGGCAGACTATCTGAGGGCAGTAGTGCCCCCGTCAAGAAGAGCAAAACAAATAAGTAAATAAGTAAATATTCTTTAAGGTGCAGTGGGTTCAGAAAACGAAGTTTTTAAAAAGCCGTAGCTCTTTTTTGGTTCACAATACGGCTGCCATACATTCAATTAGCAATCTTGAGGGCTTTTTCTAGTGACTTCCGCGATTCGAATCCTAAGTTTTTGACTTTTGCTCGATAGAAAACGATCACGAACATAGGTCTAAAACGGACTTCAAACATTCGTAACAATTTGTGCACAAAAGATAAAAAATATGAAAACTGCTTCTAATAACGCGCAATTTTATGCTTGAGCGAATTCCGCGATTACTTTTTTTTTTATTTTAACATTAAATAAATAAGTTCAAAAACATGATATCAGCGGTCCCGTGCACGCAACTTCTTTGATCAGATGCCCGCTGGGCTTGAACGAAGGCGGTTCTATCGCGGGGCGCACTAAACTGACAGTTGTGTTTTGCAATTATTTTGACATTAAATCATATACGTATACGAAAAAGTATACCAGTAGACAAATTGTATTTACAAAAATAGGGTAAATTAATTATCATCACATAGAGCTCGAGTCTCATCTTAAATTTGATTTGTTGTTGTTTACGGGGGATAATTATTGAAAAACGCAGTAAACTATCTTAAAACAATACGGTTCTAAAATCATTTAAGTAATTTGCTCCTTGAAACCCCGCTTAAAATGAAAAAAGTTTGAAGACTCATACTTACTGATTGGAGTTAATTTTCATTATGCTGGTATTACCTAATATTGCGTAATTTTAAAAACGTACCCATGTGACTTCTGTACGTCAACGTCAATGAACTGATTGTGATGACAATTTTGTGATCTTGTATTTATGTTAGAGAACTTTTGATCTTCAAATATTACCTATTAATACGGAACGATATGTAAATATTTCGTGTACTACTTGAAAATCTTGAAGCGGTACACCTATTTTGTTGCTGTGAGGTCCGCCCAGATATATAATGCGGTTACGTGCTGTTCTGCAAACCTTCATGAAATCAAGAATAAATAAACGACTATGGTCTAGCCTCAGTCCTAGTGAGTTTTTGCGGCTCGTGAGGCCGAGATATACTTGCCTACGAGGCTTACAGGCTGCGGACTGGTTTACTGGGATTGTCTATGTATCGATTGTTATCCAAATTTACTATAAAATAAAACAAAGTTTTTAGTTCAATTATATTCTGTGCATATATAATTTTATTTTTTATACCTCGTCGATGACAAACAAGCATACGACCCGTCTGATGGTAAGCAGTCTCCGTAGCATATTGATATAGCCTGCAACTCCAGAGGTGTTAGGTACATGCGCGTTGCCGTGCCTAACCCTCCGCACCCTCGTTGATAACTGGCAACCATACTCACCGGCAGGAACAATACTATGAGTAGGATCTAGTGTTATTTGGCTGCAGATTTCTGTAAGGTTGAGCTCTGCTCTAGATCTGGAATTACATCTGCTGTGCTGTGTCCTACCACACAAAGCGAGATGTAATTCACAGTGGCCATACCTCTCTTTTGGACGTAGTTCAAGGACCAGAGGAATGTCCATATATCTTAAGTATTTTCGTACTATATAACTACACAGATTCAGATTCTGAATATATAACCGTAAGTTTACCAAAAATTTGGCGTAGCTGTACAGTCAGATGCAGAGAAAAACAATCCGCCTAAATTAAATTTCCACCCTGCCAGGACTTTATTTATTGATAAAGATAACGATATGTTTATTTGCAAAAATGTAGTGATGAACATAGGTGGACAGTAATTTTGGATGCGTAGGGGAGAGCGGGGAGAAACGCAACACTTTGTACTTTGACCTTAGTTTCTGGCTAACCGTTATTATTTTGATGAAATTAATGTAGTCATATATAACTTCATTGCATGTTCTGTAAATTAACATCTTGATTAACCTTATAATTGTGTATTTTGTATGTAAGTACTAGAGTGACTAAAAAATCGTCTGTTGTTACTTATGACCCCGTTGGCGTGCAGAAAGTAACACATGTGAGTCAAAAGTAACAAGACACAGTGGGCTGTAATTAATATAATATGACATATCAAATCAAAAAAGTACTATATAACTATGTAAATTATTATTGATCACACACTTTAATATTTGCATTTTAACTACATAAACATTAGCATTTTAAGAAAACAAATCAATATTAAGTCCTCGTTAGAAATTGTTTTTATTTCAAGTGATGAGATCAATTATTCTGTTATAAACATGTTTCATACTCAGATAATTCAGGTTCAGAGTTTCTTCACTCATAAATATGGCATACATCGTTTAAATCATCATTGACGCATTAAGCATGTGACCCCATATTAGATTCAATAGGTATATATTGTATGGGATGTAAATGTTACTTTTGTACCTATACGGCTTTGTTACTTTTGTACCCGACCGCATTTTTCTGAAAACATGAAAGATATCTTTGAAACGGAACGTGTTCGAGAAAATAAACTGCAATCAATCGAATCAATAATCAATATCCCTTCGGGTGGCAGGGCCTCCGGTTGAAGGGGAGAGAAAAATGACGCGGCCATTTTTTTAAATATGCCCCTGCTTGGCAGAGGCCGGGAGCCGGACACTTCCCTAATTGGCGGCGAACCGGGAGACGGTTCCGTCATAACAAGCCCGTGAGTGGCAGAGACCGTCTCCCGGCCTCTGTGCGACATCGTATTTCGCGCCTAAAATAAAACCGTTAACCCTATGCCTTGCTTGCTCACTCTTGCAAGATACATTCGTCAATAAACAATTATTAAGGATGGTATTCCTTAACGGTCGAATTCCCGCGTAAAATAAAGTTTGTTAGAACTGTCGTGTGAATCATATTAAATGTATTGTTTTGTCATAAACACTGCTTTTTCTACAATCAATTGTTTTATTTCCTAATTATACGTATTTTTATACATGAAAGTAGAAAAAATTTGGTAATAATATGAGATTTGATCAAGTCCAGCATAATTCACATAAAATAGAATGTAATTCATTGGTATACAATCAAATAAACCACTTTATGCTGAATTCAATAATACATAGGTAATATATATCATTCATACATATTTTTTGAGAAACGGTCATATTTCTAACACGCGCCAAATTCGCGATGACCACCCTGGAGGCCCCGCCACTTGACGTATATTTTTCCAAAATGGCCGCGCCACTCAACTTCAACCCACCGTTAAATCTGAGGCGCCGCCATTCAACGGCTTGTTATGTCTGTCCGTCTCCCGGCTCCCCGCCACCATAGAGACCGGGAGCCGGACAATGCCACTCTATTCAATTATTCAATTATAAACAAGGGGATATGCAATTATTCAGAAAATCTATGTATTTTAATACAACGTAAACATCAAATAACTAAAAGTCGAAAAACGTACTTTTGATTAGAAAAATCACGTTGCGTTTTCTCACACAACCTAATAGCACGTGGCGCCCGTTTCGACTGAATGCAAGTGAAGGGGGCGCCACTGTCTATCACCTAATAGCAGCGGAGTGGTGTTTTGACTATTAGATAAACTTACAGAGCAATAGTTACTTTCCTTTCCACCCGCCGTTACGTTTGTCCCCGCTCTCCCCTACATTTCACTTGAAAAAGCATGCAAAATTTTCTTATTAGCTAGGTACTACAACTAAATATATACAGATTGAAGCTAAGCTAACGTAAGTAAGTTATATAATAATAACATCATCGGAATACACATATGATTTCATTGAAATTGTCATTGAATTAATTTTGCGCCTTATCGAAAGCCCTATTGAATAGAGTAGTACCTAAATAACGTTTTTCATCTGACGACTTCTGTATTTATTCGGTTTATTTAGTACGCGTATCTAATGAATTCGATTTTAGTTAATTTACATTTAAATACGTCACATATGACATGAACAGACAAGGAGAGTAAGATAAAATATATTGTTTCTCTTCCTTCTTTCAATGGAACTTTTTTAGAGTTTCTCTTCCTCAAAGGAGGCTAGTGGTTAACACGAAACTTAAATTACTCTCATTTGCATCTTAAAAAAAAAACAGGATGGGTCACTGACCTGTCCCAGTAAAGTGAGGTAGTGTGCGTGAAGTGTGCTTGTGTGTGAAATGGGGTAATTTGACAGAATCTGAAAATTTTCCTCGGGCATACCTCGCCTTAATGTGCACCATAATGTTAAAAAAATACGCATGAAATTTAAGACTAGCTGCCCGACTCGAACTTTAAGATGCGTCAAATATTACGTCTAGATACGATATGGATTAGATATGTCAGTGTCAAAAGTGCCTTTTTTGTTTGCAGAAACGTCACTTTTGACCCTGACATATCTAATCCATATCGTATCTAGACGTGTTATTTGACGTATCTGAAAGTTCGATTCGGGCAGGTAACAATAGTTGGTCTTATCGCTAAAACTTTCCTCTTCTAGAACCTTTGGGTATCAGGAAAGTTAAGTACTTACCTACTTACGACAACTTTGAATGAGACAAAATAGATAAATATAACGGATTATGAATGCCTCCATTTTTAGCATCTGGCAACCCTAAGGGCTTGTGCACAAATCACGCGAGGTTCGATAGGGGAGGGGGGTCACGAAAAAATCACAACAGATATTTTTCTACCGTGAACGAAACTAAGAAAAAATACCTACGACATTATATACAATATATAGGTTATAGGTTATCGCGGGCTTGTTTTCCGCAACTCGACGTCTATTATTGCGCCTATTTTGCGTGATGGGATGGCGGCACTATTCCTGCCAACCCAACTCCACCAAGAAGCCTAGCAGACCCTTTATGTTGCCGACGACTTCTGGGAGAGACCCCGGTGAGCCGAGGTGTTGTGCCCGGTATTTTGCCACCCCTGGGCATTCGAGAATGACGTGGGCGGCTGTCTCCTCTGCCTCCATGCATGCTCTGCAGAGGGGGCTATCTGTAACACGTAGGGTTAATAGGTGTTTGTTAAATGAGGCGTGTCCAGTTATTGCCCCAGCTAAAAGCCGGAGCTGTGGTCTCTTCAGCTGTCGAAGCCTCCGCGACAGATTGGGGTTGAGTGTCGGGAGGGCTTCCTTCGCCTGCCTGCATGTGCCTAGGTTAGACCAATATTGCTGGTGTTTTACCTTGGTGCTGTGTCGCAGCGTGTTCCGGAGCCAGGCATATGGCAGAGGTAGGATTGGCTCAGGTCCTGCCACCTTCAGTTCCGAGCCTCCTCTCGCCAGGATGTCGGCTGCATCGTTACCTCGTGAGTTGCTGTGTCCTTTGATCCACTGCAGAGTTATGCCATTGGTGGTACATACCTCTGACAGAGCTTTGTGACATTCGTAAATTAGCCCTGAAGTGAAAGTATAACTTTGTAGAGCTTGTAGTACTGACCGACTATCAGAGAGTATGCGGATGGGGTAGTCCATTGCTTCCCTTGAGACGATTGCGTGTGCTGCCATTATAATGCCCATACATTCCGCCTGGAAGACTGTGTTATGGGCACCAAGTGGTGTCGAGATGTGTATGTTTAGGTCCTCTGAGAAAACCCCAGCGCCAGTGCCTGACCTTGTTTTTGATCCGTCCGTGAAGATTCTCAGCTCCCTTGGGTTGAGTCCTTCATGGGGTTCTTCGTGTAATTGTATTTTGTATTTTTTGTCGAAGACGAACTGCTTGGGTATCCTGTCAGTCACCGCTTCTATAAGCGGTTCCTTACCTATGGCCTCGTAGAGGATTTCGGTGTGTGGCACCCTAGGCGGTCTCCAGAGATTAGATTTTTTGAGACGTACCGCCGCAGCCAGCGCTTCTTGTTGTATGAAGAGGTGCAGGCAGGCCCAGTAAGGCTTCCAGGGCCGCGGTTGGTGTTGTCCTCATGCAGCCCGTTGTCGCCATACAGGCCAACCTCTGGAGTCGTTGTAGTCTAGCCTCAACAGTGGATAGTTTGGTGCGTGGCCACCATACTATCGCGCCGTAGCTTATTATTGGTCTTATCACTGCCTGGTAAAGCCATAGAGTTAGCCTAGGAGTTAATCCCCAGGTTCTACCCACCATTCTACGACATTGCCAGAACGCGACTGTAGCTTTATCAATTTTGCCATTTAGGTGATTACTCCAATTCAGTTTGTTGTCAAGTATTACCCCTAGATACTTTACCTCTGCCGATAGTTGGAGTTCTGTATTGAACAGTTTGGGAAGGTGGTAGTTTCCCAAGTTGCGTTTGTTGGTGAACATTACCAGCTCCGTCTTGCGGGGATTGACTGTGAGTTCGTTGTTAACGCACCAGCGCTCCACGATGGCTAGTGCAGAGCGGGTAACATCGCATACCGTACCTGAGTGGTTGCCGCTTGTTAGTATCACTATGTCGTCAGCATAGCCGATTGTGTAATAGTGATTGTTGTTTAATGTTGTTATGAGGTCGTTCACCACTAGGTTCCATAGAAGTGGCGATAGAACTCCCCCTTGGGGGCATCCCTTTGCCACTACTGCCTGCTGTGTCTCGCCTGTCCCAAGTCTTATGACCCTCTGGCTCAACATGTTGTTTATCCATTTGGTCATGACTGCATTCGCACCATGTCTTACCAGTGCTGCTGCAATGCTGCTGAACCTAGTCCTGTCGAAGGCTCCTTCTATGTCTATAAAGGTTCCTAAGCACATGGACCTGTTTTTAATCGCTACCTCAATTTTGCTTACCACTGCATGAAGTGCCGATTCTGTAGACTTGCCAGGGCTGTAGGCATGTTGGTTGGGATGCAGGGGCACGTTACTCAGCACTCTCTCCCTCAGATGCCTATCGCACAACCTCTCCAAGGTTTTAAGCATGAATGAGGTCAGGCTGATGGGCCTGAAGGATTTGGGATCTGAGTAATCGCTTTTACCTGGTTTCGGTATGAAGATGACTTTGACCTCTCTCCACCGCTTCGGCACGTACCTGTGAGCCAGACAGGCGCGCAGAATGGTGGTCAGCTTCAAAGTGAGATGCCTCCCGCCCCACTTAAGTAGCGCAGGGAAGATCCCGTCCATTCCTGGAGATTTGAAGGAGTCAAAACTGTTTATGGCCCATTGCGTGCGCTGCGGGCTGATTACCTCATGTGTCTGCTGCCACTCGTCCTCCGACGGAGTGGTCTCCTCCTCCTCCCAACTTACTGGGTGCGATATCACGCAGTCCGGGAAGTGTGTTTGCACCAGGACCCGTTCCGCCTCCTCCGGTGAGTTGGTGAGAGAGTTGTCAGGCTTACGTAGGGATCCCAAGGTTATGGTTGAGTTGTTGGAGAGAACCTTCCTTACCCTATTAGCCTGCATGGTGGTCTCAATGTCTGTACAGAATTTGCGCCATGAGTTTGTGCTTCTGTACCTGAGTCGTTTTTTGTACTTGGCCTTGGTGGACTTGTAGTTATCCCAGTCCTCGTCAGTGCCAGTGTTCATAGCTCTGTTTAGTTGTCTCCTCATCTTGCCCCTGAGTCTCTCCAGCTCAGGTCCCCACCAGTTGTTCTTCCTTCCACTTCTTGTTGATGGGGTAGCTAAGGGACATGCCTGATGGTAGCAATCCAGGATGGTGTTTGTAAGGGTGCTTACCTGTTCTTCTATCTCAGCTATGCCTACTATCTTCAGGGGACCCTCCTGCTGTTCCAGTACTGTGTTTAGACGCAGGGTGTAGAGGTCGCGATTAGTCCTGCGTGGGTCCCTTCTAGGCACTGCTGTGAATGTTTTTACCTGAATGTCGAATCGAATCCATCTGTGGTCTGAACATGACACCTCCTCCGATACATGCCAGCCTGAGATATGTTTCGATGCTTCTTCAGATGCTAGGGTCAGGTCAATGATTGTTCTGCTGCGTCTGTTTATGAATGTTGGTTTCGAACCTGTGTTAAGGAGGTTGAGGTTCGTGGTAAATAGGTACTCGACAAGCTTCTTACCTCTCTCGTTACCTGTATCCATGCCCCATAGGGGGTGGTGTGCGTTCGAGTCGGTTGCCACGATGAGTTCGAGCCCCGCCTCTTCGCAGTAGTTGACCAGCCTTGTCATGTCGTGCGGTGGTGGGTCGTCCGCCTCCGGCATGTACACAGAGGCTACGACCATCTCCTGCATGCTGGTGTCTTGCGCCCCGCGCAGCCTTATGGCGCACACGTCTCTAGAACAGAAGCTCGTTAGAGGTTGCACATGTATATCTTTAGTTGTGTATATGCAGGCCCGGGGATTATCCGGACCCGAGTAGACTGTTAGCTTACCTCCTATGTTACGGAGACCGCAAACAGAGCCCCTTCTGACCCACGGCTCCTGGATCAGAATTACGGCTGTTGTGTTGACCTCCAGCCACTTCCGGATCTGAGCCGTTGCGGTTTCGCTGTGGTGGAGGTTGGCTTGGAGGAATTTACCAATGGGCGAAGGGGGTTCCTCCACCAGGATCGCCCTCCTCCGCCGACATCGGCTCCTCCTCCTCCTTGCCGATGGCCAGCTTGCCCAGCCCCTGCGCGCATTCCCCTTCACTCCCCGAGGAGTCACGAAGAAGTTCTTCTTCGTCCTTCTCGGGGACGGAAGGAGACTGCGCTGGGGCCTGCAACTCAGGCTCCTGGACTTCGTCAACAGGTGCCTGCGTCGTCACGCAAGTGTCCATGGGCTCGGCAGGTGCCTCAGCTGCGCCATCTATGGCGACAGTGCTGCTAGGGGGCGGTTGTTCCCTGAATTTGCCCCGTGACCCCTCAAACTTCACGTACACCGAACCCAGCATAAAGCCGAGCCGGCGTCCGCGGTTCACAAGGGGCTGCACGACTGTCTCCGGCACACTGACCACAGCGAACGTCTCCGTTCCCTGCACCTCTCGCCGGTTGAGCAGCCAGCGGTCTATTTCCGCCCACGGGTTCTGGTAGCGGAGGGCTCGGCCTACTTCGCCAAAGTCCTCCCAGACACCCGGGAACAGGATGCCGCAGCGTACTCGTTTGGGTACCTCGCTCTGGCGCTTGACTACCACCTTCTCCCCCTCATCGAGGGTGATGGTAGCCACACTGCGCTTGAGCCATGCTAGCGTAGCCTGGTTCTCGCACCACAATCTGAGGGAGCCATTCGCCCATACGGGCTTGCCCCTGAAGAGTGGGCCTGCGGGAAGGCTTGAGGTGGGCTGTCTAGCTTCCTGCGAGAGCAGGGCTAGCAGCTGCCTCTGGACCTCATCCGATTGTTGCGAGGTCAGGTGTCCCGAGGTGGCAGTAGTTACCGCCACCAGCAGGTCAGCCTTTGCCGCCTCTGCATAATCGGCATGGGGGGTTTCACCAGGCGGTCCAGTCTTCTGCCTCTTAGGCTCTCCTCTGGGAGATATTGTCTCATCCAGTCGGGCCCTCTTGGCAGAAGACCGGGCACCCTGGTTACTTTCCTTCTTGGCCCTGGTCCCCTTCGCCCTCTTTTCCTGGGGAGGGGCACGGTTCGCTGCTGGTGGACCAGCTGCAGCCTGCGCCTGACCCTTCCCAGAGACGCTCTGTTGAGGCGCCGGGGCGGTGTTGAGAGCTGCTAGTCTCTCTCTGCGCTTCCTTCTCTGCTTCTTGTTCAGCTTATGCGGCTTAGCCGCAGCTGTAACAGGGGGAGGCGGGGGCACGGGAGTTTCCACCCGTTTATTGGGCTTCCACCTCCGCGCCTTCCTGGACACCTGGACGGTCCAGCCCGCCTCCAGCTGAGCAGAGACGGGGTCCAGCGCTGGTTCCATCACTGGGGTCTGCTCCGTGGCAGGGGGTTTCCCTCCTGTCGGAACAGTGCCCGTGGATGTCCCCGGTGTTGGCAGTAGGGCTTGGGTACGCTGTGGTACCGAACCTACTGGTTTGGGCGTCCACGTAGCAGGTTTGCGTGCCTTTGGTTTCCCGGCGGCTCTAATCCCTGCTGCGGGCTGCCCCTTCCGAGGCGGTGCTGTCGAGACAGCGCCACCACGGGGTGTGTTGTGTCTGGTTTGTGGGGGTACTGTCGAGACAGCTCCCATTTGGTGTGTGTAGCGTGTCGGTACTGTCGGGACAGCGCCGTGTGTAGTGGTGCTTGGCAGGGTTGTTTGTGCCTCCCTGTAAGCACGTGATGAGGAGGGAGGAACTATCGGGACAGCTCCGTCTCCTCGTGTAGTGTTGTGTTGGGTGGAGGTTCCGGGTACAGCCGAAACTGCGCCGTTTCCCTCCGGTGTTGGGGCGCCTTCCGGTTTCCCTTCCGGCACCCGCGGGGTTTGGGATCTTGTAATTTCCATTTTTTGAAATGTAAGAATTTCACCTCTCGAGCTTCCCACCCTCCATGGAGCCCGCACCTTTGGGGATGTCACTTTGGACACCAGGAATACCCAAGAGGTATAGGTGTGTAGAGGTGAGACTCATGCGCGACATCGGGAGCTGCAGACACGTGGCTGAGAGAGACGATCCTATCTCTCCCAGTGGTTCCACGCGCCCTTGCCCCGTTAGCATGGCCGAGCCCCTGGCATCCTCCCAGAGAACGCCCCTCCCCACACCTCGCCTGCGGACCGTACCACCTCGACCGTACGGGACGCGTGTCCAATACCCTGCAGTGGCTAGTTGCAGGGCCACCGTTTCGCCGGAAATTCGGACCAAAAAGGGCATATTGGCCCACAGGGGATAACTAACCCCGACCCCCTGCAGGCCTCGGCCCCCAGGACTCCTGCATCCCCGCTTACGGCGCTCTACTGCGCAGGACTTACGCAGGCAGGTGAGTATAGTCCGCTTAAGTCACCTACACCTTAAGCGGAACCGGGAGGTCCGTATAACATAGCTAGCAATCTGATCGGAATCATATTGCTAGCCATGCCATTCGGGCTCTCCAGAGTGTGTCATAACCCGCTTGGGTTTTCAGGTCCTCACGGGTTATGACTGAGGTCCGTATAGCATAGCTAGCAATTTGATCGAAATCATATTGCTAGCCATGCCTTACAGGACTCTCCAGAGTTTGTCGTACTCCGTTCGGGTTTTCAGGTCCTCACAGGTTACGACGTCGCCTTCATACTCAGCTACTGGTGGTCCGGGGCAGATGGAATGTGCGACGCCCGACCGACCACCAGCATTACCAGGGTGTACGACCCACCCCATGAGTGGGATGGGTTCGGCCATGGCCTGCGGCGGCAGAGCCATGGCCGACGGGGACGTGTATGATAGACTTGAGGGAGTAGGCGTTGTAAGCCCAGCGTCGCACACCTGAACTACGTACCTACCCCCCCCCCCCCCCCTACACCCCGACATTATATACAATTTTAAGTTATGTATTTACTGTACACCAGGGCTCTCCAAACCCCGGCCCGCGGGCCAAATCCGGCCCGCGAAGCGTTCCAATCCGGCCCGCCGACAGCGTTCCAATCCGGCCCGCGGGAGCCAGGCTCCAGGGGTTCAGCCCTAACAGCAGCAACCAGATACATCCCCCCCTCCCCTCGGCGCTGACGGTGGCCCGCGCGATGTTTCTGAGGCGCAATATGGCCCTCAGGTAAATAAGTTTGGAGACCCCTGCTGTATACAATAAATACTATTAATCGTAAAATTAGGTCGAAAGAAAAAAAAAACACGTGAGGTTATGTGGAGGAGGGAGGTAGCCAAAAACCTTACCAAATATTACAAAGGGCGAAGGGGGGTCAAAAAATAGCCGAAAACACCTCGCGTGATTTGTGCACAACCCCCAACCCCCAGCAACCCCTAAGTAAGAATCAAGCGCTATATTCATCAAGACGTACGCGACTGAATTGTACGTCTACCCACTTAATTATTTAGTCACACTGGCACAGTAAACTTTGTAGAACAGTACGAATGGTTTTCACAGGTGTGCAAGGGCAGAGTTATTGAAACAGACAGAAAGCAATGGGTAAACATAGATAAGTCATCTACTCGTAAATGTTAATATATTTTTCCTTTTTTATTATATATATATATATATATATATTACGTACCACATTATTGCAATCTATAAATTGTAAATACAGATGTCAATCACAATGAAAAAATCAACGATGATCAACTCTGGCCAACGTGGGACTCGAACCCACATCCTTGGATCTACTCGTAAGAGTAGATACTAGCTGAATTGTACGTCTTACCATTTAATTATTTAGTCACGCCGCTGGCACAGTCAACTTTGTAGAACAGTACGTGTCGGTTCCAAGGACGTGCAAAGGCAGAGTTCTTAAAATAAAACAGACAGAAAGCAAAGGGTAAACATAGATAAGTCATCTAAGATCTGGCAGTGTTGAAACTGGGCAGGAAATTGAGAGGGAAATAAAAAGGACAGAATATAAAGATTGTAAGAAAGCAAAGCGTGCATTTGCTATAGCAGATGGATGAAATGGTGGATGGACTGTGTGAGAGAGATACCAGTCAAGATTGTTACCCACTTAATTACTTAGTCACACCGCTGGCACAGCAAACTTTGTAAAACAGTGCATAACGTTTCCAAAGACATGTAATTTTACAAGAAAATAAGACAGAAAATATAGTATGTCAGTAAAAAATTGTACGTCTACCTACTAAAAATATATTAGGACACCTCTAGCGCGCCAAATTTGACGAAATAATTCACAAGGAAAAACATTTTTTTTTTTTTTGAAAGGACTACCCCTTGTCCCAACCAAATTTTACGGGTCATCGTTACCACAATAAAAAAGACTATTATCTTTACTTGTATGTATTGTTTTATGTGTATTCTGTGATGCTATTTGAAGATATAACATACATTTATTATGTCCGTTACCTAAAGCTTGTCTGGAAGAGATCACTTTTTAGCGATAGGTCCGCCTGTTGTTTACCTCTGCTTGTTGCTGCATTATCTATATTAGTTTCTTGCATTGAGGTGTGCTATAAAGAGTATTTGTGTTGTACTGTATTGCACTCTTGTGGCTGCAACAGTGGCGTAGCGTGAACTAATCTAGCCGAAGTCGCATCTGCGAGGCCGAGGCATTTTCTTTCACTGTGCCCGAAGGGATCTCGCGCGAGGCCCCCCTTAGGCGAGGCCCACTTCGCCCACGCCTAGCTTCGTCACTGGGCTGCAACTATAACATGACGTATCCACTGTACGGGTACTGTCTACACGAGTACTGTGCCATGTTGCCTGCAATTACTTTCTCTAATTACATTTGGACACCTAGTGTATGCGGATGCAAATTACTGCTGTTGATTATGTTACAGTGTGGCTGTCGCGGCTGGTGCGGGTTCGATTCCAGGCGGTGTATTATTCACTGTGCACTGAAAGGTCAATTGTTACGTTATTAATTATTACGAATCAATTGACGTCATGATAAACTCAAAAACTACTGAACGGATTTTCATGCAGTTTCCTATCAATAGAGTGATTCGGCTTTGGATAGAGCAGCATGGAGGTCTTTGGTGTTGGAAGCCAAGATCCACTTCGGGTCGTTGCGCCACAGCAGTAAATAAGTAAGTAATAGAGTGATTTTTGAGGAAGGTTTAGGTATATATATATATTGTTAAGGTTTTGTGTAACCCGTGCGGAGCCGGGCCGGGTCGCTAGTAAACAATAATTTGTATTGTTTAAAGTTGTTTAAGACGCCTCGTGTAAGGATTCGTCACGTGACCTAAATAACATTATTATTTATTTACAAACACAAAGTCGTTTTGTAAAGTAATATGTCAAACAAAGTTGGACAGCGGAAACTTTTTTTATACACGTGTCAGCATAAAAGTAGTGGAGCCAAAGAAGAGTAAATAAAAATACTGCTATTATAATATTATATAAACAATTTTATTTCTCTAAAATAGTGTGTCTATGTCTAGATGGCGAGGATTCAAACTTATATGTATAAAAGTATATAACGCCACGGAAACATATATGCCGCCATGCCGTCTAGTTCTTACGAAAAATATGTTGCAGCGACCAATAAACTTAAAGACTATCCCAAATTTCATCGAAATCGGTTAAGCAGTCAAAGCGTGAAGACGTAACATACATACATACCTTACTTTCGCATTTAGAACATCAGCATGCATACAAACATTATGCACATACTCCTACACTTAACTTCTTTTTGGTTTTACCATACCTATAGTCGTACCCGGGCGGAAAACGTCCGTCTGCCATCCCAGATACCAGTTCGTTTTTTAGCATTAGAAAGAAGGTAAGCGATCTTGACATGTCTTTTAATTGAAAAACGCTTTTTAAAAATCAATAACTATTACTTATGAAAGCAGAAGAATATAAATGATCGTATTAGATTAATCATTGTTACGTATTTGCCGTGACATATTTTAAAAAAGTGTTTTTCTATTAAAAGACACGTCAAGATTGTTTACCTTTTTTCTAATGCTAAAAAAACGAACTCTAAAAGACCTGTCCGCGCTCGGGACACCCAACTGGCGTGAAGTGGCCCAGAATAGGGCAGAGTGGCGCTCTCTTGTGTCAGAGGCCAAGATCCTTTTTGGGTCACTGAGCCAGTCAAGTAAGTGAGTCGTGTAAATAAACAGTCTTCATTTTGCCTCGTCTCTTTAAACTAAAAATAGGCAGATTTCTATAGGACCACCTGGGATTAAAAGTCCTTCATCACGACGAAACTTTTATTTAAATCCGTCTACATTACGAGTACAACGTGACGGAAAAGGAAAACAAAAAGTTAATCATCGGAGTCTGCGGCCGGTGGTTCTCAAACTGTGTTCTAGATACACATTGGCCTATATCAGGATTAATGGTTTAAGGATACCTGGTACAAATAGCAACACAACTGTCCATCGGTGGACCTTAAGGGGCCCACTGATTAACAGTCCGCCGGACGGTATCGGCCTGTCACTTAGAACAAAATTTTGACAGTTCCGAACAACTGACAGGCCGATACCGTCCGGCGGACTGTTAATCAGTGGGCCCCTTTATGCCTTTTGTAATACGGCCCACCGATGGACAGTTAACAGTGCGGGCGATGGTATAAAATTTACAGATAACGAAGGTGAGACTTTTAACAGTTTTCTAATATAACTACATATTTCGATCTGAAATGAACAAAATCCTACAATGAAGTTTAACATCAAACGTATACAGATTCAAAAGCAGCAAATAATCTATTTGATAATTAAAATAATACATAAATTAAACATAATTTTATTAACTTATCTATTTCATTCCTATTGAATTGCACACTTTAAACTCTCGCGTTTTGTACACATATTTAATTACACAAACGGGTCTACCGCGATATAATTTCATTGTTTTGTATTATATAGCCAATACAATGAGGCCCGATTTCATTGCTCTTTACTGTAGGGTCTGTAATAATGTAATAGTTCGTGTTTTGTACTTATATAATCTATTTTTTTTATTCGTGTCTTTATTGCTTCTTTTTAACGTACCGTAGAATAAAATATTGACATAGAAACTTAGGTCAATTTAATTTTCTTTCTACGCGACATGCTGATTTTCCAAATGTTAAATCTCAATTAAAAAGAAATTTTAATTAATACCAACAATTCTTCAAGACATGTCAAAAAAATGTAGGTATTTACGTTGTGTTTGTTCTTTTAATTTGCGTGCATGCCTTTTAATTTATTATTTGTAATACAATGTAATCATTTATTTATATAACAAATATAAAAAGTAATATTATAGAAATTTACAGACTATGGTCGATAGGTACCCGGGTAAATGTGCCTAGCACGCTGCTGGCGTTGCCTCTTTGTAATTAAATATGTTAGATTGTAAGAAGAAATATCACAAAGGTACACCAGTACGTACAAATTCCTTGCAAGAAAAACGATGATTTAAAAAAGTTTGAGTACCACTACGAGTCAATCTCGAGTAAGACAATGGATAGCGGCCTGTAGGGATGGGTAAAGTATTGAAAACAGCGGGAAAACTCCAATCAATATCTCATATACTCTCGGGATACGCAAGAGTGGTTTACGCAGTTAGTGATGGGACACGGACGGAAATATTGCTGGCAATATTTCATGGAATATAATTTTTTTAGACAACGAATTTTATGAATATGAACGAAACAAAGATTTTTATGAATAAATGTGTATATAAGTAAATACATATTGTTGTGAGTGGTTACTTTGAACATTAATCTTCGTTGGTATGCTCTACCGGCCTGTAAGCGTTTCACGTTTTTAAGTTTTACTTACCTTTATAATGAGAATTACGTAGGAAAACAGAGGGAAAGTCCACTAATATAAAACCGCTACCTAATGGTTGTCTAGAAGAGCTTTTTAGCGATAAGACTGCCTATGTTCTTGCACCGTATATTTACCTCTACTTGTATTGCTGTTTTTCTATTTTATTTTCTTCTATTAAGGTGTGTAGTAAAGATTACTTTGTAGGTAAGTATTGTAATTGTATTGTACCAGTAAGAATGACAAAACCTGAACTCAACCAAAATTACCGATGGCAATATTTCCGGAGTAGAAACACAGACGTCACATCACTAGGCCGGATTATGGACGGATTGGGGGTTAGCGTTACGTGTTAATAGGTTTTGTATGTACCAATATATAATATAACTTCGGTACATAGAAAAATTAAATATCTGTTTAGAGAGCAGGTTAAACTAGGATTATCTTCTCTTCTTCCTCGCGTTATCCCGGGATTCTTGCTCGGCTCATGGGAGCCTGGGGTCCGCTTGGCAACTAATCCCATGACATAAACTAGGGCTATACATAAACGAAATCATTGCAGCACCCAAAACCCCGGGGTATGATCATAGAAACCCAAAACCCAAAATAAGACAAATGACTCTAGTTAAACCTACGAAAATGACACGAAATAGGATCATTGCGCTAGTTTTCGTCCACTTGACGAAATTTGAATATTAAACCTTCATTGCTGCACAAATTTTGACTTATTGCAATCCTTAATATCTAAACAATTTATCTATCTACATAAAAATTATATCTCGCAAGTAGCGAATTAAAAATGAAATGTAGGTATTAATTGTTAATCCGTCAAGTGGACGGAAACTGACACTGGAAGGTAAACTGACGCAACTACCCGACGATGAAATAGAAAAGATGGATCCATTATATCCCAAGTAAACAGGTACGCTAAAGTTATTATAATTTTATAATATTATACACGAACACCTCATAAATATGTATTAAAATAAGAAAGATTGCCTTTACCTTATTAATCCGGAAAATAAATGCAGGGCAACTTCAGTACATAAAAGAAATAATATATCTCTGTAATAGTAGTAAAACGATGCTCATTATTGAAAGAAAGTTTAGCGAACGGAGAATACACGGAGGTAAGACTAAAGTGGAGAAGAAAAAAATACAACAAATTTGTTTATTTATTTAAACTTAATTGCGCAAAATAAATAAGTATAAATGGCGGACTTAATGCCTAAATGCATTTTCTACTAGTCAATCATAGGGCTAAACAGAGATGTAATAAAAATGGAGCAAGAAAAAAAGAGAATTTGGAACTGTTGCAAAATTTCGTGCTTTTCCGCAGTGATCCTGCCTTAGATACAGGAGGTGGAGGGGTGGTGGAGGGGGTATGGATATTTTCTACGTATATAAGTATATGTAACTATATATTATATTTATCATCCTCTACATGCAGGAGGTTCTAGACTCGAATCGATATGTACTGGGTTATGGATATTTTCTACGTATATAAGTATATGTAACTGTATATTATATTTATCATCTTCTAGTACCCACAACACAAGCCTTATTGAGTTTACTGTAGAACTAAGTAGATCTGTGTAAAATAGTCCTTAATTATTTATTTATTTGTATAATTACAATTGACAAGCTGATGGATTAAGCTCACTGCTTTTTAATTATAATGATTTACAAAAACTGCTGACAAAACGTAGAGTCCAACAATAATTAATAATCTTCATATCTAATCTTATAGAGGTACTTTAGCATAGCTTAACTTATTATAGACATTGTCTGTGTTGAGCTAGAAAAAACAGATTATTTAATATTGTAACCTAACCATATATAGACATTCTGCCTGTAAACCTAAGTGTTAACTATTACCAATAACTCATATGTTTTCGGGGGCGAAAAGTCGATCTAGCTAGGACTTTTCTGTGGGAAAAGGCACATTTTTGAGTTTTATATGTTTTCCGAGTAAAGCTCTTATTGATGATGATAAGAAACAATGTACAGTGACGGCCATAAGTGTAAATAAACAAATAGCTAGTTTCAGCTCCGCTTCGTCCATGCCCCTTGGGCGGTGGATCAAGTTAGCGACTAAGGGTCATCAGTTATTCAACAAGCCGGATACTGCGACTCCACGCCGCGCAGCACCTGCTGACTGTACACAGTAATAGAAGCATCCTTAATATTATAAACATATAATAATGTTATAAACTAGAACAGTCACCTGCAATAAATATAGATAGTTTCAGCTCCGCATCGTCCATGCCCCTTGGGCGGTGGATCAAGTTAGCAACTAAGGGTCATCAGTTATTCAACAAGCCGGATACTGCGACTCCACGCCGCGCAGCACCTGCTGACTGTACACAGTAGTAGAAGAATCCTTCATATTATAAACATATAATAATGTTATAAACTAGTACAGTCACCTGCAATAAATATAGATAGTTTCAGCTCCGCATCGTCCGTGCCCCTTGGGCGGTGGATCAAGTTAGCGACTAAGGGTCATCAGTTATTCAACAAGCCGGATACTGCGACTCCACGCCGCGCAGCACCTGCTGACTTTACACAGTAGTAGAAGCATCCTTAATATTATAAACATATAATAATGTTATAAACTAGTACAGTCACCTGCAATAAATATAGCTAGTTTCAGCTCCGCTTCGTCCATGCCCCTTGGGCGGTGGATCAAGTTAGCGACTAAGGGTCATCAGTTATTCAACAAGCCGGATACTGCGACTCCGCGCCGCGCAGCACCTGCTGACTGTACACAGTAGAAGCATCCTTACTGCCATTATAAACATATAATAATGTTATAAACTAGTACAGTCATCTGCAATAAATATAGATAGTTTCAGCTCCGCTTCGTCCGTGCCCCTTGGGCGGTGGATCAAGTTAGCGACTAAGGGTCATCAGTTATTCAACAAGCCGGATACTGTGACTCCACGCCGCGCAGCACCTGCTGACTGTACACAGTAGACGCATCCTTAATATTATTATAAACATTTAATAATATTAAAAACCGGACAAGTGCGAGTTGGACTCGCCCACCGAGGGTTCCGTACTTTTTAATATTTACATTAGCTAAAGCGGTAACAGAAATACATCATCTGTGAAAATTTCAAATGTCGATTTATCACGGTTCATGAGATAAAGCCTGGTGACAGACAGACAGACGGACATCACACAAAACGACACGATTCGACATACAAAAGGAAGCTTAGTGAGCCCAAGCCTCTGTGGGACTCAATACTCTCAATAGTCATTTCTGATCAGGAAAAATACAAAACTTTATATCCAGTACTAGCGTCCCGCCCCGACTTCGCACGGGTTACATGAAACCTTAACAAATTATACACTTTAACGCTCCTCAAGAATCACTCTATCGATAGGTGAAAACTGCATTAAAATTCGTTCAGTAGTTTCAGAGTTTATCCCGAACATATATACATTCAAACAGGCAGACGCGGCGAAGGATTTGCTGCCCGATTGGAACATTAAGATACGTCAATTAATAGATCTAGAAACGATATGGATTAGATATGTCAGTGTCAAATGTGACGTTTTTGCAAACTAAAACGTCACTTTTGACACTGACACATCTGATTCATATCGTTTCTAGATCTATTAATTGACGTATCTTAAAGTTCGAATCGGGCCGTTTTGTTTTATAAGGAGTAGTGAAGTACTTTAAGCACGTATGTTGTCGAATATGTCGAATAAAGCGTTAATGAAAAAACTATAACGTGTATAATGTTTATAGAACGCCATAACAGTACGGCTGAAAAGGCAGGTAATGAGAATCACCGGGAATTACCGGAATTACCGGAATAATTCGAGACGGGGTCGTTAGCGATAATGAAATTGATTAAACACGTATAGTTCCGCTATAATTGCAGGTACAGTCATCAGATATACCGGAGCGGCCGAGGTGGTCAAAAATATCTGAACACGCACTCCAGCGCCTTGACAATAGAGGCGTGTTCAGGTATTTGTGAGTATGTTTATTATTATTATTATATTTTAGAAACATACAGTCGTTTACAAACATTGCTTATACAATATTGCTAAAATTTAGACCTAGAGTTTCATTTGTTACATAAAATCACAGTCTGTTTTTAAATGTTACCCAAACGTAAACAGTTGAGAGCGTAAAGAAAGGAAAAGATGCATTATTACCTAAAGAAAAGCACGTTTTAAAGTATTAATGGAACAAGTAAATATATCTATGTTAGAGAGCTTGTCATTTTCGTTAAATAGTTTGCAGGCACGTCTTATGAATATATTTTGTGCATAACACGTTCTACTGTTGGGAAGTGAGAATAACCTTTTCTTCTGACAGTGGCGCTGACGTCTACGAGGAACTCTGAGCTGTATTTGGTGTAGTAGTGAGGGGACATCTAATATATTGCGCATAATTTTATGTTACTAACACATAACATACATAACATACATAACTATGTATGTTGGCCATTCCGATATATCTGATGGCGACTGTACAGTCAGCATCAAATAGAGAGTGACCTAAAGTGGCCAAATATAAACACATCCTTATTTCTATAGTAATAAAGATGTGTTACGATATATTTGGACACTTGGACCGTCACTATCTAAAATGTCATTCTATGGAACTTGCTAACTATGTAATTGTAAACAGACCGCCATATTGAAATTGTCTCTGAATGATGAATTTACTAGTGAGTTTTGTTTACATAGTTAGCAAGTTCCATAGAATGACACTTTATTTCAAGCTGACTGTACCCAGTACATACACCTATAGGATTATTCCCCAGGGATAAATTGTTTATTGATCAATTGAAATTTTCCTGAAATAGTAACATTAAGACAGTGAGATAGTTCGAGTTAAAAGTCTGGAATTAATGTCGCCGTAAAGCATTTAAACGAAAATATGTACGAGTATCTTATAAATAGAGTTATTAATCAGTACATTGAAAACTATGTAACTTCACCGATTGGATTACTACATATAGAACCGGCATAGAGAACCAGGATTTTGCGCCATGAGTTGTTGTTGTTTTGACAACAAACCATAGAAGCGGAGCGTGAATCTCGCGAACTAAACGCGTAAACGCCATGGGCTTTACGGCGCTTACGACTTTTGGTCGCATAGTACAGGTTGCAATTGCGACAATTTAATTGTTTGATATGGCTTCTCTATAGCAGGCGTGGCTCACACCGCGATTTCGTCGCTTTGCTACAGGTAGCTAAAAGTACATCCGTTCCACACCAATTTTGGTGGCTAGCCATAAGCCGCGCGTGGCGCTGTCGCCACCTAGCGGCCATATCTGTCCTGATTCCTGATCGTAACAGACGCGTTTTGTTATAGAGTTAGTCTTCTGTACCTAGTACTATTATTTATTCTGTGTCTATAGTAATAATAACTCAATGGGCCCGATAGCGACCGTAGTGAACCGCGACCATAGTTGGCCGCGACCGCAGCTGACCGCAGCCGCAAGAATGTGCCATGTGTGAATTGTGCGATACGAGTATGCGAGTCGGTCGACATGGGTTAATATATTATGTGTACCAGGTAAAGATCATAGTACCTACCGGAGGACTAGCGTTGTTATTCAGAATCCACTAATTTTAATCTTTTCCGAAACTGATAGGTTATACAAATTATTGCACACCTCAGTAGAAGCTACAGCTTTCAGTAGAAGATAAGCATTGGTCGCAATTTTCATACATACAGATTTGTATTTATAATAGGTGAATACTTTGCTAAAGATTCGTAAATATGCCAATGATGATTCTAGTATTTCGTCTATTACAAAATTTGAGTACAATAAAAAAAAACCAAATCGGTTCACCAATGACAGAGTTATGAGGTAACATACATACAAAAAAAACGGTCGAATTGATAACCTCCTTCCTTTTTTTGAAGTCGGAAGTACGTCAAATCATGGGATTAGTTGTCAAGCGGACCCCAGGCTCCCATGAGCCATGGCAAAATGCCGGGATATCGCGAGGAAGAAGAAGAAGAAGGAAGTACAATACAACAAAGCTTATGACTGAGCTGAGACTGATGAAACTACAAATGAAAACAATAGGGAGTATTACTGCAATGTTCTGCCGCCAGAGTGCAGCACTCATTTGTTTAGTAAACCATAGACTTAAACATACTAGGCCTTAAAGAGTTTTTTGACAAGTTCTCACTGTGACATTGATGCATCAAGGCGGTTTGTTTACAGGTGACCTACCGCGAAACGCGAAAATCGAAATTTCTTTATCTGCCTCTCTATCGATCGAATAGGCAAGAGTTAGAGAGGCAGAAAGAAACCGAACTTTCGATTGTCGTGTTTCACGGTAGGCCATGTGATTGGCCTAGTAACGCCCTCTACGCAGAGTTTTGCGTAATATTATATTGAATAAGCTAAGCGAAATATAGTGTAGACATTTCTGAAAGCCATTAACAGCGTTGTAATTTCACTTTCACTGTCGAAAAGCAAAGGTTAGAAGAAAACAAAGGAGGAAAATAGCCTCTCGCTCCTTGATGAAAACGGGGATTCGTCTTTTCTAATGCTCTATAAATAAACATACGGGATTTAGGAGGACTGCAGAATAGACTACTTTCTATTTTAGTCGGAGATTTTTTTTTTTTTAATTTATTTATCATAAAGTTCACAACAATTTTGTAACAAATACCGTATTGTTACCGTATTGTATTGTTTTGTATTTTAATACCGGGTGTACTATGTACAGTGTTTGGGGTAATATTTGTAATGGAAAGAGATGAATAAAGTCGTACTAAATTAGGGGCCCACTGATTAACAGTCCGCCGGACGGTATCGGCCTGTCAGTAGTTCGGAACTGTCAAAATTTTCTTCTAACTGACAGGCCGATACCGTCCGGCGGACTGTTAATCAGTGGGCCCCTATGAGGAATTGGTTTAATTATTTAAGTACTGCGGAATGGAGTATCGAGACCAAGCATTCTGGTTTAACGATGCTTTGGATCAAAATATTATGTAATTGTGATTTATCTATAATAAAAACTAAAATAAAAATAGCGGATATCCGTATCATATGATACATTCATATAAGAGAATAGATAGCCCTGAAAGACATGGAGCTACAAGGAAGAAAATAATATGGGGCACCGACTCCAAGTACCTAATACTTTTTAACTGCTGTAATTTAATGATAGGTAAATAAGAAAAATATAAAGATATACCTTAGTATATCAAAACTATTAATGTACATTTGATGGAGTATGTAAAGTGAAATTGTTTATTACTTCGCATTTACAACTACCGCAAACATATTTGTCTAAACATTTAGGATTTTCACACATAGTTTAGCAAAACCCCATATTGAAATTGTGACTAGGTAAGTGACTCAGGTCAAAAGTACTATTTAGCACCAAACATCATAAAAGACAGGGAGAAAATACCGTTTGAATTTTATTGCGAGTTTATGACAATGTGAAAACCGCCTTAGACTTTGCACCATCCTACTAACCCGGTGTTAAGCGGTTAAACCGTTAACCCAGTGTCAAATTGTACTGGTAACCATGGTAACTACAGGTTTAACGGGTTAACCCCGGGTTAGTGGAATGGTACAAGTGGTAAGTGTGTAGTCTCCTTTACGGACTTTCTCAGAAAGGCTTATTGATGTACTGAGCCTTTAACAGAAGCGCAGCTGTGGAGTCCTTGGTAAAAAATACCTACCATCGACGTTCACGGTTAACTTTTTCAAACGTGTATCTTGGTCCGGCTTGTAGTTGGATAACCAACCGTGTTCCTTCGGCTTAGGGTTGGTTTTTCAGTGAATGTTGTGAGATGTGAAGATAGTTGTGAAAGTTGTGCGTGTTTTCTTGAAAACAGATGAAAGTTCTGCTTCTGCGACATAAGTAGGTACCTAATTTTGACCATTGAAAGTATTGAAACGATAATTTGATTCTTTAAAAAAAATAAGACAGGTGCTAAAAATATCAATAATATATATTCTAAAAGAAGGAATAGGTACCTATTGAAAGAAATATTTGTATAACAGTAAATATAATATTTTGTTACCTACGACTTACACAAAAATTGCGACTTGCGTCTTATACAACGTTCGTATTACAAAAAGTACTGAAGCTGACTGAAGTAGCATGACGTTTCCGAGCAAATACTATGAGAAAAGATTCACTACATCTGTATTCTCATTAGCTACAATTTCTTTGTCGACAAGAAAACCATCAGTTCAAATCAAAATGGTACTTAGCACTAAACCCGCTGTGGTTTACAGAGTGCAGAGCATTTTACAAGCTAAAGTTTACTAGCACTTTTTGCCTGAATTTCAGACAAAGAGGGTTTTTAGACTAAAAACTAGAAGATTAATAGCCGACAAATTGCTGACTCACCGGACATGTTCGAGGAGATCAGTTAGTTTCTTCAATGGTATACCTACCATGTGTTGGTATAATATTCACATTCACAAATTTCACAATATTATATTCCATGTCATAAAAAAAAATATATATATAGGTACAATATTATAGGACATTATTACACAAATTGACTAAGTCCCACAGTAAGCTCAATAAGGCTTGTGTTGTGGGTACTTAGACAACGATATATATACATATTTATAAATACTTAAATACAATGAAGACACCCATGACTCGGGATCAAATATCTGTGTTCATCACACAAATAAATGCCCTTACCGGGATTCGAACCCAGGACCATCGGCTTCACAGGCAGGGTCACTACCCATTAGGCCAGACCGGTCGTAACCCTTTACCAGGCTAAGGGATATATATTTCCCACATATGGCACTTCAAATATGTGTTCTATTTTCGATGAGTAGGAATGACATTCGATTGTCATTTTTGAAATGTCAGCCTGGTAAGGGGTTAAAACAAAGCTGTCTTTCTCGCGAATTTTTTTAGACATATTTTTGCGTGTTTTTTGAGAAAGAATTTTTCTGCTCAATACAGCACAACCGAAGTTTGAATCCACGATTTTTGATTTGATACTACAGTTCAGTTTGAGAGTAAAGTTGACGAAATATAAAGTGAGCCGATCTTGTTCAAACTTATTCGACAGGCTCACTTCATATTTCGTCAGCATTACCACTATTTACCACGGTACTATAGTCACAGGGCGGACACGCCATACATCAAAAATCATTTGCGTTTATATGTGTGCGCGGCACGTCTGTACACGCGTCATTGTGTATGTGTGGGTAAGTCGCTTTACCTACTGAGAGAACGCCAGAAGTCCGCCAGATTCATGTCGCGGCCAGTTGCGGGGCGAGGTAATGCGAGTCGGGGCGGGGCGGTACGTGGCCGTTCTGTATGATAATACTTTTAGTTATTCTGTGCTATAGTGTCCATGTGATATAAAAATGTCTACCTCCAGTAATTAATAATCAACCCCGACGCCTTGACATTCGTTCGACGCGGCAACTTTTTAAGACCAGACGCTCGAAGCCCTTCACTGCGTCATTAATTCGAGAGCCCTGGAGTCTCATTGCACAAGCGTGCGCGAGGAAAAGCACCCACGAGATGGTCTGTGAAGAGCGTGGTTGGCGGCAACATGCAGTGCGTGACCCATATGGCCTATGATCGCACACTGTCGCGATCCTCGGCAATGACGAGGGACCGAGGAAGAAGAAGGAGTCTCATTACTATACCTATTGCTTACCTAGCGTGGTGGAGCCAGATTAGGATGAGCTTTTTTGTAGATGGCGCTGATAGGATTTCCATCGCACAAGTAGAATTTTAGAAATTTTCATACGCTTTATTTACCTTCACTTAATTTTTGATATAAGCGTTTATCGCTGACTGTACGTTTCTTTTAACAGACAACTAATACTCATCAAAACAATCCAATCAAGCCCAAATACAATGAGGTTTCGTTGTTTTTAGGGTTCCGTGCCTCAAAAGGAAAAAACGGAACCCTTATAGGATCACTCGTGCGTCTGTCTGTCTGTCCGTCTGTTACAGCCTATTTTCTAAGATAAGATAAAAAAAAAAAGATTTTATATTCGTGACGATCACAAAACATGTACGAACACAACTACTCTCTCGTTTCCCGGAAACGAATGGACTAATTAAGATGAAATTTGGGACACATATGTATATTAGTGGCCCAAAGATGAACATGTAACGTAAACAAATTAATTTTAAACAAGGGGGCCACTTTTGGAAGGTAAATGATGAAGTAAAAAAATAAAGTTATAATTTTAAAATACATAGGGTAGTTTTTGCACAGTGTAGTTTTTCCTCAGTCACCCGTTGACCACGAACGCTGTAAAGGGTTCGAAAATGAATAAGTACCTATATATATAAATGTAAAGCTTGTAAAAATCAGCTTACTTTTAAATTGATGGTGTTTAGCAAAAATGTGTTAACCCACATTCATTTTGCAATAAAATGTCAACTTTATGGTAACATTCCATTTCTAACCGCAGCTGCACTACCGGTACTGAACGCGTCGGTCATTGTCAATTTCCATAGTAAAATTGACAGTAGTGCAGCTGTCGTTGGAAATTGAATGTTACCCTTAAGCGTCATTTTTTTGAGTTGATATCTTATTGCGTAATGAATGTGGGTTGACACATTATTGCTAAACACCATCCTTATACTGGTTTGCCTGATTCTCGGTAGGTATCGGGAATTAGTGTTAAGACCCTTTTGGGACGCAGTCTTATAGTGTCTGTCAGCCGAATGGAGTATTTTAGCTCATTTTCTATTCGAAAGGTTTCAAGAAAAACGTAGACATTTTAGGATTTCATATTAAAGTTGATCGAGGGTGAATTCTTATAGTTTTTGCAGCTTTTTGGGTGCGCTTGCTTGCTTTGCTTACTTCATAACTTTCTGCATAAAAATATTTTTACAGTACATATGGTCCTATTTTCCCGCACTAGTGCGTAAAATAGCACTTTTTGTGCGATGTCAAAAGTTTAAAGGGCCATATGTACCTACTGTAGAACGTTGTACGATACACGTGCGAATAGGTAATTGGCAACTCGTGTCGATTTAAAACACTCCATTCGGTCGTGTTTTAATTTATCGCCACTCGTTTCGAATTTCCTCTTTTCCGCACTTGTATATCGTAAATAACTATTTCAGTCAAATAGCTAATTTTTTTTATTTAAGAAATCGACAACTAGTATTCCCAATTGAAATAGTTTAAAAATTCTTTAATTTTAAAGTTATTAGGTAACTTTAAAATTAAAGAATTTTTAAACTTCGTGACTTTTCTTTCCTTGGAGTCAATAACTTTATATTTATCAGTTGTTCTCAATTTTTAGAAATAATAATAGTCTGTATTTGTAACGTAGGTATTTATGTTTGCAAATAGGTTCGTTCAGAATTGACTAACAAGACGAGAAAGTCGTTGCGAAAGCGCGCGAGAAATACGGAGGTTTGTTACGTTTACGTCTCTTACGAGTAAAGTAGGTGTGTTCCTCCTGGCTCCTGTCATAACAACCTCTCTTCTTCCTCGCGTTATCCCGGCATTTTGCCACGGCTCATGGGAGCCTGGGTTCCGCTTGACAACTAATCCCAAGAATTGACGTAGGAACTAGTTTTTACGAAAGCGACTGCCATCTGACCTTCCAACCCAGAGGGGAAACTAGGCATTAACCTTTTATTTTTTAGGATTAGTCCGGTTTCCTCACGATGTTTTTCCTTCACCGAAAAGCGACTGTTAAATATCAAATGATATTTCGTACCTACATAAGTTCCGAAAAACTCGTTTTTTTCGGAACTCCTGTCATAACAACCTGCACTGATTTTACCTCGTAAGGCCCATGAACATACTTAGTGACCCGTAGTACTAAATAATACAATGGACCTAATTTAACCATTTGAAAATAAGAAAACCGGCCAAGTGCGACTCGGACTCGCGTTCCATGGATTCACACATTAAGACCGACTCACGCTTGACTGCACATTTCTAATAAGTTTTCCTGTCATCTACAGGGAAAGAACTATTTTGTGTATTTTTTTCAAACTTTTAGACCCAGTAGTTCGGA
Source organism: Cydia splendana (assembly GCF_910591565.1). NCBI lineage: Eukaryota > Metazoa > Arthropoda > Insecta > Lepidoptera > Tortricidae > Cydia > Cydia splendana. The sequence goes on along the minus strand of NC_085981.1, from coordinate 6,014,718 downwards.
GATGTTGTGGCTATTTTCTTAAATCATTTTTCTCATAGTTTTTCGAAACTACGGGAATCATAGGTTATAAGGACCGTATCACTCAATTCACCGATATTCCCGAAATGGCCAAAACAGTATTGCATAAATAAGAATAATACTTTCATGAAAAGCAAATACCGCCGACTCAAACTTAAACCCTAAAATCTATGAAACTGTGTCAAAGCAGAATAATTTTAAATGCGCAAATATCGGACTTAACACTCAAAGTAATAAAATACATCTTAAAAGCATGTGTGCAATATGTGCATATATGGATTCCATCCTTGCAAAGTCGTAATAACTTTTTACAGTTGCAATATCATAACTACATGTGCAAAGTTTCGAATCGGTTTGCGAGGAAGTGGGTCAAAATCGAATTGCTGCATTTATACATTTATGGCCGTGGTTTAAAGTTAGCGGGACGCCATAAAAGTGTTGAATCTTGTTCGTTTCATAAAAGTGCATTAAAGTTACACCATGATTACTTGAAGTATGAAATTGACGAATGGCTTTAATCCTTAAAAGGTTTTTGTTAAGCTGTATACGGGTAATTCCGAAAGGAAATAATACTAATAAAGTGGCGGATAGTTACGAAAAGGGACTCTTATTACAGCAGAACATGAATGATTATTGAATGATTTCGGGGATTATCCAATTCCCGAAATTGCCCGAATACACCTTATCGTATTGTCTGCTTTGCACGTCTACAGCGCAACGCATTCGTGTGTTTTTATCAGTACAATTAGGTTTAAGAGAATTTTGACAATATATTTTGCCAATGAAACATGATGGAAAAATATTCATAACGGAATAAAAAGCCATTTTATATCTACTATTTTTTAATAATATTTAATAACATTAAGTTGAGTCACTTTAGTCCGGGCTGGAGCTTACGGCGCTATTCTATGACATGAAGGCGATCACACGATGCTTTCCATAGAAAACGATGCGCCGGAAGCTCGCGGACACAGCCCGGTCTAACGTGAGTCATCCTTTATTCGTGTTTTGCTTACCTTTTAGTAACAGTTTATCTATACTACTATATATAGTGCCAAGTGGAACGCACCATAAAGGCGTTATTGATGGCGTACATTGTTCTCAAATCGCGTGCCAGCTGCTCCTAGTGATACCCTTACATCCGTGAGTTATAAGGTTTATTTACCTTACTCTCTCACATTGACCTACACTACTACAACTACCTAAAGGTTGTCTGGAAGAGACCGCTCTCTTCGCACGCGGATCACTTACTTCGCCATCTGTGTTGTACGCACGTTGTTAAAATGAATGAACCGTTATATAAAAACCGGGCAAATGCGAGTCGGACTCGCGCACGAAGGGTTCCGTACCATAATGCAAAAAAACGGCAAAAAAAACGGTCACCCATCCAAGTACTGACCCCGCCCGACGTTGCTTAACTTCGGTCAAAAATCACGTTTGTTGTATGGGAGCCCCACTTAAATTTTTATTTTATTCTGTTTTTAGTAGGTATTTGTTGTTATAGCGGCAACAGAAATACATCATCTGTGAAAATTTCAACTGTGATACGAGTAGCTAGCTATCACGGTGCGTGAAATACAGCCTGGTGACAGACGGACGGACGGACGGACGGACAGCGGAGTCTTAGTAATAGGGTCCCGTTTTACCCTTTGGGTACGGAACCCTAAAAACACACATAAAGATAATGAAACGTATAAATTCGTGGCTATTTAGCGATTACTAAGGGCACAACATTCCACTGACATCAGTCAACAAATCCTTTTATTTAATTACGCATGGTTGTCTCGTACAGTAAAGAGTTTAAAAACAGTAATTTATTGTAACACTTTTAACTCTCGCGTTTTGTACACATATTACAATATACACATACAATTCCGACGTTTCAGCTGAGCTGCACCAGCTCTTCCAGTCTTTCCGTGACCACAGCTGGTGCAACTCAGCTGAAACGTCGGAATTAAAGGTAAAAACAATGAAATTATATCGCGGTAGACCCGTTTGTTTAATTAAATACAGTAATTTATTGTAGAGATATAACTTCGTTAACTACCTAACCTACCTATAAAAGGTATTATTGCTGAGTAGAACTTACGCAAATAAAAAAATACATCAGATGTGTCGCGTGCGAGGCAGCGTCAATAGTTTCATAGCGGCAATAGGAGAGAGGCTTGATAACCCTTAAAGGGGCCCACTGATTAACAGTCCGCCGGACGGTACCGGCCTGTCAGTTGTTCGGAACTGTCAAAATTTTGTTCTAACTGACAGGCCGATACCGTCCGGCGGACTGTTAATCAGTGGGCCCCTTTACATTGGGTGTCGCTGCATGCTCCTAAATAAGTTATTATTAGGATAGGATTACGATATAACTAACATAGATATAAGTAGGTTTTACTGTACATAACTAACAAATATGGACTGTAATTTTGGTCTGAAATAAATATATATTGATTGATTGATCGATAATTAGGTATGTAACAAATAAAAATAAAAAAATGATTAAATATCTTGATTTGTGTTAGGCGCGTCAGCTGAAGGTGGCTGAAGACGCATTCGATGCGGGCCTCGGCCACTGGAGGACTTGGTCACTTTTTATTTAGGATATGACATATTTTTCAGTGTACAGTATAATATAATTAATTATTAAACAAACTTAGCTCAAATGAAGTTCTATCATTCATCCGAATTGCTCATTCGCTATGGGATATTCCATACTACCCTGCTGAGTGGCGTTAATCAGTCTTTCAGATGTGGTTGGAGATAATGGAGATGAAACTGGCCCCCATTGACTAAGGAAATTATTTTTTACAGTTATGTATTTTGTTACTGAATTCTATAGTACCTAAAGGATTTATTTCGATATTTAACAGATATTTAGTGGTTGTGATTAAATTTAACTGTTAATTAGAATCCATAATTTTCTGACGCAAAAATATGTAAGTATGTTAAGTTGATCTAATTAACTTTTCTTTCGGGCAAAAATAACTGTAAAAGTTAGTTACTGTTTTAACTCTACTCCCTACATATTTACACACATATGATAGGGTAAGCGACATTCCACGCATTCCGCAGGTAACAATGATAACAATTAGGCAGCCCTGAGGTCGCGCGTGCTAATTTCGCGGTCTAATGATCCACATAGCGGCGTCAGCGTTAGGGTTGGTAATTGTGATATATATCGCTGGCCCAATATTACAGGGTTCTATGTTACATTTTCAAGATAGTTGAAATTCGACTTAGTGTCACTGTGACAATGTTCAAATTTCAGTTCGATAAAAGTGAAACATAGAACCCTGTAATATTGGGCCAGCGATATGTGGGCGTATTATGTTATGTTCGTAATGATGCAAGGATGTTCTGTCTATAGGCAATGGTAAACTGAAATAGATATACTAAAGAAAAAGTTGAATCCATCATATTTGTCCAGCCATATGAGGCGTTATCTGCCTGTCTGTTTCCTTTTCACGCTTAATCTGATAAACCGATTTAGAAGAAATTTAAGCAGATGAAGAAGCTAGTATTAGCTACCTATATATTTTTGCGCGCTTCGTCGTGCAACAAATTATTGAAGGTAAACAACATGAGATGGTTAACAATGCCATGCGATGTTATCTATGAAAAGGGACCCTTTTGTCGATGGCGCTTACGCCATTATTAACGATGCTCCGATATATATAAATACAATGACGCGCGACGCTGTGCGGCGTAAGCGCCATCGACAATAAGGTCCCTTTTCATAGATAATGCCCCATATCATGGTGTCAATGAACTGTTCTGATAATGGAGCTGGAAGGTCGCCAAATGAACTATGTAATAAAAACAACTCAATCTCATCGAGTTTAGGCTCGTTAAAATCGTCTCAATGAGCAATTGACGCCTGTTCGCCTGCACGAAGAAAAAACACAGTTGGCAATCAAAGCTTTCATTACAATTCAGAGTCAAATAAAAGTAATACAGATGTAGTAGGTACATAATAGTAATAGGTTATTTGACAATCGGCGCGATTCGGGAAATGAATTAGAGTTTCACTAGATATGAAATAGTAAAAATATGTTTCGCGCCACGGTAAAAGGTACCATTGCCCCGGCTAATTATTGGAGCAGCGTTAATAGTAGCGTAAGCGCCAGCCGCCATAAGGTACCTTTTGCGTGGAACGTCACATATCTTTACTATTTCATACCTAGTGAATCTCTAATTCATTTCCCGAATCGCGCCGGTTTCTTTTTTCGAACTGTCAAAACGATTTCGCTACTATGGAATTTATATGAAACACGAGCATGTGACGTCACAATCAAATTACCTACTCTTTATAGTTTTATGCAGGTTTTAAAATATAAAATTGTGGCTAAAAATAAGTGCTGTCCACGTTTCTCTATTAATATTCTGGTGCTTTATGTCATGCATGGTGTAAAATAATTTATTTTAAATACAGTCAAACACCCTATTGTTTTCCATCGTATTTTCTCGAAAACGTTCATATTTGTCATGCTACTTCACTGTCAGATTTTGTACCGAGGCTGACTGAAATAGCAAGACACGTTCGTATGTTTCCATGAAAATACGATGGACAATAATCATGCACTACATCTGCAATGTTGATGTAGCCATGTTTTTTACTGTTTAATTATGTTAATATTTTAACAAAACTATTACTTCTACGTATTATTAACATGCATGGAACGTGACTTCTTTATGAAATTTGGTATATTTTACTGACCAAATTTTCAAGAAAAGTGCGTAGGTAATCCCATCTTACTCCTCTGATGTTACGGGTGGCCATTAGCGACGGTAATTGCTTACCGTCGGGCGATTCTTCTGCTCGTGTAATAAAAAAGCATATCATAAAAAGTTATAATCTAAGTAACGAAACAATCCAATTTGATATAGGGTCGTCTCACGTACTTAAATAATTAATGTAGGTAATACCCATTCACAAAGGGTTGAGAGTTTATGTAACTTTCAGGCTGAAAATAAATCTGACGGTTATTTTCAGAAGTTATTTTCGAGTGGTCAGAATGGCTAAAGGTCATCATTGTTTTAACAAACATGTTGTAAGGTATTTCATTGACATAATATTTTGTTGGGATAAGGCGACACAGTAATCTTTACGTTACATTTACTGTTCGATGTGTGTGTGTGTGTGTGTGTGTGTGTGTGTGTGTGTGTGTGTGTGTGTGTGTGTGTGTGTGTGTGTGTGTGTGCGTGTGCGCGTGCGCGTGAGCGATCGAGTAATTTATTGAGTCTTATTTAAGCACAACTCTAAAGGGCTTGAGCCTTCGAAAAAAGACTCCGTCAACAATTTGGAAGTTTTTATCTGGATACTAATAGCAGTAAATAAAAGAAGTATTACTGTATGCCACGTTTAAATGGAGACAACGCATTTTGAATATTTTTGTAGAAAAAATTGCGTTATGGGACACCGTATAATCAAACTACACAACTCTTAGGGCCACTAGCACCATCCCACTAACCTGGGGTTAACTGGTTAAACCTGGAGTTACCATGGTTACCAGTACAATCTGACACTGGGTTAACGGTTAAACCGGTTAACCCCGGGTTAGTGGGATGTTGCAAGTGGCGCTTAGTATCTATAAATACGATCGTTATATTTAGAGATGCAACGGATAGTTGTTTGGCCGGATCCCGGATACCGGATATTCGGCCTGTTCATCGGCCGGATATCCGGTATCCGGCCGCCGAATATCCGGTATCCGGCCGCCGAATATTCGGCCGGCGAAATTATACCTACATTTCGGTTTTTCATCAGGTGCGCATTGTGCAGGCTTTGATCTGTTTCGTAGTGAATGTTCGCGTGGAATCATTTCTAGGTTCAAAAAGGAGTGCGCGTGCAATAGCGGAATGTTTTAAAATAATAAACGAGTACGATTATGACCGTCACTGTTTCTTAAATCCAATTTGTTGACTCCAAAATCAAGCAAAATTACTATCCAGTATCCGGCCGGATAGTAGTTCACTAACCGGTATTCGGCCGGATAGTAAAAAGAGGGCCGGATAGGCCGGATACCGGATAGTAACCGGATATCCGGTGCATCTCTAGTTATGTTATTCATATAGATAACGTCAATAACGATAGAACTATTTTGAGTAGGTACAGTAGCTAAATCACTTACAAACACGAAGTCATAATTATCGGAAACACGTAAAATTTGTCAATCTTCGTAACTATGTGATAAATATCTTTTCACCACACCAGCTCGGAAAGGCTTACTTTGCAATTTAAAAACTGATAGCAAAGTTGCATTTTATTCACATGTGAGACAAAGTAATCAAATGCAAATTTTGAGTTGGTTTCTTATGTTTGCTGGTAGAAATGACTTTTAAATGATGATTTTGGATGATAAATTTTTAATTACATTCATTTGGATTTGATTTGGTTTGATTTTGTTTGATATTTTACATTTAATATTTGCTTCAAGTTGGTGTGGTGAAAAATTTTGTGTTTCACTCGGGGGCAAATTTTGTTTAACCCTCGTGCTTTGAAACCCTCGCAACGCTCAAGATTCCATTTTTCGAACCACTCGCTACGCTCGTGGTTCAATTTGGGAATCTTTCGCTTGCTCGGGTATCAATATTAGCACGAGCGGTTAAACAACAACTTTGCCCCCTTGTAAAACAAATAACTATTGATTTGATTTGTACAGTTGACAATCTTCGAGCAGGGGGCATTTTTGAATTCCGATCGCTCGATTTCGTCACTCGAATATCGGTGGAAAACGGCGAAATACAAATTTTTGAAATACGAGCGATAGGAATTTGGAATCGAGTGGTACCACTCGTTTTCAATTCTATTAGTAGAATTTAAATGCCTAGTTGTGGAGATATTAATGAACGAAATACACGAAATCGAGCGATCGAAATTCAAAAATCGGCCCCCAGAAGCGGTATCACGGTCGCATTTTTATCACCTGTCATGCCATACGTCACTTTCGCACTTACATATTTGTTAGAACGTGACAGGCATGGCGACAAATGATAAAGAGCCGACCATCTTAGCCCTACAGGTACATTTGGCGCGTTTTTCATCCGCTGTTATCAATGCTGACTGTACGTACATAACCTATAGCCATAGAGCCTGTAGATTTTGGTACGGCAAAATATGCCGTGTGAGTGCCGGGAGTAAATATTGTGACCACGTGTGCTCACGTGCGTTTGGACACGGTGGAGGCACACTGTAAGATAAACGATATAAAGCGATGGCTGGCGCCGCTGGCGGTGATGAGCGAGAAGGGGCCCGTTTCTCAAAAGCTTGTAACTTTGTAATACAAGTGCGTTGTCCCGGAATTTTGCCACGGCTCATGGGAGCCTGGGGTTCGCTTGGCAACTAATCCCAAGAATTGGTGTAGGAACTAGTTTTTACGAAAGCGACTGCCATCTGACCTTCCAACCCAGAGGGTAAACTAGGCCTTATTGTGATTAGTCCGGTTTCCTCACGATGTTTTCCTTCACCGAAAAGCGACTGGTTAATATCAAATGATATTTCGTACATAAGTTCCGAAAAACTAATTGGTACGAGCCGGGGTTCGAACCCGCGACCTCCAGATTGTAAGTTGCACGCTCTTACCGCTAGGCCACCAGCGCTCCTATATACAATGACCACATATTACAATAATATCTACCAGTGTGCGGTGTCCGCGAAATCATAAAGTCCTCACGTCACGCGCACTCGGCGTCTCATTACGCTAAACTGTTGACCATTAAATACGTCCCGTGTGAATGCGCCTTTATTTAATGGATTGCATTCCTATAGTAACGGCTAATTAGTTTGTTTTTAAGATTGTAATCGATATGTTTGGAATAACTGGTAGTGTTTTTGCTCGTTTTGGTATCTTATTGGACAACAGCCGCTGTTCACTGTTTTAAACCGTCACGATTATTAAACATTATTAAATTGCACAACGGGATTTAATCGCGTATTTTAGTTCAATCGGGACGAGGGTTTTAAGATCTCATCCACATGGAATCCAGTCATTAGTAAATGTAAGCGGAAACGAATATCGACAGTCGATAAATCGAATATCGTTAGTGTTGTGTGTCGACAGAGTAACACCCCTAGTGCGCAAAACGTTCAAAGTGATAAACAAGACCAAGCGCGGGTAGTTCGAAAAACTCGCGCGGCTAATAGATGTTGATGTCAACTTGAGCCAGTCTTCTCCGAGACCACGGGGACAACGCCGTCCTCGAAACGTGGGGGGCATGGTATAATAATATACTCCGCCTGGTACTCCATTCCGAGATTCGCGTATGACCTAACTGACACGCGCCTACGTCATCATGCTGTTTACAGGTTCTCAAACTTTGAAATGTGGGAGAATTTTAACCAACGGTGAAAATTATTTTAACGGCATTAATTTTAAGTTATTCATGTAGAAACATAGTAAAATAAAACAAATCTAATGTATTAAATTAAACTTTATTTATCTATACAAGACAAACGTTTGAAAAACTAATTCACAGTTACACATTAATTACCAAGCTTACGGCGTGAAAAGTTTGGAAAACACTGCGACTGCTGACACTGAGCGAGAAGGAAATAACAATTAACACGCGTTCGACAAGGATGACGGTCAGGGCATGAAGTTATCTAGATCCGAATTGTCAAATGTGCACAGCGCTATCCTGTGTTGCCAGTAGTATAAACAGAATTACCCGAAAGTCTGAAATTTCTTTCGTGAATCGGAAGATATTGCTAACGAGTAATTAAAAATGACGTGTTATTGTAAAATTTAAGCTAAAATACATATAAATGAAAATTATAAAATTATAAAGAAATTGTACACGACGCGCGTTTAGATTAATAAGATGTAATTAGATAATAAAATAATTAAGATATAATTTAGATAAGCCAAAGTTTGTGAATAATAAAATATCCTCCTATTGTGTTTCATTACGTAACTCTGCATAACGGGAGGGGCAAAGTGTGGGTCGCCGGCGGCGACACACACTTTGCGCCTTTCAAATAAGAATGTGATAATAGGCTAATTAGGATAAAGTCTAATTAGAAAAAGAAGTTAGGTAGAATAGCATAAGAAATAAAAACTTGTAAGATAATAAATATTTAAATAAAGAAAGCATGAGGGCCGAGGAAAAGAGAGGTATCATATTAGAAAGAGAGGTATCATATTAGAAAGAGATAGGAAGTCTGCGCGCATGCGCCGATCTCTCTCGATCCGCGCATGCGCGCCACGCGGGTAGCGGGGGACGAGGTACATAAAATAGGCAGTAATAAAAGCCGGTACGTCGCCCCGCTCAGCGTCAGTCCAGAGCCAGCAGCCGACTAGGAAACAACTAAAAGGAAAAGAAGAAACCTCTCCAACCTCGACCCTCCTGCATCTGAAGCCAGCTGCGTTGTTTTATTGCTCCATCCTCTGCCGCCTACGAGAAGTTCTACAGTCCACTCTCCCCCCCCCTGCGCACCCCGCTGCGATGTATGAAGATAGGGCCTAACACTCACATTGTTTGGTCCTCGTCGAAGCCGGATCTCTGAAGCAAGAACACAGCAAGATGGTAGTAACAAGAAACAACCACAACAAGGAAGATGAAGAGTCGTCAGAAAATACCGCAAAATCTCCGAGCTCCGAGGAAACCGGCACCACGTCGGGTACCGGCACCACGTCGGGCACCGGCACCACGTCGGGCACCGGCACTACGTCGGGCACCGGCACTACGTCGGGCACAGGCACTACGTCGGGCACAGGCGCAACGTCGGACTCAGCGAAGACGTTGGACACAGCTGCATCGTCGGGTACGGGCGCCATCAGGAAGACGCGTCCCACACCAGAGGACCTACCCGGGCCGAGCAACGTCGTCCACCCCGCTGACACGTCGGGCATTAAGGCCACGCCTGCGGCCAGCCTCGCCGCCACGATCGTCGAGCGCAACCCCGTCGAACTGATGCCGCCACCGAGACCGCCGACGAAGCCCGCTCGGTCACACCGATCCAAGGCCTCCAGCAAGAGACTCCTCGCGGAGTTGGAGGCCAAGGAGAGGTTAGCCGAGCTGGAACTGAAGCGCGTGCAAGCGGAAACCGAGCTAGCGAGAATACGTCAAGAAAGAATAGACCTGGCGTCATCAAGAGAGGAGTCAGAAGAGGAAGAGGACCTCGCTCCACAGCGCATCGCTGACTGGTTCAATCGCCGACCCGAACGAGCGACAACATTAGAAGAGGCCGCCCATATAGAAGAAACGCAAGAGCCCGCCGCGCGCACTACTAGACGACGCGCGCGACCGGAAACATGCGAAGATGCTCGTGCGATGGACGTGTCGTCGCTAACCGCCGCCCTCACAGAAGCCATTCAAGCCAGCAAGTCTTACAAGAAGTACATACCTGACCTGCCGACGTTTAGTGGCCTGTGCACCGAGTGGCTACAATTTAAAGCCGCGTACAACGAGTCCGCGCCCAGTTTCTCCGCAAGTGAAAACGTCGCCCGTATAAGAAGAAGTCTAAAAGGTGTCGCCTGGGAGGCCGTCAGCGCCCTCCTCATCAGCCAGCCGCATCCAGAGGACGTCATCAAAGCACTAGAAAGAAGATACGGAAGGCCTGACGCACTACTTGTCAACGAACTGGAGAAGCTAAAGGGACTGCCGCGCCTCACCGACAACCCACGTGATCTGTGCATATTCGCCAGCCGGATCGCTAACACAGTGACGACTATCGAGATATTGAAGAAGCCGCAGTATCTCTACAACCCCGAGTTACTGCGGTCGATAGTTGACAAGTTATCGCCGATAATTCGCAACAAGTGGTACGACTACGCAGCTACAAGAGAAGAGACGCCCGAACTTAAGAAGATTGCCGACTTTTTGAATAATGAAGCCGACAAGTGCACGCCTTACGCTCCGCCTGAAAATACAACGGAACATAAAGAAGTAAGAAGTGCAAGAAAGAAGCCCGAGCGAACCTACGCCGCCGCAGTCGAAATCAATAAGAAGCCAAAAGAAGAGAAGCCGGCGTGCCCGTTATGTGAACACGCTACGCACCAATTGCCGTCGTGCCCGCAGTTTATGAAGATCGACACGAACGAGCGCTGGGAAGTGGCCAAGAAGAACAACATTTGCTACCGGTGCCTCGTCAGCAAGCATCGACGCTTCGCCTGCCGCGCCAAGCCTTGCGGCCAGCAGGGCTGCCCCATGAGACATCATCGCCTACTACACCACGAGAAATCGCCACCCGCGGCCGCCGCTGCAGCCGCTGCCGAGCCACCCCCACCACGCAAGCCAGAAGAGGTCGTGGCCTCGGCAGTGAACCAGATCGCCTGCGCGACAGCACAAACAAGACGCGCCTACCTGAAGATAGTACCAGTCACACTACGCGGCCCGCGGGCGGAAGCAGACACTTTCGCTCTACTAGATGAAGGCAGCACCGTGACAATTATCGACTCGGCGCTGGCGGACACACTCGGGCTCAACGGCCCCACCGAACCAATGTGGGTGCAGGGCATAGGCGGGAAAGAGATGGAGCACAATCAGAGCAGGAGGGTCGAGGTCTACATACGCAACAAGTACGGCGGGCAGGAGCAGCGCATACCAAACGCGCACACCGTCGGCAGTCTGGGCTTCACCACACAATCCATAGGTGCGAGCGAGATAGATGGCTGCACACATCTCAGAGGACTCAAGCACAAGTTAACCTACCAAGGCGCAACCCCACAAATACTCATCGGTCAAGACAACTGGGAGCTAATCGTGTCGCGGGAAATAAGAAAAGGACGGCGCGATCAACTCGTCGCTTCAAGAACCCTACTAGGATGGGTACTTCACGGCTGCCGCACCACTAGAGCGGAGCCGATCGCGTACTGCTGTGCGCACCTCACGCGGGCCAAGTCGAACGAAAACATAGAAGAAACAATGAAGAAATATTTCGCTCTCGAGTCCCTATCAATCGAGCCGAGGCGACCGAGCAGCGATCCCGAGCAACAGGCGCTTCGCATATTAGAAGAAAAGAGCCGCCGCTTACCCGACGGCAGGTTCGAGACGGGGCTACTGTGGCGCAACCAAGAAGAAAGAACACCCAACAATCGCAACGACGCACTGAAGCGGCTACACACGCTCGAGAGGAAGCTGGATCGAGACGCAAACCTGAAACAACAATACAACGAGCGCGTCAACAATCTACTTACCTCAAGCTACGCCGAGCGCGCGGCCACGCCACCAAGCGGCAGGACGTGGTACCTACCTCACTTCGCCGTCTGCAACCCAGAGAAGCCGAAGATAAGACTGGTCCATGATGCTGCGGCCACCTCACACGGCCGCAGCCTCAACGACATGCTACACACGGGTCCAGATTTCCTGCAATCACTACCCGGCGTCATCATGAAGTTTCGTCAACACAGCATCGCAGTCTCAGCTGATCTGAAAGAGATGTTCATGCAGATCAAGATACGCGAAGAGGACAGGGACGCACTCCGCTTCCTATGGAGGGGCGATCGCCGCGAGGGAGAGCCAGAAGAATACCGCATGACTTCAGTTATATTCGGCGCGTCGTCATCGCCGTGCACCGATCTATACATCAAAAATAGAAACGCACGAGAGCACGCGACACAGTACCCGGAGGCTGCGCGAGCAATAGAGCGCAACCACTACATGGACGACTATCTCCAGAGCTTCAACACAATAGAAGAGGCAAGACAAGTAACAAGAGACGTCGATCATGTACACCAACAAGCCAAGTTTCAGCTGCGTGGGTGGGCTACGAACGAATATGAAGCAATAAGAGACGTCGTCGGCAGCGAAGAGCGAGAGGGAAACACTGTCCCTATCGGCGGGAGCGAGATAGAAAAAACGCTCGGCCTGCTGTGGGACACAAACGAAGATAGCATCCGGTTTCGCCTCAACACTAGAAGAGCTCAGCCCGAGGTGGTCAATGACCTCCGGCCTCCGACGAAGAGAGAAGCCCTAAGCATCATAATGTCAATATTTGACCCGCTCGGCCTGATTTCACCTATCACTACACCGGCCAAGCGAATAATGCAAGACACGTGGCAACATAACACGAGCTGGGACGAAGCTATACCAGAAGATCTGCGGGAGCGCTGGAGCGAGTGGCTACAACAACTGCGAGACCTAGGTACCCTAAAGATACCTAGATGCTACGACGCAACGCCTGCCGCCGTGCGCGAGCTACACACTTTCGTCGACGCTAGTGAAGAAGCATACGCCGCCGCCGTGTACTGGAGGATGACGCGAGCCGACGGGTCAGTCAAAATAGCCCTGGCGGCCGCCAAGAGTCGCGTCACACCTAGGAAGCCTATCTCCATACCTAGACTGGAGCTGCAGGCGGCCGTCCTAGGCGTACGGCTAGCAAGAACAGTGATAGAAGAGCACGACTTCGAGATCGCTTCAAAAATATACTGGAGCGACTCTCGCACGGCGCTAGCATGGATACGCGCCGAGCCCCGTACATTCAAGACGTTCGTGGCCCACAGACTCGCCGAGATAGAAGATCACACTAAGAAAAACGAGTGGAGATGGGTACCGACAGCACACAACGTAGCCGACGACGCGACCCGCGCCACACCAGCTGACTTCGATACGAGCCACAGATGGTTCGTTGGCCCGTCATTCCTGTACAATGAAGAATCGACTTGGCCCCGTGAGAATAAAGTCGAAGTTCCCGTGACCGGTGAAGAAAAAGAGACGTGTGCTGCGACAGCCGCCGTGCCTGAAAATAAACACGCGGCCATACCTAGGTTCGAGCGCTTCTCAAAGTGGACGCGACTACTACGTGCGACCGCACGTGTGCTACAGTTCATCGACCTCGTGCGCCCTCGACCCCGTGACCCCGCCCGGCCCGCGACACAACTTATCGCGGCGGCCAGGCGCAAACGAACGCGCGCAAACGAGACACAAGACGGCGCCTGGAACAAGCGTGCCACCCACACACGCACACCTGTCAAGATCGCCGCTACGCCGCCACAAGAAGATAAGAAGTACTTAGTGTTAGAAGCCAAATACCTAAGTGCCGCCGAGAAACTACTAGTACGCGCCTCACAAGAAGATAGCTACGAAAAAGAGAGAGGGCGCATAGCAAGCGGCCGCGCGCCAGACAAGGACGACCGACTAGCCAAGCTGAGTGTCTATATGGACGGCGATCACATTATACGTCTGCGGGGCAGAATAGCGGCCGGCGACTTACAAGAAGAGACAGTGCGACCTATAGTGCTACACGGGAAACATCACTATACAAAGTTATATGTTTCTCACGTTCACGAACAGTTACATCACGGCGGCACCGAAATAGTGGTTAACGATCTGCGACAGCGTGTGCATATAGTGAAAATAAGACCGACAGTGAAACAAGTGATCGCCCAGTGCCCAAAGTGTCGCCTGCGTCGCGCTAAGCCCGCGGCGCCATCTACGGGTGACCTGCCAGCGGCGCGCCTAGCACATCACGTTAGGCCCTTCACATACACGGGTCTGGACTACTACGGGCCGCAAGAAGTTACAGTGGGCCGTCATAGAGAGAAAAGGTACGTCGCACTGTTCACCTGTATGACGTCGAGGGCCGTACACCTGGAGATGGTTGCCTCACTGAGCACCGACTCCGCCATCAACGCACTGCGCCGCTTTATCGCTCGGCGCGGGTGCCCTACCGAACTGTGGAGTGACAACGGGACTGCCTTCAGAGGTGCACACCGAGAGCTGGCGGAAGCAATGAGAGACGCCGCCCACGCACGCCGCATCAATTGGCGTTTCCTTCCCCCCGCCGCCCCATTCATGGCGGGCGTGTGGGAACGTATGGTGCGCACCGTCAAAGAAGCAATGAAGGCTACGCTGCACGAGAAGTACCCGAGCGACGAGACCCTGCAGACCCTACTGGCGGAGGCGGAGGCAACCGTCAACTCAAGACCGCTGACCTACGTGGCCGTGAATCCAGAGGACCCGCCGGCCTTGACCCCGAACATGATCCTGCTGGGGCCGGACTGCTACTCACCTGCACCCGGCACCTTCGAGGAGAGCGACACCAACGCGCGACAACACTGGAAGCGCGCCCAGCAGCTCGCCGACACCTTCTGGCAGCGCTGGGTTCGCGAGTACGCGCCGCTACTCCAACACCGGCGGGAGCCCTACGACGGAGGAGTCGCCCCGGCCGTCGGAGACGTCGTCATCATCTGTGACTCCAACCTCCCCCGTAACACATGGCCACGGGGGATAGTGACGCAGACATACCCGGGCAAGGATGGCGTGGTTCGAGTCGTGGACGTCTCTACGAGCAAGGGACACGTGCTGAGGAGGCCGACAAAGAAGATCGTCGTGCTACCAGTAGGTTCGCGAAGCGACGGCGGGAGAAATGTACACGACGCGCGTTTAGATTAATAAGATGTAATTAGATAATAAAATAATTAAGATATAATTTAGATAAGCCAAAGTTTGTGAATAATAAAATATCCTCCTATTGTGTTTCATTACGTAACTCTGCATAACGGGAGGGGCAAAGTGTGGGTCGCCGGCGGCGACACACACTTTGCGCCTTTCAAATAAGAATGTGATAATAGGCTAATTAGCAGTGATCGGAATAGGCAGAGTATATTTACCTACACTTGGTAGAACAAAGTCATGAAGTGGAGACTTCCTTGCGATATTTTTTTTTTACCGGGACTTCCCGGATTTAAAAATCAGTAAAATAAATAAAATCTCATAATGTATCCCCAATGTACGTAAAATTAAATAGTAACCACAACACTACAAGTTTGTACTAGTTTACGAGTGATAATATAACATTATTGTATATATATTATTTCAAACTTGTCCGTCTCTTTTACGCCAATACCAGCTGTGTTTAAGTGAAAGAGATAGAAATAACAGTATTACTATCTACTATGTTAATTGTAATTTCCATTGTTATCGTCTAAAAGACAAAGCAGATGTCGTTATCACTTATCGCTGTTACCTGCAACCCTTCTTATGCATTAAATAGAAAGTTGACATCAGTTTCTTACTATCCCTTGTCGAGTACGTACGGAAGTGTAGATACTGTGTTTTTTGGATATTTGACATTTGCTTGTTTACTGGAATTTCGCCTGCTATACTTGATTACACACGGCCTGAACTCGGACACCGATTTTGCTTTGATTGGATTTGGCGATTACTGGATACTGAAAACACCACGGATACTGCAAAACTACCAAGTTTCAAGGTAAGATAATGTATTTATTATTTAACATTTTTATCCTTTTCATTGTGTGTATGTGTAATCGAAGGTAAGAAAATAAAGGCTGAAATATATGGTCACGAACTATGACTATTGACTTGAGTCACTTGCCTATGTTCATAATTTGGCCGTGTAATGTATTAAACCTACATACATTATACTTACCGTACTGTACCTTGTTCAAGGGATCGACGCAGATGATGATTTGATTTATAATTTTGCACCACTCACTCTGTAGACGTTGAACGGTCATTTTCTACATACAAATGGGTTTTAAGCGTGAAAAAAATAGACTGAAAATTGAAAATATGGAAAAAATTATAGTAATATATTTCAATCATCTCCAGGAGAATAATAATAGTACTGAAATGAATGAATGTTATCATTATGAATGTGATTCTGATAGTGACGACAAATAATTTTGTAAAGTAAATGAGAACGGGACTTACTCGCGTAGCACTTACCCTAGCATAAAAGTAACTAATGGAAATCAAGTGCGGGTAGTTCCAAAAACTCGTATAGCTAGAAAATGTTGACACAACTCCCTACCCGTATGCCTCTGACCACGGACGTAATGTGACATGCGAAACCTTGGGCCAAATATTAAATATAAGTGTTACGCGATTAAGTCCCGTTTTCATTTAATAATAGGTATGTGTGAAAATGGTGTTAGTTTAAATCAATATAATAATTTTGTATTTGTAGATTGAGTTGCAATGTTATTTATATTTAGACTTAATAAAATAATAATAACTTTGTACATAAAGAGAGTTTATTAAAAAAATATATAGAAAAATTCGTTTATATATTGGTTGTTTTATTTTATGCCTATTTATTGTATTGAAGCAGTTTGCATTGTTTTTTGTACTATTCAGAACAATATTAATTATTCGGTAAGTTCCCGGGACTTTAGTCCCGCAAAAAAATTTTGTCGTAAGGAAGTCTCCACTTTTTATCTATGTTCTACCAAGTGTAGGTAAATATACTCTGCTTATTCCGATCACTGCTAATTAGGATAAAGTCTAATTAGAAAAAGAAGTTAGGTAGAATAGCATAAGAAATAAAAACTTGTAAGATAATAAATATTTAAATAAAGAAAGCATGAGGGCCGAGGAAAAGAGAGGTATCATATTAGAAAGAGAGGTATCATATTAGAAAGAGATAGGAAGTCTGCGCGCATGCGCCGATCTCTCTCGATCCGCGCATGCGCGCCACGCGGGTAGCGGGGGACGAGGTACATAAAATAGGCAGTAATAAAAGCCGGTACGTCGCCCCGCTCAGCGTCAGTCCAGAGCCAGCAGCCGACTAGGAAACAACTAAAAGGAAAAGAAGAAACCTCTCCAACCTCGACCCTCCTGCATCTGAAGCCAGCTGCGTTGTTTTATTGCTCCATCCTCTGCCGCCTACGAGAATTTCTACAGTCCACTCTCCCCCCCCCTGCGCACCCCGCTGCGATGTATGAAGATAGGGCCTAACACTCACAGAAATATTTTAACTTATTAACCATAGGTATAATGTACCCATGTAACATGTTATGTTGAAATAAAGTGGCAATGTTATTGTGACGTAGGCCCGTGTCACTCTGGGAATGGAAGACCATGTTTTATTAGACCATGTTTTATTAGACCATGTTGATGTCAACTTTAGCCAGTCTTCTCCGAGACCACGGGGACAACGCCGTCCTCGAAACGTCGGAGGTAAATCTTAAAACTTAAATACGCGATTAAGTCTAGAGATGGGCGAAATGTGTCAGTAGAGGGAAAAGATTGATATATATCTTTTTACCACTGGGATATGTATCACTCTTTTATATCTTTATAGCCGTGTGTATCAGTTGTCCCGCTCGTAACTGTATCGACACTTACTGACTTTGCGTCATCTTATGAATGAGAGAGAGACAGAATTGTTATTATAACGTGGCGACATTTTCTTTTTCATTTTGTATCATGATGGATATAGATTGGTACATTCACAAGGAAGCTTGATTTGGTTCGTATTGTCATGCGCAAGAATATATTTGCCTAATAAAATACCTTATTGCTTTTTGTTTACATTTTATTAAATGCAATGCAATTTAACTCATTAACCGAATTAATAACTCATCATTGCAATTTGCATTGCATCCTGCGCGAGCGAGAAATACTATACTATCTACTTCTCGTTCCCGCGGAATAGCGAATGACGCGTCCGAATCCGCCTGAACTGAACGACCGCTGTCGCTCGTTCGTGTTACTTCGGTCGACGCGCGACCGAGTCATCGCTTTCGCTTTAGTAAATCGTTGCCGAGGGAGTGAGCGGTATGGATATACTGATACATTCGGATTCGTAAAGACAAGAAGAGTGATTCATGAAACGAGAAAGATATATATCTTTTTTATCTATCACTCCTGAGTTACCCATCTCTAATTAAGTCCCGTTGTGCAATTTGATAACAGCCGCTGTGTTTCAACTATGTACTTCTTTCTCTGACAGACAATTCTTGAAACTTTATTTAAAGTTGTAAACGCTATCGAGAATGTAACTTTCTAATGCATCTCGCTCGTACTCGCCTATTAGAGCGAGCGAGATGTATAGAGAGTAAATTACGTAGGCGTAAGCGTTAACAAATTTAAATAGAGTTTCAAGAATTACTTAAGCGTTAATGTCAGTTTTGACACTGTCAGGTACTGGTCTCTGAATAAAAGAAATGTTATTTTGACATTTTTGACATACAGTCGCCTTCCCATGGACAACGAATGACGTCATTATTCTTTGGATATTGTATGAGTCACTAGTTTTAGGGTTCCGTACCCAAAGGGTAAAAACGGGACCCTATTACTAAGACTCCGCTGTCTGTCTGTCTGTCTGTCCCTCTATCCGTCTGTCTGTCACCAGGCCGTAACTCATGAACCGTGATAGCTAGACAGTTGAAATTTTTACAGATGATGGTACCTACGTATTTCTGTTGCCACTATAACAACAAATACTAAAAACAAAATAAAATAAATATTTCAGTCTCCCATACAACAAACGTGATTTTTTTACCGTTTTTTGCGTAATGGTACGGAACCCTTCGTGCGTGAGTCCGCGCACTTGGCCGGTTTTTTAGGGTTCCGTACCCAAAGGGTAAAACGGGACCCTATTACTAAGACTTCGCTGTCCGTCCGTCCGTCCGTCCGTCCGTCCGTCCGTCCGTCCGTCTGTCACCAGGCTGTATCTCACGAACCGTGATAGCTAGACAGTTGAAATTTTCACAGATGATGTATTTCTGTTGCCGCTATAACAACAAATACTAAAAACAGAATAAAATAAAGATTTAAATGGGGCTCCCATACAACAAACGTGATTTTTGACCAAAGTTAAGCAACGTCGGGAGTGGTCAGTACTTGGATGGGTGACCGTTTTTTTTTTGCTTTTTTTTCGTTTTTTTTTTTTGCATTATGGTACGGAACCCTTCGTGCGCGAGTCCGACTCGCACTTGCCCGGTTTTATCTACTCATGAGGCCAATCAACTGTAACTAATAAAATAATGTTAAATAGCGTGAAACGGCAGAAAGTAAGGCCGCGGAAAGGCGCAACGATCGGGCTAGCCGTATCGGATCGCGATACAAATCGGGTGACATCACCGGCTGATTGTGCTAATATTGTTGATCGGATTGCTAACTTTACTATATTTAAAATTTTATATTCAAGGAAAAAATGGAATAAGTTAGGCTTCCAACAGGAACCCGCAACCTCCAATGTCTTTCGGTAGATGTCGCTTTACGACACCCCAAAGGCGTGTACATAAGGGAAGGAATGGAAAGATTCGCGAGGTTCTGGTAGGCTTCCGTAGCGTAGGCGCAATGATCGGGCGAGCCGTATCGGATCGCGATACAAATCGGGTGACATCACCGGCTGATTGCGCAAATATTGTA
The DNA here is from genome assembly GCF_910591565.1 of Cydia splendana. Classification (NCBI taxonomy): domain Eukaryota; kingdom Metazoa; phylum Arthropoda; class Insecta; order Lepidoptera; family Tortricidae; genus Cydia; species Cydia splendana. Next base: position 5,994,642 of record NC_085981.1, on the reverse strand, counting down.
GGTCGGATTACTAACTTTACTATATTTTAAATTCTATATTATAAGAAAATATCGAAAAAGTTACGCTTCCGACTGGAACCCGCAACCTCCAATGTCTTTCGGTAGATGTCGCTTTACGACACCCCAAAGGCGTGTACATAAGGGAAGGAATGGAAAGATTCGCGAGGTTCTGTTAGGCTTCCGTAGCGTAAGCGCAATGATCGGGCGAGTCGTATCGGATCGCGATACAAATCGGGTGACATCACCGGCTGATTGCGCAAATATTGTAGGTCGGATTACTAACTTTACTATATTTTAAATTCTATATTAAAAGAAAATATCGAAAAAGTTACGCTTCCGACTGGAACCCGCAACCTCCAATGTCTTTCGGTAGATGTCGCTTTACGACACCCCAAAGGCGTGTACATAAGGGAAGGAATGGAAAGATTCGCGAGGTTCTGGTAGGCTTCCGTAGCGTAGGCGCAACTATCGGGCGAGCCGTATCGGATCGCGATACAAATCGGGTGACATCACCGGCTGATTGTGCTAATATTGTTGATCGGATTGCTAACTTTACTATATTTAAAATTTTATATTCAAGGAAAAAATGGAATAAGTTACGCTTCCGACTGGAACCCGCAACCTCCAATGTCTTTCGGTAGATCGCCGAGGTATCGCCAACAAACTGCCCCGCAGTTTGGATCGCCAACAAACTGCCCCGCAGTTTGGCGAATTTTTGTATTGTGGTACGCATATTTTATATTTCCATGTTATTTTCAATAATAAAAAAAAAAGTTGTCGCTTTACGACACCCCAAAGGCGTGTACATAAGGGAAGGAATGGAAAGATTCCGTATAGTAGCGTCGGCGCAATGATCGGGCGAGCCGTATCGGACCGCGATACAAGTCGGGTGACATCACCGGCTGATTGTGCTAATTAATATTGTTGATCGGATTGCTAACTTTACTTTTTTCCTAAAACATGCGTTGAAAAATCGTCTTTACGTTTTTAATAGAAAGCTGTGAAACGTCTAATATACTCATACAATACCTATTGCAAGCCTAGGCCGACAAAACATTGACAGCGCATAGTGTAATAGTTATCTTGAGAGGCCCAAAGAACACTGCGTTCGACATTTTGATTCCGAAGCCAGCAATCCAACCACCGATATCTGTGGTAATAAATGACCGCGCAATGATTGATGCAGATAAGGTGATCCATCGGCTATTATCCATCGGGTCCGTTCATAAACGGTACTTTTAATTTAGCCTTTACTGTATGGATGCAGCTTAACGTTACGCGACTGGCTACGGCGGCGGATCTTTCGTTCCCACCTATAGTTGCCGCCGCCGCCGTCGCCAGTCGCGTATTTTCGTGACCGAGACGTAAGGCCCAATAGGTTCGTGTTCTTCTCTCTCTCTCACTGAGCGTAAGCGTGAGCGAGATTGATGTGCGTGCTCGGGACCGCGGATGTCATGTTTATGAATTTTAGTTTTTTGTGTTTTACTTAATAAGAAATACAATTATCGCTGAGAACGTTCCCTCAAGCATAATATGAATATTGCTCCTATTTAGAAATCATTTTCGTATTTTTAGTTTATATGCATAATCTATTATAATTTTTAAAGTGAATTTTAGACCTTATGTTCGCGACTTAATTCTATCGAGCGAAACTTAAAAACTTCGAATTGCTGACGTCCCGTGAGAAAGGCCTCAAGATAGCTAGGTAATTAACTTTTTGGCAATCGTATTGTGATCTAAAAAGGCCAGGTTAATAAGCAGTTAAACCGTTAACCCAGTGTAAAATTGTATGTACTTACTGGTAACCATGGTAACTCCAGGTTTAACCAACTAACCCCGGGTTAGAGGGATGGTGCAAGTGGCGCTAAGCGGGTTATGTATTGAGTCCAAGATCATCTCATACTTTAATCTTTATACAAAATAGTTTTAATTCAAATATTATTATAATCCAACCCTACCAATTTTATAATAATATGCGAGCATGTAGCCACACAATTTCCTAAATAAATAAAACATTTCGCACCATTATATGCACAAATAAATATTCGCAGTTCATCCAACACTTAAATAAACCATGGCCGCCGGCGCATCGGAGATTAACTTTATCCAAACGAGATTCCATTTGCAAAGCATAAACCATTTCATTACGTCCACTCAACACATGGCTAATGATGGGCTATATTCGGGAATATTGCTGGCAATATTGCACGGAGTGGAAAACGCTGCCCGCATGGGATAAACCAAATAATTACATCCAGTCAACTCATGGCTAATTGCATATTATGGGCTATATTAGGGAATATTGCTGGCAATATTGCACAGAGTGGGAGGCACTGCCCGGATTTATTACGTCGTATTACGATACAAGTGCGAAAAATAGGAAATTCGCAACGAGTGGCGATAAATTAAAACACCGCCGAAGAGAGTGTTTAAAATCGACACGAGTAAAAACTTTGACATAGTGTAATGTGCTAATTATCACACTAGTGTGGTAAAGTAGCACCATATGTACCTACCGTAAAGTATTTTATTACGTCTAGAGAACACATGTCTAATGATGGAGTATATTCGGGAATCCTAAATGGGAATAATGGGGAGGAAAGATACGAAACGGAAATGTTCTCAACTGTGGTAATTTGATCTAATCCGAATCAAATGTTATCATCGGAAATATTGCTTACATAACACATGACGCTGTCTGGTGAAAATATGGCTCAAAGTGATATTGCCTTGACCAAAGTAAAAATAAATAATTATAGCACAAACATATTAAAAAGAATTTTTAGCTTCCGACTTGTAATTTCGCCAAATTGTATGAATTATTCGGAAATATTACCGGACGAATATTGCTTAAAATACTTTACTCAAACATTAATTTCAGGAAGCCTCGGTGTCTGTGCATGAGGAGGTAAGTACATTAGTTACAAGCAATATTTCCGAAAAATGCATTACTTCATTAAATATTGCCTAAAGTATATTTTAAAAGGTCCATCCCTAGCTATGTCATTAGTCAGTCCTACGCGTCGCCTACGCGGACCCTAGGGTCTAATGATAGTAATAAGTAGGACTGCCATATGGAAATCATTGGGACAAGGGACCAAATGGAAATTATTAGGCTTTCCAATTTGGCTCCTTTTTCTAAGAGATTAGATAAAGTTTATTTTCGGTCTGGAGGTCTGGGATATTAAATAGGTGAGTGTCTTAAAAGGTAAAAAGTAAAAAAAAAACCTTACAGACGACCATTGCTAAAAAAAACCTTTAAGTACATGGATTTGTGAATTTAAAATAAAACAATATTATCAACCATAATAATACAATACAATACAAATGTTTATTACAAACCGCAATAAAAGAAAACAGAAACACAGGCAAATAATATGCTTAATCAAAACCGGCCAAGTCCGAGTCGGACTCGCGCACGAAGGGTTCCGTAGCGGTACGCAAAAAAACGGCAAAAATAATCACGTTTGTTTGGGAGCCCCACTTAAATATTTATTATATTCTGTTTTTAGTATTTGTTGTTATAAATTTAAATTTCAACTGCCTAGATATCACGGTTCATAAGATACAGCCTGGTAACAGACAGACGGACAGCGAAATCTTAGTAATAGGGTCCCGTTTTTACCGTTTAGGTTCGGAACCCTAAAAAGTATTGTGATGTTTCATAAAACCATGTGTAATGAAATGTGTTTGATTCGTGTAACGAGAAAACAGGTTTTTACATTTTTACAGTAGATTCTTGATACTCAACTAAAACGTAAGAGTCGTTAATTTTTATTGTAGTGTCCACAGAAGTGACCTTTTTCTAATATGTGTTTGACCCACTAATTGCCACTTGCACCATACCACTAACCAGTAACCCGGGATTAACCGGTTAAACCTGGAGTTAACCCTGGTTACCAATACAATTTGACCATGGGTTAAAGGTTTAACCGGTTTATCCAACCAACTTGTGTTGCCTCTAGTTGTAAAACCGTAAAAGCGTACCTGACGAAGCTGACCAAAACTGGTGGGGCTGTTGTATCGTCCCGGTCGGGGATTCTGTCTGAAATCGAATCCTTCTATGGCCAGCTATACGCTTCGCATGCATCTCAACCAGATCCCGAAAATGAGGATTCTAGAGCCACATTGATCCGCCACTTTACCGAAGACTTGCCAGAAATCAGCACTGACGAAATCGAGATGGCCCTCAGACAGCTAAAAAATGGAAGAGCCCCCGGCGAGGACGGCGTTACAACTGAGCTTCTGAAAGCGGGAGGCAAACCTGCACTGAAGGAGCTCCAGAACATCTTTAACGCCGTTCTCTTCGATGGGAGAACTCCAGAGGTGTGGAGTAGGAGTGTTGTCGTGCTGTTCTTCAAAAAGGGAAATAAGGCCCTATTGAAGAACTACCGACCCATTTCGCTCCTAAGCCACATCTACAAGCTGTTTTGAATTTCAGCCACCGGAGCAGGCCGGATTTCGAGGAGGATACGGCACCATAGACCACATCTTCACAGTGCGGCAGATTATACAGAAGACTGAAGAGTATAATCGGCCCCTGTGCTTAGCATTTGTGGACTATGAGAAAGCCTTTGACTCCATTGAAGTTTGGGCTGTTCTGGATTCCCTGCAGCGATGCCAAGTCGACTGGCGATATATCCAAGTGTTTAGATGTCTATACAACGCAGCTACCATGGCAGTCCAAGTCCAAAACCAGCAGACTAAGGCTATCCCCATGCATCGTGGTGTGAGACAAGGGGATGTGATTTCCCCGAAATTGTTCACAAATGCATTGGAGGATATGTTTAAAACGCTCGACTGGAAGGAACATGGTATTAACATTAATGGCGAATACATCTCACACTTGCGATTTGCGGACGACATCGTCATCATGGCTGAGACGTTGCAGGATTTAGAGCATATGCTGATCGGTCTAGCTGATTCTTCTCAACGCATAGGTCTCCGGATGAATTTGGACAAAACGAAAGTTATGTTCAACGAACGTGTTGCTCCGGGACCTATTGCAGTACAAGGGGCTGTTCTCGAGGTTGTTCAGGAATACGTCTACCTCGGGCAAATACTGCAGTTAGGAAGGAACAACTTCGAGAAAGAGTCGAATAGAAGGATACAGCTGGGCTGGGCAGCATATGGGAAGCTGCGTCGAGTCTTCACGTCATCAATCCCACAAAGTCTGAAGACAAAAGTCTTCAATCAGTGCGTCCTACCCGTGATGACATACGGAGCCGAAACGTGGACACTCACGGTAGGACTGGTCCATAAATTCAAAGTCGCTCAGCGAGCTATGGAAAGGGCTATGCTCGGAGTCTCTCTGAGGGATCGTATTCGAAATGAAGTCATCCGTCAGAGAACTAAAGTCGTCGACATAGCCCACCGGATAAGCAAGCTGAAGTGGCAGTGGGCCGGTCATATTAGCCGTAGAACCGATAACCATTGGGGTAGGCGAGTTCTGGAGTGGAGACCGCGCATCGGCAAACGTAGCGTAGGACGCCCTCAGACTAGATGGAGCGATGACCTTCGCAAGGCGGCTGGCAAGAGCTGGATCAGAGTTGCCGCAAATCGTGCTCAATGGCGTGCAATAGGAGAGGCCTATGTCCAGCAGTGGACGAGAGTAGGCTGATGATGATGATGATGATGAAAAGCGTTTACTCCTTAAGCTGACACGTTAACAAACCTTCCAACGCTCTTAACACGATGTAATAAAGTTGCATTTCCTTTGACAACGTTACAGGTGAGCTGGTTATAAAAAAACCTTCCAACGCTCTTAACACGACGTAATAAAGTCGCATTTCCTTTGACAACGTTACAGGTGAGCTAGTTATAAAAAGGTGTTAGTTTGTATTATAGATTACCTCTCGCTAGATAGTGCATATTTTAGAAGGATTGACGTTTATTCGTCACTATAGGTAGTATCTTTCAAACACGAAGGGTATGCTGACAGATGTCATCTCAATAGAGATTTTGCGAGATTTGGCGTTTTAAGGTTATAACTTTTATGGAAATTACACCTGTCAACGTACCCATCTGGTTAGAAAATCACTATACTACTGCGACTGGATATAAAACTTTTTAAATGTGAATTAAGGGTATTCGTTTTTCCTGTGGATATCATAAAATGAACGGACTTCGGAGCCTTATTTCATACTTTACCCATATTGGCATGTTTTGAGAAGTTATAGTCTTCACTTAATAATCATCATCATATCATTTCTCATCATTTATCTTATCATTTGATATTTACCAGTTGCTTTTCGGTGAAGGAGAATATCGTGAGGAAACCGGACTAATCCCAATAAGGCCTAGTTTCCCCTCTGGGTTGGAAGGTCAGATGGCAGTCGCTTTCGTAAAAACGAATGCCTACGTCTATTCTTGGGATTAGTTGTCAAGCGGACCCCAGGCTCCCATGAGCCGTGGCAACAAGCCGGGATAACGCGAGGAAGAAGAAGACAGTCTTAGGCCCACTTGCACCATTCCACGAACCCGGGGTTAACCGGTTAAACCTGGAGTTACCATGGTTACCAGTACAATTTGACACTGGGTTAACGGTTTAACGTTTTAATAAGCTCATTGCTTAATCTAGTAGTAAGCAATGATCAGTGTAAAAGGTGTTAGTTTGTGTTCGGAGTTAGTCTCAATAGGGACACAATTTGGGATGCGTGCTTTTAAAAAAGACACCGTGTTTAACCAGCTACTAGGAAACTGGTTTATAATAATGATGTCTTGTTTTGGTTCTGGATAATACGAAGTGTCTTGCTGTTTATGACAGTATGTAAAATACCTAATCTAAATACCGGGTGTGGCCTGTAATATGAGCAAAAAATTAAACTGTAGGCTGTACTCCTCATACTGACCAACATTTGTTCAGCAACTTTTAAAAATAACTTGTGCTTTGAGTTTTAATACACTTTAAAGCTTATTCTAAGACGCAATGTATTACGAATTTTGTTATGTTTAAGGTGTGACAAGCAACGTCAATCCAAATATTAAGATGAATAAAGTCTAAGAAAAAAACGTGCCTCGGAAATCAAGAAAAAGTCATTCTCGGATAGATGGCGCACACACCTTTGGCCTATGGTCGGCTAGATGGCGTGACGACACCGTTTCATATTTAACAATTTTAACACATAGATATCAGTGAATGAACATGGGTCAAAATGATATAAAAATAATAAACCATTTATCCATCTATATACATATTTTTGATAATTTTATACGTTTTCATTTTGAGTTTTAGTCGTGTGTCGATAGATGGCAGTAAATTTACTGTGACTACAAAATTTACTATGACAGGACCCCTCTATACTATCTATTCTCTTTGGTCAATCACAATGATATGACATGGCGATGGCGTCCATTGACGGTAATATTTATTTTGTATGAAAATTAGGGAGTCTAAATTCTTCATATTTTTTAAAAGTTGTTGAACAAAAGTGTCACCGTTTGAGGAGTACAATCTATGTTTTAATTATTTGCTCGTGTTACAGGCCACACCCGGTATACATATACGTAAAAAAGTCTCGTTATAGTTACGTCCGATCGCGCGAATCGGCGCGAAATCGAGAGACCAGAAAAGCAGACCCCACAATCAGATGGGAATAATAATGCTGAGGAGAGAGAGAGAGAGAGAGAGTCACGTTATAGTTATAGTTTATACCTTATATAAATGCAAAAATATTTTATGATACCCACTTTTATTGCCGACGGTACTTTCTCTCCTTTGCATGGTACCTACTTCTCGAGACCTTTCAAATGAGCCTAAACTTAATGTGTTTATGTTTTTCCATCGAAGAGTACCTTTTAAGGTTACCTTCCGACTGCATCATCAGATCAGCTCCATGTTAGCATATTGTTGCATTGTCATCGGAAATATGGAAGTATGCGAAATTTCAGCTCAATCACCCGCAAGTGGTTCAAATTTAAGTTACAAGATTTGAAGACCCATATATGTTTACAAAGAGATATCGGTATATACGCAGTGAAGCTAAATTAAAGTGTGTAATAATAATAAAAGTGTGTAATAATAAACCTGAAAGGTTACTATAATAACGATTCTTATAATCTCTTAACTACTGAACTGATTGATGTCATCAATGTCACAGTACACATCAGACGATATCAATACCACTAAATCTTTATCTTTGTAATTTAGTCCACGCAATCCAATTAGTCTGACACCTGTGACACATTTACGTTTAAAAATCCATAGATAATTTAGTAATACAATATTATAACAATGCAGCTAATGTTAGCGCCCCCTCTGTAACCGATACCGGCGTAAGGACAACGCCAATACCCTAATGTGGTACACCTATTCTGAACCTGTCTCTGACAGTCTCAACTTCTCCGTCGGTTACAGGGCACGGAACCGGTTTTTTTGAAAAAACCGAAATAGCCCAATATTTTGAAGCGAAAACTTCTTTAGCGGCGCTGTGCACTTTTTGTGATGGGGAAAAAATGTTAAACTCGCGACAGGTCAGAACGTGACCGTAAGATTCGTAAGACGTAAGACGGACACGTGACCTGGGGCCGATTGCATAACAAACTACAACTAATATTACAAGCGGAACTCCTTTTCCAATTTCACTTATGAAATAAGGAGTTCCGCTTGTAATATTAGTTGTAGTTTGTTCTGCAATCGGCCCCTGATCGAAAAACTGTTACAATGTCATTGAGTTTTCACTTCTGCCGGCACTCCCGGAGTGCAACCCGTTGTTTTTTTATTTTTTTTATGCTCTTTACGTAGGATTGAATCATGTGTTTTGGTAACTTCGTATTATTAGATTGTCCATTAAAAATGAAATAATAAACCAAACAACGAAAAAGACCGAAATAATACCTACCGGTATTTTTTGTATGAAGAAAAAACCGGCTCCGAGCCTTGTTTTTAACCCACGACGCAAAAGAAAAAAAATTGCGGGTCACTTCTGGATGAGATTAGCTCAGGACCGGGATAAGTGGTGTACTAGAAGAGAGGCCTATGCTCAGCAGTGGGCGATAAAGGGCTGATATGATGATGATGACGCAATAAGAGGGGTGTTATATGTTCGACGCCAATGTCTGTCTAACTGTCTGTCTGTCTGTCGGTCTGTCTCTGGCAACGTAGCTCTCAAATGGATGGATTTCGATGCGATTTTTTTACGTGAAAGCGAGTCATTACGATGGTTCTGAAGGGGCCCACTGATTAACAGTCCGCCGGACGGTATCGGCCTGTCAGTTAGAACGAAATTTTGACAGTTCCGAACAACTGAGAGACCGATACTGTCCGGCGGACCGTTAATCAGTGGGCCCCTTTACTCTTACTGTTCCTAGCTATGTTTGATAAAAATTACGAGTTTTGGTGCTCTGCGTAATTTTTTTTGCGATCGCACGCAAACGGAGAAGTTCTACTGCCGTTTTGATCAGAATAGCCCCCCAAAGTTCAACGTCCTTGTAAACAATGCCTTTTCCAGCCTGCCCCTACGTTGATCCCTTGATCCCTAATTGATTTATAATGATAATTACCTTCGATGACAATCTGTGATGACCTAACTATTGAAAGACATAGTGTTGTTGACACGAAAGTCGAATCAATGATATATTGTATATACCATAGTCTACACTGTTAACTGACTAATTGTAAACCTTATTGAAAAGAAATAAGGTCCATCTAAGTAAGATTGATGCGTTTCAGTGTTAATACCTATAGTGGTATAGTCGCGGACGGTCTAGAACGCAAAATGATCACTTTTTTATATCACTAGGGTAGGTTAGGTTCGTTAAGTTATCTTCAAATGGCCGATGGCCAAACAGCACAGTACCTATAGGAGCCCCGCGATAGCAGCAGGGCTCCGTCGACATCGCTAACGTAAAGATAAAACGAATACCTAGGCATTTTGCGTTCTGGACCGTTCGCCATGTAGACTAAAAGTGATATAGGCAAAATATTACACTAGTCGTTTTGCGTTCTAGACCATCCGCGAATAGTCTGTATCTTTAGGTATTTAAATAAAAGTAAACAAAATCTACCCCCAAATGGCTCCTTAAGCCAGTTGAGGGTAGATGAAAACATTACATGATCAAATAATGTAGGTTAAAGTCAGGTCGTTCAGTGACTGATCCAGCCGGTTTTGTATTTGGTCGGTTAACCAATAAGCGCCACTTGCACCATTCTACTAACCCCAGGTTAACCGGTTAAATCTGGAGTTACCATGGTTACCAGTACTATTTGACACTAAGTTAACGGTTTAACCGCTTAACCTGGTTTTACCTGGTTAACGCTTAAACATCCCACTATTAACCGCTAGCGGGTTAGTGGGATGGTGCAAGTGGCCTTAAATGTTATAACTACCCGAAAATGTACAAATTGTTTGTTTACATTTATTTAAATACATAAAGATACAGAGTATAGCTAAGAATACCTAATTATTAATATACGACCGAAAACGGTGTTAGGGTCACTTGCACTATCCCACTAACCCGGGGCGGTTAAACCTGGAGTTACCATGGTTACCAGTATAATTTGACACTGATGGGTTAACGGTTTAACCGGTCAACCCAGGTTAGTGGAATGGTGCAAGTGGCGCTTAGTCGAAATTGTTTTAGATATGATAATCTATATCTGTTGCGATATCTGCCACTCGCATCACACAGACTCGTGAAAATCAAAAAGCTAACTCATGTAATGGGTCGAAAAGTGTACAATTGCCTTCCGCGTGAAATTGTTACTGCAAAAAGTGCGTCAATATTCAAAACTAAACTTAGACAGTGGCTCCTCGAGCAGACGTTCTATGACTATAAAGTTATTTATAAGTAAACCTATCTCTTCTTCCTCGCGATGTCCCGGCATTTTGCCACGGCTCATGGGAGCCTGGGGTCCGCTTGGCAACTAATCCCAGGAATTGGCGTAGGCACTAGTTTTTACGAAAGCGACTGCCATCTGACCTTCCAACCCAGAGGGTAAACTAGGCCTTATTGGGATTAGTCTGGTTTCCTCACGATGTTTTCCTTCACCGAAAAGCGACTGGTAAATATCAAATGATATTTCGTACATAAGTTCCGAAAACTCATTGGTACGAGCCGGGGTTTGAACCCGCGACCTCCGGATTGCAAGTCGCGCGCTCATACCGCTAGGCCACCCGCGCTTCAAACCTATAAGTAAACCTATGTCATAGAATAATAATAATATTATGTCATTATGGACTAAGGACCATGCAATGTGACGAAGACCGCTAATCGTTGCTTCTAAGGGTCAGTCAGTTGCACGACGCATAAAGGATGACTCACGCTAGACCAGGCCGGGCCCGGTCCGAGGCGTCCGACATGTCATTTTCTATGACGGCTGGTTGGTGATCACGTGGTGCTTTCCATAGAAAGCGAAGCGCCGGTAGCTCCGGCCCGGCCCCGGCCCGGTCTAGTGTGAGTCATCCTTAATGCAATCTACCCTAAGAAATTAAAAGTGGTTGAGATACTTGAGACGCTAGATGAACCTATTTATTTATTTAGAATAATAGACAAAAATATAAATAAACTTTTGAAACCAAATTGACCTAGTTTTAAAGTAAGTACAAAGTTTAGATAAATATTAACATCGGAATCGAACCCGATCACAAATCAGATAGTCGAGTGATGGACAGAAATAGAATACCATAGAGATGCGACTTGGTATTTGGTTATTATTAGGATTGGGTTTCACCAGGGGTAGGAAACTAATCGGGCATTCTCGGCTCCGATCGGCTCAGCATTGCTCCGAGCAATTATTAGGGTTAGATAGACTAGAAAAAGACGGGTAGTCTATCCTGTACTCCTGTGCTCTACTGTACGGTCGAAAGTATTAATTTATGACCCATTTCGTGTCTTGTCACAGTGACTATCAATATGAAAGTCGCTAGAGATCATACTATTGTCAGTGTGACAATGTACAAAATGGGTTATAAATTAAAACTTTCGGCTGTACCTCTTCGCAACCGATTGCTCGCACGGGCGACGGCGGCGGTAGGGCGTTTTCGGCATTATTGTCAAATGATGGGTTGCACACAATAATCACTACCTCATTAGCTAAAGGTTCGTCCACACTGACCACTAGGTAATACCCAAAGTTTTCCAGCTAAGAGGCACTGATCAACCACAATAATGGTTGAAATTCCGATGATGTGTTAAGGACTTAATTTTTTTTTATTTAGTCCGTTATAGTGTCCCACTGCTGGGCAAAGGCCTCTCCCCTTGATTTCCACAACTCCCGTTGTAGTGCTTTTTCCGGCCAGTTACTGATGAAGGCGTCTAAGTAGTCCCGCCAAATCCGTCTGGGCCTGCCACGTCCGCTCTTCTTTTGCGGCATCCACTTGGTGGCTATACTAGCCCACCTATCCGGATGCATGCGGCAGACGTGACCCGCCCAGTCCCACTTCACTAAAACTTAACTTAGGTACTTAACTACTTTACTTACTTGTGTACTTACTTTGTTTACTTGAGTTGACTTAAATATAATTCCTTTAAAATCCCGACTCAAATATCCTTTCCAGTTCCGAGGTTCCAACCGTTCCCATCCCTCTTGCGAGTTGGCTGTTTCTTCAATTTCCTTGCAGTCTAGCCCCGGGACAAACACTAGGCCACTTTAGTAACTAGGTCGGGAACGTTAACTTTGTTCACGATTTTTAACCTTATGCCTTTGTAATAAGGCGAAACGTAACTTTAGAGTCAAAGTACGGAGTATTTATACAAAGAAATGCGTAAACTAACGCCTTTTGAGCTTTTAATTCTGCTTTTCGTTTGGAACCTGGCATTTTTAAACACGATAACGATATAGAATTAAAATTAAACGAAAATTAGACATGTTTTCGTGATTCTTTTATATAGAACCAACTTTATCGTAGTAAACGTTTGGCAGGAAGTTTCTAGAGACGTTAGAGACTGTCAACAACCTAAGTTATTTTGCTATTTTACCTCGTCCCTTTTAAGTCTATCGCTACGCTTAAGATGATACTGGGCCCGATTCGGATTTTGAAATAGACATCTATTAGATATCTTTTAGACATCACCAAGATACGATAACGATATGTTTAAGATCTAACCTGTCAAATTTGACATTTCTGACGCGATTCTGGAGATAATCTTGAACGATTTCCACAAGATATGACTTAGAGATCCAATTCACATCTAATAGATATCTTACTCTATCTAACGTAAAAGTGACATTGGTTGCCCGAATTGCGCTGCAAAAGAGAACTAGTTGATATCTAAACTATAACGTATCTAGAATGGATCTAGTACGTGTCGTCTCTTGTGAATATCTTGAAGTTCGAATTTGGCAGAGTGTCAATATTCACCTAGTTAACTTTAGCTAAGTCTAAAGGTCGCTTATAAAAATTTTCGGTTACCTACTTTAATTGTTGCTCAAATAAATGTTTCAAATCACGCATTAATATTTCAAATGCAAATTATTCAACAAATCCCTAATTATAATTGATTTGAATAAATTATAAAGGTACCAAACTTTTTAGTTTTACATAATTTTCAAGTTCATCGAAATAATAACGATTGAAGTTTTTAATTTGATTCATAAATTTTACTCCGTGGAGGTAAACACGAGTACAATTTTAAAATGATTATTGTAAGCTGTTTAAAATGGATAAAAGTTTTTTGTTTATTTAATTTTTAATGGGTTTCGGTCAAGAATTTACCAACCCGTGATTTGTTGGTATATCTTATCTATACCTATTATTTTATTTAGTGAAGCATTTTTTTAACGCAAGTGACGAAGAGAATATAATTATTATGTATAGAATATGTTATGACATGACTTACACAACACGTTTAGAAAAATTCTTCACAAGCCTTTAAAAATACTCATCTAGCTAGCTCAAATTATTTACTCTTTTAGTTTTTAGGGTTCCGTACCCAAAGGGTAAAAACGGGACCCTATTACTAAGACTCCACTGTCCGTATCTTCCGTCACTGGCTGTATCTCATGAACCGTGATAGCTAAAACAGTTGAAATTTTCACACATGATGTATTTCTGTTGCCGCTATAACAACAAATACTAAAAAGTACGGGACCCTCGGTGGGCGAGTCCGACACGCACTTGTCCGGTTTTTATCACACTTAAAAAACTTTTTTTAAAACAAATTTTTTTTTTCCTCGCAAAACGAGAAACACTATCAAAACACTAATCACAGATTCATGAACCGAATCAAATTCTAAAACACGTACCTATCAGAAAATATATTTGTGTTACAAAGGGTTAACCTTACAAATACATCAATCAAAAATCAACTCTGTACAAATGTAAATAAGGTCACGTTTCATATTAACAAGATGTTTAACGCGACAGTTTGACATAACGATCATGCCAAATGATTCTGAAGTTTATTTTTAAGTAGATACGGTGTATAATATTATTGAACGAACGAGTTACATCTCAGTACAATTAAACCAGACACAATGCCTAATGACGTCGGCAAAAAATAGACGAGATCCCATTGGACACAAAAAGCTTAGGCAAAGATTATGTTGCAGATGTGATGGGCTTTTGTGCCTATGAGCTTTGAGGTTCCATGAGGCTTCTTTCTTGAGGATGTTTTTTTTACTATATCTGTCGCAAATAAGCTTACGTCGGGCTGCCTGATGGTAAGCGGTCACTGTAGCATATGGAAGCCTTCAACTCCAGGGGTTAGGTACATGTGCGTTGCCGAACCTTTAAAAACCTGTACACTCTTTTTTTGAAGAACCCCATACTGTAGCCCAACCTTTTAACAGCCAAGGGCCACATAGTAGTTAACGAAGATGACGCGGGCCGCACTTTGGTAATATTTGTGACTTTAGCAGACATTGTCGTTCGTCAGTATTACATACAAAATAGCCAGGGAGGCTCGCGCGCCGCAAGCGAGGTTGGCGGGCCGCTGGTTGCCGACCGCTGCTGTAGCCAATAATAGAGATAACCTCAGTAGGGAGCCATGCTCGTGTTTATTGTATATTTAAAATTGTTTATAGCGGAATATCAATTGTAGATTGATCAACAGAATAAAAGCCTCGAGCCGTTAAAATTATTGATTATTTATTAATACATTTCGCCTATGCAGTTCATATGGAATTATTTACTGATAATTAGTTTTGACTAAATATGTATGTTATTAAAGCTAGCCATAACCTCATAACCATCAACCTGGTTTTTTTTTCAACTTGAACCATTGAGGACTATTTTGATATATGTACTTACTGTACTTACAATTGCATCTTACCTACGTAGTTTTAACCTCCTAAGACCCTCCATATAAAGTTTTCAATTTTTTAATTAGAACCTTATTCTATAAGAACAAATTCGTTTGTTTAAAAAAGCAATGAAACAAAAGAAATGCTACTTTATTTGGTTCATGAAAGGTTCAAAATTAGGTTGCACGAATATGTACATTGTAATGTACATTTTCTCAAAAATGGACGGCAAAGTCGACTTTGCCGTCTAAAAAATAGGTCGCGAAGCGCGTAGTTTATGGTCAGTCAAAATTTAAAAAGTTAAAAACATTGCATCGATTTTGGGACTGCAATGTTGCATACAAATTCCATTATTTGTCGAGTTCCAAACTTTTTAAAAGTTGAAATGGCCACATCAAATGAAGGCACAGGCCCATTAAACAGCCAAACAGATGATTAGTACCGCGACTATTTAGCTGTCTCAAATAGGTTGGAGTATTTTAAAAATACACTTCTATTTTTTTATTAACAAATAAAAAGGCGGCAAAGCTAATTTTTTCAATTGTTTCTACTTTTTTCTGTGAAAATATATACGTAAGAACGTTGCTTTTGTAAAATATTTCTATGATATTTATATTTCTTGCACCATTTTTGAGAAAAGCACTATATATGACTCGGCTGGAAGGCTACTTGCTGGCTTCGGATTCAATTAAACGGACTCCCAAGGTCGTTCGTTTAAAACGAATCCTCAGCCTGCAAGTAGCTACTTCCGAGCCTCGACAATAATGTACTATTATTCTCAGGAGGTAAAAAATCCGAATCAAGATTTAAATACATACCTATTATCATAATAGTATGTATCTTATCAATTGTTTTTAACGTCTACTAAGTAACTACTCTATGACGAGTGTTAAAAGTCTCGTATTAAGTAGAGGAGTGTTGCGAATGTGATGACGCAGCAGTTTAGGATACTTGAGGGAAAACATACATTACATTATGTGTGGGGAGGTACTTTGTTTATTCATTTTCATATCTCATGCTCTGAAAGTGGGTCGTTGTTGTTCTAAAAGGTGCGCAGAAAGTGATACGTTTATGCTCTAGCGCAGAAAAGTGGTGTACTCCTCTGCGTCCCAGTCCCACGAACAACTGGGTGGAAACAAACTGGAAAAATAGTACCTTTATTTCCTCGCCTGGAACAATTGGTAATTGTTTAATTTTACTAATCCCACGTTGATCCTTTTTTTATAAAAAATGATGTAAGTAAATTGTTAGAAACAAATTATTCTTGATTTCTTTCGTTGAATTCTACTTACTCGATTTCATAAGGTGGGAACCAAAAGGAATACACCAAAAATATTTTTTCAACCTTACACTTGCGTAAATGAGCCAAGGCAGAATCTTATACAGCCATAGTTAAACTTTGTACGATATTAAATTGGTTTTAGAAGTTATTTAGCACTATATTCATGAAAATAAAATAAAATACTAGATAAAATTTTCTTATATTATTAATTAAATTGTTATTTAATATTTAAAATACTTATATTATGTTATTACGTGGTGCGGCGCACCAAGGTCGCGATGCGGTCCGGTAGTCTGTTGCAGCTTTTAGAAGGAAAAAGTATAAAATTAAAAAGTAAGAGGCAAAATCCCGCTGATTTTCATATTATAATGAACAAATTTAATAATTTTAAAATTACTGCAGTTCGTTAAAAAATATTGCAATCTTAATGATTTTCGCTAGGGGTTATTAATCTTCACACATGTAAAGACCCCGATTGCAAGTAAGTCCTAAGGAAAAAAATCATGGCCGTAGGTCTATTAGGTACTTCAATTACTGATTTTGCGAAATTGCCTTGTCTTGTTTGGTTTCCTCGCATTCGATATGAAAAGTAGAGTGTTTAACTCGGGTGAAAGACATCATTTCCGTCTCGGACTGTTGGCGCTCTCACTGCGTTCGAGCGCCAAACTACCTCGACAGAAATGGGTGCCTTTCAACCCTTGGTTAACAATCTACTATTAATTTTCACTTCTCATGCTCAAAAAGTGCACCTTTATGTCGTGCGTAGACGACATAAAATCGCATATGATAGGAGTCGATTATCGTTCAAAAATGCTCCGAAATGTTTGACTTGGCAGAAAACCAAGCGTCTGAAACTCTGATCACATGTTGAAAATTTAAAAAAAATATTAAAAAGTTAGTTGGCGGGAATTGGTTATGTATTATGTTCTTTCGCTTTACGACAATTTCGTGGTGTAAATTGCCGTGATAAATATAATTTTAGATTCCTCGCGATCGAAGTGAAAAGCAGAGTGTACAACAAGGGCATAAATGTCCATTTTTACCCTCGTCTACTATTTTGGTCTTCGCTTCGCTCAGACCAAAAAATTGCCTCGGGTAATGATCGGTCACTTTATGCCCTTGTTGTACAATCTACTATTGTTGATTAATCTCGTATATAAACTAGGATACGTGTCATTTAACTATGGAATATTTACTGTAAAATATGCTTACTTTGCTCCAGTATTTATTAGAAAGTTCGTATTGTGATGATAAGTATAAAAAAAAATCTTTTGCATACAATGTGGTCACCCTAGTCAATGTGACGTCTTGTCCCCTTCCATATAGCGTAGGTATGTCAAAAGTCATAGGATGACCAGCCGGCGTATTATGGATAGCTTTATCCATCTTTATCCACGTGATAAAATAACTGTCACTGTTTAACACCGTGGGATAGAAAGTGACGGACACCGTTTTATCACGCTGTCACGTAGACAAGAACAACCATCATATCCGTACAGGATTACTTTTACTTGAAAAAAAATCTAATTAGCTTTTAATCAAATATGTACTACGATATCATAATGTGGATCAGTTACAGAGTCAAAAAAGTGGTTCTAGCTGGGTCACGACTCAGAAATCAGAATCACCCTGTATAATTACGTAGTAGTACGTAGAAAAATTTGTTAAAATATTCATCCCAGTTTCCAAGCCCGAAAACCTCTAATTAGGTACAATAGAAAAGTTTTAATTAGGAAAAAGTGGCGTAAACATGACCGGCCCAAACAAACATACGGAACAAGCAGAATGGGGTCATACAGGCGTTCTTCAAGTACAGCGAAACTGTAGCCTTAATGATGACTCACGTTAGACCGGGCCGTGCCCGGGCCGAAGCGTCCGACACGTCATTTTCTATGACGGCTGATCGGTGATCACGTGGTGCTTTCCATAGAAAACGAAGCGCCGGAAGCTCCGGCCCGGTCTAGCGTGAGTCATCCTTTACCATGACTGCCTTAGGAGTGTCAAACTGACATATTCGCTAACGTCTGCGTAACTTACTTTCTATACATCTCGCTCGCACTAATATGCGAGTACGAGAGAGATGCTTAGAAAGTAAGTAGCGCAGACGCTAGCGAATATGTCAGTGTCAAACTGGTGGTAGCCGTACTGTTTTGACTTTTGACGCTGTAATACTGTATGACTCTGCCTGCGAAGTTAATGGTCTGGGGTTCGAATCTCGTGAGGATTTTTGGCTCAGGTAAATTTGTATTGTAATTTATATTAAGTAAATAAAATAATCTAATCTAATATAAACGGTGGCCAAAAAATACGAGTATTAAGTGCATTCCCGTTGCCAGGGAGGTTTTAAGATTATACTGAGCACCTTTTAATATGGGCCCAACCCCGAAACGCCAAAAAAAAATTTACCCTCCCATAGAAAATTGACCAGCCAAAATGTATGAAACAGCCAAAATTTTTTTTCGCCATTTCGGGGTTGGTCCCATATTAAAAGTTGCTCAGTATAATCTTAAAACCTCCTTGGCAACGGGAATGCACTTATTTTTTGGCCACCCTGTATGTATCTTTTTATTATATATACCGGGTGTGGCCTGTAACATGAACAAAAAATTAAACTGTAGGCTGTACTCCTCATACTGACCAACATTTGTTCAGCGACTTTTAAAAATAACTTGTGGTTTGATTTTTAATACACTTTAAAGTTTATTCTAAGACGCAATGTATTGCGAATTTTGTTATGTTTAAGGCGTGACAAGCAACGTCAATCACAATGATATGGCGTGGCGATGGCGTCCATTGAAGATAATATTTATTTTGTATGAAAAATAGGGAGTCATAATTTTTAAAAGTTGTTGAACAAAAGTGTCACGGTTTGAGGAGTACAATCTATGTTTTCATTCTTTGCTCGTATTACAGGCCACACCCGGTATGTAATTATACATCACTTACACACACCGAGCCTAAAATTAAGCTTATAGTCAAGTATTTTGGTTAGAAATTTTCTCATTTATTCCAACATAAGATGGAATTTTGTTTTGTTTTGTCTATTACAATCAAACATGTTTATTTAATTAAGATTTTATCAAATATAAAGTACTCGCATTCCATATACAAATACACGATACAATTGTTTACTTGAAGTTTTTCATAAGTTAATATTTGTCAATCGTAAACAAATTCTTATCAAAATATACATGACCTTATTATGATACCCTCGAAGTTCAAAGAAAAATGCTTCTTAATTCCAAAGACATATGTAACTTCGTATAAGACGAATAAAGTCTAAGGAAAAAACGTGCCTCGGAATTCAAGCAAAAGTGATTCTCGAATAGATGGCGCACACACCTTTAGCCTATCCTCGGCTAGATGGCGTGACGACACCGTTTCATATTTAACAAATTTAACACATAGATATCAGTGAATGAACATGGATCAAAATGATATAAAAATAATAAAATCATTTATCCATATATATAATTTTTTTGACAACTTTATACGTTTTCATTTTGAGTTTTAGTCGTGTGTCGATAGATGGCAGTAAATTTACAGTGACTACAAAATTTACAATGACAGGACCCCTCTATACTATCTATTCTTTTTGTTAATTCGTAGTATATAAGACATAATGTGTTATAAAATATCATACTTTATGTTTGAGATTCGTGGGAAAGTCTTTTGTATTCATAAAATTTCGTTAAATACTTAAGTCTTGTTGTATTCATTTTTCTACTCCCCTACGAAGCTTGTGGGTCTGGGTTCGAATCGAGAAAATGGGAGTTCTGCATTCTGAAAATGGGAGTTCTGCATTCTGAAAATGGGAGTTCTGCATTCTTTCTTAATATTTAGGCTTTTTCCACATGATGTCTAGAGAACCTTTCCGATGGTGTGCGGTGAAAATAAAATTTAATGCCTGATGGGGCAGTCTCTTACCAGTCAAAACCACATAGGGCCGAACAGAGATACGTACAATTTTGTTTATAATTTTGCATCCCATTCGATGTCACTTTGTATATAAATGAGATGTCTAATTGTGTTAAGGTGCATCTGGTTAGCTTCGAAAGCGTAAGCGGGGTAATTTTGAAAATAGTTAATCCCAAAAGCACTTCATACTTTGGCAAGACTTACCCTACTACAACGCTTACTAAATGCATTTTGTTTACGGTTGCTACAGTCGAAAATTTTACAAAATTATCCCGTTCTAAGTTACCTCAATGCACCTCAATGCACCTCGTGTTATGTACATATTACATTTAATGTCGGCTGTACACACTCGTCGAGAGTCTCGGTGCCGCTCCGATCCAATCGGAGAAGCGCGAGACGAGACGAGAAGGGAACAGCATGTACACACTCGTTCTCGGCCTGTCTCGGGGTCTCTCGACGAGTAAAACCCGCATAAAACAAACTTCATTCTGTTTTCATTGTATTCTGCAGAAAACATAATGCCTCCAAATCGATCAAATAAGCCGGCAATTTCACCATTCTTCTCAAGTTCCCCTCTTTGGAAGATAATACTTTAGAAATTTGTCAGGCGTTTCGTTCGATTATATTTAAGACAGCTGGTGACATCGTCAAATTTGTAACATGGCTGATAATTAATGTCAAGAACCATGAAATCGGAGTACCTATGGAGTTTGTTTATGAAAATTCTATACAAAAAGAAGCCGTTGAATAATAAATAATAATAATCCACATTGCACGGACAACGTCGTCACTTTTCCCAAAAAAGTTCGCCATGTCACAAACTCTTATCAAAACAAGTCGAATATTTCCCTAGTTATGTCAGGTGGGTTCAATGCCATCCGGATTCGCGACAAGTTGCACACGTGGATTTGTTCGTCGTTTATTACATTTTATTTCACTTTTTTATGTTATAGTGAGGAAAGAACAGACAAATATACAAAGTCAAAGGACCGTTTCATTTCTCATGCTCTGAAAGTGGGTCGTTGTTGTCCTATGAAGTGTGCAGAAAGTGATATGTTTCTGCTCTAGCTAGAGTATATGATCGGAAAAAAGCGTAGTCGTCTGTGGAACCTAGACAGCGAGTTCATGAAGGAATGGCTCGTTTTATACCGCAAATACTATAGCTTAATATATCCGAGAACCAAGGCCATTATAGTTAAAATGCCTATCGTAACAATACATAAAAATAACTCGTCTACGAGTGCATTGCCAGAATCGATCTTATTAATTCGCGTCCAGCAATTAATATAGCATTCTTATCTTCTACTCCGACATACCTGAATATTACTTAAAAATCCTCATATCTATCTAACTTGTGCCAAATGAAAAAGGACTCTGTTGTATTGAGTTAAAGTTTAAAGTTGTGTAACACTGGCAGTTGAGAAGCGACTGTCTTATGGAAAGCGATGCACTTTCGCGTTCCAAATTCAAAAGGTAGTAAAGACTTATGGAATTAATACGCGTTTACTGCATTCTCGAGATTGTTTTTTTTTTAATGTACGCAGGACTCGTAGGACGGGTTCCATTTTTTGCCACATACGGGCTATTAAAAGAATTAATAACATTAATAACTCGTTAATTCAGACGTATGTTGTTTTAATTGTGAGTTAATGTCTCTTTGGATTTCGTTATTTGGTTTTATGGCCGTGTTTAACTAATTTATATTATTATACTTAATTAAGCTTTTCGGCCTAGACGTGTAGTATAGTAGCTGAATATAGGGTAATTGCGTCAGTTCACTGTCCAGTGCCTGTTTCCGTCCACTTGGAGTAGTTGCTACAAAGAATTGCGTATCATTTGAATGTACAGGTATATATTCAAATTATACGCATTTCTTGAATATACATATACGCGGACGCTCCGGCTGTTGAATGAGCTCCCTTCCGAGGTTTTCCCGAGGGTCTACAGTATGGGGTTCTTCAAAAAAAAGGAGTGTACAGGTTTTTAAAAGGTCGGCAACGCGCATGTAACACCTCTGGAGTTGCAGGCGTCCATAGGCTGCGGTGACTGCTTACCATCAGGCGGGCCGTGTGCTTGTTTGCCACCGATGTGGTATTAAAAAAAATACGCATATATTCAAATTATACGCAATTCTGTAGCAACTACGCCACGTGGACGGAGACGGACACAGGCACTGGACGGTGAACTGACGCAATGACCCTATTTGGATCATAAACCCTAGTATTTCTTTAAAACCATAGTTTTAAATCTCACGTATTTTTTACACTCTCAAGATACCCCATACTCATTCCACTTAAACATACACCTCAAAGTATTTACAACTTTTCTGCGCGAAGCAAATAATCCAAAAAAATGTTCCGAAAGAGTATTATAAGTTTCCCTAATAGTTTCTCCCTCGAATTCAGGGAATAACATTATTACTTCAGGGTAAAATAGATTCACTCAGCCCTTATGGGGTCGTTCAACCCGAGAATATTTCTATATCTGAAATATGTGTGTAGTTCAGTAAGTTTCTTAAATTGTTTTGCACCTTCGGTTGCACCTAGAGTTGCCAGATGGTCGGGATTTGGCGGGATTCTCCCAATTTTTAGCATGTGTTCCCGATTCCCGAATTGTCCCGAAAAACAGCTTCACGTTATAAAACAATTTTCAAGTTCCGAACTGTCGTCGAGCGAACGTGCAGTGCGTCGAGCCGCTCGTCGCGATTTTTTTTTGTTTGTTCTAGATCTCAAAGAATTTATACTATTTTAATATAAAAACGTCTATGGGCAGAGCAGCTGACGTAGTGTCAATAATGTAAAATATCGTTGTTTTTAATACAATTAAGTACTTTAATTTGAATGTTTTTTTTTCCAGACTTATGTCCCAAAATCCCGAAAAATTGATATTTTTTCCCGATAATAGCGCCTTTTGATCTGGCAACCCTAGTTGTAGGTACTATCGCCCACACTGCTAACTGTCCAATGTGTGGACCTTATTAATAAAGGCATAAGGTTCACCGATGAATAAGGGTGTTGCTGTTTGTACTTGACTTGTCTTCCACTTCCAAATAGTTTTTGAAAGTAATCGCTTTGTAGCGACTAAACTGCCTACATCTACTTTTAAGAGGGGGCTTAACCAAAGAATATAACTCACTAAGCGCCACTTGCACCAACCCACTAACCCGGGGTTAACAAACGGTTAACCCCGGGTTAGTGGGATGGTGCAAGTGGCTGGAGTTACCATGGTTACCAGTACAATTTGACACTGGGTTAACGGTTTAACCGCTTACCCCCGGGTTAGTGGGATGGTGCAAGTGGCCCTAAGAGGGGTTAACGGGAGGGGGTACCGGAAGGCGCAGCGTGGGTAGACGTACAAGGTGGACTGATGACCTGGTAAAGGTCGCGGGAGTCCGCTGGATGCGGGTGGCGCAAGACCGGTCATTGTGTCACTCTTTGGGGGAGGCCTATGTCCAGCAATGGACTGATATTATGATGATGATGATGAATAGGGGCTAACGGAAATCAGAATTTTTGATTATGAATGTTTAGTTTAGCACGTTCTAGTCGAGAGAACTAACTCCATTGCAACCAAAACTTTATAAAGTTGGTTTGATAGAAAAAAAGCATGATAATGTGCCTAATTTCGTTTTAGTATTTTCAGTTGGATATCGTTACTCTGCATACCAGTGTTGGCCGAAACGTTAATGCAATTGACAATTCTTGACCATTAACCAGTACAAGTTGAACCGTCAACTCTAACCGTCCGTTACCGTTTACGGTTCGATTTGTAATGTTTAATGGTCAATTGCAATTAACTTTCGGCCAACACTGCTGCATACCATCGCAGTATATTTTTAGTAGTACCTAGTCCCTTTATGATGGGGCTAGTAGGCTACTAGTAAGTAAAAAACAGTACGACTCTACCTATGCTCCACTGACAAGCGACTCTTGCCAAACTATATTAGAACCGCAGCCACTGTATGGAGTTGTAAGAATTTGAATGAGTAAATCGTATAAATTTAATACAACGGGAGGTGAGGCCATGGCAGCCGGGCGCGGACATTGTTGATAACTGATATTGTGGTTATTTATTAGTGAGCTTTTAGTTAAGGCCAATAAATACACTCTAGAAGTATGTAAGGTACAGCGGGACAATTTCGACTGCGGGGTAATTTCAACTAATCGAAATATCTTCCATGTTTTACATTATTAAATAGAATGCCATATACCTATGTCCAGATAGCGAATAAGATGTGTGTTGTGTGTGACTCTAGTTAATAATGTAAAACATGGAAGATATTTATTAGTTGAAATTACCCCGCAGTCGAAATTGTCCCGCTGTACCTTACATACCTATATAGAGCCACAGCAACTGTATGGAGTTTGAATGAATAACGGGTTAGGTGAGGCCATGGGAGGGGCGGGCGCGGGCATTGTTGATAACTGATATTGTAGTTATTTATTAGTGAACTTTAAGTTCTGTTCAATAATCTAATATATATTTTTATCCGAATCTATACAACAGTTTTGTGTTGCCAATAAAGATACCATTATTGCCTATAAAGGCCCAACGATATTCCGCGATATCTTGTCCTTTAGCCATACCCACACCCTTACTCATCATCATCATCATCCTAGCGTTTGTCCCGTACTGTGACGGGGTCCGCTTTCCTACTTTTCTCCTTCCACTTCGCTCTATCCTGGACATCGGTTTCCGCTAACCCACAGGCGTTTAGATCTTTGGCGATGACGTTACGCCACCGCTGCCTTGGTTTGCTCCTCCTGTCACCCACACCCTTACTATCAATTTAATATTAAGCGTTTCATCAAAATTTTCCATATATCAACAAACCTAACAATAACAACAAAATTGGCCGTCCAGAGAGGAGTCGTTACCGTTAGAGCTATATGCTCCAGGGGTGGAAGTGAAAGATGCATAAGACGCGAGTTGGCACAGTGGCTGGTAACATAGCCACTGGGTAGAAAGCGGCGCACACCTCTCGACACCCCTGAGCCGCTCACACCGATGTTGCTCCTGGTCGTCTTCGCGACGGCAGTTGCAGGGGCCCATCTAGTCAGCGGCAAGTCACCACCTGCCTCGATAACGTGTTTTAGCATTGTTATGGCAGGTGTCCGGACTTCTCTACAATAGCCCAGTCTCATTGTCCATCCAAACTTCAATCCATAGACCGGTATACTATTCACTTTTTCTACAATAGTCCCAATGCCTGCTGCGACCGGTTCATGGGTGTTTATTGTTGCGCCTGTGAACGGGTTCCAGCAGACGTTCTACATGACATTAAAGCTCTCCAAGGGGCCTCTACGTGTTGGATCTATATCCCCACGCAAGCCTATCAAAAG
Organism: Cydia splendana; assembly: GCF_910591565.1. Taxonomy (NCBI): domain Eukaryota; kingdom Metazoa; phylum Arthropoda; class Insecta; order Lepidoptera; family Tortricidae; genus Cydia; species Cydia splendana. The sequence continues at coordinate 5,968,916 of NC_085981.1, read as the reverse complement.
ACCGGGATTTGTAGACCCGTAAATTCCAAAATGGAGAAACAAACAACAAAATTAGCTTGAGTAATAAACAGTCGCCAAAGACTGTATATTATTTGTTGACCTGCCGCACAGCCGATCTTACTTTCTGTGGCGCTACAAGCTACAACGCACAGCCGATCTTATCTTATCTTATCATTTCGGGGGTCCGTGCGGATACACTTCGACCCATCGGGACCTTTCGTACAATCACCCACTCAAGAGCAACCTTTTGCCTACTCAAGAGCCGATCTTACCCAATAAGCAGAATATTCGCTTCCCGCTAACTCCTATCGGTCAGCCACACCCTTACTATCAATTTATCGCTCAAGCACGTGTTGGTTTGTTTTAAATACCGTTCCAAACGGCTCGTTAACGCCAATGTCGAGCGTTTGATCTGAGGACAGACCACCTCGCCTAGACACCGCATGAAAGAAATGCAATCTAGAACCTAAATTGGCGATTTGAGATCCCAAGCGAAAATCTGAATCGAGATTGGGTGTTTCGAGATCTCGACCACCAGGATTTCGAGATCGAGATTTATCTCGACGAGATCAAGATTTATCTCGACGAGATCGAGATTAGACAAAGTAATTAAAAAAATGTTATTTCGATCGAAACGTCATAATTGTGTGTTTTTCGTTTTAATATTTATTTTGTAATAATATGTATGCTAGTTTAAGGTTCATGGGCCAATAGTTGCTGAAAATAAATGTTTTCATTTCATTTCAAAACTCCCTAATAATTTAGTATGTAGGTACTATCTATTTGATAATGTACTAAACATATTCTTACATTTCCATTTACAGTTACATTTGCAAAATAAAACCATAATTAACTTACAAAAAATATAGGATAAGAGCTAAAAGATCCGCATTCTTACCTAGATAAATACGAAGGCTCGTGTAGTTCTTGCAAAACCGCATCACTTAGTTGAACGGAATAATTTCCTGGGACTTATTTACAATACTCCTATATCGTATAATCGGAATGCGCGCGAGTACCCAGCGAGTGCGAGTGAGTTTATATAATGTATTGTAACGATTGTTTGTGCTTACGAATAAATCAATTCTATTCTATTCTATTCTATTCTATTCTACCCTTTTGATGCAAAAAAGACTCCTTGAGAATGTCATGCTCCATCTAGTGTAGGTGATCTGTGGATCTAAGGCATTCGTACAGAATGGGAAAGGATTTGGTTTTAATTCTGATCTTATTGTCTTTAGGCATATTGTCTGTCTTGTTTATTTATGGTCAGCTGTTAGGTAAATATATCGTTTGTACAATCTGAAGTTCAGTACTTGAGGAGTGTCTTTTGAAATGGGCATATTTCTATATGACAACTTCTTATACAAAAATATGCCCTTTAAAAATACACTCCTCACTTAAGTAGCCTTACCACGACTGCCTAGCAGTGTCAAACTGACATATTCGCTAACGTCTGCGTACTAATATGCGAGTACGAGCGAGATGCATAGAAAGTACCTAAGTTACGCACAAGCTAGCGAATATGTCAGTGTCAAATTGGTGGTGGCCGTAAAGGCCCACCGATGTAGTCCAGCTGTTACGACATTGCGCGACTGGCGTTGGTGGCGGCGATAACCATAGGTAGGAACGAAAGGTCCGATCGCTGTGTCTCGCTCCAACCTATGGTTATCGCTGCCGCTGTCGCAAGTAGCTGAATGTCGTGGCCGAGCCGTTAAGTAGCCTTACCTCGACTGCCTTAGCAGGGTCAAAATGACATACGCTACGTCTTACGTAGGCGAACAACGCGCGAACGCGGCGCGGCGCGGCGCGGCGAAAGCGGCCGCCGCCGCGCCGCGCCGCGCCGCGCCGCCTGACATTCGCGTGCAAATCGCGCCGCACCGCGTTCGCAACGAGATCGCTTACGTAGGACATCAAAGGATTGATTTCGCCGCGCCGCGCCGCGCCGCGTTCGCGCGTTGTTCGCCTACGTAAGACGTAGCGATATTCGCTATGTCTGCGCCTGCTCCTACATATGCGAGTACGAGCGAGATGCATAGAAAGTAAGTTACGCACCCGCTAGCGAATATGTCAGTGTCAAATTGGCGGTGGCCGTAATGGCCCACCGATGTAGTCCAGCTGTTAACCTACCTACTTGGACACGCGATAAAAATTTTTAATAAATAGGTGCTTATTTCAACGATATAAAGTTCAAAATCGTGTACAAAATCATAAACAACTACGACTTATGACTAGGGTTGCCAACCGTACTATATTATATAGTATTGTACTATATTTTGGCTCTCTGTACTATATACTTTTGGAAAAATATATAGTACGCTAAAATACTATATTTCCGATTAAACGTATTTTACACTCATGTTTAGTATTTTATCTAAAAGTACTATATTTTTTTGAAATGTACTATATTTTTGATGGCTTATTCTGGAAAATACTATATTCCACCAAAAAAAAGTTGGCAACCCTACTTATGACAGTCATGACGGTTTAACTGAGCCTTTTGAATATAACCATAGACTAGGAATCCTCTAGACGTCGTTTAGAGCAATTATTTCATGAAACCGATGCTGCCAAAAATACGGGGGTGCGGGGGACGAGGTGAGCGAGGTCCAGTGCCGTGATTGGTCCGTTCAAAGACACGGACGTCACACGAAGACACTTTCGACTCGAAAATGGAGTAAATCTACCGTATTTGTGGCAGAGGGGGTAGAGCTAATATGCTCAGTCTGGAGGATGTCTTGTCTGTGAATATAAATATAATTCTTAGTAATAAAACAGGCACGGAAATGTAACTAAGTTATAAATTATCTTAGTTACGACTCTGAGGAGACTATGTAATAAGAGCTTAATACGTATGTCCATTTTGCAAATAATTTATGTACTTGTTTGTGTATAAGGTGTATAATACACACATGCTTAAGTGGGGCTGGTTTTATGCGTTTTATTTCATTATAATTAGAGTCAATGGACCTTAGATCGTTGCGCCTTTATGATTATCGTAGCCATCCCTCACAAACTAGTTCTTAATAATATAATAATAAATAATATAAGAGTCTCGACCAACATCTTGAGAGACTCTCGCTAGGTGGTTGGATCAAGGGTCAGATGCAGAAGGCGGTGATCTTGGACACGGCGCGGATAGTCCGCCGGTTCCTCTCCTGCAGCCCTGACCACCGGCAGCTTGGGCCCTGCCCCGCTGCTGGCGGCATCCTAGGTTAGGTTTTTTATAATGTGTTTATATGTATTTTTTATTGTTTTGTAAGTGTTTTTATATTTTACTTTTATATCGATATGATAAATTACCTAATCTAATAAATTAAATCAATAAAGAATAATAATTAATTATAGTACATTTCTAACAAATTATCATATACCTTTAAACGAGTAATTCTTGTATATATACTTGTGTATGTTATAGTTTATCACGAATAAACGATTTTGATTCTGATTTATATATTTCGGAGATCTCGGAAACGGCTCTAACGATTTCGATGGCTATATATGGGGGTTTTCGGGAGCGAAAAATCGATCTAGCTAGTCTTATCTCTGGGAAAACGTGTATTTTTGAGTTTTTATATATTTTCCGAGCTAAAAGCTCGGTCCCCCAGATTAAATATCTGGGGGACCGAGCTTAGCTGTAGGTTATTCAAATACAAACACATATGAGAACTCCTACAATTCCAAGACAAATACATATGTTATTGTAACGCAAATAAGCCTAGATTAGCGGCAAGGTCACCTTAAACAAAATGATGAATATATTTATTAGGTACCACACAATTAAATAAACATAAAACATTAAATAAGCTTTAAAATAATAATATGTACAAACTACATATTTTATTACACAAACGGGTCTAGCCGTCCACACGGGTACGGGTGTGGTACGGGTCTTTCCGTGACCACAGCTGGTGCAACTCAGCTGAAACGTCGGAATTAAAGGTAAAAACAATAAAATTATATCGCGGTAGACCCGTTTGTGTAATTAGATATGTGTAGGTACAAAACGCGAGAGTTTAAAGTGTTATATGTACAAACGATCTATAAATAAACTTAAAATAGAGGGCCTATAAATAAAAAACGTCCTCCAAGTCCCTGCCGGACAAAATGGCGGCCGTTTTGATTATATTAAGTTTTAAAGTCGGCAATTACGTCCAACCCACGACGGCGCTACAGTTTTCATTATTTGCTTAGAGCTGAAATTACAGGCACACGCTGCGAGTGTGGGGATTGCTCCTTTTGGGACATTCGATTTTAAACGACATGCATAGGCATATAAAATGTATTACTAATAGAAGAAGAATTATAAGGCGTTCCACATGACATCAAATCTCTTCAAACGGCCTCTACGTGTTGGATCTATATCCCCACGCATGCCTTATAGAAGGGCTAAAGCAGAACTGAGCCTATCTTGTCCCAATGCTGGGCAAAGGCCTCCCTCTTCACGTATCCCTATCCCCTAAAGTCTCCCGCCAGTCTCTGTCAAAGGTTTCAAGCTCGTCCCATCGACGAGGTCTGCCGTGACGCCTTACAATGGGACACAACGGGTGGCTGTTTTGGCCCCCAGATCATCCGGCATATGGCAGACGTGTCCCGCCCAGTCCCATTTAAGCTTGGCGGCAGTTTCAGCTAGATCAGTGATTCATTGATACAATAATGGCTATTAACTTTTCCATGGATGTTTTATGGTCATTCTTTATAGTTTTTGCAAAGTACTATTTATAAGTGTTAAGCTAATTTTATGTTTAACTCACGTATTTTTATTCACTCGCGCGACATCTAGCAAAAAAGATCAGTTAACTACCCTAAGGCCCACTTGCACCATTCCACTAACCCGGGGTTAACCGGTTAAACCTGGAGTTACCATGGTTACCAGTACAATTTAGCAAGTACCTACCTAGGGCGACACGTAGTGCAACCCTATGAGGTACAGAACATTACGGCCCAAAGAATCTGGAACTTTCTAGATGCAACGGGCATTAGTAATGAACTTTAAAGGGCGTCACAATAGATCAATGCTGGTCGATGCGACACTCAAAGGCCTACAACGCCCCAATAATAATAAATACCAGTACAATTTGACACTGGGCTGACGGATAAACCGCTTAACCCCGGGTTAGTGGGATGGTGCAAGTGGGCCTAAGTGGAACAAACTCGCAAGCTCAGACTCCCACGCTAGGGGTCATCCATTAATTACGTCACACGAATTTCAAGGTTTTTTTACCCCTCCCCCCTCCTTGTCACACTTGGTCACATTTGGCAAACCCCTCCCCCCTGGTGTGACGTCACATTTCTTCAACGAAATCGGCAAATATTTATTTAATATTTTATCAAAATATTTTTGACAAAAGAAATATTAGTAATTTTATAACCCAAAACTGATTAAGAAATTAAATTAAACGAAGAAAAACGATTATCGTTTGAAAACCTTGTTATTTAAATGATAATTAGCGTATAAAATAATTTAAATACATTTTCGGTTACTGATGAAGTTAAAGTGACGTCACAAAGTTTATGACCCCCCCTCCCCCTTGTCACAATATGTCACATTTTCTTGACCCCCTCCCTCCCCCTAAACGTGTGATGTAATTAATGGATGACCCCCTACTCCTGAAGGCAATATTTCTATTACGAGATAACATTAAAACAACGGTTACTCAAGTTTTTACCTGTTTTTAAATAAATACATAAGGGCTAGGACAGCTAATCTCAAACTGTGCGCAATTTTGAGGCTTTGTGTGGCCTTTACAAGGAATCTACTAAAATTTGTTTATCGAACATGCACGGCAAATCATCTCGGAATGGATTAAAAATACTAACCATAATACACATCCATATACTCGTAAGACGGTCATCACACCATACAGGTGACCCATTTACAGGTTGACCCAAAAAATGCTGGCAACATTTTTATTGCGGCATAGTGACGATAATTAAAAAAAAAAACTTGGATTTGTGTCTTAAAGCTAAAGGAGAATATATTATTTTGAAGAGAATATGTTTTATTTTTGTTAAATAATTGTAGTTTTAATTTTAAAGAACATTTTGTAAAAGACGTGTAAGTACTTAATTAAGAAAAATATTCAAAAAAAAAATTTCTACGTATTTTTGGTCACTCTGTAAGTAGATAGTACGAAAGCACAAGCGCTTATTTCAGTTACGTACACGTTTACCGTGTACCAGTGTACACGGTACACGTGAACTGAAGTATCAACAAAAAAAAGTACCGTAGTCGAGAGCACCATTTAGGTACTGCTCGTAATATAAAATACACCATCGCCCATAGAAAAAGTCATGAAACAAGTTTGAGAGCCGCTGGGCCAACGCATTATGCGACTTTCAGCTGTCGATCCATTTTCAGGGGGATTTTTCAGAAGGTCACCCGTTTGGGATAAGGAGATATTTGGAAATTGTCCTTTTGTCAGCCTTTTGCGATTGATGGAAATATAGTTGAAGGATTTTTTTACCTATCGAACAACGAGGGTTTTATATAAGTACATACTTACATTTGTAGTTAATCCAAAACGGTCATATACATGAATCATTTTTTTAAATTACGTTTTATTAGGGGTTTTACCATGGTGGAGGCGGATCTGCGCGCATTCCTCACCATGCAGTCTGCTTACGACCGATAACGTAATATTGTGTTCGAAAGTAGTACATTAGAGAGTACCTGCCTCGTACTACTAAATAGCCTCGCTACGCTCGCCCATTTACATCTCACTCGGTCGACAATCCCTATGTCCTGAGGGCCTACCGCGAACCACGTTTGCGTTGCCTCTCTGTCGCACTTGTAAATTCGTATGTAAGTGTGACAGGGAGGCAACACGTCGAACGTGGTTCGCGGTAGGCCCTCTGCTTCTGATGTATTCTTGTTTGCATAGTCTAATAAAACATGGTCTTCTCTTCCCAGAGTGACACAAGCCTACGTCACAATAACATTGCCACTTTATATAGCGCTATCGCATATTATCATATAGCGCTGTCGCATGATGACGTAGGCTTGTGTCAGTCACGTGGTCGGAAGAGAGTACAAGGCGGAGTATATTATTATACCATGCTTGTTTGCGATCGTTTCGTTCGTCATGTAACTGTCGTAACGTGTTTTTAGAAACGATACACTTTAGTCAGTAGGCTAATGCACTCGCGATACATCATCATCATTCTCTTGCCCTTCTCCCATTCACTTGGTGTCGGCGCAGCATGTCTTTCTCTTCCACACCTCTCTGTCGCCCGTTTCTGTTATGGGTGCAACTTTCAGGCTTCCTCTTATATACTCATTCCTTATCCTATCCATTCTCGTCACGCCACACATCCATCTTAACATTCTCATCTCCGCTACATGCAATCTCTTTTCATCCGTCACCTTTAGGGCCCAACACTCTGATCCATACATGACGACAGGTCTTATGACTGATTTATAAATTTTACCCTTCAACCGAAGAAGGTATGTATATGTCGTTTCATATCGGTATTTTGGTATTATATTTTCGGATCCATTAGTCGTGGTGGGATATGATGTATGCACATATTAATACACGTGTCGTGCGATGCACTTTACCCGTGCATTTATAAAATTTGATGTAGACGATTGGAGTTTATTTTTACACGGACGCGTAAATAAAATGAGTCAGTGGAGCTAGGAAGTACGTAAAATTAAATTTTAGAATAAAATGGAAAATGTTTCGTCGAGTAGGCACACTTTTTAGGGTTCCGTACCCAAAGGGTCCGCTATCCGTATGTCTGTCTGTCTGTCCGGTTGTCTGTCACCAGGCTGTATCTCATGAACCGCGATAGCTAGACAATTTCTTTAATTATACTTATGACGTATTAAACCTAGCAGAAGTGGATAGCAATCATTTTTAAAAGCGGTAAACTTTCGTAATGCTCTCCCTGCTAATATAGGTTTATTAATATCGTAAAATTCCCAGCTAGCCTCATAAGGGCCGTTAAGATTTTTAAATTAACTTTTCGAGGTGTAAGGAATTTCATCCGGGCTTGGATGCAACTTGGAATCTTACTAAATAGGGGGAAATTTAAAATGCGTTTGACAGTTACGGAGAATTTCAAGCGGCTTGATTTTGAAATTAAAAACGTTGCAAACCAAGACGTTCGAAAAACATATTTTAGTAACGTAAATAAAAAGCTGTAGTAATAATAATTTAATCTGATAATAAGTCAATACCGAGCTTAAGCAATTTATTAGTCGTACCTAATTAGGTACTTTATTGCACAAAACAATCACATAACAAACTAAAATACAATTAGGTACTTATAAGAAAAAAACAACAATTTACATTGCAATTGACTGATAGTGTACATTTTCCCATTTTTTCAGTATATTATTAAAATCCAGTTTAATGATACCTATTAAAGAATTTCAATAATCACACACTCATACGAATTAAAATTAAACTAAACCTATCTTAACCTATTAACATGACTTTAATTGAATGTGTCCTACTTTGCGTAAACACTTATCTTGCTATATTTTCATTTTAAATTTCAGTACCATTTCGTACCTTGTCACAGTGACAATCATTATGAAAGTCGCTAGGGACCTCATTCTATTGTCACTGTGACAAGGTACGAAATGTTACGAAAATTACATTCTTTTAATCTATCTTCGTAACGCTGTATTTGCAATTTTATTAATATTTGTAGTTTTAGTTATTCTCTTGTATGTAATCTTAGTTTTAAGTTTATCACGAATAAAATGCTTGATTCTGATTCTGATTCTGTAGGTATTTTCTAAAATATATGCACATTCAAATTCGCCCACCTTTAATAAGTTTTGAATGTAAGTGAATAATCCCAGCCTCTCCACCATGTCAAGATCACATGATATCAATAAACTGATTTCAAATAGTATAGGTACAGTTACAGCTAACGTCATACAGACACAGAGACAGATCTCCAGTGTATCTTTGTAACGCTGTAGGTATTTTCTAAAATACATGCACATCAAAATTCCCCCACTTTTAATAAGTTTTGAATGTAAGTGAATAATCCCAGCGTCTCCACCATGCCAAGATCACATGATATCAATAAACTGATTTCAAATAGTACAGGAATGACGTTACAGGTAACGTCATACAGACAGAGACAGGTCTCCTGTGTTATTATTAAGGTGCCGTAGGTTCAGGCAGTACCCAAGTAGCACAGATTAGCTGTATAGCGGCCGCATAATGAAGTACGAATACGCTTGAAGCTGGAATATAAAAGCTGCATAAGAGCTGTATAAGCGTCTTTTCAGCTTTTATAACTCTTAAATGGGCACAAATTAGGCAGCCTTAAGTTCACATAGCTACTTAAGAGCATTGTAGCAGCAATTTAACGGAATTATAAGGGGTAACAGGAGTTATAAGAGATGTATATTGACTGGGTAAGAGACCACCAGTTACCCTTTATTCAGCTAATATGTCACATGTGCGCCCTAATACCGGGAAAGATTGACGTTGGGCTGAATAAAAGATAATTAATAACATACTTTTACACCTCTGCCTTAAAAATCAGCTATTATATTTCGTATATTGACGACGAACGCAGAGGTGAACATATTTAAATTGAAGCAAAAACGTTAAGCGCAACGACACCATAAGTCATTTTGTTAAAGTGTTTAGTTAAATGTTTGTACATGATCTTTTATATATTAATGCGAAAAAGATGTTTGGGAATGCAAGTTTATTGACATTATATATATACATTATCTAAGAAAATTTCAGTGCGCCACGAAAATAATCAGTATTTATTTAAATAAATGATATAAATAAGCTATGTGTAAAAACTATTTCAGTGGTTTGGACAGAATTATGAGATAAAAAGTTAATAATACGTTATAGAAAGTACAGAAAGTACGTTGGAAAAGCAATTTCAATTTTGTAGGTTATATACAATAAAATGGCGGTCAATGTTAAAAAGCAACGTGAACCTTTAAAATTCTAATATGCAGCATAGGACTGTTATATATCTGACAAAGATACTTAAGTGAACCACTATACAGTCCAAGTCGTTATTTCGATACACGAGTGAACCTCTAAACAATTATAAGGCATCTTGTGAACGTTTAAACAGCCGCTATGCAGACAGTCCCAATCGTAGTATAATAGGCTGCTTAGCGGTAAACATGTTCAGCGCTAAGCCGTATTATGCGCCACATGTGTTCGATTATACGTCTATTGGTTTCATAATAGTTCACTCGTTCTCCCTTATAATAAGTCAGCGAAATAAAAGCTGCTTTAGCGGTAAACATGTTCAGCGATAAGCTGTATTATGCGCCCCATGTGTTCCATTATACGTCTATTGGCTTCATAATAGTTCATTCGTGCTTCCTTAAAAAGTCAGAATAATAAAAGCTGCTTAGCGGTAAACATGTTCAGCTATAAGCTGTATTATGCCCATGCCCCATGTGTTCCATTTATACGTCTATTAGCTTCATATTAGTTCACTCGTGCTCCCTTAAAAGTCAGCGTAATAAAAGCTGCTTAGCGATAAACATGTTCAGCGATAAGCTGTATTATGCGCCACGTGTGTTCCATTATACGTCTATTGGCTTCATAATAGTTCATTCGTGCTTCCTTAAAAAGTCAGCGCAATAAAAGCTGCTTAGCGGTAAACACGTTCAGCGATGAGCTGTATTATGCGCCACTTGTGTTCCATTATACGTCTATTGGCTTCATATTAGTTCACTCATGGTCCCTTAAAAGTCAGTGTAATAAAAGCTGCTTAGCGGTAATCATGTTAAGCGACAAGCTGTATTATGTGCCACATGTGTTCCATTATACGTCTATTAGCTTCATAATAGTTCACCTGTGCTCCCTTAATAAGTCAACGTAATAAAAGTCCACAATTACCTCCTTATACAGCACATGGCGTAATTTTATCCACTAAACAGACCTTATAACGGTTAAATCATTTGATAACCCTTAAAGCTGTATAGGGTCGTAGCAAATATACCTTTATATCACTCTTTGCATATTAATGGTAGTTTTCAGAGCCGTAATGTAGCTTTTAATCAGCCCTAAGCTATATAAATATTACTGAGATCTATTATACAGCTGTAGGACCACGAGTGTGCTCTTATAAGTGTCTTAATACGCACAGAGCGTTAGATAGAACTTAAAGTGAGTAGTTATAGAGCTATCTGTGCTACTTGGGTAGTTTTTGAATAATCGTCAAATTAACTGTTCTATAGATAACATTGGCCCTGATTCACCGAAATATACGAAAAGATATTTTTTTCGCGATTCCGGGTTTGGCCGCATCGTAAAAGTTGTTCGTAAACATTTATATATATATATATATATATATATATATATATATATATATATATATATATATATTGTATTTATATATTCCGGGGATCTCGATTTGAAATTTGCTATATAGGGGTTTTCGGGGGCGAAAAATCGATCTAGCTAGGTCTTATCTCTGGGAAAACACGCATTTGTTAGTTTTTATATTTTTTCCGAGCAAAGCTTGATCTCCCAATATTTACTATTATTTCCGCACTCAGTAATACATATTTATATGCGTTTTATACGAGCCCTTAGATTTTTCGGACACATTATGAGATCACCAATGCATGATATGGAGAAGTGTATCATCTTGGGGCGAATGAATGGCAAACGCGCTCAGGGTGGGGCTCGTAAGAGATGGTCTGACGCCATGAAGAAGACGAGTGGCGGCAGCCTGCATCGTGCGGTCCACTTGGCTTATGACCGCAATCAATGGAGACGTGTTGCATGTGGTCGCGATCCTCAGCATTGAGGGAACGAGGAGGAAGAAGAAGAAGAATACATATTAAAATATTTTTTTACATTCATTTCACACAAAACATAATACAATACAAATCTTATCATACTTACAACTTCCAAATAAAATTTACAGAGAAACACAATACATACATAAAGAGAAAGAGATAAACCTTATTTTTATTATACAAAATACACAAAACTATTAAGTGTTATTAATGCAAAGGTTAAAACTACTTACTTTTAATTTCTAAATTATTCTACACGAATCTAATTTGCAGAAAATATTCCGATACGAGATCGCAATGCCGTTAAAAAGCTAATACCCAACTTTATAGGCATACCTAGCAATTCCTGGCTGGATTAGCATAGAATTAACATGCGATTTCTATTATGCCTATAAAATGCACTGACACTTTTCCATTTCAATGTAAAAACTAGTTGTATGTCAAACATTTTAATCTGCCTTGAGCCTGTGCATATGCATAAGCTTCGTGTTTTATAGCGTTCGTAAAATTATATTGTAAGTATTGATTCTGCTGCTCGATAGCTGGTATTTTTAACCGACTTCAATTTCATAGAAGGAGGAGGTTCTGTATTCGGTTGTGGCTATTTTTTTTTTTTTTTTTCTATGTACGTTCACCGATTACTCCGACATCCGTAGTCCGATTTGAGTAATTCTTTTTTTGTTTGAAAGGAGCTACCTCCGAGTTGGTCCCATTTTAATTTGGTTCTGTTCTGATGATGGGATCCATGAGGAATTGAGGGAACTCCTCAATTTTTAAAGGCACATGCATGGTGTTTTGGGCGTTTTCTTAAGCAACTCGAGCAATTTCTCCCGAAAACCACTAATTTGATGAAGTAGACCTGATGATGATGATTATTTTGATGATAATGATGATGATTTCTTTAAATGTAAGTATCTTCACCGATTACTCCGGCACCTGTGATCCGATTTGAGTAATTCTTTTTTTGTTTGGAAGAAGTTACCTCCACGGTGTTTCCGTATTATTTTTGGTTCTGGTCTGTTGATGGAATCCATGAGGAATTGAGGGAACTCCTCAATTTTTAAAGGCACGTGTTAAGTGATTTCGGGGTTTTCTAAAGTAACTCGAGCATTTGCTTCCGAAAACCACCAATTTGATGTACTGCAACTGTAGCCTTACCACGAGTTTGACATTGACATATTCGCTAACGTCTTATGCATCTAAATGTAACTTTTTATGCATCTCGCTCACACTAAGGTTAGTACGAGCGAGATGCATAGGAAGTAAGTTACACACATGCTAGCGAATATATCAATGTCAAACTCGTGGTAAGCTGGTAAGGCTATTACTGATCGGGGGTTAGGGTTAGGAGTTAAGGGGTCAGAGATTAACGGGTCGGGGAATGGCGGTTGAAGGGTTGCTGGTTCAGGATCGAGGGGTTCCTGGATCAGGGGTTGATGTGCTGTGAGGTTGAGTGATCGGGGGGCTGAGGGATTGGGTCAGTGGCGGGGCGGGCGGATGGATTTAGTTGACAGGAATTATAATTTCCCAGACGGACTCGAGAAAATTCCTGGTTCAGGGTCGAGGGGTTCCTGGATCAGGGGTTGATGCGCTGTGAGGTTGAGTGATCGGGGCGTTGAGGGATTGGGCCAGTGGCGGGGCGGAGGATGGATTTAGTGTAGTAGTGACAGGAATTATAATTTCCCAGACGGACTCGAGAAAATTCCTGATTACATGACATATTTATTAAAGTAATAGGTACACGAATTTAGTGTTAAACATGATCTTGTTTTTCATTCATGCGTCGCGCTCTTAACAATGCGTTAAAACTAAAAATGGAAAAATAAAAACTTTTTACAAAAAAAAGCAAACCGACTTCAAAAAGGATGAAATAAAATTTTATCCTTTTTGAAGTCTATGCGTTACCAACTGATATGTTTGAAGTCGGTGCCAAGCCAAGTAGTAACAATACCAGTCAAAATAATCAGCTTTATGGCTATAAATCCCATTAGAACTGCACTAATAACTATTACAAATGTGTAAGTAATTTTGTCTGCCTCTTTGTCGCCTTTTCAAGGCTAAACAACTGAACCGCTTTGAAATGTAGTCCTCTGGATAAGGGACGGGAAATTACTCAGTCCCAATCTCACACTTGCGTGCTATAGACTGTTCGAGCATTAGTAAGAAATGCTCTTTAAAAAATACGACGAAAAAAAATGCATTGGATTTCCACTAATGTGCCGACAAACATGGTACAGACTGCGCCAAGAAGGTTTGATCGTGTGTCCTGAGGTGTGTTCTTAAGCCTCCTCCACACTCGTGCGCGAATCGCGGCGCAAAGCCGCGAACGCGAGTGTGGAGTCCTGAACGCAGACCTGCGAAATCGACTCCACACTCGCGTTCGCGGCTTCGCCCGCGATTCACGCGCATAGTCTGGAGGGGGCTTTAGATACAATCGACGTCAAAGATATATTTACACTTTTGCACTTTACTCCTTTGTAATAAGGCGAAAAGTGTAAACATATTTTTAACGCCGACTATACCTACAGAAAGTAGTTCATTGTCGTCGTGTAAGGCAATCCAACGTAGGTACATCCTTATCGAATCGCACCAAAATCATGGTATGCTTCAAAATTTGGCTTGGCACCGACTTCAAACATATCAGTTGGTAACGCATAGACTTCAAAAAGGATAAAATTTTATTTCATCCTTTTTGAAGTCGGTTTGCTTTTTTTTGTAAAAAGTTTTTATAGTATATATAATGTAAACGCGTGTATTCTGTTTATGCATTTATTCGATTATTATTACTAACGGAAATGCCTTCAGGTAAAGGCTTCTATAGAGCAATAAATGACATGTGAGATATAATAATCGTCGGCTAAGTAGGAGCAACGAATTCTATCGATCGATCAAATGCCGCAATTTGCAAATCGTATGCAATTATCGGTGACGTTTGTAGAGGCCATACATAACTCTAGAAAGAGGAAGAACAGTACGAAATAAAAAATAGGTAGGTATTTTTGATCCCAGAAAAAGTTTCTTGTCAGTCACAAGTTAGTAGAGTTATTTATCGGTATGTTTAATTTTTTTTTAATAACTATAATATTGCGTTTTAACATTTTTCTTCTTAAAATATTCTTTAAGCATCTGCGTTAAAAAAACTGCGTTTAGTAAAGTAATAAGTAACATTCTAGTGAGATACTCGGACTTTATATACTTATTTTCACAGGCCTTATTCTGCAAACATTGCTATCTAATTGAATTGAGAAATGAGGAGTCTTTCAAAATTCGGTGCGTAGGTGTATTGGAATCACCCTTAATTACTTTGTTGTTGTTCTATTTCTTACACGATATTACTTGCGGCTTTTCTGATCGATCATTCATACATCTGTTTTGTTTTGTTTTCAATTCAGACAAGAACAGTGCATAATATTGTCTTCGGATACCGCTATTTGGTAATATCCAAATTGCAACAGCGAAGATGACTTTTCTCTACCACCAGCTTGGGATCCAGTAGTACATCTAATAAAAGAACAAGCAAGACATAGGACTGTGAAACTATATAGTGTTTGATGGTATTGTTTAGTTTAGCAATGTTACTAGCTTTATGAGCCTATTTTGTATGTAATAATTGTAATACTAGTCTAAAATTTATGGTTTTCGGTTTTTGTTCAATATTTCTGTATGTTAGTTCTGTAATAGTATTGCACATTGTAATTTTGACAGAGGTGAATATGTTTTTCCTCATTCACCCGTTGACCGTCGGGATGTATTTTAAATTCATTATAGGTAAGCGATATAATCCGTCTAAATACTTTTATTTCATGTTTTATTTCAAGAGCAGTGTAATGCATTGCGTGAACCGTGCAGTTCTTCATTACTGTACGTCCCTGGAGGATTACGCTCAACGCATTGGGGTGTGATTCTCTGAGGTCCCATAGCACACATTTGTGTTTGATGTCCCTGTTTTATGCAGGATACTTGAGAAACTAAATGTTCCTTTGCGCCATTGTAAACGTGCGAATCTTTTAGTATATTTACTGAAGTTAGTTTTACACTTACTGGGAATTTCCACCTTGTTTGTTCAGATTATGCACAATATGGAAACGATAAGATGAGGCGATTGCTCGCTGCAGATTTAATATCAGTTGATACGTCTGATGTAATTTTGCTACAACAGTTATAGTACATAACTAAGTATCAATTCCTTTTTTTATTGCATCGGTTTTTATACTTTATATCTTCCATTTGTGAAATGTTTTGGCCTTAGAAATGCGCCTTTGTGGTAGCTTCATTAGTGTAGCCGTTGTTCTAAGTTCTAAGGTCTTAAAAGTAGGTAACTGATGGAAAAAATGGTAGCTTTATATGACCAGACTTTTCTGCTTCATTAAAACGATCGATTAGTAAGTATACCTATCTTGAAACTGGGAATTAATGATCTCTTTTATAAGTATCGGTATTTATACAAAAGAAGGATAGTATTTCTGGAACTAGTAGCATTGCATGGTTGGTGTTGAAATCTCTTTCCTTTAGCAGGTTGTCTGTTTCAATTCAATTCAATTCAATTTCTTTATTCATAACGTAAGTTACATGTCAATTTTATAATACACATCTACATCTTATATCTATTTTATATTAACAATAATAAGTATCTCATTTTGATAATCACATATAACATTGTTTGTATTCATAAATTCATCGAATGCGTAGAACGCCTTATCTATTAAATATTCCTTTAGCTTTCTAATAAACATATTGTCTGATAATTCTGCTGACTTAAAATTATTTGGCAAACGATTATAAATTCTAGATTTTTTGTAGTTAGTTATAGTCATTGTGGTCGATACCTTTTCAAAGTGAAAAATCACCTCTCATTCGGGAGCTTTTTTTACGTGTCGCCATTTCTTCACAGGCTAGTACACTCAGGCTCTTGAAGTAATTAGTAAATATAGTCAAATACAAATTTATCATCTTGTATCGGAACGATTAAATGCATTTGTTCAACATACTTATGGGACGGTTACAA
This sequence comes from Cydia splendana, assembly GCF_910591565.1. NCBI lineage: Eukaryota > Metazoa > Arthropoda > Insecta > Lepidoptera > Tortricidae > Cydia > Cydia splendana. Next base: position 5,952,150 of record NC_085981.1, on the reverse strand, counting down.
ATTTACAATAGGTACAACAAGATTTGTCCTATGTAATATACATCGTAGTTTACATAGTACAAATTATTATGTCTCTATATTTCATATTGCAAGCTATCCCAACGTTTATGAACCTGTAATATTGAAAGATCCAATAATGGAACTCCGATAACTCCATGAAATGAAACGAAGAGCAATATGTTGTAAATTTGATTGCATTGCAGAGAAATGCAAGCGTGAGCGCGGCGTGGGCTTGTACAATGACAAGTGTGACCACGACATTGCTTTTTATCTTTATCTATAAAGAACACCTTAAATCAAAGGCCGTACTAGGCCGTCGCACTCCCGACCCGGCATAACACGTGCATTACTCACGAAATATTTTCATAAAACCGAACCAAACGCACCCGACCACCCTCCCCGCGCCCCCGCCGCAAAACCAGTTCAGTTCGTGCCCGGCCGTCGAGCGCGTCGGTTGTACCGTGCCGCCAGCCCCGCGTTCTTACGAGACAAACATCTTTTGTACCCAAACCAGTGCTGTGGATTTCATGACCTGTGCAGTGTGAGTTCGTATTGTGATGTTACGTGTACGTTATGTTCTAGTGTTGGATTTCTCTTGAAAACTGTGCGACGGGACCGCCTAGCCGTCGGACGGCTCTCGATCTCGGGATATCATTAAGGTATTTATTGTTACACCGGCTCATTGTTGTAAGGATTTTTTCTTCGTGTCGAGTTGAATCGATAGTCGTGTGGGGCTCGGGGTCCGTGCAACCGATCTGAAGATTCATTCGATTTTAAAACGGCTTCATTCGGACGCTATTTGCATTATGTGCATGTTATGGGTTCTCAGAACGGGTTCGAACCTCGAGGTGTGGGCGAGTATTAATTAGCCAGCTCGATGTAACGGTACCGACCACTTAACGATCTTTTGATAACTCCGGAGCTTTTGTTATTGTAGGTACTTTCGGCTCGATTATAATAAAGCCGTTTTTTTACTCGATAAGTCGATAACCGGCGCGAGATTGTTGGACCGTGAGATTTTTTGAGATAAGATTAGTTTCGCTAGCATTCATAAAAGCTCTGCGAATTACATCGAACGTTTTGTGAAGATAAAACTATGAATATAAAGCTTAATACAAAAGATAAAATACCAACGTGTCTGCAATCCATTAGATTCAAATACCTACATTAAAATGTAATCCTCACAAATCGACCAACAATAATTACAAAATCCACAAAAACTTCTTACGATATTCTCGGCATATAATATCACGATTGACGCACTAAATACACAATCCACACTTTCAACACATTGTATGTGACATACGCATCCAAATAAAGCTGGTGCTATAATAAATAAACAATTGAACTAATATTTACGACATAAAATCACAAACAACGCGGCGTAGAAAGCGCTTTCTCGATAGATGGCGACACTAGTTCCAAGCAGCCAAGCTTTCGTTATAACCTCACATTTACGTGTTCCGAAACAGCTATTACAATTTGAGGGAATCTTTACTGTTGTTAATTGCACGTAACGATATAATTAATGGCTTTGGTAACCTGATTTTACAGAACTTTACCGCTTCGGAGTTTTGATGCCATATCCGAATCACTTTTATAGAAATGAAACACTTATCTAGATTTGATTGAAGAATACACCGATTACAAGTTATTCGTCGGAAAATAGAACAAAAACTACGTATTAGTCATTGTATAAAGCTTTTTATTCTAGGAATAATCACACACCGTCGACTGAGTGTCCATTTTGAAAATGAAATGAGTGTAAGTAGTTTTTTTTTTTGTGTTGTCATTATTTTTATGGGCACAGGTTTTTGGCATACAGCCGAGTTGCAAATTATTTAAATTTATTTCAGGGATATACCTCTATTGGTTGGATTTTAAATGTGTTTCAATGTGTTTACACATAAAGTCGATTTCTTAGTTTAAAATCTCCTTGACACGCCGCGCAATTCAAAATAATGGAAACTTTTGATTTTGTTTAATAGTGTAATTACTAGTATTTCTCCAGAATAATTAGTTTTTATTAAACAAATAAAATTTTACATAGGTACTTTGTAAGATATTTTATATTTTGATGCACAATGTGTAAGTACAGTAAAAAAATGCGTGAAATGGAACGTAACAAATTAAAAAAGCGTTAAATGTTTATCAATGTATGTATCTCCTACCGTTAGCTATGTTATCAGGTACATTTAAAGGCAATAAAACAACTCGTATCTTCATTGTAATTCGAATTTCGAACAATCCAGGTCACCGTCTTTTATTATTTAACTTTGAATACATCGGAACGCATAATTTTATAGACGCTTTAGGGTTGCATTTACAGCAAGATGAAACCGTTGATTTAGTCGTAAAATGAGCCATAAAGTATTGATGGCTGCATACAAGATTAAGTTGTGGATTTTGAAACAGTAATACGATAGGGTCCTATTTTGCAGCCATTTCCTTGTGAAACGCATTCCATCCAACCTACGCTAAACGCTTTTTTACTTCTATTAGCATTAAAGAATTTAAATGTTTATTTTATTAGAAAATGCGTAGATAAAATTGATTATATTTTTAAAATGGGAGATAAATTGAGAAGTAAGTGGTATTTTAAATTCGTTATACAATGTTTGCGTATAAAATCAAAGAACAAACTTAAGCTATAAACATTTTATACCATATAAATGTGTATTACGTAACCAAAGTTTGAATCGTGTGATTCGTGTGGATTCAAAGGCCCTGAATTACTTTACCTATCAAGAATTTCTAGGTTAGGATCATTAATCAAAATTTAGGTATAAAAGTGATTTATGGTTCTTCATGTAGCTAGAACGATTTTTTGACAATAACAAAGCTTTCGCGTTAGCATTTCAACTTTACACGGCTACTTATTTGAATGAAGTGACTGTTGTTAAAGAGGCTGTTTAAAAAAAATGCACATGTGTTTTCACTTAAAACACTTTTTCGCGGCTTAGTTAATTTGCCGTTTAAATTCGGAATAGGGCCGGAACTCGAACCGTAAACCGAACATCGGTAGTCGACATATGTCGACGTGTCGCTCGCCCTAGAGCTAATTGCGATGAAAAAACCGTGATTTACGTTCCAGGGCATGTCGGAATTGATGCATCGCTATAACGTTATACGCCGTAGGCGACGTTCGAAATTTGATTTGAATTTTTGAAATATTGTTCGAAACATTCGGATTTATGGTTCCGGAAAGACATGCGTGTAACGGAACTGCTATTTCGATGTACAGCCAGCAAAACTATTAGTTTAGCATGCAGGGGTGCTCATTATAGGTACATATTTTTGTAAAGGTCGATTGACAACATTTTGCGCTGAATTTCATCGATAATATTGACAGATTAGTACAAACTTTAGTGTAACAGGCAAATTTCTTCAACCAAAAACGTCATTCATTACTGACACTGACAGATCAGTATCATTTTGGAAACAGATCAAATAACTAAAACTCGAATTGGGCTGTTAGTTAGCATGCATTGCAATGCAAAATCACACTATCTCAGCACATTGAAAGGTGTTTCAGAGAATTTAAATCGCATCTCAGACTGAGGTGAGGTGACCTCACCTCACCTCAGTCTGATATGAAATTACCACCTGGTAATTTATCGTGATTAAAATAGGTATTTACGGATTGTTACTAAGTTCTGTATTACAATATACAATAAGCATTTCAAGATCAAAGTGATCAGACTATTTCAGCACATTGAAAGTCTTTTCAGGGAATTGAAATCGCATCTTAGACTGAGGTGAGGTGACCTCACCTCACCTTAGTCTGATATGAAATTACCAACTGGTAATTTATCGTGATTAAAATAGGTATTTACGGATTGTTACTAAGTTCTGTATTACAATATACAATAAGCATTTCAAGATCAAAGTGTCAATACCATTTACTATTGTAATTAAGTTCAATATTACGCACGTAGTCGTAATTTAGGTACCTATTTACTACCTATCAATATGATATTTGTGGTTACAAACATCCAAATATAGAAGCCTAGGGCGTCTGCCACTTTGATCTAGGCACCCTAGGCAAACATTGTGTAAAGCAAATATTTACACCCAAAACACATAGTTTACACTGGTGTATGACTTATTGACAGATTTTCGGTCTAATGCTTCTAATACTTGAGATAAAGTATAAATAGGAGTTACAGCTTTTCTGTTGATCGTATGTTCACTACTATGAAAGTACGTAAAATTATTTAATACGAATGAAATAATGGCCTTAAATGAATTCCTAATCACGAGTCCTAAATTTTTGTAACATTTTCAGAATTCGCGTCCAAATGTTTTATAATTGTGTTGTATATTCCATTAAATATCCCTTAAACAGACCGTGATTCAAGCCTCATGGCATTTCATAGTCCTAAAAATACTACACAAATAAAAATACAGAAAGATCATGTTATAGCCGTCATGTTTGCCTTATAATATAATGACTGATTCAGAGGATAAAACATATTTTCTGGCTACTTTCACAAACGAAAACATTTCGAAAAGCTCAAAACGTCATCGGCACGTTCCGAGATTAACGAGACGTCAGACAGAGACGTGACTGCGCTATCAGATCCTGTTGACGCGTTACTCATTATTGTCAGTCCGACGTCATTATTGTCAAACGTCGATCTAGTTAATGATACTGTGACACGTTTCCAATCATTACTTAAGGTAACATTCCATTTCTGACCGCAGCTGCACTACTGCTCCGACACGTCGATGTTATTGACAATTTCCATAGTAAAATGAATGACAAGACAATGAATGACAGTAACGTCGCAACAGTAGTGCAGCTGCCGTTGGAAATAGACTGTCACCTTAGGTGACGTTCGGATATCAACTGCTGTTGCGACATTACTGCGGCGGCGATGATGCTGCTGTATCTCTCTCTTTTTGTTGAGTGACGGACTGAACGTCATAGTCGCATATTTATCAAGGAAATTAACAGATACAGCGGCGACATAAACGTCGAAACAGTAATGTCGCAACAGTAATGCGGCTGCAGTTGACATCCGCATGTCACCTTTATGGATTCCATGTGTCGTAATACCTTTTGTTTCGGCGCAACCGTCACCTTCATTTACATAGAAAACTAATTTATAAATTTCCGACTTTGGGACGGATTAATTAAAGAACGTTGAGTGATTATTACTCAGCCACTGTTAGAGTTTAATGTGATTGATTATTTAAAGCGCCGAACACAGAGCCCTGTGGTACTCCATACTTGGCGTCTTAAACCGTTTCACAACGCAAGAAGATTAAATTCACTCCGCCTAATCAGATTTAAAACGATGATCGAACGTTCTACTTAAAAGGTCAGCATTTACGACCCAAAAATGAAATACTGGACCGCCCGTTACAAGATAGCAAATCTTTTTACCGTTACTGAAGCGGTTACTCCGTCTCTCCGCTTAGGTATTCGGAGTTGACCAAGCGCATTGTCAAAGCTTCTCTGGGTTAATTATGACTGACAATCTATTGTGTTATGATAAGGCTCGTTGACGAAGAAAACTGTTAGGTATGCGCACGATCTTAATTGATTACTGATATGCGTTTAGTCACATAAACGTCGTAAGATAACGTTATAACTGTTATAAGTACACTATAAAGACAACGGTACTCTTAGGGCTTAGAGCGTTAAAGCTTGTCCATTAGGGAAGTGGCAGGAAAGGATCAAGAAGTCATTAGCTAGAAAGTGTTTACGGATGCATAAACCTACATGTAAGTACGCTTTAAAATGTTCATTTTTTCCGTAAATTACCAAACACAAGCCATTCAACCACATTCTCTAAAAGCACAATAACGACCGTGCATATGAAAGCACAAAATTATCATTTACAAGCTCGTATATGCCGCTATTCAAAATTCAACCTTACTCCAGTATTGTTAGGATACAATCAATGTGTTTAATGAGAAGAATTGTCTCAGTGAGACAGGCTCACTCACGTCTTTCAAACGGAGTTAAGTGGCTTTCTGCCTATTTATTAAGACATGAAGATACCTTAAGAATTTTTTTCATTTCTATCTCCAATCTCCGATACTTCTCTGGAGTATTATTATGGATTTGTATTAAGATCTTCTATTTCTTCCTTAAATTTTCCGTTGAAAATTGAATCGTTGCGTGGTATTTTAATTTGCAAAACTGCCATTATTAGTGTAATGGTGCTTTTATAATTTTCGCTGCCATTAAGTCCGCCAGGTTTGAAGAAACGTGTGAATTTCCCCAGAGCGCTTCAATGCTATATTTAAGTGCATTATCTGGACTTGAATACCTCGAGTCATTCAAGCAGCTGTTTATGTTGCTTTCTACCTGAGTCGTTAAGAACTGTAATCCCGAGTTTTGCAACATTTTATTGTTTTATTACACCTCGGGTCTGGAGTGCGTAAGGAAGTAACATTACGGGATAGGCCCGAGGCGAACTTGTTATAAGAAAGCAATTTTATTGTTCGGAAGGCTCGGCTCGGAAATAATTTTGGTTGCCGTTAGGACCCCAGTTGAAAGTTTATTGTGGTTGGAAATTGTTTTGGAATTATAGAGTTTTGGATGTTTTGAATCTACATATTTGAGGTCGGAATTAATGTCTGGGATTGATTGACTGTGTAATAAGATAACGATCGTCCTAAGGGAATGGCCACGCCGGTATTAATAGAAGTTGATGAAGCAAAATAAATAATAGAAATGAAACACAATGTATCGCATCAAGTTCTAGGGTCCAATTTATAAAGTTACAAGTTGTAACTTAATACAAGTCTCCCTGGTCAAAAGTTCCCTCGTTATTGATCAAGTGCGCCATTTCAGTCATACAATTTATAAAATGGGGTCTTGTATGGTGCTACTAAGTATTTGCCAATATTAGCTGAACTTTTCGGCTTGGACTAGTGGAGTGAAAAAAAATTAACCCGATAGCTCAACCATTCCTAAATGTGATTTGGTTAATCGGATTAAGTTCTTATAAGTAGTTTGCATAATCTAGTCATCATCATCATCATCATATCAGCCAGAGGACGTCCACTGCTGGACATAGGCCTCCCCCAAAGATTGCCACAATGACCGGTCTTGCGTCACCCGCATCCAGCGGGCTCCCGCGATGATGATGATGATGATGAAGTAGTTTGCTTAATCTAGTCAGTGACTATGTAATAGGAAAAACTGACAGTGGGATCTAAGCCCGAAAGCAAAAAACTGGCTTTTCAATCTAGCAATCAGTTGAACAAACGATCGATTTACGTAACACCGCTTTACGACCCCCAAATCGGAAACGCGTTAAAACATCCGATGTTTTCACCAGACCTTTTTTTCGCAGTGTATTGAGTTCTTGCAATAGCTGTGGCGGGGATATTTGCGTGCGGAAGGAGTAATGTAACAATCCCCGCGACAGGATCGTTAAATCGGCAGGGCCCGGGAATGTTCGTGAGTCAACCGTCTTGCCGCCAGGGTTTTACGAGTTTCGTATGACTTCGGAATCGGCTAGATCGAGGTTATTTCCGTGAACTGATTTGGGAACTTTCGCGTCATCAAAAGTGGGAATCTGTGCGTCATTAAATTGGATTGTAACGTTTGAGCTTTCCTCTTGGACAGATTCGGGATTTGTGGGAAGCTAGATAAATGCTTGAATTTTGTTCCGACAGAAAATCATGCTAAAACGTGTTGAAATCCGCCAATTTTGGCAAAATCCGCAAGCAAGATTGGTTATGCTGATTTTAGCATTATGTCCTAATTTGATAGTTTGTATCACGTTTAACGGTTTAATATTATCATTATTATCCATTGTTTGCAAATTTAGCCCTATCAAAACGAAGTCTAACACTGCAATACCCACGAGTATTATCCTATTAATATCAATAAGTGTGTGTACTATTATGAGAAATTCTTGCTAATCCTTAATATTTAACAAGTGTCGTCCACTTTCGCTCCCCTTATTAATACCTCTGTCATCGGCGGGCGACATCAGGTAAAAATTACCGACCCTTCCGAGACAGACAATCCGACCTCTCTCTCTAACGGACTACGAGAGAACAATCATGAGAACGTCGATGCTCAAATGTTTACTCTCGGAATGAGAAAAATTAGGAATATTAAAGCACGTAGCAATGTTTTAAGGTCGTATCTTCGGAGCACTTTAAATACAATTGAGTTCGCGTCGCTCTGCCGCCGAGTTAAATTGAGACATTGAATGTTTGCCATTTTCTTTTCCCTCCAATTTCGCGCCAATAGCAAAAGTAAAAAGGCGCCCGATACCACCAACACGGAACGCAATATACGACCTCGCCGGAGAGAACAATTTCCTTTAATGTTTTCATGAGTCTCGGGAACTAAAGACCCGTGTAACAACGTATCTGTTCTGTGCCTTCTAATAGCACTAGACCGAACAAACTGCCAAGTATTAAGTTTTACCAACCATCTGCACGAACGTCACGTCTTTATGACTACTTATTCTTTGTCCTCATGAATGCTATAAAGGGATGGGTGTATGCGCGCGTCCCGCTCCCGCGAAGGGACGTTCCGTTCCCCGCATAGGTGTTTAAAAAAATGGCGTACCTGAACCGGTCCCCGTTTGACATGTTTATATATTTTTCTTGCTGTTGTGCTCGGGGGGTTTTTGTTACGGATTTTTCGATTGAGACTGAATCGCGGGCGTTATTAAAAAAGTTTCTGTCGTAATTTTCGCTGTGATTTTGTTGGATGTCCACGAGTTTTTGGCGATTTATCGTTTTGCTTTTGCGTTTATCGAGTTTTCGGTCGGATTGATTTATAGGGGAAATTCTGCGACATTTTGTTAAGTTTCGTTGATGGTAATAGAAGATTGCGTTAAGTTTTAAGTAGTTTTGCTTCGAAAATTTACTTGATACCACTTATTAAATATAAAGTAAAACTTCGTGGAACTTCGAGAATGGTTTCATGCTTATGTTATGATTTCCGTTTAAGTCTTTAAAAGTAGGTTTGGTTAATAGGTACACTTATGTAAGTCTGATAACCTAGACAAGGGTGAGGTAGAATTGTGTGCTCTGTTCCTTTGATAACATTTATGAAGGTGACCTCTTGAATAACTTGTAGAAGTTAGAATTTCATGGAACATTTTTGATTGGCTTCAAGTTTTACAAGGTTGAAACCTCACAAATGCTGTTTTCCATGATGTTCAAGGTTTGAGGTTATGTATTCTTAATGTTAGCGTTTTTTTCTGATTTTTTAAAATTGTTGATTATTGCTGCTTAAAAATACTATTTTCTTTTGTACACGGCTTATCTATTTTATTACTACTTAATCCTGATGACGTATCTTTTTGCAACATCACACATAAAAGTCCCTTCATTGACTTCTCTTACTATACAAATTATCCCTACATCTATCTGCCTCATTTGTCCACAACAGAAGTTAAAGGAGGCCTCAAAATCGGACAATCCAAAGCAGTCCTTATGAGGGGACACACACAAAGGCCGGTTTCACACTAAACCCTGCAATGTGCTTCAGGTATGGGACAAAAAGTGCCCATGGTATCTTACGCAATTTCGTCATGCCCCAAATGCGACATCTGTATTTAGTCGAAGAGTTATCTTGATTCTTAAGCAGTAATTCATGGGAAAGTTTCGCTGTACGCTGTAAAATGTACAATGGAATGAAAGTAACCGAATGCAAGACAAAGACATAAATAAGAGGAAAGTCAAAAGTAAGTGGTGTTAAAAGCTCTGGTACAGAATGCACTGGATAAAGTTAAAAGCGCAAAGTGAAATTGTACGTATTGTAATAGTAATAGAATACACTGAAGATATCAGCTTAGTAAAGAACTAAAGAATTTCTTCACACGGAAGAACACTCAGATCTAAAGATAAAATCTGTAACCACATTTTATTACTTAAATGATTACTTAGAGGAATAATAGGAAAATGGAAGTAATAGAGACACTTTTGATTTCAAAGATAAGTATATCTTTATTCATTTCTATAAGCGAGATGAAGATAATGTAAGTAATTGATCTTGATATTCTTGATGTTGCTGGAATTTATTGGGGAAACGTAAAAGTCGTTTTTATTTCTTGAGTTAGATTGGAAGTTGGAACCATATTTTGGACGACATTTATACCTAAGTATATAAATTGTATACAAATTATAGTTGTTAGGTTAGTTACATATTTTATCTTTGGACACCTTATTTTTTGGTTGATTTTACTATTATCAATAGTATTGAATTGCAAAGAAGGCCGTCCTTTATTTTCTTTATTTGTTTATTGATTTGGGTGGCCACATTACCTCCCAAATCAATTATGACTTTTAAAATCACTATTTGTCCCTAACCCAGTTTGATCTTAACATCTTCTAACATTTGAATGGAAAATTTATGTGATAAAAATGTCACAGCAGGCATTGCAATGCAAAACGTAAATCCTAATTCAAAACACGAATGCTTAATTTTATATATCACCTTGCCACAAGGAACCGCGCTGCCTGGAGCCAGGTTTTTTACTAACAATTAAATTTAATAAAATTCTATGTATGTAGTTACACTAGACTTATATCGACCGGGATATGAACCGTGATTACCTTTTTTATTGTTTGGTTCATATCCCGGTCGATGTAAGTCTAGCGAAACTAACCGTGGATCATTCAAAACTGTCATTAGTTGTAGTTTTTAATTTAAGTTCATAATTTTTACTTATTTATTTCTGTTTATATTATTTGTGATTGCAAAAAACACGAATGCTTATAAAATCTAATTGTTCTGGCTGCACGACCCGCATACCTTCATTAACAAAAAACGAAATCAAGCATGATGTCATTCCAAGATTGATTGATGATCTTGATTGCAGAATTAATACTAATTCATCCTTTATTATTGCCGCGGTAAGGATCATTAGTTATCTTAAATGAGGTATTAAAATTTTTATTCGAGAGACCATAAACCTTCGGGTTGCGAGGTATGAAAGACTACAGCTTTTCCATTTACCTATAACATTGTATGTTCTACCAATTAAATTAAAGGAATGGTTGGTAAGTATTGAAAGACAATTTTTGATGTTCTTTCCAAAATAATGTGCATGGGGGTAATAAATAATGTTTCCATTTTCAAAATTATCCCGCTTTCGAAGTTATCCACCTTATTTTTACTTAGCTATTACATTTTTTAATATGTTTAGTCGAAAGTCATATAAAGAGTCGACAGTATTTTAAGGGGCCCACTGATTAACAGTCCGTCGGACGGTATCGGCCTGTCAGTTAGAACAAAATTTTGACAGTTCCGAACAACTGACAGGCCGATACCGTCCGGCGGACTTTAATCAGTCGCCCCTTTAAAATGTACTTTAGAAAAATCAAGACAGTTTAAGTGGTGCGTATTAAAATCCTTTGTTGATCAGACATTTTTATTGAAAATAAAGATATAAAAGTCTTTAAAAACTTAATATGATGCCAACAGGTATCAACAAATCACCAGAAACAAAAGATATGCCCGTTTAAAATCCAATTTGTCATCGGATTAATTTCGATAGGAACACCCTTGGTCATTACAAAATTAACTAACCACTCATAAGTCTTATTACAACGAAATAAGGTTCTAAAAAGATTAATTTCGTGAGTTAGAAACGTTTTCGATATAAACATTGATTTACGTTTCGTTCCGCTGCATTTTGAATTTGGCTCTAGTTTGGTTCTGCCATCGATATTTCTCACGCTTATCTCGCTTATTTATAAATCTGGGACAAAAGATCTTAGTTCGATAGGCTGTATTAAGACCGGCCTAGTTGACATAGACCACGTTCGACCTAATTCTAAATCTAAGAGATTACGTCAATTCACGTATCTGAGAACATCGAAAAATCGAAAATCGTTTTCCGTCTCTCTCGCTTGAATATGCAAGAGCGATAGAGGCAACGATTCTCGATGTTTCGATGTTGGCAGTATGGCTTCAGGTAGGGTTAACGAAATCAAATGCAAAAGCATTACGAATGTACCTACTGCGCTCATACATTTATATTACCTTCTTAATTTGGACGGTGTGCTTCCCATATTATGCGGTTATTAACGCGCTTGGACCCGGGTATGTCCTTAAACTACGGGACCCGGGTATGTCCTTAAACTACGTCCAAGACCACCGGTGGACGGGCAGCAGCGTCCCTCAAATTCGGTGTACTCGACTGCGATCGCCAACCCGCCTGCCAAGCGTGGCGATTATGGCATTCACCCCCCATCATGATGAGCACAATAGAACCACGGCCCCGAGGTTCCGGCGACCCCCGGTGCTCTGGCTATGGTAGCGGTCAGGGCATTAGCGGGGTCAGGGGTGCTAAGAATCTCCGGCAAAGATCCGGCTACCCGCCCCGACGACGACTGGCCCTGGTAACACACAACATACGCACTATGAGGACTGACGAAAAGATCTGCGAGCTGGAAGAGGAACTGAGCAGGTTACACTGGGACATTGTAGGGTTATGCGAAGTCCGTAGAGAGGGGGAGGACACGACAACCCTGAAGTCTGGTAACTTGCTCTACCACCGGGAGGGCGACCAACAGTCCCAAGGTGGTGTCGGGTTTCTCGTTCACAAGTCCCTCGTAAACAACATAATAACCATCGACAGTGTGTCGAGCAGGGTGGTATACCTAATACTCAGAATATCCAAAAGATATTCGCTGAAGGTCATTCAGGTATACGCACCGACCTCGTCACACTCCGATGATGAAGTAGAAGCTATGTATGAGGACGTAAGTAGGGCCATACATACTTCTAAAACCTACTTTACTGTTGTTATGGGGGACTTCAACGCAAAGTTGGGCAAGAGAAGCGGGGATGAGTTGAGAGTGGGGCAATTTGGGTATGGGCAACGGAACCCTAGGGGTCAGAGGCTGGCCGACTTTCTGGAGAGAGAGGAACTCTTCATGATGAACTCTTTCTTCCAGAAGCCGCCTCACAGGAAATGGACCTGGATGAGTCCTGACGGTTCCACGAGAAACGAGATAGACTTCATCATGACCGACAAGAAACGGATATTCAGTGATGTCTCTGTGATCAACAGGGTAAAGACCGGTAGTGATCACCGAATCGTAAGAGGCACACTGAATATCAATATTAAACTTGAAAGGTCCAGCCTGATGAAGTCTACGCTCCGACCTACTCGAGCCTATGTTCAAAACCCCGAAAGCTTTCAACTCGAGCTCTCTAACCGCTTTGCTTGCCTAGAGAACTTGGCTTCAGTGGACGAAATCAACGACGGGCTAGTGGAAACTGTCCACACAGTAGGGTCTAAGTTTTTTAGAGCCCGCCGTAAAGATAGACCTCAGAAATTGACCGAGCAAACCTTGAACCTCATGGCTGAACGACGCTCGCTACAGTTGCAGTCTCCCGATGACGCGGAGTCATATAGGCAGCTCAATAGACGTATATCTAAGTCCCTGCGACATGATCTGCGTCTCTTTAATACTAACCGTATTAAAGAGACTATTGAGCGAAACCAAGGCTCCAAAGTGTTCGCAAAGGACAAGTCTATTGGGCAAAGCCAGCTGACAAAGCTGAAACGGGAAGATGGCAGCATAGCGTCGAGCAAAGCGGAGGTTTTAGGTGAGATCGAGAGGTTCTATGGACAGTTATACACTTCGATCGCAAAGCCCGTTGACAGCTTGGTAGGAGATCCAAGAGCCAAGCTGTCCCGACATTATACCGAAGATATCCCGGACATCAGTCTGTACGAGATTAGGATGGCCCTGAAGCAGCTTAAGAACAACAAGGCGCCGGGCAAAGACGGAATCACTTCAGAGCTTCTGAGAGCGGGTGGAACACCGGTACTTAAAGTCCTCCAGAAGCTCTTTAATTCCGTCTTGTCCGAGGGCATAACGCCTGAAACATGGAGTAGAGGCGAGGTGGTGCTGTTCTTCAAAAAAGGTGATAACAACCTATTGAAGAACTACAGACCCATCACGCTTCTGAGCCATGTCTATAAGCTGTTTTCAAGGGTCATCACGAACCGTCTCGAACACAGACTTGATGACTTCCAGCCTCCCGAACAAGCCGGTTTCCGAAAAGGCTATAGTACCATAGACCACATCCATACGCTGCGGCAAGTTATACAGAAGACCGAAGAGTATAACTTGCCATTATGCTTAGCGTTTGTGGACTATGAGAAAGCCTTCGATTCGGTGGCAACATGGGCGGTGCTTGAGTCTCTTCAGCGATGCCATATTGACTATCGGTACATCGAAGTGTTGAAGTGTTTGTATAGTAACGCCACCATGTCGGTCCGAGTACAGGAGCAGAGCACGAGGGCGATTCCATTGCGAAGAGGCGTAAGGCAGGGAGACGTTATCTCTCCGAAACTGTTTACTGCCGTAATGGAAGACGCCTTCAAGCTCCTGGAATGGGAAGGACTTGGCATCAACATCAACGGCGAATACATCACTCACCTTCGGTTTGCCGACGATATCGTAGTCATGGCAAAGTCGATGGAGGAACTCAGCATGATGCTCGATGACCTCAACCGAGTTTCACAACGGGTGGGCTTGAAAATGAACATGGACAAGACGAAACTTATGTCAAATGCCAATGTTGTGCCCATCCCAGTCTCTGTTGGGAACTCGGTACTCGAAGTTGTTGACTCGTACATCTACCTAGGACAAGTAGTCCAATTAGGTAGGTCCAACTTCGAGAAAGAGGTCAACCGCCGAATCCAACTCGGTTGGGCAGCGTTCGGGAAACTACGTAATGTCTTTTCGTCCGACATACCTCAGTGCCTCAAGACGAAAGTCTTTAATCAATGTGTGTTACCAGTGATGACTTACGGCTCCGAAACGTGGTCTTTCACTATCGGCCTCATCTCAAAACTCAAAGTCGCTCAACGAGCTATGGAGAGGGCTATGCTCGGAGTTTCTCTACGTGATCGAATCAGAAATGAGGAGATCCGTAGACGAACTAAAGTCACCGACATAGCCCACCGGATTAGCAAGCTGAAGTGGCAATGGGCAGGCCACATTGCACGCAGAGAAGATGGCCGATGGGGTCGAAAAGTGCTCGAGTGGAGACCACGGACTAGCAAGCGCAGCGTAGGACGTCCACCCACAAGATGGACAGACGATCTTGTTAAGGTCGCCGGAAGACGCTGGATGCGGGTCGCTTCCAACCGGCACGTATGGAGGTCCAAGGGGGAGGCCTATGTTCAGCAGTGGACGTCTTATGGCTGAGATGATGATGATGAACGCGCTTATGATAAAGGAATTAAGGTTGAGTTTCCTGTAATCTAAATATAAATGCTAGAAACGATAACAAAGTTTGTAAGCATCCATTAGACCGCCGCGGAGGAAAAAATGCCAGAAAAAGTTGCTGCCTCCAAAATCTAGGAATGTTTTGAATGTTGTGACTTTGGCGGAGCGATGCTTTTGTTTTTGCGGATTCTTGAGAATGGTCATGCTAAAATATTTGGATGAACAAAAACAGATGTACGGTTCTGCGGTTAACGTTTGCGTGGTCTTATTTGAAGTTAAATGTAGGTAACAAAACATTTTTTTACTACTATGTTTGGTAATAAACTGTACAGCCCGCTATAATAAGCAGACTTCAAAGCCTAAGGGAGTAAGGGAGCTTGCTACCACAAATAATTTACTGACAATGTATCAGATTATAATTCGCTGTATTGCGATAACTTCAGAAGCTTATTAGTTATTGAAGTTTATAAGTTACAGTAGTAAAAAAATATACACACTCTTTAACTCCTTTGTCTATTGTGTACTCTTCAAACCCTTTCTAATGAACCTATGATAAGATAAGATAAGATAATATTTATTCATTAAAACTTATGCTAATTTGATGTTATCTTATCTTACGATTTTTTGAACCTAAATTCAATGTTTGTGTTTGCACCGAGGAGTTCCTTTGGCTACCTTCCGACTGCATCATATTAGCGTAGGTATTATTTTATTGTCTTAGGAATTATGTATGTTTGCCAAATTCCAATTCAATTAGGCAGTAGTATCTAGTACAAATTATTAAAACTTCAAGATTTAAGCACACAATTTACTGATACAAATATACGGAGTTTAATAATAATAACGTGAGACTTGTGGTGATGGGAAAGGTGGACGGCAGACGGCCTAGAGGACCAAGTCCAACGAGATGGTGTGACCAAATATCCGCCCAGATGGACATCACACTAAGCAACGCTTTCCACAAAGCAACCGACAGGGAGAAGTGGAGAGCTGGGGAAAAATAGCAAGCGGAGTCACGATCCTCAGCAGTGAGGGACCGACTTAGAAGAAGGAGAATCTTTTTCTATAATAGTCCCAATGCCTGCTGAGACCGGTTCATGGGTGTCTATTGTTGCACCTGTGAACGGGTTCCAGCAGGCTTTCTACATGACATTAAAGCTCTCCAAGGGGCCTCTACGTGTTGGATCTATATCCCCACGCAAGCCTATCAAAAGACCGGGATTTATAGGCCCGTGAAATCCAAAATGTGTAATAAAAATGTTTGTAAAATAATGAGGCGCCAGGTGATAAACGCACATTAAAAAACCTAAAGCACGCTACATTTCACTAAACGACTCAAATAGTTTCATCTTAAACTTTATCTTGCGCCGGCACATCTTTGTACGATCGACGTCAAAAATATGTTTACATTTTACGCCTTATTACAAAGGAGTAAGGTGCAAAAGTGTAAACATATTTTTGACTTCGACTGTACGCACTCGTCAATGCGAATCGACTACAAAAGATTTACGACTTACTAAGAGCTTTGTAAATCATCCCGTCTCTCTCACGCTCGATTAGCTGCGTACGGGCGAGATAAGGATGGTTGTACGTTTGTAATGGTTAGTTAAGTGTGACTGAGAAAGTTCAACGAATTCTCGAGGTATTATTAATTCTCAGCGACAATGAGAGCGGTTGCCTCTTTTGAATTTTATGCTTACATTGTAATAAAAAATGTGATAATTTCGAATTTGAGTTAATTTTGAAATAACTAATAATAAATAAATATTATAAGGACATTCTTACACAAATTGTCTAAGTCCCACGGTAAGCTCAAAAAAGCTTGTGTTGTGGGTACTCAAACAACGATAAATATAATAATATACAAATACATAGAAAACATCCATGACACAGGAACAAATATCTGTGCTCGTCACACAAATAAATGCCCTTACCGGGATTCGAACCCAGGACCATTGGCTTCACAGGCAGGGTCACTACCACCTAGGCCAGACCGGTCGTCAAAAAAAATCTCTTAATTTAGCTAACGGCCTCTTAGGCTATTAAATAAAATAGTTGGTACCTACTGTTGGTAGTGAAATTATCTCGCCTGCCTGCCAAAAATATCCCAATACACATTATTTTTGTGTAAAATATTCAAATAATGTATATAAGATAATATTACGGAATGAGGAATATATAATAGTTGAAAGGAAGTTTCAAGACGAAGGTTAATTCGCTTACGTGATTCTTTTTTGTAGAAATACCGGATGTTTTAATTTAATATTGTAAATAAATATTCAGTTTAATAATTAATGTATATTGTTATAAAATGATAAGCATAAAGTTAATTTCTCAGGTTATGAGAATGCATAAAGTATAAGAGTGCAATTCTCGTCTTTTATTTCAGTTGCATAAATATTGCACTATACTATAAAACGTTGTACGATACACGTGTGAATAGGTAATTCGCAACTAATGTCGATTTAAAACATTCCCTTCGGTCGTTGCGAATTTCCAACTTTCCGCACTTATATCGTAAATAACTAAGTGTTACCTGAGTTAAACATACAAAATTGAAAAATTCGCATTGTGCGAGAAAAATATATTAGGTATATAAGTATTTGATTTAATGAAATAACTGAAAGTGCGTATTGCGAACAGTCATATTAATGATGTGTCAAGAATGATTCACACACTACGATACGTAACAAACATACAAATGAACACAATTGAATACAATTTATGTTGTAGACACCGTTGCTAACCTACCAATATGGACTCTAAAGTAAAAGAAATAGGATTGAAAATGGATTGTCAATGGAACCAAAATGACGATTGTCATGCAAATTTTTCCAGACAAATGAGCAAGTATAACAAACGTAATGACGGTTAGTTAGTCACTGGGAAATACTAGGGTTTACTATAGTCTAGCTAGCCATTTTTGGCTAAAAAAGGCAAATTCATAAAATCTAGATACGGTAACCCTATGTAATCTCTCACTGTGATCCGTGACAAAAATGTCAATTTCTTTTTTTTATGATATACATAGGAGGCTAATGAGCAGACAAAGCGCCTGATGGTAAGAAATTAACGTCGCCTATGGACACCAGCAACACCAGAGTGGTTGCAAGTGCGTTGCCGACCTTTAAGATTAGCCGTACGTTTTTTTCTTGAAGGTTTGAAGGATTACATTCCTTTTTCATCTTAAATTCTCTACTGATAACTTATATACGTCATAGTTCTCTGAATAAGGACATAATTACTTTACAGACTGAGACTTACCAAGTATGTTAACATCTGATCAGAAGAAAATCATTGTTTGCTTACGTTAGCTTAAATAGCCTCATCGATTGATTAACAGACAAAAAAACCCCGGTTCAACAATGATCGATAAAAAAGTCGTATGTTTTAAGTATTATCACGGCAGTTACGACCTTTTCAAAATTAAAAGTATGGTTCACGTCCCAAACATTTCGAACTGTTGCCTCTCGTCACTCAATGAGTAAACATAGACTCACAAAATTAACCAGTGCACGTAAAAACATCTTTTGTCACCCTAACAACTAACGCTGACAGATGAAAATGGGATACCTTTGATTTTCCCAACGGCAAACTTAACCTTGTCAAATAGAATTCGAATAACGTCAATTGGGATTTGTACTTAAAGAGAACGGGATTGAGTTGAATTTTGAATGTGATTGAATTTAAACAGTGGAAGCCAATCTTGCTAACAAAATATATGGAAAATTACTTTAAAAACCGGCCAAGTGCGAGTAGGACTCGCGTTTCAAGGGTTCCGTACATTAAGTCCGACTCACGCTTGACTGCACATTTCTAATAGGTTTTCGTGTCATCTATAGGTAAAGAACTATTTGGTGATTTTTTTTCAAAATTTTATACCCAGTAGTTTCGGTAATAAAGGGGGAATGGGAATTTTTTGGCTATTTCCTTAAATAACTTGTAACCACTGTACGAGTATTATAAAATTATAAAAAAATATATTTGAAATTCTAAAGATGAGCTCTTTCATTTGATATATAACACAATCTAGTTTGATAAACTTTATTTTTTAACGTTCTCATTTACCCCCCAAAATGTTTGAAATTCATTTGTTTACGTTACATGTCCATCTTTGGGTCACTAATGTACATACCAAATTTCAACTTAATTGGTCAAATAGTTTCCGAGGCAATAGGCTGTGATAGACGGACAGACAGACAGACACACGAGTGATCCTATAAGGGTTCCGTTTTTTTCCTCTTGAGGTACGGAACTAGGATTGCCAACTTTTTTTTGGTGGAATATAGTATTTTCCCGAATAAGGCATCAAAAATATAGTACATTTCAAAAAAATATAGTACTTTTAGATAAAATACTAAACATGAGTGTAATATACGTTTAATCGGAAATATAGTATTTTAGCGTACTATATATTATATAGTATCTTTCCAAAAGTATATAGTACAGAGAGCCAAAATATAATACAATACTATATAATATAGTACGGTTGGCAACCCTATACGGAACCCTACAAAGGCGCATATTAGATCCGACCTTTTAATAAAAGCATCGAGATGTTTTGGTCGCAAGTGGAACCATTTGCGAGTGATGACAGAAAGGGAAGTGTCAAAAACTTGGAAGACACGAGTGACATTTGTCGGGATGATATTTAATTTCATTTTATTTATGAGGTGACAATGACAAAACACTGGGAGAGGTAGTTAAGTGACGAAATACTGGTACTTTAATTAATAGAAAATTCTTAAGAATACTTTGACTAATGTAGGTCGTAATTATAACGATAGGTATTTCAATAAAAGATTTTTTAACCTTTTTTTAACCTGATTTTAATAACAAAACTTCCGTGAGACACAAACATATTAAGAACGGGTCACTCACGTATTTTAAGTCGAAAAACGCTCGACATGTTTAACACTGTACCGACCATCTGTAGCGTTTTTCGACTTAAAATACGTGAGTGACCCGTTCTTATATATTAAATAAATATACCTGATGCTTAAGAGCGAATATGTATAAGATATATAGGTACAGTCTAGTTCATAAATATGTATACATTTCTTCAACTTAATCCATTGCAATAAGGTGAAACAATGTAGCTATAGGTACATGACTATAACTATGAACTCTACCGTAGGTACTAAGTAACTAACTAGCCACATTATTTATTTATGATAATTATGACACTAAGAATTCCTGAGTTTACACGCAAGTATATATGTTTATCTACCAGTCTACATTAATATATGTGGCCTTACTATTGACTATACCTAAGACTTTACAGATATTTCTCAAGTTATTTTATATATCTATAAATTTATACATTATAAAAATACACAATCTTTGTGCAAAAGTGCAAAAAAACGCTTTAACTTAAGCATAATAATAACCTTTGATGATAAAATCTTCACGGCTATAAGTGTGCATATTCTCAGATGTAAAAAGTTTAATTCGCATTAAAATGTCAATTTCCTGTTAAGGACAGGTTTAATCCGAGTTTAAATAAGAAAATATGAATATATTAAGCTTCAATGAGTATGATAAATATGCAATTTGATAAACAAGTCGGGAATAAGACAGGTATTACATGTCTTATATGTATTGAAAATATTGTAGACGCCTATACTCTGTATCTTTAGGTACAAATATTATACTTGCTCATTTTCGAAGGTAAAATCCCGCTTATCATCCATCCCCATCCACCCGTTTTTAATTATCAAGGTATATAATTAAGTGTAGGTTGAAGACTATGTTTATATCCTTTATATTATGTACAAAAAATACTCCATTTCTAAGCTCAATCACCTAAAAAAATTACAAAGTCGATCAGTTTGTTTAACAAACATTCAAATTGTAAAACAATTCAAATACCTCCACAAATACTTAACACCCACAATGCTCTCAGTCCTAGTCTGTGTATATAGCTAATTTATTTAAAACTATGCAACCGTCTAGTCTGGCACAAAAGAGACCCAAGTTGAAGGATTAGGGGTGCCAGCCGAGGCTTTGACTCTCACGGCGACGGATATTAAATACATAGGGCTGGCACATGGAACTTTGTAAATGAAGAAGGATTTTTTTTATGTCAAACACACAAAACATTTTTAATACAAGCTTTTATCACTGACTGTATTTTGCTTTCAACAGGCACCTAATACATATTGAGACTCTGACAAACCCAAATACAATTAGGTTGCGTTGTGTCATCACAGAGTTCCTATGGGCCACCTCCTGTGTCCATCATCAGATCAACTCGATGCTACCAATATTGCATTGTCACCCAATTTACATATAGTATGATGTATGCGAAGGTGTCCATCCTCAGATCAGCTCGGTGGTATAGCCTGTCCGTTTTCTAAGATCAAGTTCGCCATACTTTTACTATGCCGTACTTGATAGAAAAACGGACAGATTATACCAATAATATTGCATTGTCATTGTCACGCAACTTTATGTGTACCTATGTGAAGTTTCATCTCAACGAAATAATGAGAAGTGGGACTATTTAGCTTGCAAGATTTGACTCAAACATACATACAAACATTGCGACGACCATACATATTGAAAGTTAAGTAAAAGCATTTAAAAGCTGAAGTAAAAACTGTTCAAATGTAAATGTGGTAAGCATAGTGAGTAAACATTTGATAATTAAAAGAGAAACTTGTGTACTTAATTACAGAGCAATTTATTCATTTATTCAAATATAAGCTGCAACTGTTTGGTTTGGTAATTAAGCTACTGATAATTACGTAACGAATATTTCTGATCAGCTATACGTTTCTAAAACAGGTTACGTAAAATATAAATCAAAATCCATCGTCTCTTCAAACAACCCCGAAATTTAATCCAGGCTTTAAACAAAGTCCCCGTGAAATTAATACAAACAAAAACAAAATTTTCAATTTGGAAAGAATTAAGCGTTCAGCCCTTTTGTGTGTCCTGGCGGGGTCTCAGTGCAAATCCCACTTTGATCGACTTCTCAAGAACCGTTCAAGTGACTCCTAGATTCTGCCCGGCTTTAGAACGCTCCCTACATTACCATGTAATAGTTTTGTTTGTTTTGCAAAACAAAGAGACAATGCGAAGATTGTTAAAGTAAATGATAAAGTTAAGTAAATTATTGAAAAAGAGATAGTCAACGTGCTTTCTAGTATTGTACATGAAATTATACAAGAAATAAACTACGAGTTTTGATTTGTTTGCTTTGCAAAACAAATTTGATACAATGCGAAGATTCATCTTGAAGTAAATGGTGTTATCGAAGTAAAGGAAGTTAAGGCAATTGTTGAATAAGAGACAAAAAACGTGCTTTCTAGTATTGTACATGAAATAGGCTATGCACAAGAAATAAATTAAGAGGATAGAATCTCTCTGCTTTCCCGGTTGACTGGTAGAGAATGCCTCATGGCATTAAGTCCGCCTTTTGTACTGTAAGGTTTTGTGCAATAAAAGTTAAATAAATAAATAGAACACCATGTAACTAATAGTTTTGTTTGTTTTGCAAAACAAAGAGAAAATGCGAAGATTGTTAAAGTAAATGATAAAGTTAAGGATTTTTTTGAAAAAGAGACAGTAAACGTGCTTTCTAGTACATGAAATAGGTATAGTATACAAGAAAGAAACTACGATGATTGTAGACGGGAAAAAAACATTGGTACTAATGGAGAATGGAGATACACGCGCGGTTGTTATGAAGTTCTAAAATCATCATATCTGGACACGATCATAATTTTTCAGATCAAAAAACAATACAAATCGTAATGTACACTATATTAAAGTTACGAAATCGTTAATGAAACAGTTAAAGTGCTTTCTAATATTGCACACGAAACAAATAAAGAAATCGTTAATTAAAAAGGCGCTCAAGAAATTAATGAAGAGCTAAAATAATTGACGGACGCGATTATAATTTCTCGGCTCAAATGCCAAAAACCACTTATCCGAACACCGTACAAAAAACGTTACGTTACTCATTACATGTCCATTAAGAAAACCCGGGGTTGCCCAACAGAGCTACATTTAAAGACGGCAACCTTTAACCCGTGCTCGCTTTGTGGGCGTCACTCGCGGTGTTCGTAACACTTCGAGCTATGCGGACTGTCAAATTAATGATCCGAAGTGAGGTCGACGTTAGAGGTATATGTCTGCGTTCTTTGCCTTATTACCAAGATGTAAGGTACAAAATTGTACATCTTTTTGATCGTTATTTGGTAGTTGACGTGCGGTATGGCTACGTTCTTTGCCTTTTTACAATGGGGTAAGGCGCATAATTGTGTAGATGTTTTTGATTGGACTTGGTTGCGACCTCATTTTGTAACTGTTAACCTCATCTTTTTGTCAGTATAAACGGTTATTAAACTCTGCAGATTTTTTATCACTGAAGTAGTAATCATTTTTAATATTATCTCGATTTTATAGGATACTAGTAGCTTAATCCTAATATAATTTATGGTTAAAAGAACTTACCTAAGTGAATTTCAACCAAAATTTTACGAAATATTGCATCCGAGAGATTTAATTACCATGTAGTCCGTTTTTCGACATACTGCATCGTCACACAGTTTTAGAAATTAAAAAAGAAGACATTATGACCATTCGATTACTCATTCATTCACCGACCGGTCAGTCGCAACCAATCTTGTTCATTTGTTTTAGAGCTATAATTATTAACCCAGACTTTTATTCTGCATCATGGGGTTCTTTATTCTTTGGGGTTGGCGGGATATTAAATCTCTCGGATGCAATATTTCGTAAAATTTTGGTTGAAATTCACTTAGGTAAGTTCTTTTAACCATAAATTTTACTTCAATATTGCATCCTCCAGATTTAATTACCATGTAGATGTTTAGCGCTGGTTGCAGAATGAAAGGCAACATAATAATTAATAATTTTAAGTTTATTATTATTATGCAATTGTAGGTATACAAAGTTAATCAGAAATAATGTATCAATATTATTCAAGATATTAATAATAATCACAGATTATTCAACTAATCAATTATCATAATGAACCTAGTTCAACTATTTAATACCGCTCGAGCAAAAACACAATCTTCCTGTGTATTTATTAGTGGTTGATTGTAAAAGCGGGCAAAACAAAGAGAATTTCCCGACCACCCCGCTGTTCTTTGAATTATATCAGTGGAAATACCAGATCGGCTAGCTGCGGACGTCGAGGCGTGCCGGGTGCTATGAGCGGTGAACGTCTTGGTGTCCACTCCGCTATTACTTAGCGTTTGCTTTATCCAGCGGCTGATAGTTTGGGGACTAGCATTGTGAATAGGTTTTTTGATTGTCAAGATCAATTTGTTCGAGTTTATAGTGGATCTAAAATTACATGTTCTTTCTATGTAACAGGATAATGCTGATGCTGGACAAATAGTGGCTTTTTCCTTAAAAAAGGGTAGAGTCAGTCTTGGATTATGTCTGTTAGGCGCAGATGTTTTAATAATCTCATTAATGACAATAACAATACGGGACTCTTGTATCTGGATATCTGCAACATTTATTAAAGATAACGTCTGCACACGTTGTCCCGTTGACAACGCGAGAAGAGTTACCAATTTCTTTGTCAAATTTTCTATCGTTAGCGACTCATTAGGAAAGAAACCAGACAGGTAATCTAAGACTAAATTAGGGTCCCATATATAATTATATTTAGGAAAGGACGGTTTACTTTTGAAAACGCCTTTTAGGAACCTCGAAACACAATCATTATTACATCGGTCTTTATCCATAATCAAGGATAAGCTGGATCGAAAGGAATTTAATGTGCCATAGCTGGCGTTTGCATGGTACTTTTCTGTAAGAAATTTTAAGATGTCAGCAACAGAACCATTATACAAATCAATATTATTCACCTGACAAAACTCGAACCATTGTTTTAACCCTACATTATATTGAGTAAGAGTATTCTTTGATAAAGATTGTAACATTATTTCAATACAATCATCCGGTATGCCGCGTTTTACGTAGGCTTGTCGTATAACACTGCGCACGCCAGGGTAAGGCTGCGCCAAAGGGGGTGACACTCTCTGTAAGGTGACAGTAAAAGATTTTTATTAGGTGTCAGATAGATAATTTCTGATTTGACTAGGGACAGGAACAACGGAAACCATGGTTGTCCCGGCCAATGAGGGACAACCAGGATACCCCTTGCTCCATCTTCGACTATTTTTCGAAGACATTTTAGAACAAGCGCAAATGGAGGGAAGGCGTAAAAAAAGTAATTGCGCCATGAAAAGGTAAACGCATCAATTTCGTAAGCACCGGGATCCCGTTTCCAAGAAACATATCTTCGACATTTGTTATTTAGACGAGATGCAAATAGACCTATGTCAGGTTCTCCCAAGTGATTACGAATGATTTGAAAACTTTTATAATTAAGTTCCCATTCTGTGTCAATATTGGTATGTCTAGAGGCTTGGTCGGCATCGGTATTGTCACGTGACTTAATGTAAGACGCAAAAATAAATATACGTCTCTGTTCGCACCACTCCCATATCGTTCTTGTGATTTTGTTTAGATGGGGGTACTGTATACCCCCCATTCTATTAATATAGGATATAGCAGTGGTGTTATCGATTCTGAGTAACACATTTAAATCACGACTATATTTACAAAATGATTGTAAGCCTAAGAAGGCTGCCAAAAGCTCGAGATAATTAATATGATTTTGAGCTTCGACAGCCGACCAATGCCCCCTAGTAATTTCGCCGTTACAAGCTGCTCCCCAGCCGGTGAGAGATGAGTCAGTAAAGATTTCAAAATGATAAGTATCTTTTTGCATCTTATTTTGAGATTTAGACGCAATATTAGACCACCATTTAAAATCATCCAGTAAACACGATTTGAGAATCATTTGTGAATCGTAATTCTCGTGAGATTTTTGAAGGGCTAAAAATTTCTCGCGTTCAAAAAGCTTAGTATGCGCCCAACCATACGCCACTGCAGGACAAGCGGCCGTGAGTGTACCTACGAACTTTGCAAAGTCACGTATACTTGTATAAGTTTTAGCTTGCATATTTTTTGCCATTTCTGAGACTTTTAATATTTTATCATCAGGCAATTGTAATTGCATGGCTTGTGAATTTATTATTAAACCTAAAAATTTACACTTTTGAGCAGGAGTAAAAATACTTTTTTCGAAATTGATAACAAAACCAAGTTTCTCCAAATGTTCTATTAAAACATGTACCGTGTCTTTGCAAGCTTCTCGAGTATTTCCTATACACAAGATATCGTCAAGGTAAGCTACTAATATATGTCCCCGACTTCTCAGTAAGGATAGAAGCGGTTTCAATAGCTTAGTGAAGACAAGGGGCGCTGAAGTCAACCCATTTGGCAAACAATTGAATTCATATAGGTGCTCATATCTAAACCTTAAAATTTTTCTATACGATGGATGTATTGGGACCAGAAAGTAGGCGTCCTTTAGGTCAACTGTAGCCATGTAGGCGCCTTTTGATACTAACTTAATAGCTGTGCGAATATCTTCCATTTTGAAATGGTGAGAATAAACAGACTTGTTTAATGTTTTCAAATTCAAGATAAACCTAAAATCACCGTTAGGTTTTGGAGTCAAAAATATAGGCGAAATGAATTGACCAGGGGTATTTTCATTACATTTCGTAATGGCTCCTAATTCAATTAATTTAGCTATTGCTGAATCCATTTCCCTTTTTGAAAAGGGAGGGTTATTGGGTTCGGTCCTTTGTGAAATCGGCAAGGCAATTGGAATTTTATATCCTTGTACAATAGATAATACCGACGGATCGTCGGTGACTAATAACCAATTATTATAATAATATTGTATGCGACCGGCATGTGGTACCTCTAACGCCGGCTCCGCTCGTTCGCCCTGTTGTTCGAGTAGTGACGCCCGCGACGCTGGCTCGAAGTCGTCCTCCTCGCCGACGTCGAGGACTGAGGCTCGTAGTATCTGCCCGTCGTCAGTGCTGGCGTTGCTTTCGGCTTGTATTGACGAGGAGGAGCTCTCGCGTTTCCCGGCTGCGCTGCTTGCTTACGATGCTGGAACGCCGGGTTGAATGTGAAGGATTTTTTAATCTGTTGACCCGACTTTTCTATATCTTTGGAGTTTTTGATTTTATCACCCAGTTTTTCACCAAAGAGATATTCGTCTCTTTTAACCCCTTTTATTGTGTTCCAGAACTTCTTATCTAACAACGGAACTAGGAGTTTGTTCCTGTTGATTGATTCTTCATAATGAAGGTCTAGCAGGACTTGGGTAACTTCCGAAATTTTCTTGATGATATCAAGTTTATCCAACTCTGATTTTATAAGATCATTTGCTAAATTTGCAAGTCCAGCGATGCCCCGGCCCAGTTGATTTTGAGCTTTTTCTAAACGCATGTCACGATTTTTTGCTGATTCATTAATGACTGCTGCCACCTCCGGATTTAACTTAGGCGCTCGAGCTAGTAAAAAATTACTAGGCATCAGTATTTTATCCACGAGAGACTGCTTCACTTCCTTGGCCAGCCCGTCCGTTAATATTTTCCCCCAGCGTTCAGAGAGCTCATCAGGAATGCACTCACCGAGTGGTTC
This sequence comes from Cydia splendana, assembly GCF_910591565.1. NCBI lineage: Eukaryota > Metazoa > Arthropoda > Insecta > Lepidoptera > Tortricidae > Cydia > Cydia splendana. Next base: position 5,924,394 of record NC_085981.1, on the reverse strand, counting down.
ATCTAGCTTTTTTGCCTCTCCCAGTATACATAAGATCTCTTGCGGGAGTACGGTTGTAGATATATCTATTTCTGTGGGTAGTACAGACTGAGCGGGGTTAGTTTGGACCGAGGCGGCATGTTCCGGCGGTACGGTAGGTATTAGCGGCAAAGATGGCGCTGTCGCTGGAGCTGGCGCTGGCGCCACTGCGATCTGAGGCAAGGGGCTCGCTATGCGGCTGTTCATCACTGGCTGCACTTGAGATGCCAAGCCGCGAGTACTATCATGAATCTCATCTTCCATAAAAGCTTCTTCACGAAGCATCTCGTCTTCGCCATACTCGCTATTTCTGCCTTCAACATCTTCGACATCTGGTGATTGTCTATCATAGTAAGAGCTTTGTGATGAACCTGACATCGAGGAGTCAGATCTTCGATCCAAATCTAAAATAATAATAATACATTGTTACTTTCAGGACGATATCACAGTATCATCACTTTAAGAAAGTAGGTACATACAATAATTGGCCCAGGGCAATATCTCGTATTACCACATTAAGGAGCACAAAAGTTATTGTTTCAGGGCAATATCTCGTATTACCACGTCAAGAAACAAATAATTATCTGTCAGGATAACATCTCGTGTTACCACTTCAAGACATTACTTAATTTACGAAGCGTATTCACAGGAAAAGTAACAAAAACAACAAATCAATAAAATTGTTAAAATAACGGGTAGTTTTACCTTTGCGCCTATTGTATCGCAATTTATCCTCCAAACGTCGAATTTTGCGACGAATATCCTTGTCATTATGTTTGTGTTTACGTTTTCCCATGTTTCGTACAGTTTTTAATGTGTAATTATAATTCACGATCAACTATAACAGGATACGATGTTGACGATGCTGCACACGAAAAACGAATGAACAAGATTGGTTGCGACTGACCGGTCGGTGAATGAATGAGTAATCGAATGGTCATAATGTCTTCTTTTTTAATTTCTAAAACTGTGTGACGATGCAGTATGTCGAAAAACGGACTACATGGTAATTAAATCTGGAGGATGCAATATTGAAGTAAAATAATATTTTGTAGCTTCTTTTTATTTTTGAGCTTCAGCTTGGATAAAAATGCGTTTCCTAGTTACATGTATATAATCCGACCGGACCGGTACAGTCGACGTCAAAGATATGTTTACACTTTTTGCCTTATTACAAGGGAGTAAGGTACAAAAGTGTAAACATATTTTTGACGTCGACTGTACAAGTTCGATCGGTTGATCCATGTAATTCTACCTACTGTAACTTAGTGTCATCTATTTACTTTTGTCGTCATGTTGTATCTCTTTTTTTTGTATTAGTTGTGTAAACTGTGTGTAAATAATTTTTTCGGCTTATTTTATGTTTCTTTTTTTTGTCTGTTACCTTCCGTGGTTATTTCTTACTTGATGGTCTCATCGGAAGATCAGCGCTGGAAGTCGCCAGCAACATGCTGAGATGGGGCCATTTCGTGACACTTTATTTTTCACTATGTTTTTTCTATGTATGTCTATTGTCTGTGTGTTTACAAATAAAAAACTATTCTATTCTATGTCGCGTTTCTCAATCGATACTCGTGAAAAGTAGTACCTACAGTATTTAAATTATAAATTGATGTACAAAAACACAACACTAAAAAAATTTGAACATTCTAAAATAGACTGTTTATGATTTAACCTCTCTCACCGCCCAACATATTTTACACTCGCGTTCTCAAATGACAAACAAATCTTTCGCAATACCAATTGTGTTCTCAAATGTTTCATCAGTTCTAAATTGATTCCCATTGCTCGTCCATTGTAGTACTAGTACTATGGTGCAAGTACTACATTTATGGTGCAATACTATGATAATCTTTTGTATCTTGATCTTTAGAGATTACCACATCGCCATTTGTTAGGGATTTAAGTGAATTTAAATAATTTCGGGGCCATATTGCCAAAAACTTTTGCTTTCGGTAGGTAAAAAGGTTCTTATTTATACATATTACATATAATAACTTCTGTCCGTGACTTCGTATGCCGAAATCGAAATAATTTAGAAAAATACCGCTTCCAAAGCGAATCTTTTCACCCATTTTACCTTTTTAAGGGATGACCTGGAGTTTAAAACCTGTCCTGTGTCCTTTCCTGAGCTTAAACTATCTCCATACCAAAATTCATCTAAATCGGTTCAGCGGTTTAATTGTGAAGAGGTACAGACAGACAGTTACTTTCGCATTTATATTAGTAGGGATATACAGAAAGCTATAAAAGGAATTTCGGGGTAAGCTCTAAGCAAGTTACTTCAAATGAAGCAATTTATCGTACAATGTAACTGGTACAGTTTGTCTCAATAATGGTAATGAATGACTCATTCCACAATAGCGTAGCTTTTGCTTCGTTCAATACGGTCGCACGTGCATATACGTCTAAAGGCAGATACGACCCGTTGATTATTATGGCCAACTTCTCAGTTTAATTCAATAAGGTCGTATAAGCATATGCGTGCACCGGTAGATACGACATTTTTTAATTAATGTGGTCGCGTGGTCGGCGACGCGTGGCTAAGGCATAAAACACATGTCTAACACCTATACCTAAAAACGGCACGGCACGTGTGTACACCTCATTGACCATTCGTCGACCTTGTCTCGTTGCAGTAAGGTTGACAATGGCTAGTAAACTTTGTCATACTGCCGTATTCGAACTTCAAGATATTCACAAGAGACAACACGTACTAGATCCATTCTAGATACGTTATAGTTTAGATATCAACTAATTCTCTTTTGCAGCGCAATTCGGGCAACCAATGTCACTTTTACGTTAGATAGAGTAAGATATCTATTAGATGTGAATTGGATCTCTAAGTCATATCCTGTGGAAATCGTTCATCAGTATCTCCAGAATCGCGCAAATGTCAAATTTGACAGGTTAGATCTTAAACATATCGTTATCGTATCTTGGTGATGTCTTCTTCTTCAGTCGGTCCCTCAATACTGAGGATCGTGACATCATATCCTTCTGTTGAAGACCAGGTTCCTCCATAGGGTTCTGTTCCCCGCCGATGTATGGTGATGTCTAAAAGATGTCTATTTCAAAATCCGAATCGGGCCCATAGTGCGTCTCAGAAGTCTCTGAACAGTTTTGTATTTTATAAAATGTATGCATAGTTTGCCACCACTTCAAAGTAAAAATACAAAGTAAATGGGTACTTGGGTAGGGCAAGGGCAAAGGTAGTTACTAGTTACTAAAATGTCTAGTTTTTTAAGCAGTATGAAGGCATAGCCTTCATATATTGTTTAAGCTGACAGACGTATAAATTGTCTTAATCCGTTGGTTATTAATATATCTTATTTAGTGTTTTCATCTTTTTAGGGTTCCGTACCCAAAGGGTGAAAACGGGACCCTATTACTAAGACTCCGCTGTCCGTCTGCCCGTCCGTCTGTCTGTCACCATGCAGGCTGTAACTCAAGAATTTAGACAGTTGAAATTTTCACAGATGATGTATTTCTGTTGCCGATATAACAACAAATACTAAAAACAAAATAAAATAAATATTTAAGTAAGGCTCCCATACAACATACGTGATTATTTTGCCGTTTTTTGCGTAATGGTACGGAACCCTTCGTGCGCGTGTCCGACTCGCACTTGGCCGGTTTTTACTCCAGTTTTTCATTCGGCATGCATTGTATTTGTTGTGAGTCGTAAAATACGCATCCAGCGGGAGAAATTCCTTTCAAACTCCGCTTGAATGCAGGCATCTCCAACATGTGACCCACTTTATGTATCAAGTTATTTTTCACCGCTTCCTTTTTATATAGTAAATACACTTTCGGTCTCATTAAAGCCTCTTACAACATAATGAGTCCAGCACTACCAAAAACCTTCACACCACCCTTCGGAATAAGGTCGTATCTGCACTTTTTGTAGGTTAACATACGTCTTTTTTCGTAAAAAGGGGCGCATTCAGGACAAAAAGGTACGAGGACCACTTGAAAAAGTGGAAAAACGCGGTACAGTACCGGAAGTGGGGGGCCGGAAGTCGCTAGGCGTCCCGGAAGCGCTAGAGGGCGCTCTTGGCGTCCGAAATTGTATTTAAACGGCTCTGCGGGGCCAATGCTTTGAATTATTAATAATTTTAACGGTTTTTTGGAAATGGTTTGAGTTACATTTTTTATTAGGCTTTTTGACCTACAATTTGAGAGTCAATTTTATTACGAAGAAATAAATACGATTGCTGCTTTGATTGATACCGTTTTGATATAATTGATCCTTTTTTAGTGCGCTTCTCAAGAAATTAATACAATACCTTGATGTTTAGAGTATAAAGGCAAATTATTGGCAAAGTAGTCCTATAATAATATAATAGGTTATGGTACGTACTCTATTGCTTCTTCCAAAATATAAAAATACCTACCTATTTAGCTCTTCCAGGCTTAATACAAAAATAAAATACAAACACAAAGAATCTAGTAAAATAATTAACTTGCTATCCAATTATTTTCCTTATTTACATTTTCCTTTATTCACTTTACAGTTTTCCTTAAACTTCACCAATAGGAAAGATAGCATCCACGTGGATAGACTGAACCCAAAATAAAACAAGAAAAAAAGAAAAACAAAAATAAACCAGTATTAATTACAAAGACACGAGTAGGGCACGAACTGTAAAATTATTGACTCCAACTTCAATTAGCTGTACAAATATTCCTTTTCAAGACACTCTAATTCAATTACAATATATTTTTTCTTGGACAGATTGCTATGCAAATAAAACAGAGCCGACCTAACTCAAAATAAACGGCCTAAAAACAAGAAAAGAACAAAAACACTAAAATCTACCAGCATCTACAAAGGTTATAGAAGCACAAGAAAATTATTGAGGGCGCCACTTCCTACGAAACTGTCACATTTTTGACGCGACATGGCAACAGTTTTGTATGGATTTTTTTAGTTCCATTTTATTAAATTACTACTAATTCATGTCGCACTATACTCATGAACTGTAAAACTATACTCAAACAGAAATAAACAGTTTAATTTTTTTTACTGACGAAGTGGCTTTGCCAGAGTATATTAGCTACAAATAGTTGTAAATAGGTAGTACCTTTAAAGTTCTTGATTCATAGTAACTATATTATATATTTCTTTCGTTACAATCTTCTTCAATAAAAAACCGGGCAAGTGCGAGTCGGACTCGCGCACGAAGGGTTCCGTACCATAATGCAAAAAAAAAAACAAAAAAAAGAAAAAAAAAACGGTCACCCATCCAAATACTGACCACTCCCGACGTTGCTTAACTTTGGTCAAAAATCACGTTTGTTGTATGGGAGCCCCATTTAAATCTTTATTTTATTCTGTTTTTAGTATTTGTTGTTATAGCGGCAACAGAAATACATCATCTGTGAAAATTTCAACTGTCTAGCTATCACGGTTCGTGAGATACAGCCTGGTGACAGACGGACGGACGGACGGACGGACGGACGGACGGACGGACAGCGAAGTCTTAGTAATAGGGTCCCGTTTTACCCTTTGGGTACGGAACCCTAAAAAGAACCGATCATTAATAATATCAACCAAACGTCCTAACTCGAAATAAATGCCCAAACAAACAAAAAAAACACAAAAATCTGCTAGTATTAATTACAAAGGCTAGAACTCACGAGCTGTAAAACTATCTTAGCTTAGCTCCTTGGCTCCAAATAGTTGGAAATAGTTTTCCTTCTCAAGGCTCTTTTTTTCTTTCTCTTTTTACTTTTTCCATAGACTATATATCGACATTCGCGTTAAACATAACGATTTAACCAAAAATAAACTTTCCAACACAAAATAAAAAAATAAAAAGTATTAATTACAAAGGCTAGAACCCACGGACTGTAAAACTATTAGCTCCAAATAGTTGGAAATAGTATCCTTGGCGCGGCGCCAGCGCGTGATAGATCGCGTTGCCTTTGACATGATTGCAAACAAAAATAATAAATAACACGTGTTTTGATGTGTGGAGTTAAATTTTTGTTTGTGGTTGCTTTATGGGATTTCAGATTATGTAATCTTGAACTTTAGTTTTATTGAAATAAAGATTTTATATAATATAAAGTAGCAAATCGCGATCTTTGACATGTTTGCAAACAAAAATAATAAATAACTCGTGTTTTGATGTGTGGAGTTAAATTTTTGGCTGTGGTTGCTTTATGGGATTTCAGATTATGTAATCTTGAACTTTAGTTTTATTGAAATAAAGATTTTATATAATATAAAGTAGCAAATCGAGTTGTCTTTGACATGTTTGCAAACAAAAATAATAAATAACACGTGTTTTGATGTGTGGAGTAAATTTTTTGTTTGTGGTTGCTTTATGGGATTTCAGATTATGTAATATAGAATTTTAGTTTTATTGAGATCAAATGGACCTTTTTAAAATATAACTTGCTTGGAAAGAAAAATAATATATAAGACGTATTTTGATGTAACGATTTAAATGTTGTTTGTGGTTTTATGTATGTGGATTTTTAGGTTATGTTGTAATAGTGATTTAGAAGAAAGGTATTTTCATGAATTTCAGTTTTATTTCGGTAATATAGATTAAAACAAAATAAAGGGGCGCTTAACATTTGTTTATGTCAAAACTAAAAATATTTGATAATTGATAAAACTATTTGAACCGCATAAAACAATATTTGAACCGCAACAATGAAAAGCAAGTTTGGAAAACAATTTATTTTTATTAATTCTGTGACTGAACAGAAAAATGCCCAATTTAGAACAGAAAAATGCCCAGTTTAATACAGCTGATTAAACCAATTCGATCAGGGGCCCAATTTTTGAAATTCGACCGCTCGATTTCGTGTATGTCGTTCAATAATATCTCCACTACTAGGCATTTAAATTCTACTAATAGAATTGAAAACGAGTGGTCAATACCACTACATTCCAAATTTCTATCGCTCGTATTTCAAAAATTAGTATATCGCTATTTTCCACCGATTTCCGAGTGACGAAATCGAGCGATCGAATTTCAAAAATCGCCCCCCTGATCGAAAACGTTTCCATATATTTATTTACTCGTATTTAAAAATGGGTTGAGAAAAATATTAAGTTAACACAAATTTTCATACCACGTCGGTGGCAAACAAGCATAGCAAAAAGGAAGCTTTCAACTTTCAATTCAACTGTAGAATTGAAAACTTCCTTTTTTAGAACGTTGCTAATCGTCGTAACTAATACCTCTTGATTACAACTTTACAAGAAGTATTTTGTATAGTGCCGTTCACACCAGTGTACCCTTATCTTTATAATTGCAGTAAGTATTGTGGGACCGCACCACAATGCCTTTAATGACTGTTGATAAATAGTTTAAGATTATAGAGACGTTACTGACCGTCTTGAGATTGTTACATCATTTATTATGTGAACTTGAACACGATAGAATTTAAACGGTTTTATAGCTTTTCTGTATCCGTGCGAAGTAAATCAGCTTAAAAAATAAAGGGATGCTTCAAATCTAGTGCAGAAAGCGTCACAACGTTAGAAAAATTTAACGGATCTCCAAAAAAGGTGTATAGGACCGGAAATAAAATCAAACGTAATGCAAAATGTTTATTGAACCTTGTCTATCGGTTTCGGATATTACTGTGTATAAAATCCCAAAAAAATCGCTATCGTTCCAATGGCCGAAGTCTTTTAGTACAAATTTGCATTTCATGCTTACAAATTGTATTTAGTTACGTCTGACATAAGTACGTATTCAACGATATTAAGAATTTATAAACGCGGACGACTTATTTAGACTTAAAGTCTTCCAAAATACATCGTAAAACGCTAAACATTTTGACTTCTGCACCTAACTCCAACTTAACTACATTTTAACTAATAAACTCCTCTAACCTAACGCGTGACACATAAAAAGCCGTATCTTTTTACGACCGTCTAATTTTCACTTCCGTTCGTATTAGTTTGGCTCCACGACTAATATTTTTAACTGTGACAGCTAATATTTGTGTTGATTTAGTTTTAGTAATATGTATTATGAAGATGTTTTAGTTTTTGAATGACTCTTCTGTCACGCTTTTACTTTCAATTATACTTGAGTATCTTTAAATTTTAGTAACCGTTTTGTATATTATATATTTAGGTCTCCGTGCCTTCGCTTGAACCACATTATTAGTAGGTACAATATTAATTTAGTGATTTGATATTTTATTTCATTTCTCATAATGTGGTTCAAGCTTCGGCAGGAAACTAAATATCCGTTTTTTACCCTTCGGGGGAAAAACGGTTCTATTTTACAGTGTATTTCGTTGTTTTAGTTACTTAGGTCTATGCAATATTATATTCTAATGTATTGTTTATTTTTACAGGTAATTATTTAAATTTTAACGATGGATGCTGCGTAAGTATTAAAATAAGCGTAAGTCAAAAGTAAAACACTAATAATACTAACGTCTGCCGAAAATAAAACTACATACCGTTTTATTAGGCAGGCGTCCGGTTTTTTATCCCATAGCTCAGTACTTATAGTCCATCCCTTCCCAATAACCTAGTTCATTTATGATCCCATTAACTCTCAATAATCCTTACACCCTGGTGGCGGGTGCTGCCTCTACGTGTCTTTTTATTGAAAAACACCTTTGGAAATTAAGTTGTAGCTAATATGTAAGAAGCATGTATGATTTGACATTATTTTGGTTTCATAAGTAATAGTTACTATTTTTTTAATAGCGTTTTTAAATTAGAAGACATATCAAGATTGTTTACCCTTTTTAGGGTTCCGTACCCAAAGGGTAAAAACTTTTGCCGTTTTTTGCGTAATGGTACGGAACTCTTCGTGCACTTGTTTTTCTAATGCTAAGAAAACGAAGTAGGTATAGACGATTCGATACTATTTTCTTGATATTAAAACTAGATGATTTGGCACAATTTCAAAGCCCGATGCCAATCTCAGAGAATCCCTAAGTTCATCGACCCCTTGATTGGTGGAATTGTCTAAGCCAAGGGTTCCACATGTGAGCCCATTGTACCAACTGTTACAAGCGTCCTTAATTTGTACTATTCATAGGCGGTGCCAGAGACCAGTGAATATTAATTACTGTACAGTAAGCATCAATTTCAATAGTAACAGATGAAACAACGTACCAAAAGTATCTGTCACAATCTAATTTTTCAACGTACAGCGACAATAGCGACATATCTCTTGCTAAGTTATTATAGAATGGTTTAGATTAGAGATGGGCCGAATATGGACTTTGCTGAATACGAATATTCGGTTCAGATCATACCGAATACGAATATTCGGCGGGATAATCGGGTGGGCCTAAAAAAACTACCTAAAACTCGCGTTTTTGACCTTTCCCCTCCGGACCGGCCGGGAATGTTTAAGAAAAGAAACGGAACCGTCTCACGCCAGTCACGCCTGACCGCGACGTGCACCTGCGCCACCTAGCGTCGCCCTTAAAAAAGCTTTTTTTATTCGGTAAATATTCGACAGTTCGAACCGAGCTATTCGGCCGAATACGAACATTGAAAAATATGCCGAATACCGAATATACGGCCCATTTCTAATTTAGATACTTCTGACGCGTAGTCCGATCCACTACTTTCGATACTGACAGTAATTATATACGACCGTATAAAAATGATTTGTCAAAGAGAAGGCGTTTTGACAGATTCATCGTCTATCCATCTCATCTCATAAGAATTACCTAGGCAGACTAAATCGATAGTTTGGAAAAAACCAGTGCCATTTTTAGAAAATAATAATACACGTTTAGACGACCCCCCTTCCCCTAAGTCATCTTATATAATAATTAGTGATGTACTTACCGCCTATTGATTTGGCCGACTAATCGGCGCTCGGATGGGCGATTAGTCGGCCGACTAGTCGGCTAGTCGGCCAGATCATTAGTTTCGTATAAGTTCGGTTCAGATGCACTTTAAAAAACGTTTTATCCTATCGTCGCGCTATTCATCTACCTAAAGGCAAAAAAGGTGGTAATACTAAAAATTAAAAAAAAACCTAAGGCTATATTTCATACGACAATCGGACATAAGAAAGCGACCACACTGTCAATAATTAGAACAAAAGTTTTCGTAGGCACCCTAAATAGGAATTTGGGTAAAATAGGTGAAAAGCTTAGGTAAATATTTGCTGTTTATTTCTTTTTGCCCTGTTTTTCTGTCACTTATAAAGTGCCGACTAATCGGCCATTTTTCCCGACTAATCGCCGACTACAAACATGGCTTTTGTAAATCGCCAGTTTTTATAATTCACTCGTCTCTAGCAGTACGTTAGTTCGTACTTCGTTTATTGGTGATTTGTTTCGGCGTTTCTGTTTCTCTTCCCCAGTGTTTATACAGGGTATTCTTGGAAGTAAAGATCAAATTGTATTAGAATTAAGGGAGGTTTTGTCATCAAAAATGGCCACCATCATACGAGCTAGTTATAAAACAGTGTAGACAGTAGTGTAATTAGAACCATAGTTTTAAGTTAAATGAGGTAACTTAAGGTTTTAAGGCACTTTCCCTCCAGAGCCCATAATTTTTTTCCACACTGTATATGTAGGTTTGTAGGTATAACTATTTCGTTCTAGCCGATAGCTTCCTCCCGCTCTCACAAATACACCCAAAGCCGAAAGTATTGAAACAACATTGTTCTCTTCCATATCTCATGTTTCTATTATTATTGTTGTATATTGGCTACCAAAAACTTACAATAGGCAACCCCAACGGATTAAAGATACACGGTAAGTATTTTATCATCATAATAATGATATTATAAAGATATTGAACTGGCAACTATAGTAACCAAAATTTTATTTTTTGGGGTTCCGTACCCAAAGAGTAAAAACGGGACCCATTACTAAGACGCCGCTGTCCGTCTGTCTGTCTGTCACCAGGCTGTATCTCAAGACCCGTGATAGCTAGACAGTTGAAATTTTCACAGATGATGTATATCTGTTGCCGCTATAACAACAAATAATACTAAAAACAGAATAAAATTAATATTTAAGTGGGGCTCCCATATAACAAACGTGATTTTTTGCCTTTATTTGCGTAATGGTTCGGAACCCTTCCTGCGCGAGTCCGACTCGCACTTAGCCGGTTTTACTATTTTGTTTTCTAATTAGTGGTATAAAAATCCAACACATGAAAATCACAGTTTTTTTTGCTATATACGTAAGCCTGTTTCCATACTTTTGTCCTGGGGTGCATTATATATTAGGCTACGTGCACAAGGACAGGTCGCGTAAATAGAATTATAGCTTAATGAGGAAGGTGAATGACCTTAGTAGAGAATTTTGCAACCGCGGTCGCCTGGCACTCTTGTCTTACTCGGCGCAGGGTTGACACGCACGTATTTTTTTATTATTTGCGATTTTTGTTGTTAAAAACGTTTTGTAGAAGTTGTTGTTGCTTTAAAATAAATCTTGTTAGCACGTAGAGAAGTTACGTACATTTTTAAGTCATTATTTTCTTTTTAATACTTTACTGGTGCCAAAAAAGAAATCTCGTTTATTAGCAGCTGACACTGTGAGCTCTGCCCGTAAAAAGCAGAATTTTGTTATAGGTACTATCAATATTTTGTGTTGGTTATGGTTAAGTATTAAAAAAACATACCTACTACCTATATCACAGACGGTCTTGTCACTAGAGTTAGACCAAGAAAAGTCTGCAACGATTTTGATAGCATACGCAGTGCAAGTGTTATTTTTAACGCCAAACTTCTATGAAATTATGACGTATAAATAACACTTGCACTGCGTGTGCTATCAAAATCGTTGCAGACTTTTCTTGGTCTAACTCTATTCTTTTCTCGACCCATAAATTTAGTCATTAGTAATTTCCGTATTCAATTGCGTCTCCCACACTGTATTTTATTATATAACTAACAAGTCCATTTATCTCCAATAAGATCGACCCATAAACATAAACAACGAACAATAAAGATAACACATCATAACTAACACGGCCCAAGAAATAAATTCATATAAATGTCTCTTTATCAATTCAACATAAAATATCCGGTCAACTCTCCGATAATATACAGAATTATATTCATAAGTCAACTTATCAGTTCGGTTAAACCAGTATATATTTGGCCTTTAGATAAATATAATTTATGCATATTAAAATATCAACCAGAGTGGCTCGAGATCTTAAAGTGGGTGTAGAGAAACATCACAAAACTCACAAAGATTGAACCAATTTTTAAACATGCAGATACGTCTGCGAGCGATATTCCAAATTTTATATTAAAGAAAAAAATGGAAAAATTTACACTTCCGGCAGGACTTGAACCCGCAACCTCGGGAAGGAATGGAAAGATTCATGAGGTCCTGGTAGGCTTCCGTAACTCAATTGGTTAGAGCAAACGCACAGATTGCGTTGGTTGCGGGTTGAAGTCCTGCCGGAAGCGTATTTTTTTCCATTATTTCCTTTAATGTAATATTCACAAAGACTGGTAGATGGTGGAAGATCTTAGGCCGAAAACACTCCGCACTGTCCTCTGCTACCCCTCTGGTGTTGCTGTTGTCTAGGCAGGTGAAAAAAAAATGTAATAAACGAATTTGAATCTAACGCTAATTTCTCCAAAAATGGGAATCAAAGGTCACAGGAGTGACTGCTCTCACGAAATCACAAAACAATCGACACCCGATCATCCAATTATCCCTTTTAATCCCTCACAAGCCCGCCTACCCACGTACGAAAAGTCCCACTTAACAAACTAAGCCATATTTATGTAATGCTTAAGTAAAAATGTCCTGTCCCGTTATTTTCCATTAAGGTTGTTGACAACCCTGCCGTTCAATATCTCGAGAGCTTTCATCGGCTCTTACAAATCGCTTACGGCCCCCTCCCTGCCTCCCCCCCTCGCGCGTGTCTGAGGACAGAATGTTGCCAGTTGGAGTTTTAAGGGAAACTTATGGTGTCAGTTCGGCTGGTTTATGGTATGAGGTGTACGTCTTTTTGTCTTGCTGAGCCTTGAGTGGATGGTGAGATGGACATACAGGACGAATAAAATACTTCATGGTATTGAAATTTCGAAATTAAACGATTCTACCCTTTGAGTACGGAACCCTAAAAATGACAGATGGAGGCTACGTCACGACGTGTCACCCTGGACAAGTCGAATAGGCTCCACGTTTCGTTCATAATCCCGATACCTATATATAGGTACATATTATTATCTATTGCGAAATTGCATATCAATGATAAACAATGGTTATGTCATTGTTTGCTTATTTTAATTGCTTACTAAATAGATGACACTAATAATAAGCAATACCTTTGTTTTAATCATACAGTTTCTTTTATTGCATTGTGTGAGTAACTGTTGAGTCATCTATTTATAATCGACGCCTATTCATAAGGCCTAGTTTCCCCTATACCCATAAGGAAGTTCAGATGGCAGTCACTTACTTACTTGGTTGGCGCGATGCCCCAAAATGAGTCTTGGCCTCCAACACAAGAGCACGCCACTTTGCTCGGTCCAGAGCGGTATCCCGCCAGCTTTCGCCGACGCCGAGCTCACGGAGATCTGCCTCCACTCTATCTGCCCAACTATTAGGATGACCAACAGGACGGCGTCCAGTTGGTCGACCCAAGTAGGCCCTTTTGGCTGACCGATCATCACCCATCCTTTCGAGGTAGCCAAGCCAGCGGGGACGATGCGCTTTGGTCTCACCTATTATATTCGGCTCGGCTATCAGATGTTCTGTTTCGGCATTCTTTCGGATCCTCCAACTGCCATCGTCAGATAGATCTATCGTAAAAACATCGTGCATCGTCGTGTATGTATCGTGCAGTTAGCAGTCGCTATCGTAAAAACTAGTGCCTACGTCAAATCTTGGGATTAGTTATCAAGCGGCGTGGCCAAAATGGTTAACGCGGGGAAGAAAGGCCTGCGTATATCACCAGCGCTAAGATAAATTGATTCTCACACTTCACTACACCTTATAAAACAAAGTCCCCCGCAGCCTCTGTTTGTGTGTTTGTTCGCGATATACTCAAAAACTACTGAACGGATTTTCATGTGGTTTCCACCTATCAATAGAGTGATTCTAGGAAGGTTTAGGTGAATAATTTGTTAATAAAATATAATTATAATAAGCGACCCGCCACGGCTTCGCAGGGGGGAGCCGTGGCGGGTCGCTATTACACCTAAAACTTGAAATTAAACTATATTTCCGGCTTATACAACTTTCAAGAACTGTACGAACGGTGTGCTGAAACATCGAAAGTATTGTTCGGAAAATATAGAATCTTTCAACAAAGGAACACGGTGACAATGTAATTTTGTAAAGTGGTCCCGCCCTTGTCAATAGGCACATCTGTTTTATCTTTGGTCAGTTTTCGCAATACGCCGATGGAAGTTTTATCTTTTTTGTTATGGGAAGGGTAAAAAGTCAAATATAGTGTTGGTCGAAAATCGAGGCGTTAAATGTAATTTTTTTAAGCATTCAACTCGTTAGTAGTAGTAGTAGTAATCACTTTATTGCACACAACACAGGTTTACATAATATTTACAGAAATAAAGGTACAAAGGCGAACTTATCCCTGTATCGGAGCTCGTTTTTACGAGACTGCGCTTAATAAAATTCCGTGTGCAACTCATACTATAACTATGCCGCTAAACTAAGTGACAAGTCAGGTCAGAATGTCATTTCTTTCACTCTTCGTTAATCTGAACGAGGTTAAAGGAGATAGCATTATGATTTCAGTGGCCAGTTGGTATTGCGTTAAGTGTAAATATCTTGGAGATCCAGCTTTGCTCGGAAAAGATATAAAAACACATTGATTATGATTAGTGTTTATGTTATGACCAGCCACACTTATCCCTATGCCGCAATCACCCGTAATTGAATATGAATTTCTTAAAATAATGTTTTAATTGCGATATGGACAGTATAATTGTAAAAGCCCGAAATATCGCTGAATGAACACAAGATAACGTGCAATGTATCTCAGTGCGAACAAAAACACAAATCAGATGACACAATCCTCTCTCATCTAGTCCCTCTGGGCCTGTTTCCCTTGCTAAACAATCTGCTATTAAAATGCAACCAAGTCCAATCAGTTTAAAAGATGTGTAGGTTAATGTGCACTTTGTTTATTGGATTCACACCGTGACCCCATTAACGATGAATTAATGTAACAAAGTATTTTTAAGCGTGAACCGTCATGAAATACAAAGTTATCGGCAAATAAATAATAAGGTTGAGAAAAAATAGACACCATTCTTTGTCTTCTCTTGACGCCCGCCAGTTTGTAGATGAACTAGATGATTACGATGACATTTTAGGGTTACAAAATCAAAAGGGAACCCTTATTAGTATTTCTCTGTCCAACCTTCAACGGCAGTAATTAGTGAAAAGCAGTAAATTGGCAATAAAAGAGACGTTATCTATTATAAATAATACGCTTATTCGTACAGAATTACGTTATTTCGATTAATTTCGTTTTAGGAATCTCCTTCTTACTTACTTGATGAATTGATGATGTACATTTCCAAATATCAGACATTTAAAAATAACGTCCAGCCTCATTTCCGTCGTGTTGCCACGCTTGGAGACAAAATGAGTGTTGCCACATTAATCCTATTTAGACAATAATAGGGAATGAAGCTTCCGACTCCATTGGCCGTGATGGCGCGTAATGTTATTTTTTAAATCCACTTTGAGTAGGGTCAAAGTCTATTATGCCATGACAGATATGGGTTGTGATTTTGCGATTCGATGTATGGTGAAATGATGGTTATACGTGTTTTGCGTTATACGAATTGTATATGAAAGTAAAACAATCAATATAGGTATTTAAAATTTTAAAAAGAATTTATGATGACCTACAAATCGCTACCCTGTAATATTTACAGGGTTCTATGTTTCACTTTTATCGAACTGAGATTTGAACATTGTCATAGTGACATTAAGTCGAATTTCAACTATCTTGAAAATGTAACATAGAACTAAATATTGAACCAGAGAAATGTTATAACACTTATTTATATTATAACTTGTAAAGGGAGATGATGTTGATTTTTGAGGATTTTATTACATAACTCAATTTTAGTAAGGGTGCGTTGGGGTAAATTTAAAAGGGGGTAAATTCATGAGGGCTAAGATAAAAAGTCGCCCGACATTTTTAATACTTAAATAAAATCTTTCAATCTTACCCTAACACACCTTAGTTCAACACACTGATTTAAACTTTCACGATTATTAAACATTATCAAACTGCACAACGGGACTTAATCGCGTATTTAAGTTTTAAGATTTACCTCCGACGTTTCGAGGACGGCGTTGTCCCCGTGGTCTCGGAGAAGACTGGCTCAAGTTGACATCAACATCTTCTAGCCGCGCGAGTTTTTCGAACTACCCGCACTTGGTCTTGGAAACGAATATCGACAGTCGATAAATCGAATATCGTTAGTGTTGTGTGTCGACAGAGTGACATCCCTAGTGCGCAAAACGTTCAAACTGATAAACAAGACCAAGTGCGGGTAGTTCGAAAAACTCGCGCGGCTAGAAGATGTTGATGTCAACTTGAGCCAGTCTTCTCCGAGACCACGGGGACAACGCCGTCCTCGAAACGTCGGAGGTAAATCTTAAAACTTAAATACGCGATTAAGTCCCGTTGTGTAGTTTGATAACACCTTAGTTCAGTTTTTAAATAGTTAAAAAAGACGGTTTCTGTACCTTGAAATAAGTTAAAAACTATTTAAAAACATAACTGAAAGTTTCTAACTATTAAACCTAAACAAACAACGAAATCATAAAATGCAACCATTTTTTGCATCCATCAACTACATCTAAAAACCGTTCTAAACCGAGAATTTGAATAATCCGCAAAACCCAGCACTCAAATTTTTAAAAAGTAACAAAACACGTTGAATTTTGATAGAAAACACTCGGAACAAGCTATAATCCTCCAATTTAGTGAGCAAACACCTCTGTTTACCCGCCACGGGGTGCTCCGTGAATTTGCCGGGTTTTCTTTCGTGGAACGACTTAATAGATTGGTTATTTAAAGCGATGGGCGATATACAACAGCTTTTTTTTCTAAACCTTAGTTAGTGTACGAATTTAAATGTGCTTGTTAAAAGTGTAGATATGAATAATAATATAATCTAAGTGTGCTAGGGTTAACAAAGTCTTGTTTTTACGTTTGTAATAGGCGTTGCCTTTAGTAACGCTCAAGCTTTACCAGCACGGCCATACAATGAATGAATGAATGAATAATATTTATTTCAGGACAAGTCCCATATCACTATGAAGTATTTGAACAAATTAAATTATTTTTCAGAAAATATTTTAATTTGTTTCAGTTTAAGTCCCATATTATGTTAGTAACAAGTTAGGTACATACTTACTTACAATACAATACAAATCCTCTTCGTTGCACAACCTCAAAAAACATTTACAGAGAGAAACACATAACACATAAAGACAAGGTAACAACAGGTGCTCTTATCGCTAAAGAGCCATCTCTTCCAGACAACCTTTAAGTTCTATACTTTCGTTTATCCAACCCATTACAACACCATGACATAAATCCACCCTAACCCTAACATTGTCTTAAACAAAACTGCAGTTACCCCGAACCGCAATTAA
The DNA here is from genome assembly GCF_910591565.1 of Cydia splendana. Classification (NCBI taxonomy): domain Eukaryota; kingdom Metazoa; phylum Arthropoda; class Insecta; order Lepidoptera; family Tortricidae; genus Cydia; species Cydia splendana. The sequence continues at coordinate 5,906,790 of NC_085981.1, read as the reverse complement.
CACACGCTCTTCCAGCTGATTGGTCGAATTGACCCAGTGTGGACACACAGTCACGATGTGTAGACTTTTGGTCCATTATTGGTCATTTACTTGGACACGATGTGTGGATATTTGGTCCATTATTTGACATTTAGTTGAATACTTTTGAAGATTGTCATTTTGCAGCCCTATTGATTTACCGTATTTTTTAAAATTAAACGAAAAATAGAAAGTCACCGCTTCGGGCAAGTTTTGAATTAGTTTTTATAGGTTTAGAAATAGGTCAGGCCTTTTGGAACACCGCGGATCTATAAAAAGGTCTCCCAACCCATTCTATTTTGTATCATTATTTTGACAAATCAAAATTGCATTTGTGTTGCCAAGTTTTGACGAGTAGGCGGTGGGTTAAAACACAGACAAGACAACCGTGGCGTCAACCACGCCTGTTCTTTGTTGAGGTTTTGTTATATAATATAGGCGTACACCTTATTTATAATATCATGTCGTGGCGTGAATAGTTATTGTCATTTTTGTCTTACGTAAAAGCCTTGCATAATTATTAAACTTTCGTAAATCTTCAGTCTGCTTTATGTATGACGGTCCGGGACCGGGACAGTTCTAGCGTGAGGCGTGAGTCATCTTTTAGTCTTCCTTTGACGGTCTGCCTTAAAATTAGTTTTGCATATTTTTACCTGCACCAAAATCATCAGTTCTTTGAAATAGTAGTGTTTTCATCGGATTTCTCGCTCGCACTCGTGTCGTCTTCATCATGCGTCATGACATTGTGATTTGTGAGTACCTACTTGTCATCTCTAGCAACATTCAGCCCGTATTTCTGGTATCCTACAATTTTCCTTACTCTCTTACTACAGCACGCTTCTGGTACGTTTCGATATCTCAGTTGTTTAAGTAAGAGCTATTGGTGTTCCAAAAATTCGAAATTTGCCTGAAGCGCTAAATTTTTCCATTTTTCCTTAAAGTTAAAAATAAATAACCTGAATATTGGCGATTTTGTAAAGTAGTTGTCGGTCTTCTTGTTTTAATTATTCATCCATGATAACAGTACGAATAGTACGAAGCTTAAGGGGCCCACAGATTACCAGTTGGCCGGACGATACCAGCCTGTCAGTTGTTCGGAACTGTCGCCTTTTGCGATTAACTGACAGGCTGATATTGTCCGGTGAACTGGTAATCTGTGGGCCCCTTTATTTCCGTATCATTCTTAATGACCGTGTGTCCGAGCGTAACTCCAAATTGTAACGGATGAGGGAGTCGTAAACTTTAAATCTAGTTACTATTTCATTAAACCGAATGCTCCCAACTACATTGGCTGTTAGTACATAATTGCTTTTCTTTTTCAGGTACTATGCATTGCCTTTTCGGATACGCGTTTAAGGGATAAAGAGCGCTATGCGTTTGAGAGAAGGTATGTTTTTGAGTGGGGGGATTGGGTTTTAATTAAAAGCAAGCAACTTAGAATAGTTGGAGTCTTTTGCGACTAGGGATGGGATAAAATGTTCCCGTTGTGGGAAAAAGTCCTAAATGTCTATCGTTCCCTGTTAGACACAATTATATTATATAACTAGGTATATATAGGTTATACTCGTACATAAGGAGCACAAAAAATATTTCCATATTTATTTCTATACCTACGAAGAAATATGTTATTTTTGATTTTCGCATTCCATTCATCTTTGCCATACTCGTTGTTAAACACGAGTTTGTCTCTTTCTCTTTCTGTGAGTGGGACGTTAGCACGTGCACATTTGTCGCTTGCCCAGGTGCGACTAAAGGCAACTTGTACAATTTGTTTTCCAACTCTTCTTCTTTGTCGTCACACTCTTGTCAGAGTGGTCGTGGTCGTCATATCAGGGCCGGTGGCAAGCTTCACAATCCGTCGCCATTCCTCCCGTACTGTAGCCCTTGTTCATTCATGGAGTGGTTCATTGAATGCACTTTCGACTAGGTCTGACCAACGCATTGGTGACCTACCGCGCCTTGTGCCTTCGACTTTTCCCTGCACTACACGTCGTTCCACAGATGTATCATCTCGACGTGTAATATGTCCAAAGAAAGTGAGAATACGACACTGGACGATGGAAGAAAGACGCTGTTTAATATCAAGTTGTTTTCCAACATACCCCAATGTTTCCCCGACTTGGGAACATTCCCGCCAACGCCCCATCACTACGAACGACGGTATTGTTGTGTGAAACGCGCCATTTGTCTGCTTCGTTCGTTTAGAATTAACTTTTGTTTAACTAAGGTTTAAAGAGGGGCGGTTGTTGAGATTTTTAACAGTTTTTTAATGTTTAGATGTGTTTTCTTTGTTTTAAAAATAATAAATATACTTTTTACGTTAGGCTGCCTTTCCAATGAGGCGGAGATTAGAGAAAACTTGCGGGAATCAGTCAATGGCATTGGTTGTAATCCAGCGGATGGGAGAAGAGATGTATATTACAACCAAAGATGTACATATAATCGACCAATAGGTTATAACACTTTAAACTCTCGCGTTTTGTACACATATTTAATTACACAAACGGGTCTACCAATAGGTTGATTCCCGCACGTCTTCTCTCATCTCCGCTCGTCTCCACCTCAGTGGATAGGTAGCCTGCTGAATCATCGAATTAAAATATAGATAGCGAGGAGTGATATCAATTTTTATTAGGGTTCCGTACCCAAAGGGTAAAACGGGACCCTATTACTAAGACTCCGCTGTCCGTCCGTCCGTCTGTCACCAGGCTGTATCTCACGAACCGTGATAGCTAGCTATACACTTAGACAGTTGAAATTTTCACAGATGATGTATTTCTGTGGCCGCTATAACAACAAATACTAAAAACAGAATAAAATAAAGATTTAAGTGGGGCTCCCATACAACAAACGTGATTTTTGACCGAAGTTAAGCAACGTCGGGCGGGGTCAGTACTTGGATGGGTGACCGTTTTTTTTTTGCCGTTTTTTGCATTATGGTACGGAACCCTTCGTGCGCGAGTCCGACTCGCACTTGCCCGGTTTTTTGTGTAAAAATACATACATGTCTGCCGGCATGACGACAGATGGGCCAAAATAGCCACTAGCTGGCATCCCCAGGGTAGGGTAGTCGTGGCAGAGGCAGACCGAGAAAGAGATGGCGGGACGACTTGGATGCATTCCAGCGGGATTGGCGGGATCTTGCTCAGCACAGGGAGGATTGGAAAGGGAGAGGGGAGGCCTTTGCCCAGCAGTCGGACACACATAGGCTAATAAAAAAATGTGTAGATAGTCATAATGTAGGTACATGGAGAACCACTGTCTATCAAAAGTTTGAAGCAATAATTGCCTGATAAATTGTCACGATTTATGCCATCTCGCTAGCCTCCTATAAGGCCCAGCCATACAAAAGAAAAATCTAAAATTTGCCACTGAAATTTGAACCTATAGTGTATGAAATAGAGTTGAATTCGCGTTGTTGGAAAATTTAACGAAACAGCAAAAGCGACTATGTTCCAATTGAATAGGATTTAAATTTCATCGAACTGAAGAGGTACTATAGGTAGGACCTTGGGCCTTAGGAGGCTAGGCTAACTTTGCACCGACTTGATCAGATCAAAGTGAGGGAATGTCATTATAAACGTCATATTTTCGTAGAAAGACGTAAATGATGACATAAGTACACTTTGTCATTGCAAATTCCATGCACAGTTACTTTGGTCCGACTCTATGATTGACTTATTTGTCTTAGAGCCAACAGGATGGTCGAAGCAGCCCAAAAGTCGCGCGCAGCCAAGCCTGCCCAATTCTACAAGCGCTAATTTGAAAACAAACACACATTATGCACACAACTTAATTGCACGCCACATTCAAAATAAACCCTTCCTCCATTGTGATAAAATTGAAAATTTGTTTAACTATAAACATATACGTCGTTTTAGATCTAAAGGTGTGTTAATGTGTCTATCAGTGCGCAGGAGTTCACACGAGGCCAAATTAAAAACGCATCAGAAACGTATTACACTAACACCTTACCACCCGTACGGAACAATGAACAAAAACACACAAAAATCAACCTTAAAACTATAACCTTAGAACTTAAACCATAAGGATTCTCACAAATAATAGAATAGCTCTCTTACTATAATTTCAATATTCGAAATTCTGCTTTATTACAGTTAAGTAAGGTTTATTTTGAAACGGATGAGCTGTCAGGAAGTGATCCCTGTACTACAAGTTTTTAAAGAGCTATTCAAAACCATTAATCCCTGTTTCATAACTAAACTGAGTCGAACACTCAAACCAACCAGTATAAATGCCTTCTCAAGTTACGCGTAGTTATTACGGACGGAGAGGTCTTACGTATAATGGTTTTATGAGTCGAACTCGAGCGAGCGATTGGACTGCAGCATGGTCGTGTTTTGTTTCAGTTTCGATTTTGGATACAAAGGACGCGGACCTTTTGTAAGCCGTTCTGTTGTAGATTTATTAAAAATGAACTCTCTTCCTCTTGGAACAGGGTTGAGATTTATTTAATAGTGATGTTTATAGATATTCCTTGTTTTGTGATGTGGATCTGTTGTTTAAGCGTCATATCGGGTTATTAGTGTTATTACATTTTTAAGCTATTATACTAGGTAGGGTGACAAATAATGGAATATCTGACTTGAATTAAAAATAAAGTTATTCGTTAACATAAAACTTTTAGTCTGTCACACAAAGACAGGTAAATAAATCAGTACGGCTACCACCAGTTTTGACATTGACATAACGCTCACGTTTACGTAACTTACTTTCTATGCATCTCGCTCGTACTCGCATATGCGAGCAATAGTGGAAGCGAGATGTACAGAAAGTAAATTACGTAGACGTGAGCGTTATGTCAATGTTAAAACTGATGGTAGAGGCTCTGGTCTTAAACTTAAGGATGATATTATTGTGAGTTCTAACATGGATAGCCCAAACCTAGCTCAGAAGTATTTAAAAATCCGAATAAATTAGGGTAACCACAAAGTGTGAGTACTGTGGCGCTCAGTTATTATTTTTAAACTGACTGCAGTAAAACCACACGCGTATCTCTTTTATCCAGTCCTAATTTTTAGGGTTCCGTACCCAAAGGGTAAAAACGGGACCCTATCACTAAGACTCCACTGTCAGTCTGTCTGTCTGCCACCTGGCTGTATCTCATGAACCGTGATAGCTAGACAGTTGAAATTTTCACAGATGATGTATTTCTGTTGCCGCTATATAACAAAAAATACTAAAAAATGGAACCCTCGGTGGGCGAGTCCGCACTTTTAAATGCTCAGATCGGGACTCGAACTCGTCTCGCTTCGCAGATCAGGCAATTACCTACCCTCCCTCGTAAATCTATTCAAAACTCCATAATAAGGCTGAATTTTATATAAGGCCGACTAATTTGGTCAGTTTATGATCATTGCACCCTTAATTTTAAATGGAACCGTATAACGAAGGTAATAAAGTTGATTGTGCTTTGAACACTTTAGTTTATAAGGGTTGTAAAAGAAAAAAGTTGATGTAACATTTTTGTGTTGTTACAATGGTGGAAGTTTGGTGTTATTATGGCTTCAATGTTGCTGTAATCACTGAATTTCATGATTAACCTGCTTTAATATAGAACTTAAAAATGTTTTTACTGCAAAAATGCGGCAAAAAAAACACGTTCGTCAAAAATCGATGACGTAATTTATGGACAGCCCCTTATGGCTTTCCCCAAAATTGGGGCCGAACGGATGTACTTTTAGCTAACTGTAGCAAAGCGACGAAATCGCGGAGTGAGCCACGCCTGGTAATAGGGTCCCGTTTTTACCCTTTGGGTACGGAACCCTAAAGAAGAGTTAAACATGCCATAATAGACATAGGCCAGAGATCGATATGGCAAACTAAACACATCTTTCATGACTACGGATCCCCAAGAACAATAAAACAAGACTTAAAATGACGAAAAAATCGGTTACAAAATCCTTCCTAGCGTTCGTCCCGGCTTGCCACAGCTCATGGAAGCCTGGGACCCGCTTGGCAACTTATCCCAAGAATTAGGCACTAGGTTTTGAATTCGCTGCCTCCGGATTAAAATAAAAGTCGCACGTTTTTACCGTTAGGCTACCAATGCTTACAAATTCACATATATAATGAAAACAACCTAAATTCGAAACACGTCAGACGTTACAAGGTAAGGCGCCGTAAGATCTAGTCAAGTGGGTCGTATACATTCAGGGCCGCGGACGGTGCAAATTGGGTAGTCTAGGTTACCTGGGTAATGTACGAAATATTATCTTATCGTGAGGTTGTCAACGGATTAATATCCTTACATCCAGGGTCATACAAGGTTATCTCAAGCGGTAAGTATGGGGTTCTTCAAAAAACAACAGGTTTTTAAAGGGTCGGCAATGTGCATGTAACTCTGGATTTGCAGGCGTCCATATGCTGCGATGCTTGCTCAGGCGGACCGTATGCTCGTTTGTGGTATTAGAAAACCGCCCAAGTGCGAGTCGGACTCGCACACGAAGGGTTCCGTACCATTACGCAAAAAACGGCAAAAAAATCACGTTTGTTGTATGGGAGACACACTTAAACGGACGGGCAGACGGACAGCGGAGTCTTAGTAATAGGGTCCCGTTTTTACCCTTTGGGTACGGAACCCTAAAAAACAATCTTAATAATATTATATAAATCACGAGAAAAAAATATTTTTTTGAATGTTTATTTATATGTTTGTGCATTTATAATGAAATTACATTAGCAAAAGCTTTTATCACCAAAGGTTAATTTAATAAGCCCAAAACATATATCACATTATATATTCCAAAAGGTATGCCAGAGAACATTAACGTATAGTGTCCATGAATTCTGAATTTATCTCAGAGTATTTGCATAATATATAGAGTGGCGTAATATATGGTACGTCCGACACGGACTGTCCCGCGTATCTTAAAAGCGTGGTCGCATTAGCATAAGGCCAAGTTCTTGTGTTATTAAGATATGTGTTTCTTACTAATTGTGCTTTCGGTTTTAAGGGGGAGCTGGATCTGGGTTTTAAAGTTTTTTTTTTATTTGTTGCAAGTTACTATTTTTTCCTCAAATAATGAACTCGTGGAATGTGGATAGAGTGGTAAGTAGGCACCGTAGTTATGGACGCAATTTACTCAAAAGAGAGATCGATCTAGTCCCACAGTAAGCTCAATAAGGCTTGTGTTACGGCTCGGCCACGACATTGCGCGACTCGCGACGTCGGCGGCGGCAACCATAGGTTGAAGCGAGACCCAGCAATCGGACCTTTTGTTCCCACCCGCACCGCCTCGCTAGTCGCGCAATGTCGTGGCCGATCGGTTATGGGTACTGACGATAATATACATAGGGGCTATTCATAAATTACGTCATTTCATTTTCAGTTTGGACATCGGATGATGGTAGCATGACGTAGGAGGAAACGGGGTCATTCGAAGCATGATTTTTGGATGATTTTAGGGGGGGGGGGGGTCAAAAATCGATAACGTAATTTATGGATAGCCCCATAGAAAACATTTATAACTCAGGAACTATCTGTGTTAAGACGAAACAGGAGCTGAGTTTTAAATATTTTAGGTAAATATACCCGTCTCGCTAACGGAAGCGACACTTACCTACGGCGGGTAGGTGTAACAGAGAGCACACTAAATATACACGTGCAGCGAGTGTTTGTTTTTACTATAGTTCACGCGATTCTAAAGTATATATCACTAGTGTTAAGACGAAACAGGAGCTGAGTTTTAAATATTTTAGGTAAATATACCCGTCTCGCTAACGGAAGCGGCACCTAAAAGTAGTGCGATAAGGACAAGGCGAAAAATCCTGCGTAAAAATCTCAAAAATCGAGGTTTCGTACTTCTCTGTTTCCTCCTCCAAAACTTAACCAATCGTAACCAAATTTGGAAATCTAAATGATTATGAAATTATCTGTGTCGGACCGTTTTGCTTTTTTGGGTAATTGATATCAGTTTTGAATGCCACGCCTCTCATTGCGGCATAGTCAATTAGACCATTTTGGCCATTTTTGAAGGGCTCTAGCGCCTTAAAAAACAAAAATATCAAAAAAAGCAAAACGGTCCGACACAGATATTGACAATATTAATCTGTGTTGAAAAAATCATTGTTCTAGCTTCAAAAACCACGGACGAAAACGAGGAGTACGTTTGTATGGAAAAATGACCACTCCCGTTGGCTCTTAAACACAGAAATAAATGCCCTTACCAGAATTCGGACCCGGAACTTCCAGCTTCGTAGACAGGGTCACTAACGATAAGGCTAGGAGGCCGTCAAACCTGAGCAAACACATAAATTAGACCATTACCTGCCTTCTCTATTTTCGTAAACTGGTATTCACCGTATTTATAATAAAAAATAACATTTTGCTATAAAAAAATGTTGTGAAAGCAATTAAAAAAAAATATAAAAGCAAAGCCAGTAATATATTAACATTGAACATGTTTATATTGTTTACTTCTTAGAATTCATTTCACATGTGTATTCAATAAGCGCTTATTACTTTTGACTTAATGAAAACAGTAAATGTTTGCTTGTATGGTAAACATACATTAATTCTAGCAATATAGGAGAATACACATAATTTTCAAGCCTGATGTTTTATATAGAATTCATGTGTGTATTCGGAATATGGGAGGTACAAAATGTATTACATTTTTACTAAAAATGTACCGACTAGTCGGGAAAGCCGTTAGCCGACTATCCGGCCACATTTGTAGTCGGCGATTAGTCGGCGACTAGTCGGCAGAAATGGCCGATTAGTCGGCACTTTATTAGTGAAAGAAAAACAGAAAAAATAGAAATTAACAGTCAATATTTACCATACGTTTTATGTTTATTTTACTAAAATATATATTCAGGGTTGCATACGAAAACTTTTGTTCATATAATTGACCGTTTGATCGTTATCGTATGTTGGGGGGCTGGTTTTTTCCTCTACAGGTCGATCTCAACTGATTCTCGTGTAATTTCATGTGCAAGTTCTATAGTTAATTTTTTATTATCATTATTCAGATTTTGTTTTTTTTTAATGGTGGAGCCACGAGGAACTATTCATGTTATTGCTAAATTTAGAGACTTAGACAGGGCACGTTGCTCGTAAAGACGCTGACCACAGGGGATAGGTTCTTAACTGGCGACTACGTACGGGAAATAGAGCCTTGGAAATATCTCCTACAAGCTGTACTGACGGTCTGCTCAGGATCGCAAAATAAAAGATCTAAAGACAGAAATTGAACGAGGATTATTGTGATAGGTCTTTGAACCTGTAGAGAACACCTTTTAGCCAAGCTAATATGATGAATAGCGCAACCAAAGGAGCAAAAATATAGTTTTTCACCTGAACTTATACGAAACTAATGATCTGGCCGACTAGCCGACTAGCCGACTAATCGGCGCTCGAATGGCCGATTAGTCGGCCGACTAGTCGGTACATCACTAATTTTTACACTTAACGTCAAGTGACGCGGCTGGTAGGTTGGTTGGTAGGTTGGTTGTAGGTGGTAGGTAAGTTGGTAGGTAGGTTACAGTGTAATATCATTCGTGCATTCCGATAAAGTTTACAATGGCGTGGCGTTCAAAGGGTTTATCGAAAATAAAAAAAGTGTATGAGACGCTTTCGCACAACAACAGCTGTGTAAATAAATATTTTATTGACCACCTTATCAATGACGTCACAGGATTTTTTATCTCTAACCTGAAATAAATCAGCCACGCACGAGTTCACTGAATAATAATACAGGGTGGGGAAAAAATAACTGCATTCCCGTTGCCCCAGGTTTTGGGATTATACTGAGCAACTTTTACTATGGGACCAACCCCGAAATCACGAAAAAGAAATTTGGCTTTTTCATAGATTTTGGCTGGTTCATTTTCTATGGGAGGGTACTTTTATATTTCGCTTTGAATATTAATGTATAAAATTGATTATAAAATGACATTAACCACTTAAATCGCATTATGATTTTTGCCAATAAAACAGGTTTTACAATAAACATAGTTTTAAGTGGTCTGGACATTGAGTAACGCTTTTAGCGAGATAAGAACAACAAATGGTAATTCGTTAAGGGGCCCTCTGATTAACAGTCCGCCAGACGGTATCGGCCTGTCAGTTAGAACAAAACTTTGACAGTTCCGAACAACTGACAGGCCGATACCGTCCGGCGGACTGTTAATCAGTGGGCCCCTCGAATTACCATTTGTTGTTCTTATCTCGCTAAAAGCGTCCCTTTAGGGTTCGTGTGTCTGCGCCTTTTAGGGTTTGGTAATTTGTGACCATTTGTATCAATACATGGGATGTAACGATACATGATTTCGCCGATACGATGCGATACCGATTTTCGAAGTAAATAATCCGAAATACCGATACCGATAAAGATATCGATGGCTTAGTAGTTACTTAATAAACCAAATTAATAAAGAATAATGTACTAATATGCATATGCGTATAAACGTGCAAACAAACTGTTGAAAAACATCCGCCATTGTAGTCAACAAGAAAACACAAACACTTGTTTTCGGCGTTCTGGCGGTTCAGTTACATGTGTTATTATGCTCATAAAACAGTATTTAAAAACCAATTACTGCCACTTAATGTGACATTTTCACACGTCAAACGCCTGTCACACTAAATGTAGTTTTCAATAAAAAACAGGTAACACAAGTTGAAGATAAATAATTACAAGGCGCACGCAACGCCACGGGAAGCGACTAGTTAGAGAACCCTGTTATTTAACCCTTTGATCGTCGACTGACGGCCGAAGACGTCAACTGACGCGGGCGGATACAGCCCAATATGAACCTTCGTGCATTGCGATAAGGTTCACAATGACGCGCCGCGCACGATAGGCGTGGCGCTCAAAGGGGACCATATACTGACAGTTATTTTTAACTTGGCCATGTTCGTATTCGCACAGCAGGTGAAAAGATATTTGACACCACTGTTAGGAAACGAATGTTTTTTATGAAAAGTCGAAACACTATTATAGAAACTGGAAACTGAAATGTCATACGGTATGAACGCGCGAAACGAACGACGTTGCTAATAATTTGAGTAAATTTGTTTCCATAAATAAAAATACCTAAAGTGAACTATAATTACCGATTTGGATTTACTTTTGCTTTGATTGCTTGATGGTTACCTAAATAAATGTTTTGTTTGATTTTTATTTGTCATTTTCCTTTAATTGTTTTACAGTTTTTCACACTTCACAAAATCGAGTGTCTATTATACATATAAGTATGTTTTATGCATATTATGTACCTAAATAATTCCTTATTTATTTGATTTATTAACTAACTACTGTGCCATTGATATCGGTATCTGTATCGGTATTGCTGGTTATTTACTTCAAAAATCGGTATCGTATCGGCAAAATCATGTATCGTTACAGCCGTAGTCATACCTATACGTAAGAAAAAGTGGCTAAGGCCTCCAGTGCTCGAGACTAAAATCTAACCATCGTTCTCTACATCGCGGCAGATGCAGTTTCTGTTTCCATTTCGTTACACTTTTTAATAGACTTAGTATGACGATAATGGAATGGAAGTAACGATAAATGTATGGAAATTTTGCGACACCTTTTTTTCTCCTAATAGGATCGCAAGAGCACGAGATTTTGAGTAGAAATAGCATAAAAAATCGCAAATCTTAGAAAAATTTAGTGAACAACTTTAAATATACAAAGTTAAAACTGGAGATGCACCTAGGGTTACCAGATAGAAAGGCGCTATTATCGGGAAAACATACATATAAATTTTTCGGGATTTTGGGACTTAGTCGGGAAAAAGAAACATTCAAATTAAAGTAATTGTATTAAACACAACGATATTTTACATTATTGGCACTACGTCAGCTGCTCTGCCCATAGACGTTTTTATATAAAAATAGTATAAATTCTTTGAGATCTTGAACAAACAAAAACTCTACGCGGGTCGCTCGCTCGCTCGACGACAGTACGGAACTTGAAATTATTGTTTTATAACGTGAAGCCGTTTTTCGGGACAATTTTCACTTTGTCGGGAATCGGGAACACATGCTAAAAATCGGGAGAATCCCGCCAAATCCCGACCATCTGGCAACCCTAGATGCACCGGATATTCGGTTACTATCCGGTATCCGGCCCTTCTAGCCCTCTAATTTAATATCCGGCCCGATACCTGATAGTGACCTACTATCCAGCCGGATACCGGATAGTAATTTTGCTTGATTTCGGAGTCAACAAATAGGCATAAAAAAGTCAATAGAGTTCCAAATTCAAACAATGTAACAAGGAAATTGGACCTAAATGCATTTGTTAGTTACGCGATATTGCACTATCCCCCATATAGGTGGGCATTTGCATTTAACTTGTACTTTAAAGCGCGACTTAAGTCGCGTTTCAGGTGTAACCGTTACATTCCTGACATAATGTATGGGATTTGACATTGACCGTCAGTTTTGTAACGATTGCTAACCGGCCGTTAAAGGTGCACTGTTAAGTGTGCAAATGCCCAGGCACTATCGGGTGCAGCGACGGTTGAGCATGCTACAGTTCGTTTTCAAATGCACCCCAGACGCGGTCACTTATTTACATTATCAACCAATAGGAACAGTCCAAGATTTTTGACCAGTAACTCTAAATTTTTAATATAAACGTAACGTGCCTAACAATACGGTACAATTTACAACGGATAGGAAATCGAAAGGAGTGGCTTTTTTATACTGTGTAAGTAAACCACCAAGAAACATCTGGCTAGTAAAACTCACTTAAAATTGCATGCATTTGCAATTGCATTCTAATGACCCAACTCAAAATCCTTGCCTCGCAGTTTCGGTTCTAAAATTTAATCTCTTGACGCCTTGCCTTTTTTCCTAGCCACCTTTTTTATCTAAGTTTCTATGTTTCAAAAAAGTTGAATGCTTAAAGAGTTCAACAAAGGTCAATAAATAATAATATTGATGTGTTTAATTTATATTATACATAATATAGGTAAGAATAAAATATACTTACTTTAAGTGGAGCTCCCATACAAGAAACGTGATTTATTTGCTGTTCTTTGCGTAATGGTACGGAACCCTTCGTGCGCGAGTCATAATAATTCAGTTGCCAAGTAAAAAAATTACTTGCCTTAAAATAAACAAAAGCTGTAACGGCATTAAAATACTAACTCATATTGAAATATTTTAAGGCTCCGCTTTTGTTACCAGAGTATTAATTTTAGTGCCTATTTCTACGTACGAGTACGAGTACGAGTATGTCGCCGTAACCTAATGGGGCCCACTGATTAACAGTCCGCCGGACGGTATCGGCCTGTCAGTTAGAACAAAATTTTGACAGTTCCGAACAACTGACAGGCCGATACCGTCCGGCGGACTGTTAATCAGTGGGCCCCTTAAGACTCACGCGCGTTCGGAACAACATTCTTGTGTGGCTGGTTTATTTTTTGCCATAATAAAGGTGATATAAATGTCATATTGATAAGGCTTGCTTGTAATAGTAAGTTAAGTGCGAGTGGGCTGGCACTTTAGATATGGATGCGGCTTTACAAGGTTTTATTTGGAGTTGTATGTTAACTTGCAATATTGTTACTAGGAATTGAATATTTTATAGTTTTAACAGAGGGTTTTATTATGAAAATATATTTGTACATGTGTTTATCGTGATCTATATAGATGTGTCAGAATTGAGCAGGTCGATAGTATATATTTATAGATATCCTACCTATCTATAGATATGTAGATACTTAGATTTTTTATGGATTCACTAGTAAATAAATGACGTGACAACACCCGCCAAAGTTGGACGACCAACGTTTCGGAATTCGCAATTTGGGGTCCCTTTGTTTGACATAAAGTTTTAAGTCACAATGTATTGTTTGTCGGGTCATATTGTCATTAGTCCAAAAACTGAAACCATTAACTTTTCAGGATTTTCGTAAGGTTATCCTATAGATAGGTTAGGTTAGGTTTGTTTTATAGCAATCCTGAAAAGTGACGCGTTTCTGAACTAAATAAATTATGACTAACGAAAATGCTGACAAACAATATGATATTATGACAAAACTTTTTGGGAAACAATAGAGACCCTCGCAATTTACATGCCAACTTATCGGCACAATTTACATGCCAACTTATCGGCATTAATGCCCACGTGTTTAAATTGTTTGCCGTAATATAAAGTTCGTCCATGCATAAAATTAGAATGTATTTGCTATGTATCGAACGCGGTCGGAGTTTGCAACGAATTTTATTAATTAACTGATTATGTTACAGATGTGGAACTAATTAAGTACTTAGTTGAGAACTTGCTGGGTAAAGGATGACTCACGCTAGACCGGGCCGGGGCCGGGCCGGAACTTCCGACGCTTCGTTTTCTATGGAAAGCAATACGTAATCACCGATCAGCCGTCATAGAAAATTACATGTCGGACGCCCCGGCCCGGTCTAGAGTGAGTCATCCTTAACAGAGTGCTGAGTGCCAGTAAATTTTACGTGATGAGCTCGTATAAACAATGTAAAAACGTTTGAATAAACAGATTTATTTTTCGTTATTGTAGCGTATGCCATTGACATATATATCTAGGGACTTGGCTTTACGGGCAATAATAATGAGGCACGACAGGGGCCAGTACAGCGGTGTGACACCGCTACAACCATAGATGTAAGTAAATTGAGGTAGATATGGTACCAGGCGCACGATTGTGAGCCATTAAATGTAGGTTCCGGAACCTATATTTAGTTAGGCGTATGGGTGACGCCAACCTGTCAAGCTGTCAAAATCGTTGGATCAATTTTTAATTTTGTCAACTATGAACGTCACACGTCTACATAAATAAAAGGTCATTGGCTACAACGCGATTGGTTGATGAGTTCGCATCACGCGCGCGATTGGTTGATGAATTCGTATTACGCGCGCTATTGGTCGCAACTAGTTGCGTTAGACTGCACGATTGGCTGGAATTCGTGAGTAACACCGCTGAACTAGTACCATTTTTAGTGCCCGTAAGGCCCGTCCTTAGATATTATATGTCAATGGCGTGTGCTTATTGCTCTCCGGTTGGTAGCTAGTTTGTTAGTGCACGACACCTTGCACTTTGTGACTATGCGCTGAAACTTGGCACAGTTGATTCTTAGCTGGTCATGAGCAGATACAGACCGGGAGACCTCGAGAGCCACGTCTCATTTAGTGGGGGGGAGGGGGGAAGTTCGACGCCGCCGCGCTTCACTTGGAGCAACATTTCTCTAAAACTGTACCTATTAGGGCATGTGATATATCATTTTCGGTTAAATTAAGGATGAGAATTTTTTTTTTGGAACCAAAACAATGCACTTCCTAACAAAAAAAAAACATAATGTAGAAAAGAAAAAAAACGTATCTTGGATTTTTTCATAATTACCATTTTTTTTTTTAAGTGTAGTAGGAATCTGAAAACAAAAAATATAGTAGTGAAGCTACACTTATTACGTTTAAGAAAATATATAGTTTATTATACAAAACTGTTGTTACATGGGAGATAAAAAATAATATTAAGCGTGGGCCAGAGTGATCTCAATACAAAATATTATTAATGTGGGAAAGTTACTTATAATTTGTTCTACAATCGTTTATTTTTTTAGTTTTTCGTAAATAACTTGTAAACGGTAGCCCACAGCAAAAAAATATCTTTTACGTAAATAATCTGTTTCAGATTTCTTATAAAATAAGTGCTACTTTTTTTCGCTAAGATCAATATTAAAAAAAATATTGAAGGGAGAAAATAAATACTAAGGTCCTCTTTTTTAGTCATTCGTAAATAACTCGTAAAGGATGGCCAATAGCAAAAAATATTTTAACACAAGAATAATTAGCATAAAATGTCCTACAAAAAAGGTTATTCAAACTTTTTCGCTAGGATCAATATTTAAAAAGGGGACCTTAGAATTTATTTTCTCTCTTTAATATCGTTTTTAATATTGATCCTAGCGAAAAAGTTCGAATGACCTTTTTTGTAGGAAATTTTATGTAAATTATTCATGTACTAAAAATTTTTTTGCTATTGGCCTTCGTTTACGAGTTATTTACGAATGACTAAAAAAGGGGACCTAAGTATTTATTTTCTCCCTTCAATATTTTTTTTTAAATTGATGGTAGCGAAAACCAGTAGTACTTATTTTATAAGAAATCTGAAACAGATTATTTACGTAAAAGATATTTTTTTGCAGTGGGCTACCGTTTACGAGTTATTTACGAAAAACAAGAAAAATAAACGATTGTAGAACAAATTATAAGTAACTTTCCCACAATCATAATATTTTGTATTGAGATCACTCTGACCCACGCTTAATATTATTTTTTATCTCCCATTTCTCAACAGTTTTGTATATTAAACTATATATTTTCTTAAACGTAATAAGTGTAGCTTTACGACTGTATTTTTTGTTTCCAGATTCCTGCTACACTTTAAAAAAAAATTGGTAATTATGAAAAAATCAAAAATACGTTTTTTAGTCTTTTCTACTTTATGCTTTTTTTTTGTTAGAAAGTGCATTGTTTTTGTTCCAAAACTAGATTCCTCATCCTTAATTTATCCGAAAATGATATATTACATTCCCTAATAGGTATAGTTTTAGAGAAATGTTGCTCCAAGTGAAGCGCGGCAGCGTCGAACTTTCCCCCTCCCCCCCCACTAAATGAGAGGTGGCTCTCGACGGCTCCCGGTCTGTATCTGCTCAAGACTAGCTAAGAATCAACTGTGCCAAGTTTCAGCGCATAGTCTCAAAGTGCAAGGTCCCCATACAACGGTGTGCAGTAACAAAGCAGCTATGGACGCAGGGTGGCGAAATTAGACAACAGTTTGTACTTATGTGCCGTCTTTCTACCATATCCATCATACGGAGATGCACCTAGTGATAATAGCGACATCTACCGTATGAGTGTTACACTTCTTAATTAATTATCTAATATTAACCAGTATTTGTACTACATTGTGAATTTCTTCGCATCATCGCCGAATAAAACCCTTACTCACGCGCACGTAAAACTATTTATAAATATTTAGCAGCAACGCACCGTTCGTATTTCTGTCCCAGATCTAAGTCACGCTACGTGGCCAAGCGCGAGTCGGTCACGCTGCAGGGGTTCTGTTCTAGATAACATTTATAATGGAATTTAATTTGTGTTTCAGACAAAGCTTTGCAAAACATTTAAATATGTTTTCAAGCTGTTATTCAAAATGTTAGTTGACATTACATGACTGCGGATTTTATTTATAAAACATTAAGTATAAAAATAATACTTTTAAGTATAAAACACTGGTAGGTGGTTCATAATTTACCAGTTTCTGATTAATACAGAAGTTTATGTCTACTATCTAATTTATAATTAATAAATAAACTACAATAAAATCCCATTTAGGGATTGCAATCCGGATTATTCGAACTTCGAAAATCCGGATTATCCGCCAATTTTTCAATCCGTTTCTAAATCCGGATTTTTAAACCCAAATCCGAATTTTCGGATTTTTTGTTAAACTATTATACAATTGCCTTTTGCACCGTTAAAATGTTCTGATTACTGCAAATAAGCAAATGTACAGTCAGCAGTCAGCCAAATATCGTAATATAACTTTGTTGCCATAGAAATAAGGATGTGTTACGATATAGTGGCGAAATATTGAGAGACCAAAGCGGCAGCTTCAGTGGCTCGGACACTTAGAGTTAATGGGAGAGGACCGTGCCGTGAAGAGAGCGTACTTGGGACAACAAAATGGGAGACGCCCGAGCGGACGTCCTAGGTACCGCTGAAACGACGTAGTTGCTCAAGACCTGCTCAACCTCGGCCATGGCGACTGGCGAGAGCTATTGAAAGACCGAGAAACATGGCGTGATCTGGTGTCGGAGGCTAGGACTCACTTTGGGTCGTTGCGTCACCGTAGCCGTAGTAAGTACCTAATGGTAGTATCCAGAAAGGGAAATGGGGACTACCTACGTTTGTATTAAAAGGCGATTTATCGGCGGTGGTCGTTCATATTTGTCTTAAGGCGGAAATTAATCTAATAAATGTTTTTGCAACTAGGCTTATAAAAATAAAAAAAATTTTTTGTTGAATCAAGTTTTAAATAAATACCTACGTAGATGAAAAAATACCATCTTGCCTTTTCGCAATGAGAAATTTGCGAATTAAGTTATCCAAATAACGGCTACAAATAAGAAATCCCTATCACAGTTATAAACCCTGGTAGGGTTGAATACATAATAATATCGGTATTTAACTAAATTTAAGACAAACTCTTTATTTCACTTACGCGAGCGGAGCTGCGGGCCCGTCTAGTATAAGATAATATTTGTAACTGACGATTCGAAAGTGCTTGTTTCTAAGCCTACTCAATAAAGAATATTTTGACTTTGACTTTGACTTAGGTTCCGCAACTTCCGCAGTGGAGATGTGCTAAAACCCCCAAGAAATTTTGATCTCAGTGTTGTGACTGTAGGATTCTTAATTAAAATTATTAAACAAGATATTTTTTTGTTTCCAAGTTGCTTTTGTTATTGATATAATATAACTGTGTAATTAATATAACTTGTTATTTGATCATAAGACTATTACAGTAAATAAAAAGACTAATTTCTTATTAGAAAGTCGTTTTTTTTTATTTATTCCTGGTACCTAGAAAAATTTCCCTAAATCCGGATTTTATCCGAAGTTCGGATTTCGGCGTGAAAATTATCCGAAAATCCGGATTTTGTAAAATAGATTCGGATTTGCAATCCCTAATCCCATTGTATTTAGGCTCAAGGTCAAAATAAATAAAATATGTAAGGAAAAACTAACGCCATTCTGAAGGCCTAAGATGGCCGGCTCTTTATCATTTGTCACCATGCCTGTCACATTCTTACAAGTATGTAAGGGCGAAAGTGACGCATGACATGACATGTGATAAAAACGCGACCATGATACCGCTTCTGGTTTCAATTAAATACCCTTTTGCACCGGAACTCTAAAACAAATCTTGATAACCAGTGGAACACAATTTCAAATATTTTAATTCAAATTTCGAATCACACGATAAACAAAAAACTGTACAAATGTTTCACCTAGCTTATCTTGACTTTTTAGCCAGCACTTTTGAAGAAAAATGTATTAGGTTGTACCAAAGTAAATTTATAAAGAGTTGATAATTCGCACATGTATCGTACAACGTACATTCCTACTTGTATCGTAATGTACTTACTATTATGCTACCCCTATAAAATCGCACAATTACTAACCTTATAATCGGAACTGATATGGTCACCCACATTAAGAGTGCACAGTTAGCCTACATTTTGTACGACAAGCAGTCGTTAAATTAATGATAAACATGGAACATGAATTCCAAGGAGCCTTTGGACTCCGATTAATGCTTTATACACTGTCTATTTCTAGAAAGAAAAAACTGTCTTCTCATACAATATAGTACAGAAGACGTACGGCCGTATTCGAACAATGCTTATAAAACGTCGTAGCGATAGATACCGATCTGTATTATTAGAGTATAGTGTAATAGAGTTGTACTATACTAACCCAAGAAGACCCCTAAAGCATAATAATTATAAATATTTTTTAAATACTTGAGTAGTGCTTCTGATTGTCGGCGCAACTGAAATAAGCGGTCGCTCTGCCATACTAAATTTGTACGGGAGAGCATATGTGTGGTGACCTCGATTGACTGATGTGCTCCGTCTAGTAGTTGAGGAGCTCTGTGATCAAAAGTGACGTTTTTGGTTGAAGAAATGTTATTTTTGACACTGACAGATCGGTATCGTATCGCTGTGACATCTTATAAACATTGTTCGAATACGGCCGGTAGTAGTGAGCACTACTCACTAGGTACTGTAGACAGAGACAGAGTCGGAGCCCGAAAACTCAAATCGGGGAGTTGGCAGACCCCGCCGGCGATGGCGGAATGAACTGGACTCCTTTTTGAAGGAGTGGCCAGACACAGCATTGGAGAGAAATCTGTTGAGAAACTGGGGGGAGGCCTTTGCCCAGCAGTGGGACACGTAAGGCTCCAAATAATAAGGTAGTGAGTAAGACCTAAAGATTCAAAGATAGCCTCCAGTCCTTAAGCTATGCTCCAGCATCCCTTTATCAAAAGGTGAGAATCGACTCTAGATTGTTCATTATCGTATATTTTAAGCGTGTGCCGATAAAAGGATCGTAAATTGAAATTCAATTACCTTCAGGCCTTCGGTATTGCCTTTTATTCTCAAGTTATGACAGAGGCCTATTCTAAAAACTTGTTATGGTTTTGATGTTATATGATACAACGTTCGCTTTCACCGCACCGTTCGCCTTCGGCAGGGCCTTCATCCTCACACCCTAGAACCTAAATGGGGCATTATCTATGAAAAGGGACCTTATTGTCGATGACGTGGCGCTTACGCCGCACAGCGTCGCACGGCATTGTATTTATATGGGAGCATCGTTAATGGCGTGAGCGCCATAGACAATGAGGTTCCTTTTCATAGATAACACAGGTCGGACACTGTGCTGAATATTCCTAACGCGGACTCAGACTGTGGAATGAGCTCATGCCGGGTTTTCTCGAGGGGCTATAGTATGGGTTCTTCAAAAAGGAGAGTACACATTTTTAAAGGATCGGCAACGCGTAGCCACACCCCTGGATTTGCAAGTGCATGGGCTACGGTGACTGGTCACCATCAAGCGGGCGGGTATGCTTGTCTGCCTGTATAAAAAAAAATGATTGTCTGTAAAGTCGGTTTACGGACGATAATTTTGCGTGATAACGTCATAAAAAAACGTGGCCGTAACGTTACCATGGCGTATGTCCACAACGTGACACTTTTTCGTGCATGCACCGGTATTCATCGATTTATAAGACGTTATCACGTCAAAAAAACTTTGCAGCACATCTAATAAGTGCGAGCTAAATGCCAAATAACACGACTTTATGATGCGCGCGCAGGAGCGATTATCAAGGTCGTATCAAAACAATATCAAAAACTTAACATATTGTGAAATCGGAATCGGCCACATGTAAAAACACGTCTCGTTTTATGCTAAGTCGTAACAAAGAATTGTTTTACTCGTTTATTATTTTTGATTGGTTGCTGGCTATTCATTTAGGTTATAGGTGAAATGATATGTTACTTGTGAGTTATAGTTATGTGAACGTATGGATAATTAATGTACAAGTTTTTATGTAGCTTTAGTCTTTTTTACATACATATAAAAAGATGTGGAATGCAATTGTTTAATTTTTTTTAATTATGGGCAACTATCGCGGTAACCGAAGACAATATTTTTAATTAGTTTGCTAGCAATTAATTTAGGTTATATTTACAATATGTTTGAAATTCGTTATGCTTATGGAGTTATGGACTAGTATTTTTATAGTATGTAGTAAGTACTGTACTGATCTTTTTTTTTATCATTTTAACTTTAAAGCGCGACTTAAGTTATGTCACGTCTCACTGTCACTTTGCTTGACAAAATGTCAGTTTTATGATGATTGCTAACCAGCCGTTAATGGTACACAGTTATGAGAAAACTCAAATTTAGCGCTTAAATTTTCTTTCAATTTTTTATCCTTTTTCGCATCTCGACTCCAGCCACCACTAAATTTCATTTCATCTTAAGCAAAAAACGTTAATAATTTCATTGAGTGCAACATAATTTCCTTTTTAAAAGTCCGTAAGTCAAATTAACGGGTAACACCGATGTTTTTCCAGCGTGGATTTATGGCAACACTTACTGCTTTCCTGTTTTAGTCGGGAACACTTAAAATTTTTGCCCGGTGAGGACGCAGTGTGGGCGGGTAAGTGAAAATGGCGGATTTATTTTTGGTTTGACAGGCTCTTTATAACTTTTCTTTGTTGTTTTAAGAAATATTGCTGACGCAGTTTTTAGAAGTTTGACATTGCAGTAGACTGCAAAGCAGACACGCCATCAAATAAAAACTACTAATAAACAAGTGCGAGTCGGACTCGCGTTCCAAGGGTTCCGTACATTACTCAATTTTTAACAATGTATTTTGTATATGTGAAACGCGAGTGAATTGCCTTTAAAAAACCCATAGGGGTCGGATCATAAACTAAGTAATTAGTCCGACTCACGCTTGACTACATATTTCTAATATGTAGTCAAGCGTGACTGTCCGTCTTTGGATCACAAACTTACATATGTGAACCAAATTTCAACTTAAAATAGGCTGTGACAGACGGACAGACAGACACACGAGTGATCCTATAAAGGTTCCGTTTTTTCCTTTTAAGGTACGGAACCCTAAAAAGTAGGGTAATTCGCCAGTAACTGGCGAACTGTTAGTAACTGGCCACCCTAAACTAAAAATGAATTCTATTCACTTATAAACATAAATAATTTTAGTATGAGGTTGCTAGTTATTGAAGGCTGGCCACTGGCCAGTTATTGAAACCTTAAACTAAAATGAATTCTGTTTACAGGTGAATAGAATTAATTTTTAGTTTAGGGTGGCCAGTTATTGGTCGGTGGCCAGTTACTGGCGAATCACCCTATTGGTATTCGTTACAGATAGTTGTAGGCATGTCCTAAGGACATGTTCAAGTGCATTAAGAGCTTTAATCTGCATGGAACCATAAAACTTTATTTATTTTGTCTGATTATTTAATAGATGTTTTATTATGTATTCTTTGGTTCCATATGCTATCGATACTTCTGTATGATTAACTAACAGGGAACCCCTCAAGACATTATCGGCGAATTTTTTAAATGTGCAATTGGATTTAAATCAATAAATACGTGCCTTTTAACCACAGAATTGGCTTGGATATCAAAATCAAGTTGTTTTAAAAGTCGTGGGTGGTAAAACGGATTTTACAGTACATATGGTACTACTTTCGTTCGTAGGTATGTCGAAAGTTTAAAGGACCATATGCAGTACTGTAAAACGTTTTACGATACACGTGCGAATAGGTAATTCGCAACTCGTTCGCTATTGCCACTCGTTTCGAATTTCCTCTTTTCCGCACTTGTATCGTAAATAACCATTTTGCCACTTTTCAATTAGTTACGCTTTCCATTCGATTGTTTCCTAACTTGTCTACGCGCACGATCGCTCCGATTTGCATGAACATTGAACATAGTTCAAAAGTTTACATAAATAAGCTACGTTTTATATAAAAAAGTACGAATTACGAGATAAAAACAAACAGCCAAACTGGAGCGAAACTATTGCGAGATGGTTTATTTCAAAGAATTAAGTATGCTTTTTTTGCAACTTTCACGTAACGAATAGGTAGTTTCAAGCTTACGTTTACGTCACGGTAACGTCTCACGTTTGTAAAATGACGACGCCGTTTCTAACAAAAAGGCGGATTCTACCAATTTGACTGCGACATAATTATGTACTTAAAAAAAATCAAGAATATTCTTGGACTCTACTTAGGGTTGCCAGATCGAAAGGCGCTATTATCGGGAAAAAAATTATTTTTTTCGGGATTTTGGGACTTAAGTCGGGAAAAAATACATTCAAATTAAAGTACCTAATTGTATTAACAACAACGATATTTTATATTATTGGCACTGCGCTTGACGATAGTTCCGCACTTGAAATTATTGTTTTATAACGTGAAGCTGTTTTTCGGGACAATTTCCACTTTGTCGGGAATCGGGAACACATGCTAAAAATCGGGAGAATCCCGCCAAATCCCGACCATCTGGCAACCCTAACTCTACTAGTGGCACCACACCTTTAGCTCCTAGTGCACAATGTTTCTCTTTTTGTGCCCGTTGTTTTGAAGCCAAGAAATTCTAGTTCTTACGAAAGCTCTCCACTAATTAAATATATAAATAATTCTACCGTCATTTGGAAAGGTGCTTTATTTGTACAATCTTGCTTTGTATCTTGTTTTACTACTCGTACCTACCCAAATATATGGCATAGAAAATTAAAAGCCACTTTTGCATATTACCTAAATTAAAATAATTCAGAAATTTCAACACCAGTAATATATGTAACGTTAATTCCATATCATTTTTGTCCACTGCCTACTGGACAGGGATACTGGTATCAAGGAGAATAGTTTTAATACACATAAAACTATCTAAACTAAACTTAGAAATACGGAATAAGTCTTATACAATTCTACGGCAACATTTCGATAGCGCGTTCTAGAAATCTTAATTTCAGAATCAACCGCATCTAACGGGACTTTCAACGAATTTATGGGCTTATTACGTTCTCCAGTTTTGACTATCGGTAATTGAATTCCTCCATCTTGAATTGTGTGATTATTGTAATTCGTCGTCAATTTAAAATACATAAAAAAACCTGTGTAATTTGTCACTTAATTTCCCCATTCGATGCCAATTATTATAAAACCGTTATTTAATCGACATTTAATATTCCACGGCCTCTCGGGAAATCATTTCGTTCCATAATGTGTCCCATTGTCGTAAACCGATTTTGGAAATGTCGTTATTGTGTTTTCTTTATTGGATGCTTTGTTTTGAAGGTCTTTTAGATTCGATTAGTTCTTAATGTAGATTTGTCTTTGTGTTTTATGTGGGTAAGACAGCAGATGGGAACAAAATTAGGTCTAAAGAAAAAAAAATAGTGAACATTTAGGTCTTATATAGTTTGTCAAAGGACTGTCTCATTTCAATCATAGACAGAGAGAATCATACTATCTTTGCCTTACACTAGTACTAGCACCCAAAAGAAACTTACAGTTTTCTTGGTTCTTACTGACTGACAAATTGGTTTGACCAACTATACTTACTTACTTGGCTGGCGCGATGACCCAAAATGAGTCTTGGCCTCCAACACAAGAGCACGCCACTTTTCTCGGTCCAGAGCGGTATCACACCAGCTTTCGCCGACGCCGAACTCACGGAGATCTGGCTCCACTCTATCTGCCCAACGATATTTAGGATGACCAACAGAAGGCGGCTTTTGGCTGCCCGATCTTCACCCATCCGAGGTGGCCAAGCCAGAACATTTTGGTACACAACCCATATTGATTATATCTGAATAATAACTCTTATATGCCGTGTGAACTGAGTGATTCATGGCATGAATTTAGCTTGCCTATTTGGAGACAATTTGGCACTTCGTTCTTCAAGAAAGTTCTTGAGAGAAAAAGGAGAAAATCAAAGCAGAAAGTTCCCTCTCCCTTGTGTGACTTTTTAGACTGGCCTCTTAGAGTAAAATCCTAAATTAGTTTCGAATCTACTAGACTAGACTGTAATTTCTAATAATTCCCTCCTAAGCCGAATAGCGGTATCTCGAAAACAAATGACGTTGAAAATGGAATTTTCAGATAAAGAATGTAAGGTATATGTTTGCATTAAATTTTTATTTGATACCGCTAATTGCCTTAGCAGGGCAGACTTGTTCTTACATAATATTTCCTATTTCTTATATTAAATGAAAACTTCTTAATCATACACCTTGCTAAATCAGGTAAAACCTGGCCGTTTATATAATCAGACAGGACCCGTAATTGCCAGCTGACAAGTTGACGGCATTAACCAGTTTGAGGCTAAACTAAGTTTTAACTTACTGTGAGGCAATTCATAAAACTCAACTTATCAGAATAAATGGAAACTTTGATAACAAATCTATTTCTAGATATGAAGTGATGTAACACAATACACTTTTTTGTGCATGCCGATCGATTGCCCTATCACCCATAGCGTGTCAATCCTCACACATGTCTGCCATCATAATCATCATCATGCCAGCCCTTTATCGTCCACTGCTGAGCATTTGCCTCTTCTTTAGTACGCCACTTGTCCCGGTCCTGAGCTAATCTTGCACAGAAGTGACCTGTAATATTCCGAATGTCGACCACCCAACGAGCCAACGGACGCCAGGAGCTTCTTTCATCCGAAAGCGGCCACCACTCCGTTAACATTTTAGTCTTCCTGCCCTACATAACATATTAAGTTTGGTACAGTAAAAGCATTTGGATATAATTGTATGTTTTTGTTACAGGTATGTTGTAGTCAAACTTTCAAGTACCTTTTAACGGACCTACCGAAATTTCAACATTCAACGTAAGTATGTCTTAACCATAGTCTAACAAAACATGGTCTTCTATTCCCAGAGTGACACAGGCCTACGTCACAATAACATGGCCGCTATATATAGCGCTATCGCATATAATCATATAGCGCTGTCGCATGATGACGTAGGCTTGTGTCCTAGAAAAGACGGGAATGGAGTACCAGGCGGAGTATATTATTATACCATGGTCTTACCTTAACCTTCTTACACAGAATTACTTTTACAGTATGGTGCTTCTTTACCGCACTAGTGCGATAATTAGCACATTACGTAACTACATAAATATGTCGAAAATTTAAAGGGTCATATGTACTGTAAAACATTGTGCGATACATGTGCGAATAGGGAATTTCGCACTTGTGTCGTAATGTACTATTACAGTACATTTGGTGCTACTTTACAGCCCTAGTGCGGTAATTAGCACAATACGTGCCTATGTCGAAAATTTAAAGGGCCACATGTACTGTAAAACGTTGTACAATACACGTGCGAAAAAGTAATTCGCAACTCGTGTCGATTTCCGAAGTACCTAGTTTGATTATACCGCTTGTAAACTTTTAAATTCAAGGCAAGAATAAATAGACTATGACTACATTTTCATTCAATCACTTTCTTCAACTAATTACGTTTTTTGAATAGCCAATAACAACACAGCAAGACACCAATCGTTGTCACACAAAAACCAAAGTGTGAAAACAGTGTTGATTGTTTCTCGCAATACTATTTGCAACTCTGTATTTTACGGTTGAACTGGTTTTACTATCGGTTTCTATGGAAAAGTAATGCTTTTTGCTATTGGTCAGGTAGTAAAAGGTGAATAAATGACTAGGGAATGGCCGTAAAAATTGTATTCGCCAAGCTTTTATGCCTCATATGGTGGTAAAATTACTAAGTAGATTTCTCCAGTCTTTTTACCCTTTATTCATAAACGGGCTACAAACCTATTAATATTAACAAATTAGCTAATAATCGTTTGTCCTTATCTATCATTTTAACTTATGTATTTGTAGGAAAGGGATAAAACATAATTTAACTAAATCAGGCCCGTAAAGTTTTATGAATAAGGGGGTTAGATTATAGTGGACTACGGCTTGTCTATACAAACGTAGTTCCCATTTGTTTCCCTAGATATTGACATTATGTATATTATATTTATACAATTTATTGTATATTTACCGTAGTTACGCTCCTTCGTTTGACTTTTTTCGATTTTTTTATTATTTATTCTAGTTAGGGTCGAAAAGCTCCTATTTCTTATGTCAAACAAAAAATCCTAAAATATGAAACAAAACAGTATAAAGATGTGGTTAATACATAAAAAAGCGTATCTAGTTTAAAAAAAAAAGTATACTTTACAATTAAAAACTTGCATTTGCACAGCAAAAATAGCGCGCAAAAAAAGTTGGAGTTGCGATTTTCTATGTTTAAACTTCATCATACTTGCACATGTGAAAGAAAGAGACGCAAGGCATGCGTCATTAAGCCCACATAATTCTGTACTTACTGTAATGCCTAGGGCATTAAACTGCAGACTTAAGTACTAAACACCTCACGACAATGTAGTTTAGTCAAAGGATGAAGGCACATCACTACACTTTATAAAACAAAGTCCCTCGCCGCGTCTGTCTGTATGTTCGCGATAAACTCAAAAACTACTGAACGGATTTTCATGCGGTTTTTACCTATCCATAGAGTGATTCTTGAGGAAGGTTTAGGTGTAATTTGTTGGTTTTGTGTTACCCGTGCGAAGAACAAGTGTAGTGAATACTAAAATAAGTTAATTAAAACTAAAATAAATAAACATAATATATTATTTAAGCACAGTCCGCATCAGAAGTTGCTGAGCAGATACTGTTCAATAAAGGCGTTTAGATCATTTTGACCACCTCGCCCGTTGGCCCTTTAGAACTTTTAGAAGTACACGTCAACTGAGGCGCGTGACGACAGCGCGGCTAATATCAAATATCAACCTTAGTGCATTATGACAATAAGGTTCACGATGACGCGCACACGACAGGCGTGGCGTTCAAAGGGAGTTTCTGTTTTTGATGACTACATAATCATTGCGACAGAAAGGAATTCAACGACATCTTAAACGTACTTTAATTTAAGCGACTCGCTCCGGCTTCGCACGGGTTAACAAATTATACACCTAAACCTTCCTCAAGAATAACTCTATTGTTAGGTGTTAACCGCATGAAAATCCGTTCAGTAGTTTTTGAGTTTATCCCGAATACATAGACAGACAGACGCGGCGGGGGACTTTGTTTATATATTATAAAGTGTAATGATAGTGATATTTAAAACTATTTGGTCTGCATTATATACGTAACCTCAAAAAAGAGCTTCTTAAGTCGTTTAATAAACATAATAAAGTCACATTACCACTTTGCGAGACAACGAGACTCCCAAAAAATTAATTCCTGGCAACATTTATATAAAGTAAAAAGCTGGCCAAAATTCTTCACATGCAATCTCTTACCATAAAGAGCCAGAATTATGTCCAGCAAAATCGCAATTTTCCCCACTTAAAACTAAAATCTTTCCAAACATTAGTTGGCAACGGTTGGTGTTCGCAAATTGAACTTCTACAGAGTTTCAGAATGACTCTTTATGATTTACGTAGTTGCATTAGCTCTTTAGCTAAAGATGTAGATTAAAAAAAAAACTGCAGAGATGCCACTCGTGCAGTCGTACTAAAATTCTTCTTCCTCGGTCCCTCATTGCTGAGGATTGCGACCATGTGTGTTCCGTCTCCACAGTGTGCGATCATAAGCCATATGGGTCGCGCGATGTATGTTGTCGCCAACCACCCTCTACACAACATCAGACCATCTCGTGGGTGCTTTTCCTCGCGCACGCTTGCCATATGAGTCAAGATAATCTGCCCTTCTAGGTCATGCTTTTTAGACCGCATGATATAACCAAAAAGAGTACTAAAATTACATTCCTGAAAATACCTTGCACACCATCCTAATGTCGCGCACTTCTGATGAGCAGAGGTCGGACTGGGGAGCTATTTACCTTATAATTTGATATGCCTTACGTCATATTATAAGGCAAATGGCGCATCCTTTCTGACCTCTGCTAATGAGCTACACTTATTAAAAAAATTACTCATTTCTAGTATAATTCATTTACATACTAAGGTTGGTGCAACTGGCTGCTATGTATATCTACCTAATGAAAATCTCTGTTTTGTTTTAAGTGTGGCATATCTGCTATACTTCCATCATCTGTGTATTTAGGTAAAGTGAACATAAGGTAATGTTTAAAAGCATTTCCGTGCTAGCATGTACGAACGCTCAGGTTATGGTGCCCTACATACGTAGATATGGTTAGGATTAGAGATAATTTGAAAGCCTGGCCCACAAGGCTCGGAACCGGTTTTTTATTCATAGAAAAAAAACCGGTATTATTGCGTTCTTTTTCGTTCTTTGATTTATTATTTCACTTTGAACGAAATCGTTACCTAAATACATGATTAAGTCCTACGTAAAGAGCATAAAATAATTAAACATATAGGGTTATATTGGGATAAAAAAAACCGGTTCCGTGCCCTGCTGGCCCATAACAGGTTTGATAATGGTGAAAGTATGGTTTTGGCAGCAAATTCTTATTTGTTTTGCTATATTTTGTGTATTATATCATAAATATGTACCTATATTGTGGCAGCCCGCACACGCTACTATAGTCCGTCTAAGCTAACTATGCACCGACTTGAAAAGAAAAAAAATCTTAGAAATTTGAAATCAATGATCACATTGCCACACTGTCATTGCAAATGCCATTTAGGGCCACTTGCACCATCCCACTAACCCTGGTTTAAACGGTTAAACCGTTAACCCAGTGTCAAATTGTACTGGTAACCATGGTAACTCCAGGTTTAACCGGTTAACTCCGGGTTCGTGGAATGCTGCAAGTAGCGCTAAGAGTAAGCTTGTTTCGATTGGACTTCCGGTTGAGCTGCATATTGGAGATGACGCCTCGTGATTTTTTTTTATTGCTAATTAATTAATGTCGATTATTGCTAATTAATGTTGTTTTTTTATAGCCTATATATTGTGTCCCACTACTGGGCAAAGGCCTCCCCTGTCTTCCGCCACTCGTCACGGCCTTGTCCATGCTCCCGCCAGTCGCCTCAAAATTAGTCCAGAGATGTTGTTTAAAGTGTAATTTTGATAGCTTATTATGCAGTAAACTAATGTGGAAGTGTGCAGATAATGTTCATGCATTTTTACAGTCCTAAAACTCCTTTAAACCAGAGTTAATTGCGCAAAGAATTAACAAAAGCAAACAATCTATACGGCGCAAGACGGATGAGCCCGTGCCCCGGTAATGGCGGCCGAAGTTCCCAACTATTTCCCGGGGGTGTTTCGGTCATTTACTTCCGAGGGTTTTCTGGAGAATTCGGATTAGCTACGCTTAGGGTGATGGGGAGGTTCGGATATTTGGAAGTCCGAGTTGCAACGGAGAGAAAATATTCTTGAAAAACGGTTAAGAATTTTACACAAACCCCCGGCCAAAAAAATCCGCTCCGATACAATTGAAGGTACGCTCTCATTTTGAAACGACATGCTTGAATTGGCATGAACATTTAAGGGAAAAATCATTTATTTACATACAAGATATACCGGGTGTGGCCTGTAATATGAGCAAAAAATTAAACTGTAGGCTGTACTCCTCATACTGACCAACATTTGTTCAGCGACTTTTAAAAATAACTTGTGGTTTGATTTTTAATACACTTTAAAGTTTATTCTAAGAGGCAATGTAATGCGAATTTTGTTATGTTTAAGGCGTGACATTCGTGACAAGCAACGTCAATCACAATGATATGGCGTGGCGATGGCGTCCATTGAAGATAATATTTACTTCTATATTCTTCATAATTTTTAAAAGTTGTTGAACAAAAGAGTCCCCGTTTGAGGAGTACAATCTATGTTTTAATTATTTGCTCGTGTTACAGGCCACACCCGTGTTACAGTGGTACTACTAAACGAAATAAATAACTAGCTTAAATCTAAAATAGGCCCCTAAGGCATTGTACCAAGGATGCTGGCGGCATTTCCTCGCTGTATCGCAATGCTGATACGTTGTGCGAGGTAGCCGCCAGCTCTTCGGACACCATTACGTCAACCAGACGCTTCGCGATTTCTGCGAACGATTTAAGTAGGTAAACATATGTATATATATGTCTGGTACTAGTTTTCGTTGCTAAAACTGGTTATTTATTAGTTATACAAAGAAAATAGAGCGAGTAGAAGTTTGGTATGTTTAAGAATATTTGGTTTGACGACCGGTCTGGCCTAGTGGGTAGTGACTAGTGACCCTGCCTGCGATGCCGATGGTCCTGGGTTCGAATCCCGGTAACGGTATTTATTTGTGTCTGAGTCATGGATGTTTTCTATGTATTTAAGTATTTGTATATTATATTTATCGTTGTCTGAGTACCCACAACTCAAGCCTTCTTGAGCTTACCGTGGGACTTGGTCAATTTGTGTAAGAATTTCCTTAATATATTTATTTATTAAAAAAAAACATAGTACAAACAGCAACACTCCTAACTGTGCATCGGTGGATCTTATTACGAAAAGCATAAGGTCCACCGATGTGGGTCAAACAGATCACTGTGTTATGTCTTTCCTGTAGACATACACAAGAGTTAAGGGCTATAAAGGTTAATTTTCTTATTTAACCCTTATCCACGTGAAAAGGTCCTCCTTTTATTTAAAGAACTATGATAAAATCATTACTTACATGCCCACAAGCTGTTAACTATTGCCCACAGGAGAGAAAACTAGTGTGTTATCGCGAACAGTACATTTTTCTCTCCTGTGGGCAATAGTTAACAGCTTGTGGGCATGTAAGCAATGATTTTATCATAGTTCTCTAAATAAAAGGAGGACCTTTTCACGTGGATAAAGGTTAAATAAGAAAATTAACCTTTATAGCCCTTAACTCTTGTGTATGTCTACAGGAAAGACATAACACAGTGATCTGTTTGACCCACATCGGTGGACCTTATGCTTTTCGTAATAAGATCCACCGATGCACAGTTAGGAGTGTTGCTGTTTGTACTATGTTTTTTTTTAATAAATAAATATATTAAG
The DNA here is from genome assembly GCF_910591565.1 of Cydia splendana. NCBI lineage: Eukaryota > Metazoa > Arthropoda > Insecta > Lepidoptera > Tortricidae > Cydia > Cydia splendana. The sequence goes on along the minus strand of NC_085981.1, from coordinate 5,874,664 downwards.
GAAATTCTTACACAAATTGACCAAGTCCCACGGTAAGCTCAAGAAGGCTTGAGTTGTGAACGTACGAGTAGGTGAACTGTACGTTGGTCGCGCTATATTGGTCACACTTTTAATATTTGTCAGGCAGTACATTGTAGATCTGTGGCAGACAAAACATCCTCCAGACTGAGCATAGTCGCGCTACCCCCTCTGCCACGCATACGGTAATTTTACTCCAAGTCGAAAGTGTCTTTGTGTGACGTCCGTGTCTTTGAAGACTTTGAACGGACCAGTCACGGCACGGGACTTCGCTCACCTCGTCCCGCGCACCCCCGCATTTTTGGCATCATCGGTTGTATTAAATAATTGCTCTAAACTCGGTCTAGAGGATTCCTAGTCTATGAACTGTGGGTACTCGTATCGCGGTATGTACGCGGAGGTGTGCTTATTATATGTTAGGAATGCGTAGGTTGAGAAGAACTTAAGTAGTATTAATGCCATTAACATTTAATGTACTCATCTACTCTTTAGATAATAAAACGGGCTATAAAAACATGAAACGGAATCATGAATACAGTAGGTACCTGCTTACATTATTATAAAATTCAAGAATTTGCCTTAGGGGTCATCCATTAATTACATCACACGAATTCCTAAGTTTTTTGGCCCCTCCCCCCCTCCTTGTCACACTTGGTCACGGTCACATTTGGCAAACCCCTCCCGGGGTGGTGTGACGTCACTTTTTTTCAACGAAATCGGCAAATATTTATTTAATATTTTATCAAAATAAATATTAGTAATTTTATAACCCAAAACCGATTGGGACATAAAATTAAACAAATAAAAACGATTTACGTTCCAAAAACCTGTTTTTTAAGCGTACATCAAATAAAATAATTTAAAAATTATTTTGTTACTGATGAAGTTCTGACGTCTCAAAGTTTGTGACTTCCCTCTCCCCCTTGTTACAACATGTCACATTTTCCTGACCCCCCCCCCCCTAAACTTGTGATGTAATTAATGGATGACCCCTTAGGTACTTTGTGATTCTGTTTTACTTCGTACTTAAACACTCGTTCGTTCTTGCCCCAGTTACTAAGATCTAACTTGGTTGCCGCTACTTTTGCCTTAATTCCTAAAAAGACCTAAGTGCCCTGTATTTTCTGTATAACAGCACCCTTTTGTAACTATAAGGTCACAATTAGGTTACGCTTTACAATCCCTTGGCCTAATTTAGCGTGAATAAAAGCAAATTTCACATAAAAACAATACGACCCAAAACCATTTATTTCGCCATAAACAACAACTACAATAAACGATACAGAACCCGTAAAAGGTTCCATAAACCTTGGACCCTACGGACCCCCTACGGAACCCGTCACGGGACGTAAATAAAATGGAACTAACGCTTTCGGGTGATGAGGCTGAAAAAATACTGTTTACGTTTTGGGTTCACGCTCTGAATCATCTACTCTAATTAGGGTTCCGTACCCAAAGGGTAAAAACGGGACCCTATTACTAAGACTCCTCTGTCCGTCTGTCTGTCTGTCACCAGGCTGTATCTCATAAACTGTCTAGCAGTTGAAATTTTCACAGATGATGTATTTAAATATTTTGCCCCTATAATAACAAATAGGTACTAAAAACAGAATAAAATAAATATTTAAGTGGAACTCCCATACAACAAACGAGATTTTTTTACCGTTTTTTGCATGATGGTACGGAACCCTTCGTGCGCGAGTCCGACTCGCACTTAGCCTGTTTTTATTTTGTATAATCTTATTGCATGGTTGCTATATTTACGTTCAAAATCTCCAACTCGCTCATAATAATCACACAGACAGACTAATTTCCCAGAATCCAGGCAAACTAAGATCCTTCTGATAAGTCTAATAATCATTCTCAACAATAATTGGTCTAAACCACACAAGCTGAAAAGCTGGTTAGCTCTGAATTTTACTACCACGGACATGCATATGAATAGAGCTCACGTGTACCATAGAGAAATAAATAAGTAAGCTTATGTTTCCACTCTATTTATAATTTTAAGTTTACAGTTTTAAACGAACTTAGCAAAAACTTACTTATTATAAGATTCAAGTTAGTTAATTAAGTTTTAAGCGAGATTAAAACGTATTTATCATAAGGTTAACCATACTTTACCATCCATGTATAGACTGCGCGTTCTAACTTCTAACTAATCTTACTTATTTAGTTATTTCTTTATGCTTGTACCAAGATTTCTGAAAAAGTTTAATGTCTAATCGTCCAATCAAATCAAATGACGAATCGCCTGACGATAAGCAATTACGTTGCCCATGGACACCTGCTCACAGGGATTACGAGTGCGATGCCGGACTTTAAGATGGGAGTACGCTCTTTTATTGAAACTTTGAAGGTCGTATCGTGTCGTGATAAGAAAACAAAACATAAGGTTTTTTTATTTAATTTTGTCTAACAGTTTCTGACCTACATATATGTCTGTGCCTACAACTAATCGCCTGGGAGAACTTGCAGAAACACCCCGTGTGGAACCGACCGAATAGGGATGTGACAAAGTTTCGAAAATCGAACATTCGATGTTCGGAACGTACGAGTTGGTCTGCCAGTTTCGACTTTGTACTAAGCCTAATTTGTTTGTCGGGTACCGGATTTAATGTACACTGGCGTTCAAAAGTGCATGGAGATGTTTCAACCGTAATATTAAGGCCTTACGGTCGACATCTATCCATGCACTTTTGAACGCCACTGTACAGTCAGCAGCAGAAGTTGCTAAGCGGGCGGTTCAAAATTACCTTAACACGCTCTTATTCTCTTAAAAATAAAGTCGCGTAAGATCATTTTGAACACCTGGCCCGCTCATCAACTTCTGCTGCTGACTGTATGTTCGAATATCATGTTATATTGATCCGTAGTGTTCTAGCTCGGTCTATTGCGTAAATAAATTATTATAAATAAATATTATGGGACAAGCTTTACACAAATCGAACTCTCCACAGTAAGCTCAATAAGGCTTGTATTGTGGGTATAAAACGACGATATATTTAATACATATGTATAAACAAATACTTAAATAGGTACCTACATAGAAAACAACACACAAATGCCCTTACCAGTTTTGAACCCGGGTTCCCTGTTTCTTAAACAGGGTTACTACCGACTAGGCTAGGAAGCCGTTAATAAATGTGTATGAGATAAATAAAAGCTAAAAGCGCATAGCATATTTAATTTATAATAATGGTGGTTAAATTTTAGTGGTAATTACCTGACTGTTTATACCTATGTTATTTTATAATGTCTGTCATGTGGGATAATCGCGACAGTTTAAACAAGAGGTAAAAAACAGACCCCAAACCCAATTGTAAAGGTATTTTTATGTTTATGACAAATAACTACAATGAATGAGATGCTAAGGATATTCCGGACACATCAGAATCCAAAGCTTCTCAATGTCCAACCATTAAACGACATACATTCTTTAAATACGATGCCTGCGATGCTAACAAATACTTAATTGCTATGCGCGCAAAACGAAACCGAAAGCACGCGCATATTTCGAACATCGATCTCTAAATATGGATATCGAACTCGAAACCAGGTCACGTCCCAGCCCTACGCGAAAAAATGTTTTGACTTTGGTATGTTAATTATAGGGAAATTTTTTATTAATGAAACAACAAAATTAACGCTACTAATATTCATTAATTTCATCATATCACAGCCTTTTATCGCCCACTGCTGAGCATAGGCCTCTCTTCGAGTACGCCACTTGTCCCGGTCCTGAGCCAATCTCGTTCAGAAGTGACCCGCAATCTTCCGAATGTCGTCCACCCAACGAGCCAACGGACGCCAGGCACTCCTTTCGTCTGAAAGCGGCCACCATTCCGTTAACATTTTGGCCCACCTGCCATCACTGTCTGGCAACATGTCCCGCCCAGCTCCATTTAAGTTTGGTAATGACGTCCAACGTATGACGTACGACTAATATTATAAATGCGAAAGTATAAATATAATATCTGTCTGTCTGTCCTTTCTCTTCACGCGTAAACCGCTGAACCCATTAAGATGAAATTTAATTGTGATAGTTTGATGCTCAGGAAAGCGCATAGGATAATGATAAGGAGAGTTTGTAGGTCTTCTGGCAGGACCTTAAAATTTAAAACATCAATGTGTGGACGAGACGAACGACTTAGGCCCACTTTCACCATCCCACTAACCCGGTGTTAACCCATTAAACTGTTAACCCAGTGTCAAATATAACAAATTACTGTTGTACTGGTAACCATGGTAACACCAGATTTAACCGGTTAACCCCGGGTTAGTGAATGGTGCCCTTAAATGCTGACGAAGTCGCACGCAGAGGCTATTAGCTTAGTTAGGCCCTGGTCTCCTATAAACGCCATCGGCCGCTTACAGCGTCTGCGTCACGATGCTTACTATAGAGATGTACTGTTGTGGTCTGTTTTAGACGTCGACGTCAGCGTCTTTTTTGTTCAAAAACGTTGACGCTGACGCCAGACGCCGCGTACAGCATAAAATAGGAGACCAGGGCCTTACATAATAATATTACTTATTCCGAATATACAGACTTGGATCTTTAGGGACTCGTCCCACTCGTACCCAGTTGAGTATAACTACAAAAAGATTTTAAAACAGATACTGACGCAACGTTTTAAAAGCTGGGTGATGCAAGTTAATGGACGCACGCTGCGCGGGAGTTCAGTTTCAGCTTTAAAAAACTTTAGAAAACAATACGGGTTGCTCTAAATTATTTGAAAATACGTGTATTTCAAATCGTAGATTTGGGTTTATAGCTATCAAATTTTTGTGTGATGTGTTGACAGCGAGAGGTCTGCATTTTGCCCTTAACTGTCAAAACCGGTAACGCACTTGCAATCCCTCTGGCTCCAATTTCACCACGGTGACAGGTGCGTCAATTGTAAAATCACTGTTGCTGACGTCACAGGCATCCATGGGCTACGGTTACCGCTTACCATCGGGCGGGCCGTATTCCTGTTTGCCACCATCATTGTATTATTTAAAAAAACTTTATTATATCGGAAAAAAACAGATATTTCTTTTGCGAAGTTTCTGACAATTGTCAAGATTTAGAAGAATTGTAGGTAATTCTTGACAGGTAATGAGTTATATGTCGGAATTTCGTGACAATTGTAGTGTTTCTTGTGACAATTGTCATAAACTTAGCAAGAGAAATATCTGTTTTTTTCCGATATAATAAAGTTTTTTTAAATAATACAATGATGGTGGCAAACAGGAATACGGCCCGCCCGATGGTAAGCGGTAACCGTAGCCCATGGATGCCTGTGACGTCAGCAACAGTGATGTTTTACAATTGTCGCACCTGTCACCGTGGTGAAATTGGAGCCAGGTGTTGTAGGTGTAAAACCTAAGGTACTTAGACTTTGATACAATACGATAACTGTGTAGGAAGTTAGGCTTCACGTAAATGCATAGAAATATGTTTTCACAACACAGGCTACAGGACATAAAAAGCAGCCTAACCATGTACACTGCATGCAAAAATCCCCGTGTAAGCAGAGCCTACTGTAATAGGATTTGTATAACCTCATTATTTATGTTAGCGGTCCCACAGGCACTTTTAGGTCTTGTAGTCTGGTCTGGATAGCGTCCTGTTACCTTGTAAATTATTTATTTAATCTACATTGTTACGCAAACTCTTGTGAATTACGTTATCTTTATTTTTGGCAGCCCTAACGTTTTTTTGACACGCACACATTCGCAATTATTTCCGTAAGGATACTTATATTTTCGCTTGTGTTTATCACGCGCATCAGGGTTGTCAAAAGATTTTTTGGTGCTCAAGGCTCCGAAGTTCGAGCCACTCGAGTACGTAGTGAAGTGGTTTCAAGTTGATGTTGTAATTAAATTACTCATCTTATTCGATGTAATGACGCAAGTGATTTACCATCAGGACCCCTAGGGTTCCGTAATTATGTTAGGCTATAATTCGATAAACATCTAATCAATTTGTTGTATTAACCGTTGTAAACGAAAGAGCTTTTAAAAGACAGACTTTTAAGAAAAAACATTCCATCTTATCTTACTATGAATAAATAAAAGTAATCTTAAAATAAATAACTACAAACTTTTCCCTTACTATGTGAAATTAATTTGATTTTTTTTTGTTGAATCAAATAAGGCATTTATTTACATAAAATATTTAAAAATATTATATACCGTGGTACTACTAAACTAAATTAATAACTAGCTTAAATCTATAATCAATAACCAGCTTAATACTTACTTAATTTAGTTAATGATATAATAAGAAAAAATACAAAAAAAAACTTTTTTTGTGACACGCCTGTAATCTATCACTTACCAAAATAGGTAGGTACGTGAGCAAAAAAAAGCCGTACATTAAAATGTTCTCGTCTTAACAAAAAGTTAACACGATTTAGTACATGGCTACCGACTTAGCAAAGCCATCATAAAAGCAATCCACCCAATTAAGAGATACATGTCAAAATCGAGAGCAAAAACCAGCGATGACAGCTACACGTAAAGTCTATTTGAGTTATCTAAATGTAACTCAATACGACCATAAATGTACAGTTAGATGTATATTGTGTATACCAAAGACGAGAACATTATAGACTGTCAATCTCTAAACTAATTCGCTTAAACGGCTATCTGTGTAAAGACGCAAATTTGATAAGCAAGACAAAATTGCATTGCTCATTAACGTGCTTTTCGTAGTCTTTATCATTTAAACATCTATTGACAAGAGTAAATTGATGTTGTTGACATGTTTAGTAGATGTCAAAGCATCTTATACAGGGTGGCTAAAAATAACTGCATTCCCGTTGCCAGGGAGGTTATGGGAAGATACTGAGCAACTTTTACGATAGGACCAACCCCGAAACCGCGAAAATAAAATTTTAAAATTTCGGGGTTGGTCCCATCGTAAAAGTTGCTCAGTATCTTCCCAAAACCTCCCTGGCAACGGGAATGCAGTTATTTTTTAGCCACCGTGTATAATACCAACGCTTCTTACCTACAATATATTACCAATAAAAGGAATATCAAAATTACCAGTCTATTTACATAATTGTCTTTGGAGTGTAGCTATACAAATGCTGGTATACATTTTGAGCATCAATTTATTACAGGTAGTCTACAAAGAAAATCGAACTATATACTTGAAGTTTTTTGTATTTAAGGAAAATCCAAGGATTTAACACTCAGATAACAAGTGTCTCAAAAGCTTTTTAATGAATCGTTTTATAGACAAACTGTACTCGTTATTCCATTGTACAGTATTCGTTAAATTTGCCTTTGAGATATTTCTTCTACAAAAAACGCCTTTAACTGCATTAAGATAAACTGTAATAATGACAATTTATAATCACTTGTATTTTTAGGGTTCCGTACTCGAAGGGTAAAAACGGGACTAAGACTCCTCTGTCCGTCTGTCTGTCACCAGGCTATCACATGTACCGTGATAGCTAGACAGTTGAAATTTTCACTGATGATGTATTTCTGTTGCCGCTTTTTATATTTTAAATACTAAAAACAGAATTAAATAAATATTTAAGTGGGGCTCCCATACAACAAACTTTTTTGGTCGTTTTTTGCGTAATGGCACGAAACCCTTCGTGCGCGAGTCCGACTCGCCGGTTTCTTATTTATACCACGGTCATTAAAATCGACTCATAACTGGCCGTATTCATTCACAAAACGAATGAAACTTAACGCATTCGCGGTCGACCGAACAATTTTCTCTAATTCTACGTTTAATTTCAACAAAAACTGACCGCCGTTTTTTCTAACGTCACGAACCACCTGTTAGTTTTCGAAACTTGGGGCTGAGACAATTTTTTGTTTTTAAAATTCGAACAAGGCTTGGGTTGTTTGACTTTTTTTTTATTCGCCCCTCGGCTGGATTCGTAGTGTTTACATGCTAGGGTATTTGGTTTTGGTCTTTGACTGCGTTCGGCTGCATGTGGTTTTGGCGCGATCCCCGGATGTCAGACTTTTTGCCCCGATGTTAAGTGCAACTCAAACATCACTCGAGTATATTTGCGTTTGCCGTATGTTATATAATTTGCATTTAAATTTCGTGCCATCTGTTTGTTATATTCTCTCAACTGTATTATTGTCGCATTATTTTTTGCAAAGATGGAAATCTGTCTGATAAAAAAGTAAATGGTGGCTTTTAAAACTTTTTAGTGACGAAAAACTGAAGTCGTGAGATCAGTCTATTGTAACGTGTTTTTCTTGACGTTGTTATGACTGTCACCTTTTATTTTACTATTTGGGTGAATCAGCTTTTTCACACTCGTTGCTATGGTTCACTATATGGGTCTCTCCTTAAATCCTGGTTTTATAGCATTTATTTGTAGTTTCAGGCCCTTTACGTAATGGTACCTATCTAGCATATTAGTAAACCATGGTATAACAGTTCTACCAAACTGTATCACTATTGTCTCCTGGCGTATAGGACAAAATAACAACTAGAAATAGTTGATTCACCTATTTACGCTTACCGAACTCGGAGCCTCAAAAACCAGTACAAATTTGCCCTCCAGTTTGATAATATTAAAGGCCTGTGCACACCGGCTGCGTGTGCGTGACTTGCACGTGCGCGTGCGGTGTTGTAGTATACAGATCCTTATGAGAGACGGCACACCGGTTGCGTGACGTGTGCGTGTGCGGCTCCAACATTTTAGCGTATGCGCACGTGCACATCACGCACACGCAAGCCGGTGTGCACAGGCCTTAAATAGGTATTAGGGATATTTAGTTCAAGGTATACTAAAAAATAGAAATTTCACAGATAGACAGTCAGACATTTTTAAGTAGCTTGCCCTAATAACAAAATGACGCAAATGACAATACTTTTATAAAAAGATATGCTCCTTTAAATGTATGTCTGTGATAGGTTCAGACTCATAAAGACGACGAAATGACTTTCTATTTCATGTTACGAGTAATTTGAATCAATTTACGATATACTCAGAGACTCGAGTGCCAATATACGTTTCATTTGTTTCGTCTAAGTATATACCTACTTATAAATTAATGCTTAGAAGTAAGTATTACAATTATGTTGTTTACACTTGAATATGTTTTTATTCTAATTGATACAAATAAGAACTGGTAGGCTACAGACCGGAATAATTCATACGAGACTTACGAAAATAATAAGAACTAAATCAAATTTACGAGAAAGTATATCGGTAAGCGGTTTATGCTTGAAAAGGTAACAAACACACATAATTTAGTTTACTTTTGTAACAGTATCACTTCAGAATCAACTACAAAGCGCTATGAATAAGTGATCATTAAATATAATGATAATAATCCCTCATTAATAACAGATTACTGTCCAATTATAGGTACAATAGGCTAGTCAACTCAAAAACCGTTAACAAAAACAGCGCCATTAATGAATTTTGAATCGTTCCTAAAATCACGACCGCCCCAAATGCTGTTCCATACTTTAAATACCATACATATAACGGAAATAATCTTAGTCACGTTTATATCTCATTAAATGACTGGAGACTATTTATCTGCCCGTGTCGTCTGTGTGGCTACCATTAATATGTGTCAAAATGGCTGACTGTCTCTGGAGGATTTTTGTTTCTCATTTTGTCCAGCGATTTGATCTCTAAACCATTGTGTCTTTACCTCAGCCGCTTTAGTTTTGTAACGCTAGAAATATGCCTCATAGCGGATCGTTTAAAACTACGCAAAATATGTGTTTGAATTGCTAGGATTTTTGTTTCTTGCGTACGCGTCTGTTCGCATGGTTTTTAAACGTCTAACGGTTCTTTTTTACATACTAAATCACAGTCATGAGTAATTTTGTAAGTTTTTTATCGCTATCAAAAGTGTTCATTTTAAGGTCCGTTCATCGCTACAATTATAACTGACTTACCTACCTTTAAAAGTACTCAAATCCATGGGAAATAATATATTCGTGAGAATAGACCTATAATTTGTCGCTTTGTTTGAAACACCAATAAAAAGTGATTTAAATGATAATAATAAACATTTGTTTTCAAAAACATGACATCGTAATTTGAAATGAAGTTGTAACTCTAACCTCAGCCCGTAAATTAAGTTAATACATGAGAGATGAGAGAGATGCAAAACGAAGTGTTTATAAATAAAAATCTATGACGGTAAAATGGTAATAAAATGTGCCGAAAGAACAAGCAAATGGCGATTAACATAACCAAATGAGACGACAGGTAAGCGCGTGCACGGCCGGGGCGTGTTTCTGAATCATAATAATGTCATCTACATACATCACATTAAGTTCGAGCCAAGACCTAATGTCCGAGAAAAAATATTCAAGAAAAAAGCATCAAAAAAATTCGGTACCAGTTTTTGTCCACGCGAGGAACTTTGCTGGACCACTGTGATGAATTTACGCTAGGAAATTATTTTGATGAATCGTGACAACACATACCTAGTGGTAATTTTACAACTGTCAATCACATGCATAATTTAAACGCACTTACATGAAATTAATGTGGTGAAATAATACTTAAATTAGCGGTCGAATCGAAATGACATGACCTTAAAAGTAGAATACATATTTACGTATTCATAGAGGTTAAACAGAACGTCTACTTCGCCCCAGACAAATTGTTTATCTAAGAAAGTTTTAACACTACCAACACCGATAAAAGTAATCTGAGACTGTCAGCAGACTTATCGCGAAGTCGCGTCTTATGCTAAGTAGACTAAAATGATGGAATGCACAAAACCTCTGATCAATGCCGCCATCAGTGGCACCTCCACTAAATCTATCACCGCCCTATCAAGCCATTCGGGACTTCGGAAAAACCGTCACCTTCCTATCAAGGTAGGTGTGTTTGAGCTTCGAAAAAACCGACCCCTCCTGTCTGCGAAGATAAGATGTAAATTACGCTTCGGGGTGTTTAAGCGAATTTACTAAAGTGCTGTTGAACGAAATTAATGTTTCAACGCCGAATTTTGGCGTTATGTTCGATCTATAGGAGCGTTCGCGTCGCTTACACTTTTCCCTATTTCAACGTAACCTAAAAATAATTGGGTGGGATAAAATGAATATAAGAATTGCAAAAAATATATCATTATAAATGATGTTTTTCGTGTCTTGTTTCAACATTATCGTTTAATCCAAAAGTCATTAGGGAAATTGCAAAAAAAACATTTGACCAAAATATCAAAACAAAATATTAGAAGCAAAGAATAAAGATTGTGAAAAAGCAATAGAAAAAGCAGACCATTATTCCTAACCGCCTTTTGGCAGAGTATCGACGGCAATGTAAATGGAAAGAACCCCATTCTTATTTATAACGCCAACTCCCCAAAGTTATTCCCATTGGTCACCATCGCTTCAAGAACCCAGTATAAGTGTCTTCAAACTACGCTCAGCAGTTACGGATCTGAAGGTCTTAAAGATGCTGGTTACCACAAGGAAGTGTCTTCGGTAACGGTAAGCTATGGCTATAATATAACACCCCAAGTTGGATGGTCGCGTCCTCGGAAGGCCTTCAATAATTTAGCGATACTCTTTGTTTAGGTCGCATAATAAGCTTGTTTAGAGAGAAGTTGCTTAATTTCCTAGGGTAGCCTCTGAGATTAGTGGAATGCATAATAAATTTTGGAGCTCTGTAGTTGTCTGTTAAACAATTCTGCCTTTTACGGGTAATGAATCAGAGCATTTTTCTTCGTCCTTCCCGTTTTGAAATATAAATTGGCCACTTATTGTAGCTAGTTCAATTATTCATCAACAACAGGCTATTTTAGTTCAATGCTTGACATGAAGCTTTGTAATTTTGTCTATTTTTATTTGTCCGCTATACATCCAATTATTTTTTATTTTTACTGCCTTCATTGTTATTATCATCATTGTCAATATAATTACAATATTGCTATCATAATTAAAATTTATTTTTCAAAAAATTATAGCCTGCAATACATTCGCAACTTGGTCATTAAGCTTAAAAATCTCGAACCTTTTAACGGTGGTCTAAAAGCTATCGCTTAGTGTCTACTCGACCAAGCCGATACACTTACAATGGTCTTTGTACTTATCCACAGCACAGTGGGACAATGCCTGCTACAACGGACAAAATTGCCATATTGTGAGAAGATAATTTAGGAAGCTTAATGTATGGCTGTTACATTTTGACGGTCTTTATTGAGAATGGAATCTATTGTGCAAGAAAATAAGCTGTGATTTTTTTATCGCTCCTAAGTGCTAATGTCAAAAGTCATTGCTGTTATCACTGTACAAATTATAATTGTTGTTTTACCATTATGTGTCTAATGGTGTATCAGGTTTTAAGTGTTTGATAACTAATTACAATAACTATTTATTGATATTTGATCGTTATTTTATCAGCGTCTTGAAGTAATCAATTTTGAAGAATACGATTTGAGTTAGATATGTTTATATTGGTTTATTTTGTTTACGAACCGTAAAATTAAAGTTCATTGTAATGTAAACCAAATATTTTCATAATTCCAACTTCGTTACAAAAATAACCAATGTCAACAAGCAAATATGAATTCTCTACAAATGAAGTGAAAAATTCAAATAGAAAACTTCAATATTTGATAAGAAATTCTCTTTCAGAATTATGTTTGGAAGCTTATTAGTTCTAAACTGTGTACTCCAATTTTGTCTTCGAGTGTGGAGGTAATTTGTTTGCTTAGTTGCATGATGGTTCTATTGGCCTGTCTTTACCTCAAATTAGTCATGAGCTTCGCATATGCTGCACAGTGGTTCGTGTATTTGGTTAGTTACCTGACGTTTGAGGGCAAACTGGGCACTGAGGTATAAATAATGTAAATAGATTTCACCTCTGATTATGTACAATATTATAGGCATGTGTGTTTAGTTATAGTTTATTAACGCTACAATTATATTAATATTTCTGATGAATTAATATTAAAGCAAGCTATACAGTGCTAATCAGCTAACTTATTTGATCGGATCGAGCGAAAAATTACTAGTACTTAATTACTCTTCGCGCCTAATAGGTAAAGTATATTCAGTATATTCAGAAGATAACATTCATCATTTCTTATAATTTGTGTCCTTAAGATTTTGTTAAGTGCCAAGCGAGGATTAGGGCTTAATGTTCTCCAATAGTAAAAAGCACTTTGCTATCATCTACAGTCCACTGACAAATGTCGATTAACTCAAAAATGTTTGTAAAGATTCTTTTCAAACTCAAGATAAGTTCGAGAATAATATCCACGGCTGCAATGTCTTGATAAAGTAACAAAAGGTTTTTATTCTAGGCAATCTAAAACTTTTGCAATTTCTTACGTTTTTTATCAATCAAACTGCTCAATTGTTTCAAAATTTCAAAGTCCCTCATGAATAATGTTTGTGAATTCAGAAGATCGTTGATATTTCCTAACTAGTGAAAGTTACTCTTAAAAGCAAGAGAAGTAAACATTTAAAATTCACAATTGAATAGAATTCCCAAGGAGGCCAACGTGCTATCGGGTCAAACCAGATCGTTCGAGCAAAAATGCACAAAAGTTGTCAATAGAGGACGAGTGGAAGTCTACATCTAAATATGTTTCCGAGCTCCAACGGGGCACAGTGGTGCAAACAGCCGATAGGGCGGACAAAAAGATTCCTCGGCATTGTGAGGCAGCACAATGGCACACGGTGCTAGAAAGAACTTGTAATTACTATTTTCCTACGGGCGCCTTTTCAGGATATATTTTTCAGGAAAATGGAATATACGTGAGGCACCGGCTCTTTGTGGGGCCTTTCGAATCTTCGCCATAGATATCTTTGGGCCACTTTTGTAACAAATCGTGCGTCGTATGCCACCGAGTTACTAATCAAAGGGAAATAAAGATCTGATTGATAAGTGCGGTTTATCGTTCTGTCTAACTAATTACCGCTTTTCGTGTTACAGGTACGTTAATGCTAATTCACCGGCAGATTGGAATTGGTAAGATTTTAATTTACATAACCTCGGCTTGGACGATTGAGTGATAAAATATCTCGAACTAACATAAAGGTGGACATAAAGCTGTAGTTATGAGCTATTAGCATAAAAGGTAAGTTATTAGCGACTAAGTAATCTCGCAAAGCATCGACAGTAAATACCGCTCAATATTTACGCATATAAATTGTTGTTCAAAGATCAAATGACAGTATTACAGATCTTAGACCGGGAGAGCGGCTCGGCCATTTACCACTTGTACATCTGTAATTACTATATAGCCTATACGACTTTAAATATACTGGCGTTTTACTCGGAATCTTGCTCGTCCAGCTTAAGCGTAAATGAGCGAATGCAGCGAGCGATTATCAACCATAAATCACCTCTAATGAACTGCATTTTTCTTACAATAAAAAATATTTTAAGCGACTAATAAAAATACGTGAAGAAAGCATCAACACTTAATTTTTATCTATGAATGCTTTTCGAAAGGTCAAAGATCCACAGTGGGTCGTCTAGTAGCGTATGCGGACAAAAACTTCAACAAGCTACTTAATACTAATAAAAATTTCGAGAGAACAACGCTTAAGTGGCATTTAGGTGTCAGTCAACTGGTTGATAGTGCGTTTTGGTCGTAGGTGGCGCGACCGGCCCGGGGCGGACTGGTTTCAAGGCAAAGCCGGTTGGACAAAGTGTAGCGACTTAGTAACTTGGTATACTCCTTTGTGGGCGCATTCCGATAGATACGGCCCCAGTCGAGTGAAATGCGGATAATGAAGAGCGGTTATTGTGATTTGTGTGGCATCCGAGTTGCAAACTAGATGTACTGAGTTGGTCCTGTTTCGTATCTCGGGATCGCTCGATTTATGATTTCAAATGCGCCAGAACCTTTGAGAGGATTAAAATGAAATGCTAAAGTCGTTTGAATATGCACAGAAAACGACTGCTTAAAGTCAAAGTAAGCTCAAAGTTGAAATCGGTAAAAAAAGGTTGACCGCTCCCGCCCGTCAGGCATTGCATGCTGTAAACATCAAGATAGAGATGTGAATATTTATTCCCTTGTACTTGCAACCGTCAGTTGGGAATGGTGGCAATTTTTTTCCAAAAAAAGAAGTCATTGAAAACAAATCGAAACTTGTCTTTTTTCCGAAGACACGGATGCAGATCGTGTTCGGGCAGTGGCTTTAAACCCTCGGAACACGCGAGCAAGATTCAGAAGTTTTACGACCGACAGATGGGGTTATTTATATTGAGAGTTTTATTAAATAACGTTATCCGAATCAGTGACATTAAATCCATTAATGCTTGTCCCGCAATTTTGGAGCCTTAAAAGAAAGATAAATGTTCGTTTTTATACACGATACAAATATTTGTGTTGGTTTTATTTTGATTGCGCTTTAAACAGCTGTTTTTAGTTAGATTAAAGGCTAAAATGCTTCGCCTCGGTTAATGAATAAATTTACTTTATCGCGGTGCTTTGGGCATTAAAAACGAGCGTTTGGGTGTTTTATCTTGTATCTACGAGCACAGTTTTATCTACTCCAACTTAATCAAAGCAAACTGTCATTTTGCTTTCTTTAAGGAACTTTATATACGAATATAATTTACTAAAATCATCCACTTTAGGCACTTGTTTAATCTTAATATATTTTTGGCCGGAGGATATCTTTGAGATGTCATTGACTTTTCAATAAATGTTCGTTTTGAACGTTTTTGTTCTTGATTGACTGTCGTTGATAAAAATGCCAGCCTCATAACGGCATGCAAATCACTTGGTAAAGTTTGTACATTTATAAACACTTAAATTCATACCTTAAAGTTTGTTATTAAAGACATACCTTTAAGGAAAAAGATGTGCTTTTAGATTAATGTCTCGTTGTCACGTCAAGTCGTTAGACTTTTTTATTTACAAACGCTTAAACAGCTTGATAAACATTACATACCGTTCATGCGTCACAGTTGTTGAAGTGACAAAGTTAAATTTGATAACAATTATGTACTTAATCAATCATATTTGACATTCATTGAACTTTTCAAGATACAGTCGTACATTCTTCTATAATGGGCACGAATTTTTGTTCCACGATACAATTTATAACCAAATTAATATATTTGTATCTTAACGTACGTAGGTAGAAAAGAAAGATAGATTTAACTGTATTGTATTGTAATTGTAATTTATTGTGTAATAGATTTAAGCTATGTACAGCACATTAAGTACATTATAATAACTAATATGTATAACTAAAATCTTACCTTTTCAGGCATTTACACATTAGATAATTAATACTAACAAAACAATTAATTAAATTCAAATAAACAGTGCTATTACAACTATTTTCATTTAATTATACAATAATCCATTGAATTTAATAACAATTAAGACAAAGCACATTTCATAGTCATTCAGATCCTTAAAAACTTCATTTATGTTAACTTTATGTTAATATTGCTCACAGTTTTCACTATTTTTTACACATTCCTTGTATCTTTTTAATTTTAAATCTTTACGTACTCTTTAGATTGCTACTCTTTCCACTATTTCCACACATTCCTCCAAAAGCTCAGTTTTCGTCTAGTCACCGTCTATTGAGACCGGCATAATAGCTGTTGCCGTCGTAATACAATTTGCCGTAATCGCATTAACTGGTGCAATGACATCACGTTTCATCCTTTTAACTAGTTCCAACAAATGGGCTTTGAGTTTGTTTTAATGATATCTAGACAACAATAAGTGTTTTTATTATGAATTGACCAGCGACAGACTTTAATCTGTCCTGATGGATGGCGGATGACGCTTTGCTGGTTCAGTATTAACAGAATATAATGTGCTCTTTTTAATAAAAGACTTAAAACGAACGAAGACTTTAATCGAATGTTTAGTAGTCAAAGATCGGATGGCTTTTGAGTTACATTTCTCTCTATAAAAGTTTTACACCGGTATATTTTGTTTTCAACTACAATATTATTTATTTAAATCAATCGCCAGACCAGTGTGTTTGTTGTTTTACCCCTTCCTACGTGTTACCGTTTGTTTATTCTATTGAGACGGTCAACATAGAATATTTGAAGTACAATAAAAAAAACCTACTCAAAAATGTAACGAATAAACCTCCACAACTTCCTTCCCATTTATAATTACATTTCTCTTCTCGATTTGCCTTTGTTTATCAAGGAAAATTCCTTGTTTCAGCGTTGACTAAACTAAGTTAATTAGCAGTGTAAATCATGACTTTGATCTGCCGATTTAACCTTTAACACCTATGTTTAGGATCGGATTTTGTAGACATTTTATTGGTGTTGGGAATTTTTTCAACTGTAATTTTATATTGTTAAAACGTTGTGATCTTAATGTATTTTTACTGGTAAATATTACTAGAGACAAAATTTCATAGGCATGTGGTTTTGTAGCGTCATTAAAAAGTAAATCTCGCCAATTGTCGGAATTTCAATCCCCGAAAGACCTTGTAATTTTTTCTTTATAGGACACCTTTGGTGGTGTTTCTTCATGCATTTAACCCAAATCTGAAATATTTTATCTACCTACCATCTACCATCCTAACTATTATTTCAAAGAGGTAACGCTGCCAACTGAACCATAATATTGGCGACCTGGGCAGTTTTTTTATTTATAAGTGTATTTTGAATTTATTATTTCAATGTTGCATTCGTAAAGATACTTTGCGTGTTTAAAATCATTTCAATGTGGGTATATTTTTGTATGATACACGAGTATATTTCTTGAAATGAAACGTACAATCATACAAATAAATTGTAGAAGAAGCTAATAAAGTCTCCTTATCCTACAACGTGGAAATAGTAACAATTAATAACTTACAAGTAGGCATTCCGACGGGCGAAGCGGGACAGCATATCGCTCCATCGCAACAGGAGTTCGTCGCACTTGCGTCTTTAGCGAATCTTGCCCAGGCGCAGCTATCGGGTGAATACGGTGTGAAAAATGGTTTTTGTCCGTTTTTTTGTCGATGGAGACCACTGTGCATGTTCGGTTACATTGTAAAGTGTTAATAGATGAGTCGTCTTGACTCGAATATTGTTAAAATTTAAGAAATGCGTGCAACCAAATTCGAATACCGCGTTTTGGAGAGTAAATACACCCCTACTTAAAGTACTAAGAAGTACTAATACTAAAAGGATCTGAAGGATATAAAGGATCTGATGTACGTTTAGAACTTAAATAGTATTTGAGGACATTTTATCATTAGTTGGCAGCTCTGACTTAAATAGGAGCATTGACGTGATTCTAACTTTCTGTAGAAATAATGTATAAAATAGATTAATACGACGATACGATACGTCCTTTTGTATGATAAGTTTTCTTTTGTGCTATAAGCTTTAAATAAATAAATAATAAGTTGGTACTGGTGCTCGACGCGGTCCCAGTACATATCATCTTGAAACTTAAGTCATTGTCAATAGAGGTGACAGCAGGGTGTCATCTATTGGGCATTAGCATGTCGAGCACTAGTTCTAATAACAACAAAATGTTTTTTGTGAGACGTTTAAAAGGGTTTTTCTAAAACGGCTGAACAGTTTTTCAAATATCATTATAGATATTGTCCAAGTCATTGTCCTAATATCTATTCACACAGTGACCATAAATATAATGTCCAGTTTATATTTGACCCTCACCTCCACGTTAACCACGCCACGTTAAACCCTATTGTAAAAGCATTCAAATCCTACGCACGTTGTCACGCGGAAACCATTGCTTTGTTCTTTTAATTCATGAGCATTATGTCCAATGTTGCTGTAATCTTGGACCACTGTGCGAAGAATTCAAATGGCGCGCGGTTTTAGGCTGTTTTGCATTGTAATTTATTTGGGAGTAGATTTGTTTTTTGTTTCCCATGATTGTCGTTTCAATGGTTTTATTTATTTAGGTCAGCAATACAAAAAATAATGCTAAGTGTATATAGCCAATAAGAGATGTCTCCAAAATATACCTAACTTTTAACTTACAATAAATAGATGGAAACTAACATACATTAGCTGTTTAAATGGAAACATGCAAATAAATGTGACGTTCCACAGGTAAAGGTACCTTACGGCGGTCGGCGCTTACGTCGCGTAGCACCGCATTAGTAGTGGAGCGTCGTCAATAATAGCGTAAGCGCCAACCGCCATAAGGTACCTTTACCCGTGGAACGTCACAAATAAACAAACGAATACAGAACTCCTTCAATGAAATTGAAGTCGGTTAAAAAAGGACACTTGATTCTAATAAAGCACATTATTTAAATCTAATCTGCGAAACTAACAACGCATTGTATAGATACTAGGTATTTATATAAAATGCATGTCCTATGAAGGGTAGTTTGTATGTATGAACGATTCATAGTACGCCCTAGAAACCGAAACTTCGGCCAATTTTATAAAACAGAAACTGAAACTACTGAAAATACAGTTTGGCAGTTTTTTTGACCAAAATCGAAACCAAAACCGAAAAATCGGTCAAGTTCGGTCGAACACTACTTCGCTACTCATTTACTCACATAGCAACAAACTTAACGACTAAAAACAAACCAAAGCAACATATTTCGCGGTATTCCCTCACATCTTTAAGTATTTTTAGAACAAAGGCGAATTCTAGAAACATCTAGACACTTCAGGCTTCCAGGCTTAACACACAAAGACTCATAGAGGACTCGTAATGAATGGAGGAATTACTATATGTTTTCCTGGAGCGATTTACTTGCATTCATGTTCTAAGGTACTGGGAATTTTGTAATGTTTAGAGTTGTCAAATGCATTTGAAGAATTGTAGCAAACTTTAGTAGCTGTTCTGGGACCAAAACCAACTATTTTATTAACGACGACGTAACGGGGTAGCCTAAAGGTCCAGGGCGTTACGGCTCGGCCACGACTGCGCGACCGGCGACGGCGGCGGCGGCAACTATAGGTGGGAACGAAAGGTCGCTGTATCTCGCTCCAACCTATGGTTGCCGCCGCCGCCGTCGCCGGTCGCGCAAAGTCGTGGCCGTGCCCTTAGCCGCGTAAGCTGAGGATCTACCGCGAAACACGTTCGACGTGTTGCCTCTCTGTCGCACTTGTAAATTCGTTCGTAAGAGTGACAAGGAGGCAACACGTCGAACGTGGTTCGCGGTAGGCCCTGTGGCCCCTGTGACTGAATACGCCACTTCGAATCCGGCCAGTGCTGTCTCTGCGTGCGTCCCATCGGGCGCAACATCCGCTCGTTGTACCCCTTACATCTCATTAAAGTGTCAAAAGAGCTTCTACGTGTTGGCTTCGGCTCCACGCACGCCTCCCAAATGTCCGGTACACCATTGTTCCCTGATAGGTAAAGACACAGTGCAAGTTATTCAATAATTTCTTACTTTCGCCTTGAGGGCAATTTTTGCCTTTCAATATGTACCTATGTCCACAGAATAACTTAGGCTGTATTTTATGGACGATGTCCGATTGTTTACTTTAGAGGCGAGAATGGTTATTACATGTTTTATGCTTCGCAAAAATAAAACTTCGTTTATCTTCCTGTGTTACTGTCAAATAGAATACTCACTCGAGATTTGAAGAGCGGTTCATTTTTGCACAGTAGTACTATAAATTGTACATTGTTCTTACCACTGTGCACTGCTTGACTTTGCACACTCTGTGGTTTTTGAACACTTTCAGTGTTAATACTCTTTACTGATGTAGGTACATAACAATAACAACAAATTTTAAAAGTGGATAAATAATAACTTAATTCTTACAAACATGTTTTTCTGCTACATAAATGTAATTATTCATTTGTGGAAACTGTGTGGCTAGCTGGTGCTTATGCTACTGAAGTAGTTACTTTCTGATGCACAATCTTTTCAAAAACTATTTTTAACTATTTTTTGACGAACAGCTGTCGCACTATGACTTCGAGTTCAAAACACGAAATGACTGTGTCTTGTGGATGTGTAATCTGATTTACTATGAGTCTTGTTTTGGTCTGTTTGTTCCCCAAATGCTTAAATAAATAAATACCAAATGTTTTTTTTTCTTAATGACCTACTTATTTAAATCTATATCCTCCAATACCAATGATAGTGTACCTTATGATTTTATACCGGGTGTGGCCTAGCTGTAATACGAGCAAAAAATTAAACTGAAGGCTGTACTCCTCATACTGACCAACATTTGTCCGGCAACTTTTAAAAATAACTTGTGGTTTGATTTTTAATACACTTTAAAGTTTATTCTGAGACGCAATGTATTGCGAATTTTGTTATGTTTAAGGCGTGACAAGCAACGTCAATCACAAATGATAGGGCATGGCGATGGCGTCCATTGAAGATAATATTTATTAAATAAATATTAAGTCTAAATAATTCATAATTTTTAAAAGTTGTTTAACAAAAGTATCAACGTTTGAGGAGTACATCTATGTTTTAATTATTTGCTCGTGTTACAGGCCACACCCGGTATATTATCTTTAATATGAAATGATAGTAATCAAACCAACACTATCGATATATCGAGATCTGGTACTGTACCTTAATATGCCATTTAAGGAAATGATCGTGAGAAGATTTACACCGTCGTAGAGGAATGCCTCCTACACTCTCGACTATAAAATGGTATATATTATTATAATATCGTTTTATTATAGCCAGACAGGCTCTCATTAAATTCTTTTGTGTTAATAACAGGGTATGTTAATAAAAATACCGCGGTTACGACCAGCTGTGGCAATTATTTCTGCACTTCGAACGCTAAAAGTCAATTTACGTCAAATTAAAGATCCCGAGCGTCGCGACGTAAATGTTTAATTAACATCGTTTTTTAGAAAAGGTTTTATGACCGGCAAACATCGTTTTTGACCACTGTGAGTGCTCAGATAGCGCTATTTAATTTAAAACTCAATTTGCTTCGCAAAAGCTGATTCTGTTCGAGAAATTTAGCTACTAATGGATATCATTTTAACACGTAACATAAAATGTTTAATTGAGGTTTGGGAGAACAAAACAAGTTTTTTATGACCACAAAACATGGTTTTTCGGCCCACTGTGCACGCCCGGATACTTTACTGCCTTGTATTCATTCGTTTGTTTGGCCGGTGTCGCGTTACACGAATTTTTAAAACTTGATGGCGTGTAATAAATATTTTTTGGCTGCATCTTGCGGCCCAGTGGGCCATAAAGAGGGCCTTCTCTGTCGTCCTTGGGTCTTATTCTTACGAGTGAGCGAGATGAATGCAGATTGATCAGATTCGCCATTACATTTTAATACTGAAGTCAGTATACAGGGTGAGAAACGAAAGTTATACATTTATAGAAAATATTGTAGGACAGTGGGACACCAATAAATCATGGTAGGTAATGAGTTTTTGTTCTGAGTCCTATTGATGATTTTGTTCGACAGTAATAATGTTTCCTTTCAAGAAGTTTGAAATAATTTAGAGCGCATAATATATAAAAAAAAATATCGCATTACAGAAGTTCCACATAAAAATTTACATTCAAATCGTGAAATAAATTTAAGTCCTCATTCATTTTAAAATTTCGCCCTACTGACCCATTTATTGCTCATCCTGTATTTGCATACAATAAAAAGAACAATAAAAATACCGTTGGAATACAATGTATTTGGCGCAACTTTACAATTCCTATCGCTACGGGTCATAAATGTGGTCTCTGACTATGTTTCTCTTCAGAATATGATGCTTTCGTTTGACGGGTACTCTGGGTGTTCTTATCTACCTACAGGGAGGCGTGGCTCACTCCTCGATTTCGTCGCTTTGCTACAGGTAGCTACAAGTACATCCGTTCCACACCAATTTTGGTGGCTAGCCATAAGCCGCGGATATCGTCACCTAGCGGTCATATCTGTCCTGATCGTAACAGACGCGTTTTGTTAGAGAGTGAGTCTTCTGTACCTAGTACTATTATTTATTCTGTGCTACAGATCTCATTTTTTTTTAAATGATATAGCACGCAAATGAGCAGACTAGTCGCCTGATGGTAAGCGATTATCGTCGCCCATGTTACACTAACACCAGAGGGGTTAGGGGGGCCTTTAAGATGGGAGTACGCACTTTTCTTGTAGGTTTGAAGGTCATATCGGTCCGGAAATACCGCAGGCGACTGTACATTCCACAGTTTAGCTGTGCTAGGTAGGAAGTTTCTGGAGAAACGCAAGGTACCATATATCTCAGCCGATTCGTTGCGGTATCATGGTCGCATTTTTATCACTTGTCATGCCATGCGTCACTTTCGCACTTACATATTTGTTAGAACGTGACAGGAATGGTGACAAATGTTAAAGAGCCGGCCATCCTAGCCCTACAGATCCAGATAAATTCGTTCTGTAGATTCAGTTTTTAGATATTTTTCGAAACGGCGATGCAACGGGAGTTCGTGAGGTCACTCACAGAGCCACTCTAGTAACTTACACAATTTTTAGGGGCCCAGAGGCCACTTCACAGTGGCATTCGGCGCTGACAAAATGGCGCTCGCGCATCAGGAATACACGCCGCCTGCGGTTTCGCCACAAATGGTTTTATTCCAAGTGGCTGTCAACGATTCCCATTCTCGATTTGATGATATGTGTGACCGATGTTCTGGTTACGTTAGCTGTTGTTTATTCAGGTTGTGGGCTAGGATATATATAACGATATGACGTGATTTGACTATTGTGATGGATTTGGAAATTACCGGTAAAGCGTAATTAATATTATGATGACGTCAGTCGATATGAAATATTTGCGTTGCATTTCGATTGTTGGGTCAAACAGTAAATAAATTAATTGCTTCACTTCGGAATTTCTTAACAAAAGTTAAAAGTTATAAAATTCATAACACGAAATCTACGAATAATCGGCTAACATACATGGGGTATTCTGATAGCCCACGACGTGAGGAATCTAATAAAAAATCTTGGACGTCAAGGTTTGGATCACGCTGTAGGTCATACTGAACAATTTTTACTATGGTACCAATGCCGACATCTCGGAAAAAGTTTGGCTGTTTCATACATTCCAGCTGATGTGATGTCGCTGAAACATTAATATTAATTAATAGACTGTTATTATACTGGATGAATTTTTAACCACCGTTCATACTCAGCGTAGTGACAAAACATTAGTCCTATAGTCCCATAAATAAAGTTGTTCAGTATGACCTATAAAGTCTCTACGCAGAGTATGAACAGTGGTTAAAATTTCACCCAGTATAATAACAGTCTATTAAAAGATTTAATCAAAACCAAACTGCCCACTGCCAAAAAACAAAAATCCCAATCCTCGTCTTACGCACGGTCGTAAAATTCGAGCATTAAACGTAATGGCACTATTACAGGGTTAATTAGTAACGTTTTGTTGTCCAGAGTTTTACGAGATACGTGACCGATGCCCAGTGGGCGCACAGTGGGCAGGAAGGGATGGAAAGCTGGACAAAAATTAGCTATATTGTGTAGGAATCTAGTATTGCAGTGGGTCAAAAATAAAGTCATTAAAGTTATGTATGCTAAGTAAACTAGAATGTGTTCTTTGATAACTAGGACAGAAACTTGTAGATTGTAAAAAAAAACAACGGGTTGCACTCCGGGAGTGCCGGCAGAAGTGAAAACTCAATGACATTGTAACAGTTTTTCGATCAGGTCACGTGTCCATCTTACGTCTTACGAATCTTCCGGTCACGTGACACCTGTTACGAGTTTATCATTTTTCCCCCATCAGAAAAAAGTGCACAGCGCCGCTAAAGAAGGGTTAAGGGTAAAGGGTGAAGGTTTCTTCCATCGTCCAGTGTCGTATTTTCACTTTCTTTGGACATATTACACGTCGAGACGATACATCTGTGGAACGACGTGTAGTGCAGGGAAAAGTCGAAGGCACAAGGCGCGGTAGGTCACCAATGCGTTGGTCAGACCTTGTCAAAAGTGCATTCAATGAACCACTCCATGAATGTACAAGAAGGGCTACGGGAGGAATGGCGACGGATTGTGAAGCTTGCCACCGGCCCTGATATGACGACCACGACCACTCTGACAAGGGTGTGACGACAAAGAAAGAAAATGTAGGTGAAAGTCTAGTCTTCACCAAGGAAAGTCTTGGTCGAAAAAAAAATGCATCTCACTTAAAAAAAAGTTTTTGGCAAAAATTTCATTTTTGGTACAAGCTTTTATCGCTGACTGTACTTTTCTTACGACAGACAACTAATACTCATCGAGACAATTCTAAAAAATCCTAACACAATTAGGTTGCGTTGTTTCATCACAGAGTTCCTATGGCCACCTCCTGTCTCCATCATCAGATCAGCTCGATGGTAGGTACCATAATATTGCATTGTCATCCGATTTATACATGCATGCAAAATTTCAGCTCAATCGGAAACCGAAATGTCGATCAAATTTAACTTGCAAGATTTGATTACAGACAACGGGACAGGTGAAAGTAAATAAAAAAGGAATATTCCTTAAAAATACAATAGCTTTACACAAAAATGAAAAGCAAAACCATAAAAACACACCATATTAATACCCAGCGCAACCACTCCTACCATTTGTAAGTTTAAAACTCTTAGACGTTTCATTAACTTAAGTGAAGTCTTAGAGTCAGTCATTTAGTCGTTATGGGGCAACGTGAGCGCATGTGGAGGACTCTTGGCTTGGAGATTTTTAAATTAAAAACGTCGCACTGTTTTTAATGGGAGTGCTGCCGCTGTAGAAATGTATATCTATAGCTATATGTATACAGGATGGCTAAAGAATAAGTGCATTCCCGTTGCCAGGGAGGTTTTGGGATTATACTGAGCAACTTTTACTATGGCACCAACCTCGAAATCGCGAAAAGCAATTTTATCCTCCCATAGAAAATAGATCAGCCAAAATGTATGAAACAGCCATTTTTTTATTTTCGCGATTTCGGGGTTGATCCCATAGTAAAAGTTGCTCATTATACTCCCGACACCGCCCTGGCAACGCGAATGCACTTAATTTTTGGCCACCGTGTATTGTAGCTTGTACTATGGGCAAGTAATAAAATTATTAATTTAGATCCTTATTGAATAATGTAAGGCCCAATGTGCATTGTAATCTAATTAGAAGCTTTCATAAACCAAATAAATTAGCATTTCTTTTCCTTCATTGCTTTCTCAAGCAACAAAAATCATTCCAATTTACTCAACAAGGTTTTAATTCCACTTAAATATTTATTATACTCTGTTTTTTTTAGTATTTGTTGTTGTAGCGGCAACAGAAATACATCATCATCATCATCATCATCATCTCAGCCATAAGACGTCCACTGCTGAACATAGGCCTCCCCCTTGAAATACATCATATGGGAAAATTTCCACTGCCTAGCTATCACGGTTCATGAGATACAGCCTGGTAACAGACAGACGGACGGACAGCGGAGTCTTAGGTAATAGGGTCCCGTTTATACCCTTTGGGTACGGAACCCTAAAAATATGATTTTAGTTTATTGAAAAAGCATTTTCAATATTTAATATAATTATACCATCTCGAAAAATAAGTTTTCTTATTTTCCAATCATTTCAGTAGTACCGAGTAAGTTACATTTTAATTAAAAATAACAAGGTATTGCTTTCACACTGACAGTTTATTAATTGAGAAGTTTTACACTCGTCGGTACGTAAAATGAAAGCAAGAAAAACATACATTCCATGCCAGTCCATGCCTAAGTAGTTTCATGTCATTTCAGCATACATACATATAATCACGGCTATTTCCCGGAGGAGTAGGCAGAGACCACGGATTTCCACTTGCTACGATCCTGACATACCCCTTTCGCTTCTTTCACTTTCATAACATTCCTCATACACGCTCTCCGGTTTAGGGTGCTCTTGACCTGGCCTTTCTTCAGGATTTCCCCGATCTGATCAGAGAAAGTCCGCCGAGGTCTACCCCTTCCAACTCCCACTTCCACTTCTCCCTTATACACTCAGTCACTTCACTCTCACTTACTACTCACTTCTCATTTATTTCAGAATGTCTTTTAAAATGGGAGCTTAATTTGTATGGAAGCTGCTAGGTTCGAGTGAATCGTAACCGTTTGTATCTTGCGCTTCCTCAACAAGCTTGCCATGTATTGTGTCAATGCTTAGCGCGTATGTTACTGTAACGCTATTCATGTCACTTACTATCACTGAATAACCAGTCTTACCCTGACCTCCGATACCACAAATTTGTCTCAAAGCAATGGGTCAATTTATACTAGATAGTTCACACGGTTTAGGGAACAGGCAGTATTAGGCTCGCTAAGCCTAAGCCTGTACGGACATCTTCCATTAGAAGGTGAACATTCGATTAGGCCGGGTATTAATTACAGTCTTCGGGGATCCAATTAGAAGTTAGGGCTTTGTGAACAGTAGTGTTTCTTTGCATAGTAATGTAGGCATATATTATACATCGGATCCACTTCGGATTGCTGAGCCAGCGAAGTAGTATATTATTCAATATACAAATTGTAAGTAGTATTTCAGTCAGTCTCGGTATTAAAAGTATTGACATTGACTGAAGTATAGCATTCTCGTAAATTGGTTTATCTTAGGGGCTGTAGCCAAAATGACGATCTTTAATCAACATACGAAAAGTAAAAATATATCGCTATAACAGATGCGACGAAAAGTCATGTAATCATTTCTATACCTACATTGTTTAATGTGCGATGGACGTTTTTTATAACCTTAACCTTTTGTCACTTGGATTTTAGAATCAGAAATTAATAAAATACATTCTAATGACTCATCCATGCATTGTAACGGTATAAAAGACCGAATCTACCACAAAAGTAATTAGTTGATTCTTTACACTGCGTATTTTTACCGTTATTTTAACATCAAAACTCGCTTTAAACATCGAACGTCTTGGTGTCGGGTGTGAATAATCAGTTGTGGTGAATTCACATGCTAATCAAAAGGCCTTATCTTAAACTATATCCATAGGAATTTCGTCTTTATTACTGTGCTAAGAAAGACCGTATCTGAATAATTCATGCATAGCAGATACGACTTCCACAAGTGCAGTTGCGGTTCCATAATTAACTTGCTGTATCTTAATACAGTATTCATAGCAGATACGACTTTATTTTATTAAGGTATTGTACGGTCTTTATTACTATATCCAATCGGGAATCGTTGTATGGGAAATTACGATAGAAAATGGCCGCCCTGTATGCAGTTTAGTTTGAATAAATGAACGAATAAGTATTTATTTCAGGACTATTGCATATATACATTATATATACTAATTTATTTATAGCTACATTAAATTATGACCTAGGTAGTCCTAGGCACAGATAGTGCTGCGCTGCTTTGTAGGTAATAAATAGGAATATGCAAGGCAATGTGCAGACGTTTTTAAAATTGGTATATAAATAATATTTTAGTATATATGTAAGTACATAATTTTTAAGTTATACTAGCGAACCACCCCGGCTTCGCACGGGTAAACCGTAACAAATTATATACCTAAACCTTCCTCAATAATCCCTCTATTGATAGGTGAAACCCGTATGAAAATCCGTTTAGTAGTTTTTGAGTTTCGCGAACATACATACAAACAGACAGACGCGGCGGGGGACTTTGTTTTATAAGATGTAGTGATAATAAGTTATATATCAGATATTTGCCATTTTCCAAATTATCCCGCTTTTGCAGTTACCTCAAAGCACCTTACCGGAAAAGTCACGTATCGATATATTGGTTCTGTTCTTGTGTAACTTTGAGGTGGTCTGTGCATATCGCATGACCAATATCATAAAAAAATCACTTTAATCGCTTAACGGGACATTAGTTTACAAAATTAACCGGACGCTTAACGGCTGAGACTCGAATGTGAAATAATAGTCAATTACGAATTGATTCGATCCCTTCACGATATAATTGTTTAATTTATATTCAAACCTCATCCGGAAACGTTTAGGCAAAGTGGAAAAAGAAACAGCAGGCCTGGCCAACTGGTAATTTGTAGAAAACGCCAATCGAAATTTAAATAATCTATGTACGGAAACGATGACATCACTTTTCGTCGCATCTGACGGCCAGATTCGAACTTTAAGATATGTCAGTTAATTGATCTAGAAACGATATGGATTAGATATGTCAGTGTCAAATGTGACGTTTCTTCAAACAAAAACGTCACTTTTGACACTGACACATCTAATCCATATCGTTTCTATAGATAGTTCGAACCGGCAGTGAATCTTGGTACAGTTTACTTTTCGATTGGCGTTTTTCGTTAAACGATTGTGATCTTGGCTACAGCTCCAGGGCAAATGCAAACGACAGTTAGAAGAAAACCAATAGGTATAAATCAAGCAGGTTTTCTGGTGATTTCCCTGCATCGCACAGCTAAAAAGGACTGATTTAGACGGCGCGCGAACTCGCATGCGAATTTTGTTATATTGCGCTCTGTTGGTTATGTCCAATTCAACCGACCGATCAAAAACCGCAATGTAATGATACTCGCATGCGAGTTCTCGCATCGTCTAAGCCCTATGGAGTGAACTGTCGCCCGCTGTATTTCCGGACCATAACGAACTTCCAACTTTCAAGAAAAGTGCGCATTGCCATCGTATAGTCCGGCAAATGCACTTGCAACCCAGAACTGGTTTTGCAGTTGTCCATCTGTGACGGTAATTACTTACCGACAGGCAATTCGTCTGCTCGTTTGCCTCCTATTATCATAAAAAAACAGCTTTGACTTCCAGATAAAAGTAGGTTTTTGTCAAAAACCTATAAATCACCGTTCAAAAAGTGACTTTTAAAGTGATTTATAGAATCACATTCATCGTCTCGATAGTAACCTATTCCCTTTATCTATTACTTACTTAGATTTTGTTTCTTTTTGACACCATGTAATAAAAATAAGACATGATTTACCTCATAGTTATCACGTGATAAACACGCCGATAAAACTTATGAAACTCCTTCTAACCTACTGCACAGAATAAATAATAGTACTAGGTACAGAAGACTCACTCTCTAACAAAACGCGTCTGTTACGATCAGGACAGATATGGCCGCTAGGTGGCGACAGCGCCACGCGCGGCTTATGGCTAGCCACCAAAATTGGTGTGGAACGGATGTACTTTTAGCTACCTGTAGCAAAGCGACGAAATCGCGGAGTGAGCCACGCCTGCCTACTGTTATTGTATCCAGTTTGTCAATCTGTCAGTTCCAGCAATTTTTCATTATAATTACCCGAACTATATTTATGAGCTATTGTAAACATTTTTTATTGCTACGCGGTTCGGTATTTATGCCTTGTAATTCCGCCCGCGGCCATATTTATGACGGATTCCGGTGAATGTATGATTTGTATATTGCGAAGGAGTTTATAGTCGTCGACAAGTATTTTTAGAACCATGTATCTATTTATCTATCTATCCTTATACGACATGACGCTTTTATAAATAACATAATAGAAGGAAAGATTGCAGGCAAGAGAGGGGAAGGCCGAGGATAAGCTACATAAGGGTAACATTCCATTTCTGACCGCAGCTGCACTTCTGGTACTGAACGCGTCGCTGTTACTGTCAATTTCCATAGTAAAATTGACATTAGTGCAGCTGCGGTTGGAAATGGACTGTCACCTTAACACAAATAAAAGAAAAGGTAGCTGTAATGTCGTATAAGGAAATCACGGAGGCGGCCCTGGATAGAGTCAAATGGAGAGAGCTACACCGACAAGAGACTAACTCTTAAATTATATTTAAAAAAAATCAATTTTGCAGCAATCACTTACCATTGTTTAGTTGTTTTTCATCCTTATTTTATGAGCAGAAGTTTCACATACAAAACTTCTACTTGCTCTATTTTCTTTATATAACAATTTATAATTTATATATTTTTTATATTTCAATAAAAACTAGTACCTCCCAGATATTTAAGCATGTCGTTTTAAAAGCATGCGCAGGATCGAGACAACTAAGTAGTAGTTCGTTTTAAAATTAGAGTGTAACGATTGTATGAGAGCGGCTTTTAGGGCTGATTTCGACGATGCGAGAACTCGCATGCGAGTTTCATACCCTTGCGTGTTTTGATTGGTCGGTTGAATTGGACGTAATCAACAGTCCGCAATGTAACTAAAATCGCATGCGAGTTCGCCCGCCGTCTAAATCAGCCCTTAAGGCTCGGCCACGACATTGCGCGACTTGCGCAATGTGGGAACGAAAGGTCCGATCGCAGTGTCTAGCTCCAACCTATAGTTGCCGCTTCTGCCGTCGCCAGTCGCGCAATGTTGTGGCCGAGCCCTTAGGCGGCGGGTTGGTGTGTCTTTTAATGCATGAAAATATCGCAATCGTATCGTAATAGTATCGTTACCTGTAAAATGCTTTAAACGCAACGATTTGCATCGTTAACGCCAATTGTATTTAATATTTATCGCCATAGGCCGCGATAAGACCTATTGTTACGCTATTTTAACTGCGCTATTGCTATTATCTTAGTTTTGGAATTTATTGATTTTGGCATTACGCGAAATTGCTTGGGCGTAGGCCAGTCTAAGCCGCTTTTGCACTTTGCGTACTTACTCAAGAATATAATGGCGTTAATAAATACCTAACTAGTGAAAGTGCTCTTGGAATCCTAGTTGTTTAAATATTTAAATTGAGCTAAGTATGAATAAAAAAATCTATATTTGCAAAGTAAAAAAATAAATAAACAGCCTACCGCGAAAACCGAAATACGCAAATTGCGGGGATCTTTCTCTTTTACTCCAATGAAGGCGTAACTAGAGTGACAGAAAGATTCCCACAATTTGCGAACTTCGATTTTCGCGGTTATAGCCCAGAACACTAAGTGCAAATGAAATATCGTCTAGTCTAGGTGGTGAAAATATAACCAAGTTGACGAAATTAATTGAAATTTCAAAAATGTTAAATTATTTATTAGGCTAATTATTTCGTGGCTTAAATTTTTCCGCAACACTCAAGGCAAGAATTAGGCTGCATTCTGAAAAGCAGGAAAAAATAATTAATTCCCTAAACCAAGTTAACCGTATAAAGGCTTATCGCCATGTCGGTTCATTTATAAAAACAAATGTCAAGACCGCAAATCCATTAGTAATTAGTACGACATGCTATTAATATCACGCTACGGCCACACATTAAAGTCACATATAATATGCAAGAAGGACGTATATGCATTGAGGGCTACAGCATATCCGACTTTATGCGTCCAAGTGTGGAATATGAGTAGCATTCCACACGCCATACTAGACGGATTTTGATAGCAATGGGTTTTGTTTAAGATAAGAGTTATAAACCTTTGCTAAAACAGGAGTAGGTATTCTTTATGTCTCCTTTTTACAAGATATTCGTGTTAGTACCCCGGCCGCACAGACTTTAGGTTAGTTTTCGCTCATGTCGTCTCGGATAATGGCATATCGAAACTTGATTTAAATGCAAATCTATTGTAAAGAAATAGCAGTTTGGCGAACTGCAGCTGACAGAGCCGGGTTGGGATCGGGGGGCTCCGTCAACAACTGCACTGAAGTCCAACAGCCATCTTCACATGACTGGCGGAGGGCTTCCATTGCCGCCTGCACCCTCTGCCCGTCCTCAAATGAAGCAGCAGCTCTCACGGGTTCTTTTATCCAATCCATTTGCTCTTTTATATAAGGTTTGGGAATGACACTAGAAGCACAACTCAGGTCTTCCATATCAACATAAATAACCTCCTCTTTCTCATGACCTCTTTCGCTCACCTACTCTATTTTATTTGAATTAGGTTTATGCATTCTACCATGTAAATCCCCACCTCGGACAACCAAATAACCCTTCTAGTAAGAAGGGTACCTATGGGTAGTAGCCCATAGGTATTCACTGAATGCATCGATACCATATTCATCCATATCCGAGACGACATGAGCAAAAGTTGATTTCTAGAAGACTTTTCGTTCGCTGGACCTCTATGTAGTCTGTAGTGTTTGGAAGAGAATTGAAGGCTTGTTAAAATAAGTTCGAAAATTACTTTTGAAAGGACATTTATGATAATGAACAAGGGGCATTGTTATTTTTTGTACGTTTTGACGTTCCTGCCCATGTTTCACACAGGTCACAATGGGAACTGAGGGCCTACCGCGAACCACGTTCGACGTGTTGCCTCCCTATCACACTTGCGTACGAATTTTCAAGTGCGACAGAGAGGCAATTCTCTGTTTACCCCAATGAACGCAACTGCATAATTGGCAAAATTGCAGCCTGTCAAACTGTCATGTTTTATTTCGCTAAGTAGCTGCGTAATGACAGGGTGCGGGTAATGACGCCTTTGATAGCTTGGCGTTGAGAAAAGTCGTTTATGTTGGTGAGATTTACGGAAATACGCCCTTTAACCTATCGGCCGTTAAATTGGAAGGTGTGCATATAGTTATATATGACGATATTAAAATAAAAATTTAATAATTGATTGCCTTCTACTTAATGTAAAAAAACTACTAGACCTTATACTGCGCTTTAAGTAGAAATATATGTACCTATATAACATTAAAAATGTGTAATATATCCCATATTACATGGACATCTATATATGAAATGAACGCCTGTTTTAAACATGATTTTTACAAGTCCATATGGACATAATATAATACTATCATTCTAATTATAGTCCGACAAGAAATTGTGGAAAATTATTGAGGGCGCCACTTCCTACGTAACTGTCACATTTTTGACGTAAAATGCTTAAACATGGCAACAATTAATATATACATTTTTTAGTTCCATTTTATTTAATTTCTACTATTCAATGTCGCACTATGTGTACAGTCTCATCTACCGACCTATTTACCTTTGAATCGCTTTAAAATATCGATACACGTGTCAAGAGCTTTTTTAACGTTAAGGAAATTCAATTTTCCCACTCCGCCCGCGGCGTTCAGTATGGCTACCACCAGTTTGGCACTGACATTTATAAACCCAATCGAGAACGTAACTTACTTTATGCATCTCTCTCGTACTCGCATATTAGTGCGCGTGAGACGTATAGAAAGTAAATTACGTAGACGTTAGCGTATATGTCAGTTTTGACACTGTCAGTGACTCTGGTACGGGTATAAAAGTAAACAAAATCAACCCTCAAATGGCTTGTTAAGCCAGTTGAGTGTAGCTGAAAACATTACATAATCAAATAATGTAGGTTAACGTCAGGTCGTTCACAGTGACTGATCTAGGCAGTTTTGTATTTGGTTGGTTAACCAATAAATAAACTACCCGGAAATTTACAAATTGTTTGTTTACTTTTTTTAAATACCTAAACATACAGACTATAGGATGCTCCCGGTTTGATGTGTCGCTGTAAACATTAAACCTGAAAGTCCTCTACAGAATAAATTAAAGAAAACAACCCAGGTCCATCCGTTAGCTGAAGTTTTATTTTAATTAAAACTTCTCGTTGTAAACTATGCCGGCATTTTGGAATAAGGTCGCATGTGACGCGGCACAAAAACGCAGATGCGACCTTTTCGCTCACTTCTTTTGTTCCCCGTTTCATCTCATTAGGTGCTTCAGTTTTGGAGTTTTATTTGTCTGTATCCTCAACAAACAGTTGAAGGAAATAAATGAATATTCACTACACTTACATCGACCGGGATATGAACCGTGATTACCTTTTGTATTGTTTTCGAGCTCCCGATATTTCGACGCAGTTACATGCATCTTGTTCACGGTAGAGAGAATGAGGGTAGACGGAGCTCGGTCTACACAACTTTGACACCCACCCGCTATCATCAGTTACCCGTGAACAAGATGCATGTAACTGCGTCGAAATATCGGGAGCTCAAAAACAATACAAAAGGTAATCACGGTTCATATCCCTGTCGATATAAGTCTAGTGAAACTAACCGAGAATCATTCAAAACTGTTAAATGAATTTTCGTTGTAAGTTACGTGAGATAGTTTGTTTATTTTTATTGAGTGAATTTGCTTTGGTTCTCGAGGTTTGAACGCATTTAGAAACCCATTGATTCTAATTTACGCGGCGTTCTAATGCCAACACGTGAAATTACATATTACGACAATCCGAGCTCTTTTTCGTTTAATAAAGTGTAGTAATGTAGTTTTTTATAGTATTGTGTTTATGACTACAGTTTATATGAAGTTTTTTTATTATTTATTTATCATAAAGTACACAAAAATTTTAATAAAAGTTGCTTACCAATTTACGACAAAATTCGTTACTTTACCGTGAAACGAAATTCGCTACATTTCATCGAAATTTTAAACGAATTTTTCGCAATAGTCCAAATATTTCTCGTTAACTGTCAAAAACCTGTCTAAAAATTCATCCAGCATTCCCTCATTCACAATTTAATCACCATCGTCGATCCAATAAAATACGATCAAACACTGATGTGTAACACGAACACGTGAATGGGTGAACGAATGAGCGGAATGAACGGATTTGTTTGTAGCCGGAATGAGTTCGCAGACTAATCGAGCCGGCAACAAAGCTTTGAGTGAATGATTATTTTAGAGTGGTTAAATAGACGGAGTGTGACCAGTCAACATGGGGTTTTTATCGGTTACGTGGTAGGGAGGTGAAATGGAATGTATGTACTCTTTGTTGCATAGTAGAAAATAATAGAGAGAGACGACAACAACACCAGTAGAGGTAAACAACATGCGGTCTTTTCGTTAAAGCGATGAGTCCAGACGACATTTAGGAAGGAAAGATTTATAAATTTACACATGTCAGTTAATTTTTTTTTATATGTTATAAGTTCTTACATAGTTTACGTTAAAAAGCAATGAACATAGTACCCGTACTCTTTGAAATACTTATAAACTAAATCACCACCGGGTGATTATGAAATTATGACGCGCTGTCAAAAAGCCTTGAGAATACACATTTTGACTTGTTACCTATCGGAATTTCTTCTAATATATATGATATTGATATATGTATTAAAGCACCTATCTTATTGCAAAATGCCGGACGTCCAGGTTCTACTATATAGTCAGAAATATCCACCATACGTCCATATTCAATTTCAATAAATACTATTAATAAAAAGAAATCTCGGTGAAATATAATTTAACAATATTAATTATTGACTCATCTCATTGATAAGTAACACCCACGTTTCACCAATATCCATTTCGCCTCCAAACAAACAAGATAAGCTAAGTAAACCCGCAAAAAGAGCAAAATCAATACAAAAAGACACATCGAACATAATCCCCGACCGCACTTATCCCGGTCACTTCCACCGAGGCGTGCGGAATCATTCACCCGGTCACCGTTCACAGTTCACCCATTCGTTCATTCACTTTGATGTTGACGCACTTTCCGACGACCGCACAGTGAGCATTATGCCTTGTTGGATTGATTAGCCGGCAGGTTTTAAAATAGCTTTGTAATTATGAGGTAAAACGGGATGTGCACGGGTGGGTTGGTATTCTGTACATTCAGTCGGTCGCCTAGTCAAAGGGGTTGTTTTTAAAAACTATATAGTATCAACAAACCGTGTAAAATGAATAGAGTTAGATAGAAGACAACCTTCAATTGTATCGAAAGAGTACCGTTCAGTGAAATATGTACTATTATTGATATAGAAAATAAAATCGAGATGTTTTAATTCAAACGCTTTAA
The DNA here is from genome assembly GCF_910591565.1 of Cydia splendana. Taxonomy (NCBI): domain Eukaryota; kingdom Metazoa; phylum Arthropoda; class Insecta; order Lepidoptera; family Tortricidae; genus Cydia; species Cydia splendana. Next base: position 5,838,159 of record NC_085981.1, on the reverse strand, counting down.
AATATAATATTAATAGCTTCCCGCAATAGTTAGTTTATAGGTATACAATTCTCGATACCACTGTTGGTGTTAAAGTATGAAATTTTGTCAAAGAGATCGAATGTGACGCCAGTGCCTCTTATTAAAAATGCCGATTTTAATGTTTTATATTAAATTATCCATAGTATCACTCCACTACTGTTAACTTGGTCCCCTAAACTACTATTAACACCCGAACGGCGAACAACCTCCAAATAACATTTAATTATAATAAAAGGTCGTATATTACACCACCCGTGTATATACGACCTTATTTGTACTGAAGTGTAACGACATATAAAAAAAACTGGTCAAGTGCGAGTCGGACTCGCGTTCCAAGGGTTCCGTACATTAAGTCAGACTCACGCGTGACTACACATTTCTAATAGATTTTCCTGGCATCTTTAGGTAAAGAACTATTTTGTGTATTTTTTCAAAATTTTAGACCCAGTAGTTTCGGAGATAAAGGCGGGGGGGGGGGGGGATGGTCATTTGTCGTCTATTTTCTTAAATAACTTCTAATCTATAAATATTATAATCTATAGTATAATGTTATACAGGGTTACTTTTTTACCGGTACAATAAATTTTACCACATCATTGGTATCGATAATAGATCACATTGCACAAATAAAAAATTTTTTTTTTTATTTCTCATCACTTAATTTATCCTTCACCAATTTAGTAACTTCTGGTTGCACTAATTACAAGGTGTCAACGGTATGAGGTAATAAAAGGGGCGGGGCGGGGCGAGCGGCCGGCGGCGCACGATTTGACAACTGTTGGAGACTAAGAACGCAACCTCATTAGATAGGTTTTATTTTTCTGTTCTTACTGACATGTGTTGTCACGTCACTTCTTGATTTCCTTCAAAAATACGTTTGTGTTATTTGTTCCCGTTTTATTTAACTCTCACTTATCTTACAAATAACCATCAACAACAAAGCATCCGGGAAACTGCGAATGCAAAGTGCAACCCTTTGACCGATAAGACAGTGCGTTTGACGAAATTAAACGTGAAAATTACTTGGAAAGAATCGAAGCAAACGTACAAAAACGGGCACGGCTTTGTTTACAAAACCACGGACAGCATTTTGAACATTTACTTAAGTATGTGAATTAGTACGAGAAATGGACTCCATTAATTAGGTATGTAGGGTAGATTTCAATCATTGTACATAGTTGATTCCAATTTTTTAAATACGCCTCATTGAAAAATGTTGCAGACTTACTTCGTAATTTATCAGATTTCGAGACCTTTTGTCATACTTCACACAAAGCAACATCTTCATTTTGACGGTCCTAAGCCCGTGCAAGTATGAAGGAAGAATTGGGATCAAGTAGTATTTTTTTTATGTCAATACGTGTGCCGCCGCCGCTCGCTAAATCGCGCGCGATGACGTAAACAAACAGTTGCCAGTTCGTGCGTTTGCTAATTGATGCGTAAGGCATCCACATTTTCTAGTACTTTAGCGGATAAGTTCGGGCATTGGTATTTTTGTTTTTTTGTTCCCAAATAGTAGTAACAAAGAATGCTGGTATTTTTTATTATTGGCAACAATTACGTATGTTGATTTATTGTACTGGTAAAAAAGTAACCCTGTATATTATTTTAAAAACACAGTCAAAAATTAAAATTAAAAACTAAAATTAATCTATATGTATTTTAAACTATAAAAAATATACTAAAGTATTAGAACAAATTAAATTATTTCAGAAAAATATATTTGAAATTCTCAAAATGAGGTCTTTCATTTGATATTATATGTAATACGATATAGTTTGAATAACTTTATTTTTTAACTGTCTTTTTATCCCACAAACGTGGCCCCCCATGTTTAAAATTCATTTGTTTACGTTAGATGTCCATCTTTGGGTCACTAATTTACAAATGTGTACCAAATTTCAACTTGGTCCAGTAGTTTCCGAGAAAATAAGCTGTGACAGACATAATAAGGGTACCGTCTTTTCCTTTTGAGGTACGGAACCCTAAAAATACCCAATCGATTTAAATTTATATAAACACGTGTCTTGTACAACAGTTATGCAGATACGCCCTTATTGAAGTACGGTGTACAAAAAAATAAATAGGTACCCGGTAGGTTTTACTTGAATGAAACACAAAAGATTCTTTCTTCGTGTTAAGTAGGCGACGGTTTTTACTGAAGTACAGTCGACAGAGATGTTTCGGCGTTATAACTTGATTTTTTTTTTATTTTTTTGGAATCTACAGTGTCATAGGAGCCACATTACATACATATATATGTAAAAGTAGCGTCTATAGTGAAAATATGTTATTAATCTTGTTTTTTTTCTGTTGCAGGTATGTTGCAGTCAAATCTTCTGGTTTTCAATATACTGCTTACTAATAAATGTGGTAAGGTAAGGTATTAAATATAGGCAAATAAATCGATTTTTTGTTTAAAAAACCGATATTTCCAGCTAAAACATAAGTGACTATTAGCGCCGCAGTTACTTATATGTAAAGTCTAGACTGATGTTTCAAGTATGATGTGGGACTTGAATGCCAACCTAAGGTGTGTTAATGTGAACAAAAAAATTCACCGAGTTAAAATTTCGGTAGCTCAGTCGATTAGACCGGCATAAACTTCTTCTTCTTCTTCTTCTTCTTATCGTCAGAAACAGTGTTTCGAAACGTAGAAATCTTTTTTTTTTTTCATTAATTATGAATAAATAAATAAATATGTATTATATAGAGCAATCTTACACAAATCGCCCATGTTCCACAGTACGCTCAATAAGGCTTGTGTTGAGAGTGAATTGCAAAAAAATTTTACGTAATTAAGCGCAATTAAGAAGCTGTGATAAGTCTTGACTTAATTGATTAATTTGTGTACGAAAATTAACTATGTAAATTGTATTGTATTTATTGTACTTAATTCGTACACATATAAGTCTATAGCATACGCTAACACACTTTCATGCATCTAACTTAAACAGAAATGGCTTAACTGTGGTAACACAATGGAATCAATTAACTTTAGACTAATTACAGGTGCTTAACTATGTACAATTTTTTTGCAATTCACTCTTAAGGGTACTAAACCACTTATAAAACTGATATATTATGTACTTACTTGAATTACTTCCCTGCTGACGCTACCGAGCGACTCGGGACGGTATCGAACAAAAGGTAACCAATTTGTTACGTGATAATATGCCGTCGGTACGAAATGACTCTTATTTTACCCAGACGCTTCTCCCTTTGATGAATAAGCTCTTTTGTTTAAAAATGTCATGTTTGGTGTCAAAATGTTATTTTTCAATTTGACTCCCACTTTTCAATATTGTACTTATATTAAAATTTAGCTTTCATGTTCATAGCCTTTTATCCGGAGAGCTGTACGCTTGTTTACCACTGTATTACAAAAAACTATGCACTTATCTATAGTAAAAAAATGATTTTCACCTTTGGCGTTAACACTTGAATCCCTCACTTCACTACGCTCTGTATTCAATGTATGCCCTCCCCATAAATGTATCATTTCACTCCCTACTATTTTAATTATCAGTATTATCACATTCATAGTGATCTATATCGGCCGTTACATTTTCCTACTTTAAATAATTACATATGTTATTCCAAAAAAGTCGTTGGCATGAAGAACTTCGTTTAATGAACCTGGCATATAAAATAGCAGTTGATACGTTCGAAATTCAAAATCCGAAGTTCAAATTTGGAACCAATAAATGCGGAGCTCCGCCCAGCGGCGGTATTACGTTTTGCGTCAATATTCTATTCAACCAGTATTTGTCAAAGGCTAAATCACCTCTATATAGAGTTCGAGTGTTACTTAGATTTGTACAGAAAGTTTAGTACCTGTTTAATAAGGAATTGGAATGATTTGAAACTATCTGTCAATTTCAGATAAAAAGCAATTGTGATTTATGTCATAGGATGAATCTCATTTGTAAATGAATTAAAAAATTGTCATGATAATACATTAAAAAATGAAATTCTGTTACTACCCTCCACACATCGGACAGGACGGGCCTTACGGGCACTAAAAATGGTACTAGTTCAGCGGTGTCACTCACGAATTCGAGGCAATCGTGCAGTCTAATGCAACTAATAGTTGCGACCAATGGCGCGCGTGATGGGAACTCATCCACCAATCGCGTTGTAGCGGTTTCACACCGCTATACTGGCCCCATTCATGCCCCATTATTATTACCCGTAACTCGGACGGACTGGCCAGTCCTGAGATATACATCAATGCCTCCACGTAATTTACAAAATAGTTATATGTTTAGTGTTGTTAACATATGATGAACATTTATATCTCTGTCATCGAAATAAGTGAAGGTTAAAAAAAAACATAAAATGTACTTTCTGTAAAAATAACTAGTATGCACGGGCGCCTCACGATACGTAACCGTCAGGGAAATAGATTTGAAGCTAAAGATGAAATTATTAGGTCGCGAGGTATGTAGCCGTGACTCGTTATGTTCAATTTTGCTACAGGTGCAAGAAATATATGAAAGCTTATGAATATTTTGGTGGCATTCTAACGGCATTACGCTTTGCATGGATGTTTGCTCTACTTGAAATATGTACTCTGTGTAGGACAAAATGTATCATAGCTATTTTTATTTTGCTACTTCTTTTTTTCCGAGAATATATATGTATTTCGATAAAACAATATTATCGGTCTCGATTTTAGGCCTTTGAACTAGCATTAGCAATATCTAACAATGCACATATAAATTACTTAAAAAAATGTTGATATTACATATTATTCGACGACCGGTCTGGCCTAGTGGGTAGTGACTCTGCCTGTGAAGCCGATGGCCCTGGGTTCGAATCCCAGTAAGGGCATTTATTTGTGTGATGACACAGATACTTGTTCCTGAGTCATGGTTGTTTTCTATGTATTTATATATTATATATATCGTTGTCTGAGTACCCACAACACAAGCCTTCTTGAGCTTACTGTGGGACTTAGTCATGTAATTTGTGTAAGAATGTCCTATAATATTTATTTATTTATTAATACATAGTACAGAGCTTATAACTAGACTATTTACTTACCCCCTTATTTATAAACACGCTATAAACCTCAATCAGCTAATAATCGTTTGTCCTTATCTGTCATTTTGACTTATGTATTTGTAAGAAAGGGATAAAACATAATTTAACTAAATCAGGGCCGTAAAGTTTTATGAATAAGGGTGTTACAGCTTGTAATTCTCTACTCTACCTACAGTCAGCAGCAGAAGTCGCTAAGCGGGCGAGGTGTTCAAAATTACCTTGACACGCTCTTGTTCTCTTAACAATTAAGTCGCGTCAAGATCATTTTGAACACCTGGCCCGCTTAGCGACTTCTGCTGCTGACTGTACAAATGTATTTTTAAGTACCTAAGTACTAATTTTAAATGATAATTAAATCTAAACATTTAATTCAGTTACGTTACACATATATATCTACTTAGATACAGATATACTGACATTAGATAGATACTGACATTATTATTACGTCAATTATGACATTAGTTACATAAATGTATTGATTTTCCTACGATTCCTTCAGAATGTGAATCGTTACAGTAGGTCTTTGGAGCTAGTTTCTATATCCAAATTAAATGTGTCAAGCCAGTGTCGATTGCATAATATACACACTCTTTATACCAACACAGAACATTATAGTTTGTAAACTATAATTATTGAAACTTCAAATATGTCATTTTTAAAGGACACAATAATTACAGGTTGCAGTGATGAAGAAATTGACTTGAAATATTTTTACTAGGTATTTTGTTTTAACAATGTCTAACAATGCTCACATAAAGTACTTAGTTCAGTTACACATATACAGATATCACATTAATATAGTTATATAAATGTATTGATTTTCCTACGTTTCCTAAGAACATTGTAGTTTGTAAACTATAATTATTGAAACTTCAAGTATGTCATTTTTAAAGGACAAAATAATCACAGGTTGCAGTGATGAAGAAATTGACTTGAAATATTTTTACTAGGTATTTTGTTTTATTGTTGGTTTGGATTTCACAAAGCTAATTAAGCAATTAAAACCTTATTTTTTGACAACTTTTTTAATTCAGTGTTATTACACGAAGACTGAATGTTAACTAGGTACTTGTACAGTATAATCTAAATTTTAAAGTATGTACTTATGTAATTTTAATTTCAGTACAATCAGAACTTTTTGACAAAATTACGCTGAATATATTAAATTAGAAGAAAAAGTAATTTTGAGTCTTACTAGCTTTTAAAATATATACAGGGTGGCCAAAAAATAAGTGCATTCCCGTCGCCATCCAGGTTTTGGGATTATACTGAGCAACTTTTACTATGGGACCCACCACAAAATCGCGAAATAAAATTTGGCTGTTTCATACAATTTGGCCGGTTATCGGGATCGCCACTTCGGGGTTGGTCCCATAGTAAAAGTTGCTCAGTATAATCCCAAAACTCCCTGGCAACGGGAAGGCACTTATTTATTATATCGGACTAGAAATTTAATATAAAAGCTTAAACAAACATAAACACTGTTTAAATGTTATTGTTCTCACGGTTGACAATTAGGGACGCACTAACGTTTAATACCACAAAAAAACATTTCTATCCCTTTCCCACCAAAGCGCACCGCAATCATCCCTCTCCCTCGACCGCAGTGTACTGTGTGAAGGACAAAACAAATACGCCCTGTGCAAATACGAAGCCCTTTCGTTGTCGCATGTGTATGGTAACTGTCATTGTTTGTATAAAGATCGTGACAATTTTCGTGAATTACGCTCAATTTTTTGCCTTTTTCTCGTTGGATTATGTTTACAAATATGTATCTTTGTAAATACCATGGATGCAATAAATAAATGATTATGATTAGATTATGATTATTTGTTTTATATGATAATTGAAATTGAAATTATTTATTTCAGGCATAGAACCCATAGTGTTAGTACAGAATATATATAATTTAACTACCTGTATCTATGTTATTGTACAATAATATATAAAATAATAAATACCTAAAACTACTTAATACTATTTATTTTGATGATCCGTTGGGTTCGTGCAATTGATTCCAACGCCTCATCAGTACGGTTACCATCAGTTTGTCACTGACATAAACGCCGTCGAGAACGTAATTTACTTTCTATACATCTCGCTCGCACTCGCATATTAGTGCAAACGGGATGTATAGAAAGTAAATTACGTTCTCGACGGCGTTTATGTCAGTGACAAACTGATGGTAACCGTACAGTGGTTTTTTTTTTTTTTTTAACATTGCTTACACTGTTTGGCCGCGCCTGGGGCCAGTTACAGTTTGTGGTATGAGTGGGATCAGTGTCGCGGCCTGAAGGGCCGCGACACTGCCAAGTAAGAAAGGAGCGAGAAAGAGACAGAAGGAGTAAAGAAAGAGACAGAAGGAGTAAGGCGTTTATGTCAGTGACAAACTGATGGTAACCGTACAGTGGGCAGTCTACTCTGTCGACAAATGCGTTTTTTTACCTGATTTTACATACGCTTTAGTAGCTGAGGAGACCAGAGCCTTTATCATCAGTTTTGACATTGACATAACGCTCACGTCTACGTAATTTACTTTCTGTACATCTCGCTTGCACTAATATGCGAGTACGAGCGAGATGCATAGAAAGTAAGTTACGTAGACGTGCACGTATATGTCAATGTCAAAACTGATGGTAGACGTATGGCATGTTTTTAAAACGGGAGGTCTTGAATTCGAATCCTGAGTTATGATAGTAATTTTTTGTGAAAGAAAATTTATTAGTGTTTTTTTTTTATTTTTGAAAACTTAGTTTTTATTCTAGGTTGTAAGGTCAAATCGCAGTCGCTTTTGAGAAAATTATTGATTGTGCTACTTCTTGGTATTAGGTAGCCAAACGCAACTTGAAAGTACTAATGGGAAACCGCTTAGATAGGGAAGCACAGTAAAATATTTCGCCCTAAATTTTTTAAGTTTAATGTCTAATGTGTAATTAATCTAATTATGTACACCTACTTAAAATACTTTTCTACAAGCTATTTTAACTCTGAATTTGCAACTTTGGTCTTCTTTATTTTTGTTAAAAATAAAAGGAAATAATTTTCCATATTTATACAGCTTAATTTATTCTTTCTCAAAATGTCCTTTTTAAAGGACAACTTTTGAAAAAACTTTTGTTTGTTTCAATTATAGGAGTTAAACGTAGGAAATGAAACGTTAATTAGATCTCCGGGTTATTTATAGGAGTTTCCTGAGTTTTTCTATTGTTGGAAGACATTAAAATGTAGCTTAATTTACTACGTTGCTAAATGCTTGGTTTAATCAAGATATTGCTGTACGTTAAGTTGATATCATGTTATGATGTTTTTTTTGTCTTGATGTTCATGCCTAGCCTTTTCATTTAAAGGGGCCCACTGATTAACAGGCCGCCGGACGGTATCGGCCTGTCAGTTGTTCGGAACTGTCAAAATTTTGTTTTAACTGACAGGCCGATACCGTCCGGCGGACTGTTAATCAGTGGGCCCCTTAAAGATCAGGTGATTCTAAATAAGTAAAATTTCTATAAGTTTTCTTCTTAATTTGTGTAATACATCTATATCTGTCCCGGTTTCATCGAAAAACTGTCCGGAGTCCGTTTGGCTTCTAATGCCAAGATTTGATGATACCATTCTTATTCATAAATCAATTTCTAATTTGAAATTAATACTTGAAATTTTAAATGAAAATAGTACCACTGTATATATATTGTATGTAAATAAAGATTTATTTAGTGTAAAAAAAAAAAATTAAGTCATACATTAGACTTCATTTAAAAATAAATATCAAAAGGTATTCGCCAAGTTGTCGTTGACCAAAAGATGAAACCCAAAGTTTCCGTTCAAAACCGCATTTCGCAGAAAAATTACTTTTGTTCTGTTTTTCCGAGTGTATCGTACACATAAGTAAATGTATACAGGGTGATTTCGGGGTCGTGGAGCAAGCGAGCCAGACATCATACAGAATTCAAAGATGAACCTAATGATGTTGTTAATTATTGTTTATCACCAATAATGATGATTATTTTCCAGATGACAAGTAGGAAAAAACTTTTTGCATACAATTTGGTCACCCTACTCAATGTGACGTCTTGTCGCTTTCCATACAGCGTATGTCAAAAGTCATAGGGTGACCATAATTACTTTGTATAAAATTAATTTTACTTGAAGAATAAGAAAAATTGAACTAATTCTATTTTAATCAAGTACTACCATATGATAATGTGGATCATTTACAGAGTCAGAAAAAGTGGTTCTGGCTCACGACCCCGAAATCACCCTGTATTTATGTGCACCAAACGGTTTTATGTACTTACAATCTTTTGTAAACATAGTATAAAATGGCTTGAAAGACCACCAAAACTGACAGCGATTGACATGTAGCTTGCGAGTGACACTATACCAATTTCAGGCAGTTTTTACAGTTTTTCACCCTTTTTCACAGAAAAGGTAGCGCTCCTCAATTTACCTGTATCGAGCTTTCATCGGGTTGGCTGTATTTGAATCCGTTTCAAAAGTTTGTTTTTTCAGTGATATACACTATGTAATACAGGATGTGTAATGTATTAAAAAACGGGTAGCGAAGTTTGAAATTCTTGGATATGTGAATGTATCGAGTCGAATGAAAAGAAACCTTTCGATTAGCACACGAGTCTTACGAGTCTTCAAATAAGTTTCGTTATCCTGGCTTGAATGGTGTATCCTTCGTAATGAGGTAACGGCCAACAGCCCTTGAGTTCCTTTTTATTTTGTACGCCACCTAGAAGTAGCTGTATCAGTTACGAAAAGTAAAGAATACTTAGGTGGTTCCACCGGACTTTCCATTTGCATTGCATATTCCGATATTTCCGATATATATTAGAAACTGAAATAAATGTCATATTCGAAAAAGTGACCAAGGCCTTCTGTATTTTAGTAAGTAAGTTAAACATTACAAAATTTTAATAAAATAATTTGCTTTCTCTCTTTTACATATTTTACAACTATTCGATTGGGTTGACGAATGTGTCACTGTCATCGCACCCCCTACTCGTTTTTTTTTAAATAAACTGAATACATAGACAACACATTTGCCAATCTTATATTATTGTCAATTAGGGCTAAGTACACAAACATGTCTGGCTTCCAGGTCTATGAAGGCGTTATTAATTTTAGTAATTAGACGCGTAAGTTAGACAAACTAATTAACGCCTAACACTAATGTAGTATCGATTATACTTAATATGTGTAGTGTTAGTATATGTACTGTACTGTAAAAATATGTTTTTATTCATAATTAAGGTCATTAACATTGTATACCTATTCAAATGATACATAATTGAGCAGAGTTTTTTTTTGTTTGCCAATATTTTTTTTTGCTCAATCCATATACCGCAACCACATAACTGCTAAGTAATTAAACTATTCAAATGCTTTTGATGTAAGTGCGCAGGTATAAGTTATCAATGCAAAGCACGTAAAGATATTTAGAGTAGAGGTCATTAAATTAAATCGCCTGTAACAAATATGACCATAGTTCAAAACTACTTAAGCTGTTTTTACTTTTGCTAGTGCAAAAACTAAGACACGTAGATTTCAGGAAAATTTATATCTTATATGCACATAAGTTGGAAAACTAATTATCGTGTCTACCTCTAATTGCTATCGATCGACAATCAAGCCAAACTTCTAAGTCTACGTTACATATAAGATCAAATATCCTTAGGAAATCCGTGTCACTTACGTCTAGAAGACGTGCAAGTTGTTCATATTACATAAATGTCGTATCTCCTTAAGGAATTCCCTGGCTGTTACGTCCTTATTGTATTGCAGAGGAGATTAGTCTGGCAACCAGTGCTTGTAAAGTACGATTGGATTCGTATTACGCGCCGCATCAGAGCGCAAGTTGGTAATGATTATAAGTATAAATTTTAAGTTTATTTCTGAAGAGTGGAAGAGATGTATCGTAAAAAAGATAACTGTCACATTGTCAAAATGTAAGGCTAGTGGTAGCAGGTAGTGTTTTGGCTCAGATAGTTCTATAGATATACGTCAGCAGGTCACCACCTGGTAAAACTCAAATTTGCGTATAATTTTAAACAAATTCAGAAAAAAGATGTTAAATCAACCTCATTGTTTAAACATCACACCTTTCCCCAAACTACCGGATTTAAATTCGAAAATCGAGCGAACCCAACTGCGTGACAACTCACATTATTAGGTCTGGCAACAAAAAGTCCACTCAGACCATAGACCCAACGCTGGATGCCAATTATTGCACTCTCGGATTTACGCGACGCTTTACCACGCGGTGATTGACTGGCATCACTATTGCAAAACGACGTAACGGCCAATGCACCCAATAGTAACACTTCAAAGCAAAAGGACGTATCTTCATACCTTCCTAATGATATACAGCTTTTTGGTTTACGGCGGCAGAAAGGACATACGTCAGTTACTGTATGCGTATTGACGATCAACAGTGTTCTAAAAAGACGTAAAAGTAGATACGTCCAAAGGACATACGCCTATTGAATCTATGTGCGTTTTGACTGACATTCCTGTGCATTGCTGTTATTGTCACCATTTACCGAATACGAGAGCTAGCGCTTTCGGAACCGACTTAAATTTGGCCTCAAGGTCAATACCGACTACATATCAACGGGGTTTTAACATGTACTGGTTGTTATGACGTGGGAATAGCCCAGAAGCGTCAAAGCTGCGAATTTCCGATGGCCATGATGTTTTTTTTTTTTTACAGTCGAGTTACTTTTTAGTTTAACTATCTATAGTAGCATAGTTTTGGTTGTATACCACTGTATGTTGCGGCGTATGTGTTTTTGTAGTGTTTGTTCAAACGGGTATTTCCATACAGTATTTGAATAGGTAGGTATATGAATAACGAAGAAATCTTGTTGGTAATTATTTCCTTCATAAGAATGAATCATAAATAATAATAATAATAAAATAATAAAAATGTTTTTATTTCACCTCACAAAGGATAATTTTACAAACAAAATGTTTGTTTTATATTATTTTTAATATTTTTACAATAACCTTTGTGAGGGACTCAGTCCGAACTAGGTTGGACTTGTATTATAGATCTCCAGGCCCTCACCCCGGAAATACAAGTTGCAGTGATAACGTTGCAATAGTAGAAAGAAATATGCCTACTGCCTACACATTAGCTCGGCCGGTACATCTAAATATTTTCTTTGTTTGAAAAATATATAATTTATGAAGTCCTCAACCCGCGTTAAGTTTAGCCGCCCATTGTACTGTAAGTTTTCTTTTGCACAATAAAGGTTATATATATAAATAGTTTAGCTTAGCCCACGTAGGAAGGCTGGGAAACTACTAGGCAACACACAAAAAGACCTATCGTGAAAAATACTATCTTCAGAGCTTTTGTACCGTTACCGGTGCATATTTCCAAATATGTAGGCAGGGAAACTAAACAAGACACAAAAAGACGTAACTCCATGTGAATATCATACTGATTCTATAGTATTTTTAAACGACTTGAGTACGGTGACACACGTCATCTCCATTCCCCATACAATTCATAACCTTAAAACGCAAAATTGCAAAACACTAGTGACGTGAAAAATACGATCTTCACAGTTTTTTGTACTATTTCCAACGAAATATGCTCGCAATTTGTTTTAGTTTCAACGATGCGCCGTTTGATAGTGTCTAGTTTCAACTAGATATAAAAATGTAGCGCTTTGTTGGAATTCTGCTTTTTATTTTTTATTACTTTAGAATGTTATCTTGTTAATTTGGTAAAAACGTTTTAATCAATCCTTTTCGGATCATATTATATATATTTACAGATAAAATCGTTAATCCAAAGGGGATATGTATTAAATTAACGCCTACTTTAAGAATTAATTGGTATTGGTATAAAAAATAAAATAAATAAATAAAATAAATAAATAAATATTAGGGGACATCTTACACAGATCAAACCTAGCCCCAAACTAAGCAAAGCTTGTACTATGGGTACTAGGCGACGATATACATACTTGTATAGATAAATACATACTTATATACATAGAAAACAACCATGACTCAGGAACAAATATTAGTGTTCATCACACAAATAAATGCCCTTACTGGGATTCGAACCCAGGACCATCGGCTTAGCAGACAGGGTCACTATCCACTAGACCAGACCGGTCGTCAAAAATGGGAAAAACATCTAATAATATCTTAAAGAAAGTAACCACCTACGTTGACTACGGAAATAAGTCGTAAATTACCTGTTTCGTGTTATTTCTGCACCGTGATTTTAATCTTTCGATCATTATATTTTGTTTTCATCTAATTTTAAACATAAAAAGTAACTTCTCCATCTACATTATATAAAAATACGTATCACCGTAGGAAGTTAGTGTCACTTACGCCGTTCTAAGCGTGCAAAAGGCTCATATTATACAATGACGTATCACCTTTCAAAATTCCCTGGCCATTACGTCCTCATTGTACTGGAAAAGAGATTATAAACTTAAAAAGTAACTTCGCATAATTTCCGTCGCCATTTTGTTAATAAAAGGCGTAAGTGCCTATAACTGTGCAATATTTCAGTATCGCGTCGCTCGTAAAACCCCCTTGTTACGTACGACACCCTTACGTTTATGTGGTGCAACAAATAATATAGCTATAATAACAATCTGCGTGCTAGATCTCGCCGGAAATCATTTACGCCAATAATGTTGCATACTAGGGATGTGCTAGGTAATTATTTCTATCGATGTCGATAGAAATAAGTAGCGGATCGTATCTTTGTTCCGAAGCGTGGATCCGTATTTGTGTGATAACCGTGTAAATGACATTTTAAGAGTTTTACTTGGTCTTTGGCAGTTTTACAATTATCAGTCATCTGTTTTGTATCCGAGAAGTTATTTCCATATCTCAATGATATTTGAAACGTTTAAATTGTTGTTTATAAATTTTCAATGAAACAGACTTATACCATTGTATATAGGTACATACATCGTTGCAGCGATTTATTCTTTAAATTCCTTTATTTAAAGAATAAATTTTTATTGGCGAAATTGTGTAATGCAAATGAAGCTTTTTCGACCTTCTTGAATTATCCTTTAAGAACTTATAATAAAGAAAAAGTTATTAAGAATAGTGCTCAACACTTATTTAAATGAGATTGCAGTAGTTAAGGCTACTTTAATCTTAAGTTAATTTACAATTTGAGCTAATTTAGTTTATAATCTTAAATAATTAAGCATCATCTCTTTTCAATCAAGCTTCTTTAATTAACGTTTTCCTTCCGGTACTTTCGAATCACTGTCGATGATAGCTAATGGGGAGGACTGTATTATGTGATGATGGAAACTCGTAGATGTTACATAAATAATGGTTTTAATTGATAAATAGAGCACAATAAAGATGTTGTTGTTATCACGTTGACTGGCAGACTAATTGACAATAATATTGAATCATAAATCGAAAGGTTTTACAAAATAAAATATGTTCCAAAGAGGTCGCGCGCCAGCCAGTCGCCAACAGTCGATAACTAACAATTATCGATAATATTTGCAATCACCTCCCTAATCCCTATTGCAATGTCGTTACCCTTCAGGTAACTTTAGGGGAAAGGTATGCTTACTCAAAACGTCGAATCTCCATCAAATAGTAATGTACCTTACGTCCTTTTGAACTGTAAAGTTCAATAAATAATCTTCAACATTAGCGTCACTCAATAATTGTAGGTATGTCTTAAAACTTGAGAATGACTTGAGTCACGCCTTTAAATGGGAAGGTACACTACGCTTTCATTCATTATGAATTAATTACATACATTTGCTTGCCAATAGGTGTATGTGTAGGTTAGTGTTATATTACCTTTTGTATTACATAATCTCAATTTCCATACATTATTTGATATTTACCTGTCGCTTTTCAGTGATGGAATACATCGTGAGGAAACTCGACTAATCCCAATAAGGCCTAGTTTCCTTCTGGGTTGGAAGGTCAGCAGGCAGTCACAGTCATAAAAACTAGTGCCTACGCAAATTCTTCGGATCATTTGCAAGCGGACCTGACGCTAGGAAGAAAATAATAGTAAAGTAGGAATTGATGTAACACAAATTAGGGATTTACAAGATGTACAGTCACCTGCAATAATATGTTACTCTTCGAAGGCCGCAAAAATATGTGACACGCTCTTATGGCTCTACAAATAAAATTGTGTATTACACATATTTTTGCGGCCTTCGTTGTGTAACATATTATTGCAGAGTATATTTTTATGCCATTTGGGGTTGAGACCCTTGGCCCGTGGGGTCCTAATGCTCTACAACTTTTTAAAGAGCTATCAAAAAGGCTAATCGACTTCACTAGTGACCGAAGAGCTGGCAGCTTTCTCGCTCAACGTATTAGCATCGCAATACAGCGGGGAAATGCTGCCAGCGTCCTCGTCACCATGCCAAAGGCGGCCAATTTCTTAGATGTATTTTAATTTAGTTTTATTTTATAGATAAGTTGTTTATTTTTCTTTTTAATGTTTCTACCTGATACTGAAATTATAATTTCCTTATTGCAGGTGACTGTACCTAATAAAACAATCGCGTTTCGCATGTTACTTGTATTTACACCTTTTACTCTATTTTGCATAGGAACCGATTGAAAAAAAAACTGTCCACTCTATAAATACACAGCTCGATTCGGGAAATGAATTAGAGATTCACTAGATATGAAATAGTAAAGATATGTGACGTTCCACGGCAAAAGGTACCTTGTGGCAGCTGGCGCTTACGTCGCATAGCGCCGCAATAATATTGGAGCGACGTTAATAATAGCGTAAGCGCCAACCGCCATAAGGTGCCTTTGCCCGTAGGACGTCACATATCTTTACTATATCGTATCTAGTTAATCTCTAATTCATTTCCCGAATCGCGCCGACAGTCAAATCAGGCCTTTTTGAACCGTACCTACAACAAAATGAAAGAAAATCCCTTCGAGCCCCAACTCTCTAACTAGCAGGAAGTAGTAGGCATCAACAAAGGACAGTAATGACCCCTTGTTACCGTCTTCCTGCTGATTTTTCGCTAACCTACTCACTTACCATGTATTGTATGTACAGTCACCAGCAATAATATGTTACACAACATAGGCCGCAAAAATATCTGACACCATCTTATTTGTAGAGCCATAAGAGCGTGTCACATATTTTTGCGGCCTTCGAAGAGTAACATATTATTGCTGGTGACTGTACACTATTATAAACTTGTTTTTATTGCTGTGTCCGACCGAAACCGGATTTTTTGCGTAAACCTAACATTAACGCAGCGTACTACGTAGGCGAAAAACACGCGAACGCGAAGCGAAGCGATGCGGCGCGTGGTGAATCAATCCTTTGGTACCTATAGAAGTGTCCTACGTGGGCGATCTCGTTGCGAACGCGACGCCTTGGGCCCGCCGCGCCGCGCCGCGTCGCGTTCGCGAGTTGTTCGCTTACGTAAGACGCAGCGTTAGCCGATAAGCCGAAACATGATTTTCATTGTTTTTTTTTTTATGGTTTTAGGAAAAGAGCGCACTCCCATCTTAAATGCTGACAATGCACTTACAACCCCTCTGGTGTCGCGGGTGTCTATGTGCGACAGTTATCGCTTACCATCAGGCGATTCGTCTGCTCGTTTCGCTTGTGTAATAAAAAAAAAGGACGAGTGCGAGTCGGACTCGCGCACGAAGGGTTCCGTACCATTACCCAAAAATCGACAAAAAAAATCACGTTTGTTGTATGGGAGCTACACTTAAATATTTATTTTATTTTGTTTTTAGTATTTTTTGTTATAGCGGCAACAGAAATACATCATCTGTGAAAATTTCAACTATCTCGGTTCTCGAGTTACAGCCTGGTGACAGACAGACGGACAGCGGAGTCTTAGTTATAGGGTCCCGTTTTTACCCATTGGGTACTGAACCCTAAAAACTACATGTGTAATAATAACTACTGATGGGGGAAAATCATTTATTTACAAACAAGATATACAGGGTGATTCAGGAGACGTGAGCAGGACTAACACTGCGCATTTCGTTAATTATAAGCAACTGTTTCGTATCAGTATTAGTGAGGTTAACATAAATTTTCTAGTCGTGTTGAAAAAAAAAGTTATTAATTTATTTACGACATGCATGGTCACCCTAAAGTTAGAATACTAAATTACCGATAATCTGTGTCAAATTGAATGTCATCACGGTCAGTTTACTTTTGAAAACTCGTATCTCACTCAAGTTTGATAGTTTATTTTCTTCGTAATCAAAATGCTGTCATTACGGTTAAAGAGGTTTTATGTGTATTAGGTCTTGTAGGGTGACCATGATTGTAGAGAATTAAATTTGCCCTCACCAAAAAGTTAAAAAATAGGAAAAAGTGTGGTTGTTTCACCTAAATACGACGGTGATCGATCAATTATCAGTTACTGAGTGTGCAGGATTAGTCCTGCTCACGTCTCATGAATCATCCTGTATACAGTGGTATTACTAAAAGAAATTAATAACTAGCTTAAATCTAAAATAGGCCCTTGAGGCATTGTACCAAGGATGCTGGCGGCATTTCCTCGCTGTATCGCAATGCTGATACGTTGTGCGAGGTAGCCGCCAGCTCTTCGGTCACCAGTTACGTCAACCAGACGCTTCGCGATTTCTGCGAACAACTTATGCGCGCTGGGACCCCATGGACCTAGAGTTTCAACTCCAAATGGTACAAAGTGTTACTCTCTACCGAGGCTCTTATATTTGTTACGTTTTAATAGCCATAGCTACCTAAATATAAATCCAATACAGTTACAGCTTTTGATATTACAGTGAAGATCAGAACAGAATATGCCCTCAACGTTATCATAGTATAGATTACAGAACATATTTTTATGTATTAGCAGTATGTTTGTATGTTTGTACGTAGTGTGCTTAAATACGGCCGTCTCGGGGTTCCCGCTTAGTCGCTCCGATTGCAACTTAGGGTTGCCACTCGACTTGATCTAAATTTATTGCATTTTTTTGTATCGCGTTTTTGCACAACTATGGAAAATATAAAGTACAGTCAGTATCAAAAGTAGCGGAGCAATCTACGCGTCAAAAGTATAGATCTACCATTCTCTAATAATATTTAATAATTTAAAATTTAACAAGAATGTCCTCACTGACTGCAGTTCAAAATGGCAAAAATCACTCCGATTTAACCTAGAAATTACGAAAACGTACCTATTTTTTTTTACATTATTATTCATATCCCATTAGTAGGTCCATAATTATGAATACATACCGATAATTGTGGCATCTAGTTAAAAGTGAGGTTCTCTTAAAACAAGTTGAAACTTACCACTTGACGTAATGACCTTATTACTTACCTATGCATACTTATAAAATACATTTTCTCTGTGTAAAAATGCAAAATCTCAAGTATACAAAATCTATAATAAAGTACTTTTTCGTAACGTTTCCAAAGTTTCGTAATTGTTTACCATCAAGCGACTCATCTGCTTGTTTGCCTCCTATGTAATAAAACAAAAGTTTCCATATTTCTTTTAGAAAAGTGTCAACCCTGCCGTGATGCACGCTTGACAGAACTACGTCAATAGGCCCGGATAGGCTGTACACACAGACACACACACAAACCTTTACAAGTGTGCGAATCCGTCTCGCTATAGAAATCTTCAAGATTTTTTTGCCAATTTGATTTCTTTTTAGGGTTCCGTACCCAAAGGGTAAAACGGGACCCTATTACTAAGACTTCGCTGTCCGTCCGTCCGTCCGTCCGTCCGTCTGTCACCAGGCTGTATCTCACGAACCGTGATAGCTAGACAGTTGAAATTTTCACAGATGATGTATTTCTGTTGCCGCTATAACAACAAATACTAAAAACAGAATAAAATAAAGATTTAAATGGGGCTCCCATACAACAAACGTGATTTTTGACCAAAGTTAAGCAACGTCGGGAGTGGTCAGTACTTGGATGGGTGACCGTGTTTTTTTTGCTTTCTTTTTTTTGTTTTTTTTTTTTGCATTATGGTACGGAACCCTTCGTGCGCGAGTCCGACTCGCACTTGCCCGGTTTTTTGTTGACATGATATTTTGTTGTCTCTATTGGGGCGTTGTGGTGATAACGTTTTATTTCGTTTAGGATTATATTTCATTTGATAGATTGATCAGGTATTTAAGCTGTTGTAGTCTGATGGCTGGTATTAAGAACATGCGACTTTCAATCCGGAGGTCACGGGTTCAAACCCCGGCTCGTACCAATGAGTTTTTATGTACGAAATATCATTTGATATTTACCGTTGCTTTTCGGTAAAGGAAAACATCGTGAGGAAACCGGACTAATCCCAATAAGGCCTAGTTTACCCTCTGGGTTGGAAGGTTAGATGGCAGTAGCTTTCGTAAAAACTAGTGCCTACGTCAATTCTTGGGATTAGTTGTCAAGCAGACCCCATGAGCCGCGGCAAAATGCCGGGATAGCGCGAGGAAGAAGAAGAAGATTGATTAGGTATTTAAGCTGTAGTCGGATGGTTGCGTACTTAAAGTTACTGAAGGTTTTGGGTCAATGTCCTGGTTCTGGAAGTTTTTTTAAACCAATGTATCTTTTAGTATAAACCACAAATATATAAATTTAAATAAATTTATGGTGCAATAAAGGATATTTACTTACTTACAAATTATTCGGCGAACCGAAAAACAAGGGGTGAGTGTTGGAATGAAGAAGAAGCCTGGTGACGTGTTAATGTTCATGCTTATGTTTTTGTTCTGTTCTCATTACATATAATAAACAAATTTCGGTAGAAAGGTAGGTAAAAAAACTTATTTTTATTACAAGTAAGGTAGAGTTAGACCAAGAGAAGTTTGCAACTATTTTGATAGCACACGCAGTGCAAGTGTTATTTACGTCATAATTTCTTAGAAGTTTGAAGTTTAACACGACGATAACCCTTGCACTGCTTGTGCTATCAAAATCGTTGCAGACTTCTCTTGGTATACCTCTACATATACAACTTCTATAAAAATCTTCAGCCAACACAGGGTGATTCCAAAACGTCTGCCCCCCACTTGCAGGGGATTAAGGTATCCTTTTGTAGAAAATATTGCAGAATGTGCGTTTAATCTCAGCCGCTGAACGGTTCGGTTGCGTTTTTGTTCCTGCCTTCAAAAATATGTTTACATTTCTCGACTTTATTACAATGGGGTAAGGTGCAAATCTGTAAATATTTTTTTGACTACGGAGAACGAGGTCCTGAAATCTAAAATATGTATACATATTTCGCCTTATCACGATGGTGTAAGGTGCATATTTGTGAAGATTTATTTGAAGCTATGGACGGAGTGTAGTGTACTGTTGCATTTTGAAATTGGAAGCCTGATTAGTAAAAGAAAAAGACGGGGGTTTTTCACTGTGATTGTCGTTGAAGAATTCCCGAGAATTTTTATCTGACTGATGAAGTAATTGTAATGTAAGTACCTACCTAACGTTTTTTGTGCGCATACAAAATATATGTTTAAGTATATATTTTAATAGCTTTCCTTGATGACTTTTGCCGTAACATTCGTCATTAGTAGAGAAAATTGACAAAATCAAGAAAAAAATCGATAAATTCATTATTTTACAAATATTTAGTAATAACCAGGTGGGTTTAAGGTCAGAAACTTGAATTTAATTTATCAAGAGCATTTTGTAACTATTAAACGTAAAATAAACATCTGACCCTACAATTCAATGGGTTATCGTAGATATGACTTGGAAACTAGCCTTTTATACCAGTTGCTAAATAACACACTAAAACATTAAATCATCATCATCATTCTAGCCTTCAGTCGCCCACTGCTGAGCATAGGCCTCTCTTCGTGTAGGTACGCCACTTATCCCGGTCCTGGGCTAGTCTCATCTAAAAGTGCCCCGCGATTTTCCGAATGTCATCCACCCAACGAGCCAACGGACGCCAGGCGCTTCTTTCATCGGAAAGCGGCCACCAATTCGTCAACATTTTGGCCCACCTGCCATCACTCTGCCTAGCAACATGTCCCGCCCAACTCCATTTAAGCTTGGTGATGACGTCACGCACGTTATTAAAATATTCAATAAAGGGTACATTAAATGTAATATTTAGATAGTGGGAGTAACAAAACCTACAGGAAATGGGAATTCGTCAGCTAGAACTATTAATCTTATTATACTAAATCGAATAGTTAGAAAAAGCATTTGGAAACTATTGAAACTTACAACGAACTGCACTAAGCGTCACACCTACGTAGTATTAGAGACTAGTATACAATAAAAACTGTTAATCTTCACACCGAAAAGAGGCGCTGTCTTTTGTGTCGGAGGCCAAGTCCCATTTTGGGTCGCTGAGCCATCGGAGTAAATAAGTAATCTTCATACCGGTCGAGATCACTAGCTTTGCTAGAGATATGATGATAGTGAATTCTCGGTTTCATTCGTTATTTAAGGTGCTTACGGCTCCGCTTGATATTGGAACACTTTAACGGCCTAAACTTACCTAAATAAGTTAATATAGCTCGTCAAGCAAATCTTGTCAGTAAAAAAAGGCGCGAAATTCAAATTTTCTATGGGACGATATCCCTTCGCGCCTACATTTTTCAAATTTGCCGCCTTTTTGTACTGACAAGATCAAACCACCAAGTTGACCAAGTTTATTAACCTACCATACAGAAAAAAAACATAAGTTTAATTAATAGTGTTGGGCCATAGAAAGTTTCATTAATTTTGTTTTATAAATGGATGTAACAATACAAATTCAACTTTATATCAATTGAAATTATTATTATTTTTTTAAGCTTCATAAAAACTACGGTGTTTTCAACGATATCTTGCTAAGTGCCGCCATCTATGTACACATATCTTTGGTGAAGATTGACAGTCTATTGTTTATCTGTCCCTGTCATTATGAAAAACAATATGGCCGAATATAAATCGGTGATCTGTCACAGTAATCTGCTTTAAGCTCAATCGTACGCAAGTCTTTATTATAAATGATCTAATATACTGACTGGAGACACACCGTTTGAAAGAATGACAAATTATGAGTTAAGCATTTTTAATGTGCTTACGTATTTAGGAATGAATCTATTCAGAATAGTGTAAAGATTATAAAACTCGGAAATATAGTTCGTTTTTTTTAGCATTAGAAATAAGGTAAACAACTTGACGTGTCTTTTTATTGAAAAACACGTTTTAAAAATGAGTCACGGCAAATATGTAACAAATAGGAATCTCATACGATCATTTATATTCTTCTGCTTTTATAAGTACCTAATAGTTACTGATTTTTTTAAAGCGTTTTTCAATTAATAGACATGTCAAGATCGCTTACCTTCTTTCTAATGCTAAAAAAAACGAACTATAGCTAAGGACAAATTTTATATTAAAGGAAAAAATGGAAAAATTTACACTCAAAACAAGTTTTTCCTTTATAAAACGAGAATATAAAATTAGGAATAACGCTCGCAGACGTAACTGCTTGTTTAAAAATTGATACCTATAGCTAAGGACAATCTTATAAAGCCAGTATAAAACGCAAATGGTTCGCTATGATCCAAATATGTAGGTACATATAGAAAGAGGGCGTCAAGGCGGACCGCTGATGGAGGGGCTGTCGTGCGGGTTTCTACCTTTTTTATCTCAATTACTCTGACAATATACTTCTGTTTAAAAATTTTCTCATCACCTCCTACCTATCCTTCCCTTACCTATCTTATTATTTCCTTACCTATCTTTTAAGTGATAAAATTATACTGCTAATATGGAATGCATGGCAACGGTAACGAATATAGACATATTTTCGTGATTTTTTCCTATCGAGCTAACATAACTTTATAAAATTTTGGTTGGAGTCTGCCCTTGCTAGAATTGTCTAGTTTCACTGCCATTCGCCCTTGATTAAAGCGAGTAAAAATTCAATATACAAACTACAATGTTACGTTCGGATTCCCGCATATTTGCTATCTATCATAGCACTGTGTCCCGACACTAAGATGAGCGATTCATTCGTAAGATTCATCTCCACGCAACCGTATATCATGGAGCAGCCTCCTTAATCACCGGTGTACCGGGGCTTAGATATACTACTGTTTATTTATTAAGGAAAACATTAGAAGAGTCTAGCAAATAAAAAAGAGAGACAGTCCCCAGCATACAACGCCATCTTCAATGTTATAGATGTAAATGTCACACGCTTCGGCTAGAAGTCCGTGCTCGCGCTTATTTTGCTACACGTTTTTCATAGCACTGTGTCCCGACACTAAGTTTTTTGCTACACGTTTTTCATAGCACTGTGTCCCGACACTAAGATGAGCGATTCATTTGTAAGATTCATCTCCACGCAACCGTATATCATGGAGCAGCCTCCTTAATCACCGGTGTACCGGGGCTTAGATATACTACTGTTTATTTATTAAGGAAAATATTATTAGGTATAATCATTAAAGTACCTACCTGGAGTACATGGTATAGAAGTGAGTATAGAATAAACAGTTTTCGTATAAAACACCTGTACGTCTACCACCAGTTTTTACATTGACATAACGCTCACGTCTACGTAATTTACTTTCTGTACATCTCGCTTGCACTAATATGCGAGTACGAGCGAGATGCATAGAAAGTATGTTACTTAGACGTGAGCGTTATGTCAATGTAAAAACTGGTGGTAGACGTACTTAAAGAGGCAGAGGTCAAAGCTTGAGGTGTCACTACTGTCACTGTCTACAATTGTTTTTGTATTCGTTGTCGTTGTATCGAAATCTAAAGGGGCCCACTGATTAACAGTCCGCCGGACGGTATCGGCCTGTCAGTTGTTCGGAACTGTCAAAATTTTGTTCTAACTGACAGGCCGATACCGTCCGGCGGACTGTTAATCAGTGGGCCCCTTAAGTTTTTTGCTGTACTTACCTACGTTCTCAGAAAAGTTTAGAATCTCTGGTTTTGTGATTTTCTACAGTCTAATGTTATCCAAATTCTAGACATTCTTAGTAGTGGCTAGGCGTCTTATTTACCTAGGTACTTTAGTACTAAGAAAAGAGTGCCTAAACTCAATCCTTGTGATTCCTAAAAAAATGTTGGCTACTTATGCACTAAAACAATAAAAAACCGGGCAAGTGCGAGTCGGACTCGCGCACGAAGGGTTCCGTACCATAATGCAAAAAAAAAACAAAAAAAAAAGCAAAAAAAAAACGGTCACCCATCCAAATACTGACCACTCCCGACGTTGCTTAACTTTGGTCAAAAATCACGTTTGTTGTATGGGAGCCCCATTTAAATCTTTATTTTATTCTGTTTTTAGTATTTGTTGTTATAGCGGCAACAGAAATACATCATCTGTGAAAATTTCAACTGTCTAGCTATCACGGTTCGTGAGATACAGCCTGGTGACAGACGGACGGACGGACGGACGGACGGACGGACGGACAGCGAAGTCTTAGTAATAGGGTCCCGTTTTTTACCCTTTGGGTACGGAACCCTAAAAACGGGTTACTATGCATTGAAATTTTGTTATAAACTGACGCTTTTCCTTGTTTTGAGTGTAGTATTTGGATAATAAAAATAATTTATACATCAAAGAAAACTGTAGAACTTAATTATTGTAATTAATTGTAATTTTCAACATACAGTCAACAGCAAAAGTTTTTAAACAAGAGCGTATGTTGCGTTCAGCACGCCTACCTTTATTCTCTTAATAATACGGCCGTGCAACTTCTGTTGCTTACTGTACTTACACCTGACCACCCAAGTTTCTCATCCAGTTCCAATCATAAGCGTACAACTAGCATCAACAATTACCTGACCAATACTAATCCTTATCTCTTTGTAATAAGGTACACGAATGTTCAACGTGGATCCATTTACTAATGAGTTTCGCTACGCACTGTATCGGATTTCAATTTCGATAATTAGTTGCCGGCATTATGTACCGACAAAGCCATTGTAATTAATGTGTGATACAGAAACCTGTCGCGATTATATATATATATATATATATATATATATATATATATATACGTTATATATCTGTATACACTTAAAAGCGATTAAAACGAGCCACCTTGTATGGCTTGTATACAAATTATCATAATATAGTCGAATTTCTCTTGTAATCCAATTGAAAATGGTTCAAATTACAA
The DNA here is from genome assembly GCF_910591565.1 of Cydia splendana. Classification (NCBI taxonomy): domain Eukaryota; kingdom Metazoa; phylum Arthropoda; class Insecta; order Lepidoptera; family Tortricidae; genus Cydia; species Cydia splendana. Next base: position 5,812,989 of record NC_085981.1, on the reverse strand, counting down.
TGAAGGAATTAGTACTACAGGTAGGACAGTGGGCTTTATGAAGCTATAGGTACTTACTTTGGACTTTTTTCATGTAATCTATTTAGTTCTGAAGACCTAGAATGGGAGGAATGAGTTACGGAATTTATGACCTGAAAAAAAATACTGAATTAGAAAGAAATGTTTACGTCGATCATAGTATTTACGATTTTTTAAAATTAATAATGTCCTTTATGCTAACCAAAATTGTATAAAGGGAGCATTCCACGGGCTGTCCCGTACTAACGCATTTAATTTCCTGTGTTGCGACTTTTTTTTCGGCATTTAAAGCAGGCGATTATTTTTCTGTGCATATTTTTGACCATTTGTCATAGAAAAGTAAAATCTTATACTATACCTGCAAATCTTCAGAAAATTCGCGTTTGCACAGGACAAACGGTAGACAATTTCATGGAATGCTTCAAAGGTGGTTCATAAGCTTACTGAAGTTACGAAAAGTCCCGATTTACACTTATAGTAGTATTAAGTGCTAGTTCATGTAGGCATTTGTTACTAAATAATTTGCTGATAAAGAAAAAGTAACATACAGGGTGATTTCTGGGTCGTGATCCAGAACCACTTTTTCTGACTCGGTAAATGATCCACATTATCATATGGTAGTATTTGATTAAAAGATAATTAGTTCAATTATTCTTATTTTTCAAGTAAAATTAATGTTATACTAAGTAATTATGGTCACCCTATGACTTTTGACATACGCTGTATGGAAAGCGACAAGACGTCACATTGAGTAGGGTCACCAAATTGTATGCAAAAAAGTTTTTCCCTACTTGTCATCTGGAAAATAATCATCATTATTGGTGATAAACAATAATTAACAACATCATTAGGCCCAACTTTGAATTTTGTATGATGTCTGGCTCTCTTGCTCCATGACCCCGAAATCACCCTGTATACCTAGACTTGACATGTGAATATATTTTGCCTGTTTCACTAAACATAAGACTGTTTAACCAAATAATAAAAATATGTATTATTAATCTCTCAAGAGCATATTGCATTGCACAGATAAATTTACCCCTCCAGTCCGAAATCATACCTGGAATAGCGAACAATTTACGAATTTCGAACGCTTTTATAATATCTCCCCTCGTTTCAATATTAAATCCGCCGGGATAGCTATAGGGGGTTATCCTGGTATTACTCGCTATTACTTTCCTTTTTTATCCGATATCTTGCAGTCAGTGAGTTTCTATTCATAGATATTGCAATCTAGGGAAGGAAAAAAAAACTTTATTTTTATAGTCTGTTGTCTGTGATTAGATTTCCGTTGTGTTTTTAGTCTGTGGTAATATTTTTTTGATTGGTTGTTTGATTGCGGAGTTTTTTATGTGACTACCATTGCAATTGAAAGGATAAAATCTCATATACTGTACCTGAAATGTAGTCTTTTTATATCCGTAATTATTCGTACCATAAATTGATACGTAAGAATGTTACACATAGTTTTAGGTATATCCTTTGGCTGAATACAACTTTACGAACAAATGCGAGGCCGTAATAATACGAGACTAACCGAGCGATAAATAGGTTTCAGTAAAAATTCACAGCAAACTGACAAGAAAACAAGAATTTAACCTAAACCATAAAAATCTACGTTAGTTGCAATCGAATAATACAATACAATACAATATCTTTATTTCAGAGTACCATAAATAAATAAAATAATAATGTTATTTTCAAAATAATCTGGATTTTTTCTGTCTTCATTTATCAAACCTTAACTTGGATATGGAAGTTCCTTTTATGGGTTAACTTTACTTTAAAAGCGTTAAAACATCTTCCTTATGGAGATTTCTCACCAAACCCCCAAGATAATGCTCATAATTGTTCTAAATAAAATTCCTCTTACATTAGCACCAATAAATCGTAATTTCTTAATGCCCTTTATTCAACGCCAGGGGGCGTCGCTGGAGCTTCGGTCGGAAGGGGCCGTACCTTTGGAACCCCAGGGTTCCGTATCCGGAAATGGTCCGGGTATGTCGTTAGCTAAATAAAAACCGTTGTAGCAACTTCTAAAGTTGGGGACAAATTGGGAGTGTGGGAGTGGCATATCATGTCTTTTAAAAGTACTTACGGTTGAAATTAAAGATAGGACACGTTCACAGGCACACTGGCTTATTGCTCGTGGGTCAGTCTACCATCAGTTTGCGTCAGTGTGTTATAATAAAAGTCATACGAACCAAGCCGCCTCCATACAATCGAAGTTACGCTCTCATTTTAAAACGACATTCTGAAATAACATGAAATTTGATTTGAACATTCAATAACTTGAATACCGTAAACTCAAGTATCTTTAGTCCACAACTTACAACTATGCCCCAAATTCAAGTTCCATTAAAATATGTATAAGTATTTTTCAAATTCATGTTGCTACGCTGAGTGGGGGTCCTATTTAACGTCTTATATGTCTATGTAAAATTTGTAATTTAACTGGTTGGTTGACGTAAATAAATGTATTTTCTTTCTTTCTTTCTAATGTAGAAAAAGCATTAGTAGGTATATCTAAGCACGAAAATAAATGTAACGAGAACAAATCAAAAAAGCTCGTTAATAATCAACGTTAAAAACTGGACCATAGTTGTATTAGTCTCTCTCTCTCATAATCAAAGTACTTACAGAAAAAACGAATGAATTCTCTCGCAGACTTATCTTTGAAACAAGAGAAGTTATACGTGCATTTCTTTTGTCTTATCTTAAAAATTCTTAAACCATCTTACAACAAAAAAGATTTAAAACTCAAAGATTTATCATATTAAAATTAAAATTCGACGATAACTAAAGTCGAGTTACAACAGTTAATTCGAGTTAAGTTTTTACGCGGCAATAAAAAAGGGACCACAGTAACGTTTAGCATAAATCTGCAATATTTAATGAAGTTTCCGACGAAGACGGGTTTAAGTTCGAATAATATATTTACGCGCGGTGTGCCCTCAGCTTTATCTCCGAGTTTGCGGTTTTTTGTTAATAATTAAAAGTTATCTACATTGTGATAAAAGGATCTTTCAAAATGTCCTACAGGAAGGACATTGGGCATTGCATGTTTCCATGACTATAATACCGTGATAATACCCCATTAGTATTTATACATGTATGAGAGTTTATACTAATTGTATTGTACCTAGAAAATGTTCTGAAAGGACTTACATTTGTTCGGAAGAAAAATTTTGACCTGTCATTTATTTGGTGTAAAGCTAGTAAGTAGATTGATCTTTAAGAACATATTTATACGTCATAGGTATAAAGTAAAAAAAGTATTTTCTTTTTAAGGCTGGATTTAGCGTCGTCTTATATTTTTTAAACAAAATGATGTTCTAGACCTTGACGTTTAACATCATTTATTATGTATTACTTTTTAAAACATCGCCACATTCAAATAAATAAACAAAAAATCTTTCTCAGTTATCAGCTGGTTGAATGAGTCAATATTTAAATATTAATCTTCACAAAATAAATGTGTGTAGTCTTTAATGTGCGATAAACGCATACATACATTATTATTGACATGTGTAAGATTAATGTTACGAAACAGCCATATCTACAAAAAAAAACCGGTCGTAGGTATAAAAACTGGTAAAATTAACCTTAAAAGCACAGAAATTAAAAAAGCTATCAATGACACTTATCGTCTAGCCGCCCAGAGACCTATAAAAAGGTCTCCTGTTCCATTCTAATTTGAACTTTGTGTTGACAAACTCAAAATTTTATTTTGCTTGGCAAGGTTTGACGTATGGGCGGTTGGGCGGCTAGATGATAATGATTTGTATCGCAAATTGATTAATGTTCATCTCATTAGAATAGTCACATTAATTCGCTATGAAGTTGGACAAAATTGATGACAGTCATATTAAACGTGGTCGATTTTAAAATCGATTTGTAGAATGTCAAGTTTGTATCGAATGTAATTAATCGATTCGATGCTTAGACACAATTTGTGACGTCCCACGGGTAAAGGTACCTTATGGCGGTTGGCGCTTACGCTATTATTAACGCCGCTCAAATATTATTGCGGCGCTATACGATGTAAGCGCCGGCCGCCATAAGGTACCTTTTCCGTGGAAGGTCACATGTATTCGGATCGTTTATAAAATGTTGACGAATTCAAAAGGTATTTGAGATATTAAAGGAATGGGAGTTTTTATAACAACTTTTCCTATAAATCAAATTACAATCAATCAATCAATCAAACTTTTATTGATATAATAGAAGTATTTTACATGTCAACACATTATATCTATTACAGCACACATTATTATTTTATACATAACGGTTTTAGACATATACATAGAAAAGTTTTATATACTGGTGTTAAAGTTCGGACGCTAGCACGTAGAATTTCGTACATTAACCCGCCTGTTCCTATCTCTATCACACGCGAGTGATTCAGTATATCTGTCTCGCTCGCACAGTAGCATTGACCGCCACCGGGCGAGCGAGACGTCAATATAATTAGGCACGTGAGATAGAGATAGGAACAGGCGGGTCAATGTACGATATTCTTCGTACTTAGGGTCCTTATGTGTAAACAGACCCTAAAATTGTTCTAAGTTAAAAAAAAACGCAAAAACAGACCTTTCAAGTTCTAAAAAGCCAACGATAACACTTCAAGCCCTTAAAGCAAAAATATTAACAAAATTTAACTAAAAGAGCAAAGAACAAAGTAATTACGGTTAACGTCATAACTCAAGTTAGAAAAGATTCGGGCCAAAGAATTAGGGACAAAGGAGGTCGTGTTAAAACAATGTAAATGGCGGCTTTCAATGGGACGTAGGGTAGGGTGTAACTTATATGTATAATAAGGAGAATACTTGACGGGATGTTATGTACAAAACTCACCCTTACAATCATCATTCATCATTTCAGCCTATATACGTCCCACTGCTGGGCACAGGCCTCCTCTCATGCGCGAGAGGGCTTGGGCTATAGTCCCCACGCTAGCCCAATGCGGATTGGGGACTTCACATACACCTTTGAATTTCTTCGCAGATGTATGCAGGTTTCCTCACGATGTTTTCCTTCACCGAAAAGCTAGTGGTAAATATCAAATGATATTTCGTACATAAGTTCCGAAAAACTCATTGGTACGAGCCAGGATTTGAACCCGCGACCTCCGGATTGAAAGTCGGACGTCATATCCACTCGGCCACCAGCGCACCCTTACAATGATTTTCATTAATCTTGTAAATCCCAGAGTACTTGTGCAAGTACAAATTAAATTCGAGATTGGAACTTATTTAGAAATAAAGCCCACATTCAAACGCGCAAAAATGCGAGGTTGTCGAAAGGAAAGAATATATACAAAAAGATTTCATAGACACGAACACATGTTATGTTAGTAAACATCCCTAGGCGATTGCAGGAGTCATGTTACCAATTAAGGGGAAGTTTGGTTTTCAGGAACAAAAGCAATTTTAACAAAACCTAGAGGCAAACATATCTAGCCTGCACCTGAGAGTAGCAAAATGATAACTTGTATCATAAAAATGTTGTGGGTAAAACTTTAACAGTCCATAGTCTGGATTTTCGGGGGTAAGAACGTACGTGGCAGTGATTAGTTAAATATCGACTGAAGTGACTGATATCGATGGCAAGGAATTTCTAAACCATAATAACAAATGTAATGCAAGAAAAAGTTTGAAGTCCACCAACATAACCGGAAATGAAGACCAGCCATGTGCGTCATCCAAACAGCCACGACCACTCTGACAAGAGTGCACGACTGAGAAGAAGAGAATAACAAATGTAACTCATCCTTGAAGTAAAAAATATTCCCTTTTTTATCTATTTGCTAGACCTCTTTGATTTATTATGATTGCAACTGTAAATATCATAACATTGACTCTAGTCATTCTAACAACAATTAAATCGATTCAGTTCATTTTTCTGTAAAAGCGATTAAACCTAATATTTAAAAAAAATAGATATTGCATTAGACGTGATCATAATTCGAAAATATCTAGATACTTACCCCCCTTATTCATAAAACTTTACGGGTCTCATTTAGTTAAATTATATTTTGTCCTTTATTACAAATACATAAGTCAAAATGACAGATAAAGACCAACGATTATTAGCTAATTGAGGCTTGTAGCGCGTTTATGAATAAGGGGAATAGTCTTTAACATTAAAATTAAAATTATATCTAGAGCGTAAAACAAGGAAAAACATGTTTTGTTTGTGGTTATAGACCTTTATAAAGTACTTATCTTCCAAAATTGTCGCATCAGAAACACAATAAATCATTTGAGGCGATCCCGAATTGCGTTGAGACTTGGACCGCGAAATTTTAATAATGAATTGAAAACCGCCCTTCGAAATTTTAATCTTTAATTAGGATTCGGGGTGGCGGTTTTTTAAAACTCTTTGTCCCGATTAAATTTAACAAGTTTGGTGAATTATGGTTATAAAAGTGTACCGCAACTATTAACACATTCATTGCCACTAAGTGCTGCGGGTTACGCTCGTAGTGCGTAGCCACGATTTCGCCGTATGGAGCGCGTAGTCGCAACGAACAGTGTACACGACAGTCGGGTTCTTGGCCCTAAATGTGTTATGTTCTTTAGAAAGGACACGTTAATGATGCTTTGTCAATTTCAGCTCTAAGATATGTTTTACCTTTATATTGTTAGAAAGCGTGAATCTGACGATTAATGTCTGTGTTCACAACTACTGCTACAGGCATTTAAACTCCTAATCCTAAGGCCCATTGTCAAACCATTCTAAAAAAAATGGCAGTTGAATTTGAAATTAACAGTGAAACTAATATGATACAATTTCTTTTGGTTTTGAAATCGAACAAAACAAAAGAAATGCAACTTTGTTCCAATTGGAAATGGTTTAAATTACATTGATGTAATTACTATTATAGGAAGGACCTGGGCTTTAGGAGCATATTATTTAGGAGCAAAGGTTTGTGTAACTTAATAATAGAGTATTAACAATTTTATAATAAAATACACGATAACAGCATTTCGGAATAAAACACACGACAACATAGTTCTATCATATTTTCATCGGATCCACGGTATATATATACCTACCTACGCAGCTCAATAAATTGAAAACATAATTTAAGCCTTTAAAAAGGACATCGCCTAAAAGCCGATGACAAAAACGCGTCAACGAACAAAGCCCTTTCCCAAACAACTTATAGGTAAAATGGAGAATCATAACCAACCCTTTGTCTTTACTTCTGCAGACAATCGATTCCATTTAATAATATTTCTGTAAGAATCACCCTTTGAAGACCCTTTTGTTCTTAAAATGAGCATTCAAAGTTCCCCAATTATTTTTCCCCTTTTTATATTCCAGAATAATCGAGTTAAACGTATCGCTGATTTTTAAATTTGGATTAACGGATTGATTACTTGTTCGTTATTTTTTGTGCTCTTAATTGGTATTTTTTCCTCATTTCGGAACCTGTGCAGGTGAAATAAAAAGGGTTTTATCTTTGAAGATTTTTTACGTTAATTTGTATTTTTTTATAGGTATAACGAGATTCGTAATTGTGTTTGTAACTGAAATACTTCACGAAAATACCTACTTGAATAATAATATTAATAATGAGACACCTAGAGAGACTCTCGCTGGGTGGTTGGATCAAGGGTCAGATGCAGAAGGCGGTAATTTTGGGCACGGCGCGTATAGTACGTCGATTCCTCACTCTGCGGCCCTGACCACCGGCAGCTTGGACCCTGCCCCGCTGCCGGCGGCACCCTAGGTTAGGTTTTTTATAATGTGTTTATATATTTTTTGTAATGTTTTGTAAGTGTTTTTATATTTTACTTTTATACTCACATTGTAAAATCCTAACCTAAGACCCTAATTGAATAAAGGATTAATAATAGTAATTTGTTACGTTCCACGGCGAAAGGTACTTTATGGCGGTCGGTGCTTCATTATTAGATGGAATGTCACATTTATATATGTAATAATCTTTTGTTCTTTTAAAAGGACATACAAATCCCCGTGTCCTATATCAGTCCGGTGGGTAGAATCGGACCAAGCTGACTCTGCTTGGCATTGGCAATGACAAAGTGTGACAATGTCATCATTAATATCAAATATCTATGGAAATATGAAGTTTATAATGACGATTCAAGTCTGTGCAAAGTTAGCTTAGACGGGGTCTGATTTTAGAGATGCCACGAATATTCGGCAACTATTCGGTATTCGGCCGAATGTTGCCTACTATTCGGCCGAATACCGAATATCTGTTGCACCTACCTAAAAAGAAAAATTACACAAAAAAATAACCAAAAACTAGGTATATTTAAGATTTAAAATGTATTCTTGGAAAGTAGTTAAATACGAAGACATGTTTTTGAGCATTTGTTGATTCCAAAATATTTTATTTTTATCTTGGGTCTGATTTGATTGACTCTAACTACATTAATTGATTCTTTTCGACATAAAAATATATCTTATCAAACGTTGTGCTTTGTTGACGGACAGTTTTCATAATAATTGTGACTCAAAATGTCCGCATGTCATGCCAAATATCCGGTCGCCGAATATTCGGTATTCGGCCAAATTCACTATTCGGGGCATCTCTACTATTTTTCTCCTAAATAGAAGAAGTAAGTAAAATACGCCAAGATACCTACTTGAATAATAATAAAGGGGGATACACATTACATTTAAATAACCTAAAGTCCCGTACCTGGCTCCGAGATACTCCGAATGTTAACAAAAACTTAATAAAGCCTCCTTTACATTACTCGGGATTTGTGACAAAAAGGGAAAATGTATTCCGCCCAGATTTGGCGCGTAGAGTCAATAGTTACCGTTTAGGGCGCGTTTCCAAGGTTTCGTTTTGATGACGCATGAGTAAATTTTGATGGCCTCCTAGCTTAGTCGGTTGTGAACCTGCCTACGAAATAGGAGGTCCCGGGTTCGAATCCTGGTATCCTGGTAAGGACATTTATTTGTACTTTCCTCTTGTAGAAATTTCGAAATTTTTGAAACTTTCCAGCGGCACATCAGTACTTTAAACATAAATGTAGGTTTACTCTGTTTAAACTCGTTTATAATGTAGTATGAGAGAAGAAGAAAAATTAATTCCATTTTTAACCCACTGCAAAAAAAAGTTTTATTTAGTCTATTGAAAAAAAAAATCGTGTTCTCTATGATTCTGGTGAGAAAGGCTGCAATTTTAACCAACTTTTAAAAGAGGGCTTTGTTAAAAATCTGCGAAAAATCTTAAGGTACCTATTAGGGTGAAGCCAGACGCGTAATTTTTTGAGTTGGAGTCGAGTAATTTCGATTGCTCAATTTCTGCTGCATTCGGTTTCATACAAAACGCCTGTTTGGTCCACACCTGTTTGGTGACTCATGATTATATTCATCATATCATAGAGTCAGTTCATGAAAAGTCTGCAGCGGATTTGATAGCCCACGCAGTGCACGTGTTATTTTAAACGTCAAACTTCAATGAAATTATGACGCATAAATGACACTTGCACTGCGTGGGCTATCAAATCCGCTGCAGACTTTTCTTGGTCCGACTCTAATTATATTGTACGTCCGTGATGGATAAACTGTCGGTTCTTAATTATATTATGTAACATCTTTGTACACAGTTAAACAATAAATCTTATCTTATCTTATCTTATCTTATGAGTTGTCTGCCGACTAGGGCTTGCAAATATTCGAAACTTTCAGGTATTCGAATATTCGACTTTTTCTGACGACATATTCGAATATTCGAATAATTATTCGAATATTATAAAAAATAAGAAAAAGAACGAGAAATCGGTTTATTATCGTTTTATTCAAAAGCTTATTTCACTTATTGCTAAAACTAATGATATTTTGCAGAAATCCACTTAATTGACTAGATTTTATCATCCTACTATGAGATGCCCACATTTATAAAAACAAGTAAAACGCCAAAATAAGACGTATTCAATATTTCTAGATAAAACTTTTATTATAAATGCGCCGTTGAGTGAAATAATATAACTTTAATCATCTAAACCAAACCTAGGTATGTAAGCTATTTTTTTAGTAGGTAATTATTTTCTGATTTAAATTAACTTGTAGTCACTCAGGCCTTAATTAATGGTTGGCTTAATTATATAATATTGGAATATTTAAGGGAAAAAATTAGTTGACTACTGGATTATTCGTCAGCTAAAGGTGCATAGTTAGATTACCTAGTTGGGCAGGTTTGGTATGATCAAATTTGAGAATTGCGATAAGTGCGGGCAAGGTTTAGTCTTAATAAACAGAATGACCCTTTAACTCAAAACTTATGCACCGTAAAAATAACATACTTTTTGATTTCGTTTTCTTTCAAATTGAGTTAGGTTTCACTGTATTCACGAAGTCTATCGAGAGGAATACAGTAAAAATATTATTTCCTTCGTATTTGGGTACCTACCATTACTCATTCACTGTAAATACCCGGAAAACACACAGAAACTGTAACTGCAGCGGATTAAATAGATTTTTTATAGTAATAAAAAATATTCGAATATTCGAAACCTGAGCGGCCGAATATTCGAATATCAAAACAGGCCGAATATTCGACAAATTCGAATATTCGAATATTCGAATTGCAAGCCCTACTGCCGACATATACATTAGAATTTCTGCAGATGAAATTACGCAACTCACTACTTACAAAATTACGCTCGTCTGGCTTGACTCGAGGATCCCGGATGTCAAACAAATCACAATGAAAACGCGCACCAAATCTTCCATTGCAGATTAACTCCTTTGATTTCCAAATCACAACGCCTAAGACATTGTAACTTAAAACCTTCTAAATACTCGTTAACCGTCACCTTTAATATAACGTCGTAAAGTCCACATTCGCTTGGCATTTTCTAGTTATTGCGATCCATCCTCTTATATGAATAATTCAGATGACGTTTATTAAGTAGGTACAGTGACACCCTTCGGGAGAGTTTGACATTATTTTGGCTCTTTCTGTTATATTGCTGCAATGTTTGTTAGAAAGGGATGGAATTTATGAACGTTTTAAAGCTTAATAGCTGTTTATTGAATTCAGTATACATTACAGTGATAAGTGTTTAGGTATTTGACAAATGGTTTTAACCCCGTGAGACCCAGGCTGGGCTAGGCTAAGTATTTTATAATTTAAAACTTTTATTTTATTACTTTAAAAGTTAACTCGAATTGAATTTGTACTTGTACAATTACGCGGGGCTTCTTTAACACTGATTTTCTACATTGTGGTAATAATCTTATAGTCCATGTAATCATTATACGATTGGCCAGTACGTATCTGTGTTAATTTTTTGTGATTAAAATTATCTATCAAATATAAACTAGATCCACTTTGTTTCAAAATCGATTAAAATAATAAAAAAATGGCATTATGTTATTTATTGTATTTCAAATATTGCGGCTGCACTAAGAAGTTAAACAGGGCACTTCATTGACCTAATTTCGTTGCAATATTATTTACAGGTCTCAACTATCCTCCTAAGGCCCACGGTCCTACCTATAGTACTTATTCAGTTCGCTGAAATTTAAATCATATTCAATTGGAACAGAGTCGCATTTGTTTTGTTTCGTTCATTTTTCAAACAAAACCAAAATCAACTCTATTCCCTGCACTAAAGGTTCAAATGTCAGTGGCAATTTCTGGATTTTTCATTTGTATGGCCTGTTATGGCCTTAGGAAGCTATTGTAGACTGTAGATTGAATCTAAGAAAAAAACAATTAATTCCTTTGTCAATTTCAACCTTAGTCACAAGTTATTTCACCTTTTTTCTAAATAAATCTCACGAAACCTTTTTTCTTCCAGGTACACTTCAAGAGAAGTAATCAACGTTCCTAACTTCTATGCAGTCACAATTGCCACAAAGAAACTCGCGCCATCTCTCGGTGGGTAGTTTGCAACTTCGTCTTTCACCAGCATAGTTCCTTACTTAGACAAAGTCGTGTGTTTACACTGGTCTTATAGTGACATGTGACTTTTGTGAATTAAGTTTTAGTTTGGAGTTTCGGTGGTGGCAAAAATGAGGGATCGTGAATTGGTGCTCGTAGATGCATTGTCGTATGAAAATGGCGGCGTGTGTTTTTGTAAAGTTTTTAAGCTCAATCCTGGTATGAAAATACGTATAAATACATATGAAATGTAAACCTTTATATACATTTGAAATGTTTCTATTATTACTCAAGTTCCTTTTTCAATATTGATGACAAAAGGGATACCTAACGCAAGACGTTCCTGCAGGCGTATTATTATGGTTTACTTTATCCACGCGATAAAATAACTGTCAGTTGTTAACTCCGCGGGATAGAAAGTGACGGACACCGTTTTATCACGCTGTCACGTAGACAAAAACGACCATCATATCCGTAAAAGGATCCAATATGTCTGTGACGTATTTCTAATCCTTTTAATAAGGTTTTGTTTCGAGTTCTCCCTTGCAGATATAGTAAATTCAATATAAAAACTAGTTCTGTGTTAGCCCCCTCTTAATTGTAGTTATTAAAAAAAAACCGTACTAAGTACCTATACAAAACATTAATATAATAAAGAAACCGGCCAAGTGCGAGTCGGACTCGCGCACGAAGGGTTCCGTACCATTTACGCAAAAAACGGCAAAAAAATCACGTTTATTGTGTGGGAGCCCCACTTAAATATTTATAATATTCTGTTTTTAGTATTTGTTGTTATAGCAGCAACAGAAATACATCATCTGTGAAAATTTCAACTGCCTAGCTATCACGGTTCATGAGAGTCAGCACGGTGACAGACAGACAGACGGACAGACGGACGGACGGGCAGACAGACAGACAGACGGACAGCGGAGTCTTAGTAATAGTGTCCCGTTTTACCCTTAGGGTACAGAACCCTAAAAACTAGCGAAAAGTTATGCATGGTACCACTAATACCTCACAATAAAATTAAGATATTGTTCGCCGCGCGGTGTTAAAGTACATTTTAAACTTTGCACCGCGGTATGACAGTATGATTAATGGCTGGCTTTATATAAGGGGCGCTGTTCGCGTTCACTGGTGCGTCATCGATAGTGGCATAGTTAGCAATACATCTACCCGTTTATTCAAAAATTTAAAAAGCTTATGGGTTAATTTTTCTGCTTTTTTAAGTCTCACGAATCACGAACCCTCTACCAATACCGCTACCATACAATCGAACTTACTCTCTCATTTTAAAACGAATATCTGGGAGACCGAGCTCTTCTCGGAAAACATATAAAATTTAAAATAATGCGCGTTTTCTCAGAGATAAAACCTACCTAGATCGATTTTTCGCCCCCGGAATTTGGGGGTTTCCGTTCGTTTCGTTTCGTTTTAAAATGAGAGAGTAAGTTCGATTGTATGGTAGCAGTATTTGGTAGAGGGTTCGTGATTCGTGAGACTTAAAAAGCAGAAAAATTAACCCATAAGCTTTTTAAATTTTTGAATAAACGGATAGATGAATTAAAAAAGCAAATTTCATCGAAATCGTTAGAGCCGTTTTTGAGATCACCGAAATATATGAAAATATGAATAAATATATATAATATTAAATATAAGAAATGCTCGTTTATAATAGGTAAAAGATAAGGTACATGTATCTAATGTTTCAATTTTAGTTGCAAAAAATTAAGAATTAGAAGTTTTGTATGTACTACGTTTGCTCGCTATATTTTATTTGTAAGTAAATCTAATTCCTCAACAAAAACAGTCAAAAATTATTTCCAGTATTTTTTTCGTTGTCAAAATAAGGGTTAAAAGATGGTAGATACTGTTATGCTTCATATTGTCTTAGATATCCGTAAACAATATACACTTCACTCAGGTGTAATGTAAGGATCTAAATACGGATCAACACATATTATTCAAGCATGAATAGATCCTACATATATTTACCTACATTATGAAACAATACCATCCTAAATATAAACCTGTCTGTTTTGTAAACACGATTATCCTCATTCAAAAATCAATCTAAACCACCTTATTATACAGTTCAAATCACCTTCCCCATTCCTAGTCTTGAGTTCAATTCACGATGTATAAAGCCAATGAAATTTGAATCTATAGTAGTTGATTTAAGGTTGATTTCAGCTTGGAGGACGCCGACGTGACCATTGTAATAGGTACAGTGTTAGTTGGTATAAGGAATATTGACTAGATGCAATCTCTTGAGAGGTGACGGCGGTATGCGAGATGGGTGCAGTCGCCTAATTTATGCAATATAGAAATAGCTTGGGATTGTATTGGGTTATTGTGTGTATTACGTAAGGGTTTTTCACACATGTGGGTACGTTTGTTATTACTGTTTGTAAGGATGCAAAAGATGTCGAAGATTTGCAATCCCGAGCTATTTAGAAAATTCAAAGTCCGGGTTAAAGTGTTACTTTGGCGAAATCTGACTATAATAAACATTGTAGGTAATAGTAAACTATGCAAATTCACAAGAGTGATAAATTTGTAAATGATAGAATTTCGCATATATTTATAACTGGTTTTATATGTATGAATTGAAATAAGCGTATGACACTCGAAATAAATAAAAACAGGTAACTTTGCACAAACGTTTTCATAAAAAGTTACCGTTTTCCACTGACTACCTTCGTGTATTTCAAGAAGAAAAAGGCCAGAAATATATCTTATGCATATGGAAAGAACTCGCCGAGAGTGTATAGATATTATATATGATTTTACCCTTTGGTATGCTTTAGCATACATCAGTCCATTCGTACATTCAACTAAACTACCTATGTCAACATTAAGTGATTTGAACAACCGTATTTTATAATACATACATAGCGCATGAAATGTTAAAATCCTTCATTTACAGTATAGAATACAATATAAATCTGTTGCGTACTGCTACTATTTAGTAGATATTTATGTCAGATTCCAGTAAATAATATAATAGATGACTACTATACAATATTTATTGCACAAGCCCAAATCTAGATAACTTAAAGCTATCATTTACTAAAAGTCAACCGGTGTTACTTAGATTTTCTATAGTAATGATTTAGTGGAATTTATAGGTAGGTCTCACTTTAGGTTACTAGTTTGAACTCTAGGCGCAAATTTAGTGCTTAAAGTTGCATAAGTACCATTATTTATGTGTTAAGTTAGTAATGGCGATGTGAAAGGCATTGTATATGTACGTTAGATCATTTAAACCAGAGACTAGTAAAATAATAAGGATTGGTAGTAACAGAGCAAATTCTCTTGTTTTTATTGTAAGCTATTTGTATTAATTGCAGTGTCAACAAAGAAAACCTGTGTTGTTAATATGATCATTATGTTGGTTCCTTGTTGCATAAGCGCGACCTAGAAATGCTGTAATTGACTTTGCATTTCTGATATTGGGTATTGCGAGTGCTTACCCTTAAATGGTAAAGTTTTAAACGAACTAAGAAACTATCAGCGCTTAAAGTAAACAATAATACAATTACACACGATATAATATGTGTACATTGCACCAGAGCCATGAAATAGACAATTCAGTATAAAATTTCCATATTTGAATACGGAGCTCAATTTTGTCGTGAAACTAAAACATACAAATGAAACTTGTCTAACAATTACATCCTTTTCAAAACCAGTCCAATTAACTAGAACTTTAACGCGAATAAAAACCAAACCACCGGCACACAACCCCTGCGCGCTAACAAGCTGGGCTAAAAAACCGCGCCCATTCAGACATCGTCAACCTTTCACAATTAAAACATGTCAACTAAAAAGCCATAACGCCGCGCATTTTTCCTTCAAACAAAAAACTCGAGGCGCACCGCACTTCCACTACGAATATGAGTGTGGTAGGGTATGCGCCGACCGGATGTCTGCATTTTTTGTGTATGGGAAGCTGCGCAAAGGATAACTTACCTTTACTACTTTTTGTACCTACTTTCAAATGTAACTACTGACTTTAAAATTGAAGTCTGTTAAAATTGTTTATTTCCGTAAGCGAAGAAAGTGTGAAAATAATCCGTCACCACCCTTTCGTAACTTCTTCCAAAATGATGTTGTTAGTGGAGAGGCCAAGTTTATTCTATTCTATCATCTATTTTTGACCCCCCCTCCCCCCCCCCCCCCTAAAATTATCCAAAAATCATGCTTCGAATGACCCCGTTTCCTCCTACGTCATGCTACCATCATCCGATGTCCAGACGATGTCCCCCAATTGAAATGACGTAATTTATGAATAGCCCCTAGGACTGAAAACATTTATTTTATTTTATTAGAATTACACTTTAGAAGGTGACAACATGCATTTCGATAATCAGTAGACCATGCTGATACCAACAATACCACTTGTCGGTATTAACCTTTTCGGTCCTACGATAATCGTAAATAAGGTAGTGCCTACTAATTGGCCTCTCCAATAACTGTTCCAAGGGGGCTGTCCATAAATTACGTCATCGATTTTTGACGATTTTTGACCCCCCCCCCCTATAATCATCCAAAAATCATGCTTCAAAAGCCCCCATTTCCTCCTACTTCATGCTACCGTCATCCGATGTCCAGACCCCCCCCCCCTAATTTGAAATGACGTAATTTATGAATAGCCCCAAGACACTCACGCAATTTACTTTATGAAGACAATTCCTCTTTAGAATCAGGCAAAAACAATGGACCTAACTATAGTCTGTATCTTTAGGTGTTTAAATAAAAGTAAACAAAATCTACCCTCAAATGGTTCCTTGAGCCAGTTGAGGGTAGATGAAAACATTACACGATCAAATAATGTAGGTTAAAGTCAGGTCGTTCAGTGACGGATCCAGATGGTTTTGTATTTTGTTGGTTAGCCAATAAATTTTATAACTAAACGAAAATGTACAAATGATTTGTTTACTTTTATTTAAATACCTAAAGATACAGAGTATAGATGGAGACGGCTCGACCCTTTGCAAACCTCACGACGGTCTGCGCAGACCCGCCCGTCCCACAATGAAACTGTTGCTAACTAGGTCAACACCTGCGTACTCCGATGTGCCATTATCTGTGGAACTAGGTAATATCGCGAGTAATGTGGAATATACGTTTTGATGAGTGCCCGTGAGTGGGTGTGAGTTGCGCTTTCCGACTTTTTACCGCAAACATTATCACTAAGTATGGAGAATGGATAAGAATACATTACCAAATTACGTCTTTCTGTACGGCACGGGAATGCTGCTAAACTTGGGAAACGTCGTGTTGCGCGCCGGCAAGGGATTTTCGCACAACATTCCCGGCCTAGGTCGGCAAAATGACCTGAGTGTTACGCTCTGCATCGTATCGTACATTAAAGGAAAGCGATCCCTGAATGGGATAAGTTCGCTTTTATACTAATGATGTGTGTTTTTTTTCCTTTTTTTTGTTTTTCATTGTACAATTAAATGTTTAACTAGTATATTACATTGAACTTTTAGCCCGACAGAATTGCCCACTTCGCTTTTTGTCATTGATTCATATTCCTTGAATTAAATTTTGATTATAACCACCTTTATTCTGATCCGGAAACATCCAATATGAAAAACCCACACAATCACAATAAAATACCAACTAACCAATAAACCCCACATTCCTATGTCGCAACCAAAATCAATATTTACCTGCGCCGTAAACATTAATCCATATTAGCTTAAATACGGTCTTAAAACAGCCTTAAAATGGCTATAAACTTGCACCATCCTCAGTGATTAAATATATTAATATGTGAAAAATATAGGCGGCCGTAAATATGATATTAACGGCCTTAGATTCTATCTCTTCATAAAATACGTATCTGTCTACATGTTTCATAGTAACATACGACTTTTGTAAAGTTACTGTTTGTCTATGGAAGTGACTTTAGCGATTTTGCTTGGGTATTTACGATTCGTATTTTCATGGTGATAATAATTTAGTTTCACGAGCTGATTGGGTGTTATTGTTTTTCGCCCTTATTGTAAGAGGTAGTAAAGTCCGGGTTAAGGTATTGTTCGGATTCAGACTTTTCAGACTAATGGTAACATTCCATTTCTGACCGCAGCTGCACTACTGGTACTGAACGCGTCGGTGTTATTGTCAATTTCCATAGTAAAATGAACAGTAGTGCAGCTGTCGTTGGGAATGGACTGTCACCTTAAGCAGCATTTATGCTGCAGCTTTGCTGCCGCAACTGTCAGGATCCATGTTGATTTCCGGAACTCTATTAACGTCTCTATACAGGGTGGATAAAAAATTACTGCATTCCCGTTGCCAGGGAGGTTTTGGGATTATACTGAGCAACTTTTACTATGGGACCAACCCAGAAACCGCGAAAAAAAATTTGGCTGTTTCATACATTTTGACTGGTCCATTTTCTATAAATAATAAAAAAAAAAGTAAAAAAAAAAAGTTAAGGCATAAGCACAGTAAAAGTTGCTCAGTATAATCCCAAAACCTCCCTGGCAACGGGAATATAGTTATTTTTTAGCCACCGCGTATACAGAATGACCCTTTTGACGTTTCCTGCAGTAATGCAGTCGGCAGCATTAATGCAGCAGTATTGCTGCATTACTGCAGGTGCAGGAGTATTGTAGCGTGTCATTACAGCCGACTGCATAGCTGCCGCAAAATCAAAAAATTCAGGCAGCATATCGATTTTGACATTAGATTTTTAACTAATTTTGATTTCGGGAGTGAGCTCGATTCGGGACCTACGTCTACCATCAGTTTTAACATTGACATAACGCTCACGTCTACGTAATTTACTTTCTGTAGGTACATCTCGCTCGTACTCGCATATTAGTGCAAGCGAGATGTATAGAAAGTAATTTACGTAGACGCGAGCGTATCTGTCAATGTCAAAACTGTACGGTTACCATCAGTTTGTCACTGACATAAACGCCGTCGAGAATGTAATTTACATTCTATACGTCCCGTTTGCACTAATATGCGAGTGCGAGCGAGATGTGTAGAAAGTAAATTACGTTCTCGACGGCGTTTATGTCAGTGACAAACTGATGGTAACCGTACTGGTGGTAGCCGTATAGGTATCGACCTAGCACACAAGTCGTTGTGTAAGTTTGTGCCATGATATAATTATAAAAAAACCGGACAAATGCGAGTCGGACTCGCGGGTACGGACTTTTTAGTATTTGTTGTTATAGCGGCAACAAATACATCATCTGTGAAAATTTCAACTGTCTATCACGTTTCATGAGATACAGCCTGGTGACAGACAGACAGACAGACGGACAGACAAAGAGACAGACAAATGGGCAGTGGACAGTCTTAGTAATAGGGTCCCGTTTTTACCCTATGGACGGAACCCTTAAAAAATCTAGATATTACTTCTTTTAAGACGCTAGTTTAATAAACTACCTACAAGGTAGATTCACTTCAATCTGCACACATACAAAATAAGTACAGCGTTTAATAAAATCGTTATCGTGTGAATAGCACGCGTTAAGGCGCCCCACCCAATCGATAAAACATTTTTATTCCCGATTATAAAATCGGAGGGGAGACGATTATGAGTGGAAGTCGCGTGCTGGCCATTAACATTAAAAAAAAACACCCCATTGCGATACGAACCATATGCGCTTAAAATACGCTTTAAAATTCGCTGACTGCACTTATTTTTTTTCTTTGACGTCAGTCTGATTTCAACTTTATAGTCATAGTATTAAAGTTGAGTATCGATTGGGGAAAAACGGTTGTATCTGCCAGTAGACGCTTAATGTCCGCTTTGTAATTTAAATTAATGTGTGGTCCTTGTATTGAGAGCATTGGTTTTCTAGTGCTTACTAGCATGTCGTTATAGCCTGCGTATGACATGTTAGTCTATAACGCACTTGAAATAATGTGCACTTACATTTAAAGTTGAAAAATGCGGGTGTATAGTTGAAAATGTCCCTTACAGCTAAATGTTATTAGTATAACATTTTTTTATTAGTAAATTAGAAAAACAATAAATATTTTTGTTTATTATAAAGACAATATAAACAGTATAAACACGTCCTGCGTAAAAATACTAAAAGGTCTGATAATTACTATCATTAGATTTGGTTTTTTGTCTTAAATCTACGAACGCTTCTATAGACTTTTTTAATTTTTATGACAAAACTACCATTTGTCTGCGTGCAATTATGACGATGAATGATAAAAGCTAACCTATGTCCTTCCCCAATCCTAAAACTATCTTCATACCAAATTACATCTAGAAAAGAGATCGAAAAGGATTCTAAATAGATACCAGCCCACACGACAATAATAACGCACGACTATCGAAAATAGGACCAAATACAGATGCCAAATGTTTTAACCAGATGTAAAATCGTATTAAATGCGCGACCCATAAAGATCAGCAATGATTCGCACGATCAGTAGCCACATGTCATTATTTCAGTCAAAATTCTAAATAATCCTAAACGACGTGGCGCTTATACCAATATTCACTGTACTACTATCAAATAAGATCATTTTTAATGTAAACGCCAAGCGTGTTAGAAGCTTTGGTTTGAATGGTCACATATTTACAACCCCACTTCGTTAAGGACTAAAATAGCTTGATACTGATTAAGGCGAATGTATGGATTTCTTGTTATGGGCGAATGAGCGTGGGATAGCGAAATGGATCTTATTGACGTAATTTCCTTTCAAGGGACGCACGCTAGACTTAAATGTGGCCATAGCGTAGATAAGGGCAGTAGATCAGCTTTAAGATTATATTTATTTTTGGACAAGGCATACACATGATTGAAATAAATATTTAAACTAAATAAAAACCATGTTATAGCAACTAATATACTTTGAATAATTGGCCCATATGGCGGTGATAAAATATATGTTAGTGGGCTCCTATATAATGTATGTAAGTACTAATAATTATATTCACAAAAATAATTATTTCAATTGCTGTTTATTTATACTTTAATTTGGTTGGTTCTTACAATAATTTGATATGTATAATTCCTTTGTAATTCTATGTGGACTTGCAAGTTAGTGTAAATACAGAACAATTTCTAAATTCATACAAGAAATGTGCCTCACACATCTAAACTCTGGATTGAACTGTCGCCCGCGGTATTTCCGGACCGATATATCATAAATTCCGGCAACACACTTACAACCTCTCTGGTGTTGCATGTGTCCCTGGTCGACGGTAATTGCTTACCATCAGTCGATTTGTCTGCTCGTTTGCCTCCTATATCATAAAAAATGCTTGCTTGATACAATATTAATTCGACTAGACCTTCTGTAGTTTTCTATAGTGTACCATTCGGACCCTTAATAAAGAGACTATTGTCCTCCCCCGTATTTGTTTCCAGATAGATAATCTTTTATGATCCCTCACATTTTGCTACTTTTCCATTTGTCATTCCACTTTATTGTGTGAAAGGCATTGTTCGTTACATTCGAAAATCGATAGTAGACTGTGCTTTTGGGTGATTAAATAGTTTTTGGTAAACGATTTTCAACTTTGATCTCTTAAATATAAGGTTTCGTTTTGACTTGGTTTGGTTTGAACTTGGCTTTTGAGTGAAGAGTTCGAAGGACGAGTTCAAGGGTTTGATTTTGAATGTACCTAAGGTTTTTGTTAAAAATCTTTCATATGCTTTTTCTTTATTTTCTTTTGAGTACTACGTTTAATTTACTTTCGACTGTGATTATACTGATGATGAAGATTCTGTTATTCATTAACAAAAAGCTACCAACACTCTTACTTATTACATATATTTCTATATATCGCTCCTTTTATTCTACTTTCAGAAGTAGAAAATATAAATTAAAACAATAGAAACAACTATGTAATAGATTTAATGGTGCTAAATAGAAAATATTTTATTTTTATTTTTTACTCTAATTTCTGCAAGCGAAAATACAAAGTAAAACCTAAATAATATGAGATAGACATTCATTCATGAAGTAAATCTCTGTCTGCGTGGCTCGGCCAATAAAAAAGAAACAAATCAATAGTCTGGCAATAATACATAAATCCACCTAGCCCCACAAAACTCAATAAAGTGTCGTGGGTACTAGAATAAACAATGTGCCTACGATCGAAGGCTGCCGACCGTACCGATTTAATTACGATTTTATGTGATCGACGTTTTATCGCTCCTCATTTGCGCCGGCGCACAGAAATAATTGATTTCGCGACGTCAATAGCCAAGCTATAAAAAGGGTCGTAACGAACATAAAAGTGCAATTGACTTACGACCTTTTGAATTCAGTAACAGCTAAGAAAAAATAACGTATCGACCATAAAGGAAATATGGTCTTACGCCTTTTTACGTTAATGGAGGCTGAGAAAAAATAATGTATAGACCATCGAAGTAATATGCACTTACGTCATTATAATCTGGCGGAATTATGACGTATCCCCGATTTATTGTCGCTGTGATAATTTGCTACGGTTGTGAAATGGGAACATATTGGCAATTATGTGTGGTACAGTCGAGAGGAATATATTAGGTCCTTACCTATGAAATTGGCGTTTTTGTTCATAGATATAAGTCTGATCCTAGTTTTTTTTTTTTACAAAAGTACATACACAATTACAATAAAACTACAGTGCACTCAATAAACAACGATTTTACATACAATTAATTGTTATTTTTTATTGTTAAGTGTTCAGAATTAAGCCTTGAAAATAGGTCTTTTCATGTGCTGTCGGTTCGAGTATTAAAATTACTTATATTTTTCTAATGGTACCAATTTTCAAGAAATGGAGATATTGAAAACATACCTTAAAGGTGTCAAAAATTACTGGAAAATTTTTGTTTGGTTTGAATTAGCCATCAAAAAAATATCCGCAAAATTAATTGTATGGAAATTCGTGTTTCGTTGAAATTCTCCGAACAAAACGCCAATTTCATAGGTAATGACCTAATATATAACGGACATAATCATAACAATAATGTTGAATAAAGTCAGACCGCGAAAAGTCTGCAGCGATTTTGATAGCCCACGCAGTGCAAGTGTCATTTTACACGTCAAACTTCTATGAAATTATGACGTGTAAATAACACTTGCACTGCGTGGGCTATCAAAATCACTGCAGACTTTTCGTGGTCTAACTCTATTTAAAATACGATACAAATTTAAACTCTTTCACTGAGTGTGAGTTATGTTTCAGACAACGCTCTTTAACGTAACTACCAAGAAAGCCAAAACAAATTAAACCTTTATCCGAAAATGCAACCATAAAGCACATTCTACTCATAACCTGAAAGCTTAAACAAACGACTAACCCATATTTAGCGTTCTCAAAACAAAAGCGTACTATAATATAAATTCTTTTAACGGAACCGCACTAATCCGAGAAACGCAGTGATTCATTGTGTAGTGTCAGACAGCCCTTGCAACTGAGGCTATATTTCATAATTTTATCGTTAATGTAAGTCGAGCCAGGTAGCTAGGGAGGGGAAAGGTCGATGCTAATGTGAATGGTTAAATGTAGATTTGTGGATTTAGTCTACGTATCCTGGTAGTTGGTTAGGTACGGGGTATGGCGTCGGAATATATATTTAACTTTATTTGTTGGGTAGCTAAGAACAAAGTCGCAAATTACGGGAGACACGCGTATAACAATGTCAAGAATATTACTTATACGTTGAGTATGAGCTTAGCAAATATGTATTTACTGTACGAAAAAAACCGTTATACTTGTGTTGAATTTGACTACATTTCGAAATTACATATCTTAGGCAAGTAACTAATGAAACTCGGATATCATTGCCTGTTTTTAATCGTAATTATGTTTACGTTTAAGATAAAGCCGCACGAAATAGCTAATATTTAACACCAACGGATGCAAACCAGGAAACTTTCCCATCCCTGTCCCACAATTCACCTTAACCTCTACTTTACATTTCCCGACATTTAGGCACGGATGCGGCCCGGGAACGTCGCATCCCTACTCCACTTCCGTACACATTCGCATTGTACAAGTTACACTCCACTGCGTCCACACCGAGCACACAACGGCGTATCTACACGTATATTCTCAGACTTACGCCATTTGCAAATGGTGAATTACGACATAAACCCCGTACCTTAAAGGTGTTTGATTTAAGTGTGTTCGGAACGTTTATGCACGCTGGTTTATGTGTACGTGCTGAACGGTTTCAATGGTATAATATATCAGAATGAAAGCATTATACATATGCTTAATATTCCAAATGTCGTAAAGGACATGGGACTAAATGTCACTTACATCATTTGAGAAAGTATTGTAAGGCGTTGACATTTTTGCGCAGCTAAGCTTTTAAATAAAAGAGAAAAATAAAGAGTGCAACCGGTTGAAATGAGATTAGATTTTTCTAATCTCGTTATATCAAAGGGCAAAAGTTGATCCTGTACGGCTTTCTAAACAGAAATACACTCGGGCGCAGACTCAGGTATTTGCAATTACCTTTTACGAGGGAATTGAATTTAATCGCCTCGCTGATATCTAGAATCGACGCATGAAATTGGTATAAGCGAAACGGGAATATAATATTATATGAAAACTCATTTAGATTTTTGCAATGTAGGGATGAAAAGATTTTACATGGCAATATTTCGGACCCTTTTGAGAGCACTAGATAAATAAGTACTTTTAGTCAGATTGCACCAAACCAAACGATAAAGAGTAAAAATAAGCAAATATTTTAAATAGACAAAAATTTGGCTTCGACAACTAAACGGTTACTAAAACTACGTTATCTCACCTCTCTGGCTGTCATGCATCTCTGGTTTAAAAATCACTATTATGTGCCAAAGAAATGTCATCATTTAAACGTATTTATTAGGGAATGCAAATCGGTTATTTTCGGTTATTTTTTGTATGGAAATTATCGGTTATTAACCGATTTCGGTTAATAACCGATAATTTCCATACAAAAAATAACCGAAAATAACCGATTTGCATTCCCTACTATTTATGTAAATTAAACCATACACCTTGCTATCTTAATTAGGTTTAAAGTATATATTTTGCTTTATACTGCGGTTTAGCTTCAGGTAGGTTTAATAAATAACAATTTTGATCTGCATTTGCATTCAGATCAAAGCATGTCGCCTCCCAATCACAACAAAAAAAACAATGCAACCATTTAACGGAACCCATCAACCAATATTAATTAAGGCTTAACATTCTTATTATCTTTGTCACTTACGTCTTTTAAAATGGTTGTAACTGCATATACGGAATGTGCATTCTCAGAACAATTATATTGAATCACCCAGTTGCAAGCATCGGGTTTCGCAATCGCACTCCGTAATCTGATTTAACATTAGCAAGACCACACAACGATAACATGTAATGTTACACGGTGATAAGAGAATTGTTTAAACACTTACCACCATGGGAAATAGGACGTAAGTGCATAGCTTTTAGTTTGTTAGTACGTTTTGTTTGTCGATTTGATGGTAAGTGCGGCGGTAGGCACATATGTATTTTTAAAAGCGTTAAAAGTGTTAACATTTAAATAAGTTGTGTGTTAGGCATTTTAATAAATAAGAAAGTCGTTTAAATCTTTTGCTTTTCACAAATTAAATCAAAAATTTCAGCTCGTCTAATCGCAACGTTATTCAAATCGAACCTCGAAAATGCAATAGACCGCAAAAATATTACTTAATAATAAGAAAGTCGGTTTCAATAGGTTAGGTATACATTGTAAATATACTAATGACATTTGTGTTTTTATTGCAGGTAAGCATCGGCAAATGACATTGATTGGTTGGGAAAACAACCAGTGTCGGTAAAGTACTTTATCAACGTGTATATCTATTTTCAACAGCCAAATATGTAATTAACACATGCTGAATAGAATTTCGTGACACGCAATGTCACTTAGACATTGCTTCGTATTACCTATAGTAATATCTAAATCCTAAACTGTGCGCCCTTGACTTCTAAGAAAACCTTAATGTCACCTATTTGACCTTACTGTAATAAGACAATTTTAGAATAGTTTACTGAGTCACCTAGAGCTATGTATATAAGTCATAACAATACATTTGTGATACATTACGGGTAAAGGTACCTTATAGCGGTTGGCGCTTACGTCGTGTAGCACGGCATTAGTATTGGAGACTCGTTAATAATAGTGTAAGCGCCAACCGCCATAAGGTACCTTTACCTGTGGAACGTCACTTATTTATAGTGAAATATTGATACTATAGGCTGTGCAAGGAGAAAACCTTTTTAAAATATACCTACATCTCATTATTCTAGAATAATAAATATTTAATTACACGAACGGCCTACGGCGATATGATTTCATTGTTTTTACCTTAAATTCCGACGTTTCAACTGAGTCACGGAAAGACCTTCCTTGACCCTTTCCTTGGTCTTTCCGTGACCACAGCTGGTGCAACTCAGCTAAAACGTCGGAATTTAAGGTAAAAACAATGAAATCATATCGCGGTATTCGCGGTAGACCCGTTCGTGTAATTAAATATGTGTTCAAAACGCGAGAGTTTAAAGTATTATATAACAAATATTATCATAATATTCATAATTCTATTGTTAATTTACAACATGTATTTTAACATGTAAACGTTCTATTAAAATTTGGAACATATTAACTGAATAGTTTAATCACAATTAAATAATCCTCACAAAATGCGTGACACGCGATAAATTGTAATTCACTTATGTCGAAATTTACATGAAGCAAAATGACATAAGTACAATATTTGGACATACGACATTATTATGTTTGTCTAGTTACAACATTGTTATTTAATTAAACCATTTTAATAGAAATGTTGGATTTGGAGGCCTTATTTGTTGGTTTAGTACATTGATTAGCGCCTCGGGCTTTCATTTAATCCTGTACCAGGGCGTGTGTGTAGAGTTGTGGTCCAAGTTCTTTACGAATTTATATGATACTGGCTTCTGCTCGTCTACGTGGAATGATGATGATGGACAAAACTATCATATGTCCTTCACGGAGTTTCAAACGATCTTCATACCAAATTTCATTTAAATCGGTTCAACGGTTTAAGCGTGAAGAGGTAACAGACACAGAATTACTATCGCAATTATAATATTAAGTAATTAGCTAGGCCATTGTTGGGTGAAAATAAATCATAATCGTATGACAATGTAAGATTCTGAAATAATCGAGCAAAAGACCTACCTACTTCGTACGGAAAAGTTAATACTTAAAAAAAAATCTTGCCTAACGACAGTAATTACCGATGAAAATGGAAAATTGTGTCCTTTTAGAAATATAACGTAGTTTAGGTAAGCTACGAGGACAAAACATTTTTATTATTCATTTTTGTGTGTACGAATAAAATAAAATAACATCAATATACGAAATTATAATCAGTGAATCATACATGAGCGTTGAATGAAATATTTACTCGCACTTACTTAGTAGGTGCTAAACAATGTCAACAACGAAAATGTTCGACGAAACTATAAGTAATATATAGAATAAACAACGTGAACAAATACGAATTGACACTTAACCTTTCGTAGACCTGTAAGGGCACCGTAACAATAAACAAACCTAAACGTGTATCTGGATATACACTTAACAGTCTACCTACGGATGACGGTTAGCGGTCACGCTTTCAATATTATTTCATCATCATCATATCAGCCCTTTATCGCCCACTGCTGAGCATAGGCCTCTCTTCGAGTACGCCACTTATCCCGGTCCCGAGCCAATCTCATCCAGAAGTGACCCGCAATCTTCCGAATGTCATCCACCCAACGAGCCAACGGACGCCAGGCACTCCTTTCGTCTGTAAGCGGCCACCATTCCGTTAACATTTTGGCCCACCTGCCATCACGCTGCCTGGCAACACTTAGCTTTTATTAAAATGCTGTATTGTACTTGGCTCGCACTCCCAAGCCCCCCATATCACTGAGGCCTGCTCTTGACTTACTACACTATTTTACCAATACACTCACACATGTTAACATACGGATTACGGATATCGATAGGATACTGATGAACAATTAATCCGGTATACAGCATAGGTACCTACATAATGTAATGTAACGCATTACAATAACCTTTCCTAAATATAGAATTACATTTAGAATTATATAGGAAGAGAACAAAGCAGGGTTCCCTCTCATTTTATGGTACAAATAGAACTACCTACATTCATTACATTACATCTAAAGCATTATACATATGGGACATTATCTATGAAATGGTCCTTATTGTCGATGGCGCTTACGCCGCATAGCGTCGCGCGGCATTGTATTTATATCGGAGCATCGTTAATAATGGCGTAAGCGCCATCGATCGACGATAAGCCCTTTTCATAGATAACGTCATATACAATTAACTCATGACATTATTAGTGTATAAATAACATCAATATTACACATATTTCATACATTTATATCGTGGTATTGTGCTGCATATTGAAAACAGGCTTTCTGCGTAACCTCAACGTTAAATATTTATTTAATTATTAATCACGTCGAAATCTGAAAACAAGCAACATTTAATTCAAGTACATAAAACACGTATGTACCTTACATCGTATTTTCTCTGAGGAGTAAATTTTCAGCGTATCAAAACATTGTATTAAATTGTTTAAATATTTCCCAACTTGGAAATTTCCCCGGGCCGTAAAGTTTCGTATTTTACAACATTATTGGCCGTCACATATTATATGTTTTAAAATCGTACAGTGTCAGGCTTACATGTATACACGACCTTAAATTTTCCAGCACATATGTAACAACCGTTATAACAGCGCGGCCACATATTAAAAATGACGCCAGAATTATCATCGTACATCGTAACTTTTGTTGTTAGTAGTACCTAAGTATTATAACTACTTACATATATCCGTCGCAGTGAGTTGAGCTACAGGAAAAGGATTGTTTACTTAAATTCAGTTAAAATGATGTATTCTTTATAACGTTAATTGAGTATCTGGGTTGAAATCGTCAATCGCTATTCGATTCGTCGTACTGTAAGATAAGTAGGTACACTGTGACGAAAATTTTAGAAAAATACCATGTCTAGAATCATAATCAAATCGCAAAAGCAGCAGTGAAGCGCTTGGAGAAGATTTGGAGAAACAGGAATATATACCGCCACACGAAAGTCCGACTTATGCGCACCCTTATCTTCTCTATATTCCTCTACGCCTCTGAGACATGGGTATGGAAGCCACGTGTGAGAGCAAAAATAGACGCATTCGAGATGTGGTGCTGGCGCAAAATGTTGGGCATATCCTGGACGCAACGCCGCACCAACGCGTCTATTCTCGAAGAGCTACATATTACCACCCGGCTTTCAACTACATGCTTCCAGCGAATGTTGACCTTCTTTGGCCATGTGGCCCGCCAAGACTCGTCCAGCTTTGAAAAGCTCGTTCTGGTTGGGTGCGTTGAAGGGAGAAGGAGTAGAGGCAGGGCTCCAACTCGGTGGTCTGATGCCATACGCGACGCTACGGGCGTCAACATCCAGGGGTCAATACAGCTGGCCCAAGACAGGGGGGTTTGGAGAGCGGTGGTGAAGAACTGCACTCCTGATGGTCACGACCCTCAGCCTTGAGGAACCGACTAAGAAGAAGAATCATAATAACGAATGTTTTAAAAGTATATAAGCGGTGTTATTAAGAAAACAAAAGTTGGATATTAATATATTTTTTTATTTCGTCGTAGTTAAAAATTAAATACGTTATTGAAACTTCTTCTAATATCTTCAAATTTTACAACTTTTTGGTACATTTGCTCATATAATAACGTAAAATAATCAAACGTAACATGCTGCGTTAAATTCCTATAAACAACCCAGCGTTTAAAAATAAACCCGATTCTCTGTCCCCACATACGCTGCGCAGGCTGCGCTCGATCAATGTTTATTAATTAAATTTCATACATGCTTCTGTCGGATATTCGTAGGTGGCGATTTACCTGTAAATTAATTCGGTATCAACAACATGTTACGTGTCATGTTCAAGTCTTCAACGTTATTAGGGTCGGCGTTTTATATAAAGTGCTCTTTTTGTTTGCTTCATACTTTGTGGTGAAAATTGGATGTTCGTTTGTTTTTGATTGGTTTGTGCCGTATTTTGAATGTTTGTGGTAAAGTTATATGATAAGTTTATAATTGCAAGCTTTATGGCATCGGTGTTGATTATTTCTATGGTTTGTAGCTCGCTTGAGTAAGCGGATATTGTAGCCTATGGACACCTTTAGAAAAAATATGACAAAATGTCACAGTAGTATGTAATTCCAGTAAATAAGTTGTATAGGTAAGAAACTCCTGTACAAGCAATTTAATTAATATACCTATACATAAGTATAACTAATATATACAGGGTAAGTCTGACCATACTCTGAGGGATGAATATGTAGGTAGGTCATACTGAACAACTTTTACTATGGGGGCTAGCCCCGAAATCGCGAAAAAGAAATCTACCGTCACATACATTTCGGCGAATCATATATCAATATTTTCTATATCAGTTTTTTTTTGCGATTTCGGGGTTGGTCCTACAGTAAAATTAGTTCAGTATGACCAACATATTCATCCCTCAGAGTATGATCAGACTTACCCTGTATATATTAGTTATACTTATAAATTGATTAAAGGAGTTTCTTACCTATAAAACTTTTTACTGGAATTACATTTGTCATATTTTTTGTTTGATCTACATATTCACTCCCCAGATGGTCAGAGACAACTCAGACAACAAAACACCCTGTATATCAATTTATTTCCGTTAAACATTACTTCCATTACTTAGTTTTGAGTAAAATGTAAATCAATACCAAAGTTGAGGGAACTGGTGAGACTCGGTCTAAGGCAATCTAAGTTGTATAACAATTATAAGTTACAGCCCCTTTGACTTAGTGTTACTTAATGTATTATTATAAAAGTTAGATTCGAGTTGGCTTGTTCGACTGTATTGTGGTGTTTTGTTAGATTAGATAGGTACTAGGACTAAAGTAAGAGGTCATAAAAGCCGATTTTTATTTTGTAGTTTTTTTTATTTTTGTCAGTTTTTCATAAAATTTGCATTCAATGCATAGCATGTTGACATTGGTATTATTAATTATATAATTAAAAATACCAATAACCAATCGGAAACAAACGAACATTCAATTTTCACCACAATTAAGTACCTATGCAGCAAACAAAAAGAGCACTTTTATTTTTTAGTTTTTTTTTCATTTTTGTCAGTTTTTCATAAGCATTCAATGCATGCTGTTGACATAGGTATTTTTAATTATATAATTACTCAAATTTATTATTCTATTCAAATTCATGATTTTAAATTGCTTCTCTTATACTCTATATTTAATTATATATAGTGGTAAAACTTTCATTCATAGAATATTGCGGTAGACGCATGATGTTAATTTAGTGCCAATAATTATTTGTCGAAATATAATCCTATTAATAGCGTGTATTAATTAATTCTCATACAAATTGCTGTTTATTTAGTTTAGAGCCAAAATTGCTATTGTGCATCAAATATAAAAGTTACTGCTATGTATATTTTACAAAATAAATTGATTTTCATTAAAATCAGTTTGGAGAGGTAAAATGTTCGATATGTAATAATAATAAAATACTCGTGGAAAACATTAAACGCCACTTGCACCAAACCAACCCGGGGTTAACCGGTTAAACTGTTAACCCAGTGTCAAATTGTACTGGTGACCATGGTCACTCCAGACAACCGGTTAACCTCGGGTTAGTGAATGATGAAAGCGGCCCTAAGACATCCTGTACAAAATCGAGTGGGGTCATCCGAGGTCGTACCTACCTTACCACTCTGGAGTGTGCCGATCACCGATCGTTTTTCTCAAAAGCTTTGATATTTTCTTAGGTATGCGGAGTGCACATGGAACTCGATTTCCACTGGCTTGTCTGATTTTCAGACAATTGAGCCATTTTCTTTGAAGAGTATAGCCTAGTCCGCTGAGCATAGCAGTGCTGCGCACCATATACTTATCTTCAAACTTTGCTTAATTTGGGACTGTTTTCCGGTTTAAGTTAAGCAGTTAAGTTTAGTTAGTATAATTATGTATAAGTTAGTTATAAGAAAAATTGCTACACCCTACCGGGGTCCATGTGAAACTTTATATAATTTGTAACATCTATGCACAATGTACATACCATGGTTTGCACTAAAGATTTACTTACTTACTCTCCCTTAGGACTATACTGAGCAACTTTTACTATGGGACCAACCCCGAATACGCGCATACATTTTGGCTGGTCCATTTTCTATGGGAGGGTAATTTTTTTTTTCGCGAGTTCTGGGTTGGTCCTATAGCAAAAGTTGCTCAGTATAATCCCAAAACCTCACTGGAAACGGGAATGCTCTTATTTTTTTGGCCACCGTGTATACTCATTTGCTCATTTCCATAAAATTAATAAAGCATAAATACCTAAAAGTTTCCATATCGTAGTGTAACACAATTTGCGACGTTACGCGATACTGGACATAAATTAACTTCTGCAATGAATGCGCTGACCACTTAAATATTGCAGCACAGACTAGTCACATGTTTTTATTATGAAGTTTCTATTGCTGCCTAAAACGGCGGAGTCTTGGTGAGGGCATATATTCACTAGCTTCCGCCAGCGACTTTGTACTTTTACTTTGTACGTTGGAGCCGTTTGGTTTGCCTCAAATGTATGCTTCAAATTTCGAAGTTCTTTAACGGTTTAAGGGGCCCACATATTACCAGTTCGCCGGACGATATCAGCCTGTCCGTTGTTCGGAACTAGCACCTTTTGCGTTTAACTGACAGGCTGATATCGTCCGGCGAACTGGTAACATGTGGACCCCTTTAGGCTATCCGTTGTCTGTCAGAATCGAAATAACAGAACTGTTTTTTTTTTTAATATAAAGCCTAATTTTCTTATTGAACTAATATTTTATTCATGTTTCTCATTTTTACTAAACATAGAATACTATCGGTTATATATCAACCTAGGCAAAGATTGTTTAAAGGCCGAGATGCAATTATTTAGTGATATTTTATGTAGAGTTAGACCAAGAAAAGTCTGCAGCGATTTTGATAGCCCACGCAGTGCAAGTGTTATTTTAAACGTCAAACTTCTATAAAATTATGACTTAAAAATAACACTTTCTTGGTCTAACTCTAATAACAGAAATACATCGTTCTATAACCGGGCTAGTGGTATAGAAACAGATTATTATAATACAATTTTATTTATAAACCGATAATTGGACATAAGTGGTTTTAAATCAATTATTTTATAGGTTAATTTAAGTGGGACATATTTCTTGAACGATGCCACAAGGGTTAATTATTACTGATAACCGGGGGTCAAAAATAAATTGTTTCCAAGAAAGCACTTGCTTTCTATTATAAACATTTGTTTATGCCTACGAGCTGGCTCCAATTTCACCACGGTGACAGGTGCGACAATTTTAAAACATCACTGTTGCTGACGTCACAGGCATCCATGGGCTACGGTTACCGCTTACCATCGGGCGGGCCGTATTCCTGTTTGCCACCATCATTGTTTTATTTAAAAAAACTTTATTATATCGGAAAAAAACACATATTTCTCTTGCTAAGTTTATGACAATTGTCACAAGAAACACTACAATTGTCACGAAATTCCGACATATAACTCAATACCTGTCAAGAATTACCTACAATTCTTCTAAATCTTGACAATTGTCGAGAGGGCTTGGGCTATAGTCCCCACGCTAGCCCAATGCGGATTGGGGACTTCACATACACCTTTGAATTTCTTCGCAGATGTATGCAGGTTTCCTCACGATGTTTTCCTTCACCGAAAAGCTAGTGGTAAATCAAGTGATATTTCGTACATAAGTTCCGAAAAACTCATTGGTACGAGCCAGGATTTGAACCCGCGACCTCCGGATTGAAAGTCGGGCGTCATATCCACTCGGCCACCACCGCTTCCCGTGCCTAAAATAAAGATTTTCATTCATATACGCGTCACCAAACCCATAATCCATTTTCAACTGTCCCATCTGTTTTCCTAGTCTTTGACCGCTGTCCGGCAAACTATCACCGCTTCGTTACGGGCCGTATTAATATTTCGTCGCAGTAAATACGTTATGTCGACGCGACAAGTTGCCAAATTGTGGAAGTTTGTGCCCTAGGGACGGGTTTTTAATGCGCGATTAGTGTTTAAGCAAATAAAAGGTGTTTTAGGAGTATTTTAATGTAAATTAATTATGTATTAAGCAGAAACGTCTGCAAATAATACGACAATGCTAAGCACCTCCGCTAATTCGCATATCTGGTAACCCTAACCACATGTTAGGGTTACCAGATGTCAGGAATTTCCCTGACATGTCAGGAATTTCCCTGACATGTCAGGAATTTTGGCCGTTTGTCAGGAATGCGGCCGGAATACGAAAATTTTAGTGAATTAGCAGACTTTTCTATTATGTACCTAAAAAACCGGGCAAGTGCGAGTCGGACTCGCGCACGAAGGGTTCCGTACCATAATGCAAAAAAAAAAAACGAAAAAAAAAAGCAAAAAAAAACGGTCACCCATCCAAGTACTGACCACTCCCGACGTTGCTTAACTTTGGTCAAAAATCACGTTTGTTGTATGGGAGCCCCATTTAAATCTTTATTTTATTCTGTTTTTAGTATTTGTTGTTATAGTGGCAACAGAAATACATCATCTGTGAAAATTTCAACTGCCTAGCTATCACGGTTCATGAGATACAGCCTGGTGACAGACGGACGGACGGACGGACGGACAGCGGAGTCTTAGTAATAGGGTCCCGTTTTTACCCTTTGGGTACGGAACCCTAAAAAGGGACCCGTCGCCGATATGAGTGTCAGGAAAAATATTCGCGAATCAGGAATTTTGTCAGGAAATCCCGAATTTGTATCTGGTAACCCTTGTGGTGGCAATATTAAGCACTAATATGCGAGTGCGAGCGAGATGTATAGAAAGTAAATTACGTTCTCGACGGCGTTTATGTCAGTGACAAACTGATGGTAACCGTACAGTTGGTTGGTAGAGAGGTGGGCTAGTGAGGTAGTATTCCGGAGTTGCGAGTTCGAGTCTTGGAGACAGTGAACCTTTCCATTTTTCCTTTATTCTTGAGCTTTAATGTATTTATTCTTATTTAACACATTTTGAATTGAGTCAAACCAACTGCCGCTCACTAAAATAAAGCAGCCGGCCTATTATGGATGGTTTTATCCATCTTTATCCACGTGATAAAATAACTGTCACTTTTTAACACCGTGGGATAGAAAGTGACGGACGCCGTTTTATCACGCTGTCACATAGACAAGAACGACCATCATATCCGTACTGATTCTGATATATGTACTGTCAAATAAGGTCTCCCTGTCTAGTTATTCCGTTGTATTTTGATACGGCGTAACTTTAAGAGCGCTCTTACAAGAAAAGTCGAAATAATGCAAAATTGATGATACTAGTCGACGAAATTCAGGACTTTGCGCTCATTATTAGAAACAATGAGTACTTGTTCCAGTAAAAGCGTCTTCTTATCTTTATAAATATCGTTGTAAATATTAGAAAAAAGACTTATTAAATTAGTAATGATTTTTTTTCTGATGGTCGTTTCCGAAAAACCCCGTGAAGCACTGAATGGCGAGCTCTTATTTGGAAATGTTGAGAATTTTACTCTGCTAAACCTGGCTATTTTGTATTACTAATACCCTGTACTTTAGGCATATCAAACTATATTTTTCCTACATACCTTTGAGAAAGAGAAAATCAAAGTAAAACGAACTCGATTTTCTCTCCGAAACAAGTGTCAATTCCTACGAAAATCTACTTAATATCGAAGTCATTTTCATACTCAAGCAATCTGCAACGTTTGCTTATACTGTTGGTATACATTAGTGTTTATGAAATTCTACTATAATTTTTTGGCAAATTTTTGAAAACTACTCTATATTACCGATGACACGCGCTGCGCCAGCTCAGTGCCGCGGCAGAGCTTGTAGAGGCAGGACGTGTGTCGGTCGGCTCCGCACATTTTCAACGGCGACGACGAGGTTTTTTATCATTGTGTGCGGCGGGCGCCGTGTAAAACGCTATACTGTGTGCGTGTAAACCGCAACGAGAGACTTTGATCCTAGCACCGTTTTTATAGTATTATAATTTATAATGGTACAGTTTAATAAACTACCGGACAGGATTAAAAATATTTGAAACGACCTGACATTCTATATGTATTTATTTGACTCAAGATAGTACTCAGGGTCTGATGATGGAGCCGGAAGGTGGTCACCGGTACCAATCAACCATGCAACTAAACCACTTCGTGTTTAGGCTCGTTTTATTCATCTCAACAAGATCTTTGACACAAGATAGTACTCAGGGTCTGATGATGGAGCCGGAAGGTGGTCACCGGTACCAATCAACCATGCAACTAAACCACTTCGTGTTTGGGCTCGTTTGATTCGACTCAACAAGATCTTTGACTTAAGATAGTACTCAGGGTCTGATGATGGAGCCGGAAGGTGGTCACCAGTACCAATCAACAATGCAACTAAACCACTTCGTGTTTAGGCTCGTTTTATTCGTCTCAACAAGATCTTTGACTTAACCCATTCAGGGCCAGCGACTCAGCGTATGGGTCATGCTCAAACAGTTCCGCAGGGCCAGTGACTCACATGTGAGTCTTGAATAAATTCTGATTTAAACTTAAACGAAACGTAATTTGATGTAATAACGTAAGCATCATATAAGCTAACAACCATTTCTATAAGGTATATTAGGTAAAAAAATTATAAACACGTATTTTTTAATGAAAACAGGGTCTAGAATATTCAAGTTTGGTTTACTATCAGTGCAATATAGTAAATATACTGAAATTCTAGATACATATGCGATGCAAGCAAACAGAAAAATCCATATTTAAAAAATACAAAAAATATATATATTTCAGAAGTTATTGACATGGCTCAAGGTATGGGTCACCGTGGCCTGGCGCTACTTGTAAAAACTACTAATGTTTCCGTAGCAGGATAAAATAAACTTCATTGGCTGGATTTAAAGCTTATTTCATGTTGAAGTTGTTTGATATTGTACCATTTTACAACCGATTACTGTTTGGATGATGGTAAGCCACATTTTGTAGGAACCAAACCGTAGTATAATAATATTTTGTTTTGTATGAGGGGTAAGGCAACTAGGATTTTCTCCCACTGTACTTTTATGTCATAATATTTGGTGATCGTTGTATTGTATCTTAGGCAATTACCTACTAACAATGATGTTAAGGTTCATTTTTTTTCGTTACAATATAAAACAAGGCGGTTGAAACAGTCATCACTAACTAATATGTATTGTATTACAAATAGTTTGTGACAAATATTTACAAATTCTTTAAAACATCGTGGTTTCTACGGCAGATTAGAAAGTAAGTACTATAATACATTTTAAGTTCTCTATTGTTACTAATATAATGGCGTTTACCAAAACAAAGATAAATGACCGAACAGGTGTAAGCTTGGACACACTTGGACAATAAACAAGGAATGCATGCATCCGAGCGGCGGCGGCGGTATTATCTTTCATGTGGTATTTGTCACAAGAGTTCAAGAAGTGATTCATCAATATTATAAGAGTAACCGTTAATAACTGTCAGTAGTGTCATTGTCAAATACAGCTGCTTAAGCGTTCACCGGAACCTTTGATTATAGCGCCATCTCGTAACCTGCTTGTAAACTATTTATTAGCCCTGTTTGCGTAAATCCCGAACCTGCTTAAATAGTTCGATCAAGCGCGCAATTTCACAAGTAAACGGCCAAAGAGGTCAGCACTAGTTCGGTAGACTATTTGTATACATCAACTAAGTTTAATTAATATGGAGTGCGGTGCTCAGTGTGAAAATATAATAACAGCTAATGATAACAAAGTGAAATGTTGTCGTTGCCCTGGCATATACCACCGGCAATGCTTAGGGATCACTGCAGAGCAATACTCCGCTCTCAAACCTGAATTCTTTAGGACATGGGTGTGCCCAAGCTGCACGAATATTAATACTCGTCGTTTGAGGACCGCCCCGGACACACCGGTGCGCATGCATGGACTGGGAGCCGGGGAAGTTAGCCTAGATATGTCGTTGGACGGAAGCTTGCTGGCCCAGGGCAGCTCGGGAAACATTTCAGTAAAAGAAGACCAGCCGGTGACAATAAGCAATATGAGTTCACTTTTAGATCACAAAATCCAAACATCAGTTTCGAATCTCATCGAAGAAAAATTAAATAAGTCGTTCAATGTGTTTATGAATCAATTTAGAGTGACCTTACAAGAAGACATCAAAAGATTAGTTCGTCCTGAAATCGATGCCGCTGTAAAAGAATTGGAAAGCAACATCAATGTTACAACCGACCTCATATTTTACGAACAGAAGTCGTTAAAATCGCAGATATCAGAACAGGACGTAAAAATTAAAACCCTGCAAGACGAAAATAATAAACTGCAAGGCTCTCTTCGCCAAATAACAACACGCCTCTCAACTATGGAACAAATATCACGGAGCTGCAATCTGGAAATACAAGCCGTTCCGGAAAATAAAAAAGAAAACGTCTTATTACTTTTTAAGAAATTATGCTCAGTCGTTAATATGAACATGGACGATTCTAACATTGTTGCCTGCCGCAGAGTTGCTAAAATGGACCCTAATTCTAGGAGGCCGCGTAATATTTTAGTGTCATTGTCAAGCCCAATGCTACGTGACTCTGTATTGTCATCGGTCAGTCGGTACAACAAGTCGGCTAGAAATTCCGGAGGCTCTACTACACTGCTTAATAGTTCAGACCTGGGAATCACTGGAGCGAGCTCAAGGATATATGTTGTGGAGCATCTTTCTCCTGAATGTAAACTTTTATTCGCGGAAACAAGGAAAGCTGCAAAAGAGAAACAGTATAATATTGTATGGACGAGATACGGTAAAATCTACGTGCGCAAAAATGAGGAGTCTGATGCTATCTATATAAAGAACTTAAGTAGTTTGAAGAAATTAGAGTAAGCATTAGTTTTAATTTAGTAGTAAGTAATAAGATTATATTCTGTTAATTATATATTTATAACCTCAGTCCCTTTGTTTTATGTTAATATACTACCAAAATGTAAACCGAATTAGAAGTAAGCTAAATAACCTATATTTAAATACTCTAAATTTTAGTTACGATGTCATTTGTTTAACTGAGACTAACTTGAACGACGGAGTACATGACGCTGAAGTTTTAGACCGCCGTTATAACATCTTTCGTAGAGATCGCTGCTCAACCACTGTTCGTAAGAGCGAGGGCGGTGGAGTAGCGATTGCAGTTAAGAAACATTTGAACGCAGTTCGCCTGCCTTCTTGGGAGAGCGAGATAGAAGATGTATGGGTCCGTGTTCAAGTTAATGACTCAGTCATCATAATTATATGTCTATGCTACTTGCCACCAGATCTCGAATTAGCTAAATTAAAATCTTTTTACTCGAATTGTCAGAGAAGAATGTTGCAACCAAATAAAAAGATCGAATTTATTTGTATCGGTGATTTTAATGCTCCTAATATCAACTGGACTAAGTCTGTTAACTCTTCGCTTATGCAGCCATCCTTGCCTCAAGATGTAAAATCCCAACTACTCCTAGAAACCATATCTTTATGCAACCTAAATCAGCACAATAATATCCCTAACAATAATAATCGATTTTTAGACCTTGTCCTATCGAGTATGAACGGTGTCAGCGTTTACGGCGCAGCTCCTCTAAGCCGGACTGATGCACATCATCCGCCATTAATAATAGACCTTGATGTTGTCATCTTGCCACCAAAATGTATCAATTCCTTTAACCAACAGAAACCAAACTTTAATAAATGTAACTACGAAAAAGTTCGCCAGGAGCTACGATCGGTCGACTGGGAGAAACTCTTATCTGATTCTGACATAAACACAGCTGTACATAGTTTCCACAGTAAACTGGACGAAATTATCAAAAATAACACGCCCTCAAAAAGAGTAAAAGCTGATACCTATCCGTGTTGGTTTAGTCGTGGTCTAATAAAGGCCTTGAAAGAGAAGTCGAAGTACCACAGACGCTATAAAACATATGGTAATCCTCGAGACTACGACACGTTCGATTTATTACGGGCTAGGTGCAAAAAATTGATAGATAAATGTTATACTGTATACGTAAACTCAGTACAAGACTCCATTAAATATAATATTAAACACTTCTGGAGATACGTAAACGATAAAAAGGGTTCTAACTCGATACCAGTTACGATGAAATTTAACAATCTCGTATCGTCAAATACAAATGAAGTCTGTGAAATGTTCTCTAGTTACTTTGGCTCCGTCTTTGAGAAACCAGCTGACGTATGCACGTATGCTACTCGTATTTCCAATGCAGTCTATCCGCATATTACTCTTTGCGATACTCGCGTCAGTGTGCACGAGGTAAAGGCTAAAATAAAACGTCTTGACAGTGACAAGGGGGCTGGACCTGACGGCATTCCTGCGTCATTCATAAAAAAAATGTGTCGACGAACTCAGCCCACCTCTTTCCATTATCTTCAATAAATCAATATCAAACGGTAATTTTCCAGATGCGTGGAAAACTGCATTTATTATCCCAATCCACAAATCAGGCGATAAAGATCAATGCAAAAATTACAGGCCTATAAGTATCCTATCTGCTTTTTCAAAATTGCTAGAATCCGTAGTGTACAGTTGTTTTTACTCACACTTAAAAGCCTTTATTTCTCCTAGCCAGCACGGCTTTGTACAAAACAGATCTACTATTACCAATTTATTGGTTTACAAGAACTATCTCTGCAGCGCTTTTGCTAAAAGATTACAGACTGATTCTATATACACAGATTTCTCAAAAGCATTCGACAAGGTTGATCATTCTATTCTCATCAGAAAACTAGAGGGGTATGGGGTTCACGGCAATCTGCTGAGATGGATTAAGTCTTACTTAGAGAACAGAAGCCAACTTGTTAATATCAAAGGTCATCTCTCTGCGCCCGTTACCATCACGTCTGGCGTACCACAAGGATCGCACTTGGGCCCGCTTTTATTTGTTGTCTATATAAATGACCTTGTCGCTGAGTTGACCTGTCCTTGCCTTTTATATGCGGATGACCTCAAGATTTTTACTACTATTAAGAATACTGAAGACTGCACAATGCTTCAACAGAATCTCAAGACTATATCTGAATGGTGCAACAGAAATAGGATGTACTTAAATACGGACAAGTGCTTCACGATCTCATTCACAAACTCCAAAAATAAAATCACTTTTGACTATACACTAAACAACGTCTCAATTAATCGCAAGCAAGTCATCCGCGACCTAGGAGTGTACTTCGACGAAAAATTAAATTTCCATTATCATTACGACCACTTGATCGGCAATTGCAATAAGCTTTTAGGTTTTATCACTAGAGCCTCCCGGGACTTTAAAAACAATCAAACAATTAAAATCCTTTACTTCTCTTTAATAAGAAGCATTCTGGAATACGGATCTATAATCTGGTCACCTTACTACAAAATTCACGTTGATCGCATGGAAAGGGTGCAAAAGCGTTTCCTTAATATCCTTTGCTATAGATCTCAGCTTGGTCGCACATACAGATCGTATTCCAGTAGGCTTAAACATTTCAACTTGCCATATCTGTCGACGCGGAGACAATACAGCGAGTTATTGTTTCTATATAAAATCATTCACTCATACATTGACTGTCCTTCCCTCCTTTCACAACTTAACCTAATTACACGCATAAACACACGAAACCCCTCACACAGAATTTTCCAGCTACAAATTTTCAAAAACAACACATCTTATTATAATCCGGTTACCAGAATGTGTCGATTGTACAACGACACAGTTGCTGAACATCCTTCTCTCGACATCTTTAATAATAATCTACCTAAATTCAAAATTAGCATTAAAAAAGCACTTTGTTAGATATTGTAATTCTCTGTTATTCTATTGTAATTTTCATAATAATATTAATAATGTCTCTCCTCACTTGTACTAACACGATGTAATATTGACATGATTTATGCTTATAACTGTTTGTAATTTTGATACCATAAGTTTGACATATTTGAATGATTATTTGATATTTAGACACAAATTTATCGCATGTAAATTTTGTTCTTAATGTGCACACATATTTAGGGTTAGAGTCCAGTTCAGAACGCTGTACGCCTCTAATATGCATGTAAACGCAATGACTGTAACCTGTTTTGTGAGCCTAAATAAATAAATTAAAAAAATCCCATCCCCCCTATTAGAGATGTATTTTGGAGTAACATGGGAATTATTATTTAGTCACGATTTATTCGTGGGCGACTTTATACTCCTCCTGTGCTGTTTAGTGATTTCGTATTTTGTGACCATGGCTATGGATTACCGGAATTTGAACCCGCCTAACCAAACTGCAATAAGTAATAAGTTTATTTTTGATAGGCACAGAAAAACGGTGGTTAGTAAAAATGTTGCATAATGCTGTTCAACTGGCCGGCTTCATAAGCGGCG
This sequence comes from Cydia splendana, assembly GCF_910591565.1. Classification (NCBI taxonomy): domain Eukaryota; kingdom Metazoa; phylum Arthropoda; class Insecta; order Lepidoptera; family Tortricidae; genus Cydia; species Cydia splendana. Next base: position 5,770,554 of record NC_085981.1, on the reverse strand, counting down.
ATTTATTTACCGTGCGCGCCAGGCTCGAGACCCATAAGCTGAGTCATACGTTTTAGCTAAAAACGGTTTGTATGGTGGCCCGGCGTATTGTGTACGCTCAGCGGTTCGTGGCCATGAATGGGTTAAGATAGTAGTACTCAGGGTCTGATGATGGAGCCGGAAGGTGGTCACCGGTACCAATCAACCATGCAACTAAACCACTTCGTGTTTGGGCTCGTTTGATTCGTCTCAACAAGATCTTTGACACAAGATAATACTCAGGGTCTGATGATGGAGCCGGAAGGTGGTCACCGGTACCAATCAACCATGCAACTAAACCACTTCGTGTTTAGGCTCGTTTGATTCGTCTCAACAAGATCTTTGACACAAGATAGTACTCAGAGTCTGATGATGGAGCCGGCAGGTGGTCACCGGTACCAATCAACCATGCCACTAAACCACTTCGTGTTTAGGCTCGTTTTATTCGTTTCTATAAGATCTTTGACACAAGATAGTACTCAGGGTCTGATGTTGGAGCCGGAAGGTGGTCACCGGTACCAATCAACCATGCAACTAAACCACTTCGTGTTTAGGCTCGTTTGATTCGTCTCAACAAGACCTTGGACACAAGATAGTACTCAGGATCTGATGATGGAGCTGGAAGGTGGCCACGGGTACCAGTCTACCATGTAACTGAACCACTTCGTGTTTGGGCTCGTTTGATTTGTCGCAAGAAGATCTTTGACACAAGGTAGTACTGAGGGTCTGATGATGGATCCGGAAGGTGGTCACCGGTACCAATCAACCATGCAACTAAACCACTTCGTGTTTGGCTTCTATCGATTCGTCGCAACAAGATCTTTGACACAAGTTAGTACTCAGGGTATGATGATGGAGCTGGACTGTGGCCACGGGTACCAGTCTACCATGTAACTGAACCACTTCGTGTTTGGGCTCGTTTGATTCGTCGCAATAAGATGTTTGACACAAGATACTACTCAGGGTCTGATGATGGAGCTGATGATGATAGACAGGTACCCGTCGCCACCTTCGCGCTCCATCATCAGACCCTGAGTACTACCTTGTGTCAAAGGTCTTGTTGAGATGAATAAAACGTGCCTAAACACGAAATGGTTTAGTTGCATGGTTGATTGGTACCGGTGACCACCTTCCGGCTCCAACATCAGACCCTGAGTACTATCTTTTGTCAAAGATCTTGTTGAAACGAATAAAACGAGCCTAAACACGAAATGGTTTAGTTGCATGGTTGATTGGTACCGGTGACCACCTTCCAGCTCCATCATCAGACTCTGAGTATCACCTAGTGTCAAAGATCTTGTTGAGACGAATCAAACGATCCTAAACACGATGTGGTTTAGTTGCATGGTTGATTGGTAATGGTACCTTCCAGCTCCATCATCAGACCCTGAGTACTGTCTTGTGTCAAAGATCTTGTTGAGACGAATCAAACGAGGCCAAACACGAAGTTGTTTAGTTACATGATAGACTGGTACCCGTGGCCACCTTCCAGCTCCATCATCAGACCCTGTGTATCTTCAGTGTCAAAGATCTTGTTGAGATGAATCAAACGAGCCTAATCATGTTACTACATGGTTGATTGGTATCCGTGACCACCTTAATCATCATCAGATCCTCAGTACCAGTTCGTTTTTAAACCCTCGTTGATACAAACTTTACAACCTATAGGTACCAAATGCAATGACGAAACATGTAAATAAGCGAGTAGGTACCTATAATTTCTTTCGAGTAATATACCTTCATAAGTACAAGTATGGGGCTATTCATAAATTACGTCGTTTCAAATTGGAGGAGTGGGGGGGGGGGGGTCTGGACATCGGATGATGGTAACATGACGTAGGAGGAAACAGATTCATCCGAAGCTTGATTTTTGGATGATTTGAGGGGTGGGGGGGTCAAAAATCGTCAAAAATAGATGACGTAATTTATGAACAGCCCCTATGTACATTTGGACTGCATTTAGTATTTTCGTACTTACCAAATAACAGTTTTAGAACTTTAAAAGTTAAGTACAGTTAGTGTTGTTATGGTTGATTTCAATATGCTTCGCGAAGGATCAAGAATGTTTAATCCATCATTGTAGTGCGAGTGTGGTAGAAGGGATCGGCGTACTGAGCTCGCACGGCCTGCCGCAGCGCGTAAAATACCTAAACTCGCTCAACGCCGAAATGTAATAGCGCTCTTAAGGCTGCCTTGTTTACGATGTAGCCCTAAAAAATCCTAGTTGTCTCAAAATCAAGGACATTTTACCGCTGTAAAAACCGTAGCTCACTTAACTAGTTATGCCACACGAAATCGCCTGCATAAATCCCTTGCTACCTCCAACACTGCGAAAAATATCCACCATGAAATTAGTTCCCAAACTAAATTTTAAAATGAAGCCATCCGTCTCAGGGGTACTAAAAATTTAAAAGTACAAACTCAAGATAATGCTCCCAAGTTTAAATGTTCACAGTTTCTTTGTTACGTGGAAAAAGTTTTCTAGAGCGGGATGGAAGAGGATTTTAATGGTGGTGGCGTGTGTGGGAAAGAGAGGGGTTGTGTCTGGGGAAAGTTTGAGATTTACGTGCTGACGGTCAGTTTTACAATCGTAGTTACACTAGGTACAGTAAGAATACGGCTGTTTGTATAGAAGTCGTTTAAAAAAAGTATAGTTTCACTGGTAGCAGGGCTGAGTCTTGAAAGTATTTTAAGACTTTTCAATGATGTTTAAGTAGCATAAGATAATTAATTAACTTATTTATTAAATGTATGGCGGCATTTTGACAAAAAATCCAAAAACTGAATCGACAAAAAAAAACGATTTAATCATCGAACTCGTACGGTTTGGTCGGTTTTTTATCATCTGGCATCATGCCTGTCACTTTCTAAAGTATGTAAGTGCGAAAGAGACGCGTGACATGACAAGTGATAAAAATGCGACCAAAATACCGCTGCTTACAAAATTTCACGAGAATCGGTTGAGATTTACGACCTGTAGAGTAGAATATCCGGACATACGAATGCATTTTTCCCCAAGCTGATACGAAGACCTACTTCCTTAGTTCTCACTTAAAAACTAAATACAAATTTTTTTTCCTAGCCTATTTGAGTGTCCCACTGCTGGGCAAAGGCCTCTCCCCTTAATTTCCATGACTCCCGATTTGGTGTTTCCTCCGGCCAGTTGTTCAGGAAGCTGTCCAGGTCATCCCGCCATCTCCGTTTGGGCCTGCCACGTCCCTCTACCGGCATCCACTTGGTGGCTAAGCTAGCCCACCTCTCCGGATGCATGCGGTAGACGTGACCAGTCCCATTTGAGCCTAGCGGTTTTCTCAACAAAACAGATGTAGCGCATAAATGTTTTCCATCGTATTTTCATGCTACTGCAGTCACTCTCAGTACTTTTTGTAACTGACTGAAACAGCAAGATACGTTCGTATGTTGTGAAAATACGATAGAAAATAATTATGCACTAAATACATCTGTGTCATCTGTACGCCGCTGTGTACCTACAATGTCACGCCATGTAAAATACATACAACGTTATATAAAATGCCACGTAACATAAAACTTAACAAGAATTAGCTTCATGATAAATGGACCTTTGTTAACTTAAGTAAGTTGGACTTTCAAGGTGTTTTATATTTAAAATTCTACGGAGTAAAGAAAAAGGGATTATCCAACTATTTAAAAATGTCTCAAAAGATAAATATGCCTACGAATTAATTGCAGTTTAATTATTTTAATACTACCGGCTTCGCACGGGTCAAATTAAGGATGACTCACGTTAGACCGGGCCGTGTATCGTTTTCTATGGAAAGCATCACGTGATCGTCTGTCATGGCATAGAATAATAAGCGCCGAAAGCTCCGACCCGGACACGGCCCGGTTTAACGTGAGTCATCCTTTATACACATAAACCTTCCTAAAGAATCACTATTTAGGTGAAAACCGCATGAAAATTCGTTCAGTAGTTTTTGAGTTTATCGCGAACATACAAACACACAGACAGACGCGGCGGAGGACTGTTTTCTAAGGTGTAGTGATTTGGCAATACACAACACAATAAACCTATTCCTACAAGATAAGGAATTTATACATACCTAAAGTCTGTGTCTTTAGGCACTTAAATAAAAGTAAACAAACAATTTGTAGTTTTTCGGGTAATTATAACATTTATTGGTTAACCAACCAAATACAAAAGCGCCTGGATCTGTCACTGAACGACCTGACTTTAACCTACACTATTTGATCATGTAATGTTTTCATCTGAACTGGCTTAAGGAGCCATTTGAGGGTAGATTTTGTTTACTTCTATTTAAATACCTAAAGATACAAACTATATACTTAAGGAACGCCACGCTAGTAATTCCTCCTCCCCCCCCTCCTCCACAACTCAACGTGTGAAAGCTAACACAAACGATTCATCAACTTCCCAGAAACTTCGGCTATTACCTCAGATGGTTGTTTAAATTTCGCCAATAAAAGTTCAGCATTGTGCGATATTTTGACGGAGCTTTGAATCGAACTTTGGGCTCATAAGCTTATATTAAACAGGTTCTTAGTCTGAGTTTGAGTTTTGGTGATTTAATGAGTGAGGTGGCAGGTTTGAGCGAATTGGTTTTGAAGTTCTGAGTTTGTTTAGTTTTAAGGAAAGTGTATTGAAAGGTAAATTTTGAGTGATCATTGATATCTGTAACCTGTGCTCAACCTAGATATCATTCTAATGAAAGTTTGTACTCAAAAGCTCTACTTACTCTACTTTAAAGGGGCTTACTGGTTACCAGTCCGCCGGACGATATCGGCCTGTCAGTTAGAAGCAAAATATGATAGCTCCGAACAACTGACAGGCTGATATCGTCCGGCGAACTGGTAATCTGTGGGCCCCTTAAAAGTTCCTCTTACCTATTATGAAAGAATTGTATTAAATATATTAATTTAGCACGACACAACTAATATAAGAAAAGTAATGTAACATTTGTATAGGCACTAAGTCAGCCATTTTTAAATTGTATTTTATTTTGTGAAATAAAGTTTGAGTAAATAAACAAAAATAGAATAAGATTATATAAAGAAATAACTGTTTCATCATTTTAAGTACTCAGAGCTCTTTTAAACAAGAGATTCTGTTACACGGAATAGAATAAATGAAGTAATTTTTCAATATGCTTAGACACGTCCAATTTACTAAGTGCACATTAGTCTAGGCTAGGCGTCTCATAAACTAGATGTCTGTACCTACATGTAAACGAGAAGAGATTCTGTTTTTTTTTCAGAGTTTTCATATAATACGAGTAACTACTTTGGAAAAGCTCTGCTTTGGATTGTCAACAAAAAAGAAGTATATTTAGTAATAAAAGTTGCATGTGGAGTTCGTAGCTTTTAACTTGAACTTTATTGACACGGAAACATATTTAATTAAAAATAAAATGTTACCTTATATGGAAATTACCCTTTCGTAGGGGTCCGACCTATGTGATCTAATCTAGTCCAAAGGTTTTTATTATTTTAGGTATTGTTTTCTAGTTTGAATAGTACCAGATACAATATTTTTTCAAAGTTGCAATATCTGGTAAATTTCGTCCAATCGAGTTAAAAAATTAAATACCTCCGACAATAGATTAGCATTTTTATAAATGTTTATCTTTTTAATTTTTGATTTAAATCGAAATTTTATGAGCAGATTATAAAACAACTAGCCTAAGATGAGAAATGAATAAATATCGTATTTATTTCCTTTGACCACATTTTGAAATACATACTTACACAGGATCTTGTTGATTCCTCGCAAACATGTTTTATCAGGGTCCTCCCCCAAACAAACGGACAAACATCCGTGTAAACATTTCTTTGTTTCATCATGGGGTGCCATTTTATTAATCGCCATTTTTGAAGTTATTAGCTTTTTAGATTCTCGACTAGTGGATTTAGGTTTGCCTAGACATCTATTGTACACTACAATTTTTTTTGACATTTTTATGTAATTTTTAAGTACCTAAATAATGCTATAAATTTCTTTATTTGTATATATAAGTAGTAGCATTACTAATATCACTACACATTATAAAACAAAGTCCCCCGCCGCGTCTGTCTGTATATTCGCGATAAACTCAAAAACTACTGAACGGATTTTCATGCGGTGTTCACCTGTGAATAGAGTGATTCTCGAGGAAGGTTTAGGTGTATAATTTTTAAGGACTTGTGTTAATTGGATGAAATATGACGATGTTTGCCTGTGCGAAGCCGGGGCGGGTCGCTATAGTAGATTAAACTGTGACCAAGAAAAAGTGACCAAGGCCTCCAGTGTCCATCCGAAACATTTTATAACTCAGACATTAGACAATCTTTATAATCAGTTTGAATTAAAATATTCCCAGCAAGTTTATTTACCAGTTAAAGAGATAATTTAATTTTATTCGCAGCCAGCTTTATTCATATAAAATTATACGAGCAATAAACTCCAAAGACAACGCAATAATTCCAAGCAACCTCATAATTTCCACAACATACTACCATCACGTACCTCACGTCTAGATAAAGTACATTTTATTCATATGCTCCATCCACAGTTATCCAGAATCTAGGCAAGCCGGTAGCCATAACGGTAATGCACAATATTGACCCCAGTAACTTATCAAAACCAAAAGGTAATATAACTTTGTGAGGCTCAAGGTAACATTCCATTTCTGACCGCAGCTGCACTACTGCTCCGACACGTCGATGTTAGGGTAACATTCCATTTCTAACCGCAGCTGCATGACTCAATTTTACTATGGAAATTGATGATAACAGCGACGCGTTCAGTACCGGTAGCGCAGCTGCGGTTAGAAATGGAATGTTACCATTATTGTCAATTTACATAGTAAAATGAATGACAAGACAATGAATGACAGTAACGTCGCAACAGTAGTGCAGCTGTCGTTGGAAATGGACTGTCACCTTCAAGGTACAGTTTGCATTCAGACTACTCCAGATACTTCGGCAGTATTGCAGCGCGACACTGTCGACTGCCATTGCTACCGCTAATGTCAAAAGTAGCAGTAACGCAGTCGGCAGTAATGTCGCCTGCAATACTGCTGCATTTGACGGCTGACGGCAACAGCATTGCAGCGATATATTACTGCAGGAAACGTCTTTTAATATACATTTCTCGTTTTACATTTTTAACGTATTCTTTAGGGCTAACAATAAGATTTTTTTTTATTTATTTATTTGCTTAGGGAAACAAACATCATATAGTTAATTACACATATAGTTAAACGAATTAAGTTAATACAATTGCCAGAACAGTTTCCACTTATGGGTAACACAATTATTGCTCAGTTGTAAGATGGTCAGTTTTTTATCATTTGTCGTCATGCCTGTCACGTTCTAACAATAAGTAAGTGCGAAAGTGACGGATAACATGATAAGTGATAAAAATGCGACCATGATCGCTGACTGCTCATTTTTGCAGCACATGTCAAAATCGATGGGTCTGCCCGGATTTTGACATTTGCAGCAGTAATGCAGTCGGCAGTAATGGCGCGCTGCAATACTGCTACAGTAATACTGTTGTATTCTACCGGTACCTTACATTCTTAAGACGTATTGGATTTGTATGGCGTGCTATAGTGAAGTAAATCTTAAAGACGTTGTCTTTATGAAACACGTACGTTCTTGAAACCTTTTGAACTTAGTCGTGTATCCGATGTATTCCTCTATAAATTGCTTAGTATCGAGGGTAATTACGTTTGACAGGAGTGTAATATTAGTGTGGGTGTCGGTTAGTTCGGGTAATTTTGCGCGCATGGAAAAGTCAAGATTATGGTGATTTATATGTTTATTTATATGTGAGCGGGTTTTATTTTTGCCGCATTATTTAAGTATCCAATTTGGTTTTATAAATAATAGTACATAAACCATACAAAGTCTATGAAAAGCAACGGAATGGAAATAAAAATATTGGGACACTTTTTTATCCTATCAGGATCGAAATAACTCGTGATTCTGAGTATAAATTCTCTGGTCATCTAAAAACTGTACCTTCTATGGACATTATCAAAGTTAACGTACATTTTTCTAAGATTATTGTCAAGCAAATTTTAAGAAGTAAATTTTAACAGGCCTGTAAGGATAATATGAACATTATTATCTTCGATGTCCGTATACTTTCTGGTGTTCACTAAACCTTGAATAGTACTAAAAAAGTCGTCAACCCATGTAGGTATACATTTATTCGAGAATTTTACTTAGGGTGAAGGAGGGAACAGTGGCTAGGTAGAAAATAGCCGGGTACAGTGGCTCAAGCCATATACGTGTATATACGTACAGCTTTTATATGTAGATGATATACATAATACTCTACATATACAGACATATTAATACGCTAAGTGCGGCGGCGTCATTATGGCCGATGAGCCGTACTCAGCACCTGGCGAGGGACTCTAGACGCAATTTATGATAGACACGTCAAAGGTTACATCTATTTGGCAGCTGCTATATTATAAAGATATTTTTAGATTCGTAAAATACCAAACTATAAGTAATCTAATTTGTTAAATTTTAACGAAATTATTTCAGTCATAGGAATTATAAAGAAGAATTACATAACGATAAAAAAATACATTTGAAATGTCGCGCTTATCATTATGGCCACACTGGTCCATTAAGCTGTGCCAGGGGGGTGTCACTACGCAGTTTAGGTACATTTGGCCGGCGCACCTCCCGGGCAGGGCAGGCGTATGGCAGTGCAGTACGGTTACCATCAGTTTGTCACTGACGTAAACGCCGTCGAGAACGTAATTTACTTTCTATACATCTCGCTCGCACTCGCATATTAGTGCAAAGGGGATGTATAGAAAGTAAATTACGTTCTCGACGGCGTTTATGTCAGTGAGAAACTGATGGTAACCGTACAGGCCGCTCGACCGCACGATAGTCGTGTCACGTGGCGCTCGCGCAAACAAGATTCACGGTTAGTGCGCGGTTATAAGTTTCAATTTTGTTGCAGGCGGCGAGTATAGGTATAATTTTATACCTAAACCTGACTTTTGTGAAGGAGTGAATTTTCTGTACGTAGTACTATTAGTTATTCTGTGGCTGTGCATAGTCCGGTATCTTAGTAACTATCAATCGTGCTAATGTCTCTACGATACTGAAATTCTGCCGTACCTTCAGGTAGCATCGGGGAATAATGTGACGTATATAATGTAAGTAATTACATTTTTATAACTTTTGCCATGACGATGTTTGTTACAGATGTATTGCATAATTATTTTCCATCGTATTTTCACGGAAACTTACGAACGTGTCTTGCTATTTCAGCCGGTACAAAAAGTACTAACATTGACTGAACTAGCATGACAAATACGAACGTTTCCGAGAAAATACGAAGGAAAACAATTATGAACTACATCTGTAAGGGCCACTTATCCCACTAACCCGTTAAACCGTTAACCCAGTGTCAAATTGTACTGGTAACCATGGTAACTCCAGGTTTATCCGGTTAACCCCGGGGTTAGTGAATGGTGCAAGTGGCCCTAAGTGTATTCCGTGAGAGAGAGAGACGTGTGAGAGACCGCTCGCTATACCTAAGGTCGCATCTACCTGTTTCATTAATCTAAAGGCAGACCTGAGGGATCGTATAAAGATGACCGACGGTCAGCCTGAAACAGGGTCCCTTTGCAAAAATTAAGGACAAGCACGTCGTTTCACACCTGAAATGTGGATATGAGGTGAAATAATGACATCATGTATGTTTCGGCCGTAGTGCTTTTTTTAAATAGGGTAAATACAATTTTTTTTAATTCAGCCTTCATTCTAAAAATTTATTTTAGAGATTTTTTTATTCGTCTTATATTATATTCCTTTATTTATCATTCTTCTTAGGCTAGGTCATTTATAATATGAATATAAAAGTAAAATACAAAAACACATAATTATTATATGATTGAAATACAGTGATTTAGTGCAATTATACCACAATAGATTCTTATAATTTGCCAATTATGTAGGTACTTATTGTATTTCTATAGAAAGACGATTTATTATATTATTACCATTCATTAGTTCCAATTATAGAAAATATATTAGATACCTATACATTATACGGCTAATTGTAGAAGATTACTCAAATATTTAAGGCGAAGTCTATACGCTACGTACTTAAAGTAATCCAATTAGGTAAATTAGAAAGTAATTCTAATTTTATAAAAATTTAAATTTAATATAATATATTAATAATTAATATTGTAGGATGGGCTCTTAAGTAACATTGGGATACCTTAAAAAATACTAACAATATAGATAAAAACCGGGCAAGTGCGAGTCGGACTCGCGCACGAAGGGTTCCGTACCATAATGCAAAAAAAAAACGAAAAAAAAGCAAAAAAAAAACGGTCGCCCATCCAAGTACTGACCACTCCCGACGTTGCTTAACTTTGGTCAAAAATCACGTTTGTTGTATGGGAGCCCCATTTAAATCTTTATTTTATTCTGTTTTTAGTATTTGTTGTTATAGCGGCAACAGAAATACATCATCTGTGAAAATTTCAACTGTCTAGCTATCACGGTTCGTGAGATACAGCCTGGTGACAGACAGACGGACGGACAGCGAAGTCTTAGTAATAGGGTCCCGTTTTACCCTTTGGGTACGGAACCCTAAAAAGCATACTCTTTATTGGCACACCTCAAATGATACAGCTTAAAGAAAATCAGTCGATTAAAAATAGAAGCAGACAACAGGCGGAATATACAAACCATCCCAAAAACATCAAAGCACCACTCATACCACATGTTAAGTCTCACGACATATTATAACTACGAATATTATTTGATGATAAGTTTTGCAAATAAACGACCTAATGGCTGTCCGCGACAAAACGGTTTACTCGAACTTACGTTTACAAAAATTAATGGTTTACTTGTTTACAGTAATGGAATATTTTATACAACGGTAAAATGTTACTCACAATTGATGACAGGAATGATAAATGGAACTTTTCAGTGACAGTAATTTTAGATGATGTTGTAGCACCACTCAACTTGAATTACTTATTTATACAATTACTTATACAGAATATAAAAGGTTTTGTATTTTTTTAGGGTTCCGTACCCAAAGGGTAAAACGGGACCCTATTACAAAGACTCCGCTGTCCGTCCGTCCGTCCGTCCGTCCGTCTGTCACCAGGCTGTATCTCACGAATTTCACAGATGATGTATTTCTGTTGCCGCTATAACAACAAATACTAAAAACAGAATAAAATAAAGATTTAAGTGGGGCTCCCATACAACAAACGTGATTTTTGACCGAAGTTAAGCAACGTCGGGCGGGGTCAGTACTTGGATGGGTGACTGTTTTTTTTTTTGCCGTTTTTTGCATTATGGGACGGAACCCTTCGTGCGCGAGTCCGACTCGCACTTGCCCGGTTTTTTAAATAATTACGTCAATTCTTGCTTTGTTCTTTTTCTTGATTTGAGTATCTTAAATATTCTTTAAGTAGGGTAGACTTTAAGTAGGGTGGTTAAAAAAAATAATGATATTCTGTAAATGTTTTCATGTATAAAATAATAATGTGTGCTGTAATCGATATAATGTGTTGACATGTAAAATACTTCTATTTTATCAATAAAAGTTTGATTGATTGATTGATTGAGACCGAGGCGAATCGGATCAAAAAAAGTCTCTTGTTATTTAAAATATTTCTGTCTCTTTCTGGCGTCATAGGCAGGAGAGACGGGCGCTGGAATTTTAGTGTGCTTCATCATCATCATCATCATCATCATCTCAGCCATAAGACGTCCACTGCTGAACATAGGCCTCCCCCTTGGACCTCCATACGTGCCGGTTGGAAGCGACCCGCATCCAGCGTCTTCCGGCGACCTTAACAAGATCGTCTGTCCATCTTGTGGGTGGACGTCCTACGCTGCGCTTGCTAGTCCGTGGTCTCCACTCGAGCACTTTTCGACCCCATCGGCCATCTTCTCTGCGCGCAATGTGGCCTGCCCATTGCCACACATTAGTGTGCTTATGTCAATGCAATATTTCGATGATCAACGGATATTTTAATCTTGATCCTACTCGCCTCGGTCTACCCTAGTATTTTTATTATTTTTTGCGAAACATCATGAAATGACTTTGGTAACAAGAGGTTAAAAGTAGATTTTTGATTGTCGTTCATAAGCTACGGTATCCGTTACAATAACCATCAAAAGGGTATGTAGGTGTGTTTACAAACTACGGTTTTTACTATTTTAAAATGCAATAAAAATTGTTTGAGTAGGTAATCATAAAACTAACTCTAACTAACTTGAGTAACTGCCTCTTAACAAAATCTTGACGTACAAAAACGCAACGTCACCCACCTTTGTGTTACAAATTAGACAACCATACAATAGTAATCATTTTCTCACGTCTATAGATGTTCAATTACAATTTATCTATCATTATTCCATACAAATTGCTAATTAATCATCCATTCACTAGTTCTTAATCTCATTGATATAAAGTTTATTTTAGCTTGATAAAATGTATTAAATAATTTGGTGTTTAGCTATTATGTTTATTATTTATTGTTAATCTCTTTTGTGTATAATGCAAATACGATGAGATTTCTACAATTACTTGACAGAAACTAGTTAATAAGTAAAACATACATACATACATACATCACTGGCTCAGTGACCCAAAGAGGATCTTGGCCTCTGACACAAGAGAGCGCCATTCTGCCCTATTCTGCGCCACTTCACGCCAGTTGGGTATTCCGAGGGCTGACAGGTCTTTTTGGGCTTCGTCACTCCAGCGGTAAAACAGTCAGTAATAAGTAACACAATCTTCTCAATCGAGGGAGGCAACGGGCGACCCCCGCGCGGGAACCTTTCTCGCGCAGAGAATTTCAATCGCAATCCAGCGCGGGAACGCTGCCTGCCTGTTGGGCACCCTCCCGAGGGCACCAAATTTTGATGGGTATTTTTAATTTTTAGTTTTAGTTATTTTAATTGTAGTTAGTTTTAGTTTTATGTTCCTGTTTATTTCTTTTAGTAATTTAATATGAATAAATACTTTTATTTAAAAAAAAAACTTCTCAATAGCTATCGAGTTCCTCTGCCCGATTCGAACTTTAAGATACGTCAATTAATAAAACGAATATGGATTAGATGTGTCAGTGTCAAAAGTGATATTTTTGTTTGAAGAAACGTCTTATTTGACACTGACCTATCTAATCCCTATCGTTTCTAGATCTATTAACTGACGTATCTTAAAGTTCGAATCGGGCCGCCTATTCATTATTGAAGATGTTGAGATGCGAAATACAACAACTGAAGTGAAGTTTTACTTTTTTTCAATAAAGCATTAGAGTTTACATCCGACAGAGAACCAAAGTTACCGACATAGCTCAAAGAATTAGCAAGCTGAAGTGGCAGTGGGCTGGCCATATCTCAAGAAGAACCGACAACCGCTGGGCTAAACGTGTTCTTGAGTGGAGACCGCGACTCGGCAAACGTAGTGCAGGACGCCCTCCGACCAGGTGGGATGACGATCTGCGAAAGACTGCAGGCAGATGCTGGATGCGGCAAGCTGAAGACAGGGCGCTTTGGCGCTCTTTAGGGGAGGGCTATGGCCAGCAGTGGACTAATATAGCCTGATGATGATGATGATGATGATGATTAGAGTTTAACTATACTGGATCAAGCAGATCTTGTCAGTAGAAAAAGGCGGCAAATTTGAAAAATGTAGGCGCGAGAGGATATCGTTCCATCGCGCCGTTTTCTACAAGATTTGCTTGACCATCTATAGTTAATAATTACGTAGGACTAGACAAAGTGTTAAAAATAATCTAATAATAAACATAGAATTAACAAAATAAAAATAAAATCAATAACGTCCAGTATGACGTAAACGTCCATTTGTGGCAGTAATGCAGCCGACTGCATATTTAGTGTAGTCACGTTTAGTTTGTCGCCATGCGCCATATTAAAAAAAAACAACGGGTTGCACTCCGGGAATGCCGGCAGAAGTGAAAACTCAATAACATTGTAACAGTTTTTCGATCAGGTCACGTGTCCGTCTTACGCTGTCGCGAGTTTTTCCCCCACCCCATGAGCATTTTTTCCCCATCACAAAAAGTAAACAGCGCCGCTAAAGAAGTTTTCACTTCAAAAGACAGATGCATAGACTAGTAATTTTCCCAAGTAATTTTCTAAGTCAATTTTAAGCAAATAAAGCAGTCGAAATTCAAACGTACCTAACTACCGCCAACCAATCATAGACTGCAACCAAAATATAGGCTGTGTTATCATGCGATAGCCTTCCTAATACGAAAGGTCGTAACGGGTTTTATCCATATCACTTAGCGAGTATTCGGTACATGAAAACCAATTTATCGAGAACTGGAGGACGGTTGCCAAGTCTATCTCTATCACACTTGCAATATTCGAGTGAGAAAGGACGCAGATAGTCTTTCGAATTTCTATGTTGGCGGTATAGTCCTTTAACAACTAAGTACTTTTAAGGCAAAGTGGTGAAGTGGGGGAGTCTCGCGGAAGATAAAAAGTCGCATATGTGGTCTGACTTTCGGTTTTTGACGTAAATTATTTCGATATTATTAGTGATTCAAGTTATTTCTGTATACTCTTTATTCATCATTTTATGTGGAGTTATTGCTCATTTGTCTAGAAGCTAAATTTGAACACATTAAAAATGCCATACACAAACACGGACACAAAAAAAACCGTTAGACTTATAGACTAAAACAGTAGAAACAAGTCTAACTTTACCATAAGATCACAATAAACTGGTTCTTTAAAAAAATACTCTTTTACGCTTAGTATGCAATGGGGCACTATAGAAGTTAATTCCAATTAGTCAAAATCATAGAGTGAAAAGCTCACAATAACCAGTCTAAATCCGTCCTGATAACGCAGTTTTTTTTAAGACACTTAAGACTAGGTACCTATAATTTTCGCCAAACTGAGAGTACAGAACAAACTGTAGGTATATACTTAAGTTTACTTATTATTTATTTATTAATATGTTAGTTTAAGGTTGTTACTGATCTTAAGTTATATAACGTTACACTGGCGTTTGAAAACGCGACTCGCCCGCTGTAAAGCAACCAATTGCAATGACAATAAATGGCGAGGCATTTCAACGGCTGATGCGACGTTTTTGTTCGGTCGGGCTAGCTTAGCGGTAATACGGAGGTTTGTTAGATTTATGCGGTTCGCATCCTGCGAGCATTCATTAGTGCAAAGCTGGGTATAGATATGCGGGCGGGTACGCGCGCACCAGGTGAACAAGTCTTCTTCTTCCTCGAGTTGTTCCGGCATTTTGCCACAGCTCATGAAAGCCTGGGGTGCGCTTGGCAACTAATCTCAAGAATTGGCGTAGGCACTAGTTTTTACTGCCATCTGACCTTCCAACCCAAAGGGTACCTAAACTAGGCATTATTGGGATTAGTCCGGTTTCCTCACGATGTTTTCCTTCATCGAAAAGCGACTGGTAAATATCCAAATGATATTTCGTAATGTTCCGAAAAACTCATTGGTACGAGCCGGGGTTTGAACCCGCGAGCTCCGGATTGTAAGTCGCACGCTCTTACCGCTAGGCTGAACAACTAAAGTGCGTAAGTAAAGTTCTAAAATATTATAGGTACCTCACTTTCATGACTAAAACGAATGTAAGGACAAACTCATTTGTTAAAAACGGACAAGTGCGAGTCGGACTCGCCCACCAAGGCCTACTTTTTAGTATTTGTTGTTATAGCGGCAACAGAAATCTTACCTACGACGTCTGAAATCTGTGAAAATTTCAACTGTCTATCGCGTTTCATGAGATACAGCCTGGTGACAGACGGACAGTGGAGTCTTAGTAATAGGATCCCGTTTTTACCCTTTGGGTACAGAACTCTAAAAAATAGCGCTTGTAAAAGAAATACGGACATAGATTTGCAATTTTATGTTAATGTCATAAAATAAAGGGTTACTGATATCAAAGAGAATAGAGTGTATAGAGGCGGATTGTCAAAGTAAATTATGTAGCCACTGTAAATTAACTGCCATCTTTCGATAGAAAATTAACACTGTTAGAACGCCAATTGACTTTGATCTTTATTCTTTCACTGATATGTATTAACTTGTTAATATTAATATTAACGCCATCTACTCGACACTATACGCCAAAAGTACGGTGCAATGTTTTCGAGCGATGGCGCCATATCCTTCAGCCTACGCTCTAGTAGATGGCCATAATATTAATATTTAACACGTTAACAGGTTAACACATATCAGTGAAAGAATAATTATCACAGTCAAATGGCGTTCTAACAGTTTTAATCTTCTATCGAAAGATGGCAGTAAATGTACTGTAGCTACATAATTTAGTATATCTCTATTTCAAATTCTCTTTGCTGATATCAAAATGCCTTCATATCTCGGCCATAGTCTTATAATTACCATAAAACATTTGAACCCCCTTCCGGGGTTGATTACGCGGGACATGATTGATAACCGGAACCCACCGGTTCGACGTTACTCCGATACGGTTAAATAGGGGTTTAAATTTACCATCCCCGGTACTGTCAATAACAGGCTTCAGGAAAAAATGGCGCCTACGTAATAATAAACGGAAATAGTTATGGTTTAGGTACCTGCAATATAACTACATTTATTTAAACTTTCTCCAGATGGCTAAGGGAGCGATGAGCCGGTTAGACAAGATTTGGAGGGATCGTGCTATCCAGAGGAGCACAAAGATCAGACTAGTGCGATCCCTAGTATTCTCGATCTTTATGTATAGCTCAGAGACCTGGACTATCCGAGCCAAAATGAGAAGTCGCATCGATGCCTTCGAAATGTGGTGTTGGCGTCGACTTCTGCGAATACCTTGGACTGCAAAGCGTACGAACCAGTCCATTCTAGAAGAGCTACGCATAAACCGCCGGCTGTCGACCATATGTCAAGACCGCATCCTTGCATATTTTGGCCACCTCTCACGACGTTCTCCTGATAGCCTAGAAATGACGACTATGACGGGCAAAGTTGAGGGCCAGAGGACTCGCGGCAGACCACCCGCTAGATGGAGCGCACAAGTCACTACACCGCTGCATCTAATACATCTGCAGGAAGCCGTACATATGGCGGGTGACAGAAGCCTATGGAAGAGACTGGTCAGCAACATTAGGACATGATGTCACGATCCTCAGCATTGAGGGAACGACTGATGATGATGATGATGATGATTTAAACTTTATTGCACACTAAAATAAGTACAAATGGCGGCCTCTACACTCTAAAAAATGAAGACCAACTAAGAGCAGTTTCTTCTTAGTTGACGTTAAGTTAATTACAACAATTACGATCTTATATAAATCAATGAAAGCTGATTACTTAAAACAATAAGTGTATCTGTGATTGAACTAATAAAGTAGGTATTGATTAATCCTAACAATTGTATACCTTGCATCTATTATTAACTTGTTGACATAATTATGTAACGTAGGTTGATTCAATAAATATCAAGCTTAGTTGATCTTACTAGGGTCAATTAGTTAGCATAATTCTTTTTCATGTATATATTGAACAAGATCTTAGTTGGCTCAGTTACATAGCAATAGTAAAATCAATCAGAATTACCTTATTTGAAATGTCGAAGTCCTTGTTAGGCTCGTATGGAATCAAGATGCTTGATTACGACTATCAAAATATTGATAGGGCCAACCAAATTTTTTTTAGAGTGTACCAGTCAACCATTAGGGCGATACAGAGATTCTCGAACGTGATTTAAATTTTCACGATTTTTAAACATTATTAAATTGCACAACGGGACTTACTCGCGACCACGACGTGGTGTCTTCTCCAAGACCACGGGGACAACGCCGTCCTCGAAACGTCGGAGGTAAATCTTAAAACTTAAATACGCGATTAAGTCCCGTTGTGCAATTTAATAGCGATTTAAATGTGTCTTTCTTTTAAATACATGCGTCAGAAACACAAAATGGTATAAAGTGCTTTGTTGTGAGATAAATACGAACATCATTAAAGCTTGGCACACCTTTTCTGCGAATTATGCAGTATTGTTTATACTATACGACATATTTACACAAATTTACTAAATTCCTCAGTATGCTCAAGAAGGCTTGTGTTGTGGGTTGTGCTTGTGAAATTTGCTATATGGGGGTTTTCGGGGGCGATAAATCGATCTAGCTAGGCCTTATCTCTGGGAAAACGCGCATTTATGAGATTTTATATGTTTCCGAGCCTCCCAGATATTTAATAATTAAATCACCATCTGTGTAGTAGTCAGACTTAGGTACATAATTTCATTTTGTGTGTGACGTTTACTAATTAAACAAGATACAAGACGAAACGTTTCGTAAAAGGTGAACGATTTGGGTACAATGGGTACATTCTACTAATGGTACAGCTTTTCTGAAGTTTGGTTTGTCCATTTATTGTACGATGTCCACAGAAAAGATGCACGATGGTAACTTTAAGTCCCAAATTTTAATAACAAAAAGTCTGTGCCGGTCCGTCACCGTCAACGCAAGCTCCTGATGACACTCCTAGGTACGGAGTGAAACATGTCGAGCGTTTTTCGACTTGAAATACGTGAGTCGTTCTTAATATGTTTAATATTTAAGTCCCAAAATTTTTCATGTGACTTGAGTTGTATTTCATAATCGACCATGTCAATAAATCTTAAAGATACCTATTTCCTGTGTCCATTACAACTCCTTCCGCGAATTTCATTGCCAATCGCACTTATACAGAGATAAATTAACACTTAAATTTGCATCATGAATAAAGGAATGCCATAAACTTGTCCTGGAAAGACCTATTTATACAACTAATTTCCATATTAATGGTTTAAAAACTAAACACTTCCTACGCAATAAGATAAAACTAGTTAGCTCTGTGAGCTGTAGACCTCCGCCACTTTAAAAAATAATAAAAATTGAACTTGCTAACTAAATTTCACGAGAATCTGTTGAGAAATGCGCTCATGCTCACTCCGCGGTTTCGACGCTTTGCTACAGGTAGCTAAAAGTACATCCGATCCGTTCCACACCAATTTTGGTGGCTAGCCATAAGCCGCGCGTAGCGCTGTCGCCACCTAGCGGCCATATCTGTCCCTGATCGTAACGTTTTGTTAGAGAGTGAGTCTTCTGTACCTAGTACTATTATTTATTCTGTGCCTGTACTTAGAGGATAACAGTACACCGTGACAGCCCGACCGATATAGCCCAATAAAACGCCGCTTCGCGTTCTTATTGCGCTCACTCGGTCAATAAAGGTGACGTTCGGATGTCAACTGCAGTTTTCTTTGTTGCCGCCGCATCCGTTAATTTCCTTGACAAAATGAGTGCCATTCGCTGCCGCATTAGGGTAACATTCCATTTCTGATCGCAGCTGCACTACTAGTACGAACGCGTCGGTGTTATTGTCAATTTCCATAGTAAAATGAACGGTAGTGCTGCTGTCGTTGGAAATGGACTGTCACCTTAACGCAGCTGCAGGTGACATCCAAACGTCACCTAAAGCTTGTACAGATGTAGTGCATAATTGTTTTCCATCGTATTTTCTCGGAAACGTTCGTATTTGTCATGCTAAATACTTCAGTCAACCTCAGTACCTTTGGTACCGAGACTGACTGAAATAGGTCTTGCTATTTCGTACGTTTCCGTGAAAATACGATGGAAAATAATTATGCACTACATCCGTAGGTACAAGTTTGATGTAACGTTTCAGTTCGAAATTGAAATATAACTAAAATAACCTTAGCGAAGTAACTTAGGGTATTAAGTTAGTAAGTTGGTTAAGTAAACGAGATGCGGTGGCTTGTAATCGGATTGCAAAACTGCGGTTACTGACAACTACACGCTTTTGAATGTCTTTGAAGACCGTGTTTCAGTTTTCACCAAGTTACCTATTTATTTATATACATCTATAAAACGAAGTCTCCCGCCGCGTCTGTCTCTGTATGTATGTTCGTGATAAACTCAAAAACTATTGTACTGAACGAATTTTCATACGGTTTTCACCTATCACTAGACTAGAGTGATTCTTGAGGAAAGTTTCGCTACAGTCGCTAGTGTAAAAGAACAAGTCTTTATAACACTTTAAACTCTCGCGTTTTGTACACATATTTAATTACACAAACGGGTATACCGCGATATAATTTCATTGTTTTTACCTTTAATTCCGACGTTTCAGCTGAGTTGCACCAGCTGTGGTCACGGAAAGACTCAAAACAATGAAACAATGAAAGGTAAAAACAATGAAATTATATCGCGGTAGACCCGTTCGTGTAATTAAATAAGTCTTTATTATTTGAGAGATGGGTCGTAGGTAGGATAGTCGTTACCAGTATTTTTCCATTGGCTGGACAGAAAAAAATCACGAAAACATGTGTCATGTCTTTATTTATTTCTCCCCACTCTTAAGTAAAGCTGTATATTCCAAATTCCTAGTTTAATAGACATAAAGCTACCCATTTCCGTTCTCTCTCTCTCTCTCTCTCTCTCTCTCTCTCTCTCTCTCTCTAGGCCACCCTTCGGGTGTAGGCATCCTTCATTTTACGCCACTCGTCACGGTTCTGTGCGACCTGGAGCCACTTCTTCCCCGCAGTCCTTGTGATGTCGTCGTCCCAACGCATCTGGGGTCTACTTTGAGGACATGAGGACGGTCCTCCCCCCATGGTCGCCACTCGAGTAGTCCACGAATCAAGTCTTTCGTGCTATACAGGGTGAAATTTTAACCACCGTTCATACTCTGCGTAGTGACTTTATTATGGGGAACAACTTTCATTATGGGGCCAATGCCGAAATCGCGACAAAAAACTCCCATTGAAATCAGCGACATCACATGAATGTATGAAACAGCCAAAATTAATTTTGGCAATTCGGCATTGGTCCCATAATAAAAGTCGTTCAGTGACCTCAATAAGTCGCTACGTATGACCAGCCAATTCCTTAGAGCATTTAGTAACTGGAGACGTCATGGCTGTCATTTTCTGTACGAAACAGTCTGCCGATTTTTGCGGGAGAGGACGTCTAATGTATATTTCTACATGTACGTAACGTACAAATAGCCATGTCAGTCCATACAAAAGTTTGCACAATTGTGCAAGTTTTTCGGCAGAGGAGTAAGCTCTTAAAGGTGACTCCAGTTATTGAATGCTCTATGGCCAATTCCGACTTCACCCTTTTCCATTATGGTCTAGAATATACAGCCGTATCTCGCAAGCCAGCGACGCACTGTGATTGATCGTCTCCTTGCTTAAGTAATTACTATTCTGGTTGAGTCACTTGAGTCCTTTGTAAATGTTTGGATGGAAGACATTTTGCGGCCTTTTTAGGTACTATACTTAGAAACTTTTAATTGACATTTTATAACAATGATAATTTACATTAGGTAAATATATAAATCTTAGTCAAAAGTGTCAAAACACAGCCCGTTTAGGTTTGTAAAGGAACATTGGTGCTACAAAAACGCAACTAATTAATAATTATTACGTAAGGTTGTGTATTAAAGGTTGTGTGTTAATTATTTAGTTACTGCTTTCTTAAAAATCTAACGTCCCTTACTCGTGCAAAAAGGGCGCCCTTTACATGAGAAGGAATAAAACAAACATTGAAATTCTAAGACAGTATATTAAAATAAATCGACCCTTATATACAAACCCGATTAGAATTTCATTAGCGCGATGTTGGAATCGACGCGGCAGATTCAGCGGCATCTAACGTGATATTCGGTAAACTTTGCTGTATGAAGTTACTATACTGACGTAAACACTAGTTTTCTCATGTTATCCAGTCATAATGAAAGCCTGGGAGAACCGTCGGCCGGGCGGGGCCAAAAGCGATGTAACTCCTACCTAGTAATAGGCATAAATTGAGAGTCGGGATAAAATTGCCATTTAGAATGGGAAAGAAAAATTGTAGGGTGTGAATATTTTCGAATAGCTGTAATGGTTGAAATATGTCATGGTTTTCTGTCGTTTGTTTGTGACATTGTCAAATCGACATTTACAGTTTAAACAGGTACTTACGCTAGTTTTGCCAAAAATCCTGTCATTGGTAAGAAACATCTGTTTAATTTTTGACGCAAATTTTATTATCCCAAAGCAAAGTTGAGTAGATATTGTTGCTATTTGTTACTGAATTATTCAAGCAAAGCACGAAGTATAATTCCTTAAAATATCCAAGATAGGTACTTAGGTACTATGTTACAGCCATAAAGAACACAATTTTAAACCAATAAAGTCGTATATGACGTCTAATGTAGATACGACCTTATACGTTTTTAATTACTGTGTCATTGCATAGTCGCAAATCCTAAATAGGCTACATAGAAACACAATCAAAGGGTAAATAATTAATTATACATCATAATATATTACTTGTAATTATACCGTATTAATTGTTCTTTGTTATGTTACAGGTAATTACCATCAAAGGCGCTCAGACGTAAGCTAACACAATATCCACTAAAATTCAATAAAGTCTTCGTCAAAAGTCCCCAAAATTCACAATTTCAAGTCAAAGGGCTGTCAAAGACAGGCAAGGCAGGTGCGGAATTAAATTTCATTATTAAATATATTAATTAATAAAGATGGCCGTTCTGATTGTTCGGGCAGGTTATTAATTTTTAGTCTGACAACAATGGGGATATGGATTGTACTGTTTTATTTCTCGTTTGATTTACGAGTTTGACAGCTGAATAAATTGTTTAGGATTCGGACCGGACCCAAAGAAATTGGTAAGAATGAGTCAGTTCCAAATTTAATATTACTAGGAAATAGCTGACATTGGATACTAATTACTACAGATACTTACTTTTTAGGTTAAAGGTTATGAAGTAGAGGTAACTATGCTATTTTAAAAAAACCCTTAAAAAGTGGCTTGTGGCACGATTTTTTTTACATTTTCGACACCTGAATTAACGCCTGTGCATAGTATTCACCGTTCTCAAAATCAAATGGGATAAATCGCTATCTCGGTAGTAATAACGCTGCCCCTAGTAATTACAGCTTATCTTAGCTATTTAATCAGTTTTGACACAAGCATCAACCGCTTTTATCGCGAGGTGGAACTGAAAAGCATTTTCCGTGTAGATACGCCCTTTCGTGCGAATATTGTAGATTATAACATTTAAAGTAACAAGGACGTATCTGCGTTGGGCGCACAAAGACAGTAGGCGTTTTTGTTACCAAGTTGCGAACAATAGTGGGGTTCCGTAAGAGGGGTCGTTGTACTAAGGTGTGAATCTTGGAGGTAACGTTGTTAGAGGGTAGTATTGTATTTATTGTGAGTGGGGTACGATGCGTTATTTGTTTGTCTGTTTGTAAAGGGTTCTGGTGTTGTAGATAATGAGAAGAATAGAGATCAGATAAATGTTATTGTTGAGATTGACGTCAATAAAGCCGGTTTAGATACATACAGCTGACATAACAGATAAGTTACTTCCATTGCTTACAAACAGCTATGTAGGGTGCATCACGAACACATATCTATAAAATATCATTCTTACCTTTGGCTATGTCAATACATACATTTATTGGAACATTGGCTAATCAACTATTATAGGTACAACAATCAGATCACGATACCAAAGCTCGAAATCATTCAATCGCTTCAGCAGTCTAACTAACCAATTTCAGAATCTACGCTAATTAGCATTCCTGGATCCAGTAATTCGTACTAAAGCGCAGCGTTCTGTAAATACCCCCAAAATGGTCTAAACGCCTGTTACAAGGCCAGGGGATTCCTTTTAAAATTGTATTTCCGATCGGAGTCCGATGGAGCAACCTCGAGGTAAAAGGCCGTATTAATTCTACTAGTAGTAGACTTAAGCGACCTTTTGGGTTGACGACAGCAGAACCGGCAACCGGCGACAAATGTTTAGGATTCCTGGCCGTTACCTATATGCGATCCACAATCGCACGTCAAACAGAGTTTCGAAAGGAATGGATCTGTCCGGTATTGGGGGCAGGTAATTTCAAACCGTTGCGACAGGTTCTTGTTCGATCTGGTTTAAATTGGATTGGAAACCAAAAGGTATAAGTTTTACGTTTTGGCACAGAATAAATAATAGGTACAGAATGTTCACTCTAACAAAACGAGTCTATTGCGAGAGATACCGCAAGGGCGAGCAGGCGTCCGTT
Organism: Cydia splendana; assembly: GCF_910591565.1. Lineage (NCBI taxonomy): Eukaryota > Metazoa > Arthropoda > Insecta > Lepidoptera > Tortricidae > Cydia > Cydia splendana. The sequence goes on along the minus strand of NC_085981.1, from coordinate 5,746,412 downwards.
CCGTAGCGGTGCGCGGTAACCACTATGGCTAGACACCAACATTGGTGTGGCCGCATGTACTTGTAGCGGCGCGACGAAATCGCGGAGTGAGCCACACCTGGTTTTGGTATCTACAATGATCGCGAACTTTAATAACAACAAGCTTAAAGACAATGATATTTTAGGTATGAAATTTGATGATCATTTTTAGAAAAGATTTTATTATCTAGTTTCAAGTCTCATGCCGTATTTTCGTAACAAATATTGTCTCATCAACAACTACAAATTAGCTAGGTTTTATTAATTCCAAATCTTCTCACAATTGATAATCCAGGCTAAGACTTTAATTTAAGAATATTAAAAAGGGAGAATCTAGAAAAAAGTTAATCTAGTTTTATTTCTTTATTATCGGTAACAAAGTCGCTCGAACCGTATTAAAACGGAATTATATTTAAAATTACAGTATTATCATTCTGCCGGCAAACACTATCAGAAATCAACTTTATTGGCGTAAGAGTAAGATGGAATCCCTTGGGCGATCGGTAATCTCGACATTCCACCTCGATAGTATTGTGAATGGAATATTCTATTTATTAGCTTGGCTTTTGCTCACGCTTTACTTGTTAACTTTCAGGGTTTAGAAAGTCACTTGTAATGGAAATTTGGATATTCCTTACAGGATTTCTTGACAATACTATATTAAATCTACTGCGATTGAAGTTGCTGAGAGATGCAAAAATATAAATTTGAAAATATGAATAAACTTTACTCTTTTTAAGAATTTGTCACAATTTAAATATAAATATTAAAGGACGGATTTGTTTAAACACTTAGATGGATTATGTCAACTTGTCAATTTGAACTACCTACAGGTTATGACGGCCTACATCTAGCTACTAGCGAGCCTATTTCTTTTTATTCATTTTCCATTTACTAAAAAAGCTTATTATCTGAAGTCTTTCTGAATGGTTCGACTAGCTCCCATTTGTGGCCACTGTTCTTTTCATTGTCCTGACCTGATGCATTACCAAATCTTTTATCAAGCCTATAATAGTTGTTTTCGTAATGTATACTTCTGTTTTCTTACCTACTCATAGATATCAAGACATCCTGACTCAATCACAGAAAGTCCACAGCCATAAAAGCAATATTGGTGCCTATCTGTCCACCGGACCGCAACTGCTTTCCACAAATTTCCAATACCACCTCCAACCTAGCCTAGGTAACTCCAGAGGTCAGCGTCAGGGAATTTGCTGTACGTAATTGCGCCCGCCGGCACCGAACCCGCTACCGTATATCATTACTGCATGAGCCATTCGTAATATCAATAATGGCGATTGAACGGCTTTCCAAATTTGAAATTCTAGTGTTCGTGTTGCATTTCTAACGGGAGTGTAGCGCAAATGTTTATAGGATTGCTTAATGCTTTCTATATTTCAGGAGTAGAGGTAGTTAAGGTGCGTTAAGGCCTCCCTAAGGTGTGTTAAGAGAAAAGAAGAAAATATTTGCACATCTCTGGTAGGCTTCGTATGTTCATTTGGTTAAGAGCGGTTGGACCGGTGTTTTCAAAAGCTCGTAAGTTCAAATCTTGCCCAAAGCGGTAATTGTTTGGGTTTTAATTTAAAAATTTGCATTTGTTTGTAAATCTTTCTTCAAATCGTTAACACATTAAGTTATTATTGTCTAATATTTGAGTTGTTTATTAAGACTTAATAATACCTAATCCAGGATCTTAAGTAAATAAAGTATTGCTTTATCTATTTATCTAAGCACGCCATGCGTGATCACATGTTGTCAGTTCCAATTCAGTTACAAGAAAAATAGAGTATTTTAGTATAAATTTGTAATAGAAGGACGTATCTGATCATACGACGTTATGTATTTGCCAAGTCAGCAAATTAATAACCTCAAAAAGCGCTTCAAAATTCTTAATTCAAACTCCAACCGCCCAATCAACACATCTAATTCCCGCATTGATGCATTACAGCCTCCCACGGGCTTATGATGGGATGAAAAGAACAATTTAAGCATTTACCTCAACCAAAGTACATTTTCATCTCCTAAAGTCTAATCTCTATCTACATAGAGTTCAGTTCCGCTTATCAAGCAGTGAAAAGAACAATTTGAACGCTCAGCAAAGCCAAATTACATATTCGGCATAAATATACTTGAGCTTAAGGGAATAGAGTTCAGTTTTGCGGATTATGGGGATAAATGGCGAAAGATCCATTTTACATACAGGTAATGTTTGAGACACAGAGTTGCTGCGTTCGGAAGTTGCCGATAACCAGTTTTATGAAGTATATAAAATGATATCTTCATTACTGCATTTACATATTTCAAAGTGGTTTTAGTTTATGTTATGTTAATTTTTATAAGAACACCGACACGTGTTAATATGGCGCTGAAATAAGAAAATCAACTTCTCCTTCTTCCTCGCGTTATCCCGGCATTTTGCCACGGCTCATGGGAGCCTGGGGTTCGCTTGACAACTAATCCCATGATTTGACGTAAGCACTAGTTTTTACGAAAGCGACTGCCATCTGACCTTCCAACCCAGAGGGGAAACTATGCCTTATTGGGATTAGTCCGGTTTCCTCACGATGTTTTCCTTCACCGAAAAGCGACTGGCAAATATCAAATGATACTTCGTACATAAGTTCCGAAAAACTCATTGGTATGAGCCGGGGTTTGATCCCGCGACCTCAGGATTGAAAGTCGCACGCTCTTACCGCTAGGCCACCAGCGCTTTTTTTAAGGAAATCAACTACCTTTATGTAAAGGATCAATATAATATAATAGGGTAATATAACTTTTACCTATACAAAAACAGTTTGAAATGGTTCTTCTCCATCTTACTCGGTTCAACGATTATCCGACCTTTTACGTCGTTGAATTTTACGAATTCGCAAGTCGATTTTAAACTCGTTTAGTTTCCCCACTTGCAATTTGCGTTAAATACAGTCACAAGTCTTCTATAACGATCTCCCACGTCTGAAGGCAATGACCGTGTGGCTCACGTGAATCAATAGCGGCAACCCTGCGATTGTCGGCGACAGCGCGGCGCTTTGATGTTCACGACATTTGGAAACACAATGTCGTATCTCCTTAATACTCGAAATCACATCCGACTTTATGCCGTAAAGGTCGCAGGTGCAAAGCCAAGTGTAAGAATGTTACATGCGCCTATGCACATCAAAGGTACTTACGCTTTCATGGTTTTAAAGGTAAGTTTGCGCAAATTGCCGGGCAGGGCTGCCCCTAAACGACTATTATTCAAATATGTTTATTTTGGTCGGTTGATTGGGCGATCAATAGGATGATTGGATTTCTGTTGACGTCTAGAGGAAATTGGTAAGATGTTTTGATTGAAATTAAGGGTTGACTACATTCATTGGCTACACTACACAAAAATACATGTATAATATAAAACTAAAGTAGGTAGGTAGGCATATGCAATGAATCATGAATCCTGTCTTCCAAAACTCACCAAATTACACAGTACCTTTAAAATAAATCAATGCAAGCATGAGTTATTTATATTTTTGAAGTGAAAACTTCTTTAGCGGCGCTGTACACTTTTTGTGATGGGGAAAAAATGTTAAACTCGTAACAGGTGTCACGTGACCGTAAGACGGACACGTGACCTGATCGAAAATCTGTTACAATGAGTTTTTCTTTATTGATTTAAATGCCGTCTAGTGAGTTTCCCTCTAACTGGCACTAATATAATTTGAGTACTAACAGTGATGTGCTTAGGGGTTTCAAGTAATGCGACGAAATAACGCTAGATGGCGTTAACCTCAATTATACATAGTGCGTCATTGAGTTTTCACTTCTGCCGGCACTCCCGGAGTGCAACCCGTTGTTTTTTTATTTCAATAACAGACACTTCTGGAGTACAAAACTAAATAACGCACATCCTGTCAACTCTTGACTGAAGCTAAAATTATAGGTTATTATGTTAATACGGTAAACCTTATAAGAAATAGACAATTTTCTGTACCTATTGCTTAAAAACCTAACTCTAATAGGGTATTTTAATATATAACCTTTAGAACGAGTTGCAAGCTGTGAACTTACTAGTTTTTAATAACGTAATTACATTAAATACATAGTTTTAGTGGAATGTGGCAATTAAAGAATTGTCCAAGCATCTTGTTGAACTTCCATTCGACATAATTAAATTGTCTACCTTTTAATTCGATGCTAAAATAACTGAAAGATTAATTTAAGCGAAATTGTTGCACAAAAGTGCGTGGTTAAGAGTAAATTGTAGAATTTCAATGTTGCTTACGCTTAAATTGAGTTTGCTTGAGAATGTATACAACCTGTATATGTCCTTTACGCCCTATTATATAAGGAAAGTGGAATAATAAACATCCTGATTAATCTATTCGTGTCGTTAAAGATAATGAAGCCCACTTTAAAATATGACAGTTATAATTTAATGTGTCGCAAATTAAGACTTTAGTTAGTTCAATATTATGATGATCCTTCCGGCCGATTTCGACCAAGGCGACCACTTCGACTCCTATACTCTGTATCTTTAGGTATTTAAATAAAAGTAAACAACATCTACCCTCAAATGGCTCCTTAAGCCAGTTAAGGGTAAATGAAAACATTACATGATCAAATTATGTACGTAGGTTAAAGTCAGGTCAGGTAAAAATTCTTTGTTTACCTACTTTTATTTAAATACCTAATGATACAGACTGTTGTTAATTCAATATTAATAAAACCGATAAATTACATGATAGCTATCAAAAGTACAAAACTGCTATTGAAATTGCATAGGTAATGTACCTAATTATTGAACAACCAAAACTATCATTTGGGTTTTATTGTTACTAAATTGATGACTATCGATACAATAAAGAATCACAACATATTATTCGCCCCACTAAGTCATACTAAAAGTAATAAAAAGGCTCCTCCATCTATTAAAGCTGACATTTTATTTTTAGTTTAATCGTACTAACATCAACATCGGTCCGTCTGTCTCGTTTAAATTAGCCGCGACGACAACATTACACTTACAGCCATACAAAACTATTTCAAACCATAATCTACCTTAACACAAGCATTATAAACATTATGTTATATTTCAGTGGCGGTAAAGTTGTTAATAGTCAGGATACAGGACAAAAAGATTGACATATGGTCGTCTTTTTTCAAGTCAATCTTCTGACGCAGATCAGTGCTAGTTCAAAAGTGCCTTACGCTGTTTAAGGGCATATGTAGATACGACTTTTTTTACTAAACTGCAGTCTATATTTTGCTTTCGGTAATGAAGGGAGCAAAAAGTTTTGGACAGATTGTTTCGTTTCCTCAGTTTTGAATACAATAAAGTTAATGCCTTTATTGTATGCAAAAATATCGATACAAAGTAGACTGGTTTATTGCACCGCAGCTTAATTTATTTGCAAATAAATATAGTTGAGTTTTAAATGCCGACTCGAATAATGTATTTTTTAAGGCTTTCTACAAAATGTTCACTCTTTTTCATTTAACGTCAGTTCCATTCCTTTCGCCGGTTTGTATGACTATATATTTAATAAAATCCTCCATTTACTATAACATTTATGAACTAACTTTTTGAGCTGAAAGGATGGAGTAGGTATTTTGATGACTGACTGGATATAATGATAGGTTTTTTTTTTCTGATAAACCGGTTATTAAATAAAGTACACAAATATTATAATGAACGGCTTAAGTGCTCATTAGACGTGAGTAAATGTCGCATATATTAGAAATGCGACTGAATACTGTACGACAAAATGCTTCTCACGCGAAAATGAATTCGTAACGAATGAGGTGGATCTATTGCCAAACGTCGTAAGTGCGCTTCATGCACGTGTAGTGTGTACTTACGACCATATACACAAAATCTTGCTGTCATGTTGCCGTCTTGCGTAAACGTGTCTAAATTAATAATTTAAGCCATATAACTGCACCTAAGGCGATGGAAAATTTCTTCCTTTCATTTCTGAAATGTGTTATGACACTTATGGAGTGGGCAGACATTTTCTAGTTACAATGGCGAAAGTGCTTGTCTCTCTAGTTGGTATCCGACATCCGTCCAAGGCTATATATAATAACTTTAGTTGAGCTCTTGAGCTGAGGTCGTCACACCTTACGGCTAGCGCTATGTCCATACATATATTGATGTGAAAGTGTGTACTTATCTGGCGGTCTAGCATAAGTTGCGTATGAGTTCTCGCGCGCGAGTCCATACTTGAAGTCTTGCTAGATGTATGGAGTCGCGCGCGAGAATGCAACTCATGCTAGCAGGTCAGAATTTCTAATTCAGTCTATGCTAATTTTTATTTATTCAATCGAGTAGTTACCTATGAAATATCAATGATGTAGGTACCTAATATTAGAATATGTGTCCCGTGAAATATAAGAATCCTTTTATATTGCCAAACGCGACTACGTCTATCATTGACCGGTCATTCTAGTTAAGAATTAAGGCCTTTTCTGACATTGTGCAAAAGGTCAGATGTCATTAGTAAATGTCAGGCGTTTACGTCGTTTCGATAACTAAGACATTTGTAAATATAGGGGCGATGATCAAGAGAAATGGCCGCCGACAATTGATGGAATAATTGGTACTTTACTGCCGTTTGGTCACTTTACAGTTGTTTGTTTACTTTGTGTTTACATTTGCAGATGCGTCTTTTTTTTCGGAATATTAAAATTATCGAGTAATAAACTAAACTTAACTTTTTTAATGTAAACTTTACTTTTTTTATACTTTATAAAATTCAGCCCTAGCTTAAGTACTTTTTCGAGCCTTCATCTAATCGATTCAACGGTTTAAGCGTAAAGGGGTAACTAGTGTTGGTAGGATCTCGAGTCTTTTGAGTCTAAATTGAAGAACTCGACTTGTTTTTATGAGACTCATATCTTAAAAAACTTCAGAGTCTTTTAAGTCCCGAGTCAAGTCCTTTATTGAGTCTCTTTTAAGCGCAACTCAAAAGAACTCGAGCCTCCGAATAAAGACTCAGTCAACAATTTTATAGGTTTTACCTCAACAACAGTAAAGGAAATAGACGTTATTGTATGATTTGTGCTAGGTACATCCTTGAATTTTACATAAAGACATTGCATTTCAAAGTTATTTGTAAAGAAATTACAAGTTCTACGAAAAGGACTCAAGTCTCTACAAAAGAATCGAGCCTCTAACAAGTTGAAAAGAACTCGAGAATCTCGAGATTCGTCTTAATTATAAGAGTCTCAAAAACGGAGTCGAGTCTAAAGCAGAGGACTCAAAGGACTCGAGTCTTAACCAACACTAGATAACGTACAGACTGACAGAGTTACTTTGGCATTTATAATATTATAGTAGGGATTACAAACTTAACGATACAGTTACAACTAGAGATGCCACGAATATTCGGCAACTATTCGGTATTCGGCCTATTCGGCCACTTTGCCGAATATTTAGTATTCGGCCGAATGTTGTCTACTATTCGGCCGATTACCGACCGAATATCTGTTGCGCCTACTTAAAAAGAAAAATTACACAAAAAAATACCAAAAACTAGGTATATTTAATATTTAAAATGTATTCTTGAAAAGTAGTTAAATACGAAGGCACGTTTTTGAGCATTTGTTGATTACAAAAGATTTTATTTTTATCATGGGTCTGATTAATCAATCAGATTCTAACTACATTAATTAATTCTGTTCAATATAAAAATATATCTTAGGAAACGTTGTGCTTTGTTGGCGAACAATTTTCATAATAATTGTGACTCAAAATGTTCGCATGTCATGCCGAATATTCGGTATTCGGCCGAGAGAGGGGCCGAATATTCGGTATTCGGCCAAATTCACTATTCGGGGCATCTCTAGTTACAACTGCTTGTAACATCTTCGTTCAAACGCATCTGTACCTCCAAGTACAAACTCAAGTAAAAAACCCACGTTTCTCCGGAACGGCGTGCTACAATAAACTAAATTGCTTGAACCACATGAGCCTCGGAACACGTACTTAACACATGGGGCTTGCTTTTGTAGATGCAACTTTGTTGTAGGGTTACCGACTTTACACTTAGAGGAAATAATCAAACGGAGTAGCCATTAACAGGCGTTCCCCTCTCGAAAATAGGCGGCCAATGATCATACTCACTGTATGGACTGACGTTTATCTGACATGGCTATTTTGACGTTACGTATACATTTGACGCGCCCCTCCCCCGCAAAAATCTCCAGACTTATTTTGTACCGAAAATGGGCATTTTTATTTTAAGTTGTACAAAAATGTTTTGTGTTAGAATTGGGAATTTTTGTATTATTTCTACTCAGAATCACGAGCGTTTCTATTTTTACTGTCGTACGTGTCCTCAAAATTGTTGGTCCGTTTGGTTACGGTTTTCAATACAACCTTCTATGACCGTGACAAAACAGACAATAAAAATTTGTATGAAACTTTGGGGACAAATTCTTTCTTGTATTACGATTACGATCGAAAGAGCTCGTGATTCTGAGTGGAAATAATATAAAAATTCCAAAATCTAAAATGCATGTTGGGGTTTGCAACTTTAAATAGAAATGTCCAACAGACATAGCGTCTCCGTTTGGTTATATCTTCTAAGACTTTACAATGTAAACATAAAGGGCTTGTTGTTTTTAACCGTAATTGTCGTGTAAATCTGATTACATATAGGGAACTTTGGACGGCAGCTGTTAAGTTATTTTTGTTGTAGATGTTGTTTCGAAGAAAGATGGCTGCTTCAAGACCTACCGCGAATGTAAATTTAACGACTTAAAGTAATGAAAATAAAATATATTGATAATCGTTGTAAATATTGTTTATATAAAAACCTGTGGCATAAACACATCATTCGTATTAAGTATGCATACATGTGACAGATATGTTTTAAGAGACGAAACAAGGGTAGGTAACAGCATATATACAGAATATAATTATGGTAATAAGAAATGCCATGGTTGAAAGTACATACAGCGATTGTTACTAATTTGTTATACGCACATGTAATTTGTGACAACCCTAACAAAAGGTAAAGTGATAACAAAGATGATGAGACGACTCGTAATACATGCAAATTGACAACCCTATACGACTTGTTTGATCTCTTGGCAATTTGGACATGTCGAATTACTTTTAAACAATACTTTGTAATTTTGTTTAACTTTGATTACTCAAAATTTCCAAAATTAGCATTTCTCAAGAAAGGAAGGGATGTTACGTGTGCCATGATTGCCAATAAAGACGTATATGCTCAATTGCAGATGCAGATACGTCTTTTTACTAAACGTATTATGTCACATTGCAATGTTAATAATTGACTGTTAAAATTTTTATCGCAATAACAGAAGCAACAATATATATTTAATTAAAATATACTACTAGCTTGATTCCAGTTGTTCAATATTTTCCTAAATGAAGCTATTATTTAGACTTATCCCAAATACTGTTTGCCCCTCAGAACCAGGTCTTAAAATGCGAATGTATACGCCATCCTAACATAAAATAATGGAATAAGAACTATAATCGCGTGCAAACGGAGATAAACTTGCGACCTTTCTGTTCGGAGAAGCAATTCTTCCTAGACGTGGGAGCTGGGACGTAGACAGATCTCTGATTAACATAACTTAAAGACTTGAACGCAGATTTAACAGCGCTGGTGTCAAATGTAGAAGACAAATGGTGTTAGTGTGAAGGGAACGTTTGGTGTTGTGGAATTGCAAGTCTATGTCAAATTACACACACACACACACACACACTCACTGCTGTGGCGCTACGACCCGAAGTGGATCTTGGCCTCCGACACCAAAGACCGCCATGCTACTTTGTCCAAAGCCATCAAAACTGTTTTTTTTTTTTGTTTTTAAGATATAGGAGGCAAACTAATCGCCCGATGGTAAACATTTACCTTCTCTCATAGACATCTGCAAGAATTTAAGATGGAAGTATATATGTATATGCTCTTTTCTTGAGGGTTTGAAGATCGTATCGGTTTTCTATCAACGATTGTCACCTTTGATTGGCCACTTGAGCTATTAAGTCCTTTGTAAAGGCCAAGACTTGCGATTTCGGAATTGATATTGTAGCTCTCTAACTGCCCTGTCTGCTCTAAGTGGTTCAATTCCCTGTGTACCAGGAGCCGTTTGTAAACTGTGTTATTAATTCACAAGCGACAACGTGAATGTGCCAGGAAAACAATACAATTGTAACCCTTTTTTACACTCGTGTATAGATCGTACACTCAAATATGAATACTCAATGTGAAGTTGGGGCGAAAAAGCGCAGTTTGCGCGGCTACTAACATTTTGATGTTTTTCAACCCTTCAATTATTTAATATTCATATCATTATGGCAAATATCTGAAACTAACTTCAGCCCGCGATTTCGTCTAGTGGAATGATGATGATTGATAAAAACTAACTATGTTCTTTCCAAGGCCTCAATTTATTTCCTTACCAGGCCCCAATTTCACATCGGTGACAGGTGCGACGAATTGTAAAATCACTGTTGCTGACGTCACAGGCATCCATGGGCTACGATTACCACTTACCATCGGGCGGGCCGTACTTCTGTTTGCCACCATCATTGTATTATTTAAAAAAACTTTATTATATCGGATAAAAACAGATATTTCTCCTGCGAAGTTTCTGACAATTGTCAAAGATTTAGAAGAATTGTAGGTAATTCTTGACAGGTAATGAGTTATATGTCGGAATTTCGTGACAATTGTAGTGTTTCTTGTGACAATTGTCATAAACTTAGCAAGAGAAATATCTGTTTTTTTCCGATATCATAAAGTTTTTTTTAAATAATACAATGATGGTGGCAAACAGGAATACGGCCCGCCCGATGGTAAGCGGTAACCGTAGCCCATGGATGCCTGTGACGTCAGCAACAGTGATTTTACAATTCGTCGCACCTGTCACGTTGGTGAAACAGGGGCCAGATTTCATCAGACGGACAGAGTTACTTTTAATAATACATACGAGTAAAGATGGATGTGCATTGTTCTTACAAGTGATTGATTTTCCATGTCGTCGACTTAAGTCGCAAACCTCTTAACTCCTCCGGATGAGTTAAGAGGCTTGTAACTTTAAGATTCGTTGGCTAAGGTTGCAAATCCCTTAACTCATCCGGAGGAGTTACGAGGTTTGCGACTTAAGTCGACGATGTAAATTCCATTCCCATGCAAAAATTGAATTAAATTTTCAGTGACTAATGGAACAAACCTGAATATAGCTATTCCTTGCGCAACTTGCTATGCAATTTCAGAAAGTCAATAGTAGATTCTAAATCGCTGAAAGAAAAGAAACGTATGATTATCTATACTGGATATTTTCCTCGTGGAAATATAATGAGCTATAATGATACAATGAAACTAGGTTATCTAGCCAACCCTTACCGCCAAAACTGTAGCATTCGCGTTACACGATAACGCAAAACGGAAACGCAACGAAACGCGTTCACGACTAACATGGCGGCCGGAAGGGATGTAACGACTGCTTTCGACCAATAAGAGCGTTGAAAACGGGCAGCGTAATGCAGATACGACCTTTTTGTTAAAATGTTGTCCGATACGCTTAGTAATAAGGACGTATGTGCAAGTTGAGTGTTATACAGATGCGACCTTAATATTTATAGCGAACTCGTCTGTTATATGAATAAAGGCGTATGTCACACCAACGCTACAGCAGATGCGACATTGTGGATTAAAATTGTATTACGATTCAACCCGCCGGTTAACCCTGGCTTTTAAGGTGACCGTTTTCAAAAATGTATGAGTCGGGGAAAGTTTGATGGGATTTGTTTTGGACCATTAATAATATCGTATTATCGTATTAGGGAATAGGCCTTTATGTCGCGTTTTAAGCTTCAAACGGAATTTTGAAATCGGTTTTCAGTCAGCGTTTTTGGTCACGGATATTGGGTAACTTTTGTAATTTTATAGGTAGGTACCTACTGAAATCTGCACATACATACATTGTGTATTATTATAGGATGCTACGCTTATAGTTTTCCTGACTGTAGATGTAGTACGTTTTATAAAAAATGTATATTTGTATTTAATTTTGAAAACTATTTATTATGCTGATCAAATATTGTCGTTGATAATTACGTCGAACTCTAAAGTTTTATTTTATTTTATATAACACATATTTAATGCCTTCAGGCATTAAGTATGCCATATGTGCTATAAAGCTTATAGTAGGTAAGTAAATAAATATTTTCCTGCTAAGTGGGTAATAATTTGAAAATATTCCAATGCAGACATTATTCATATTTCATTATTAAATCATAGGTATTGACTTTTTTTAATTCAACAGCGAGAGCTTAAGTATATCCACTGTCACAGTAAACGATGATCCATGACATATTAAAGCAGGCCATTGAACCAAGTTAAACTTTACCCCATAATCGGGTAAAACAGCGGGGTACCCCAAATTTAATATTTGAAAGACGGGATTACCCCATTGTCTATGCAGTGACAGCACAATGTCCGTTATTATTGTATGAGACATTAAAAACATAAGCACGGAGCGATTGGAGGGAACGCTCCCCTCAAATATGAATCTCAAGGGATGGGACAAAGAATAGATAAATAAATAGATTGGTATAATGCCCTGCGAACTTGCGAAGCTAAAAAGCAGTATTTGAAATGAAAAATGAAAGTAAATTACATGTACCTTAAAATCTTTTTCAAGTTAATTTGTTTTTGAGATACCGCCTTTTAGCTTAGGAGGGCAGTATATACTTGTGTAAAACCGCAAGTCAAATAAAGGGTATCACTTTGGAATGAGAGATAATAAGCTGAATACTGGAATACTTCATTATGGCATTCTTAACGTTATCTTATAAGTCCCAGAAAATCCTCGTGTATCTAGGCCAGAAGTTATTTAAGGTCATATGTCATTCTTTTGCAAATATCAGTCTTTCTATGGATCCAATTCGCGCTACTATGTCCTAAATACTACCTTTATTTAATGTTACTGGGTATTTTGCAAATATACATTTCAAAGAGACATCAAAAGTACGAGTATATCTATTAAACTAATGCACATTGTACAGTTCACTAACCTACTCTCAATAATTTACACGATAACTACAAAATTTTAAAAATCAATGCAGAAATGAAGGAGCAACTTTAAACCTCAAAGTATTATAAAAACTCGATATTAAAACTAAAATCACAAAATCTCTCCGTAGATTTAGTAAACGAAATGGCCACTCTATTTATTCTACTCTTTTCCAAAGACAAAATTGTAAATTTCATTCAAGGCAAGGGATATAGTACTCTATGCTTCAGATATAAGGTTGGTTTTGAACGCAAATGTGAAGTTGGTCTTCGTTAGTATGCGAAAGCCGTACGGGTCTTCTGATTGGTGGAATGCTCACAGAAGGGTGACGAATTTAAGTATAAGATTTGCTCTTTATCGGCACAGTTGAATGCCTTGCCGTTAAATTAATTTGAACGTTTATTTAATATTATTTTATTAAAGGTTGGTTGCACTCTAATAATGTATTTAACAGATTTTACAGTTTTTTTATTTTTATTTAGTAAGTTTACCCTTTAAGTCTGAAAGTGAAAGTTTGAGTCTGATATGCCCTACTTGAATAAACTATTTTCTATCTTATCTTATCTTGAGAAAATACATTGTTTAAAAGGTGAAGCAAAGCTTCACAGTCTACGTGTGTATGACTGTGGCGTTTACTTAGAGGCTATGATGTACTAGTTACATATTTGACATTTAACATTATGTCACATATGAATGTGTATGACCTCAAAATTTTCATTCTAACTACGGCGTAACCTTTTACTTGATGGGGATCAATACATTTCATATTTCATCGTGTATGTAAGTTAAAAAAAATGTATATGTACCTGTACACGTAGTGTCCATTAAGGTTTACTTATTACCTTAGAATATTGATTTTATACAGGGTGGCAATGAAATGGATGCTGACGCCAATGGAAAATAATAAAAAAGTAAAATAAATTTAATTTTAAAGTGACAATCAATAGACACATATTTTACACATATTACACATATTTTTATACTTATCGTTATGTTTATGTGTGTGTAAGTTTTGAGCGCAACACCCATTTACGTAGTCAAATGCCAATTTAGCAAAGTTTATATTAAATTATATCAACCAACCCACATGACAATAGTTTTTGAATATTGATTATTCCTTTCGGCTGCCTCGGTTATTATATTATAACAGTTTAATTGTTATTTTAGTTATAATTGGCTTACACCCCAGTTACGATTCTGTTCAGACCTTGGGTGTGGTCTGAATGTTAATTTGATATTTCTGGAGTATAATAGATAGGTATCTGAGTCGTCTCTATAAAAAGTTAGTAGTATTCTTAGGGTTTTAGTTAAGTACAGTCGCCTGCATAATATTTTGTAAAACATAACACGCATGCACACAAAAATACAGTGAGCCCCAAAAATATGTTGACAAAAATTCATATTGATGATAATTTTAGCAAATGCTTGCCTTTCTGTTCAACGTATTTTTGGACAACCTTGTATCTAATAAAAATCCTTCAAATACCAATTAATGCAAATGTTACGTTAATGTTACTAAACTACGTATAAAATATTAGGCAGTCTACTTTTTCACCCTGTATATGTCATAGACGAAATTAAGGGTTTGGCTTAGTCCTTAAACTCTTAATAGCAAAGACATTTTTTATTCTTTGTTATCTGACCGTCGTTTTGAACTGCGGTTTTCTTTTAAAATGTAGAAAATATCATGAAAATTAGAAATTCTCGCAAAACTCGACCGTACAAAAAGCCACCAAATAGTTTCCTCTAATGTAAGTCATATTCCAACAAAAGGGACAAATGCACACAAAACCGCTTTCAGTTCCCGATTACGGACAAAACTTATTTTAAAAAGGACGTAAATCAACTTTATAATTCAACAGACATACGGCTTTCTTAAACAAAACTGTATCCGGGCTGTGTAACTGTAAAAAGGACGTAAGTGCATCCATGTCTTAGCAAAGATAAGACCTTTTTAAAGAAAACAGGAAAGCCGCTTCTTTAGCTAGGTAGGGTTGTCACTAACGTATATTATTTAGTTTTCAGGGGTGACTCCCCTTTCGTTTTAATGGCTGTGAAATTTGAGATTGGAGTGGCTTAAATCATTTAGTTGAAGGTGATTAAGGCTGATTTGGTGTTAGAGCTATTACAATTGTTTTTAGATATAATAAAGTAGATTTGGGTAAGTAATACGCAAATATTAAGAAAGTATGATAATTTATCTACTAAAGAGTATTAAGAATTTGCGTTTATTGAGTTGTGATTTAATGAAAAACTAAGAATTTTGAAGACTGAACACTTATAGGATCACAATTCGGCACCTGTATGACTGCCACATATTAAAAAAAAATACAAAAAAAAATGGTGTACAAGTGTCACCATGGACTGCGCTAACTCTAAAATGTGAGTAAGGTCAATACGGATAAGTGTGGCTAGCGTTTACATTGGGGCTTGTATACACATTGACTACTGTTTATTGCGCGTTCAATACATTTGATTAGTGAAAAATGTATGAACTCGCAATTTTAAACACTAATCTGTAAACCGGGCCCAGTGCGAAGCCCAGCCGCACTTATCCCGCAACCGTATTAACCTTATGGCATAAGGGCCAGAGGCCCCTGACCGCATTATTCCCTGTCCTAGTAGTCCTGTGTGGGGTACTTACTCCGACTGCCTCTTCTCTTTTCAATTTGTCAAACCTAACAGCCTTCCCAAATTGCATTCCTCCCACAAACTAAACTAAGTTTAAACAGTTACAGATTGTGGCAACCCTGCTTTGCGGCTATTTTGATTAATTACTGTTCTGAATGGTCCTATTATGGGAGTGGTTGTTCTGTCCGTATGAATAGAATGCCCATTGATATAGTTGATTACATTTCTGGGTTTAGGTAAACGGTTGGGGCAAAAACAGGGTTGTGCCTCGTTTTTGGGTCAAAAATTTAAGATGGTGTGCTTTATTTTGGTTTGACCTTAAAATTCACACGCGAAAAAGCCGCTCCCATACAATGCCTATATAGAATTTAAACTATCATTTTAAAACATGTTTTAATTACATGAAACTTGTTTGAACATTTACGTAGGTAACTTAGATCTGTCTAGTACTTACAAGTTTTTGTTGCTATAAAATCGTATCGGTACTTTCAAAGTAAATAAGTCGAGTAGGTATGTAGTTTTTTTATTTATTTTCGCTCTAATTTATTTGTATTACTATTTTGTTGTGCACTTGATTGTAAACATTTTGGCAAAACCGTGAAAACCACTACGAGAATTTTAGTGTAGGTGTAGATGGGGGTTTTCAGAAATAATGGCATTTACTTTTTTGGAAAACCCATCAAATTTTGGGTTATTTAGACTCAGAATCACGAGTACTATTGAATGAGACAAAGAAAAAAAGTGACCCCAGTTTATCATAAAATTTTTGGGTGTCAGTTTTGTAACGGTCCATACAAAATGTATGTGAAAATGCGTTACAAAACTGTCATTTTTTTGGACACATTTTTTCTTTTTAAATCTATTAGTCCTCGTGAATCTTGTGATTCTGAGTAGAAATAACCCAAAACTTGATGGATTTTCGAAAAAAGTAAATGGTACACTTTTAAGTGAAAATGCCCAGATAGGAACATGGTCGTTTGAAGGGTAAAATAAAATTAATCTAAATTAATCGTAATGAAATTAATTTCCCTGATAACATTTCTTTTTCCATTATTCCTAATCTCAACTACCTTCCTTCACCCCCTCACAGAACTAGAAACAAATGGCGTGGACACAGTGAACATTAATAGCCAATGGACAATCGTATCTCCTGTCAAACTCACTGTCAATACTCCAACTGTCAAAGTAATGAGATTACAGCCCAGTCACTCGGAACTGATAGTGACTGACGAACACTGTGCGCTCCATTTCGACCTTATATCCACGTGACAAAGTTTACTTTTGTTTGTTTTAGCGTAGATTCAATTTGGTCGCAGAGAGTTCGTATTGATTCTTTTCGGTAACGATTCTTCGGATTTAAGTATTTGCATTCCGACTTGTTTTCTCGAGAGCTTTTCTTGGTTCTGACCTATTTTCGGAAATGGACCCTATTTTTATGATGTTAAGGTAGTTTTTATGATAGTCTAGTTGAGTAAGATAAGAGGTTGCGGAGGTAGATTTGGTTGAGTGTACTCCAATGGGGAAATTTGCTTACCTTAGTTCTATTATGCAGGGGTGGGGAACCTTTTTGTTTAGCGGATGAACGAGATAAATCTGGACAAAACAAAAGGTTTGAAAAAAGGGACATCAACGCTGCAGCACTAGCACTGCTGTAATCGCAATTCGAATGTCAATTTTATAAAAGAAAAACGGTTTAACCTACGAGTAACAATATAGTTCAAAGGGTCAAACTTAATTATAAAAGCGTTTTTGATAAATTGTCACATAAAGTTACATAATGAAATTAATGAAGTCGTCCCACACGAATAACTGTTGATTGTGTTATAAAAATCGATTATTATGCAGCCCGCATGTGTGACACTGACAAGTACAAATTGAGCCTAATAGAGGCATCAGTGCCGCGTTAAAATATTCATTTGCGTTGATAATCGGCGATGATGATGTAATTAAGTCATTTTGATGGCCCGGCCTGGATTCGTTTCGTTTTACAGCTATTATGGACTTCCTGGACTTTAATGTGTTGAACGCGGACATGGGATAATTAGCCAATTAAAGTGTTCGACGGGGTATGAAGACAACATACATTATAAAAATAAAAAACATGCATCCAAATTGAACTAGGCTTTTGTATGTGAAATAATTGATATTATTTTTGACAAGTTTTATTGAAGTTAAGTTACTCATGAAAACAATCCTTATAAGCTTATGCAAGTTCTCAAAGCAAACTACCAATGTCCGGTTTCAGTACTTTTCATATAAATGTTGCATTTCCTTTCTGAACTTGACAACCTATAATATAGTAGTACTTAAGAGAAAACAGCGTATAGTCTAACGAAAATGTCATACGCCAACCTTTACGTCGGTCATAAATAGATTAAATTTTACACAGGTCTGGAACAATAAAAATAAATTGGTTTCTCGTTTTACTATCCGTCAATACGCAACAAATAAAACGGCAATAACATTCAACCTTTGAACAGATACGAGAATTGTGTACAATTGTATAATAATCCCGACAAAGGTTGGTTGAGTGAGAGAGCAATTTTCAACTGTCAGCCCCAAGCTCTCCGGCATTTGGCAACCAAACTGTAATAGCACAATAAATAGTGCGCAGCCCTCACCCATCTGTCACTTAACTAGTAAAATATACAGACGTCATTCAACGGGCCTCGGTGAAAAATCGCACCCAGGTTCAGCACCCCTGGCCGGCTACCGGACAGCTACAAACGATATAGCACCTTTAGCAATTAGTCATAGAGTACAATTTCGTGTGTTCACGGATTGGAATAAATTTAAATATTTGTTAACTTAAAATGTAACTCATGTTGCCGGAAATACAGTCTGAATTGCGCGGATCAGCATTTTGTTTCTTGGTTTCTCTTAGTTCTCGTTTGAAACTCAACCTTAAGTTGATAATATTAGGGTTCAAAATGTTTTTATGTGGTTTTGCTGCCGCGACAAGTTGTCGTAGGGGTTATTTAACTTTGAAGTTGTTCAAAAGACCCCCGATTTGGGATTCTGGTGGATTTCTTTTTGGATTAAAGGCCCTACGGATTTAATGATAATGCGTTGGGGTATTACCGGTTCTGTTTTGTCACGCGTTTTTTTTAATAACGTGACGCATTGCTGTCATTTATTTTGACAGGCTTGATTGTGTCATTATACTTTTTTTATGTTTATTTACATAATGTTTCGCAAGTAATAATCGTATGTTTTTTTTTCAGGTAAACTACAATTATGTACTACAAAAAGTTCGGAAACTCTGAATATTAGAAAACACAATATTACAAGTGCAGAGAGAAAAGTCTATTGAATTATTTTTTTCTTAAAGTAAATTATACTTACAAAATCCGTAAGTAATTAAATATAATTTGACGTTTACCAGTTGTTTTTCGGTAAGTACATACCTAATACATATATACATATATACCAAGAGGGAACTTGCTAATCTTCCTAACGCCAAACCAAACAGTGGTACCTACTTTTAACTTTTAAATTAAATTTATCACTAATTTATAATTATTTTAAACAACGAGACGCAACTTTACTAATATGACTTTACTAAAAGAAAACCATAGAAAATGATCCATATTTCCACTTATGTAACGTCTCTTTCCCCTTAGGACTACATATGTATCTTTAGCCTTCATCAAGTAATATCAAAACAATATCACGTGAGAATTAATTACAGCGTTAGTATAATCTCCATCTATAATCATCACTTACCGAGGTTTCACTATCTAATATAACATGACCTTTGTATGCATACAAAGTATACGTAATTAGAGATCAAGCATACGCTGGTTTCGAGATGGCTCGTTTGAATAAGGCGAGCGGACTCGCGCGAGTAACTAAACTTACGCACTATCATCGCAGGGGCTAAGTAAATCGCGTATGTAAATTAAACTATGAGGAACGGTATAAGTTATAAGATATAAGATGTAATTACGCTTTTGAAATTGTATCATCATCATCATCTTGCTCGCTTTGTCCCGGCTTTTTGCCACGGCCAATAGGAGCTTAAAGTCCGCTATACAACTAACCCCAAGAATTGGCGCAGGCACTAGTTTTTACGAAAGCAACTACCAACCAAGAGGGGAAACTAGTCCTTATTGTCACGATGTTTTCCTTCGCCGAAAAGCGACTGGCAAATTTCCCCTACCACCAACTTCGTACATAGTCTATAAATAGGAAGAATTACAAGAACAAGAAAATTAACAAGATCTAAGGCACCGTCAAAATTAACGAAACAACCTAAACTAAATCGCTTGCTCCCTATACTTGGACCTTCTTACTTTAGGAGTCCAAAACGGATCTTGCAGACGATTATGCATATTACTGCCAACTGGCAATTTCTAACAAACGGGCTTGGGCTTTAAGGATGTCTCTAGACCGGGTCGTGCCCGGGCCGAGGCGTCTGACATGTCATTTTCTATGACGGCTGATCGGTGATCACGTGGTGCTTTCCATAGAAAACGAAACGCCGGAAGCTCCGGCCCGGCTCCGGCCCGGTAGCGTGAGTCATCGTTTACTCTGATTTACTGTACATTCGCATAATAACACTAAAAACGATACTACTACATATATATTCAAGGAGAAATTTCCCAAAACATTGTGCGCTGAGTTATTCACCTATAGTTGCAAGACATAATATGATAAAAATTTAGCAACCATAGCGAGCCAAAAGTATATTCGATTCGTTAGGGCTTATTTAAATCTTAAATCAAATACAATTATGTCAGAGCTTAAAAACTTCGGTTTTATTACGTACTAGATCTATCTACACAGATAGCCTAAGCTAATGCTGGTACGTGCAATAGATAAATAAACAATTTCGTGCGTCAACTATAAAACGCTAACTCCCTAAACTTGGGCCCTTTTACTTAAGCGGATCCCGCCACGATTATGCATATTACTCGGCAACCGGCAAGTTCGGGCAAACCCGCCAGGCCCGGGCTTCTGATTTGCTATTGTACATACTTACCAGGCGAAATGGCCGAGACATTTTAAGACGATTTAGCAGTTCTGTTGTTTGATAGTGGAAATTGTACTGCTTACCCTTTAGTAGGTACCTAGTTTCTGGCGAACTTTGAATTATATTTCACCCCCTTAGTTAGTGCTTCTTAACTGCCTTTTGTGCTCGAGTGGAGACTAGGGCATGCAGTACTGGTCCCGGTACCAAGAATTTCGTTTCCCGGTTCTGAGCATGGCCGGAACCGGGATTCCCGTTTCTTCCCGGTTCTCAATGCATCTTTTGATTACTTTTAAGAAATTGTTTGTGTTAGTGTACAATCTTTATGAATGACTTATTTTCATACAAATAATTGCATAAGAATGAATAAATGACTTACTTTATTATAAACAAACACTTAATTGGCGTTCCAACCTATTTTACGAAATTAACCGGCACACTTTGCCTTCGCCTGGGCCGAGCCACACGGCTGTAGCGTAGTTGATGCACTCAGCACTATGACGGCACGGCCTGTCTGCACGAATGTCTACTTTACTAGGTTAGTTTGTCGGGTTATGTGGGTCCCCCGTTTCATAGCACCATTATTAAATGTTATATTAATGTCTCGAGCTAAAGTACTAAAACATTACTACTATTGAAATGGGAATAAATAGTCATATGATGAGAACCGGGAAGTACCGGTACCGGCTCTTCAGTACCGGTTCTTTTGACACTGTAAAATTCCCGGGAATTCCCGGGAATATGAGAACCGGGAATTCCCGGGAGCATGCCCTAGTGGAGACCACGGACTAGCAAGCGCAGCGTAGGACGTCCACCCACAAGATGGACAGACAACCTTGTTAAGGCCGCCGGAGGACGCTGGATGCGGGTCGCTTCCAACCGGTACGAGTCCAAGGGGGAGGCCTATGTTCAGCAGTGGACGTCTTATGGCTGAGATGATGATGATGAACTGCTCCCTTTATTGTGGACGCAATCCCTAGGTATTTGCTCCTGTATAAACCAGCTGGATGCCGTCCTGTTGGTCATCCTAAATATCGTTGGGCAGATTCTCCGTCCCCTTCGCCCTCCGACCAGGTGGGATGACGATCTGCGAAAGACTGCAGGCAGATGCTGGATGCGGCAAGCTGAGGACAGGGCGCTATGGCGCTCTTTAGGTGAGGGCTATGTCCAGCAGTGGACTACTATAGCCTGATGATGATGATGATGATGAGATTCTCCGTGAGCTCGGCGTCGGCGAAAGCTGGCATGATATCGCTCGGGATCGATCAAAGTGGCATGCTCTTGTGTTGGCTAAGACTCATTTTGGGTCATCGCGCCAGCCAAGTAAGGGGTCATCCATTAATTACATCACACGTTTAGGGGGAGGGAGGGGGTCAAGAAAATGTGACATATTGTGACAAGGGGGAGGGGGGAGTCACAAACTTTGTGACGTCACTTTTAACTTCATCAGGAACCGAAAATGTATTTAAATTATTTTATTCGCTATACAGTTAAGGGGTCATCCATTAATTACGTCACACATTTAGGGGGAGGGAGGGGGTCAAGAAAATGTGACATGTTGTGACATGGGGGAGGGGGGAGTCACAAACATTGTGATGTCACTTTAACTTCATCAGTAACCGAAAATTAAATTATATTTTTTTATTCGCTGTACAGTTAAATAATGAGATTTTGGATGTAACTTTCGTTGTGTTATAAAATTACTAATATTTATATATCAAAAATATTTTTATATAAAAAATTCATGCCGAGTTAATATTGTCGATTTCGTTGAAAACAAAATTGCCTAAAATGTGAGTAATGTGACGTCACACCAGGGGGGGAGGGGTTTGCAAAATGTGACCAAGTATGACAAGGAGGGGGGAGGGGTAAAAAAACCTAGAAATTCGTGTGACGTAATTAATGGATGATCCCTAAATAACAAGTTTTTGAAACGATAATCGTTTTTATTAGTTTAATTTTATTTCTTAATCAGTGTTGGGTTATAAAATTACTAATATTTCTTTTGTCAAAAATATTTTGATAAAATATTAAATAAATAATTGCCGATTTCGTTGAAGAAATGTGACGTCACACCAGGGGGAAGGGGTTTGCCAAAAGTGACCAAGTGTAACAAGGAGGGGGGGAGGGGTCACAAAACCTAGAAATTCGTGTGACGTAATTAATGGATGACCCGTAAGTAAGTAAGTACCTATACTTCTACCTGTTTGCAGTCTAGGAGAATGTGTTTTGTTGTTTCCTCTTCTTCCACGCTCTGCACATGCGACTGTCTGTTTTACCCTACCCATATTGAGTAGATGTTTAATGTGTTATGTCCTGTAACCCCTTTAGGCCAGATCTTAAATCTAATCTTTTTAGTCATTTGAAATATGGCTGATGAAGAATTCATCTTGAAACACGTTAAACCATTAATTACTCAACAGCTACTCAGCAATCCGTTTGTGACTATCAAAAAGACCCTATCACTCTACATCTTATAAAACAAAGTCCCCCGTCGCGTCTGTCTGTTTGTGTGTTTGTAAAGTCGCGATAAACTCAAAAACTACTGAACGGATTTTCATGTAGTTTTCGCCTATCAACAACGTCAACAACCTATCAACGGGTTTTGTGTAACCCGTGCGAAGCCGTTGGGTCGCTAGTAAATATTTGATTAAAAGTGAAAGAAAATATGTAACCGTATACGCTTTCCACAAAGCTGGCTTCATAACTATTTTTGCCCATTACTTAGAAACCGTTTTATAATATGAGCATGCCATTAAGGATTCCAGGAAACTTACGAAGATATGTGACAGACAGACAGGCGAAACGGTCGTTAGGGACCTCGGCTTAACTGTACAATGACTTTTGTTGGTTTTGAGGGTAGTGAGAAATGGTAGGTTTCCAGGTAGTTAAGAAATGTATAAGTTTGTTAGGATAGTCTTTTTGTTTATGACTTGGTGAGGTAAAACCATGGTATAATAATATACTCCGCCTGGTACTCTATTCCCGTCTTTTCTAGGTCACCTAACTGACACAAGCCTACGTCATCATGCGACAGCGCTATATGATAATATGCGATAGCGCTATATCTAGCGGCCATGTTATTGTGACGTAGGCCTGTGTCACTCTGGGAATAGAAGACCATGTTTTATTAGACCATGGGTAAAACAGTGCCGTAAAATAACCTAAGTGCAGTCCAAAAGCCCCCAGTTTGGTCCAAAATTAACTCTAATACCTTCGTTTAGGTACCTATCTCTTTTAGTTGGATTTTGTACTGAATTACCTTAATTTGAACTAGTAGACAATAGTTACAGGATTAGATTACAGTTAAGTATACAGTAACATACATACCTTTTATGACATAACAGGATTTGAACCCGAGACCTCCTGCTTCGTAGGCATGGTAGTAACTACCGACAAGGCTAGGAGGCCATCTAAGTTAGTATGTAATAAATTATATAAAAGCTACTTATTTCTAAAACGCCGATATCAAACATTGAAGGGCCTACTTAAGAGCCAACAGGAGTGGTCATTTCTCCATACAAACGTACTCCTCGTTTTCCTCCGTGGTTTTTGAAGCTAGAGCAATGATTTATTCAACACAGATTAATATTGTCAATATCTGTGTCGGACCGTTTTGCTTTTTTTGATATTTTTGTTTTTTAAGGCGCTAGAGCCCTTCAAAAATGGCCAAAATGGCCTAATTGACTATGCCGCAATGAGAGGCGTGGCATTCAAAACTGATATCAATTTGCCAAAAAAGCAAAACGGTCCGACACAGATAATTTCATAATCATTTAGATTTCCAAATTTGGTTACGATTGGTTAAGTTTTGGAGGAGGAAACAGAGGAGTACGAAACCTCGATTTTTGAGATTTTTACGCACGATTTTTCGCCTTGTCCTTATCGCACTACTTTTAGGTGCCGCTTCCGTTAGCGAGACGGGTATATTTACCTAAAATATTTAAAACTCAGCTCCTGTTTCGTCTTAATTCAGCAAGTTCGTACCCTAAGCAGGTATTCCACAAACCCTTGAGCTGAGGGCTGCTTTAATGACCCAAACTTGATAATCTACGTCTAATTTATACCATACAGCTTACTAAGGTAACTCTAAAGTACAGGCGGTAACTTTAGGATTTATATACTTTGTTCATATTTTAGTTTACAGGTTTTGCTTGTGAAAAAGGGAGAATATTTTTAGTATACCATCATCGGTCACCACTTACGTCAACCAGACGCTTTGCGATTTCTGCTAAAAACTTTTGCGGTTAAGTTTGCGAATATGTTAAATAGAAAATCGCGTCAAATTCGTTAATTGTTTATTTTGCTAATAGAATTCCAATAACCAAATTTTAACTTTAAAGTCTTCTCACCAATGTAATTCAATATTAATAATTAAAAGTGTCTAACCAACTTCGGAAGTGGAAGTTCAAATGTTGAATCTGAGACTATTGGAAAAAGTTGAAAAGCCGAGGTTAATTTCTGTTTAACTTTGATCATTGATGTTAATGTAAATGGGATATATTTAAATGAAATTAATTTTATATAAATTAAAGAATATCATCATCATCTTCCTCGCGTTATCCCGGCATTTTGCCACGGCTCATGGTCATGGGAGCCTGGGATCCACTTGGCAACTAATCCCAAGAATTGGCGACGCACTTATCTTTTTTATGAAAGCGACTGCCATCCGACCTTCCAACCCAGAGGGTATAGACCTTATTGGGATTAGTCCGGTTTCCTCACAATGTTTTCTTTCACCGAAAAGAGACTGGTATATATCAAATGATATTTCGTACATTTCGAAAAAACTCATTGGTACGAGCCGGGGTTTGAACCCGCGACCTCCGGATTGAAAGTCGCACGCTCTTACCGCTAGGCCACCATCATCGAACCTGCTCACAAAATTTCACCAGAATGGCTTAAGAATTGCGACATCTGGTCATATGAAAGCATTTTTGCCCAATCTGACACGGAGACCTCGCTGACGCTTCGGTCAATAAGATACGAACTTATCGCTGCCGTGACCATCTTTAAACAGAATTTATTACTCGCTCGCAACCAGCCCACATTTGTCATTGTACTCTAATTTCCTTTGATTCCTCCGTTCACCCTTGACCCATCATTTATTATTATTAGCAATTTCTCCTACCCTCAAACATTTATCACATTACCTTGTCCATTCCAATCTATACCTTATCCGAACGGAGTAAGGTTACAATTGGTTTTATCGCGATCACTTTTCATAGGTTGTTTGGTACAGTAACATGTTGTTTTCAGTCTTATATAAATGGTAACAAAATGTCGAGTTCGCGTGACGCCGCGTACTTATCGTAGCTTTACTATTTTGCATATATTACGCACACTGCTGTGTATCCGATGACTTTCCGACTTTATGTTCTACATGTACAGTCACTTTCACATGTATCGGAGCGACCGAGGTGCTCAAAAATATCTAAACCCACTCTAACGCTTTGACAATAGAGGCGTGTTTAGATGTTTGCGAGCACCTTGGCCGCTCCGATATATCTGATGGCGACTATACATTCCTATATGGTGCGCATGGTTACAATAATTTGGGTAACTTTGTCGATTTTTACGCGGGGCATAAAATAAGTTGCAAATGTTTTTCGGTTTAGACACATGCTAGAAAAGCTCATATAGCTATGGATTGGGTAGTCAGCGAGGGATGTTTGTTAAGAACCAATAGAATAACTACATTTACCTATCTTCGCTCAGCGCAGCCAGGCGTGACGCTCTCGCTACAAGTACATGCGGCCCACACCAATTTTGGTGTCTAGCCATA
Source organism: Cydia splendana (assembly GCF_910591565.1). Classification (NCBI taxonomy): domain Eukaryota; kingdom Metazoa; phylum Arthropoda; class Insecta; order Lepidoptera; family Tortricidae; genus Cydia; species Cydia splendana. The sequence goes on along the minus strand of NC_085981.1, from coordinate 5,719,971 downwards.
GTGGTTGCCGCGCACCGCTACGGAACGGACGCCTGCTTGCGCTTGTATCTCTCGTAATAGACGCGTTTTGTTAGAGAGTGAATCTTCTGTACCTAGTACATACCTACTATTATTTATTCTGTGGCGCAGCTCTAGTCGGCAATTTTCTATTGGGACCTTAAATATTACTAAGACTCCGCTGTCCGTCTGTCTGTCACCAAGCTGTATCTCAAGAACCGTGATAGATAGATAGTTGACATTTTCACAGATGATGTATTTCTGTTGCCGCTATAACAACAAATGCAAAAAACAGAATAAAATAAATATTTAAGTGGGGCTCCCATACAACAAACGTGATTTTTTTGCCGTTTTTTGCCTAATGGTAACCCTTCGTGCGCGAGTCCGACTCGCACTTGGTCGGCTTTATTAACAAAGACATCTCTACGTCCTTGCTTATCTCTAGTGGAAACGCAGCTTTGTTAGAGCTACGAAATATCCCATCTATCATAAACTGTCACGGACCCGTCCTAATGCCGGTTAAATCTAACGGCGATCCTGAGGCTGACTGCTTCGATCCTGGATTACCGGCTGAACGGATCAAACTTATGTTAATGCGGACCGCTACGGTGATACGGCTTCAGCAGGTAAATAATGTACTATATAGGAAATGGAAGAAAACGGTAAACCCGCAGCCAAAAAGCCACACAAATGATGTTAGTCTCTCATTTTAAAACTAGCTACATGATATTGTCTTCCATTGTTTCGTTTCGGAGGACAAGATTCTCTTTGGATCGCTGAGCCAAAATAGTTAGTTATTTTAGTTGATATTGTCTTCGGTTACCGCGATAGTTATTCATTGAATAAAAGTAAATATTTTATCGCGTATAATGAATTCCACCACCACGGAACACAATAGACGGTGCAGGTCGGGGTTTAGGCAGACCGAAAAGGAGATGGCGGGACGACTTGGACGCATTCTACCCCAAATGGTGGGAAAATGCCGATGACAGGGTCGAGTGGAGAAAACGAGGGGAGGCCTTTGCCCAGCAGTGGGACACCAAAGAAGGCTGAAAAAAAATAAAATAATAATAATGAATTTAACATACTTACATCTCGTCATTTCGAATCCTTTCTGGATGTATTTTAAATATAAAGATCTTGCCATCATGGCCTATTTCTAAAGACCAAACTATACGTACAATGTACTAAATCACCAGCAACTTGGTCTGTTTTGTTAGCAAGAGGTATTTCGTTAGGATGTGTACTAAGAAGTTACTTTATCTTATCTAGACACAAAAGTTTCCTTTCGGTGCGAGGTGTTTCCTTGTTATTATCTGCTAGCATAGATTTTATGTAAAGTTTCGTGTGTTGTATGTTTGTGTTCTTGGTAGAATTTGAGAATAATCTACATATAAGTACTTATTGAAAGACATACATGAAACATATTAAAATTATTTTAAACGGGTTACTCACGTACTATTATTGTTAATTGGCGTTATTTATTTATTTATTTATTTTAGAATAAACGTTCGACATGTATCGATCCAATTTTCGAGGATCTTCTTCTCGGAGCACCGACTGCTCCATATCTCTCGGACTCTCACGGGAGTTTTATAGTTAGAAACTGATGTCATTCATCGTGCATTTCGCTCGTACGTGTCTGTGCTTGTATTGGCGCAAGCAAGACGCAAGATAACTTATTTTGTAATACTAGCGACCCGCCCCGGCTTCGCAAGGGTTAACAAATTATACACCTAAACCACAGAATAAATAATAGTACTAGGTACAGAAGACTCACTCTCTAACAAAACGCGTCTGTTACGATCAGCACAGATATGGCCGCTAGGTGGCGACAGCGCCACGCGCGGCTTATGGCTTTCCCCACAATTGGGGTGGAACGGATGTACTTTTAGCTACCTTTAGCAAAGCGACGAAATCGCGGAGTGAGCCACGCCTGCCTAAATCTTCCTCAAGAACCACTCTGTTGATAGGTGAAAAACGCATGAGAATCCGTTCAGTAGTTTTTGAGTTTATCGGGAACATACAAACACACAAACAGACAGACGCGGCTTGGGACGTTGTTTTATAAGGTGTAGTGATGATGATTCAAATATCTTTCTGATGTCAGTATACGTTCGAATTGGCCTGTTTTCTTAAGAATCTAGAATTTTACTTACTACCCTGGAATCCGGTTTCCATCCCCCGAGACTGAAACACCTGAAGGGCTGCATTTTTATCGATACTGAAAAATTGGGGGTGTTAAATCGAAATTGGATGGGGTTAGGATGGTTTGGTGTTTAGAATTTATTGCATCGCTTTACAACCTTAGAGTTTTTGTTGCACTTGATATTTTATTTCTTGCATTGGCAATAGGTTTTACTGTCATTATTTTGCACATAAGTTTATAATGTGTCATTATATTTGCTTTTCAAATGTATCTTATAAATATCTTATTTTAAGAACATTTTAACTCGCCATTTTTAAAAACATATGTGACTGTCCATAAGGTCCCTTTTGATGTGGACTGTCACATATATTAAGTATTTACTAAGTTATAATTAGATTTAGCACAAATGTATTATTTTATTGTCATCGCATGTCGTTAAAGAACACTAGAGTTAGACCAAGAAATGTCTGCAGCGATTTTAATAGCCCACGCAGTGCAAGTGTTATTTATACGTCATAATTTCATAGAAGGGTGACATTTAAAAATAACACTTGAACTTTCATCGAATCTTTCTCTTTTCATCCAATCACGGCGTAATTAGAAAGAGAAAAATGCCCGCAATTTGCGAACTTCGGTTTTCGCGGTTGTAGCCCAGGCACCAAAGACCGCCATGCTTGTCTGTCCAAAGCCGTTTCCGTCCAGTCGAAAACAATACAGTACGAGTATAAAGACATTAAAGACACACATTATTGCCAATACAATCAAATCAAGCCACAAAACGAACACCTTCCAAATCTAAAGCTTCAGCGATGAAAACTAATATAATAGTTAACTCCACAACGACATTACCATATAACTTCCCAACGAAATTTCATTTTCCATTTTCAATAGGGTTGTCACAATACGGGTGTCCGTCTCAACACCCGGCGCTCGATTTCCATACGTGGAGACGAATCCGGAGGAGTTATTGGCCATCCCTAGGGAATGGAAGGTATATTCAGCCATTTTTATTTACGAAAAGCTTGGGAGAGTCGGAGGAATACGTAACTAGGTTGTTGTTTAAGCCTTACAATTTGATTTTGGATGGCAGTGGTGCATTTTAATGTCTTGCTGGTTATATCGACTTAGAAAGTCTGTCATGATCTGTGCAATACATATGCTACTTACACGTCGTAGTAAAATGAACAATAGAGAAAATATAACAATTAAAAGTAGACGTTTTCATTCCTTTAAAGTGATATCTGGATTCTGTGGACTGCACAGGACTGAGAAAAGTGGCGTTGTCTTGTGTCGGAAGTCAAGTCTGATTTTGGGTCGCTGAGCCAACGGAGTATATTTTTTTTTTTGGAATTGATTTTTTTGTAGCTGAGCAGCTGGTGCCCTTTGCTCGTTAACTGACTTGAGCGTCGAGTGTGCGAGAGGCACACCGAGCTTTACAAACTAACTAAAAAACTACTTAAAACTATATGTTCAAAACATAATTAAGGTCGATGCCCCCTATATTTCTGTAATGTTTATAGTGCAGTAAAGTACATAAACGTTTAGTCAAATATATTTCAGACCTAATACATGACAAGCATTACACAATGTCTGTTGCGCCTAAATGGCTATAAAAACTGTAATAAACATAAAATTACACTCCTTTTTACAAAACTCGCATCTCCAAATGTCACTTACGCCTGCAAAAACCCCTTCCATTTCATAACATCTCAAAAATGCCGCTGCAAAAAGAGTTTTTAATTAATACAAACGGCGGGAAAGGAAAATGGCCGCCAATGAGCGTATGTACGTATGCTAATGAGTGACAACCCTGGAATGGAATTGTCGTGTTAGGGCTGACAGTACCTTTGGGTTAGGTTATTTTTGGCTTTTAGTCCGTTAGAGGTTAGGTTTCGTTTGAATTATCATATCTATTGGCTGGAAGTTTAATATTTAATGGTATAGAGGTCACTGCTGAATAATTTAGAGATATAAATGGATATATGGAATAACATTTGAATTCTTAAAAAGTAAACACAAATGTGAACAGTATATTTGAAAACTACATATGTGTTGCTGGAGTTTATTTACGGAATACCATTCGGAAAAGGAAAACAATGTGAGGAAACCAGAATACGTACATTGCGACGAAAAGATGTGAAGTTCTCAAACCGCATGAGGCTAGCGTGAGATTTGTAGACTATCCTGATGACCGGTCTGGCCTAGTCGGTACGGTAGTGACCGTGCCTATGAAACCGATGGTCTAGGGTTCCAATCCCGGTAAGGGTAATTTGTATGATGAGCACAGATATTTGTTACTAAGTTCATGGGTGTATCCTATGTATTTAAGAGTATTTGTATAATATTTATAGTAATAAATACATATTATACAAATACTCTTAAATACATAGGAAACACCGATGAACTTAGTAACAAATATCTGTCCTACTTTTAATCATAACTTACCACCATTGGGACTTTTACCCACGGTAAATAAAAATATCTAATCAGTAATCACGTTTTCTCAAAATAATATTTTTTGATATTTGATAATCGTATTTGAAGCTGAAGCCACAGAATAAGTAAAAGTATTTTAAGGAGTTATTAATTGACGTATCTTAATGTTCGAATCGGGCAGTAACTCCTTATTTCCATTTCATGATTCACCTGAAAATGACGCACCGAAAACGTACCTAGAACTGAAACGACAGGACTAAGTCCTTTTGAGTATATACCTCATTTACATGTACAGCGCGGGCTTGCTTGCCAGGTCACGGGGATAAATAAACATGTCGCAGTACAAACATACATGTAGACGTAGACATGCATTTTCTCTAAATACACAGTTCCTGGGATGTTATGATACAGTGACATGTATGGGAGGGGAGAGGAATTTCAGATTTGCTGGACCAAAATAAAATTTTCGAATCCTATATCAAATCAAATCAAAAATATACTTTATTCATGTAGGCCTAGCAACAAGCTCTTATGAATCGTAATTAATCTTAATCTAATTATCAGAGCAATTTATTGATGTTAATATTATTCCATAATAAAATTGGATTATTATACATATCAAATTTAACACTAAGAATTTCACAAAAGGATCGTCAAACATTAAAAAGATTGTATAAAAAAATACTAGTCTAGAACTTCTAGAATAAAATCTAAATGTCATCAAATCTAAGTGTATATATGTAAGTAATCGACAAAGCTGCCCTGTTAATGAAAGTATTATATCTGATATGCATCAACAATCCTAAGTACACATTAAATACACTTTCACTGTCTTTTCAAATCTTCTAACTTAAATTGAAACTACTATTTGGTATCTGATTCAATTGGAATTTGGAGTATTTCCGTAATTCCGAATAGCTAAAATGGAACTGATCTGATGATTCAGTCGGAGGGTAAGTAGCCAATCGAACTCATGGATTGGAAAACACAAACACGTTGAATTTAGGCTCATTAGAAAGGTCTCGAAAAGTACTTATACTCAGCAATAAAAGTGCGTGTCACAAAATTGACAATTACTTGTTTGATGCTCCATTAATCGAATGAATCATCATTTAAGTTAAAAATCCATTGAATTGTAAACGTATTTACTCGTATATAGGTTATCTCGTGAGCCACACTTCTTTTCTAAAAGAAAATTTTTGTTAAATCGATGGATATCAAATATTCCATTACAAGATATTCTTTTAGATTACGGCAACAGAAGAGTTTCTAACGGAACCGGGAAAATGCTAATATCTAGCTAATATTTCTGCTCTAGTCTTCTATCTTATTTACTAAACCATGTAACCGGTTTAAGTCCCAGAAACTCTCCCTGGAATTGCTTATTCAATTCCAGCAACACTGTATTCTTTAACCGCGTTATCAGCCTAATGTATGCCGCTTGTGTACGAGCGTTATTTATCACAGGCCTTCCAACCGGCCAAATTCAAAAGGCACCAACTCCAAATACACTCCTATGGTGGTAGCCCCTTTTAAATTCGGCTGGGTACTCAGGTGGAGGAAATTGTGGGAATTTACAGGAATTTACACGGGAACGGTTTAAAATGTGGAAGGAATCCGTTTCCTGAAAAGAGATGATATTAGGAGCGTTTACGGTACAAAGTATCAAAGAGTTCTGGTGAACCGTGTGTTTGTTTGCTTACCTTGTCTTTGAAAAGCTAGCGACAATATTCGCTACTAAATATGTTCATCAGTAGCAGTTGTTTTAAGTTGTGTTTGTAATATGTTGGTAACTTAGTTCATACTAAGCAAATAAAGTACCTATACTACTAATCTACTATTTATTTGTCGGATACAATAAACTCTGTAAGAATAATAATATAAACAAATTAAAACAACCGAAAAACTATAGTTCGCATTACCCCAGAATACATTGTCGTACGCTAATTTAAAATAAACAGCATACTTATAAATATTACTCAAACCCTACTCACGATCATTTTCCTCTTGATATTCAAAGATAATGTCTAAAATTGCGTGTTTATAACGCGTGTATGAAGGTAGCTGATAACAAAGCTATAGATAGATACGTTGATAAGACAGCCTCCGAATCGAGTTTGCATTTTAACAGGCTGCTTACAAGGAATGCGCGCGTAAATAAAAATCTTAGAATTGGGGGTAAATGCCGCAGGTTCTGTATGGGGTGGGGAATTTACGATTCAAAGGGGTGAATTTTGCTAGTTATCATATTTTTTTCTATTTACATAATACATATATGAGCTTATGAGTTGAAAGTGTTTTGGGTTTTTGAACTAGGTAGGTTTGCGTATTGACGCCATTTTTCTTTTTAAGAAAAATAATTTTCAATGATTGCATTTATAACACGTTGAATTGGTTATAAATGTACATACTTAGGTATGAAGAAATGTTTGTCTTGTAAAAAGTAACTAAACTTATGCCATCTCTACTTAACTACCAATTTTTTTTTGTCAGCTTCGAACCAACATCGAAAAATCGAAAATCGTTTTGTCAAGACAAATTTAGATAAATGAAAATAAAGATTCAAAACACAGTGAAATGGAACCCGTTTTATAGACTTCTGGGAGACTAAAGGATATTGGCAAACGTTCATTCAGAAACAAAGGTCTCATAATATAAAGAACCCAAAACGAACTCTTATATTCGCATAAATATTTCTCAGACGCCGAAGGCTAATCGTATATTTCTGCTTCGACTTCTTTAGAAGAAAAAGGTCCTAAATTCTTACCATTTCCATATAAGTTATGTCTTCGAAAATGTACGGAGATATAAACACCTGCGAGGAATCGACGTAAATAATTTATCGACAATTGAGAATAATAAATTATTCAGCATTGAGTGGCCCATTACTCCTAATGAGAATTAGGACATTTCTTTGTTGCGATCATGCTTTATGTATGTTAAGTGTTGTTAACATTCATAATTGTTATTGCCTTTTTCTTATATTACTTTTTCTTTTTCATCTTCTTCATCTTTTACATGTAATACTCGTACGTGTGCTTTCTTTGTTTAATTTACATGTTACTTTTACTAATTCAATGCAAAAAATTATCCCCCTTGATAAAACTTAGCAACCTCTTTTAAATGTTGTTTCTTTCTAACAAACAGAATATCAATGGTTTATTCGATTTGACAATTGTTTACGAATAACGCCATAAAGCCTTTTAATCAATGAATCATTGAATTAAAAACAGAAAACTGTGTCGACACACATGGTTATGCCTTCCAATGTTTACCTATTGTCTGTCAAGCCATTTCCATCAGTAGAAAAAAGGGGCAAATTAAAAAAAGTCCCATCTTGCTCGGTCCCCATTGCTGAGGATCGTCCCATAGAAAATTTTATTATCGCGCCTATTTCTACTGACAAAGTTGTTTGACAGACTATATATTAGCATCTAAAATAAAAGCTTTATGTACACTATCGTCTACACTTTCTCACAGGTACGTTTACATTTAGGCCAATGGCTACAACATATACGTTCCTTGCTTGAGTACACCAACGCTGATTGACTTGCATATCCGCAGCCCGCATACTCTATCTATTGGCACAAGTGCCTAGCTTACCCTCACTGAGCAGTAATAACCCTTACATCTTTGTAATAAGGTTGAAGAATGGTTGATTTAAGATGGTGTTATGTAGATGGGCTTTGATAACATTAAGTCTCATGGTAGCATTTGTAGTATGTCGAAGAAGTTCTATCGCGTTTACAACAGGACCGAATAATAATCACTTTTAAATCTTAAAAATCATAAATAATGTGGGTACTAGGCTCTTTACACCCAATTTTATTGAACGCGAATTATATAATAAAGACGAAATTGCTATATTACTCGTAGCTACTAATGCCACTTAAGTTAGAACTAATGAGGATAATACGACTTGAATGTCATTATGAAAACACCGTGAAAAAGCTCTAAACCTTGAAAAAGTTACGCGCGTGTTACGAAAAAATATTACCTAGCTCGGAATAAATTTTATCCCAAAACAAAGGAAGCATTGAGGTAGCATTTCTTGTAAAGAAAATTCTCATTATAGGCTGGCAAAGGCTCAAGAGAAGTGTTGTTATATAATTCACGAAAATATTTTCGGTTACTTGTTCCACTCGATCTAAATTAATAATCTTGTTTGGTTTGTTTGGACCTAATATTACTCGCGGATTCCATTTAGAAAATCCCTTACATTAACCCTTTTTACCTAACTTTGCAGCAGAAATCTCCATTTTGAAGGTTCCATTACTAGCAGTTTCAACCGTCGCTTCAATTCTGGACTTTATCACAAACAACTAAAGTGTGTTTTCGGGAAAACAGCAAAGAAAAACACTTACTAATTTTCCGATATTCGCCTCTGACACTTCGCCGTAACATGGGCGACGTGATCGAGTTAATGAACCGTATTTTGATAGGGTTAAAGTCTAAAATCGTTCGCGTCGGCAACATACCTGTCGTGCAGTACATTTAATATCCTTGTTTGTCCCACTATGCCAAACAGAAGTTGTTTTTTTTCAAGTAGGGTAAACATGCCGAGTGTTGACTGTGCCCATACATTTCGTTTGAATTCCAGTCGATGAAAATCTATTTCTCATTTAAAGCATTTTATTTGTGTACAAATATTTAATGTTTTTTGAGTTTGTAGTGTCGTGTGTATGAATATTTTAGCGATTTTTGTGCAAGTTCATCTTTACAAATATCTCGTTCCGGGGTAAATGTATTTGCATTTATATATAATGAAAACAAAGCGCTGTCCGTTATGTGTAAGCATTTAAACTACATAATGCTGCATACTTAGATAATAATATAAAACTTGTTTGCATTTAAGGTCGACTTTAAGAGTACACCTTCCGTTCATGGATTGACAATTTTGAAACTAGTGACTTTGAAAATAACTAACTAATAAGCGGTGTCGACATCAAAAAATCGGCTCCAGCTCCCATTGAAAATTTCCCGTTTCCTCAAAATTCTAAAGTCTACGACAATGTTCATCATTTTGGTTTAATAAAAAAGCAATGAAAAGAAACAGTTACTATATTATAATAAACTTCAGATCATTTTGATCTTTAAGAACGTCAAATTTAACTTGTTTGTCGACAATATGTCAGTATGTTAACCATAACTTACCATCCCTATTTTTATAACTTCATTTCTTCGATGGTTACAATTTATCAATTTATGTTATGTTTATTTCTTAACATGCCCAAACCGTTGGAGCCAAAATTATAAATCAATTTGGAGCGTCCATAAGAATTAGCGTTAACACTTCAACCGTATAGTTGAAACGTACAAAAACTGATTATGCCCAAAAATTACATGATTCGATTCGAGTATTAACTGAAATAGAAGGGAATTTCGCTAGAATTCCCGGCACCGGCGAAATCCTTTTGACGACAAAAAGGCTTTACGGGAATTTGACAGAATTCCCCAAATAGAAAATATTTTATTCTCTATAGAAAAAGGATCGTAAAATAAATTCTTGCGTCGCTGTATTGGCGTGGTCAAAGGAGTATGACACATTTTTCTTTGTCTTAAAAGCAGCATTTTTTTTTTGGTATTTTATTTGACGAAGAAGGGATGGCCTAAGCTTTGTTTTTATATTCAAGGTACTAAAATGACATCTCAATTTACTACACAATTATTTTGCTTTTGTACGAATTTCGTTCTAAAACTACAAATCGGTCGGAAAAATAAGGGCAACACAACTACAGTGCGACATGAGATAGTAGAAAATAAATGAGGGCGCCACTTTCTTTGTAACTGTCACATTTTTGACTTAAAATGCTCAATGACACGGCCACAATTTTGTATGGAAATTATTTAGATCAAATATATTTAATTTCTGCTCTTTCGTGTCGCACTGTATGCGAACGGCTAAGGAGTGGGACTCACTTCCTCCAAATCTATTCCCAGCTGATATAACTTGTATCTTTTTAATATTTTAGGTCAGCATGCTACATCCTAGTCCTAGACTGTATCAGCATTTACCAGGAGAGATTGTGATCAAATGTTTACCTTTTTCCATTAAAATAAGTTTTTGACAAAAAAAAATGTTGGTACAAGCTTTTATCGCTGACTGTACTTTTCTTTCCACAGGCAACTAATACTTATCTAGACAATTCTAAAAATAGTTGTTTTATCACAGAGGTCCTATGGCCACCTCCTGTCTCCATCATCAGATCAGCTCGATGGTACCATAATATTGCATTGTCACCTGACTTACATCTGTATGCAAATTTTTAGCTTCATTGGAAATCGGGAAGTGGGTCAAATTTAACTTGCAAGATTTAACCCTTACAAACATAGCTACATACACAGGGCACATACATATTTACATAATTTACATAGTTAGGTACATTGCAAGTTAATAACAAGCTTGTAAAAAACGGAACTATCCTTCCTTTCAGTATGTTGAAAATAACTAAAAACAAGGATTAATGATTTTCAATCCTTTTTTATCCGTATTTGTTAAGCCGACCACTGACTAACAGGCCGCCGGACGATATCGGCCTGTCAGTTAGAACAAAAATTTGACAGTTCCGAACAACTGACCGGCCGATATCGTCCGGCGGACTGTTAGTCAGTGGTCGGCTTTATAAATATCACATTGCACTTAGATAAACTTAATTAAGCGAACCTATTTTCCGATAAAGAAGAGTGTAATACTTCTTAAATGAGGAGGTTGAAGAGTTTTCAATGGGTAGAGTAATTACTTATTGCCTTATTGCCCAGTTTGCAATACACTTGACGTTTTATCGATACCTGTTAACCTAAATTAGATATTATTATGAAACTAATTTCTACAATATGAAATGAAATATTCGTTGATAGTACTCATGTTTTAACATTATGTCCAAAGAAATGTGGTTTAGATTTTTGTAAATGTAGTTTTGAGTAATTTTTGATATCAACTAACAAAAATTAAGTTAAATAAATAAAAAACATGGGTTGCACTCCGGGAGTGCCGGCAGAAGTGAAAACACAATGACATTGTAACAGTTTTTCGATCAGGTCATGTGTCCGTCTTACGTCTTAGGGGCTGTCCATAAATTACGTCATCGATTTTTGACGATTTTGGACCCCCCCCCCCTATAATCATCCAAAAATCATGCTTCAAATGACCCCATTTCCTCCTACTTCATGCTACCGTCATCCGATGTCCAGACCCCCCCCCCCCCCCCCCTAATTTGAAATGACGTAATTTATGAATAGCCCCTTACGAATCTTACGGTCACGTGACCTGTCGCGAGTTTAACATTTTTTCCCCATCCCAAAAAGTGCACAGCGCCGCTAAAGTAGTTTTCTCTTCAAAAAATGTGATGTGCCGGATTCTAAATATTTGCTTCTGCTAAATAATTTTGACTAATCTTGTTAATTCTGGAATTTCTAAAACATAGAAAATACGAGCACCTCATTTTAAAAGCTAGATTAGTATAAATACGGGTAGAATATTTGAGTCAACCATATTTCTCCTCCTAAATACCTACACCATTCACACCATTGTCGTTTTAAGAGCCTCTACCATCAGTTTTAACATTGACATAACGCTCACGTCAGTCACGTCTACGTAATTTACTTTCTGTACATCTCGCTTCCACTATTGCTCGCATATGCGAGTACGAGCGAGATGCATAGAAAGTAAGTTACTTAAACGTGAGCGTTATGTCAATGTCAAAACTGGTGGTAGCCGTACAGAGATGGCTACAAAAGCGGAATGGCCCAGAAACTAGTCTCACTTGTGCGTTTTTACCCCAGTCGTGTTTGTATGTGCATTTATATAAAGTTTTGAGCTCTGGCTTGTGAGATAAATTTGCGTTTTTATTGTGTACCTATGTTTTGTCTATGACCGCTGTTGGGGATTATTTTGCAAATGTTATGTTGGTATAAAAAGCTTATGTTTAGCAAATTGCAATGAAGCTTTACTGTTTTTATAAAATGCTTTAAATTATAGGCTTTTTTTTTCCAACGTAATCATGGTGGGAAATAAAAAAAGGATTATACACACACATGTGCAAAAAAGTGACAATGGCAATTTAGAAAATGCCAATTATGAAATTTTGAGTTAATTTTGAGTATTAGTAGTTTCATTCTAATTCAATTTCCAACCCCTTTCTAAAATATTATTAACATTCTTCAAGAATATTAAAGCCACCCTATCTAATACAATCGTCACCATATATTGTTCGAAATTTAAACACCCTTCACACATCTTAAGTTACAGCAATAAATTCGATTTTTTAATCACTAGCCCAAAAGATCATTGACCTTGCTACTACCCCAAAAACAGTCAGTGAATAGCCAGCATTAGAAAACCCATCTCTATCATAACACTCCTGTAGAAAAGAGACGGAGCGTTCAGATACCTTGCCTAAACGGTTTCCTCTCTACACATTGCAGTTGCAATTACTACTCTAAATCACACAGATAGAGATCAATTTTGCAAGGCATTCCGAGCTTGCGATATCCCTCGATATTTATCTTGTAATAAATGACATTCCATTGTCCGTAAATCTACAAATGCGGCCAGCACATACCATTTTCGATCTTAAACCTATTGTGTTAGGGTTTTGTTTAAATGCATTGTGTGAAGCACTGTCGAGACATCAGGTGGCCGTTCCATTTCGTCAGCTACTTACTCTAGCTACTCACCATTACCACTAGAGGGCGCTGTAATAAATACCACTCAACTAGAGATCCCCAGACATTTCTGCCTTTATTACAATTCTCTTATTGTTAATGAGATTTGACGTGATTTATTACTTGAATTATAGCTGCATCTGAGAATATAATTATGGTAAGTTTTTTGGATACGAGTTCATTTCTTTATTTTAGTATCATGTTCCAATTATGTCTGACAATGTTTATTATTATAATGATGTAAGTAGTAATCTGCCGTCCTCAAGCTAAAAGGCCGTTAAAGGCTCTTACGACGTTTTTGAGTTAATATCACAGCGCGATACAGTAAACAATTCTCTATCTACCTATCTAGGTGTCATAGCTCTATGTGAAAAAACCGCGAAGTTACGGCCGTCCCGCGAGCGGCTAAATACACCATTTTGCCACTTTTACCAGCAAAAAGGCAGTTTTTAATTAGAAAATTCACTAAAAGGCTGTTAAAGGCCAATAACTGCTTCTTACTATTTGACATCGGGTATTTAGTACAACTCTTAAAAACAGTTATTGCAACTTCCACGACTAAAAGGTGGCTACTGTACTTTAACTGCTCCCTAGCGTAACAAATATTACGGCCAAATGATGATTACTCCCAAACTAAATAGCAGCTAAGCTATAAATACACAATTAAAAACCCGTTAAAGTCGCTTAGCCGCCTTGTCGTTAGTATAGGCGTAAAAGGTATACATGCAAATGCATCGGTTTAAGGCCGTCACGGCTTTTTAATTTGGCAATGATAGAACAAAATAGTAGACAGTTCCAGAAATATATCGCGGTAACTAGGTATTCCATATCAATAAGGCGGTTACTTGATCCTCGCTCGAAGCAACGAAATCAGTTGCGCGGGCGCTCCCGTCGAGTGAGGGTGTGGCACGTGAAGACCGGGCGCAGTTTCCCGCCAATTCCAGTATGCAGCCGCGCAAACTCACGAGGTAAAGTATTTTTACGTATTCATTTGGGATAAGTATTATGTACCTACCGTTTAACGACCTTCTTATAGATAGTTTAACACCTGTTTTGGCGCGTTATTTCTTTAGTCAAGTTTAGTACTCTACTCAATGTACATTTTACTTCATCATTTTCAATTGGGAACTAATTTGATGTGTAGGTATATCTTGTGAAGATATGTTTAATAGCATTGTATGTACTATGAAGCTTGCCTGGTGATGGAGAGACAAAGCAATCATGAGAACTCATAAAACAATCTTTAAATTGTCTGTCTGCCTGTAGTGTGTTGCATAAGTTGTATTAATAGTATAATCGGAAACATAATCTTACTTTTTTGACCAAAACGTTTTTATGGACGTCTTCTCACAGTTAAGTACACTTCACATACCTACGCGTCGGGCGCGGGTGCGTGTTCAACTACACACTTATGTAGGTACTTAGACTGACCCGAACCGCACGCGCTGTATATTTACGTTTAGATTCTTGTAATATAAGACAGCACAGAATAAGGTTGTTTGTAACTATGAGGTTGGCTTAATGCATACTATTATTAGCTACAAAAAAACTACTTTTTTAGGATAAGGTAGGCACCTAGAACTTATAGAAATATGTTTAATTGCTCCAGGTATGAACCGAAGACCTCTCGGTTGAAAACCATTTTAGACAGATGTAGAAATCCATCAAACCAAAACAGTGAAGACATCCATCATTCGGTCGATTGTCATAACATCCAGTTGCCTGATCATTATGTGGAACCCACGTCATCACACGAAAACCTGTGGAAAAAGGATTACCTAAACATTGTGTCCAAGAGATGGTAAATGAAGTCAATCGCAGGAATTATTCACTCACATCTGATATATTTAATAATTTTAACGAGTACGCTACCACACAATCTAAATCTTCTGTCTTTTTGTCGAATGCCGTAGATCTTCTCCAACAAGCGTTCCCAGCGACCAATACTGAAAAACAACTTGATTTAAGGTGTGATGAAGAGCTAAGCATAAGCAGCCGAAGTTCTTCATCGTCACACAGAGATGATGATTTTTCATCCGATGATTCCGTGCGCGACAAAAATTATATTCCAGAAACGAGTAGTAGTGATGATTCTGAAAATGAAATTGCGGCCCCAGTCTTGAATAAACATCCGAATAAGCACTCCCATATGTCTATGTTTAATACAACCAATATTATTAAGCGAAGAAATACCATTAACATAGAAATCATACCCGATACCCAAACTAATAAAATCGGTGAAAGAATTCTAAAACGAAGGAATACTACGGAGTTAAATTATATACCCACAATTAACAATAGCGAAGAGATTAGTATTGATTTATCTGGAGAAAATGGTCAAAGTTCACCTGCACCTAAGCGAAAAAAATACGATACAAGTCTAAGTGAAAGAAACGCCGACAAGAAAGAAGACAAGCGATTGGAATATCTGGTTAAGCCAGGGTGCGATTCAAAATGTCATAAAAATGCACTACCTTATTGACAGATGAAGAGAGAGAGGATGTTAACGACAGTTACTGGAATTTAACATGGAAAGAAAGAAGATTATTCATACAAAATAATGTGCCTGTAGTTGTACCTAAGAGGCAAAAGACTGGACCAAATCTTCGAGCCCCAAGGAGAACGTTTTTCCTAAGAAAACATGATGATACAAAAGTGGCAGTTTGTAAAATATTTTTTTTGACTACACTCGGATTTAATAAAACGAATGACAAGGTTTTGTACAACTCTTTAGCTGATGACGATTTGACCGATTCACGTGGAAAACATACTAAGACATTAAGCTTACGATAGAGAAATACTTCGTCAACACGTTGAATCGTTCCATCCTTTAGAACCACATTACCGAAGAGCGCATGCTCCTAACCGTAGATATTTGCCGAGCGACGTAACTATCACTTGTATGCATGACCACTTTTGCAAAAAATATCCTCAAGATCTAGTTTCTTACGAATTATATAGGCAGGTCGTTAAAGAAATGAATATATCTTTTACTAATTTAGGAAATGAAGAATGTGAGGTTTGCGAAAGCTACCAAATACACAAAAAAGAAAGTTCTCATAATATCGAGGAAAATATTCTAGATAACTGCGAGGACTGCACATCATTTGCGATTCATCATGACAAATATGTTGCAGCTAGAAAATTGTATGAAGAACACAAGACTGAACAAGACCCGGATAATATATATTTTAGTGCTGATTTGCAAAAGGTTATAATGCTTCCAAGATTGGACACATTTAAGAAAATAATATTCTGTTTACGTCTTGCTACATATAATCAAACCTTTGCACCATTGGGAAAAATAACATCTAGTATTAAACCTTACGCTGTTCTTTGGCACGACGCTATAGCTGGAAGAAAGCAAGAAGACATAATGAGTGCATTTTTTTCATTCTTTTTGCAATATCGTGACACCAAACATGTAAATATATGGCTTGATAACTGCAGTGCACAGAACAAGAACTGGCTTTTATATTCCATGCTAGTTCATATGGTTAATAGCGATTATATAGGCACGGAATCCATAACGTTGTACTACTTCGAACCTGGTCACACTTTCATGAGCTGTGACCAGTTTCATCATCAAGTCGAATTGTCCATGAAACACAAAGGCAAAATTTACGACTTTGCTGATTTTACGGAATCAGTGGGATCAGCGAACAATGGAAAAGTAACAGTGAAATCCATGGTAATTGAAGATTTTATTAACGTGCCTAACTTTACTTCAGAGCGTAGAATTCAAAATTCGAATACACGTGTTTACCTTCGTGATATTACACAAGCATGTTTTACTAGAGGGTGCTATGATTTATCATACAAAACTGAATTCAAAAATGATTACCAG
Organism: Cydia splendana; assembly: GCF_910591565.1. NCBI lineage: Eukaryota > Metazoa > Arthropoda > Insecta > Lepidoptera > Tortricidae > Cydia > Cydia splendana. The sequence continues at coordinate 5,702,878 of NC_085981.1, read as the reverse complement.
CAACTCCGCTTTCTAAATGACAAATACTTGAAGAATCCAAGCGCTATTACTTTTCCCAAACGAGTCGATCCCAAAGGTACCGACGTTGGTAGAAAAAAGGAAATTATAAACAAATGCTCACAAGTAATACCTACACATAAGTTGAAATTTTGGCGCGATTTGCCAGAATCGCGGTAGTATGTCGCTATTAGTTTTAATGAACATATTATTTGAGTTAAGAACCTAATTACTTTAATTATCGGGCATGTATTACGCCTGTAGTATTCTCTACCTCACTATTCTTAAAAATCATGTAAGACTGATCACTGACTTATATGTCATATTTAATTTTTAAGTAGAAATAAAGTTGATTGATCTCCATAAGTACAAATACGAATTTGTTATCTACTTGTTTAAGTAATTGTGATCATTGTCATTAGTTGTGTAAGATTTGTGACTGACTATCTATACCTTTTCGTTAAAAACGATTATGGATAATTCTGTAAGATGATTAAAACATATTTAGCTGTATTAAAAAGTTATAGTAGTTATAGTACAATTACAAACAATATGGGTAAGCCATTTTACTATTAAAATAATTGCTCGTACTGAAGACTGAGGGGTGTTTTTAATTAGGAATTACATTAAACTGACGTAACTGTGATTTTAAGCATGTAAGAAGATCGCAAAGCGAATTAAATTAAGATGTGCTTACTCCTACGTTGTCCCACAGTAATATTATGATTAGCAGAGTTTATTACTAACTTGAACTTCAAATAAATATTATTTTGAGAATGATTGAACGCTAATTTCTTGGATTACATTTGATTTTTAGTATCTTATGTCTTTTATTTATTTTCTTCCTGCTCTGAATAAAGTAACTTCTTAAATTTGTTTATGGTAATTTGAAATGATTGTAAACTAAAAAGCAGTTATTACATTTTGTTCTGAAGATAGCTGCCTTTTTATCTAGCTGAATTCACAAAATCTTTTAAACGATACAATTACAAATGGTTTTGTTAAATTAAAAGGCGTTTAAACATTTTTAATCACCTTTTAGTCTTTGATGTATTAGATGAGTTGACTTATTATTCATACCTAAAAGGCGGTTAGATCTACTAGTCACCTTTTAGCTATGTTCTACTTTTTAACTTCATATGACTTGTACAACGTATTCAATTTTAGATAAAATTACAAAGTTAAAAGACCGCTAAATATACTTTAGCTGCCTTATAGTCGTTTAATTAGCGTAATTTTGTTAAACAGGTACAAACCAAGAACGGAAATTTAATGATTTAGAGCACTTTTTAAGAATTATTACTAAATTAAATTGACTTAAAAAATAGTACTAATTAAATACTATATTATAACGTTTAATGTATATGCTTATATCCTACTAATTTCAAGAAAAATGTTTTCGCGCGTTTTTTGCTCATTTCTCAAAATGGCACTGCTGCATTTTGCGGCCTTTTAGCTTGAGGACGGCAGTAATTTCCTACGGTTGACGCAAGTCGAAAATTTCGGCTCTCGACTAGTAATGGAGAATTGAGATTCTGATATTTTTGACATTATTGACGACATTCTTTGAACATAACGTCAGTTGTCATATCAGCCGGCCTAGCCAAGGTTACAATCGCTATCGCTTCGACAACGAAAAGCATTATGTCTCTCTATCACTCTTCCATATTAGTGCGACAGTGACAGTTGCGTTTCGATCGCTACAAAGCGTAAGCGATCGGCATCTTGGCTATGCGGACAGGTGGCTTAACCAATATGACAATCGTTGTTAGAAAACGCCAATCGAAACTTAAATAATGTATGGAAATAGTCACGTGACTTTTCGTCGCATCTGTCATCCCGTAAACATTTTTTCTATTCGTTTGGCGTTTATCGATGTACGATTGCCATCCTGACCTGGCTGAAGACTTCCAATCGACAACTTTGTCTTTGTATTCGTTTGCCTCTAGTACCCCACAACACGAGCTTTATTGAGTTAACTGTGGTACTATGTCAAGGTAAGATAGTACCATAAATTTATTTATGCCTTGAAGAAATTTTCTACTTACAACAAAATACACTTCATGCATATTTTATATATGAGATCCTTTTAGTAACATAAACTTCCCTTGTTATCCTCAAGTCATCTTTACTAAACTTTTTCTGTTACAAGAATTATTAACACAACTTGTTACTAGACTAGATCTGTAGTTACGCCTTTTATCACAATGTTACAGCAATAAGGGCGTAAGTCTCCGTCCAACTTCTCAAGTGTTACGTGTGTAAGTTAGGCATTCGTCTGTTATATTGAAGCGTACTGGTGGAAGTTTGGAGTACGCAATATTTTTATGGAAAAGGAGTATTTACAACTTAAGTGTGACGTCTTACCCCTTTGTTCATAAACGCGCTACAAACCTCAATTAGCTAATAATTGTTTGTCTTTATCTGTCATTTTGACTTATGCATTTGTAAGAAAGGGATAAAACATAATTTTAACTAAATTGGGCCCGTAAAGTTTTATGAATAATCTTCATCGTTGGTTGAGGATCTTGAGCAGTCACATTGTACACAAGCTTTTATCGCTGACTGTACTGTTCTTTCAACGGGCAACTAATACTCATCGAAAAAATACTAACACACCGAAACACAATTAGGTTGCGTTGTTTTATCACAGACTTCCTATAGCTAACTCCTGTGTCCATCGTCAGATCAGTTCGATGGTACCATAATATTGTATTGTCACCCAACTTACGTACATAGAATAATGGGAAGTGGGTGTAATGTACAGCTTGAAAGATTTGATCCGAACGTAGTTACATACATTACATTGCAAGTTAAATAAAAGCTTGTGAAAAGGTATGAGGGTGAACTTCAGATAGAATTTTAGTAATTATCAATGTTACTTGAGTACGTAACATGTTTGAACAAAGCGATACTTTTCAACACTCCATTTAGTTTCAAACTTATAATTTAGAAACATTAGTTTCTTTCCCCTTCCACAAAATGACCAGCTTTTATACGTGAATTATATCACTTACGCCCTTTTTGTAAATTTTCTGAACCGGTTTCCACCGGAATGTTTACGGCTGTTCTATTTTCTACTCCACGAAGATTTATGAAGAGGTGGCGTGATACCTACCGCTTCGTCACACCTTCACATCAATTATTTTACAACTACCAACGTAAAGGACCTCTGCATCCTAGCTCATAAACATCTACACGATTTTCTACTTTATCTTAAAGGATTAGAGCTGAAAAGTTTAAGTGTTATTGTAAACTCCAGCAGATGCGTCCTTTTTCTTGCTAATCATTAATTCAGTTCGCTTTAATTACAGTTTTTATATGAACGCGATAACAATTTATCTGAAATTAGTATCTTTGAGTGAAGAATTTGCATGTCGGATAGCTTGGGTTATTAAAATCGAAAAGATATTTTCATCGAATGACTGAATGTTAAATGCTAATGTTGAGGGAATTATTAAGTACGCATTTGGGTTCGCGCACATCTTTTACCAGGAATTGTTTTTTACTTACTTTTACTGACTTGTTGGAGATATTCCTGGTAAATACGTTTCTACATACGATTATACTTGTTCAGTGCTTAAGAAAATGAACTCACCATAGCCTTTTCAAAGGTGGCCTTAGGACCTTTCTTTAGAGCTTTGATCTAAATACAACTTAAATTCAACTCTTCTTCAACAGTTTTAAGTCCATTAAGGGCATTAAGGTCCTAACCACCTAGCAACACTGTTAAATGGAGATCTAGATCTTTTACAGGAACTAAATTCAGCTATTCTTCTCTAAATGGATAATAGAGAGTGAATTTCCTATGTAGATACGACCTTTTATGTGTAAACACGATTCCAGTACCACGAAAGCACTTAACTGTATGAAAATTTCACACCGCTCAATACCTCGATTTTACTGCATTTGCCAAATTGTCTTCCAGAGTTAGTGCTTACTTGATAGGCCATTTCAATGTAGATTTTCCGAAAATTTTAGCGTGAAATGTTTGGTTACGTTAAGTTTTGACAAATACGTAATACATCATCTTGATATAATGTAGTAAATGGGTTTTGATTAATGAAAATTGATGCTGAACATTACATGTTTTCCAATTATATTAAGGTTCAATAGACCCTTATTTGTAGCAAATTATGAAGCGTCTGATGCTCAGAAATCATCATTTGAAACACGTTTATCTTTGTTAAACGGAAGTTACTTTCTATTCGCATGGAAATTTACTTCTTAGAATTTGCTCGCTAGTCTATGAAGAAACTAGGATGGCATAATTTACATGTCCTAGTTCAAGTTCTTACAACTGCAAAGCCTGGAACATGCTTGCTAATACTCTTGAAATATTGTTGCTGTTGGCAACATTTGTGAGGGTTCTAATGCCTAAAGTTTTCTTGAATCCTTTGTTTATTACCGTACCCCAAACTTATAGGTAAGCTTTGTCCTAATCCTAAGATCTAGTCCTGACAAAGATACTTCATACCTAATAAGTAGGAGGACTCGACCACTATGTATTATCAACTGTATCATTTGAATCTTAATGATTATCTTATCTTATCATGTCTGGTATTTGTATTTATTTAACTTTAAGTTATTTGAATAAATCCTATTCCATTTTCATGTATCGCCGCTCCATCATTGCCTAGGCACCGGAAATGGTTTAGATCTTGGTCCCTATCAAATTTCGAATAGGAAATAAGGCATCAATAGCTACCATTATCGGGTGCCGGGACTCCTTGAAATTCAGCGTCTCAAATGAAGAGATTTTATGGAAATATACGATGGAAAGCTTCGCGGATATGTACTTAAATAGATGTATTTTATATGATATTATTAATTTATTAGACAACTGAGCCTTAAGTGTTGTATTCTTATTTCAAACTCGATATGAGATTCAATAACAAATTAATCGTCTAATATGTATCTACGTCTACTATCCTATTTATTTCACTGGAACAAAATATCTCCATACATTTAAAATTAGTTCAGCGGGTTCAGTAGTTTAAACGTGACATAATATATACACAAGTACCTTTGCATTTATAATAGTAGGCGTAGAAGATCTTTCATCCGAAATTATTCACTTACTATATTATTTTTTTAACAAGCAGAAACGTCTGCGATCGATGCTTAATTAAGCATAGAATAGATTTAAAAGTGGAACAATTACTGTCATGGGTGAGACTTGACCTCATGGCCTCTGGATCGATACTCCAGCGCTCTGCCAACTGAGCCACCAAGACCTCATCAATAGCCAGCAAATCTCACCCAAGACAGTCTTCCTGTGACAGTGTACCTAGCGTTATCCCGGCCTTTGCCAGGGTCCGCTTTCCTACTCTCTTTCCTCCACGTCTCGTGTGAGCCCGTTCACGCTCATATCTGCCTTCACGACATCGAGCCATCGCATTTTTGGTCTGCCAAGACAGTAATTTTTCCAATTTAAAATTATTCACCTACTGATAAGAGAGAGCGTTTAAGCAAACGGTTACAACAAAATAGAAACCTTTTCCTTTTTCAAAGAATTTCTACAAATACCTGCGCATGTAGGACACGGCATTCTAGAGATTTAACCACGATTCGCAGGCACTATGCTCGTTTGTCTACAAAATAGGGCTGACACGTTTAAGGCTTTGAAATTTTACCCCGCAAAACATGACTGTTGCTCTGAGGGTCAAGTGACACGCGAAAGGTATGCAGGATAAACTCTTTTACTTTGGAAAATTAGGAAGTATTCTGCACAACTCATTATATCCCGACTAATGTTTTAAATGCGAAAGTAACTCTGTCTGTCTGTTTGTTACCTCTACACGCTTAAACCGCTGAATCGATTTAGATGAAATTTGGTATTAGCATAGTCTGAGGCACGTTGAAGGACATTCACCTCAAAGATCGCTAAAAAAGAACCTTAATGTTAAAATAGGTTTATTAGGTACATAACTCTGACTCATTCCACTGGTAGTAAGTAAACATTGAATATTTTGTGACGTTCCACGGTAACCTTAAGTATAGCCGACCGCTATGATGCACCTTTTCCCGTGAAACATTTAAACTAGGTTTATTACGAACTTAAGCTACATTGTGTTAAAATCCACCGCGCTACTACCTCTCCAACTATTTGAGCTAAGTGGCATGGTTGAAATTTTGAATAAAAAGTTTAATTTTTACTCGCGTACTCTTATGACTTGCGAATCGCCTCTACGAACTACGAACGTGGGTCCATTCCACCCGACCACTTCTAAATTTAGCTTGAACATAACTAGTCCGGCCCTTAAGCTAAACAACCCATACATACAGCCAAACACGATGTGACCAGACCCATTAAGATTCCTATTAATAAAATGCAATGCGCAATGAGTAATTAAGGCAGCACTAACGATTGCTCTCGCATCTTTAATTACATTTTTTGTGTTTATATCCACTGTTGCGTTAAGACCCTTTTTTAATCCAAATGATCCTTCTCTTCATTGTTTGTTTACTTTGCTTTTATTTTTAAAGTTGGTGATGCTATTGATATGATGTTTTCTTAAAATATTTCTTAAGTATTTTCATTTGTTAATTTCAGCGGCGGTAGCATGGTAGGATTTTTATCACGTGTCAATATGCCTGTCACTTTCGCACTTATTTGTTAGAACGTGACAGGCAAGGTGACAGGCGATAAATTGACAAATTGACCTTGCTACAACCGCAGGGTGTGATGACTGTCCAAGACTTCTTGATAAAGGACAAGATCTTTTTTCTGTCCTTATCATACTTATGGAGATTTTTCATGATCTTAAAGGTTGTACACATAATTAGTAGCTATAGATCCATTTTCATCTTAATTACCATTGTTAAGCGCAAGACTCATTTTTATCTATTATCATTTATCTTGTTCATAATCCGCTTCTGTCGTCGAAGTTTCCCAGTGGAGATTATCCTCCCCATTTTCAACATCTTTTTACAATGCAACTTTTAAATTTATCTTCCCACACGTATTCTAAAATCCCCTTGCAAAATTTGCAGTGGAATACCATCCGAAAACAAGCCAGCGCAAAACAAACAATCCGTCAAGCTGAGCACCTGGGCTCCCTGGGGCAGGATGGACCAAGGATTGTTTAGATTAATGACTGCTTATATTTCTTCTGTTTCTTACGTTGGCACTTGTTTAAATTTAATTCGATTTGTATTCCGGAAGCTATTATTTTAATCCCCTAAGTAGAAATTTTGAATTTGTTCTGCTATGCTCTAATTGGACAGTTTATGTATTGGAGTCTCAAACTACCACTCAGGCAATGAATGTTCCTGAATGAATGTAAAATGTGATCTTAAAATACATTCATTCAGGAACTTAAACATAATTCTTCATGTTTAAGTTCTTCTTGCAAAATAAAATCAATAAATGTGTGATAAAAGTAAAATGGCATCTGTAAGATACAACACTAGGTCGAAAATGTCGAAATATTGAATTCAAGAGGATGTCTTGTCTGTGATTCAAAGTGAATAGTTCCAACTTTGCAGTAATTATAACAGTCTTTTCGCAACTAATGGGCCTGAAGTCAAAGTATTGGTTTTCTGAGTTAACAGGCGACAACGATCAAATAGAAACATACTCATTATTTGTTTTGTCTACAAGTTTATTTTCATTACATTAAGTCGATTGAGGGTGTAAGAGCAGACAGACGACCAGTATGTTACTAAACTGAGAGTAAATTCAGTATCAAGATGTACTTAAATACATCTTAAAGGAACTTTCATAAAACAACTAGTAAAAGTGTTATTAGGTACTGAAAGTAGGACTATAGATTCGCATGGCAAGGCACTAGGCTGATTACTTTTATTAGATTGGTAATGGATTAACTGTCAACAGGAATACATCAACTGGTATAACTATTTACGTACTAGATAAAGTTTGCCAATGGATTGCTGTATTTATAAAAGTTTTGGTAAACCTTTGTAGAGTGGAGATCTGAAAACGTTAAAATCATCAGATATCTTGTACATTAAAACGCAAAACAAAAAGGAAGTCAACATCAAGATGTTTACGAGATTAACTTTCCGACGCAATAAAACTGTCAAACCCGCTAAACAGTTCGTCCTAAATTACATTGTCAAAAGCACAACGATTGTAAATATTTCAACTAGAATAGTAGAACGTCCGATTTAAATTCCTCCACCAACCCATCCCATTCCCAACTATGTCAAAGATAAGCTCACGTCCTACCGATATTTCTATGCGCAATGCCTTCAAGAAAACGACCTATACGACGTAACTTCCAAACTTAGTTACAACTATTACTTCCCAGCAGTATTCAGGGAATTTTCTCGGACCGGCTACCTGTAGGAGGCCGTTACTGGAAATTGTTTCGGTCCCCCAAGGACTGAGTTCAGCTGAACTTCGTCATGGGATCCTTCGCAGGTGTCGTGAGTTATCGGCCATTGCAACAATTTTATTACTCGTAAACGTATTGTTGGAGATAAATTTGACAATTTCGGTGTTTTGTTTTTGGCGCGTTTGGTGAATAATGGCGGATTGTTCGTGGGATTGAACAATTTCAAAGGTTTCATAATTACGTCATAACGGAACAATAACACAAATGCCCGTTAAATGGTCTCAAGTTGTAACAATTTAATAACAATATAACTGCATGGTATATTTGCCATGCTCTTGCAAATTAATATGATCTGCTCACGTTGGATCGAATACTTATTGATTATCCTGTGATAGAAATCAGTGAAACGAAGTTTCATTATTCGATTTGTGTGTTTTGATTTTAACTTGTACTTTAAAGCGCGACTTAAGTCATGTTTCATAACGTCTAACCGTCACTTTCCTGTCAAAATGTATGGGATTTGACATTGACCGTCAGTTTTGTGACGATTGCTAACTGGCCGGCAATGATACACAGTTAAGTGACCAAGAGTTAAGTACCCGTATGCCTAAAACTTGTTTTGTTAAACACGGCATATGCATTTGCATCGTGGTTACAAGTCGGTTGCTAATCCTGCACTAACTGCAAGTTTCTGTTTGACTCAATAGTTGATTAGTGATTGGTTCAATGGAGAAATCATTAAAGCATTAAATTCGCCATTTGTACAGATTTATATCGTGCAATAAAGTTTAAAAAGAAATACATAATAGTTAAACTAAATTCCTTAACAACTTCAATAAGGTAAGAATTGAAGTTTTTGAAACCATGGGACAGTTAACAATCCCAAAGGGATCCAACCCTGACCCTGGATTCATTTAGCAGTATCACACGCTAGCAATATTCTAGTTTAGTGCTTATAGCACTATGTATAGCTATGTTTTTACCTGCACTGGAAGATTAATGAGCCCGCTAGTCCGGCCCGCACCTGGGACTCGAACGCTGGACCTCGCATTGTTCTTGTTGCACTGTCGGTCCTTTTACGTGTTTCAGTGGCTTGGAATTGGGTGTTGTTTTTGTTTAATAATCTGCGGATATTATAATACTTTTTGATTAATGATTGTTATGGAAAATAGCTAGGTTGTAGTTAATTTTATTATGAAAAGATAAATCAATACAATACAAATTTCTAGTCACAATTTAAAAATAAATAAAGATAATTTTCAAACCGTTTAGAGAATTATTACAAATTTGATAGATTTGAGGGAATTTAGGAGGCACGAATTCCATTCAATCAAAACAAAAAAGATTAAAAAACACCATGGACTTACAAGCTTCAATTTAACCTTATTACCTAAAAAACCGGCCAAGTGCAAGTCAAACTCGCGCGCGAAGGGTTTCGTACCATTATCTACCTATATTAGTTAATAATTCAAGCGTCTACCTGTTGCCATTATTAATATCGAGGAATAAACGGCAAATAAATCACGTTTGTTGTATGGGAGCTCCACTTAAATATTTATTTTATTCTGTTTTCAGTATTTGTTGTTATAGCGGAAGCAGGAATACATCATCTGTGAAATTTTCAACTGTCTAGCTATCACGGTTCATGAGATACAGCCTGGTGACAGACAGACGGAAAGTGGAGTCTTAGTATAATTCGTAGGTTTCTAATAGAGCCAGACGGCTAATCCTATCGTCTATTGTCTATTGTTAAGTAAAACCGCTCGTGCCACGTGCCACAACCACCTGCATAAAAAGTACAGTACTTCGGTTACTGAGTGCCGGCGAGTCGAACGCTACAGAACGTCTAAAATGTGTCATGGAGATGCGTAACAAAGGCGCGTTATCGGAGAGCGCACCTACACTGGTTTTTTGAGCGTTGGACTAGCCCGCGCTCAGGTGCCAAATAGAATAATTAAGACCCTTTTTGCAGGTAAGTAGCACATGCGGTTTTACTTAACAATAGACAATAGGATTAGCCGTCGGGCTCTATTAGAAACCTACGAACTATAATAGGGTTTTTAAACGTTTGGGTACGGAACCCTAAAAAGGTGTTGCTGGCGATGACAATCTAATAAGCAATTTATCAAGCCGACAGCGGCAATAATGGCCGCGTCTTGTGACACCTGCGTCATAGCACACACGTTTATCTAGCCGCCCAGAGACCTATAAAAAGGTCTCCTGTTCCATTCTATTTTGAACTTTGTGTTGACTAAATAAAATTTCATTTTGCTTGGCAAGGTTTGACGTATGGGCGGCTAGAGGTACTTACAGGGGGTGTCTATCAGTGGCGCGTCAAAAATACTTGTAGGCAATTTCAGGGTTTCCTTTCCGCTGTGTGCTCAAGGAATGTTTCTTGTCTGAAAATGAGGCGAGTGGGTCGAGTTTTTTGGACGCCATAACACTGATTCTATGCTTCCCTCCTAAGCTAAAAGGACGTATTTTCAATGAAAATTTAATGCAAATACCGCTTTTTAGCTTAGGAGGGCAGTATGGTTCTGTTCAAAACAATGTTGCAGGGACGACACCTGCGTTTCTGACGCAAATGTTTAAGCCCCTTAGCGCCACTTGTAGCATCCCACTAATCCAGGGTTAACCGGTTTAACCTGGAGTTACCATGGTTACCAGCACAATTTGACACTGAGTTAACGGTTTAACCGGTTAACCCCGGGTTAGTGGGATGGTGCAAGTGGCGCTTACTATACTCATGTGTCTATTCGTTGAGAAGCCGAGTCAGTGTGTTTTAACTGAAACTAGTCAAGACACCTAAAAAAAACTAGGCATTTCACGATTCGGGTCAATATCGCCTGCAGGAATTGTTATAGTTATGATATTTATAGAGATGTAGGTTAGTGAGTTATATCCGAGAAAAAAAAATTGCTATTAATATTTTATCCGATACTAGTAAATATGGAGAATAAATACCAAGAATACTCTTTATTTCACTATTACTTATTACCAATTATTGATGTAGGCAAAAAACAAGCGGTCTAATCGCCAAAGAGCCATGTCTTCCAGACAAACTTTAGTATGTAATATGAAATTGTTTTTTTAATTGAGTCATTATTACTTACGTAAAACACGGAGTTATTCTTCATTGTCGATATTGTTTGTTGATAGCATTATTTATAATTATTCATACCATCCATTTTACTATTAAAATTCCTTTTTTTATTGAAGACAGGATAATTATCGTAAAGATGACGTCAGATCGATCACTCGCAGGCATCGATTCACGTAATGAGCTCATTAGCCAAGTCTAGACTCGTTGGAGCTACGTAAAGCCTGAATAGCATTTAAAGTGCATGCTTAACAAGTCATACTATATAAATAAGATAAGGACTTACCTACGTTGCTCAATATATGCCTGAACGAGAGCTACAGGACCCGATTCAAACTTTAAGATATGTCAATTAATAGATCTAGAAACGATATGGATTAGATATGTCAGTGTCAAATGTGACGTTTTTGTTTGAAGAAACGTCACATTTGACTGTGGACATGGGGACTTCCGGTTCGAGCGCCATCTTGAGGGCACGCGGCGAGATTAATTGATTCGTTTTTTGCTCATTAATATTGTTTAAAGTGTAATATCGATAGCCTATTATACGGTAAACTAATGTGGTAGTGTGCAGTGAATGGAGAATTTATCTTGAAGCACGTTTAACCATCATTTTGGAGTCTACGGCCGGTTGTCCACGTGTTTCTTGTAAAGCCCGCTATCGCTTTACAAGAGCTAAATCACCGTACACTGTCTTGTACTAACCGTACAACTTCAATCGTGTTACCCTGCTACTACGACCTTGACACTGGCGAAATAGCCCCAATGGGCTGAAGCCATAATTTTAAAAGAATGAAATGAAGATCTATTAATTGACGTATCTTAAAGTTCGAATCGGGCAGTCAGTCACCTGCAAGAATATGTTCAAAGGCCGCAAAAATATGAGACACGCTCTATCATATTAAGTCATGCTCATGTCAGATATTTTTGCGGCCTTCGTTGTGTAACATATTATTGCAGGTGACTTTACAGGTAGATTAAGCTAAAGCAATACATTTATTATCGCTTTTTGTGTTAAATGTTACAGATTTTAAAAACAAAGCTTCCGTTAGACACAATTATATTATATTAAATTATTAAAACGGGTCACTCACATAATTTTAAGACGAAGATTGCTCGACATGTTTCGTTCCATGAATACTTGACTTGATAGACCATAGTGCTACGTTAGAATGCCGATGGAAAATAAACAATTAAAAAAAGATTATGGAAAACAAAAAGACCTGATGAATTTCAGTGTTTAATATGGAACTCACTATCATGATGTACAATATTTACACCCATTTTTACCAAATAGTATTTTGTTTTTACCTAGCTTTTTCATTCATTTGTTAATTTCGTTGCAGTTATTTAAAATATTTTATATTATTATAATCTCTTTTGAAATACACATTCAAATTACAGTTCTGTATAAAAGCCGACTTTCCGCGAATACCCCATATATGCGTTTTCCGCGTATTTTAATATTTGTACTATATACACGGAAAAACGGAGCTTCATACATAGTAAAACAGTTGGTTTTACTAAAAACTCCAGTAACTTCATCTGTTTCAACGGTGAATATTGGGTTAAGGTGCTTTTTTGCGTCCTTTTTTGTGATGAAAATGAAATATTGCTTTTTAACTCAATCCGTATTACGAATGGGTTCGCAAACTTTATTATTGTAACATTGGTAAACAGTATTGGTAAAACGAAATAAAATTGTGAATTGAAGCCAAAACATTAACCGATTATCCTGTATATTTTTTAGATTGCATTATTTGGATTTAATATTTCACTATTTTGAAACCTGCAGCATTTTATATTCTGAAAATCTAGTTTTGGATGGAATAACGTTAAGGTGCATCTACATCGCAGTTAACCTTGGTGGAGCAACACTGCAACACTTTAACTTTAGGCAACGTTGTGGTGAGGATGCATCTTTAAGTAGGATAGGCGTGTGCCTTTCATTCCTCAATTTCCGTCATAGATTTAGTACCTCGTTCCTAAATTAATATATATATTTCTTTCTTTTCAGATGAGCCCACACCAAGATGCGGCGATTTGACATCACAAATGCACATCACTAACTTCAGCACAAAGCCAAGACCAACTATGATTTGGAACGACACAGAACCATTAGAAAAGACTATAACAAACAAAAGTAAAAGCCTACAAGATATCAAATCGTTACTAGAAGACAGAGGAGGTGAAGAGAGAGATGTGTTTAGCAATAATAGTGAATTAGACAATAATAGTTTTGGGGAAGCGGTTAGTTGTAGCAATAATGTGTGGGAGAGGTATCGAAGAGGCTGGTGCTTTAGGTTTAAAACAATTGTGTTTGTGTTGTGTCTGATGCTGCTTATGGATAGACTGCCGGCTGAAGCGAGGAGTGCAGGTGAGTTCATATCTTCATGTTTAACTTTAACTGTTAATCTGACTAAACGTGCATCCAACAGTAGCTGCGGTGTGGATGCACATTTTGTAGAACTTTTTGTAGAAAAACGTTTTCAATTGTTACTGCTACATTAGGTTAACTTATGTCGTGTTACCATAGTGTTGGTCTACAAAAGTTAGCTGCGGTGTGTATGCACCTTAAGCTAACCTAGCCTCTAAATAAAACAAGAGGCGAATTTCTAAATTCCTTTCTATAAGTGATAAATTTTCCGCGCTTACTTTTTTATTAGTGATGTAAATCCTTAGCCGTGTTATATTAATTCTTGGAGTTTTAACTGTTACAGAAATTAGAAAGTTAGGTTGGTAAGATGGTTTTTTACGACTAACAGTTTGCTCCATATTAATCTGCAATGTGTCATCTGATTTAAGCAAATATAGGTACCTATTGTATAGAACCAATCGTAAAATTGATTTCCTGACTAAAAGTAAGAAGTTATTCTTATAAGAAGTTACGTTTTTTTTCTAAGACTTGAAACATTCGTCATCAGAATCAACAACAAATAGAAACCCCGCTGTTCTACCAAGTACCGACAGCTCTTTGAAATCGCATTGTCAACCACACAATAGTCAAGGAAAACTAAGCTTCAAATGACTAATTAACGAAAACGAAGATTCTGAGATCACAGAACTTTTACAAAGGCTTAGTCATAGTTGGAGTGCGAATTTACTTGAAATCGCACAAAGAACTTTAACCGTGAAAATGAATACGAAGCAAAAAAGGGGTTATGAAATTTGTGGTTAGTGACTAATCGTGTAGGTACCGTTTTATTCAATGACATTAGTTTTACATCTTTAGATACCTACTCACTGCGCGTAATGGAAAAGGCAGTGTGGGCAGGCGTCGCAAGATGGATTAGTTGGCATTTGGATCCGAATCTGGGTTCCAAAAGTTGTGTAGTATAAGTAATAATATCTGGGAGAGAGAACTTTGCTCGGAAAACATAAAAACTCAAAAATGCGCGTTTTCTCAGAAATAAGATCTAGCTGGATCGATTTTTCGGCCCAGTTAACCCCTAGTGGATACCAAATTTCATTGAAATCGTTAGAGCCGTTTCCGTGATCCCCGAAATATATATATAGATAAATAAACAAGTATTGCTCGTTTAAAGGTATATATAAGATTATTGAAACTTAATCGTTTAGGCAAACAAAATAGCAAAGGCAGGCCGATAAACCTTCATCAGTTATTGATTCTGGTTAGGAAAATAATGAAAAATTAAGGTCTAAAAGTTATGTTATTTCTGACCTATAATACTTTGCGGCTTTGCAGTATAACGGATACCTAATAAATAAACCTAAATTGTCAATATTTTCTTGCGAATACAACATGAAATTGGAATTACATTCAAATATGATTAAGAGAAAACGTACTCTGCCCTTTGGCGTTTAAATTATTGGAGTCAGTAACAAATAACTAAATCTACGGTACTGAAAATAACGGTCTTAAATAACTCTGATCTGACTTGTATCTACCTTCTTCTAACGGTAGCTTTATCTTTTAAAACGAGTAGTATACGGTTAACCCACTGCAAAGCACAAAACTGTTTTCTCCAAATGCTCATAAATCAGCCTTTCAGCGGTCAAACGTCTTATATCTAACATGTAAACCGCGATCCATGTTAAAAGGACGTATCTTCCCTTAGTAAAGACGTGAAAATCTCCGAGCCAAAAGGAAGTAAGTTCCCATAGTACGGAGTTGAAAGTTTTAGGGCAAGAAAGGCGTAAGTTGCTATAGTACGGGCAAATGTACGTTTGTGTAAGAAGGACTTAACTTGATAGCTGGAACTAAAATAAACTTGCGTGAGCAAAGCAAAGTGTTGCAATCGCTTAGCAAGGGCAGGCTTGTATTCGTTTTAGCCCAGTTTTCGGAAAAAATCGAGACGGTGCGCACTTAGGCAGAAGTAATAGTATTTTTTATTAGCAAAAAACACGTACATACATGATACATACACACCATGGATTTTGAGCCAGGATTTTCTGTGTTACAAAACTCAGTGGGATATTAAACTAAAATAACATGCATTCATACGGAGAAAATGGTAAGGAAACTGGAGGTTTGGAGAGGCCTGTAAAAGTAGACAAAAAGATGTCGGTAATAGAAATGTTTTAACTACTTTACGGATCTTGAGGATAAAGTTAGTTTTTCTCATGAGTTTATGCTCAGTAAGCTACGCAAGGATTAAAACTATTAAAAGTTTGACTATTATGTGCTAGATAACATACACTACTTATACATACTACTTAAATATACCTACTAGCTTTTGCCCGCGACTTCGTTTGCGTGCAATGATGAATAGTGATTGATAAAAACTGTCCTATGTCCAGATATGTTTCCAGAACGTCAAACTATCTCCGTACCAATTTTCATCTAGATCGGTTCAGCGGTTTAAGCGTCAAGAGGTAACAGACAGACAGATAGCCAGACAACACTTTCGCATTTATAATATTAGTAGGGATTTTTAAACATACATGGTGTAATATAGAAGTATATTTTGCATTTTTCCGCGAAACTGGAGCCAGAATAAAACGCTACGTCACAAAGTGGATTATGCCTAGTGAAATTGAATTGGATAAAGCTCAAACAAAGAGAAAAGAAGAAAACTAGATATTCAAAATGTTGTTTCCTAATATTACGTCACTTAATGTCATGGAATATTAAATTATAACCCTCTTATTCATAAATGCACTACAAACCTCAATTAGCTAATAACCGTTTGTCCTTATCTGTCATTTTGACTTATGTATTTGTAAGAAAGGGATAAAACATAATTTAACTAAATTAAGCCCGTTAAGTTTTATGAATAAGGGGGTAAGGTAAGAGATTTGTGCTCCTTTCTACTTAATTGAATAAAGGTGACGTTCGGATGGCAGCTGCAGCTGCAACTGTTTGCAACATTACTGCTGCTTGACGTGGGCGTTAGGGTAACATTCCATTTCTGACCGCAGCTGCACTACTAGTACGAACGCGTCGCTGTTATTGTCAATTTCCATAGTAAAATGAATGGTAGTGCTGCTGTCGTTGGAAATGGACTGTCACTTTTATCCCTGTCAATTTCACTACACCACGGCTACCACCAGTTTTGACATTGACAGATTAACTCGCGTCTACGTAAATTACTTTCTATACATCTCGCTTGCACTAATATGCGAGTACGAGCGAGATGCATAGAAAGTAAGTTACTTAAACGTGAGTGAATATGTCAATGTTAAAACTGGTGGTAGTGCTTCTTATAAAACAAAGCCGCGTCTGTCTTTTTCTGTGTATGTTCGCAATAAACTCCAAAACTACTAAATTTTCATGCGGTTTTCACCTATCAATGGAGTGATTCTAGAGGAAGGTTTAGGTGTATAATTTGTTAAGGTTTTGTGTAACCCGTGCGAAGCCGGGGCTGGTCGCTAGTCCTCGATAAAACGAGTGGAGTTCGTGGACACATTACGATTTGTTACTGTGAAAATAAAACATAGAAAAATAAACATGTTTATGTATTTAAATAAATCTGATTTCAAGAACGCTGTTATCTAAATATTATTATGTCAACGTAATTCAGCCCTTTCCACGGCATACCTATAGTTCATTGAATCCGAATTCTAATAACAACCCACAGACACGTGTAAGTTGAAACCTTTTCACACTCAACACATATAGGACATTGTATAGCCGTATGTAAACTCCGTTAAAACGGCAAGGTACTAAGACTGCGTTAACACCAAAATAAACAACGAGCACAAACAGCCGCCATTTTCTTTTGTTTGTGAGGTAACAGACAGACAGAGACTTTTACATTTACAATTTGTAGAGATTAGTTACTTAGGTACGAGTATAAGTAGATATTCCTTATTATCTTGCCAGCTCCTTTTGGGTTAAGGCTTGGCCACACACAGAGCGCGACGCAGCGCCGCGTCCGCGCCGCGTGATGCCGACGCGAAGCCTGGTCAAACAGGGCGCGCGCCGATCGCGCCGGCCTCACGCTCTCAACACGCCCTCAAGGCGCGCGTGAACGCGGCGCGGCCGCGCGGGAACGCGGCGCACCGCTCGCTGCCTACGTCCGATCCTACTGACGTGACCTTGCGCGACGCGGCGGGCCGCCGCGTTCCCTCGGCGCAGCGCTGCGCACGCGCCGCGCGGACGCAATGGGCCGCGCGGCGCGGGGCGCGACAGAAGCGGGGCGTGATACCGGCGGGACGCAGTCTGTTTGACGTCGGTAACCTGTTAGCATGTGCCGCGGTCGCGCGGCGTGGACGCGGCGCTGCGTCGCGCTCTGTATGTGGCCAAGCCTTTACTGTTGATCCACTCATTTTTTACGACTAGTCTAAAGGTATGCGTCGACAAGAGGCTGCCGCGACCCGGCAGCGGCTGCCCGGCAGTCGCCGCCCGGCGGTCGCCGCACCGCTTTATAGGGATTTGTATGACACACCGTCCGATCCAGGCTGCAGAGCGGCGCGGGCGGGGGGCGTGGTCTGCGCGCGACCTCGGCCGCGCCGCCGAGCCGCTCCCGGAGCGGTGTCGCAGCGCTGCCCGTTCGTCTTGCGAAGAAAACGACGAGTATTTAGGCACATTAAATTGACTGAATTATTTTTTTCCCATAACTGACTTTTTAAATATGCCACTGTCTCCTTCCTTTCCATACGAGCCCACATCAACCGCAATAAATTTGCAATGTGCGTCTACAATTGCCAATAGCACAGTCGAATAGTAGTCTTTGTAGTTGAAAAACATAGATCCGCTCTTTTTCGGACATTTCATGCGTACATGTTTGCCATCGATGCCAAAAAATTTCCGCTATTTGTTTTAATTGATTTTCCGTCGGCACAGGTAGGAAAATTGGAACTAAATTCCTTCGCTTTCATATATTTGTCGGGAATTGTGGGCGTATCATACTATCGGCAGCACATCAGAACCTTCAATCGTGGATGACGAGGGCCTTCAATGAAATACGATGTTCAACTCACAATCTTTACTGCACAAAACTCATTACAAATCACAGCACGCGATACGTTTCTTATCTTAAGAAAACCAGTGGATTAGACCCAGGAGCCGCCACAGACGTCATCTTCTCCCGTTCATTCTCATCGTGCTCCTTCTGAAGATTGATTGACAGCATAACTTCAATTGTTCTGGACTTCAATTGTTTTAACAGCGCACTCTATGACGTCTTGGCGGAACTGCGTCGAACGCCACTCAGGTGTACGTAACACCCTAGTTTGCTCTATTTGTCAAGGTTTGCATGATAAAACGCCTCTTGAAGGCGACAGATGGCACATTTCAGCCATTCTCCGACATATTTAAATTGTCAGACATCGTTATTTTAAATAATACGCAACTGACTCCCACAACTGCTAGCACTGACTCCTGTGTGACCACTGCACGTGGCAGTCGGCAGTCGCCGCCCGGTCGCGCCTAGCCGAATGCTTTCGGCGGCGCTGCCCAGCTGCCACGTTCGGCGGCGGCGGTCGGTCGCGGCAGCCGGGTCGCGGCAGCGTCTTGCCGAATGCTATCTTAACCTGTATTCTGAAAACATGCCTTGCGATTTAGCGCTAATTTGTAAAAGTTAACGTGTTGGTTTCGACAGACAAGGCTATTCTTAGAGTATCTAATAATCTTAATTTTTTAATCATCCCTGCGCTAATCACGATAAATGGGGCATGCTTTGTTTTGCGTAGGTTTGCTAATTATTAATCTTGCTCTAAATTTGGGTGCTGATTCAGCGGTTCATTTTTCCTTTTAAACTATTATGGCAGTACTTTAAAATTTCAAGTAGCTTAATAACAAATAAAAGAAAAAAGGATAAATGTTGTACAGTCACCTGCAAATCCTGCAATGATATGTTACACAACGAAGGCCGCCAAAATATCTGACGCGATCTTATTTGTAGAACCATAAGAGCGTGTTACATATTTTAGCGGCCTTCTAAGAGTAACATATTAATGCAGGTGACTGTATCACTTAAAAACATTAATGTTCCAAAGTAGGTTTTGTTTCTTCGGGTACAAAAACGACCGTTAAAAGAGAAAACAATGTAATTTACGAGCTGCATAAATGTGAGGAGAAATAATCAACATTTCTTTCCAAGAGAAGAAAGTACATTTTCATTCCAAAGCATAAACCTGATTCAAAGACATCTAAGTAAAGATAAGACTAGAAAATCCAAGTTCATTGACTCATTCATCAGCAAGACTCATTGCTAAGTTTTTGTTAAATGCAAATAAACAGGACCTAGCATTCTACCCGTAGCGATCCCAATTCTAGAAACTCCATAATATATCTAATTGGTACTTTAAACACGAAAGCCGCCATTATACCGCCTACTTGATTGTGTTAAAAAGTCTTAATGTAAAATCCATTAACAAGTTCGCAAAATACGGGTTTTTATTTGCAAATATACTACTAATTACCTACAGAGTTTATCTAAAGCCTAAACAAATACTAAAAAGTTCCAACGAATTAGCTACAAGTAATTTGAAGATTTGTAAAGCTGCACGCTCGCAGAAACAATTAATGATATAAGGGCTTTTATTGATTCTTCTTTCTTTTGAATCTAAAGTATTTTATTTTTTACAACCAACGTTGTTGCAAAGTAAAGCTATTTTAGCGATACAACTGATAATCTCTAGAAAATCAAATGAGAATCTTTAAAAAAAGTAATAAAGTGATTGGATAAGTCCACATGCTGCAAAACAATAGAGCATAAGCTATTAAAGGCTTACAAAGTCGAGAGCACAATACAAAATAAAGATACAAGCCTCGACTAAAACCAGTACGGAAATAAACCCCTTTGATATCGCAACATTCATCTCGCTAATCGATCCAGGGCTAATCCGTTCGAAAAAAAAGCAAATCGGATTATCTACGGCGTAAAAATTGTTATTTTTCTTAATTGCTTGCTATCCAATAGTAGAATCAAGAGAGGAAAAACGTTCTTAATATCCCCAGGTAAGAGTGGCCAATCATACCATAATCCATTAAGATTTTGCGCCGCTCCGCCGAACACACTTCCAAACTCCCGCGAGGTAAATATTTCACCCCCTCGGTATAATGTATTCCCCCTCAAACCTCATCTTTCCGTCCCTATTTTGCATGAAGGGGGAATTTAAATTGTGTAATCTAACTTTCAATTCATTCATACATTCAGCGCCATCTCTGGGTGATAAATTGAAACCGGGATGGATTCTTACAGTCATTTAGCTTTTGGACGGTGCGGCCGATTGATATGGAAATATATCGCCGTCATGTTTTCTCCGTTTAAGTGCTTTAGCATATCTTTAGGGAAAGATGTAGTCTGTTAGTGAGATTTGCTCTTGGTAACTAAATCAGTGCTAGCAAATGGGTGTTAGTACTCGTAAATATATTTTCGTGCTAAAATTTTAAACACATAGTTTTCGTAAGCGCGCACATAATAGCCAAAGTAAGTGCAGTCACATAATAGTAAGTGCAGTGCAAAAAACATCAAACAAAATATGTTGTTCTTGTCCTACATTGTGTACCTATAAAAAAGGGTTACCATGGCAACTAATGTTATAAAAGCTGTATCTTCATTTAAACCTCATAAGAAGCAGTTAATTTTGTTTTGACTTCTGATAGTTCTCACAACAAAACTTCGACCGAAATCGAAATGGAAACGGCTTGAAAATAAACAAAGATTGTGTTTTCTTTTTATTATACCATTAATGTTTGTAAACTTTAAATGGCCAGCCATTTTAAATTTTAACTTTCTGTTTTTTTTTTTAAACTCTCTGAGATAAATGTTGGTAATGTGATTTTATATAAAAATGTCTTTTCTTTTGACTATGTTAGGAACGGAGTACCTAGAACCACTATTGTATTTACTTTAAATAATAGGTAGGTCTAGGTACCTATATCAATTAGACTTTAATTAAGTTGCTCGGGAATATTTCAATAAGAAAGTTTTTGTTCCGTCTTGCTGTTTCCAAAGAATATTCACGATCTTTCAAACAAACAAAATATGACCAGTGGCATAAAAACGCTCTACAAAATATCCATTTAAAAATTCATCGTAGTTTTTTTAAGTTATCATTTTCTATTCCACATTTCAGCCTGCCTGCTCTAAAAATTCTTCCAACTCGCCATCTGCCATACGTTCTTTTTTATCCTAACAATCCTTTGTCTTCATTTGTCGGCCATTTTTCTTGTTTACGCTATCAGGCACGTTGTGACAAGAGATTTCATTTCGAAATGTTCGGATAATTGGGTTATGGGGTTCCATGAAGAAAAATAGTGCTTTTAGTGCACGGAGAAAAAGCTATGGAGGGCAAAAGGCAAATTTATTTTTCAGGGTAATGACCGGTAATAACCAGTTTTCTTACGATACAATAACGAGGGTCGTTTTATATCTATACTGACTTCGGGAGGAAAGTAATAGGGTTTCTAAGATATAGTTTAGGTTTGTGCAAAAACGTTGCGTTAAAAGTATAAAGATTGAATTTAAAGAACACGTACGAATGACGCATTATCTATATTTTACAAAACTAATTTAGAATTCACGTCGAAGTTCAAATAAACATAATAACGTTAGGAATACTCGGATAAGAGCCACTTTTTAAGCTTCTGAATTTCACATTTAAAGCTACAACTGCATTCATCTGTTCTAGTCCCGACCTCACTAATATAACAAATGTAAGAAGTAAATTACGGCACAAAAGCCCTTTGAAGATCCTGAAAGAGATAGCAAACGAAATCAAAAAGAGACAGAAAAGGACAATAACGGGCTCAAGTCAGACACTGAAAATGAACCAGAAGGTTTTTTTTTAGAAAATTGCAATCACAGCTAATGAACGTAGGGCGTACATCCATCATCGTCTAGTTAACGAGTGCAGAGTAATGACGACTCTGTGCCTTGTGTTTAAGGCTTGTTTTGCGTTGGGAGGGGAGAAAGGGTCAGAGGTATCTAATTTTGGTAATTGTTAAAAGGGTTACAATACGTTTTGATTTTGGGGAAGGGTTTAAAGTTGCAGAAAAAGCGTGAGTGTTTTTCTGAAGTTTTAATCTTCATTTTATTTCGTTCTTACTTTAAAGTACAACTTTGAACAGAATACGGAGTAAATCTTAAATATAAAACAATTTATCACTTTTATTTTGTATTTAAATACCACGCCGTAAATAGAGTTCCATTTAGCCATTTAAAAATAAATTTAGAACGGACCTCTAGACTTAGACTTCCATTTTAGTAGCAAAAATAAACAATTAAATTGGACTGGCAGTCTGATGGTTCCATTTCATATTTTTAGGCGTTTCTACTGGAACAATCGCCACGCTTTCAGCTTTTCATGTCAGCTGTCATGCCTTTTTAGAACCATCGCGAATATCTAGTGACCTAACTATAAATAGATTAAATTTTTAGCTCGTTAACTTACAATATCAGGTTTTGAGGCATTTCCAAGGAATCGAGGTCTATCAATAGCAACTTATATTTAGGTTATGTAAAGTAGGTAATAAAATAAGGCATTTGTTTACATTATAGTGGTACTATTAAACTAAATTAACAACTAGCTTAAATCTAAAATAGGCCCTTGAGGCATTGTACCAAATTTGTTGGCGGCATTAGGTAGAGTATTACATAGTTAGTTATATATCTTACTATACTACTTAACAACTCAACTAGACAACTCTATTGCGTATCGTGTGACCGCATCTTCAAGACAAAGATTGGTTTTGTGAGCCACATTAGGGCATTCCATAATCCGGATAAGAATTGTTGATGAAGTCGCCATTACCGGATACGGCAAGGAAGGAAGAGAGTACTTACTACTTAAGGACTTATTTAGGTAGGTACAGTCGACGTCAAAGATATGTTTACATTTTTCGCCTTATTACAAAGGAGTAAGGCCAAAAGTGTAAACATATCTTTGACGTTGACTGTACTTTTGTAATCGTCGATCGGTAATGTTTAATTGAAAAAATAACAATTTAACTTCACATTTTCATCAGAAAACGTTTTCTAGTTATGCCTACAGTTTCCACATCCTGTCACTGCGTGGTCCTTGGTCCCTATGCAACTCTTCTATTGTCGAAAACAAACCTATTTTAATTGAAGTGAAAGTTGAACTCCATCCGAATCAGCCTAGTTTTTAATGAAACGTCACGTGTACATCCGCCACGCTTTGTTTGCAGTTTTTCCGTATTTGTACAACAATGGTCGTACAATGCGTATATAGGTCAGGTCCGGTGTTGAAAAATCGCGAATTCGAGCGCGTTTTTGACAGAGCAGATTTGTGAAGAGTAATGTATCCTTGTGACCCGATATAGATATCATATATGTTTAATGTCAACCGTTATAGATATCATATATATACAGGGTGATTCAGGAGACGTGAGCAGGACTAATACTGCGCATTTCGTAGATTATAAGCAACACTTTCGTATCAGTATTAGTGAGGTTAACGTTAATTTTCTAGTCGTGTTGAAAAAAAAGTTATTTATTTATTTACGACATGCGTGGTCACCCTAAAATTAGAATACTAAACTACCGATATTCTGTGTCAAATTGAATGTCACCACTGTCATCGCGGTCTGGTTACTTTTGAAAACTCGTATCTCACTCAAGTTTGACAGTTTATTTTCTTCGTAATCAAAAATTAAAGAGGTTTTAATCGGTTTTATGCTTATTAATTAGGTCTTGTAGGGTGACCATGATTGTAGAGGATTAAATTAGCCCTCACCAAAAAGTTAAAAAATAGGAAAAAATCTGGCTGTTTCACCTAAATACGACGGTGATCGATCAATTATCAGTTACTGAGTGTGCAGGATTAGTCCTGCTCACGTCTCATGAATCATTCTGTATATATATATATATTTTTTTTATGTCAATGTGGTCAAATGTTAGGTAAGCATTTGACCACAATCTCACCTGATGGCATTGGTGATGCAGTCTAATTTTGCGAACAGGTGTCATATATGCGAAAGTTGAAGGCGCCGGTTCAAATCCGGTCTCAAGCACTGGAGGGCTTGGTGCATGAATATACACACATTTATATGCAAAAGAAAAAGGTACCCCAATCACGGACACATATACCTGAGATAAATATGTATGTATGTATGTATAAACTCTTTATTGTACAAAACACAAAATGGCACAGGATAGGCAGTACAAAGGCGAACTAGATGAGAATTGAATATTCTAAGATTTCTAGGATTCGAATTAATATTTTGACGTCAAAAGCATGTCATTTTGTTGTCATTTACCCGTGCGTCTCGCTCGTGCCAATACAAGTATGGATATAATGCACGCGCGAATGATAACGAAATTACATCATTTTGTTATGATAATGTATGTTTTAATTGATATCCAGCTAGGTAAATTCGCTCGTCGAATCCAAGTCGGATGGGTAGTTTGCCTGATGCATAGAATTCAATTTTGTTATATAGCAATACATTTTGTGTCTAAAATGACGTTCCGTATTTATGTGCAATTCCGATAATTTGACAAGAATTTAACGCTCATTGTTTTATTAATAGAGTCTGGCTACTGAAATATTACACAAATGTTTGGCGGGAAATTAAAAAAAATCTGCGTCATCGACAATAAGATCCCTTTTCATATATAACGTCACATATATTTTTTTCTTAACGAAATTGCAGTTTGCGTCACCAAAGCGATGGGAAAGTTAATCTACTATCAGTTCTTTTACTATGTTTCATCACTAGTGATGTATTACGAGCGTGTAGACGGATATTGTTTTATCAGGATGACGAATGGCTTTGAACATTATTTTTTCTATAGAAGAATGTTTAACAGCCATTTTAATTATCTGTGTTGATTATACGTATAGGTACTTCTTGAGGTACCTAAATAATTGGTCGAAGGACGAAGAAGCGGACGGATGCTAGTTTATTATAATAGTAGATTGTACAACAAGGGCATAAAGTGACCCATTATTACCCGAGGCAATTTTTTGGTCTGAGCGAAGCGAAGACCAAAATAGTAGACGAGGGTAAAAATGGACATTTATGCCCTTGTTGTATACTCTGCTTTTCACTTCGATTGCGAGGAAAATATACAAAAAATCAAATATTTTAGGTTATTTTAACGTATTTATTCAAGACTAAGGCCCTGGGTTTTCTGACCACCCGTCGCCGGCGGCCGGCGACCGACGCGTGTCCGCCGCCGACGACGTTCGGATGTTTTGTTCGGGAATGTTTGAGGGTGGTTTCTCTGAAACGCCGCCGGCGGCGGGTAGGTCGACGGGCGAAGGTCACACGCTGCACGCGTCGGTCGCTATCATTTTTGTAGAATAGCGACGGACGGCGGGTGGCGTCTTGATATTGAAAATGTCTCATTTCAATAAAGACAACGATGAATTATTAATAAATCTAATACGTTGTAATCCTATATTGTTCGACGCGTCTGACAAAGATTATAAAAATAACAATTTAAAGCACAGAAAATGGGAAAATATTAGTGAAACAATGAAAATTCCAGGTGAGTGTTTATTTACAATTTTACATTCTTAGTACCTATAATTACACCATATTTAATTGCCATGTCACTGACCCTTGAGGTGAACATATATAGTCTTTCAACTCATTTCTTAAATTTATTCCTGCGACTCCACCTACACCACCAGTCCGTCGAAGTGCCGTCAAATTGCTTTGATTCGTGTTATTGTTGCTGGTATTAGAGTTTGTGGGGTTTTCATTGCTTTTATTTTCCATTAGCATGTTATGAAGACAGCAACTTGCGAGAACCTTCATTTTCCCGATTTTTAAATATATCGGTTGGCTCTCTTTTATTTTTTGATAATATTAATATTTCATCGTCTTCTTCTTCTTCTAACAATAAAAATGTTAGTATTTTTCTATTCATTTCATTTAAAGCACAGCACACCAATTCTCAAAGCGGGCACAATGCGACTGAGCTCCTTCCCCGACGACGGGTGGCCGCGGGCCAGAAAACCCACGCACCCGCGACCGACGGCGTGTGGCACAGCGTGCGACGCACGTCCAGACGCCGCCGGTCGCGTGTGACGGGCCAGAAAAACCACGGCCTAAAGAAATTTGTTCTTGGGCCGGTCGGAGGCGCGGGGCACGCCGATCGGGAGAGCGCCGGTCGGGGGCGCGCCGGCAGGGCTGGCAGTTTGTATGGCAGAATTTGGACTTTATTGCTAAGTCAATAAAGGTCGTATTAGATGATTTTACTTTATGCTCTAGAGCATAAAATGCGATTTTATGTCGTCTACGCACGACATAAAGGTGCACTTTTTGAGCATGAGAAGTGAAAAATATTTTTTTTTATTCTAGCATTAGGAACGCTAGTGTTAACGAGACCTGTCGGTCTAGCATAAGCGCGAGTCCATACTTGTAGTTGCGGATGTACAGAGTCGCGCGCAAGAACGCAACTCATCCTAGACCGACAGTTAAAATATGTTAGTAAAAACAGTAATTCAATAAATAGCTAACAACTCGATTCCAACGATAATTTTCTTTATGAAAAACATAAGTAGCCATACTTATCCTGTCAATTCGCTTACTTGCAAACACCGCAAATAACAGCTACTAATAAATCTCCTTTAACAAGTATTAATGACATGTCTTGACATGGCGATGAAATGGCTACATTGCTTTACCACTGAGTAAAATAAATAAATAGCATGGCACAATCTTACATAAATGGCCCTAGCACCACAGTAAGCTCAATAATAAGGCTTGTGTTTTGGATATTAGACGACGATGTATATGATAAATAAATATATAGGAATTTTTTTTAAGGGACACTTACACAAATTGACTAAGTCCCACGGTAAGCTCAGGAAGGCTTGTGTTGTGGGTACTCGTTGTCTACGACATATATAATATACAAACACTTAAATACATACGCTTCGATCCGTTCACTACCTACCTACCGACTAGGCTAGGAGGTTGATAAACAGTCATTTGTGATATTTTGCAGCCATTTTGCAAAACAAGCGATGTAATGAGGTGTCAAAAGACAGCATGGATTACCTTCCCTCCCTAGAAAAACCTGCAAAAGGTAATTCAAAGACTTTATCTAAAAAGTTATCTTTAATAAAACAGACTTGGATGTTAAAAAACCGGCCAAGTGCGAGTTGGACTGGCGCACGATAAGTTCCTTACCATTACGCAAAAAACGGTACAAAAATTACGTTTGTTGTATGTGAGCCCCACTTAAATATTTATTTCATCCTATTTTTGGTACTTGTCGTTATAGCGGCAACAGAAATACATCATCTGAAAATTTCACCTGACTACCTATCACGGTTCATGAGATACAGCCTGGTGACAGACAGACAAACGGACGGACAGTGGAGTCTTAGTAATAGGGTCCCGTTTTTACCCTTTGAGTACGGAACCCTAAAAGCAGACTTCGATGCTAAAAAAGAACTCTAAGGAGATATAATTTAAAGATGACAACCCTAACATGGGCTATAATTGAAAACTACCGATAATGACATGTTTGTGTCATTTTAAAAGAAACCTTAAACCTTTAAAGGCAAAGT
Organism: Cydia splendana; assembly: GCF_910591565.1. Taxonomy (NCBI): domain Eukaryota; kingdom Metazoa; phylum Arthropoda; class Insecta; order Lepidoptera; family Tortricidae; genus Cydia; species Cydia splendana. The sequence continues at coordinate 5,674,573 of NC_085981.1, read as the reverse complement.
AGGTTTTTGTTTGTGCACTCTAAGAAAATATTGGATATAAAGCTATGACGAGACTTGTTCATGCAGTTTTAAAAAGAACCTAAAGTCTATTAGTCCAAGGTAGATTTTGCTTAGTCAAGGTTTAAGAAGTTATTCGATATAAAACTATGACGTGCAGGACAATAGAAGTTTCTAGAGATAATGGTCGCCAGATTATAAGAGATAAAGGGGTTTGATGACAATTCGCGTATTAACTGTCCATTATAGAAATATTTTATATACCTACCTACCAACCACACATTTATTGGGCTTATGAATGGCTTGAGACAATGTATTTTAAAATGGTGTGGAAAAAGTTTGTATAATTAAGGAACTAGATTATTGGTGACATTCCACGACGAAAGGTACCTTATGGCAGTGGGCGCTTACGCCATTATGAACGGCGACTCAATATCGCGACGAAAGCGCCGACCGCCATAAGGTACCGTTCGTCGTGGAACGTCACATTTAATTTTGTGTAGATGTCGGCGGCCGATCGTAAGATCAGGCATATCGTGAAATTCCTAGGCATATCGTGAAACGTGAAAATATTTGACTCGTTCCCTGAGTCGACGGAGCCCCGCTACGCGGGGCTCCTATTTCTGGGCAGTTTGCCCTTCGGGCATCTGAAGCAACCTAACGAACCTATCCTATGTAGCAGGAGATCTAAGGTCCCGTTTTCTAAGGGGACCTTGCATTTTGGAGACAAAGCAAACCGCTTGGAACAGGTGTTCCTGGGGGTGACCTGAGCTGATTAAGCCCGGTTGCCAAGAGGTTCCCCCCAGCAGGTGGGCAGGGGAGGGGCGGAAAAAGTGCCTCCGGCGCGCCTCACTCTAAGCTTTATATCTGCATACATCTCGCAACTATATCAAGTTTGGTGTCTTTTTCGTGTAATTCGAGGATGAAGAATTCATTTCTGTGACTAAATTTTCACTCACCCATACAAAAAAATCGAGAAATTCAAAACTCAAAAAAAATCTTTTAATTTCACTTTTCGAAAATCCTGTACAAAATTTATACTATGAGGATTTGCTCTAGAAAAAAAATACCTTTGAATAGCCCAGTTATCCTACTATACAGAATAGTAAACTTGTCAAACATTTTTTTTCATAACTCTGTTAAAAAAAATGTTTTGTATCGCGCGGCGTACCTGCATTGTAAGAGCGGTATGCAACGTTTAGGATTTTTAAGTATGTTTAGATGATTTCTGATAAGTTGTTATTCTTCTGGTGGTAGATTACATTAATAAATTACTTCTGGACGTGATATATATACAAATATAAATTAAATATATAAATAAAGATGTTGGGAAAACTTTCGCTAATAGAGTTAAGTATTATAAATGTGATAAAATTAACATAGGAGATGTTTGACAAAAAATGCGGGTTAAAATAAGATATATATTGTTCGTAATTGCCATTACATGCCCATAGGACTGTGCATTTTAGGTTTTTTTTAACGCAGTTGCACCTCCCTGCGCATTTTGTTTTGCAGCGGCAACGAATAAGCTCTAAACAAGCAGCAGCCGCCGCAGGTAGGCTTGTCCATATGGGCTCCGAATAACCATGTTGTTTGGACCAGCCCCAGTCAACAGGGCATGGTGGCTGTTGCTGAGGGGCTATAATCTGTCCCCAAACATATACCAAATCCTACACCGGAACATGCGACACAACTGAAAACCGCCGTGTCGCCGAAATGTCAACCTGGTTGACAAGGTGCAGAAAACCCTAGAGGAAAAGCAAACCGCTCTATGTGCGTTCCTTGATGTTGAAGGTGCTTTCGACAATACACCCACAGAGACCATACTCAATGGTATGAAATCAAAGGGAGTAGACGAAAGATGGGTACATAGCATGCTCTCGAACAGAGTAGCCACTCTGACCATCAATACTATATATAGAGCATGAATTTTATACCACTAAAGGGTGCCTACAAGGAAGCGTTTTATCCCCACTATTATGGACCCTAGCGGTGGACCAACTTCTTGCAATCATGTCAGGCCAAGACTTTGATACACAAGGATATGCCGACGACCTTGTAGTCATCGTCAAAGGCCCTTGCCTCAACACAATATCCAACCTAATGCAAGGAGCTCTAAACACAATATTCAAATGGTGTAGAGAAAATGACTTGTCCATTAATCCGAGCAAGACTGTAATAGCCATTTAACCATTCACAAGGAAACGGAAGCTCGATAAACTCACAAAACCAAGACTTAATGGACAAATAATACCGTTCTCGGCAGAGGTCAAGGGTCACCTTCGACCAAAAGTTAACTTGGAACCCTCACCTGAGAAACATTATACAAAAAGCGAAAATGGCCATGTGGTCATGCTGTCGAATGGCAGGAGCAAGATGGGGCTTAAGACCCAAATTGCTATGTGGTTATACACAGCGGTAGTGACGCCAATTGTCACCTACGCCTCCGCAGTCTGGTGTAACAAAACCAGCCAAAAGACAGCAATAGACACTCTAAACAGCCTGCAACGCACGGCTTGTTTAACAGTAACAGGCGCCTACTCCTCGACACCGGGAGCGGCCCTAGATGCACTGCTGGACATCATACCACTCCACTTGCAGGTGCAAAAGGAGGCCAAGCAGTGCGTCTACAGAATATGCACGCTAAACAGGCCAAAATGGCGCTCTCAGGCATTAACCGATCTAAAGGCCTGGGTTTTTGCGAATAGAACTCTTAGCATACCCACTGATGACACGCACACCGAATGTCATCTCACCAAACTGTACACAGTAGAAATACCTCCTAGAGACAAATGGATCAACAACCAAATGTACGTCGAAAAGGGAAGCCACATCTGGTATACAGATGGTTCCAAGAAAGGCAATGATGTAGGATGTGGGATCTATGGTGAGAGATCTAAGCTCAGAGCGCTAGCTAGCATGGGCACACTGGCCTCAATCTTGCAGGCAGAAGTCTTCGCTATCAACAAATGTGCGGAGATCAATCTGGATAGAAACCTAAGACACCAGCATTTCTACATCAACTCAGACAGCCAGGCTGCTCCGCTGGCACTAGAATCCCTTGAGTCAAACTCAAAACTAGTCCAGAACTGTAAAACAAACCTAAATGCACTGGCTTACTCCAACAAAGTTACACTTAGATGGGTACCAGGGCACTCCGACATTAACGGAAACGAAGAAGCGGGCGAACTTGCTAGAAAGGGCGCAGACACACCCCTGGTCGGCCCAGAACCGTTCTGTGGAAGCACAAAACGAGATGCATATTCTCTGCTCAGCAACTTAGAAAAAACGAGAGCAATCTATTGGTGGAAGTTCGTTAAAGGACAAGAACACTCGAAAGCTCTGATCAAAGGGTTCAACAGCAAAACTGCTAAGGAGCTTTTAGGACTCAAAAGGCACAAAACCTGCGCGGTGACCAGAATACTGACTGGACACTGCAAGTTGAACAAACATATGTTTCAAATTGGCAAGAAACAAGATGCGACATGCAGGTTCTGTCAGGAGTCAGAGGAGACTGCAATGCACATTCTCTGTTCTTGTGGACCACTAATGTCAAAAAGAAGTACCTACATAGAGCGACACGTAGTGCAACCCTATGAGGTACAAAACATTACGGCCCAAAGAATCTGGAACTTTCTGGATGCAACGGGCATTAGTAATGAACTTAAAGGGCCGTCACAATAGATCAATGCTGGTCAATGCATCACTCAAAGGCCCACAACACCACAATAATGTCCCGCGGGGGCAGCTTGTGGCGAGCTGACGGTGAGTGGCGACACCGCGGACCCCTATTCCAGAGGACCCTGTCATCTGGCCCTCGCCTCTGTGCTTGCCTTGATTGGCCGGCCAGAATGGAGTCGCAAGAGAGGGACCTATGCTCCAGGTTGGAAGTGTAAAATGTCATAACGCCGGCGGCCTGCTGAACGGATTACCGGGATCTGGCTACCGCAGACTCACATCTCGACAACCTCACAGCCACTCCAAAGTGTTGCCCTGTTGTAGCATTGTGCGTGCGGCCATTGCGGGGCCCACTCAAGGAGTTGGCGAGTCACCACCTGTCATTTACAATTTTGAGACTGATTGTCACGGCAGGTGTCCGCTAGGCTCTCCCATAGCCCATTATCCAGTCCATCCAACTTTCAAATCTATAGCCCATGACCTTAGTTCCCATCGCAGCACAAAAGTGCTGCACTGCAATAGTCTTTGCACCATCTCCGGATGTATCACATTGTGCGTTCGGGGATAGTATCCACCACATGTATCCCTTGCTTTTAGATTAAAGTGCCTTAAAGGGCCTCTGCGCTGTTGGCTTCGGCCCCACGTACGCCTCCCAAAGGTCCGGGACCCCGTGGTCCCGAGATATGGAAAAGACATACAAATAATAATGTTAATTTTATCACATTTATAATACTTAACTCTGTTGGCGAAGGTTTTCCCAACATCTATATTTATATATTTAATTTATATTTGTATATATATCACGTCCAGAAGTAATTTATTAATGCAATCTACAACCAGAAGAATAACAACTTATCAGAAATCATCTAAACATACTTAAAAATCCTAAACGCTGCATACCGTTCTTACAATGCAGGTACGCCGCGCGACACAAAACAGTTTACTATTCTGTATAGTAGGATAACTGGGCTATTCACAGGTATTTTTTTTCTAGAGCAAATCCTCATAGTATAAAATTTTTAAGAGGATTTACGAAAAAAAAAATTAAAACATATTCATTGAATTTTGAATTTCTCGAATTTTTTGTATGGGTGAGTGAAAATTTAGTCACAGAAATGAATTCTTCATCCTCGAATTACACGAAAAAGACACCAAACTTGATATAGTTGCGAGATGTATGCAGATATAAAGCTTAGAGTGAGGCGCGCCGGAGGCATTTTTTCCCCCCCTCCCCTGCCCACCTGCTGGGGGGAACCTCTTGGCAACCGGGCTTAATCAGCTCAGATCACCCCCAGGAACACCTGTTCCAAGCGGTTTGCTTTGTCTCCAAAATGCAAGGTGGTGGACCTTAGATCTCCTGCTAATGTATTGGTTTAATGTGACTATCGTCAAAACATTACTCAGGAACATTACGATCGGCCTACGACATCGATATCTTCAAAATTGATGACAGAGTCCTTATTTTAGGACTAAATCATACAAGTCGTCACAAAAGACACACATTCAGGCTTTTGAACATTAATAAATAAATTAAAGTATTTAAAGCACTTATTTTTGTAGACATAAGACATAACTTCTTACCAGGGATGTTGCGGATGCAGATCAAATAAGTAGTTAGGTAGGTACTTAAAAAACGTCAAATATTACATTTTAGAATTAAAAAAAAAACGAATCGTTTAGTATTTGAGGAAGAATATAGGTGCGTTATATTTAATAAACAGTACTGCCGACTTTTGTGGATCTATACGATTTCGTTATTATAGGTAATGACGAAATTACCTAGCACTTACGCCGCCGCTAAGACGTTCCTGTACCGACTTGTTCGACATCCGCATCCGCATTAAGCTCCGCATCGATTTTATGCGGATGCGGATTTTGAAAATAATGCGGAAGTTCCGCGGTTGCGGATGCGGATGCGAATATTCGCAACATCCTTGCTTCTTACAGATGTAGTGCATAATTGTTTTCCATCGTATTTTCTCGGAAATGTTCGTATTTGTCTTCATGCTACTTCAGTCAGGGCTTGGCGTACGTTTTTGCAAACAATTGACAACCCATTTAATTATAACTGACCGTTAAATATTTCAAATTAATCAAACTGACATACATGTCATGTAGAAGACTAATTGAAGATAATAATGAACGCTCCACTTAATCAAAATTACATTAGAGAATAGAAACTTATCACTCAAAAATCAACCTTAACACCGATACTTTTAAGTCTCTTTCAGCTTGAGGTGGAGAGAAAAGGTGAGTTACTCGGCATTTCAGTTTGATATTGAATAGTATTTGAAAAGCGCAAATAAGGGGAGGTGGGATGATAAGATGTTTTTTACTTTTTTGTTGTGTTTCTGGACAGTGCTGAGTTTAATTTGACAGTACCTAATAAGTTAAGGATGACTCACGCTAGACCGGGCCGGGGCCAGGCTGGAGCTTCAGGCGCTTCGTTTTCTATGGAAAGCACCACGTGATCACCGATCAGCGATCATAGAAAATGACGTGTCGGACGCATCGGCCCGGCCTCGGCCCGGTCTAGCGTGAGGCATCCTTAAAGCTGGTTGTCTATTGTTTGTCCGAAAATTATATAAAATAATACTCATATACCCGAATTTTATTTGCCCGAATTTCATTTGCCCGAATTGTTTGTTTACCATAAAAATGATGTGACATACTCTTTGTTTACCCGATTATTAGATTCCAGAACGTACGAGTGCCATACGTGTTGTTGTCCATATTATTAATTGTAATAATATTATTTAATAGAATATTTAACCTCACCTAACTCACCTTTCCAGTAGTATTTCTTTTCTGTAAGGGTCGCAGTTCAAACCTAACCTAACCCATTTTTCTAGTAGCATTTGGTTTCTGTAAGGGTAGCAATTCAAACCTAACCTAATCCACTTTTCTGATAGCATTTCTTTTCTGTAAGGGTCGCAGTTCAAACCTAACCTACTTTTCTAGTAGCATTTATTTTCTGTGTGGGGTGCAGTTCAAACCTAACCTAACCCACTTTTCCAATAGCATTTCATTTCTGTAAGGGTCGCAGTTTACACCTAACCTAACCCACTTTTCCAGTAGCATTACTTTTCTGTAAGGGTCGCAGTTCAAACCTAACCTAACCCATATTTCTAGTAGCATTTGGTTTCTGTAAAAAATATATATTATGGCTAGTGATAATTATGGCTTACAATGATGATGACAAATGATATTATTGAAATTGATTTTATGGGAAACAAAGTTTCTGGCACATGACTAATATAGTAAACAATAAGTATTGCATATGTAATCATGGGAAACAATATAATGGCTGTTGACTATTATGGCAAATGAAATTATGGCAAATGAAATTCTGGCAAGTGGGTGTATACCCTTAAAGCTGGATCCGCCCTTGTTACGCATATGTGATATTGTAAGGACATATCTCTTGTCCTTGCACTTCCTCGCATATTTTAGAGCATGTACACTGGCGTTCAAGTGCATGGACATGTTTCAACCGTAATATTAAGGCAGTACGGTCGACATCCATGCACTTTTGAACGCCAGTGTACATGTCGTGTGATGAAACAATAATATTTTCGTATCTACTTAAACGGGGTTCGGCGTGTTCCCGTCTCGTCTCTCAACCGTTTCGCTACGAAAATCATAATATATTACGATCATGGTTACAAATTCTGTAAGCATCTATAGTATTTTTGAAACAGTATGGATGCAGTGACACATGCCATCTCCATACAATTTATAAACTTAAAACGGAAAATCTCGCAAAATTGTTTTGAGATGACTTGTGTCACCGTACCCATACTGTTTAAAAAATGCAATACCTAGGTTTTTAAAGAAATTTTAGTTTTTGTATTGACTTACATTAATGTAAAACAACGCTTATCTACTAAAAGCGTAGCTGGTTATCCAAAATGCAATCGGAAAAACGTTAACTCCCCGATTCGAACTTTAAGATACGTCAATTAATAGATCTAGACCTTATTAATAGATAAAACCTTTACATCACCCCACAATCCCATATTTCCCAACATAGTACGCTCCCGACGCGTCGCTCCGTTTCGCGAGCGTGTTTATTGCAACGGCCCCGCAGGGAAGGGTCAGTTGCCGGCTTTTTGAGCATGCTTTCTGTTTGTTAATGGCTTCACACTTTCCGTCGGCGGTCGGAGGAACGCAGAAATTTTATCTCTTGTGAAACTGTTGTAAACTGTTGTGTGTGTGTGTTTATGATTGTGCTTTGAAAGTGAGGTAGCAGTTGAATAATGTGCCCTTGTAACTTGTGATCCATCCATCATCAGTAAAATTTTGAAAATTACGCCTGTACAATTTTAAAACCAGCTACTTCAAAACGAAAATCTCAATAATCATAAATCATAAGTGTCACAGTATCATCTAATTAACACACAACATAATTCATATATGTATCGATACCGTAGTGCACACTCGTACTAATTACGGCGAAAATTTTGGTGTAATTAGTACAGATACAAGTGCACAAGTCTAAATTATAACCAAGTTTTCCGGGTAATTAGTAGGACTATGAACTAGGAAACTAGGGTATCGATATTATTGTTAAATAAAACGAAGAGGAATTGAAAAACAAACAGTTAAAATATATAGCTTTAAAGTATCAGTCAGTTTTTAGGGTTCCGTACCCAAAGGTAAAAAACTAATTACTAAGACCCTATTACTAAGACTCCGCTGTCCGTCTGTCTGTCTGCCGCTATAACAACAAATACTAAAAACAGAATATAATAAATATTTTAGTGGGACTCCCATACAACAAACGTGTTTTTTTTTGCGGTTTTTGCGTAATGATACGTGTGCGAATCCGACTCGCACTTGGCCGGTTTTTATCTTAGATATTATATTATAATTATTTTTGTCATATGGTAGCATACCGTTTAAACAAAAAAGTGCTACGAAAAAATATGTGGTAGCCTAAGATAATAACAATGATAAATTAAATATGTCCTAAATACTTGCTCCATACAGTATTTGTATAAATAACCGGTTAATTAAAGCTTCTTAAGCTTCTAAACGAGTTTTTTTTTTCAAACCCGTGACATAATAGCCGAGTAAGATAAATATTATTAGATTATCTAATCGCGCAAAAAAAATGACAATCCATCTTACTGTCATTTTCATATGCATAATTTATGTCTGTCGTTTTAAAATAACGTTCTAAATATGATTTATATTGTCTCAACACACAAGGGAAATTTAGTTTTGTAGGAATATGTAAAATAAAGGAGCGAACATTAGTATAATGATGTTTCTAGTTGACACTAAGCTAAAATTCACGTAGGTATGTTTTAATTATTTTAAGTTTGATCTCTTTCACTTCATAATTGTTACTTGGTTTTATGTTTTTTTGTAAAGAAAAGAATATTAATTATGATTTTGGGTTTGTTCTTTAACGCGCCAGAAACTCAATTAGTTATTAACAGTTTGTATTTATCTGTCATTTTGACTTATGTCATTGTAAGAAAGCGATAAAACTTAAATTAATTATTGAGTCTTGTAAAGTTTTATGAATAAGGGTTTAAATGAACAATATAATAATTTATATTAGTAGTAATCGTTTTTACCATAAACCATACGGTGCATTAACTCATCACAGCATCTATGATAATCACGTCCAATATACCAGATTCTAAAATTAAACACACACTACTTCTACCAGACTCAGAAATAAAACTAGAACGTTTACATCCCCTAAATGCCTCCATCAATCACAAAACAAATGCGAAACACTAACAATGATTGCCCAACCTGCACCATTCAAACTTGGCCGTCATAAAATAAAACCCAGCACAATCAATGTGACCCTCTGAGTCCTCTGACTACATTTTATCGCTGCGAAACGATTCTGCCGATACGGGAACGACCCTCTAGGGACGTTACCCTACCAATTCCAAAACGCGTTAACTCCTTACCACCTTCATATTCTTTTACTACTTTTTGATTTCGCCGTGCAGTAACAACAGATCATCACACTCTTATGCGAAATTGAACTCAATTTTATATGCAATTGGGTTAGGATTTGACTGATTGCGCGGATGAATCCAATTAATTTTTCTGCGGTGTAGGTGGGTCGGAATTACAAAGAGTTGTCTGACGATTGTTCTGAAAGCGAATAGTTAACAACAACATCTACCACGAAAAGTTAAACTGAAGATTTAAAAACGGGACCCTATTACTAAGACTCCTCTGTCCGTCTGTCTGTCTGTCACCAGGCTGTATCTCATGAACCGTGATAGCTGGGCAGTTGATATTTTCAGACGTATTTCTGTTGCCGCTATAACAACAAATACTAAAAAGTACGGAACCCTCGGTGGGTGAGTCCGACTCGCACTTGTCCGGTTTTTTTATTAGCCTTGTAGAAGAGTACATTGAGTGTGTTGTTAACCTTTTACTGAAAAATGCCAGTAAAAAAGTCCTCAACAAGATGAACTGAAAATATTGTAAAAATTTAACACGTCTAGAATCTGTCTAACCTAACTTTGCACCGATTTGAATAAATCAGTGTCATTAAAATTTTCATTAAAAAATTACATTAATGATGACGGTAGGCGCCGGCATGCCGCGGCATCCCCCGACATGCGCCCAGGCCTCCCGAGTGCGCCGGAGTAGCGCCGGGACGACGGGGTAGAACTCGTGCACACTAGTCACTAATCCCTTGTGATAGAGTACACGCGGCGGCATGCCGCGGCATCCCTCGGCCTGCGCCGAAGGGCTCCCTGGTGCGCAGCGCTCGGGCTGGCGCTCGCGGTATCGCGGGGGATTTTACCTCGCCGGTGTGCGCTGCGCGGCGTAAATCCTCCTCGGTGATCTGCGCTGCGCTCCGCAGTTTGCGCTGGCCTTTAGTCGTTGCAAATGGCGTGCAGAGTTAGCTTGGTCCGACTCTAGGTACATATGGTAAAAAAACAACGGGTTGCACTCCGGGAGTGCCGGCAGAAGTGAAAACTCAATGACATTGTAACAGTTCTTCGATCAGGTCACGTGTCCGTCTTACGAAATTTCAATCTGTCGAATCTGTCGGTCACGTGACCTGTCGCGAGTTTAACATTTTTCCCCATCACAAAAAGTGCACAGTGCCGCTAAAGACGTTTTCATTTCAAAAATCTTTAAAATCGGGCCATTCCCCGCTCGCCCAATATTAATCATAGTTAATTATATTTGTTTATTCGCGTCCATATGAAAGTAGCAATTTATTTTGTGCACCGTCAGCCCGTCTGTCTGTTCCCACGGCGTTATTATGATCCACCCGTTTTGGGTAGAGTAGGGTTAGGTTAGGTTATATTTATAAGAAAATTTTATACAAGATTAATTAAGTATTTTTTTATACTACGTCTGTGGCAAACAAGCATACGGCCCACTTGATGGTGAGCAATCACCGTAACTTAGGGAATAGTGAACTTGCGCTTATCATACAAAAGTTAACACTGCATTCGAGCAATTTCATATTCCTTTACTTTTTTGTCGAAGGACATCAGTTATCATATTTCATATTGGACTTTAATGATGATAACACATTTATTACGTTAAATAATACAATTTTAAGCTTATTTCAATACAGTTGTGTGGTAGCAAGAAGAGAAATCTAATCTTCAAGGATGGGTATTCCACAGCCGTCTTCGGATCCAAATCTTTCTATCCTTCTTCTCGTTCCTCTAATTCTTAGAGAGACAGCTCTGATGGTTGATATTTGTATTTTGACTTTGATCCAGTTGATTATTTGTGAGTATGGTTTCGACCATTTTTCATGGAGCTTAAGGGATGTTCTTTTTATGAAGGATTCATATTCCGTTCCAACAACGCCATCACAGGAGACCACAAGAGGAGTGAATGAGGCTCTGAGATCTTCTGCAGCCAGGTCGTATTTGCGATGTTTTTCGCGAGCGTGTATTTGGGCAATCGTGGGCCATGTGAGTAGACCATACGAGGCGGCGTCGGCATTTACAATGCGAACGTCAAAGAACGCCTTCCTCGCTGGCTCCCATACACTTTCCAGTAGTAAGTCGCTTATTAGCCCTGGTTGATCTAAGGTTGCGGCTCGCATTATTGGCTCAGTAGTAGCCGAACCCCATGCTGGTTCAGCCCAACTTTTGATATCGTCTCTGTGTTGGTCGTGGCCTCTTTTTATGAGCCCTCCCTTCTTGCAATTAAGTGCATGGTTTAGGTTGAAGTTATTTTCACCACAGCCATCGCAGGTTAGTGGCAGGCTAGAAGGTTCATGCCCGTATCTGATCGCAAGGCCGTCACGAAACTGCGTTGCTGTTAGGTCGGTATCATCAGCTTTGGTCGGTAGTACTGTTAGCCACTGTGATGATTTTTTGTTAATTACCCTTTGGATGCAATTCTTTGTTTTTATTGTTAGCTTATCCATGATTGATTCTAATTCGTGTTGTTCATTATTTTCTCGTTTTTTTCTTTCTTCTTTTAAAGTTTCATATACATGTTTTTGATGGTCTTCTATGTTAATTTCATCGCCGGTTCGAATTGCATCTATTAGTATTTTGTTGGCATTTAATGATATTGCATGTGAGGTTTTAGCTTGCTTTGTGGGATCATTAATTGCAAGGCCTCCGAGCCTCGCTGGAAGAGCAAAGAGTTCATGTTCTATAGATGTTATTTCTCTGCCTAGTATGGAGGGTGTTAAATGAGTCTTGATTGCGTTCTTTAGGTTATTGTAGTCTTCGTCTGTTCCAGTAGTCACTCTTTGTAGGTATTGCCACTCGCATTGTAGTGATTTAGTTAATGCGGTATGTACAGCTTGAGGATATTTTTCACAAGCTTTTGTTATTCTAAGGATGCAATCAATCCAATTTTTTGTTTTTTGTCGTATATAGTCGGTTTTATCGCTTATGTCTCCAATAAAACTTCCTAAAAATCGATGTGCTTTTACAATTTTGATTCCCAATTTATCGAATTTTTGTTTGGCAATATCTGTAAGGCCTTCTTTGACTATTAGATAGCTCTTTGTAGGCTCAGGGTAGTAGCCATATCTGGGTCCTTCTTTCATTAGCAGCTTAAACCATTTTAGTATTTCATCAAATTTGCCTAAGCATGCAGAGTCATCCGCATACCAGTTCTGAATGTATTTATTCTTGTTTTTGCATGTTTTTATTAGTGGTAATATTCCAATCGCGTACATTTGCATTGCCAGTGGATCTCCTTGGGTCGTTCCTTCTTTACTTAATATGTATTTATTGGTATTTCTAAATGATATGACTGCGTGTCCTCTATAGGTATTAAAGAGGAATCTCGAGCATCTGGGCCATAGAAGTCTGGCATTCCATAGTGCTAATGGACGATTGAGGGCATTAAATGCATTGGTAGCGTCAACGAGTAGTATACCTTCGGTGTTTTCTTCGTGGAAGCTTTCTGACATTGCGTGTGCTGCACCTTCTATACCGGCTTTTATTCCATTACATAGTTGGTTTGCTCCGCATGCTTCTTGTACGTCAGTGCCAGTCGTCAGAGCCATAGCTTTTGCTATGACACGTTGAAGTACCTCCCCTATACCGATTGGGCGGACACCAGGTGATTTGTCAAGGGCGATGCCTCTTCTGGCTAGCAGTGCCCTTATTGCATCCCATTCTACTATTTCGTTTGCTAGTTTTCTTGTTAAAGCTGCTATTGATTCTCTTAATTTGAAGCTGTGTGGCCCAAACCTTAAAAGCATCGTTTTCCACTGATCAGCATCGGTCCCGCTTGGGCCTGCACCTCCCGAGATGCTTCTTGCTACTTTTTCAATATGGCTGGATGTTACGTCAACAAGGTTACACACAGGTTAAGGGACAAGGTTTGGAAGTTGTGTTGTTTGGTTGAAATCTGATATAATCGGTGTTGCTTGGTTTGGATGTTTTTCTTCCAGGATCTGAAATATATTTTTGTCTCCAATTTTGTCGTCAGGCTTTAATATTCCACCACCATTACGTTCTGTGATAAATCTGTTCGCTTGTCTTATTTTTCCTTGTAGCATCAGTCTGTTAAACACGCGTGACATATGATCGCAATCTTGTTGTTTTTTATAGCGGCTATTCTTTTTGTTACATCTCTCTGCTTCCTGTATTAATTCGTCAAATTGATTTTTGCGCCACATTTCTAGTCTTCTGTTTATTAGGCGTCTGATGTCTGAACCTTTAGTTATTAAACTATCCCTTTGGAGGATTGTGCTGCAGTAGAAGAATACTCGTTCAGAGAATCCATTCGTCGGTAATTCATTAACTAGATTATTGATTTCGTTAGCTAGGAGGTCAATGAAATGACGACCGACGTTACCTTGTGGAAGGTTATATTGTTTTCCCGTCAGTTTTATGCTTTTCTTCCAGCGGAGTCTCCATGTAGAGTCTTGGCCGCCTTCATTGTTTACCATTTTTGCACCAAAACCTTCTTTGAATAGGTTATCTATTGGATTGTTGTTGTTTTGGTTTGATGAAGTACTATTGGACTTTAATTATTTAAAACTCAATTATAAAATTCTTTTTTCGGTATGTGATATAGGCATTTAATAAATATTTAGTTAGGTAGGTATACCTACCTATATACAGTGAAACCTGGATAAGTGAGACTTCAAGGGACGAGCAGATTTGTCTCACTTAAAGAGGTATTCCACTTACCCAGGCTCTCAGTTAGCCAGGTACAAATAAATTTTTGTCTCATTTACAGAGGATCCCATTAATAGAGGTGAGAATAGAGGATATATCTCAATTATAGAGGTGGTTAATAAGGTATTTTGTAATCATCTTTGAATGTTTAGGTAAAATAATCCTTGTCCCTAAATATTTTTTAAGTCTGTTTAAATATTTCTTTGAATTTATTTTGAATGTTTTCCAAAGGATAGATTTTTTTAATTAAATTTGAAACGGACTTCATTGCGTCTTAGAGATTTATTAAATGTAAATTTGTTTATTCTTGTTACTTATCAAGATTTCAGCTTTCGTTTCGATAGTTTTAACTACATCAAGTAACTAAATGAAACTTGAAGTTGTTTAGACACAATTAAGTAAATGCGGAATTTGTGGATAGACTAAGAGTTAGTAAGAATACGGAAATAGATCAATAAAGTCCAAGTTAGAGAGGTCATAGATTGACGTTATCTCAGATACAGAGGTAATTCGTATAAAATTCTAAAAAAAACAATTAGGAAAATGTAACCTTATAAATATAGTCTCAGTAAAAGAGGTAAAATACACTCTCTGTCTTAATTATAGAGGTAAATGTGACTATAAAATCACAACAACTAATCCCAGTTATAGAGGTTCGTTTTATCTCACTAACAGAGGTAACTCAGTGCTAAAGTGTCGGGACCGCACCATGAGTCCCAGCTATAGAGGTTTCTCACTTATCCAGGTCCCACTTAACCAGGTTTCACTGTACCAACAACAAAATGGTGCTCAATAATTCTGGTACAAAAATTTTAGATCAATTTTTAGAGCACCGTATAAAACTTTGTTCACGGTGTTCTTATGGGACCACTTCGGTCTTGCAAATCGGTTAAATGCGTTTTTCATTTCGAAAATAACCTATCATAGTTTGCTCTATATTTTCTTACTCTACGGCGAAGGTAGAGCATAGAACGCGTTGGTACGAATGTAATGGACTCTCCAAAGCCGAAACTTTACGCTTTACAAGCTTATTACTGCGAGAATGCTCGAGCCTAAACTATGGAACTATGACTTTCAATAAAAGTGTGAACTTTGAATGAATTGGCAATGAAACTTTAAATGGAATATATAAATAAATCATGGTAATGAATGAAACTGAAGGTCAAAGTAAATGGGACATTATTTATGAAAAGGGACCTTATTGTCGAAGGCGCTTACGCCGCACAGCGTCGCGCGGCATTGTATTTATATCGGAGCATCGTTAATAATGGCGTAAGGGCCATCGACAATAAGGTCCCTTTTCATAGATAAAGTCTCAAATATAAAGTATAGAATCGATTATTTTAATAGCCTATAATAGTGTCCCACTGCTGGGCAAAGGCCTCAGGAGTGTACATGCATTTTAGAGTACGATGTATATTTTAATTTAAAAAACATGTAATTAATATTTTCATAAATTTTTACGAATTAAATAATTTTAATAATAAAAAAAAAAAACATGTTGAATAATGTAAGTTCATAAGAATAATTGTGACATTTGTGAGAAAATCATAGAAGTCAACAAACAATAAAAAAAAACAATAAAAAAACATTCTTACAACCGAATTGATAACCTCCTCGTTTTGAGATTTGGAAGTCGGTTAAAAATAATAATGTACTATAAAAGAAATATGACGTTCTCTTTCATTGTAATACATAATAAGTTATCTCTGAGTTAGCCAAGTAATAATACTAACAGTAAACCTAACAAACAATACACGATCTTAATATGTATAAAATTAAAACGTAATCCATAAAAGTAATTTAACACTAACGCGCAAATTAAACTTAATAAGAATTTCTGAGCGAAATTAATTAAAAGCTAATTATAATCACAACTAATTACTTGAAGCGTACGATATAACATTATAATTATCTAATATAATATTATAATTGCCTAACGAGCCGGCAGAGGTATGATATATGCTTGTTAAACATTTTTATGGGGCCATAATTTTGTTTTTGTCGTTTTGAGGTACAGTTTTCCGTGAAGTACGTAATGATTTTATCTCTGATTTATTGTAGTTCTTGCTTTTTCTAGACCTCGAGAATTTTTATCAGCATTTTATTTTTTAAGTTAAGTATATAATAAATAGTGCTTGGGAAAAGAAGTTATACAAACATGTTTTTCTCGAGTCTGTAAAATAAAAGTATGCTGCTGAAAAATTCATATTTTGTTGAATTTTTAATAAAAGTCGATATGCGCTATCATAATTTACATAATTAACTATAAATGCCACCCTAAATCATAAAAAGAACAGTCTAACCACTTCACTAAAAAGACGCCTAACATAATTACACGTTGCACTTAAAAAAACGTCATAAGCGATATCTACACGACATTCCCAAATGGTCCAGAGACCACCCGTGCTTAAGAATTAATAGAGTCTTAAGGCCGCGTCATATTGTAACTCATTAGTGGAGGTTTTAATTTATAGCCGGGACAGTTCTCGGTGGTTGGGACGCAGGTTGTGTGGATGCGGTATGTTGAGAAACTTATTTAAACTTACTTAGACCTTAATAACCTCATTTAAACTTTACTATGCTGCTAGTTAATATATGCTTTGACTATAAAATGGGAGCTAACCAAGTTCATATAATCGTATTAGCATTGAGAGACGAGAATTGTGCGTTTTGAGGAAAATTACTTCTAGTTCGAAATAAAATGTTGGCTTTAAACCATTAGCTTTTCTACCGTAGATAAACATATGAATGTTATAGACAACTGACGTAAATTTTGTGCCAATTGGGACATTGTTTTCAAAAATAGAAGTTAAAAAAAAAACAATAATAAGCATCGTGTAATATACAGATTAATAAGACAAAATAATAACTTAAAATAGGTACTTGATATTTTTTAAGTATAATCCAGTCACCACCCAATGCCACATCTAACTTTTTCATACCTCGCCGCTTAGCACACATATTTCATATTGAGCGATCAATCTTGCGCCCACGCCGGGATTAACGCGGCGCTTTTCATTTTTATTCAAATTTTTATGTTGGCCGTGATGAGTTTATTTTGTCGCGCGGTTTTTTTGGAGTGCCCGCGCTGTTTTTTGTTTATGGCTTAGATAGTTCGTTTTGCTAAAGCTTTTGTTTATTGTGTGAATATTATATAATAATTCAATTGTTTATCTTAAATGTGAAATAAATTAATATATTCTGAGCTACGTTTTTGAAGTTTTAATCCTTTCTTAGATTATCAAAGGCATCAGAAACAGGCCTGTTACAGAAATTCGTTAATTACCTAAGGTCCACTTGCACCATTCTCTAACCCGGGGTTAACCGGTTACACCTGAAGTTACCATAGTTACCAGTACAATTTGACACTGGGTTAACGGTTTAACCGGTTAATCCCGGGTTAGTGGGATGGTGCAAGTGGCGCTAAGTTGTATAGATACTTTATGTGTTATTATGTGCAATACGTTCTCTTGCATACTTTGCTAAGAGAATAATCAATTTAAACAAAAGCAGCCCTTTTTCAATGATGTTAAACATGTAAATAAAATGACCCTTATTAATTTTGCCGTGTACATGCGTGTACAAAATTAATTAAGAATAA
This sequence comes from Cydia splendana, assembly GCF_910591565.1. NCBI lineage: Eukaryota > Metazoa > Arthropoda > Insecta > Lepidoptera > Tortricidae > Cydia > Cydia splendana. Next base: position 5,656,681 of record NC_085981.1, on the reverse strand, counting down.
AACCTCTCATAACGACACAACATCACAGCCGACGATACGTAATCCCGGATATAACACACCTACTTCAAATAAATAGAGTATCATTCTCCTTTAATTACACAAAGGGCCCAAAGCACCAGATAATATTAATCTGTACAAAAAATTTGCATTCCTATCGCAAATTCAGGAGCAATTTTAATCGTCTCTCATCAAGCATAGCTCCGCGTACCCACGCGGTTTTACGGCCGCCATTTTGAATTAATTTCACGGCACACAAAATGGCCGACTTAACAATAAAATTTTTATTAATCCCGCCAATGGTGTTAGAAAACCTCAATTATTATTAATTTGAATTTTCTCTTGTTAATAGCGTTATTATTACGTTTTATAATAATCGTAGGACGTGTTGGGTGTCCGTTTACGGTACGATTACGTCGTTATTGTTTTAGAGTTGATTGCGCTTAATTATACCCTTGAGGTTTAAAATAGGTCGACTCGTGGACTTGGTAATTCGGTAATTAAACAGGAAGTTTAAAAAGTTCATTTGTGAACTATATACAACAAAACTTTAACCTCCTATATTTCTTAATTGATTGAGCAAACAGGCTTTCCGAGTGGAAACCAATCATAACGTATTCACTGCCAACGTCTTCGTAGCGCTACGCTCGTAGCTGATCCCAGCGTTTTCCCGCTTTGTAGAGGAAAGCGACTATTAACAGCGAACTCGCCGAGCGGAGAGGCACTCAATGTGTTAAACGGAAGAAGGCATGAAACTAACGGCTCGATTCGGAAAATGAATTAGATTTCTACTAGACTTCAACAAGTTACGATACGGATAATTTAAAGATATTTGTAAGATAGATATGTCAAATTTGACGTTTCCGCGATTCTGGAGGTCCTCTTGAACGATTTCGACAAGATATAACTTAGATATCCAAGTCACATCTAGTCGATATCTAATGTAGATCTAGTTGATCTCAAGATCTTGTGATTATCTCGAAATCCGAATAGGCCTGCATATCTCGAGACAGGAATTAATGGCGTCTTATGTATAGGAAATCGTATTAAAGGTTAATATGTTCCAAGATTTGATAATTTTTGTCCTGCGGTGGCAGCATGGTTCCATTTTTATCGCATGTCACTTTCGCACTTACATACTTGTTAGAAGGTGACAGACATGGTGACAGGTGATAAAAATGCGACCGTGCTATTGCCGCTGATTTCACTGCCATGATTGGTAAGCAAGTTTTGATTGGTATTTGTGCCGGTCAGCAACATATTATGAGCGCGTGACGATAACTACACAGAGGGGCTACCGCCGAAACCGAAATTCGCAAATTGCGGGGATCTTTCTTTTTTACTCCAATGAAGGCGTAATTAGAGTGACAGAGAAAAATGCCCGCAATTTGCGAACTTCGATTTTCGCGGTTATAGCCCAGGTCTTAGCGCACACGCTAATCCAGTTATAATAAAATGTTGTATTGCCGTAGATTATTAATGTATTATTAATATTGTGCGCTGTATATTATAATCCCTAATTATTACGGAGTAAATTAGTCGCCAAAGTTACCGTTTACTCACCCAGCCGCTGGCTGCTAAAGTAGTAAGTAAGGTTCCGTACCAAAAAGGTATTATAAAAGGAACCCTTATGGTGCGACTCTGTCCGTCTATCCGTCCATCTGTCACATCGCTAAATATCTCGAGAACTACTGAAGCTATCGATTTGAAATTTGGAATGGTTATGAACAACGCTAAACCAAACACATTGGATGTGTATTTTTTTTTATTGGTAAGCAAGTTTGTTTTTAACAATCCGTGGTAGTAGCTTTAGAAACGCAGTTGTTATGTTAGTCTGTGGCTTTTAAAATAGACGCTGTAATTTAATTTTACATAGTGTAGCCGAGATAAATTGAGAGCAACTTACATAAATCCAGCAGCACCTTGGCGTACCACGTGGTGGTCTATGTATGATGATTGGGAAATCCTCTGCTTTATCGACAGCTGCATATACAGTGGAAACTGGATAAGTGGAACCTGGGTTAGTGGAAAACCTCTTTAAGTGGACCCAAGTTCTCGGTTCCAGTCCCTTGGCAACGAATTACCTCTATAAGTGGAATTTTGGGACCTCTATAAGCGAAATCCATTTTTTCGAAAATTTCTTATTTTTACCTCTGTAACTGGAAGCAGCCGTCTCCGAAACCTCTATGAGTGGAATAGCTCGGCGTTATAAAATTTGTATTTTTAATAAACCGTCACAAGGAGGGTAGTTTGTTTCGTTAACATTATGGTTCGTGTTTTAACTACGTATTTTGTATGAGATCACACATCGTTCAGTTTTTTTGCATTAAAGTACAATCGGTAGATCGGTACATTGATTTATTTAACCATACTGGTTTCTCTTGCATAAATAAATATTAGGAGTGATTTTGTTTTTGTAATTTTGAAAATTGTATACGAGTAGGTACTGTGGATTATTTACAGTATTGCTTTTTTTAAAGTCAGGATTACATACCTATTTTTGTTAATACATACATATTTAATAAAAGATGCTTATTTAAGTCTTGATCATACCATACGTGACCTCTATAAGCGACATTACTAGCATCCACAACCTCTGTTAGCGAGAGTCTCTGTAAGTGAGAAAACGTTTTATTTGAACCTGGTTAAGTGGAAAACTGGATAAATGGAAAACCTGGATAAGCGGAACTAAACAGCCGGTCCCTTGCGATTCCACTTATCCAGTTTCCACTGTATCCATAAGGGGCACTGGGTCACTAATTAGTCTCTGGTTGATTTTCACTTAAATCGCAGCGACGGGAACCGAAATATGAATTATTTTAATCGGAGCACGGGTCGAACGCGGCCATTAGTTTTAACGGCAGGAGAAGAAGTTTTATCCTCGCTAGGTGGCGCGGTTGTGTCGCGCCGGAAGGGCTTTTGAGATAAATGCAGTTGCCAGTTCAAATATCTAGCTACTACACGAAAATATATTCTTTCCTAATTGTGTTGCTTTGTATGTAAGAAAAATACCTATTTAAATATGCATAGAAAGTAATTAATACTAATCTGTTCCTCTACGGAACATGCCGCTCACCTTAAAAGCACGTAGTGTCTTTTAAAAGAACATGCGAAAGTTCAACAAGATAAAGAAACTTATACCTAACTTAAATGCTAACATTAAAAGTCGTAACGATTGTAGAAATTATTCTAAGGGTAAGGGACAGACCTTAACTACGGGTCGTTTGAACAATGTGTTCCCACTTTTTAAAGTTACGACGCGAATAACGTGATCAGTGCCCGGATGGACAGCATGAACGCGCGCGAGTTTCCACTGTAACGGCGGCAAGTGGTCATCGCATACCACAACAACAGTGCCTTCACGGATGGCGGGACCGCGATCTTGAAGCCACTTTGTACTCTGCTGCAGTTGATGGAGATATTCACGACTCCATCTACGCCAGAAATGCTGGACAGCTTGTTGTACCCAGCGCCAGCGCGTAAGACGACTAGGGTTTTCGTCGATCAAAGAAACGCCCGGTAGGGCCGTTAAGGGCTCGCCGATTAAGAAATGAGCCGGCGTAAGAGGTAACGGATCGGAAGAGTCTGAACTTAACACGCAGAGAGGACGACTGTTAAGTACCGCTTCGATTTGACAGGTCAGCGTGTGCATAGAATCATATGTTTGCGTCTGTGTACCTATTACGCGATATAAATGGGTTTTGAAACTCTTAACAGCCGCTTCGAATAGTCCACCGAAATGGCTAGCATACGGTGGCTGAAAATGCCAAGTTAATCCTTGTTTTAAAGTTTGTTGGTTGAGAGCGCTCATGACCGAATCGTTACGTAAGAACGCGTATAATTCTTTAAGGTAATTATTACAACCAACAAAGTTACGTCCGCAATCGGTATATATATCTGTACAATATCCTCGGCGGGACGTGAAACGTCGCAACGCAGCTAAAAAACCTTCTGTGGAAAGTTCGGAAACTAATTCAAGATGTACAGCCTTAACGCTCATACATACGAAAACCGCAACATAACATTTTATTATTTTTGCATTACGAACTTTATTAGCGCGAACGTAAAATGGCCCGCAAAAAGCGCACGAAGTTTTACTAAATACGCGCGCGGGGCGCAAGCGGACCGAGGGAAGCATGCCCATGCGAGGTTGCACGCGGGTAGGGCGTGCGCGGAAACATGGAATACAACGATGCACGCGTAGACGCACAATATCGCGACCTGAAATAATCCAATATCGCTGTAAGAGCGAGTTTTGCACGCACTGCGGACCGGCATGCAATTCGTGTATATGAGTATCGTCAATAATAAGATTTATAAGAGGATGTCTTTTAGGTAAAATTAATTGATGTTTTGATTCATAAGGTAAAAATGATTTATGAATACGTCCGCCGACGCGTAATAATCCCTCACTATCTAGAATAGGCGCGAGACGCCGCAAACGTAAGGAAGGGGATTTATTTGACGAGATATTTTTTATGTCGTCTTCGAACACTTGTTGTTGCGTAATCAATATAAGTCGCTTTAATGCAAAGTGGTACTCTGGTACGGTGATGTACTCAGGGAGCGTTTGTTTATGTTTTCTACATTTGTGGTAAAAACGAAATATTAATGCCGTGACGCGAACTAATTTACCTAGCGACGAAAATCGCGTAGTAAGAGTATCATCGTCCGGGAAAGTAGGCAATGTGGAAACACATGCGCAATTAATATTTGTTGATTCAATTTTATTACGTTTTTCTTCCGTTGTGTTTACTACCGGTTTTTGTATAGGCCAGGAGTCGTGACTTTGTTGGAGCCATGTAGGACCATGGAACCACAAGTCATTTTGTACGAGCGCGGCGGGCAGCAGACCGCGCGACGCCGGGTCAGCGCTGTTGTCAGCTGACGGGACGTGACGCCAGCATCTCGCCGGGACACGGGACAAAATCTCACTGGTGCGGTTAGAGACAAACGTTTTCCATTCGTGCGGGGGTGACTTAAGCCACGCGAGCGCGACGGAACTATCTGACCACGCGTACACTTGATCGGGGCGAATGCGATCACCGTAAATGCGCATTACTCTTTCTATCAATTTTGACAGGATCACGCATCCCATTAATTCCATTTTCGGAATAGTAAGGCAAATCCGAAGTGGAGCTACGCGGGTTCGAGCTATGACTAAATAAGTTTGAACCTTACCGGTATTGTCCGTAAGACGTATATAAACACAGGCGGCATACGCAATTTGACTTGCGTCTGCAAATCCGTGAATTTCGATTGAATCGAAGTCGTCAGTATTAAAAATATGACGAGGAAATGAAATTTGAGATAAGAGCGGGAGCTCGCTAACAAAACTCGTCCATGAGTTAACTATATCGATAGGGGCTTCGGAGTCCCAAGGAACCTTTGCTAACCATAGCAATTGAATTAAATGTTTGGCAAACAATGTCACCGGAGATAATAACCCGAGTGGGTCGTAAATTTTTGCAATTTCCGAGAGAATAGCCCGCTTCGTACAGGCCCGAGAAGTACTTTGTACTTTGAAACTAAATGAGTCTGATCCCGGATTCCATTGAAGTCCAAGGACTTTGACCCCTTTGTCATTTTCCATTTCGGCAAAATGAACATTTTCGTGCCGCTCACCATGAGAATCTGGGGATCGCGTAACAGCGAGAATAGCTGGCGAGTTACTTTGCCATTTACGTAATTCGAACCCGGCCGTGGCACAAATACCTATCAGTTCCTGCTGCAGAGCGAGAGCCTCGGCTGTGGTATCTGCACCGGTTACCACATCGTCAACAAAGACGTCATTGAGTAAGACTGGGGAGGCGCGCGGGAAACGCTCACCTTCGTCGTGAGCTAGCTGTTTAATTGTGCGCAAGGCGAGATAAGGGGAACTACTTATACCGAAGGTAACGGTACGAAGCCTATAATCGCGCAGAGGCTCCTCGGGCGATTGGCGCCAAAGGATGCGCTGAAAATCCCTATCACTTTCACGCACAAGAATATTGCGATACATCTGTTTGATGTCGGAACAAAATGCAATGTTATGCACTCTGAATTTTAGAAGAACGTCAACAATGTCTAAGTGTAACTTAGGACCTGTTAACAAAGTGTCATTTAACGCGTGTCCACTTGTCGTGCGACACCCAGCGTCGTAAACTACGCGTGTGCGTGTAGTTTCGGAAATTTTTGACACACAATGGTGGGGTATGTAATAACTCGCGCCAGCGGGGGGGTTATCGTCCGCGAGCTCCATGTGGTTGAGATCCACGTACTCCTGGAGGCAAGCGTGATAATCCGCCTTCAACTGGGGGTTACGTTCTAGACGGTATTCCAATTTATGGAATCGTGCTAGGGCAATTTGCCGAGACTCGCCGAGCGGCGGTGCATCGGGCTTGAATGGCAGAGCGACCACGTATCGCCCTGTTTCATCACGCGTATGCGTCTTTTGAAAAAAGGATTCGCATAGCTTTTCTTCGGGAGTGTAACTCCGCAACTCTGGTACTGACTCCAGCTCCCAAAACTTCTGAAGATTGTCGTTGTCAAACGACGTAAAGCAAGTATGGCGTGGAGTCGAAACATTGGAAGTAAAGTTCACTTTACCTCCTAGCAAATAACCAAACACACTATTAATTGCGGTGGGCGTGCCAGGTTTACCTCTGACAATGCCATCGCGAACAATATCCATGAAAATGTCCTCGCCGAGTATCATGTCGACCGGCTGAGGTTTGTGAAATTCAGGGTCGGCTAAAGCGAGTCCCTGCAAATGAGGCCAATCAGCGAGAGGTGCTAGTGGTACACTAGGCATTTGACGGGTTAACTTCGCCAGAATAGACGCCTCTAACGGAATGATTGGATTTTGTTTGCCCTTAGGCGAAATTGAGCACACGAAGGTACCCCTAGGTTCCAGCGGCAAGTCGCCGACACCGACCAGCGGCTCGCTAACATGTTGTCGCGGTAAATTGAGTCGTTGCATACACGATTCTGTAATCAGAGCTGCTTGTGAACCCCCATCTACCATACATCGAATCGTCGCAACTTTGTTGCCTTCGTAATAAAGGTCAACCAACGCCGTTGATAATAAAACCGTGCTAGGTTGTTTCCCTAAACTACCTAAACTCTGTTCATTCACGCCGTGAACTGCCGACGGGCTGCTAGGGCCGGGCTGCTCCGTAAGAGCGAGCGAGACGGCACCTGAATCCGTAGCTTCATTGATAATCGGTTGTGGAATGTTTGATTCTATATGAATTAAAGTATGATGTCGTTTATTACACTTACGACATTTAAAACTTGATTTACAATTCCTTAAGTCGTGCCCGGGGCATAAACAATTGTAACATACATTATTTGTTTTAACAAATGCAAATCTATCTTTCACCGATAGGTCTAAAAATTCTAAACATTTATTGAGGGAATGCATTCCTTTACACTTCAAGCAAGATCGAACCTTATTTGTATCGTCGTAAGGTCGACTTTGAGCTGACGCCGTACTTGTTGCAAAAACACGCTTGGGTGTTATTTGATTTGAATTTATATTTGTATTATTTTTACTACTTAAGGAATTGTTTCGAGTGGACTGTGTATGGGAAACTGAAATCATCTGTTCCGCTGAAAGTTCGCGTTCGAGGAAAGTAATTAGGCCCTGAACTTTAGGTATTTCGCCCGGGTTGGTTAAGGAACGTTCATATTCTTTTCGCGTATTCACGGGAATCTTACGTAATAATAAATTTAACAGAACGAAATCCCATTCCTTAACCGGAAAATCCATGACTTCGAGCGCCTTTATATTTTCGTGATAAACATTAAGTAAATTTCTCATGGCAACAGCTGATCGCGCGGAACAAATATCTATATCGAACAACTTATCTAGATGTTGTGATGCAATAATGCGTTTATTGTCATAACGGGATTTTAGAATATCGAGCGCAATTGCATAATTACTTTCCGTTATGGGAATTGATTTAATTAAATTATGTGGCTCGTTTTTGACAGAAAGGAGCAAATACCTAAACTTCTCCGCATCCGTGTAGGCATTGTTATTGTGTACCAGCGATTGAAATAAATCGAAAAAGGCAGGCCAACCAGTCGGTTCGCCGTGAAATTCGGGAAGCGATAATTTTGGTAAATTTCGACGATCGTTGCTAAGCGTTTCGTTGGGGGTAAGCGCGCGGCTCGCGCGACGCCTTTCTACGTCTACCTCCTTTAGGTTATTTAAATGTGTAACTATCGCGTAATACAAGTCATTAAAATCGTTACGAATCTTAATATTGGCTTCTTTGTTGAAGCTTTGCAATTTAATTAACGCTTTTTCGATTTTAGTTTGAATCTTAGTAAACTTTCGCTGATGCACTGTTAAATCTGTCGTTCTTGAACGAAATTGATCCGTATTTGTCGCTGCGAACTGTAACGTTCTCTTTAATTCGTCGAGAATTAGATCTCGTTCGAATATGTCTTGTGTAATACACGATGTGTCGGCTTCAGTATTGCCGTCTGTAGGGTTAGGAACCATTTTGCGAGACAAAGATGGCGACAATGACAATACTAAATTGAACTACAAACGTGTCTAAACGAAAAAACTGGGTACGAAATACCGCAAAAATCGCAAAATACAAGAGCAACACAACCAGAGAAAGAAAGATCCGGTTCGAAGGACCAAAAAACTATGTAGCCGAGATAAATTGAGAGCAACTTACATAAATCCAGCAGCACCTTGGCGTACCACGTGGTGGTCTATGTATGATGATTGGGAAATCCTCTGCTTTATCGACAGCTGCATATATCCATAAGGGGCACTGGGTCACTAATTAGTCTCTGGTTGATTTTCACTTAAATCGCAGCGACGGGAACCGAAATATGAATTATTTTAATCGGAGCACGGGTCGAACGCGGCCATTAGTTTTAACGGCAGGAGAAGAAGTTTTATCCTCGCTAGGTGGCGCGGTTGTGTCGCGCCGGAAGGGCTTTTGAGATAAATGCAGTTGCCAGTTCAAATATCTAGCTACTACACGAAAATATATTCTTTCCTAATTGTGTTGCTTTGTATGTAAGAAAAATACCTATTTAAATATGCATAGAAAGTAATTAATACTAATCTGTTCCTCTACGGAACACATAGTAAGTGAAGACAGAGAAGTGTTATGCATATTTGTAACATTACAAGTATCCTGTTACCCATTACACCCGCTATTTCTTCCGATGATAGTGATCTGATATCTATGAACTTTAGTTCAATGTAACAGGAATTCAATGCAATACCTAGTTGGGACCCGTTTTATGCCCTACAATTTAACATACAAACGACTAAATATAAAAACCCTTTATAGCTGTAAACAAATCTCGCGAAATATGATCTGTAGCGCTAACGAAACGCGTTAAAAAAAAGTTATGAAATGAATAAAAACGAATGGTCAATGCATTTAGAGTTTTATTTACACGTGTCAAAGTTGAAATTACAATGAGTTCGGTATTACATTTCTGGTTGAGGTTTAAAGTTGATAAATCGATATAACATTTCAGGGATTATTCGAAACGCGGTTCAGATGTCCAGTATAAGTGTGGTCTGTGATGACGTTTATTCGTGATAGATCTTGAGGTCAAGTTATAATGGAGAATGAGATCTGATGTCGACTTTTGGAATAAAGTGAAATGCGAGTCGAGTTATGAATGTTTACGAGGTTTACAAGAGTAAAACGTCATGGACATTGATGAAATAAAATATTGAACAATATGTTTGCGAGCAATATTTATTAGCTGTTAGGGTCGGACAAAAAGGTACATTTAAAAGCTGCAAACAATACAATCCACTATTACCGCCATGTAGAATTTTAAGTTAGGGTTACCTAACCCCCTTATTCATAAAACTTTAAGGGCCTGATTTATTTAAATTATGTTTTATCCCTTTCTTAAAAATACATAAGTCAAAATGACAGATGAAAACAAACGATTCATAGCTAATTCAGGCCAGTAACGCGTTTATGAATAACGCCATGTTATCGTAGGAAGAACTAAGTTAATACTTTAATAGTCAAGCAGTGTCCAAAAATATAATTTAACTGTCTAAATTTGAAAGAAGTTAAATATACAATATCTACTCTTCATTTAGCTTCGTAAGACCCTCCATATAATTTTTTTTAACTTTTAATTTGTACCTTGTTCTATTTATAAGCAAATTGGAACGAATTTCGTTTGTTTTAAAAAGCAATGAAACACAAGAAATGCTACTTTATTTGCTTCATGAAAAGTTCAAATTAGATTGCATGAATATGTACATTTAGACTCGGGAGGTTATGTTTTGTAAATATGACGCAAACGATATCATATTGTTATTAGTGGTAGCTGCTCAGTGAAAATTTAACTAAACTTAGTAATAACCGCACAGTGGACTAACGAGCTTGCTGGCTAACTTAAATTTAGTTAATATTAATAATCGCTTAGTGATATTACAAAATGAACTTTGTCTTTCAGTATTAGAAAGTCATTCATTAATTGCAGTCTTTTTATAATGAGAAAAATATTTTATAGACATGCGTAATTTTAATAAGTGTGTAAATACCATCTTTTACATAAGTTTCTTTTGCGTAACCCACATACCATATTTTCATAAACATATACAATATATACCACTAACGCGAAGACACGTAAAATTGACAACCCTAGCAAACTGAAAGATAACCGTCAATGCGTCAAGGTTGGGTATGGCAAGGTTGGGTATGCGTTAGACATCGGTTACACGCTAATTCTGGCGTCAGTTCAGTCCATTAGTCCATTCGAGTTTTGACTGATGCCAGAATGATGGAAAATGGACACGGTTAGACGATCAGTCCAGACTGATAAAATTACAACAATAGACATCGGTTACACGCTAATTATGGCTTCAGTTCAGTCCATCATTCAATTGTTGCATGGACTGACGCGAGAATGACACAAAGAGGTTACACGATCAGTCTCCTATCAGTTTTCTGTCATTCAAAACGGACTGACGAATATTTTCAAAAAATTTAAATATCATCAGTCCAGACCATCAGTCCATCAGTCCGCGTGGTACACGATAATTCTCCCGTCAGTCTGACCAGACTGATGAACTGAACTGACGCCAGAATTAGCGTCTAACCGATGTCTTAGATGTCAAACGTTGGTTTTGTTCGACAGTGGGCCTTTTATGTGCAACTCGTAACGTAAATACTACTATATATTCTGTTCCCATACTCAGTTGACTTCAATCAAATATGAATATGTTAATACGTCCCGCATTTACATAAGTCTATAATCCCCTATTGTCTTCGTCGTTTATTCCACTACGAATGCATTTTTGAAGCCAGCTTACCGCGAAATGTAATAAATGAAGAATTTACACAGGCGACGGGCATTTTACTTTATTGTAGGTTCAACTACATAGTTACAAATAGCTCGTGGTTGTCGTATGAATGCTTTATAAGCGGCCGGTACAAGTGATGAACGAATGCCAAGGGTAAAATGTAGGAGAACGGACACTCGCATTTTTAGAAGCATCAAGAAAGACTATGACTGTTTTATATGTATTTGGCATCAGGACATTCGGACATATGGGTTAACGAGTTCCTGTAAAAATGTAAAGGAAAAGGGCATACTCATTCACTTCATAATCATTATCAATAGGTACGAGTAAGTGAATTCTAAAAATAGCCTTGGTATCTAATCTACTCGCCCTTTCTAATAAATACCACGACACTTTTCGCAGGCTTAGACTATTCTTTAGGTACTACTGTTTCGGCCCTTACGTACTAAATACTTGGTCATTCAACTACCTACTCCTTCCTGCTAGCGTTCCCATATAAAAAATGGATCATCTTGACAAAAGTCCGGTCATTTCTCTTAACAATACCACGCCATGCTGTGATCTAATAAGGTAAATTGCAAAAGCGCATATTAAATCCCTTATTCCAAAACATTTCATGGGCCCAGAGCCCCTTAATTCGCCACCGTTGCTATAGCTACAGCATAACCTTCAATTTCCTCTGCCCAACTCCAAACTTTTAGCTAGCTTTTAGTGGTTAGTTGATATTAAATGTTTTTTTTTTTCCTTTTTTATTGTGGGACGTACCACATTACGTTTTTTGGTTGATATTTTTGAAAACTCTGACTCTCACGAAGTCTCCCCGCAATCCTGACAAAGGAGGCAGGGGAAATCCTGACGTATGGCAACCCTACGTCTGGCATAATCCGCTTTTCTCTCTCATCTTGATCCACACAATAAGAACATGCACAAAGGTAACGTTAAATATTTAGCCGCGCAGCCCGCCGGTGTGCATGACACTGATTGTCTTTAACATATAATAAAACAATTGAAACATTTTACATCCGACTTTCCAGTTCTTTAGAATTTTAATTTTATGCATTCTTAAGGAACTGCGAGTACGCTGAACCTTCTAATAATATGATGAACTCTTTAATCTTTAGTTCACCATATGTAAATTTATTTAGGCCTATTGTTTGTTTTTTCTTTTTTGTTGGTTATTTTTGTTACCTGTTCATTGTATCACCTGATGGTCTCATCGGAAGATCAGCGCTGGATGTCGCCAGTATCATGCTGAGATGAGACCATTTAGTGGCACTTTTCTCTTTCTATGTTTTTCTCTCTTCTTCCTCGTGTTATCCCGGCATTTTTGCCAAGGCTCATGGGAGCCTGGGGTCCGCTTGACAATTAATCCCAAGAATTGACGTAGGCACTAGTTTTTACGAAAGCGACTGCCATCTGACCTTCCAACCCAGAGGGAAAACTAGGCCTTATTGGGATTAGTCCGGTTTGCTCATGATGTTTTCCTTCACCGAAAAGCTAGTGGTAAATATCAAATGATATTTCGTACATAAGTTCCGAAAAACTAATTGGTACGAGCCGGGGTTTGAACCCGCGACCTTTGGATTGAAAGTCGCACGCTCTTACCGCTAGGCCACCAGCGCTTCTTTCTATGTTTTTCTGTTTTGTATAATTTTATCTTTGGTGTAGGTAAAGGCTTCAGGCGTGTTTATACAACATATTATTATGGACTATTTATCTGGGCAGTTGTATCTCCATAATATTTTCACAACAGTCCTAAATACATTTTCTCTCTCAATTACAAGTTCTGCATGTGCTTACAAATACCGCATTTGAACACTCACTTACAGTAAATTTGTCGTTTGTCGTGTCGTTGGCGGTGTGGTGACTGCTGTTAGTGCCATTAAGGAAACGGTCGTAAAAACGTTCATTACACCCCCGTTAGGACACTTGCTGCGCTTCCTGGCCCCGTAGACAACATGCCAATCGCTATAGCTACGTAGCGAACGAAACGCAACTGTCACTGTCACACTAATATGGAAGAGTTATAGAGAGACAAAGCGATTCGATGGCGAAGCGCAAGCGATCGTCACCTTGGCTAGGCCGCCTGATTCACAGGAACATGTATTGTTTAGGTGTTACATCATCCTTTCGACATTTATTTGTTCAACAATTCAACATCGGTCTAGCCTGATACTACAAGGTCTACAAGACGCTGAGTTTTTCCTTTAGTTGATCCATACACCCTCTTCTTTTCTTCCCCTTTTTCCTGTTTGTTTCAACTTATCCTTCTATGACATTTTTGATAAATTCATGTCGTAACAGGTATCCAAGCATCTATCCTCTTCTATTATCTATGGTTCTCAACAAACTTCTCATGTCTCCTACTATACGTACGTAAAACCTCTTCGTTGGATTTCTTTTAAGTTAGTCCAACTGATCTTTGCCATTTGACGGATTATTGGGAAATTACGAGATCCCGAATGACCACAATTAATGAAGATGTTTTAAACTTTCTCCATGGGACCAACCTTTTCCATCTGCAACTCTTGGCTTCGCAGTCTGAATTGCTTTCTAAATTGTGATGACCACAATGACAAATAACCCCCCCAGGGCGCTAGCCGATTGGATTCCGATTTCGGCTTCCTGAGAGCTTGGTCACTCTATATTTAGTTATGACATCTTAGTAGTAGTCACAGAATGCTCTGAAATAGTAGTAGTGTGACTACTAAAAACTGTATCCCTAGTTGTATGCCCGAAGAACTTTAGTTCTCGTAATAGTCTACGAGAGCCATACAATCTAGGCATAAGCTGATCCAAAGGACTTTCCATAATAAAGGAACACTTGAACTCTGAGATCGGTGAGGCGCGAAATTTCCTAGGACTCGAGCACACTAGAAACGTCTAGAGTCTAGACAATTAATAAACAATCAGTTTGTCTGTCTGTATGTTTGGCTAACGAGCGTTACATTTTGAAATGTAACTCAAGCACCGGATACGTGGGTTATTGGAGAGACGTGTCTGTTAGTATTTGGAGTAAGTATTTTGTACGCGAAGTATTAACCAAAGCAATGTTTTTATTATATTTAATTATCATCCATTTATAAGCGAAGTGTAAGTTTTTGGTTATATTCAGTCATTATTTTTAATAGATTCTGGTGACCAACAAATAATCTGGCACATATGTACGTATACTTACACAGGTTCATTTAAACAATGCCAGATAATTCCACTAACTACTTCATCATTGGCCACATCATCTGTTGTAGAAGTTTGTTGCGGCGCCGTTGATGGCTATAAAGTCCTATAGCAGCGCGGCATTTCTTGCCACATCGATCGCACACAAAACGCGAGTCCGCAGGCGGTGGTAGAGCACGACGAAGACTTTTCCGCTTAAGGTTCTCCAGCCAGTCATCGTCATGCTTAGAAGTTCCGACTTGATTGTCATGATGCCACTCCGGTCTCATTTCGGCGCGTTTCTCCCAGCCCTCGGTCCGAATGCCAAAACTGTCCATGTCACGCTTACATGAGTCCTTAAACCGTAGAGTTGGGCGCCCTACAGGTCTTTTTACGTCCGCTATCTGACCCAGCATTACTTGGCGTGGTAGTCTCCCAGAGTCCATGCGATGTATGTGACCGAGCCAACGAAGTCTTCTCTGCTTTAACATAGCAGTTAAGCTGCAGCAACGTGTTCTTGAGAGTACTACCTCGTTGCTAATTTTATCTTGCCAAGTAACTCCAAGTATAGTCCTCAGGCAGCGCATGTGGAAAGCGTTCAGCTTCCGTTCTTGTTTCGCGTATGTAGTCCATGTTTCTGATGCGTACAGCAATACACTTAGGACGCAGGTCTGGTATACAAGGACTTTGGTGTATGTAGTGGGCATACGGTTTCTCCATACGCGCGCGAAAAGCTTCCCAAAAACAGTTGATGCTCTGCCTATCCGAGTGTCTATCTCCTTGTCGTTAGATAGTGACTGGGTGGTGGTAGAGCCAAGATAGCAGAAATGGTCCACGACATCGAGCACAGCACCGTCGAGCATGATGTTCGGAGATTGGTTTACGCCTTGCACCATGATGACAGTCTTCCTGGTGTTTACGCTCATAGAGAACAGTCGACAGGCGCGACCAAATCGCGTCACCAACTCCTGAAGTTCGTTTTCAGAGTTTGCAACTAGTGCAGCATCATCCGCATATAGAAGTTCTCTAGCAGTTACGTCTAGACGCTTGTTTTTTGACTTTAGAAGACTAATATTGTACAGTTTTCCATCCTTTCTAGTATGCAGGTGTACTCCGACATCGCACTCTTCAAAAGCAGTCAGAAGCAGAGCCGAGAAGAAGATATTAAAGAGGGTAGGGGCTAGCACACAGCCTTGTCTGACTCCACGGTTTACGCAGAAAGGCGCCGACTTCTCACCATCAAATATAACTGAGGCATTCATGCCATCATGGAAGGACCTGATAAGTGACAAAAGTTTGGGAGGACATCCAATACCCCACAATACTTCATATAGACCTTCCCTACTCACGGTATCGAATGCCTTGTTGAGATCTATAAAGGCCATATACAGCGGTACACGGTGTTCGCGAGATTTTTCCTGTAGTTGCCGAAGAGTAAATATCATGTCATTGGTCGAACGGCCAGCTCTGAACCCACACTGCGACTCAGGGTATATCTGAAAGGCTAAAGTGTTCAGTCTTCTCAGAACAACTTTTGCAAATGCCTTTCCTGCAATGCTTAGCAAGGATATGCCCCTGTAGTTATTACAGTCTCCTCTATCTCCTTTCCCTTTCCTCCTGAGGAATAGTTCCCTTGATTTCCACTAACTACTTAGTCGAAAATATACCAACATTTGTTATGTTTTAAGAGACTTAGTGGATAGTATTGAACAACATTTGTGGCTTTCCATCACTGAAACTCCTTATGCTTCAAGTGTTTTATTTAGCCCGTTATAGTGTCCCACTGCTGGGCAAAGGCCTCTCCCCTTGATTTCCATTCTCAACTCCCGTTGTAGTGCTTTTCCCGCCTGTTACTAGTGGATGAAGGCGTCTAAGTCGTCCCGCCATCTCCGTCTGGGCCTGCCACGTCCAAATACAACGCTTCAAGTGTAATAAGGACTTTTTATCTGAAATTCCAACAAAAATTCTGTTAAAAAGGTCCATATTGCACATGAAGCATAAGGACCTTTCTCGGAAAAATTTGCTTTAATTATGTTGACTTCTCTATAGAAATAACTTATTTACGTTTACTTATGATATCCCTTAAGCAATCTAGTCCATCGAATTTCATCACCATCGTTAAGTAGTATAAAACCTGCGTTTTCTAATTTGAAAGGATTTCCCCTCCGGCCCTATTTAAATTACTCCACCTTATACCTATCATTTAGTTAATATTATTATACCTATGTACCTGTTACGAAAACCCGTTAAGCAATCCCATCACTAGTGTCTGATTGCGGACATCCGCCGCTAGCCTGACGATTTAATTGGAATAACTACGGAACTATATCATTTAGAGGAAATAGATTCTAGAACTATCTAGTATATCCTATTTCCTACTCATGTATCTGTGGGAAACTGGGAATGAAGCGCGGGATCGGTTTTTACACCAATCGCTAATCACTTCATCATCTGTCATCTGCCACGTTGTCCTGGCATTTTGCCACGGCTCCATGGGAGCCTGGGGTCCGCTTGGCGACTAATCCCAAGAATTGGCGTAGCCACTAGTTTTTACGAAAGCGACTGCCATCTGTCCTTCCAACCCAGAGGGGAAACTAGGTCTTATTGGGACTAGTCCGGTTTCCTGACGATGTTTTCCTGCACCGAAAAGTGACTGGTAAATATCAAATGATAATTCGTACATAAGTTCCGAAAAACTCATTGGTACCTACGAGCCGGGGTTTGAAGCCGCGACCTCCGGATTGAAAGTCGCACGCTCTTACCGCTAGGCTTCATGTGCATATATTTAAATCAATATCAGTGTTAATCTGTATTAAGCTTTAAATAATAAGGTATTGTAAATACGTGACTGTAATTTGAAATATTTTACCAATCAAATTTTGATTATATCATTAAGTATTTATCAGACCGCGAATGAAATAATTTAATCACATAGGCACAAATCCAACAACAACAACACGACAATTTGAACCATTATATGTACATAATTATATTGTAGATGTGGAAGGTAGAGTTGTGCTAGGCGTGGTAAGCGGGTGCAGATGCAGGGACAAATAATAAGCACCCAACGTTCGTTTTCACACACACCAATTTATTGTCCGTTACGGCACACAATACACATCTATATACATAACTGAAGGAGTGAGAGCGAAAGCCAAATAATTATTACAAAATACAAATTTAACGGGAAAAAGCGACTTAGCCTATGAGAAACTATGACAGCCACGATAACAAAGTTCGTCTCTAAGGGCTCTCTGCGCCTGCGGGAGGCGGGCACAATACATCGCTGTCAGCGCTGCAGCCGGAGGGTCGATCGTTAGACCGTCAAGCACGGCGCGCAGCGCTTACAGCTGCTCTAGGATTATTTACACACAACAGAGCTCATACAACTGAATATAAATATATCTAATAATAAAATCGGTCGCTCTGTCCGCGAGTAATTAAAACATATTTGGGATAAACTATAAATTCATCCCTACAATATTATTTGGTGCGAACCACAAACATAGTATTTATATAAGTACAGTTTCTCAAAAATATGTCCCAATACATAACTCTTATATCAGCGAATTAGTTAAGAACTATGGGACATATTTTTGAGTAAGTTGTCTACACCCATATTTTTACACTGGACTGTACTACGCAGCGTAGCGAAATATAGAGTTGTCATAACCAATCTTTCATTGGAACTACAAAGGTAATCAATCTCTGCGAAGCTGCGGTGAATATTCAAGTTCTACTACTACTAAGTTAGATGTTGATTTACTGGTGTGGCGGCCACACTAGTAAATGTGGCCAAAATCCTACTATACGCAGTGAAGCTAAATAAACGCGTGTAAAAAACATTGCTACGAGTATACGTACTTTTGTCACTTAACTTCAAACTCGGGTACCTAAATCCATTCGACCCTCTCAGCAACTACATTTTCTTAATACCAAAAACGCATGATCTGTCAGATGGATTTACCCGAGTTTGAAGTTAAGCGACTCACTTGTAGTATATCTGAAAGTTGAGGAAATATGTACCTGACTTTAGGGCTGATTTAGACGGCGCGCGAACTCGCATGCGATTTTAGTTATATTGCGGACTGTTACTTACTTACTTCCTGCTGTGGCGCAACGACCCGAAGTGGATCTTGGCCTTCGACACCAAAGACCGCCATGCTACTCTGTCCAAAGCCGTTTCTGTCCAGTCGACGACGCCGAGTTCGCTAAGGTCTTTCTGCACTTCGTCTCTCCACTCTTCTCTTCTCTCGTCGTCTTGCGGACTGTAATGAAACTCGCATGCGACTTCTCGCACCGTCTATATGAGCCCTTAATCAAATTGAACCGACAAAACGCGCCATTGAACTACAACTACCACCATATTTCTATGCAATATCTACGGAATACTAAATCAAACGTGAGATAAGTCCTCATTTAGACAAAGAGCCGCAGAAAAAGCGAGTTAGAAGTATAAATTGTAGGGAATAGCACAAGTATTGGGCCGTTACTCTCAGCGTATGATTTACGGGCGCGGAATGAAATGGCTTCGAGTGTAAAGCCGTAGATATACCTAATGCGGTAGGTTGAAAGCTAGTCTGTACATTCGAAAGGTTTTGCTTCTAATTTTTATTTTCTGTAATACGATTCGTCAAAATGTCTTAAGATCAGCCGTATTCGAACAATGAGATACGTCAAATACTAGATATTGAAACGATATGGATCGGATATGTCAGTGTCAAACAAGTGTCAAAATTTACGTATCTTCAAACAAAAACGTCACTTTTGACACTTGACATATCCGATCCAATATCTAGTATAGTATATCGTTTCAGTATCTAGTATTTGACGTATCTCATTGTTCGAATACGGCTGTTTGTTACGTGTTGCTCTTCAAATAATTCAGGTTTTATTTCTTAATGGCAGAAGCTGTAGTAACTGACGTTATTTAAAAAACCATACGATTCCGTACCATTACGCAAAAAAATCACGTTTGTTGTATGGGAGCCCCACTTCCTTCCTCTCCTCTCGGTTCCTTCATTTCCTGTGTAGTTTCAATTAAACCGCATTTAGTGTGTCTAAGCCTTTATCGTTGTGTGATATACCTAACGTGTGCTCATGACTTGTATTGTGGTTGGGGTGGAAGTAAACTACTTCTTGTAACTTAACGAAAAGGGTATTACCAGATTTAGTGCAATATTTTGAAGTCTGTAGGTTATAGTTCTCGCCATTTAGAGAACGGCCATGCACAAGATTTATGTCGTGTGTTGACATGAAACTTCGTTTCATTTTTCATTGAAAATTTGTTTTAAAGGCGAAAAAAAAATCTGCCTGTATATAAAAGAATAACAGTAATTTTAAGTAAATATGGTTTAAGTAAATTTAATTTGCCATACTAATCATAATCATATTTTTTGTTACAGGTACGTTACAGGACTTATCTTATTAATTAGATAAGATATAAAATACGTAAGTACACGTAGATGGGTGCTTAATATTTGTTATAAGCAGAAAAATACAGCCTATTCTTGAAATATGTATTTAAAGAAAACCGGGCAAGTGCGAGTCGGACACGAAGGGTTCCGTAAGTACCTATAAAAACGGTCACCCATCCAAGTACTGACCCCGCCCGACGTTGCTTAACTTCGGTCAAAAATCACGTTTGTTGTATGGGAGCCCCACTTAAATCTTTATTTTATTTTGTTTTTAGTATTTGTTGTTATAGCGGCAACAGAAATACATCGTCAGTAAAAAAAATCAGCTGTCTAGCTATCACAGATCACGAGATACAGCCTGGTGACAGACGGACGGACAGCGGAGTCTTAGTAATATTAGGGTCCCGTTTTTACCCCTTGGGTACGGAACCCTGAAAATTAAAATCAGCTAAGAGAAGATATCAGCAGTTACATTTGTATTTTAATTAAAAAGATAACTGTTATAGAACTAGTACTTATCACAAAACATCACAGCGAATATGAACGACGAAAGATAACGTAAGCGTATTTATTTAATTCTATTTCTTTGACACACCCAACCACATCGCTTGTGAAGTTCCAATATAGACCTTAACGTATCAACTTTAAGTGCATTTTTCAACAAAGCGTCTCAATTTTACCAGATTCTTGGACTCAAGTACATATAAGGGAATATGTCTCAATGCGTTAGGTGTTTAAATTCTTAAGCATGGCAGGAGAGAAGAGATGCCTGTTAGACACATTATCTAACAGAAGGGGCAAGATGGTTGGCCACCTGATACGGCACGACAGATTCTTTTTAAACATCCTGGAGGGCAAGATTGAGGGGAGAAGACGCAGAGGAAGGCCCAGGCGCACATACTTTTCTCAGCGAAATAAAATATAGAGTTTCGGTCGTGTCGTACGAGGGAGTTAAAAGGCTGGCCCAGCAAAAAGATGAGTGGCGATTACTCCACCGACAAGAGCATAGCTTTTAAATATTGTTGATGATGATAATAATTGTCTATATTTGATGTGATATCAAATACGGAGCCCTTCAGATGGTCGTACCACAAGCATTCCGCCTCGACGGTAAGATACTCTCTTAATCTAAATAACGTTAACACGTAGACACACTGGCGTAGAGTTTGGCAATCTGGACGAAATCAATAAGACGAATATCAGAAAATACGACGAATATCAGAAAAAAGATAAAAGCTCCTTGCTACAATCAATACAATACAAAAAGGTACACCAAAAATGGATAGTTTGGCATGTTTTTGGTTAGAAAGATGGATTTAAGTCACAGATGGAAGTGAAAGATGGTGATGGTGGACGGACGAAAGTGAAAGATGCTAAAACATAATAAAATACGGAACCCTAAAAACATCAGATGTGACTTTCGAAAAATGAGAGTCAGGTGAGTACGGGTTGCATATACAAGAGGCACAGTTTACCAGTATAGTAGACAATACTGATTTCAATGACCTCACACCGTGAGAGTATTATAAAGCATGTGTGAGACAAACAGAGAAGCATTATTCACTGCACGTCAGGCGTGGCTCACTCCGCGATTTCGTTACGTGGCTACAAGCACATGCGGCCCACACCGATTTTGGTGTCTAGCAGTTGCCGCGCACCGCTACGGAACGGACGCCTGCTCGAGCTTGCGCCACCTTGCGGTCATATCTCACGTAATAGACACGTTTTGTTAGAGAGTGAACCTTCTGTACCTAGCAGGTACTATTATTTATTCTGTGCCAGCGTCTTGTTTCAGCAAATTTAGTATCTATATCTGTTCCGTTCGTACTAACTTGTTTTTCTACCGTGTCTGTGTGTAACCGGCTCTAACCACGCGATGTAAGATTTTAATTTGCCAGCGGGTGAAGTGTCGTTTTAATCAAAAGGGAAAGTACCGCAAGGCTTGTTTGAATTTTCTATTAATACCGAGACAAAAGCGACGTATCTGCCATCTATTAATAAGACGGTTTAATTTCGAGGGTAGGGTCGCCAATTTAGGAGGAATTTAGCGTAATAATGAACTATTGTGCGCGTTGGTGTTTATCTAAATTAGCTCTCAGGTTTCGTGGTTTATGTGATATATTAACAATAATATCGCACGTAACAGTCTTGGGGACTTTGAATTATTTGATGAGAAGAAACGAGCTTCGAAATAGACTTTCCGAAGCACAATCTTCTTCAAACGTTAAGATTATTATATCTACGGTTCTGTTATGGTGGTTTAATATTATGCTTAGATTACTATTGGTACATGCATAAAATTGCATACACATAACGCTACAATTTGATAAATCTTACCTTATCTTATCCGCAAGTATAGAAGATTTAAAGGTGATCGCCTGTATTTCAACTTCAGTGAAAAGTGTCTTTTATTTATTTAAACACGTCCGTTTAGTGTCAAAGCATAAAAAAACCTGAAAAAGCTTGTATCCAAAATCTAAACTGTAATAAAATTGCACTAAAATGCATCCCCAAAAGCAAAATATCTCACACATATACATCAAAATAATCCACTACCCCTAAACTAGCACTTAAAGATATTGCCACTTAAAATTTTCCCAACCATTATCTGCAACAGAGATCCGTTGCAATTTTTCTGCCGACGCTACCCGCGACATCTATGTCGGCCAGATTAATGGTCATATTTAAATTATTCTGCTGTTTCGCCTTTATTTTTCCGTTGTTCCACGGAACTTTGCTTTTAACTAACGGAATGGTTTCCATATTTTTCGGTTTAAAACTGTTTTTGTGCCTGGTTGTTTTCGTTTAAAATTTTGCCGTTGCTAAGTTGACGCAGTATGTCGAACGCATTCGTTTGGTCATAAAATGATAACTGGAACTGAAGCAGTATAAATGCAATAAAAATGTCTCCCTAAAACGACTATTATAAATTGTGTTTTACTATTGTTTAATTGATTTTTTCTATGACATTGCACCATGGGTAACAATGATTTGAAATAATTTAGGTAGATACGAGTACACGTACAAATGAGGATAATAGGTACAACGCATGATTGAATAAATAGGATAGGTAAATATTATATAAATACAGCTTATACTGCGTTCATATGATATCATTATGTATTAACCTTAGTTAGATTAAGGTACTAACATTGAAAATGAGTGCATCATGTCGCCATTAAACGTAAGTTTGGCGAACCTAATATAAGTTTAAAATATGGTACATTTTCTATGGTATGGTACTTTTCTGAAAAAAATAATAGCGTCGTGTAGTTAAAAAACCGGGCAAGTGCGAGTCGGACTCGCGCACGAAGGGTTCCGTACCATAATGCAAAAAAAAAAACGAAAAAAAAAAGCAAAAAAAAACGGTCACCCATCCAAGTACTGACCACTCCCGACGTTGCTTAACTTTGGTCAAAAATCACGTTTGTTGTATGGGAGCCCCATTTAAATCTTTATTTTATTCTGTTTTTAGTATTTGTTGTTATAGCGGCAACAGAAATACATCATCTGTGAAAATTTCAACTGTCTAGCTATCACGGTTCGTGAGATACAGCCTGGTGACAGACGGACGGACGGACGGACGGACGGACGGACGGACGGACAGCGAAGTCTTAGTAATAGGGTCCCGTTTTACCCTTTGGGTACGGAACCCTAAAAATCTGTCAATCTGCCGATGTAGTAAAGAAATATGTGACGTTCCACGGGAAAAGCTACCTGGCGGCTGGCCCTTACGTCGCACAGCACCGAAATAGTATTGGTTCGGCGTTAATAATAGCGTAATAAGTACCATCAACCTCCATAAGGTACCTTCACCCATGGGACATGGGACAATGATGATGATACTACTGATACTAAATAACTTACCAAAGTCTTTTATTAATGAATCGTGAAAAAACTCAGTTATGACTCATAACTTATGAGTTACAACATATCTAAATTTACAATCATAAAATACAAATATACCCTTTTAAAATTTGCCACGATACACCGCTTTGTACAGTACAGTACATAATAACTCAATGGTATTAAATGTACTGCAAAAAGCTCGACAGTGTACTACATTTACATTGGTTTATTTTTAAACGGCGCTCGCAGTGTGCACGCTAAAGGAACATTAATATTAGAGCTCAAGCGTCTAGGAATAGCCTGTTCACTTTTTATTGAAAAGCTTATTTTCAATACTTATCACTAAAGTAAAAAAAGAAAGAACTGGAAATAGCTGGAAGTAGCCGCTCAAGATCGCGACAAATGGAGGATTCTTCTGCGAGCCCTATGTCCCTAATGAGGGATAACAGGAATGCATCATCATCATCACTAAAGTTAACGAAGAACGCATGAACTCCGCATAGTGATATTTTCAATCTACTTATAATCAAACTGACAAAGTTGTGGCAAATGTCAGGTTACTGTTAATTAATTATTGTACACTGAAAGTACGATTCATAAACCAAAATTAAAAATGTAACTGTGTATGAGCTGTCTGCGTCTGTTAATCGCTTAATCGGTGTTATTATTTTCCCCTAAACGTAACCATTTGTTTGAAATTAAACGCACTAATATTAAGCTCCAATGTGGATGAAACCTAACAAGAGATTTGTAAGAGAGATTAAATGTTGAATTTCAACTCACATATACACCAATTAGTTACAAATTTTATTTAGCATAGTGATAGCATAGATCTTTATACTCCAGAGACTCAGAATAAGTTGTTTTTGAATTTGGAACTCTTTTGTTATTCTTTAGGAGTTCAGAATAGATTGCAGAATACGTACCTACACAGATTTGTACACGGTTTCAGGAGGTTAAAACTTGTAAAACAGCACGTTTTCGTCCACACTGTACAGTCTGTACCCTCCGCGTCTCAACTCTAAGAACTAGGTAACGTCCGTAACTTGGTGCGATCAATAAGGTACTTGGACAGTTCAAAAAATAGTGCACCTTGAGGGTTGAGACGTGTTCTTCTAACTGCGCACTGTTAGCGCTTTACACGATTCCTTGCAACATTTAGACCAAGGTTTTACTTTAACGTTATTTTCAGGATTTTCAAGGAGATATACTTAAATGTCTTTCGCATCATTGCCACCTGTTAAAGTCTACGCTTTTGCTCTTAATCTATTTCTACCTCTATATTCATAGCCACATTTATCAGATGAAAGTGGTTTTTGCAGATCTGGATTCAGTATTTTCGTAGACTTTCTATACCTGTGATATTGAGGCGAATGAGTTTATTTACCAAGCGATGATTGGCTGGGGATGAAGAATCCCTGTAGCATTACACGCAATCAATATGATTGTTTGAGAAAGAGTGTATTCGGAACATTTGGAAGGAAAATATCGTCATATAGGCACCCCGAGAGAAGTCTAGTAAAGTTATCATTATCACTTCTCCTTCGAAATAGTTAAATGTCCCAACATTAAAATTATCTCCTCAAAGGATATCCACAACGATTGGCGGTATGGTGGTTTAAGCCAACCTTGTACTGCGTTCTTGACTAGATTGTTAAGGGGCCCACTGATTAACAGTCCGCCGGACGGTATCGACCTGTCCGTTAGAACAAAATTTTGACAGTTCCGAACAACTGACAGGCCGATACCGTCCGGCGGACTGTTAATCAATGGGCCCCTTTAGTCTACATTATATCTATAGAAGTAGAACATCTAAAAAATATCGTCGATGTTTATACCGAATCTGAGAATAACTATTTTTATTTGGCCGTTTTGCTAATTGCTCCCTTTCTAAATTTACCAGCGACACGAAAAACGTTTCCATAACGCAATAAGTTATTTTTATCTACGTTAAAAAACTACCAGATCCGTCCGTCGGTAACCGTTGAATAAAAAATGTCGGGCGCCATTATAAATTCAAGCCTTTTGCCCGGGATTCCAACTAAATGCATTAGGTATTTAAGTACATTAGGTATTTAGTGGCGAGTTAGCCGGGCACGTTGTCTGGTTAATTTGCCATGAAAACACGCAAAGTCGGGAGGCGTAATGGTACTTTGGGCGGGGCCTGGGTAATGCGAGCGTGCTTGGGTTTTCAAATTTTATGAGTCATATAATTATCCTGGATGGTCAATTATTTGACCGCTAATATACTTCAGATTGTAACTTCAATAATGGTTAGGTACAACTGTCATAAAACATTGACACAGCACAACGCAAATTATTAAAATGTTTTTAGGTTTGACCATTTTAATTCCATTTCCATTTACATTATTTTGTTAGCCGTGAACCAAATAATATTTGTAAGGTAATTACTGAAACTATAATCAAAATCAACGAAGAAAAGCTATTCAAACCAAGAAGTTCTGATTCAGACGTTCTTGAAAATACGGTTGATGAAGAAGATCAACTCAACGATTCGCCGCCGCTTGATTGGGCTAAATAAATAAATAATAAATTGATTTCAGTGAAGGAGTTGACAACTTGATTTTGTATTTGAAAAATACTTTGATTTTAGTATTGCATTTAGCTTTAAATGAGGCCGGAGGAATAAAATTGCGCTTACGAGTTAAGAAGAAACGTCTTTATATCAATATCCAGCTTTTTATTTGTAAGTCATGTAAAATCTGGCGAATGAATTATGTCTCTTATTAATTTCGTGTTTTATTTCGAATTAATTATTGTTGACACTGACATATTTAAACACCAAAACAAAATTCATTTCAATGCTGATTAAAATAAAATCCTGTGAAATTACATACGTTATTGCTAAATCAAAGTATGAAGCTGTGGCATACCACCGTCACAATATTGTAATAACGTTGACATCCATAATCCTATCAACCCCCACCCTAAATGGAATGTGGAATTATTGAATCCAACACATTCAAGATATTTCCACCACAACCATTTGCGAGATATTTCGAATGCGGCCGAACATTCAAGACAGTTCATTATAACAGTTCAAATTGTTATTCAGTAGTAAAACAATGTGAAATATTTTACGAAATACGAGAAAGGAAAGACAAAGGAAACGGCTTTTAAACTACGAGTACATAACTTGTAATTACCTTGGCCAGTTATCTAGACTGAATTTGTAAACTTATTCATTGCAATGCTGGTCTTAATTAAATCGTTTCGGTTTATTTACGGCAGTATTATCGCAGCCATCTTTTTAGGTCATTGTGGATTTTATACTTAAAGTTCTAATTCAATTAATACTTCATTAATTGTATTGACATGGTTGCCCCTCGAAATCCTAACTGGTAAACAACTATAATATTATTACTATGAAAATTTTACTTTACTTCAATTTATAAAACTCGCAAAGTTACTTAACAATATTCGCTGCCAATCTCACAAATCCAGTTTTTATCGAATTTTAGGTTAGTGAATTTTCCATTCAGTTTGTGCACATTGCGTGTCTTCAATTCAATTCTCGACCGTGAATAAAATATTTTATCACCAACCGCTCTCTATCTCAAACACCATATTCTGAATTCAATTGTGGATCCTATTATATACCTATATCATTTTACTGGGACCTAAGCTGGATATTTCAAGTCTATATTTGCCGTTGGATTTAGTTGCTGCAGGAATAGACGGAGATACGTCGATATTTCTAAACGTTAATACAGAATGGAACATCCGTTGTCTATTTAAATTTTAGGTAGGAATACGGGAGAATGGTTTAACCCTTAATGATTGGAACTGGCTTTGGATAGAATTGTTAGACTAAATCTTGTTAAGAAGTAACGAAAATAATGTTGCATTAAAGAATAAGCAGATGCCTATTTTCGCGAGAAAAATTGGCAATGTAAGATATCTTATTAATAATTCTTTAAGCAAATATCTGAAAAAGAATCAAATTGAGAACATTTTGTGAATAGAATAGAATAAATTTATTGTTGATTGCGTACAATAAAATGTATGTACAAATACTAAGCCTAGTTTAAGAATCGTTGATATTAGGTATTATCTTTGTATAAGTAGTAAAATTTTTGATTTTTAAAGAATATAATGCGGCTTAAATATTGCAGAAGTATCATTAAACATTCTGCTGGAAAGAAAAAAAAGAAAGTTTTAAAGTATAGAGAATACAGGAAACCTACTTAAAAAGAAAATCACTCTTAACATTAGTTCCCAACATTTGACTTCAATCACATGATTTTTCTATCAAAATACTTCACTAAAGGCGACGACGCGTAAATGCCTCCTAATGCGAACTTGGCATGTATTTCCCCGCGGCATATTCCGGGATGCATGCCCGCCGCAGAATCGATAGGAGACATTTGGGTCCGACCATTGTCTTGGGGGTTGCCTGCATTAAAAGTTGTCAATGCCGGCTTTGGTGGAATTTAGAGATGCACTTTAAAGGAGCTTTTGGTGATTTTGCTGAGTCTGGGAAGTAATTTGCAGAATTGTTTGATATTAATGATACTCCGTTCTGTGAGCAGTAAATTTATTTAGCTATCTTAATACTTCCCTGTTTGTTTTAAAGATATTTTTTATATCAACATAATTGTTAGCATCATTTGCAATATTTTTCATTGTTCTGCCAGTAAAGGTTTTTTTCATTTATATACCTACTTTTATCACATCAAATTATAATACCATTTACATCTCCATCAACACTTACAAAATCGCAAGTCAGCAAACAAACATAATATTCAAATACATCTCTTCCTCATTTATCTCCACCTTCAGATTGCAAATCTATCTTATCCTCTTGGCACTTATTCAGATTTCCAAACATTGTTGCGGCTATCTGCGAGTTTATTCCCTCGCATTTCCCTACATACGACTCCTATTGCTCCTGAAAGGCCATCATTTATTGTGTGAGAAAAAGACGACTACAATTCTGTAGGTTTCGAATAAGGTGTCGCAGAACACAGACTGGGAAAGGCAAACTACTAAATAGATGCTCCAAACCGTTCTGTTTTAAATTTTCAAAGCTTAGTCAAACTTGAGATTAAGTTAATGGTTAACGTGTCAAACGTTGGATCTTTACCTTATCGGACCTATTTATTTATACCTAATAGGTAAGGATTTGCTATTATATTTTCAATTTTCTTTCCGTTTTAATTGATTTAGGTAGTAGTATTACAGGGCAATGGTGATTATGATGAGTAGTGGTATCTCTAATATCATTTACTTTCTAAAACTACGAATAAGTAATAGAATGTACTTTTTACACTGTGTTCTATGTGAGGCTACAAAGTTATCGGCGAATAGATCCGTTAGCTGTCTTTACTAACATTCCGAATGATTTTATTTCACATAGGAATTCGTCGTTACGCAAGATATGTTTAGTTTTATCCGTACAATTATTTGTTTTCCGACGTTTTCTGATCCGAATATCCGCGTCGCCTTTGGGAATAAAACTATATCAGATATCTTTGGCTTTTGTTAGAACTTTCGTAGCGTTCAAGGTGGCATTATATTAGGATGTTTATTTCTTCGTTATAAGATTACATGTAATTAAAATACATTGTGGGGTAATTAAAATACAAATTTATATGTTGAGTCACAATCTTGTCATCTATTTGCATCTACAACGTATATTACTTTGTAGATATTGATCTGATGATAATAATGTAATAAAAAGCGGTAGCTTTATGGGAAAAACATTAATTTAATTTTAAACTTCTTTTAATTTGTGATATACATGGCAATACGGGAAAGATGTAATTTAATTGAATACCAGTCATTTATACTTCTTTCTCTGAAGTAGGTAAGAATAAGTTGGCATATATCTATATTTATGTAACAGAATGAGGGATGAATCTCTATCTCGCTGCAAAACTTGGAAGTTTTAAGTTTTCTTCGTAAACTTTGATTATTTCTTGAACTTGCATTTGGAGTTCCTAAATACTTGTTAATACAATTCAAAGTTTAAAGTACTTTTCTATGATTCCTTGTTAGTTCTTCTTTAATACCTTAGTTACCGTTCAGAAGTTCCTTTTACTGCTATTAAGTTATTTTACATCCTACCTGTCAACTTTACCTGCAGACTAATAAATCCAGATCAGGCGCACCTGACTATCGAGAAACTTTTAAACTTCAATTTTATCTAAACTTTGGCCATTTTATTAGAATTTCCATTGCGACGCTCGCCTGTTCTTGCGGATTCTCTGTAATGCGCGAAACGACAGTTTTTGGTCTGGAGCTACCAAATGATGTGATAAAAAGACGCGGGAGCGTAGTAGTTTAGTCTGATGTGCAAATATCAACCGCGGAGGGTTCGAATCCCAGCTCGATAATTCCAAAATTATCGTCAATGTTTTTATGAAAGAAAACGCCTGGAGAAAACCGACCTTATTACTATTGTAGAATCATTTGGTAGTCGCTTTTGTAAAAATTAGAACTTACGCCAAACATTAGATTTGCTGAATTTGCTTGGGCTCCTAATGTAACTGAACCCCCTGTTGTAAATTTCATTCAATAGCGTGACGAGCGTTAGCATTCGTGTTATGTCTATTTTTGCATGGGATTTTGAACAGCGCGCCAAGCGGAGCGTATTGGAAACACAGGGTACAGGAAAAATCATTGAGATATCGTTATCATAAAATGTTGAAGTTTGAAGTTCGTGTTACCTAATACAAGTCTTTTTTAAATACTTTCCATACCTAGAACTCACAACAGTCCCTTCAAGTTTTATAACTTGCTTGCTTTTCTTATTTCTAAACTACTTAAGATCTGATACGAAGCTTAATAAGCTCACCGTGTTGCGTGGTTGAGCTATAATTTTAACTATTTTATACTTGAAACTTTTAATCCTGGCTAAGCCTGGTTCTCCACGAGGAAATGCGCCGGTGTGTTTCTCTTCGGCTATTTTCTTTAGATCATAACGGAGTTTGCTCTTAATGATATGATCTTCATTTTAACCCGACGAAGAAAGGGCATTTTGTTTTTTTAGTGTATGGAAGTTTGGTACTTTCAGCTAAAATGACTTGTTAGATTAAATCCTTGCCAGAGTAACTTCGCATAATTTATGTGATATATGAATAGCATATTGAAGTTGATGGAAAAACTCATTCGTGGGTAAAATACAGTTACAACCGCTTAAGAAGATTCTGAAAGGAACATGCCTAACACTTAAGCGGGAAAGTGAATTAACCATGAAAACATAGAAGTTACGGGGTCCAGAGTAAGATGGATTATTACGCGGGAAATCATTTTAAACTAATGGCAGAATGGCAAGTTGAAAGCTGTAATTTTCACCACTTTTCTGGCATTTTATCAAACAGGATTTCCCAGTAGGTATCACCTATAGAAATATTGGGTAGTGAAGGAACGTCGGAGCCAAGTCGGGTGAAGTTGACGCGCCTAAACGGGATTTCCAAGCCGGTAAGTGTGCGCGGACACTGTTCAAAAGACTGCGCACTGTACAGTCGAGCACATATGAAGATGGAGAAATGACAAACGAAAAAATCGATTGTGAAGTCCTGAAACTATATTAGATTAAAATAAAAAACTATAAAATGTTATAGTTTTTTATTTTAATCTAATATATATTGGAACAGCATTTGTCCTATGAATATATAATTTGACAGTCTTGTTTACCTTGACATAAGACTTTGACGTATTAATATAGTTCAGAAAGCGGATTGGACAATTACAGTCTCTAACTTGAGAATATACATAGAATACATACCATAAACTTTGTAGACATTCTTCTTCTTGATCGGGACACTCTTGACAGAGCGGTCGTGGTCATCATTGGAAGTCTCCCTTTGTGACGCATTTGACGGCTCGCCTCCACTCCTCCCTGACGGCTGCGCGTTTAGCGCATTCGTGCAAGGGGCCGTCCATTGCTGCCTTTATTTGGTCCGTCCACCTCATGGGCGACCTTCCTCGCGCTCGGGTACCTTCTACTCTGCCCTGCACCACCAGTCGCTCTATGGATACATCTCCACGTCGAGAAACGTGTCCAAAGAAGGTGAGGATGCGAGCTTGAACGATGGAGGATAGACGCTACTTGATGCCGAGCTCTTGGAGTATGGAGACGTTGGTGCGGTGTTCGGTCCACGATACCCCAAGCATTCTTCGCCAGCACCACATTTCCAGGGCATCCACCCTCTTCCTCTCACTCTCCCGCAGGGTCCACGTCTCAGCGGCGTAGAGAAATATGGGGAATACAAGTACTCCAACGAGCCGGATTTTTGTGGCTTTTGTGATGTTACGATTCCGCCATATTTTTCGTAACTTGTCCATAGCGCTTCTAGTTATTGTCATACGACGTTTGATCACGTCTACACATCCTCCGTTGTTGGAAATCAGACCTCCTAGATAAACATACGATTTTACAACATCACAATTCGCTATTTGTGTGACTTCGGGCGAATTGTCGTTGACACGATCGATAATCATCATCTTGGTCTTACTGCGGTTGATCTTTAAACCAAATTCCAGGCTAACCCTCTCCATCCTGCGACATTGTAGACATTACCTACATAGAAAATACATTCGTGTACCAATCTTTGATCGTATTTTATATATTTATTGCTGTTTTTAATAACGAAAAGATATACCATTTCTGCTTTTTCACATTTTCTCATTTATTCAAAGGTTAACTGGCAGAGATTCCTCGAGAAGATAAGTACGCCTTTGTACTTAGCTTTTCCTAATTGTATATGATGTGTTTTTGCACTATTACTGCTACTTCTTCCATTTTATTTTCTCTTCTTTCCTTCTGAATCGTAGTTTTTACCAGACGCCTCCGTAAACATATCGTCGGAATATTATATATCAAACTACTTTTCCGTCCGACTGTACCCGGCGGGTATCAGTCCCTGTCTTTGTTGCGGTGCGCCCCAGGTACCGCTGTTTTGCCGACGCTGCATTCTCAGTATTTGCACTTTTATGTATTTCGACTTTATTGCACAAACATTGACGGGAAACTTCGACTTGATAAATAGCAGTAGGTAGTTCTTCTTTTTATAATCATACGAAATAATATTAGCAAAATACGCATTAGATAATGTTATTACAAAAGTATCCAATAAATATTAGAATCTTGTAAAAAAATATATTTGGACAGTGACGACTCTTAAGTATAAAGTCTAGAATCTTTTAATTTAATTTATTCAGTAGGTAATTAGTGTCAAAAAAACTATTGTTAGTGCGTAAAGAAGAATCTCTTAACTAAGAAGAATGGATAACTATGATTTTTATTCTAATCTAGTGTAGGCAGAGTAAAGAGAGAAAGAAAGTAAATAATGTATAAACTACCCGATCGATAAGAAAATACTAAAGTACCAACCGCTGAAGACTTGGCAATGTCTATGCTATTATTTAAACATAAAAAGCACTATAAAGATAAAAATTCAATTTAAACTATATAACTTATAACATTTGTGGCCTTGTGATTTGTGACTTTCTATTTCACCTGTTTTGCAATAAACTTACACATACCCCGCCCACAGCTCGCAAAGATCTTGCTAATTAGTGGAATTACGGGAATTACTTCGCCTCGGTGGTTTCTTCGGCTTACACTGAATTCATATTCGTTTGAGCATCCTGACCTGTTTGGGGTTAATGCGTGCTCGCGAGCAGTCTGTATTCATATGTCAGGACGTCAAAACATTTACTGTGGTAACTTCGGAACAGTGGATTGGGTTGCTACTTGCTTGTCTGAGTTTGCAACTTGTTGTGTTATGTTTGTGGTCATGTTACGCAAATAATTATATTTCGTCGTTGGAATAGTCCAGTTACTTTTACCAAACATGGTCATCGTACTAATGTTAAAAATGCAAGACGTACGTTTGAAAGTTGCAAGCCCTTTGCTCTTTATCAACTGGTATCCAATAATGTTAAATTCAGCTAATTTTGTCCCAATGTAGTACCTTCGAGGTGGTCTGATAATAGAAACGGAAGGAACTGTAATAAAATAACACAACCTAATTGATATTCGGAGGTTGTTAGAATCGTCTCGATGAGTTCAACTGTGCTATGGAAGGAGGTGTAAAGTATTATTGTTGGCTGACTATCAACTTTTACGTTTGTCCCCGAACAAATAATTAAATATATATCTTCATGTCGCAAAAATAAGATTTACTTACTTCATTCATGCGAAATTATCATAACAAAAAGAAATGTGTTGGCTTAGTATACCAAACTATTTTTTTTGTATTTGGATCTTTTTATCAATTACTCTTTCAATCTTTGTCTGTAACAGTCCTTTTTACAAGCAAAGTAGTTTTAATGCAAAATAAAACGAATGGTATTTTAAGATACACCTCAAACAGTTTGAAATACTGACTCGAAAATCTACCGACGAAAACTAGAGAGTAAAATTTACATGTGGAATTAAGTTAGCATGTTGACTCAGAACGCTTCCTTGAGGTACACCGTTAGAATAACAAAACTGTTTGAAAGAGCAGAAAACGCGTTATTTTATCAACGTATGATTATATATATTTCAAATAAACTACTGTCTTATTGTATATTATCTATTTCTGTATTGAAAGTAGATAAACAAAGTTGCGTTATAAATAATAGTTTTAACAAAGGCTTTTGACTATAATCCCTTTGAATTTCTAAGCAACTCTGAAATTCAACTTGCCGTTCATTTTAACGCTATTCTATTCTCATATTAATTCATTCAAAACATGAATACCTTGCATGCCGTCTCTTGCTTAACTTAATTTAGAATTAGATTGAGATTTTCGTGTCTAGACCTATGTTTCACGCCGCTTTGTGCTAATATACGGCTTAAGGTGAAACTAATTTGATTTTCTTGATTAAACCCTTTGTAAACATTGTTTATACAAACATTATATCATTCAACAGTTCCATTAGTATTGCACAAGCATTGTCAACGTCTCGCTAATAAAAATCGGGCGATGTTCATTCATTTACATAGAATAAGAATACATTGTAGGTTTTTGATGCGACCTGATTGATATTCCACTGTGGATATAAAGAACATTTGCACGTATTAAGATGCCATTGAGTTCTAGAATAAATAGCAGCAATTGAATAAATTCCACTGTTTGTCTAAAAGCATTAGTTTGACCTCGTTTTTGAGCTTATATAAAATGCTAGGCGAGACCAAGTATACCTTAAATATTTTTTTCACGTTTTGTTGTTTTTAATTTTACATTTTGTTATTTCTGCAAAACAAATACGACGAAACCTTTTCACTTATAGATGTAGTGTTTGTGTATATATATACTCGGACATCGTAAGTTCAACCACCGATAAACTTTCAAACCAAACAAACTTTTTGAGACCAAGGAACTCTTGACATAAACTATTAATTTATCTAACTCACTCAACCGTACCAATACGAGACGCGCTTAAGATCCGAACACATAACCGACTTATACGGACCGAGTCAAGTTTCTATGCGGTCAAAATCCACAAAATCTAGCGAACGGACGAATATCAAAGTTCTCAAACTTCCACAACTTCCAGTGGCGAACAAACTTTGTCGACCGCGCCACGCCATTTGAAAAATGAATTGTCTGCACTTCAAATATATGGTCCTAACTGCCGGGCTGTGAAAAATATGAAAACTTAAAGCTAGTGGATTGGTTTACATTTTTCAGTTTTGTGCAGTGGCCGGGATGTAGGTGACCTCCTTAAGGAGAAATATTTGTGATGGTGACACGAGCTTGAATAGGGTATTTTCCTACTAGTCAAATCAGTTACTTTTTTAGAACTGTCAAAACGATTTGCTAATATGGAATTTATATGAAACATTATATCGTGACGTCACGGTCAACTCACCCTCAACAACACACTCCTATTTGTGTTTTTCTAATAATTATCTGGTGCTTTATTTCATGCATGGTGTAAAGTAAATTATTTTAAATACAGTATAATTAATACCCTATTACTCGTAAGCTTTAGCTTGATCAACTTTTTACATCACAACTAACAACTTGCGAATCCGAATATAGGACACCTTTGGGAGCAATGCTAATTATTTTATTGAATATTGCGTTCTTTAAGTAGTTACACTACTTACTACATTATATAAATTATAAACTGAAATAGATACGGGTTCTGTCACTGGAGGGCTTGGTCACGTGGTTTTTCTTTCGTAGGTTTAGTAGGTAGGGAGGTAGGGTGTTTTTCTGTCTTTTATTTTGTAATTTGACAGTGCCTTGGTTTTATACTGTAATGCTGTGTTACTTATTTGATCAATAAATAAAGACATCCATTTCAATTCCTAATATAGGAGTTATTTAATCCAACTTTTGGGTATATAACTGTGTAATACTAAGTGTAACGAGATTTGTACGTGAATTTGTCTCTCGACGTTGACTGTTGTCAACCATATGTGACATTATCATAAAAAGGTGCCACTTTGTCGGTTCTCCATAAGGGCAGCCCCTAATTTTCTCTTTATACCAGCACCATATTGACAAACAAACTGGTACGTTTCCCTGAGAACACCACTTATGAGAAATCCCTTCCATATGAGTCCACCATAAAATCTGTATTGAGTGTCGAGAATTCAAATGTAGGTATTGAAATTCAAACTCACCGTCACATTGGAAGGATTTCTCAGACTTCCAATATGGAGTTTAGAAATTCTAACGAAATCTAGATTCAAACCTGTGACCTGAGCCAACTAAGCCTACAGCATATAAGACGTTCTCGGCTTACTTTCACGGATATGCAAGTGGATGCAGCCTGCATACGAAATTGCAGTTTTGCATGTGGTTATTAGGGCTCAAGTGATGGACGGTTGTGATTAGATACACCCAAGTGTAAGGAAATCGGGTCACCTTTGTTTGATCTGTCCGTTTTATTAACTGGGGGCCTAACCAAGATGACAATCGTACATCGACTAACTCCCAACGAAAAGGAAAAAATTACAGGGATGACAGATGCTACGAAAAGTCACGTGACCATTTCCATACCTTATTTATGTTTACTAAGTTGTGTGTTTACTAAGCGCTGGTGGCCTAGCGGTAAGAGCGTGCGACTTTCAATCCGGAGGTCGCGGGTTCAAACCTCGGCTCGTACCAATGAGTTTTTCGGAACTTATGTACGAAATATCATTTGATATTTGCCAGTCGCTTTTCAGTGAAGGAAAACATCGTGACCGTGACAATCCCAATAAGGCCTAGTTTCCCCGCTGGGTTGTGTAATGGAAAAATATTTAGATTGCTATTGGAACCTCCGGCCATCTGGTCGAGAGAGCCGTCGACTGTCGCTACAGTGCAGCTAAGCCTTTCACTATTTTTCCCTAAACTGCGATTTTGGACTATTCACCTTTTAGTATTAACTATCAAATAGCGCAATCGACCAAGTATCACCAACGATAATTAAAACCTGGTTATATAGACATAAATTTAGAATTTAATTTACTACCAATAAGTCGTCGAATAGTGATTAAGCTTAAAAGTGTAATCTTAACTAGCCCGACAATTAAATTGTTCCTGTCCACTATCGGGTTGTTTGTTTTATCTCCTTCGGTGACCCTTAGTTTAAAAAATAGTATTACAGTTGGAAGGTCAGATGGCAGTCGCTTTCTTCAAAACTAGTGCCTACGTCAAATCATGGGATTAGTTGTCAAGCGGACCCCAAGCTCCAATGAGCCGTGGCAAAATGCCGGGATAACGCGAGGAAGAAGATTTATGTTTACTAAGTAGGTAGGTATACCAAGAGATACAAACAAGAAATAGTGCATTGCGCAAATGCTGTTCCAAGTTGTAAAAGTTACAAGGCTAACTACACTTTAATGGGACGGTGTAACTCAGGCAAACATGCGAGAATAAACTTTATTAGAAGACATGTGCACTTGTGCAGTTACCAATATTCATAAATTTATTAACTACTGGCTCAAAACGAGGATTTGGCAGACCACGTCGGCGATGGCGAGACGAGTCACAGGCCTATTCGGATTTCGAGATAATCACAATATCTTCAGACGATTTAGAGATCAACTAAATCTACATTAGATATCGACTAGATGTGACTTGGATATCTAAGTCATAACTTGTCGAAATCGTTCAAGAGGACCTCCAGAATCGCGGAAACGTCAAATTTGACATATCTACACAAATACCTTTTCTGCAAATATCTTTAAATTATCCGTATCGTACCTTGTTGAAGCCTAGTAGAAATCTAATTCATTTTCCGAATCGAGCCGTTAGACTCCTTTTTAAAGGAATGGCCAGAGACTTTTCAAGATCGGGAAGACTGAGAAAAGTGGGGGGAGGCCTTTGCCCAGCAGTGGGACATTATAAGCTCCCAATAATAAAAACTACTGGCTTTGTCTGCGTGATATGATGATGATGATTGATAATAACTATCCTCCTGTTTATATGCTCGATAGTTCAGTTGGTAGAGCGGCGGGCTGGTACCCGGAGTCGCGAGTTCGACTCTCGTTAGAGACAGTGAATTTTTGCGCATTTGCCTATTTTTTTAAGTTAGTATCAACTTGGCAAAGACAATGTATGGGAGCTCCATAAAACTAAACGTAGTCTGACTGTTTACATTAATATTCTTGCTTTTTCTTAGACTAATAACTGTAATTTAGCTCATTTAACTAACAATATCTGGGAGAACGAGCTTTGCTCGGAAAACGTATAAAAACTCAAAAATGCGCGTTTTCCCAGAGATAAGACTTAGCTACATAGATTTTTCGACCCCGAAACCCCTATATAGCAAATTTCATTGAAATCGTAAGCGCCGTTTCTGAGATATATATGTAAACAAGAATTGCTCGTTTAAAGGTACTATTAGATGAAAGTTTAATGCTTGAACCACGCCTAAGTTGCAATGTAGATTGCAATAAGCCAACAAGTATGGTATGATATGCAACGCGTATTTATTAGTCCTTATGCAGGCATGCATTGGCAGTTGGAACTTACGTGTCGTGTCATAATGATAAACCACTGTGTTTAGTGTGAGTACAGGCCCCAATTTCACCACGGTGACAGGTGCGACAATTGTAAAATCACTGTTGCTGACGTCACAGGCATCCATGGGCTACGGTTACCGCTTACCATCGGGCGGGCCGTATTCCTGTTTGCCACCATCATTGTATTATTTAAAAAAACTTTATTATATCGGAAAAAAAACAGATATTTCTTTTGCGAAGTTTCTGACAATTGTCAAGATTTAGAAGAATTGTAGGTAATTCTTGACAGGTAATGAGTTATGTGTCGGAATTTCGTGACAATTGTAGTGTTTCTTGTGACAATTGTCATAAACTTAGCCAGAGAAATATCTGTTTTTTTTTCGATATTTTAAAGTTTTTTTTAATAAAACAATGATGGTGGCAAACAGGAATACGGCCCGCCCGATGGTAAGCGGTAACCGTAGCCCATGGATGCCTGTGACGTCAGCAACGGTGATGTTTTACAATTGTCGCACCTGTCACCGTGGTGAAATTGGAGCCAGGTCTCTCTGGCAAGCCTTAGATAATAACTTTTGTACTAAAATCATTTGTCCTAACTGGTTTGTCAGATATAAACATTAGGACAAAAAAACATTGACCTATGTTAGGACCATAGCCCGGAATTTTCGCGGCAAAACAAAAGACTGTCGCAGTCTAGCTAGTGTTAGAAACACACAAAAGTGTTTTTTTATCGATATCGATAGTTGTGTACCTAATAGAAGAAAACAACGGTCCCCAGACAAAAATATATGTCATAATAAAAATGACGTGAGGTTTGCATATAATTATATAGACACAGATGCAATACCTTCTTCGAAATCCACGTCAGTACACATGACGGCACATGACATTATATGTATTTACTCTGTGATATTGATAGGAGTAGATAATAATTAATTTCTCAACATTCTCTGCCGGGCTAGCACATGATTGGCGCGACAGTATCTCGCGGCGAGATAGACTACTCGTCCCTCTTTTATTAACGTACTTAGGTAGTTAGAAAAAGACGGGTAGTCTATCTGCATCATGTGCTCGGCCTACTTGGAGTAGACCAAAGCTCAAAGATAAATTATCATGCCAAATATCGGTTTCTTACCTTTATCAGAAGTGTTAAAATACTAGCGTCCCGTACCGGACACTTTCTGGAATACCCCTCAATATATACATACATTGTACTCGTTTATAAACATGTATACATTTCTTCATCTTAATCCATTGCAATAAGGTGCAAAAATGTATACATATTAAACTCGAGCATAACATTTTATCGCAATCCTAATCTGCATGTACACATGCACTTCGCTTCCAAACGCAATCAAACCTCACTACTGCCCTCTCCCTCCAACCCACAAGCTCTCCCTCTAATTTAAGGCCAGGATAAACAGAGCGGCCGAATTTGATTGATACCACACCGAACCTTTTAACCGCTCTGTCGCGAACCGAACTTCAATTTGGAATTCTATTGTTTCGTTTTTGTGTCTGCCCCTTAACTAGGGTTGCCAACTTGTTATTTATTTATTTGTAATAAAAAACGCTTTTTACCCATCATCCTTCTTACTAACTTTATAAGATAACAATGCGGCCGTGTCCTGGGTGACATTAGGTTTCGTCGAAAATTGATGAAGTATATGTAAATATTGTAAATATATATTATAATTTATTTAAAATAATAAACAGATAACAAAGGATACAACATTAGAATACCATTACAAAAAAAATTCTAGAGTTAGACCAAGATAAGTCTGCATCGATTTTGGTAGCACACGCAGTGCAAGTGTTATTTTAAGCGTGAAAGTTCTATGAAATTATGACGTATAAAATAACATTTACACTGCGTGTGCTATCAAAATTGTTGCAGACTTGTCTTGGTCTTACTCTACCAAATTTTTTACGTAACTACTCCATGTAAAAAGGAAGTGTCATAGGGTTCATTTGACGCGAAAGGCACATATAGTTGGGCCAACCACGAACACCGAAGTTCGCAAATTTCGGGCATCTTTCTTGGGTTTAAAGAATTTATTTCTCATAAGAATTTTTACAATTCATTTACATGAGAATTAGAAGTAACTAACTTAACATTGTTCAGGTGAGCGTATGCATGCGTACTCCTCTCTTTTACTCCAATTAAGGCGTAATTAGAGTGACAGAGATAGTTGCTCGAAATTTACGAACTTCGTGGTTATAGCCTAGACGCGACAACCCTACCGCACAGAGGTAGAGGTTCCGCATAAATGAATAATCCAATTTATTGTTTTGTTTTGAACGTTCTAAATTGCTGGACGCGGAATTCAGGCTGATGAGACATTAGCTGCAGTTGTGATTCTGTTAGTTCGGTCTGTAAAGTTGGCAGCACTAATCTAGATTACTAGTTTAAC
Source organism: Cydia splendana (assembly GCF_910591565.1). NCBI lineage: Eukaryota > Metazoa > Arthropoda > Insecta > Lepidoptera > Tortricidae > Cydia > Cydia splendana. Next base: position 5,615,626 of record NC_085981.1, on the reverse strand, counting down.
CTGCTTCTAGTTTTAGGTTATTATTATTCTCTCTATTTATTTTTCTTCTTAAGTTAGGTTGTTTATAACATGAATATAAAAGTTAAATACAAAAGTACATAAAAAACAATAAAAAATACATATAAACACATTATAAAAACCTAACCTAAGGTGCCGCCGGCAGCGGGGCAGGGCCCAAGCTGCCGGTGGTCAGGGCCGCAGAGTGAGGAACCGACGTACTATACGCGCCGTGTCCAAAATTACCGCCTTCTGCATCTGACCCTTGATCCAACCACCCAGCGAGAGTCTCTCTAGGTGTTGGTCGAGACTCTTCGCTATGAGACCGTTCGCTGACACGACTATATTAGGAACAATGATAGTCAACATCCCACATGACGGTAATCTCGTGAGCTAAGTCTAGGTACTTGCTGGACTTGTCCTTCTCGGCCTTCAAGAGATTCTCATCATGGGGGATGGTGACATCGGCGAGCACGGCCCGGCGCTGCATTAGGTTATTATTATTATTATTATACCTAAATAACGCGCGACTTGAAGAATGGACTCGCGCGCGAGAACGCAACTTAGGGCTCACTTAGACGATGCGAGAACTCGCATGCGAGACCAACAGTCCGCAATGTGAGTAAAATCGCATGCGAGTTTCATTACATTGCGGTTTTTGATCGGTCGGTTGAATTGGACGTAACCAACAGTCCGCAATGTAACTAACGCGCGCCGTCTAAATCAGCCCTTATGCTAGACTGCTTAGGTTTGGATAGCTTAAATTGCTTGTAGATGTATGTTTGTGGATCGCGTTAAAAAACACAGCTGATTTCAAATGGACTTAAAATTTAGAGAGAGGCGAACTCCTCCGAGCAAAGTAGACACATTGAACCAAGAACGTAACGAGGGGTTCTGAAAGTGTTATCTTTTGTGTTGCGAGGGTTTCACGAGAGCGGGCACGGGTTTAAACAATAGCAACCTAGAGTGAAACATTAAAATTTTCACCACACCAGCGCGAAGGAAATAGTAGCTGTAAAATATTAAGTACTAATCAAATCCAAATGAACGCTATTTAATATTTATTTTTAATCAAAAGTCAACTCCCCAGCCAACATGAGGTTAAAACAACTCAAAATTAGTACCTATATTAACGTGACAAAGTATTGTCACTCTTGTAGATAAAATCTAAATTTCTCATCAGTTTTCGAACAATAAAGAAAGCCTTTACGAACTGGCGTGGTGAAAATATTGTAACTGTTTTACCGCATCCCGTGTACAGGAGTGGAATCAAAAGCGATATTTATTTTTTGCACTCTGTATCTGTCTGGCCGGTTTGGGGGTGCGTGGGTGTATACAAGACCTTCGGGATTAGGTCTAGAAGGGAGTTTTCAGAAAAAATATTACCAATTACTTTTTTTCGAAAAACCATCAACTTTTGGGTTATTTAGACTCAGAATCACGAGTACTATTGAATGAGACAAAGAAAAAGTGTCCACAGTTTATCATAATAATTTTGGGTGTCAGTGTTGTAACGGTCCATACAAAATGTACAGTCAACAACAGAGCTATGAATACAGGCAAAGTGTCAAAAATATGTATACAGTACTTTATTGCCTGTACATTAAGGTCGTGTATACATATTTTTGGCACTTTGCCTGTATTCATAGCTCTGTTGTTGACTGTATGTGAAAGAAAAGAAAATGCGTTACAAAACTGTCATTTTTTTGGGATACATTTTTTTTCTTTTTAAATCGATAGTCCTCGTGATTTTCTGTAGAAATAACCTTCTGTTGATGGATTTGCAAAAAAACTAAATGGTAAAATAACTGCAATAAGTTATATTGTTTTTCTACTTATTTACGCTTCTTTGCGAGAAGAATTTTGTAAGTATAGTTCGTATTTTTTTGGATTAGAAAAAGACTACACGATTCAAGTGTCTTTTAATTGAAAAACGCTTTTTAAAAATCAGTAACTAATACTTATGAAAGCAAAAGAATGTAAATAATCGTATATGATTCATAATTGTTACATATTTGCCGTGAGTTATTTTTGTAAAGTGTTTTTCAATAAAAAGACACGTCAAGATTGTTTACCTTTTTTCTAATGCTAAAAAAAACGAACTATTGTGTAAATTTTATTCGATAGCATGACGAGCGTTCGCGTTTGCGTTATGCCTATTTTTGTATGGAATATTGAACAGCGCGCCAAGCGGGACGTTTGGAAACTCAAAAATCCCATACAAAATGACACTGAAAATCTGATTTCTTAAGTTTTAAGTAGATATTTTCGAATGAAATTTACACTAGGGGTACTGTTATTATAGTTGATCAAACCAATCTGAGCGGCTACCGCGAAAACCGAAATTCGCAAATTGCGGGGATCTTTCTCTTTTACTCCAATGAAGGCGTAATTAGAGTGACAGAGAAAAATCCCCGCAATTTGCGAACTTCGATTTTCGCGGTTATAGCCCTGTCACTCAGTAAGAACCAGGAAAACTATACTCCTCCTTTTCTTTTGGGTGCTAGTACTAGTGTAAGACAAAGATAGTATGATTCTCTCTGTCTATGATTGAAATGAGACCGTCCTTTGACAAACTATAAACATTTCTTTCACTACAATAGGGTATTTTCCTACTAGTCAAATCAGTTACTTTTTTAGAACTGTCAAAACGGTTTGCTAATATGGAATTTATATGAAACATTACACCGTGACATCACGGTCAAATCACCTACTTTTTATATTTCTATCCGATTTATTAAATAGAACTTGTGTTTAAAAATAAACTCCTATCTGTGTTTTTCCAATAATTATCTGGTGCTTTATTTCATGCATGGTGTAAAATAATTTATTTTAAATACAGTATAATACCCTATTGTTTGACAGTTTCCACTTGACCGTTTCATTGCGTAGTCAAACCATGTCATACTGCCAAAAAAAGCTACGGAACCGCCGAACCGCTCCCGATACCCCCCAACATGAATAATTCCACGGTATATTTCCGTTTTTTTCTTTTAATATGCGTTTTGGAAGATAAATGGTGGGAGACAGTGGATTTGATTGATCGTGGCTTCGTTTAAAAGTAAAGGTGGCATTCAGATGACGACTTCAGCAGCGTTACTTTTTTTAATTAATTGGAAAAAGGTAAGCATTTGACCACTATCTCGCCTGATAAGTGCCGATGCAGTCTAGGATGGAGCATGCTTACCTAAAAAATGCAGTATTGCAGCGCGATAATACTCCCGGCAGTATTACTGCCGCAAATTCCAAAAATGTGGGCAGCCACATCGATTTTGACATTTGCGGCTGTAATGCAGCTGGCAGTAATGTGGCGCTACAATCATCATCTCAGCCGAAAGACGTCCACTGCTGGACAAAGGCCTCCCCCAAAGATCTCCACAGCGAACGGTCATTCGCTGCCCTCAACCAACGGTTTCCCGCGACTTTAACCAGATCGTCGGTCCATCTAGTCTGGGGCCTTCCCACGCTGCGTCTTCCGGTACGTGGTCGCCACTAGAGAACCTTTCTGCCCCATCGGCCATCGGTTATGCGAGCAATGTGGCCCGCCCACTGCCACTTAAGTCTGGCAATCCTCTGAGGTATGTCGACAACTTTGGTTCTCCTGCGGATCTCCTCATTTCCGATTCGATCACGCACGGAAACTCCGAGCATAGGTACAATACTGAAGCAGTAAATGCTGGTGTATTCTGAATCCATACAGTACCTTAATAGCGTTATTCAGATGACGACTGCAGAAACGTTACTGTTGCGGTTATACTTACACCTAATGGCTTCTGATCGGGACAGTAATGCGGCAAAAAATAACAATAATCCAAGTATCAATGTTAATTTTGGCATTTATTTGCAGCAATGAAAGTGGCACCAATGCTGCATCGCGATACAGTAGCAGCAATATTAAAGACTGAATTTTGCATAAATGTCTTCATAAAATGACTGAATTTTTGACATTTCCCGCAGCAAAGCAGTCTGCATTATTGACGTGCAGAATTGCTGCCAACTGCAAGAATTATAATGTTGTTAAGTACCTAGATTTTGGACATTTGGTGCTTCAATATTGCAGCAGTAACGCCGTTGCAGTCTGAATCCGTACGTTACCTTAAGGTGACAGTCCATTTCCAACGACAGCTGCACTACTGTTCATTTTACTATGGAAATTGACAATAACACCGACGCGTTCAGTACCACTAGTGCAGCTGCGGTCAGAAATGGAATGTTACCCTTAATTTCGGGCGCGGCGGTCGGAAATAACCCACGGACGGCAAAAAGGGTCGTACCCCGTCGTTTTTAATTTTTAATGTATCTGTGAATACCTGCAGTTTTGATGGTGTTTTAGTTAAAGGTAGGGATTGTTAATTGGGTAGTATTGTTTTAAAGCACTTCCCGGTTGTGTGTACCAACTGGGGACCACATGAACACCACATATGTACCTATACATTTTGGGATTGTTTCTCCTAACGTCTATATTTTCCCAAACAATAGCATCTCTATAAAAAAAAATCAATAGCACATGACTAAACAACAAAAGCAAATTACACACCGAGTTCCTTAAAACGGACACTTCTTTTTACAATTTACATTCGAAATTACACCGTTGCTAATTTCGCGGGGTTCCATCCAGCACGTAATGATGCAATGATTGTGGGGTGCGATTGATTTAAACACCTATTTAGTATGTATTGCATTTCTTAAGACTTTTTAGGGGAGGCAATGTAATTGTGTGGCAATCAGGTTGGAATTGGAGGTTTGTTGGATTTCTTTGAAGTTTTTTTCTTTTAGGACATATTTACAAGCTTCTATATATGTAACTTGCCGTGTTGATACTGTTGATAGTATGTTAGTTAGTGTGCGTAGAATCTTGGAAGCTAAATTTGATCCACTCTCCGATTTCCGATTGAGCTGAAATTTTGCATATATGTAAATCGGATGACAATGCAATGAATGATATGGAGCTGATCTGATGATCAAGGCAGGAGGTGGCCATGGGAAATATGTTATAAAACAATGTAAACTAATTGTGTTTGGGGTTGTTAGAATTGTCTCGATAAGTATTAGTTGCATGTGGAAAGAAAGGTACAGTAAGCAATAAAATCTTGCACCTAAAATGATTTTTAATCCAAAAACCGATACGATATCATTTGAATTATCGGTATGAAGTTTGGAAATCCTTAATATAATGTTTGTTTAAAATTTATTGAAGTGTGTTGCCACAATGAGACCCAAAATTCTGCTTCTTATGTAAGGTAAACATACTAGTGCTCGACATGTTAATGCCCAATAGATGACACCTTGCTGTCACCTCTATTGACAATGACTTAAGTTTCAAGATGACATGTACTGGGACCGCGTCGAGCACCAGTACGTTTACCTTATATGCTTCATTTGAGAGCATTTTGAGAGTAACTACACTGGCCCAAAATTTATTTTTCTGAAGAAGCGTAAATAAAAAGCAAATTAAATTTCACCCAGACCTCCTCATGTTTCCGTCGTCCAATTTCCGAGACGTCGGACTCGTCGAAATATTACGAAATGAACTAAACTGTCAATGCATAAATAATGTCTTTTAGAACCATTCTAGGTCGTTTTTTTCTCGTTTTTTTTTTGGTTGGGTTGATTGAGTTCCCTATTCGAATTTAAACTGTTGAGAGACTAGACCATTGAATAATATTACGGTTTAGTCACTTGTTTTTAGTCCTCACGCGACATGTTTCGGAGAGCCTAGGTCTCCTTTCTCAAGCACTAAGCACTAACAGTGGGAGCAGCGTTTAAGACGGCCGTGTATCGCTGCTCGCACTGTTAGTGCTTGAGAAAGGAGACCTAGGCTCTCCGAAACATGTCGCGCGAGTGACTAAAAACAAGTGAGTTCCCTATTATGTACAATACGACTATAAGCGAAATTTCACTGTATGTCCTAAAACTTCCTGTACGAAAATGTATGGAATTTGCGTATCTCAATGGAAAATTAAATACATTTTTTTGGGACAAGTTTAAATTGTAACCCTTTCAGGTCTATCCATCAATTATTATTGCAAGGAAAATTCCATCAGAGAATTCCAGCAAATTGTGGCCAAAGACAGATGTAAGTGCATTAAAAATTCACCGCCGCAAATATAGTTCATGACGTTGGAAATTAAGGATGACGCTACACCGTACAGTATGTACGGCACGAGCGTCTCAGCCCGGCCGTGACGTACGTAATTTCATATACCGTCGGCCTAAATCGCAAACCTCGTAACTCCTCCGGGGGAGTTACGGGGTTTGCGACTATAAGTAAGTTGTCCAAGGTAGCAATTAGGTACTAATTTCCTTGAAATGGAGTTACGAGGTTTGCGACTTAGGCCGACGATACATTTGATAGGGATCGATATTGAAATCAGTTTGAATAAATCGGATTCTACTCATCATCGTCTTCTTGCGTTGTACCGGTTTATTGCCACGGCTCATGGTAGCTGGGTTCCGCTTGGCAACTAATCCCTTGCACTAGTTTTTGCGAAAGCGACTGACATCTCACCCAACCCAGAGGACAAACTAGACCTTATTGGGATTAGTCCGGTTTCCTCACGTGATAACGACACGAACCAAGTTCGGCACTACACGGACCAGGCACGGCACGTCACGGATCGGGCTCGGCACGTCACGGACGGAACTCGTCACGTCACAGACCGGGCTCGGTACGGTGTAACTCGAGCCCCTAACTCGGTTACTGCATGTCACTTGGAGCTTCTATTAAGTTATTTTGCCTCAGACTTGTATGGATCGATGCAGCTTCAACGGTTTTAGGGTTCCGCGTTTAGTTTCAGTAATTTTAGTTTGAACTTTGTTTTTTTCTTTGTCGAAATTATATTTGTTCTCAAGGATATTTTTCTGGAACATTCATGAAGGACGAAATTCATTAAAAATATTTTGTCAACTGAAATAGATGTCATGCATGTACTAAAGAGTTTACCAAGCCCTCCAGTGGTGGAGCCCGGATTCGAACCGGCATCTTTAACTTACGCGGCTAACTCCTTGGACCTCGGGGCTACCCGCCACGGGAAGGCTTGGTCACTTTATGACATCTATTGCAGATTATAATTTTTATATAGGTAGTAGTGTGGCTACATACTTAAAAAAAATCACATTCTATAATAAGTACTTCATACAATAGGTACTTTACTTACTTACTAGTTTGGCGCGATGACCCAAAATAAGTCTTGGCCTCCAACACAAGAGCACGCCATTTTACTCGGTCCTGCGCATCACGCCAGTTTTCATACAATAAGGTGTACAATTATTTTGTTCTTAAATATTGTCACTTTGACTTGTCATTTTCAGTTTTATTAGAGGAGGAACGGAACCCGAGAAACGATATAAAGCTCCCGCTTTCCTCTCGTTATTATTTGGAATTGTTTGCGGGACAGGGTTGCGGAGTTATTCTCTACATTTTTAGACGTCACGCGTCACATTAGCGCGCTAAATTAGAGTGTTGCCAGTTTCGCGTTTGATCAGTGAAGAATAATTCATATTTTTCTTAATATTGCTGTTATTTTTGGTTTTACGTAAATTTGGTTAGATGATATATTTGATTGTGGTCTTATACGTTACTTTAATAAACTTTTCTCAAAAGTTACTTACTATACGATAATACCTATAAATAAATAATTAAATAAATATTATAGGACAATTTTACACAGATCAATCTAGTCCCACAGTAACTAAGCTCAATAAGGCTTGTGTTTTAGGTACTAGACGACGATATATGTACATAATATATAATTATATATAAAAAGTTATATACATAGAAAACACCCACAACTCAGGAACAAATATTTGTGATAAACACACAAATAAATATTAAATGCCCTTACCAGGATTCGAACCCGGGACCTCCTGCTTCGTAGGCAGGGTCACTAACGATTAGGCTAGGAGGCCGTAATATGGTAATTTACTTAGAAATTTATATGATAACAGTATTCAGTTTTTTTATAGCAAATGTTTCATATCGCAGTAAAAGAAACACTTTTTACAAAATGTCATAAGTATGTGCATTTTCCAAAAAAAAAAAGCTACGGGTGGCCCAAACGTCATTCAGAAAACGGATATCCAGTACAAAATTGACCCGCTATTTCTTTCGTGACATCCTGTATGTTATAACATTGTTAACCTATTTCCGGGGACAGTGCAATATAAAACTATACGTGACCTAGACCTTAATATACGTATTATGTATGAATATATGCTCCCTTTATGACCCAATCCTTTAGGTGACGTCACATGTATTGAATATTAACAGCATACCGTCTAATAAAACACGAATAAATCGACAGGGATTTAATATAGACATGTCACCTTTTTGAAATGATGTCCTATTTTATATCAGTGACATTTGAAGTGTAAATAATGTTAACACCGCAACGTCATCCCCATTTTGCTGGTCATTTACTGAGATTCCGAAGTTGTTTTTTTTAAACCTGGAACTATAGTATAGTTACTCTATAAAAGTTCAGAATATATTGTATGCTAGGTCGCAAGAGGATAGGTGGGATCAAAATAATAAACAACTGAGACAGCGCTAATATGACGTTATCTAGGCGAATCAACTTTTAGACCGAGATATTTCACGTCACGTGCGTTACCAAAAACGTATCTGGAGTTACCAATAAATCATGTTTCCAATTTAATATTTGTCTAAATTGTAGGTCTCTCAGTGAGCAACTCGCTTGTTTTAACGTGTAACACAAATATATTATTTATATAAGCGAAATTTTCGATTGAAGTTTTAGATGTCGTAGAGAGATTAGTGTCGGGCTAAAAGTTGATTCGCTCAGCTACAACAATGTTGAGCGATACAACTCCGTAAACAGATTGATAGTCTTATTACATTCTTGTCTCTGGTTATATTTATAGACGTTTACAGACTTCGTGATAAAATGTGTAATGCCGGGATCATGGTGGCCGTATCCTTTGAAATATGTCATTTTCTTCTCGGAATTTCACTGGAAATTCACCCTTATAGAGTTAAACGTAAGGTTTAAAATTGAAAATTATGATATTGCAAATTAACTTGTAGCAAGATGGCGTTGACTCTAGGAAAATCTGTTCAAGTGGAAATTTGTAACTAAATTAATAAGTAATAATTGAGATACAAAATAATTCTAGAAATGTGTGTTAATTTTAATTTCGTTATTTTAATAATTAGATTAATGGTTTGAACTTATTGACCGTAGTATTGTTATATTACCGTAGCATACCTCAAGTATGCTTGACTTCGAATTAAATTAACTGGGCAAGGTATTAAAGTTAAGTATGTGAGGAGATAAATATGGACGATATTATGGAGTCCGTCTATGCAAACTTTGTACCAATGTGAATAAATCGAAGTGAGGGAGAGGCATTATAAACGTTATATTTTCATAGAAATTTGACATTAACGATGACATTGCCACACTTTAACTACAAATGCTATGCCATCTTGGTCCGAATCTAGTACTTAATTTGATACTTCAATATTTCTTTTTTAGAACTAGAGCTAGATCAAGAAAAGTCTGCAACGATTTTGATAGCACACGCAGTGCAAGTGTTATTTTAAACGTCAAACTTCTATGAAATGTTGACGTATTAAATAACGGTTGCACTGCGTATGCTATCAAAATCGCTGCAGACTTTTCTTGGTCTAACTCTATTCATATTCTTACTACCAGGCCTCAAAATAAGGCCAAAATCTCGTCATATGTGAATCCAATTGGATTGCCACATTGGCACATTAACACGAGAAACTGTCATTCAAGCGAAAAACAACGTAATTTACCTAATAATACGGTTTAACTTAGAATGGGGGCGAATAATATATTGTTTGGGGACCTAATTAGACATAAAATGCAGATGTGTAACGAAACGCCTTTTGCCTCATGTGACCGAGTACGAAATTGGGATTTTTGGGGTGAAAATGGGTTTTATTAAAGGTACGCCATCTTTGAATGCTTTTAGTAAATATACAGCGTGTTTTTGGGAACGTGAGCAGAAATGACTGTCGTTATGGATAATAAAGGAAACTTGATGGATTACATTTCCTTGAAATAATATAGTATAAATTTGCATCTATATCTAAATTATGCTTCTCTTATTATAATATTGGTATCAAAGATTCTGGCCAATATACATAATATATAACTGTTTTATAAATCGTTAATAGAAATAAGTACATATGTATTTATTTAATTTAATCTAACGCACACATGACTTGCATGCTTACCACATCTGGATTTTAGATTTATTTAACGTTTTATTACGTAATGTAGGTTAAAAACAACATAACTTTTGACCCTATTTTTGTATTATTTGCGACGCAAAATCATTAGGACAAATTTAGCGTCAACGCAGCTTGAACTCACTACCTTGGCCATTTTTTACACTTTAAAGGGTTAAAACACTAATATTATAACCACAATGTGTAACATAGTGAAAACATACATTATGCTATGCACCCTCAAAATATATAAGCGTACTCAGGTAACATACAACGTACTTGCTATCAGAAATTCAAAATGGTGGTCTGAGCAACTGAGTGATATAGAATATTGGATGAGACCTGGGCCGTTATCGCCGACGTAAAGTGCTTTTATGAGAACTCCGAATATAACGTAGAATAGTTAAATACATAGTAAAGTTTGGTAAACATTGTATGTAGGAAATTGGAGCATATGTTTCCCCAGAATATGTTTCCTTATCCGGCCAGGAACAAGACGTAGCCATAATACGTCCATGCATATTCTCATGGTTTATCGCATCAGGGGATAAGCCATGAAATTATACCCGATACCTTACTGATTCCATGAGATTCGCAGCAATCTTCGTGAGCACCATCTCGAATCCTACGATGGGTTTCGGTTTTAACCTTTTAACCGCCGTAGACTGATATAAGACCTACAAAATCGGGTTCATTTCGCCGCGGTCTGATAAATACGACAAAACTTCGTGTACCGCCGGCGACACGAGCACGCCCGATGACAAATTCTATGGCGGTTAAAAGGTTTTAATGGTCTAAGGGGCCTAGCCAAGATGCTAATCGTTTGCTCTACGCTACGACAACGAAACGTTTTGTTTCTCTATCACTCTTACATACGAGTATTAGTGCAATAGAGAGTTTCGTAGCGTGGCATCTTGGCTAAACGACTTGCAGTCTCGTTTGAGTACAATTGTACATATGTACTTAGACGAAAGACATATTGCCATGCCTAAACTGGGAACTGGTATAATTAAATAATAACTCTGTATTGCTAACTATTATTGGTATAATAAAGCCGAATGACTCCCTAAAAGAAGATTACGGTAATTATCTTGCATCATATTACAGGTTTCATTGTATTGTCGTTACAACAATAGCCTTATTTCATGTTAATAACAGATATTGTCATAAAAAGAATTGAGGCTCAGTTCGACTTATTTTAATAACATCCTGGTAACATGTCGTATTATTCTCATGTTTAAAAAAAAGCAAGCGGGGCATTTCTATTTAAAATTGTACCAAAAATGTTTGTGTTAGAATTGGGATTTTTTATTATTATTTCTACTCAGGAACAAGAGGTTTTTCATAGTAAAAATGGACGTTTGGAACGTACGCGATCGCCTTAAGTCCAATTTTGTATAGGATTTTGAGTTTCCAAATCGTCCCGCTTGGCGCGCTGTTCAAAAGCGTAAGTTACGTCACGCATCGAATGAAATTTACACTGGGGTTCTGATAGATAATTATGATTATAAAAATAAAAAAAAATTATATTCATTTATTTCAAGCTACAAGGCTCATAATTGGTTGTAAACGTTGTATAATATGTCATTCCTAAAATACAGTACAAAAAAATATGTCAAAAATAATCATTTTAAATTCCTCTTAATTAATATGACGTCTATTTCACAAGATGAGCTAAGTCACGAGTTAGCATAAAGCAATGTCGAATCGCGCAGTTTTCCCTAGATTACGTATGGAAGGAAAATCTTCCTGCATTTCTATTCCTTCCCTCATACACCGAGTATTTGTAAGTTTTCTCAACAATATCGTTATTCCACATTTAATTTGTCCGGGAAAGAGTATAATTAGAAATGAATTTCCTTGGTTTCATGGTCTATATTTACATTATAAGCAGTACCGTCTTAACCATAAGGGCACACGGGGCCCGTGCCCAGGGCCCCCATCCTCAGGGGGCCCCGAAGGACAGACAGTAACAGTATATTTTACTTATAATAAGTACATGATCATAGTAGAAAAATGTTAGTTTAATTTGCTTTCTTTACTTTCCAAAAGGGCCCCAAATTCTTATGTGCCCAAGGGCCCCAGCATAGTTTAAGACGGCCCTGATTATAAGAGGTATGTCAGGATCGTAGAAAGTGGAAATCCGTGGTCTCTGCCTACCCCTCCGGGAAATAGGCGTGATTATATTGTATGTGTGTATATTTACATTATGAAAACTGTTTTCACGGAAACATGGTTGTGGAAAACATAAATATAAACGAATTTAAAGCAAATGAAACTACGAATATGTGGGAATTAAAATTTTATGTAAAATTCTTAAACGGGAAAAAGTGGATTTCATTAAGAACGAATATTTTATTATAGCTGTCATTAAGAAGTAATTATGAGCTATTTTAGCAAACTTGTAAAGTACGGTCGAGTTTACAAACACCTAAACGAGCCAATGTTTCAAAAATATGTTTACACGAGCTGATTATCAGTTTCTTGGACACGTGTAAATATATTTATGAAATGTTGGTTTGAAAATTTGTGTTTGAACTCGACTGTGTACCTATTAGGAGCATTCCATGAAACTGTCTACCGTTTGTCCCGTACAAACGCGAATTTTCTGAACATTTGCAGACCATAAGAGTTTCCTTTTCTATGTCAAATGTTCAAAAATATGCACAGAAAAATAATCGCCTGCTTTCAATGCCGAAAAAAAAGTCGCAACACAGGAAATAACATGCGTTTGTATGACAGCCCGTGGAATGCTCCATTAGTACTTAAAGTAAATATTTAGAGATATTTTTATAAGTTGCCCTGTTAGTAGGTAGGTACCTATATGTTAGTGTGGGTCAAATCTCGGAATGTAAATTTGACACACTTCCCTATTTCCCATTGAGTTGAAATTTTCGGATGTAAATGCAATATTATGATGACGCAGCTGATCTGATGATGGAGACAGATGGCCTTGCTCTGTGATAAAATAACGCAAACTAATTGTGTTTGGGGGTGTTAGAATTGTCTCGACGAGTATTAGTTGCCTGTGGAAAGAAAAGTACAGTCAGCGATTTAAGCTTGTACCAAACATGTTTTTTTTGCCAAAAACTTATTTTGTACAGTCACCTGCATTAATATGTTACTCTTCGAAGGCCGCAAAAATATGACACGCACTTATGGCTCTACAAATAAGATCGTGTCAGATATTTTTGCGGTCTTCGTTGTGTAATATATTATTGCAGGTGACTGTACATAAAGATTTTGTATGCTTTAAAGTGCCGTAGTCGAAACCTTCATTAAAACACTGTACATAATGGAAACCTTAAAACGTCCAACACAAGAATGTTCGTGTTGCGGTCAAACTGACCACTAAGACGTTCCTGCAAGTGCCTACGCATATCAGATGTTTCATAAGCCGCGGTTTTGTACAGTCAGCAGCAATAGTTGCTAAGCGGGCGAGGTGTTCAAAATAATCTTGACACGACTTTATTGTTAAGAGAATAAGAGCGTGTCAAGGTAATTTTGAACACCTCGCCCGCTTAGCAACTTCTGCTGCTGACTGTACACCGTGTTGAGGTAACAATATTATAACGGATTAGCTTTCCTGTTACATGCCTACATATATTAGTATCAGTCTTATGGGCATTTTCACTTAAAAGTTACTTAGTTATTTACTTTTTTTCGAAAATGCATTAACATTTGGGTTATTTCTACTCATAATCACGAGGACTATCGATTTAAAAAGAAAAAAAATGTGTTGAAAAAAAGTCAGATGCGTCACAGCATTTTTACATACGTTTTGTATGGATCGATTGGACCGTCACAAAACTGACACCCAAAATCTGTATGAAAAACTGGGGACACTTTTTTCTTTGTCTCATTCAATACTCGTGATTCTGAGCCTTAATAAGTTTAATAACCCAAAAGTAAATGGTACCATTTTTTCTGTAAACCTACTTTATAATGTTTCGAGTAAATATTTTATTTTTGTCAAAAATCACGTCCTTAAAAAGTTAGCTAACATAGCAGACCATTGGTGCGAATCGTCCAAAGATAATTAAAGCTGATATAAAATAGAATATTCGATGCCTCTATCCAATATCCTGTGTGCCCGGAAGGACGGCCATTTTGTTTGGAATATTACAGTTACATTTCCTTTTTTTTATTTGATTGTGGCAATAGTGGTTAGCGTACCTATGACGCATCTGTTGCCGGTTATAAAAATGTTTTAGAAATATACAGAGTGAGCCTGAATAACCCGGGCGGCATTTTTTTATTACTGACGTGTGATCAAAAATACCTACCATTTTTAGGGTTTCGTAGTCACCTAGAAATCCTTATAGTTTCGCCATGTCTGTCTGTCCGAGGCTTTGCTCCGTGATCGTTAGTGCCAGAAAGCTGCAATTTGGCATGGATACATAAATCATGCATTGCGACAGAACGGTAAAATAAAAAGTATAGAAAAAAAAATTTTAGGGTATCTTTTTACAAAAAGTTTTTTTTCGCTTTGTCCCAATAGTGTGGGGTATCGTGAAACGAGTGAAGGTAGATGTATAATGTAAGATTAAATACATTTGACACATCATTTCATTGAAACATGTGCAAAAGCTAATTGGGACAAGATCCAGTTAATCAGTTCGACTTATCTTTTCCAATTAATGTTTAAAACGGTCATACTCAGAAGAATTAACAGCAGTTGTTCATATGTACAATTTTATACCGGGTGTTGCATTCATATTCATATATATTCATTTTCCTTTATTCAGTATTGATTATACTTTATCAGACAGATTACAAACATAAATATCTACAGATAGTAAAATAAATTAAGTTTGGTCAATAACAGGTAGTTCAAAATTCAAATATTATAATTTAAAACATTAAATGTAATATTAGCAAAAAAATAAACTTTAGGTTGTACTCCTCATACTGACCAATATTTGTTCAGCGACTTTTAAAAATAACTTGTGTTTTTATTTTTAATACACTTTAAAGATTATTCTAAGATGCAATGTATTGCGAATTTTGTTATGTTTAAGACGTGACAAGCAACGTCAATGACAATGATAATGGCGTACATAGAAGA
Organism: Cydia splendana; assembly: GCF_910591565.1. NCBI lineage: Eukaryota > Metazoa > Arthropoda > Insecta > Lepidoptera > Tortricidae > Cydia > Cydia splendana. Next base: position 5,600,339 of record NC_085981.1, on the reverse strand, counting down.
TAGTATTTATTTTGTATGAAAAATAGGAAGTCTATATACTTCATAATTTTAAAAGTTATTTAACAAAAGTTCCATTTGAAGCGTACAATCTATGTTACAATTATTTGCTCGTGTTACAGGCCACACCCGTTATAAGTACAGACACATAATAGTCAAGATTATTGGAATTTTTCCATCAATAGGTTAATTAAGTTATTATAAACCGTACATCAGAAAACCACAAGAATCTTCATATATTATCTCTTCTTAATTAATGTTACGTATGCCAAAGTCTCGGAATTAAACAAAATCACGGCGTATAAAATTTGACAGAAAATTTAATGTACAGTCGCCATCAGATATATCAAAGCGGCCAAGGCGCTCACAAATATCTGAACACGTCTCTATTGTCAAGGCGTTAGAGTGCGTGTTCAGATTTTGTGACCACCTTGGCCGCTCCGATATATCTAATGGCGGCTGTACCTGCCTTGAATATTATATTAATGTGTAGTGCAATAGTGCTAACCACCAATTGTTTTTTGTTAATCTGTATTTCTTTTGAATCTTCTTTAGTAATACGAATTCAAAATTAGCTACTCTGGCTTTGGCGTTGAAATGAATGTGTAGTGCAATAGTGCTAATAATCACCAATTGTTTTTGTTAATCTGTATTTACTGGTGAGAACCTGTAATTGGCTTTTTGTATCACATTTATAAAACTTATTAACATGTTAACAGCTGTTGGATCTCCGAATAGTAATAAATAAGTAAATAAATATTATAGGGACATTCTTACACAAATTGACTAAGTCCCATGGTAAGCTCAAGAAGGCTCGTAATGTGGGTACTCAGACAACGATATATATAATATACAAATACTTAAATACATAGAAAACATCTATGACTCAGGAACAAATATCTGTGCTTACCACACAAATAAATGTTTTAAAAAATATCGTTTTAATATTAACTTTGAACTAATAATTTCCTTCTTTTCCAGGTACGTCATCAATATAAGGAAACTATTCAACAATTCTGGTAACCGGTGACATTGTCGCCGCTATAAATTAAGATAAAATATTAGATTAGCATCTAGATATCCATTAAATTCCCTTACAGCGGCAAAATCTCTGCAGACACATAAATCAGGGCAATTTTCGACGATGGCAACACTGATTGGAATACTAGTTAGCGAAGTTTACTTTAGTATGTGGCAATATGGCGGCGATTTATAGAGGTTAGAGTTTATGAAACATACGGACGGACGCACAGACGGAGAAATAGTTTTTAGGGTTCCGTACCCAAAGGGTAAAATCTCGACCCCATTACTAAGACTCTACTGTTCGTTTGTCTGTCTGTCACCAGGGTGTATCTCATGAACCGTGATAGCTAGACAGTTGAAATTTTCACAGATGATGTATTTCTGTTGCCGCTATAACAACAAATACTAAAAACAAAATTTGTAGTTAGAATAAATATTTAGTCCATACAACAAACGTGATTTTTTTGCCGTTTTTTGCGAGCGCGCTTGGCCGGTTTTTATTATTAAATTTGACATTAGCCAAATCAATACAGTGTCAAAATAGTGGTTGCTGGCCGGATTTTAGTCTTTTGCGGCAGTAATGTCGCGCTGCAACAATACTCACTGTCTGTCGTCATCCGAATGCCACCTTTACTTTTAAACGAAGCCACGACCAATCAAATGACTCCTCACAGAATCCTTAACAGAAACAGAATCCTTATCCATATACAAACAAAAGGTAGGTTAAAATAAATAAAATGTAGTTATTTTCAAAAACCAATTATCGACATTTACGCTTATATCTTTACTAAAACCCTTTAGTAAGAACTACAAACAATAATTTCTAGAAATAAATAAATAATATATCCAATCTCTGAATTTAAAACTAAACTAATCGCCTAATATTCGCAAAGTTTTAGCCAAATTCCAATTTAATATTTCAATTCCGTATTGTAGCTAAAATTGGATTCAATTGATTGATAGTATGCGATGGCCACAAATAAAATATTGGTCCGAAACTTTGAAAAAGCATATCAATCAAATTAAAAATTGCTTCTGCATCTAGCGTAAAAATAATTCATCAACACGTTGGACTATTACGTTGTTATTCTTAAACCTACGAAGCATTCGCCTCTAGCCAACCAATATAATAGTGACCTCTAGACCTACAAAAACTGTACGTAATGAGAGATCTCATTATATCGGTTCGTCAACAGTCGGTAAGCGACAAATATAACAGTCTAGTTCCTCGAATAGACAATTCTAAATTCAAAATATTTGCAACGGTCGAACTGGACTCATTCAAAAAAGTCGCATGTTGTTCTAATTTTGAATGAACGTAAGCCGTTATGGATTTAAATGGACATTGTGTGACTGTCATTAAAGTTGGCAGCGGGAAAAACTATGGACGTTGGAGTTTGACTTAAAGCTGGAACACACTGGCTGGTATTATTTATTTTTGTTAATTAATATTTTAGTTCGATTTTAAATACCTTCCAATATTTTCGCTGGATATTTTAGGTTGTTTTAGTTGCATTGGGAGAATTTAGACAGGATCAGTAAACGGTATCGAGAATTTTTTTGTATAAAAATACATTGAATTGAAACGCATTGCATAGGAATAGATAACATGAACAATCTTCCATTTTAGCCTAAATAGGCAGTTTTTAGATTAAATGTTCTCCAAACGCATATAAATTATGTACGGAACTTTAATTTATTAATATTGGATTCTGATCGTTTTGTGGATTCCTAGATTGGCTAGATTACTAATTCAGTGACACATTTTATCAATTGTATATTTAGTTTTAACCCTATCTAACTAAAAATAACAATTGCCAATCCGGCTACAAGGTAAAATATAAAATATACATACCTCTTGATAAAGAGAAGAACATTATCTACGATATACAATAAATCAAATACATTCATTTGTAATTTCCCATGACCACTGTTGCGTGTCAAAAATCCTCATATAATTACATCGTATGTCCCGACCCTTAGTGTGGGGTGACTCATTAATCAGACGGGACAGATCGCGATCACGCACATGCTGCTCGTGGATTATGTCTCCTCACTTACCGTTGTTTGGTCACACTAGTATCCTACTTCTGTGTAGCAATTGTGAACCCTAAGTTAAATGTTTAAAGTTCATTTTTGATTGATGGTGCTCAAGTTACAGGGCGGATGCAATGTGTAAATTAATTTCAACTTTATTGCGTTTGTTGAGTGTTTAGTTTCGGAGATTAGTTTCGAGTTAGACCCGAAACTGTCCCCGCAAGAAAGTTTTCGACGTCCGTCATAAGTACGGAATTACGTTTTGCTTTGCTTACAGTTTCTGACCGAACTTAATACTGGCAAAGCAGTTTCAACTATTCATGATTTAGGTATCTTCGGTGTGCGAGCGGGACATCGGATGTACTTGCGTCGTGCGTCTCGCTGTCTCGCTCACACATCGTAGCGGCGTGCGGTTCAGTGTCGTTATTGTGTTAAAGGCCGCTTTTATTTCAGTTAATTGGAAATAAAGTCTGATTGTTGATACTTATGATAGGATTGTTTATTTAAATGAAAGTAAATTTTAAAATTTTAGTTCGAGTTTGTACCTAACTGTAAGAATATTTTTGTTTTTATTTCATTTGTTGAAAAATGCATGAAATAGTCGCAAAACTCAACAATAAATCAATGTTTGCATACAAAATCAAGTCAACCATTTTAAATCGTGAAATAAATTGTTGTAATAAGTATTAATTAATTTGTAACTAATAGCGTTTAATATATTATAATCTAGTAGGTACATAGTAGTAGTAGTAAAACACTTTATTGCAGATAACAAGTACATAGCACAGAGAGAGTCCAATAAATGTGCTCAAAGGCGTACTTGTCCCCTTGAGGGATCTTATCCAGCTAATTTTCTAATAATACTACTAATGAATGTACAATATAAATATTAAAAATAATGAGGAATGTAGCAAATTTATAGTGTAATTTTCATCTTGAAATAAATAAGTCTAATCTAAATGAAATTAATCAAAACTACACATGTAACTAAATATATGTAGACCAAAATATACGTAAGCTATTTATATGATCGAAATGAACACAATCAAGGGTCGGTTTAGGGTCAACACGCGATAGACCTAAATCAACACAGACCCTAATTTAATTAACTACCATTGGGTCTGACTATTATTCTAGGACGATCGGTTTTTAGGGAAATAGAATAAATAATGTGCACGGAACTTCTAGAGGTCTTATAAATAGTTATGTTTAAAATTAACTTTTATATGATTACACATATGAAAATATATTATTTTTAACCGACTTCAAAAAAGGAGGGAGTTTTCAATTCGCCGTCCACCTTATTTGTGTAGGTAGGTACCGTATATTATAGGTATGTAGGTATATAGGTATTACGTAATTTTGTCAATCTTATTTAAACAAATGACATAGGTATAATTCGTAATACAATTACGAATTGTATTAGAACTAAATTTAATAACTTAATTTAAATTAGTATTTATTATCTTATAATTAAAATGATGTCTTCGAAGGTTAAAATCACGGAATGTGAAAACTATTCAGTATCGCTTGTGTTACTCTGGAGTAACGTTTTGTTAAGTTTTCTTCTGGAATCGCAGAAGACACATTAGCAATAAGTTTTTGCCAAGAATTTCCTTTTTTGGTACATACAAGCTTTAATCGCTGACACTTTTTCTTCCACTAATACTACGGCAACTAATACTCATCGAGACAATTCTTACAACTCAAACTTAAGGAGTCTGCGCTGTTTTATCACAAAAATCCCATGGCCGTCATCGTCCCCATGTCATCATTATATTGCATTGTTATCCTATTTACATAGGTACTATGCAAAACTTCAGCTAAATCTGAAATCGGGACGTGAGTCCAATTTAGCTTCGAAGATTTGACTCACACTAACGAACATACATACTAACAGGGCAAGTTGAATAAAAGCTTGTAAAATACATTCTCCGAAAAACTTAGCGCACTCTCATTCTTTAAAACAAATTAAGTCCAAAATAAGAAGAGCATCTTCTACGGAAGCAAATAGAAAATACTCAGCAAACTACTAAGTAACACAAAGTTGCATGCATATTGAATAAACAGAAAGCGTTCCGATTTCCCATTAATATTAAAAAGGAGAGGCAACATTTCATTCCCATTTAGTATAAAACAAAGGCCCACCTTGGAGACAAAAGGTAAAAAAGCAAAGAGCTGTGACACGAAGAAATAATTAACAAAACATACAGAAATGAACCGGCAACCGGTGAAATCTAATTATTTTTCGCCGCCATGACAGCTTTCCCGCGCTTTCGTGTAAAATGGCGTCTATAGGGTTTCCAGGTGAAAAGATTTTCCGAACATGTCAGGAATAAAACGACCGAACGCAGTTTAAAATAAGCGTCGGGACTTTCTGGCGTTATAGAGGGAATTATGATTATCACATAGTAATTGTGCTTCTACAACGCTATAATTCAAGACTGCCCTATAAGTCCTATAAGCCCTTCCGAAGACCTGATCACCCTGAGCGACGAAGCCATAAAGTGGCTGACTGGTCTATGTGTAGATCTTCAATTACCAATTTCTATTTTTACAATTATTATGTATGTTTGCCACACGAATAAATAAATAAATGCTATAATAATTGGGAACTATGCAAACACCTTTTTAGATGCATATACTTTACAATAACCGATTACTGAACTGACCATCAGTCACTTTTTTTTCATCAGGTCAGGTAACGCTAAGGTCAATTATTTAAAAAATGGTGTTTTCTTTCAGTTTAGTCAGATCATAGACACCATTTTTGACGACTTAATCCTTTCGACAGTATCATGAAAGTATACCATCACCAGCGTGAAAATAAACTTATTTATTATTTATTTTAAACTTTATTGCACATAAAAGAATACAACCGGCGAACTAAATGCCTCTAGGCGTTCTTCATCAGTTAACCATAGGGAAAACTTACATAAATCACGAATTTTCTCGGGACTTTTTACCTCGTTCGTAGCAACCCTAACCATCCTCAACGTAACGGGCTGGCGGAGCGCGTCAACAAAACATTGCGATATTATGAGGCAGAGACGACAGACACTAAGCCGACGCTTTCTGCTTGTATTTTTAGTACAAATGTATCTTTAGGAAATTAAATCTCTTATAGTATGCAACTAGGGAAGACATCAAATTATTTTATTAAATATTTCTTGATTTATGTTTTTAAGAAGTCACACTGACACTACTATAAATTATAAACTGAGCACTGTGGTCTAGTGGTGTGACGTGTCTATACTCTGTATCTTTAGGTATTTAAAAGTAAACAAGATCTACCCTCAACTGCTAAAGGAGCCATTAGATGAAAACATTAGATGATCAAATAATGTAGGTTAAAGTCAGGTCGTTCAGTAACTGATCCAGGTGTTTTTGTATTTGGTTGGTTAACCAATAAATGTTATAACTACCCGAAAATGTACAAATTGTTTGTTTACTTTTATTTAAATACCTAAAAATACAGACTATATTGAGGATGTTCTGATATTAGCCGCGTAAGCTGAAGATGTGAGTTCGATTCCGGCTTCGAACACCGGAAGGCTTGATCACTTTTTTTTCTATAAGTATGACCTATTTCAGGCTATTTTAGTTTATGATTCTTACGTAGTCTTTATTAGAACAATTGGACGAAGAGTTTGTATTGATTGCCGGTGAACTTTCGGGTGACCGGTTGACCTGATTCTATTGTCTTGGCCGTATTTGTAGCCAAAGCACGTTAAAATTTTTGTTTTCAGACATATTTTGTAGTTTTCAGGATGTCTATTGTTGATATCTGTATTACTATGTATATTATTGAAGAAATCTATACTTCTAGAGTCCATTTAATCTAATTTTGCACCAACTTGACTTGAATAAAGTGAGGGTCATTAAAGACGTCAATTTTTCCATAGAACTTTGACATTAATGGTGGCATTACCACACTTTGTTCAATGTCATGCAAAGTTACCAGCATGGTCCTACTCTAGTTACAAAATCAATGAAGTGAAATGGATTTAGTAGAAATAAAAAAGCAAAACACTTCGTGTCCCAGTAAAAGACATGGAATGTATAAGTACATATACAGTTCAATGCAAAAAAAGCCAGGAAAAATCGACTACCTATGTACAAAAAATCAGACCCATGCAAGCAATCCCAAGAAAACCTGTAACGGAAATCCCCCTTACATTTCGATCACTAGACAACTTAACAGCAATATCCCCCATTGACACATGCCACGAACAAAAGAATCCGTCACAGTCGCCCCCTATAATTAGTAGTATAAATGCATTTGGTAGTAATGGACGGTTTATGCCGCCCCCGCACGATTGACTGGATCCTTTCATTAGTGCATTAGGTATGTGTTTGCTTCGCAAGGAATTAAATCACTTTCGGTCTTGAATTATGAAAGTGCAGTTAACGTATGAGATTTGTGAGCGCTTATGTCATTTGGATTTTAGAGGGTATAAGGTGAATTTAGGCAAAATGGAAGCGGTGGACGTGCTTTACTTGGTTGGTATTAGTTAACTGTTTACTACAGGTACCAATTCAATATTAATGTATTTCAAGACTCTATTACCTACATCTAACCTAACGGTGATAAATGAGTTTAATCTCGGGGAACCTTTAAGTTTCACATATAGTGTGGTGTCTTCTAGTGTCTTCCTTTCCACAATCTTCAGACATTACCAAAATCCTTCCTAGAATTTTACCTTGGGTAACCATCTTTACATAATAAGTTATGTGATATTTAGAACAATGAGAACTTGAGAACATAATTATATTATAAGGATATATTAGACCTTTTGACAATCATTTTGATTTTAACACACACACACACTTATTTTAGACATTGTAAAAAAGGTCCTAGGATAGTTTAAGCTATTTGAAAGTGACAGATATTATTTTTATTACAACGAATAGTTTTCTATTTAAATATACACCCTCAAAAATTTATTTAAGATTCTAGTGAATTGCTTTCCGCTTTCAAACAATATGGCGTCATTTGAATCATTACAATACAGCGATATTCATTAAATGAACTAGGCAATAATCAACTTTATTTCAACGAAATAAGAACTATTAAATACGTATTATAGTTGTTGCATTACACTTTTAACCAGTTGAACAGTCAATTATAATGATTAATGTGAAGGGGAGTAAAGTAAAATATTCTAAGTCCTAATTATAGTGGGGTTACTTATAAACTGAGATTTTATCTTATTGATAAATCTATTTGGACGTAATTATAGAGAAAATGTTGTGATTTGTAATTTACTAGACGTGTAGTTTTTTAACAAGCATAATTATTATGTTTTGTCAATGTTCAACATGATCTAAAATAGCAAAAGACTGTGACAAAATTGTCACATTAGTTTTGATCAACTATATACTCTACCCCTCCGGGAAATAGGCGTGATTATATGTAAGTAATTAAGTATGTATGTATTATGTACTATACATAAAGAACAATAGTTACATCTTATATTTATGGTTTGATAAAAAGTCAAATAACTCTCGATAACGAAGCCTTTTTTCGTTACAAAACGACACGTTCATACAATAATCATACAAAATAAACACTCAATTTCATCCCCATACATAATCTCCTGGAAATTGGAAACACCATCGAAACGGGTTCACTCTTATTATTTCGCCGCCTAATAAGAGCCTGTATAAGCGCTGTATAAGCTCGCTTATACAGCGTGGTTCACGCCTCATACATATTAATCCGGCGGGTGACGCATTGAATGACTCTCGACGGCTTTCGGGACTCCCTGTGTTTACAGTCTGAAGCGATTTTGGGCGGTTTCAGTTTATAAAGCCATTATTTGACCGTAAATATAACGTACCTATTTATTTCACACAATTTATTCGTATCCTGTGGTATCCCACGGTTCAAATGTTAGCACTGATTAACTCCAATGAAAATCAAATATTTTTGAATGTTGCCATGTTATCATGGTTGCATTTTATTTCTCTCGAATTTAGAAAAAATAAACAATCCTATTTTGTAACATTATTTCTAGAGGTGAACATAAATGATTATATTTTAAGAGTCGATTTAAATTCATATATTTCATCAGACTTTCTAAGTGTTTACGTATTAATTCTAAACTTCTGCTAATTGTTTAATCGAATATTTATCTTAATTACTACACTGCAAACATGTACAAAACACCACTGACTCTCAAATATGTAATATAAATTAGTAATGCCCAAGTTGAAGGTACTATGATCTGATATAATTTATTTCCTAATAAATTCCTGAAATCTGTTAAATAAATCTTTACGTACGCTACAAATTTATAGATAGATAAACATAAATTCTCCAAAAGGTACGAAAACCCCATCAATTTCATTTCACGCCGCCATTTTCTTCTGTCAATAAACCGGGATCCCCGACGAATTGATTATTATTAATTGTATTATAAGCCCTAGCAACACTGGTACCCCATGTGTTTTTCTTTACAATTAGCTTGCACAATTCCCCTGTGTGCGTAAAAACAAATGCCATTCGAATACCCACCGTAATCCGTTGAGATAATGTCAATAATAAAGTTACGGAACTGCATAATTAAATTTGAGCTGTGTTTTATTCGTTCTTAATTCAATTTGTGTTCGAAGTACAAATTGTGTTGAATGCTGGTGTGCTATTCTGATGGTAGACTGTGTCGAAGGTTCACTAAAACCAGTGTTGGTGCATTTTTGGATTCTCTATTGTTATTACGGCTCTTAAGATCACGTTTCACTGGATCGAATGACAACTCGGCTCGTTCGTTTTCGGGTAAGCAATGGGAATGAGAGCTTTGCTCGCGGCTAAATTTAAATTAATTTATTTTTATCATTTGCGCGGTAAAATTCTTTAGTGGGGTTGCCAGGCTAATTTAATGATTGTGTTTAAGTACATTTTTGTTGCCATCCCCATTGTGTTGCCATAGTAAAATGTACTTTGTTGTCTGTAAAAAATGGGAAATGTAAATGTAATTTGTAAGGTAATTAATCATGTCTGTGCATACATTTTTGTTGTTGTTGCATTCGATTCAATAACAGGTGGGTACCATGTTTATTCCCAAATATTTTGTTTGGAATGTGCAATGTGGGCTATTCAATATAAATAATACTTTTGTAATATTAGGAAGTAGATATTTATTGTTTAGGTATCTGTTAAATGTGAGAGATGTAAAATCACTTTCTTTTGTATCTCAAAGTTTACATTGTTTACAGATACCAAATAATAATATCATCCGAAAGAAGTGTCGGTTTCGGTAGGTTTCGGCATAAGTCATGTTTTCGCTGAAAGTTTGGTTTCGGCCACAAGACTGCCGAAACATTCGGCCGCGCCGAAACTTACAACTTGTTCTTACGGTAGGCTATATAATTTCCATAAATGATAGGTGAATAGTCCCGAATGAGAGATAATTACAGGTAGAAAGGACAATAAATTGTACCCCTAATGTAAACATTCGATAGCGTGATGTAAAGTGTCATTTTGTATGGGATTTTTAGTTTCTAAAACGTCCCGCTTGGCGCGCTGTACAAAAATAGACATAATGCATACGCGAACGCACGTATCGAATGAAATTGACACTAGGGCTTTTGACAGTTAATTCAATGATTTTAACACGTGTATGAAAATTTTCGTTTCGGTTTCGACCAAAACCAAAGCAAAACCGCACACCACTACTAAATAATATCTGTACACATATTTACTTCTGTATTGTGTCATATAGGTAGTTTGATACAATATTTATTTTCCCCTTTATGTAACGGTGTAAGTCATTACATTAATTATTAAAATTCAATTTCCAACTTTGCACTTAAAAATTTTAAAAGTAGAACACATTTTTTCAACTAGCTACAATCCGCATAACAACAACAAAAAGCTGTATATATATTATTAAATCTCAATATACTTACGCTTCTTTTCCCACCGAAAATGTATACAAAAGTTGTCTGCAAGTTGGTACGCCGCGTTCGACGACATCATTCTCAAATACACATTTAACGTATCAAAATTACATATACAGTTACGTGCAAAACTGACCCAATAGTCATCTCTGTAGAAGTTAAATGCGACAATCCCCCTAACAAATGATACACTTCACAATTACAATTCTTTTGTAATTTGAGTCCTAAAACAGAAAAAATTGTCATTTTTATTTTTTCTTACAGTTTTAGTTTGCCCTATGGCAACTAAATTAAACAAAATAAGGAACCATACAAAAAATAGTCACTAGAAAATGCTTACGGAATTGTTACAATAGGGCATATTTAACTGTAAATTTAAATTTACTTACTTATTGGTTACATAAGAGGTATATAGTTTGGCGCAAAAACGTACCAATATAAATAAACATGCAAAGTGATTATTAGTTCATTGTTAAATAAGACTCTTACTCAGCTACAATAACTATAAAACTATGTTCCAGATTCAAACAGTTAATGCCTCATTTTATACATAGAGTAGGTATGTTTAAATTATAGTAGGATTGGTATTAAATGTACTACATTTTCATTTCCGAATAACACTCCCTGTTACTTTTTTGCCAACAAACTACCTATAATATGTAATTGGAAAAGTTACTTCATTATATTTCCCCCGGACTTTTTTCTCGTCGTAGTTTAACGAACTGACGTCACGGGCTAGCAAAACACATTAATGAAACTACTACGTGTGACGTCACGTTGGTATAATTATATGAGTGTTACGTCATATCTTAAACGTGCTTCTACTGTCAGAAAATGACGTTATTGACGCATGATTTATTCAAATACTTCATCACTGTGAAAATTGTCACGTGACAGAGTCGATTAGCCGTACATCGCTTGTTTAAGAAGTATAATCTTGTAATATTTATCCAGTTAGGGCTAAGATGGTCGGCTCTTTATCATTTGTCACGTTCTAACAAATATATAAGTAGGTACGAAAGTGACGCGTGGCATGGCAGGTGATAAAAATGCGACCATTATACCGCTTCAGGTCTTTTTAGTAGTAAGATTTATGTGCGTACTATACGTCTGACTTTATGTGTCATGTACTGTATGTGTTCTAAATAAAAAATAAATAATATTGTGTTGACTTTAAATACTAATACTATCCCTACTTATCGACCCGGAAATGTACTGAATATTGTCATTATCAGGTGTCATTGTCAGCGTGGTGACAGGCACCTCGTGCCTGTTTCAGCCACTTGACAAATTGACACCTGACTTTGATAATTTCCTGCCTATTTTTGGGTAAGTAAGGATGGTAAAGTTAGACCAAGAAAAGTCTGCAGCGATTTTGATAGCCACGCAGTGCAACTGTTATTTATGTCATTATTTCATAGAATTTTGACGTTTAATTTAAAACACTTACACTGCGTGGGCTATCAAAGTTGCTGCAGACTTTTCTTGGTCTAACTGTACATAGTGTCAATATTTTCTTATTAGACCAGTAATGTACGGTGAATTGTCAATGTCAGGTGACAATAGTCATCGCCTATCTAAGCATATCTAAATAGCATTACTCAATATCTGTTTTATTTTAACCCTTTAACAGGCTAAGGGATTTCCCACATACGGCACTTCAAACATGTGTTCTATTTTCGATGAGTAAGACTGTCATTCGATTGTCATTTTTGAAATGTCAGCCTGGTAAAGGGTTAAATTAGAACGTAGTACCTACTTTTAAATTACAAAATAAAAAGAACACCAAGAAACGTATCTCATCAATTTTCCAATTATCACCTTCGCTGAACTTTTTGATTAGATTTTTATCAAAGTGCGTTTTATACTTCTAATATTAAACTTTTTTTATGAAATTAATATCAATCTAGAATTATCAAGAAATTAAACGGTTGAAAGGATTGTATTTAATTTGCATTGACGTACTTACTAATTATATCTGTTTAGAAAAGATGTAATATTGCATGCTTAGAATATGTATTAAATTTTCTAGAATTATTTCTAAGTTTTCATGAATAATAAAAAATATTCATCTTTTTTTGCTTACGAGACTTTTCTTCGTTATTTTTCCAAATGCCGTTAATGAACTCTAGATAAACGTCACTCATTTTATCAAGGAAATTGACAAATACAGCGGCGGCGACAACCATGCCGCAAGAGTAAAGGTAACATTCCATTTCTGACCGCAGCTGCACTACTAGTACGAACGCGTCGGTGTTATTGTCAATTTCCATAGTAAAATGAATGGTAGTGCTGCTGTAGTTGGAAATGGACTGTCACCTTATGCAGGCTGCCGTTGACATCGGAACGTCACCTTTAGTGTCAGTTTACCTAACTGACAAGCTAAGTCAACTATTAATATATAGGTAAATAAAAGGCTATAAAATCACACATCCGTGAGCACACGTTACGTTATGTTACATTGCCCTTTATAAATGTCGGACTCGAAATGTCATGATATTTTCCCTTAGGCCGTACGTCCCTAAAACTGAAGAACCAGCGTATCGTGACCTCCAGGTTTGTGACAACTATACGTAATGAAGGATCACACTTATGCTGGTCATTACTATCAGAACGTACGCGGTAGTTACATTACATAGGCCTCGATCATATCTAAGTACATGTATATACCTACGTCTACCAAGTTACAAGAAGAAAATTGCCTTAAGGCATCGTTCGAATTCAGACAACACCAGCGTTACTGCTTCAGTAATGCGGCGCGGCATTACTGCCGACTGCATTACTGTCAAACCCGGGCAGCAACTATTGACGGGTCTCTATTGTTTCCCAAATAGTTTTAAGTCATAATGTATTGTTTGTCCGAATTCTCGTTAGTCATAATTGGTTTTTCTCAGACACGCGTAACTTTTCAGGATTGCCATAAAACAAACCTAACCTAACCCATCTATAGAATAGCCTTACGAAAATCCTGAAAAGTTAACGGTTTCAGTTTTATGACTAATGATAATATGACAAACAATACATTATGACTTAAAACTTTATGGGAAACAAAGGGACCCCGCTTTTGACATATGATGGCAGCAATGTAACGCTGTAACGCTGTGTAGCATAATCTTAAAACAACATCTATGAACAAAAATACAACATATTCTCGTGTTCAATTTCAACCGGAAATCCTAAGTTCAAAATGTAGGTACGAACAGAATTTTTTTACGGAACCGATATCTAGTTATTTTACGATACCGAACGAAATCAAACTACGTAGCCTCTCGTATCGATGGCAATCCAATAAAACAATCAAGGTATCATCGGTATCGTAATCGATGATCGAAAAATGAATTTCATCCGGACATAAGAGGCTTTCCACACGGTCCAGGCAATTACGGCTGCCGTACGTGAAAAACGGTTAAGCGCGAGTTGTAACGGTATTCAGAAGGTTCCGTACGCAAGTTTTTAGGACTTGGGACTCCAAAATTACAATATAGAATGATTTGTTTTGATGTCGTTTAGTTCAGAATTCGTCTATATGGTCAATGTGGCTAATTCCGTCATAGGGACTATTCCGTGCACTAGAGTTTCTCTCGAACAACGAACAATATTGATAATTTCGTCGACAAAGCAGCGATTGCGTTTAGTTTCAGCAATCAAAAGCAGATGGTTTTTTTTTCCTATGATTGAAAATCAAAGACATACGCTCGTGGACGGAATAGCGCGGAATATCTAGCAATAGCTATTTCATATCACGCGCGAGAAACATATGCTGAATAACCACTTGAATAACCACTGTCGCATACATAATACATATATAAACGCGTCGTAACCCCTAAATGTATACCCCCTACTTGTATTGTCGTGCGCGATATATTATTATAAGGATGTGTCATAAGGGCTTGTTATTTACGGCTTAAGGTCATCGTGGGTATTATCGATTGGCCTTCGAGGAACCTGGAGTAAATACGTACTGGGGCAATATGGACATTGGGGGCTTAACCAGAAGCGGCATCATGGTCGCATTTTTATCACCTGTCATGCCATGCGTCACTTTCGCACTTACATATTTGTTAGAACGTGACAGGCATGGTGACAAATGATAAAGAGGCGACCATCTTAGCCATACAGGATGACTCTTTGATAGAAAACGGAAATTGAAACTTAAAAAATTGTATGGAAATAGTCACGTGACTTTTCGTAACATCTATCACCCCTAACCATTTTGTCTTTTCGTTTGTCGATGTTTCAACTAACGTTTTTTATATTGGCTATTAAAATGACAGAAATTAAGTAGCGGTTGTATATAGATAGACTATATCTTTGGAGGAGGTCTTCACCTGCAGAGGGGTTCTTGCAGATTAAAATTGTATCAAATAATACCAACTGTACTAAATGTAAAAAAACAATTTAAATTACAATTAATTTTTAAATTACTAATAACTCTATTACTAACAAAATGAATACTACTAACCTAATAGATTTAACTTTTTTTTATAGGTATTTTTAATTTTTAGTTTTAGTTATTTTAATTGTAGTTAGTTTTAGTTTTATATTCTTGTTTGTCTTTTAATAATTATTATTAATAAATGTATTTATATCAAAAAACTTTTTTTTTAATTTTTGTAATCTGCAACGAAATAAAAGGCTTTTATTTTTATTTTATTTATATATAGACTACATTATGACTACATTATGTTATGTCTTAGTTTTACATAGCTTTTACACCACTATCTCTTGCTAATAATAACATATTAAAAAAAAACTTCAATACGAGTGACGATTTACCATAAGTACAGTAAATGGATCTTAATATTCCAATTAAGTCAATTTGGGCTTAATAAATAATATAGAGACAAAAATTTGATGGCTTAAAAACCCACGTAAGGTCATTCTACTACGAATAAAATCCTGAAAAATTCCACATTCCACACAAAAGAGCTTTTGTCTTTCTTCAGATCTAGAATCCTCATAATTAAATTCTTTCTAAGCTTAAACTATAAAAAAACCTTTGGAACGCTGCAATTCAATATTTCACCCTCTCCGGTTTAAACCTCTTTCACTCAAGTTATTCGCTTCAGTTACATAAAAGCTTTATAATGCATCAGTCATATAATGGTCGTATAATAGCACCTTTGATCTTTGAGTGGTCCCAGAGTGCCCAAGTCAAAAGTTTGACCAAAAAGCTCTTTAGTGAAAAGCTTCTAATTATTTGGAATGTTTTGACTTGTGTTTTAAGTTAAGTAGTATATGGGATACTGAATATTGTGTGTAAAGGTTTTAATTTTAAATTTTTCAGGTTGACGTTGTATTCAATTTTTAAGCAGCCCTTTTTTAGACATAATTATATTATTTTGCTTAAAAAGGGTTTCAAAGTGGCTGATTAAACGTCACTAAAAATACCGAAATTTAGAAAGTTTGCATCTCAGAGTCAGGTAAGTAAGAGTCAAAAGAAGATGGGATTAGATTTGGCCAAATATTGAATTTACTTGCTGCTTACTATTTGACAGGTATAGAACCTTTGTAAGATTTTTAATTGTAGATATTTATCATTTTCTTGTCTAAAATGGATCTGGGTTATGGGTCCATTCATAGCAAGTTCGTAATTTTATAATAATAACTTTCCATATAATATATAAAAAAATAACTCTTTCTGACGACTGAAGACATTCAAATACCACAAGTACTAAAATGCTTTTATAATGCAAGCGGTACTACATTATATTCACAAGGAAACATTAATAAGCTACATTAATTGATAACGCTGTACCTCAAATCAATAATCAAAGTTACCTCTCAGCTTGAGCCCCCCCCCTCTTCCCCCCTCGAGATGAATGTGTAGCCTGGGACCTCATTTGTTCGGACAGCTATATTTCCGTAGTGAAATGAAATGGGTTGAGTGACGAACTTTCTGCAAACGAAGATTGGATGAATGCATCGGGGCTGTGGCCCAATTCTGTGATCGAGTGTGTCTCGGTTATTAGGTTTTGACGGAGCGTATTTAAAAGCGAAAAAGAAATAGACTATCCCCAATAAGAAAAAGAATGCCTTAGAGAGGGTACTAATACAAAAATGCTTCTTAAAGATGTCTAGAATGTGTACCTGATTGCTTGTCAAAAATCAAAAGCGCGACCAAAATCAGTGTCATTGGAAGCAATTTAGAATAAACCATTTGCTTATCTCACAGTATGTATGTTCTAAGATGTAACCACCCACTGTGTCTCCTAAATGCAGCTTTTCGTATATATTCAAACCTTACGTTTTGTATTCACGTCGGCTGCTAGCGGCCGCTATGGGGCGCAAAATTGGTCACTTTCTTTCATTTGTAGTCCGCCTCTTTCGCACTCATGTATGGTCATAATACGTGATGGCTATCTTTTGCACACTTCAATTATTTTTAAGCGTAAGCGTCGTTCTAGATTTTTTCCTGTAAGATGAAAAATACAGTCTAATGCAGAGATCCGCTAAAGCTTATAACTTGTGTTTCCGACGGAACATGGCAGGTAGCGGATAAGGTAGCACTAATTAGAGAAAGATAGTGCAGCTCAATGGGTAGTAGTATGAAAAGGATGTATGTCAATATACGAGTTCATTATAAGGTCCTATACACGTCCTATAATCGTACCTATGTCTTATAGGACGTGTATGTGAGATAGACCTTTAGTGTTTACGTGCACTGTGACACGGTTTTTAAGAGTTCTTTGAGGTTTTCAACCGGTGTATTATGGATGGTTTTATCCACGTGATAAAACATCTGTAACTTTTTAACACCACGGGGTAGAAAGTGACAGACACCGTTTTATCACGCTGTCACGTAAACAAGAACGACCATTGATTATGGTTTCGCATATTTTTGAGTTAAAACAACGTGGTACTCAAAAATTTTATCTAGATATATTCCGCCGACCTTCAAGTTCAAGTTTAGAAGTCAGTTTCCCCATAAATTCGATCATCCATACTAATATTATAACTGTGAAAGTATCTCTGTCGGTCTGTCTGAGAGGCCCACTGATTACCAGACCGCCGGACGATATCGGCCTGTCAGTCAATAGTAAAATTTGACAGCTCCGAACAACTGACAGGCTGATATCGTCCGGCGGACTGGTAATCTGTGGGCCCCTTTACACCACTGAAGCGATTAAGATGAAATTTTGTATGGATATAGTTTGAGGGCCGGGGAAAGACATAGGATAGTTTTTACCATCATCATCATTCCAAGCAGAAAACCGCGGGCGAAATCTATTTTCTGAATATTTCTGCAAGTTTCCCTTCACTTCTCCTTCCTTGCGTTATCCCGGCATATTTACCACAGCTCATGGGAACTTGGAGCAGGCGTGGCTCACTCCGCGAGTTCGTCGCGTCGCTACAAGTACATGCGGCCTACACCAATTTTGGTGTCTAGCCATAGTGGTTGCCGCGCACCGCTACGGAACGGACGCCTGCTTGCGCTCGTATCTCTCGTAATAGACGCGTTTTGTTAGAGAGTGAACCTTCTGTAGTTAGTACTATTATTTATTCTGTGCCTGGAGTCCGATTGACAACTAATCCCATGATTTGACGTAGGCACTAGTTTTTACGAAAGCGACTGCCATCTGACCTTCCAACCCAGAGGGGAAACTAGGCCTTATTAGCAGTTTCCCTTCCCTACGGATTACTAAATCTCACAATATTTCACCGGCAAACATCATTCTCAAGATGATTGGCCTTAGGTATAATAACTGTAATGGGCCAACTGCTTAGGGGTGAAATATACTAATAGGGTAAAGGGTCGGTGCCTAACATATTGCTCTACCTGACCTAATTGTGCTGAAGGCCTACCGTGAACTATGACGTGTTGCCTTCCTGTCACACTTATGTACGAGTTTACAAGTGCGACAGAGGCAACACGTCGAACGTGGTTAGCGGTAGGCCTTCTGGTGCCCGTGGAATTAAATCTATCGTTTAACGTTAGAACTAGTTCGTTTAAGTTGTGCTTTGTTTGAAAGTAGTTATATTATCAGACTATTTCTAAGATCTAGACAGAGGATGTGTATTGATTAGTCAATAATTAATTATTATGGGACTTACACAAATCGACCTAGCCCCACAGTATATAAGCTTAAGGCAGGCGTGGCTCACTCCGCGATTTCGTCGCTTTGCTACAGGTAACTAGCTAAAAGTACATCCGTTCCGCCCCAATTGTGGGGAAAGCCATAAGCCGCGCGTGGCGCTGTCGCCACCTAGCGGCCATATCTGTGCTGATCGTAACAGACGCGTTTTGTTAGAGAGTGAGTCTTCTGTACCTAGTACTATTATTTATTCTGTGCTTAAGGCTTGTGTTGTGGGTACTAGACATATGTTACCGTAAAACTATGACAGTTTTGAATGATTCTCGGTTAGTTTCACTAGACTTGTACGTGGGCCATACTGAAAGTTTCTGGATTCTGATATATGACACGACATATTTTTCCCAAGTGGCCAGTATCAGAAATTTTCAGTATGCCCTAAGTATATTCAATATCCCGGTTCTTATCACGGTCAATATCAAAAAATCAGTTTATTTCAGACTAAGGTCCATATAAAAATTATGCTATAATACTTATGTAATATTAAACTTAAACTAAGATTTGCTGATATAAATCGTAAAACTATGTTTTTAGCGAAAACGCGTTTTCCCTAGTTAAAACTAGTTTGCGTATCGCCTCAGTGAAAATGCGTTTTCCCTAGTTAAAACTAGTTTGCGTATCGCCTCAGTGAAAATGCGTTTTCCCTAGTTAAAACTAGTTTGCGTATCGCCTCAGTGAAAATGCGTTTTCCCTAGTTAAAACTAGTTTGCGTATCGCCTCAGTGAAAATGCGTTTTCCCTAGTTAAAACTAGTTTGCGTATCGCCTCAGTGAAAATGCGTTTTCCCTAGTTAAAACTAGTTTGCGTATCGCCTCAGTGAAAATGCGTTTTCCCTAGTTAAAAGTTTTAACTAGGGAAAACGCATTTTCACTGAGGCGATACGCAACGGAAAACTAGTTTTAACTTAAAACTAGTTTTCCGTAAGGCCTCAGTGAAAACTAGTTAAACTAATTATTCAATAGGTTAAAAATAAAATAATAGGTCAATAGGTTCAATAGGTTCAATGTTAGTGAAAACTAGTTCTTCTGCTGCTCTTTGTGTCGATATATGTTTAATAGTTTAAGACTTATTGGTACCTACTATTAGATTATAATTAATTATTATGATTATGAGATTTATCCTATAATATAAATAAATTATAACATAAAATTACGGTACGTTAAATACTTATGTCGCACGAAATTAAAACATTCTTTATGAGTAAACCTTCGTTTCGATTTAAAAGCCGCACGTTTGAATTAAAATGTGTTTTACCCCCATAAATTGGGGGTAAAAGGGGGTAAAAATAACCGAAACATGTGGCGCCGCTAAAGACATTTCACAGGCGACCTGCTTCAACCCTTCTCAGGGTTCGAACCCCGGCAAATAGAGCGGGGAATTAGCACAGTTAACTGAAACAGTACATGGACTTTGGGGAACTGCTAGTAGTTACCTAATCATCTTGTTTGTAAAATGTATTCTACTTCTGGTTGCTCTTCTGTCGAAGGTTGCACAACATCATCCCTATCTTCTTTTTGTTAAACATCATTTACATTATTACCTAATACCTATCTTAATCACAATAAATGTTTCAAAACTCACATTTGAACCCTTTGGTAGTGTACATTGTACTTATTTGTTTGGTCCTGTGGTTTTACTAATAGATAACGCCGTTTTGTGCACGTTTAAAATAATAAATGTAACTATTAGAGCAAGCTCGATAAATCAATAAATATAAAGGTTTTATTAACGTTCAAAAGCTTTTAACTGAAATATGAACCTACCGTGATTCACGCTATGAACATTTCCTCAGCGTTTATTATTAGATTACGGTACTGTAAAACATGTTTTACTGTGATTCGTTCCCGTAATAAAGGTAGACAATTGAGTTACAAGATATATACCTATATGGCGGAAGTTTTCACAGGCAATAGAATTTTATGGAGTATTGATAAAGAAAGAGTTTACTATCATTGTCTTTAAAACTTATTGATGCAATATTGATCAATCATGCGTGTGATAGATATATGTACATACTAATGAAATCATACATTATGTATATACATAGCTAACTACATATTTATGACTAAATGGCCTGTTATTAGTTAAGTACTTCCTAAATGAGCATTCCAGCAAATGGAAAAAATGTATGTCATCCATCAACATAAGCGCGTATTAGGTACTTTTGTATTTCGCGACTTATGTACCTATAGGCGATTTTTTTCATAAATGAAGACCATAGTTCTACTATGGGACTATAGTTGGGTGGTTTTACGAAACCTATCTAAAACAATATCGAAAAGTTATGATCTGGCGTGTTCATTTCGACCCTAATCCTACGAAAAAAAAGACAATATAGAACAATAGTTAATTTCCATAAATCCGGTGTTAACTTGAGTAAGCGAGCGAGATGAGCGATGGCTAGTTCGCTGAGCTAAGCCGAATTGTTTAGATTACACTACATATGGGAATTAAAAATAAACAACAATATAGATGTAGTCATCATAATCATCATCATATCAGACACAGGACGTCCACTGCTGGACATAGGCCTCCTCCCAAAGAGTGCCACTATGACCGGGTGCGGCCACCCGCATCCAGCGGACTCCCGCGACTTTTACCAGGTCATCAGTCCACCTTGTTGTACTGTACCTACGCTGCGCCTTCCGGTACGTGGTCGCCACTCGAGAACCTTTCCGCCCCAATGGCCATCGGTTCTACGTGCAATACACAGACGTAGTGCATAATTGTCTTCCATCGTATTTTCTCGGAAATACAACAAATTTATGAAAACAAAAAGCAATACCGCTTGTCAATCTAACCATCCCTGTGTCACATAAGCCGGGTTTAACGACCGTCTGAGCTGGACCTATTGGAAATCGAATTTCATTGTTGTTCGCGCCATTGTATGTAAACAGAGTAATGGATAATGTCGATGTTGAGATACTGGGCCAGTTTGACGTGTCGGAGGCGACTGCATTTTTACTGTTCAATTTGTGCAGTCGCTTTGATGCGAGTTGACAATTGCAGCGAAGCTTTTATGGTACCAGTATATATAAATATTAAATAAATAAATATTAGGGGACATCTTACACAGATCAAACCTAGCCCCAAACTAAGCAAAGCTTGTACTATGGGTACTAGGCGACGATATACATACTTGTATAGATAAATACATACTTATATACATAGAAAACAACCATGACTCAGGAACAAATATTAGTGTTCATCACACAAATAAATGCCCTTACTGGGATTCGAACCCAGGACCATCGGCTTAGCAGACAGGGTCACTATCCACTAGACCAGACCGGTCGTCGAAATATGTAGGTGCTTGTGAAGTTTGGACAAGGGTATTGTTTGGACCAACTTGGATACAAGTGGCCAAGGATCGGGATACATGGAGGGCTTTGGAGGAGGCCTTCACCTGTGAACACGGGGTTCTTGAATAACTATTTAAAACATAAATAAAATAGGTATGTAAACAATTTTTAAAATGTTCAAGAAATAAAAGGCTTTTTTTTATTAATATTATTGTTTGGACAAAAAGCAGTTGTACATATTGCTTATAATATTATTTTATTGTTGAGTTGTAAAGCATTAGATTTGGACTTTCGTATGGAATAAGTCATCGGGAAATGACCTCTGATCTGACTAAGGACGGCGATAACATATAAAAAAGTACCTACCTAATATCTGGGAGGCCTAGTTTTGCTCGGAAAACATGTAAAAACCCAAAAATGCGCGTTTTCCCAGAGCTATAGCTAGAGCATAAGCTAGATCATTTTTCGCCCCGGAAAACCGCCATATAGCAAATTTCATCGAAGTCGTTAGAGCCGTTTCCGAGATTCCCGAAATATATATATAAATAAAAAAGAATTGCTCGTTTAAAGTTATTAGATAGATTAGATAGATATGGAAACGACGGTACATTGATAGGTAGGTATTAGGTAGGTTCATTAGGTAGGTAGGTGGGTATTAGGTAGGTAGTTTTAGGGTATTTATCTATGGGCCAATAATAGTTGCCTGAAAATGAATATTTTAATTATTCATTACATATCCATGAAAATTAGAACAATTCTGCCTCTGATCTTCCACAAATTATGAACTTCCACAAACCAAATTGCCGTTAAACGCAGGTGTAAACGATAATGGCCAAATTAATTATAAAACAATAGGCCATTCATTACCTGGTATCAGATCTTCATTCACTTCAGTACCAAAAGTTACGCACAATGCAAGAACGGTCCCAGGCAAGGTCTGACCAGGATTTATGGCACCATAACAAAAGGCCCTTAGGACGAGGCCCTGAATGCCTTAATTTCCTGCAAAATTTCGTATGGGGAGAAGAGGCGGGAAGTAGCCAGGTTTTGAAAGAGCGAACATTATTTCGGTACGAGTCAAATTTTTATAGATACCTAAAATCAGTGTTGTCACTAAAAAACAAAAGCTTATAAACTGAAATAAATGAACGGCAGGCACCTGCCGCGATAGCAGAGGACGCTGGTTCGATTCCAGCCTGGGGCACAGGAGGCCTTGGTCACTTTTTCTTAGTATATGACATTTATTTCAGTTTACAATTTATATATTAGTGTTTCCACTTGAAATAAAAACAAATTAAAATGTTTTCTAAAAATAATATTTGTTCTAATATATATTCTAATAGTAAACAAAAACTTGTACTAATTTATCTAAAAGTAAATACTATAAATGCCAAAATAACTCCCTGTTTGTCTGTTACTCCTTCACGTTTAATCCGTTGAAGCAATTTAGATGAAATTTGACATGGAGATAGTTTGAGGCCCGGGGAAGGACAGGACATACCTATAAGTATGTTCTAGTAATTGGCTCTGTATTGCTGTTTAAAAAGTTCCATGTATCGTAAATTCTTCGAATGAATAATATCAACACTTCCGAAACTACGAAAATAATGCGGCTCTCGAAACCTGGCTCCTTAATTGCACTTCTCCCCCTAAAGAAATTCAACGTACACTTTCATCCTTATACGACGTCAAAGATATGTGTACATTTTTAGCCTTATTACAAAGGAGTAAGGTGCAAAAGTGTAAACATATTTTTGACGTCGACTGTATAAGGTTTAAATTCGAGGTTGACGTTATGACGTAACGTTTTTATAATGGCCGACCTTTGTTTGATGTTCTAAGCATGTGTGTTTAGACGTTTATGGACGTAATTTTCTTGTAATTTGTACATTAAGTGTTGTAATGTGACACATGAGATGTTGGGAAATGTTTATGACATACAAGACTGGCGTTTTTTGTAGAATAATATATCTGGGAGACCGAGCTTTGCTCGGAAAACATTTAAAAACTCAATAATGCGCGTTTTCCCAGGGATAAAACCTAGCTAGATCGATTTATCGTCCCCATCTTACAGCAAATTTCATCGAAATCGTTAGAGCCGTTTCCGAGATCACCGAAATATATAAATAAACAAGAATTGCTCGTTTAAAGGTATTAGATGTATGTATGTATGTATTAGGTATGGATGAAAAGTACTTGTACACGTTAAATTCGTTTTTTTTACCTTGAAAAGTCAGAAATTGATTTTCCGGGACATTTATACCACACGTCAAAACTTGCCAAGATAAATGCAACTTTGATTTGTCAAAATAAAGATTCCAAATAGAATGGAGTGGCAGACCTTTTTATAGGTCTCTGGGCGGGAAGAGGATAAATTAAGGACGTTTGGTATGTAGGAAAATTTTCCTTGGTAAGGTTAGATTTTTATGACTGCCTAAGTATTAGCATTTTATATTCTGTACTAGTTTATATTATATAGTATTATTCCAAGCTTAACAACGTAACGGCTTAATAAAACAATATGGCTAATACAGTGTACCAACGTACGATGATTGTAATATTAGTTCTAATGACAGTGCGTAGGGCTGATATATGTTATCTGTGACTCTTAGCTTTGCCTGTCAACTTGTGAAGTATGGCGGCTAAATGAGAAACTTGCTTTGTAAAACGAATATTAATTATAAACCTGTCAAGAAGAACATCGTCTTTTTATTTGAAAGCAGCATAATAATCCCCAGAACAAGGCTCACAGGGTGGGCTTTCAATTCAGAAGCCGGGATATGTTGGAGCAGCTTGCTTTGAAACCGACGCCCGCTAGTTGGAAAAGACGCTATTTCTATAAATTGGGAGCCAGAGGTCTGATAATTCCAATTATTTTCATCTGTTTTCACCGTGTTTTGGCAGTCAGAGAAGTGATTATTCACTAACAAATCTGGGAGTTGGAGAAAGTGATATCCGTTTAAGGAAAACTAACCTATTTGAACAAACTTTACACTACTTACTGACGTCCACATAATAAAAGAATAAGATAACATAGCGTGTTTTGTGTCGCGAATGTACTAACAAGAGCATGTTTCATGTGTTTATCTTTTGTTCGTGTGCGTAATTTCTTTTTTTTTGTTATTGAAATGCTTACAGTAACTCCAATAGCTGTAATAGTACCAAGCGATTAATAGTATGTGTTTGGCTTCTCGTGAGCGTATTGATTGTGAATGGAAATCAGTTTTAAGGAAATTCTGGTACATAATTGTTACTTTTGAATTTCACTCTGAATTACTGGTTGTAACTATCATGTTATGTGTATGTGGATTTGTTTTCATATTGTCAGTTTAAACAGTAAAAGTGAAAAATGGGAAGATTCCATGGTTGTAGTAGAAAGTGTGACAGAAAAAGTAAGGAAAAGTCAAGTGCAAGGCAAGGCAGTACTATATCAAATATCAGTATGCACCATAATATAGACAAGTGAGTAGTAGGTCTCTGGATATGGATTGTTGTAATAGTCATTCATCTCATTCACATAGATGGTAGCGAGGCCTGCCATCAGATATTTTCACACGGCATAGAAAATTATTATCATGATAAAATGGCATTAGGTAATAAGTGAGACAAAAATAAGAATAAGAATAAATTTTATTATCAATAAAAACACACAACAGGAGTAATTATAAGAGAGAATTTTTAAAGAATAATACATTTTGTGACCTTAATGAAAAAGGTATTGTATAATAATTTGTAACACAGGAGTTATAAGAGCGAATTTATAAAGAATAATATAGCAATTTGGTAATATGTCAAACAATAAAGAGTGATTCAGTATAAAAGACATGCAATTATTAAATTTGAGTGAGCTATATATGGTACAGTCACCTGCACTAATATGTTACTCTTCGAAGGCCGCAAAAATATCTGACAGGGTCTTATTTGTAGAGCAATAAGAGCGTGTCACATATTTTTGCGGCCTTCAAAGAGTAACATATTATTGCAGGTGACTGTACATACATTAACAGTGAGGCATTGCAGGTGGAGAGCTGCAATGATGTAGTAAATGAATAATAGTGAATCAATGATATGTAAATCCATTTATTTTTGTATTCAATGAGTAACAGTGAGGCAATAGCATGTATTATGTACCTATTGATATAGTAAATGAGTAACAGTGAAACCAATAACATATTAGTCCATGTATTGATGTAACGAGTGACAGTGAGTTAATGATATATGTGAATCCATGTATTTTTGTATAAAATGAGTAACAGTGAGTAACTGACATGAGTCCATGTATTGATATAGTAAATGAGTAACTGAGTCAATGACATGTAAGTCCATGTATTGATCTATTAAGTGAGTATCAGTGAGACAATGACATGTTAGTCCATGTATTGATGTAACAAATAACAGTGAGTCAATGATAAATGTGAATCCATGTATTTTGTATTAAATGAGTAACAGTGAGTCTATGTAATGATGCATTAAGTGATTAACAGTGAATGACATGTGAATCCATATAATGATGTATTAAGTATCAGTAAGTCAATGACTAGTGAACCCATGTATTGATCAGTATTATATGAGTAACAGTGAGTCCTTGTAATGATGTATTGATTTAAAGTGAGTCAATGACATGTGAGTCCATTTATTAAGTATCAGTGAGTCAATGACATGTGAACCCATGTATTGATGTATTCAGTGAGTAACAGTGAGTCCATGTAATGATGCATTAAGTGATTTAAAGTGAGTCAATGACATGCGAATCCATGTATTAAGTATCAGTGAGTCATTAACATGTGAACCCATGTATCGATGTATTAAATGAGTAACAGTGAGTCAATGGCATGTGCATCTGAATCCATGTATTGATGTCGTTTATAAGTAACAGTGAGTCAATAACATGTGAATGTATGTATTGATGTAACAGTGAGTCAATGACATGTAAAAGCATGCATTGATGTAGTTTGTAAGAAACAGTGAGTCAATAACATGTGAAGGCATGTATTGATGTAGTTTATAAGAGTGAGTCGTTGCAGGCATTTGAGGAATGCCTGTAGTGATATAGTTCATAAGTTGAGTAATATTGATTATATTGTTCTGTTGTGCATTAAGTATGTATAATGTGGATTACTTATGTTTAACTCTTTAAAACGCAGAGACGCGTTGTACTCCAGGATTGGCCGAATATTAGCATTTTATATTCTGTACTAGTTTATATTATATAGTATTATTCCAAGCTTAACAACGTAACGGCTTAATAAAACAATATGGCTAATACAGTGTACCAACGTACGATGATTGTAATATTAGTTCTAATGACAGTGCGTAGGGCTGATATATGTTATCTGTGACTCTTAGCTTTGCCTGTCAACTTGTGAAGTATGGCGGCTAAATGAGAAACTTGCTTTGTAAAACGAATATTAATTATAAACCTGTCAAGAAGAACATCGTCTTTATATTTGAAAGCAGCATAATAATCCCCAGAACAAGGCTCACAGTGTGGGCTTTCACTAGCGTCCATTTATAGGCAGTATTAACTAGACATATCGACCGGGATAGGAACCGTGATTACCTTTTGTATTGTTTTCGAGCTCCCGATATTTCGACACAGTTACATGCATCTTGTTCACGGGTGTGACTGAAGATAGCGCGCGGGTGTCAAAGTTGTGTAGACCGCGCTCGGTCTACCCTCATTCGTGCGCGTCGGCTGCGTTCGCTGTCAACGTTACCACCGGACGCGTTCATAGGTTCACACTCGTTGGTCTGGTCGCGTTCACACTCGTTGGTCTGGTCGCGTTGACACTCGTTGGCCTGGTCGCGTTCACACTCGTTGGCCTGGTCGCTCGAAAACAATACAAAAGGTAATCACGGTTCATATCCCGGTCGATATAAGTCTAGTGAGGCTAACCGTGAATCATTCAAAACTGCCAGTATTAACGACTTACATACAATCTCCGAAAACTATGTAGTCGTAGGCTGTTCTATTAGAAGTTATTAACGTTAAATCACTAAACATAATGGGCTAAAACAATTACATTAATAAATCGCTCCATAAAATCACACAATCAATCATTATTTTTTACCAATAATCTGTCTCATTTCTCAGGGGTTGTTAACAATATCGCAATTAATCTTAAACCAACAAGTTTGGGGTGAACGACCTCATTTGGGGGCCCGCTGATTGATTACGTGTTTTTATGTTTGTCAAAAGATTTTCTGCACAGATTGGTCCTTAATGTTTTTCCTTGCCTGTTGCTTTGATCATTATTTTCGTCGGTAAAGTATGGAAATGGGCTGTCTGGATAATGATTAAAACACGGATTTCTGCTGTTAAGGTGGTGGCACTGGTGCTCGACGCGGTCCCAGTACATGTCATCTTGAAACTTAAGTCATTTGTCAATAGACGTGCCAGCAGGGTGTCATCTATTGGGCATTAGCATGTCGAGCACTAGTACTACCACCTTACCTAGTTAGAATAATACTAAGATTGAAAATAAAGAAGACTGAACTCTCCCTGAAATTCAGAACACAAAATATTTTTTTATACAAAACACAATATTTTTATATTTTACACAAAATATTTTTGGCAATAAATTAGATAGTATAATATAGTTTATCTTCGTAAGATTCACGGTCCTAACTATAGTACTTAAGGCTTCTTGTACCATCCCACTAACCCGGGGTTAAGCGGTTAAACCGTTAACCCAGTGTCAAATTGTACTGGTAAATATGATAACTACATCTCGCTCGCACTAATATGCCAGTCCGTGCGAGATGCATAGAAAGTTACGCTCAAGCAAGCGAATATATCAGTGTCAATATGGTGGTAGCCGTACAGATTAGGGAATGCAAATCGGTTATTTTTTGTATGGACATAACCGCGGTTTCGGTTAATAACCGATTATTTCCATACAAAAAATAACCGAAAATAACCGATTTGCATTCCCTAGTACAGATCCAAGATTTTACAAAAGTAGAAGTACCTAGTGGGACTTTAAACTAGGCTAACAAAAAAAGAAGTACCTAAACGCAACTAAAAAAAAAAGTTTTTATCAAATTATTGCTTAAATATTTTCTTCAATCAGGTTACCTACAATACATAGACTAGGAATCCCTATACCGAGTTTAGAGCAATTATTTCATGCAACCGATGATGCCAAAAATGCGGGGGTGCGCGGGACGAGGTGAGCGAAGTCCTGTGCCGTGATTGGTTCGTTCAAACGACGAACGAGTTCACGGACGTCACACAAAGACACTTTCGACTCGAACATGGAGTAAAATTACCGTATGCGTGGCAGAGGGGGTAGCGCGACTATGCTAAGTCTGGAGGATGTTTTGTCTGTGCCTACAATACAAAGAACTGACCCTGCAGCCTTACGGCTCGAAACCCACAAATTCCTTAATCAAAATACAAAAATGTCATCCATATTCACTTTAAAACAAGTTCTAATTTATCTCAAAACTTCGAAACTTGGCCAATCCTTATAGCCGTCTCCTTCCCGCCTATTGTAGTCAGTTTTCCGTCCTTGTCAGTCTTTGTAATTAATAATGTATGAAAGTCGCCGAGACGCCATGTATCATCGTGAAGCTGTACGGTTGCCAAAAAAGGTTCCGTTTGAGGGGTTCCGCGCATTAATTTTAATGTTGGTGTATTAGTGGTGGGGTATGATGGATAGTTTAACATGTCATAATTTCATCAGATTTGGGGTAAGGGATTTTGAAATTAAAACATGATAACGATAAGCTAAAGATAGTTTATTATTCAAGTAGGTATATTACAATTTAGTGGGTATGCACTTTTTCAACTGTGTGCATATTGTGATAGTATTTATTTATATTTGTGAATGTAGGCTGATTTTAAGGTATTTATGTATTACCCACTATTTTAGCATTAGAAAAAAGGTAAACAATGTTGACGTGTCTTTTTATTGAAAAACACGTTTGAAAAATAAGTCACAGCAGATATGTAACAATTATGAATCATATACGATTATTTACATTCTTTTGCTTTCATAAGTAATAGTTACTGATTTTTAAAAAGCGTTTTTCAATTAAAAGACACGTCAAGATCGCGTAGTCTTTTTCTTATGCTAAAAAACGAACTATAATTGCCTGAAATCAAGATTTTCATTCATTCATTGTGGAACCCTTGAAAGTATAATTATTAATGTAAGTAACTTTAAGAATACTCAAGCATTAATATGGAATAGCCGCGTACTGTATGACATTAAGTTTTCTTCGTATTTAATTAGTCACTTTAAGAACGTTAATGTATATTACATGAGGTTATGTATGTTTGAATAACTTAAGCCAACTCTTAACATATATTCATACTTGTTTAAAATTGAACTGTATTTGATTGAGTTACGTATAGTTTCAGCTTGCAAAAATTATCTGTTGCACTTCATATTTAAAACCGTATGTTAGGAAGTCTTATCTAACACCTATCAGTTAATGAATTTGGACTTTAATTGCTTTTAAAAGAGCTTCGTCTTCCTTATAAAGTGGTGGTTCTTTTAGGGTTCCGTACCCAAAGGGTAAAACGGGACCCTATTACTAAGACTTCGCTGTCCGTCCGTCCGTCCGTCCGTCCGTCCGTCCGTCTGTCACCAGGCTGTATCTCACGAACCGTGATAGATTGAAATTTTCACAGATGATGTATTTCTGTTGCCGCTATAACAACAAATACTAAAAACAGAATAAAATAAAGATTTAAATGGGGCTCCCATACAACAAACGTGATTTTTGACCAAAGTTAAGCAACGTCGGGAGTGGTCAGTACTTGGATGGGTGACCGTTTTTTTTTGCTTTATTTTTTGTTTTTTTTTTTTTGCATTATGGTACGGAACCCTTCGTGCGCGAGTCCGACTCGCACTTGCCCAGTTTTTTTTACTGATTGCAACTTTTGATAACGAAAGTCGTGTCATTTGCAATGAGCAAGTTTTTCGGCGGAATACAAGAATAATGTAACAATGCTTACCGACGAATGCTTACAAATTAGTTTTGTATATTTGGAGCAACACATACAAATGAAATTCGAGTCGTTTTGATTAAAATTTCTCGTTGTCGTATTGCGTTTTTATTATGAATAAATTGCTCAATAATATTACCTACATTATGGAGTGTTTTAATTCGATACGAGTTGCGAATTACCTATTCGCACACGTATCGTACAGAGTGATTCTCAAAATAGTGGCATCTACAGGTTAAAGTTAAGAAAAAAATTTTTTTTTGTGTTTTTTCAGTTTTAAGAAGGAAAAATGTTTTTACTAATTCAAGTAATCCAAATTTCAAAAAGGGAAAGAAGTTAAGGCGAGTTGAAGTTTTGAGATACAGGTTAAAGTTACACACGTTATACAACGTTACATTACAGTACATATGGCTCTTAAATTTTCGACATAGTTGCGTTACGAGCTTATTATCGCATTAGTGCGGTAAAGTAGCACCATATGTACTGTAAATAAATTAATAAGTGATTTACTTCTTAAATCCCTCACCTCACTTACTCTTCAAACCTTCAAAAAGAAAGCGTAACTCATCGTAAAGGCCGGCATCGTACTTACAGCCTTCTGGTATTGCAGGCGTCCATGCGCGACGGCAACTACTTACCATCAGGCGATTCGTCTGCTCGTTGGTGTCCTTTGTAAATCATAAAAAACCTCCGACATTAACAGTTTTGAATGATTCACGATTAGTTTCACTTGACTTATATCGACGGATATGAACCGTGATTACCTTTACTGCGTCGAAATATTGGGAGCTCGAAAACAATACAAAAGGTAATCAGAATCACCATTCATATCCCGGTCGATATAAGTCTAGTGAACCGACGACATTATTCCGTTTTACTAAATATGACATATTCTTCGTCACTTCCTGCAGGCGTGGCTCACTCCGCGATTTCGTCGCTTTGCTACAGGTAGCTAAAAGTACATCCGTTCCACACCAATTTTGGTGGCTAGCCATAAGCCGCGCGTCGCGCTGTCGCCACCTAGCGGCCATATCTGTCCTGATCGTAACAGACGCGTTTTTTAGACAGTGAATCTTCTATATACCTAGTACTATTATTTATTCTGTGCTTCCTGTCGTGTTTGCCGACGCTACCCCGGAAGAGTTTTATGAAGTTATCTCACGTTTTTATATAATTACAGGGTGACCCTCCGAGCCTGAAGGGTTCTGAACATTCATAATTAATTACACAACATTACACACGCTCGGAATATGTATGTAGTTGTACAGTCTTCTACCTATTGACGTTTTAAAGAAAAACTATAGGTACAAAGTATACAATTTAATGACATTTCAAAATTATTTACTTCTTATTATAAGCACGGCAGTGTACTTTTTCCGGAAATCATCCCCTAAGCGCCACTTGCACCATTCTACTAACCTCGGGTTAACCGGTTAAACTCGGAGTTACCATGGTTACAGTACAATTTCACACTGAGTTAACGGTTTAACAGGTTAACCCCGGGCTAGTGAATTGTGCAAGTGGCCCTAAGGGAAATAAAAAGAGGTAGAAAGATAATATGGGAATCATAGTAAGTATATTTAATATATGAAAAGGGATCACTCACGTATTTTGCGGCGAATGTGCGCAGACCGGACGATGGTTGTGTCGGTCCTCCAACGCGTGCTCGTTGAAGCTCCTCGTTACGGTGCGAAACATGTCGAGTAATCGTCGACTTAAAAATACATGAGCGAACGTTCCGTTATAATATACTAGCTTTTGCCCGCGACTTCGTCTGCGTGGAATTAGTGACAGCAGCTAAAGTAGGTATAGCGCCTGGATAATGCTAAGAGCAATCATTCAATTCGCGCATTGCTTACTTCAATTATTAGGCAATTCATTAACTCTTTCAATTCTACCCCCCTTTGCACTCTCTTCAGGGATGATTTCCGACATAAAAACTATCCTATGTCCTTCCCCGGGACTCAAACTATCTCTATACCAGTGGTGGGCAAAGAACGGCCCGCGGGCCAGGTCCGGCCCACGAAAGGGTTTAATCTGGCCCGCCGCCAGTCATTTAAAAAAATGTATAATATGGCTAGCAATATAATAAAAATACATTTTTGCTGTAAATCTGGCCCTCCTCTGAATTCCTTCAAGTTTTGGCCCCTCATGAAGAAAGTTTGCCCACCACTGCTCTATACCAAATTTAAACTAAATCGGTTCAGCGGCTTAAGTGTGAAGAGGTAACAGACAGACAGACATACAGACAGACAGACAGACACACAGACACACTTTCGCCTTTATAATATCAGTATATGGATTTAATATGTCTGTGTCTCACGGAAGTTTTGCTCATTGTAAAGACATTTGGGTTGTAAACAGTTTACACGATGTCGCTAGTAGAAGAAGTCTGCAGCGGTATCATGGTCGCATTTTTATCACCTGTCATACCATGCGTCACTTTCGCACTTACATATTTGTTAGAATGTGACAGGCATGGTGACAAATGATAAAGAGCCGGCCATCTTAGCCCTACTGAACTTTCACATAACTTTTCCGGCTACTGATTTGTTTAGAAAACTTTTTGGGTTTCGTGCCCAAAAGTTGTTAACAATACCCTGAATATACAAGTTAAACGTTTTGACGGCACTAGTGACAGCGGTGTAATGGGTGTGCCAATCTTGTTCATCTATCAGAATAGTAAATCTGGGTATAGCAAGTTTTAGTTTAAAACCACTCCTATCCTTTTTACAAGGTTTTATTTAACTTGCCCTGTTAGTCTGTAACTTAGTTTGTTACTTAGTGTGGGTCAAATCTTGGAAGCTAAATTTGACCCACCTCCTGATTTCCGATTGAGCTGAATATTTGCATACATATAAATACTACGGGTACTAGACGACGATATATAATAGGTATAATATATTCTTAATTTGAAATACAAGAGCTGTTTATCATAACGAGTGACATTATTACGCCGTATCGGCATGATTTATGTGATAATTAAGCATATTAGGCATAATTACCGGTGCCCCACAATAGAGTCCCTAAAGCAGATCTAACTTGGACCTATGCATAGTAAACAGGTTATAAAGGTCACCGTAGACGCATTAACCTTTACCGTAGTAAGGTTACGTGTATTTTTAGTATAATCTTCGCGTTCTAGTAAACTTTCAGAGAAAGAGAGAACACATATAACATAAAATTACACTGGGTTAACAAGGAATATGTCAATATGAGATCAAAAGGACTGTTTGTTCCGAAATAAGTAAAAAACCGGAGCGGTGGTGGCCGAGTGGATATGACGTCCGACTTTCAATCCGGAGGTCGCGGGTTCAAATCCTGGCTCGTACCAATGAGTTTTTCAGAACTTATGTACGAAATATCATTTGATATTTACCACTAGCTTTTCGGTGAAGGAAAACATCGTGAGGAAACCTGCATACATCTGCGAAGAAATTCAAAGGTGTATGTGAAGTCCCCAATCCGCATTGGGCTAGCGTGGGGACTATAGCCCAAGCCCTCTCGCGCATGGGAGGAGGCCTGTGCCCAGCAGTGGGACGTATATATTAGGCTGAAATGATCAAGTAAAAAACCGCTAAACCGATTAGTTTGTAATTTGCAGACATCGTAAATTTTAGCATTTTTGGTGCAATGGAGTGGTGTTAACGGAATTGGTATAGATAATTCCAACTGAAATGGTAAATTAAGGTTAATATTAACGTAATTAACGTTTATTAATCATTAGGCTAACGCTAATACGATGTCTGGTAATTTGGTATGCTTGCAAACTTATAAGTTTTAATTACTCGTTTTTTAATCTTGGTAATTAAAAATTGCGAAATTTCAGGCAAAACTGCATAAAATACCGATCAAGGCTATCAAAAATTACCTTTTTTCGGTTAAATAAAGTACCTAAAATCGCGTTAACTCAAAAAGCAGTTCCAGTACATACTAGCCCCCTTATTAGCTAATAATCGTTTGTCTTTATCTGTCATGTTGACTTATGTATTTGTAAGAAAGGGATAAAACATAATTTTAACTAAATCAGGGCCGTAAAGTTTTATGAATAAGGGGGTAGGTCTGGTACCCGTAGTTTAACCAGTACTTGTATTCCACCCCCAAATTACAACTATCCTTAGGGTTGTCACGCGTCGAAATTTACCGGCCATATTAGGAATTTGGGTCTTTGGAAATATTAGGATATTTTTTTTAATAATATGGAGTTCAGAATTATTATTTTGTTCCATAATTGATTTAAGGTATGTCTTATGACAATTTATTTTTATCACTTTGCACCACTTGCACTACAACCTACGTTAGTCCTACTAACCCAGGGTTACCAGTTAAACCTTTAACCCAGTGTCAAATTGTACTGATAACCATGGTTTAACCGGTTAACCCCGGGTTGGTGAATGGTGCAAGTGGCCCTTATTGTGTAACTTTAAACTAAACTAGCAAAATGTTAGGACTTGCCTCTAAAAATAAACTTACTTCGCTGTCTCAGCGTCCCGAAGTGGATCTTGGCCTCCGACATTAGATTTCTCCATTCGTTCCTGTCCTGTGCGATCCGATGCCATTCAGCCGCATACAGTCAGCAGCAGAAGTTGCTAAGCGGGCCAGTTCAAAATGATCTTGACGCGACTTAATTGTTAAGAGAATAAAAACGAGTCAAGGTAATTTTGAACACCTCGCCCGCTTAGCAACTTCTGCTGCTGACTGTACATATACTAGTAGCTTCAAATTATCCGGGAATTCAGATATTGGTATCAGGTAACCCTACCGCTGCTCACTACGGTTTAATGTTCATTTGTGCTGAGCACGTTACTCGAGAACACAGATCACCCCAACTAGATGGAACACATAAGGCAACTTGCGGTCAGCACACAAGTGCTTACGTACTAATTTAGTATGAGCACGACCGCTTATTTCAGACTACGTTGCACCTGTGTTTTGTAGATTAAAAACTACAAAATTTGAATATGGACTACACCTGTGGTGTAAAATGTTGAAAGACGCAAGTAAATTATTTAATATTGTATTCACGTATAAAGTAAAAAAATTTAACTATTTGTATTTATTATATCAAAACTTTGAGATTCACCTGAAACTTACCTACCTATATCGGGTGGAACAGAAAGAAAGACTTTTACGCAAACGGGGAATTGTTTAGACTACGTACTTTTCACTTATTAATCACGTTAATATTTCTAACTGTTTTTGAGATACAGTTTGTTACACATCAGTGCAAAAATCTATATGTTTCAACCATAGCAAGTAGATCATATTGAATAACATGACATGTGTCAATTTAGTATGTAAATAATTTTTTAGGGTTGTCACTGATATAAAAATGTTTCATTTTAATGATTTTGTTTTACTTTTTTAATCCAGCTTTACTATTATATTAACTCGATGGTAGATCACTTAGATAACAATATCCTTTCAGCTCTGTCTCTAGAAATGTTCCAACCTGTATATGTGCGAATGAGGCTAGGTTTAGTTCTAGCTTAACGCTTATTCGGCCATTTTGGGAAAGTTTGCGTTATGTCAGCTATAATGTTCTGCGAAAGCAAATAAAGGGGCCCACTGATTAACAGTCCGCCGGACGGTATCGGCCTGTCAGTTGTTCGGAACTGTCAAAATTTTGTTCTAACTGACAGGCCGATACCGTCCGGCGGACTGTTAATCAGTGGGCCCCTTAACACTAAGTTTCATCATACCCAAGGTAAAGACGGGCTATTGGGCTATTATTACATCTCTCCATATGTTTGGGTCCAGTTAGTTGTTGGCTGCATATACATTTTATGCCTTATTGGCATTGTAATAAGTTTGATTGTCCTTTGATGTGCAAAATGAGCCAGAGGAGCAAATCACTTTTATATATTTATTATTAGTAACTAACATGTTAGCTAGTAGATTAAGTTCAAAACTAACAATATGTGGACCTAATGTTGACTGTAATAAATAAATTCATTCATTCATTCATTAAGTCCGCCTTTTGTACTGAAATATTTTATTTTGTGTAAATAATTTTATATAAATGTTTTAGGACTGTTGTCTGTGTTCCAAATATGTTTTTAAGATATGTAGGGTAAAAAAACGTTTCCGTTTGTGCTTAAAGTATGTGTTTCTGAATTTTAATACATACATTTGTTATATATTATGAAGGATTTAAATATCACATAAATATAAGTGTATGTTATATAGTAAAATATTATGAATATAGTTATATACTTACATAAATTTTAAACATCGCTTTCTCTGTTCGCAGGTACGGAAACACACCCCGAGAACTCACTAACTACAGGTACCCCCTACATTCAATTTACCACCCTCCCACAATCAATTTAAGGTTTAAAGTCGGCTGGCTTAATTGATGGAATTTATCACCGTAGAGTAGGCAAATCCCGTATTAAAAGTCTATGGACCGTACGTTATCCAATTCTGGTACACGGGAATCGTTTTAGCTGTGGTGGCCGTGCCAACATGGCTGATTAAAGTAAAAGCATATATTTAATGAGATGATGATAATTGTGGATATAAAAATAAGATTATGTATGGAAATGTTATCAACCTGCATATTTTAATTGGCTTTTTAATACATTTACAATATTATAAGTTAATTAACTTGACTCATTTGCACTGCGCGCACGTTGACAACTTCAAATATAATGCCGCGCAATATGTTTGACATATAGAATTTTATTTTAGCCAATCAAAACTTTTTTAAATAGCGGGTAAATGTGTATTGGGTAATATTCAAATCTGCGAGCGGGGTATATTTATGGAGTAGGGATAACTGTCAGCAATACTTGTCAGATAAGTGTCAGTCATATGTATGGAAGGTAAAGGTAAGGAAATCAATCTCCACGTATCAAAAAGTGTTCGACAAAAAACCCTAGCGCTACATTACATTGAATATTTGATAAAAAAAATTCAAATCATTGACAGCGCACTTCACTCCGTCAATAACGCCTACGTCCTTAGCTACTCTAGCGCTACTCTGGAGAGATTTGGAACTACATATTATTACAGATGACCGCTGGACACTTTACAACTGTTCTACCATAAGAGATTTCGCTCCTTTTACTCTATACTCCATGGTCATATGAAGAAGAAGAAGAAAGAAAGACATTTATTCCATAAAACACACATACACAGGACAATAAGATGAAAGAAATAAGATAATTAGAACAGCAAAACAAAAAAAATTATGTACACATTAAAAAAAAAAAAAAAAAAACAGAGAAAAGAATACACACTTGGGTCCAGCAATGTGTGCCGTAGGGAAAAGGCCCTGTCTCAGCATATTGTTGCAATTTGCAAACGAGGCAAATTCCAACGCTGGACCGAACGCTGGAATATGGACCGTTTTTTGAAGTTAAAAATATAACTATAAGAACTTCGTCTTTATATTCCGTCGCTGGTTATTCATAACATTGCCACATATTAAATGTTATTATCATTTATATGGATGACACCACTCTGTCAATAGAGCATACATGGAGCAAACTATAGCATAACTTTGTTACAAAATGTCCGATTCAGATGCTATATGACGACCAAAGTAAGTTGGTAACTATTTTAGTTTAAAATAGCTGTAGCTTATTCGAAGGCATCTCGAAGTTGAACGCAGCCGGTCTCAGTGGAAATTATTTTGTAGCTTCGGGACGCGTGGGCATTTAGGATCTTACCACTGTCCGTTGAAGGCACATTTACCATTTACCTTACTTAATTTTATACACGGTGTAACATGAGGAAACCGAATAATTTTAGCCACGCATTTCTGAGGTCAAAAGAAGGAAAAAATGTAATATGAGTTTAGGTCAGTTTCGCCAAAAAATATTTTTTTTGTTTTGGTCTTCAATTTTTTGAATGTTTGTACATAAAAAATAAATGTTATTGGTAAACTTGTCACTTAAAATTGATTTTTAATTTTTTTTTCGTAAAACCTACTTTTTGCAAAGTGTTACTTGTCACTTTTTGACATCTATCAATAAGGATATTTAGACTACGTCCCATAGCAGCAACATCACCATCAAAAAGGCCTTTTACACAATGTAACAATAAAAACTTGTTTTTTTTTTTTAAATTAACATTATCTCTGAAACTAGGCAAATTTCAAAAAGTTTATAGGACATTTTTGTCTCTAAATATGATCAGGAATACGCTGTTAAAATTATACGGTTTCCTCATGTTACACCGTGTAGATAGATTTTACTTTTATTTATAGATCGTACATATATTTAGCTTATTTATTTATCGCTTCAAAAAAAATGCATGCTTAATTTTGACACACCCCAAAACTTTTTTATTTGAAGCAAAGGAGCAGACAAATTGTCTGATATCAAGCAAATACCGCCAATAGACTGGCATCACCAGAGGGGTTTCAAGTGCATTTCCGGAAATTAAGATGGGAGTACGCTCTTGACGGATCTACCTACCTATCACATCATGAAAATAAATCAATATATAACAGATTTTATAGTAAAATGTGTTCCGTCGCTAAAGGATGGCTTTTGACAGACATACGACCATGTGTCTGTTTATTTCCATCGTAACGTAAACAATAAACATATCACACATGGTAGGGGACATTAAGTTTAGAGCAGCTAAGTGAATATAGCGTCAAGAACATGTTTTAGTTGAGATGTTACGGACTTAAAATGTATGGTAACTAGTCAGTTTTAGTACCTAACAGTGGTGAAGTGTCCGTAGACCTTGATTACCGTCAGCTTGCCTTATTTTCAGACAGTTGATCGCTTTAACCTAACCTAACTCAAAACCTAACCTAACTCAAAACCTAACCTACCTCAAAACCTAGCCTACCAAATATAAGAAAAACAAAGCCATAATAACTCTGGTTTGCTTACGAAATTTTCACGCACTGCCACTGATAACTTTCCTGGTTTTTAGCGTAAATAAATACATATTTGACATTCTTACACAAAATGACTAAGCCCCACAGTAAGCTCAAGAAGGTTGTGTTGTGGGTACGATATATATAATATAGAGATACTTACATACATAGAAAACACCCATTACTCGGGAACAAATATCTATGCTCATCACACGAATAAATACCCTTACCGGGATTCGTACCCAGGACCATCGGCTTCATAGTACGCTATCAGTAAACTGAAGTCACTGAATTGTTTGTTTGTTTGTTTGTGTAACCAAAGCTGAACAACTAAGTTACAGATATGACTGTTGTGGCTTATTGTCTGTGTTCAACATTAGCGTCAAACTCTGTATCAATACAACTGCAAAACAAACGATGGTTAGTTTACGTTAACTTCAAATAAAGCTTCGTACCCAGTACCGTCTTTACCATAAGGATACACGGGGCCCGCGCCCAGGGCCCCCATCCTCAGGGGGCCCCGAAGGACAGACATCATCATCGTCATCATCATCATCATCTCAGCCATAAGACGTCCACTGCTGAACATAGGCCTCCCCCTTGGACCTCCATCCGTACTGTGCTCTGCATGATGGGGGGGTGAATACCATAATCGCCACGCTTGGCAGGCGGGTTGGCGATCACAGTCGAGTACACCGAATTTGAGGGACGCTGCTGCCCGTCCACCGGTGGTCTTGGACGTAGTTTAAGGACATACCCGGGTTCAAGGACAGACAGTAACATTATATTTGATTACCTATAAAAAATAGAAGATTATTCCAAAAGGCCCCCAAATTCTTATGTGCCCAAGGGCCCCAGAATAGTTTAAAACGACCCTGGACCGTACCCCTAGTGCATTTTTCATTCGATAGCCTGACGTGACGTACGCGTTTGCGTTAAGTCTCATTTTATATGGGATTTTGAGTTTCCAAAACGTTCCGCTTGCTGTTAAAAATCCCATACAAAATGAGACAACGCAAACGCGTACGTCCGTCACGCTATTGAATGAAATTTACACTATAGGGCTTCGGAACCCCTAGTGTACAAGTTCGGAACCCATACAAATAATCTATATTGCACACCTCAATAGAAGAAAACCATACAAAAAGAAAACAGCAACACAAATAGAGGTAAGTTAACAACAGACGGTCATATCGCTAATTAAATGATTTTATATGCTATGAAAAACTCCAATATTCCAATGCCTATATAAGCTGAATTCATTTCTATAGGTATTAAATATTATATAATTAATAACATAACCTTTTTTTTTTCAAATAGAACCTTAAAATATATCCAGCTTGTATACAAAATATTGACAACGCAGGCTTCGTCAGTGCCACAACGCAGGCTTTGTCAGTCCACAACGCAGGCTTCGTCAGGCATAACATAACCTATGTTTACACCAACGCAACATGCACGTATGTAAATACGTTAAACACATGTTTACGTACGACTCCCTTTGATTCGACGATACCTTTTTACGCTCGCACGAACGGCTCAGAGCGGTCTCTGTGGACGTGTGCGACCAATGCCCGGAAAATTATATTTTTAAGTATAAAAAGACAAAGTTATGTGGAAATATTCATAGTTTTTAGACCAGGAAACGTGGATTTTTTATTATTTTTGCCTTTGTCTGGGTTTTCGTTGTTGGATTGTTTGGGTTTTTGTATCAGATTACTGTCGTATACACCTAAACGTTTGTAGAAATCACGAATTAATAAACTAGTGGATATGAAATGACAGCTTTTTAGTATGAAAACCAGTGTCGGCAAACTCACACATTCATAGTCACATAGTACCTACAACACGGCATACATTCATAGCAACTTTCCATTCCAATAGGGTAGAAATGGCAGTAGAAGTGTCATATAAATGCACCTCAGAATACCCACCTAACCGAAAATAACGTCATATTTCGTCAAAAATGTCTCATCAAAAATGATATTAAAACATTCGAATAAAAAGAACCGCTAGAGGCGTAATTTGATTATGAATAAATTAATATTAAGAGACAATCTGATGCAGATCAATCTAATTTTAACATCTACAAATATTGTTTAAAAGCACAAATAACAAGACTCGCATAACCACTTGTAACATTTACGAAGAATTAATTTTATTGACACTATCTGACAATATAACTCATAATAGCACTTATAATTATAGAAAATACCCAAGAGCAGTGAAAATACATATTTATAAGCGAAGGGGAGTAACATAATATACAGACGCGATTATATTTAGGTATCTACCTGTCAATTCCAAATACTTTCATATCGTCTTACACGGAAACATGACGCCATACCCCCATTTATCACTTAACGTGCAAAATCATAATATCAACATACAATATAAATTAATACCCGACCCGTGACCTCAGCCCTTAGTGTCCCTAATAAATTACGAACCAATCCTAACTTGGTTCGCACTAGGGATGGGATCAATATTCGGTAATCGGCGTACCTATTCGGCAAGTATAAATAATAAATAAATAAATATTATAGGGACATTCTTACACAAATTGACTAAGTCCCACGGTAAGCTCAAGAAAGCTTGTGTTGTGGGTACTCAGACAACGATATATATAATATACAAATACTTAAATAAATAGAAAATGCCCATGACTCAGAAACAAATATTTATGTTCATCACACAAATAAATGCCCTTACCGGTATTCGAACCCAGGACCACCGGCTTCACAAGCAGGGTCACTACCCACTATGCCAGAACGGTCGTCAAGTATTCCAATATTAAAGTGCCGAATATTTATTATGTTTTTCTTGTTGCAACACTGAACAGTGCAAAAGCTCGTCCAGAGCTTTTCAAGTACTCTCTTACATCAGGTTACGTTTTCCCGTTGTCAAACACATGACTTGATGAGATGAGACATTTTGAATCCATAGAATGTTTTGAATATTTGGACAGTGTTGAAAATTTGATTGCGAGTTCCTTCTTTTATAGACCTGTTTGTTTCTAGGGATTTGCCTAGGAAGCGATTCATATTTGTCTGCTAATGTAATTCAAGCATTTTCAAAAGGTGTATTAGAATGATACAGATGAACCGAATAATTCCGCCGAATATTCAGTTCGGTA
Source organism: Cydia splendana (assembly GCF_910591565.1). NCBI lineage: Eukaryota > Metazoa > Arthropoda > Insecta > Lepidoptera > Tortricidae > Cydia > Cydia splendana. Next base: position 5,557,049 of record NC_085981.1, on the reverse strand, counting down.
AGATCTGAACCGAACATTCGGTCGAATATTCGTGTTTGGCCCATCTCTAGTGCGCACTGAACTGAAATCTCATTGGTTTGAGAGATAATCATTAATTTAATTGAGTTTAGTTTCTCTAATGTTAACTCGGTTCAGCGGTTTAAGCTGTTTAGAGATTGCATTTTGATAATTGTGTCTAAATTTGGGTATGATCATATATTTGACGTAGAATGTTGGAAATAGAACGCTCTTTACCGAAGGGTGCCTTTTATTTTTACCTTTACTGCAGGCCTATTGAATAATGACAATCGTTCGCAAAGAAACGAAACACTATCTGTCTCTATCGCACTAATATGGGAGAATGATAGAGAGGCATTTCGTTTCGTTTCGTTTTCTGTAAAACGATTGTCATTTGCCCCCCCTGTACTTATTATTTTTCTTTCTTGTTCCTTTATACCAACTTGTTCAAATTGTGTGAGTTATGCAATATGGCAGCAGCAAATAAGGAATTTCTCCAAAATCACAGATTTTGCCATACTTTTGATAAGTTGACACGTAAAAAGTACTATTAATTAGTTAACAGAAAATATCACTGATAGCCACACGTCCATGACGCATATTAATTAGCAAACCTAAATATAATATAAGTAGGCTTCAAACATAAATAACACATAATGGCATTATTTCAACTTCAATTTATTATTTATTTCGAATCCGTGGATCCATATAGTGTTAGTAAGTACAAAAACAACTTAAAATTAATTAATTAATTTTAGTGTCGTACAACTATAATTTAACATGAAAACACAATAACAATTATAAATGTTCGCCTAAGATTTCCGCCGCCATTTTGAAAAACGAATTACAAACGCAGACTGAAGGACGTCGCCCCCAAACAACGCATTTCCCCACAAATTATGCGCGAAAAAACGCGAAAGGCGAAAAATTATAACCCTAAAAACCGTTGCACATGCATCGCATTGAGTCGGAGTGAAGTGGGGGTGGTCGGCCCCCCATTTGGGTGGAGAAGGGGAAATAATCCCGTAATTATCAGCTTAGACAGTGCAGGTGGAAACTGTACGTTTCGGGTCCGGTGACAAATGTGCCAGTCTGATAATTGATTTATAAAGGCTTAAGCTGTAATAGGGTTAAGTTTTAGTTGCTTTGGGAAAAGATTTGGTGCTTTCGGGGGTTTTAAGGTGCTTAATTAGGATTGTGGGTATTGATTGTTCTAATGAGTTTAATGATTCGATTTCAGTACTAGATTTTTTTTTCGTCTGCACCACTCTTAAGCGATAAGACCGCCTGTTGTTACCGTATTCAATTGTCTTTGTTTATGTTTCTATACATGTATTGTTAACTGTGTGAGGTGTGCCATAAAGAGTATGTACCTATTGTAGTAATAGTTACCAGACTTATGAGGCAGTCAGTAGGGGTCATCCATTAATTACATCACACGTTTATAGGGGGAGGGAGGGGGTCAAGAAAATGTGACATGTTGTGACAAGGGGGAGGAGGAGTCACAAACTTTGTGACGTATATACTATTAAATAACAAGTTTTTGAAACGATAATCGTTTTTATTCGTTTAATTTTATTTCTTAATCAGTTTTGGGTTATAAAATTACTAATATTTCTTTTGTCAAAAATATTTTGATAAAATATTAAATAAATATTTACGTCACGTAACGTTACACCAGGGGGGAGGGGTTTGCCAAATGTGACCAAGTGTGACAAGGAGGGGGGGAGGGGTAAAAAAACCTAGAAATTCGTGTGACGTAATTAATGGATGACCCCTTATACGCTAAGATAGTAAAAGTACCCAGAAAAATAGTATGAACCTCATTAAATAAATCATATGACCTTCTACATTGGCACCATAAATTTACTGAAAGAAATCTCTAAATGTCCTTTCATCTGTGTGTATTCTAAGTTTTGTTTTTATGAGTTTTGAAACGAACTAATTAACTCGTTTCCTTTTTTGCCGGTTCTTAGTATTTGTTATCTAGCTTCGCAATAGCTCACTTTTTGCAGAATTTCAGTTACATTTCATGAAATGGCTTAATAAATTAACGTGATCGTAACTTGTCATGTCCGCCAACATTTAATCCAGAAACTGTTATTTTACAAAAACATATATCATTCCCTCTGATTCTGAACTGCTTAGCTTCACATCTCACAAACAACGAAGAAACAAAACAGACACACTAAAACCGTTAAAAAATAGGGCCATACAATCACCGTGCGTAAACACGAAACAATTACTACTGCACTGAAAATAACTTAAAGAAAACACGCCAAGCATTTGTACCAGAAAACACTAAAAGTATCCAGAGGAAACATAAAAGTCGACGCGTTAACAAAACGCATAAATCGAATGGAGTCGAAAAACTACGGCGGGAACAGTACTTTCGAGTCGATGTTGAAATCGATTCCATGTTTCGATTGTTCTCACAGACAAGATAACGTCGCGACGTAAACATGATCAACGGTTTTCAAACCCAGCGTGTTCTATTTTCAAATCCGGATTATAAATCAGGCATGTAAATATTGTAAATATAGTTACGTTAGCATCGTTTTATTTATACCGTAGCGCCTACGAAGCTATAAAAAAATCACTGAATATAGGATCCCGACCATAAATTACTGAATTAATTCACAAAACACATAGTACCGCATTCGTGGGGCTAATCGAGGTACAAGGAACGGTAGGAAACACAATTATTTTTATGGCAACACAATTTTCCTCGGCTCATTACATACATACCGCGTTATACCTGGCAGCATTAACATGGGCCAGGGTAGGGCCGACCTAATGCCCACCGGGCACGCGAACCGGTTTTTGATTATTTCCCCAAAATTGTATCCCATTTTCACACCAAAGTTCGTGTGTGCACGGCTTAAGGCGGGATGTCGTGACCGGAGACAAACGAAGAGCGACCGGCGCGAAATGCATTCTGTTACGTAATTTATGTTTATGCCTCAAGAGCCCAATAATTATGATGTAGTTAAAGTGTTTTAACAAGTTTTTGAAGGGGTGTTATTACTAAAAAAAATTAACTGTTTTATTTAAAGGCATGACGTGTGCTAATCTTATTTTCAAATCGTTTCGTGACCGGTAATAATAGTTCCCAATATTGCAAAAACCTTCACCTAACCATAATGTGAAGCCATAATTAATCCTAAAATCGTAATGAAGATATTATTCTGCTATTAGCCGCGAAATTACCCCAAATACACTAATACTTTGCGACACGCTTTACAGAAATCTTATAGCCACGACTGTACACACCCCTAAATCAAGAAACAAAAGAGCTATAATCGCATAAATGAAACGTTCTACCTTATCAACAGGGTCAAATCGTACCAGAGACGTAAATTTACATCTATAATCCGGCAAATGAGTGCAATAAAAGAGAAATTTACGTAAAAATCTAATATTAGGTAAAGCAATCGGCTTCTGCGATAAACGAATTGTATATTGCATTTATAAATCCGATTTTGCGTCGAAGAAATTGTATCAATACATGTAATTTCGGTTGCGAATCATTTTATTCCATGGAAAAAATCCAGAGATCTCCATTTATATCACAATGAATTTGTGGAATAAAGTCGTATTTAGCGTATTTATAATGCTTATCTTCATATTTACATTTTGCATTACAACTTTGGTGAACATATTAATCTATCTTTTGAATTTTCTGCGTACTTATGTAAAACTTCAAGCTCGTTAGTCATGAATGGCTATAATGGCTAGAAAATATCGGTTAAAATTTGCTCGGAAAACACACTTCATGAAGGTAACAGTCACGATTTTAGATGATTGCCAGCTATGTATGTGTAACGATTTTTTTTTCGTCCACCTGTGCAGGCTTAAGCACTAAGCCATACTTGCATCGTCATGAGTACGAATTTTTCTTTTCATTGAATTAAATCCGGTAGGTGCAAATAATTCAATCGATCAATGAAATGCCTCAGTGTAAAAGTAAATTGCATGCAATTATCGGTAACGTCTGTGGAGGCCTTAAGCCAATTAACCGGTTTTTCAAATTTCGAAATTACGGTTATTCATGAAAAAAGTTCTTGTTTATGGTACGATTTAGATAAAGATATTAAGAGTTAAGCACGCACTATATCAAATTCGGGCGCCAGAGTTTTTATGTGTGCGCGTCACGCGATACACGGTGGTGGAATGTAGTCCTGTTTTAATGAAGCGTTTGATTCGGCCTTATGTTTTATGGTGTAAACAGAGCCTAATGTGCTTGTTGCTTTACGTTCCGGGTTAATTTGACAATGATTTGGCCAGTAAGGAAGTAAAACTGACGAGATTTACGTATACACAAATATAGACGAAGAATACTAGGGAGCTGTAAGGTTCAATTTAAAAAAAACTTATTTTTTTGCGTATAGATGGCTAATTTGCTAACCCAAATATAGTCCAATACTACAACTATACACTAGTCCAAAGGTAATTAAGTAAGTATCATTACCAATGTTCTTTTGGCTTTTTTTCTGTTTTTTCTTTCGTTTATGAAAATATTTTGCATTAGAATAATAATTCCACCTAAACGAAGATATTCAGGCTACTTTTGGATCATAATTGGGAGATTTTGGGCTATAGCTGGATGGTTTTACGGTACTTATGATAATGTGATTACCAAATCACATTATCCTAAGTTGGTTAAATCCAACGACAATGACAGAGCACCTTAATAGCTGCAACCAACCTCACGTTCTTATCTCCTTTACGTTCGAAAACCAGAGTTCTGTTCCAAACTGACACGTCCCAACGACATTCGATTTTCGAACGTTCGGGATGTCAAGATCACAAGATGGCGGGCGACAGCCGATATCGCGCCAATTCTTTTGTGCCAGCGCGGATATATCTTCCCGGATTCCCTGATTCGAAAGGACGCAATAATCCCGGTTTCATTGCCTGTTGTGGCGTTTCATTGCGAGCTTTGTTAAGAGTTATGAACGGGTTAAGTTTGAAGACAAACGATGAAGTTTTGTTGCTTGTATCGGACTTGGCGTATGGTTTTACTTTTAGGGGCCCTTTGTTTTGATATTCATAAGATAGGAGTTGGAGACGTTGGAAGTGTTAAGTAAGAATATAAAAATCGACTTTTTTGTCATATCATGTTTTAAAAATGAGCTGTATAAGTGTATATCTTGTAAGTATATAAGTACTTATTATATACTATCTTCTACCTGTTTCTAACAATACCTTGAACAAGAACCCCCAAACTCTTGCGACATGTCAACGAACGAGTGTCAAAGGTTCCCGTCATCGCCCGAAGCACCGCGGATTGAATTACCAGTCCCAGAATTGTATGTGCATGGACATCGATCATGAAATATTTTTCATAGACTCCGCATGTCATCTAATATCGTCAAGTGACAACCATTCAACCAAAACTCACTAAGCGCCACTTGTACCATCCCTCTAACCCCGAGTGAAGCGGTTAAACCATTAACCAAGTGCCAAATTGTACTGACCATGGTAACTCCAGGTTTAACCTGTTAACCCCGGGTTAAGGACGGTGCAAGTGGTGCTAATACTTCATCCTCGCGTTATCCCGGCATTTTGCCACGGCTCATGGGAGTCCGCTTGACAAAACGCACTAATAACTAATAAAAAATTCAGTGCCCAACCGTTATAAAACAAAGTTGATTTGTGTTTAATTATTATTTTGCAATTAGTGAATAGATATTAGATATTTTGTATTGAATTTTATATTTTTTGTTGTTTATATTTATTGTATAAGTACCAACGTGTAAAAGTGCCTTTGTGGCCTATTTGCTAAGTTAATGTTTGAGTTGAGATGATTATGAAGTAAACTTCGTTCAACTACGAGAGATGGTAGGTGATGTTGCCTTTCTAACTTTTACACGCTTAATTTTAATACTTATCTGAAATACCCGTATATGTATAAGCTTTTGTTCGGACCTTTTTTCGTGGCTGTATAACCAAAATCCAGACTGATATTTTAGTAAGATATTAGCAGGTATATAGGCCACTTTGAGCTTACCATATTTAGACCCTCATCATTTAGTTGCATTCCACACCATAGATAAAATTATTATACATACTACTAATACTAATTATTATACTATATATTATTATACTAAAATTACTACGAAATTACCCATGTTTAAATTGCTTAATCCCTACATTTTTGTCGATATATTTTCCTCCGGCATAAGCTTTTCAAACGCCATTAAAATAAGGGTTCTTGTTTATACTATGATGGATCGTATAAGCGCGCCATGTATAACCCATCTAGTGCGTAAGAGATCTGTGACATCGACAATCGCCTCAAGCGCCCTCTGTGGGGAGAAATATTATTTCGCACATTAGTAGTAGCACGTGACGTCGTCGAGGAAAGTAAATTATTTCCCCCTGCCTCCTTCGGGCCCATGTTTACCGATGTACTTAAGAATACCTAGGGTCTGTTTTTAGCTTGGAAATATGAAATATCTGAATGATGTTATTTTATTTTCATGACAAGTTTCGGTAAGGTTTTCTCGAGGTGGTAAGGGGTTCTTCAAAATAGAAAGGAGTTTTTATTAAGGGGCGACAACGCTTCCTTGAAGTTACTAGCGTTTTATCACTACAAACCAAGCGGGCTGTATGCTTATTTGCACCGTCATAGTATACAGGATGGCTAAAAAATAATTGCATTCCCGTGGCCAGGGAAGTTTTGGGGTTATACTGAGCAACTTTTACTACGGGAATAACCCCGAAATCGCAAAAAAAAAGCCTGTTTCATACATTTCGGCTGGTCTATTTTCTACAGGAGGGTAAAAAAATTTTCGCGGTTGCGGGGCTGGTTCCATAGTAAAAGTTGTTCAGTATAATTCCAAAACCTCCGGTAACGGGAATGCAGTTATTTTTTAGCCACCGTGTATAAGAATTAGGATTCTTAACTCGTGTGTGTATGTTCTTTGTGGCACTCCAGAGACCAAAAGCATGGGCCGATTTTTGCGTAATGGCACAGAATAAATAATAGTACTAGGTACAGAAGACTCACTCTCTAACAAAACGCGTCTGTTACGATCAGGACATATATGGCCGCTAGGTGGCGACAGCGTCACGCGCGGCTTATGTATGGCTAGCCACCAAAATTGGTGTGGAACGGATGTACTTTTAGCTACCTGTAGCAAAGCGACGAAATCGCGGAGTGAGCCACGCCTGGTAATGGTACGGAAACCTTCGTGCACGAGTCCAACTCGCACTTGGCCGGTTTTAAAACTACTTGTTTGTAATTAACTGTGTAGAAACGGAATTGACGTCAGACATTAATAATTCCACGTAATACGATCATGGGCGTCATCAAGTGTCATTTAGCTTGTTAATTTAGGGAGCCCTAAATAAACCAGACTCAATCAGGGTCTCAATTAATTATTGTATTGTAGGTATACTTTAAAGTTTTGTGATAAAATGGCGGCCATATTGAGGCCAGCGGTAATTACGACTCTATATAAATATAGATATGATTGAATTTAATTTGACAAGTTTTGAAAGTAAATTCTTACGTCAAAGTAATTAGTTCGGTTTTTTTTTTGTAACCTTAGGGGATATAACTAAACGGAGACGCCTTGTCTGTAATTTTCGGTACAAAACAGTCTGCCGACTTTTGCGGGGGAGGGGCATGTCAAATAACATAACGTAAAAATAGCCATGTCAGATAAACGTCAGTCCATACAATGTGTATGGAATATATATTATATTCTGTAATGATCCCAGGTCGCACTCAACAGAGGCACAATTTCTTAAATGACATAATATAAAACGTACTGTTTAATATAGTAATGAATACGAAATTCCTGTATTTTATTAAAATACATTTTATTACAATTCCTATATTTGATGAAAATTAAATACCTGCTTAATTTTAATCAATTGAAATTTGAAATTGAATGACAGCCCGCTTTAGAAACGAACTTAGATTTAAATTGTCGCTCTGAGTGACATTCGTACGAATTCTACATTTATAACGGTCGGTTTGAAACGCTAAATTCTAAATTTAAAATTAATTAGAACAAAACGTCGCCATTGTCATATAAGTAACGAGAAGTATCAAATATTCTGATAAGTTTAACAAATGATTATTATTTCATGATATGTCATATGAAGAAATTAAGTAGATATATAAAATAGCAATTAACTCCGATATGCGAGGGATTTGACTTCTATAATTAGTGTTGCCAGTTTACTTTTGAAATGATTTCATTAATAAAATATATTATGATAATTTTGATTGACTTTCGTATTTTTACTAGCTGGTAAAATCGCCATTTGCTTTTTTTAAATATTTCGTAATATTTTCTACACATAAATTCCAAAAATATACGTAGATACGTTCTTATGTAACTTTATAGTAGTATCCCAGTATACTTTTTCATAAAAATTCCCTTACTTCGTGCATTTACAGGAGACATGCGCAAAATGTATCACTGAAAAGAAAAGATTGATATGCATCTTTCGTACACCGTGAAGTACTTCACTCTTTTAGTCCACTAGTTCAGTTTAGTTCAGTAGCTCAACAGATCCATCTATATCAAAAGTATTGGTTTAATTTCTCTCATTCGCGGATATATTGAGTTGAATTAAGAATTTGATAGATAATTTCATTCAATATGAATCAGTCAAGTAAATTAATTTATGAATCGAAGGTTTAACATGGCGTCCTTGTCACTCTTTAAGTAAATGAACAGGTTTTTAAACTGAACTGCTGAAGTAAAGAACTAAGTGAATCCGCGCTGAACTAGTGAATGAAAGAGTGACATCAAGTGAAGTACTTCATTTGAATCTTTCATTCGCGAACTACTCATGTCTAATTTACAGTGTCACCAAGTGCGGCCTCTAGTTATGTTGGAAGCATAACAGTCAGCTAATTTCAGTTAATTAAAAATAGGATACAATAAAAATCGCTTTAAATAAAATAATAATCACAATGAACGCAACCTTAACACTTACACGGTCCAGATACAAAAAAAAATACACGATTTAAGCCTCATCGCCTCTTTAAAGTCCTAAAAATTTTGCATAAGACAAAAGATTTCGAATTTTTTTATATCTAATATCCGTATAATTATCCTTATAAATTATAATATCTAAGTGTGCCTAACATCTAAAGATTAAAACGACTAACGACTTTTTCTCTAATCGTCCACAAATCAAACGCCACGTTCGATTTTCGGTTTGCAACGTTCAGTAACCGATCTGAAGTTGTTCCGTTTCCTTTCTACTAGCTCGGCAAATTCGATTACCTACTGAAGATCTCCGAGTTAGCTACGCCAAGGTTCTCAATTGGGACGAGTTGGTTAGCAGTTCTATTTTCAAATTTGATACGTGACTGTTAACGGTTTTTTAAGTTTAACAGTCCATCTGCGATCCGTTTTTAAGCTACACGAGAAAGACGAACGCCTCTCCATACAAATGAAGTTTCCATTTTCTATTCTAAATATTGATAGCAAAACATTTTTACATAATTTAATGTATATTCACCATGTAGCTATGCCGCTTTATTTAACGTTATTCTATTTTTTTATTCAATGAATTTCGATCAGTATTGCCAGTTAAAGTTTATAATTTTTATGCTTTATAAATGACCTAGTCGTTACCTAATTTATCAGTGTCAACCGTGTCTGTGTTATTTCCAGCGATAACTTTATTTTCCAGTAAAACTATGGCTACACTCGGCAAAGTTTAAAACTGTTCGATGTCATTCGGCGCGACGGACCAATGTCGCGTTCGCGTACTATTGCTGCGGCAAAATGAAATTGTCGTTATGACAATAAACTGCTCAACTTTACTATGAAGCTAACTGGAATCTACTCGTTTTAAAAAAAGTTTATTTTTTATTTGTTATATTTTTAATATGAACTTGCAGTTTTATCTATGGTAGTAGCGAGGATGGACGCAAAATTTGGACCCATTCACACTTATAAAAGTATGACAATTTTAAAGTAAGCAAGCGTACCGGGCTTTCTTCTTGAAATGAAATGACAATTCTTATCTTAAAATTACAAAATACGTTGAATTTACGCGTCAATTTGTATGAAACTCTTAAAATCGTATGAAATATTACTTTCTCGTAAATGTATACGGTTATTGGGTATTTCTTTTTACATTTGTTCCATCATAATGATAAATCATTAATGCGGTTTCACGAAAATACAGAACTACCATAATCCTTCGTTTTCACGTTGAACCCATATTATGAAACCACTTTTTGTTTTCGTTTAAGTAATATAAATTTAAATGAAGAGAAGTATAGCCTGTGAAACAACTTTGTCAGTAGAAAAGGCGCGAAATTTTTATTTTCTATAGGACGCCTACATTTTTAAATTTGCCGCTTTTTTCTACGGACGGAAATGGCTTTACAGACTTTTTAGTAATTATATCTCTTCTAATTCAATTATTATTACAAAAAAACTACCTTTATTTTTCCCCAAACTTTTTTGTATTAACAATCAAAACTCATTTTACATTTAAAAACCAAAGTCGTTCGCGGCGAGGCGTTCCGTTCCACGCAGTTCAAGGCGTCAAAAGGCGGTAATCTCCCGCCATAGATATTTACTGCCCACTGTGCCGGGCGTAATTAGGGAAAACGGAATGAAAAATAGACATCGGATTTTTGGGCTTTTTACATTGGGTTCTGCCTGTGCTACTAAATTTTGTTATTAGGGAAAAGTTAGGAATTAAAATATCTAGAGTATAATTTTTTTATCTTACGTACCTAGGTACATATATATATTTTTAAATATTATATCAACTTTTTTGGCAGTACCATTAGCTTGCTAAACTATAGGTAAAGATCAACTTATATCTGTCGTATACAACTGTTAAACGAAATAAATTTAAATTTTCCTAATTATATTTCGTTAAGTACCTGTAACTGTGTGTTAACAACATTTTTTGTCATTTTAAGGAAAAGTAAACATTTATGAATATAACCATTAACATTTTTTTTACTTTTATTTTGATATCTGTATGTAAATTCATAGACAAACCTGTCAATAATACATACAGGACCCTAACGCGAGTCGAAACTTATTACTTTTTTTCAACACACGCAATTTCCCGCGTTTTTTATTTTCCCGCAAACAGCCATGGCCGTCGCCGCCATTATAAATGATATTTGCTGGGTGATCCGGCCTATTTATTAAACCTTGCTTTATATGGAAGCACAAGCAAGCGAGGGCTTCAAATAAATTGGTTTGGACGCAATGATCATTTAATCGAGGTGAAAGAAAGTAATTTGTTACCTGCGTTTGTGTTTAAAATATATATTTTTTCTCCATTGTTTTGGAGATCCTTTGAGAAAAATATTTGGAGCATCGTTAGGCACATATATAATAAATATGACTGGACTTAAAAAAAATACCAGTAGGAAAACTCAAATACAGATGCATAGACTTTTTTATACCTTTGAGATTATACCTTACATTACACACCAGGCAAAATTTACCTAAGTCACACAATTTGCATAAAAACATTAATTCAAATTCACACTTCACCATTTATAACTAAACCCAGTTTTAGACTCTAAAACACGCCTCAATTAAGTATTTTCCAAATTATGCCTCAAAAAATACCACGCAATTTAAAATGAAAATAGGACCTGGCGTATAATAATTTGACTGGAACTTATAACGTAGATTATTTACGGCCGTTCTAGTTAGCTTTAATAACTGTGTTACTGATGCATTATTCCAACTAGTAAAAGAATAGTAGTCTCAGACTTAACCAGTATACTAAGTTTCCTTTCACGGCCATAATAGCACTGCTAAAGGACTCTAAGCACAAAGTATTTCGTACATTGACTATTGTTAGGTTAGTTAGAAGATAAAACCAAACAGAGACGCCATGTCTGTAATTTTCGGTACAAAACAGTCTGCTGATTTTTGTGGGGGAGGGGCACGTCAAATGTATACGTAACGCAAAAATAGCCATATCGGATAAACGTCAGTCCATACAATGTGATGACCATTGGCCGCCTATTTTCGACAGAGGGGAACGCCTGTTAATGGCTACTCCGTTTGGTTATATCCTATAAGATTGTTAGAGTGCGCTGTCAAAACAAATGAAATCCAGAACAATTGAAGTTGTGCTGTCAATCAATATTCAGGAGAGCTTTGGAGAAGATGACGTCTGTGGCGGTTCCTGTGTCAAATCCACTGCTTTGCTTAAGATGAGGAATGTAACGTGTGCTATGATTTGTAATCAGTCTTGTCCAGTAAAGCCCTCGTCATCCGTTCTGATGTACAGTCGCCATATCAGATATATCGGAGCGGCCAAGGTGTTCACAATATCTGAACAAGCACTCTAACGCCTGGACAATAGAGGCGTGCTCAGATATTTGTGAACACCTTGGCCGCTCCGATATATCTGATAGTTTGATACGCCCACGATTCCCACTGTCTTTGTATAAAAAAACCTAATGAGGCCACGCTACACTGGTTTGTTAAGGTTAAATATAGAGCTTCTATCGTTATAGTGACGTCATGGTGGAGCTCCATAAAAGCTGATCAGTAGTGTTTTAATGGCTTTAAAAATAATGGTTTTACACTTAACCCTTGCGGCGTCGAGTTCCCCAAATCCTGTATTACATAAATGAAACCCGTTAATGTTAACAAAAAAGATGCCAGTTTATTTTAAAAATTATTATCATGTAAAGCATCCTAGCTCTTAAAATTTAAATTCCTAAATCAATGGTCCCATTGAGTAACTACATCGAAACCTCATTTTTGAGTAAATGATACGTGTAAGTGTGTGTGTTTTTCTAATCATATCGGAAACAAATGTGTATTTCCGTATAAGCGAAATACACACGGATACCTAATTAGATCAAATGTACCCAGGATTTAAACAAAATTTTTCAGGCGAAAAGTTCGGTGAATTAAACGATTATTAGCCCAAATATACTTCTTTAATAAGCAATAGGAACTCTTACATCTGAGGTTTAATTTTTTCTCCTTTTGAAACCCTAATCAAATTACAAAACCCTTAAATATCATAAATACTCATAACGACATTGCAAAGCTCAAGCGGTGCTAAAATTTTCCCAGGCAGAATTTTTCACGAGAATTTCCCTTAATCGTAAATTCTCCAAGTTATTTTCATGTGGCTAATATAATTAATTAAACACTATATTGAATTAGATAGGCCTAATTACAGTTCTAAATTAATTAGTTAAAGATTATTAATTACTTTGGGGTTTCTTGCCAAATTGCGGTGCTGTTTTTCCTCAATAAATTTGCCCTGTTTATTTTTGACGCTTTTAAAACGGGAATGGCGGAATTTTGTCTTAAAAAATTCTTTTTTAACTGACTTTTAGGCATTTTAACTCTCAGATATATATTAGTTTTCTATTCAATTAAATATGATATTAATGAAGTATCAAAATTAGATTCTGCTAATGCGAAAAATTACATTGAGTTTATGTTTAGCTAACGTATTTCATTTGTTATCTTATCTTTGTGTAGGTAGTAAGCTCATTGCTTTGCTAGACTTTTGAGTAGGTATGTAGGTAGTATTTTTAGTCCAATTACTTAATTTTCTTCGTCTTGATATTTACACAATCAATACAATAACAGTTTTGAATGATTCACGGTTAGTTTCACTAGACTTATATCGACCCGTTACCCGTGAACAAGATGCATGTAACTGCGTCGAAATATCGGGAGCTCGAAATCAATACAAAAAATAATCACGGTTCATATCCCGATTGATATAAGTCTAGACAATCAATACAGTTTATATATGTACTAACTAATATACAGTCGCTTTATTAACTACGAACGCTAATACGAGACAAATAAGCGTAAAATATCTGATGATTTGATTGAGACAGACATGTTTAAAAGAAATGCATGCTTATTTTACGACCTTTACTGTTTCTAGTGAAACCAAACTCGTAGTTTTTTATGCTTGTACGAAGTAGGTTTCATAGCATTATAATCCAGGGTCAGACATGAACCCACAATCCCACGGAGCCGATACGGCGACCGCAACGTTCCGGTGTCGCTTACCTATGGTATTGGCTTGCGAGATATTCGATACGGCGCAAATATTCGATACATGCTTCAAGTTCTGGGTTTACACTATTCATAATGATTATAGTTATATATGTACTTGATTAATATAATCCACAGGCCGCCTCAATTACTATAGTACATATCTTTAAGTATTTCAATAAAAGTAAACAAACAATTTGTAAATTTTCGGGTACTTATTACATTTATTGGTTAACCGACCAAATACAAAACCGCCTGGACCAGTCACTGAACGACCTGGCTTTAACCTACATTATTTGATCATGTAATGTTTTGAAGGAGCCATTTGAGAGTAGATTTTGTTTACTTTTATTTAAATACCTAAAGATACAGAGTATAGACGACCACCAAGATATGTCTGCAGCGGTTTTGATAACCGAGACTCTGCAAGTGTTATTTATACGTCATAATTTATAGAAGTTTGACGTTTAAAGTAACACTTCCCAGTCTGGGTTATCAAAATCGCTGCAGACTTATCTTGGTCTAACTCTTTATTTTCCAGGTAGTCTTTAGTACGTCAATACTTATGACATACCTACTTTACTAAGATTTCATGCAAATAAATAACCTTTTGCTGAAATAAATGATCTTTATTCTTTATTCCTATTCTTAAATCCATAAAAAAACTTATGCAAAATGTCTGTCCTACATACGAGTATAAAGAAAACTTACTTTTGCACATGCAATGGCCTTCTTAATGAAAATATCACTTGCACTCTTTTGTGGACGTGAACCCACATCCGCAAACACGCTAACCCTTACAACACGACTGTTTTAACCCTTCGCTCGTCTTTTATTTCGTGCAAGCATGCACTAAGTACATTCACGGGATAAAGTTTAAAATAATGAATGTTTGAGCAGGAAATTACAGTAAAGATGTTAAAAAAAACACGATCTAAGATAATAAACATTTGACTGTTTGAAACTTTGAAGTTCTTAGTTCTTACCTATTCGGTTTATAATGTAATTTTCTGGGCTCACCAGAAATAACGAACGAAAGTATTTTCTAAGTTAAAGTTCAACTCAGTTTTTCACCTAGTTTTATCGTCTTATAATGTGATACATAATATGTAACTGCTCATGTCTTTCCATAAATGATTTTTTAATAGCACATGCCGTTCTGTATCGCTAAGAAAGGTTTTTTTCGGCCCGACCATGTTTTCACAAACAACAGTTTAAGTATATTAAGCTTAGGAATTCTGTTTATTGGCGATGTAGTGTCACACTTTTCTTGTAATACCATGGCATTGGCAACGAATACGCAAGCAATGCAAGCTTTCCTTGATCTTCGGAGCCATGAACACATGAAGTAACATTCGTCGCTGACTGTACCAGAGTATGCAAAAGGACAAGTAGCCGTAACCCGAGCCCAGACACTAACGCGTGGTCACCGAGCCTTTGTTCGGCTTCCAAATGCCGATGCACTTGGTTGTCTTTTTGCAAGTTAACACTCAACAAGTACCGTGAAACAACGGATTAAAATTGGCAGTTAGTCCAAGCTAATTCTGCACAAACAGTGGCAGAGTGAACGTCAAATTACTCAGGATATAACGTCTATAAATTGAAGGGATGTTTACAAAAACAACATAACTGCTTAGAGCGGTTGGGTTGACACTTTTTTAAGAACATTGTTAATTGTTTCAGGTGTCAACCAGTGTAGTCAGTTATGTTGTTTTTGTAAACATCCCTTCAATTGGTATCTTCGGTTGAACTTCCAAATGGCGTAATCGTCTCGAGAATATTTATACTTTAATTTTCGCTGATTAATTTTGTTTAAAGTGCAATTTAGATAGCTTATATTTATTATGCAGTGAACTAACGTGAAAGAATTAATGTTGAAACATGTTTAACCATTGTTTAGTCAACACCCGGCAATCCATCTTGGCTATTTGTAAAGTCCAGCTATTACCTACTTTACTAAAAGCAACTACTAAGCAACATCACCTGTACAAGCACAGTTTTGACATTGGCGAAATCAACATAAATTTAATAGAAGCCATATTTTAAACGAAGAAAAAGATTATAATGGCAATTTTACACTCTGTAAGGTACACGTGCTAGTGCTCGACATGCTAATGCCCAATAGATGACACCTTGCTGTCACCTCTATTAACAATGACTTAAGTTTCAAGATGACATGTACTGGGACCACCAGTACGTTTACCTTATTAATAATGTTTTTCAAAATGTTCTACTAAATAGGATAAAAAACCACTTCGAAAATTCCCAATGTAACAAAACACACAATGTAAATTCAAAGCCTATAAAAACCCATGTCATCATAAAAGGGAAGCATATAACCATCCTCACTTTAATAGTCTTCAGTTCTAAACCGATTTCCTGCTTATCAAGTCATCCATGCACTCTATAAGCATTCTCTCCACGTAGGCAACCCTAAACTGCAACTTGATTCACTCCCCGTCCCCCCGCCTCCCCTGCCGGCGGCCCGCGGGGTGCGAATTGCCAGGGTTGTCAAATAAGATTTTTTCCTCAATCGAGAAGGCCGGAGGGCTCGCGTCCGGTTATACAATTTGTGATATAAGATGGCGTGGTGTGAGGGATAAGATTTAGGCTTGTTTGAGGCAGTTTGAGGTAGGTATAACTTTTAGTATCGTTAGTAAGAATAACTATTTAGTTAGAGAGCCTTGTTTGCTTTTTAAGTTTTACATCATTACAGGTGAACCTATTTTTTTTAATTTTAACATGTGTATAGACATACAATACATGACAACAACATACTTGTTGTCTTAAAAAATGTTTGTACGATCCAGATTCATATATTTTTGTTTACACTGTTTTAAACGTGAAAACTATTTTCAATCTCATATCTATCCGTCCTGGAGCCCAGTCAAAATGTCAGTCCTTGGTAGAAAAGATAATCGAAACTTAAATAATGTAGGTGGTGGTACTAGTGCTCGACATGCTAATGCCCAATAGATGACACACTGCTGTCACCTCTATTGACAATGACTTATGTTTCAAGATAACATGTACTGGGACCGCGTCGAGCACCAGTACCACCACTTATGTAAATAATCACTTGACTTTTCGTAGCATTTGTCCCTATACATTTTTACCTTTTTCGTTTGGCGCGATGTACGATTGTCATCTTGGCTAGACCCCATGTTAAAAAAATAAATTATAAACCAATAAAATGGCCATGTATCTACAAGTACACGCGCCTCGCTTAAATCTTGCACCAAACCCCACCCCACTCTATACAGCTAGTGCTGAATTATTTTTTAAGTGTTAAAGGTTTTTGCGGGATCTTCAAGTGTTGCCATAAATAAGCCCCAGTGTGCCAGTGATATATGAACAGTACACACTAAATTTTACACCCTTTCCGAGGTACCAGGTGGACCTTTCGGGTGAAATGTTACGATTTAAATGTTTCTCTGACGTTACAGTTTGATATATTGTCATGGAGGTTGGTGTCGTCGTGATTGTTGTACATTTTGATATTTTTTGCTATATTTTTATATGTAAAATAAGGTTGTAAAAATTAGGGTCCAAATAGACGGTCAGGTGACTTCGGGTATCTGCGTTCGGCTGATGTGTGTGCGTGGTGTAATGCTCACTTACTATTTAAAAATACCGAAATACTTAAGGGGCCCACTGATTAACAGTCCGCCGGACGGTATCGGCCTGTCAGTTAGAACAAAATTTTTACAGTTCCGAACAACTGACAGGCCGATACCGTGCGGCGGACTGTTAATCAGTGCTAAAGATAAGCTGCCTTAACTTACATAAGTTTACAAGAGAAATATAAAGAATGTGTAGATACTTAAATTTTACTATCTTTTAAGTTCCCAAAATACAATTGCTAATATTATAACAGCGTTAATGTCTAGCGGTTACACAGAGGACTTTCTTATCTCGCAGTTATAGAGAGGAAAGTAGAACATCTTGCCTTACAAAATAGTGACGTGGTCCGTCAAATGCTTTATTTTTTCGAGATAATGTATTTCATATGCTAGTATTCTTAAACCCCGACCCAAAAAGGGGGGTGTCCGTGTGTATGTCTGTGGCATCGTAGCTCTTCAACGGATGTGCCGATTTCGATGCGGTTTTTTTGACGTGAAAACGAGTTTTCTTGCGGCTATGTTTCTTGGAAATCAATCCAGCTGTTTGAATAGTATCAGCTCTTTTCCAAAATAAAGTAAGGCATTTATTCCATAAAATTTTATTGGCATATTGCATAGGGGGTTTTTAAGTTTTTTAATGTAATAGTTATAATCGTATATAAAATGTGATCGTATTAAGCGGGCACTATATATCGATACAATTTTTCGTCTTCAGCGTTCTTGAATAGCAAAATGGATGGAAATGCATCGCTCCGCATTGCCTTGGCAAACATATACTGCCGCGCCAATACTGAAGTCTGCTGAATATATTTTGTAGATAGTAAGCGATTTTCATCTGCCTGGACATTTTCTTATTCCTAGGAAATAGCCTACTTGAATTCTTTCATAGAGTTTGTTCGGAAAGAGAAGAGTCGTAAAATGTATTGGGCCCCATACATTCCACTACTCTTCTCTTTCCGCACAGACTCTAGTAGACAACTAACAAATTTTTAAATATATGTGTATGTAATAAATAAATTTATGTAATAAATGTATTAAACTGAAAAAATACGCAATCAATCATTGATATTTTTTTTATTTTATTGCAATCAACGATAATTCATTTTGTGCATTATATCGACCTTTTAGCTTACCTTACCTTACCTACCTTACCTTTTTACCTTACCTACCTTACCTTTTTACCTTATTATTTGGGATAAAAATTATATTAATGCGAGAAATAATATAGAATGTAGCGTTTTCACCCTTTATGTAAGAAATTACTAAGACTCCGCTGTCCGCCCGTCCGTCCGTCCGTCCGTCCGTCCGTCCGTCCGTCTGTCACCAGGCTGTATCTCACGAACCGTGATAGCTAGACAGTTGAAATTTTCACAGATGATGTATTTCTGTTATATTTCCGCTATAACAACAAATACTAAAAACAGAATAAAATAAAGATTTAAGTGGGGCTCCCATACAACAAACGTGATTTTTGACCGAATTTAAGCAACGTCGGGCGGGGTCAGTACTTGGATGGGTGACCGTTAATTTTTTGCCGTTTTTGTATTATGGTACGGAACCCTTCGTGCGCGAGTCCGACTCGCACTTGCCCGGTTTTTTTACACTTTGCCCCTATGTTTGTGATCAATCAAAACACGTCCTTTTTTCCCAAACGCACGGAAAGAAAAATGAAACAGGTTTAACAGGAAGCTACTTCATACGATACGTGACTCGGGGTGCATATATCGCCCAAAAACTGGTAAAAAAACGCCCCTGGGTACTCTTTCGTGCACCCCCGACTCGCAACTATGTATGCGAGAAATGCACTTGAACGCGCGTTACGTAATTTTGGACTTTATTTTTGAAACTGTACGCGTTATATTCGCTTGTATTTTTTGCTGTCGCTGATTAAGTCCCGTCAAAGGACATTGGGCGATAATGTAGTGGTATTAAGGGTGGGTTTTGTATGGGTTTGAGTAAGTATATAAGAGTGAATTAATCTCAAGTGTCCAGTTGTCAGTTATTTTTCATAAGAGACAATTATGGCGGTGTAATGGTGGGTTTGAGACGTGACAGTGCTGTTATGAATAAAAATGGCCGTGTGGCTGTTATTGAATTGTGACGTCATGGTAGCCATTATGTCGTCTTTTCATTTATTATATCAGTACTCTATTATTAGTCGCATTTTTTTATGTAGCTGTTCAATGTTGGGCTGTTGGCGAATAAATTGATTTAATAAAGAGTAAAGTGCATTGGGGTAACTTCGAACGCGGGATAATTTTGGAAATCGCTAATATCTTCTAAACCAGAAGCACCTCCTACTCTGGCAACACTTATGCCACTTCAACTTTAACCAAGGCATCTTGCTTACTGTTGTAACAGTAGAAAGTGCTTTTCGTGTAGTATATGCATACGTATTTGCAATTTTTAAAATTACCCCGCATTAGAAGTTATCCTTATCCCAATGCAATATTTTCGGTTGTCGGATATCAGAGTTATTGACAACTGACAAAGTGTGGATCTTTTTTACCTAAAACGTCACTTTTATACGCCTTTATAATATAATACATAAAAAGCTGTAAAAGGAGCTTCAACCAATCCGCTTTTATTTTTCAATGTAAATTAAAACAAAGAAAACATTGAAAGTAAATTAATAACTAAAAAGAAACCTTAAAATGTTGCAACATATAAATCATATATCTCTGATTGCACTTTCCTCTAGCCATACACTGTAGGCACCAATTTATTTCCCCAAAACCTAATTTCGGCGCCATCTTTAACAAATCACCTTTCAGAAATTTCTAGAAAATTCTAGACCAAATCCAAGGCGATTCTGGAACTCGTAAAACCAGCTGTAAACTCGTTCAGTTTAGGATAGACCAGTAGCACAGTAAACATATTAAAAGCAATAGTATAGATAAAAAGCAAGCTTAGAGTCCAGAAATCAAGTTCATAATAAGTTCATAACATAAATAAATAAAATGTGTGTATCCCATTGTATATAAAAATACAAAGTTTCGTACGTTTGAGAAGTCGGCTGGAGGCGCTTGCGTCCTGGCGACAATTAGGTAATTTAACTAGCCATGGCTAACTCATTCAACGTTATAAACCGCAGTACTATTTTTTTCGGCGTCTTAGTAAAAGTAAGTATTTACGTGAATTTTCTTTAATTAAATTTTGGGGTTGCTGGGGAGATGCTCTACAGCAAGTCCGAATTGAGTTTATTGTACTCTCGATCTATTGAGGTGCAATTTTTTTGAAGTATGTATGTAAGTATGTGGGGTTTCCACGGAGCATGACGTGTATTCAACCGAAACGTTTGATTTTTGGTTAACTTTTCATTCGCATTTCGAATATAATTATTTAGATGTATATCTTTGCATAAATATGGTGGTAAAACTGGTGGAATGACCCAATCATAAAATGTGGTCCAAAATGTGGATATATTAATTTATTTTTGAAATATCAAAACTATACTTGTTGTTTATTTTCAGTTTCAGGTAGATACAATTTTATAAATATATTTTATCATGAAATTCGTGTTTGCTGTCAGAGTAGATTCCACTGCGCCAATACGGCTCAACGCTACTGCCCGCTGAATTTACTGCCCTGTGGTTTGCTTTTAAATTTCGAATTGTTGATGTCTTGAGAATAAAGCAAACTTGCTCAGCTCTCTCGGAGGAGCCATTCACTCTTCGAATGAATGATATCACTACATTTTCTTAGAAGGAATGGCTGGAATACGACGCGACTGCGAAGCGATACAGAAAAGATGTCGATGTTTGTTGTAGTTAGGGTTAGGTACCAGATGTCAGGAATTTTGGCCGTTTATCAGGAATGCGGCCGGAATACGAAAATGTCAGGAATTTTGACTGTGCTATTATGTACCTAAAAATAACCTACATTATTAAACAATATACATAGATATCGTTTACGGTTAATACACGGATGGAGCATTCCATGAAATTGTCTACCGTTTGTCCCGTACAAACGCGAATTTTCTGAAGATATGTAGGTATAGGAGTTTCTTTTTCTGTGACAAAAGGTCAGAAATATGATATGATATGATATGAAAAAAAAACAACGGGTTACACTCCGGGAGTGACGGCAGAAGTGAAAACTCAATGACATTGTAACAGTTTTTCGATCAGGTCAAGTGTCCGTCTTACGTCTTACGAATCTTACGGTCACGCGACTTGTCGCGAGTTTACCATTTTTTCCCCATCACAAAAAGTGCACAGCGCCGCTAAAGAAGTTTTCACTTAAAAAAATAACGCCGAAGAAAAAGTCGTAATATATGATATAAAATGCTTTTGTACGGGACAGCCCGTGGAATACTCCTGATACTGATAACTAGGTCATTCTTTCCGAATGTTACATATATAAACATATATTATAGAAACTGGGTTAAAGTTAAAACTTCCTTAAAATCGCATCAGATTAGCAGTAAAAGTTGTAACAGCCATTAGTGGGATTACCACAAAGGTTAAAGCTTTGCGGCCTTTGCGAATTATTTGTTTATAAGAGGATTATATTTCGATCAGAACTGTACAATAATCTGTGCGTTGTTGTGCTTAGATATTTTTGGTACTAAGCATCTATAATGGGAGTGCTGCTCCGAGAAATCGTTCGGATTAATCCCTGCGGCTACTTCCGCCATAGCTCTACGCGAGAACATTTTAATCTTCACCACTTAGACTTCAGACTCCCATAGAAAATGGACCAGCCAAAATATATGAAACAGCTAATATTTTTTTCGCGATTTCGGGGTTGGTCACATAGTAAAAGTTGCTCAGTATAAACATCAAACATCAACATCAAACATCAACATTTATTCAGCAAATAGGCCACAAGGGCACTTTTACACGTCATCATTGAATTTACATACAAGCAAAAATAATAACATCAACAATTTTATAAAATAAAACTAACAATTCAATCTAACGTATTACAATTACTAAGAGATGTATATGGTCTCTTAATGTCGAATTACATAAAAAATACAGATACAAAACACAAAAAAAAATCTATGATATTTAGAGGTGTAAATGTCTCTGGGTGTCAGAACTATAAGATTATATAGTTTATCAAGTTATCCTTAGAGATGTATAGGGTCTCCAAGAGTCAATATCCTGTATAATTAATACATTCATTAAGAGAAAAGAAACATACGAGAGCAGAATGAGGCGTCTCACTGTAATTAATTAATAAAAATAAAGTTACTAAGTATAATAGCTTCTGTTAGCTTAAACAGACCAGTCTCCACAAACAGCACCCGTTCACGAGTATGACGCGTATCTCAGCCATCGCCTCCCTCAACCTTCATTCGGGAAAGTGGCGACCCGATCAACGACGCCACCGTAAGCAAAGACTTTTAAGCGAGCATGACATGTTCAAGCTACCGGCCTATAATAATATTAAAATAGTAATAACATGTAGCTGTAAGACACGGCATTTTGTGCTCGTATGTTACATAAAAAGACAGTATAGCTTCACATAATTACTAGCCTAAGTTGACTTAGAGATGTAAAGGTCTCTAAGTGTCAGAAACATTAAAAATATAGATATGTACAATCAAAAATAAAAATAAAATATATAAATAAATACTTAGAGATGTATAAGGTCTCCAAGTGTCCAATATAATACCAAAAACTCCCCGGCAACGGGAATGCGGTTATTTTATAGTCACCCTGTATAACTCAAAAATCTTCTTCTTCCTTGCGTTATCCCGGCTTCTTGCCACGGTTCATGGAAGCCTGGGGTCCGCTTGGCAACTAACCCCGAGAATTGGCGTAGACACTAGTCTTTACGAAAGCGACTGCCATCTGACCTTCCAACCCAGAGGGTAAACTAGGCCTTAATTGGGATTAGTTCGGTTTCCTCACGATGTTTTCCTTCACCGAAAAGCGACTGGCAAATATCAAATGATATTTCGTACGTAAGTTCCGAAAACTCTGGTACGAGCCGCGGTTTGAACCTATAACCTCCGGATTGAAAGTCGCACGCTCTTACCGCTAGGCCACCCTCCTTTTCGATATAACTCAAAAATAAACTTAATTAAAACTAATCAACGATTAAAAATCACATAATCGCCGTCACAAAAATGTGATAAAAAATTCTAATAATCCCTTTAAAACGAAAACGTAAAAAAGGGTTCACAAATCAGAGCAACATGGCCGGTTACCGGGCGTTTTCCAGTTTGTCCGGAAATATGCAAATTCATATAATTAAATCACTTGGACGTATTTTGCCGGAAAGGTCAGTTTTATTTTCAGGCAGATAAAATTGTTCGGCTTTGCGAATTAGTTTTGCGGTTACGTGTGTTTTATGAAAATGTAATTTTTGAGTTGATTATTCGGATATTATCTGCGCTTTTTTGTGTAAAAAGAAAAAAGGACACTTTACACAAATCGGTGACGTCACAAAATACTTAAACTCAAGTTTGTGTTTATTCAAATAATATTTCTTACAATGTTATATTTTCTTCTTTCCTTAGACAATGTCCTCGGCTTTAAAACAAATATATTTTTGTTTTGCTCATCATCATTTACCTTACTACTCATTTATTTACAAAATGAAGGAGTGTCTTACATCATAAACGTCATATTTTCATAGAAATTTTACATTAATGATGATGGCATGTCCTCACTTTGTCATTACAAATAGCATGCAGAGTTTGGTTCGATTCTAGAACCAAGGCTCGGAACCGGTTTTTTTTTCAAAACCCCGAAATAGCCCAATATTATTGATTATTTTATGCTCTTTACGTAGGACTGAATCATGTATTTAGGTAACAACTTCGTATTATTAGATTTTCCCATTAAAAATGAAATAATTAACCAAAGAATGAAAAAGAACGTAATAGTACCGGTATTTTTTGTATGAAGAAAAAACCGGTTCCGAGCCTTGTCTAGAACCCTTAGCTTACCTATAATTTCAAGATTGCTTGCTAAATTTCCGTTATGACGGCATTAAAAGGAAACCTTAAACTTTTATCGACATGCCTAAGTGTCAAGTGGGCATATCCCGAGTCGTAAAACCGCCGTAAAGACGCATTTTCAATCTCTGGGACCCGTGGTTATTCATTCATTCATTCTTTCTTTATTCATTTATTCGTTAACAACTTAAGTATGCCACTTATATGCGACGTAATCTCTACTATAGTTGTTTTTTTTAGCATTATAAAAAGAACTTGAAAGAAGGTAAGCGAGCTTGACATGTCTTTTAATTGAAAAACGCTTTTTAAAAATCAATATACCTAAATGATCGTATTAGATTCATAATAGTTGCATAATTGCCGTAACTTATTTTTAAAATGTGTCTTTCAATTAAAAGACACAAAGATTGTTTACCTTATTTCTAATGCTGAAAAAAAACGAACTATAATACTACTAATATTATAAACGCAAAAGTAAATCTGTATGTCTGTTACCTTGTCACGCTTAAACCGCTGAACCGATTGAGATTAAATTTTGTATGGTGATAGTTTGAGGCCCGGGGATTTTTTATCAATCACCATCATTATCATTATACATTTCACGCTAGCTTATTTATAATTGATATAAAATACTAGAGAAGATGGCCGATGGGGTCGAAAAGTGCTCGAGTGGAGACCACGGACTAGCAAGCGCAGCGTAGGACGTCCACCCACAAGATGGACAGACGATCTTGTTAAGGTCGCCGGAAGACGCTGGATGCGGGTCGCTTCCAACCGGCACGTATGGAGGTCCAAGGGGGAGGCCTATGTTCAGCAGTGGACGTCTTATGGCTGAGATGATGACTAGTTAAGGATTAGCAAAGTAATATTTTGGTTTTAATTCATATGGATTTCCGCAAAGTAACGCCTGATTCTATTCACTTTCAATGTCGTTTCATAGTGTTGAATTAAATATATTTAATATTGGCATATCAACACACTTAAAGCCTGTTTTCGTTCACGATTCTACAATTACTTTATTGTATAAATGCATTTCAATAATTCTAACGAATTTAATTTTCGTTTGAAAAGATTCAGTAACTAATCAAATCGAATTAAGTGTTTCAAATTGAATTAAGTTTATTCCGAAACTGATTCATTTTGAAAAGATCCAGATAGTTTTTATAAAATATAAAGTAATAAAATCATGAGCCGCTTTTAGTTCCAATAAGCGATCAAAGATTAAATCTTTTGATGTGTAGGTAGTTAAAACTATGACTGCCTGCCAATTATTTCTCAATAAAATGCATAAAATAATTCAAAAATCCCACAAAGAACATTAAATATTACTTCATCTTCATTCCATCACTCCAGCAGCAAATTAAAATTGAAACTGGAATCTTATTTCACTATAAATACGTCACATTTTTAATGCTTTAAAACTACTTACTTTAAAAAACCGGCCAAGTGCGAGTCGGACTCGCGCACGAAGGGTTCCGTACCATTACGCAAAAAACGGCAAAACAAATCACGTTTGTTGTATGCCCCACTTAAATATTTATTTTATTTTGTTTTTAGTATTTGTTGGTATAGCGGCAACAGAAATATATCATGTCTGAAAATTTCAACTGTCTAGCTATCACGGTTCATGAGTTACAGCCTGGTGAGAGACAGACGGACGGACGGACAGACGGACGGGGTGTCTTAGTAATAGGGTCCCGTTTTTACCCTTTGGGTACGGAACCCTAAAAACGTATCGAAATCAGATAACCTAGATTCGCATAATAAAATTTGCTATAATCCTTACCGCGGCCGCTACTAAAGCTAGTTAATGACAGTCAAAATTAAAATCACCATCCAGCCGATAAAACTACAAACAATTCAAACGAAATTCAACTCTATCCCAAGCGTTTTCAGTCTATATTTACAATTTCAAGAATTCAGATGTGTAAACGTGAATATAACCTTTCAATATTATAATTAAGTTGTTGACTGCAGTTGGAAATAACACCTTAATTTAAGGTATTTAGGTATAAATTGAATCACACGCATTATACCTGATATGAGCTTGCTAAGGTTATAATACGCTATGCTATTCGGCAGTCTGGTATCAAATGACAGTCACATGTATTTGCTAATGAGGTTCTGTGATATGTGAAGCTATTTTATTTGCCCAGTCATTCGTAATTTGAGCTCTTTTCACGTGGGTTAAGGTTGAAATTACTTTGTGCGGTAGTGTAATTCATTACGGGATGAGTTAGGCTAGGTTAGGGCAGGATTATTAAGCAATTGCATTTAAAATTCGCAATTAAGAACGTTTTAGGGCTGGCACTTATATGTTCATGGAATACATTAATAATCAAGGAACTTTGAAGATATTAAGCTTTCGAGTTAATTGCGTAATTATTTTAGAATCGAAATTGAAATTGAATTTGGTTTCTGTATAAACTGGTTGGCCGTGTTCTGTAAAAGCTTTATATTCCGTTTATTTAATGCTAATGAACGATAAGTGATGTAATTTTAGGTAGGCATACAATTTTCCATTTGTACCTTTACTGAACTTTGACGGAATTTTAAATTTTTCAGGAATATCGTGTAAGTAAGTTGTTTTTAAAAAAATGGGTTATTTCTAGGTACTTACTTTCAGCAGTACTTTTTCATTTATTTGGATACATAAATATTAGTCTGTTTTGTGACGCTCCTAACACTCCATAAAAAGCTATAAAAAACAGAAATAGGGTTTTCTTCCTTTTTTTATAAAAATAACTTCTAAAATAGTTTAGTTATATTAGGTACCTACCTCATTTTTTTTTAACTAGTAAACGGTACATTCTAAACGTTTTTCTAAAAACACCCAATTTCCCTAGTTCCATACACAACTACTTATATAGACAGGTCAAAAAGCCTTTTACCTTTACATTTCACATTGTAACGTACCTTTTCATATTCTTCGAGAAATCCATTACTCCCCCTTCCCTTTCGAAACACGTCGTAAATTGTTTTCTACCCTTCATAATAACTAGCTGGACATCTTCCATAAATATATTTTTTATTATACCTTTTCCCCTCATGACTGGCGATTTTCAAGGGGATACTGAAGTACTAGTAGATTGTAGATATAGTTTTTTATATCTACTTCAACGGGGGTTATCGAAATCTGAAGGCAAGGAGCCCATATCATTTCGCTTTTCAAGAACGTGAAGAAAGTACTTCTACTAAACTATCTTGAGATAGTAGTGATATGTTCTCGTTTCTGAGAATTCCTTTCCGAAGAAATTTCCGGACCAACTTTCTCGAGAACGTTCTTTTATTAGTATAAATAAGTTATGAACAATCTTAATTTTTTTTTTAATGGGATGTCTTATTTACTTTTGTTAAGTTTATACCTTTTGCCTCAAATAACTTGTTTGGGCAATTTTGTGTTGTTTTACTCCTGTTTTTTTATCAATTAGTATTATTTTTTATATTGCTATGAATGGTGCCAAGTATTTGCTTTTAAGCTTCCATGGTATTTGTCTTATCTCCTACACTAAGCGATTAAACAAAAGAATTCATCACTTTTGCGACGAAAGGTTAAAACTCTCAGAGAACATTTCCGAGAAATTTCCGAGAACGTTTCCGATAGATTTCTCTGTTCTCGGGAAAATTTCGAGAACGGCACTTCGCTAAGAGATATAGGCATGCCGGTAGAAATCGAGTAGTATTGGCCGCTACTGTTATCTTTTCACACATTAAAAACGTTTCATACCAATGAGAAATCCTGGAAAAACAAACATAGGTAAGTACATAGTTCGTGTCTCGCCGGAGGCAGTGAGTTTTTTCACTTTTTCTTTTAAGTAAATACATTGGCAGATTCTTCGAGGCACCTTCAGTATAGCAATAACATCATCATGATTAATCTGGGTCCCACCACTGTACGGCAGCCTCAAGTATAAGGTTTGGAAGAGGGTTTGGACTATAGCCCCCACGCTAACCCAATACGAACTAGGATGTTCAAATTCACGCACACTTTTGTATTTCTTCAGAGATGCATGTAGAATGCGTAATATTTTCCTTCGCCGAAAAGCAGTGCACATTCCATAGTTTGCTGTGTTTTTGCATTTACGTATGTTTGACGCATTAAAAACATAACATTTTAACTGTTGGAGTTATTTATTATTTTATAAGCACGCCTGAATTTATTTTTTAGTTTTCGGATGTTGCTGTTTGTAAAATATTTTGCACATATTTATAGGTAACGTACATAAATTCAATAAAGGCAATGTAAAAAGTACATAAAATATATTATGAGCAGCAAGGTGTTTTCTAGTGATTTAAAATACATTTTCGATGCAATCTTTAATATCGGTGCAAACTGCATTCTCGCGTGCGGCGGAGGTATTTCGATCAGTTAATTTCCTGTATATTTAAATGATTTATAGTTAAGCTGGGTCGAGCTATTTCTGTTTTACATAATATACTGAATTTTTGCAGGCATTATTCCGTTGCAGAATGTTTTAATTAAGTACTTAGGTAATACCTACTGATGTGTGTAACAAGGTCGAGTAAAAAAGGGCAGATTGCACCACTCACAACGAATTGATCAGCGTTTAGTAAAACATAAACAAACAACGATGGCTACCGACCTATATGTAGGTACATATATGTGGTTTAGTGCAACCAGCTCTAAATTCTTTCTTCGATCCGACTAGAGTAACAATTTCATTCAGCAAATCTGGAGATTAATCATCATTCATTATCATACAATTAATTCTTCATTAAAGAACCCAAATCTTGTCGGTGGAGTAACCGCCATTCACCTCGCTTCTTCTCTCAGGTTTGAAAGGCATAGAAATATGAATACTTAGAGTATTTAGACCAATCAAATCAACATTTGTATTTAGCTCAACTTTTCTCTAATCGCGTAATGAACCCCCGAACGTCGGTTAATTCTCGAAATCACCCATAACTCCATCAAATCAAGGCGCGTTTTCATAATTCAAAGTTCAAAGATACTTTATTCAAGTAGGCCTAGCAACAAGCACTTATGAATGATAAGTTGGTATTACATAAGTATATATTATCTTACGCTAATTATCAGAGCAATTTATTGATGTTAATATTATTCTTTTCATTTTCATAATAACATTGGATTATTATACAGATCATTTTAATAGTAAGAATTTCACAAAAAATGTATAAAAAATACTAGTCTAAAATATTTCTAGAATAAAATCTAAACGTCAAAAAAAATAACATAATAAAGGAACATAGGTACTATATTGGAATATCCATTTCCTCATCATTAATCAATTATACCTAATAAATAATTAATCATCTCGAATCACAATTAATCCCACGTTGTTTTATTATTCACGTAGTTTTGTGTGGTATAATAAACTTTAGAAATAAGTTTACGCTTTACATAATTCTTAAATTTGTAAATTGATAATTATACGATGTTGGTTATTACGGAAATACACCTTATTTGGTACCTATACCTACACTGTTAAAAATTATGTAATTTTAAATTAAATTTTTACGAGAATTACGTAAAATGTCATATTTTTCCGTAAATTTCCCAGATTTTTCGGGAATTTTACAGGATTATGTAATTTTTTTGCATGTAAAATTACATAATTTTTAACAGTGTAATGAACGAATTTAAATCGATAAGATTCGTGTCGCAAGTAGTTATTATACACGAATCGTGAAGGGATAATTGTACAGAAAAGGGCTATTTAACGACTATTATACTTACCTTAATGGTACTAGTAAAATTTAACATTAATAACCATTTCAAGTCATTTATCATGTTGTCGAAATTATCCGTTTCATTATTTTGTTTACTTGTTTATATTCTTCAGTCGTCTCAGGGTGACCTAGTGATAGGTTTTGTGACTTTGGTTTAATTTTACATGATTTGAGAAGTAACTCTATCGTTAATGAAAGCTTCATTATGATTTTGCTTAGCTTAAGTATATAAATAGAGACCGATTTACTTTCCTAATCTTGTATGATTTATATCATATCTTTGTACTTCGTTTATATTAAGACATGGTAAAAAAATATTAAGATAAGTATGGAAATGTCCAAACGCTAAAAGTATAACTTTCATTAAATACTCTGTCAAACAAAGGAAAAACCGGACAAGTGCGAGTGGGAATCGCCCACCGAGGGTTCCGTACTTTTTAGCATTTGTTGTTATAGCGGCAACAGAAATACATCATCTGTGAAAATTTCAACTGTCTATCACGGTTCATGAGATACAGCTTGGTGACAGACAGACGGACAATGTAGTCTTAGTAATAGGGTCCCGTTTTTACCCTTTGGGTACGGAACCCTAAAAAAGGTTGGCTTGATGAGTTTGGGATATAATTATTTTGAAGAACTTTCCCTAGAACGCTAAAATTTTCCTTGAATTCTCGAGTTCACGCTTTTAAACACATAATAAACTTTATAATGTTTAATGTACATTATTATACTCGAAATGAAAATGCTGACAAATAACTCTTATTGTTGTTATTCAAATTTCAAATCGGAAACTTTCCACCTGTCAGCCTAAATCTTAAATTAAATCTGGGAAATTTAATTTTGTCGCATTGTACCGTTTACGAGTCCCGCCCAATGTTTAAAGTTATAATTACGAATTGGGGGATTATAGCTAAGAGGGATTAAACGGTGTTTGATTAATGATATTTTCATGAACGGCCATTTTGTATGCACAAAATAAGTACACATACACCTACACTCTGTATCTTTAAAAAAAAAAACATTTATTCAGATCATGGTATAATAATATACTCCGCCTGGTACTCCATTCCCGTCTTTTCTAGGTCACCTAACTGACACAAGCCTAAGACATCATGCGACAGCGCTATATGATAATATGCGATAGCGCTATATATAGCGGCCATGTTATTGTGACGTAGGCCTGTGTCACTCTGGGAATAGAAGACCATGTTTATTATACTATGATTCAGATGAGATAAACCCTATTATACAGATTTTTTTTCTTCTGCCAAACTGCAGGGCAAAGACCCTCAAATGGCTTCTTAAGCCAGTTGAGGGTAGATGAAAACATTACATGATCAAATAATGTAGGTTAAAGTCAGGTCGTTCAGTGACAAATCCAGAAGGTTTTGTATTTGGTTGGTTAACCAATAAATGTTGTAACTACCCGAAAATGTTCAAATTGTTTACTTTTATTTAAACGGCTTCTTAAGCCAGTTGAGGGTAGATGAAAACATTACACGATCAAATAATGTAGGTTAAAGTCAGGTCGTTCAGTGACTGATCCAGGCGATTTTATATTTGGTTGGTTAACCAATAAATGTTATAACTACCCGAAAATGTACAAATTGTTTGTTTACTTTTATTTAAATACCTAAAGATACAGACTATACTACCTATACTTCCCTATATTTCTTTCGCGATAAGAATGCAATAAAATCATTATAGTCCGCCGGCGTAGCCACGGCCGTAACCAACCGAATCGTTCCTAATTTGAAATTAAAGTTCACAGTGGCCAGTTGGAGGCATATTTTCTAAATAGGAACGATTTGATTGGTTACTGAGCATCGCTATAGCGACTATTTTACTCTTCGAGCAACACGGAAGGGAGGCGGCATTCGCACTATTTCCCCTCTGCCGAGGTACAAGATTAGCGCGTCAATCTAATCTAGCGCGGGTAATAAAACTAGTTGCACTTGGATTTTTCACTAGACCGAGTCCAGTCGCGCGCGTGAACACTGCTGCACAAAAATGCCTGTTTGCTAGGTTTTTTGTTATAAAAAGAGGTCGGGGACATCAAATTTACAAAAAGAAAGTGTTACATTTCACGTGTAATATTTTTTTTACATATCATACGTTTAATTACATTCAAACACAATTATTATATTTTAGTCTCATGTAATTGTTGGATTTATCGATTTTGCTCGCTCAGTACAAATTGCGGATCGGTCGAGCGACAAATCCGACTTCTCATCTCTCAGAATACAATAACATACTTCAACGAAAATGTGTTAGTGTGCGTGTTGTGACACTTGTCACTCGTCCGTACACAAAAAGAGATCGAGGTTTGCAAGATTTGTCTTTGGCGTGTGTCATTTTCTATGTATTTGTGTCGTCATTACAGATTGGATTTTGTATGTAAGTGTGTGAGAAGTGCGACTGTGTGCACCTTTCCCCCCGCGAAAAATGGCAGAAAGATTTGTACTGTGAGATATCGCTTGGGCCCCTCCCTTCCGATGTGTCGGAAGCCGGTGTTGCTCGAAGATTTTACTGCGTTCTTAACGCGAACGATCTATAGGTACATTGTATGTAAAAAACATCCTTACAACATCGTGCCTATAACTATTGCCTACATATTATTATGTCAAATTTGTCAAAATAGGTACTAAACTCAATAAATACTCAAAATACACCGGTAGAGCGGGAGGTAGTATTTATTTATATCTAGGATTCTTTAGCAATATTTCATTTAATGTTATTCTTTAAAATAATAAAAAAAATATCTAAGGACAGAAATATACCAACCTAGGTTACGTACTTAAGTCAAATACTTTATATTTTTTAAGAAGGAAATTTCTCTGATTGTTTAACAAACCATAATTAAAATATGTTTTAATTGTGTTGTACATCAACCTTATTTGGAGTAAGAATTTAAGATATTTTTAGTCCAAACTTCAAACTTGAATCTTGCAGAATGTAGCCACTGCACGTTTTGCGAAATTCCGTCACATACAAATTTGAATTTAAACGCGAGTCGTAAAAGGTCCAATTTTCATTTTATCATCTCAATGAAGCGTCTATTACGATAGGTGTATATGGAAATTGCTTTAACTCTAAGGTTATAAGGTTGTAAGTATCATGTCTTAGAGAAATACGCTGTTTTACTGTATCATAAGGATATTTGTGGTCTTCTGAACAACGGCGTTGTGAAATTGAAATAATAATTATTTCCTGCTATTTCTATTTTGTTTTATGTGTAACCATATAAACTTCACTTTAACTAGCTCTCGCGTGACAGTATCTATAGCAGTATTTACGGATAATTATTTATAGAATTGCAAGTAGATAATAAACGTCAGTGGTAAAGGAACTGTTAAAATTACGTTTGACTAGTCTCATATTAACAACCTGAATGCTCCGATGAGCTTGCGTCGATATAGATATCGCTTCGAGAATACATCTGAAATTTCACACTCGAATAGATCGCTCTGCCCATCCCCGTAACGATCTCGACTGAAATAAATTCTAAAACGTAATCCGAGTAGACCCTCGCCTATTACAAGTTATGACGTAGCAAAAACGCGTAAACGGTCTGTCAGTGCCGTCATTAATTTGACCAGATTTATTACGAAATCTTACAATATGCACCCTAGTTCTGATTATGAAAGGTGCAACTGAGTGTGCAAACGCATCCATTACTTCTCTATTATAAGCATTTATTTTTGTAAGCTCATCGCGAACTGCCGTTGTACGCTGTGCATTTGTTTTTGATCCGCCATTGTTTTCACCCCTAACGAACGATGTAACAGCTAGGATTATTATAGAAGAACCATTGCGCGCCAAATATGAGTTGGTAATTTTGTAAAAGTATAGAAAGTAGCAATGTATGAAGTACATTTCCGACTCGTCACTTGTTTTCTCAATTTGATGAATCGGTCAGAAATTGATTATAGAACGTTGAGTCGACAGTTTCTTTTGTCTCGGCTGATATCAGACGTGCAAATGGATTCTGAACGTAACAATGTTCGATGTTTAATTGGATTATTTGAGGGTAGATAAGGGTGCATGATTGCGGGCGTAATCCGGTGAGACGTGACCATCGATCAAAAGAACAATAAGGTCGATTGTTTTGGATAGAAATAAGAATTAAAGTAAAAATCTTTGTCAGATCAGGTTTGATTGAGTCATTGAGTGTCCAAGGTTTCTTAAAACAAAATATAAGCCCTACTTGTCAAACTAAAATGAGGATTTTAAGCGTCAAAATAGTATCATCAATTCTGGTATAAACTTTGGTTTTTTGGTTGGTTAAATGAAACACACTTCGATTTTTCTAAACGTAAGCAATCATGTTAACTAAGAAATTTGCTATCGGCTCACTGATGTATCAAAAGCCTCCGTTTATCCGTATAAAACAAAGTCTTCAAGAGAAAAACCGCAACCACAAGATTATATTACAGCTCTTAGGTTACAACATCGCTGCGTCGAGAATTTTACATCGATTTTGCGTAAATCATATACCAAGAAGCCAAAGAATTCGAATGTCGGTGCAACATTTTTTTAAATACTGTACCACTAATCATCACTTAATTTCTTTCTACTTTCACACAGTTCATCCACATTTTGTTTGGTCTGTCTGATTTATTCTGGTGTCTACGGATTATTTTTTAAGAAATCAGATACTGTTTGCTACATTGCGTTGTAGTAATCTTCCAATTTACTTGTGACACTTCCGACAGCCGTTTAGCTACAACTGGTAATCTAGCGAACTAGATCTACTAAAAGATCTTAGGTGGAAGGGTTTATTGCTGATCTTTAAGTTTTTTAATAACTCTACCAACCCCTTTATACCCGAGGAAGGCCAATTGAAAATGATCTTTATCAACACTACTTATAGTTAATGCGAAAAACTCTTATAATTGTATCAAAATAAAAAAAAATCTTGTTTTCACTGTCTAATTTTATCGTTTCTTCTTTACAGAACCTCGGTACGAAACAGCGTATGCGTGCGAAGGCAAAACCTTGAAGATTGGCTGCGGGGAAGGCTCAGTCATCCACCTCATCAGAGCCAACTACGGCAGATTCTCCATCACCATCTGCAACGACCATGGGAACACCGACTGGAGCGTTAACTGTATGTCTACGAGGAGCTTACGGGTTTTACATAGCAGGTAAATGTTTATTACTTTCTACTTAATTATTATCATTATCATTTACTTCGTTGTTATCACCAATATCTTTATTATCATAATCATCGTCATCATGCCCACGATCATCATCAAAACTGTCAATATCATCATGTTCGTCATTAGCATTATTACTATACAATGATTTAAATTTATTTACTACTTCTGAGGTCTTGATCTCTGAAAATGAGTAAATTACAACACTTTGTATTTACCTTAGACGTATTTATTTAAATACACGAATGAAAGCATCGTCATTTTTAAAATCCTATATTGTTGCGTACACTGAATATTTTCATGAAAGCTATTTCATGAAAATATTAAGCCGCCGCTAGGCAAACTCAAATGAGTTTGGTGCTAGGGAAATCCCTATAAGATTTCTACCTATATTTCAGTGTCTCAGTCCCACCATGTTCAAAATAGTATTAAGATCGGGCGTATTTCCCTAGATATTTACATAGCTACTTGTTATCGCTACAAATATTATACAGCGCATGAAAGGGGAGGTGTGCGTTGAAATTTCACACCATATTGTATTATTCTGCGATATTCACCCCACCATATTCTAATGATTGCTTACACTACATTTGTCAGTATCGGTTCAGTAGTTACGATACATCAGGGGTACAGAGAAAATTGGATGCTTTGTTTTGAAACGAAAACTGTAGGGCGGAAAAAAACTAGATGACAGTCTAAAATAAGGTGGTGGTACTGGTGCTCGACGCGGTCTCAGTACATGTCATTTTGAAACTTAAGTCACTGTCAATAGAGGTGACAGCAGGGTGTCATCTATTGGGCATTAGCATGTCGAGCACTAGTACTACCTTATCTGAAAAGGTTTTGCCTCTGTGACTCTCGAATTTGATAATCTAGTAATACGCATTATGATAATTTTAAACGTCGGGCAATTCCAAACTCTCTACACGAAAAACATTTAAAACAGCATTCAAATTACCAAAGTACAATATATTATCAATCAAACATAAATCAAGTTACCTACCATACTTTATTGTCATCTGGCCCCAATTTCACATCGGTGACAGGTGCGACAATTGTAAAACATCACTGTTGCTGACGTCACAGGCATCTATGGGCTACGGTTACCGCTTACCATCGGGCGGGCCGTATTCCTGTTTGCCACCATCATTGTATTATTAAAAAAACTTTATTATAACGGAAAAAAACAGATATTTCTCTTGCTAAGTTTATGACAATTGTCACAAGAAACACGACAATTGTCACGAAATTCCGATAATAACTCATTTCCTGTCAAGAATTACCTACAATTCTTCTAAATCTTGACAATTGTCAGAAACTTCGCAAGGGAAATATCTGATTTTTTCCGATATAATAGTTTTTTTTAATAATACAATGATGGCGGCAAACAGGAATACGGCCCGCCTGATGGTAAGTGATAATCGTAGCCCATCGATGCCTGTGACGTCAGCAACAGTGATGTTTTACACTTGTCGCACCTGTCACCGATGTGAAATTGGGGCCAGCTTGTAATATATTAACTGCGTAAAACTTACATTTAAAGCATTTAAAATGTTCTAAAATTAATAATTCACGTCCTCTTCGCGTTATGCAAAAATTTTGAATTTTGAAAATACTTAAATGTATAAATGACCGCATGTGTTCCCAATAAAATTAATAGCAAGACGGACAAACTCCAATTCATACGCGACACACTTTCAAACCGTTTAATATCAGAAACGCCCCCAATTTGTGTCTCATCAGCACTTGCCATTAGCCCAGCGTCCCGTCAACCGGAAACTGTGAAAATTGCCCAAAATGAAATCCCGCTGCAAGTTTATTGGGTTACCAGCGAGATTGGCAATAAAGACATGCGTGGTGCCATGCAAATGACGGGCGAACTGGCTAATGCAAACAAGGGCAAACGGTGCTTAAAAATGGAAATGTTTTGAAAAATCCGCGCGCGTGGGACGCTGCCATAGAGAAATGTAGTAAGAATAGAGTGGAGTTTTGGTACCAAAAAGACTATCGGCGCAATTCAGGAAATGAATTAGAGACTCTGCTTCATTTCCCTATTCGCCCCGTATTATTTTCGCAATCGACATCTAGCATCGAGTAGCGCAATTATCAAATTATCAGTACCGCTACTTGATACTAGAATTCTCTAGTGTCGCGACTCACGAAAATTGTACTGAACAACAATTTACAACTAATATTAAAAGCAAGAGTAGTTGAAAACAGAGTTCCGGGGTATCCGGTTATAATATTAGCTAAAAATAGTTGAGCATTAGATTTTTCTGTCGTTGCAACATCTATGTATTGTCAAGTAGCAGTACTGATAATTCCGCTATTCGATGCTAGATGTCGACTACGAAAATAAAAGTCGTTTCGGTACTAAAACTGATGTATGGAGTGAGCACTCTATGTATTATTTTCTCTATGACGCTACTGACTTTTTAAAGATATGACGTGACCGAGATACCGGATGCGTGATTTATTTTGCGGCAGATTTACGTACGGAATTTATGTGGAAAAGCAACAAGGGTAAACATTTTGGTAAATGCAAAAGTCAGTAGATATACTGACTGTAAATATGATCAACCAAATGTCACTCTTTAGTACTCGTTGATTCGACATTGTTCCATGTTAGCCCAGGTTTTGAAGTTGAAAAACCTCCGGTAAATAAAAAAATGTAGCATGATTTCTTAAGTATTTCCACCTAATGCTGACCAGTGAGTAAAAAATATACGGGAATCCTAAACTTAAATTTAACGTTGATATAAAAATGCAAAGATTATTAACATCAAGAACTACTTAAAACACTGGAAGAAATCGATTGATGGATGAAACTACCACAAACAGAGTTTGATCAATGTTACGTACATTCTCAGAAAACTAATAATTTTTCCGACTTAACTACGAGTAGACTGAAACTTTTACATTTCTTGATTTGCAACTTTGTCAGCTTTCATTTGGTATACAATGCTTTAAGATTGCGCGGAAACTTAAAAAGGCGTTGTGCGGGAAAAGGAATCATTTATATTTCGACTCGATTTTTTTATTAAATACCTACAGATGAAGGGCATACCTAATACAAGTCATCAGACATCATCATCATCATCATCAGCCCGTTTCAGTCCACTGCTGGTCATGGGCCTCTTCCAAGGTACGCCACGTGGCCCGGTCTGCCGCTTTATGCATCCAGTCTCTGCCGACCCTCCTGTGCAAGTCATCCCGCCATCTGGCCAGAGGGCGTACCACGCTACGTTTGCCCAGACGCGGTCTCCACTCCAGAACACAACATCAGACATATAGACATTCATTAGAACAA
Source organism: Cydia splendana (assembly GCF_910591565.1). NCBI lineage: Eukaryota > Metazoa > Arthropoda > Insecta > Lepidoptera > Tortricidae > Cydia > Cydia splendana. The sequence goes on along the minus strand of NC_085981.1, from coordinate 5,518,323 downwards.
AAACATTTTCAAGAATGTATCCTAGATCCTCAAAGAATAATTTTAACCTATTTTTGTCCCTTTACAGATGTAGTATGCACCAAAACTGCAGTATACTGGCGAGCACGAGCATGTTCGGCGACCCATGCCCCAACACGCTTAAGTATCTGGAAGCGCATTACCAATGCGTACCTGGTAAGATCATTTTAAAGTTTTGATAGGTACTAAATTAAATATAGATTTTTTTTATTCCTATGAATATTTCTAAGATACTGATGCCAGTAGGTGAACTTTTTAAATGTCTTAATTTAAAAACCAAGTCCAGGGGTCGGAAAACTTTGCACTTACAATTGGGGCTCTTCAATACACCCAAAAAAATTAACACTTATAAAGCTTGAACCAGTCAAATCAACTTTTGTGACTCATTGACATTCGTAAAATTGATTATTTTTACCACAGTCGCCTCTTCTCTTCAAAAGTTTGCTGAACCCTGAAGCATAGTGGGATGTTTATTATGAAAAGCTAATAATGAACATGAACTACTTAAAGATTGGCCTGCTAGCCTTCTAAACCACTAGAATCGGTTTTCTACAATTAGAAGATTACAATGCCTACTATTATTGAAGTTCTTAGATAATGACAATGCCTTAGACAGTTTTTTTACTTACGCGAGATGTTAGAACGTCCTGCAGATATGGGTGATGTTAAGTATCTTTCTAAATATAGAAATACATTCAAATATGTCTTCACAATGTCATTTTCAGCATCAACGACAAGTACGACCAACCGACCATCCCCACCCTGGCTGATCACATCGCAGCCCACGGTATGGCGGTCCACAGTCCCTCCAGCGCCGAAGAATCCGGTCCAAACCCAACAGAACGAACGGAAGAAGCCAACGGTCATCACACCACCGACTTTCAGGCCACATATCACATTGCCACCTGAGGTGAAGCTAGGAGACGTTGCGTCTAAGGTGAGAATTTTTTTCCTGGTCCTAAGGTCTGGTAGCACATACCTACTACATACAAAGTCCCCCTGCCCAAAAGTTCGGTCCAAACGCAACAGAACGAAAGGAAGAAGCCAACGGTCATCACACCACCGACGTTTAGGCCTCATATCACGTTGCCACCTGAGGTGAAGCTAGGAGATGTTGCGTCTAAGGTGAGAATTTTTCTTGGTCCTGTGGTCTACTTTACAGACACGCTAATATCCATAAGTCCAGTCAAGCGTGGCTCACTCCACGATTTCGTCGCGTCGCTACAAGTACATGCGGCCACACCAGTTTTGGTGTCTAGCAGTAGTTGTTGCCGCGCAACGCTTTGGAACGGACGCCTGCTCGCGCTTGCGCTTGTATCTCTCGTAATAGACTATTATTTATTCTGTGGTCCAGTACAAGAAATGCATTTATCACTACACTGACGTTAAGGGCTTTAAAGGCAGGGTCTTAGAAGGTGCGATTCCAGATTAAAGAGAAAGCAAAAACTACTGCAATTTAGCACACAGCGTCCTGTTTAAAATTTTGTATCAAAATTTAAATCTTACCCGATTTGTTAAAGGTCTTATTATTATGTGTTATTGTCTTGTCCGTGGACTGACGTCATTTGCTTATCACCAGTCAACTTCGAGCAACACCGGCTTCCGATACGTCGGAAGGGAGGATCCCAAGCGATATCTTACCGTACAAATCGTTCAGCCATTTTCTGCGGGGGGAAACGTGCATACAGTCGCACTTCTCACTCACTACATACAAAATCCAATCTGTAATGACGACCCAAATACCTACATAGAAAATGGCACACGTCAAAGACAAATCTTGCACACCTCGATCTCTTTTTGTGTTCGGATGAGTCACAACACGCACCGCGCTAGTTGTGTGCATGCCCAGTTGGGCTTGTGCTTCGGCAGAGGGGAAATAGTGCGAATGCCGACTCCCTTCCCGGTGTTGCTCGAAGCCAGTCAACCTATAGCCTCCTGAGTCCCTAAGGCCCTTATAAAGGATTTAATCCATATAGAATTTTGAATTAAAATGGAATATAAGAAGGTTCCAAATTCAAAACTGCAATAATGACAAGAGGATAGTAAACAAATGGCTTATCAATAAATTTTTCCCAGAAGACCACGACCCGGCAACCGGACTCGTCGTCAGAGCGGGAGCCGCAGCAGTCCCCCAAGGAGACGCAGCCAGAGGTCCAAGAGGAGGTCCCGAAAGTCGTGGAGCCTGAAAACAGGCCGAGGAACGACAAGCCCAGCAAGGATAAGGAAGATGATGGTAAGGATTATTAAACAATATTAAACTAGTGGTTTTGTGAGTGGCTTTCTTAAAACTGTACTGACAAAAAAATTCTATAAAATTATCGAATCTGCTCACCAAATTTCACAAGAATTGGTTGAAAAATTCGACCCGTAGCCGAGAACATCCAACATACGAAAGAATTTTTGCCTAAGCTGAAACGGAGACCTTCGCATTCGCTCGCTCAACAAAGACTTACTGCCCTATTCGAACTTTAAGATACGTCAATTGATAGATCTAGAAACGATATGGATTAGATGTGTCAGTGTCAAAAGTGAAGTTTTTGTTTGAAGAAACGTCACATTTGACACTGACATATCTAATAAATATCGTTTCTAGATCTATTAACTGACGTATCTTAAAGTTCGAATTGGGCCGTTAGCCAAGCTTATTTTCAGGTATATAAGAATACCATAAACTTGCTATGATTCAAAAAAAATTGTTGGCGTCACATGCTTGGCAACTTCAACCTAATTTTAAGGCAGCAGTTCCAGCACTGGTTCTTTATCATTAAGTACTGTAACAGTAACAAATACAATATAAAATACTCTTTATCCTCCTGAGTCCCCGACACAAAGAATTAAAATCGAAATTTCAACCTTTCTTTCGGGAGGTTACGATGCCTTTGGTTATGAATAAGGTTCATAATTGTTTGATTAATATGTACTTTGAAAAGGCAACGGGACTCAGGAGGTTATTGCGCACCTCACATAGTTTACAATACATGTACAGAAACATAAACAAAGACAATTGGATAGAGGTAACAACTTTAAGACACTTTAAATATTTTTCTAAAGATTCATAAGTTCGCTTTACAGAATCAGTTAAGGTTAGGCATCTGGAAAGCCATCAAATTAATTATAAAACATTTACGTTTGTTTTAACAGTAGTGACAGAAGAAAATCGTCACTGGCCGGTCAACGAAGATTCGGACTCTACGCCGGCAGTTCACGTTCCTTCGAAAGAGAACCCTGCGCCGGACACAGACCTTGATGATCAGTTTGGAAAGAGATATTGTAAGTATCTACGTAAACTTAAGGTCAATGTGGCGAAGATCGGCATATAGCATTTATTGCAGGGATGACCGTCATAGGGCAAAAACTCTCGCATTTGTATAAATACGTACGTCGCTCAGAGACCGTCAGAAAGGAAGAGCTTTACTCCTTCTACTATAAAGTTCGTTTTTTTAGCATTAGAAAAAGACTACGCGGTCTTGACGTGTCTTTTAATTGAAAAACGCTTATTAAAAATCATTAACTAAGTACTTATGAAAGCAAAAGAATGTAAATAATCGTATATGATTCATAATTGTTACAATGCTGTGACTTTTTTTCAAAACTGTTTTTCAATAAAAAGACACGTCAAAATTGTTTACCTTTTTTCTAATGCTAAAAAAAAACGAACTATAACGACGTTCTGTTAATAGAGTATGTGTATAAATGCAAGAGTTAAGTTAAAAGCGACGAAAGAGCTTGTAAACGGTATTCCCTTTTAGACGGTCTTCTCCAAATTTAACCTTATAACTATTATATACTGGGTATTAATATATGAGAGGCAAATAACACAGCACGCGAGTATATTCAGGACTGATTTATTTGTCTACTGTAGGTAGGCGCGTAAATCTAACCCTACCCTGCTTTAATACATCGCAATAACTAACCCATTGTGGTCAAATTATAAAGTTATCTTTAAAGATTTTTACATATGTACTTACTACTTATTCTTTGGAGACAGACTAATCAGGTTAGACAATGTGACTACCTGAGTCGAATTTCTAAGAAAATATAACGTTCATAATGACACTCCCTCACTTTGTCATGTTCTAGTCGGTGCAAAGTTAACTTAGATGGACTTTAAATAAGTGATCTTCAAAATTCTAAACAAGACATAGACCTGATAATACTTACAGTTCTTCTGCCCCAATTTTAATGACATTTAAAACGCCATCGGCAGTCAGAATCTCTCGTTTCGCCTACGCGTGCCATATTCTGTAAAAGTTTCCAAGGCAAGATAAACATGCACTCAACGCTTAGCATAATGTGTTGTGTGTGTGGCGATGTGTTGACTTTGCAAAGTCAAGCAAAGTAAAAGTGAACGCTAAGTGGTCCCTTTGAGTGCAGTGTGAATGACATATGACTGAGACAACGGCTTAATGAATGCTTCACAACTATTCACAAGGTATTGAGAGAGCTACTTTGAATCGTTTACTATTTGTAAACTTTATTACAAAGTAATAGGGTCCATTGATGGTTCGAGAGTTGCTGGTAGAAATTAAGTGTACTTTAGTGTTAAAGGTATGCATTAGAAAGGTGCGCTTTTCTATTCTTATTTGAAGATGCTCGGATCGGAATTGGGTCAGTGGACATTTCAAGAATTGTATTGAACAAACTTCATATTAGTAAAGCTATACAATTGGTATTATGCGCAAAAAGGGGATTAGGACTAGGATTAGGATTAGGACTTCATTCTATTAAACATACTTTAGCCTGCATAATATTATGCTATTTAAAAACGCGCTAAGTCAAATTGATTGGGAAGAACAAATCATAAACTGCCAAACAATAAATAACAACTATAACAATTTTGATAATAAACTACAGGAATTGCTAGACACATACATACCTTTAAAACTTATTAAACAAAAAACCAAAAAATGTAAAGTCTGGCTAACAAAAGGCATCAAAAAGTCATGTCGTCACAAAAGGTTGCTAAGAATATTAGTGAACCAAACAAACAATTCAACTATAACAAAACACTATCAACTTTTTACAAAAACACTAAAACATTGTGTAAAGGAAGCTAAGCGAATAAATTACATAAAAAGTATGAGTATTTCTAAGAATAAGACCAAAAGTATGTGGTATGCTATAAAACAAATTACGGGAAAACAATCTTCGAAATCTCAGCTCAAAAATATTAAATTAAAGATATCAAATATCGATATTAATTGTCCTCAAAAGATAGCTAATCACTTCAATGATTTTTTTGCAGATATAAGTGAGCAATCTCGTTACAATGGCACTACGAGTCGGCCTGGTGCAGTCTCAACTGTTAACTCATTGTATTTGCTTCCAGCAAATGAGCCAGAAGTACTTAAAATTATACGTAATATGCCAAATAAATACAGTTGTGGGACAGATGAACTGCCCCCTATACTAATTAAAGCATGCGCAGATGAACTAACCCCACCAATAACTAAGTTAATCAACCAATCCTTCCGTGAATGTTGTTTCCCAGAAAAATTGAAAATAGCGAAAATTAGACCCCTTATAAAGAAAAACGGTAAAAAAGATGATCCTAATCAGTACAGACCCATAGCTTTACTCCCTACAATATCAAAAATTTTTGAAAAATGTATAACAAATCGTATTTATAACTACTTAGAAAAATATAAACTCTTAGACAAAAACCAGTTTGGATTTCAGAAAAATAATTCAACCACTCTTGCAGTATACACTTACATACAAACAATATTGGAACACATCAGAGATAAAACATACGGGGTCGGATTGTTATTGGACATGTCTAAAGCTTATGATAGAGTTTCACATCCCATACTACTCCAGAAATTATACAATATAGGAATCCGTGGCCCAGTTCATGCTTGGCTAAAATCATATTTACAGGACAGAAAACAATATGTACAAATAGATCATTACAATAGCCAACTACATCAGATGCAGACATTTAAATCTACCCTACGAACCATAAACAATTCCATTCCCCAAGGTAGCGTACTCGGTTGCGTACTATTTTTAATTTATATAAATGATCTACCAAAAATAACAGAACACACATGCATTATGTTCGCTGACGATGTATCCCTCCTGTTTAAATGCCCTACAAGCAAAGACGCTAATACTCTCATCACCGAAACATATAGAACAATACATAGTAGATTGGTTGCAACACCACAATCTGGAAATTAATAATAAGAAAACGAAAGCCATCCAATTCAGACCCCATCAGAAACAGCCCATAGATATAAGTTCGACATCCGGAGAACTAAATGTAGAAGAAGTATCAGACTTTACATTATTAGGCTTCACAATTGATACTCATTTGGATTGGAAACGACATGTTGCGCGAATTAAGAACAAATTATCTTCCTTTGTGTTTGCCCTATATAATCTAAAAGTAAATACCGATGAGCAATGTGCTCTGTCAGCCTATTACGCGTATGCTCACTCATTATTAAGTTATGGCGTTCTACTTTGGGGACACAGCGTTGATGCACATGACGCATTTATTATGCAAAAAAAGTGTATACGCATCATAGTTAACATCAAAATACCCTCTAGCTGTAAACCACACTTCATTCGACTTCGTGTATTAACCTTCCCATCATTATATATACTAGAAACAGCCAAATTTGTACGTAAAAATATTAACCTCTATGAATCCAATACAAATCCTCGCCGAAATCATGATTTAGCCTTACCGGAACCCAAAATTGAGATGTTCAAAAAAAGTCCATACTACAGGTCTATCCACATATATAATAGCATTCCCAGACAAATAAAATCAGAAGAAAATTATAATACATTTGTTAATAAATTGAAACAACTACTTATAAATAAAGCCTACTATTCAATAGCCGAATTTTTGGAGGAATAACAATCTTATGTCCGTACTTTCATAGTCCTAGGTCTACTTTTTATAATCTTGCAAATTCATCTAAGACCTAATTAGAGTAGTTGTTGGTTTTTGTAATGTTAATTCTATACATTGTTATGCTTTTTGTATAAAATACGAGCATTTATTGTAATAAGACTTTAGTATAAGATTAAAAGTAATTGCTATACCCTGTCCGGGTTCATGTTCACTTATGTTTGTACCTTGTATATTTATAATGTTGTACATGATTGCAATGATTAAATGATTAAATGATTAAATGATCATACTTAGAAAAATCCTCGACCACGTAGAATCCTCGTAGTTTATGTATTGTTTTTGTTCAATTACGAATATTCAGCTAATTTTTGAAGCATGAGTCAAAGGCAGGAGTTGACTACCTTCTCTTTTTCAAAGCGAAAAGCTGTCTCTAAAAAATAAGTCCGTTTAATCATATTCCTTGTCTCAAATATCAATATTTTCTGTTACAGCCACGAGCGCAACACCCAATCTAGGCAGAAGGTCTTATTGTCCCCAAGTCAGCGCCCGCGGTTTGCATTGGAACTGGACGCTAGCCGGCACTTACGCCGTCCAACCTTGCCCTGGGGGCGCCACTGGACTTGCGAGGTGGAAGTAAGTATACAATTCGAAAACTATTGCCCACACATCCAGCCATCGTAACTAGAAAACATCCATATCGGGAACAATAAATATTGTTCTACATAAATGTGCTACACCAGCGGTCGGCAACAAGCGCATGCGGCCCGCGAACCTCTCGCTTGCGGCCCGCGAGCCTCCCTGGCTATTTTGTATGTAATATTGACAAAAGTCAAAGTCACAAAAATTACCAAAGTGCGGCCCGCGTTATCTTCGTTAACTACTATGTGGCCCTTGGCTGCTAAAAGGTTGCCGGCCGCTGCAGCAAAACAAATAACGTAACAGTCTCCTGGAAATTAAACCAACCATCTTCAGTTAGGTTTGTATTTCGATTTGCCGTTCGTCTGGTTCCTCAAAAATGAGTATTTTAGACGTCCCAAATCAATATCTATGGTTTAATAATGGAAAGGTAGGTCTCTTTGATTCAAAAGTTGGCCCACCCTTGAACTTAACTAAATGACCATTGGACACTATAATTAATTTATATATTTTTTCTCTAGATGTACCGTACCCCCTCACCATCCTGAGGAAGAACGTCCGAGGCGGCGCGGCGCTAGCTTGCCATCGGGAGAGAACTATCACGACTTAGGCTTGGAGCCTAACGATAGGCTTCAGCTGATGAAGAGGCTCGGCTCCGAATCACTTCTTAAAGGTATGTAACAGTATTGGCAAGGTGCAAAGTCGGTGGAGAGAGAAGTGGCGCTGATTATCACAAACACACGCAATCTTTTGGAATGTCAAACATTAATGCTAGCGGCAGCCGTTGGAACTAATTTTAGTAATTTTACTCCAAACGGTTTAACGTAGAAAAGCCGACAAAATGAGGGCAGCACACAGCACACAGGTTACGGTAATGTAAAGAACAAGCGATGATACTGATTATTCCGAAACTTACTTTGCCAATCCATATTACTCGTAGATATTATATGAGGTCGGTCTGAGCAAGTGGTCGCACTATTCTCATCTAAAAAAAGGAAGGATTGATCATGGTAGAAGGGCTTTAGTGTATAGTTGTATCTAGAGAAGGCACGGCGCTCGTATGGACGCGCTCGTCCTTGCTGACTATTTAATTGTGCACACACACAACTAGCCTCTAACCTTCAAGTTCAGGCATAGGTTCTTCGAAATTTTTTAATTAAATCATATAAGAACCAACGGAAGTCCCTATAACGAGTTAACTAAATTTTATTAATAATGTTGCAGGAAGAGATGGTGATTCTCCTGAACATATGATCGACTACCGCGGTAACCTGCCGGACGCGCAAGCCTCCAGTCTGAACCTAGATTCCCTTGGGACCTTGATGACCAGCGCTGAAGGATACTGTGAGTTTCAGCAGTATTATTACTCCAATCTAAACTAAATGCATACTAAATCACAGGTCCAAGCTATACAGACCTACAGCAACTCAAATCATAAGGGATTCCGTGGTTATTTTTTGTTTTAGGGCAAATTTAAGAGATAGGTACTAAAAACAATGTCCAAATCATTAAATGGTACCTATAGTGCCCCGTAAATTTTTCCAGATTCCAATAATCGGTTTCTGACCTATGAGACCATTAAAATAATTTAATTTTCGCTTTGACATGAGAAAATATCCCGAAGAATTGAGAGCCTTCTCCGTTCTGAAGTCGTCTAAAAATAATTACTTAACTGATAGATGACATTGTAAAGATTTTCATAATATTGTTACAGCGGACGCGATACCAGAATGGCACGGCCCTACGCCCGACCTGAGCGAGTGCCGGTCCGTCTGGCTGAACAGCCTCGAGGCCCGAGTCAGGGAGGGAGAATCCCTGCTCAGCATCAGCAATGACTTGGCACAGGTAACTTAACTGAGCATTTATTATTCTACCTCTCTTAGTCTCTCCCTCTCTCTCTCTCACTGCTGAGGATCGTGACTTCGATGGAAGCATAATAGGGTTGTCTACTTGTTGTGATTTTCAGCTTGATGAACGCCCTGTGGCATTGGGTCGTATTAAACAAAGTATCTAAATAAAAGAAGAAAAAGCTAAATGTAGGTAGTGCCCTTGCGCTTCGCTTTGTTCGTCTTAGTGATTTTGTCTTATAAATCTTATAATACCTAATAACTTCCTAATAAAACTACAGTAGCATCAGATCTGAACAGGGGGACTATATTTTTCAGAAATGCTTTTCTGACTTGATCGTGTATTTATGCTGAGGTATCTGAGGTATCATCTGTCTACCATAACTATTTCAACAAATACAAAACATTTTCCAAACCAGGTGACATCATCGAAGACGCTATACGGAGGAGACATGCTGACCACCACCAGCATAATGAAGAAGCTGGCACAGCGCATGTCGCAGAACGTTCAGACGTTCCCGGACCCGAAGCAGAGAGAAGCCATCGTTACCGACATGCTACTGGGGGTTATTAAGACTGGTAAGTTGGCTTTTCTAAACTAAAATAAGTTTTTTACCAAAAAAATTTTGTTACAAGTTTTTATCGCAGACTGAACTTTTCTTTCAACAGGATTTTTGATTGATTGAACAGGCAACTAGTTCGAGGCAATCGTAACAAACGCAAACACAATTATATTAAGTACGTTGTTTTATCACAAAGTTCATATGGCCACCTCCTATGTCCATCATCTCCCTGCTAGATGGTAGACCATACTATTGCATTGTCAGCTAACTTAGTTTCAGATGAATTGAATAATGGGAAGTAGTTCTAATTTTGCTTGCAAGAATTGACCTGAACATAGGTACTTACATACGGCAAAAATTACAAATTAAATAAAACCTAGAGCTACGAGAATTACCCTAGAAAACGATAATAAAGACATTGTTTTTGGCCCCTTTCCAATTAGTTCAGCGACATATTTTTGAGAAGCGTGTTTTCAGTCCATAGAATTTTTGGGGTTTTAATCTTTTAGCAGAAAAATCTTGAAGGTTACTCTTTAGTACCGCAAAAGTCCGTATTTATGTGTAAATTTTAGTCAGTTTCTCAATTAAAGTTAATTTGTACGTTAATTTCAAAGTTCGCCTTTACGTGAACCTTTGAACGTCACGCATATCGTGTGCGGCGCGTCACCGTGGACCTTATCAGAATGCATTAAGGCTAAGATTGGGCTGTACCCGCGCTCGTCTATTGACTTCTTTGGCGGTCATACGATTAACTGTTCATATAATTTCAGGATCAAACCTCTTGGAAGAAAGTCAGCGGTCATCCTGGGCGGACCTGAGCGCCGACGCTCAGAACCGAGTCGCAAGCGCACTTCTCACACAGCTGGAAGAGAACGCATTTCTATTGGCTGACGCCGTCACCAAGGAGAAGACTATACTGCAGATCGTTAAGAATATCTGTAAGTTTTTCAATGAAGTACCCAACTATCGATATCGATAAAAAAACGTTTCTAACTCTAGCAAGATTGCGACAGTCTTTTGTTTTGCCGTGAAAATTCCGAGCTCAGATGTTGACAGTATCTTCAGAAATCTTCAAAATTGGGTATGCTGCAGTCTGCATCACATCATTTTTTTGACTTCAGTGTTTTCAAATACTCGTCTTTTCCAGGTCTTTCCGTGCGAGTTCTAGAAGTGAAGAATGTGGAAGACGAGACGTTTCCATCGGTCATCGCGCAGGAGCAGTGGAAAGCTTCTGAGGATACCATCACGATACCCAAGGCTGCTTTGCTAGGTGAGTAATTAAAAGGCACAAATAAGGTTGTCGAATTAGAACCGATGGTGGAAGGGGAAGAAAGGTTCTTTTTTGACGACCGACTGAAAGATGTAGCTAAAATAGATACCCCCAACAAGATGTGTGCTTCGTTGGATAAGGGCGTTGCACGATCGTCTATCGTGGAGTCCCATCAGGAGGTCATTTCCCAGCAATGGACGTCTTTAGGCTGATATGAAGATAGTGACAATTCTCTGCCCCTCAATACTCTCATGCCCCTCATAATTAATAATTCGTTTATTATCTGTAGTGCATGGCTAGAATACAATGGTGGAAGATGAAACATATTAATAGGATCACATGATTTTGCCATAAGACGTATAAACCACCACTCGCCAGCAGTTTTCTGTTTATAATGCCGGAGCCAGGACAAAAAAGTTATTGATAAAAATAAACCGTATACTTGATTTTGACCGGGTGTCGCCGTCTACGGATTCGCTTTGGAAGACATCATCATCATCATCATTTATTTTATAATGTTCTTTCTATTTCAGACAACCGCCAAAACGACCTGGTCCGCATAGTATTCTTCGCTTTCGACCGGCTGGAAGAAATCCTGCCGCCCACCTTCGGCGTCAAGACTGCGCCTTACAGCAGCTTCCTCTCCGATGCGTCTGCATCAACTACCACCAGTATGAACTCTGAACGGGAGAAGAGGAATGTAACCAGGGTTTTGAACTCTAAGGTAAAGAATGAAAACTTTTGGTTACATGTTCGCTCTTCAAGAAATGTATCAGTACTGATTAGGATTAGACACATTTTCACACAAATACCAAAAACATTTTTTTTCCTTTTTTTTCCAACAATAATCTATTTCAGTTGCTCTAATCACGTCTTCTTCTTCTACAGGTCATATCAGCCAGTCTTGGCAACGGACGTCACATCCAGCTATCTCAAATGGTCCGACTAACCATGAAGCATCTGAGGACTGAAAACGTTACAAACCCCGCCTGCGTTTTCTGGGACTACACGTTGCAGTAAGTTTGCTTTGCAATTCATGACAAATATATTCTAAAGTTTCCTGGTATGCAAGAAATCTTTCGTAAAACATCAAAATAGCATAGCCTCAGATATTTCAAGCTGCTTCATTGCTTGAGGACAAATAATAGGTGTTCTGATAAACTTTCACCAGTTTCACCTCGACATTATATTTGTCTAAACCCAAATAAGAGTAGGAAACAGCTCAAACCTATTTATTACTGCACTCATACAATAATTACACGAGGCGAGAGACAGGAGCTTGATGGCAGAACCTGGTATAAAAGTATATGATATGTCATTATGTATCAATCCCCAGCGTTCAGAGAATGACTGATAATGGAGATCATCGAGGCACTTCTGACAGAATACTTTAACTAACCTTCAACTGAATCTTTTTTCTTCCAGTGGCTGGTCCCCGGAAGGCTGCCACGTAGAGTGGACCAACACGACCCACACCGGCTGCGCATGCTCCCATCTCACCAACTTCGCCATCCTCATGGATGTCCACGGCGTTTCCATCGGTGCCAAGCATGAGATGGCCTTGAGACTCCTGACTTTCATCGGTTGTGCTATCTCTGCTGTGGCTTTGCTGGCCGCTATTATTGTGTTCCAGTGCTTTAGAAATATGAAGGTGAGTCACGTATTAATATTATATTTTATGTTTTCCCAATGGCTTAAGAAGCCGGGGCTCTAAATTCTCTAAAAGAAAATCAGAATCCGAAAGCTGAATCTCTACAAGACTTCCGATGGTTGGGTAACTCTCACTTTACAATGTAAGTACTTATGTTATTCATTGGAATTAAGGGGATTAGAGAAACATTGATGCATCATCATCATCATTATCATCATCATATCAGCCCTTTAACGCCCAGTGCAGAGCATTGGCCTTTCTTCTAGTATGCCACTTTGTCCCGGTCTTGAGCGAGAGCTGATGAGAATCCAGAAACTTTAATTGCTTAAGTTTATTTATTAATAGATTATCCTAACTCAAATCCATGTTCTCTTGTTTCATTGATTGTTTGATGCTACTGAACATCCCCATATAATATCCTACAGGGGACACCATAAAATGGCCGTTATCTTATTAACTTTCTATTTTCTTCACAGTCGGACCGAGTGCTAATCCACAAGAACCTCTGCGCTTGTCTCCTCATTGCGGAAGTAGTGTTTATGTGTGGCATCGACCAGACGCAAGACCGAGTGTTATGTGGCATCATAGCTGGTTTACTCCACTACTTCTTCTTGGCTGCCTTCGCCTGGATGTTTCTAGAAGGTAAGCTGTCAATGTTATTAGAAACTTCCACTAAGACAGTAGATAATGTGCATTTAAATGCCATAGTTTAATCGCGTTGCTGAAATTGAAATATGAGGCATAAAGTCAACCTTTATATACTCGTTTTCGTTGGTACTGATCTTAATTTTGGTGATGTTTCCCGCTTTCATAATTACTTTTCTCATTATCTCCGAATTCAGAAAGTCCATAATGTCAAACCACTCTTAACAAGACCTTGTTAAAAGGTTGACAGTAACATTTCTAAATTAATGGCTTATCCCAACATTCTGCGGACTTTCAGATTTAAAGCTTTAAGTGGACTTAAAGCTTTTATCATAAAACCATTTGATTATATCGCAGGTTTTATTGGTAAAGACTTTTCTTCCAGAATTCCCTTTGTAGTAAACCAGAAGGTTTTCCTTCCACTTTTTTCCGAATCTAACATTTCTAAACTCTCTTCCAGGGTTCCACCTATACGCCATGCTAGTGGAAGTATTCGAGCCGGAGCGGCCGCGTGCGCGCTGGTACATGGCGGGCGCGTACCTGGCGCCGGCGCTGGTGGTGCTGGCCTCCGCCGCGGCCTTCCCTGCCGGCTACGGCACGCCGCAGCACTGCTGGCTGTCCACGGAGAGACTCTTCGTCATGAGTTTTGTTGGCCCTGTGGCTTTGGTGCTCACGGTGAGTTCCTTCTCTATTCTATGTGCTCCTCAATTTAAGTTCTTGTGGTAATGAAGAAACTCCAGGATACTATCTTCTTTATTTATTAACTTAATAACTAGCTACAGGCATGACGTTTAGGTTTTTTGGGAATCTATATAAAATATGTGTAGCCGCTTTGGCTGTAAGGTGCAGTCTAATGTAGGTACGCGGAACGGGGAGCCGTGACGTATGTGTGTGACGTCATGTGTCGTCAACCGGTCTTCGTTATGTTATGTTGCGCCAACACTATGTCTAAGATATATTTTCTTAAAATTAAGTACATAAATAACAGTAGACTTATTTTTATCACAAATCTACCACCAGTTATTTAACAAAACTTAATCACTTCAAAGATGTGATGACCATCGAAACTCGAAAGTATTGTGATTTCATAAAATGTATGACTATCACCGATTCGAGCAACTTTATTCTCAATGCTGCTTAAATCATCTGTAAAGATGTACAAGGCCTGATGATGATGATGATTCCCAGCGTTTAGGGAAACGAGACAACTAACAATGTGTTTTTGGAACACATCTTGTTAATACCATAAAAACCTTTCGTGTGTGTATTATTATTAAACTGGGTAATTAGTGCCCTAAATTTGAATAAATATGACCACATTCTAATGTTGTTGTTTGAATGTTTTCAGGCCAACTGGATATGCTTGAGCATGGTCATTTACATGATGTGCCACCACTCCACCGTTTCAATCAAGGCGAAAGAAAACTCCAAGCTGTACAAAATCAGGTAAATATCCTTCTCAGTCAAAAACATTTACATGTTACATGACAAGCAAACAAAAAAAATCAACCTTATTTTCTTACTAAATAGTACGGTTCACTATGCCTCTGAACTGGTAGTAATTAGTGAGTTTTGGTTATCATCTGATGATGTATTTCCGCTTTTTATTATTTGTTGGATAGTAGTTAATGTTAACAAGTAACTTATTTATTTAATTTTGTCTTTTTAGGCGCTACAGGTAAGTAGTCAGATTTGTGCAAAAATCAAAAGCATTTTATCTTCATAAATATTAACCAAAAGTTGTTCAATCATATTGTTTCGCATTGTCTTATGTACGGCTTTGAGTAAGACTTAATCATTGAATTATAATATAATATAATCATTGCATATACTGCTACTACTGTTTGACCTGTACTATTGGAATGTTCTTTTTTATCGATCCTCTACCAACTTCTATATATAACGATTTTTCAATCAAAATAACCTTCAATTCAATATCACTCTTTAATTTATTTTTTTCGTTTTTCTTCATACCGTTACGAATTTTCTAGAAACTTCAGGTTATAACAAATTTTCCTGACGTTCCAGGGTATGGCTGAACAGCTCCCTAGTCCTGGCCTTCCTGCTGGGGCTAACTTGGACCTTCGGTCTCCTGTACCTGAACGAGCAGACGGTGGGCGTGGCCTACGCGTTCACGATCCTGAACTCCCTGCAGGGGCTGTTCATCTTCATCTTCCACTGCTTGCAGAATGAGATCGTAAGTCTAACAACAGTTTAGTTTTTGCATTCATTATTGACACGGATTATGGTAGATTTTAGAGCTTTGTATTTTGAGTAAACGACAGGCGTGACCTACTTGTTCACGATTCTTATCTCGCTGGAGTCGCTGGGGAGGTCGTTCATTAATCTTATTCACAAGTTTCTTAACTGTTGCTTTTTTGCTGATTCTGCTGATTTTCACTGTTTTGTATGAGTCTTTAATAGCAAAAGTCATATAAAGCCGTACCTAATGAAGATGGAGATTTCGCATACATAGTGTAGATATAATTTAACTGAGCCTTTATGGAGACCACTGATGAAGTGTAGTTCTAAAATTTACCATGCAGAGTGGCAGCAACCGGAAATTTTAAGATACTATTTGATTCGCAATCTAAAATAGTTTTCTATGCACTTTTAAATTTTTGGTAGATATACATGTATTATATATGCGTATTTAAGAAATCTATCAGATTCTGGTTTGTCCTCGCCGCTCATTTATAATTTTTGACATCGTTTTCTCTCAGGAGAGACCGACTGATAGGTAACTATCAATTGAGTTATTTAAAAGAATTCCAAAAAACTCATCGCTACGAGCTCGGGCCCGCACCTATGATATTCGGCTCTAAAATGGCACACCTACCGCTGAGGCAGTAATAAGTAACTCTTCACTAAGTTAGCCCATAAATTCCAGTTCCAGAAGGAGTGCGCGCGCCTGGGCCGCCGGCACCCTTGGCTGTCGTGCTGCCTGGCGCTGGCCCCCCCGCCTCCCCCCACCGCGACCAGCAACCACGCGGACACGCGCCAGGGCAGCGTCAAGAGCCGCCGCTACCACCAGGGCGCCGCCGCCGACAGCGAGGACGCCGTCGACCCCAGGGATGTCACGGTAAGGAGGATAACCTCGCAGGAGTCTCTTTAGAGTAATCGATGATTTATTTTTTACATTCAAACTGGCGGGTAAACGATGCAGGAGTCTACGCCACGTTTAGTAACCCAAAAATCGATTGTACTTATATACAGGGTGGAACATTTATAGAGACTGAGTTGAAAATATAGTGTTATCTAAGTGATCTACGAGTTATTATAATCGTAAATACGGATTAAAAAAAAAAACAAAATCATTAAAATGACATATTTTTATATCAGTGACAAACCTACAAAGATATTTGCATTTTAAATTGACACATGTCATCATGTCATGTCATTCAACAGGAATAAAATCTACTTGCTAGAGTTGAAACCACAGACAAGTCATCCTCCAGACTGAGCATAGTAGCGCTACCCCTCTGCCACAAATATACGGTAGTTTTACTCCATTTTCGAATCAGTGTCTTTGTGTGACGCCCGTGTCTTTGAACGGACTAATCACGGCACGGGACCTCGCTCACCTCGTCTCCCGCACCCCAATATTTTTGGCATCATCGGTTTCATGAAATAATAGCTCTGAACTCCGTCTAAAGGATTCCTAGTCTATGGTTGAAACATAAATTTTGACTAATTGACACAAGAATTTTGCACTAATGTTTACCAAACTGTATCTCAAAAACGGTTACAAATATTAACGTGATTAATAAGTAAAAATAAAGTAGGTACGTAGCCTAAACAATTCCCCGCTTGCGTAAAAGTCCTTCGTTCTGTTCCACCCGATATTGATTATTAAAAAATACTGTTGCATATAATGCTATCGGCTTCTTTTGTGTCGACATTGGCGGCACCTGGCTATTTGTGCCAATAAGTTAAATCATCAGATAAAGCCGAAACTATTTCTTTTTGCAAAAAACATAACCTCGTAGGTATAAACTACTCGACGGCTCCCGCTCTGAAAATGTGATGACAGTTAATGAATTTTAATCGAAAGTTATCACTAACGAAATATCACTAATTATTATAAAGGAAATAACTCTGATGAATAAGTGTAATATCAATTGGATTATGCCATTCGTACAAAAGCTGTGCTAGTTTCTTAATACAGAGTTAATTATCTATTTTTTTTTAATTATAGGTACATAATTACCTACAACTTAACTTTGCTTGCAAATTCTGTACAAATGGCATTTTCCTCCATAATATAATGTCAATTATGTGCATGTTAATTTTAATGGTAACGGTATAAAAACGGGAACATAATAATTAAACTCAAATTCATCCCACATTACGTGTGCACCAAAGTAACTAAAAATCGGGTGTAAAATTATATAGAATTACTATGTAAGTATATTTATTTGTGTATATTTTAGATAAAAGATAAAAGATAAAAGATTTTTATTCGTGACGATCACAAAACATGTACGAACATGTACAGACAACAACAGCAAGAACAGAAGAGAACAATAAGTGTGCATCACGAAATGGACCGGATGGATGGATGGATGAATGGATGGATGGATGGATGGATGGATGGATTTTGAGTTACACAAACTACACTATTAGGTACACATATCCTAGCCTAAGTTTCCACATACAATACATTTAAAGTACTTAGATAAGTACCTAAACATAGAAACAATACATTATAATTATATAAAGTAATAAAGTAATACATATTATAATAACAAAATTATAATTAGGTATTACTATTATACACTATTAACATTATTATAATAGTAATTTGATAAACCAACTGAAAGTCTTAACGTTCTAACAGAGCTCAGCAAGCACATCAGTCTCAGCGTCAACAACCAACAACCTAGTTATCAACAACCTAAACGTTGTCGTCAACAACAACAACCACAACAACAACAACGTTATCAACAACGCCGCCGTTGCCTCCCTCGCCGCTGCCGCAGCCGCCCATAGCTACCACTCCCATAGAAATAGGAGAAATTCCAATGAAAACCAGAATTTCGGTCCGTCATCCAATTTTGGCCCTACCCTGAACGCCACAGGGGCTAATTTCGCACATAATATCCCTGAAAGAGAATCCGCCCCCATGTCACATCTAAGGAATCCTATAAACGCTGGCAGCGGGAGGTTTCAAGGCTACCGGCAAAATCAGCAAGCAGGTGTGTACGCATAGAATAAGAGATAGGATTTATTCCAAATTTAAAAACCACCAAACACCACTTTGGCTTGTGACTAATTTGGTTCAGCTCAATGTTTTGTGTATATTGGTTAACCTTTGACGTGTAACTAACGTGCGAACAGGTAAGTCTTTTTTTATTTTTTGTAGAACTAAAATATTCTAACGCTTTAGATGACTACTAACTCAACTAAACTTTTCTTCTTAGTTATAAGTTAACCTTTCTTGGTGTGTGGTGGTTCCTAAAGTATCAAGTTATTTATACTAACAAAGCTTTCACTAGTATAATCTTGATACGTTTAGTAATGGAATTGAAAATCCTATCTCTCAATATGCGTATGCATATGTTCGCTTAATACTTTCGTACAATATCTAATTATTTTTAGATTCTCAGACAAATCGAAAACTTCGACAATGCTTTTAAGTATTTTTAATATAAAGACTTTACGTTTAGTATATTATCTTTCAAAGGTTTTGAATTAAGATATTATTAGTACCTATGTTTCTTTATATATTTATTATGTATTTTATTTCTGGACTTTTTTCAACATAAATTGATACAGTTGGTGCCTATGATCCGAAACCATATTCCAACATACTTTAGAAAAACTCCGAAATCCTTTTTCAGGATGAATACTGTCACATTCTATCAAATCTGGCACAACCGAACTCATTCGAGTCGAGCTTATAAAAAATAATATCTCCAAATATCCTGAAACTACAGAAATTGTGTTGAAATCGGTCCTATATGTATATATGTGATACAAACAGAGCTACAACCTCCAGCCGGAGCCGGCGCGCTGGACGGTCCGCCCCTCCGCCCCCATATACGTCCCGAGCGACGAGCCCCGCGCCCCGCGCGCCTCCACGCCTCTCGCTCTCCCGCACTCGGCGTCCCACTCGCACAGCATCGCCTCCATGCATAGCTACCGGCACATGGAGCCGAACGATTACCAGAATCTAAGGTCGCGGTCGCCATCTTGTTTTTCTAACAAGATGGCCGCGTCCGTCGGAAACGAATGGCAGAACGGGAGCATGTGGAAGGTGAGGGGAGGGTGTAGCACTTTTAGAGTGATTTGTGTTTGGTAAGGTCTTGGTCCTGTAGATACGTATAGGAATATCATTCGTTTTTCTAATATAAACTGGCTAGAATATTCTACAAGTAACTAGAAAATATTACCCAATTGAGGTTAGTTTTTAAAGATTGAGTCATGTATATTTAAGTTTTCATCATACCCTTCTGTCACTGTCATTGGCTGACTTCAAAATTGCCCTTTCACTATCAAATTTATTTGTTCCGATTGGCTATTAAGAACGGAAATGTAGTAAATAGTGCATTTCTTTCAAAAAGTCCTGGGTCACGATAGAACTCTAAGTTACAAATTATGACTTTGTCTCTCTTTCTTGAGTCAGCGTTTATTACCTACCTTAAGCAATCAATGACAACTCATTCGTAGATTTGATGAAATTAAAACTAGCAATCAGGGTTCAGTAAAATATAGACTTATTAAGATACCCTTTTTCTTGATGTTAATAACATTTTTTTCTTTACATTTAACGTAATAACAAGAATGCTAATCACAATCAGTATTATCCATTAGTACTTAGTGGATTGTGTGTCTAAAATTCGAGTACTTAGGTAGTACGTAGTTTGGAGTCTTTAAATTAAATTCCTATAGCTTTCATTTCAAATATTTCCTTTTGTGTATAGCGTACAAGATCGATAAAAAAATGCTTAATGCAAAAAGTGACTTTTTACGTAATTCCTAGAGATAGGGAAAACACAGTAAACAGGTAACACTCTTGTTAACTATATGATTCTGTCCAAAAAAGTTGAATTTCACTTGGTCAGACTCCACAAACCATAGGAAAATAGAATAGACCATACATTATTTATCACATAAATCTTTAATTTATTACTTTTCGATTCGTACACCCTTACTCTTCTCTTTAACACTACTAAGTAGTTTCGTTGGTCGAACATTTTATGGATTCTCGGCCAGGTAAAAAACAATATATAGGTACCCCTTTCTACTCTTTACGATACACAGAAAACTACGATATGAAACTGCGAGACGGAGGCATTATTGTATGACATAGTTTTTTATGCTGACAATGATTACGTTGAACATCGATAAACACGTCGACATTGAAACTATTTTAGCACAGGTAACCTTTAGCCGCGTTATTTCCAGGTATAAAGACCAAGACCTTACCTTGGGTCGTGCATGCACTAACCTAGCATCGAGTGGCATTGCATGTTTCACCCTGTACATACACCCCCCTCAGTAACCCCCCATCACTGCATAATGGCACAACACCCTTTCATGGAATTATGATGGCTCCAACCTCTAGTATTCACCCATAAATGTCCATTGGGTCGTTATAGACAAACTGCAAAAACTAACTCCTTCATAAATTCAGACCAAAAACTAGTTCGGGGATCATATAAGATGTCCTCATAATTATCATGACAATAGAAGTGTTAATAGAATGAATACAGATGTAGTGCATAATTGTTTTTCATCGTATTTTCTCGGAAACGTTCGTATTTGTCATGCTACTTCGGTCAACCTCAGTACTTTTTGTACTGAGACTGACTGAAATAGCAACACGCGTTCACGTATGTTTCCGTGAAAATACGATGGAAAACAATTATGCACTACATCTGTACAGATCTAAATGAAATTGCAAATGAAGTTGTGGAATTTGTATTTTCAAACGTGTGGTAATTATTAAAATTTTAATATTGTTTAAATTGTTGGCACTGTACTTATTGTGTAAAATCTGGATTCCATCATGTAACCCGTATTTTTTGCATCATCAAGAAAATCCAACATTGCAAGTTTAACAAGAAATTTATCTGATTGGTTGGGTTTTCTTGACGTGTACCAGTGCGTGTACCTAAATAATAATATGAATAATGTACCTATGTATGGTAGAAACGAGGTCCTTTAAAGTCCATAGTTAAACACTTTAGTACGTTTAGTCTACCTAGGTATAGGTACCTGTATTTACGATATTCTTCCTTCTAAATTGATCTAAAAGTAAGTTAGGTAGTCTTAGTTCGATTCTTGTGATTATCATTCTTATGAATATGATGAAAAAATACTATTAGACAGTAGTATTGAATATCTCTAGCAATACATCTGTTTATTTTTTCTGTACCCTTCCAACTTCCTTTGTGTTTACATTTTATTGACCATACAATATGCACATTTCATTGAGCTGTTTAGAGAATTTATTAAATAAACATTTCTAGTTGTAAGATATTTTTATTAACATTATAATTACTATCTTTAAAGTAACGTTTATTCATTTCATTTGTAATTACTTGTTCGTTGTTCATTAATTGCATTTTTAATCGAAATCTTATATCGTTACATGAGAAACTTACCACATCATACTAAAACAGCATTTATTCCACAGAACACTTCTTCTAAGCACCACCCAACCGGGACCTCGACTCTGCCCCACCATGACACGTTGTCACGGCAGCTCGCCGCGCAGAACCACCTCCACTCCCCCTACAACGACTGCGACGGCGCCCTCCACCCGCCCCCCTCCCCCCGCCACAAGGACGAGGACAGCCCCCTCCACCACCAGGGCTACAACACCACCCGGAGCTACAACCACGACTTCAGGAACCCGCACGTCTACATGTCCCAGCACTCCCCCGGCAGCCAGGAAATGATCTTCCGCAAACATTACAAGGACGAGAACAGACGCAAGCACCATCATCACCACGGCAGCCAGAATATCAACCATACCTATTCAGAAATAGCCTCCCAACAAGGAAGAATATACAGACGTGGATCCGAGCAAGAGTTCCGCGTCATCCAAGATGATCCCGTCTATGAAGAAATCGAAAGGAACGAGACTCTAATGTCAGACGTGTCCGATGATAATTCTGGGCCGGACAACTGCAGACAAAATCCGGGCCACCACGGCTCTTCGAGCTCCAAGTTCTACGGGGACCACAGGCCTCTGATCTCATACAGTCCGGGGGAAAGGCATCACCATGACCAGGAGCATTATGCGAAGTATGGCAAATGGGATACAATAGAGCGGGCGTACGATCCGAGACACGCGTATGAGAGCGGAAGGCTGATGCATCCGGCGTATCATCAGCCACAAGAGAATAATATGAGGGCTCTGGCAGCGGTTCTGAATGGCGAAAACAATGTTGTCTGCCATTTGGAGCCACACAATTCCTACGACGTTTACCAACCACAACAAGGCAATCCGAGGACTGTCTCCCAACCAAGTTTCTAAGGACTATGTTGAAAACCCAGTGATCGAACGAAAAGATTGGAACTGACTGTGTCAATCTCGGACGAATGTTTCAGTGTTAGTGATAGACTCTGAGTGAGTGTACAGATATAGCGGGTGATTTTTTCTATGGACGTAGTATAGAGAAAAATCTAGCGCATAAATAGCGTTTATGTAGGAACTTGCCATAATGCGGACTTTAAAATAACATATATTTATAGACGGTTAGATTGTAAACGTAACTTTAAATCACTTTTTCCACTGTGATCCTATTTAAAGATAACGGCTCAAGTTCAGTGTTACGACCATATTTTCTTTATGGCGGGTTTAAATAGCAATTTTGTATATACGACTCTTAGCGTTTAGTGCTAGGCTCTTAGTACTTCCAGTGTGTCCTTAAATATTTCTATCTGTCGACTTTCCTTTACGAATCATGGCATTTCATTAAGTACGTTTGCGAGATTTGTGTAGGTACGAAAATCTGTGATGTTTCCTTTTTTTACGCTTTAGATTAGGGCTCGCTGTCTCGAATATGTAAAATTCACTGCCATAACTTATTATTAGTATGGTTTTAACTTATTTTTTGTGACATATAATTTTTAATAATTAAGTTTTTCTCCGGCAGATATTAATTGTACGTACTGCAGCTTTGTATGTTTTGTTTTTCGAAAATATTTCAAAAAATCCATCCAACCTAATTATAGACTGACACCACCTCGATGTTGTGCACTTTTCTGTACATTAGAACTTAGTGTTAAAATACTTAAAAATAACAATAAAATATATTATTTCTACATAGGTAGATTTAATTTTAATGCCATGAATGAAACTGTTAATTTTTACCGTAAAACTAAATGTTAAGGAATTGTTTCATAGAATTGATACAAGTACAATAATGTAACTAAATGTACTCTTGATTTCTTGTATATTTTGGATCGATTAAGCAATATATTAGACTGGAGTATTTAATAAATATTTGGCCATTTTTTAATACTGTTTAACAACGTAATTATAGTAATTATAACATTTATATCATTTTAGCGAGGCCAAAATTTATAAAATACTTTTACGGGAAAATACTAAAGAGTGGGATGTATTATTTTTTGTATTCGGTTATATACTAGTCCACCTTCCCCCACTCTTAAATACACGACTTGTACATTTCGTCATGTGTATTTCTGTTATATTTTTTGTTTTGATTGTATTTTAATAACGTTGACGAGTATATTAATGTAAAGTAGGAAAAACAAAAATGTGTAAATAATTTAAAGTTTATATAATAAAGAGTGGTTGTTCTCAGAGGATATCCACAAGGGAAACTACATGATTTTTTTTTTCAATGTAGGGTCTAGTGATGTACCGACTATTGATTTGGCCGACTAGCCGACTAATCGGCGCTCGAATGGCCGATTAGTCGGCCGACTAGTCGGTACATCCCTAGTAGGGTCCCTTTCTATAAGTATAATATTACGGCTGTAGGCGCCACGCTACGATAAGTAATATTACGAGTACGTTCTCAGTGTTTGTTTTTTATTTCTCAAATATTGATTATGTAAATTTCGTTTAGAATAACGCTCCCTTAAGTCGGACAAATAAAGTCGAAATCCATACTATATAATATTATAAATGCGAAAGTGTGTCTGTCTGTCTGTCTGTTACCTCTTCACGCTTAAACCGCTGAATGGATTTAGTTTAAATTTGGCATAGAGATAGTTTAAGTCCCGGGGAAGGACATAGGATAGTTTTTATGTCAGAAGTCATCCCTAAAGAGGGTGAAAATGGGGGGTGGAAATGGGAAAATTAATGAAGTGCCTGTTAATTGGTGTAAACAATTGAGCATATTCTGCTCGAATTGATATTAGATTTTATTCGCTGCGCTGCGCTTTTTTGTTTGCGCTGTACTTACTCTAGCTGCTGGTACTAATTCCACGCAGACGAAGTCGCGGGCAAAAGCTAGTATGAAATAAAAGATGACATATTTGATAGACATATATTTCCATATAAAAAACAGTTTACACCCACACAATAATACGAATTGTAAAACATGAGTCGCAAAATTTATTTAATTAATATAAGAACACGAAAATGTTAGTATTCTGTTTAACTCAAGATACGCCAAACTTATACAAAAGACCTAATATATTTATTACTATATATATTTTTAAACATTAATATTTTTCCACATCCAAAAGTAAGGAGATCTATAAAAGGCACAAAATGCAACTAAATGCCCTTAAAATGAGATCTATTTTTTGAAAATTCTACATTAAACATTTTTTCTTAATCTTACTTTAGATCACGCCAAAATAATACAATTTATGGGTAGGTACTGATATATAATTTCATAATTGTAACAAATATCTAGATGATTAAGCACCACCCGCTATAAAATTTTAGACAAGAAAATACAAACATTTTTGAAACATGATTAGAAAATTTGTAGTAAGATAAAAAAATGTCACAAGAATTCATAAATAAGTAACTTAAATAAGTATTTATCAAATTCAGCTTCATCCTAATTTCAATTACTTATAGAATTTATAGTATAGAAAGGCACCAATAATAGACAAAAGAGGAAGATAGTTTCGTAAGACGGAAACTTCGCAAACTAGTTGATAACTTGTATTTTGTGAAATATTAAAATATATACTTAGCTATATTTATTATTAAACTGTGACAAATACATGCTTATATTATTTAAGTAGGTAGGTACTAGATTAGAACAACTTTTCCAGTTTATTTTAAGCGTCTGTATTAAATATATCCAAAACAGATTCAAATAATATTCTAAATCAACTAAGTATTTTTCGGTATTTATGAAGTGCCATTCTATTTGTGGCTTAAAGTATAAATGCAAGTAGGTACATTAATCAAGCATGCATCTCAACTCAATGTCATGCTTATCATCATTCGTTAAAATTCAATTAAGGTTCCTAACTTAATATTACCGAAGATAAACCTAGAAAATATGACATTTAGAGATAAAAAGTTGCATAAAGACACTCATGTCATTGCTGCAAAGGTAATAACAGATAAAGAATTATCGTCTCGACTTAATAACTCGTGTTATCAAGGCAGACGTCGTACAATTTTTATTGATTTTAATTTATAATTTCATCATAATTAATATGGGTCAAGAATGGTTTTTATTTCGGTTAATTAGTCTGACAACTATAAAAGTCGAAACTGATAATAAAGTTATCTATTTTTTAATAACTTCCTTAAACTTTGCGTAAGTAGTGCAAAGTTTGGACAAAGATTTAAAGGACGTTGCAGTGATTTGTAGCAAGTGAATAAAAAAATAACAAGCAAGTGAATTCATAGATTATTTAGAAAATCAGGTTGACTTAGTGAGCTTCTTACTCAACGTTGTAATAGTATTTAAAGACCCATACGCAAATCTTACGTCTGAAGTAAAACACTAGAAAACTAAAGCTAAATTAATATAAGAACTTAATAAAAATGTAAAATTTCGAAGATGATCCAAAAAATCTAGCATTTCTGATATCGATAGGGATTTAAATACGAAAATGAATGATGTTGATGCTAAATTAGAACTTATAGTAAGAGCGTCCATTACACTAAGATGTACAAACGTAGAATAAATTTACAATGTCACACGCGCACACAACACAAGGATTCGCAGTCTTCAGCCAAATATCACAAAGGGATAGACTACACTTATGACTCCAAGCGAAAGTAGGTAAGTATCAATAAAATTATTAAAACTAATAAGAATCAGTAGGTATACAAACATATTATCGAAACCAACAAATCTAACAAAAATATACAATAAAAACAAAAAAACCCAATCTAGAAAGCAATATATTTTCAATCGAAACGATGAAACTAACGCTGGTCAACATTAAACAAGAGTTTTAATGAACGGAGTGATCATTTTGAGAAACAAATAAAAAGACAAACACTGAACTGTTCGCTTGGAGTCTTAGACTAGGCAGGCAACTGTCGCTATGAACAGCCACAGCTCTCCACCACCATGCCCGGGATCGTGCCGTAGATGATGTTTAAATCATGATCGAAGTACAGCATTGAGATACTCGACATCCTTCTCGGGGCACAGCAAGGACCTCCACTTCCTTGTGGCGCTGCTAAATGCACTAAATGTGTGTGAGGATACTTCTGTAGGAAGCTGTAGGGACACTCCCCACTACAGTAGTTCGCGTCGTACTGTTTTGGGGCTATGATCCAGTCCCAACCGAACTCTTCAAAGTTAACTACTAGGGGGTAACGGCAGCATCTTGCCTCTTTGGAGTTTTCGTTGCAATCCATGCCGATATTTCGCCTTATCCTCTTATGTGAATTGTCCTTTAGACTTACTTCTATATATGGCATCTGCGAAAACAAGGATACATGTCATGGTGACGTCGAATATTTAGGTACGATGTGCATGAGTAAAGGACTCAGGATTTTTCCAGATACTTAAAGCAGAATTTAGGACCCATAATTTTGATTTCGATACCACAAAACTATCTCAAGAGCGCCTGTTACTATACCCCGTTCTTTTAAGATTAGAATTTTTCTAACCTCAAAAGCAGTGGTAGCTAATTAACTTTTTCTTCCGAAATGCTAGGGCTCCTATGATATCCAATATTGCTGTACAATAAAATATAAACGACACAATAATTTAGTGCATGAAGAAAGTTACCACTACTGTTGATGTTATAAAAATTCTAATCGAAAAACCAATGACCTTTTAAAAAACGGGGCATAAGTACCTAAGTACATGCACACTTCATACCACTACAAAATAAATGTATACTTATTACATTTTAGTTAGACAACATGGTACATTGATACCATACTTGCATATAGATACCTACATATATCTGCATCCTACTGTTGTTATCACTGCAATAAAATTACGAACTACTTTCGTATCTTTATTAATTCTCAGAATTCATTATTTTTACCTCGATATCTAAACCCTGGTGCACCCCATTAATTAGCGATATGGACGGGTTACCTACTTATTAATGCAGTTTAACCATTTTACCAGTATTTTTTTGATCCCAATTTAGTAACACCTTTTGATCTCCAAAAGCATTAAGTAAATTAAGGTTAAGAGCGATTGGACGGTTTGCAAAGGTTGCAAGTTCAAGTCTTGGCGAAAGCGGTGAATTTTTTCATTTTTCCTGTAGTAAAATTTGTATCTGCTTGATAAAAATTGATTTAGCATGAGTTAAATACAATATTTTGTGCCCTATTGCCAAGTGGTTGAATATAAAATATGAAAATCTAAACGTTAGGAGGAATATACCATAGTCTCATCTAAAGTGCCCTTCACTCGGCTCCATAAAATTAAAAAATCATTCATGGGTAATTGTGTAAGATTTTATAATAAACTTCCAAACCATATTACTGAATTATCTATTAATAAATTTAAGAATTATGTAAAGCGTAAACTTATTTCTAAAGCTTATTATACCACACAAGACTACATGAATGATATTACAACGTGGGATTAATTGTTATTCGAAATGATTATTTATTTATTAGGTATATTTGATTATTGATGAGGAAATGGATATTCCGATGTAATACTATTTACTTCTTTTGTTACTTATGCTTTTTTTTTGACATTTAGATTTTATTCTAGAAATTCTAGACTAGTATTTTTTTATACAATCTTTTTAATGTTTGACGATCCTTTTGTGAAATTCTTAGTGTTAAATTTGATATGTATAATAATCCAATTTTATTATGGAATAATATTAACATCAATAAATTGCTCTGATAATTAGTAGTAGTAGTAGTAGTAGTAGTAGTAATCACTTTATTGTACACAACACAGGTTTACAAAAATAAATTACAGTAATGGAAGTACAAAGGCGAACTTATCCCTATAAGGGATCTCTTCCAGCTAACCTTCGATTAGATTAAGATTAATTACGATTCATAAGAGCTTGTTGCTAGGCCTACATGAATAAAGTATATTTTTGATTTTTTGATTGATTGATAAACTGTCATTAGGTATACTTATTTACAATTCCATAGAATTCGTGAAACTTACCAAAGCATTGTTTGATTCAGCGCTCGGATGCGGTACAACCAAGCTCATCTTATTATTCGAGTCTTGTACTCTCACTACTATCTCTAACCCCTGTTCCCGTGGCAACCTAAAAAACTCCGCCACCATACTCGTCACATCTAACTTCAGCCATTTCCCCATCTTCAGTTCTTTCCTTGACATCTTCACTGAATTTTCGGGGCCGTAGGGCACGGCTGCTTTGTTGTTATTGTGATTTTTAGTTACTCTGCTAGGTTGGATGTTTATGGTGAAATGGTCCTCCGTCGTGTCTATGGTGGAGTTGTGTGTCTGCAACTCTTGGACGTGTATGTTGAGGACTGCCGCGTCCACCTCGTTTTCCACCATTTTGTTGGAGAATTTGAAGGTGATGAGCTTCAGACCTTTGAAGTGGCCGTGCCGTCTGGTGTCTGGAGAATAGAAAGATAAAATTGAGAAGGTTTGTAGAGATATAAGAAGCTGCTATACAGCGGATTGCCCAAAGTGTTTTAACTTTTATTTAGATTGGTTTAGTGCGACTTAGTAGGTATAGTGTTTTTATTTTTTCAATTTAGTCTAGTTTTTACATTTACCTATCTATCAGTGTCCAAATTTCTAACACCACAAGCAAACACAGACTGTCATACGTTCATAATTCGTGATATTTCGAGGCCGCCACCTCTAGTACCGGAATTGTGAAAGCTTTCACTCTCCTCACACACCTTGTGAATGTCAAAAACT
The DNA here is from genome assembly GCF_910591565.1 of Cydia splendana. Lineage (NCBI taxonomy): Eukaryota > Metazoa > Arthropoda > Insecta > Lepidoptera > Tortricidae > Cydia > Cydia splendana. The sequence continues at coordinate 5,488,572 of NC_085981.1, read as the reverse complement.
CGAACTTCATATACCTTCCTATACCTATACCTTCGCAATTCAGTCATTGTAATATTTTAATTTAATGTTTATAAATGTATGTTGCTTTTTATTCACATTTAAACCGCGTTATTATTATAGCTGATGTATTAATAGGTTGACGTGTTTGACAAGATTGTAATTTTAAATATATTTTGGTAATTGAAAAATTAATTTGGCATATTAATAAGATTATTTTGGATATTGATGTTTATTAATTGTTTGAAAACTATTTGAGATGTTGGATCCGATGCCACGCAGTCAGCGATACCTGAAACAAAAATATATGAAATTAATAATGACAATAATCTCTCGTCTTTTATTATATATAGAACAGAAACATTTATTTACATACAATAAACTATTTAAGCTAGTTATTAATTTCGTTTAGTAGTACCACTGTATATTTATATATATATTTTTTTTATTAATATTTTTACTTAGTCTCGATAAAATTCACAAACAATATGTTACCGATTTTTCATGGAAACGCAGATATTAGCAGATAAACCTATTAGCTATTTATAAATCAATCAATTAAATCATCATTGGTTGGGAAGACCGCCACAGGGCAAGAACTTTCGTATTTGTATACAAAAATACTACTTCCCATACAACCATTTCCAGTCGCCGTTACGACGCGGTGTTGACACATCTTGTGTCGACACCGTCTGTTTCGGTCACAATTCCAGTCGCAGAGTCGTCGCCGTGTCGACACAGTTACCAGAAATGGGGAAGGGTCGACACATGACACAAAGTGACATAAAGTGTGGTCGCCGTGTGCACACATTGTTTCGGGTTTGCGACTACTTTATGCCAAAATCATTCGTTCATTCGTTCATTTTGTTCCTGTCAAATGGAAACTGTCAGATGAAAAAATACTTAAATAAAAATAAGTGACATTAATACGCCATCTCTAAAACGGATTACAAGACGTAATTATATATTGTTTGCATTTATATTACAATATGACTTAAATTATTATGGGGAATTAAACTGCTCGAGTGATTTGATAAACTAAGTGTAATATAATCAACGCGCCACCACATTGTTTTAGTTTAGCCGGAAATGAAATTGTTTACTTCTCAGTGCCTGTGTTCATAACTATATTATTTGAAGCATTTTTAGTACTTCGATGCGCATACTATACTTAAATAACAGAAATAACGCTTTACATACTACGAAACTTGTTAATTATGATGTATAAATATGGTTTAAGGCTGAGAAATATTGCAGTCACAAAGTAGTTGCAATGTTTCGACTTTGTGTCGACTCTGTGTTGACACATGACACGCGCTGTCAAAAGTAATAACAAAGTTACTGGTATGTTACTGGATTTGCAAAATGGCTCCTTGTGTTGATTTGTTTTCAGATATTCTCAAAGTGTAAAAATGCCGTGGTCATAGATGGGCATTAATCGATTAACTGTTTATTCGACTAATTAATGGAATAAAAAAAGTTAATTCTCAAATTTTAATCGCGATTAGTTTAGTCGACCTAACATAGATTGAAATTGAATTAATCTGAATATTAATCGAATAAATTATCGATTAAATCTCGATTGAAAGTTGACAGGGGGCCATTTTTGTACGTAAAAATAATAGAAATGTCTTGCATGCAGATGGTAGCAAAACACTTTGTCATAAAAGTCGAGATGGGTGTCGATATATAGGTTTTAGGGAGTGCCGATTTCGAAAATAATGACCATTTTGGAATCCCAAATGGCGGCCATGCACTGTGTCATAAAAGTCGTCATGGATGTCGTTTTATACGTTTTAGGGGGCCCCAATTTTGAAAATGATGACCATTTTGGAATCCAAAATGGCGGCCATGCACTATGCCATAAAAGTCGTCATGGATGTCGTTTTATGGGCATTTCCATTTAAAGTTGTACCATGACTCACTTGACGAGTTGAAAATATAATTTGGATTATTTGGTACTTTTTTATGTGATTCTATGAGTAAATATATTCTAGTTTACGAAACACAAAAGAGAATCGTAATATTTTTAGCATAAACCAGTTAAAATTAATATTTAATAGGATGAGGGAGGTTTTTTGCCGTCCGTTTGGTTACAAATGGTTTTTGAAATAGTCAATAAAATACATACTTGAAGCAAATGTTTTTATGTTTAAAGCATAATAATGTTAATAAACAACCTAAAAACAATCATCATTGACCAATTTAGAACAAAGATTTTTCATAAAAGGGAATTTTAGGTGGTTTGGTTACGAGGTGGCCCCAAATCGTACGATATTTTTAGGTTTATTAAATAGTTATTGGCATTACTGCCATGTGACGAATAACAATCATTAGAATTAACAAAACATGTGATTATTGTCAAAAAAAATAAATATTTTAGCTTATAAACTTTGAATAAACAATAATAAATACTTTTGAAATCAAGGGGACATTTCCAAATGGACGCCCATGTAACTTAATTGACAAAGTAAAGACGAGATCACAATAATCAAAAATTTACACAAATACTCAGTGAATAAAAAAAGGACTACAAAATATGTACCAAAATCAGTAGATAGAGTTTTAAACATAAGAAACTCAATAAAACTTAATAAAATATGACTTATTAATTGCACACGAATTAAATAAGTATAGACAAAGTCACGGTAAAAACTATACATACTCAATGTGCGTGCGTCTTTACCGTGTCCGTTTGGTTACATTTTTCTAGTCCAGCTATATGTTACGCTTCAAATTGTAACCAAAAGGACGTAACGATTTGTCTGATCCTGAATTAAATCTATTCAAAATAATACAAAACTAACAGCAATGTTCAACTTATGTGCTTGATAAATAACTATATGAAACATGGTTTTATTTAATATTAACAGTGTTTTAGTTACTTAAGGTTCAAGCTGCATAAACAGTTGAACAAAACGGACAAAACATTGAGTAAAATTACCGGTCACACACCAGCACGCCTTTGAGGTTGCGAATTGACTGTTTTAAATCAAATTTGACGTTTAAACAAGGTTTATCTATGGTCACAGGGTTGCCAGGATGAAAAAAAACCTAAAATGTTGGTAAAAAGTATTTCGCTAAGTAGCGAAAACTGCGTAACCAACCTGGACTATGTCCGTTTCACGATTTCGCGGGGACAACGTTTTTATTGAAATTAAACCCTATTATTGATGTTTTTAAAGCTCTTTTTCAACAATAACACATTTTTCAACATTTAAACTATGCCAGGAATGCATTACTTGGTGTTGCCTTCATAGAAAAAATATGTGTAAAAGTCCATCAAAAATTGAAGTCGGTGAAGGGGACAGTACTACGGAGTGATTTTATCATATCTAAAAACCTGATTTTAAGTAAGAAAAATGTGATTTATTGTGCATTAAACTTAATAAATGATGTGTCTATATAATATATTTCAATAAAAAACATCATTTGCCTAGTTAAAAAATTCGTCTTAAGAGTAAAACGCAAAAAATGTAAGGGGACATGCGAAAAACTCGAGGGTACAACTTTAAATGGAAATGCCCTTATAGGTTTTAGGGGGCGCAGATTTCGAAAATGATAACCATTTTGGAATCCAAAATGGCGGCCATGCACTATGTCATAAAATTCGTCATGGGTGTCGTTTTATAGGTTTTGGGGGGCGCAGATTTCGAAAATGATAACATTTTCAATTTAAAAATGGCGGCAATGCACTATGTCTTAAAAGTCGTCATGGATATCGTTTTATAGGTTTTAGGGGGCGCAGATTTCGAAAATGATGACTATTTTGGATTCCAAGATGGCGGCCATGCACTATGTCATAAAAGTCGTCATGGATGTCGTTTTATAGGTTTTAGGGGGCGCAGATTTCGAAAATGATGACTATTTTGGATTCCACTTTTATGACAAAATACGTAGGCGCCATCTTGGATTATAAAATGATCATCGTTTTCGAATTCTGCACTCCCTAAAACCTATAAATCGACATCCGTGACGACGCAAGTTATCTTTATTTTCAGATCTAACAAATTGCTACAGAATACAAAGGACAAAAAAGAAGCGAGGAGGTAATGAAACAAGCAAAAATACAGATGATTCCTCGACGCAATTGGGTGATTCTTAAATTGTGTCCAGATTTTTTTTGTCAAAAAAGTTTATATTTTTCACATATTACTCTCACAAGTTCCGTGACATTTCGACCTTGTAATTTTTTAAGTAAATGTTTTTGTTTATCTATGAGGATCTCACTAGAATAGTATAATCAAGGTATGTTTATATTTGATGAATGAAATAGTAACGCAAAAAAAAATATATTTGTGTCTTATATTCCTGCCGAAGACTTTTATTTTACCTTTTCCTTCTACACAAGTTTGGCCAAGTAATAAGAATTTAGGGCTCTCAATTTTATTTTGACTTCTACAACAGTAAAGCTACGAGGCCATGTTTGGTATCGTTTTCGTATAAATTCGCAGTACCAAATTTAGTTAAGGTATCACATTGACACCATTCCGAAGTAAAAACATATAAACTTATTAAAATACTTTCTTTTAAACTCCTCTTCACGCTTAAACTGCTGAACAGTTTTAATTTAAATTTGGTACACATATATTTTGAGTCCCGAGACAGGATATAATAAGTTATCTCAAAAATCATCCTTTAAAGGTGTGAAATGAGGTGTAGGGGGGAATTCAGAATTGACTTCTTGAAGTTAATACTGTTTAAGTTTAGGTTTGAAGTCATGTTTTTTCATCATTTTTAACTAAATCAAAGATGTAGACCATCCCAAATTTCATATAAATCGGTTCAGCGGTTATTGCTTTCCCGTACAAATTTCCACGCCACTTTTCACACCTTCAAAAGATGATTTTGGTTATAAGATCTATCCTATGTCCTGTTCCGGTACGCAAACTATTTCTATACCAAATTTCAACGAAATCGGTTCAGCGGTTAAGCGTCAAGAAGAGTTTCAAAAAAACCGGCCAAGTGCGAGTCGGACTCGCGTATTAAGGGTTCCGTACATTAAGTCCGACTCGCGCTTGACTGCACATTTCTAATAGGTTTTCCTGTCATCTATAGGTAAAGAACTATTTTGTGTATTCAGACGGACATACATACAGACGCACGAGTGATCCTATAAGGGTTCCGTTTTTTCCTTTTGAGGTACGGAACCCTAAAAAGATTTATTTTTATTTTGTGGAATGGTGTCAATGTGATATCTTAAATGGATTCAGCACCCCAGATTTATACGAAAACGATACCAAACACGGCCTAGCACCTTCACTGATATAGATATATCAAGATAAAATTGAGAGCCCTAAATAAACTTTCAAGAGCGGATATCTCAAAAACTATTCAACATATCGAAAAAATTGACGGAATAAACTTGTAACAAATTAAATTAACTTTCATTTTGTATAAGTGGCCATGTCGCTGAGATGCATAGTTTCCGAGATATAATCGAAAAACGGGAAAATGGGACCTTCAAAGCCCCCTCTCTCCCCCCCGCTCAAGGGCTACGGCCGGGGACTTTTGATATGTTCACCTCCTAACTTTTCAAACCGAGTTACGGAGTCAAAAATTGTGTTCCGAGCATTTATTTCCCTCTACAACTTTTGGAGCATTCGTTGCCTGACCTAAGTAGCTTATTGAATTTCTTTAAAAACTTTTCTGTAAAAGGTTGACGGGTGTTGGGTGTTTATATGGTTTCGGTCGATTATTATCATTTGCATTGCCCATGATGACTTACTAGAATTACGAGCACACGAGACACTAATAGTAGTTTGACAAACCTTGGTTTTCAAGAGGTATTTTATATTGACATTTGCTGTCACAAATTTGCTGTCAGATTTAGTCGCAAACCGCACGCAAAGTGCACACAAATGTGTCGACACCTTGTTACGGAAAAGTGTAGACACGGCGACGACACTTTGTTTCGAAACAATTCTAGACACATTGTGTGGACTCTGTTACGACACATCTGACATTTAGTTACCACTTTGTGATTCTGCGACTGGAATGGTTATATGGGTTACTACTTCTCTCAGACACAGTCAGAAAGGACCTCTACCGACCTTCTGTAGATAAGTGGATTAGTACGGTTACCATCAGTTTGTCACTGACATAAACGCCGTCGAGAACGTAATTTACTTTCTATACATCTCGCTCGCACGCGCATATTAGTGCAAACGGGATGTATAGAAAGTAAATTACGTTCTCGACGGCGTTTATGTCAGTGACAAACTGATGGTAACCGTATAGGTATGTGTACAAATACAAGAGTTACAATATGTGACAGAGTGACGGTTTGACAATTTGATTAATTTTCCAAAAACTGGTCAGCCGATTGGCCAAGGCTGCTATAAGAAACCTACAACCTACACCACCTACATCTACAACCTACATTTGCATCCTATCATTTCCATAACCCAGCCAGGGCACGCGAACTTGCAACGGAAGAAATCAACTACTCAAGCAGCAGCTGATTTCTGGAAATTAAAATACCTACAGCATCACGCAGGTGTTCTAAAAATACGAGTTCGTTCATCCAATGGAAGGTCGAAACACCGTTTAAAATAAATTCGCGAAAACCAGCGAATTTAATAAATCGCCAATGTTTACAAGTCTGTCATCGACTGTTTAGCATAAACTGTTTCGCCTTGTCTGACTAATTGTTGGGCCATAAATATATCGTAGTCCTAGATTTTTGGGAACACGTGCACACCAGAAAAAGACTTGGAATAGGTATTTGATGCCTAGCAACTAATTTGCGGAAATTCTTGATCTATCTGGGTCGGGTAATGATTACCAAATTTTTGACGCAAGCGTATAGCAACGTGGAAGTAACGGAACATTCTCAAAATTTCCCCAAAATTGTGGAAATTTCATGAGAATATTCTCATCAAGTTTCCACTTCGAAAGTTCGCGTTCAGATTAGGGATTATTAATTACTCAATGTTCTAACTCTTGACGACTGTTTCATTTAATATTTCGTCGGGTGACAAGACAAAAGTCACTAACTAACATCATTGAAATTATTGGACAATAAACCGTGTTACAAGTGTAAAGTGCATTGTTACTTTAATTTTTTGATAGTACTTAGTGAGTTTTGCTTGTCACCCGACGAATACGTCACTAAATGACGTCTATTTCAAGTGTTTAGAAATCGAAACTAACTGTAAGAAGGTTTGGCAATAAACGTGCAGAAAAAATACTGAGAATATTTCATGAGAACTTAGCAATTTTTGAAAATTCTCTTCGGCACATTGCTACGCAAGTTGCACTAGTTTTTGCGCATATTGCTTCCGGAAACTAAGTAGGTAGTATGTAGGTACTAACTTAGTATATTTATCGAGTAACGTTAAAAACTACCATACCTATTATCTATGTCCCTTTCCTGTGACATTCTATCTCCATGTCCATACCAAATTTCAATAAATCGGTTGTTTAAGCGTGAAGAGGTAACAGACTGGCAGACAGGGTATTAGGTACTATCGTATTTGTAGACCAAGAAAAGGCTGCAGAGATTTTGACCGAACACGCAGTGCCAGTGTTATTTATACGTCATAATTTCATAGAAGTTTGACGTTTAAAATAACACTTGCACTGCGTGTGCTCATGTGCTGTCAAAATCTCTGCAGACTTTTCGTGGTCTAATTCCAGAGAAAAATTGCGAATTAAAGTTAAATCGCAAGGAGTACTTATGCGTAATATAGTAATGATTTCTGATTAATATGTTCCTTATTTATCAAAAAAATGCTAATGTGACGTCAAACATAAATAATGAACTACGTATTAATATTTAGTTTAAGTGATATGATAATTTCTTAAAATATCATACTGCGGCGACTGACCTTAAAAAACGATTGTGCTGTTTTAAAATAGAACCCATTTAACATAAAGGTTGATAAGGTTAGGTTAAAAGGTTAATGAAATATTTTGTTAGAATTTATCAATTATCATTCTATTACGGCGAAGGCGCGCAAAGTAGGTATGATAACTTTTATCTTTCATTCATAATTGTTTAATTATTTAATTAACCTTATGAACGCGACCTCAAAAAGTTAAAGTATTAAATATTACACTTAATATGTAACAACTAAGGAGAAGTTTCCAAAGTTGTCAAAATTCTATAGGAAAAGTTCTTGCCCTAGTGTAAATTTCAGTCGATTTCACTCAAAATCCAATACAAAATGACAACGCAAACGCGTACGTCACATATATCACGCTAATTAATGAAATTTACCCTAAGTAGGGGTACAGTTAAATTTACAAACAATAAAAATATGTCAAGACCTTTATAAATACAGGCTTTATTAGATATTCCTTCTGCCTGTATATAATATTGATACATATACATTAGGTACCTACTGATACTTTTTTGAAAAATTCTCACAAGAATCTTTCTGAATGGAAACTGGCTTTAAATTCTCGGGTAAGCTTCCAGAAACTTCCGCGAATGTTCCTGCATTTTTGAAAATATTATGTAACTTGCAGTTTGCTAATGACCTACACTATAATATTTGCTAATAAACTACACTATACCTATTGAAATAAAGTTACCGTTGGGGTGACAATAATATTTCACTCATTCAACCATGGACATTTCACTTTGATGTTTTTTAGGCAGTGCAAACAAGCAATTTCTGTAGCCTATGGACGCTTGCAAATCCTAGGGGCTTAGCCAAGATGTCCATCGCATGTACAGTTAGCAAATCTAGTAGCCTAGCCAAGAGGCTAATCTACCAGGAGTGTTTATTCGCGTTACCTTTAAACGTGTATCAACACCGCTATATAAATAAACCAACATAAATACCTAATGATGATTAAACTTACAATACTCGTATTATTCAGCTTATCAATAAAAAGAGGCTCTCAAGGCCACTTTTACTATCTAGGTTCCGGGACAGAAATAAACATTGAAATAAAGAAGTTCCTACAACTGTCATGTTTTAATTAGCAACTTGATAACAGGTTAATCGTTATCACAAATCGCACATAAATATAATAGGCCAAGCAATAAGAAGGTATAGAGGGAAATGCTAGGAGCACAATTTTTGACTCCGTAACTTTGTTTGGACTAGTTAGGAGGTGGACATATCAAAAGTCCCCGGCCGTAGCCTCGGTGCTGGGGGGCAGAGGGGGGTAAGAAGGTCTAATTTTTCGGTTTTTCATTTATATCTTGGAAACTTTGCGTCTTAGCGACATGACTACTTTAACAATCCTAAAGCTCATAAAATTTGTTACAAGTTTTATTTAGTCAAATTTTTCGATATCTTGAATAGTTTTTGAGATATCCGCTCTTGAAAGTTTAAGTAGGTCTCTCAATTTTATCTTGATATCTACATCAGTGAAGCTGCTAGGTCGTGTTTGGTATCATTTTAGTATAAATCGGGGGTGCTGAATTCATTTATGGTATCACATTGAAACCATTCCTAAGAAAAAAAAACCTTTTTTTTTCTTTAACAAATACGTACCTTTTGACTTTTGTCTCATATCTCTTCTTCTGCCACAGGTGGCGAACAATTCAATATTGAATGACAAAAAAATGTAACTCTATAAATCGTAATATGTGTGTCGTCTCATAATTTTAAGTCAGGTCCCCACTGAAAACCAGCGCCACGGATTGCCGCGGCATTATGCTGAGTCCTATTTTAGTACCTATGTCTTTTTTAGGGTTCCGTACCCAAAGGGTAAAACGGGACCCTATTACTAAGACTCCGCTGTCCGTCCGTCCGTCCGTCTGTCTGTCTGTCACCAGGCTGTATTTCACGAACCGTGATAGATATGATGTATTTCTGTTGCCGCAATAACAACAAATACTAAAAACAGAATAAAATAAAGATTTAAGTGGGGCTCCCATACAACAAACGTGATTTTTGACCGAAGTTAAGCAACGTCGGGCGGGGTCAGTACTTGGATGATGACCGTTTTTATAGATAATGGTACGGAACCCTTCGTTTGCGAGTCCGACTCGCACTTGGCCGGTTTTTCTATATGTAATATGTTGTGGATTTAAATAAATGTATTTTCTTTCTTTCTTTCTTGCTGATATATATTGCCTGTTGTTATACAAAAAACAGCAATATTGTAGCCACGTCACCTTCTGTCACTTTCGCGAGCCAAAGGCGCTTTGTGATCTAAATATAGTAAACGTCTAGACTTTGCTATATTTAGCACACTAGAACTTTAAATCAATTTAATTCCAGTAAACACAGGCAAGATAAGCAGAATAACAGTCGATTCATCCATAATCCGTACATAAATACGACCACAAATATCTACACAATATTCCACCTTATGCAGTTGAGATAAGGACTAGAAGCGTGTGTATATTTATGAACGTACAATATCTAATCATTGGACATGACCTACAGCGAGCGCCTAGGTACGAATAGTTTAGTGGATTTGACAAAATGATGTCATACTTATGAGGATAGAGGATTAGTGGATTCCTATATTCCACACAGGTGTGGAGTGCGTTGGTATTTTTAAGGGTTCCGTACCTCAAAAGGAAAAAAACGGAACCCTTATAGGATCACTCGTGCGTCTGTCTGTCTGTCCGACCATTCGTCCCCCTTTATCTCCGAAACTACTGGGTATACATTTTGAAAAAATACACAAAATAGTTCTTTACCTATGACAGGAAAACCTATTAGAAGTGTGCAGTCAAACGTGAGTCGGACTTAATTATTACTTAAGTTTTTGATCCGACCCCTACGGGTTTTTTAAAGACATTTTAATTCATTCACGTTCCACATAAAAAAATACATTGTTAAAAATTTAGTAACGTGGAACGCGAGTCCGATTCGCACTTGACCGGTTTTTACTAAGACGGCCTCCTAGTCGGTACTCGGTAGTGACAGTGACCCGGCCTACGAATATATTTATTTACTTATTTAGATATTGCTCACAGTCCATTCTACTAATGAACTAATATTTTTATACCATTTAATGTTCATTTCCCATAGGATATTAGGATTTTTTGATCCGAATCAAAAGCGTACAAAAACTGCGAAAAATATGCACAATCATCCATCATCAGGCACATCAAGCCATTTAATAAGTATCTTTAAAGTCATATATTAAATAGTTATTATTTTTAAAAGATATACTAATATTGTAGGTAGCTATTAACTTCTAAGACAGAAAACTATTTTAGACTGTTTTATAGAAGGAACTAAAATCGATCAGTCCTTTTCAGTTTCGTATGCTGTAAATATGTGGTTCATGATTTTCATGAACTATTTCAATGCAATAATATATGGCACGTATTTAACCGGTCAACTAATTAATCGAATTTGGGTAGTTTAAAAAAATTAATATGGGTACTAAAATTAATAGTTTGGCAACAAAAACGGAGCCTTAAAATATATCAATATTAGTTGTATTTTAATGCCGTTACAGCTTTAGATTATTTTTAGGCAGATACGAAGTATTTATTTGGCAACTGAATTATTATATTAGAGACCATTTATGAAGCACATTTTAAAAATAAAACGGCTATCTATTAATTCAAAAATGAAGTTCCTTAAAAATATTTTGTTTGGTCACTACACGGTCAACCTAACACGCTCCTCCTCGCTTCGCTCGTCGTCGCACCTATCTTTTGACTTTGGCAGAACACATTGGTAACTATGGAAATTGGTAATTAAAAATTGAAAGATCTAATGGTATAATGGCCATTAGGTGTTTCATGATTAGGAATTTCGACTTTAAGTATTGCGCATTGGTAAATTAATTTGAGATGTTTTGTGTAAATAGTGACCAATATTCATTAAATTTAACTGCTTTCGTATTGAAATACTACCTGAAACGATAATTATGCTCAATATGATTACTTAGATGTGAACAACTAGATGATAACCAAATTTTATGATCGCTTTACAATATTAGTTGCCAACTTATTATTTTAGACGCCAACTTATCATTTCAAGTTCCCTATAAATTATTTGGGGGGCTTGATTTTGCTGCCGTTTTTTTATTAATATGATGCTTATATTTGAGGCTAATATAAAATTATTGGCGCTAAAATATTAATGCACAGCCAAATTATATTATTATATGCCCAATGAAAGTTCCTGTTTAATATTTTAGTTGCCAGGTTAATAATAAGCCATAACATATTACTCTTCGAAGGCCGCAAAAGTATGTGACGCGCTCTTATGACTCTACAAATAAGATCGTGTCAGATATTTTTGCGGCCTTCGTTGTGTAACATATTATTGCAGGTGACTGTACATTGAACAAGTTTAGGGATAGCACCTGCAAGTTTAATCTAGCTTTTCTATTCAAATGTCTGTGGTCCTGTTTTCCTACCCCTTTACTTATAACCTAGTAAATATTTATATATAGATAACAATATTAAGAAGGGTAATTACTTAATATTTTAGAAAAAAATATTTCTTGATGTGCAATATGGTTGCTACAGAAAATGTTTAAAAATCGCAAAAATTTTGCGGAAGCGTGAACATTTTAGATGGCCACCATTTTGTTTGTAGTTGGTTTAGCTAACTTTTGTAATACAATATAAAATGCTGATTTCAAACTTAATCAAATAAAGAATCATTTATATAGTTACCTATTCTAAATCAAAAGTTAAAGCAAATTATGTGTAAGCAGGAATTTGACCCAATTTTTTCTGTCGAATTGGCACTAAGATAAAAAGAATGGCGGTGGCTTATCTCTCCTGACACCTTCGGTGCACCCCATTTGTTGAAATCAGATGGAATGGCCCTATACTGTAGGACCTATAGTCTCACTAGAGTATTACTAGAGACTATAGGGCCTATAGTCTCTAGTAATAGTAGAGTATAGGTACGGATATAATGGACGCGGTGCGTTCTTAGCATTTGATTTCAACGCGGTTGTCTATTTTATATTGCTGTATAACATCGTTGTTTCTTAAATAATAATAAAAAAATAACTTAACTTTATCTTTTTTAGTAAATCAGCGCCGTATACGGAGTATTTACTCGGTATTTACCTACCCGTGAGTTTTCACTCACTACCGTAAAATGGAGTGAGTAGGGTCAAAACTGAAATCCAAACTTCGATAACATTTTATTTTTACATATGAAAACTGAATGGTGTATATAATAAGTGTTCCGGACGTTTGTATTTTAGTTTTTATTTTATTCCATTTCATAACTTTGACGATAAAGAGGAAAACCCACCTCACCCCGTAGTGCCTCGTATTTGGGGTGAGAGGGGTTTTCATACAAAGGTGATTTTGGAAGATTGTTGGATCGATTTTTTTTTATTATGCTTATTACTATAGGCACTATAGCTCAATTTTAAATTGGAATACATTATTTTTGTAGCAGTAGCCTTAAAATCCCTTCTCACTCCCCTCTCAAACCTTCTCTCCCCATTCATAACCCACCTCTCTCCGGGAAACCTACTCACCCCGTTTTACGGTACCCATCTCCCCTGCACCTTTTGTATAAGTTCACAGTTGCAAAACATTTTGAAATGCATTTTATAAGTTTATCAGCAAGTGCACTTCACTTAATGGTGGTGAGTAAACACACAAGTTAATATATTTACAGATTATCTTTCACAAAGAAGAAACGACTTCACAAGTAATTTTTAGTTACAATGATTCATTTAACGATTTTCATCATCACTACTGCTACACTAGATCTTGCTTTCGACATAAAATGCACGAGTTACAAAAAAAAAATTATTTAAGACAAGCTTCTGTCCGCTACTTTGTCTGCGTGGATGATTGATAAAAAAACTGGTCAAGTGCGAGTCGGTTCCGTACCATTACGCAAAAAACGGCAAAAAAAGCGTTGTTGTATGGGAGCCCTACTTAAATATTTATTGTAGTCGTTTTTAGTATTTCTTGTTATAGCGCCAACAGAAATACATCATCTGTGAATTTCAACTGTCTAGCTATTACGGTTCGTGAGATATAGCCTGGTGACAGACGGACGGACGGACGGACAGACGAACAGAGGGACAGCGGAGTCTTAGTAATAGGGTCCCTTTTTCACCCTTTGTCTTTGTCTATCTCCACCAAATTTAATCTTATCCGGTTCAGCGGTTTAAGTGTGAAAAGGTGACAGGCAGAAATTTGAAGAGTTCCCTCATTTTCTCCAGGATCGCCTCATGAGATCTTGCCTTTATAATGATATCAATTGTAAACTATGTCCTTTATATATCATAAAAATATTATTTCAAATTTTCAAGCGGTTTTTTGAGTAATCGGTGAACATACATTTAGGTTTAGGGTGTTTTATTTTTATTCATTTAGGATACTATAAGTTAGTTATCTACCGTCAAATCAGTTAACTTTAGTCCACAATTTACAACTCTCGTCCAAATTCAAGTTCCAGTAAAATATTTTTTTTCAAATTATGTTGAGTATATAAATATAGAAAGAGCATCACTGTATCGAAGCTCCGAAATAAATCATAAAGGCTCGTTAGAATCAACTTTAAAAACTTGATCACAAGTTGTATTTAAGGACTATAGTTACCTGATTTTACGATGCGTTTAGTTTATAAGTTTTTATACAATACCTATTTAATATTTATTTGTTCTTAATGTTTCAATAAATAAATATACCTGCATTAAAAATCATTGTTCCTTCTTCAAGTCAAGTCGGGTAAAAATCGTCATTAGCGCACCTAAGCACTTCTTTCCGCATTATAGCCGCTAGATGTATATCTATGTGCCAAAACAAGTATAAGCCAGTTTTGCTAAGAGAAGCATTATCAATTTATCACATATTCAAGGGCGGTATAACGCCGGTGCCGACGGCGCGCGAAATGGTACTCAACTTTTTAAAGTAAACTTTTTTCAAATGTGTTTTCTAATGTGCGTGATGGTTGGAATTAGAATAAATATTTAAATAATAATAATTAAAACTAAATGATTGTGCCTCGAGACTTTGATCAAATAAATATTTAAAAAAAACTTTTAGATCCCCAACAACGGTTCTGAATAAAAAAAAAAACTTAATAAGAAATTTATTACATATACTTGGTCAAGCAGATCTTGTCAGTAGAAAAAGGCGGCAAATTTGAAAAATGTAGGCGCGAAGTGATAATGTCCCATGGAAAATTTGAATTTCGCGCCTTTTTCTACTGACAAGATTTGCTTGACCAGCTATACATAAAAGTTTCAATATCGTATTTTTTTATTTTATGCTTACAACTTATTGCCAATTCAGCAAATTTAACATGACCTAAATACTTTTCAGTACCTACAACCAAATCCTGCTGAACTAATTTTCACTAAACGAATTATTAATATAAAAAAAAACTAAAAAAAATCTTACCCATCAACACACTGGCCGCTAGCACAACACACAACGGTCAACTCAAAAATCGAATGTACATTCGAACTAGATTCCATTTTCAAAAAGAATCGCGCCCACACCGCGCATGGAAGCGCTCAAGACAAGAGGCGAATTCAGACTGCGAACCGAAACGCGTGGGTTCTTGCCTCGCAGCCACCGAAGATTGAATCATGCTCTCTTTACTTCACACACAACCGAAATTCATCTTAATTTCCTACAAAATAAGACGCATTTTTTACTACATGCGGGTTTGACTTACGACATTTCGCAGCGGCACGCGGTATTTAATTGTTGTTGTTAACATTTAGCAGTATCAGTGAGATTGGGTACAATGGTCAAAATCAGCTTTTTTTTTAGATAGACGGATAAGAAATTGCAATAGGGGCGTTTATCAATATACGGGTAGCAACAGCGTGGGCAGTTAGTGATTTAGATAGTGATCTCTTATCGCAATTCGAAATACGATTTTTTAAAATTATCGAATGAAATGAATTGCCGTTAAAAATGACACGGACATGGATTGATTTTCTTTGAATAAGTAATAAAAAAATATTATTAATAATATTTTGAACTAAAAAAAAACACATCACACACACTGACGTTTGACGTCTCCCGGCAATTTACATTTTTAAATAGTGTAAACCTATTAAATTGACGAATACATGAGCCCGACATACATACACATCAGTAATGCAGCCCTGTGAGTGTGGGTAACTCATAAGGTGGCCTCGATCAGCTTGTAATACGGAAGGCCATAATTTGAAAGATCGCCATCGCCAGAAGTCATAAGTGTCATAACGTATCATTGACGTTTATTTAACCAGTAGGGGATAACATAGCTTCAGACTCAACTCTAAACTCACTTCTGGACACCACGACAGGCAGGGACCGACCGAGGCTTCTGGCATCATCTAGGCCAGAGTCAGGACATTGGCTACACGCGTACCCCTCGCCTAACACCGGCACCTTTATCGACCCAGAGACGCTTCGCATAGCCGCCGGTCTCCGGCTAGGAGTTGCTCTCTGTGCCGACCACAACTGCGCTTCTTGTGGATCCCAAGTAGAGAGCCTCGGTCACCACGGGCTCGCCTGCTCTTCGGGTTCGGGCCGCCTGTCTCGCCATTCCGCCCTCAATGACATCCTGAGAAGGGCGCTCGTCAGTGCCGGCGTTCCCGCCGCTCTGGAGCCCCAAATAGTGCGGAACGACGGTAAGCGCCCTGACGGGATGTCATTGATTCGCTGGAAGATGGGTCGTGCATTGGTATGGGACGCCACTTGCGCTGATACGCTAGCGGCGTCCTACGTCCCATCGACCAGCAGGCGTGCTGGCGCGGCGGCGGACACTCGGGAGCGTCAAAAGGTAGCCAAGTACAGCTGTCTCGGCGCCCAATACGACTTCGTCGCGTTTGGCGTCGAGACGCTTGGTTCGTGGGGCAGAGGCGCACAGATGCTCCACAAGGCGCTCGGCAAACGGCTGAGGGAGGCAACGGGCGACCCCCGCGTGGGCAGCTTTCTCGCGCAGAGAATTTCAATGGGGTTGGCCGGTGGAAGTTTTTAGCAGATGGCGCCATCATAGCTTGCCCCGTCAATCCCTAGAATTGTATCAAATTTTTGTTTTTTTAATACCCTGGATGCCAGCTCTTTAAGACAAATCTCATAGAAAAAGGGGCAAGCTATGATGGCGCCATCTAGGCAAACCTTTGACAGTTGCCAAGCCCATTGCAATCCAGCGCGGGAACGCTGCCTGCGTGTTGGGCACCCTCCCGAGGGCACCAAATTTTGATAGGTATTTTTAATTTTTAGTTTTAGTTATTTTAATTGTAGTTAGTTTTAGTTTGATATTCGTGTTTGTCTTTTTTAATTATTATTAATAAACAGTATAACCTATAATTACCTATATTTTTATAATTTAATAAAATATAAATTTTGGTCTAATAAAAAATAGTAATCCTACCTAACGAGCTACGCTTAAGAAAAATGAAAATGGGAAACGTTATGTATACGGAAAACACTGTAGGTTAAAGGAAAATCGGTGTTTCACATAAATCTTGTGGAAATTATTTTCAGCGTTTTAAAATTGCAAGTAGAAGGGGATGATTAACATTAAACTTTCTTGTCCTTGGCACTAGACTAAAAATAGACAGGCCCCTAAAAATGTCAGTAATACCTAGTTATTATTTAAGAGCCGAGTATATAATATTGCCTGTTATTTATTATCACTATGCTCTGTACCGGTAAACTTGGGGTTCCTTTTAATAGTGGGGTAACATTAACCATGTATCATAATTTTTAAAATAATTTAATAAGAATTAAGTAGTTTCTGAACGCTTTCATCGTGTCTGTTAAGGTTGCCAATCACATCAAAAAAATTCTTAAACTTGCGTTCAAAAATCAACATCCTATTTTAAAAAATCCCCGCGATTCAAAGTAGCCCCAGTTTATTTAATAAACTGTTTTTTTTTAAGAACAGCCCCTAGTTTCTGCAAACCCAATCACACGAGCTATCACTGTGAGACTCGATGACGCCGCACGCACACACTCAAACCTTACGTAGGCAATCAAACATAAACCTTTCCACACAACATTAAAGTCCATTTTCATTTGCACTTCAATAAACATCTTCACTGACATGCAAGTTCCTTCGAATCGCCGTTCAGAAATGAACTTTTTGTAATGGGTGTAAGGTTGATAATTGAATGGAGGGTTGTAAAGAAAGTTTGTGTGTATGTCCGTATGTTTTGGTCGCGGGGTCATGCGACAATGTCCAGGATACTTGTGAGGATGCGGCAATGACCTTTGCTGGTGAATCTGCTTTCATGATTGTCATTGAGTGTAGGGTGTTTGCTGATAAAACGGACGTAGGATCTTTGAGCTCACAGTTACCTTAGACTCCTATCTGCAAAGCTTAAGCTTATGCTCTGCTCCTTGGGTCATACATACATATAATCACGCATATTTCCCGGAGGGGTAGGCTGAGACCACGGATTTCTGCTTCCTACGATCCTGACATACCTCTTTCGCTTCCTTCAGTTTCATAACATTCCTTCATTCATATTTCATAATAAACAAAGATGCGTAGAGAAAACATTTCAGTTCGGATGAACACACAAGTTTTCTCTCTATGCCCAATAGTTAATAGTTAACGTGAACATATAGGTAATGATTTTTTCAACACACTTGCTCGTAACGTGGAACTTATTGAACCGCTTTTGGGTCAAACAGATCACTGTGTTATGTCTTTCCTGTAGACATACACAAGAGTTAAGGGCTATAAAGGTTAATTTTCTTATTTAACCCTTATCCACGTGAAAAGGTCCTCCTTTTATTTAAAGAACTATGATAAAATCATTACTTACATGCCCACAAGCTGCTAACTATTGCCCACAGGAGAGAAAACTAGTGTGTTCGCGCGAACAGTACATTTTTCTCTCCTGTGGGCAATAGTTAACAGCTTGTGGGCATGTAAGCAATGATTTTATTATAGTTCTCTAAATAAAAGGAGGACCTTTTCACGTGGATAAGGGTTAAATAAGAAAATTAACCTTTATAGCCCTTAACTCTTGTGTATGTCTACAGGAAAGACATAACACAGTGATCTGTTTGACCGCTTTTAGGCTCATAACCTACCCTTACACACGCGTGCTTTTTTATTATATTATCGCACTTGTGCGGTAATGTATGTTAACCGATCGAGTTAAGATTGTAATTAATTGCTAATAATAAATTAATTAAAATTGGATTAATATGTAATTTCTTTTTTTTTCCTCGCAAGTGTGTTAAGCGCTGGTGGCCTAGCGGTAAGAGCGTGCGACTTGCAATCCGGAGGTCGCGGGTTCAAACCCCGGCTCGTACCAATGTGTTTTTCGGAACCTATGTACGAAATATCATTTGATATTTACCAGTTGCTTTTCGGTGAAGGAAAACATCGTGAGGAAACCGGACTAATCCCAATAAGGCCTAGTTTCCCCCTCTGGGTTGGAAGGTCAGATGGCAGTCGCTTTCGTAAAAACTAGTGCCTACGTAAAATCCTGGGATTAGTTGTCAAGCGGACCCCAGGTTCCCATGAGCCGTGGCATATATATAGATAACGCGAGGAAGAAAGAAGAAGTGTGTTGAAAAACGTCGTATGAAACACGTGTGCATTGGTCATTACACACATCGGCTTTCTTATTGCGCAATATCGACAATCGCCTACAACAGGGCTCTCCAAACCCCGGCCCGCCGACAGCGGTCCAATCCGGCCCGCGGGAGCCAGGCTCCAGGTGTTCACAGCCCTAACAGCAGCAACCAACCAGATACCCCCCCACTGTGTGCCGTGGCCCGCGCCAAAATTCTGAGGCGCAATATGGCCCTCAGGTAAAAAAGTTTGGAGACCCCTGGCCTACAATATGGCCTCGTGTGTATTGACCAACGTAGCACACTTGTATCACAATGTACTATATCATACTTATCCAAATAAAAGGAGTACCCTTTCGTGTGGATAAGCGTTAAATAAGAAAATTTACCTTTATAGCCCCTAACTTTTGGATATGTCCACAGGAAAGACCTGAACAATGGTTTTGAGTTTGACCCTCTTTATTTTTGACTATGACTGAGGGAACTCCGTATTACCTATACGAGAGTTCATGCCCTATATTCTATGACGGTATTCCCTGTAACAAATTTTCCCCCATACCTGATCTAACCCTAATAATTCATTTGCAGCAGTTTTTTCCAAACGTGCCAAGGGATCGTCCATTAATACATAACACAAAATTTCGATTTTGTTTAGTTTAGTCGGAGTCGCCTTTAAGAGCTTTCCCCTCTGCCGAAAACCTTGCACAATTGTGCAAACTTTCGTATGGACTGACGTTTATCTGACATGGCTATTTGTACGTTATGTGTAAATTATGTAGAAATAGCCATACATTTGACGTGCCCCTCCCCCGCAAAAATCGGCAGACTGTTTGGTACAGAAAATGACAGCACAGGCGTCGCCAGTTACTAAATGCTCTAAGAATTTAGGACCTTTTGTAGACTTTTTCGTAGGAAAAAGAAAGGTCTTTAATACGTACTGTCGCACTTGGCATGACCCCTCCTCCCTGTTGCTGTGACCTAATATGTGGATGTGGACCAAAGTAGTAGACATCGGCTGACGGATTGCTACTCTCAAATGGGCCTGGGCCGGGCACATATGTCGTAGAGATGATAGGAGATGGAGCAAGCGTGTCCTAGCGTGGAGGCCTCGTTCAAAAAGACCAGATCACAGACCTCCAACAAGATGGAAGGATGACATTAAAAAGATTACAGGCCCACTCTGGAGGAGAGAAGCAGCAAATAGGGCTGCTTGAAGATTTGGAGAAGCCTATGCCCAACAGTGGGCACATACTCGCTGAGGAAGAAGAAGAAGAATATGTGGATGAACCCGAAATCGGAGGAGAAACCTAGGACTTATTGGAATTGGGCTAGTCTTTATTACGTCGTAATAGTTCTATTGGTCACTCTACGATGCTTCACAACAATATTACCCTTGAACGAGGTCGAGACAAATCCATTCCAAATAGCAAAGACCTATAAATAGTAGACCACGCAAACATATCCTAGTTCACGCCAGGCCACGCAAGGGCGTCGCCAGCCGATGGCCTAGGAGGGCAGTTAATATACATAGTTGGATTGATCTGTGTAAAGAATGTATGAATTTCTGTGAGGCGATGGATAAGCGTGAATCTTCTATCTTGTATTAGTTTTTCTTTCCCACGTTTGTTCTATTTGTCCTTTCTAGACTGTAGCTGTACCTTGTTTGTATAAATACTGTCTATTATTTTCACAATGTTTTTTATTTAATTGTAATTAGTCCACTGTAATGCTCTGTAAATTATATGAATAAAAAAAATTAAGAATAAAATATGGCCGATGGCCAAGGGGAGACTTATATTTACGAAGCTAAGACCTACTTAGCCTAGATAGCCTTAGTGTCATATATATAGGGGTTAATTTATAACTTATAACTGTCAAAATTTACTTCTTACCTACCTCCGACTATAAATTTAACGACGTCCAGTTCACGTTCGAATTGTCCATTTTACAAACTGAATCAAGGGCATCTCTCCTATTCTGCAGCTCTCTCTGTCTCTCCACACCTGTGCTTGGCGTAGAACACTCAATGACACAAGCGCCGTCTATTTTATACCTGTCTGTACCAATAGTTTACTATGACAAATTGCTTGTGATCACGCGTGACATAAGTGTAGTTACATCATTACTACGACTCAGATCAACAGCTATGACAGACAGGTCGTTATCATCAAAACAATGTTAGGTATTATCTTGCAGTCTATTTTTCAGGTACCACCGGCCCCTATTTCACCAACGTACGGTCCGACAATTGTCGACATCACTGTTACTGACGTCACAGGCCTCCATAGGCTACGGTAACCGCTTACCATCAGACGGGCGGTGTGGTTGTTTGCCACCAACATGTTAATTTAAAAAAACCACTAAGTATATCGCCAGTTAATAAGTACTTATTTTGCGAAGCTAATGACAATTGTCACAAGAAATACGACAATTGTCACGAAATTCCGACACAGAACTCATTTGCTGTCAAGAATTACCGAAAGTTCTTTGAAATCTTGTGACAATTGTCATCATTATCATTATAAACATCGCAAGAGAAATACCTGTTTTTTGCAGGTATAATAAAGTTTTTTTAATAATACAATGATGGTGGCAAACAGGAATACGGCCCGCCCGATGGTAAGCGATAACCGTAGCCCATGGATGCCTGTGACGTCAGCAACAATGAGACTTGTCGAATTGTCGCACCTGTCACGTTGGTGAAATAGGGGCCCCTATTTCAGGGGGGCCCTGGTCAAAACTGGCCAGTTTTGACATTGACATATTCCCTCACGTCTAAAGTAAGCTACTTTCGCTGTACCTCACTCGTATTCGCATACGAGCATTAGTGCAAGCAGGGCTCGGAACCGGTATTGAAATACCTGTTAATATCGTTCCAAAACCGTTATATTATTTCGTTCATTAAAAAACCGGTTTATTGATATAATGCGAACTAAAATATTACGTTCTATCTCCTAACCGGTAAGAAGAGGGAACGGAACTTTATGGTTCGCAGAGAACGATATAATACCGGTTACTCTTGGCTTTCGGAGACTCTCGGTTAAACTCGTTGTCATACGTGAAAGAAATAGCAATACTTACTCGTTCTATCTCGCTTCGATATTTTCAATTTAACCGGTTAATTTCGTTCCACATAAACGGAAGGCGAACGAATTAGGCATAAATTAGTATCTTAATAGAACAATTCTTTACCCGGTAACCGCAAACGGAAACGAAATCCTTTTCGTTCCCGGGTGAATGAACGAAATCGGTTTGAAAAATAAAACGGTTTCCGAGCCCTGAGTGCAAGCGAGATATACAGAAAGTAATTTACGTAGACGCTAGCTAAAATATCAATGTCAAAAGTACTTAGCCTTTTTGGGGTTCCGTAGCCAAATGGCAAAAAACGGAACCCTTATGGATTCGTCATGTATGTATGTCTGTCTGTCTGTCCGTGTATGTCACAGCCACTTTTTTCTGAAACTATAAGAACTATACTGTTGAAACTTGGTAAGTAGAAGTATTCTATGAACCGCATTAAGATTTTCACACAAAAATAGAATAAAAACAATAAATTTTGGGGGTTCCTCCCGTTTCCTCATACTTAGAACTGAATCTCAAAAAAAAATTTTTCATCAAACCCATACGTGTGGGGCATCTATGGATAGGTCTTCAAAAATCACGAGCTCTTTCGATCTTAAAAGTAGAAAAGAGGTTCCCAAATTATTTTTTCCATTCAGTTACCGGCACACTTTGTATGGCAGTAACGGAGTGGAAGGAACAAAAATGTATGGAAAGTTTGGGACACTTAGTAGTAAAGGAGGCAAGTCGCAATTAATAATGCTAAATTTCGTGGAAGAGTCGTAGTTAAAGATTAGCGCTACCTCGTTTTTCACGCAAAATAGTATCATGGCTCACGGCGCGATTCGGGAAATGAATTAGAGATGCACTAGATATGAAATACACAGTGTCTACTAACGTATTTATATATATTATATCGTTACACGGCCGCACAGATACACTATTTAGAAAAAGATAACTATATTTTTTTTTATTATGACGTGTTCATTTCCATAAAATATACAACTAAACCTATTACAAATTAAAACTTATACCTAAACACACTCGATCAATTAATAAATTAACTCTAAATTAAACTAAATTAAAACTAAGCTAAATAAAGCCACAACCGATAACTCAATCAAACAACCCGTCCCGCGCCCTTCCAGATGCAAAGGTGCCCATCACGCTCGCCGCGTTGCCACGCTGGACCGCGATAGACAGCCTCTGCATCAGGAATGACCCGGAACGAGGGTCATGACCTCCCTCCCTCAAACGTTGCCCCAATTCACTCAAAAAAATTTTGGCATCGGCACACCAACACCCGGACGTCTCCACTGCCAAAGGGACAAAAAGATATTTTGTTAGCAGGGCCGAGTAGGTACTTATCGCGCTTCCGAAGCGCCGCTAACTCAGCCGCCGCTCCTGCCGCCCGGACCGTCCGGCCCATGTGCGAGGCGGCAAACGTGCTGACACATGTGGCATCCCAAAGTAGACACTTACCCTTCTCCCATGGAATAAGTGTCCATGGATATGAAATAGTAAAGATATGTGACGTTCCACGGCAAAAGGTATCTTATGGCGGCCGCAATAATATTGGAGCGGCGTTAATAATAGCGTAAGCGCCAACCGCCATAAGTTACCTTTTGCCGTGCCATCACATATCTTTACTATTTCATTTCTAGTGAATCTCTAATTCATTTCCCGAATCGCGCCGTAATGGTTGTCGATTTGTGGAAAATGCCCAGTACCTAAAACTAACTAACTAACAAGGTTCACAACTCGAGGAGTAGTAGATACGTTGTTTAGTACATTTTACTGGATTTTACTTGATTGACTAAAGGATGACTCACGCTAGACCGGGTCGTGCCCGGGCCGAGGCGTCCGACATGTCATTTCCTATGACAGCTGATAGGTGATCACGTGCTTTCCATAGAAAACGAAGCGCCGGAAGCTCCGGGGATAGCCCCGGCCCGGTCTAGCGTGAGGCATCCTTATCCTCGTAAGGCCCACCATACAAAGTTTCCCAGTTTTAATTTAGAACCTAGTACATGGGTGTTACAGGGTGACTTTCGTTTGTTTTAGAAAACAATGAAACAAAAGAAATACAACTTTATTTCGTCTTCAAAAGATTCGAATTAGATTGAAACGGAGTGTACATTGTAATGCACATTGGGTCTTACGAGGTGAAGAGATTACTATTGTTTGTCATTTTTAATCTCCGGTTACCCAGACTACAAATATTGACATACACCGAGATATATTATCAATCCATTACGTTCATATAAACAGTAAATATTTACTGATGAACCAGGTTTATCAGTCACTCAAAGGTAAGAATTACTCAATATTGGATACATATTATTGCTTGGTCTAGGTCAGGAGTAGTGTTTGTAGAATCTCAAGTCTAAAATTAAAGAATTAGACTCATTTTCACGAGACTGCGTTAATAAAACTTCCGAGTCTTTTAAGTCACGCGTTGAGTCCTTAATGAAGTATTTTTTAAACGCAACTCAAAACGACTCAAGCCTCCAAGTATATATAAGCTCCGCCAACCATTTTGTAGGCTATGCCTAGTGTGGGGTTCAGACAACGTGCTTTTATTTGTATGCCTTTATGATCAATAATATAATGATATTTTTTTATATTTTATGTATTTAGTTGCAGTAAATAAAATAAGCGTTATTGTAGGTGTAGGTATCACATGAATTTCACGTAGAGACTAATTTTTTTAAATGAGAATTCTCTTAAAAGAACTCCTTTACATGCCAAGGATGCCTTTACAACTGTCTTTGACAAGTTGAAAAGAACTCTAGTTTAGACTTAATTATAAGTCTGAAAGACCGAGTCGTCTTAAAGTAGAGGACTCGAAAGACTCGAGTCTTAACCAACACTAGTCAGGAGTCGGCAAAATCACTAATTTTAGGAATCTCAAAAAGTTCTATATCGTTTTCAGTGGTCAGAGCTTTATTTGTTACATTTTGGGTATCTTGACGAGCCACAATAGTAATTTCGGGAAACGCGGTTTGCCGACCCCTAGTCTAGGTGCCTACATTGAATCAAAATCAGTAGCAATACTAGCAGTAGCAGTATTTTGAGAATCAGACCCTAATGGAACATCAATAAACATTGACATAGGCGCCACTTGTATTCATAAATCACGTAAGAATTACTAAGTAGGACTCAATCAATCATTAATCTTACTAAAATCCTTCACAACACCTCGCATCTTCATTACCCCAACATTGTGTCATTTTTGACTGCACACTTCCCCATTTTTCACCAACTCAAATTGCAACCCTATCTTGAGCAGAACAGAGTTCAAATCTAAAAAATAACGCAAAATAATTAAGAGGCTCCCAAGGTAAGCTCAATCCTGAAGTGTTGAAAGATAGTAAGTCTCATCTACTTTCTAAGACCTTTAACCCCTTTTTTGGCAGATTGAAAATTTGGCAGATCGACGTACGGTCCCTGAACCCAGAGAGTTCAATAACGTCAAAGGAAGTGGTTATTTTGTAGTAGTTATTACGAGGTGCGCTTGAGTTCCAAATTGGTGGATTTAGATGGATTGCAAGGAGGCGATGACACGTGACAAAGGAGCCGCTGTCATTGAAACGTCGAATGTAATGTTATGTAAAATATTATGGACCATGTTTGCCCTTCACAAAACTTGCTACAATAGGTACTTCAGAATATTGGGAGCAGCAAGTGCAACATAGATAGATCTCATGACCGTAAGATAGTTCGAATTAGTTTTAGCGAAAAAATTTTTACAGACGAATCGCCTGTGTTAAGCTATCGCTATTGCCTATGGACATCTTATTTCGTTAAAAGTCTTTAATTTTTAACTTCCATGTTCTCAAGCTTGTAAAGTATCTGCACCTAACCCCATAAGTATTATCCTGAGGACCCAGAGTTCGAACCCAATCATCTTATCACGCGTTGTTTACGCGCGCAAGTGGACGGTTCCCTCTTGGATCAATGATCGGAGAGGTGTATGAGAATGTATGAGTGTGTGCTAGATGCACGTGCAAAATAAAGTGATTTTCAGTAGGTACATATGGTGCTAATTTAGTAGGTAGTCACGTCAAATTAAGCCGAATATTGGCAATCAGCGGAAATAAGTAGTTATGAAAATTGGTATAGTTATACCTTGTCTTGTGGTGTCCAGATAAACATACTAATTATGTTTATTTTTACTTATTTGTTTATTTATTTCTACGATAATACCCAAAGGGCACTTAAACATTAAATTCTCTGATTTAACCCTGAAGAAATGCCAGGTCAAGAGCACCCTAAACCGACGAGCGTGTATGAGGAATATTACGAAAGTGAAGGAAGCGAAAGAGGTACTTATGTCAGGATCGTAGCAAAGTGGAAATCCGTGGTCTCCTCCGGGAAATAGGCGTGATTATATGTGTGTATGATTAAATTGATTAAACCCTTGAATTTCACGGGCCTATAAATCCTGGTCTTTTCATAGGCTTGCTTGGGGATATAGATCCAACACGTAGGAGAGCTTTAATGTCATGTAAAATGCCTGCTGGAATTCGTTCACAGGCGCAACAATAGACACCCTGGGACTATTGTAGAAAAAGTGAACAGTATACCGGTCAAATTGAAGTTTGGGTGGACAATGAGACTGGGCTATTGTAGAGAGGTCGAGATTAAACCTTATCATTACTACACACGAGTTCAAATGCATGTATAACTGTTATTGCCTGTGGGCTTTATTAGAAGCAAGTGAACCTTTAGGAGGTGAAGGTCGGGCGAGTGCAATCAAGATTGGCAGGCCCTTGGAGGGTGCATGCACTTGGCTCACACACGGGTGATTCATTCAGCAAATGCATCATGAAATGCGTAGTTACTCCTCTTTTCTTAACCATGGTCTAGCATCCGACGGTCCTAATAGGTACCTATTTACTTAGGAACAGATGTAGTGCATAATTATTTTCCATCGTATTTTCACGGAAACGTGCGAACGTGTCTTGCTATTTCAGTCAGTCTCGGTACAAAAAGTACTGAGGTTGACTGAAGTAGCATATATGACAAATACGAACGTTTCCGAGAAAATACGATGGTAATAGTAGATTGTTAACCAACGGATGGAAGGCACTCATTTCTGGCAACGCTAATACTCCGAGGCTGAACTGATGCCTTTCACCCGAGTTAAACACTCTACTTTTCATTTCGAATACGAGGAAAGTAAAATGCATGTGTTTTTTTTTAAACACGACTAAGTATACATTTTTATAGTTACTCACTAAGTATCCAATTTAGGCAAAAGTATCGTTATTTATGGAATGGGGAGACATAATTATATCGGAATGGAAATTGTATAACAAATCCATTTATACCCAAATTTCAATTGCTTACCGTAAAAAAATTAATAAAATCGTACTTGCAACCTAAAATGCTCTAGTGCAGAAACGAATCATTTTCTGCACACCTTTTAGAATAACAATGACCCTCTTTCAGAGCATTAGAAATGAAAACATTTATGGACTATATCTGTAGTACAAATTGCGTCCAATGAAGAGAAGAGTTGCTTTCGTTTTGTTCCGTTCTTTTTTCAAAACGAAACAAACTCAATTATATTTTGTAATAATTTTTTTTTAATGAAATACCCTCACTTTGTTTTATTCAAGACGGTGCAAAGTTAACATAGACGGACTCTAATTCTACCTCCCCTATTGCCACGGCTCATGGGGGCCTGGGGTCCGCTTGACAACAATCTCAAGATTTGGCGTAGGCGGAGGACAGACGGACTCTATCTAGTTCGAGCAACCAAAATTTAAAAGTGTATTTCCAAAGGATATGTACAGTCAGCAGCAGAAGTTGCTAAGCGGGCGAGGTGCTCAAAATTACCTTAACGCCCTCTTATTCTCTTAACAATAAAGTCAAGATCATTTTTAACACCTTGCCCGCTTAGCAACTATTGCTGCTGACTGTATATGTCACAAATGTGATTTCTCAATAAGCCTTTTATTTGCTTTCAGTCCCCATAAATCCAAATAGTGTCCAAATAGACCGAATGGCGAACTCCGACGTCACCCGAAACTCAAAACGCCGTCAATTTCGTACAATTACGGCCAATATTCAAACCTCCATGGTAACAATCCGTTCCCAAAAGATCCTGCCATGCGAAAATCAACCTTGTTTCGCCAGAAATAAGAAATCTATTGAGGATAATGAGGATGGAAGGAGTTCGCAGTGGGAGGATGGATTTCGGAATTTTAGTAGTTCAAAGTGACCGCTGGCTTAATGTAAAATAAATGTGAGGTGAGTAATTACCTAATTAATTATTTTTAATATGTACCTAAATAATATTTTATTAAGTACAGAATATTCTCGTATGTGCACGACATAGTACAGATGTGGTGCATAATTATTTTCCATCGTATTTTCACGGAAACGTACGAACGTGTCTTGCTATTTCAGTCAGTCTCGGTACAAAAAGTAGGTAAAGTGTCAAACAAACAAACAAACAAAATTTTATTCGCAGAAAAAGGGTAAAGATTACATGTGTTAGTGTAAAAATAAAATATGTTTCACCTTTTTCAACTGTTTTAAACAGTATGCAAATATTATTGTCATTCTATAGAACTAAACTTGCTATCTATGTAAACAAACCGCCATATTGAAACTGTCACTGAATGATGATTTCAGTGTGGCGGTTTGTTTACATAGTTAGCAAGTTCCATAGAATGACACTTTGTATAGACATAGAAAATGCATGTTATAATAGGTTAAAAATTGCAAAAAGTATCTTTAAATGCTCATTCAAAGTTCCCCGCCGCGTCTGTCTGTTTGTGTGTATGTATGTTCGCGATAAACTCGAAAACTCGTTCACGGATTTTCATGCGGTTCTTTCACCTATCAATAGAGTGATTCATAAGGAAAGTTTAGGTGTATAATTTGTCAAGGTTTTATATAACCCGTGCGAAGCCGAACGACGACGGACCCGAAGAATTCGGTTAATCCCAAACTTATTTAAAAAGCCGTTTCTTATCAGCGATCACGAATTAACCGGCAATCAAATGGACAAATCATATCCTTTGATCAAGCTCGCACCAAAATGGAGTAACTACTACGAATGTTTAATGTGCATATGTCTTTTAAATTTAAAGCGAGTGTGTGTAGAACGCAGCGGGAGGTCTTTGTCAGGCAATAATACCCCTATACGGATGCGGGTCGCCACACGCAGTATTGAGGGGTTGAATTCATTGTTTAGATGGTAGGCGCTTCTTTCGTATATTGTACGCATCTTCTGTTTTGTCGTATGTAACGTTTCCTATAGAAGACCATGCCATGCTCGGTATCAAGCTTCAAGATCGAGTAAGAAATGTCGAGATCCGTCGCCGCACCAAGGTGCATGACGTGTGTTTCATCATTATCCAACTAAAATGGAATTGGGCGGGACATGTTGCTAGGCATAGTGATGGCAGGTGGACTAAAATGTTAACAGAATGTTGGCCGCTTTCGGATGAAAGAAGCGCCTGGCGTCCGTTGGCTCGTTGGGTGGACGACATCCGGAAAATTGCGGGTTACTTCTGGATGAGATTAGCTCAGGACCGGGACAAGTGGCGTACCTACTAGAAGAGAGGCCTATGCTTAGCAATGAGCGATAAAGGGCTTATATGATGATGATAGAAGACAGACCATAACTACTGGGTGCATTGTCCTTTCAATTACCTAGTAATCCCATGAATTCGCGTTGATTGATTGCAATTAGAGGTCGTGCCACATGTGGAGAAAATTGACGCGACGCGGTACAAGCATACTTGTATAAACCGGTAAACGGATTTGATGGGCCTTCTTATAAACTCTTTTAAAACCCGTAAGTTGTACTATAACAAATAGGTATATTAGTAACAAGCAAGAAACTATAAACGTTTCAGCCGGCGTATTATGATGGCTTTATCCATCTTTATCCACGTGATAAAATAATTGTCACTTTTTAACACCGTGTGATAGAAAGTGAGGGACACCGTTTTATCACGCTGTCACGTAGACAAGAACGACCATCATATCGGTACAGGTTTTGCCAGAAGACTGAAGTATTTCCTTCTAGTATTATTAACTAGCGACCCGCCCCGGCTTTGCGCTGGTTACCTACACAAAACCTCAACAAATTATACACTTAAACCACAGGTGAAAACCGCATGAAAATCCGTTCCGTAGTTTTTGAGATTATCGCGAACGTACATACACATAAACAGACAGACTGCCGTATTCGAATTTCAAGATATTTACAAGAGACGACACGTACTAGATCCATTCTAGATACGTTATAGTTTAGATATCAACTAGTCTCTTTTGCCGCGCAATTCGGGCAACCAATGTCACTTTTACGTTAGATAGAGTAAGATATCTATTAGATGTGAATTGGATCTCTAAGTCATATCCTGTGGAAATCGTTCAACAGTATCACCAGAATCGCGCAAATGTCAAATTTGACAGGTTAGATCTTAAACATATCGTTATCGTATCTCGGTGATGTCTAATAGAAGTCTATTTCAAAATCCGAATCGGGCCCAGACGCGGCGGGGGACTTTGTTTTATAAGGTGTAGTGATGTTTATTAATTTGTTACTAAGATACTTAGGTAGTTAAAATTAAAATACATATTTTAAAACACAACTACATAAGTTTATTGACTCGATAACTACTGACAGCAGTGGCTGATTGACGGGTCATAGCCTTTTCGCGTACTAGTACTAGTCTAGATAATTCAAGGAAAAACACTATTTTGCACTTTTTGCAGTCTTAATCGGCCGAGCGAAGTGAGTATGAGGGTCAACAAGGGGTACCTACACTTATATAGTGTACCTAACTACATTTTGAGCAAGTATTTTTGTACCTAATGCACATAAAATTTCAAACAAATAACAGTTGAAATATATTCTATGCAGTTCAAATATTTGGCATGAAGGTCAGCGTTAGAGGTTAAGGAGCTCTAGATCTTTCTAGGGATCAAAGTGTATGTAAAAGTTTATATTTGTGTCAAGAGTTGTCTTTCCGGAGCTAACTACACTCATGGACAAACTTAGAGGAACGAAAAAAAAAGTTTAAATAATAATTTAAAAATTACTTTAGGTGCTATACTTAATCCAGTAACTACGCTACGCTAATTCTTGGAATTAGTTGTCAAGCGGACCCCAGGTTCCCATGAGCCGTGGCAAAATGCCGGGATAACGCGAGGAATAATGATGCTGTAATCCAGTATAACCTTTTTCTTGCGTTTTTCTAAATCCAATTGTCCATGAGTATACTTGTCGTACTCGACTCTCACAAAATTTCACGAGAATGCGACATGCAGATGAGAACATCCAGACATTCGAAAGCAATTTTGCTCACACTGAAACGGAGCTTCGCTAACGCTCGGTCAAAAATCTAGCCCAAGATCGCCAATAACTGTTCAACGCCACGGTCACAACCATACATGGTAGGATCCTATAAAGTGTCATTCTATGGAACTTGCTAACTATGTAAACAAACCGCCATATTGAAATTGTCAAAAAATGATGAATTTACTAGTGACTTTTGTTTACATAGCAAGTTCCATAGAATGACGCTTTAGATGAGCTATACGCGTGCGTCCGTGAGGAACAGAACACAGAACATACGCAATACGACAAAATGAATGGTCGGTTTATTTGTTGCCCGCCATAAACCATAGTAAATTTACGGTGGGGAATACAAAAAAGTGAAACTGTGACTTACGGTGGGGAACTGGGGAATAAAAAAAAAGTGAGACAGTGACAAGGACAAACAATAATAGTGCTTCCTCTTCTACTCCTACTTAACTAGGAACTTGCTAACTATGTAAACAATGCTACTCCTACTTAAAGTGTCATTCTATGGAACTTGCTAACTATGTAAACAAAAGTCACTAGTAAATTCATCATTCTTAGACAATTACAATATGGCGGTTTATTTACATAGTTAGCAAGTTCCATAGAATGACACCTTACTGAAAGATATATTAAGACCGCCAGGCTAGCATCATGCTGAGTCGGGACCGTTTCGTGGCTTATAATGTTAAGTTATGTTACGTGTTGTTTTATTATTTTATCATCATTGGCCTTCGAGTCTATTACAGACTAAACAAGCAGTGTCAGGTAGGGAGACAACGTTTTTCGTGGCAGTGTAAGCCAGTACGGGAGCGGCAAACACGACCACATTCTTTTATATTGCCTCAAATAAATGCTCTCTATTCTATTCTACTATCCCGTTATGTCAGTTCCCCCCACCACTCATGTCCAATCCATACTACTAGATTCATGGTCAGAACATTGTCCTTCGCTAGCCTTGGGCCCACTTACGGCTATCAGCGCAGGCGCAGGGTTGCCTCATGCGGGCATTGTGAATCAATTATATTAGTAGTGGCAACCCCTGTTGCGTGGTGCCTGGAAACTTATAGTTCAGCAAGCCATTTCCGTCAAAAAAGGCGGCAAATTAAAATATATTTAGGCACGAAGGGTCGATCCATACAAAGAGAAGAAGAGGAGAGAAAGGGTATGGAGCCTATACAAAGTTTGAAAAACACGGCTTTATTACTGACAAAATTGGTTTGCCAGACTACGGTTCCCGCTTGTTTCCAAGTCAGTGACAGCACACGCAGTGCAGTACGGATGTGATGGTCGTTCTTGTCTACGTGACAGCGTGATAAAACGGTGACCGTCACTTTCTATCCCACGGTGTTAAAAAGTGACAGTTATTTTATCACGTGGATAAAGTCATCCATAATACGCCTGCAGGTATTATTTTAAACGTCAAACTTCCATGAAATTATGACATATAAATAACACTGGCACTGGTGCTGTCAAAATCTCTGCAGACTTTTCTCGGTCTAACTTCTACGACATGTCATTTTGAAATGTCAATGAAAGAAAACATCAACGTCTTAAAATCAAGTGGTGCCCTAAATCCCAAGCCACAGCCACTCATAAATATCATAATCATACCAATACCCCATGTCCATTTGTCCAATTCGGAACGACTGACCCAAATCCCACTGTGAACGTTCGAAAATTTCTCCTGACCCATTTTTTTAAAGGCCGCATCCTGCCACTCCTTGGTCTCGTTTGCAAAAAAGAAAAAATCAGGTCAACGACCCAGCCATTTGCTGTCATTGCGCCTCGCGAAATCACAAAGATACCAGTCACTATATATTTGATGGGGACTTAGGACTTTTTGGAATTAATAGAGGATTGTATGGTCGGTCGTTTGCATTATTGTTTAACGGGTCACTAATGGAAAGATTGAAGTATACGCACATAATTAAAAATGACTTGTTGAGAGGGCGAGTGACCCTATTTCTTTTCGTAGTGTGGGGAAATTGTGCAACATTGTATCGATAAAATTAAAATTTATAAAATACATTTACTTATTTATGTCATATATTATATTACTTAAATTCGTTGTTTATATAGGAAAACAAGAACAACATACGCGTCAATTACTGAGTAAAGGCCCCAGTACTAGGGAATGCAAATCGGTTATTTTTTGTATGGAAATAACCGCGGTTTCGGTTAATAACCGATAATTTCCATACAAAAAATAACCGAAAATAACCGATTTGCATTCCCTACCCAGTACACAATGGGCCATCGCCGGCCACTCCAAGGCACGCATTTATGCGTTAGAGGGAGCAAGTGATATTGCTATCTCATTCTACCGCATGGCTGCGTCCCTTGGAGTGGCCGGCGATGGCCCATTGTGTACTGGGGCCTTAATGTATTGGTTCTAATACTTAAAAGTTTAACTGCGCACCCCACCGAACCACCCTATTGGTTATTGAGTCACTCTTGGAAATGTGCCGGCTACTTACCGGATTAGGATTATTACTTATTATATATATGTATGTATATTTTTTAGGGTTCCGTACCGTAAAACGTATAGGATCACTCGTACGTCTGTCTGTCTGTCCGTCAGTCACAGCGTATTTTCTCGGAAACTGCTAGACCAAGTTAGTTGAAATTTGGTACACATGTGTAAATTAGTGAACCAAAGACGGAAATGTAACGTAAACAAATGAATTTTAAACATGGGGGTGACTGGGGGGGTAAATTAGAATGTAAAAAATAAAGTTTTTTAAACTATATCGTGCTATAGGTATATATCAAATGAAACAGCTCATTTTCAGAATTTCAAATATATTTATTTTATAATTTTAAAATAAATAGGTTAGAAGTTATTTAAGAGAATAGCCAAAAAATTACCTTTCCCCCCTTTATCTCCGAAACTACTGGGTCTAATTTTTTTAAATAAATATACAACATAGTTCTTTACCTACAAATGACAGGAAAACCTATTAGAAATATGCAGTCAAGCGTGAGTCGGACTTAATGTACGGTACTCTTGGAACGCGAGTCCGACTCGCACTTGGCTGGTTTTTTTGTATGTTGCTTTTAATTTTGATGATGCGTGTTGCAGATCTGATGACATATGTGTAAACGCATGTTTTAGTTTGACGACACCTAAGAATGAGCTTTCTGTAGGATGACGAAGCCTGCGCTGTGGATCTGAAGGTATGCTATTTTTTTCATTCAATAATGTGATTTAAGGATTTTGCACATCGATAATATTTTCCCATCACTACTGAATGCTGGTAGTGACCGATGCATCCGGGCGGCCGTGAGAATCTCGCAGCTTCCCTTCTACTACTCGTTGCATCCTGAGAGATACCTTTTCATCAAGAACTGTCTTATCCCTGTCGGAGAAGGTTGGTTTTTGCTTAGCAGGATATTTTTGGAACATTAGAACGCTATTCGATTCGAGTATTGGTCTAAAATGGTTAGGTAAATGCGTTCGGATTGTTTGGAAAATTGTCGCGTTTGTAACGACGTTATTGTTATCTCTTGTAGAATTAAAGACTGTTTATAAACATATTATGTCATAGGAAAATGTATCACGTCATTTGTATTACTTTGGGCCTTGTCAATTAAAAAAAGCAAAAAACATTATTAGAGTCTGTGCGGAAAGAGAAGAGTCTTGGAATGTATTGGGCCCCATACGTGTTCCACGACTCTTCTCTTTCCACACAGACTATAAAGGGAACAGGCCGCGTAGCCAAGATGCCAATCGCTTACGCTCCGTAGCGATGGAAACGCAACTGTCACTGTCGCGCTAATATAGAAGAGTGATAGAGAGACATAATGCTTTTCGTTGTCGAAGCGATAGCGATTGTAACCTTGGCTAGGCCGGCAGAGTAGATTTAGTTTTGATTCGTTCGATTTTAAAATAAAACAATTCAATTGCATGATACTATTGATTCAAATTTGATTCAGTGTCATTGCGAATGCCATGCAGATTTAAGGAGGTCTCACGCTAGACCGGCCCGTGCCCGGGCTGAGGCGTCCGCACGTCATTTTCCTAAGACAGCTGATCGGTGATCACGTGGTGCTTTCCATAGAAAAAGCAGCGCCGGAAGCTCCGGCCTGGCCCCGGCCCGGTCTAGTGTGAGTCATCCTTTAGCTTGGTAGTCGCTAGCGCAGAATAACTAATAGTAGGTACTACCGTACAGAAAATTCACTCCTTCACAAAAGTCAGATTTAGGTATAAAATTATACCTATACTCGCCGCCTGCAACAAAATTGAAACTTATAACCGCGCACGAACGGTGAATCTTCTTTGCGCGAGCGCCACGTGCAGGGCCGGATTAACCCTAAGTCAAAGTAGGCAACTGCCTAGGGGCCCCGCCTCGGCCAGGGGGCCCCGGCGGCTCAGCGCGCACCAAATAATATTTTGTTCCATAGGGTCAAAATTCATGCGTAATTTTTTTTATTATTATAAAAAATTATATGCTTTGTTATTGTTTTTATCGACCCATTTAAATTAATGAAATACCTACTGTAATCAAATTGAAGCAATACGTTACAGTTTACGGGGCGTATTGTGCGTACCTGTTGTAAAGTTGTAATAATAGGGGTTTTCGGGAAAAAAGGTTCACTTTTTTTCGAACAACCAACAACTTTTGGGTTATTTCGACTCAGAATCACGAGGACTATTGATTAAAACAAAGAAAAAGAAAGTAGACAAAACTGTCCCCAGTTTTTCATAGGAATGCTCGACCTTCAGCCTCACTTTTTACCTCAATTTACCATTGATTTGTGTTCCACATCTCCTCTACTTCAGCTTAGCCTTTGGCCTCGTAGCGCCAAGCTCGGCCTGCGGTCTCGTTTTTTAATACAATGGACATTGCTGGTTCGTGTCTGTGCTCAACTATTTATCCTGGCCTGATGAAGCACGGCTTTGACTTCGCATGAAAGCTCGCCTCACTGGGGCACTTCGGACTTTTAGGCCCAAATGAAGATCGATACCCGGCCTTTTAACACGCTTTCACAATTTGCGATATTGTTAACCCTTCAAGTGGCGCCAGCGAAAACGCGAAAAGTAGTCAAGTGGCGGGGCCCCGGTGGGTGGTCAGCGCAGATTAAGAAAATTTTACAAAATCGTCGATTTAAGTTTTTTTATGTTTGAAAGTATATTAAATCACATATTGTTAGAATCAGAGTTATATAGGCTATTTGAATATAGCAATTAAATTATTCTAATGTTTATACATTTGGCCAGACCTAATCATACTCCGGAAGAATGACAGTTTTCCAGCTTCCTTGTTAAAAATGACTGCCACCATAAAACTAATTGATTATTGGAGGTAATTGCTATTTAATTATCAAAGGAAGACTTTTATCTTTAAGATTAAATCAATAAAAGGGACCTAAGATACAATTTCTTTTACAAAACAACCTCTTAATAAACGAGACTGACCTCGGACTAGGCGGTCGCTCCCGAATCAATGGTCCTCACCAACAAATTTTATACCAAGTGTTTTTGTGTTTCTTATGGTATGCTATCCTTCTCTAACTCGCTAACTGAAGGGTTAACAAAAAATTTCGCGCTCGCTGCGCTCGCGTTTATATTTTGGTTCTTTAGTTGACCCTGTATCTACATGTTAGCTTGACTGGTGAATGAGTAGAGTTAGACCAAGAAAAGTCTGCAATGATTTTGATAGCATACGCAGTGCAAGTGTTATTTATACGTCATCATTTCATAGAAGTTTTAACGTTTAAAATAACACTTGCACTGAGAGTGCTATCAAAATTGTTGCAGGCTTATCTTGGTCTAACTCTAGTAATTTAAACATATGAAAATTCTTTATTATTAGGTTGATTCTAATCATGTGGCTCGGCGTTTGGTCGTATGGTCGGACAATCGCTGTTCAGGCTCGCAAAATATTAACTTATTGAAAAAATCAATTTTACGGCACCAGTTGAGCTTAGCTTTTAGCCTCGCTTAAAATTTGCCATTAGAGGTAGATAGGAAAGTGACGCTGAAGCTCACATCTTTGGTATTCCACTGGGAATTGGCCTTAAGCCTAGAGGCTCTCCCCACACTTGACGCGACGCGGAATCGGCAAAAACCGATAGAATAAAGCTTTACGTCCACGCAATAAGAGCGAAAAAGACATCGTTCTATTTGGATCGGCTCGTCCGACGCCTGAAGATAGAAATTAAAAACGCAAACTTATTTCCCTGTACTGAATATGCTGTGTGCAGAATTGACTGTAGGGGGCCCGAGCCTCGCACTGCCTAGGGGCCCCGACATGCTTAATCCGGCCCTGGCCACGTGACACGACTATCGTGCGGTCGAGCGGCAGCCCACTGCCATACGCCTGCCCTGCCCGGGAGGTGCGCCGGCCAAATGTACCTAAACTGAGTAGTGATCACAGCACATCAACCCCTGATCACGGAACCCCTCGACCCTGAAGCTTGAACCACCAACCCTTCAACCGCCATTACCCGACTCCTCAGTAGCCTTACCATAAGTCTAACACTGACATATTCGCTAGCGTGTGCGTAACTTACTTTTTTATGCGTCTCGCTCGTACTGGCATCCTATTAGTGCGAGCGAGATGTATATAGAAAGTAAGTTACGAAGACGTAAGCGAATATGTAGTGCCAAACTCGTGTTAAGCCTACGGTTGTACTTCATCAAATGGGTTATGGATTATGGGTGTCGATGTCTCGATGAGCACTTAGGAGAGTAGTACCCAAGATAGAGCTGATGCTGAACCCTGGCTGTACCTAAAGGAACTCAGGTTTGTTGCAACATAGGCACACGCTGTTTTGGTCATCCGACTCGTCTTGATGAGCACTTAGGAGAGTAGTACCCAAGATAGAGCTGATGCTGAACCCTGGCTGTACCTAGCGGAACTCAGGTTTGGTGCAACATAGGCACGCGCTGTTTTGGACATCCGATTCGTCATGATGATCACATGGTAGAGATTTACCCAAGATAGCTGATGCTGAACCCTGGTAGATCCTATTGGAACTCAGGTTTGGTGCAACATAGACAAACGCTGTTATGGTCATCTCTCGTCGCGTCAAACTGCTGTCAAGAAAATTTCATATCTTGCAGCAAATGGGCCGCTGCCGATCAAGACTCGAGTGACGATAACGGCGATGTGGCTACCACTTCTCGAGTTGACTACGGATTTGCCGTGTAACAATTTTCTTGTACTTTGAACATTAATATATCCTGCTTATTAATCGAAAATTGAAATATGTACCTATACTTATGCGCCACGGCGACAATTATTCAAACTTCGATACGCGTGTGGAAATTTTGCAATTTGTTTGTTCACATGCGTTATGTCCAGGATACTTGTGTTAATATAAGAATAAAATAATTATCATTCAACGTTGTAGTTTTATTTTGTAACTTTTTCCTTATCCAGACTTTCTCGTCGCTCAGCGACAATATTTTTTCGAATTCCGTAGATTCATTTCCAATGTGCTCGATAGTCGTGTGAGGCACGAAATCTGTGAATTTTTGTTATCCTTTTCTCTCAGTGTAATGAAGATGTAACGTCGCCATGAGATATCTCGGCGACATGCTGCCGAGGTGCTCAAAAATATCAAACACGCACTCTGTAGTACTATTAGTTATTCTGTGCTCTAACGCAGCCTTGACAGATAGGCCTGTTCAGATATTTGTGAGCATCCTGGCCGCTCCGATATATCTGATTTCGACTGTACCTACATATTACAATAGGGACACTCCTACTAGTCAAATCAATTTCTTTTTAAGAACTTTCAAAACAATTTGCTGATATGGAATATGAAACTAATATAGTGACGTCACGGTCAACTGACCAATTTTTTATATTTCTATCCGATTTATTAAATAGAAATTGTTTTTAAAAATAACTGCTATCTATGTTGTTCTAACAATCATCTGGTGCTTTATTGCGTACATGGTGTGAAATAATTTATTTTAAATACAGGAAGCATACATAGTTATTGTATACGATGTAGGTACCATTAGTAGAACTGAATATACAATTAGTAAAACTGTTTCTTATATAAAGCAAAACCTTTGGCTGTCAACCGTGATGTTGGCTTGATAGGATTTGACTATCGAATACGTACCTACGTATACAAATAAATACTTCTCAATCAAAAATTTTATGGGGAACTATACTGACCTTAGGCGTCAGGATGCATTTTGAAAACGATCTAGTACCTACATTACCTACGTCAACGTCGCAGTACCTCGCTCAAACAATAGGCACGTATTCTAAATTCAAATTCAAATCAAAGTACAGAATGCAAATCACGCGCGTGCGTCTCAAGGCCTAATGCGTTTGAGCAGACGGTACCCAGACGACCGTAATATAATTACTAGTTTGACGGTTTTGGACACCTCTACTCGGCATACCTAAAGCTGAATAGTCGTTATATTGCTTGCCACACCCGTAGAAATGGGTATTACTTACGGGACTATTGAAACAGCGGGGCCTAGGTGTGCGGAGGCCAAAGCACTCATTAGAACTTTGAGGGATAGGGGTAGCGACCCCCGTTTTCTTAATAACCTATTTCCTGACTAGCTTTTGCCCGTGACTTCGTCGTCGTAGAATAGTAATTTCCGTCGTAAACCTATATCCTATGCTCCTAGGACTCAAACTAACTTCATATCAAAATCATTTTCATCTGAATCAGTCCAGCCGTGATGTTACCAGAGACAGAGTTACTTTCGCATTTATAATGTTACTAGCGACCCGCCCTGGCTTCGCACGGGTTAACATATTCTACACCTAAACCTTCCTTAAGAATCACTCTATTGATAGGTGAAAACCGCATGAAAATCCGTGCAGTAGTTTTTGAGTTTATCGCGAACATACAAAAAACAGACAGACGCGGCGGGGGACTTTGTTTAAATAAGGTGTAGTGAAGTATGAAAGGATATAATGTGATTGCAAACATTACAAAGTTCAATTCTATAATAACATTAACAATTAAACCGTTATCGATTGATTG
Organism: Cydia splendana; assembly: GCF_910591565.1. Classification (NCBI taxonomy): domain Eukaryota; kingdom Metazoa; phylum Arthropoda; class Insecta; order Lepidoptera; family Tortricidae; genus Cydia; species Cydia splendana. Next base: position 5,447,803 of record NC_085981.1, on the reverse strand, counting down.
GCTAAGTATGTTATTATTATATGTTATAAATCATCCTGACGGACAGATGTACGGTTGCGAAGGACGGACAGACAGACAGGCAGATAACAGTAATTGATTATTTGTATCGTTTGTTATTATTTCAATAATCAATTTGTTGTTAGGGAGAAAGCGAGGTTTTGTTATTTACTGTTAGCATTTACGAGTGTCGTTGTCGTGAAAGATAGATGTTCTAAAAGTAGCATAATATGCTCGAATCGACTTGTTCAATGTTCAATACATTTGTTTATAGAGTCAGTCTAACGTAACTTTGCACCGACTTGAATATAATAAGATAGTATGTATACATTACATATAATAATAGAATAAAGTGAGAGTGTTATTATAAACGTCATATTTTCAAAAATTTGACATTGATGATGACATGACCACACTTTGTCATTGACTTGCAGAGTTAGCTTGGTTCGACTATAATGGAAACTTTGAATTATTTGAAGAAAAGTTTGTAATCTTTTACTTTACCTTACCTAAACATAAATATCTGGGAGACCGAGCTTTGCTCGGAAAACATATAAAAACTTGCGTTTTCCCAGAGATAAATAAGACCGATTTTTCGACCCCGAAAACCCCCATATACCAAATTTTATCGAAATATCGAGATCGAAATTTTATCGAGATCCCCGAAATATATATATAAATAAATAAATATACAAAAATTTAAAGGTATTAGATAGATAGATAGATATACGACGAGTATCATGTCCCAATATTTTAATTAGTTTAATTAGGTACAAGGTACAATATCACAAAATTACTGTATTAAAATATTGATATGTAGGTATTTTTGCGCAAATTGGTATTTCATATTTATACCGGCCAAAATTAGGAGTTCTTAAAACTTACCTATCAAAATCTGACGCATAAAATTCCCAAAATAAAAATCGACGAGCAACAATGGAAAATTCCAAAAGTACTATTTTTAAATCATACTTAAATGTTCTCCTGATTTGATGAGCTTAATAGGTATCGATTTATCATTTAACAGTCGTTTAATGCAATAATGCATCGAGTGCAGGTCAGATGTCAATGCAATACTAATATACAGTCCACACGGTTAAATGACCATTAGTTAACCTTATTGTGATAATGATAAGGTCTATCTATGATCAGTTATAGGTGTTGCTGTTAGTACCTACACCTACATCGGTTTTTTTTCTCACAAGGAAGAATTGTGGTGGGGAATTGGGATAGTTAGAGTCAGACCGAGATAAGTCTGCAACAATTTTGATAGCATGCGCAGTGCAAGTGTTATTTTAAACGTCAAACTTCTATGTAATTTGACTTAACACTTACTCTGTGTGTGCTATCAAAATCGTTGCAGACTTTTCTTGGTCTAACTCTATACAGTAAATATCAATGGTGGCGGATGAAATAACTAGCCTAAAATATCTGCCAGTTCTGCCACCCTGGACAACTTATTCAAATATCACTATCATAACACCTTGTAAAAGAAAGTCCCCTGCCCCGTCTGTCTGTTTGTGTGTATGTATGTTTGTTCGCGATAAACTCGAAAACTACTAAACGGATTTTCATGCGGTTTTCACCTATCAATAGAGTGATTCTTGAGGAAGGTTTCTTAGGTGTATAATTTGTTAACCCGTGCGAAGCTGGGGCGGGTGGCTAGTGTAGTAATATAATATTACTAATATTCTAAAGTTCGCGTTCAAAAGTATCTGTTACAGCCTAATTGATATAATATACGTTTCCAAAATTGCGAAATTTCCACATGGCAAAATTTCGGAAACTTTGTATGAGAATCAAAATTTCCTATTTCCAATATGAAAGTTTTCTTTGTTCCTGAAATTTCCGACGACTTCTCTAATTTTTTTATTAGCTTACTAACGATGGACGATTTTATTTAGATTTTTTTTATTATCTTAACTAAAAAAGTACAAGTTTTAAAAAGTTGAAAGATGAAACAAACATATAAAGGACGACTCACGCTAGACCCGACCGTGCCCGGGCCGAGGCGTCCGACAGGTCATTTTCTATGACTGATAGATGATCACGTGCGTCCATAAAAAACGAAGGGCCGGAAGCTCCGGCCCGGTCCCGGCCCGGTCTAGCGTGAGTCATCCCTAATTGCAAACTAAAGAACGTAAAAGGAATCAAAATGGGACTCAGTTAACGGCGAAGAGCGAAAATAACGCGGTTGTAAAGGGGTTCGCAGAACGCTTTTACGACTTTACCGTCATTACTGACACGTGTGGGTGTCCTTTTATTTATATACAGGGTGAAAGCAAAAGTCTCGTTATTGTCGACCGTGTATATTTTGCGTGGGCATCGGCTATGATAACTTTGTTCACATCAAAATATACTCAGAATACAAAAAAAATAAAAAAAATTAACCGACCGAAAGTCCATTTCACGGGCTCCTAAAACCATCGTTATAAAACTGACATGACTGACGATAAAAGCGCGACCCGACTTTATAAGCCCGCTACTGACAATTTTAATACGTATACAGGTATAATTGTATGTCCTATAATATTTATTGAATATTTAATTTATTTAATTACCTACGATTATATTTGTACATTATTCTTTCCTAAACTTTTGGAAAACAATGACAAGAAAATAACCTTCTGGAACATAACGATCAACTTTTGAAATCTCTTCTTTAAAAAATAATCTATACTCAAACTTGTCAGTAAAAAAAGGCCCGTAAATCAAATTTTCTATGGGAGAAGTTCAAACTTCAACATTAATTCAGCAAATAGGCCACAAGGGCACTTTTACACGTCAACATTTAATTTACATGTCAGGTCTGCTGGGACAGCCGCGGAGTATGCCGCCAAAATGAAACATGCCAAATACTCTGCCCTGGAACCAATGTACGACTTTGCCCCAGTTGCAGTCGAGACTGCAGGACCTTGGGCTGTGCAGGCTAGGGACTTTGTGAGGGATTTGGGTCGGCAACTGAGGGACAGGGGGTGCGACCCTCGGTCCGGATCGTACCTGGTCCAAGAGATCTCATTGGCCATTCAGCGCGGTAACGCTGCCAGCGTGATGGGGACATTTGAGCCAGGTACGATTCGTGACGGTTACATATTGCTTAACTTAGATTTTATAATGACGAAGCCTGTTGCGGATATCATCCTTGGTATGTTTGGGACGAGGCATGTTGCTGATTTGCATTTGTAGCCACCGGACGAAGCCTGCGTTGCGGATTTCTTATTGCAAACATATGTAAGTACATTAAGTTAAATAAGCTTGATATGTAATCTCAATTTTATTTGAAATAAATACAATATATATACAGTGGTACTACTAAACGAAATTAATAACTAGCTTAAATCTAAAATAGGCCCTTGAGGCATTGTACCAAGGATGCTGGCGGCATTTCCTCGCTGTATCTCAATGCTGATACGTTGTGCGATATGTAATTAAATTGATTTATATTAATAAATATGGATTACATACAAGCAAAAATCCACATTTACATCAATAATCCTTCGCGCCTACATTTTTCTAATATGCCGCCTTTTTCTACTGACAAAGTAGCCGTGCACGAGTTAATAACTTTAGTGTTGTTTAAACAATATCATCCTGTATCTCTAGAGGTTACCTTCATCTAAATATAATATAGAGCCGACATTTATTAGGAGTATTTCCTCTAAGTTTGCGCTTTCATTTGTTAACTGCTTGGGTTAATGTCTTACTCATATAGGTACCTACTTGGAAGGGGTCATTAATAATTTAATGCTAGTGTCATATAGAAGCAATATTTACACTTTATGTAACCTTAAACTTTTCAGTGGGGCTAAGATGGTCGGCTCTTTATCATTTGTCACCATGCTTGTCACGCTTCAGGATCGCTCGCTTCAGGGGTCGGCAAACTTTTGAAAAGAAGAGCCAACCGTAGTAGAATTCACCAGTTTTAGGAATCTAAAAGAGCCGCAAATGGTCAGTTCACGGTTCAGTGATCTAGAACTCTAAATGTGTTTTTTTTGGCCGCTTGAAGAGCCGCAATCGTGCCTCCAAAGAGCCGCATGCAGCTCGCGAGCCGCGGTTTGCCGACCCCTGATTACTTCAGCAAAATTAACGAATCCCTTTGTTTGACATAATTATTATTGAAGTAATAATGTATTTAATGATTGTCAGATTATCATTAGTCATAATTCTGAAACCGTTAACTTTTCAGGATTTTCGCAAGGTTATCCTATGGATAGGTTACGTTAGGTTTGTTTTATGGCAATCCTGAAAAGTTACGCGTTTCTGAGAAAAACTAAATAATTATGACTAACTAAAATTCGGACAAACAATACATTATAACTTGAAACTTTATGGGAAACAATAGAGACCCCAAAATTAATCCTAATTAGAATAATTTTAAACATATGATTTCAGATAAGTACGCACTTTTACACGGAGGCTCGAGAAAATTTCAGGAAGCCATTTGGTAATTTTCATTAGGAAATTCGCATTTTTGACAACTTTTCGACGGCATATCAGTAGTAGACATGATTCCTACATATCCACTTAAACTCGTTACCATATTGAGAAACTTTCTCGTCAAATACTTACATGTTTATGTTTTGAAAAGAAATTGTAAATCACTAGCCAACGTCAGCAAAACCATATGAACAAAATTCTTGATCATCCGGATCCAAAAGTTCAGGTCTAGACCTTGAAATTCAAGTCCATTGACTTCAGAATCAGTACCCAAAATGCAAGTTAGGTGCATACTACATCCATTCAGTAAAACAGTAAGTTCATACAGTTTTGTATGAAGATATGTCCTTTTAAATGGGCCGTGGGTCTAAGCCATGCAGGTCACGTATAGTCTAGACGAACTAGCGTTGTATGCAAATAAACATTGTCATTCAAATTTTCGGTGATACTATCCGCTCGGTGTGATAAGAGCTTAAAGGGAAGGTCGGTAATTAAGTTCTGTGTAAGTTAGAAGAAATTTTATAATTGAAAGGTCAGGAATCAAACTCATGCTTTAAAATTTCTCAACGATCAAACAACGCAAAGTTGCTTAATAAAGGATGACTCACGTTAGGTCGGGCCGACCGGGCCGTGTCCGGGCTGGAGCTTCCGGCGCTTACTTTTCTATGACAGATGACAGGTGATCACGTGATGCTTTCCATAGAAAACGAAACTCCAAGGTCTAACGTGAGTCATCCTTTAGGGTATGTTCTCAGACATGACATATAGTTATATTCCTGTAGTTGATCATGATGGGAAGGTCGATGAAACAAGAAAAAATAGCGGTCCAAGGAAATCGTGGTTCAACATCCGAGAATGGACCGGGATTCAAAGGCGAACTCTTTCCTTCCAAGAGCTCAATCGGCAATGAAATACACGCGGTTTGGGGTAATATTTGTCATCACTAGGTACACCCAGGGCCGTTTTAACTATGCTGGGGCCCTGGGCACATAAGAATTTGGGGTCGTATAGAACAGTAAAGCAAGCGATTAAACTAACATTTTTCTACTATAGTTATTTGTACAACAAGAGATCAAAGTTTGATATTTCTTCGAGTGCTTATTTTGAGTCCCGTGCAAGCGAAAGATTCTATAATAGATTCACGAGCGTAGCGAGTGAATCTAATTTAGAATCTTGAGCGTAGTAAGGGATTCAAAAGCGCACGAGATGTAAATAACTTTGATCTCGTGTAGTACACAAAATTTTTCACCCTAAGCAGTGAGAACATACCTAGAGGGACAGAGATAATAGAACCCAAGTATATCGAACTTGTATTAGACCCCGCATGTTGAAATGACTATAAAGATCACTTGAATGTCATTTTGTCTCACTCAGTGAGCAAAATCGCATTTTGCTCACTTAGTGAGACACAATCATTGAGCAAAATCGCATTTTGCTCACTGAGTGAGACAAAATGACTCAGTGAGCAAAATCGCATTTTGCTCACTGTTTTTAAGAAGCAAAGTACCCTTGTTCGAGCTGCTGAGGTGAAAAAAAATTTACTCTCCCATAGGAAATTTCATAGGAAACATCAGACCAGCAAAATGTATGAAACATCCAATTTTTTTCGCGGTTTCGGGGTTGGTCCTATAGTAAAAGTTACTTAGTATGACCTAAAGATTAACGGGTTTGAGTAATTGCTTTTCGTTCGTAACGTTTCTTGAATAAAGTTTCTTCTATTTCAAACTGAGACTTGGCCTTAATATTTAAGTCTAGACTAAAGAATATAATTGCATACCGAATGCGCCTAGCCATTGTCTGGGCCGCCTATTTAGCAGGCCGAACGTAACCGCCTAAATCGATTGCATAATGAGTACACTCAGCCTCCAATTTATGTGCAAATTATCAGCCTCTTAGGTACCTATTATAAATATAATGGATGTCATCATTATGTTAAGTAATTTATCTCCCAATAACCCCCAAAATATTAATGTGTGTATTTACACGCTAATGGATGATTTTGGAGTAGTGATCCTGAATGTCAAAAATCTGTTATAGCCACAGATTTTTGACATTCAGGATCACTACTCCAAAATCATCCATTAGCGTGTAAATACCACAAAATCGCAAAAACAACCTTATATGGACGGTTCCATAGGAAACCTTGTTCAGTATGACCATACGGATCCCTCACTGGATTACGGTATAGCGAGAGATGGTGCTGCCATCTATACAACCAAGGAATAAATAAAATTATTGCCTGTGCTTGGTAATTTTCTCTTTAGTAATGACGTCTATTTCAGTTTATAAAATAAAATGGGTGGGTCAATCTGACTGTATGTGGTCAGGATCCCTTCGGGAGATCGGGAGGGATCCTGACCACATACCGAGGCAAGCCCTCGACTGGAATCCCCAAGGAAAGAGGAAACGTTGCCGCCCAAAACAGACCTGGCGCCGGACTATTGTTGCAGAGGCGAAGGCTATCGGGAAGACTTGGAGCGAACTCAAGCACGAAGCTCAAGACCGATCCAGGTGGCGGCGCACTGTGGACGCCCTCTGCCCCAGTCTAGAGATGTGCGCCGATGGCAAAATCATCGGCGGCGGCGTCCGGTGATTTTTTGACCGGCGGCGGCGGCGTGATCGGCGTAAAATCGGCGTGGCATAGTTTTTGATACTGCATGAGAATGTGGCTGTAGAAACTCTACATTAAAGCCTTCTGACATTTCTCAAAACATATTATAAGTGTTTTCTAAATTATTGCCGAAAATTATATCCCATCATGTCACTTGGCAACCATTTATTACCAATACCAACCTAACGGTTAGCAACGGTATGTTTGAATATTAAAATAAAAAGGATACTTTAAAACGCTACATTTCAGGCAGTATTTTTACTTTGTAAGCGGAATACAAATAAAACACAAAAAAAATATATTTATCAATTCTGCACCATTCGTCCGATTCTCCGTTCGTCTAGTCGGTCTCCGTTCGTCCAGTTCTCAGTTCGTCAATATCATGGTTCGTCAGTTTCTCCGTTCGTCTGATTCCCATTTCGTCAATTGCTCAGTTCGTCCTATTACCCGTTCGTCTAGTCAGTTTCTGTTCGTCCATTTCCCAGTACGTCAACTTCCTAGTTCGTCAATTGACTTGTCCTCAATTTCTCTGTTCCTTTATTTCTATTCTTCCATTAGGTGGTTTGTCTAAACGGATGGCCAGGTTCACATTCATTATACCTAACTGTTCTACTCCTCTGCTGGATGTAGGCCAGTCCTATAACTACTGCTCCACGCCAGACTCCATTTAGGTGTTGAGAACTTATATTTATCGATATATTCGCACCTAGGCAATCGGGCCAGTTAGTATTATCCTGCCGACCCTAGCCATAAAGTCGCCCAAATATGCCTATCGGATGGACGCACCTCGCGAACTACTTTATCGAGCTGGTCATAAAATTGGTCCTTGGCCTCGGGTTTAGTTGAGCGTCGGTGCATAAGCGGAGCTCAGAGTCACATAGTTGCTTTTCGTATTAAGACGCAAGACCATGACGCGCTCGGATACACCTACTGGTGTCTCTATTGCATCAAGAAGATAAGAATAAGAAAAGAATAAGAATAATATTTATTTCTTTAACATTATCCAAAATTATAACATTCATAATACACTTAAATAGAACTTAACTAATGTAAATATACAAATATGTTTTTTAAAAAGTAAACAGTGATGTTTACTTAACATTAAATATAAAATCTTCTATGCAAGCAATATTTGTATCTGGCTCATATGGGGGTATATTTATATTTGTAGATGATTACGGACCGCAAATCCTATCCCATGCTCCCGTGTTTCCGAAGAACTTTTACCCTTCCAGTAAAAAGTGTAGTTAGCCTTGCGCAAAGAGCCTTCATCCTCAATCCATCGACGTTGAACCTGTTCAGTTCCGCGTCAATGTTTCATGTTTTGCGCAGATCTTGCGCGCAATCAAGATTTTTGCAGGTGTTCGGAAAACCTGTCCTCATTGTTCGGACATTCCATGTCGCGTAGCGCATGTAGGAAGAATTGTTGTAGCTCTTAAAAGTTGTTTCCGTTCTGAGCAGGTGGTTGGTGTTACAGGGTCAACGTCCAGCTGTAAAGCTTGTGTCCCGTTCACCCAGACAGAACAAATTAACGCTGAGGCGGATCAGTACCTTATTGGTCGAGCTTGAAGCAGGCGGTAACTGATCAGTGGACCTTCGATGGATCCTCCTACTGTCGGGAGTGACCCCTGGCGCCCGCACATGCGACTCCTATTCGTGCGGACTTATAACCGGTAACTGCCACTCCCCGTGTTGTTTCCCCCCTGCATGGCAGGAGGGCGAAGTGCCCTCTCCGCGGATGCTGCTGCGCTTGGGACAGACGACTTTATGGCAACACGGGCTTGCCCAGAACCCGTACCACCCTCTCTCTCCTTCCCGACATGGTCCACAGGAATGACAAGTCAGTACGTGTGGTGCCGGTTTGGCCGCAGGTGCCTGGCTTGCGCCGCAACGGTGGCTCCAGATCCGGGTTTATTGTTAGTTTTCCTTCTTTTTGGAGACTGGATGTCAGCGTCTCAGGGCTTAGTGTTTCGGAAGACATACTTCAGCCGTAATCCCTTATTCGCCTTACGGGAAGAAAGGAGGTGGTGTTATTCTCGCCCGACACCACACGGACAAGAGAATAGGAGGACGCATAAGAGGATTTAAGATGTCATTAATGGTATATTTCAATATTTCGTTGGAGATCCCATCATCGCCTGGAGCTTTATCACTTTTTTGTGTTTGGATTGCTGCCCTTACTTCGCTGATAAGGATATCTGGTATTAGTAGACACACAGGCTTACAGAAAGCTAAACTAACGGGACGGGACGGGGTGGGGGATCGCAAGAACCAGGATAAGCCGGCGAAGGGGGAACGGACGAACGGGGTAACCGGGAGGAATGGACGAAAGAGGAACGGACGAACGGGGACACGGACGAATTGGGAAACCAGGGGAAACAGACGAACGGAGACATGGACGAACGGGGAAACGGTCAGAAGGGGAACGGACGAACGGGGAAACCGACGAACTAGCAAAAACCTCACTGGACTAACGGGGAACCAGACGAAACAAACCTAAACCATATTTATATGTTAAGTCTTAAATCTATATTGACTTTTCCCAGCCGCTGTCGCCTTACCTAGGATTTGTTACGAAATAATGATGAACTACATACTTTACATTTGTCTGAACTGAAGTTTAACAGAAATGTATGTTAGAATAAAGGTGTCATCGTTTTCGAAAGTAAACGTCTCTGGCAGGTTGATTCGCTCAACAGAATGTCTTTGAAGTGTCCCGTTTTATGGAATATTAAGGTCTACTTTGTTTTCTGTACTGCTAGCTTAGTGATGATACTTGGTGATTTAAGTTCCTATAAGTAGGTATAGGTTAAGGTATAGCTCATTAATCATTACGAAGCTTTAACCTGACTTTTATAATTTTGATTGAAATATATATTGTTAAGTAAAAGAAGCTAATAATCACCATAAAATGACTAAGAATTGATGGTGTGTAATTTTAAATGAAATTGTATATTATGTGATAAATAAATCAAATCATGTCTATCATATGATGACCCTTAAGGTGACAGTCTATTTCCAACGACAGCAGCACTACCATTCATTATACTATAGAAATTGACAATAACCCCGACGCGTTCGTACTAGTAGTGCAGCTGCGGTCAGAAATGGAATGTTACCCTTATGCGTATCACCAGCATCACACGAGAAATCATAAAATATATGATCGTGAAGTTGACCGCCCCATATCGAGTGCCCGCAAATGGCATATCTATATCGTTAGTTCATCGTTAGTTCACGTTAGTTCAGTATATTAAATCGTTAGGATCCGACTACAACATCGATTTTTTTAAAAAACAAAAGTGGGGAGGTCAACTTCACGCTACCGCCCCAAAATCGATTTTATGGTTTTTATCAATTAGAATCGATAGATAATCGTTAGTTCACGTTAGTTCAGTATATTAAATCGTTAGGATCCGATTCTAAGTATTTTTTTTTTTCAATTTTGTGGGGCGGTCAACTTCACGTGAAGTTGACCGCCCCATATCGAGTGCCCGCAAATGGCATATCTATATCGTTAGTTCATCGTTAGTTCACGTTAGTTCAGTATATCAAATCGTTAGGATCCGACGCATAACTTTTGTACGAATTTTTTTTTAAAGTAGGGGAGCGCCAACACCGTCTTCCGCTCCAAAATTGTATTTATGGTTCCAATCAATTGGAATCGATATGTAGTCGTTAGTTCATCGTTAATTCATGTTAGTTCAGCATGTGAAATCGTTAGGATCCGACTACATTACGTATTTAAAAAAAATAACATAAGTGGGGCGGTCAACTTCACGCTACCGCCCCAAAACCGATTTTATGGATTCTTTCAATTAGAATCGTTAGTTCATCGTTAGTTCACGTTAGTTCAGTATTTTAAATCGTTAGGATCCGACTAAAAGATGTTTTTTTTTTAAAACGAAAGTGGGGAGGTCAACTTCACGTGAAGTTGACCGCCCCATATCGAGTGCCCGCAAATGGCATATCTATATCGTTAGTTCATCGTTAGTTCACGTTAGTTCAGTATATCAAATCGTTAGGATCCGACGCATAACTTGTGTACGAATTTTTTTTAAAGTAGGGGAGCGCCAACATCGCTTTCCGCTCCAAAACTGTATTTATGGTTCCAATCAATTGGAATCGATATGTAGTCGTTAGTTCATCGTTAGTTCATGTTAGTTCAGCATGTGAAATCGTTAGGATCCGACTACATTACGTATTTAAAAAAAATAACATAAGTGGGGCGGTCAACTTCACGCTACCGCCCCAAAACCGATGTTATGGATTCTTTCAATTAGAATCGTTAGTTCATCGTTAGTTCACGTTAGTTCAGTATTTTAAATCGTTAGGATCCGACTAAAAGATGTTTTTTTTTAAAAAACGAAAGTGGGGAGGTCAACTTCACGTGAAGTTGACCGCCCCATATCGAGTGCCCGCAAATGGCATATCTATATCGTTAGTTCATCGTTAGTTCACGTTAGTTCAGTATATTAAATCGTTAGGATCCGACTACAACATCGATTTTTTTAAAAAACAAAAGTGGGGAGGTCAACTTCACGCTACCGCCCCAAAATCGATTTTATGGTTTTTATCAATTAGAATCGATAGATAATCGTTAGTTCACGTTAGTTCAGTATATTAAATCGTTAGGATCCGATTCTAAGTATTTTTTTTTTTCAATTTTGTGGGGCGGTCAACTTCACGTGAAGTTGACCGCCCCATATCGAGTGCCCGCAAATGGCATATCTATATCGTTAGTTCATCGTTAGTTCACGTTAGTTCAGTATATCAAATCGTTAGGATCCGACGCATAACTTTTGTACGAATTTTTTTTTAAAGTAGGGGAGCGCCAACACCGTCTTCCGCTCCAAAATTGTATTTATGGTTCCAATCAATTGGAATCGATATGTAGTCGTTAGTTCATCGTTAATTCATGTTAGTTCAGCATGTGAAATCGTTAGGATCCGACTACATTACGTATTTAAAAAAAATAACATAAGTGGGGCGGTCAACTTCACGCTACCGCCCCAAAACCGATTTTATGGATTCTTTCAATTAGAATCGTTAGTTCATCGTTAGTTCACGTTAGTTCAGTATTTTAAATCGTTAGGATCCGACTAAAAGATGTTTTTTTTTTAAAACGAAAGTGGGGAGGTCAACTTCACGTGAAGTTGACCGCCCCATATCGAGTGCCCGCAAATGGCATATCTATATCGTTAGTTCATCGTTAGTTCACGTTAGTTCAGTATATCAAATCGTTAGGATCCGACGCATAACTTGTGTACGAATTTTTTTTAAAGTAGGGGAGCGCCAACATCGCTTTCCGCTCCAAAACTGTATTTATGGTTCCAATCAATTGGAATCGATATGTAGTCGTTAGTTCATCGTTAGTTCATGTTAGTTCAGCATGTGAAATCGTTAGGATCCGACTACATTACGTATTTAAAAAAAATAACATAAGTGGGGCGGTCAACTTCACGCTACCGCCCCAAAACCGATGTTATGGATTCTTTCAATTAGAATCGTTAGTTCATCGTTAGTTCACGTTAGTTCAGTATTTTAAATCGTTAGGATCCGACTAAAAGATGTTTTTTTTTAAAAAACGAAAGTGGGGAGGTCAACTTCACGTGAAGTTGACCGCCCCATATCGAGTGCCCGCAAATGGCATATCTATATCGTTAGTTCATCGTTAGTTCACGTTAGTTCAGTATATTAAATCGTTAGGATCCGACTACAACATCGATTTTTTTAAAAAACAAAAGTGGGGAGGTCAACTTCACGCTACCGCCCCAAAATCGATTTTATGGTTTTTATCAATTAGAATCGATAGATAATCGTTAGTTCACGTTAGTTCAGTATATTAAATCGTTAGGATCCGATTCTAAGTATTTTTTTTTTTCAATTTTGTGGGGCGGTCAACTTCACGTGAAGTTGACCGCCCCATATCGAGTGCCCGCAAATGGCATATCTATATCGTTAGTTCATCGTTAGTTCACGTTAGTTCAGTATATCAAATCGTTAGGATCCGACGCATAACTTTTGTACGAATTTTTTTTTAAAGTAGGGGAGCGCCAACACCGTCTTCCGCTCCAAAATTGTATTTATGGTTCCAATCAATTGGAATCGATATGTAGTCGTTAGTTCATCGTTAATTCATGTTAGTTCAGCATGTGAAATCGTTAGGATCCGACTACATTACGTATTTAAAAAAAATAACATAAGTGGGGCGGTCAACTTCACGCTACCGCCCCAAAACCGATTTTATGGATTCTTTCAATTAGAATCGTTAGTTCATCGTTAGTTCACGTTAGTTCAGTATTTTAAATCGTTAGGATCCGACTAAAAGATGTTTTTTTTTTAAAACGAAAGTGGGGAGGTCAACTTCACGTGAAGTTGACCGCCCCATATCGAGTGCCCGCAAATGGCATATCTATATCGTTAGTTCATCGTTAGTTCACGTTAGTTCAGTATATCAAATCGTTAGGATCCGACGCATAACTTGTGTACGAATTTTTTTTAAAGTAGGGGAGCGCCAACATCGCTTTCCGCTCCAAAACTGTATTTATGGTTCCAATCAATTGGAATCGATATGTAGTCGTTAGTTCATCGTTAGTTCATGTTAGTTCAGCATGTGAAATCGTTAGGATCCGACTACATTACGTATTTAAAAAAAATAACATAAGTGGGGCGGTCAACTTCACGCTACCGCCCCAAAACCGATGTTATGGATTCTTTCAATTAGAATCGTTAGTTCATCGTTAGTTCACGTTAGTTCAGTATTTTAAATCGTTAGGATCCGACTAAAAGATGTTTTTTTTTAAAAAACGAAAGTGGGGAGGTCAACTTCACGTGAAGTTGACCGCCCCATATCGAGTGCCCGCAAATGGCATATCTATATCGTTAGTTCATCGTTAGTTCACGTTAGTTCAGTATATCAAATCGTTAGGATCCGACGCATAACTTGTGTACGAATTTTTTTTAAAGTAGGGGAGCGCCAACATCGCTTTCCGCTCCAAAACTGTATTTATGGTTCCAATCAATTGGAATCGATATGTAGTCGTTAGTTCATCGTTAGTTCATGTTAGTTCAGCATGTGAAATCGTTAGGATCCGACTACATTACGTATTTAAAAAAAATAACATAAGTGGGGTGGTCAACTTCACGCTACCGCCCCAAAACCGATTTTATGGATTCTTTCAATTAGAATCGTTAGTTCATCGTTAGTTCACGTTAGTTCAGTATTTTAAATCGTTAGGATCCGACTAAAAGATGTTTTTTTTTAAAAAACGAAAGTGGGGAGGTCAACTTCACGTGAAGTTGACCGCCCCATATCGAGTGCCCGCAAATGGCATATCTATATCGTTAGTTCATCGTTAGTTCACGTTAGTTCAGTATATCAAATCGTTAGGATCCGACGCATAACCTGTGTACGAATTTTTTTTTAAGTAGGGGAGCGCCAACACCGTCTTCCGCTCCAAAACTGTATTTATGGTTCCAATCAATTGGAATCGATATGTAGTCGTTAGTTCATCGTTAGTTCACGTTAGTTCAGTATTTTAAATCGTTAGGAGAAAAGATGTTTTTTTTTTAAAAACGAAAAGATGTTTTTTTTTTAAAAACGAAAGTGTGGAGGTCAACTTCACGTGAAGTTGACCGCCCCATATCGAGTGCCCGCAAATGGCATATCTATATCGTTAGTTCATCGTTAGTTCACGTTAGTTCAGTATATCAAATCGTTAGGATCCGACGCATAACTTGTGTACGAATTTTTTTTAAAGTAGGGGAGCGCCAACACCGTCTTCCGCTCCAAAACTGTATTTATGGTTCCAATCAATTGGAATCGATATGTAGTCGTTAGTTCATCGTTAGTTCATGTTAGTTCAGCATGTGAAATCGTTAGGATCCGACTACATTACGTATTTAAAAAAAAAAACATAAGTGGGGAGGTCAACTTCACGCTACCGCCCCAAAACCGATTTTATGGATTCTTTCAATTAGAATCGTTAGTTCATCGTTAGTTCACGTTAGTTCAGTATTTTAAATCGTTAGGATCCGACTAAAAGATGTTTTTTTTTTTTTAAAACAAAAGTGGGGAGGTCAACTTCACGTGAAGTTGACCGCCCCATATCGAGTGCCCGCAAATGGCATATCTATATCGTTAGTTCATCGTTAGTTCACGTTAGTTCAGTATATCAAATCGTTAGGATCCGACGCATAACCTGTGTACGAATTTTTTTTTAAGTAGGGGAGCGCCAACACCGTCTTCCGCTCCAAAACTGTATTTATGGTTCCAATCAATTGGAATCGATATGTAGTCGTTAGTTCATCGTTAGTTCACGTTAGTTCAGTATTTTAAATCGTTAGGATCCGACTAAAAGATGTTTTTTTTTAAAAAACGAAAGTGGGGAGGTCAACTTCACGTGAAGTTGACCGCCCCATATCGAGTGCCCGCAAATGGCATATCTATATCGTTAGTTCATCGTTAGTTCACGTTAGTTCAGTATATCAAATCGTTAGGATCCGACGCATAACCTGTGTACGAATTTTTTTTTAAGTAGGGGAGCGCCAACACCGTCTTCCGCTCCAAAACTGTATTTATGGTTCCAATCAATTGGAATCGATATGTAGTCGTTAGTTCATCGTTAGTTCACGTTAGTTCAGTATTTTAAATCGTTAGGATCCGACTAAAAGATGTTTTTTTTTTAAAAACGAAAGTGGGGAGGTCAACTTCACGTGAAGTTGACCGCCCCATATCGAGTGCCCGCAAATGGCATATCTATATCGTTAGTTCATCGTTAGTTCACGTTAGTTCAGTATATCAAATCGTTAGGATCCGACGCATAACTTGTGTACGAATTTTTTTTAAAGTAGGGGAGCGCCAACATCGCTTTCCGCTCCAAAACTGTATTTATGGTTCCAATCAATTGGAATCGATATGTAGTCGTTAGTTCATCGTTAGTTCATGTTAGTTCAGCATGTGAAATCGTTAGGATCCGACTACATTACGTATTTAAAAAAAATAACATAAGTGGGGCGGTCAACTTCACGCTACCGCCCCAAAACCGATTTTATGGATTCTTTCAATTAGAATCGTTAGTTCATCGTTAGTTCACGTTAGTTCAGTATTTTAAATCGTTAGGATCCGACTAAAAGATGTTTTTTTTTAAAAAACGAAAGTGGGGAGGTCAACTTCACGTGAAGTTGACCGCCCCATATCGAGTGCCCGCAAATGGCATATCTATATCGTTAGTTCATCGTTAGTTCACGTTAGTTCAGTATATCAAATCGTTAGGATCCGACGCATAACTTGTGTACGAATTTTTTTTAAAGTAGGGGAGCGCCAACATCGCTTTCCGCTCCAAAACTGTATTTATGGTTCCAATCAATTGGAATCGATATGTAGTCGTTAGTTCATCGTTAGTTCATGTTAGTTCAGCATGTGAAATCGTTAGGATCCGACTACATTACGTATTTAAAAAAAATAACATAAGTGGGGAGGTCAACTTCACGCTACCGCCCCAAAACCGATTTTATGGATTCTTTCAATTAGAATCGTTAGTTCATCGTTAGTTCACGTTAGTTCAGTATTTTAAATCGTTAGGATCCGACTAAAAGATGTTTTTTTTTTTAAAAACGAAAGTGGGGAGGTCAACTTCACGTGAAGTTGACCGCCCCATATCGAGTGCCCGCAAATGGCATATCTATATCGTTAGTTCATCGTTAGTTCACGTTAGTTCAGTATATCAAATCGTTAGGATCCGACGCATAACCTGTGTACGAATTTTTTTTTAAGTAGGGGAGCGCCAACACCGTCTTCCGCTCCAAAACTGTATTTATGGTTCCAATCAATTGGAATCGATATGTAGTCGTTAGTTCATCGTTAGTTCACGTTAGTTCAGTATTTTAAATCGTTAGGATCCGACTAAAAGATGTTTTTTTTTAAAAAACGAAAGTGGGGAGGTCAACTTCACGTGAAGTTGACCGCCCCATATCGAGTGCCCGCAAATGGCATATCTATATCGTTAGTTCATCGTTAGTTCACGTTAGTTCAGTATATCAAATCGTTAGGATCCGACGCATAACTTGTGTACGAATTTTTTTTAAAGTAGGGGAGCGCCAACATCGCTTTCCGCTCCAAAACTGTATTTATGGTTCCAATCAATTGGAATCGATATGTAGTCGTTAGTTCATCGTTAGTTCATGTTAGTTCAGCATGTGAAATCGTTAGGATCCGACTACATTACGTATTTAAAAAAAATAACATAAGTGGGGCGGTCAACTTCACGCTACCGCCCCAAAACCGATGTTATGGATTCTTTCAATTAGAATCGTTAGTTCATCGTTAGTTCACGTTAGTTCAGTATTTTAAATCGTTAGGATCCGACTAAAAGATGTTTTTTTTTAAAAAACGAAAGTGGGGAGGTCAACTTTACGTGAAGTTGACCGCCCCATATCGAGTGCCCGCAAATGGCATATCTATATCGTTAGTTCATCGTTAGTTCACGTTAGTTCAGTATATCAAATCGTTAGGATCCGACGCATAACCTGTGTACGAATTTTTTTTAAGTAGGGGAGCGCCAACACCGTCTTCCGCTCCAAAACTGTATTTATGGTTCCAATCAATTGGAATCGATATGTAGTCGTTAGTTCATCGTTAGTTCACGTTAGTTCAGTATTTTAAATCGTTAGGATCCGACTAAAAGATGTTTTTTTTTTAAAAACGAAAGTGGGGAGGTCAACTTCACGTGAAGTTGACCGCCCCATATCGAGTGCCCGCAAATGGCATATCTATATCGTTAGTTCATCGTTAGTTCACGTTAGTTCAGTATATCAAATCGTTAGGATCCGACGCATAACTTGTGTACGAATTTTTTTTAAAGTAGGGGAGCGCCAACATCGCTTTCCGCTCCAAAACTGTATTTATGGTTCCAATCAATTGGAATCGATATGTAGTCGTTAGTTCATCGTTAGTTCATGTTAGTTCAGCATGTGAAATCGTTAGGATCCGACTACATTACGTATTTAAAAAAAATAACATAAGTGGGGAGGTCAACTTCACGCTACCGCCCCAAAACCGATTTTATGGATTCTTTCAATTAGAATCGTTAGTTCATCGTTAGTTCACGTTAGTTCAGTATTTTAAATCGTTAGGATCCGACTAAAAGATGTTTTTTTTTTAAAAACGAAAGTGGGGAGGTCAACTTCACGTGAAGTTGACCGCCCCATATCGAGTGCCCGCAAATGGCATATCTATATCGTTAGTTCATCGTTAGTTCACGTTAGTTCAGTATATCAAATCGTTAGGATCCGACGCATAACTTGTGTACGAATTTTTTTTAAAGTAGGGGAGCGCCAACATCGCTTTCCGCTCCAAAACTGTATTTATGGTTCCAATCAATTGGAATCGATATGTAGTCGTTAGTTCATCGTTAGTTCATGTTAGTTCAGCATGTGAAATCGTTAGGATCCGACTACATTACGTATTTAAAAAAAATAACATAAGTGGGGAGGTCAACTTCACGCTACCGCCCCAAAACCGATTTTATGGATTCTTTCAATTAGAATCGTTAGTTCATCGTTAGTTCACGTTAGTTCAGTATTTTAAATCGTTAGGATCCGACTAAAAGATGTTTTTTTTTTTTAAACGAAAGTGGGGAGGTCAACTTCACGTGAAGTTGACCGCCCCATATCGAGTGCCCGCAAATGGCATATCTATATCGTTAGTTCATCGTTAGTTCACGTTAGTTCAGTATATCAAATCGTTAGGATCCGACGCATAACCTGTGTACGAATTTTTTTTTAAGTAGGGGAGCGCCAACACCGTCTTCCGCTCCAAAACTGTATTTATGGTTCCAATCAATTGGAATCGATATGTAGTCGTTAGTTCATCGTTAGTTCACGTTAGTTCAGTATTTTAAATCGTTAGGATCCGACTAAAAGATGTTTTTTTTTTAAAAACGAAAGTGGGGAGGTCAACTTCACGTGAAGTTGACCGCCCCATATCGAGTGCCCGCAAATGGCATATCTATATCGTTAGTTCATCGTTAGTTCACGTTAGTTCAGTATATCAAATCGTTAGGATCCGACGCATAACCTGTGTACGAATTTTTTTTTAAGTAGGGGAGCGCCAACACCGTCTTCCGCTCCAAAACTGTATTTATGGTTCCAATCAATTGGAATCGATATGTAGTCGTTAGTTCATCGTTAGTTCACGTTAGTTCAGTATTTTAAATCGTTAGGATCCGACTAAAAGATGTTTTTTTTTTAAAAACGAAAGTGGGGAGGTCAACTTCACGTGAAGTTGACCGCCCCATATCGAGTGCCCGCAAATGGCATATCTATATCGTTAGTTCATCGTTAGTTCACGTTAGTTCAGTATATCAAATCGTTAGGATCCGACGCATAACTTGTGCACGAATTTTTTTTAAAGTAGGGGAGCGCCAACACCGTCTTCCGCTCCAAAACTGTATTTATGGTTCCAATCAATTGGAATCGATATGTAGTCGTTAGTTCATCGTTAGTTCATGTTAGTAGCATGTGAAATCGTTAGGATCCGACTACATTACGTATTAAAAAAAAAACTTAAGTGGCCCCACTTAAGGGTCAACTTCACGCTACCGCCCCATAACCGATTTTATGGTTTCTATCAATTAGATTCGATAGATAATCGTTAGTTCACGTTAGTTCAGTATATCAAACCGTTAGGATCCGACGCGTAACTTGTGTGCGGATTTTTTTTAAAGTGTACGCCAGCGTACCTACAAAAAAAACGGTCACCCATCCAAGTACTGACCCCGCCCGACGTTGCTTAACTTCGGTCAAAAATCGCGTTTGTTGTATGGGAGCCCCACTTAAATCTTTATTTTATTCTGTTTATAGTATTTGTTGTTATAGCGGCAACAGAAATACATCATCTGTGAAAATTTCAGCTGTCTAGCTATCACAGATCACGAGATACAGCCTGGACAGACGGACGGACGGACGGACGGACAACGGAGTCTTAGTAATAGCATGCCCTCCCATCCCGAAGGCGTTATAATTATTTTCAAATGGATATCATAGTGTGTGTATCATAATCGGCCATTACGAAATTTTTATCGTACAGATTAAGATTGATTAAGAGATATTTAAAGCGTCATAAATTAAAAACGTTATAAATGAAATACAAACATTAATAACAACACGAATTCAATGCATTAATTTACGAAATTTGAAACCCCAATTATATTGCAACTGACTACGTTATGAGCAACAGCGCACGACAATTATTTCAAGCTGTCGAAGTAATATTGAATATTGACACTAGATGGAGCCACCACGATTCTAGTATGTTTTACGTCATTCGAAAACGGAACGAGTGTGGGTTTCTTTTCCTGAGTTTTGTTTTTCGTTTTAAGACATGATGTGAAGTTTGATTTAGAATAATTATTAATTACAATCGAGTTTTAAATTACGGAATTTAGGTACATACCTAATCTAAATGAGTAATCTATTTTAAAGTAGGCCTGACGTTAAAATACAAATTAAAGAACTCATAGGGCGATGTCTTTCAAAACACATGAATGCTTTGTTTCTAAACAAAATGCATGTTTTGATTTCGCTTGGTGTCCATGTCCAAGTCAAACGCGCATTTTACTCCTTTATTGACCGAAGCGTTTGCGAAGGTCTCCGTTTTATCTCGGGCCAAAATCGTATGTCCGGACGTTCTCCTCGGTTCAATTCTCAACCGATTCTTATCAAATTTTATGACCAGATTCTAGAAATAAAATAGTTTTTTTTCGATCCGAATATTAGATTTTTTTTTTCAAAATGGCGGAAAGAAATAGTCGTATTAATATCATAGGAGTTTTTTTTTCTTTTTGAGATATATTTACAGTGCTTGTCAAAAATGTACTAATTTAGTAACGCTGGTACATAAGCCGTCTAGGAGGTATTTAGATATATCATTGTATGTAGATTTTTACTTGAGATTAAGTAGCCAAATTTCGTCACTTTAAGTAAGTGCTATGATGGCGCAGTTTGCAAACACTTGCTTTGATGCATGGAGGTGCCTAGTTCGATCCCCAGTAAAGTGTAACTTTTTGTAAATTTTAAATTTTGTAATTTTGATTGATCAAGCGAGTGCAATCTTTTATTTAACTTTTCGTTAATTTAGTTTTTCCAAATTATTCTAAAAGGCGTAGCCTTACATTTTTTATTCAGAAGCTATGCTCGCGAGGTCTACAGAGGGTCTACCGCGAACGACGTTGCCACAACTGTTGCCACAGCGCCACTGGTTTATTAATTTCCTTAAATTGTAAACGGCGATCTGCTTTAACCGCGAAAATCGAAGTTTGTAAGACTTCGAGAGTTAGACCAAGCTAAATTGACAGGGATTTTGATGGTACAGACAGACTGTGCAAGTGTTTTTTTTTTAAATTTCATAATTTAATAGAAGTTTGACGTTTAAAATAACACTAATGAAATAGCTTGGTATGACTCATGCAACTATCTCTGTCACTCTAATTACGACTTAATTTGACTAAAAGAGAAAGATGCCCACACTTTGCAATATTCGATCGCGGGGCATGCCTGCCTCTGGCATTCAGGCGAACTTTTTTGTTGACGGACGGACTCCGACAATTACTGCACTCATTACTGCGACGGGGAGTACGGGCCGATTTATTAATTTTGAGCACAAAAGTCTGTTGAAAACGATATATAGATAGGACACCATTTTACAAATTGACCAAGTCAACTCCCACAGTAAGCTCAATAAGGCTTCTATCTATCTATCTTTTTCAATATATAAATATGTTTTTATAAATACTGTACCTAATACATATAGCTATGTATACAAAACATCCATAACTTAACTTAGGAACAAATATTTGTGCTCGTCACACAATTAGATGCCCTTACAGGATTTGAACCCGGGCCCATCGGCTTCATAGGCAGGGTTACCTACTAAGGCCCGACCGGTTGTCAAAACGATGACATGCTATTTTTGGAATAGGTACCTACGAGCGAAATTAAGAATCGAGTGATATTGATCACATCACTGGTAATACTCGTATTCAATTATAATTATTACCTAGTCCTTTTAGTGGTACCTAGGTGTTCGTATTTCCAATGCAAGGTCATGACCGGTCAAACGTCGATGTTCCGCTTCCAAAAAACAGTGCGATTTGGAAACTTGTATTGACAATACGACGTATTACATCTATAGGTTTGTTCTATTTACTTTTAATTTAATATGTGCTCATTTTCGATTTTTACAATTGTTCGTATCGATCGGCGCTGGCGTAACCTTGCGCAGCCTCTCAAGGCCGCGACTGCACAGCGACCAAAACTGCACACTCAGATTTCTAAAGGCCAGCGCAAAGCGGCGGAGCGCAGCGCAGATCACCGAGGAGGATTTACGCCGCGCAGCGCACACCAGCGAGGTAAAATCCCCCGCGATACCGCGAGCGCCTGCCAGCCCGGCGCTGGCGGCCGGCGCACCAGGGAGCACTTCGGCGCAGGCCGGGGGATGCCGCGGCATGCCGCCGCGTGTACTCTATCACAAGGGATAGTGACTAGTGTGCACGAGTTCTCCCCCGTCGTTCCGGCGCTACTCCGGCGCACTCGGGAGGCCTCGGCGCATGCCGGGGGATGCCGCGGTATGCTGGCGCCTACCGCCGCGGTATCCTCTAGCGTGCTCCTCGATGCCGCGGAGTAACAATCCTCCGTGATGCTCCGAGGTCGGAGTCAAAGCATTTAAATTTATACCTGAAGATAATTGAAATAGGGAAGAAAATACATTGATAATTTTTAAGTGATCTGCGCTGCGCTCCGCCGGTTTGCGCAGGCCCGGCAGGCCTTAAGGTGCGTCTGTGTGCGTAAGCAAACTACTATACAACTAGGTAGGTACAGTCGCCATCAGATATATCGGAGCGGCCAAGGTGCTCACAAATATCGGAACACGCCTCTATTGTCAGGGCGTTAGAGCGCGTGTTCAGATATTGTGAACACCTTGGCCGCTCCGATATATCTGATGGCGACTGTACATAGGCGTGAACGCTACAGTCATGCGTGCCGTCCTTTATTCTCTTTTCCGTATATTGGTACGCATCACAGAATTGCAACTGATTTAATTGTGCGATTGCACTTACCTAGTTAGCTCATTAGCTGACTTCGGCGCCCTATAAATTATAAAATTAGAAAGTTAGGCATGATCTATTCATGGGTTTGGGGGTTTAAGAATGTTATTTATCTAATCTAATTACTCATTAGTGGAAATTTGATAATGAATTTTGTCCACCTAGCTTGTTCTAGACGGAACACTGTGCGTCAGAGGTAAATCTTGAATGACTTATAATTTATACGGAAAATTGAAACAATACGGTTAAAGTGTATCAATGATTTAGGAAAGTTAGGTTATTGTAGGTACCTATTTAATTTGTTATGATATCAAACATCAGAGGGCCTACCATAATGATCGAAACTTAAAGAAAATTTGATGTCGGTGATAGGAACTCCCGAATCAGAAATTAGGAAAGTTTAATTCGTATACCTACCTAATTATTATATGTATGTTTAGTAAGAGGGCGTTCATTAATTACGCAAGGGGATCACAAATAGGGGTCACAAAACTGGTTTTACCAAACTTAAAAAACCGGGAAATCCAAGTTTACCTATTCCGATATTTTTAAATAAATAAGCTACATATAGCACCTTCAAATAGGATTCCGGATTTTTACAGATACGTGCGAAAGCTGGGCTATTTAAGTGTCACCTAATGCTCAGGGGGAATATTTAGTAACAAAAAGTAACATTTCCAAAAATTTAATCCAAAAACCAAAGAAAGTTCTAGGTTAACCAAAAACAAATTCAAGTCTGAATATCTTTTTTGGCGGCAAAAATATAACCTACCAGGGTATGCTCGTGAAGTTGACCACCCCAAATCGTTTGCCCGCAAATGGCATAGCTATATCGTTTGTTCATCGTTAGTTCACGTTTGTTCAGTAGGTAAAATCGTAAGGACCCGATTCCTTCATTTTTTTTTATTTTTTCAAATTGGGGTGGCTGTCTTCACGCTAGCCACCCCACCCCGAAATCAGCCAAACCAACCATGTGAAGTCATCGAGCGACGTTAGTTCACGTTTGTTCAGGCATTCAAATCGTTAGGATCTCATTAGATTTCCCATAAAAAAATAAAATCGAAAAATTCATATACAGGTTGATTTCGGGGTCGTGATCCAGAACCACTTTTTCTGACTCTGTAAATGATCCACATTATCATATGGTAGTATTTGATTAAAAGATAATTACTTGAATTATTCTGATTTTTCAAGTAAAATTAATGTTATACTAAGTAATTATGGTCACCCTATGACTTTTGACATACGCTGTATGGACAGCGACAAGACGTCACATTGAGTAGGGTCACCAAATTGTATGCAAAATTGTTTTTTCCTACTCGTCATCTGGAAAATAATCATCATTATTGGTGATAAACAATAATTAACAACATCATTAGGCTCATCTTTGGATTCTGTATGATGTCTGGCTCTCTTGCTCCACGACCCCGAAATCACCCTGTATATGGACCAGCCGAGCCAAGTAATGTGGCCTAGCAAGCAATCGACACGGATACTAACGATTCTTTGGCTTGAATAAACTTATATAGACGATATTTAAACGATAAATTACAGTGCCTTGTGGGCGTTCAAAACATAATAAGAGATACTCAGCTCTATAAAGCTCGTAATCGTAAAGCTCTTGATTGTTCAAAACCTGAGAGGAATTTTGTTGCATTTTATCTACGTGTGGAAATAAAATTTGATGCAAATTTTGAGTAGATAATAGTTTCTTTATCCACTAGCCACCCAGACATCAAAACTTGCCAATGCAAATGTAATTTTGATTTGTTTAAATAAAGATTCAAATTAGAATAGAACTGGAGACCTTTTTATAGACCTCTGTACTTCTACCATCAGTTTTGACATTGACATATACGCTCACGTCTACGTAACTTACTTTCTATGCATCTCGCTCGTACTCGCATATGCGAGCAATAGTGCAAGCGAGATGTACAGAAAGTAAATTACGTAGACGTGAGCGTTATGTCAATGTTAAAACTGATGGTAGAGGCTCTGGGCGGCTAGAGGTTATGTTGGCTGGTAGAATATACCTAGGTACTTACTTTTAACCTTTTGGACGCCAATGACCGATATATCCGCACTGTAGGTTCAACGCCAAAGACCGATTAATCGGTCACTGACCATATAGCAACATAGACCTACGTGCATATGCATAAAGTTCAATTTCAGTTTTGACACTTCGGTGACGTGGCGTCTGAGTGACAGCTTTTGTGTTTGACACAGCGTCGAAAAGGTTAAATGATAAATTTGAATGATTAATATATAATGACGTTCATTTAGGTTTGATTTTTATAGTTAGTATTTTTTGTAGCGTTGAAAATTATAATTAATTTGTTAATTTGTATGAAAAAAAGATATCTGAAATTTAATAAAAAATTCTTATGCTATATTTTTTGTTTAAGGACAACAATATTTGCCAGTGTTTAGCGTCCGAAGGTTTAGTGGTATAATCAGACATAGAAGTTTTTGTGGCAAAAAAAAGTGATTGACCAAATGAAATATCGACATGTCAGTTATCGATGTTACCTTAACGTTATGTACTTAGATATGTATTACATTTTATAAGAATATAGCTACTGCGAAATACACAACACGTTCGATATCTTCTTCTCTTTTGATATGTTTTTGACACCGTATACTTACTACAGTTTACGTTTTAATTTTTAAGTACTAAATATATGTAATAAAGAAATTACGTAGCGCTTTGTATTGATTTGCATTATTAAAATTTCTCGGTAACTTACCTATATAAAGCAAGCAGAAGTTACATATTTAAATATTAATCTATGACTTATCGATGTTTCATTTTCTCAAACACTCGTTTATGCCACAAAAACTTCTATGTCTGGGTATAATATATTTATACCTACGTATGTAACCAGTTCGATTTTGAGTTTATTAAAATTGAGCTCATCCTTGTATTCATAGCTGTAGGTATATTGTACTTAGGATTTGATTTTAAAAATGTTTTTTAAGACGCAATGTATGGCGAATTTTGTTGTTTAAAGAGCCACAAATGACGTCAATTAAGTGATTATAGCGTTCATTGAAACTAATATTTAAACTGTATGAATAAGACAAAAACTAAAGAAACATAATCTTTTGATTTTGCAAGAGACACCCGGTATAAGAAGTTAAATTTTTTGGCAACGTTTACTATGTAGCATACTATACCAAGTGTGGCCTGTAACATGAGCAAAAAATTGCTTAAAAGTAGATACAGATACACTTCCCTTTCTTCAGAAAGTGTATCTGTAACTGTAGTTATTTCGCTTTTACTGATTGATTTTTTCAAGTTTGGCCGTGCTTAACTTGCGGCTTAACTTCAAACTCGGGAAAATTTATTCGACCCTGTCAGCAAATATCTATTACGGGGGCCCATTTACACGATGCGAGAACTCGCATGCGAGTTTCATTACATTGCAGTTTTTGATCGGTCGGTTGAATTGGACGTGACCAACAGTCCGCAATGTAACTAAAATCGCATGCGAGTTCGGGCGCATAAATGCCTCGATCCTGGGCTCATATTATTAGTTTTGGCTTGTCCTGTAGAGAGTGTAAAGTACTTAACACATTTGTATTAGTAGGTTTAGTAAGGAACACAAATGTATGGAACAGCATGCACTTTAGTCTCAGGCGATGCCGCTTGGCACGATTGTTCCTTAGGTCAAACAAAGTTGACCTGGCCCTGTAGCCGGGAGATCGTACCATGCAGACCCCTCAAAAAGGGGGGGGTGAAAGGGTCGGCTCCCCAGGTCCAATCTATGCTATATTCCTTCCTAGTCTTAGCAACTAGGGCAAGTTATATATCATTTTCGTATAATTTAGGGACAGGGAATTCATTTTCGAAATAATTATTATACCTTTTAGAAAAATAACAAGTTGAAATATAATGTTTTAATAATTTTTCTATGCGTTTTTGCCCTTATTTGGGACAAATTTGTTGTTTTTATTTTTCTTCCATACAAACTTTCTCCCCCCCATTCCCCCCCCCCCCTTAAGGGTTGATTTTATAAAATTTTATTTTATCTTAAACTTAGACCTGTCGCATTTAATTGATGTTGAAAATTTCAGCTTCATATCTTCAGCGGTTTAGATTGTATGATGTCTGGAAGTAAGCAGAGTTTTGTTAGATATTATAATGTATGGGATATTATGAAATAAAATGTCTTTAGATCAAACACATGTAGATCCTAAACTACTGAAAATTTTAACCTGAAAGTTTGAACATCGATTAATTACAAAAGGTATAAGTTAGTTATAAAAACAAATTTAAAAATATCAACCCTTAAGGGGGGGGAATGGGGGGGAGAAAGTTTGTATGAAAGAAAAATAAAAACAACAAATTTGTCCCAAAAAAGGGCAAAAACGCATAGAAAAATTATTTAAACTTTTAAAATGCCAAATTCAGTGTTTTAGTAAACATTTTTAATCTTTGACTTTGGGCATAGTTCCATTTGTATGGAAATCGTTACCGCCACGCTCTATAAATTATTTTTTTATTACGAAAAAATGTATAAGTGCCTACTATAAAGTGATATTTTTCTGAATAAGGAATACATGGGATACATCGTCCAATTTTTTATTTAGTGCAAATCGCCACACTGTGATTGTAACATCCAAAATTGTCATAAAAAATTACATAACATTTTCATTTTTTGTACAAAAATATTTTTTTTGTATGGAATGGTATAATAATTATTTCGAAAATGAATTCCCCGTCCCTAAATTATACGAAAATGATATACAACTTGCCCTAGTTGCTAGAAGGAAGGAATATAGCATAGATTGGACCTGGGGTGCCGACCCTTTCACCCCCCCCCCCCCCTTTTTGGGGGGTCTGCATGGTACGATCTCCCGGCTACCGGGGCAAATCAGCTTTGTTTGACCTAAGGAACAATCGTGCCAAGCGGCATCGCCTGAGACCAAAGTGCATGCAAAATGACCTTACTCAACCTACTAGTATTTGTCACTATGGTTTATAAAAAAACTCCTTATGTGTCTAAACTGATGCCAAATTTGACTATTTTAAATTTACTTGAAAAATACCTACATTGCAAATGGGTGATAAGCAAATTCAATCAGATTTAACTGGCCCACCGCGAAAAATCGAGAATCACAAAATCGAAGTTTGTTATCTGCGTCTCTATCGCTCCATTATGCAAGTGCGATAGAGGCAGCTGACTTTCTAATGTAGCGACAGGCCCTCCTTGTATACCCTTATTTGAGTCGAGGGCGGACCTAAATTTCAGTGATCACGTTAACTCACTCGCAGTCCGTCTCGCTCGCACCAACATAGTGTGAGCAAGAGGCAAGCGTACAGGGCAATTTTTTTTATTTATTAATATTTATTTATTCATGAACAATATGACAATTGTATTTTAATATAACTACATACTAAGTTCCTTAAATCTAGGTCCTTCTTAAATCTAAGAATTATAAAATCTAACATGCAGAACAATATCAGACGTATTTATCTAAAATAATTACTACCAACATTACGTAGACAAATTACTAAAGTAGGTCGTAAACTCCACTATAAAATAAAAGCATTCTTTCAGCAGCAGTGTTTTTAATTTATTTTTAAAGATAACAAGGCTATCGATGTTCCTCCACTCACTGGGAAGCTTGTTGTAGAGCTGTCTCCCTCTCTTCATTGGTCTCGTACTCCTTTAGACTTTTGACCAGGTCAGTGAGGAGCAGAAGGATGTACAGACACGGGACAATTAGTATTTTAAGATTTATGAAATATTCCTGGCAGGACTCAGTTTGTGGAATACGCACTATAGTCCTCATGGCTCGCTTTTGTATAACAAAGGCTTTATTCATGTTATACTCATAGTCTATCAAAACTCTGTCAAATTTGCTTCTAGACGATAGAACTGTGGTTATTCTAGTGCTCTAGGGAGCTGGCTACCCAGAACTGCTGAGATGCTGGGTGTCTGACCCGCATTGGCTGGGATGCCAAGCTCAGAACTTAGCAATTCCTCGATTTCGATACTTCTTTGTAGTTTTGAAAGACTATGTTTCAAAAACTTTGCCAAATTTCGTTCTAGAAGATAGAACTGCATGTATTCTAATGTACTAGGGTGCTTGCTATCCAGAATTGCTGAGATGCTAGGTATCTAGCGCGCATTGGCTGGGATGCTAAGCTCCGAACTTAGCTATTTCTCGATTTCGAGGCTATTTCAAACATAATCCTCCAAAACTCTGCCAAATTTCCTTCTAGAAGATAGAACTGAGGTTATTCTGGTGCACTAGGGAGCTGCCTATCCAGAATTGCTGAGATGCTGGGTATCAGACCTGCATTGGCTGGGATGCTTCGCTCCGAACTTAGCATTTACTCGATTTCGAGACTATTTTCGGAGATAGTCTATCAAAACTCTGTCAAATTTCCTTCTAGAAGATAGAACTGTGGTTATTCTAGTGCACTTTGGAGCTGGCTATCCAGAACTGCTGAGATGCTGGGTGTCTGACCCGCATTGGCTGGGATGCTAGCTCAGAACTTAGCTATTTCTCGATTTCGAGACTTCGATACTATTTTCGGAGATAGTCTATCAAAACTCTGTCAAATTTCCTTCTAGAAGATAGAACTATGGTTATTCTAGTGCTCTAGGGAGCTGACTATCCAGAACTGCTGAGATGCTGGGTATCAGACTTGCATTGGCTGGGATGCTACGCTCAGAACTTAGCATTTACTCGATTTCGAGACTATTTTCGGACATAGTCTATCAAAACTCTGTCAAATTTCCTTCTAGAAGATAGAACTGTGGTTATTCTAGTGCACTTTGGAGCTGGCTATCCAGAACTGCTGAGATGCTGGGTGTCTGACCCGCATTGGCTGGGATGCTAGCTCAGAACTTAGCTATTTCTCGATTTCGAGACTTCGATACTATTTTCGGAGATAGTCTATCAAAACTCTGTCAAATTTCCTTCTAGAAGATAGAACTATGGTTATTCTAGTGCTCTAGGGAGCTGACTATCCAGAACTGCTGAGATGCTGGGTATCAGACTTGCATTGGCTGGGATGCTACGCTCAGAACTTAGCATTTACTCGATTTCGAGACTATTTTCGGACATAGTCTATCAAAACTCTGTCAAATTTCCTTCTAGAAGGTAGAACTGTGGTTATTCTATTTCACTTTGGAGCTGGCTATCCAGATCTGCTGAGATGCTGGGTGTCTGACCCGCATTGGCTGGGATGCTAGCTCAGAACTTAGCTATTTCTCGATTTTGAGACTTCGATACTATTTTCGGACAGAGTGTATCAAAACTGTGTCAAATTTCCTTCTAGAAGATAGAACTGTGGTTATTGTAGTGCTCCAGGGGGCTGGCTATCCAGAACTGCTGAGATGCTGGGTGTCTCACCTGCATTGGCTGGGATGCCAAGCTCAGAACTTAGCAATTCCTCGATTAAAATACTTTTTTGGAGTTTTGAAAGACTATCTTTCAAAACTTTGCCAAATTTCGTTCTAGAAGATAGAACTGCGTGTATTCTAATGCACTAGGGTGCTTGAACTGCTGAGATGACAGGTATCTAACCCGCATTGGCTGGGATGCTAAGCTCCGAACTTAGCTATTTCTCAATTTCGAGACTATTTCATACATAATCCTCCAAAACTCTGCCAAATTTCCTTCTAGAAGATAGAACTGTGGTTATTCTAGTGCACTAGGGACCTGCCTATCCAGAATTGCTGAGATGCTGGGTATCAGACCTGCATTGGCTGGGATGCTACGCTCAGAATTTAGTATTTACTCGATTTCGAGACTATTTTCGGAGATAGTCTATCAAAACTCTACCAAATTTCCTTCTAGAAGATAGAACTGTGGTTATTCTAGTGCTCTAGAGAGCTGGCTATAAAGAACTGCTGAGATGCTGGGTATTAGACCTGCATTGGCTGGGATGCGACGCTCAGAACTTAGCTATTTCTCGATTTAGATACTATTTTCGGACATAGTCTATTCAAACTCTGTCAAATTTCCTTCTAGAAGATAGAACTGTGGTTATTCTAGTGCTCTAGGGAGCTGACTATCCAGAACTGCTGCGATGCTGGGTATCAGACTTGCATTGGCTGGGATGCTACGCTCAGAACTTAGCATTTACTCGATTTCGAGACTATTTTCGGACATAGTCTATCAAAACTCTGTCAAATTTCCTTCTAGAAGGTAGAACTGTGGTTATTCTATTTCACTTTGGAGCTGGCTATCCAGAACTGCTGAGATGCTGGGTGTCTGACCTGCATTGGCTGGGATGCCAAGCTCAAAACTTAGCAATTCCTCGATTTCGATACTTTTTTCGGAGTTTTGAAAGACTATCTTTCAAAACTTTGCCAAATTTCGTTCTAGAAGATAGAACTGCATGTATTCTAATTCACTAAGGTGCTTGCTATCCAGAACTGCTGAGATGCTAGGTATCTAGCCCGCATTGGCTGGGATGCTAAGCTCCGAACTTAGCTATTTCTCGATTTCGAGATTATTTCAAACATAATCCTCCAAAACTCTGCCAAATTTCCTTCTAGAAGATAGAACTGTGGTTATTCTAGTGCACTAGGGAGCTGCGTATCCAGAACTGCTGAGATGCTGGGTATCAGACCGGCATTGGCTGGGATGCTACGCTGAGAACTTAGCATTTACTCGATTTTAAGACTATTTTCGGAGATATTCTATCAAAACTCTGTCAAATTTTCTTCTAGAAGATAGAACTGTGGTTATTCTAGTGCACGTGGGAGCTGGCTATCCAGAACTGCTGAGAAGCTGGTTGTCCAAACTGGGATTTTTGCTCAAACTTAGCATTAATCAGAATTTACCTAGAATTATTTTTCATGTTCGTGTCCCATACATATATGAAAAAAATTTTTTTTACACTTTTGACTAGAACTCATTATATATCGTCTAAAAATGTTAGTATCTTTCATTTAAATGCTATTTCGAGGCTGTGGAGTGGGTAATGGCTGGGATGCTGGAGTGTCAAAACGTGAAGTTAGCATCTCATTTTAAAATTTCATTTTTTTCGCGAAAATGAGCATAACTATTTAAAAAAACCATCTAGAACTGTAGAACTATTAGGGATGCTACTAGAACTCTCATAAAAGTTTGAGATGCTAGCACTTGATATGCTAGGTTCACACACACGTATAGGTACAGTATTTATAAAAACATATTTATATATTGAAAAAGATAGATAGATAGAAGCCTTATTGAGCTTACTGTGGGAGTTGACTTGGTCAATTTGTAAAATGGTGTCCTATCTATATATCGTTTTCAACAGACTTTTGTGCTTAAAATTAATAAATCGGCCCGTACTCCCCGTCGCAGTAATGAGTGCAGTAATTGTCGGAGTCCGTCCGTCAACAAAAAAGTTCGCCTGAATGCCAGAGGCAGGCATGCCCCGCGATCGAATATTGCAAAGTGTGGGCATCTTTCTCTTTTAGTCAAATTAAGTCGTAATTAGAGTGACAGAGATAGTTGCATGAGTCATACCAAGCTATTTCATTAGTGTTATTTTAAACGTCAAACTTCTATTAAATTATGAAATTTAAAAAAAAAACACTTGCACAGTCTGTCTGTACCATCAAAATCCCTGTCAATTTAGCTTGGTCTAACTCTCGAAGTCTTACAAACTTCGATTTTCGCGGTTAAAGCAGATCGCCGTTTACAATTTAAGGAAATTAATAAACCAGTGGCGCTGTGGCAACAGTTGTGGCAACGTCGTTCGCGGTAGACCCTCTGTAGACCTCGCGAGCATAGCTTCTGAATAAAAAATGTAAGGCTACGCCTTTTAGAATAATTTGGAAAAACTAAATTAACGAAAAGTTAAATAAAAGATTGCACTCGCTTGATCAATCAAAATTACAAAATTTAAAATTTACAAAAAGTTACACTTTACTGGGGATCGAACTAGGCACCTCCATGCATCAAAGCAAGTGTTTGCAAACTGCGCCATCATAGCACTTACTTAAAGTGACGAAATTTGGCTACTTAATCTCAAGTAAAAATCTACATACAATGATATATCTAAATACCTCCTAGACGGCTTATGTACCAGCGTTACTAAATTAGTACATTTTTGACAAGCACTGTAAATATATCTCAAAAAGAAAAAAAAACTCCTATGATATTAATACGACTATTTCTTTCCGCCATTTTGAAAAAAAAATCTAATATTCGGATCGAAAAAAAACTATTTTATTTCTAGAATCTGGTCATAAAATTTGATAAGAATCGGTTGAGAATTGAACCGAGGAGAACGTCCGGACATACGATTTTGGCCCGAGATAAAACGGAGACCTTCGCAAACGCTTCGGTCAATAAAGGAGTAAAATGCGCGTTTGACTTGGACATGGACACCAAGCGAAATCAAAACATGCATTTTGTTTAGAAACAAAGCATTCATGTGTTTTGAAAGACATCGCCCTATGAGTTCTTTAATTTGTATTTTAACGTCAGGCCTACTTTAAAATAGATTACTCATTTAGATTAGGTATGTACCTAAATTCCGTAATTTAAAACTCGATTGTAATTAATAATTATTCTAAATCAAACTTCACATCATGTCTTAAAACGAAAAACAAAACTCAGGAAAAGAAACCCACACTCGTTCCGTTTTCGAATGACGTAAAACATACTAGAATCGTGGTGGCTCCATCTAGTGTCAATATTCAATATTACTTCGACAGCTTGAAATAATTGTCGTGCGCTGTTGCTCATAACGTAGTCAGTTGCAATATAATTGGGGTTTCAAATTTCGTAAATTAATGCATTGAATTCGTGTTGTTATTAATGTTTGTATTTCATTTATAACGTTTTTAATTTATGACGCTTTAAATATCTCTTAATCAATCTTAATCTGTACGATAAAAATTTCGTAATGGCCGATTATGATACACACACTATGATATCCATTTGAAAATAATTATAACGCCTTCGGGATGGGAGGGCATGCTATTACTAAGACTCCGTTGTCCGTCCGTCCGTCCGTCCGTCTGTCCAGGCTGTATCTCGTGATCTGTGATAGCTAGACAGCTGAAATTTTCACAGATGATGTATTTCTGTTGCCGCTATAACAACAAATACTATAAACAGAATAAAATAAAGATTTAAGTGGGGCTCCCATACAACAAACGCGATTTTTGACCGAAGTTAAGCAACGTCGGGCGGGGTCAGTACTTGGATGGGTGACCGTTTTTTTTGTAGGTACGCTGGCGTACACTTTAAAAAAAATCCGCACACAAGTTACGCGTCGGATCCTAACGGTTTGATATACTGAACTAACGTGAACTAACGATTATCTATCGAATCTAATTGATAGAAACCATAAAATCGGTTATGGGGCGGTAGCGTGAAGTTGACCCTTAAGTGGGGCCACTTAAGTTTTTTTTTTAATACGTAATGTAGTCGGATCCTAACGATTTCACATGCTACTAACATGAACTAACGATGAACTAACGACTACATATCGATTCCAATTGATTGGAACCATAAATACAGTTTTGGAGCGGAAGACGGTGTTGGCGCTCCCCTACTTTAAAAAAAATTCGTGCACAAGTTATGCGTCGGATCCTAACGATTTGATATACTGAACTAACGTGAACTAACGATGAACTAACGATATAGATATGCCATTTGCGGGCACTCGATATGGGGCGGTCAACTTCACGTGAAGTTGACCTCCCCACTTTCGTTTTTAAAAAAAAAACATCTTTTAGTCGGATCCTAACGATTTAAAATACTGAACTAACGTGAACTAACGATGAACTAACGACTACATATCGATTCCAATTGATTGGAACCATAAATACAGTTTTGGAGCGGAAGACGGTGTTGGCGCTCCCCTACTTAAAAAAAAATTCGTACACAGGTTATGCGTCGGATCCTAACGATTTGATATACTGAACTAACGTGAACTAACGATGAACTAACGATATAGATATGCCATTTGCGGGCACTCGATATGGGGCGGTCAACTTCACGTGAAGTTGACCTCCCCACTTTCGTTTTTAAAAAAAAAACATCTTTTAGTCGGATCCTAACGATTTAAAATACTGAACTAACGTGAACTAACGATGAACTAACGACTACATATCGATTCCAATTGATTGGAACCATAAATACAGTTTTGGAGCGGAAGACGGTGTTGGCGCTCCCCTACTTAAAAAAAAAATTCGTACACAGGTTATGCGTCGGATCCTAACGATTTGATATACTGAACTAACGTGAACTAACGATGAACTAACGATATAGATATGCCATTTGCGGGCACTCGATATGGGGCGGTCAACTTCACGTGAAGTTGACCTCCCCACTTTCGTTTTTAAAAAAAAAACATCTTTTAGTCGGATCCTAACGATTTAAAATACTGAACTAACGTGAACTAACGATGAACTAACGATTCTAATTGAAAGAATCCATAAAATCGGTTTTGGGGCGGTAGCGTGAAGTTGACCTCCCCACTTATGTTATTTTTTTTAAATACGTAATGTAGTCGGATCCTAACGATTTCACATGCTGAACTAACATGAACTAACGATGAACTAACGACTACATATCGATTCCAATTGATTGGAACCATAAATACAGTTTTGGAGCGGAAAGCGATGTTGGCGCTCCCCTACTTTAAAAAAAATTCGTACACAAGTTATGCGTCGGATCCTAACGATTTGATATACTGAACTAACGTGAACTAACGATGAACTAACGATATAGATATGCCATTTGCGGGCACTCGATATGGGGCGGTCAACTTCACGTGAAGTTGACCTCCCCACTTTCGTTTTTAAAAAAAAAACATCTTTTAGTCGGATCCTAACGATTTAAAATACTGAACTAACGTGAACTAACGATGAACTAACGACTACATATCGATTCCAATTGATTGGAACCATAAATACAGTTTTGGAGCGGAAGACGGTGTTGGCGCTCCCCTACTAAAAAAAAATTCGTACACAGGTTATGCGTCGGATCCTAACGATTTGATATACTGAACTAACGTGAACTAACGATGAACTAACGATATAGATATGCCATTTGCGGGCACTCGATATGGGGCGGTCAACTTCACGTGAAGTTGACCTCCCCACTTTCGTTTTTAAAAAAAAAACATCTTTTAGTCGGATCCTAACGATTTAAAATACTGAACTAACGTGAACTAACGATGAACTAACGATTCTAATTGAAAGAATCCATAAAATCGGTTTTGGGGCGGTAGCGTGAAGTTGACCGCCCCACTTATGTTATTTTTTTTAAATACGTAATGTAGTCGGATCCTAACGATTTCACATGCTGAACTAACATGAACTAACGATGAACTAACGACTACATATCGATTCCAATTGATTGGAACCATAAATACAGTTTTGGAGCGGAAAGCGATGTTGGCGCTCCCCTACTTTAAAAAAAATTCGTACACAAGTTATGCGTCGGATCCTAACGATTTGATATACTGAACTAACGTGAACTAACGATGAACTAACGATATAGATATGCCATTTGCGGGCACTCGATATGGGGCGGTCAACTTCACGTGAAGTTGACCTCCCCACTTTCGTTTAAAAAAAAAAAACATCTTTTAGTCGGATCCTAACGATTTAAAATACTGAACTAACGTGAACTAACGATGAACTAACGACTACATATCGATTCCAATTGATTGGAACCATAAATACAGTTTTGGAGCGGAAGACGGTGTTGGCGCTCCCCTACTTAAAAAAAAATTCGTACACAGGTTATGCGTCGGATCCTAACGATTTGATATACTGAACTAACGTGAACTAACGATGAACTAACGATATAGATATGCCATTTGCGGGCACTCGATATGGGGCGGTCAACTTCACGTGAAGTTGACCTCCCCACTTTCGTTTTTAAAAAAAAAACATCTTTTAGTCGGATCCTAACGATTTAAAATACTGAACTAACGTGAACTAACGATGAACTAACGATTCTAATTGAAAGAATCCATAAAATCGGTTTTGGGGCGGTAGCGTGAAGTTGACCTCCCCACTTATGTTATTTTTTTTAAATACGTAATGTAGTCGGATCCTAACGATTTCACATGCTGAACTAACATGAACTAACGATGAACTAACGACTACATATCGATTCCAATTGATTGGAACCATAAATACAGTTTTGGAGCGGAAGACGGTGTTAGCGCTCCCCTACTTTAAAAAAAATTCGTACACAAGTTATGCGTCGGATCCTAACGATTTGATATACTGAACTAACGTGAACTAACGATGAACTAACGATATAGATATGCCATTTGCGGGCACTCGATATGGGGCGGTCAACTTCACGTGAAGTTGACCTCCCCACTTTCGTTTTTAAAAAAAAAACATCTTTTAGTCGGATCCTAACGATTTAAAATACTGAACTAACGTGAACTAACGATGAACTAACGATTCTAATTGAAAGAATCCATAAAATCGGTTTTGGGGCGGTAGCGTGAAGTTGACCGCCCCACTTATGTTATTTTTTTTAAATACGTAATGTAGTCGGATCCTAACGATTTCACATGCTGAACTAACATGAATTAACGATGAACTAACGACTACATATCGATTCCAATTGATTGGAACCATAAATACAATTTTGGAGCGGAAGACGGTGTTGGCGCTCCCCTACTTTAAAAAAAAATTCGTACACAAGTTATGCGTCGGATCCTAACGATTTGATATACTGAACTAACGTGAACTAACGATGAACTAACGATATAGATATGCCATTTGCGGGCACTCGATATGGGGCGGTCAACTTCACGTGAAGTTGACCTCCCCACTTTCGTTTTTAAAAAAAAAACATCTTTTAGTCGGATCCTAACGATTTAAAATACTGAACTAACGTGAACTAACGATGAACTAACGACTACATATCGATTCCAATTGATTGGAACCATAAATACAGTTTTGGAGCGGAAGACGGTGTTGGCGCTCCCCTACTTAAAAAAAAATTCGTACACAGGTTATGCGTCGGATCCTAACGATTTGATATACTGAACTAACGTGAACTAACGATGAACTAACGATATAGATATGCCATTTGCGGGCACTCGATATGGGGCGGTCAACTTCACGTGAAGTTGACCTCCCCACTTTCGTTTTTTAAAAAAAAACATCTTTTAGTCGGATCCTAACGATTTAAAATACTGAACTAACGTGAACTAACGATGAACTAACGATTCTAATTGAAAGAATCCATAAAATCGGTTTTGGGGCGGTAGCGTGAAGTTGACCGCCCCACTTATGTTATTTTTTTTAAATACGTAATGTAGTCGGATCCTAACGATTTCACATGCTGAACTAACATGAACTAACGATGAACTAACGACTACATATCGATTCCAATTGATTGGAACCATAAATACAGTTTTGGAGCGGAAAGCGATGTTGGCGCTCCCCTACTTTAAAAAAAATTCGTACACAAGTTATGCGTCGGATCCTAACGATTTGATATACTGAACTAACGTGAACTAACGATGAACTAACGATATAGATATGCCATTTGCGGGCACTCGATATGGGGCGGTCAACTTCACGTGAAGTTGACCTCCCCACTTTCGTTTAAAAAAAAAAAACATCTTTTAGTCGGATCCTAACGATTTAAAATACTGAACTAACGTGAACTAACGATGAACTAACGACTACATATCGATTCCAATTGATTGGAACCATAAATACAGTTTTGGAGCGGAAGACGGTGTTGGCGCTCCCCTACTTAAAAAAAAATTCGTACACAGGTTATGCGTCGGATCCTAACGATTTGATATACTGAACTAACGTGAACTAACGATGAACTAACGATATAGATATGCCATTTGCGGGCACTCGATATGGGGCGGTCAACTTCACGTGAAGTTGACCTCCCCACTTTCGTTTTTAAAAAAAAAACATCTTTTAGTCGGATCCTAACGATTTAAAATACTGAACTAACGTGAACTAACGATGAACTAACGATTCTAATTGAAAGAATCCATAAAATCGGTTTTGGGGCGGTAGCGTGAAGTTGACCTCCCCACTTATGTTATTTTTTTTAAATACGTAATGTAGTCGGATCCTAACGATTTCACATGCTGAACTAACATGAACTAACGATGAACTAACGACTACATATCGATTCCAATTGATTGGAACCATAAATACAGTTTTGGAGCGGAAGACGGTGTTGGCGCTCCCCTACTTTAAAAAAAATTCGTACACAAGTTATGCGTCGGATCCTAACGATTTGATATACTGAACTAACGTGAACTAACGATGAACTAACGATATAGATATGCCATTTGCGGGCACTCGATATGGGGCGGTCAACTTCACGTGAAGTTGACCTCCCCACTTTCGTTTTTAAAAAAAAAACATCTTTTAGTCGGATCCTAACGATTTAAAATACTGAACTAACGTGAACTAACGATGAACTAACGATTCTAATTGAAAGAATCCATAAAATCGGTTTTGGGGCGGTAGCGTGAAGTTGACCGCCCCACTTATGTTATTTTTTTTAAATACGTAATGTAGTCGGATCCTAACGATTTCACATGCTGAACTAACATGAATTAACGATGAACTAACGACTACATATCGATTCCAATTGATTGGAACCATAAATACAATTTTGGAGCGGAAGACGGTGTTGGCGCTCCCCTACTTTAAAAAAAAATTCGTACACAAGTTATGCGTCGGATCCTAACGATTTGATATACTGAACTAACGTGAACTAACGATGAACTAACGATATAGATATGCCATTTGCGGGCACTCGATATGGGGCGGTCAACTTCACGTGAAGTTGACCGCCCCACAAAATTGAAAAAAAAAAATACTTAGAATCGGATCCTAACGATTTAATATACTGAACTAACGTGAACTAACGATTATCTATCGATTCTAATTGATAAAAACCATAAAATCGATTTTGGGGCGGTAGCGTGAAGTTGACCTCCCCACTTTTGTTTTTTAAAAAAATCGATGTTGTAGTCGGATCCTAACGATTTAATATACTGAACTAACGTGAACTAACGATGAACTAACGATATAGATATGCCATTTGCGGGCACTCGATATGGGGCGGTCAACAACGATCATATAAAATATGCAATTATAATCGTGGTGACAGCTTGCTGGTGATTCTATGAAGAAAATAGCATGTTTCTGTCCTAGGATATGAACCTGCTAATTTCTTGACTTTAGTTCACTGATTAAATTGTCAATCAAGAGACTATTGATGTAAAACAAAATGCGTTATACAAAAAAGCTGTGCGATAAAATATCAATTAATAACCTGAGATCCAGAAACTAGATCTTGTTTATAACGCTAAATCGTTATCACGGCTAACACCGCAACGACAAAAATGATGCTAATTTGGTTCACTGGCAAATAATGAGCGAAAAAGCATAAGGATCTTTAAATTATACCTCTGACACTATCTACTCACTACGCAACATGGAATAAGACACGATAGGTATAAAAAATTCCCACGCCGATTATACGCCGGTCAAATTTATCGGCGGCGGCGGCGTGGAAAAATCATCGGCGGCGGCGGCGCGGCGGCGCGGCGCACATGTCTATGCCCCACCTAGGGGACATAGGACAATAAGTCAAGTAAGTCAATCTGACTGTATCTAGCCTAGGTCCTGGACATGTCTGTTGTCAAGTGAAAGGCGATTCTGTCGGCCTGTGCTTATTTTGGGAATGCTTTATTAAGGCTTACCGATGGTAGACAGATTGACGGGGCTAATGGTTCAATTGTTTTTACATTCCAAGAGTAACCTAGCTAACAGTTACTGTCGTCGGGAAAATTTCTATAATTGCGAAGTTTTCACAGAGAAAAATTCGGATTGGTACTTCTATTTTTGTATGGGAATCATAATTTTACATTTCCAAAATGAATGTTACCTTTGTTTCCTGTGAATTTTTACTGAAATTTCCAATAACTTTTCCAACTTTTGGTAATATTTCTTGCACAGCTCATTACCATTTGTGAATCCAATCCAATGGATGGTTCTTAACTTTATGTATGATGAAATTGATGAAGAGACATTTGTCTAAATAGGTACATACAGTTTTTTTGTCATTTTTTTTGCAAATACACCAGCAACTATTTCAGAGTAAACAACTCGTGCCGTAAAATGGGGTGAGTTGGGACAAATCCGAAGTTCAAACCTCAATAAAAGTTTATTTATATATGTGGCACGTTGGTTTATATACTTGAAAAGTGTTCCGGTAGTATGAACTTTAGTTTTTTAATGATAATCTGTCGTTTCATTTCATAGATTCAACGATAAACACAAAATAGTAGGAAATCCCAGCTCACCCCGTAGTCGGGGTTAAGGAGGATAGGAATTGAGTGAGATGGAGCAATTGCTAGAATTGACACAATATTACAATAGCTTGACTTCTCAAAGAATAAAATATTTACGTAATTAACAATGTGATAACTCTGGTCTAAAAATACCATCTCATCCCCCTACCATCCCTCCTCACCCCATTCATAACTGCCTTCGTAATCCCTATATACTCACCCCATTCTACGGTATGTCTATGACAAATAAAGTCAACAAAGTTTAATACATTCACTGACTACTTACTTCAAGTGGTTCCAGGGTTAAGAATGACTCACTACAACGGTCCGGGCCCGGGACGTGGCTCCCGACGGGTTTCCGTGATGATACGTGATGCTTTTATAGAAAACTGAAGTGTCGGGCGCCCCGGCCCGTGCCCGGACCGTTGTAGTCATCCTTTAAGAACAACGGATCACTGGTGTTTTCATAACATTCGATTTCGCCATTGTGTTTTAAGTCTGCATGCTTACACATGTTTTCAAGTGTCTATGTCTGCATGCTTACACATGTTTTCTTGTTCATATTTCTCTACTCTATGTAAATTTAAGTAACTTTAAGTTAATTTAAGTAAATTTTAGTTGTTTATATGTATACTCTCTTTGATATATACACGTGTGAGCTGTGGTCACCTATAACTCCTATAAGTGGCTAAGCATCTGTTATGTTTAAATGTCCTTGTTTCTATGTAATTGTGTAGATGTATTATCCGTTGGTGATCCTTAAATAAATAAAATAAAAATAAGTATTTTAATGTGTGTTAGGTATTTAACAGTATTTATGACGCAGAGAAAATAAAATTATAAAGTTTAAGTTATTAGCATTTTATTCGTCTATTTTGTACCTAAATATACACTATTTCATTTTAACTTAAATGTAACAAACTATCTTTCATAACTTTTTTAAAGTCATCACAAACTTACAAGAAAGTAGACCAATAGACGACGTTCAGTATAAAGAAAGAGAAGGGGAAGAAGAAGCGAGAGAACCGATCGATGTATACTGCTGTCTCTCTCCCGTTGCAGAAGGTCTCGTATTGAGGGAGAGAGGCGGAGGTACTGGCGCGGGGGTCCACGGAGTTTGGGAATATGTGCTGAAAAGTAAAAAACGGTTATTTGGGATATAATGAAAAGTAAGCATTTCCAAAGGAAATGAGATGATGAATGATGATGAGAGAGTGGAATTTTAAAATATGTTTTAATGCCAGTATTTTATAATGAATTTAGCGAGAATTCTTTTGGGATTTAGATTCTTATTTCTAATTTTCCAGTGTTCCAAACTACGTCAAGACCGGTTTTAAGCTGTATATAGGTACCTAAGTTAGAAGCCGAAACTAGATTTAATTATCCTTGACTTTGTGAAAAAAAAAATCGCCTTCAGTTGATTTGTCTTTTGTTTTCCTAAGTACCTATAATCTGTATCTTTAGGTACTGGCTTAAGGAGCCATTTGAGGGGAAACCAACTCATAGTATGTTTTCGATTTAACAGGGCTTTTCAAGTTCTTCAATATTGCCCAATCACGCATAATAGTAGTAGCCATTTACTGCGGTTCACCACTGCAAACTTGAAGAATGGAACAATGTGCCGCCGGAAAATTTCCAAAATTGCGAAATTTTCATATAGAAAATTATTGGTAACTCATATTTTTGTATGGGGCATTTTCGTATTTTTGCTTTTATGTTAGATTTAATACCAGTTAATAGTCTTGCGGATGGTAAACTGACCTTAAAAGCGTCTAAATCCCTGGACAGATCCTCATCAGAGTACCCCTTCATAGCCTTAGTAGCCACCGGCCCCATGTAGTTGTTCACCACCGCGAACTCCAAGAGCGGAACACTAGTTGTCAGGCTTGGGTCTGTAGTGTCAAGGCTTAATGTAATGTCATTGTCAGTTAATTGTGTGGACGATGGTAGACTAACCATAAACGCATCTAAATCCCTGGACAGATCCTCATCAGAGTACCGCTTCATTGCCTTAGTAGCCACCGGCCCCATGTAGTTATTCACCGCCGCAAATTCGAAGATCGGACCACTTTAGTTGTCAGGCTTGGATCTGTAGTGTCAAGGCTTAATGCCAGTTAATTGTGTGGACGATGGTAGACTGACCTTAAACGCATCTAAATCCCTGGACAGATCCTCATCAGAGTACCCCTTCATGGCCTTAGTAGCCACCGGCCCCATGTAGTTGTTTACCACCGCGAATTCGAAGAGCGAGAGGAACACGAAGACAGAGCAGGACGACATCCACACGTCGATGGCTTTCACGTACGAGACGGGGGGCAGGCTTTGCTGCGATTGGGTGTTTTGGGTGGCTGGAATTTAAGACAAAAATTGTAACACGACTACGGTTTTTCGTATCTAATGACCTTGGGTTTGATTTAAGGGGTTATTACATCTACATTTTTCTCGGACACATTCTCCTAAGATGGACAGAGAAAAGTATATATTGTTTTCCTGTCCTGTAGCAGAAAGTGTCCGGTGAAAAAGTAGAGCCCTTTGGTACTTTGAATATTTCCTCGTAATAATCACAACCATGACATAAATCATAATAGGGACATAACATGGCCACTCACTGTGGCCATCCACCCAGAAGGAAATCCAGGACATGACAACGATGAGCGCCGAGGATATGTATGTGTAGGACAGGTGGTAGCCCATCTAGCACAAGTTTTATAATATACACCCTTGATGCTTCGCAACCAAACACTTCCAAAACTTACCCAAAGTCAGAAGACTAGTGACTCCAAGTGTGACCCTGGCTGGGATGGCTTCAGGCTTGATCCAGAAGGAGATCCAGGACATGACGACGATGAGCGCCGAGGGTATGTATGTGTGGAACAGGTGATAGCCCAGCCGCCGCCGGAGGTTGAATACCACAGCTAAGCAGGTAAAATTTCCTGGAATACGATTAATGATTGGGAAATGAGATACAAATTGTATTTATCCTGACAGAAACTTAGAGTTGAGGCATGACCTACGTGTAGGAGCATGAACAGGTTTGCGTTTATACGACGTCCGTTGTCCCTGCCCGCACACTTCCCTGATGCCAACATTG
Organism: Cydia splendana; assembly: GCF_910591565.1. NCBI lineage: Eukaryota > Metazoa > Arthropoda > Insecta > Lepidoptera > Tortricidae > Cydia > Cydia splendana. The sequence continues at coordinate 5,403,269 of NC_085981.1, read as the reverse complement.
ATCATTACAATACTTTTTTTTTAATAGCCTTTTTTGTGTCCCACTGCTGGGCAAAGGCCTCCCCTTTCTTCCGCCACTCATCACGGTTTGGTGCAAGCTCCCGCCACTCGCTGCGAAAAGCGTCGAGGTCATCCCGCCATCTCTTTTTTGGTCTGCCTCTGCGCCGGCTTGTCTGCGGTGTCCATTCAGTAGCCAGTTTGGTCCACCGATCCGGGTGCATACGGCAGACGTGTCCCGCCCAATCCCACTTGAGCTTAACGGCACCCATATCTACGATTCCAGTTCTGGAGCGCAGTCCCGTGTTCCTAACCCGATCGGTTTTGCGAACTCCTAGTATGCTCGTTGGCAAATCTCGAATCGGGACTTCTGGGCTTCCGTTTATGACGAAGTTAGGGCGCCGTAGGTTAGGATAGGCAGGATACACATGTCGACGAGTTTGCGCTTTAGTGTCAGTGAAAGGTTACCCTTCATCAGCGTCTTCATGGACCAGAAGCTCTTCCAGGCACTTTCGATGCGTCGATCGATTTCTTTAGACTGCCTGTTATCGAAGGATGCTATCTGGCCCAAATAGATGTATTACCAGGGGGCTGTCACTACGCAGTTTAGGTACATTTGGCCGGCGCACCTCCCGGGCAGGGCAGGCGTATGGCAGTGCAGGCCGCTCGGCTCGCACGATAGTCGTGTAACGTGGCGCTCGCGCAAAGAAGATTCACGGTTCGTACGCGGTTATAAGTTTCAATTTTGTTGCAGGCGGTGAGTATAGGTATAATTTTATACCTAAATCTGACTTTTGTGAAGGAGTGAATTTTCTGTACGGTAGTACTATTAGTTATTCTGTGGTGGTGAAGGTGAAAACATATTTATTGTATATCTTTTTTGTTACAAATTATGTCCGCTTAGCGGTTGTGGGTAAAATTACATATGTCTTAAAGATCTAGTAATTTAATCTATGTGTATATTTTACATATTAGGTTATGGAGGAATTCAGATTTCATTCATAACAAAGGAGCCCTAGGAGGAATTTTACGCTTGCTGACGCGTTTACCCCTCCCTAGCTTATCTATATATGGCACTTCCCCGATTCTTGTGCTGAGCAACATTGGGTTGAATTGACCGTATCTTGTGTACGTTGGACCTGGAGTATCTAACCCTTGAATGCACAGTTTATCCAGTCTCCGTATCATATCATGGTGTAGATCATGTACTCTTATGTGCCATGGGTCTTCGTCAAGCATTTCCCATAGGATAGATGTTGGAAGTGATCTAGGGAAGTTGCCAGCCGACTTTAATGCCATTCTGTACTGACGCTCAATTGATTGAAGGTTCGTCTTGCTAATTCTTGGAAGTAGTTGTACTATACCGTAATCGATAATAGGTAGTAGGCATGCTTGAATCACGGTTAATTTTGTTTCTATATTTACTTTAGAATACCATCCGATTATTGGAGAAAGCATTCCTCTCACACTTTTAGCTCGAGCGATTACCTTCTTAACATGTTCGTTCATACTAAGTCTCTTGTCCAGTATCACGCCCAAATATCTTACGCTTTCCTTATATTCCAGTACTGACTAGGGCTTCCAAATACCGGACTTCTTTCAATACCGGTATTAATACCGAAACTGTCTTCATCAATACCGGGATCCCGGGATCCCGGTATTTACTATGAATCGCTTAAAATTTTTGAGTTTTATAAAAAAAGGCTCACTGTAACACCAGATATGTATGTCCTTAGCTTAGGATATTAAACAATAATCGCCATCTGCAATAATTATTATTTCACCCTCCAGATTGGCAATCATTTTATCCGCCTTGTTGACTTCACCAGTCTCATTTTTAGTTCAACATAATAAACCAGCCATACTATAATTCCTTGCTCATTTCTTTCTACTTTTTGATATCATTTTAAAAACTAATAACATATCTCTTTATTCATATATTATATATATTACAAAAACATACCAAAATACAATAAATAAAAATAGGAACCATATAAAATAACTAATGAGGAGGCACACTGAAAGGTTAGGACAGATGTCGTCTCTGTGATCCGTCATTGTTTACGATTTGTGTCAAGCGTATGGTTGCGAATTATTTACTAATACTTGCGATTTATCAAGAAAAATGTATTCATTTATGACTGTACGGGAACTACAAACCAAGCTTCGAAGGAGAAATGCTACAGTTGGTGGTAAAAACTAAAAAGGCTGATTTGATACAAAGGTAATCACTTAATATATTTCAGGTTATCTTGTGTATTTTACCGTTTATTCAAATTTTCGAAGGCTCACGTGCAGATTTTCCTCTTATATTACAAGTATTCGATCGAAAACAAACTTTGGTGTATACCTGTACGGTTACCATCAGTTTGTCACTGACATAAACGCCGTCGAGAACGTAATTTACTTTCTATACATCCCGTTTGCACTAATATGCGAGTGCGAGCGAGATGTATAGAAAGTAAATTACGTTCTCGACGGCGTTTATATCAGTGACAAACTGATGGTAACCGTACTGGATCATCTGGGTGTACAAGAAGGCGTTTCATATACGCCCGCCCTACGACACAACAGATAGGTACACAAAGTCGTGATGCGTATGGAGTACAGCATGTGTAGCCAAGCCATTATGCCCTAAATTATGTTCTTCTTCATTAAAACTAAGCTACCTGTGTATTTACTCTTTCCAAAATATTTATAATCCTTAAAATGCAGCCTATACAAATGATACAAACGGTCTTTGCATATGCCTTAGTTTTTGATACTCAAAGCTTTTTCTCACCGTTTTATGCATATCGGGTCCTTGGGAAAATAGGGAGATCCTATATTTCCACAATTGGTTCGCGGTAAGCCCTCAGACTGCAACAATGACAGTTTGCCTCCTCATTATATTAATATCATATCCTGAACATCAGAATTCATCACCAAATATTTATCTAACGCATATGCACAGATATTGTTTCAATTAAATGATCTTTAATTAAATGGGCAAGTAATGTTCTTGATACAGCCGAATTTAATCATTTTATAGGATTTTAAACGGTATAATCCGCACATTTTCCTTGTTTTTGAAAATACCGGGATCCCGGTAATGCATTAAAAAATACCGGTATTAAAAAATGCGTTTAAACAGACGGGATCCCGGTATTTCGGGATCCCGGGATCCCGGTATTGGAAGCCCTAGTACTGACCCTTTAAGCTTCACAGTCGGTTTGTAGCCTTTTCTCGAAGTGCTTCTGGATTGTTTCCTTGTAAACATTATACACTCGGTTTTATCCACATTGCACTGTAAACCCCATCGTTCATAGTAGTCTATAATTTCTTCAGCCGCCCATGTAGCCCTTGTCGTAGCATGGTCAGGTGTTTCAGATGCGTTTAATATGCAAAGATCGTCCGCGTATTGGGAGAGCATTTGTCCCGCGATTTTTGTATTCGGTAGGTCGTGCACGTAGAGATTGAATATCACTGGTCCCAATATAGACCCCTGGGGTACACCGTTGGGCACAATTTTTTCTTCTCCTGTAACCGTTCTGTATTTGCCTCTTATTTTTCGATTGGTAAGATAGTTTTCAATAAGCTTGATGACGTTATTTGGTATGTCAGCATCTTGGAGTTTACGTGTGAGTCCCTTATGGTTAATAGAGTCAAAAGCTTTGCTTAGGTCGGTTGATATCATGGCTACACTGTGACCCCCAGCCAGTGCGTCACAGATGAACTTGGATGTCCTTAGGATCTGGGTGCTGGTTCCTTTACCGCTCATAAATCCGTGTTGGAAATTGGGAATTAGTACACTGCATACATCCATTATTCTTTTGTACATAATTCGTTCACAGATTTTGCCCATTATGTTTATTAATGTGATAGGTCGGTATGACTTAGGGTCTTTGTGGTTTTTTCCTGATTTATGCAAGAATATACACTCGCCAAGTTTCCATTTGTTTGGATAGTATCCTGTAGACAGTACATAGTTGATAGCTTTTCCTAATCCTTTCCAGAATGCTGGGCCGGCTAATTTAATAGCGTGCACTTTAATTCGATCGGGACCTGGAGCTTTTTTATTTTTAAAACTGAATATAGCCCTTTTAACCTCTTCTGGTGATGCTTCTTCTAGTGGTTGAAATGGGGTTGTTATTTCAACTCCAGAATCAGTTTCTGAGATTATAGAGTCTTTGACTATAGCAGCATCAACTAAAGTATTTATAGTATCAGTTTCATTCGTGCAACCTGGTAGCATAGGTAATTTTGGAATTGGTTTTTTAAGTGTTCTTTGTATTTTCCACAATTTAGCTCTGTTATCATTGTTGCTCTCGATAATTTTCTTCCAGCCATTTTCCCTGTGCAATTCCAATGATGCTCTCACTTGTGCCTTAGCTTCGTTATAAAGTTGTTTTGCAATATGGTGACCGCGTGTCTTTTTAACGTTTTGTTTTAATTCATTTCGCCAGAGTATAAGGTTTTGAATGTTAGACGGAAGACTATCTTTCTGTTTTATAACCTTTTCCGGTGCTGTTAGATCTAAGGCATTGGTGATTACATCCTCAAGTTTTTGAATATACATTTCTAACGCTCTGTCGTTTCCAATAGTTTCGTTTGGATCTAAGCCATCTTCGATAGTTTTTTGATACAGTTGTTGCGTCTTCTTGTCAGTTAGGAGTAGTTTCATACATCTAAACTTCTGTATTTGTAACTCTGTGGGTAAGGTCATTGTGAACAACCACGGCATGTGGTCTGATGATATCGACTCGATCTGCCGGCAATCCTCACCAATTTCATGTTGCAAGGAACCAGTAACGAGAGCGACATCTAGGATTTGTTCGCCAGCGTAGTTTGGTCTTGAAGGTTTATTTGTATGAATTAGTTTGCAGTGACCTTCATCAATGTATTTTTGAATAGCTAGTCCTGCTCCTACCGTTCTGCGATGTTTGAGTGTCCTCATTTTTAGGTTCAAATCACCAATATTGATGCAGTTATCGTCTTCAAGTTGGTGTTGTAATTGTCTCTTTATGTGCCCGTAGGAGACGTGTGGTATATAAAGCCCTCTAATCGTAATTTGGTTTCCAGTTGCTTGGTTTGTACATAGTTTGATTGCGACTCCTTCTATTTTTCTTTCGCCATCGTCAAACCCAGGTATAAGCTGTATTTGGTTCCATCGCAGACCTTTTATTATATACATAGCTGTGCCTAGGTGAGGTTGTGTCGTATCAGTTAGTTTGTCATAATTCGATATAATATACGTATACTTGTCAAAATCTGTATTACATTCATTGAGTACTACTATATGAGGCTCATATTTTTGTATTAAATGTTTGATTTCCATAATTTTTTTCTTCAATCCGCACACATTGCAATGTAAGATGCGAAGTTTATTTATTTTAGCTATTTGATTTAAGTTATGCATTTTCGGTTATGATCATTGTCAGCTGCTCAATTTGTTGCATCATTTGCTGTTGCATTATTTGGAGAATGTTTAACACTTTTTCCAAGGTCACATTGGTTTTTCCTTGTGTAGCTGTCAATTAGGGCTTCCAAATACCGGACTTCTTTCAATACCGGTATTAATACCGAAACTGTCTTCATCAATACCGGGATCCCGGGATCCCGGTATTTACTATGAATCGCTTAAAATTTTTGAGTTTTATAAAAAAAGGCTCACTGTAACACCAGATATGTATGTCCTTAGCTTAGGATATTAAACAATAATCGCCATCTGCAATAATTATTATTTCACCCTCCAGATTGGCAATCATTTTATCCGCCTTGTTGACTTCACCAGTCTCATTTTTAGTTCAACATAATAAACCAGCCATACTATAATTCCTTGCTCATTTCTTTCTACTTTTTGATATCATTTTAAAAACTAATAACATATCTCTTTATTCATATATTATATATATTACAAAAACATACCAAAATACAATAAATAAAAATAGGAACCATATAAAATAACTAATGAGGAGGCACACTGAAAGGTTAGGACAGATGTCGTCTCTGTGATCCGTCATTGTTTACGATTTGTGTCAAGCGTATGGTTGCGAATTATTTACTAATACTTGCGATTTATCAAGAAAAATGTATTCATTTATGACTGTACGGGAACTACAAACCAAGCTTCGAAGGAGAAATGCTACAGTTGGTGGTAAAAACTAAAAAGGCTGATTTGATACAAAGGTAATCACTTAATATATTTCAGGTTATCTTGTGTATTTTACCGTTTATTCAAATTTTCGAAGGCTCACGTGCAGATTTTCCTCTTATATTACAAGTATTCGATCGAAAACAAACTTTGGTGTATACCTGTACGGTTACCATCAGTTTGTCACTGACATAAACGCCGTCGAGAACGTAATTTACTTTCTATACATCCCGTTTGCACTAATATGCGAGTGCGAGCGAGATGTATAGAAAGTAAATTACGTTCTCGACGGCGTTTATATCAGTGACAAACTGATGGTAACCGTACTGGATCATCTGGGTGTACAAGAAGGCGTTTCATATACGCCCGCCCTACGACACAACAGATAGGTACACAAAGTCGTGATGCGTATGGAGTACAGCATGTGTAGCCAAGCCATTATGCCCTAAATTATGTTCTTCTTCATTAAAACTAAGCTACCTGTGTATTTACTCTTTCCAAAATATTTATAATCCTTAAAATGCAGCCTATACAAATGATACAAACGGTCTTTGCATATGCCTTAGTTTTTGATACTCAAAGCTTTTTCTCACCGTTTTATGCATATCGGGTCCTTGGGAAAATAGGGAGATCCTATATTTCCACAATTGGTTCGCGGTAAGCCCTCAGACTGCAACAATGACAGTTTGCCTCCTCATTATATTAATATCATATCCTGAACATCAGAATTCATCACCAAATATTTATCTAACGCATATGCACAGATATTGTTTCAATTAAATGATCTTTAATTAAATGGGCAAGTAATGTTCTTGATACAGCCGAATTTAATCATTTTATAGGATTTTAAACGGTATAATCCGCACATTTTCCTTGTTTTTGAAAATACCGGGATCCCGGTAATGCATTAAAAAATACCGGTATTAAAAAATGCGTTTAAACAGACGGGATCCCGGTATTTCGGGATCCCGGGATCCCGGTATTGGAAGCCCTACTGTCAATGTAACATTTTGTGTGTTGTCTGACTGTTGTCTTGTTGTTGTAGCATTTGTAGCATTAGCATATGATGTTTCCGCTCGGGTTGTTGAAAGTATTTGATTAGATATAAATGTGTTGCGTTGTTTATTAGCATTTATTAATTGGAGACGTCTTTCACGCTGCCTGTTTATTTCTTTTTGGAATAGGGGACATTTGGCTTGTCTTGCCGTGTGACCAGGCTGGCGGCAGTTTGAGCAAACGTGTGATGTGTTACCTTCGTTGTCTATTACGTTTTCAGTGTCACTGCGGGGTTTCATACCACAGTGTGCTTGTACATGGCCGAAATTAAGACAACGTTTACATTGTGTTACTGCTGTTATCTTTACTTTGTACTTTTCTATTTTTGATTTTTGACAGAGTATTGTCGAGATGCATTTTATATCACGCGTGTCTGTGTCCCCATTAAATATGAGGAGGAGCGCTGAGTTTTTGAGCGGTAAGGCCCGTTCTGGTTTTAGACCATACCTAGTTTCAATGTCATGTATTATTTCCTCTTCGGTATATCCACTTGAAAGTACACCTTTAGCAACGAATTTTTTCGACGGACGCCTCTCGAGCTTTGTTCCATGCGTGTGATATTCAAAGTCTGCTCTGTTTTTCAGTTCATTTATAAGTTGACATCTGTTTTCAAGGGTCTTAGGCGTGTAGGTTATCTTACCCGATTCGCGGTCACATTTCACGCCACAATTATATTTTTGAGCGAGCTGCAGAATTTCTCTAAATATTGTGGCGGAATCCAACCATAAGTCATTGGTGCAGATTACTGCCGGGAGACGTTTCGTCGTATTTTGTTTTTCATTGTTAACTGTGGGCTTATCTTCCGTGTGTTGGTTGACAACTACTGATTCACGAGCATTTTTAGGCTCCTGGGGACGCCTTCGCTTTGCTGTCTTAAATTGGAACGACGGGCTTGTTCGATGTTTGCGTTTGCTGTAGGTGCTTGAGTCACTCGCATAGTCATCTGCCTTACGGTCACTTTCGTCGGCCACTGAAGTTGTTGGCGTAACAGTTCCTTCATTATCGGTTGGGAGACCTTGAAAGCTATTTGATATTTCAATCGTGGGCATAGTTGGTTTTTTGTTGTCCATATTGTCTTGCTTTCTAGCTCTTCTTGGGTTATGTACTTGGTCGAACCTTTTCAGGTTTTTTGGATTTGTTCTTGACGCGATTTTTCTAGTCTATTCTGTGTTAGCCATTCGCCGACTTTTTTGCCAATCGGTGCATCACGAAGCGAAGAACTGGTTGCAGTAATCTCGTTTATAATGCCACAATGTTGACAAAAGTTATTATTTCTCTGTTAAGAAATCGATCCTGGTCGATAACTTTCGTGAATGTTGATTGTTTGCAGTTCGAGCCTTTACAGAGCGGGCCCCTGCCCTGCCTAGTTTTAGACTCATCTGTTGAGTAAATGTAATATTTTGTGTCGCAGGTGGGCAGACCACCGACTTCACTTTTCTTTATTATAGTGTTGATAAATACCTTTACGCTTGTATGCTTGCTGCATTTTTTGCATTTCAATGTTTTGATCTTGGTTTGGTTATCAATCCAATCGTAGAATCCATTTAATTCGGTGATTTCGCCGCAATGATAACATTTGATTGCGTCGAGATTTTTATTTGTTGATTTCGGATAGTTTGATATAATTTCGCACTTGTATGAGGTCATTTTCGTAATCAGAAGTAACCTTATGGGCGATTAAATTCACTCGCGACTACATTGTAATTATATTACTACTAGACTATATTCTGTGGTATTACAATACTTACCAGTGGAATATTCGATAGTGCAGTCGCTAGTGTAGTTGTTTGATATGTCGAGCTGGGGCAACTCAATGTCCGGGTTGACAACCAGCGGATCCGTGAGGTTCCAGATGAACACCAGGTCGTGGACCGTGTGCGACACTGGAACAGGGGAAATGGTAACCGACACCAAAATGCCGCGACAGTCCTGTCTTTTTCTAACTGAATTAATTAGAGACGGACGGGCAGTCTGTCTCACGGGCGAGATACTGTCGCGGTACTCCTGTGCTAATCCACGATCGCACGATAAGGAATAGCATTTCATACAGATGGCCACAGTACAGAATGGCCACATTAAACTACGGCCTGAGGGAAGTTACCTCGCTCCGCAGAGCCAGTTTGACTGATAACTGAGTAATTGACCGAATCTCAGTTTGATTGGCAACATGATGACGGAACGTTTATGAACGTTTAGAATGCCGGTGTAGGTACTGCGCAACGTGTGCTAACTTTCATAAACAAATGTTTGGATATATTATTTACCTATTATACTACGGAAAGATTGAGAAAACTTACAACTTTCTATCATCATGGAACAGCTTTGCGTGTCGTGGGGGTAGGACTCAAACTTCATCGCGCACGATAACACCAGCGTCAATCTGAACAAAACACGATCATCAGTTTACGCGACTTTGGAGAATAATTGAGAAGTTGAAGAAGTCTACCTCATGGGTCTTTATAAGCTTAGGTATGGCAGGTGAACATTAATGTAGATAACGAATAGGAGGGGCTCCAATATTGATCCCTGAGGTACACGGTACACCCATAGAGACCATAGAGTTGAACCAAGAAAAGTCTGCAACGATTTTGATAGCACACGCAGTGCAAGTGTTATTTTAAACGTCAAACTTCTATGAAATTAGGATATACCTATAACTAACACTAGCACTGCGTGTGCTATCAAAATCGTTGGAGACTTAGGTACCTTGGTCTAATAGCCTTTGGTCCGTTTTCATAACTATGGTTTTCGTAACTGGCTGCCAAAGAAGATTTATTTTTCCTGTTTCATAATTAATTATCAAACAAGAATTCACTTTCTGCTTTCGTAATCGAGTATTTTTTCTTCGTTAGTAATTAATTATCACAACTTATTACTTTTTCTTTTTTCATAATTGGACATTTTCATGTGATACACAAGGTACTAACCTTTTCGTGTAAAACGACACAAAATAACTACCGGCCACTGCATTGAGATTATTGCTCCATTTATGTATTAGATTAGACTAAGAAGAATGATTACGAAGTGAAAATTATATTTTTTGTTAAAGGAAGTTAGGTCATATTTTTCTTTTATTTTACTGTTACTAAGGGTACTCTGTTTTAACAAGCTTTTGTATCTATACAAATCTAGAAAATTAAAGTACGAGGGGCGTTCAAAATATTCTCGGTATTGATATCTTACAACCTCTTCTAAAATTTCTTTCGTTACTGGCCGCTAAGGTTTATTCGTTGACATTAAAAAAAAGTATAATTCGAACCGAGATGTTCTTTTGTTTTTCTGCAATTGCTGAACAAACACGGACATCATGTGCGAATTGACAATGTTAACAAAATTAGAACATCGATGCGTCATAAAATTCTTGACAAAACAGGGTAAAAATCAAAAAACCATAAAAGAGGAAATGGATTTGTTTACCGCGAGTCTGCTCCTTCTTTATCTACCATTCAAAAGTGGTCAAGCGAGTTTAAACGTGGAAGGGAGAGTATTGAAGATGACCCTAGACCTGGCCGGCCTGTAGTAGCTACTTCACAAGAAAATATAGATAAAGTGGAAAAACTTATATTAGAAGATGGTCGAGTGAAAGTAAAATCTATAGCTCAAGTAACCAATCTCTCTATTGGTACCGTACATGATATTATCCATGACCATCTTAATATGTCAAAAGTAAGTGCAAGATGGGTTCCGCGAATGCTGACTCGGCTTCAAAAAGACATGCGTGTTGCTTGTTGTTCCGATTTTATTGACCTGTGCGGTGAAAATCCTGATGAGGTGCTGCAAAGAATAGTTACTGGAGATGAAACCTGGGTTCATCATTATGACCCAGAGAGTAAACAAGAGTCCATGCAGTGGCACATTAAGGGTTCAGCTCATCCCAAGAAATTCAAGGTCATGCCTTCAGCTGGCAAGGTCATGGCCACGATATTTTGGGATTGTGAAGGAGTATTACTAATCGACTATAAAGAAAAAGGTGTCAGTATCACAGGACAGTACTACGCTAATATTCTACGTCAGTTAAAGGATGCAATCAAAGAAAAGAGGCGAGGAAAGTTAACCAAAGGTGTTCTGCTTCTGCATGATAACGCCCCCGTCCATACTGCTCATATTGCCAAGGCAGCTATTGTTGAATGTGGGTTTGAAACTGTTACTCACCCACCGTATAGCCCGGACTTAGCCCCCAGCGACTTCTTTTTGTTCCCCAATCTTAAAAAGGATCTGCGTGGAAATAAATTTTCTGACGATGAAGCATTGAAGGCGGCAGTGGAGGAGCATTTTTACACCAAAGATAAAAAATATTTTTATGAGGGATTAAAAAAAATAATTGATCGATCTCTTAAGTGTATGAACATAGGGGGGGAGTATATTGAAAAATAAAAATATCAAACTTTTCGTACTTGTTTGTTTTCATTCTCATACCGAGAATATTTTGAACACCCCTCGTAGATGACTTACAATATTCGTATTTCTATTTTCTCTAATTTACTGTAGAGATATCTATGTAGGTACTTTTATTGTATCTAAGTTTTTTTTTTAATCAAAATTGGTACAGAAAGAGCCTGGATGTTGCTCTCTTCTCTTTTGTAGGTAGTCAATTTACCCAGTCAGTCACTCACAGGGTAAATTGGCAACAAAAGGGGAACTTAACTTCCAAAAAATATATCGAAGTTAATAACGAAACTCGATTTCTAAAAGAGTAATAAATTCTTGTTTGATAACTAATTACGAAGCAGCGAAAAATAATTCATATTTCGTAGCCAATCCAGGCGAAAACAGAAAAAAAACTTATTTCATAACCAGTTACGAAACCAGAAAGTAAATTCTTGTTTGATAATTAATTATGAAATAGGAAAAATTAATCTTCTTTGGCAGCCAGTTACGAAAACCATAGTTATGAAAACGGACCAAAGGAAATCTAGTAGCATTTCGCTGGCCCAATATTACAGGGTTCTATGTTTAACTTTTATCGAACTGAAATTTGAACATTGTCATAGTGACATTAAGTCGAATTTCAACTATCTTGAAAATGTAACAAAGAACCCTGATGTAATATTGGGACAGCGATTTGATACATTAATAGATTTTATATACGGCCCACTGTAATGTATATACGGCCCACAGCTGGGCACAAGTCTCTTGTCACAAGAGGATTATTTATATATTGATTATTTATTTCTATAACTGTATTATTATTATTACTTCCCTTTACTAGATAAAGAAAATTATTGCATTAGCAATAGCTGCTTGGTTCTCTTTGGGCCAAGGTAAGCAGATCAGTTCCATCAAAAAACATGTCAAAACAACTCACTTGGACATATAAAGCAGCGTCTTATCATGATACAGCCACAAGTAATGATTCGGTATGCTCATCTCATGGAAGGTGACTTTCTTGGCGTTCTTGAAGAAGCAGTCTGGTCTCCAGATCTTGTTGAGCCATTCCACGTCCAGGATCCGATACTCCTCGTGCATGTTCTCTGGCAGACGGAGGCGAGGGTCCCGCCAGGATTGAGCTAGGAAGATATCTGCTACGTACGTCTGGAAATGGAGAAGAAAAAGCTGATGTCTTTATGTGTTAAGCAGGTATCTGACTAATCTGTTATGGCATCACCGAATGGGCCCTACGGAAGACCAGCGGTGGCTTTATAGCATTATGCTGAGCTGAGCTGGGTCCATTTCGTGATGCACACTTAATGATCGGTTCTTTTTCTTTCTGTAGTTGTCAGTTGACCTTATTAACCTTAAATACGGTAAGGCTTCTGTCAAATTTAAATAAATTCTGTCAAAATACATAAATAACAATGGGTATGTACGTTAGCCAAATTCTACTTTATTTCTAGTCGGTAGGTACTTAGAGTTCATAATAGTCTTTTGTCATTATTAATTATGTAAATGTATGAATCAATGTGGAGAAGACCGGCATAAAAATGTATTGCTGGGAAGACTGTCATAGAACAAGAACTCTCGTATTTGTACGTCACTCAGACACAATTAGAAAGCTTTTTCACTCCTTTGGCTCTATCGACCTTCTATAAGGGCCGGTACAAACGGACTGCAACCCGACTGCAACTTATATGGGACCTGCACGCCGACATTGCAGTTGGCGTGCAGTCGGCGTGCAGTTCTCATACAAATTGCAGTTGGGTTAAAGTCCTTCTGTATCAGCCCTAAATGGACCTTCTGTATGTAGACGCTTCCTGTAGATGTAGAGACCTTGTAGACGGACTTCCCTTATAGATTGTGTCCACAGTGCCTTAGGCCCACTTGCACCATTCTACTAATCCGGGATAAAACGGTTTAACCGTCAACCCAGTGTCAAATCGTAACCATGGTAACTCCAGGTTTAACCGGTTAACCCCGGGTTAGTGGAATGGTGCAAGTGGGCCTTAGTAGTTATTATGATACAACTTTTGACGAAAAAAGCTACTCACCATACTCTCCTCGTTAATGGAATCCAAGGACAGCACAGTAACATGGAAGTACACTATAGTAGGTTGCCCCAATAACTTCGGAGCCCTATTCTTGTCGTAGTACTTCGCTTTGATTGGCAGGATGTCGCGAAGGGACAGGCTGGATTCCGACTTCAGTTCGATCTCTTGGTAAGAAGAGTTTGTTCTGGAAATGCAGTCAACCCTGGATGAGCGGGATTGCAGAGAATTAATCCTACCTGGTTTTTACTTTTATGAAAGGGACAGGGGAAAATTATGGTACTAGGTAAATGAAAGCACAATATTGGCAAAATTGAAAAATATAAGTCCTTTTGCAGGATTCGAACCTGTGACCTGACTCGATCCTTGGGCAGTTGATTTATCCAATTGAGCTATCCAAGCAATAGATAAGTAGGGTGACTGCTATATTATTAACCACTCCTAACAAATCAGAAAGAAACAAGTCAATTAACGTCCCGTAACATGTGGCATTCCGCAGGGCTCGATTTTGGGTCCCCTCCTATTTTTAGCTTACATTAACAATGTGTATGAACTAGATCTAAATGGCCACATCACTCTTTACGCCGATGACACCTGTCTATTCTATTTTGGTTCATCTATACATGATATCATTGCTAGAGCTCAACATGATCTAGATATCCTTTACGAATGGTTGCAATGTAATTTGTTGACTATTAATGTTTCCAAAACTTGCTACGTAATATTTAAAGCCAAAAACAAACCCATTCCTACACACGCACCTCTAACAATAAATGACATCCCCTTAAAACAAAAAACTCATGAAAAATATCTCGGCCTTTACATGGATACACACCTAACCTGGAACAATCATATAGAACAAATAAAAAAGAAATTGGTAACCCTGCGAGGTTCTCTTCATAACACTATTAAGTATATACCTAAAAACCAAAAAGTTACTATTTACAATGCGCTTGTAAAACCACACCTGCTATACCTTATTGAAATTTGGGGCAGTGCTGCAAAAACAAGATTGGCTGAACTACAAATTTTACAGAATAAAATAATTAAAATGCTGTTTAATTATCACTACCTAACACCTACAAAAAAAATTTTCGCTGAAACAAAAGTAATGAGTATTAAACAATTATATGTCTACAACAGTTGCATTTTTATACGTAAAACTTTAAATAAGAAAATACACACGAACTTGTCATTTAAAAGTAGAAGAAATGTTCCGAACCCCTGTACTCGCCATAGCCGCCGCGCTTGTTTTCTTATCTTACCGAAGATTCGTACTAACTACGGCAAATCAATGATTACTTTTGAGGGTGCGCGCATGTATAACAACCTACCCTCACATATTAAACATATCGACGCGTTTAACTCGTTTAAAAAGGAACTTGCTAAACATGTCATTGCAGACAGACCTATAATATAAAACGAGTTGAACGTGTTAGTTAATTTATGTTTTTCAGATAATCCTAATAAAATTAAATATGTACTTGTCTTATTTTTGTTATGTTGCGACGACGAAAATAGATGTAAATATGTATTTTTAAATATGTTCTCATGTCAGTGATGTATTGTCTTTATGAGAATAAATGTCTTTAAACCTAAACCAATTAGGTAGAAGTCTTATTGTTAAGAGTGGCCAATTACTACGTAGTGGCCAATAACTATTGCAGTCACCCTACTCGTTTATGATGTAGGTATGCTTATTTGGTTACAGTTGTGCAAGTTCCAGAAAGTGACCAAAAATGTTAGGAAAGTTATGGAAAAAATCTGAAATTTTTCATACGCAATTTTGGATAGTTTCCCATAAAGTATTTTGAAAAATCCATGACCAATCCGAAACCTTTCCATGTGGAACATTTCGCAACTTTAGAAACTATATGTATATATGTTGGCATATCGGTAAGTAAATATGAGGGAAGACGTAAAGATACTTACAAAAAACTGACAGCGGCCTGCACTCTTCCAGCATCAGCGTTTCCCTCAAGCACGAAAGAGAAAAGAATACCACACCACGCCACTCTAAAGTTCATATTGAATATGTGTTCCATTCACTTATAGTCCACTTTCATCTAAATTCTAATGTTTTGTCACCTTTGTGAATGCTTCATAATTGCTTCGGAGTTTCCTAACTATTGGAAAACTGACATTTTATTTTACAGTTTTATTGTAAGAAAATTATGACGATGCAAAGAAAAATGTAGGTACCTTAGTATATTTAGTATAGTAAGTATGCTCACTGTTATATTTCCCATGAATTAGTACAGATGTAGTGCATAATTAATTTATTTTCCTTCGTATTTTCACGGGAACGTACGAACGTAACGAACGTGACTTGCTATTTCAGTCAGTCACGGTACAAAAAGTACTGAGGATGACTGAAGTAGCATGACAAATACGAACGTTTCCGAGAAAATACGAAGGAAAACAATTATGCACTACATCATCACCTATTAATCGAAATAAAATTTGGATTAGGTAAGTATTACTTATGGACGGTCTACAAAATTTTGTACGCAGGACCTCACAAGGCTTTAGTAACAAACCAATGATCCTACCCTTTTTTTTACGTTAGGGAAATGGATTTACGCATGCTACCTGGTCCGGGGGAACCAGGGGGAATGACGGACTAACCAGTGGAGGACTACCGTCTAAAACCACCAACGAGTGCCGACCCCGCTTTAGATGGGGTGCCTCAGGGTTGCTATCAGCATTCGACCGCATGCAACCATGATCCTACCGTACCTGTCTTATATTTTAAGACAATCAAAAAATCCACTTTCAATATTATTAAATAGAGCAATGCTGCAACTAGACCCAACACATACTCTCTCCTCTGAGTAGGTATGATAAGGATCCTGATCAAATTATTACTCAACGTTTTGCGTTTTTACCACACACATACGAAAGGTAAGGCAACTAAGGCACTTTAAAATTACCTAGCTTATCCACAAACACCAAAATGAGTAAACATTATTTTCTGTCCTATTTTATCAAGCACATCTCCCTTCTATTTCCCAAAATGTCTCTGATTTTCTATATAAAAAGAAGTCTTACAAACACTGATTCAATTACACCTTTTAAATTTGTCCAAAGAAAGACCACATGACGGTAAATCTAATATTTTACACTGCATTGTCTTACATCACGCTTTCTTACCCCTTCGCACCGTATAACTAATGCGGTACCTATAACAGTGCTGCTTGGATGTCATTTGTGGGGCTTCATTACTTAATAGGTACCTTTTTATATAGTGTGAACGTGCAACGTAAGATAATTGGAGCAATCAATGAGGGCATATCTCAACTATCGTTTTATTCTTAAACTTGTTGAGATTTTTGAATAACTTTCAGACTTTTAAGATTATAGTTTTATAGATAATAATTGCTGCACATTATAAGACGGTATTAGATTTAGATAACGGTAGATAGGTATAGATATACATTTGACGCATATACTTTTGATGCTGACTAATAAAACTTAAGTCAGGACTTTAGGAACCTAAACTAAAACTCAGGTGGCAGTGTATTATAAACTTTCAGAAATATTTTTGCCTAATGCACGATGGGGTCCTATATTGACCCATTGACTGAAATAGTAGATAAGTACCTAGTAGGTACGCTTGTAATACCTAGGGACCTATACTTTCTACCTTGGTTAGTAATTTAGCATTGGTACAAAACAGATGTCACTGCTGTGTTCACAGAATTCACATTTTTATTCACATTGACGTCATCCACACTTAATACACAATCACTATATTACTCAGTCTGTATCGAGTATAAAAGATATAACTATGTACAGTAAACATACAAACGCGATTATAAACAACATTTAAAAAGTTAAAATGAACACATATTCTTGATAATGGTAACACAACGAAGGAACAACATAATTTGATACTTCGTATTATACAGTGGTGTAGATAGGACCACGAAGCTACTAAACTTCCGGTATGCGATGCTCCTATACCCTGTCAGTGGGGAGACACTCCTGACTTCGGACTAACTCGGCTCGGTTCGGCTCAGCATTGCTCCGAGCAATTATTAGGGTTGACACAACTTGACGGCCCTTTGCGTGCACGACCACAGATACGTTAATTACCTACTTGAATTTTGACAACCCTTAATAGTCGAAAGGGATGGTGCCATAAGTTAGAAAGGGATATCATGATTCGACCCTGAATCGCTGTCAAATTTCGGTTTTGTAGGAAGTGTCCTTTCTGTAGGTACGGTAGTAGGTACTATTACTTATTCTGTGACCCTGACCCTGTTATCAAAATCCAGATAAACTTGATACTTTTGGAGCTGCATTCTTAACCGTAAGATCTAGTAACCGTTAACTAAACCAAAAATCAAAGGGATAGAAAGCCTCTTTTAAGCCTATGGATAAACGTTAAGGGCTGTATTTTTAATTTCCAAAGGTAAAAAAACCTATGACCGTTAAGGTTTTTAAGAGGCGAACTAAAGCTGGTACCTAAAGTAAGAAACCTGAACAAGGTGGCTCAACAAATCTGACCAAGATCGTAGGACACTGTTGAGGCCACGACCGGTCGTTTTAGAGCCTTTACGCGCAATAGCGAGTGCATATTGGTCGCTTAGTTATCAAGGAAACGCCTCTGGCCACCTCTTTCCGCCTCAACTTTTGGGCTTTCCGCAGGATCGCCATGTAAGGTGTGGCGCCAATGATACAACTTGTTGGTTGAAAGTATAGTTTAATTCTGATATATGATCCTTAATCTACGGAATATATAGAGATGAATGTGAAGGTGTGTGTAGAATAAACCTATACTCCTGAGATAGTGTTTGTCTTTACGTCCCACCTCACATGGCGATCCTGGCAGGATCCTGTAAGGTGTGGCGCCAATGATACAACTTGTTGGTTGAAAGTATAGTTTAATTCTGATATATGATCTTAATCTGCGGAATATATAGAGATAAATGTGAAGGTGTGTGTACGTAGCGCACACTACATCATCATCGTCTTTCACATGTCAACTTCCAAATACAAAGTCGCGTACCATTAAATCTCATTCGACTAGATTTCTTAGCTCCATGTCCGCTAACAGGATTAAGCCAGGGTGTGGCGTGGCTGCCCAGACCTTGAGCCACTTGCTCTCACCTTCCTTGCGAAAATCGATCCTGATTCAAAGGTGCCATCCGATTTACGATTCCTTTGTAGTTAAGTAGAAGTTAGACCAAGACAAGTGTGCAACGATTTTGATCGTGTGCTATCAAAATCGTTGCAGACTTGTCTTGGTCTGACTCTAACTACTAAGATTGAGATTTGAGACGTACCACTAACTAAAAAATTTAGCAAAACGATTAAAGGGACAGTTGTAGTGCATATAATTATTTTCCGTATTTTCAAAGAGACGTACCTACTCGGGCATTTTCATTTAACTTGTGGTTTAAAGCGCGACTTAAGTCGTGTTTCAGTAACGTCTAACCGTTACATTCCTGACAAAATGTGTGGGATTTGATATTGACCATCAGTTTTGTAACGATTGCTAACCGGCCGTTAAAGGTGCACAGTTAAGTGAAAATGCCCACGAACGTGTCTTGCTATTTCAGTCAGTCTCGGCACAAAAAGTACTGAGGTTAACTGAAATAGCATGACAAATACGAACGTTTCCGAGAAAGTACGATGGAAAACAATTATGCGCTACATCTTTTGTAATATTGATTTGAGACCCAAGCAAGCGAAAGATTTCACAAGCGTAGCGTGGTTCGAAATGTGGAATCTTGAGCGTTGCAAGGGGTTTCAGGGCACGAGGGTTAAACAAACATACTTATAACTACAAGCGACCCGCCCCGGCTTCGCACGGGTTACACAAAACCTTAACAAATTATACACCTAAACCTTCCTCTAGAATCACTCCATTGATAGGTGAAAACTGCATGAAAATCCGTTTAGGGGTCATCCATTAATTACGTCACACGAATTTCTAGGTTTTTTTACCCCTCCCCCCTTCTTGTCACACTTGGTCACATTTGGCAAACGCCTCCCCCCTGGTGTGACGTCACATTTCTTCAACGAAATCGGCAAATATTTATTTAATATTTTATCAAATAATTTTTGACAAAAGAAATATTAGTAAATTTATAACCCAAAACTGATTAAGAAATAAAATTAAACGAATAAAAACGATTATCGTTTGAAAACCTTGTTATTTAAATAATAATTAGCGTATAAAATAATTTAAATACATTTTCGGTTACTGATGAAGTTAAAGTGACGTCACAAAGTTTATGACCCCCCTCCCCCTTGTCACAACATGTCACATTTTCTTGACCCCCTCCCTCCCCCTAAACGTGTGATGTAATTAATGGATGACCCCTTAGTAGTTTTTGAGTTTATCGCGAATATACGAACACAAGCAGACAGACGCGGCGGGGGACTTTGTTTTATAAGGTGTAGTGTGTAATGATATAGGTTTTTATAAGTATTATAACTAAACAAAAATATTATTAGGTAGAGTCCTGTTCGCACAGACTCTATATGAGGCAGTGAGTTGCCATGTTTTTAATTTTGCACGGGATTGGTACTTAAGGAGTAATAAATAAAATATATGAATAATATAGCGAATTAAATTTATTTACCTCATGTAAATCAGTATAACCTATAACTGTATAATAACGTAATAACGTGTATCTATACAACATAAAATGGAAATCAGTTTAAAATTAAAAGCCCATGATTCTATAAAATAGTCAGCGTCTTGACGTTAGTAAAAATAACGCAAATAAATCAATCTCTTCAGTCATAGATTTGATTTGAACACTTTCATGACTCAGTTCTAGAGCACATACTTATAGTCGCGCGAAATAGACTGTCTATCTCTTTCTGATTAGGATTGAACAAAAACAGGTGTAATCTCGCGCGACCACCGTTTTCACATGTAGTCATGCGAGCCGCAAAGTTTCTAAAAAATACATTGCTTGGCAAATAAACCTAAACGTTTTGCGTCGTATCTAAAATCATCATACTCTCAGCATTCCTTTTTCCCGTCCCGTATATTTTCTGGCACAAATCATAGAACCTCCAATTGTTCAATTCTTCAGGACTTTCTTTTATAAGAGTTTTGTACTGAGTCCTAACTTCAGTCATCTTTTTAGAGCAAACGAGAGCACTCTTCTTGAGGATGTCCGCGGCCTCCATCCACAGGTAACTGCGAACAAATTTGGGGTTCTTGAATTTTTCTAAGTTTGCCAGATACCAGCTAAGTAGCTGTTCTGTTTCCTCATCAGTCCATGTTTCCTCTTCGTTTTCTAGCTGGTCAGGTTTTGGCTCGTTTTGAATATCGCTAGTAAGAGAAGATTCCTTTGATACGATTTCCCTTAAAATGTCAGTGAAAGGAGTGTCTTCTCCTGAAACTTTTCCTGTTTGAATATCGAAATTCTGCTTCAGATAGTTAATTTTTCTCAATATATTGTTCAAAGGCTCTGAGATGTGATTGGCCAGTTCTGTCCATAGGTATTTATTCTCAAACTTGGGACTCACGAATTCTCCTACATGCTCTAAATAGTATAACAATGCTTGTAGCACTTTCTCATCAGGCAGAGCAACATCAGTGTAAACTTTTTCTTCTTTCATAGTTTTCTTTTGTCCTGTTTTAGCGAATTTAGGCTTCATAGCTACTATTTTCTCAAGTAGCGTGTAATATGGCGTCTTCTTTTTGTTGGGATCAACTTCATTGGCTAGTAGTAAATGATTTTCTTTCAATTTCGCAAACATTTTTCTACACGATAATGGAGACATGTTTAATTTGGCTGATATTTCCTTCCACATATCAGTTGCATTTATTTCTTTCCCTCTGTTCATCCTCAAATAGTTAATATAGTGTATCAGCAATGTCTTTTTGGTCTTTTTAGTCCATTTCTTGACTGTTTGTTGGTTTTCTGTTTGGACTTGTATGTATGGCTGCATTTGGCCATTTTCAGACATGATGATTTGTGCATTGCTCATATCATTGATGTCCTGGCCTTCAGGTATCACGATTATACATTGAAAGTCATCATCTGTAAAAATTAATAATTATTAGACCCATTATCTAACAATTTCCACAAAATGGAATAAATTATCTACTCTACAAAAGTATATCAATAATTAATAAACTCATACAAGTACCTTCACCAATATATTAGGTTTAAAATTAAGTGAAATAAGCTCTAATGGGATCAAAACTATATTGTGATAGAAAATTAAATAACAAAAAACGTATTTCTCTTAAATCTAGTCTTCACTCAACTTCTATTTCTATGATATCTGAAAGACACAATGATTATGATAATGATGCAAAACAGCAAAATAAAAGTGATATCAATAGAATTCTATACCAAAAACTAATATTTAAAATTACCTTGTGCTTCCATCTTAACATCAGAAAGACTAAATTCTTCATATCCGTCGCCATTTACTTCAATTTCTTGCACAATTTCCCCTGTCTCTTCTCTTGCACTATAAATCTCATCAAACATATTGAAATACTTCCAACTGATCTTAACATCAGGATTCCTAGTTTTCATTGTCTTAAGTTTCCTGTAGGATTTCCTCAGTTCTAGCAACTTATCGCTGCAAGCATCTTCCAATTTACCAATTTCGGCTGCTAAAGCCGACCATTTGCTTTTATCCTCCAAATTAGAGTTGATATCATCAAAATTCTGCGAGAAATAAACAATGAGTTGTTTAATTTCTTTAGCAGACCAGTCTTCCTCATCATCAGTATCTTTCTTGCCATTACGCAATTTGGACTTAATGGCTCTGTATCCAAAGACCTTTTTGCAATGCGCGTAATACGGCCATAGGATAGGCTTGTCAGGCTTATTGATTTCTCTTTGCACATATTTCGTGTAGACTTGCTTTAGGTTTCTGAATCTATGCGCGCACTGGGTTGCTGAAATGCCTATGTCTTTAGCTAGGACTTCCCAAAGAGCTAGCTTCTTACGGAAAGGAGAGTTGAATTTATCCTTGTTTTTCTGGTAGTATTCGAGTATTTTGAAGGACTTAGACTCGCCGGGGCGGCGTTTGGAGCGCTTCATGAAGCCTCTATCGTCGTAAGACTCCTCGTCTTCGGATATGATTTCGTCGAACTCGTTTTCGTCATCCGATCTGATTTCGACTCTCTTTACTGAAAAAAAAGAGTACACAATTAAACAAAACAAATTTTTATCTAACAGTCTGCGAGCTACAAATTTTCATATTAAAGGAAAAATTACAAAAAAAAGATGAATTCGCACGCTTCTGATAAGCGTTGGTATCTCAGTTTGTTAAAAGTAAGATCGGACTCGGACCGGTGTTACGAAAGGTCGCAAGTTCGGGTCTTGCTCGAAACAGTGTTTTTTTTCATTTTCCCTTAAACACATATTTTTTTCATTAAACAGGTTCTATATAGAAATTAGAAACAAAACGAAACTACAACAGTTAGCACATTCATTATAAGTCATAGATTCACTTTAAAAAACCCATCTGAATAGACGCTTCCAATACAAAATATGTTCATAACCATACAAAACAATTTGCGGCTGTCTTATTAAAGAGACATTCCATAGATTTTATAAGGCCTGCTTTAAAATCATGTAAAGTCAATGTAGAGAAGACTGTCTATCAGGTAAGATCATCTAGAAACTCTTTCGTCGCTTCTAACTCTTGTGTTTGTGTTTCTATTTATACTCATACATACTCCACTTACAGAAGGTTGGTAGAACAGAAGGAACATAGCTCTTCCTTTCTGACTCTGTATGATCGAATCGAAGTACGTATACAAATACGTTCTTAGCTTCTTACCCTACAACGACCAAAAATGTTATATGCCGGTCTTCACCACATTGACCTTAGTTTGAAATAATAGACTTACCTCCAACTTTTTCAGACTCCTTCTCCTGATCCTGCAACTTCTCATAGCCGTCAAGAAGATGCGTATCCATACCATAAACAAATATGCAGTCAAACAACTCAATATATCGCCAGTCGATCTGCATGTCAGGATTCTCCTTCTTATCATCCAGAATACTCTTATACAGTCTTGTTAACTCTTTCCACTGCTTTCTACAAGCAGGTATAGTCCTCCGTAGCTTCTTCGAGATGGCAGCCCAACATACGAAGTAACAAACAGAATCTTTAAAGACCTCTACATTGTCATAGAAGAATTGCACCAATTCATCCAACTCTTCAGTTTTCCACATGTCGTTTTCAGTGGCTCTAAGGCTCTTGGTAGCAATTTCTAGCTGGACGTCTTTAAAGATAATATTGTCGAATAAAATTGCCAGTGGCGCTCGATTGCGGACTTCATATCCTCCTTCAATGTATTTCCCGAGATGCTCTGCCCTTAATTCCTCATATTTAGCTTTGCACGAATCAGGACTTTTGTCTATCAGACGCCCAACCTCATTCCACAGGAAACTGTTTGGAATCGTTTTATCTTGAAACTCTTGGTAGCAGTCAAAGTAGTATTTGACAAGGACAGTCAATTCTGTTTGATTCCAGATATGTTCAAGAGATTCTGCCGGAACTTGTTGATACTGTTCTATACGCACTGGAGGCTCATATTTCTGCAGTCCATGTTTTTTCTGGAATTCTTCATCTCCTTCATAAATCTGATCAAACAGTTTCATATACGGCCAGCTTATAGAGTCTGGCCCTTCCAAGTTTCTTTTCTCCAGTAACCTCACATAGTTACTCTTGAAATTTAAAAAGCGTTTATGCCAGTAGTCACCGTCATCGGTACCTAGCTGTAAAGCAATGTTTTGCCACAAATTCCTTTGTTTAACTCTATGGCTACTGATCTTTTTATGTTTCAAGTATAAATTTAACATTGCTTCTACATTTCCGTCCCCAGCCTGTTTATTAACCTTTTTGACCACCAAAACGCCTGTATCGTCATTAGATCTGGCTGGTACGACAGGTTTAGGCGCCATTTTGGCTTTTTCCTCCTCTAAAACAGCAGTGACATATTTGTCATCATGAAAAGCTTGGTGGCTGAGTTGGAAATACGGCCATATGACATCGAATCCCTTCTCTTGTTCTATACGCAGCTGGGTATACTTTCTTTTTAAATTTCGCAGCTTCATTTCACAGCCAGCATGGTTCTTGTTTGAGAGCATAGTTTTGCAGGCTACTGTCCATAGATGTTTTTTTGTTGTTGCTCCTCCTAGGAAAGAGGTTTTATTGTCGACATAGAATACTAGAAGTCGTTTAGTTTCGTCATCAGTCCATTTGTCTTTGGACCAGGCGTGGTCCGCTTCCATTGCCTCTTCATAGGGAGTGCTAGATTGTTCCACCAGATAGGTATTGTCATCTTGAAGCTGAGCTACTTGTTGTTGCTCAATGTTTTCAATAGTTGTCACTACTCCATGTTCTGTTGTGCCATCTTCTTCTATAAACAGAAAATAATATAATTAAAAATAATTATTACTATTACAGGAAGTGTATGGGTCGTGAGGCGCTTTGGTCACAAGGCCCAAGGGCTGTCCCGACGACCTTTTTTGTTAGGAATTAATTTAAAGTAGTTGCAAATTGGCAGGTTGGCCAAACTCCCAAGAATGTCAACTAGTGACAATTATTAAGTAAGTGTTTAATTGTCAGCTGACAAAAGATAGCATTATGGATAAAGGCTCCGGTTTTACACTTAGCCTCAAAATATTAGGCCATTAGGCATTATAGTTAGTTGGTACTTCTGCACATTTTCCGCAAATTGGCACCATCGTGCCTATTTTGCATGAAATGAGGTAGCGCTACTCAGCTCCTCCATGAAGCCTAGCTATGTTTTCAGGTTTCTACTGCCTCTTTTAGTATGCACAGAGTCCCTAGGTATTTGCTGTATACTTCTTCCTGAGGTATATAGAGTAGGCATTATAACACAAGTGCCAATCTAGCCAATTTAACTCCATCTCCAAAAACCTAAAGCTGTAAAAGTATAGTTTATATATGTTTTCACATCACCTATTCGAAAAAGGGCTTTTTCTTCCCCGCTAGGAGGAATCAAAGTGGCACTTTTCTTCCCTGCTAGGAGGGATCAAAGTTGTAGTTTTCTGTTCTAGGACACAATTGTTTCTTTCTTGCATACTATTTTTTTTGGTCAAATAATACATATTTTGGAACGTATCAATTTCCTCATAGTTGACAGTTGAGCTCAGGATTCAATGTACGCCCTTGACGAAAATATATCATTTTGATCTCTTGTAACACCAACTACTATTGTATCTTACCATCTACATAAAACAGCAGTATTTCCTCATTTGGCTGCATTTCCGTCTTCACAACAATTTGCTGCTCCATATTGGCTTGTCTGTGAACAGGGTATATTACATTTAGCTCTTTGAAACACTGATAAGCGGGTACAAAATTAAATAATTATGTATCTAACAGTGCTGCTATGCTAGCCACACCTATGTAAGTATGTATGTTTTCACACAGCTTCCGTAATCAACCAATACTAATTCTAAGCCACTTTGTACCTTGTCATGGTAAACACTAAATATGATAGCCATACACATTTCATGTAACAATTATCACCATGAGAAGACCCAAGTTGTCAGTGCTAGACAACAGCGGTGTTAAGCAGACGAGCTTGAGGCCTCGCTAAGGTCTGCAAGCCAGGGCTATGCAATGGTTAAGACCACCGCTGGTGCCAAATTAAGTAATAAATAAGGGTGGTATTCCATCTGTCCAATTACTTGGTCTAATGTCATTGCGACTCACTCTCTCGTTAAGCAAAATGTGAGACAAAATACACATTGGACAGAGAAATTGGGCAGGACAATACCACCCTAAGCAAAGTAGGCAATTGCTTAGGCCGCTTAGAGCACCATTTATAGAATATTGATCGAATCTGCTGCATGAAACTGGGGACAGGGCCAAACAATGGTCCAGGCTCAGGTCACCCAAATATCATAATTCGACACCGTTTATAAATGAATCTTACCAAAATATTTTCCCTGTTGCTTACAGAGCCGCATGCTTACTACGTAAGATATTTTATTACTGATGTTCTCTTGACTACTCTTGATAAAGAATCAACCCACCTTTTGTAATGTAATCCTCGAGTCCTGATCAAAAATGTTCAGCCTAGCAGCGGTATTCCGTAACACTGTTATCGTGTTAATATAACTAAACTCTTTCGTGCTAGCATCAAAGTATACCGTAATAAAGCCTGCACTCAGATTATATTAGTATTAGCAGCTTTGTTAACTTACCAAAATAAGGTTTTAAATTTTGACAGTGGCGGCGACTTCGCCGGCTTTGATCTGAATTTTTGCTCAAATGTTCACAAGAAGCGCAGCAATGCGGTGCAAATATCGTGTTTTTATTCTGTATCGGCCATTTTGGAACAGAGAATTGAGCGTTCCAACTAGCCCATACAGTACCAAGTTCTAACAGACTAAGCAATTATTTAATAATAATAATGCATTTTAAGATAATAGCATATAAAGTTAATGTTAAATAAATGTCCCAAAAACATTAAAAATCCTATTATTCTAAACATTCATTTACTTTAAATGAGTTCTTTAGACTCTTTAGTGAAGCAGAGAAAATAAAGTCTACTTGAACGTAAACTTTATATCTCAATACACTCGAGTGCAAAAGTGAATAATTAAAGGATAAATCCATATCCATTAGGGATGTACCGACTAGTCGCCGACTAGTCGGGAAAGCCGACTATCCGGCCACATCTCTAGTCGGCGATTAGTCGGCGACTAGTCGGCAAAAATGGCCGATTAGTCGGCACTTTATTAGTGAAAGAAAAACATAAAAAGAGAAATGAACAGTCAATATTTACCATATGTTTTATGTCTATTTTACTAAAATACCTATTCATTGTGCATACGAAAACTTTTGTTCATATAATATGACCGTTTGATCATTATCGTATGTTGGTGGGCTGGTGTTTTCCTCTACAGGTCGATCTCAACTGATTCTCATGTAATTTCATATGCAAGTTCGATAGTTAAATAATTTTATTATTATTCAGTTTTGTTTTCTTTTTTAATGGTGGAGCCATGGGAAACTATTAATGTTATTGCGAAATTCAGAGACTTAGACAGGGCACGTTGCTCGTAAAGACGCTGACCACAGGGGATAGCTTCTTAACTGGCGACTACGTAAGGGAAATAGAGCCTTGGAAATACCTCCTACAAGCTGTACTGACGGTCTGCTCAGGATCGCAAAATAAAAGAAAGACAGAAATTTAACGAGGATTCTTGTGATAGGTCTTTGAACCTGTAGAGAACACCTTTTAGCCAAGCTAATATAATGAAAAGCGTAACCAAAGGAGCAAAACTATTGTTTTTCACCTGAACTTATACGAAACTAATGATGATTTGGCCGACTAGCCGACTAGTCGGCCGACTAATCGGCCATTCGAGCGCCGATTAGTCGGCTAGTCGGCTAAATCAATAGTCGGTACCACACTAATATCCATACTTCCATACTCCATATGATATAATATTATAAAAGGGAGTCTGTCTGTTTGTCTGTCAGTTACCTCTTCACGCTTAAACCGCTGATTCAGATTCAGATTCAGATTCAGAGCGTTTAATACGGTAAAAACATACATGTCAAAAACATAAAAATAAAATCACATACACACCTAAAACTAATTAAACCTGCTGAACCGATTTAGATGAAATTTGGTATAGAGATTGTATGAGTCCGGAGGAAGGACATAGGATAGTTTTTATCCCAGAAATCATCCCTTAAAGGGGTGGAATTTTGTATGGAGACTTAACAACAACTGCACAACAAACTTTGTCAATAGGAACTGTCCCGCCCGCGCGGTGTAGCACCGGCGCTGGTGCACGATTTAGTTGAAATTTGGTATAGAGATAGTTTGAGTCCCGGGGAAGGACATAGGACAGTTTTTATGTCGGAAATCATCTCTGAAGAGAGTGCAAAGGGGGGTGGAATTGAAAGAGTTAATGAATTGCCTAATAACTGAAGTAAGTTTTTTTTTAATACCACATCGGTGGCAAACAAGCATACGGCCCGCCTGATGGTAAGCAGTCACCGTAGCCTATGGACGCCTGCAACTCCAGAGGTGTTACTCCTTTTTTGAAGAACCCCATACTGTAGACCCTCGGGAAAACCTCGGAAGGGAGCTCATTCCACAGCCGTGGCGTCCGCCGGAGGAAATTCCTCTTAAATCACACAGTACGCGACCATTTAGTTCTAGTTCAAATCGCATGCAATTATCATCGGTGATATTTGTAGAGGCCCTAAAGCATATGAAGGACCAAAATTGCCGTATATGCGGGCTACACTCTTATTAAATTTAATTTACCGTAGACGATTGATTACAATCTTAAAGCCGTAACAGACTACCGCATCGTGACCTAGGTACGCCGCACCCATAATTAAGCGAGAGCGGAGAAAAGATATTTAGTCTATGGTTTGGTTTGCTCCCGTAGTATCTTCTTAGTAGTTTGTGGTTTGCTCCTTTTATATCTAATGACATATTTTGTTTTAAAACGATTGCAGCGCCATCTACGTTAAACTTTG
Organism: Cydia splendana; assembly: GCF_910591565.1. Taxonomy (NCBI): domain Eukaryota; kingdom Metazoa; phylum Arthropoda; class Insecta; order Lepidoptera; family Tortricidae; genus Cydia; species Cydia splendana. The sequence continues at coordinate 5,374,173 of NC_085981.1, read as the reverse complement.
CTCCTTTATCCTCATTTACCAAAATATCGTGGGCAAGTCCGCTGGCTAGCTATGGTGAATACAATATCGATGTCCACGGTCACGGCATCGACATGTCAATTCATGGTGGAGACGTGGATCGGTGAACACTTGGCTAACGAACTGATTTGTAAAACTTACTATTATACATTTTGGGATATTTTTAGGGTTCCGTACCTCAAAAGGAAAAAACGGAACCCTTATAGGATCACTCGTGCGTCTGTCTGTCTGTCTGTCTGTCCGTCTGTCACAGCCCATTTTCTCCAAAAGTACTGGACCAATTAAGTTGAAATTTGGTACACACATGTAAATTCGTGACCCAAAGACGGACATCTTACGTAAACAAATGAATTTTAAACACGGAGGCCACTTTTGGGGGGTAAATGAGAAAATTAAAAAATAATGTTTTTTAAACTATATCGTGTTACATATCAAATGAAAGAGCTCATTTTGAGAAGCTCAACAATATATTTTTTTGTAATTTTAAAATAAATAGTTTAGAAATTATTTAAGAAAATAGCCAAAAAATGACCATTCCCCCCCCTTTATCTCCGAACTGGGTCTAAAATTTTGAAAAAAATATACAAAATACTTCTTTACCTATAGATGACAGGAAAACCTATTAGAAATATGCAGTCAAGCGTGAGTCGGACTAATTACTTAGTTTTTGATCCGACCCCTACGGGTTTATTAAAGGCAATTCAATCGCGTTTCACATACAAGGTGGTCCAAACCTTGACGTACAAAATTTTTTTTAGATTCGTCACGTCGTGGGCTATCAGAATATACCCCATGTATGTTAGCCGATATTTAGCAGTTTTCGAGTTATGAATTTTTTAACTTTTGTTAAGAAATTCCGGGGTGAAGCTTTGCTTTGCTTTTATGCCTACTAGGTAATTATTGTTGGTGGTATTTGCACTGATAACACGAAATAGCGATGGGGAAGTGACCCCATAAAATAACAGTACGTATTGGAGCAGGTAAAAATTAACCCTTTGTAGATAACAACCCGTCGCGACGCGGGTCCAGTTAAGATAATGAATAAGTTAAGCAAAATGATGCTTGGTCAATCACATGGCACAATATTAATTTCTCGTGGTAATTTCTGTTTGATTAACGTTAGGAATAACAAGAGGATTTTATTTAATGAATTACTAATTTGGAAACTTTCCACCTCAGTTCCTTTGACCGGCGACTCTGTCAAATTAGACTATTAAGTATCACTATTTTACCTTTTTAAAAACTTAGGGTCTAGCAGTTTATACAATAACCATAAGTTCTTGAAATTGCTTGTATTTTTTATTTATTTAGGTGAGCGCAAAGTCTAAGCTTGACATGCTTGAACGTAAAATTTTGTCGTTTCCTTTTTTTTCCAACTCACAACAGCCAAGTTGCTGATTTTTTTAGCAACTGCGCCGTTTGTCAAGGATTATGTTACAAAAAGAAACATTCAAAAAACTTCAAGTTTTTTTTTAAATAAATTAATTGCTTCATCCCGGAATTTCTTAACAAAAGTTAAAACTTTACAAAATCATAACTCGAAAACTATGAAAAATCGACTGACGTACATGGGGTATATTCTGATAGCCCACGACGTGAGGAATCTAAAAAAATTTGGACGTCAATAAAAAACAATGTTAAAAGTTGGGTAATGTACGGAACCCTTGGAACGCGAGTCCGACTCGCACTTGGCCGGTTTTTTTAAATGAAACAAAGATTTGTAAATAAAAGTTTATATTTACGATTCTCATTAAATCCAAAAACAATAAAAATTTAATGAATGTAAACGATTTGTCAGCGATCAGGTATATTTGTATATATTTTAAATTAATAATTACTGAGAATGTTATCAAGTTGTTATCATTTAAAATAATAATACAAAAGCGTTGTCTTGCCTTTTTTTTGATCGAGACGTTACTCCAGAAATCCTAGGGATTACACTACATAAAAACCATGTAGTGCGTCATTATTGGCATCACTGGGCGTTTTATTATTTGCCGTAGTATAGCAAAACTATGGAGCAATTAGCTACAGTTTGGCAACCGATTAATACTGTCTAGAGTTAAAATAACTGTCATATTATGTTGTTTTATTTAAATAAATATTCACTTGTCTGTTTACATTTGTTATACATGATATGGAAATATTGACATTGATATTGATTATGACAATCTAGGCTGGATTACTAATAACCCAAAAGCTTTAAATTAATATATTAGACACCAAAAGCACTTTAACATGTAAAATTGTTAATAATTAGAATGCTTATCGAAATCGTTTTCCCAGTGATTCTTCTTCCATTACAAACTGGAAATCAACTGAATAAATCCCAGATCTGATGTTGACAGAAAATTAAAATATCTATCCATATCCATTCGGATAGACAGCAAAATGTGGTACAGCTCCTAAAATGGGTATAATATGAATACTGATTATATTTATTAGTTTGAAAACAGACATTTTTTAGGAAATACACCCGCGCGCATAACTATAGTAAAGTAGAAATAAACATTTTCTGATATCCAATGAAATGATGGTTTACATTTGAGTCACCTACTTTATACGTACAAACATTATATTTTATGGCATACAGACATGGAAAACGACTTTTTACAGATTAGATTAGGGATGGGGAACATCGAGAGACAAAATGTTTATTGTCGCCATTAAATGTGTTCCCTACGCGTGTACTTATTTGCTATTGGAACAATTCATATTGAACTCTTATCAAGTACTCTTTTAAAGGCTGTCTGGAAACTATTTCTCTCCTGCCGTGCAACCAATATATTAGCAAGTCTGCAAATTGAGACAAGGACAAATCTCAGTCAGGTAAAAACTTAATCACTGGAAGAGTACAGAGGCCCAAAAACATCCCCTACCATTACAGGGCACAATTAAATTACTTGAACAGGCGACATTTTATAACGACCTGCGTCTGACCTGTGATACGCATCTGACCAAAGGCAAGTGTCGTTTTGGTCAGTATTGCTGCTTTACATTTTCACATTGACGTATAATATCTAAGGACGGGCCTTACGGGCACTAAAAATAGTACTAAATCAGCGGTGTCACTCACGAATTCGAACCATCGTGCAGTCTAACGCAACTAGTTGCGACCAATCGCGCGCGTGATGCGAACTCATCAACCAATCGCGTTGTATCGGTGTCACACCGCTGTACTGGCCCCATTCTTATTGCCCATAAGGCCAGTCCTTAGATATTTATTATACGTCAATGTATTTTCACTTGTAGATTGTAAATTATAATTTGTAGCTTTATAAAATGCACCTCCGGTAGATTTGGATAATTACTAATTAGTGTGAGCTACTAATAAGTACCCTAACATTTCTTTATATGCCCTAAAGACAAAATTTATATTAAAAGGCTACAATGTACATACCCATTTATTACGAAGAGGTATAAGAGTAAATAATAACAAAATAAACTCTATCAGTGACTTAATTATAACATCTAAAATAGAAAAAGAAAGTTGCATAATACGTTTTGCAGATAACTTGTCTCAATAAAACAGACAAAAATGTAATTTATAATTATTAACGTTATATTCATATTTATTTAAGGGCCTGCCAACCTTTCTAAATATAGTATTCTATGTTATTTATGCACCAAATAAAAAAAAAACATATTTGTAAGCTAAATAAGGTGAAAAAAAAACATTTAAGATTCTACATTTAGAGAGGTGTACCATTCATTCCTTTATGATTATTTTTTTCTTTTAACGCGAAGTGAAATATCACCAAAATGTGGCTACAAAAATAAAAAGGATAAGACAATATTGGTTCTACTGCTTAATATAAAGTATCTCGTACTTTAAATCAGCACTGTACAAAACGGTAAAAATGTCCAGCATTTTTAGATTAACACTTAAGATGCATATCTAGTAAAACCCAGATAAGCGGGTTGTAAGAGAAATCCAATACATTTACTTTTTATATTTTATGAGGGGTGTTGTCTTCATTCACCCCTTCGCTGATATTTACTTCTATTTTTAAGTTTAGTGAACTAAATAACTATAGTTTGTCAGCATTTCCGTCAGTAGAAAAAGGCGGGAAATTTAAAAAATGTAGGCACGAAGGGTTGTTCTTCCATAGAAAATTTGAATTTTGTGTCTCTTTCCACTGACAAAGTAGGTTTGCCAGAGTATATCCTAACAATTGTTTTATCTGAGATATGTCCCACTTATCAAGGTTTGACTAAAAATGGTTTACATACCTATCGTTATTTCAAAAACTATACATGGTACTACGTACGGTCAAATAATTAAACTTCCGACCCATTTGGTACCTTGTCACAGTGACAATTAATATGAAAGAAAAGAAAGATACCTCATACTATTGTCACTGTGACAAGTTACAAAATGTGTAGGAAATGAAATTATTTGACTGTATAATGTATACGGTTACATACATATTTGCTTAAAATTAAGTACGTCAAAACATCACACATACACCTAAATATACAAATACATATAATAAAAATATACTTATTCAAAAATAAAACGTTGTTTTTATGTAAGTAATTGTGAGGCTTGTTTTGCTAATACATAATAATTTGTTTATACAGTTGTATTTACTTAATGATACACGTAATGCTGACATCACATGTCACTATTGGCCGAATATTGGCGCTGCGTATTTTTCATCCCATAATATCCCAAATGAAACTAAAACACCTGTATTTTCACAAATAACACAGTAAAGTCTGGCGTGGGCTTTTAACAAAAGTTTTGTCACGGCAACTTGACATAAAGATTACGTTAGTCTAAAGATCTCAGGTTTTAAACCAAATTTTATGCCAAGCTATTATTTGATGGTGAGATCTTGAGTTCTTGACAGTGAGATAATAGAGGTACATATAATAAAAGTTACATTAATAATAATACGGTCAATTAGGATCACATAAATCACATAAATCTATAAATAACATCAAACCCATTACGCCTATTCTTACAAAATGTATACATGTACTTATAGGATGGCACGCATAAGTTTCGTATAGTGTTTTCCATTAACTTATACATGGATTATATTTGACCAGTAACCCGTTAATCCGTTTTCATCACGACTACTCTAAGCTCATTAATATACTACGATATATAAAAATGCCCAATCATACTACATCCTTTCATGAATAACAATCGTTTATTCTCACAAGCATTTGAGGCATTTTATTTTAAATAGATTCAGCATATTCAAATTTGGTACTTTTTTATTTTACAAAATCTTTTCTTCACCACCTTTATACTTCGAGCGTATGAGTGTATTGAGCTTAAGTATATTATAATTCTTAAAACCTAGTAGGTACTCATACTTATAGACCTGACTGTAGTCGTTCAAAAACATAAGGCTGCTATCTCTTAAAGAAGGAGGGTAATATTTACCTACAATAATCTCTTACTTTAACAAATAAGCTGCCTTCTAGTCAGTGGCGTATTTTGAAATTTGGCGCCCCGGGCCAATACGTATCGCCGCCCCAGAATTCAAGGAAGAAAAACAAAATGCATTCCGCCAGGGGCGGCATATGCCGCCCCTGGGGGTTGACATATGTCGCCCCTGGAGGTTGGCGCCCCGGGCCATGGCCCGGATGGCCCTAGGGTAAATACGCCCCTGCTTCTAGTCTTGGAGGACTGTTAACTATGAGTACTAGGTTTAAATGACGTACTACATCTTCCTTTATATAGCATCCTAAATGATCTAGACACCTAATCCAGGAAAGCCTAAATTAATTGTATTTATTTAATTAAGGATGCAATCATTTAGGATGTTAAAGGTAGGTGTAACACAACCTTAAAGCACTTTTGTTCTGAATTGTACTACTTGTCCCAACTGTCAGTGTCACATCACATCACAACGTCACTGTCAGTTCTTATACTGAATTTTTGTTAAGTATATTATTTGATTGAAGAGAGAAACACTGCCTGTCTTAGCCTTCGAAATGCTAATATTTTTGTAGAGCGAGTTTAATTTACACGCATTAACAATAACATACTTCAGGCGTATTAAATATAGGAACGCAGCAGCACTGAAGCTCTTAAAACGCGCCAAACCAGCGAAACAATCCGCTCAGCATTACCATACTTCACATTTATGTTTCGGATTCATTTTAGAGCCTACGGGACAGTTGAACTCCTTGGAAAACTCTTTCAGGTTAGAAATTGGGCCTATTACTCTGTATTTTGCGACAGTATGGTCATCTTTTTCTATTTGCATTTTAGTAGATTCTTTGGTCATTGAGGAACACCATACCTGAAAAAGAAAATATAAATATTTAGCGAAAGTTATGACTAGTAATAGTAGTAATATACCTACATTATAATAATATCAGTTGCCAAGTGTTTTCACTCCGAGCCTAAATAATGTATTTATCAGACAGGGGTAATATTCTTGACTGGTTGCAGTATATAGGTATATAAATTTAGGTGTTTTCTAGACCTGGCAGCAAACTGGCAGTTTCTGTTTCAGCGAGGTTCAATAATTATAATTTTATATTAATTCAGCTTTCGAAAATAAAACAAAATGGTGAAGTTAAGGGGGTTAGCAAGGCTACTCCTCTCGGGACCACTAGTACTTAAGGGCCTGGTTCTTTTGACAAACACTGACCTGTGCAAAAGAGATGAAGAACAATTGTCTATGGTTATACTTCAGTCCTGGCAGAGTCAAGTTCACTTTGGCTTCCGTCTTGCTATAGTCCAGGTAGGCATGGAATGATGCCTTCAGGCCTCCATTGTCTGCTATGTTCTCCCCTAGAATTAAAAAAGCAATTCAGTCATAAGTGGTTTCACAGAAGTTGGTTATTAGTACAGTCAAGTGTAAAAATATGGGTGCGTACAAGTTCTCAAAAATATGTCCCATAGTTCTTAATTTGCTGACATAAGACACAATATTTTAGAGTATGATGAGTGGACCCATATTTTTACACTTTTTTTTGTCATTTTCTTTCTCTCGCATTGAGTGGATTTGTGAGTATATAATATGTAATTTAGGCTATTTCCATCCCTGTACATCTCTTCAGGTAAAATCTTTGTTAAAACCTGTTTAGCATGTAAATTACATTGACAATTATGTACCTATTCCAAATGAAACTTCATTAAATAAGTTTTTAAACAGACGAAATGTAAATACAAAATAGATTTGTTATGTTTTTTGTCAAAAATTTCAATTTATAATCCAGACAATTCTTATAAATCCAAACACAATTAAGTTACAATGTTTTATCACATGTAAGGTGTATTCAGGTAATTCTGAAATAATAAAACACTAAAATTTCGCTGATAATTCGAAAAGAGACTCTTATTACAACAAAATAGGAGAGATTCTAAATGATGTTCTGTTCGGGATTATCCAATTTCCGAAATTATCGGAATACACCTTATGTACTTTTGCGTATTAATATAGATGGTGTCTCACCCAGAGTCTGCTTCCCGTTTAAATGCTGTTCCTCCATAGAATAACTGGAGTACTGCTCCTGGATGCACTTGGCTCTCTTCTTGAAGCGGTTTATGGTAGCATTGTTCCACCATTGGTTCAGGTTCCCGAATCTGTAAAAAAATATATTGCGATATCAGTGGAGTGAAAAACAATTGGTTGTGTTCATGACTGCTGCAGGGTCCTTTGTGGACTATATTAGTTATCTGACTGTTGAGTTGACACAGTCCAGTGGTGGCGTTTTTATGCCTGTCGTATCGTGCGTTACTTTCGCACTTACTCACTTGTTATAACGTGACAGGCATGGCGATAAAGAGGCGACCATCTTAGCCCTACAGGTTTTTAGGGTTCCTACCATCACAACAAAGCAGCAACCCTATGATACGTGCGTTTGATGCATGTGTCATGCCCCACATTGCTCCAGAGGCTCTTAGGGTTGTCACCGTCTTGACTCAGGCCCATGACAACTCCCACAGCTCCGTTCTTATTGTCACCGTAGTAAGACGCAGGGGACTAACCTGTCATATTCTCGTCCTTGGTCATCAAACGCATGTGTCAACTCATGCCCCATGACAACTCCCATAGCTCCGTAGTTGACGCTCTTAGGGTTGTCGCCGTCGTAGAAAGGCAGTTGCAGGATACCGGCGGGGAATACTATTTGGTTCTTCGTTGGAGTGTAGTACGCGTTTACCGTTGATGGCGTCATACCTGAAAATGGTCAAGTATCTGGATAGAATCGGCCACATCAGTGGTAGAGCATAAACAACATTAAAAGATTTTGGAAGGTAGTCATGGATAGGAGTGGAGGAAGCGTTATCCACGCTTAGGAGCAAATATTAAAAGAAGTATCTGAGGGTATTGATAACTCCGTAACTAGGGGCGTCTTGTACATTCAAGGCGGCGGACCATGGACAGCGTGCAACGAGCAGTTGATTGGATAGAGGTGGAGTGAGGCCATAAGTGTTGCTGAAGATAGAAAGGCATAGCATGAGCTTATAAATACCTTCTGCACCTTCTGGGGTGACTTGGGACAAAAACTACATCCTTGTTAATGAACTCACCCCATTTGGTCCTATTGACTGGCTGATCCAATTTCTTCAAGTCGTTTTTCAAGCTGAACAGGTTGAAGGCGATGTTGTTTTGAAAGTACTCATTTGGGTGGATAGTCAGCTCCTCGTATTGTTTGTCCAATTCCTCTTTTTGAAGGATGTAATCAGGGAAACCTGAAAATAAATGTCGTACCTAATACATTCAGAAAGGTACACAAATGAGAGTGTAACATCAGATTACATCTCTCGATAGGTTTCCCGATGGAAAGGATAATAAACTTAGTTTTGCCCTGCCTATAGTTAAACTTCTAAAAGCCATTTAATTGTAACATAATCAAATACCTATCATATCGGTAATAGCATCAGCTTTCGTCTCAGCAGCCTTCATCGTCTCCGAGTCCATCCAGTCCAAGTTCCTCAGGTTATTCTTGAACGCGTTCCTTATGTTGTCGATCATCAGCTCGCCCTGCGTCTTGGCTTCGCCGTGGAACACTTCCCGGACGAACATGGCGCCGACTGCGAATCCTGGAATAGGAGGAATTGAAGTTAGGTGAATGATTGCTGACTGATTATTGAGAATGTTGACTAATGTGCTGCAATCTGGCTGTTTCCCGGATTTGCCCTGATTGGGGCAGGTTCATGGTCGGTCGTGTTTCGTCGTCAGGTTTGCGTCAGGGAAAACTGTAGGAATGCATGCTCGAAGAAAAAATTTGGATTGACTTTTAGTCGAGTGAAGGTCGTCGTCGTCGTAAATTTAAGAGTTAGACTCTTGTCGGTGTAGCACTCTCCATTTGACTCTATCCAGGGCCGCCTCCTTGATTTCCTTATACGACATTACAGCTACCTTTTCTTTTATTTGTATTATGTAGCTTATCCTCGGCCTTCTCCTCGGCGAGTGAAGGTACAATTGGTTAAAAGGTAAATGTAATTTAGAATAGCCGGGAAATGTGATGTGACTTTTATTTTATGACTAATAAAGGCAAGGCATCTATAGAACTTGATTCCCGGTGGCTTACCTAATTTAAGAGAAATGAAATGACCACCTTATTCTACAATCAGTAGCTCCGGCTTGCTCTACGACTAACGACTAACCCCCTTATTCATTAAACGCGCTACAAACCTCAATTAGTTAATAATCGTTTGTCTTTATCTGTCATTTGATTGACTTATTTGTAAGAAAGGGATAAAACATACTTTAACTAAATCAGGCCCGTAAACTTTTATGAATAAGGGGATAAACACATAAACTTACCAAGAGCATTATTAGTGTCTGTAACACAATATCTCCAAGACTCCTCCGTGCCTTCAGAGCCGTACAATGCTTTGCGTAGAATCTTGGTTGCATCTCGGAAAGATTTGGACAAGTACGTCGAGAGCGAGCGAGACACTTGCCAGACGAGGTAGTTCTTTAAAATCCTGCGGGAATAATGGAAATGAATACGAAAAAAATACAATACAATAATCCTACGAATAAACACCTTAAGATTAGATTCAAACTTCATACAGTTAAAGGCTAGAAAAGGGCAGACTAACATTTAGAATGGCGTGCTTATATTTCCAACAACTTTAGCACCTAGCGCCTAAATACTAACAGTGATTCTACGATAAATCAAAGCGTCCGTATACGTATACCATGCCGATATTATGTTTACAAGATTAGTGAATACATAGTTTTAAATAAATTCATCTACCTATACTTAGTAAAAAAAATAGTGGTCCAAAATTTATACCTATTCAGTGGGAAATCAAATTCTGAACTTATCAACCACACAATTATCTCTTCCTGTGGCCATTAATTTATTATTGCTTGTATATGTAATTGATATATGCGTCATTATTATTATTGTATATATAACAAATGTATTAACCAGACCGTAGTGACTTACGTTTTCTTTTCTTTTGATCTTGTGTAATTCTTTATTACTTTAGTGAGGTTCCGGAAATATTCAGGCGCGTATACGACGATTCTTTCATTTTCGGATATCTGAAATGACACAATTAAGCTAGCCAGCACTTAATGGAATTGGATTATTAAACTATTTGTTATTTTAGTAGCACTTTCAAACGAACCCTTCATTTAAGCCTATTAAATTAGTTAGGTAATCATTAAGGGCTACAAATATCATATATTTTAGTTCAGGATTTTGCATGTCTGAGTAATAAGTAGGTACACTCTCACTTTTTTCCAGTATATCAGTGGAATATGTTCTTTTTCCAAGATTCGAATACTTGCTGATTTTCGTAGAAAAATCTACGTTTCCCCCGCATTTATACCTAAGCTGTTTAATCAGAAAACAAATTCTGGCTACGTAATCTCTTTTATCTCTAATGACGTCTGAAAGTGACGATTCCCTTGCTTACATACTATTAACGTCATTACTTGTGATACTCACACTTCTTCCAACTAATCTAAACGCATCATTGAAGAAGGCCGTCCAGTTCAGGAAATTCGCTTCCTTCTGCCACTGTTTCAACGTGAACGGGTTATACAGGCCCTCTTCATCCCTCCTATCCTCAGATGGAGTAGTAATCCCAGCCAGAGCCGTCTCGAATTCGATCACCTTACTCATTTGCTCTTTAGCTTTCGTCTCGTTCGCGCCTAAGAGGACGCATACTCTGGTCATGTAGTTGAGGTAGGCTTCGAGAACTTTGGCGTGAGCACTTTTGTTTAAATAGTAGTCGCGCGTTGGGAGGTTTAGACCGCCTTGGTCCAGCTGAAAAAAGATAGGAGTTTATGAAGAGTTGCATAGCATTAAATATGTAGTAGGTATTTTTAAGGGGTATCTATTGTTTCCCATAAAGTTTTAAGTCATAATGTATTGTTTGTCCACATTTTCGTTAGTCATAATTTGGTTTTTCTCAGAAATTAGTAACTTTTCAGGATTGCCATAAAACAAACCTAACCTAACCTATCTATAGGATAAGCCTACGAAAATCCTGAAAAGTTAACGGTTTCAGAATTATGACTAATGATAATCTGACAATCATTACATTATGACTTTCAATAATTATGTCAAACAAAGGGACCCCATTTTTAAGATATTCTTCTTTCTCTGGGTCGGATCATCGTCATCTGTACTTAATCTAATTCTAGGCCATTCAATTCGTTGTAGTAGTTTGGTAGAAGAACGAAAAGATAATTGATATACTCACAACTATAATATATTTAGATGAATTCCGGTCATCTTCTGTTACCGCCCAATTAAATAATCCACCCAAATTGTACCTAAAATCAATAATCGCAATAAGTTTCTCAATTTTGACTTTGAATATTATCAAGTCTTGCATTGAAAAATATTTTGAATCGAGGGTAAAATTTGTCTCTCCCAATGGTTACAGGGGTTACAGGGGTATCAATATTGAAAAGGTTAAAGAGCGTCCGGATTGGCTCTTCGTGGCATATTCTCTAGATCCGGACGCGAAGTTACTTTAGGAACCCTTAGAATACTCATACAACGTGATGCTGTAATCAAGGCCCCTATATAAAAAACACCGTTTATTTTTTCTGTAAAAGCCGCAGTGGCGCACATTGAAAGATGAGACACTTATTACCAGCAGTGAACCTAGGCTTATAATGAGAGACTCACTTATTCTGTATATTTTGAAGAAGCTCTTGCAAATCGAAATCCTTAATAGTATCTTTGGTAGCGTTGCTTAAAATAGTATTATTATTGGTACTGTTGGTCAAAGAATTGTTATTATTGTCGAGTAAATGCCAGCCACCCAGTTTGTTGATCACGTCCACTAGAGGCTTCTCCGCTAGTTTTTCTATGGTCTCATTCGTGTCTATGCATGCATCGTAGTACACTCTTGCTTTGTACTCTCCCCCGTTTTTGTCAGAAATGTTGACATTTTCTGAAAAAAAAAACATTCATAAATTCACAGGTTCAGAAGCGAAAAAACATTTCGTGGGTGAATATTTTTTCTCAAACGTTTGCTCTACATTCAATAGGCATACAGAAGGCCTTGTTAAAGGTATATAATCAGACTGAGAGCCTACCGCGAAATTAAAAATAGGATAATTTTGTTTTTGAACATGCAAGAGTGATAGAGAGGCATCTAACGAAATATCGAATTTCGCGGTAGTCCCTCAATATGTTTATTCACTTCTACTGCTTCTATCTAATCTAAAATGTGTAGGTATATTCGTTGAAAAAGTCACAAACTTATAATCATAATAATCACGTTACAAAGGAGCAGAATTTCAGTTCTCTTGATAAAGGAAAATCCGCATATGTAGGTGGCAACAGAATAGGCAAAATCATAACAAAGAAGCAACAAGTAGTCATATTTGGATAAACTATACAAATAATAAGATTGAAAGATTCATCGTCCACACATTTGACTGATAATAAACCTTACTGTAAAGGTATAAGCTCCATCGATTGTAATAAGTGTGTTGCTGTTAGTAAATAAGAAACGTAAATTTCGTGTGTTGTGAGAAACTGATAAGAGGGACTGAAAATTTACAATGAGACGATAATTCAGTGGAAGTATATAATAAGTGGCTGTAAAGTGAAGGAACAAAACGTTAAGTGTATGTACAGTCGGAGTAAAAAAGATGTTTCAAGTATAGTTAGACGCTTAAAATTTAAATGAGAAAACATGAATCAACACAGAATATAAACAAATGTGTATAAGTAAATAAGTTAAACCCCGGGATACAAACGATACACGATAGTCAATGGAAAAAAAACTGGACAAAAGCAAAATCGCAAACGATGTTAATTAACCTACTAGAATGTTAGAGGATACCTATAACCAAACGGCGTCTCCGTTTGGTCTTCCTCCACAAAATAGTCTGCCGATTTTTGCGGGGGAGGGGCACGTCAAATGTATACGTAACATAAAAATAGCCATGTCAGATAAACGTCAGTCTACACAATGTGTATGACCATTGGCCGCCTATTTTCGACAGAGGGGAACGCCCGTTACTACTCCGTTTGGTTATATCCCCTAAGACTAGAATGGATCAAAAACATTGTAATAAGAAGTAGGAAAAGATGATACTGGCGATCTAGTTTTCGTTTTTTTTCCTGGTCTTTGCCCTTGATTAAAACAAATAGGTACTACCTAACAAATCGGTATCGTGGACCGAACACCGCACCAACGTCTCCATACTCCAAGAGCTCGGCATCAAGCAGCGTCTATCCTCCATCGTTCAGGCTCGCATCCTCACCTTCTTTGGACACGTTTCTCGACGTGGAGATGTATCCATAGAGCGACTGGTGGTGCAGGGCAGAGCAGAAGGTACCCGAGCGCGAGGAAGGTCGCCCATGACGTGGACGGACCAAATAAAGGCAGCAATGGACGGCCCCTTGCACGAATGCGCTAAACGCGCAGCCGTCAGGGAGGAGTGGAGGCGAGCCGTCAAACGTGTCACAAAGGGAGACTTCCAATGATGACCACGACCGCTCTGTCAAGAGTGTCCCGATCAAGAAGAGAAGAAGAGACTACCTAACAATGCAATTTAGCGTTCTGAACTGTTTTGATGAAACTAATAGAGGCCGAAACATAATTATAATGCTTTTGACTGTACGATACAAGATATGGCCGTGTAAAGATGCTTAGTAAGTAAATGTCCAAATATTTAACATTTCAATACAGACGTTTTATAAGGCATTATTTTGCGTTAACCAAATGGTTAGAGCACTTTGTTGTGGTCGAAAATGACGATTCGCAACATATCAGAATGCTAATTTAATGTAAGGTTATATGTCAACCAGAAATCGGGAAAACCTGTGTCTAGTTCTAGTTCAAAAGTGGACTTGTTAACTTTTTGAATAGAGTAATTTCCGGATATAAAACGTTAATGAAACCGGATTTTTCGTTTATGTTAGAGAGCAAGTTTATTTCCGGGTACCTACTTACCTAATTGATGAAATTGAGGAAAATATCAAAAGGAAAAATTTAACTATAATACCTACCGAGGTCAACCGAATAAAAACCTTGAGTTTGTAAGGGTTCAATAATCGTATTTTCTAAAAGAGTTTCTCGGAATACATCTTGTTTTTATTTTTCCAAAGACAATGAAACTGACTGTTCACAAATCGGAATCGTCTTCAAATCAGAGCTTATTAGGTTAACTTAGATTAGTTGTAGGTACATGTTAGATTTGTGGGTATCGTCTTGGGTCGTCCCATTCGTTTTTCGTCAAGTTCTTAAATTAGTCCTATTCTGCTTTCGTCACTCATTCTACATTGAAAGCCACCGACGATTGTGACGAATGTAGAATGAGAATGTTAAACGTGCTTAAATTATCAGTCTCAATTCTATCCTCGAATAAGAATTAACTCCATAAATAGCTAGACAATAGTCTATCATCAATGTCATCTCTGACCTTTTCCTTATTGTTATATTGTTGCAACTAGACACAATAGCGCAAGATCTGCTTAAGCAATATGGCTTAGATTAACACTTGACAAAGGGTTGATGATATTAAGTGGCAAAGGGCGAGGTAGATTCCTCGTAGAATTGAAAGCCTCTGGGATAGACAGGTTCTCAAGAAGTAGACGAAGATTCGCAAAAGCCAATGAGAAAACGTTGAGATAATTAGAGGAAGCCAGAAGACGAAGCACATTGCTCATAGAATAAAAAAAACTGGTCAAGTGCGAGTCGGACTCGCACACAGGCGAAGGGGTCCGTGCCATTATCTATAAAAACTGTCACCCATCCAAGTACTGACCCCGCCCGACGTTGCTTAACTTCGGTCAAAAATCACGTTTGTTGTATGGGAGCTCCACTTAAATCTTTATTTTATTCTGTTTTTAGCTTAGAGGATATAACCAACGGAGACGCCATGTCTAAAATTTGCGGTACAAAATAGTCTGCCGTTTTTAGCGGGGGAGGGGCACATCAAATGTATAGGTACGTCATGTCAGATAAACGTCAGTCCATACATATGGTTGACATGTGGTTGACCATTGGCCGCCTATTTTCGACAGAGGGGAACGCCTGTTAATGGCGGCTCCATTGTTAATTACTCCGAGGTTTTTAGTATTTGTTGTTATAGCGGCAACAGAAATACATCATCTGTGAAAATTTCAGCTGTCTAGCTGTCACGGTTCGTGAGATACAGCCTGGTGACAGACAGACGGACGGACGGACAGCGGAGTCTTAGTAATAGGGTCCCGTTTTACCCTTTGGGTACGGAACCCTAAAAACGCATTTAACTGATTTGCAAGACCGAAGTGATCCCATAAGTGGTCCGTGAACAAAGTTTTGTATGGAACACTAAAAATAGATGTTGCGACATAAAAGTTCTCGAGTAGTGGTACAGCAAGCTGCAAAATTTTATTATGAAAGCCCTTAACAAAGTGGACTGTAGATGTAAGTAAACTAAGTAATCACCGAATATCAAAACTCGCTGAGATAGTGCAAAGATTATGGAGGAAATTTTCGTCCAAGAATCTGTCGTCTTTCCACAATGAATATATGATTAATAAATTAAAATTTTGAAACCTCACTCACCTAAAGCAGATCTTATGATGAGCTGATTATGAAGCTCGATCTTGCTAAAGATGCCCCACTGCGACTTGCCCTCTGGGATAGGGTTGTTCTTCATCCAGCCCCCACAAGCGAACTCGTAGAAGTCCTCGCAGGGGTTCTGGGTCTCGTCGAGGGCCCTGATGACCTCGCTGGCAGTGTAGATGCATGAGCTGGACAAGCAGACGCTGCTTTCTGTAATAATAAAGGTTCGGTTTAGTGGAACACAGTCAACAATTTTAATGAACTTTCGACTTATCATGCCTTAAGTCCAGCTTGAGTTTTTGTTACCTTGTGGAAATATACCATGGACACATCTCCCCGTATGTCCGGGCCTCATGGTTAGAGTCTGACCAGCGAGTCGTGTCACAAGCTATTTTTTTAAATTCTTTATATGGCAACTTTTATCCTATCAAATAAGCTGTCAGTTTCAAGCTGTCATTTAATTTCATAGTAATATTATTGCCAGGTGCGGTTTTTATTGAAATTCCCGCGTTTTTTTTGTGCCAGACTCTAAGAGCTGAACAGTTTGTCACCAAATGGCAACGTTAGCAAAGCTGTCAGTACTAGCAGTAAATACCTTTAGGTTCAGGTTGGTAGCATGGTGGCACGGGAAGGTACGTGGGACCCCGCATGGCTAACAGCAGGCAGGTAGTCAGAAAAACTGCCAACGTCAGCAAAGCTGTCAGCACTAGCAGCACTCGCTCCAGCCGCGACCGCTGGTGCCATCCTATGAACGATACGCCCTGGAAAGAAATATGACATCTTTAAATATTGTTTTGTTCTCAAATAAGACCAGAAAAAGGGAGAGGGAAATGTAAACAAACAAAAATAAACAAAAATTTATTCGCAGAAAAAGGGTAAAGATTCCATGTGTTAGTGTAAAAATAAAATATGTTTCACCTTTTTCAACTGTTTTAAACAGTATGCAAATATTATAGAGGATATTAATTAGCATTACATACAACATAAATTAATCCGACAAATGGTAACTTAACATCAGTAAAAAACCGGGCAAGTGCGAGTCGGACTCGCGCACGAAGGGTTCCGTACCATAATGCAAAAAAAAAAACGAAAAAAAAAGCAAAAAAAAAACGGTCACCCATCCAAGTACTGACCACACCCGACGTTGCTTAACTTTGGTAAAAAATCACGTTTGTTGTATGGGAGCCCCATTTAAATCTTTATTTTATTCTGTTTTTAGTATTTGTTGTTATAGCGGCAACAGAAATACATCATCTGTGAAAATTTCAACTGTCTAGCTGTCACGGTTCGTGAGATACAGCCTGGTGACAGACAGACGGACGGACGGACGGACAGCGAAGTCTTAGTAATAGGGTCCCGTTTTACCCTTTGGGTACGGAACCCTAAAAAGAGTCAGTAATATAAAAACAGTTAGATTCGAATTTGAATTAGAAGACACTGAAATGGTTGTAATATAACACATCCCTCCGTATGATTCATAAAATCCTTTACAGTATAAAAACAGCGTTCCATGAGCCAAAATCTCAGATTTTGAGTAAATTTCTTGTCCTCGAGTGCTTTTATGTGGACGGGTAATTTATTGTATATTATAATACTCGCATTGTAAGCGTTTCTTCTGTAAATGTCGGTCATGCAGCGCGGTTGGTTTAGAATGTTTTTGTATTGTGGTCTAGGGTTACTTGAACAATACAATATAAATCTTTTAACAAAATTACAAATTTTTAGAATGTAAATACATGCTAAAGGTAATATATTGAGTTTTTTAAACAATGGTCTACAGCTACTACCAATTTGAGCATTAGAAATTGCGCGAACACTTTTTTTTTTGTAATTTAAATGCCCTTTCCACATCCACAGAGTTACCCCATAAGATGAGACCATAGTTAAGAATAGATGAGGCACGTGGCCGTGGTAAGCTGTAAGGGCTGCTTCATAGGACACACACTGACGTAGCTTTCTTAGGGCGAAAATGAAACGGTCTAGTTTTTTACACACTGAACTAATATGTTACCTCCAGTTTAGTGAGGAGTCTATATTTAAACCCAAAAATTTAATGGTATTACTTTTCTGTAAGGGAATGTTGTCTATATTAATATTAATTAGTGGCGGCGTTGTTCTGGAAGAATGAAATTGCATGTACTGCGTTTTATTCAGATTTATTAGAAGATTATTATCAAGTATCCAATCATTCATGTCTGTCAAGGCATCATTGATATCAGACTCATATGTGTGTTGGTTTTGACTCCTGACTACGATGGTTGTATCATCTGCAAAAAGTATGGTTTTAGGCTTTGTGGCTTTAGGAAGATCATTGATAAAGAGTAAAAATAAAAGGGGCCCTAAGTTACTTCCTTGAGGTACTCCTGAAACAACCGTACGTAAAGGTGATCTGTATACTAATTTATGCAAATTATTTTAAATTTCAACAAATTTTGATATTTCAGTACTTTGCTGTCTATTAGTTAAATAAGATCTAAGCCAGTCATTTGTTTGACCTCTAATTCCGTAATTGTCTAATTTTTTAAGCAGCTTTGAATGATCTACAAGGTAAAACGCTTTTATCATATCAAGGAATATGGACATAACAGGTGATTTATTATTGATAGATTCAGTTATATATTTAATAAATTCAAAACATGCCAGTTCTGTGTTAAGACCTTTTCGGAAGCCGTATTGATCAGGATGTAGGATGTTATGTTTTGTTAAAAAGCTATCTAATCTGACACAAAAGGCTTTTTCCACTATTTTAGACAGTATCGGGACAATTGTTATTGGTCTATAATTTCCGGGATCGTTACGTTCTCCTTTTTAGGGTTCCGTACCTAAAGGGTAAAACGGGACCCTATTACTAAGACTTCGCTGTCCGTCCGTCCGTCCGTCCGTCCGTCCGTCCGTCCGTCCGTCCGTCCGTCCGTCTGTCACCAGGCTGTATCTCACGAACCGTGATAGCTAGACAGTTGAAATTTTCACAGATGATGTATTTCTGTTGCCGCTATAACAACAAATACTAAAAACAGAATAAAATAAAGATTTAAATGGGGCTCCTATACAACAAACGTGATTTTTGACCAAAGTTAAGCAACGTCGGGAGTGGTCAGTATTTGGATGGGTGACCGTTTTTTTTTTTGCTTTTTTTTTTGTTTTTTTTTTTGCATTATGGTACGGAACCCTTCTTGCGCGAGTCCGACTCGCACTTGCCCGGTTTTTTTATATGTCGGTTTTATAATAGATGTCTTTAACTGCTCAGGAAAATAGCCATGACTAAAAGACAAATTGATTGTGTGTGCCAGAGGGCCACTTAAAAACGATGCAGTTAATTTTACTAGTTCAGTTGATATATCATCAATGCCTGAAGTTTTGCTGTTGTTCAGAGACATAATAATTTTATAAATCTTATTTGAATCGGTTGGCATCAGGAACATAGTGGATGGACAATTTTCGATATTTATTTTTGAGGGCCTTATAGTATTAATATTAATTTTATTACGTTGCGTAATTCAATGAAATGATTGTTAAGTATAGTGCAGATATCATGAGGACTGTCATAAGCCTTGTCATCAATTTTTAAATATTTTATATTAGTTGAATGGTCTACGCTTGATACCTGCGAGGCTATGACATTCCAAGTTGCTTTACATTTGTTTTTATTTGCAGATATGTATTTATTGTTGCTTATTTGTTTTGATTTATTTATACACTGTGCAAGTAATTTACCATATTTTTTTAGAGTAATTTTATTATGTAGATATTTGGGAAATAACTATCGCCTTTGCAATTTGGAATAGATTAAGAAAGCCTTTTAGATCGTGCAAAATTTAAGGAATACTCGTAGTAAATGTTCTGGTTCTTCGTAATAATTACTTGATACTGATTCTTATGGTGCTGTTAATTTCCTTATCTTCGTCGCGTTATTTTATTCGTTGGTTGTATTTGTAATATAACTACATAGTAGGTAGGTAGTAGGTACATAGTACTATTCCCAGGACAGGCCACGCCTATTCATTAAGGGCTTAAGCATAAAAATAACACTGTCTTAAATGAACAATTTGCTTTTGTAGATGGTGGAATCTTGGAAAGTGATTACATTTATGTTATTACACTAAATGCCTGTATGGACCAAACGTAAATCGAAAACAAAGGCGTTCAAAACAAATTTTATCTGAGTCTCGTCAAGATTAACTTTTAACAAATATTGATAAGATAAAGGAAGCATACGCTTATAAGCTTACAAAGCACACTCAGTTAGCCGTGTACACGAAAATAGCTTCCCATTTTGATAAACATTGCAGAAATAGCTGCTCAGTTCGCAAACACATTTACACGTGAGAGTGAAAACACACGGGACCAAGACAACGGTATGCACTGCTCTGATGAAATTAGAATAGCAATTTACAAAGAATTTGAGAAAACGGAATGGGTATTTTATGGTTGAATAACTTCTAAACGGAGCAACACGAGGGCGTGCAGAAGTT
This sequence comes from Cydia splendana, assembly GCF_910591565.1. Classification (NCBI taxonomy): domain Eukaryota; kingdom Metazoa; phylum Arthropoda; class Insecta; order Lepidoptera; family Tortricidae; genus Cydia; species Cydia splendana. The sequence continues at coordinate 5,353,719 of NC_085981.1, read as the reverse complement.
CAAAGAAGCATCGTTTTCTTTCATTTGGAAAGTTATATGGTGAAACCTTACATAGGAAGGAATTAAAGGAATCTAGTCTACCCACGAACATAACCGGAAATGAAGACCAGCCATGTGCGTCATCCAAACAGCCACGACCACTCTGACAAGAGTGCACGACTAAGAAGAGAGAAGAGAAGAGAGTCTACCCAGGCCCAATTTTCGTTTCTAAAGTAAATATTACCTGTCTACCAATAATCTTGGATTTCACGACCGCCATTTTGTATTTCATATGTATAAACAAAACCTTAACCCGTATCAGCCACAGATTCTAACAAAATTTAGATATAAAACCAGTATAATAATCCCTTTGTAACATATAATCCATGATTCAAGGAAATAAATACTAGGCCGTCTAAGTAATTAGAAGAAATAGACGCAATCTTCACTTTACACATTTTTGGTCGGATTAGATCCCTTTTATTAAATACCAGGCCAGGATCTCCCAATTTCTTGACTCAACGGCCAATACCAGGCCTAACTTCATTCGGCTACTCTAACTTCTTACTTTCTCGGGCCGGATTGTATGTCGTTTGGTTCTTCCTTCTTTTTCACGGGTCAAAAATAAACTTGTATCCGACGTTACCGTCCGTTTTATTCCCCCCTATTCACTGCATTTATACGCATTAAGTGTATTTCATGCCCCGTTTGCGATCGTCATGAAAGACCTTCCGAGTGCTCGCAGCCGTGAAATCTTTACAGGGCACGCGCTGGTTCTGTTGCCCACGACCGAATAGGGTAACAAGCGGATAGGTATGGGCATCTGATAATGTGTTGCGTTGGTTTCATGGATGGCAGGACTATGATGTCTTTGATATTATTGGTGTATAACACCTCGAATATCTATTTCTAGGGTATTAAAGTTGTTTAAAAAAGTGGGATGTTATATTTAATTTCTACAAAAGTGTTACAAAAATATACCTACTCAAGTGTTTATGTTATCCTCAAAGGTATGACCATTTTTAGGGTTCCGTATCCAAGGGTAAAAACGGGACCATATTACCAAGACTCCACTGTCCGTCTGTCTGTCGACAAGTTGTATCTCATTACCCATGATAATATAGTAGAAATTTTCACAGATGACGTATTTCTGTTGCCGGTTCTCTGGTTTAACAACAAATACTAAAAAGTACGGAATCGTCGGTGGGCGACTCCGACTCGCACTTGTCCGGTTTTTTATATGACATCATATAAGTTGAGTTGGTGTCACGCATGAGAAGGCTTATAATATAATGTTTATTATGTGGTAAATCAATAGAAAAGCGAAGTAAACCATCCCACGTGCCTTCAAGCCACTGATCAGTAAATAAACAATAAACGCATGTGTAAGCCGCATGGCTTGACACATTCCGGATGGTTGATCATCAATTACTACTAGTAGTTCGCCCCGAACTGAGAACTCGCGGTTCGCCAAAAAGATCAATTGAATGCAGTGCTACTTAGTCTTAGAGATGGGGATTTCGTAATTGATTCCTAATTCCACGATTACTTGCAATTACTTTGTAATCTGATTACCGATTCCCAGATTACTTTGTAATCTAACAATACCGAATTACTAAGTACAATTCTAAGAATAAATTTTTCAAATATTACAATTACTAGTAATTGGAATCAATGTCGATTCCTCATTACAGGTATGCATTCCTTGATTCCTTTCAGATTACATTTCGTACTACTACTATCAAAAGTACATTTCGATAGTAGATATAGATGTTGTTGACTTACTAGTGTTAGAAACTAGGATGCATCTATACCTTATTTGAAACAGGTGTGCAGATTTCGAAAATGATGACGATGACCTATAAAACGATATGTATGACGACTTTTATGACATACAGCATGGCCGCCATTTTGGATTCCAAAATGGTCATCATTTTCGAAACCTGCGCCCCCTAAAACCTATAAAACGACATCAATGACGATTTTTATGACATTATGCGTGGCCGCCATCTTGAATACCTAAATGGTCGTCATTATCGAAATCTGCGGCCCCTAAAACCTATAAAACGACATCCATGACGACTTTTATGACATAGTGCATGGCCGCCATCATGGATTCCAAAATTTTCATAATTTAAAGAAATCTTCATATAAAAAATAGTATTTTATACAATCGTGATATAATAGAGAGCTTTTACGAACGTGAAGAACTGACGAACGTGAAGCTGAAAACGACCTTCTTAAGCAAAGAATCTCTCAGCTCGAAAACCAGCTAAACGCACAAGCACAAGACAGATTATGCAATGAGATAGAGATAATTGGCGTGAACGAGTTCCCAAACGAAAATAAAACACACATTGTCCTTACTACTGCGATAAAAATGGGCCTTAATCTGACTGAAGAAGACCTGGACTTCGTAACTCGCGTTGGTCCTCGGGGAACTAAGCTACCAGAGTCGGAGGGCAGGCTTCCACGCCCGTTAGTGGTAAAATTTGTTCGCCGCGCCAAGAGGAACGAATTTTTAAAGACCGCCAAAAGCAGACGCAACCTGGACACGAATGCTATCGAAATTAATGGCCCCAGAAGAAAGCTGTATTTCAATGAACGGCTCACCAAAGAAAATCGGGAGTTATTTCGTGACTCTAGGCTGCAGTCTAATAAGGCCGGATACAAGTTCTGCTGGACCAGAAATGGTAGTATATTCATTCGTAAGAAGGAGGGCTGCCCTGAAGTTCCGATTCGGAGCGCCGAAGACCTCGAAAGATGGCTCGGAGCGACATCTGCTGCGATACCCGCCCCCACCGAGCAAATCCTGGACGTCGGCGCCTCGACCTACGTTCCCGAAGAAAATTTTCGCACTTCGTAACTGTTCCATTTTTCTGATTATTCTAACACTTCTCTATCCTCATTGCATGATAGCTAATATTTCACAGTCTTTAACACAAACACCTTACAGATACACTAACACACACACAATGAATAATGCTATCAGTCTCACCACACACTCATATAAGGTTATGACTACGATCAACAATACTTTCCTATGTTCTCTACCAAATCCAACCGCGATAGCTCGCTGCTCAGACAGTAAATGGCAGGAACAAATTCTTAAGCGATTGTATCCTGACTTTCAACTATACGATAATGGGTGACTTCAACATTTTGATTTCAGATATTGATCAGGATGATACGCCCTGCCATGTCATTGACTGCCCAGAGTCATGCGAGCTGTATATTGATAAAAAATTTAACCTGAAAGTACTAACTTACAATATAAGGAGCCTTCAAAAGAACTTTGACCAATTTTTAATATCTTTAACAAGACTTAAACTGGTTTTGGATGTAATTGTCCTGACGGAATGTTGGCTCAATGATGGATCGATTATACCACAGCTAGTTGGATTTCAGGCGTTCCGAACACACAAATCTACAAACAAAGCCGGCGGTGTTGTCATGTACGTAAATAAATCATGGATGCCACAAGTCTCTGAGCCTACTTTTCGTGATGCCGATTGCCTACATGTGGCAGTCAAAAATCGATTTGATGTTCTGGGCATATATCGGTCACCATCGTTCAATGACACCACAAATTTTTCCAACTCGCTTATGTCTACAGTACAGTCAATAAAGCGCTCCCCCTGCGTGATAGTTGCAGGCGACATAAATATAAACACACTGTCAGATAATATCACACAACTCGGCACATGCGCGAACTACCTATGTATGTTGGCGGAACTAGACTTAAAGCAAACAGTGACCAAGCCCACCCGTGGCGATTCTTGTCTGGACCACGTTCATGTCACTGCAAGATTGCCGGCGGCAACGGTCGTTTGTAAATCAGACATCACAGACCACGATCTGATTGTGACAGGTATAAGCACAAAAACGTCAAAACAAATCCAAAACAAACGATTTGTGAAGAAAATTGATACTGAAGGCGTTGAGAATGAACTCCGAAACTTCGACTGGTCCGGAGTTACTTCTGCACTCACAATGCAAGAAGCGGTTAATACCTTTAATCGACTGCTGCTTGACGTTATTTCCAAACACTCATCATATGTAGCCATTAGCCGGTCCAAGTTTTCGATTAAGCCCTGGATGACCCCCGGACTTATACGGTGCTCAAGGCATAGAGATCATCTCCATCAAAAATGCCGCAAAAATCCAAATGATCAAATCCTGAAACAAATCTACATCCGGTACAAAAATTTTCACAACGGGCTTCTACGGAAACTAAAATATAACTACGAATCAGCCGAGCTAGAAGAAAATAAGAATAACCCAAAAAAACTCTGGAATTCAATCAAGAATATCACTTACACGACGAAAAATGTACAAAAGCCAACCGAACTAACGCAAATTAAGAGTACAGTTGGCGAATCTCTCGATTACTGTAATCAGTTCTTCGCAAGAGTTGGTGAAAGGCTGGCCAACGATGTGCTTAAAACCACTAACAAAACTCAAGAGGACCTTGCGCGTGAAATGTCATCAAATGTTTCTCCGCCTCAATCTCTGTTCCTAATTGCAACCAACGAATCAGAGGTTGAGTCGATAATAAATAGCCTGAAACCAGATAGCTCTCCTGGTCTAGACGGGATCACAAACCGTCTGCTAAAGGCTATCAAAAGCTACATTATCACTCCCCTTACACACATTTTCAACCTTAGTTTGTCCGAGGGTATCTTTCCTGAGATTTGGAAAGAAGCGGCGGTCATACCGCTATATAAAGCAGGGGACAAATGTAACCCTAGCAATTACAGACCAATTTCTTTGCTCGGGGCTCTCTCAAAAATCCTAGAAAAATTGGTCAGTAAACGCTTGGTCAGTTTCCTGGAAAAATATAACATAATCTCAAATCGGCAGTTTGGCTTTCGCGAAAAAAGGTCGACTGAAGACGCAGTGGTACTCATGACAAAGTTAATATCAGGATACCTCGACAATAACGAAAGCTGCATCGGTGTCTTCCTGGACCTAACCAAGGCGTTCGACACTGTCTCAATCCCAATCCTACTAAAAAAACTAGAACTTCTAGGAGTGAGAGGGATCGCCTTGAAATGGTTTAGCAGCTATCTGTCAGGCCGAACACAGCGAGTCAAGATAGTCCAAGACATAAGTAACCATATGGAAATCGGTTTCGGAGTCCCGCAGGGTAGTGTATTGGCTCCTATATTATTTAATGTTTACATTAATGACATAGCTTCAGGCAATTTACCCAACGCTGATATAATTTGCTATGCCGACGACACGGCAATTATCTTCCACGATCGCAGCTGGACAAAGGTTGCTGAAGCCGCAGAGAGAGGGCTGGGTGTTGTAGCTGACTGGCTAAAACGCAGCTTGCTTACACTCAACACTACAAAAACAAAACTCATATGTTTTCATAAAACAAAATCCTCAGCTCCTACTATTTCACCCAGTATCAAAATTCACACTTGTAACCGAACGCAATCACCAACATCTTCCTGTTCTTGCCAGCCGATCGACAGAGCTACTTCCGTAAAATATCTTGGGGTAGTAATTGACGAGAAGCTGGATTTCAAGGAGCACATAAAAACCACAGCAAATCGGGTACGCAAACTTATTTACGTTTTTAAAATTTTACGTAACTCCGCAAACAAATCATTGCTCAGAACAGTCTACATTAGCATCTGCCAATCTGTACTAGCATACTGCATAACTGCTTGGGGCGGAGCATGCAAAACCCACTTGATTTCTCTGGAGAGGGCGCAACGAGCTGTCATCAAGGTCTCCCTTCGAAAACCAATTAGATACGCTACCAAACTAGTGTACAGCGATCTGGATGTCCTCAGTGTTCGTGGTATTTTTATCTTCCGTGTGGTGTCAAGGATTTACGGAGAAGTCTTGAAGTCCTCCAACTACGACTGCATGCTACAAAAACGCACATTCAAAGTCCCAGTTCCCCCAACTGTATCAGCTTTCGCTCAACGTCTGCCTAACTTCATCCATCCGTTTGTCTACAATAAAGTCAACACTAAAATCCTCATCAAAAAATTGACTGTTAGGGAAGTTCAGAAAAAAATATCTTCATGGCTCAGCTCCCTTTCCTACGAGGACATAGAAGAACTTCTAAAAGTTGATAATTAACCACTTTTTCTTTTCACATACACAAACACATACATTTATATATATACACACACACACACACACACACACATTCACTAGCAAGAATTAACTTGATTGAGTCGCATGCTGATGGATAAGTTTAAATTTTATCTAGGTTAATTTATTTCTATTATAATTTAAGATAGTTTTACAATTGTTTGTGTCTTAATTCATTTATTGTAAAAATGTAAAAATAATTTCTGTTAGTAAGTATTTCCCCTTCCTTGGCTTTAAGTTTCAATTGTATAAACTCACTTGAGTCTGGGTTACCTACGAGACAGGCTGAGCCTAGTGTAGGAACCAGAGCAACCTGATATAATATACTTCTTAGCTGAGGTACCTACACTTTGTCAATTGTACATAATTAGGATAATCTTAGCACCCCTGAAAATGTTTTTGTGTATTACCTACAATAAATTTTTGTATTTTTTTTTTTTAAGTCGAGTACCGTGTTTAGGCAACGAAGCTTGCTAAGTTGCCTAAGTAAGGTACTAGATTGAAAAGCTTGATTATAAATATATATAAATCAAACCAAAAGTATACAGCTAAGATACGCGAGTAGCCGCAATAACTTCATACTGGTACGCGCCCGGCCGCCGCGCCCTGCGCCCCACGGAGGGTTGGTCAACGACACCTTCTCGTAACTCATGAGGCCCTGGTACTTGCTCCTTGCTAAATTCAATTTTTTAAACAGTTTTTTCTCGATTTTAGCCACCGTAGCCTATGGAGACTAACAAGTAACGCTAAGCGGTTTTCGTAGTCTATGGATGTTCATATATTAAGGGTGTCACATGCGCGTTTCTGACTTATGAAGCAATTGTTCCTACAATACAACCTAAAATAATAAATGTGTAAACCGAGCACTTTCATTTGATACCAAACTCGACCATACTTTCCTTCAATTAAATTGACCAGAATAGCAAGACCCCTCACAAATAGCTTTTTAGCATTTTCAGCTCTTCTAGCTCAATAACCTCTTGTTAGAGCCAGCTCAAAATTTAATGACTAAAATATGATGCCCTCAACTATACGTTCACCCAATTTCATTTAAATTAGAACATTTTTACTTAAGAGCCAACAGGAGTGGTCATTCCTCCATACAAACGTAGTCCTCGTTTTCCTCCGTGGTTTTTGAAGCTAGAGCAATGATTTTTTCAACACAGATTAATATTGTCAATATCTGTGTCGGACCGTTTTGCTTTTTTTGATATTTTTGTTTTTTAAGGCGCTAGAGCCCTTCAAAAACGGCCAAAATGGCCTAATAGACTATGCCGCAATGAGAGGCGTGGTATTCAAAACTGATATCAATTAGCCAAAAAAGCAAAACGGTCCGACACAGATAATTTCATAATCATTTAGATTTCCAAATTTGGTTACGATTGGTTAAGTTTTGGGGGAGGAAAAAGAGGACTACGAAACCTCGATTTTTGTCATTTTTACGCAGGATTTTTCGCCTCAGCTGCAGTTGTCCCTATCGCACTAATTTTAGGGGCGGAGTCAAGTTTCTAAATACGTACACAGCCAGAAAAGTGATGGGCAATAGTCGACATTTAATGTCGATAATCTAGTGATGTAAGAAGTTATCGATAAACCGTCTTGTGTGAAAATATCTAGACCCTAAGATACAAGGGGTTTTGGGTTGAGAGTAGGGAACACATTTTTGTAGTTATGATATACAATCTATTATGAACTTTTTGATTCTAATATTTCAAATTAGAAATCAAAATCAAAAATATTTTATTGCATGGTTAAAATGGATTAACAAAATTTTTAGGTACCTACAGGCACGCTTCGTAATTGTCGAGCAATTTAGGGTCCTAGCTGAATTGGTTGTTCCATACTTACTCGTGCTCTATGGAATGTCCAATTTAGCTAGAACCCTAAATGGCTCAACAATCACGGAGCGTGACAGTACAAATGATTCATGTTCTGTATATCCTGCCCTACAATGGCGTTAATATTTGGTTGTCATGTCTATACTTCGTTTTTAAGCATTATTGAAAAAAAAAATAGTAAATACTAATATTAACCACTAAGTACATAACTATTACAAAAAAAGCTAATAAATAATTATACGATTGCATGCTTAAAAAAGACACGTCACCTTCACTCTAATGCTAAACAAACGAAGAATAAGAACTAACAGCGATAAGACCGCCTGTTGCTACCTTTATCTACATTGTAAATCGGTTTTAGGGTTCCGTACCCAAAGGGTAAAACACGGGACCCTATTACTAAGATTCCGCTGTCCGTCCGTCCGTCGGTATCTCTGTATCTCACGAACCGTGATAGCTAGACAGTTGAAATTTTCACAGATGATTTATTTCTGTTGCCGCTATAACAACAAATACTAAAAACAGGATAAAATAAAAATTTTAGTGGGGCCTCCCATACAACAAACGTGATTTTTGACCGAAGTTAAGCAACGTCGGGCGGGGTCAGTACTTGGATGGGTGACCGTTTTTATAAATAATGGTACGGAACCCTTCGTGTGCGAGTCCGACTTGCAGTTCGCCGGTTTTTTTTAAATTTGTTTTTATGTTTGTGGTGTAATAAAGAATATTTTAGAGTCAGACCAAGAAAAGTCTACAGCAATTTTGATAGCACACGCAGTGCAAGTGTTATTTATATGTCATAATTTCATAGAAGCGACGTTTGAAATAATACTTGCACTGCGTGTTCTATCAAAATCGCTATAGATTTTTCTTGGCCTAACTCTACTTTAAATTACAAAGTAAGGCCTAAATTATAAAATAATCAATGTTTTTTTTTGTGTTTATTAAACTTGATATTTTGTCTATAGTATTAGCGGACATGGCCTCAAAATTTAAACCCGCTTAAGAATCGGGCCTTATTTCGTGCATTATATACAATACTACCCATTTTTGTGTAGTCATTATTTATACTATAGAAGCATTGTTTGAGTAGCCAATTATTTAAACAGTATTTTTTTAAAGGGCAACGGTGGCAATATTTTAAGGTCTGGATAATAAGATACAGATCTTAATAAGGATATCAATGTAAGTGAATGTTACCATGACTACCAAACAAACAAATGTGATAGAATTTGCCAGCTGGCATTGTAACATTCAGACAGTTACCTATGTAACTAATCTGAAATATGAATAAATTAGTAATATTTTAAACAGGAAAGTAAACCGAATTTTGGCCTTTTGCTGGACACAATCACAATAGTAATTTGTTTTACAAGAGGGCAAAGTTTATCGCCACCGGTTGATGCATTTGCAGCACCAATGGTAGAAAATGCAAGCTCATCATCAACTGCATAATCGACGTTTGATATGACTATTGAATCCGAGCTTTTTGATCATGAATCATGATAAAACAAAATTTTAGAAGGTCGCAGAATAGTGGATTTAAAATATTTATTTTCTGTGATCTCAAATATCAGGCACGATCATACAAATTGTACATTTGCTGATCTTGCCTTTGTCATTGAAAGACGTAAGGGTTTACACAGAGAATATATATTTAAGTGTAATATGTGCAAAAAAAAGGAAACGATACACTCTGAAGACCCAAAAAGAAAATGTTAGTAAATACTGCTCCTCCCCATGGTTACTTGGTTCCTTATTCAACCTACCTGAAATTAAACGAGTAGGTTAGTAAATTATATCATTTTACATTATAAAGTTAAATGTTTAGGTATCTCAATCACTTACTCACTGGTGGACATGGACGCAAAATTTTTGCCCATCTACTTATACTATCTTATAAAAAATGAAATTTTGAAAGTTAGCACGCTTAAAGTTCGTTTTTTTTGCATTAAGGTAACAGATTTTGACATGTCTTATTAAAAATTACCATTGAAAAATAAGTCATAGCAAATATGTTAGAATTATAAATCATATTAATCATATTAATGAGCAAGAGCACCCTAAACCGGCGAGCGTGTATGAGGAATGTTATGAATGTGAAGGAAGCGAAAGTGGTATGTCAGGATCGTAGCAAGTGGAAATCCGTGGTCTCTGCCTACCCCTCCGGGAAATAGGCGTGATTGTATGTATGTATGTATGTATGTATTAATCATATACTTTTTTATATTCTTTTGCTTTCATAAGTAATATAAACTAATTTTTGAAAGCGTTTTTCAATAATTATTAATAAAAAGACACGTCATGATTGTTTACCTTCTTTCTAATGCTAAAAAATAACGAACTATAATAACCGGGCCTTATTTGGTACAGAACCTTGATTTGATAGGTACATCGGATATTCTGGGCCCCTGAGTTTGTTACGTAAAGGACAAAATGGTGACATGTGGTTAGAGCTGATACTGTTAAACTAGTGGTTCTGTGCGCTAAGTATAAAAAATAAGCTTCAGCGAACTCATTAAGCCTAGAAAAAACCCTACACCCTACTGCCACTTAAGTCAGTCTTGAGTCTTTGAATCAATTTCCGTAGTAGTACTACTACTACTAAGGTACTAGGAGGTAATAAGGCCTATAGTAGGTATAATAAGGCCTACCTGAAAAATAATGTTCTTACAACAGTGTAACCGTGTTAGTTATTTGAGTAACATATATGTAAAGTGATACAATTAAAAGCTAACAGCAAACCAGTACATAAATTATATCTTATGTACTTCTTATGAATTACACTCTTATAAAGGTTTCGGCTAATTACGCTTAATTACTTGAATAAAGGTAGATGAATTGCGTGCGGTCCAATAGGTAACCACAACTCACGGAGTCCAAAACAATAAGCTGATCAGCAAAGTCAAGTAAACAAAGCCAAGTCACAGTAGTAGAAAGATTATCGAGTTCCGTAAACGTAAGCCGGGTCAAAAAATTCAATCGCAACACAGTAAGTAATAAGTGAACGCCTCGTGGCAGTAACGCACGAAAAATAACATTGCAAATTGTCGGCAATGAGGCGCGCGCGGGTGCAAGCGTACGCATCTGTGTGCGTGCATTACACACACAAATACAGTCTCTCACGCCCCGTCAGAGCGACGGGTATATTCAGCTTGAAATCTCAAAATTGACTTTTAGCTCAGCTCCCGTTTCGTCTTAAGTTATTGAGTATCAAACTATCCTCTGATAGTTCAGCTTAAAAACATCGAAATGCCGGGACGTGTCCCTATATAGTCAGCCGTGTGTTCAAAGTCGAATGTAAGAACTTCACTTCGCTTCGCTCGCTCGTTCGATAATATGGTGTTGACAAAATACGTGACGTTATTATGAAAAGGGACCTTAATTGTCGATGGCGCTGACGCCATTATTAACGATGCTCCGATATAAATACTATGCCGCTAACGCTGTGCATCGACAATAAGGTCCCTTTGCATAGATAACGTGTATTTCGTATTATTTAGAGTCTGTGTGCATTGTATAGACTGTATATAGTGTGCAGAAAGAGAAGAGTTGTGGAATATAAAGTAACCATTACATTCTAATGACTTTGGTTTTGGGAAGGACGAACATAGTTTATTTTGCTCGGGGCAAGACAAACAGTATGAGGATCCCATACAAGTGTTTGTCTTGCCCTAGTGATATAGTCTTACCCCACCTTACCATACCTATGTCGTGAGACTGAAAAGGTAGAGACAATAATCAATGTTTTCCTCTACACTCTATACAGTGTAGAGTCTACACAAAGGTTATCTAGAACTAAAAGCCATCGCTCTTTAATGATAAGGCGACTTAGATAAGTAGTTTATAACCTAGATTAATATAGGCAAAGATGTATCTTTGAAATCTGCAAATATTTTTGAAGTTATTTTCTCATATTTTTATCTTTTGTATTAGTTTTTTTTTTGGTGTATGTGTTGCCACTAATTCGTAGTAAGTATACACGGTGGCTAAAAAATTACTACACTCCCGTTGCCAGGGAGGTTTTGGGATTATACTGAGCAACTTTTACTATGGGACCAACTCCGAAATCGAGAAAGAAACAATTACCCTCCTATAGAAAAGGAACCAGCCAAAATGTATGAAATAGCTAAAAAATTTTCGCGATTTCGGGTTTGGTCCCACAGTAAAAGTTGTTCAGTATAATCCCAAAACCTCCCTAGCAACGGGAATGCGGTGGGAATACTATTTTAGGGTCAAAAACAAAACTGTGTTCGCGTCTTTCCTGTAGACATACACAAGAGTTAAGGGCTATAAAGGTTAATTTTCTTATTTAACCCTTATGCACGTGAAAAGGTCCTCCTTTTATTTAGAGAACTGTGATAAAATCATTACTTACATGCCCACAAGCTGTTAACTATTGCCCACAGGAGAGAAAAATGTACAGTTCGCGCGAACACGCTAGTTTTCTTGTGTATGTCTACAGGAAAGACGCGAACACAGTATTGTTTTTGACCCTTTAGCGTCCAATGTTTTTGTTTTATGTGTGAGCTTTTGATGTAGGTAAGAAGTACTGTGGCGTTACAATAGTACATTTCGATGCTAGTGCGGAAGGTATGTCATTACTTCACGAGTACCGAGATATCTTGCCACGAGCCGCAGGCGAGTGGGAAGACTCGGGACGAGTGAAAAATGACATTTCCGCACGTGTATCGAACGACGTTTTTTAATACAGTTGCGAAAAAATAAGTAAAACATTGTTAATCGTACACTAAACAAAAGTGGTAACAGTGACAGCTCGCTTAGACGTCGTCTTTAAGTATATTATATCTATGGGCGTTTGGCAGCTATTCCGTTCCATTCAGACACCTTATTAAGAACGGAATTTTCAATATTCAATATTAAAAAATAAACGTGTTATAATGATGAAGAGGTAAGTATTAAAATATGAAATATGTATATTTTTCATATTCTTACATTAACAGTAGGTTTTTATGCTGATTACGATTTTTAAAGGAAACTAATATTAACACTCATCAATAAGTAGTCGTGAATTGGAACAAGTATAAATTTAAAAAAATTGGAAAAGTAAAAAGCACTAGTTCGACATAACCAACTTTCCGCACGCTAAACAGCTACGTAAAGTAGCACTTTGTGAGCAACTGTATTAAAAAAATTATTTTCTTTCCCTCTTGCTTTTAGTATACCACGCAAACGAAGTCACAGGCAATCGTTAATTTACGTATAAATCTGTTCCATTACTTAATTAATTAGTTCCGGAACGCTATACAATAATTATAATTAACAGTGTTTGAGCGATAGTAAACGGTAAATATGGATAATTGCACTCGTCGGGTCGACTGATGAATATCGATATCGAGGTATCAGTGCATGGCGGTGATGTCATGTGCAATTGCATGTTTATGTATGTAACAAGCATAACATCTAGGGTTAGGCACGTGACAATCGAGTATAGTAAACGCCAAACGAAACCTAAATAATGTATAGAGTCACGTGACTCTTCGTAGCATGTCATCCCGATACATATCGTGATAGAGACAGATTGAGCGCTTTTGAAATGTGGACGTGGAGAAGAATGGAAGGTATAAGCTGGAAAGAGAGGAAAACAAATGCGAAAGTATTAAATTTGGTAGGTGAGAAGAGATCTTTGGTAGGTGAGAACAATCAAAAACAGAAGGGGAAACATGTTGGGGCATCTGATACGTCACGATACTTACATAAAGTCTATAATTGAAGGCAGAATAGAAAAACAGAGAGACAGAGGAAGACCGAGATGTGCATATATTGACCAGGCCAAAGAGAAACGTAGTGACGTATCAGGAGCTCAAAACAGTGGCAGAGAGAAGAACGGAATGGCGATTACTCCACCAACAAGAGCTCTTAAGAATAATGATGATGATGTACAAAACTGTTCACGGAACACTTATGGGATCACTTCGGTTTTGCAAATTAGTTATTTCTATTCGTGTGGCGTTTGTCGATGTAACATTGTCATCTTAACTATTAGGCCCACAGATCAACTACGTCTACCTTAACTATTAGGCTCACAGATCAACTACGTCTACCTTAACTATTAGGCTCACAGATCAACTACGTCTACCTTAACTATTAGGCTCACAGATCAACTACGACTACCTTAACTATTAGGCTCACAGATCAACTACGTCTACCTTAACTATTAGGCTCACAGATCAACTACGACTACCTTAACTATTAGGCTCACAGATCAACTACGTCTACCTTAACTATTAGGCTCACAGATCAACTACGACTACCTTAACTATTAGGCTCACAGATCAACTACGTCTACCTTAACTATTAGGCTCACAGATCAACTACGTCTACCTTAACTATTAGGCTCACAGATCAACTACGACTACCTTAACTATTAGGCTCACAGATCAACTACGACTACCTTAACTATTAGGCTCACAGATCAACTACGACTACCTTAACTATTAGGCTCACAGATCAACTACGTCTACCTTAACTATTAGGCTCACAGATCAACTACGACTACCTTAACTATTAGGCTCACAGATCAACTACGTCTACCTTAACTATTAGGCTCACAGATCAACTACGTCTACCTTAACTATTAGGCTCACAGATCAACTACGACTACCTTAACTATTAGGCTCACAGATCAACTACGACTACCTTAACTATTAGGCTCACAGATCAACTACGTCTACCTTAACCTTACCTTAACTTAACTACCTGCAACTTTGCACGCACAAATCACGTTTAAAGAATTAAACGACAATCAAACAATCAACGTCTAGTAATTGTCATAATGACATGTTTGCAGAAACTCTGCGTGATGTCAGCGTAGCGACAATTATGGACATGTTCAGATAAGGATAGACACGACAAATCTTTGTTGACCTTGTTTTTAGCACATGTTACGGGTCTAAATTAGATATATGATAATTACACACAGCTGCAAAACTGCATACCCACGTTATGAGTGGAATTCATTAGAAATAGGTATAATTTCAGAGAATAAATAAAACCGCTGCTGTTTTTTTATAAAGCGAATGGATTCAAATCAAACCCAATGGGCAGGTCTACGACGTTGTGGCCGTTAAAACATTGCATTTTCTATCAGTAAAGTCAGTTTTTAAAGTGCTTAAACGTCAATCGCTTTGACAGTCACTTGTCGCCCTCTCGAGTTCGTAGTCATCGACAATTATGACGTCACGGCGACAAAACAATTGCTAATGGCTTCCAAACGTCATCGTTTGGTGTACTCTGACCTTATCGGTCAATGACTCTAACCTAGTCGTTTAGGTGATTATTAAATTATCAGACAAACTACGTAAGACGGAAAATTGTGTTTACAGTACATACGGTCCTATTTTACACATTACTACGCACTAGTGCTGGAAAGGGCACTATCCGTGAGTATGTCAAAAGTTTAAAGGGCCATATGTACTGTAAAACGTTGTAATACACGTGCGAATAGGTAATTCGCAACTCGTGTCGATTTAAAACATTCCCTTCGGTCGTGTTTTAATTTATCGCCACTCGTTTCGAATTTCCTCTTTTCCGGACTTGTATCGTAAATAACAATTACCTATTTATTATGCTTCTACTGATTTGAGTACCTGAGCATTTTCATTTTACTTGTACTTTAAAGCGCGACTTAAGTCGTGTTTCAGTAACGTCTAACCATTACATTCCTGACAAAATGTATGGGATTTGACATTGACCGTCAGTTTTGTAACGATTGCTAACCGGCCGTTAAAGGTGCACAGTTAAGTGAAAATGCCCACCTACCTCTACTGACTGTGACAGTACAATGAGAGTGACAGTAGAATGGTTTAATGTCTATTCATATATCTATGAATAATTGCTTAGGTAAGAAATATATTCATTAAAGCATTAAAATAATTACAGCACAAATTACATGCATTGACGATCGTCACGTGGAGTTCCAGATAAGTAGTAATTAATTATAAATAGAGTTATAGTTAACTAGACAGCTGATTATATCGTTATGTCGATTATTGTCTAACGTAAAAACCAATAATAAGGAAGATTTTTGCACTTTGCACTTTGTACTTTACTTTCGTGATTAGTAAGAAAAGTTGTCGAAGAATTATTCCCTCGTCTTGGATTCCCAGTATTACTTTTTCCCAATAAGTACAGTCAGCTGCAGAGATAACTCAGATAACTGACCCCTCCTGCATAGAAATTTGTTTGCAGAGGGGGTCAACTATTTTAATAACAGAACTTCCGTGAGACACAGACAGTATATTCCCAATATTACATGTATTACTTTTTTATATTAAGAACGGTCACTCACGTATTTTAAGTCGATAAACGCTCGTCATGTTTCACTCCGTACCGAGGAGTGTCATCAGTGAAACATGTCGATCGTTTTTCGACTTAAAATACGTGAGTGACCCGTTCTTAATATATATAAAGGTTTCAACTATCTCTACAAATTCCCAATATGTACTACAAAGTTCGAGCCTCGCCCGAGACAGTGCATTTTTCTACTTTTAATTTATTTCTAAGCTTCGGCATCGTTTGCAGACTTTTCTGCTTTTTTGTTGGCAAATTTTGTTTAACCCTCGTGCTTTGAAACCCTCGCAACGCTCAAGATTCCATTTTTCGATTCAATTTCGTGGTTCAATTTTGGAATCTTTCGCTTGCTCGGGTATCAATATTAGCGGTTAAACAACAACTTTGCCCCCTTGTAAAACAATAGTTATTTGTACAACAAGAGATCAAAGTTTGATATTTCTTCGAGTGCTTATTTTGAGTCCCGTGCAAGCGAAAGATTCTATAATAGATTCACGAGCATAGCGAGTGAATCTAATTTAGAATCTTGAGCGTAGTAAGGGATTCAAAAGCGCACGAGATGTAAATAACTTTGATCTTGTGTAGTACACAAAATTTTTCACCCTAAGCAGTGAGAACATACCTAGAGGGACAGAGATAATAGAACCCAAGTATATCGAACTTGTATTAGACCCCGCATGTTGAAATGACATTTGACTATAAAGGTCACTTGAATGTCATTTTGTCTCACTCAGTGAGCAAAATCGCATTTTGCTCACTGAGTGAGACAAAATGACTCAGTGAGCAAAATCGCATTTTGCCCACTGTTTTTAAGAAGCAAAGTACGCTTGTTCGAGCTGCTGAGGTGAAAATAACTATATTCTCTCTTTATTTATAAAATGAGTATACTCACGGCTTTCATAGATAAAATCTTCGCCGATGAAATAAAAAACGTGTCGATCCAATGCAAACTAGGCGCACAATGCGAGCTAGATTGATTGAATCCTATAGGCAACATAAAGACGTCCTCATAGTGACTGTTGTAAAACTAATTTATTAACCAACAACAAATAAAATTGTTATCGTTTTTTCCAAACTGACTTCTCGCTTTGTTTTGATGTTTTCAATTCTGTGAACTGGAAAATGATTGGCAATTAAGTGTTTGCGAGAAACTATTAATTTGATAGAACTAATAGAAATAGATATCAGTTTTTTTTAACAGATATTATTCATGAAGTAGGTATTAAGTAGCTCTACACGGATCTAAGGTGATCCGTAAGGTGGTGAATAACTTGAATGATTATCACAAAGTTACCAAAGGGTAAATTTTTTCCATACTCCTCGAAACTTTAACTGTGGAGAAATTTCATGGAGGTTTCATACATTTTGACCCGTTAGATCTTTGTGATATGGATATCGTTTAGCCCACGGGATAGGTATTCTGTGCCTATAGGGACCGTGCGCGTTGGAGGGTCTGCCATCTTGTGGCCTGAATCGAAAACATACACTGTCATTGACACCTCACGCCAAAGCAACTGCTGCCCTCTACTGTTCACGTACGTTTTCTCATGCATTGTAGGTTCTGCCTTGTGGGCCACAATGGAAGCTTAAACTTAAACACTTCGCGCCAATAAACAGGGCGCTCCTGTGCTGCCACCTACAGTTCCTGCTCGTTAAAC
The DNA here is from genome assembly GCF_910591565.1 of Cydia splendana. Lineage (NCBI taxonomy): Eukaryota > Metazoa > Arthropoda > Insecta > Lepidoptera > Tortricidae > Cydia > Cydia splendana. The sequence goes on along the minus strand of NC_085981.1, from coordinate 5,335,811 downwards.
CTATACTAAATACAATTTATTTATAGATTTTATAGAATCAGTGTGGAGCAATCTTTACAATACACGAGCTGTCTGAATGCGCAGTAACTGTCTATTGGTCCCGAGTACCTTTTGTGTTGTGCCGTATACAGAGTATACAGACTCAATCTAACGTACGTACGATCATTGTCACGGTTCGACCTTGAAGCATTGACGTATATATCTAATGGACGGGCCTTACGGGCACTAAAACTACAAGTTCAGCGGTGTCACTCACGAATTCGAGCCAATCGTGCAGTCTAACGCAACTAGTTGCGACCAATTGCGCGTGTGATGCGAACTCATCAACCAATCGCGTTGTAGCGGTGTCACACCGCTGTACTGGCCCCACTCATGCCCCATTCTTATTGCCCGTAAGGCCAGTCCTTAGATAACGTCAATGCCTTGAAGTATGTATAGTCAAATGTAAAAACATGGGTGTAGACAACTTACTCAAAAGTATGTCCCATGGTTCTTATTTCGCTGACATAAGAGCTATGGGACATATTTTTGAGATGATTTGTGTACGCATATTTTTACACTTGACTGTACAAGTTAGAAATTGTAAAAAGAGTAGATTTGTATACAGTAGTCCATCTTCAAACATACTCGTACTTACATACCTATTATACATGCGGGTTGCACTAACAACTTGCACTACAAAACATGTGACGATACGCGTTACAGGTAGGGTTACCTACCCTGATGTCAGGAATTTTGGCCCTTTGTCAGGAATGCGGCCGGAATACGTAACCCCCCCCCCCCCCCCCCCGCCCCCTCGCTTATATGAGCGTCAGGAAAAATATTCACAAATCGGGAATTTTGTCAGGAAATCCCTAATTTGTATCTGGTAACCCTAGTTTCAGGGGCGCATATAGCTTGTATATGTAGTACCTACTAACAGACAAACACTCCTAACGATGGTGCAGGTCGCAGGTGCATACGAGATATAAGTGATATAATACGGATAAATATTACGTTTACTAAATAATACGGTACTCCGTTCTCTACGGAAACTGAACTGACTGACCCCTTCTGATTGATGTAAGTAGGATATTTATAAACAACACTGCGTGCCAAAAAAGGCGGTTATTTTTAGACTGTTTGATTATGAAATTGATTTATAATTCTAGTCTTTCGACAAATAAGTTGCCATTATTGTTTTCAACAGGCTGCGGGCTGCAGTTGATTCCCCGAAGACTTTTCAAAAGTTATGATTACAACTGGCAATGCAGGTAATTAAATCCCAAGTAGGGTAATTCGCCAGTAACTGGCCACTGTTAGTAATTGGCCACCCTAAACTAAAAATGAATTCTATTCACCTATAAACAGAATTCATTTTAGTACTTACAAGGTTTCAAGAACTGGCCAGCCTTCAATAACTAGCCACTTTATACTAAAATGAATTTTGTTTATAGGTTAATAGAATTCATTTTTAGTTTAGGGCCTCCAATTACTAACAGTGGCCAGTTATACTGGCGAATTACCCTAGGTAGATTTGTTGTTTTAAGTTCCCCATATTTCGGCTATATGCTCTACGTTTGTTAGTTTCTTAACGGACAGTCAGCAGCAGAAGTTGCTTAAAGGGCGAGGTGTTCCAAATTACCTTGACGCGCTCTTATTCTCTTAACAATAAAGTCGCGTCAAGATCATTTTGAACACCTCGCCCGCTTAGCAACTATTGCTGCTGACTGTACTGGGAGTTTAATTGAGTACTAATACTCACCTAATTACTAAAATTACGTGATGTATAATTTCATCTTCTTTTACTGTTTTTCATTTATGAATTGTTCCGAGAAAATAACACCAAGGATTCAAGATTTCAAACATGAAAACGAATTTGAATAGCAGAGAACTAAACCCCCTCCATGATTAATTAGCTTTAATACCTAAGTAGTTACATACTTATAGGTACTCAGTAGTAAAATATACGTAAATACATATTACTACAAGTATATTTTACAACTTACACAGAATAGTTCTGCATTTCATGTAGTACTAGAATCTAGATCAAGTGCGTCATAGTTTCAGTAGCCTTTTTCATTGTCTCTTGCACAAATCGGATATAAATAGACTAAAGGCCGCGTTTGTCATTGTAATCAATACATTGTTTAGTTACCCACCCAATGACAGCATACTTAGCTGAAAGTAGTTAGAGCCATTTTCACTTATGAGCCCATCAACGTGCACACTAGCGCCACTGCTTAATAATCGTGATTATTTAGATTTAACGAAAGATATTTAAAAAAGGAGGCCGCTACGTACTGTATTTTGTATTTAAGTATACCTTTTGAATACATCAAACTAGTTTTTATGTTGCTGGATTCGTCAATCGATGCGTCCAATGTTCAAACGGCCGTTTTTGTTTTGAGTTCATAGATCGACGAATCCAGCAACATAAAAACTAGTTTGATGTATTCAAAAGGTACTTAAATACAAAATACAAGTACGTAGCTGCCCCCCCCCTTTTTTAAATATCTTTCGTTAAATTTAAATAATCACGATTATTTAGCAGTGGCGCTAGTGTGCACGTTGATGGGCTCTTATGAGCATTTTTAGGGTTCCGTACCCAAAGGGTAAAACGGGACCCTATTACTAAGACTTCGCTGTCCGTCCGTCCGTCCGTCCGTCCGTCCGTCCGTCCGTCCGTCCGTCCGTCTGTCACCAGGCTGTATCTCACGAACCGTGATAGCTAGACAGTTGAAATTTTCACAGATGATGTATTTCTGTTGCCGCTATAACAACAAATACTAAAAACAGAATAAAATAAAGATTGAAATGGGGCTCCCATACAACAAACGTGATTTTTGACCAAAGTTAAGCAACGTCGGGAGTGGTCAGTATTTGGATGGGTGACCGTTTTGTTTTTGCTTTTTTTTCTTTTGTTTTTTTTTTTTTGCATTATGGTACGGAACCCTTCGTGCGCGAGTCCGACTCGCACTTGCCCGTTTTAGTTACAGTTACAGTTAGTGCTTTCTCATTTAGAGCTTTACATTCATTACACCTTAAAACAAAGTCGCCCGCCGCGTCTGTCTGTTTGTATGTTCCCGATAAACTCAAAAACTAACTAAACGGATTTTCATGCGGTTTTCACCTGTCAATAGAATGATTCTTGAGGAATTTAGGTGTATTAGTTAACCCGTGCGAAGCCGGGGCGGGTCGCTAGTTTTTTATATAACTAGGTACTTACTAAATACTGAACCTGAACCAAAATTAATCCTTTGATCGCGCATCTTTCTCTAATTTGACCGACCACATAGTTTTTCGTATTTGCCTTGTATTTATTAATATACGTCTTGTCTTTCCTTTTTTCAAACATCTGTGACGCCCAACAGTGACGTGTTTTATTACACTGTGACATTAAAAATAAATAAAAAGCACCACCACATTTGCACTAACACGAATACGCCCAAGTGTATTACCAATTTGATAAGGTTTTGATATGACCTCGTATCGAGTCATGTGGCGCACCAGTACGTGCGAACGAGATGCCTTATGAGCAGGGATCGTACATTTTCCAGCATTTTTGGTGCACGAAGTGTTGTTAACAGAATTGGTATAAGTAATTTCAACCCTAATGATTAATTATTCCGTTAACACCACTCTGCTGCACCAAAAATGCTGGAAAATGTACGATCACTGCTTATGAGACAACTCCTGATTGCATTTCATGACCAATCAGCGTTAATGGCTCACGCAATTATATTATACTTAACTCCAGGAAGATTATAGGTTATAGGTGTTACAAAATTGAATTAAGTGCTTAATTTGTACGGATTATCCATTCGCGCCTAGAAAGAGAAAGCTACAAACTTATGTTCAACAACAAGGGTTGCAAATATATGAATAGTATCCGAAAATTAATCAACAAAAAAAGATTCATTTATAGGTAATGAAACAAATACCTATTGAAGTATTTCTTGTGTTCCTTAAGGGGCCCACTGATTACCAGTTCGCCGGACGATATCAGCCTGTCAGTTGCTCGGAACTGTCACCCTTTGCGTTTAACTGACAGGCTGATATCGTTCGACGAACTGGTAATCTGTGGGCCCCTTTAACTTATCTAAGATCAATGTGGCTAATTCCGTCACAGGGCTTATTTCGTCCACGAGCGTATATTTCTTTGATTTTCAATCGTAGGAATAAAACCATTTGTTGAAACTAAAAGCAATCGCTGCTTTGTCGACGAAATTATCAATTTTGTCCGAGAATAACGCTAGTGGACGGAATAGTCCCTATGACGGAATTTGTCCCATCAACCTTTTAGATATACATTTAATATCATTAGCTTACGTTGATAAGTGCAGCGGCGCACGCTTTAAGGTTGTATCAAAATAATATCAAACCATATCAAATTGTTATAACAGAATCGAGCCTAGTTACGACGCACATCGATTTGCCGGCCAACTGCACTCAAGCTGATTAACTGGAGCCAGATGGAGCCATCTTGTTTTACGAGCTCAATGGCCGATTGATTCCTTCGCTCCCGTTTTCATGGCTTAGCGAACGTTTCTCCTTAAATAAACCAATACATATGTGATATGAATAAATGTCTAGAATTACCCGAACGCCCATATGAAGATAACTAGCGACCCGCCCCGGCTTCGCACGGGTTAATAAATTATACACCTAAACCTTCCTCAAGAATCACTCTATTGATAGGTGAAAACCGCATGAAAATCCGTTCAGTAGTTTTTGAGGTTATCGCGAACAAACACACAAACAGACAGACGCGGCTGGGGACTTTGTTTTATAAAGTATAGTGATTTAGCGCTCGTTTTCGTTCGTAAACCAAAATTTCAGTTGGAATGATTAGTTAGAATTTATAACGTTTGTATTGATCATAATTGAAAATATCCGTTGATATTGCTTGTCCTTTTATTTACTTGAGTGAACCGTTTAATTTTTATTAGCGTTAACGCTACTATACACGCTACGTCATGAATAATAGGTCTATAATGTCAAAAATGTCATTTTAGGAAGAGAGTACTTAAGGGGCCCACAGATTACCATTGCAGTTTGCCGGACGATATCAACCTGTCAGTTGTTCGGAGCTGTCAAATTTTGCTTTTAACTGACAGGCCGATATCGTCCGGCGGAATGGTAATCAGTGGGCCCCTTTAGAGTAAATGGTTGTCGAAATTAAATGATTGCTGAATTTACTGAGAAGTGGGAAGCAATACAAGGGCCCAATGTTAATTTTACCCCCCTCCTATTGTTCTTTTTTTGTTTTTATGTCCTCATTATACATGATGTTGTATATTTATTTTGTTTGAAGTATGTGTGGAAGTAATAAAGCTTTTTTATTTATTTATACATGATGTCCCTCACTGAGACTATTCGCTTTTACTGCATCTCGATACGATGGTATAAATAAACTATAGCGCTTTATGTGAGGTCTTTAACTGTTCTTGGCAACATCAGATAGTAATTGACCGAAGCGAAGCGAAGGTCTACGTTTTGACTCGGGCATTTTGCTTTCGTATGTCCGGATGTTCTCCTCTACAGGTCGCAATTCTTAACCGATTCTCATGAAATTTTGTGACCAGATTCTATGACTAAATAAAATTTTTTTGTCAATCCGGTTTTTGGAAATTTTAAAAAATGGCGGAGTCGTGATACCTGTCGCCTAAACAAATAGTCGTATCGATATCATAAGAGTTTTTTCTTTTTGATATATGTTTATAGATTAAATGGCCAAAAATTCAGAAAATTTGTATCTCTGGTTTCGGCGGTATTTAGATATTTAGTTTTTACTTGAGAATGAGTAGCTAAATTTCGTCAGCTTTAGTAAGAACTATCATGGCGCATTTTGCAAACGTTCGCTTTTTTGTTTGCATAGGGAGGTCCCTGGTTCCATCCCCAGTAATTGTATGCTGCTACATAACTTTTTGTATTTTTTTATATTTAAATTTCGTATCAATTGTTGTTTTTTATTTTATTTTTTTATTTTGAAAAAATTAAAAAAATCGTATTTTTTATTTATCAAGCGCGGGCTAAGCGCATTCGTTTATTTTTTGCAACAAATGATGGCTTTTTGCGCTTTAAAGAAAATTTGATTCTTGAATATACGGCGCCATACCTTTGGCCTATGCTCGTCTAGATGGCGACACCATTTTATATTTAACAATTTTTACTCATATCAGTAAAAGAACATGGGTCAAAATCATATGGCGTTCTAAAAATAAAAAAAAACATTTATCCATACATATATACATTTATTGATTTTTTTTTTCATTTTCATTTTAATCCTGTATCGAAAGATGGCAGTAAATTTACTGTGACTACAAAATTTAGTATGACAATAACCCTCTACTACATATAGGGACCGTGCGCGTTGGAGGGTCTGCCATCTTGTGGCCTGAATCGGAAACATGTACATTGCCAAAACAAGTTCTACCATCTACCGTTCTTGTAGGTACGTTTCCTTATGCATAGTAGGTTCTGTCATCTTGTGGACTACATCGGAAGCATAAACGTCACATTTACGCCTCACGCCAAAAATCTGACGGCTCCTATGCTACCCCCTATAGTTCACGCGCGCCCACTATAGGGACCGTGCGCGTTGGAGGGCCTGCCATCTTGTGGCCTGAATCGGAAACATATGTGCACATGTACATTGCCAAAGCAAGTGCTACCATCTACCGTTCTCGTAAGTACGTTTCCTTGTGCATAGTAGGTTCTGCCATCTCGTGGGCTACATCGGAATCATAAACTACATATCTACGCTTCGCGCCAAAGATCTGACGGCTCCTGTGCTGCCAGTGCTGCCACCTATACACTTTATTCTCTTTAGATTAGATATTTAAATTCTTACTCGAGAATAAGTAACCAAATTTCGTCAGCTCATCTAAATGCTATCATAGCGCAGTTGGAAAGACGCGTACAAGCAAGGATATGGGATAGGTACCCGGTTCGATCCCCAGTAAATGCAAATTTTTTTATTTATGTTTTGCACTTAATCATCATATTGCTGATTTATCAAGCGAGCGCGAAGCGCGAGGTAAGCGTATTCGTTTGAGTTTTTGTTTGAAAATTTTTTTAGCGATTTTAGTTCAAGGGCATGGCTGTTCCAGGAGTCAATTTCCACTTACGTTTATAGCATGGGCGGTCACCATCCATAAATCGCAGGGGTTAACATTGCCTAGGGTAGTGGTCGACCTTGGGCTCAGGGAACTAGCTGTAGGTTGCTCGTACGTTGCGCTTTCCCGGGCTCAAAGTCTAACTAACAATAATGTTAGTTAGACTTTGAGCCTTTTAATTTGGATCGCCTCGCTAAAATGGCCCATACTTTCCGCAAATCATTTTTTCTTCGAGGCAATTACTCCGTTTTCATTTTTTCCCAGTGGAATTTCTTCGCTTTATTTAATTTTTCGTGTACATTTTTTCATAAACTAAATTTTCCTTTTCTCAATTTATTCCCTTTTCTTTTTAATCCCAGTAGTTAAAATAACCAGTAGGTTTTTTTTTCACTAACTAAATATTCTCTATCTCCATATTTTCTCTTTTTTTTAATGCTAGTGGTAAAAATAACCAGGTTTTTTTCAAATAGGTAGGTCATCAAAAAAAATAACCCTTTTTTTTGATGACCCTAAAAACGAAACTGCTCCCAGAGATAGGTAGGTTAGGGTTATTTTTTTTTTGATGACCCTAAAAACGAAACTGCTCCCAGAGATAGGTAGGTTAGGGTTATTTTTTTTGATGACCCTAAAAACGAATCTGCTCCCAGAGATAGGTAGGTTAGAGTTATTGGCTGACAGCGTTTGGTTTTTTACTTGTAGTTTTGTAGATTATGTTTTAATTTTAGTGTTTTTGATATTTGTTGTATGTGAAATACCTACAAGTAACAAATATAATTACTACACTATTAACATACAGTAACAAGAAAATATTATCCTAGATATTTAAAAGAACAAAACCTATAAGGAAAAGATTAATTTAAAAATATTAAAAATAGGCGATTGCGGAAGAAAACCATTGGGAAAATATGGGAACGGAGTAATTGCTACCGAGAATGAATGATTTCGGGAAATTATGGGCAACGCAAAATATGAGAACGGAGTAATTGCCTCGAAGAAAAAATGATTTTCGGAAATTATGGGCCACACTCGCGCACGAAGCTTCTTAGTTGCAGTTTACAGGTTAATTCAAAGGTAATGTTGGTTTCCTAACATAAGTAGAGTTAGACCAAGAAAAGTCTGCAGAGATTTTGACACTGGCACAAATAACATTGGAACTGCGTGTGCTGTCAAAATCTCTGCAGACTTTTCTTGGTCTAACTCTATCCACTTTTCTATACAATTAGTATGGCGACGTGTATACTTAAGGGGCATCAACCGTACACTGACATCGGGATGATATTTTTATCATGTTACTTAGTAGTCATCGTGCGTCTCGCTTGCGCCAATACATGTACGGACAAGAACGAGTGAAATGCATGATAACTAAATGACATCAGTTAGATAGATGTCTTTCTGATATCAGTGTAAGTTTGAATTGGCCTGTTAGCCAAAAATTGTTTCGTATGTCCATATGTTCTACTCTACAGGTCGCATATCTAAACCAATTCCCGAATTTTGTAAGCAATTGATAGTTAAGTTTTTATGGTCAAATTAGATTCTCTAAATTCTTCAAAACAACGGAACCATACATTTATTCAGTTTTAAACTCTGCTCGCGAGGTCTACAGCTCACAGAGCCACTAGTTTAATTTTATTAGGATTTACACTTAAATGCAGCAGATTAGGTACGTCGTCAATCTTAAAACAGCGCCATCTAGTGAGTTGAAAACATGTCGACTTAGCTATTTATAATAATTAGCTATTTTATTTTCAAGCCAGTTAATATTTAGCATGATACGCAATGTTGAGCAAGTTTTCGGTGCGTGCTAAGGATTCTGTGGCGACGACACGATATCGCGTCTTCAACGGTGGAAGGGTTAAGTAACGAATTAATTTGTATTACTTACTCGAATTAATTGACATTTAAATGATACGCGCCGTTCAAAAGTTGTAAAAATACTAAATGTTTTGATTAGGTACCGGCTTCATACTCATACTACGTCTCAGGAACTTTGCTTTAAATATAATTTGATGCGCTAGAATGAAATTTAACGACAAAATGACATATTTTACGACCCGTACGTCGTAAACTTTAAACTGTAGAGTACTTCCAGTTTAATACGCGTGTGATAGCAGTACTGAGACACCATATACATATACGATAGAAAAATTATAAGTATATTTATTATATTTGATACACGACCCGAAGGCTACATGGCATACATATGAGTATTATTTTTTACGCTGCCCATTCATACGACATGACCAAGGCCTGTGCACATGCACATGGATGCGTCTGCGTAAACGTATTGCATGTGCATGTCGTTGTAACACACAGATCCATGTGAGAGACGGCACACCGCTTGCGTGTCGTCTGACACGAAAACGCTTCTCTCGGTGAATAAATACGTAATATATCGCACACATCAGAATTATAGTTCCATTAAAGACGAGATTGCACTTAAGAGTTGAAACTTGCGAAGTGGAATCTTGCGACCGACTGCATCGAATGCAATAAGCGAACTTCCACTGCGAAATAAACTTCTATCTTATTGCAGAAGCAATTCTAAGAGAAATTGCTTTTACAGAGATGCCCTCAGGCTACTACCTATTGAGGGCACAAAACATTTATTAACTCACATTTATCGCGAATTTATAGTATTACTTACCTTTATTTTGCGGGGACATCAGTTAGCCGCGACCAGCCGGCGTATTATGGGTAGCTTTACCATCTTTATCCACGTGATAAAATAACTCACTTTTTAACACCGTGGGATAGAAACTGACGGACACCGTTTTATCACGCTGTCACGTAGACAAGAACGACCATCATATACGTACAGGAGTAGTGAAACCTGTGTCGGAACGTCGGTAAATAAAGGTAATACAATAAATTCGCGATAGACCCGTCTATAAATGTGAGTTAATATGTGTTCAAAACGCGAAAGTTTTAAATATTATATTACAAAACATTTAAACGATTTCAAAGTAACCTCGTTATATTGGCCATTTATATTGTACCTAACTGAAAAACAAGTAGGTAGAGATGGTGTATAGTTGTATACAAACAGTGCCGAAATATCAGGAACTCCCAAACAAAAATAATTAAAATAAACAACATAAACCTGACCTGAAAGCATTTACATTTTGAGAGCGTACGCCATTACATTTTTCATCATAATCTTTTTGATAAGTCACGACGCCTTTTACTAGGTATTATTGGCGGTAAAAGGAATAATTTAAAGTATCTAATACCTTTAAACGAGCAATTCTTGTTTATTTATATGTCGGAGAATGGCTGAAATGTGCCATCTGTCGCCTTCAAGAGGCGTTTTATCATGCAAACCTTAACAAATAGAGCAAACTAGGGTGTTACGTACACCTGAGTGGCGTTCGACGCAGTTCCGCCAAGACGTCATAGAGTGCGCTGTTAAAACAATTGAAGTTATGCTGTCAATCGACCTTCAAGAGAGCACGATGAGAACGAACGGGAGAAGATGACGTCTGTGGCGGCTCCTGGGTCTAATCCACTGGTTTGCTTAAGATAAGAAACGTATCGCGTGCTGTGATTTGTAATGAGTATTGTGCAGTAAAGATTGTGAGTTGAACATCGTATTTCATTGAAGGCCCTCGTCATCCACGATTGAAGGTTCTGATGTGCTGCCGATAGTATGATACGCCCACAATTCCCGACATATATATATTATAGATCTCGGAAACGGCTTTAACGATTTCGATGAAACTTGCTATATGGGGATTTTCGGGGGCAATAAATCGATCTAGCTGTCTTATCTCTGGGAAAACGCGCATTTTTGAGATTTTATATGTTTTCCGAGCAAAGCTCGGTCTCCCAGGTATTATTTCTAATTTTCTAATGATAGTAAGAAACCCACTGAACCACAGTTTAACGAAATAATTCCCTCTTGAAGATTAAACTGAGCGGAAACTCGGAAAGGAAATGGAGGCCGAAGATTGTTTAGAATTACGTTACGGGTTAGGGTCACTCCTAAAATAGCTGCCCTGATTACGAATAAGGGCTTATGTTTGAAGCGAATTATCAGCAGGGCCGTCTTAAACTATGCTGGGGCCCTTGGGCACATAAGAATTTGGGGCCCTTTTGGAAAGTAAAGAAAGCGAATGAAACTAACATTTTCGTCTATTTATTATGGGTATATAGGTAATCAAATATACTGTTACTGTCTGTCCTTCGGGGCCCCTGAGGATGGGGGCCCTGGGCACGGGCCCCGTGTGCCCGTATGGTGAAGACGGTACTGATTATCACCACAAACCTTATAAAACAAGTCCCCCGCCACGTCTGTCTGTTTGTGTGTATGTATGTTCGCGATTAACTCAAAAACTACTGAAGGGATTTTCATGCGGTTTTCACCTTTTAATACCCGATACGGTAGATTTGCCCACAGTCTCCTCTTAGTCTAATAAGTACAAGTAAGTATTTAGAATGATGTCCCGATATAAAGGTCACGCGCTATTGTTTTACTCGCCTGTAGAATACATAGCTTGCGCTTGAGCTAGAATACTCATAGTATACCTAGTGGTTCAAGGTGGCAAACCGGTTATTAATGGTTTCTTTAGCAATATCGTATCAAAAATCGTATCAGATTTCATATTTCAGTTGAAAACACCCTGAATGCCTGAAATAACAGCTTTAATTTTTTATGATGTTTGTCCGGTTTGACGGAATATAGGAAGCTAAAGTTTTACGAGCTATACGACAACTTAGATTGCTGTTGGTCACTAAAGCTGAAATAGACTTAGGAACAATTAAAACTGGGCATTATGTATGGGAAGTTCCAGTTTTGTTATCTCGTATTTATAAAAAGTTTATGCAGTGGGGAGACACTCCTGACTTCGGTCGAACTCGGCTCCGTTCGGCTCAGCATTGCTCCGAGCAATTATTAGGGTTGGCACCACTTGACTTCCTTGTGCGTGCACGACCACAGATAACATAATCACTTGTATTTTGACAACCCTAAATAGCTGAAAGGGATAGTGCTATATATTAGAAAGGGATAGCATGATTCGACCCTGAATCGCTGTCAAACTTCGGGTTTGTAGGAAGTGTCCTTTCTGTACGCTAGTACTATTATTTCTTCTGTGGTTTATGGTGACTGAGCGTGAAAAATTGAATCGAGGCAATTAATCAACTTAAAAAAAGGATCGGAAAGGATACACTTATAACTCTATTTCCAAGAGGTATATATTTATAACACATCAGAGAAACCATTTCGTGTAGTTGTCCTTAAATAGTCAGATCACGTCGGTACAATACAATTTATGCTAAGTGGGTTACCGACGATATAATCATCAAAACGCTAACACATATTATTCTGCACAAATACCTAACTGGTGTTTTCAAGTTTGACACAAAATTAAACTTTATTTAAGGGGTCATCCATTAATTACATCACACGTTTAGGGGGTGGGAGGGGGTCAAGAAAATGTGACATGTTGTGACAAGGGGGAGGGGGAGTCATAAACTTTGTGACGTCACTTTAACTTCATCAGTAACCGAAAATGTATTTAAATCATTTTATACGCTAATTATCATTTAAATAACAAGATTTTTAAACGATAATCATTTTTATTCGTTTAATTTTATTTCTCAATCAGTTTTGGGTTATAAAATTACTAATATTTCTTTTGTCAAAAATATTTTGATAAAATATTAATTAAATATTTGCCGATTTCGTTGAAGAATGTGACGTCACACCAGGGGGGAGGGGTTTGCCAAATGTGACCAAGTGTGACATGGAGGGGGGGAGGGGTTTGCCAAATGTGACCAAGTGTGACATGGAGGGGGGGAGGGGTAAAAAAAACCAAGAAATTCGTGTGACGTAATTAATGGATGACCCCTAATAGGGTTTTTGACTACTAGTCAAATCAGCTTTTTTCGAACTGTCAAAACGATTTTCTTCTATGGAATTTATATGAAACACGTGACGTCACGATCAAATTACCTACTCTTTATAGTGGTATACGGGTTTAAAATAGAAATTGTGTCTAAAAATAACTGCTGTCTACGTTTCTTTATTAATGTTCTGGTGCTTTATTTCATGCATGGTGTAAAATAATTTATTTTGAATACAGTCAAGTACCCTATTTGTCATCTTTCTGCTAAATAAAGTTCAAGAGAACAGTATAAGTATCCAGTTTTACGGTTCAAACGGGTTAAAGTTTTTTTTAGAATCATTCGTAATGAGGAACGTGCGTTTAGTCACGATCAGGGGCCCGATTTTTTAATTTCGACCGCTGGATTTCGTGTTTTTCATTCAATAATATCTCCGCTACTAGGCATTTAAATTCTACTAATAGAATTGAAAACGAGTGTCAATACCACTCGATTCGCAATTTGTATCGCTCGTATTTCAAAAAGGCTGCTATTTAACTGATCACCAGATTTAGTAAAATTTAATGCCAAAAAAATCTATTTTACCACCCTAAAATCATGAATGATCACCAAAATTATAACACCATTTTAATGTGAAATGATTACCAATTTTATTACATTTTACTATCCTTTTAAAGGAAATGACACCAAACTAATCATTATTAACCCAAAAACAGTCAATGATTACCAAATTTCAAACCCCATTTTAATGTGAAATGATAACCAAATTTTTACATCTTGCTATCCTATTAAAGAAAATGACACCAAAATAATCATTGTAAACCCAAAAATAGTAAATGACCACCAAAATTAGAACTCCATTTTAATGTAAAATGATAACCAAATTTTTAAATCTTGCTATCCTATTAAAGCAAATGGCTCCAAAATAATCATTGTAAACGCAAAAATAGTAAATGATCACAAAAATTGTAACCACATTTTAATTAAAAATCTGCAAACATTTAATATATCGTTATCCTATTAAATTAATTAATGCACTTCGTCACCTTTTTCTAATAGCATTTTATTTCTGTAACAGTCGCAGTTCTAACCTAACCTAACCCACTTTTCTAGTAGCATTTTGTTTCTGTAAGGGTCGCAGTTCAAACCTAACCTAACCCACTTTTCTAGTAGCATTTCTTTTCTGCAAGGGTCGCAGTTCAAACCTAACCTAACCCACTTTTCTAGTAGCATTTCGTTTCTGTATGGGTCGCAGTTCAAACCTAACCTAACCCACTTTTCTAGTAGCATTTCTTTTCTGTAAGGGTCGCAGTTCAAACCTAACCTAACCCACTTTTCTAGTAGCGTTTCGTATCTGTATGGGTAGCAGTTGAAACTTAACCTAACCTACTTTTCTAGTACCATTTCGTTTCTGTAAGGGTCGCAGTGCTAACCTAACCTAACCCACTTAACTGATAGCAGTTTAACTTACTTTTCTAGTAGCATAACGAAATGCTATGCTAAAATAGGTATGCGGTGCGGCTACGGGGGGTTGAGCGGGAGGGGCTAGTAATTTTGGCATCAGTTTACTTTATTTGGTAATATGTATACATTTTTTGGTAATCATAGTGGTTTATTTAGGTGAAAATATCGCATTAATTTGGTCTTCAAGATTTGGTGATCATTAATGATTTTTGGTGATCATTCAATATATTTGGTATTTGAATACAATTTGAAGTGCAGTCGTGATTAAAGTGGTGGTACTTTTGTATTTTTAGGCCTTATTTATTTGGTGTTCAGTAATTTTTTTTGGTAAGCATGATTTTTTTATTTAGGGTACCAAAGTATTTTTTGGTGGTCATTATATTTGTAGCCTTTCAAAAATTAGCATTTCTCCGTTTTCCACCGATTATGGAGTGCCGAAATCGAGCGATCGGAATTCAAAAATTGGCCCCCAGCTTTCAAGTAACGACTGAGAGGAAGAAATAATTACCATCCTCAGTAACTGAGGATCGTGACATCATGTTATATATACGTAGACCTGTAGGCCTATTGCGGTCATCTCAAATCGAACTGCCGTTATCTGCCTCTATAGGCAGATACCGAGATTTCTATAATCCATGTTCGCGGTAGGCCCCCCATATTCGTCCATAGGCGGGAGCCCTATACTATTGGCCTATTGCAGTTGTACTCGTAAATGCATAGATGCAATTTAGTCATTTCAATTATGTCCGCCCTACTAAAACGCTCCGCGTTAGCGTATTATTGTTCCTTCATAGGTATCTCACGCTCTGAAAGTGGCTCATTGTTTATCTATGAAGCGGGTTAAAAATTATACGTTTCGGCCCTTGGGAGTTTTACTTTCCAAGAACATTTTTCAACGATTAGCAATGAGAATTCTGTTCTAAATGGATTTCTTGTATAATTTTCATTCTGATATTGAACTCTGCAAATTACCTCTAGCCTAAGAATGTTGTAGGAATAATTTTCATTCTGATATTGATCACTGCAAATTACCTCTAGCCTAAGAATGTTGTAGGAATAATTTTCATTCTGATATTGAACTCTGCAAATGACCTCTAGCCTAAGAATGTTGTAGGAATAATTTTCATTCTGATATTGATCACTGCAAATTACCTCTAGCCTAAGAATGTTGTAGGAATAATTTTCATTCTGATATTGATCACTGCAAATTACCTCTAGCCTAAGAATGTTGTAGGAATAATTTTCATTCTGATATTGAACTCTGCAAATGACCTCTAGCCTAAGAATGTTGTAGGAATAATTTTCATTCTGATATTGATCACTGCAAATTACCTCTAGCCTAAGAATGTTGTAGGAATAATTTTCATTCTGATATTGAACTCTGCAAATTACCTCTAGCCTAAGAATGTTGTAGGAATGTCTTAATCATTAGTCTATTAGGGTCAAACACATTTTAAAGAAAGGTCACTTCTGTGGACATAAAAGTTATCAACTCTGGTACATATATATATATCCTGCTTTTCTTATTCCAGTCTCAAGTACTGAAAAAAAATATTCCGCCTGTAGGTAGATAAGGATATACGAGTAGGTAGCGTAAAAATTAGCTTATATTCCCTTAACTTTGCTATGTCTTCAGGAAAGACGCGAACATGGTTAACCATGTTACAAAAAACCCATTAAGGGTCATTCACTGAGAATAGGTATGACTCGACACGACTCTTTTCATACATTTTGTATGGGTCGCGGCTTTAGACTGGAGACATATTTTTTGAGAATGACCCTTAAAAGCCCTTAATTAATGCGATTTGGACACGATTGTAAGAGAATCATATAAGAACTTTACCTTCCCAAATCTCTCATTCGTCTCCGGCTTCGGCGCTGTATCGAATAGATTCAGCCGCGAGCTCTGAAAGAAGTCCGCACTCGAGTTCGTCCTTGAGAACAGCTCGGATGTGGAACTCTCCCTGGTGAGCGAGGGTCGGGGCTTCACGAAGGGGTTGTTCCGCGCCCTGGCCTGCTGCTTGATCCAGTTGAACTTGTTGGTGGTTGTGCTGGGAGAGTCAGGGGAGTCGGTCGCGTCGGAGGTACTTTCTTGGATGTCTGCCATGGTGGTTTGAAGACACTTTCACTGTATAATTTATACACTGGTTTCTGAGCTTTTTTCTGTTTTTATTCAGGTTCAACAAGCTTTAATTTACAAAGTATGATCCATTTCAGTATTTCACTAGGTTTTCAATCTAGGTAGGTACCCACACGCTTTCACGGAAAGTTTACTGGCTTCTTTAGAGTTTTTTGGCTTTTTAAATTCAGATTCTTAACAAAGTTTAATTCACAAAATCTGATCCATTGCAGGTATTTCAAGAGATTTTTAATTTAGATTGGATGAAAATTATTTTTACAGTTTTATGAACATTTGTGACACATTGAATTACGATTAATTACATTTTTAATTAGTTTATCACTGTTTTTTTTAATGTTTCTCTTAATCCGACATTTATTTAGATACACAGCTGTATTTAACTTAACTCCACAAACTTATGCATAACACACAATTATTTTTTTACAATAAACCGGCTAAAGTCTATCTTAATCCGATATGACTAAACAACACCAACATATTATAACCAAGGTCATTTATTGACGTACGTACAAAATATACGTATATGTATATTTAAATGTATGTTAATGTGTTTGGAACGCGCGCGCACCGCGCCGGGCAGAGACGTACTGCGCGTGCGAACCGCGCAGCTCCAAGATATAGTATGGACGTTTGCCATTCATATTTGTTTTGATTTACGAGAGTATACTTTATTGATAAAAACAAAGAAAGAAATAAACAAACATAATAACGAGATAACGAATGTAAACTAATATAATAATTAATATGTCAATTTGCTGGAGGGGGTCTGAGGTCTTTCTTTGTTATGTACCTACTTGTTTTCTGCAAAAAAGCGTTTTTATATAATTTTTTTTAGCCTACTTTGGTGTCCCACGGCTGGGCAAAGGCCTATACTTACTATTATAAAAATCATAACTAAGATCAGTAATTTCGATCCATGATTTTCTGGTAAATCTTTACCGGCATTTGAAATTTTGTAGTGCTATAAAACTGTAACTTATGCTAAGCCTCTGTGAGCTGTAGACCTCGCAAACCCCCATTGCTTCGCCATTTTGAAAGATTTCCAAAATTGGATCGGTAAAAAATTCTACATAATTATTCAAGTTGCTTCCAAATTTAATGAGAAACCAAACACTTCGCTCGCGCTTCACGTTCATTCAGTCAATTAATTATTATTATTTACTACTTTGTTTACTTATTGACAAGTATAGCGTGCGTCATTAATTGAATTCGTATACTGTTTCATTCATTTTCCACGCTCAGGTATGTCCTCATATTGTAAATAAAGAAACAGCTGTAAACGTTACGGTTTTAGAATGCCATGTTAAGTAATTGAGATTTATTAAATAGTATTTACAGTACATATGGTCCTATTTTCCCGCACTAGTGCGTAACTGTTTTTGTAACTGATGTACCGTAAAAGTATACAACTTTGTTGAAAGGGCAAAGTTGTATACTTAATTTTACGGTATAAAATATTTTTTGCACTAAACTTTTCCTTAATGATTTACAGGTTTAGTAGAGCATTACTAGGCCTATCACATACACACATACTATATGTATTATCCTTATCACGACAAGCACTTCATGGTCAAGTAAATAATTTGTTTCGTATAATGCTGTCATCAAGACCATTGTCTGCCTTGTAATCTTTGTAATTAGAATCATTACATTGTATCTTCATCTGAGTTGTCATTTTGCAATGGTGATTCTATTCATACTTCGTTTCCTTTAATGAAGAGAATTTTATAGGTACGCAAAACTATATCCGGCCTAATTTTAGTAAAATAAATTACAAAGCCGTTCAAAATTATGTTTTAATCTGACCTATCCAGCTAGAACAGTTCCAAACTTATAATAACTACATCTTTGGTAGAAAATCTTTTTTGTTTTGTCATGTTAATAACCAATCATCATCTCCTAGCCGTTTTCGACTACAGCGACTCGACTGCATTTCTACCGCTGAGAGCGTCGCTGGTGCGCTCTCAGGTGACTGACGTAGCCAATCTTTGCAGCAAATGTGCGGCCACACTCGCTGCAGGTCAGCACCCCTTCGATGTAATTATACATGATGGCCACAGGTGGTCTGGCCTTTGACTGGCCAAAAGACTGGTTATCCTTATTAGTAAAATTTTCCGCGCCCCCTACTCACCGTCTTGCTAGTAGGTAAATCAGTAATTTAGGTACTTTTACTTACTAACGCTATTTAATTTTTTTCTCTTCCTATAAAACATATTCGCACTTTAATCTATTGTCACGTAGCTACGACCAAAAAGCCACATTGAAAAGGCCTCCACAATTTTCCAGCATTGAAGGACCGCCCAAGCACCCTTGAGGGATCTCGTCCGTGGATCTTGTATAAAGCTGACATTACACTATCTTGGCCTTTTTAACTGGCTACATAATTCATCAGATCAGATACTTACGAGTAGTACCCGGGCAATTTAGGTTTTTAGGTTTCCTTATTCGCCGTCGTTTTACGTCGTGTTCCGCATTCCATATGCCATACCTATTTACACATTTTACTTAGAAAAGGCACAAAGTATACGAGTAGGTATACTTGTGGGTTTTTACACAACTTATTTTTAGGCGACAGTTCATTCCAAATAATAATACAAGTTCCTATTAAGTTAAGGTTTTTAGTCAACTAATTATTTTCGCCAATAAACGCTCTAAGAATCGCAAAATATGTGTCTCCTAGCTCACATATCAATAACGACTAAAGAGCAAAAAAATTTGCATTTTTTTATCATTTTATTTCGGTTTTTGTTTACGACATTAATACCTAAATCGTGCCTAAATCGCAAAAAATATTTAGCAATGGGAACTTCTCTTTTTAATAGGCCATAAAAGTCGTTTATGCAATTTTGTTGATGGCTTGGGAAGTCCCAACGACTCTCAGATAAACATCAAACGTCAGCGAAGTAATTTTGGAGCATTTATTCCGTAGGCCGTATATGTAAATTATTGGACCTTAAAATGTTTTCTAACGTTAGCGACTGCGTCAACTCAATCGAGTCCATCACGCTCACACGCTTTATTGGTGCGATAGAGAGGGCATGCGATCGAGTTTAATGCAGTCGCTAAATCGCTGGCCCAATATACAGTGTTCTATTTTTTTACATTTTCAAGATAGTTCAAATTCGACTTAATGTCACTATGACAATGTTCAAATTTCAGTTCGATAAAAGTGAAACATAGTACCCTCTGTAATATTGGGCCAGCGAAATGTCAAATGCCAACTTGCGGTAGCCGTCCTTTTATCACTATCTTCTCTTCTTTGCCTGTCCCTCTTCCCAGTTTATCTGGGGTCGGGTCTCCTTGTATGTCTGCACCAGAGAGCTCTGTTCTGGCTTGTCTGCGTACTCAGGTTCTCTTTCCGGATCTCTTTCTGCATGTCTGACCACCAGGTGTTGGGTGGTCCTCCCCAAGTAGCATGGAAGTGTCGGCAACATCAATATAGCAGCCAATTAAGAACTTAGAGTGATTTAAGGGACGTATAAGAGTGTCAGAAAAGATTTAAGCTGTATAAAAGGTACTTTACAGACATTATACAGCTCAAGCTGTATAAAATCATTATAAAGGATTCTGCGGAAGCATGGGGTGCTTTATCAGAATATAAAAAATCTACTATAAAACTAAAAGTGTTGTGAGAGACTACAAGCTAATTCTATCGTAAAAGCTGTATACAGGCTGTATTGTAGTAACACTTGGCACTTTTAGCTGTACAAAAGTATCTGTCAACTCCGTTTTAAAACATTAAGTGTTATGAAACACTACAAGCTAATTTTATCGTAAAAGCTGTATACAGGCTGTATTGTAGTATCACTTGGCACTTGTAGCTGTACAAATGTATCTGTCAACCCCGTTTTAAAGCTATTTCTTATGGCGTAATCTTACTGTCCTATAAGAATAGTAGTTGTATAACTTCTGTCTGTAAGGGTATTATAAAACCAAATGAATAAATGGCAGCTATAGTACAGCTTTTTTCTGTATTACTGATAGAGTCGCTTATAACAATCTTTTGGCGTAATTTTACACTCGTATAAGTATAGTAGTGTAATGATTTCTGAAAATAAGTGTATTATAAAACTAAAGGAATATATGACAGTTACAGTCTTCTTCTTCCTCGCGTTATCCCGGCATTTCGCCACGGCTCATGAGAGCCTGGGGTCCGCTTGACAACTAATCCCATGATTTGACGTAGGCACTAGTTTTAGTTTTTTAGTTTTTACGAATGTTTTTAATGAATGACAGTTACAGTACAGGTTTTTTATTTGTTATACGGATCTCTAAAGAGAATTATAACTTATGTACGGAGAACCGAAATACAGCCAAACGAATACAAATATTTTATTATTAAGCTGTTTTAATTACAAAAGCTGTAAGAGATACTCTATTTATTACACAGCACAGCTACTAAGATTATAATGCTCTCCAACTATCCTGTAGGCTGTTTAAAAATTGTCGCCATTTTACAAGAAATAAAAAAACGTATTTGTAAGTATAATTAAAGAAATACTTGCAAATATTTAGCAGACTAACGCCGTGTTATGATTACCAGCTAAAATAAATTGTTTAGCCTTAGAATTAATATTTATAAATATTTTTGATACTCTAACCTTAAAAACAAACAGTAACTTTGCCGATTTTTGATATTTTCCTTATGGTTTCTCTTTGTTATTTTGCAGGCGCGTAAATATTTTGCCAGAAAAGATACACAGGTTCACAATAAATAATAATCCGCACTTACCAATAATGTAAAATTCCATTCAAGTCCTGTATAATATTTACTTTTACTTTTACCATCCACTATAACACTTTATTGTCGCCATTACTATATTACGAATGAACAAGATTAAGACATTTTAGTTTCTTAAATGATTATTATTCTCTTGTAATTCTTTCTTATAACTCATTTAAAACTTATATTCTTATATCGTACTTATAAGAGATTATCTGTAGTGTTAAGGTTTCCTTTTACACCGAAATATAGCTGTAATGCAGCTATTATGCAGCTTATGTATTGCTTATACAGCTACTCTACAGCTCTAATAACGCCAAAGGCTGTATAATTTGGGCCCTTTTTTTACTTATAAGGGCTGTATAAGCGCTTATACAGCCTTTGTACAGCCTAACTGTACAGCTTATAGTATACAAATAAACTTTAATACAGCTTATATACAGCTTGCAATGCTACTTGGGTCCCCTTCCTCGGGATTGGTTGGGTATATTTATGGCCTTTTTAACAGAATGGTCATAATCACGTCTAAGGATATGGTCAGCGCAATCGTGCAACCGTGCTGTTATCACTATACGATTCCTAAAACAGTACTCTAACGTCATATACACTTAAAAAACCATAAAATCCACACCCAATTACAGAATGGAAATATACCGGCCAACAATTGTCTCGTTATCCCTCTAAAGCGAAATCCAAACATTGCCTGCTAATGAGGAGGTTGCGAATCGATATGTCTGTGCAGAATTGGTTTAGTAAATATATGACGTGAGTAAATATATGGTTATTATGGTTACGTGATCGGCATTTCTTTGGAGATATACAGGGTGAGCGTGAAGCAGGCAAAGATTTTAAAAGTAAAGTAGGCCCGGCCCGTTCATATATGGCCCACCAACGAAATGATTTTCAGATTCATCACCATCTTTCTTGCGCTTGTCAAGGCTCACCGGAGCCTGGGATCCGCTTCGCAACTAATCCCAAGAATTAGCGTTTTTACGAAAGCGACTGCCATCTGATCTTCCAACCCAGAGGGGAAACTACTAGGCCTTAAATTGGGATTAGTCCGGTTTACTCACGATGTTTTCGTAAATGAGTTGACTCTGACAACGTAGTAGAGTTAGAATTGTGCTACCTTAGATCTTTTGTACCTACGTTTTACTTTTATATATATATATTTTTTAATTTAAGGGATCAAGCCCCCGTTTACATGTATTAATTTTTTTTGTTTAGACCGTTTGATTATTATACCCACGTACAAATAAATCCTCTATTTTTTGTTAGTGTTACAGGGCCCACCCTGTATATTTCGTCAGGTGCTGAAAAACATACAAATACCGAGGTGAACTTAGTTCATATGTGTTATCATTTATCAATTTTGGTACGGAACACTCAAAACATGAAGTTATTGTTTCCCTTTACCATAGTATTTGTTATTCGTAAAGCCCCCTCCAGACTATGCGCGTGAATCGCGGGCGAAGCCGCGAACTCGAGTGTGGAGTCGATTTCGCTGTCTGCGAAAATCGACGCCACACTCGCGTTCGCGGCTTCGCGCCGCGATTCACGCGCATAGTCTGGAGGGGGCTTTAGAGATTTCAGAAATCTTGCGCAGACGCAGGCGCAATAGTCGCAATAGATATATCGGAGCGGCCAACGTGTTCACAAATATTTGAACACGCGCTCTAACGCCTTGACAATAGAGGCGTGTTCAGATATTTGTGAGCAGCTTGGCCACTCCGATGTAACTGATGGCGCCTGTACTATTGTCATCTTGTAGGCCGTGAACTCGGAAACAAACTTTGGACTGAAACTTGTTTATATACAGAAGTTGACATAACATGTCCATCGCGAGACAACATAAAAAACCGGCCAAGTGCGAGTCAGACTCCCGCACGAATGGTTCCGTACCATTAGGTACGCAAAAAACGGCAAAGAAATCACGTTTGTTGTATGGGAGCCCCATTATTCTGTTTTTAGTAGGTATTATAACGGCAACAGAAATACATCTGTGAAAATTTCAACTGTGTAGTTAGTTATCACGGTTCATGAAATACAGCCTGGTGACAGATAGACAGACAGTCGGACAGTGGAGTCTTAGTAATAGGGTCCCGTTTTTACCCTTTGGATACGGAACCAAACAAAGCAGCTGATAAATAAAAGATTTTTTAATACAGTTGCTCACAAAGTGCTACTTTACGTAGCTGTTTAGCGTGCGGAAAGTTGGTTATGTCGAACTAGTGCTTTTTACTTTTCCAATTTTTTTAAATTTATACTTGTTCCAATTCACGACTACTTATTGATGAGTGTTAATATTAGTTTCCTTTAAACGTCGTAATCAGCATAAAAACCTACTGTTAATGTAAGAATATGAAAAATATACATATTTCATATTTTAATACTTACCTCTTCATCATTATAACACGTTTATTTTTTAATATTGAATATTGAAAATTCCGTTCTTAATAAGGTGTCTGAATGGAACGGAATAGCTGCCAAACGCCCATAGATATAATATACTTAAAGACGACGTCTAAGCGAGCTGTCACTGTTACCACTTTTGTTTAGTGTACGATTAACAATGTTTTACTTATTTTTTCGCAACTGTATTAAAAAACGTCGTTCGATACACGTGCGGAAATGTCATTCTTCACTCGTCCCGAGTCTTCCCACTCGCCTGCGGCTCGTGGCAAGATATCTCGGTACTCGTGAAGTAATGACATACCTTCCGCACTAGCATCGAAATGTACTATTCCGAAGGCCTTGGGTTTAGGTATTTTTATCTACATAAGCATTTTGGTTAGTGTCCGACCGAAGGTTCGGTTTCGGTTTCGGTTTCGGCCAGTTTCGGCCAAAAAATCATGTTTCGGCTGTAGTTTCGGTTTCGGCCAAAAAACGGCCGAACCTTTCGGCCGGGCCGAAACTTACGAAATGGCACTTCGGACAAAGACCAAAAGTTGGGGAATAAGTAGGACAACAATAGTAATAACCTACATTTACTGATTCATGTATATGAAATTAATTGGTTTATTATAAAACACAATTCCACCAATGAGGGCGCCACTGGACGGTCGACGCAGTCTTATGAGGCTGTCAATACCTATAACGCGCACACTGTCTATCGCACACATTGTATCGGAGTGAATGAGATAGCACTATCGCACGTAGCCGTTGGCCGAGTATCAGCTCGGCCCGAGTCGAACGATGTCTTTTTCGCTCTTATTCAGTCACTTTCCTATCTACCTCTAATGGCAAATTTTAAGCGAGGCTAAAGGCTACGCTCAAGTAGTACTGCAAAGTTGATTTTCTGACTATTAATTAAAACGAAGATAAAACCCTTAAAAGTGTCCCCAGTGCAGTTTTTCATACGAATGCTCGACCTTAGCCTCACTTTTTACCTCAATTTACCATTTGGTTTGTGTTCCACATGTCCTCTACTTCAACTTAGCCGTTCGCCTCGCTGCGCCATGCTCGGCCTGCGCGTCTCGCTTTTTAATACAATGGACATTGGTTGGAGTCTGTGCTCAACTACTTATCCTGAAGCCTGAAGCACGGCTTTTACTTCGCATGAAAGTTCGCCTCACTGGGGCACTTCGGACTTTTAGGCCCAGGTGAAGATCGGTACCCGGCCTTACGATTATCATCATTCACTTGCCCTTATCCCATTCATTTGGGGTCGGCGCAGCATGTCTTTTTCTTCCATACCTCTCTCTCGCCCGTCATCTCATCATTCACTTGCGTTCGTTTCATATCATCTCTCACACAGTCCATCCACCTTTTTCTCGGTTTTCCACTCCCGTTACTTCCCTTGCGATATTGTTAACAAAAAATTTCGCGCTCGCTGCGCTCGCGTTTTCGGTTGGTTTTTGGTTGACCCTGTATCTGATCTACATGTTAGCTTGACTGGTGAATGAATAGAGTTAGACCAAGAAAATTCTGCAATGATTTTGATAGCATACGCAGTGCTACTAGTGCAAATGTTATTTATACGTCATAACTTCATATAAATTTTGACGTTTAAATAACACTCGCACTGCGTGTGTTATCAAAATCGTTGCAGAATTATCTTGGTCTAACTCTAGTAATTTTCTTAAAAAACTGCTTAAGTAACATCAATTTCAAGGACATTGGGTGTTGACAGCCCCATAATATTTGTGTAAAAGCGGTTTTATGACATTTTTTCAACGATTTTATCAAGTCTACAAAAGGTTCGGTTTCGGTTTCGGTTTCGGCCGAAACTAGAGCCAAAGCCGAACATTCGGTTTCGGTTTCGGTTTCGGCAAAAAAACATGTTTCGGTCGGACACTAATTTTGGTATGTTACTATAGTTTTTGGCAAACTGCCACATTTCTTGTGTGCGAATAGGCACTGAACTTTTATTTAGGTTCATAAAAAGGAAAATCTAGGTCGTTCAGCCTAGTTCCCAAAGATAAAGAAAGTAGTAGCGTTGTTTTGGCAGAAAAACAAAATGAAATTATTCGTTGACCGAATTTTTAACTTATTATTTTCCCCGGGTTTACTTTTTCTTCAAACGGTGTCGCCATCTACACAAGTATAGGCCAAAGGTATGACGCCATCTTTTCGAGCATATCTTTATCTTGATTATATGAAGTTATATCTATAGCTATTGCTAATATAAACCTCACAGTAATGAGATATTCAACTCCAATAAGCACCGGCAAGCCAGCTATGTTGCCATATTAAAGTGCGTTTTAGAGCGTAGGTATATACTATGTACCTTACCTTACAATATAGGAGAATATTTTCGTCCGTTATTATATAAATTGTATGGCAAGAATGCCCTATGTATGTCAATTAGTATCTATAATCGTTTACATGATGACATTAAAGAATTACCACTTAATTTATTTTAAACTAGGTTAAAAAAATGGTTAATAGACGAATGCTTCTATCATGTCAGTGATTATTTTGATTATTATAATTGTTAAATTGGTATGTAGTCTTAAGTTCTTTTATATTCTTGACATTTTTCGAATCTCTTAATTATTGAAATTAATCCCTACTATTGCGTTTTATGTGTTGTGACTAATGTGTAATATTACTAATGTATTTTATTATTTTATGTGATTCCATTAATTATAATTTTTTGTTATGACTTTGTTAGTTTCAAATATTGTAGGTATAAATTTTGCATGCCAGCTACTGGTGAAATGTGTGCTTCAGTTATAATTGTTGACCATCTATTGTACCATGTTTTAAGCAAAATAAATGATTTATGATTTATCATAATTAATTGAAATGTCGTCGTAGGTACTAGTAAAGTTACTTAAAACTAGAATTCATAAGTAAACCTTTGTATTTACATGTACGTACGTATTTCTGGTACGTATACTTAGAGTACTCAGACATACATACCTACCTATACCGCTTCAATTAACTGAAGCCCCCTACAATACATCCATTAGCCACGTGAATGCGTTTCACAACATTGCTTGTCAACAATGTCCAGGCGCTATTTGTTTTTTCAATAATAAATTACTTTACGGTGTCCTTTATTTTTGTCCGCTTAATAAATATTTGCTTTAACGTGAAGTATCATCGTGTAAATGTGTGTTTGAGCTCATATTTTAAGGCATTGCTACTTAGCTACGGACGTAGCGCTACGTATAGTACCCGTAGCCAATAAATTACTTGGGTTTCCCGGTATGTAGCGAAAATGCTTCGTAGAGGCGAAACGACAATGTATTGCCATTAGCGCTGAATGGGTTAAGTACTAAACTAGGTTGCTAAGTTTTTATCGAGGGAACACCAGTATGAGGTTATATCAAAAGCCCTAAAAAGGAATGTACACAGGGCCGTCTTAAACTATGCTGGGGCCCTTGGGCACATAAGAATTTGGGGCCCTTTTGGAAAGTAAAGAAAGCTAATAAAAACTAACATTTAACTACTATCTTTTATTTATTATGGGTAGATAATCAAATAAACTGTTACTCTCTGTCCTTCGGCCCCCCCTGAAGATGAGGGCCCTGGGCACAGGCCCCGTGTGTCCTTATGGTAAAGACGGTACTGATTGTATAGATACAGAGTAGGAAAAGCGTCAATAGGCGTATGAAACAATGCACCAAAAATATCGATTTGCTACCGAACTAAAATATATTTTTTTATCAAAAGGCTCTGTTCGTACAGAAACGAACTTTTCTCAGCAATTTGTCAGGTAACTTAGGTTTTAGGCAATTTGCCAATTTTTGCAATAGGTATCTCTACCATGGTCGTAACTAACTGAAGCTAGTCACGCTATACGCTAATCGTACACTCAAACGCAACGCTATATGCATTTTCCATGTAATACATACAAAGTAACCCGTTTAATATTTCATGAGTTCGCAGTCGCACCAACTTGCCCTATATCGATATTCTTAAATCTAAGCCCGCTGTACATTGGGTCATGGTCCAATCTAAGGGACGAAATCGGAACACTGCCACCGGTTCTAACCCTACACCTCTGAAGGGGCCCACAGATTACCAGTTCGCCGAACGATATCATCAGCCTGTCAGTTAAACGCAAAAGGTGACAGTTCCGAACCGAGGCTGATATTATCGTCAGGCGAACTGGTAATCTGTGGGCCCCTTGACCCAAAACAATACCGACGCAAGAAACCCGGCAGGAATAGCAATAGAGTAGCAGAGATCTTTCATTGCTAGTTATTCCAAATACGCCAACTGATGCGCGCATCCATCCTCTCACAATAGCTCAGACATTCACTGCACACAGCCGTCCATCGCCACGCAAACATATCGCAGTCAGTAGCTGATGTCAGGAGAACATTCAACAGTGGGAGAACACGAAGAAGTGGCGAGTTCTTAGGCGACACAGTGCTAGCCGCCGGCATTGCCAATATTTAAGTCGCGTCGGCGGGGCCTAAGAGCTATCCTGGGAAAGTCAGAGACAAACAGTCGTACCAGACGGCAGACCAGCTCTGGGCAGTCTGACTCGCCGCGCATGCAGGACACGCAAAGCCGTAGTCAATAAAGAAAAGTTTCGCCTGACCTCTAACGAGCTATAACCGAGGGTCCCTAACAAGTATTTGGTTGGGTACAGAAACGGGTAATACCCCCTAATATCACATAGTCCGTTCAGGCGTCACCCATGGGTACACACACACATGGACACCCTTATTCAGTTGGATAGAACTGGCGAACTGACGCTGCCGTTGCTGAGTCATTATCCGAAAACCGTAAACCAGGGACAGGGATTGAACAACTACACAACTACAAGAAGCTGACTGCCAGTCTTCTGCTGTTCTTGAAGAAGAAGAACCATCTGTGTTACTTACCATATGGTACCGGATTGGGTACCGCCTGAACGTACGCCCTCGTTCAGCTGGATGGAGCTGACGCTGCCGGCGTCATCGTCCATGAACCCCGTCTAGAAGAGGGAAGACTAGCTGTCCCACTCACCATGTGGTACCGAATATGGGTACCGCCTGAATGGACGCCCTCGTTCAGCTGGATGGAGCTGACGCTGCCAGCATTCATCGTCCATGAACCCCGTCTAGAAGAGGGAAGACTAGCTGTCCCACTCACCATGTGGTACTGGATATGGGTACCGCCTGAACGGACGCCCTCGTTCAGCTGGATGGAGCTGACGCTGCCGGCGTCATCGTCCATGAACCCTGTCTAGAAGAGGGAAGACTAGCTGTCCCACTCACCATGTAGTACCGGATATGGGTACCGCCTGAACGGACGCCCTCGTTCAGCTGGACGGAGCTGACGCTGCCAGAATTCATCGTCCATGAACCCGGTCTAGAAGAGGGAAGACTAGCTGTCCCACTCACCATGTGGTACCGGATATGGGTACCGCCTGAACGGACGCCCTCGTTCAGCTGGATGGAGCTGACGCTGCCGGCGTCATCGTCCATGAACCCCGCCTTCTTGTAACGAGCCATCTGTAGACAAAGCATAGTTTGGTGATATATTTACTAGCAAACATGCTTACCAAAAACACATATATTGATTAGGTACAAATACTTAATTAGGTATAAATAGGTAAGTATTGATGTTATAATGTTATTAATAATAATCTCTGAAGTCGGGTGTCTTTAACACGGTAGCTGTGGCCGAAATCAATTTGCCTCCAGTTTCGATAAGGAAAATGGGGTCTAATTTCGTGAACAGCAGATCTCGGTACAAAAATGGATAAATTATTCGTCTATAAAGTGATTCATTAGAAATTTTATCTTGAAATCTGTCGATAAATACGCGGTGCGGTCCAGATATTTCTGGCTGGAATGGTTTGGCCGTTTTAAAAAAATAAAAAAAATATGTCATTTTAATTGTCATTTATCGTGTTCTTTTGGATATAGATTTTGGGTTTCTATTGTTTGCGGTTGGTTTGCGGTTTTTATTTCACGGCGATTAGAATAACAGGAAATGGAAACTTTTTTTCAAGCTTACAGCGAAGTGAACGAAAAGCGTGCTCTCAGGAAGTTTTGGACGCCTATAAAAAACATGGAAAGAGTTTTCTGGAGTCAATTGTTACTGGGGACGAAACAATGGTTTTGTACTATGATTCCCTCGATAAAAGAGAATCGAAGGAGTGGCGTCGTCCTGGTGAACAGCGGCCTCGGAAGGCGAAGGTAACGCAATCCACTAAAAAGACCATGGCTACCATGTTCTGGGATTGTCAAGGAATACTGTTGATGGACATAAAATAAAGTAATACCACGGTGACTGGCAGCTCCTACGCTACCCTTAAACAACAGTTACGAGAGGTGACCAAGCACACACTTCGGGGAAAACTTAGCAGAGGTGTGCGCCTTCTCTACTACGATGCGCCCATTCACACTGCTTTAATTACCAAGGCTGCTGTTGCAAAGTGTGGCTTTGAGGATATTCGCCACCCACCTTATAGTCACGACCTGGTCCCTAGTGACTACTATTTGTTTTGGAAACTTAAGGCAGACTTAAAGGGAAGACGATTTTCTTCAATTTCAATTTCAATTTCAATTTCAATTCAATTTCATTATTATTCTATTTAAGCATTAACATAATGCACCTATGAAGGTCAAAAAAGTACATTTGTACAGAATTAAATTTAACTTAAACAATTACAACAAACATCAAATACATAATTACAAACACATTGCATAATTGGTATACGTAGCACCAAATAAAATAAAATCAGTTTCAATTATTTAACCGTTTTTTGGTTTGTCAATTTTTTCCCATATATCCCGATCAGTGATATAGTCCTTAACTCTATCATATCCTTATTCCTATATATCCTTATATCCTTAACTCTCAGATGGTGAAGTGACCCATGCGGTTTACGCCCATTTTGAGGACAAACTTTCAGAGTACTTTTACAAGGGGCTTTTTAGAAAAGCTAATTTACAGATTTAAAAAGTGTGTTGAAATAGAAGGCAAATATATCGAATAATAAAAATAGTTTTGTAAATGTATGCTCTTATTTTCTATGTCACGCCGGAAACTTTTAGACCGCACCTCGTATGTCTGTCAGCTCACTGTTGGCCGTGTCCATGTTAAAGGTGGACTTTAAGGGTGATTTTATCAATAATTGATTCATATCTATATCTAAGTACATACCCACAGCTAGCTGTACAAAATTGCATGAACACTTTTAAACATTTTAAACTAGCATTTAAATGAATTTTATCGGTGATTATACAGATTATATAGCATTGCCTGCTATAATCTCTTTTTAACTCTTTTTAGGGTTCCGTACCCAAAGGGAAAAACGGAACCCTATTACTCCACTGTCCGTCTGTCTGTCACCAGGCTGTATCTCATGAGCCGTGATAGCTAGACAGTTGAAATTTTCATAGGTGATGTATTTCTATATTGCCGCTATAACAACAAATACTAAAAAGTACGGAACGCTCGGTGGGCGAGTCCAACTCGCACTTGTACGGTTTTATAAAGTAACTTACAATTAGGCAAACCAAAATACAAATACAAACTTATCCCTTCGAAGGTTATATTTGTCATATCTGTGTAAACACATTGATTTTCCCAAACTACGCACAAATCGAATCGGCGAAATATTTACAAAACAGTCAAAACACACATCGTTTTAGGGCAGAGTGGGACACGATATCCCCATTTACCATGGCATAGCGTATGTTTAATTTGTCGTCGTAACACGATATGGCAACTCATGGACTCTCAGAATAGGGTCAATTATTAATTGTGTGTACAAAGAGGGACTTCATAAATAAATGTTTTTAAATTTACAGAGAGGACAAAAATATAATCTAAATCCGTGTATGACCTATATCATACCAATGACACGTACTTACAGTAAGTACAGTGAGAAACGATTAATACCCTCTTGGGACTCTACCAGGCGTGGCTCACTCCGCGATTTCGTCGCTTTGTTACAGGTAGCTAAAAGTACATCCGTTCCACACCAATTTTGGTGGCTAGCCATGAGCCGCGCGTGGCGCTGTCGCCACCTAGCGGCCATATCTGTCCTGATCGTAACAGACGCGTTTTGTTAGAGAGTGAGTCTTCTGTACCTAGTACTATTATTTATTCTGTGACTCTACTCAGAAACAGACCGCTTTGAGCTTCGCTGTTTACAGCGTGAGATCATGATTCTGAAGAATCTGAAGCGTAATCAACAATGAATGGGCTTCTTTGTGTTCCATCGCCGACACAACTGACAATACGTCAACCTTATTGCAAGGGGATAAGGTTTGTTTATGATCTATGTTTCGGTTAGTACAAAACACCGGAACCGGCCAAGTGCCAGACGGGCTCGCGCACGAAGGGTTCCCTACCATTTACGCAAAAAACGGCAAATAAACACGTTTGTTGAGCCCCACTTAAATATTTATTTTATTCTGTTTTTAGTATTTGTTGTTATAACGGCAACAGAAATACATCATCTGTGAAAATTTCAACTGTCTAGCTATCACGGTTCGTGAGATACAGCCTGGTGACAGACAGACGGACAGACAGACAGACAGACGGACGGATTTTTTAAATAAGTACTTAATACAGCGAAGTATAAAATACATATCAACGTTTACCTCATCCTTTTCAATCAGGTTCATGATGGCAAAGTTTTGGTTTTTCGGAAAATCAAAATAAATATTAATTTCACAAACACGCATTCACTTTGCACTGTAAAAAAACTTCGATTTTTACATTTTTAAAACTTTTTTTAACAGAATTATAAAAAAGAACAGTTGACTACTAAGTTGAGATGGAAACTAAATTAATATCATCATGAACAGGCATCGCTATCGGTGGGCCGGAAATAAAACACGTGGTTGTGTACGACACACAAAAAAATTTAAAACATCGCCAAATTTAATTATTGACACTATTTGACACCCAAGAAAAATAGAGTAAAAATAATTTCCCCCTTTTTTGACAATTCACACACAAAACATGAAATAAAAGCGTGTTAATTGGGTCAAACTTCTTTTCGTAGTCTTTGTTTTTGTCCCCAAAAAATGTGTTGGAATAGAGTTTTTTGTATGGGGTGAAAATTGGTTTATATTTTTTCTCATATGAATCTAAACCTAGAAAAACATGCAATAACACTCTACTTTTTTAATTGAGGTATTTGATAAAATACAAAAATACAGTATTTTCTCGGAAACGTTCGAATTTGTCATGCTCTTACCTACAAACCTACACTTCAGTTAACCTCAGTATACTTTTTGTACTTATATAGGGACTGATTGAAATAGTAAGACATTCGTACGTTTCCGTGAAAATACGATGGAAAATAATTATGCACAACATCTGTAATAACAACAACTATCAGACTTTTTTGTCCTCATAATCAGGATCACGCAAAAATGTCACTCAACATAGAACCTAGGTTACGAGAAGGTTAGGTGACAAAGAAAAGTTAATCGAAGTATTTAGGTACTATAAGACGATTTATTTAAGCATTTTATCAAAGATAATTTAAAATAGAGACGTATTGTAAAAAGAAAGTTTTGTAAAAGTAAATATTGATTTTATTGAATATTATTTTGATAATTTGTCCTTTTGATGTTTTTTTTTTTGAAGCGCTGGTGGCCTAGCGGTAAGAGCGTGCGACTTTCAATCCGGAGGTTGCGGGTTCGAACCCCGGCTCGTACCAATGAGTTTTTCGGAACTTATGTACGAAATACTAGTCGCTCTTCGGTGAAGGAAAACATCGTGAGGAAACCGGACTAATCCCAATATGGCCTAGTTTACCCTCTGGGTTGAAAGGTCAGGTAGCAGTCGCTTTCGTAAAAACTAGTGCCTACGCCAATTCTCGGGATTAGTTGCCAAGCGGTCCCCAGGCTCCCATGAGCCGTGGCAAAATGCCGGGATAACGCGAGGAAGATGTCCTTTTGATTTTTAACTTTTTTGATTACCGTACTTACTGAAACGTCTATGCCTACGTTCACGTTGAATGAAGATATCTCTATCTCTTTGTCTGTCATTCACTTTTGGAATTTTGGAATCACCCATTTAAGCCCTAGCTGTCACTTTTAAGCCCCAAAAGTTAACAAATATAACGACGTAAGTCCTAAATGAACCTAACTAATTTAGGCGCATATAACTTTTTAATAAACGGCAAAATGACACCTTTTTGTTTCGTGTATATTGTTTAAATATTTTACTTTTTTATCTGCAATAGTAAATAACTTATTAACCAAAAAGTCTTGGTACTTGACAAGTAAAGATAACATTATTATTATTATAAACTAGCGACCCGCCCCGGCTTCGCACAGGTTACACAAAACCTTAACCTTAACAAAGTATACACCTAATCTTTCGTCAAGAATCACTCAATTGATAGGCGAAAACCGCATGAAAATGCGTTCAGTAGTTTATCGCGAATATACATACACAAAAACAGACAGACGCGGCGGGGGACTTTGTTTTATAAGGTGTAGTGAAGGTTTATTTTTAGATGACAGATAAGTATACCTGCGTCACTGATTTTATCATTTGTTTTTTTGGCTATGCTTAGAATTAGACATAGGTAAAGAAAAAGTGGAAAACTCACTGTCTCAGGCGACACTCGAACACGGGACTCTGGGATACCATCAGTACGGCTACCACCAGTTTTGACATTGACATAACGCTCACGTTTACGTAACTTACTTTCTATGCATCTCGCTCGTACTCGCATATGCGAGCAATAGTGGAAGCGAGATGTACAGAAAGTAAATTACGTAGACGTGAGCGTTATGTCAATGTTAAAACTGATGGTAGAGGCTCTGGCTCCAATTTCACCACGGTGACAGGTGCGACAATTGTAAAACATCACTGTTGCTGACGTCACAGGCATCCATGGGCTACGGTTACCGCTTACCATCGGGCGGGCCGTATTCCTGTTTGCCACCATCATTGTTTTATTTAAAAAAACTTTATTATATCGGAAAAAAACAGATATTTCTCTTGCTAAGTTTATGACTATATATTCTGGAGTCTAAAAGACATTCTAAAAAGCCCTATACCGATGCCACTGAAAAAAAGAGTCATAGACTCCTGTTTACTACCATGTCTAAGCTATGGGTGCCAAACCTGGACATACACAAATGATATTAAACAAAAAATTAGAACCTGCCAGAGAGCACAGGAACGAAGTATATTAAAAATAAACGGTTAGACAAAATAAAAAGCTCAGAAATAAGAGAAAAAACCAAGATCGTAGATGCCCTAGAACACTGCATAAACATGAAGTGGAAATGGGCAGGACATGTAGCTAGGCTACCTTATACAAGGTGGACGAAGAGAACGACGCTCTGGAAAGGACCACCAGGCAAACGCAGACAAGGGCGACCACAGGCAAGATGGATAGAGGACATAACAAAGCACGTCTCTAGCAACTGGCACACCAAGGCTCAAGACAGAGAGAGCTGGCGCAAACTGGGAGAGGCCTTTACTCACGAGGAGGTCCGCTCATTCAAATAAAAAGTAAAGATATAAATTGCATTATGTAAATATTAAAAATAAGTTATATGTAACCTTAGTTTGTAAACTTTAGTTAGTAATGAGTTGGAATAAAAGGCTTTTTTATTTTTATATTTTATTTTATTATAGTTCATGCACGGGGGCCTATAAGATGCCATTTGTGAATAGCTACAGCATCAGTAATTAATGTTGGCAGAGCGATTTGTAATTATCTAGTGGCGGATATGAGAGCGAAATGTGCCGGAAAATGACTTGTGCACTACCTATACTGTATATGTCGCTGATTGCGGAGCTTTCATTTCCTATAAAATCTTGAACTTTTTCTATTTTTATTTTATTGTCGACTTTTCTATTTTGTCCGATTTCGACAAAATTTGGTGGCCAGATATTTCTCTATAAGTAGGTACCTAATATTCAAAACATAAAGAAAACTTCAGTGCCAGAAGTTCTGTGGAAACAACTAAAATACTGTTTTATGAAAAACAGTACAAACTGATTTACATAGTACCTAGGTATATTTATAATATTTTTTGAACCTCGTACAATCACCACAAGCCTTCCGGCCATTGATAGCGAAATCTAAAAATAAATCGGTAGCGCCATAAATAAATCATACAAATGTTCGCCAAAAATATTGATAAGCGCGCGACCATTGCACCCACCTTTTTATATTTTTTTCGTTGGTACGGGCATGTGATGCGGAGGGATGAAAGTCATGTGATGAGAAAGGTATTACGAATGAATGTGGAGGGAGGTACGAGGAGAGGCACACCGAGGAAAAGGTGGATGGACTGTGTGAGAGATGATATGAAACGAACGCAAGTGAATGATGAGATGACGGCCGACAGAGAGGTAGGGAAGAAAAAGACATGCTGCGCCGACCCCAAGTGAATGGGACAAGGGCAAGCGAATGATGTTTTTTTTTAGTTGAAGAATGTTAAAAGAGTAGGTATGTTAATGTGAGCCACGCGAATAAATTTTCGTAGCATCTGTCATGCTACGAAGTCACGTGATTATTTCCATACATCATTTAAGTTTTTAAGTTTCATCATTTAAGCCATTTAAGGGACGGATTGAAGACCCTACGAACCTGAGTGAAAGGGCCATCGAGTATCTGAAGAGTGCAAACCTCAATCTCTAGATTAATAATTAAATTGAATCCAGTAACTGTAATGCCATACGATAAATAAATTTAAGTTTCGATTCGATTTCGGTTTACTATCATCATCATCTCATCATCATCATCTTATTGTCATCTTGGCCCCAAGGAGTACCACGTGGAGAAGGGAAAGGTATGGAATTATTGGATGATGGCAACACATGATTGTCGACTCCAGAGCTATAACCGCGAAAATCGAAGTTCGCAAATTGCGAGCATCTTTCTTTGTTACTCTAATTACACCTTTATTGGAGTAAAAGCGATAGATCTCCGCAATTTGCAAATATCGGTTTTCGCGGTAAACCCACAGCATACGACGGGGCTGGCTGATATGATGATGATGTCGCCGTATTTACGCCCTATGTCTAACCTTGGAGTAGTTGGTACCGTGCTAATAGGTATTAGATTAAGTGGATTAACTTCGCTAATATGCGAACCGACGTGTTTCTCAAGGTTAAACTTTGTTAAACAGGTTAAGTTAAACAATACAAAAAGTGGTTTCATCTTCCTTGAACTTAGGTCCGAGGGTTAGTTATACACGTGAACTCTCCTATGAGGCTGGCATCGTCACCACGAGTGTATGGATATGGAAGCCTCTATAAAAAATTGAATAATAGTTATTTATTTTACAAGGGGGCAAAGTTGTTGTTTAACCGCTCGTGCTAATATTGATACCCGAGCAAGCGAAAGATTCCAAAATTGAACCACGAGCGTAGCGAGTGGTTCGAAAAATGGAATCTTGAGCGTTGCGAGGGTTTCAAAGCACGAGGGTTAAACAAAATTTGCCCCCGAGTGAAACACAAAATTTTTCACCACACCAACCCGAAGCAAATATTAAATGTAAAATATCAAACAAAATCAAACCAAATCAAATCCAAATGAATGTTATTAAGTATTTATCATCCAAAATCATCATTTAAAAGTCAATTCTACCAGCAAACATAAGAAAACAACTCAAAATTTGCATTTCATTACTTTGCCTCACATGTGAATAAGATGCAACTTTGCTATCAGTTTTTGAAGTGCAAAGTAAGCCTTTCCGAGCTGGTGTGGTAAAAAAAATCTTCCTTAATCCTACATACCTAGAGCATTTATTTGTGACTATGGGGCTATGGGTGTCTAGAAATATTAGAAATGTGTTCCTACAATACACCCATAACTATGGGCGTATTTATCTATTTTAGTACGAGTATGTATATCGTCATCTTGGGTTCCCCTCTTCTGGCATAATATTGTTTGTCAGAAATACATTTCGCATAACATGTATCGCAGAAACACTTTTAGTCGAATCATAATTTTGCATAACTATTACTTGGCATTACTATTTATTACGCATACAATACATTTTGCAGCATATCATTAAGCAGAAGATTACTGTTGCCGACTTTCGTTTAGCATAATTTTATGTACCATAATCATCCTGCAGCATACTCTTATTACGGCATAATGATTTTTTCTGCTAGCAGAAAAGTGGGTTAAGTTTTGTAAGAACTGGGACCCCAAAAAAATTGGACGTGTGCTTGAAAAGAAGGTTAGGTTAGGTTAGAATTGCGACATCCTACAAAAACGAATGGCTGCCAGAAAAATAGGTTAGATTAGGTTAGAGCTGCGACCTCCTACAAAAACGAATGGCTGTCAGAAAAATAGGTTAGGTTAGGTTAGAGCTGCGAACTCCTACAAAAACGAATGGCTGTCAGAAAAATAGGTTAGGTTAGGTTAGAGCTGCGACCTCCTACAAAAACGAATGGCTGTCAGAAAAATAGGTTAGGGTAAACCCTCCAGTGAATGAACACCCCCCAGTGAATGAACAAAATCACGTTTTTTGTCTAAAATAAGAAATACAGCAATTTCCACCACTTTTCGTATTTTTTTTCATATTAACAACTCTATTTTCTATGCAATGGCAACCCGTGATAAATTTATTTTCGACCAGTTTGAATGTGACTGGCATTTGAAGTTTACAGGTTTCTGGTTTTGAAGTTTTGTAAGGAAAAATTAGATCCCAGGTAAGAACAGTGTACGTTTGGAGCAACATATGAAGTGCTTATTTAATGTTTACCTGTACAAAGTTGAGTTATTTGGTTAGATTAAGAGTTAAACCTTCTATAAATGTACACTTTGTCGGCGTATTATGCGATTAAGTCTTTATTTTTTATAGTTCCATTACTGGCTTATCAAATGTTCTGAAACCAGTAAATGAACGGTGTGTTCATTTACTGGTGTAGTCTAGATTTACATTTTTTTCAAAATTTATATGTAAACGAAATGGTATTGAGCTTGTTTTTTGTGATTCTGCATAGAAAACGATTCTGATTCATTCAGCCAGTATTGGAACAAACCAAATTTCTATAGTCCATTTACTAGATTTTTCATGCCTATGTATGAACAATACAAAATGTGGCTTGTTCATTTACTAGATTTCTACTAATTCTATGTATGAACAATATAACCACGAATAACGTAATGACAAGGTTATTATTTTAAGCATTACTTGCTAAGCCTGACCTATTTTCATCAAAATATGCACGTTATTTCTTGTTTTAAAAATTGATTCTCTTTTTCTTATTAATATGTAACGGGTTGCTGTGTTATTGGTGAATAACCATCATTTTATTTAATTGAAATCAATATGAAGGGATAAAAAGATATGAACGCTTTAGCTATACCTACTAAAATAGAGCTAGTTTTTATGTTAAAAATGTTTTTTAATGCTGATTAAAATTATGTAAATAATGTTCAATGGTTTTGCGGTGTTCATTCACTAGTTTTTATGTTCATTCATTAGGTTTTTGGGTACTTTTTGATAAATTCTGCTATAACTCAAAAACTATGAAAGTAATAAAAAATCGCAGAAATTACTTTCTTGTTTATTAAATGAGGATTGATTAAATTGCAGTTAATTATTCCAATTATTAATGAATGCTGAGAAATGATTTTTCAAACTTGGATAATTGCTTAAGTGTTCATTCACTGGAGGTCTTACCCTAGGTTAGGTTACAGCTGCGACCTCCTACAAAAACGAACGGCTACCAGAAAAGTAAGATCAACTGCCATAAAAACAGATTATGTTACAGCATACTAGGTACTGCAGCACATTGGTAAGTCAATTAAAACCATTTACAACATCACCTTTAATTTAAACTTGATAGCTTTATGCCACCAAAATAGTATGCAATACATTTATCTGCGAAATCAATATTCGTTTAAAATACTATTATGATCATCAACAGTATGCCAAAATATGGTTCTGGATTAAAAAACTCTGCGAAGTGATTGTATGCTAAATGATACTATGCGAAAGGTAATTCTGCCAAAAGACATTTCTGCCAAGTAACATTATGCAATACAAAAATATGTCAAAAAACTTTCTGCAACACATTAGTAAACCGTATGGGATCCAATACATTCTACGACTCTTCTCATTCCGCACAGACTCTACCATCTGATACATATTGCTCTTCACATCACCTATGAGGAAATTATTATGTTTCAAAATATTATTTAAGCTAAAAATATAGTACGCAGAAAAAACAGTGTCTTAAAACAGAAAAAAGCCACTTTGAACCCTCCTATCAGGGAATAAAAAGGCCACTTTGATCCCTCCTAGCAGAGAAGAACAAGCCCTTGTCCGAATAGGTGCTGACGTGAAATAGTTATTTACGATACAAGCGAATTACTTATTCGTGTATCGTACAACGTTTTACAGTACATATGGCCCTTTAAACTTTTGACATCGCACGAAAAGTGCTATTTTACGCACTAGTGCGGGAAAATAGGACCATATGTACTGTCAAACGTATTTTCTAAACTGGTCGTCCTGAAACGCGGTCAGCAACTTTTTATTGGTATTAAACTTTTTATGCCATTTTTAAAGAGGTCACCAGGGGCGTATTTTGAAATTTGGCGCCCCGGGCCAATAAGTTTCACCGCCCCAGAAGTCAAGTAAAAAAAACCTGCCAAGTGCGAGTCGGACTCGCCACAAAGGGTTCCGTACCAAAATCAAAAAATCACGTTAGTTGTATGGGAGCCCCACTTAAATATTTATTTTATTATATTCTTAGTATTTGTTGCTATAGCGGCAATAGAATGCATCATCTGTGAAAATTACAACTGCCTAAGCTATAACGGTTCATGAGGTACAGTCTGGTGACAGACAGAAAAACGGACGGAGAGCGGAGTCTTAGTAATAGGGTCCCGTTTTTACCCTTTGGGTACGGAACCCAAAAACAATTTAAATCAAGTGCGAGTCGGACTCGCGTTCCAAGGATTCCGTACATTACCCAATTTATAACAATGTATTTTTTATGTGGAACGTAAATGAAATGTCTTTAAAAAATCCATAGGGGTTGAATCGAAAACTAAGTAATTAAGTCCGACTCACGCTTGACTGCACATTTCTAACGGATTTTACTGTAATCTATAGATAAAGAACTATTTTGTGTATTTTTTTCAAAATTTTAGACCCAGTAAAAAAGCCAAAAACCAGATGTTACGAACCTACGACTCCTATTTGCAATGTTTATTTAGTAATTACTCATCAGTCCATTAACCGATTCTGATGAAATTGATGTCATTTGATAGATCTTATTCAATGTTAATGAAATTTAGAAAAATTAGATACGAGGGATTATAATAAGGTGTAAAACATTTCCAATGTGGCATTTTTTACAGAAATTTTACGACTGCTCTTGCTCGAGGCCACAAAACTGACGTAAAATACCTCGGATAGAAGGATGAAGCACAAATAGTTCTTTATGATTCTTTTTAACCCTAGTAGAACATGTTCATCTCCTCAAATAATGCATTAGAATTTATGGCCGCGGCGGCGCTATAGCGGGTACAGGGCGCCTGAGACTGTAACTTTAGAACGCTCTTGCATACGGGGCGCATGCGGCGCCCTTTACAAGTTTACACTGTAATGTCGGGCAAAGCTCTGACATACTTACAGGGCGTCTGCGGGGCCTTTTACACTGTAAAGTCAGGCTTCTTACATTCAGGGCGCCTGAGGCGCCCTTTACACTGTACGCTTTGCACGCTCTGGTTTACATGGCGCCGGTGGCGCACTCCACACTGTAAGGTTGCGTCGCGCGAAACGCGTTCTTTCAATACAGGGCGCCTGGGGTGCCCTTTATACTATGGGGTCCCTATAAGCGGCCCTAAGCGGCGTTTGCATTAACTTTCCAAGCAACTTTTCACGTAAACCACTGCGGCTGATTCTCTGATACAGCGTATCCCCATTTTTTTAATATTATTATTATGATTGACAAGAAAAAAATGAAAAAGTGAAAAGTTGGTTGAATGGCGCCAAAACCAAAACAAAATGCAGTCGGCCAGGGGCGGCGTTGCCGCCCCTGCCGCCCCTGGCGGATTGGCGCCCCGGGCCATGGCCCGGATGGCCCTAGGGTAAATACGCCCCTGGAGGTCACTTATAATGAGAAACACTGTTTAATGGTCGTTTTATTACTGTAATAAGGGGCTGTCCATAAATTACGTCATCGTTTTTTGACGATTTTTGACCCCCCCCCCCCCCCTACAATCATCCAAAAATCATGCTTCAAATGACCCCGTTTCCTCCTACGTCGTGCTACCGTCATCCGATGTCCGGACCCCCCCCCCCCCCTAATTTGAAATGACGTAATTTATGAATAGCCCCTAAAGTACCTATACAGTTTTTAGGAATTACGTGCGAGAGAGATACATGAGTTGCCTGTTTCGGGATACTTATTGCTTTTAACTTGACTTGACGGAATATACGAATTTAAATAGACGAATCTTTTTGACTTCGAAGAATGGACCATATGACTAACTAACTAACCTAACGTTTACCTATTACCCCTTCTACATACCTATATGAATATACCCTACCCTATTGAATATTACACTGTACCCAATACAATTCCTGCTATTGAAAAAAGTTATGTTGTGTTGGTCAATAAAAGTATTGATCGGCTAAAATATAATCTATATCTTCTATCTACGACCGGTCTGGCCTAGTGGGTAGTGACTCTGCCTGCGAAGCCGATGGTCCTGGGTTCGAATCCCAGTAAGGGCATTTATTTGTATGATGATACAGATATTTGTTCCTGAGTCATGGGTGTTTTCTATGTATTTAAGTATTTGTATATTATATATATCGTTGTCTGAGTACCCACAACACAAGCCTTCTTGAGCTTACTGTTGGACTTAGTCAATCTGTGTAAGAACGTCCTATAATATTTATTTATTATTTATTTATATGTCCAAACCTCTTGTGCGGCGTATATTTGACGTAGTCAAGAATTAGTTATTCTAGTTCGTTGCCTCATTCCCTAAGATAATCAAATTATTCTAGCTTTCATATCAAATCATTAAAAGCTAGAACCATACCGAGGATACAGATTGCATACTTGAGCTTATCAGTCATGTGCACTAACGTCATTGATGCACAAACATAACATACAGATTAATAAATATTGAAAGCTTTCCAATAACGATAATGGTGATAGAGGAAACATTGATTTATATTATTAATATGACTAGTTTTTATTATGAATGAATAAAAGTAATAAAACGGCAGTTTCTTTTACTTCAAATACTTCAATTGCTAGGTTTAGTAGGTAATAAAAAGTGGTCAGAGGTCAAGGTTTAGACTTGACTTTAAATTTTGTGGGCCTGAGCAGAGAATACGTATTAGGCAGGTGGGTCAAACAGATCACTGTGTTATGTCTTTTCTGTAGACATACACAATAGTTAAGGGCTATAAACGTTAATTTTCTTATTTAACCCTTATCCACGTGAAAAGGGATCCTTTTATTTAGATAACTATGATAAAATCATTGTTTACATGCCCACAAGCTGTTAACTATTGCCCACAGGAGAGAAAAATGTACTGTTCGCGATAACACCCTAGTTTTCTCTCCTGTGGGCAATAGTTAACAGCTTGTGGGCATGTAAGTAATGATTTTATCATAGTTCTTTAAATAAAAGGAGGACCTTTTCACGTGGATAAGGGTTAAATAAGAAAATTAACCTTTATATGTCTACAGGAAAGACATAACACAGTGATCTGTTTGACCCAGGTAAAATATCAAAAACACTTTTAGTATCTAAATACTCTAAATAGTACTAAATTCTACCTCCATCTACAATTCTACAAGGGATCTTCCCGGCCCTTACCTCTATTAAGGGCCGGGAAGATCCCTTGTAAAATTTTTTGTAAAATAAAAATCTTTAGACATATAAACGTTATGATATAAATAATTCGCATGCTAAATTTCATTCCAATCCATTCAGCCGTTTTTACGAGCAGGTATCTTATTAAATATCCAAACAAACAAACTTTTAAATTCTTAATACATAAAATACATTTGTAATATTAAATGTTCTTGAAATTTATGTTTAGAAACAAATTCTACAAACTATTATCAATATTATTAACTACAGTGAACACAACAGTGCGTATATTATTTTGCACCATAAGCCAAACAACTGCAACTATATAAGGTAGGTACGTATCCATTTTTGACGATGTTTATGGCATCATAAGCTGTCAACGCCATAGTTAACGTTAATAGGTTCGTTAAACCTATTTGATTAAAAGATCTACCATACCGAAAAAGTGTATACGCAGTGACGCATATTTTACTGCTTTTTCGCCAAGAATTTTTGTCACTCAATGCGCTTAATGCACTTAAAATGAAATTTGCTTTTTTTTTCCTAAATAAAAACGAAGTCCTGTACCGCGGTGTTAAGACGTTTTTATAATAAATTATAATAAAAACAAATCATTTGGTGCAGGCAACATATTGCAGGCAATAGGCCACTTGTCAAAAATAATGATTCTTTAAAATATGTCCTTTATTAAAAAATAAATACATAAAGTACTTATCATTTAAAGCTTTTTGTACCCATATGATAATTTT
The DNA here is from genome assembly GCF_910591565.1 of Cydia splendana. Lineage (NCBI taxonomy): Eukaryota > Metazoa > Arthropoda > Insecta > Lepidoptera > Tortricidae > Cydia > Cydia splendana. Next base: position 5,291,590 of record NC_085981.1, on the reverse strand, counting down.
AATCCAGTCGTATTGCAGACAAAACACGATATACTATGAACTTGATTTAGATTAAACAAGTTACATTGTTTGTGTTGTGTTATTCTTAGTTATAGTACAAGACTTATAGCATATAGTACATACCTACCTACTTATAGTTAATAGCCTGCCTACACTCTTTTACCTGCCGACGTACTGCGTAGCCCGACGTACGAGGCTCGCTGAATGCGTTCCAAAGCCAGGCGCCGAAGGCGCCTTCATGCCATAAGGTTGTCGGGCGTAGCCCGATATATGCGGCGCTCTGCGTGAATTTCTATACTGAGGACGCCCTCGCAAAAGTAATATAAATTGGGAGCTAACTGGGAGGAATTACTATATCAGATTGAAAAGCTAGGAACTGAGGCAAAAATGCTGTTTAAAAAGTGCGAAAGTGATGCAATGGCATAATGTTATTTTGCTCACTGTTGCTCTACTTGCTCTCTATCAGCAAAATATAACTATTTGCTACGAAACGTGCACGCACTAAATCATTTTGATGATGACATGACGTTGTTTGATTATATTTACAGCTTCTTAGAATAGTTACAAATGAAACTGCGAATGGAAATGGAAATGACATCAACATATGGCGTTACCATGGCAATGATACTGATAACGATTTGGTAAACTTTCATGATAGCGTTATCACTTATCAACAAGATTGGGGCCGAAACACTATCCCATGTCAGGATGGCGGGTGTATGTTTACAAACGATGGTGGTACTTTTACATATGTATACGTATATATATCTATATGTAAAAGCCAACCAAGTGCGAGTCGGACTCACAACCCGAGAGGGCTGAGGCTCAGCGGCCTCAGCCCTCTCGGGTCGTGAGTCCGAGAGGGTTTCGTCCGTCACACATTTATTTTTTTTCTTTTTAAGTCCGGTTTTTTGTTGGGCATAGGTAATCATAAATCATAATCATCCTTAGAGAAACAGGGCAGCAAAATCAAGCTTATTAAAAAATTGACTTCTCTATAAGGCTTCTAAATAATTACTTGGCATCTAAAATTGTAAACGGGTCAAACACTTTAGTCAAAGATTAGGTAGCTGTAGGTACTTAATAATTAATTGATAATTACTTACCTCAATATCAACATTATATTTGAAACAGTTTTTGCACAATATTTCTCTCCTAGGTATCTAATGGAACGTAGAAAGAGCTTTTCCCAATTTTACACTCTCAATCCCCGTAAAAACAAAGAAAAATTACAGCAATCACTAGATTTACCTTATATGACCTTATAAAACAAAGTCCCCCGCCGCGGCGCGTCTGTCTGTTTGTGTGTTTGTATTTTTGTTCGCGATAAACTCAAAAACTACTCAACGGATTTCCACGCGGTTTTCACCTATCAATAGAATTATTCTTGAGGAAGGTATAGGCACTAGGGTATAGGTGTATAATTTGTTAACCCGTGCGAAGCCGGGGCGGGTCGCTAGTTAAATTATAAAATCCCATCTATAGCCCGGTAAAGTCGCAAACATATTGAGCGACTGGGCTTTGGAAGATAGGTACTTACTACAGTCTAATTTTAAGCTTTCGGAAAAAATAGAACGGCTTCGCTCTTTGTTTATTGACTAAAGATGATACGAATCTTTTAATACGAATGACGGAATAACGTAAACTATCTATTTTATTTTATCATACGAAGAATGTGATAAAAATTTCATGCTTACCGTTAATCCTGGCTTCAAGTGTAGAGAGGGCATCGATGGTAAATCTTCATACACACTTCACTTCCTAAACTAATTATAAATTAAATTAAATATATGTTTGTACACTTAGGAAACACGAGCGCGAAATATAACAGGCGACCAACTCATGGTTGGTCCATGGGATGTTTTGGTAGAAGGTGGAAAGCTAGAGCGCAAAGTAATGATTGATTGAGCTTTGAATATTACGCCATCTATGGTCAATGACTGGAGTTAGAACACTTTTGACATGACGCGTTGCGTTAACTCATTTTTACAAATGATTAAATATGTCACGATCAAAAGATATTTTTATGAAATTAAGTTAAAATAAAATCATATAATACATTTTATGTTACTTATTAATTATTTCAAAAGTATTTTATGAAATGTGTGTTTAATAGCGCCATCTAGTAGAAAAGAGTGGAACTGCTTCGAACTGATAAGAATGAGCGGACGAATTGTTTGTTTTGTATCCCGCCAACGGCACGCAACGACTTTACTACGCTTGCGCGGTGGTAGGGATATAGTAAACTCAATGAACATTTTTAATCAGTAGGCGTTTCGTTTCGTTGTCGATAGTGCGTGCACGGTGCGTTGAAGCGTATAAAATAAGTGTAATCTCGCCTACACGCGATTTATAAATAAACTTTTGTGTTGTGCACTGATTGGATTTGTTGAAAATGGCCACTGCTCCAGTTAAGAAGGTCCCCATACATTTACAGGTACGTCCTAGCACCTGTTGTTTTCGGCTTTTGTAACGAAAAAATCGCGAAAAATTTACCGGTTTATATAAATTTAATAGTTTTTTCATTATATAAACGTATTAAATGAGTTTCTCTGTCAATTACTAAGATGTTTTTGAGTTTTTTTAGTGATGCTACTGACCTATTTTGTCAAAAATTGGGTTGACTGTTGCGAAAACGCTTAGCTTATAAATAGATTCACCACCGGGTTTTCGCTGTTTAAAATGTTAATTTATGAACTCATTACAGTGTAATGAGCACTTTTAGTAGGTATTTAATATTTACTAGCTGTCACTTATCGACGTATTTATATTTAACATTGATAAAAGTATCGGTTTAACAAACATAGAAGGTAGGTCGTAAAATACTGATAATTTATTCGTTTATTACTTCAATTACTTATACTTAATAAAATAACAGACTAAAGTTAGGTACTGGAATTTGTTACTTAGTACATAACTAAGGAAATCGCTCACGGAAGATGAACCCTTCGCAATTTCTCTATGTCGGTTCTTGACCTCAAAACTATGCCTATTCACCCATACACATCCATCCAAACGTGACATGCGCAGTAACTAAAGGATTTAAGATGAGAGGTAAGGCTATAACAAAAATGGTACAGACGACGTCAAAGATATGGTTACACTTTTGCACCTTACTCCTTTGTACCTAATAAGGCGAAAAATGTAAACAAACCTATCTCTGACGTCGACTGTACAATCCGTTTACTGTATAGTAGACAGAGATATATATAACTGATAGTAGGTAAGTAGCTATTTCTCTACAAGTATGGAGTAGCTTGATACCAATAAGATTTTTTGTTCCAATTTTAAATTGTTTATGCCGGCCGGCATTTTGGCCTTGACTCGAACGAAACACTATAATGGGCGCGGCGATAAGAATGGTAGGTTGAACTTGACATTGTCGATTAGTCACCTTGTACCTAAAGGCTAACTTTGGAAAATTAAAACACAAAACTACTACCAGCAACAGTACTATTAGGTCTACTTAGCAGAAGTAACTAGTCAGTTGTTTAAATTAAAACACAGCTTTATTGAAGCGTGGTCAGATCATTTTGAACACCTGATCCGTTTAGTTAGTTCTGAACTTTGCTCCCTGGTTAAACAAAATGTATGATTTAACTTGTCTGTAAAAAAATATGTTTTATTCAGCAAAAGTTTAATCTAGTCTAACCCTTGCTGACTTTAGCTGATTATAGAACTGGTCAGCTAAAGTGTAACCTATTTAGTCTAACCCTTGCTGACCATCTGACTTTAGCTGACTATATTTTTTTGCTGATCTGCCGATGCCAAGCTGACGTTTACGTAGTTTCATGATGTAGGGACCTACTGCCGTATTCGAACTTCAAGATATTCACAAGAGACGACACGTACTAGATACGTTATAGTTTAGATATCAACTAGTTCTCTTTTGCAGCGCAATTCGGGCAACCAATGTCACTTTTACGTTAGATAGAGTAAGATAATATATCTATTAGATGTGAATTGGATCTCTAAGTCAAATCCTGTGGAGATCGTTCAACAGTATCTCCAGGATCGCGAAATGTCAAATTTGACAGGTTAGATCTTAAACATAATTATCGTTATCGTATCCTGGTGATGACTAAAAGATGTCTAATAGATGTCTATTTCAAAATCCGAATCGGGCCCCTAGGGACCTAACTCGTAGCTCTCTTAAAATTTGTAACGAGTTACGTATCTCTTTAGACTCTTTAGAGGATTTGTTAGAGGAACTTGGTAGAGAAAATCTGTTGGGTAGAGTCTGTGCGCAAAGAGAAGAGTCGTGGAAAGTATGGGACCCAATACATTCCACGACTCTTCTCTTTCCGAACAGACTCTAATGGTTTCCAATTTTCCAAATGCGTAATTTCGAGTTGAGAATGAAGAATTAGGCTTTTGTATCCATGGTTGAGTACTGGTACCTAGCGTGGTACGGTCAAACCTCTTAAATCCAAATGAAAGCTAATAAGTAGGTACTAGTTATTTTACGACATTCCAATTTACTGTCACAAACAATGTGAGTTTCTCTGACTTTCCAATGTTTCCAATACTGCAACTGTACTCGAACCATTTATGTCTACCATGTCAACTAAAACAACTTATGAACCTGCTTCGAGCGGTGGTTTTATGACGTTTCGGTTCTGAGATGGAGTGTTTAGTTTGTTAAATAGTAAAACAGATAGTTCCAACATTTCGGTTAACGATGGCTTTCGTCGTAAACATGAAGTGATGGAGCGAAAGCGAACATACGGAAGCAAAGAGCAAATAAAAGAGTCAGACGATAGAAAAGTTCCAAGAAAAATCCTTTGTACAGTCACCTGCAATGTGCCTGCAATAATATGTTACTCTTCGAAGGCCGCAAAAATATGTGACACGCACTTTTAGCTCTACAAATAAGATCGTGTTAGATATTTTTGCGACCTTTGAAGAATAACATATTATTGCAGGTGACTGTAGGTACATGTACATAGGTACCTAGTCTCAGAAAAATGATTTTACTACATACTTCGGGATGAATTTATTCTCTGTAATTCTTGATACTACGATTAACTCGATTGCATAGGAAAAGATGACGATATATCAATATGATCTTAGGCCAATGTGTTTTCTTTAAGTGATTGATATTGACTTCTTGGCTAAGCCCCCAGGTAGATCCGAAGACCAGTAAATAGGTTTCTAGGCTTTCATTATAGATACAGTAAATCCAAATTAGTCCAATGCGGAAACCCGTCTGCGTACAGAATACGCTATGAGAACGTGCTTCGCATATACTGACTACTGAGACGTAGGGAGTTCAAAATGGCGTAGTTTTATAGAAATTTAAAGGGATTTACGCCGTTTTAGAAGCAGGCTTGTTTGGCTAAAGTATGGTAAACTTCGCATATTGTTAGTGAGCATTTCCTTTGCAAACTAAAGCGTAATGTTTTTAAGATGACATGTACCTATAGGGTAGGAGTGAAAAAATGTAGTGTACAACAAAAGATAATTAACATTAACAACGCCATCTGTTGACTTAAACGTGTTAATCTTTTTTAAAAAGTAATTGGCGTATATCACAGACGATAGCGAATATTAGCGAATATGGCAGTTTGACACTGATAAGGCAGTCGTGGTAGGTCGTGGGACCTAATGCTATTTATTTGAGAAACGTACTTTAATAAAATGATATACATTTTCGTTTCGGCTTTTTATTGTACCTATTGTTTTATAAATAAAAATAAATAAACTCATGGCCACATCGTCTAGCACTATCCATACCTCGTGATCTATATTCTCCTCTGCATCCTGTCTCGGTCTTATAGCATTGGCCATAGAGCTTAAGATTACTTGAACCGGTTTCATCAGTTTGTGGTGTTCTTTGAATGCTTTCCGATCATCTAACAGCTACTTGAAAGATCTTTCAAGATGTGCGAGCTGATTTAGACGGTGCGAGAACTCGCATGCGAGTTTCATACCATTGCGGGCTTTGATCGGTCGGTTGAATTGGACGTAACCAACAGTCCGCAATGTAACTAAAATCGCATGCGAGTTCGCGCGCCGCCTAAATCAGCCCGCGTTAGCGCCCCTATTAGTAACATTGTTAGGTATATGCAACATTACTAAGTTGTAAAATCATACACGCAAGGGGTGACCAAGGCCTCTTTAAAAAAAAAAAAAAAAAAAGAGGCCTTGGTCACCCCTTGCGTGTGGCCTCTAGTGCGCGTAATTTCTGGACCTATAGTCACCTTTCATATTTTTAAAAGGATTAAAAGCACACTCATAAATGACCTAATGAACTTGGTACCTAAGCTGAGATGGGTTGAGTGTCAAGTTAACCAATCAGTGTGGAAAGTAAAAGACTAGTATGACGAAAATATAGTTGGACTGTTAGTTCAGGTTTTAAAACTAAGCGCTACTTTCGAGTCGAGATTTAGAGCATCATACATTGACGTATAATATCTAAGGACGGGCCTTACGGGCACTAAAAATGGTACTAGTTCAGCGGTGTCACTCACGAATTCGAGCCAATTATGCAGTTTAACGCAACTAGTTGCGACCAATCGCGCGCGTGAGTCATCAACCAATCGCGTTAGCGGTGTCACACCGCTGTACAGGCCCCATTCTAGTTGCCCGTAAGGCCAGTCCTTACCTTAGATATTATACGTCAATGCCATCATATTTCCGAGCAGTGGTATGAAAAGACTATTACACACAAGCTTTGATGGCGTTGCTCGTAAAACACTTGCGAATATAATTAGACGTTTAATTTGGCATGCAGGCACTGGAAACAGTAATGCTCTAATTCAAGGCCGGTTTCATTAACAAATGCTCCTAGACATGTGTTCCCACGTCGGAGTTCAATGTGGATAACCTCATAATTACTTAAATACGTTTGTCATACGATTACGTTGTAAGACGCAACGTATCGACGATAACAAGGATTTATATAGAAGAAGTAGTGATAGTAGCAGAAAACTATTTCTGTCTACTAAGACATAAGTGTACCTATTTGATATTAAACCCAATTTACCAAATGCAGCGAGCGTGGTGGGGACTTTTGCGCCTGGAATGACTCGGGGTGGGTTATTTGATTAGTTTGGTTTTTTGTGTGTGTGTTTTTTTTTTTTTAATTGTTGGTGTTTTTGTATTTTATGCCTATTTGTGTGGAATGTGTATTTATAGTTTTGTTGTGTATTAGTTTTATGATAAGTGATGGAGGTTAGATTAAGTACCTAATATTGTTTTAGTTTTATTTTTTGGACTAGTTGTAGATATATGTACCTATTTATATATTAGTTTTAGATAATCTAGTGTAATGACTATTGTGTGGCTGTAATATGTTGGACTATGTGATTATCAATAAATATATTTACCTAATGTGTGAGATGAATATAAATACTAGGTACTTGGTACCTAAATATAATCTGTATGAACTATGAATAGTTACAAATATAATCGGTTTGTGTCATTTCAGTTGTTCCTACCTGCCCCAGAATTTCCAAAATTAAGGTTTGGTGACCATTCCCAAATCCTTATACAAGTTTCATCAAAATCGGTTCATTATTAAAATCGTTAAAAACAACAGTTGGATTCGCATTAACCACATAGTATTGGATCAACAAAACGTAATGTATCAAACCAAATACTTGGCTAGAATTTCATAAATAATATGATATAAAAAATCTAGATATAGCTTTTGGACACTTTACCCCTGCTTCCGTTTGTACACCTCTAAAATGATGCATAACCTAAAGAATCCAGTTCTTCGAACGTGTTGGCACAAACTCATATAGTACCTAGTTTCTAGTTTATTTGGCAGATGTATGCAGCGAGAGAAACGCAAATAGATTAGATGCAGAGTTTTGTGATTTCACACTTGAACCGTGACGAAATGCGTTTAAAACGGTTTCGTAGGTGTAACTTGTATGAGTAACAGTTGACAGGGGCATTGGCTAAGTTTTTTTACCTACACTACACCTACCTAAGTAAAGCCACCATACAATGAATAGTTTGCGGAAATCCATATTAATTAAAACCAAAATATTACTTTGCTAATCCGCGAAAAGATAACGTGCTAGGCAATCACTGCTAACCCGTTATACTTACTTGCGTATTGTTTTACACGCAATTAATTAATTAATTAATTGCGTCAGACCGTCAACATCTGAAGATGCCTCGTAGAGAGGCGAAATACGTGTCGAGTATTGTTCTTTTGGTGATGGTTTGTTATATTTATTTGCGTATTTATTTTTGCGGTGGGAGGGTGGCCACATTAATTGCATGTAAACAATTAAAAAAATACGCAAGTAAGTACCTATAACGGGTTAAGACTGATTGACTAGCACGTTATCTTTTCGCGGATTAGTAAAGTAATACTTTGGTTTTAATTAAGCCACCATACCTATAAACAAATAAAGGAAGCGCTGGTGGCCTAGCGGTAAGAGCGTGCGACTTGCAATCCGGAGGTCGCGGGTTCAAACCCCGGCTCGTACCAATGAGTTTTTCGGAACTTATGTACGAAATATCATTTGAATTTACCAGTCGCTTTTCGGTGAAGGAAAACATCGTGAGGAAACCGGACTAATCCCAATAAGGCCTAGTTTCCCCTTTGGGTTGGAAGGTCAGATGGCAGTCGCTTTCGTAAAAACTAGTGCCTACGTCAAATCATGGGATTAGTTGTCAAGCGGACCCCAGGCTCTCATGAGCCGTGGCGAAATGCCGGGATAACGCGAGGAAGAAAAAAAAAAAACCTATAAACAAATAAACTATAGTGCAGTATGGAAATACAGCCGCTGAGCTAGGCTAGTATTTGGGGACATTTTCTTAAGCACCAATGGCAGCGCTCCACCACCTATCCATCTTTCTTAACCTTCCATACCATCAACCGTCTGCACTTGACCGTTTTGGCAGTTATTGTAAACCTATATTTTGGAAGACTATATTAGCTCACTATGAATCTAATTTTAATTAGAATAGTACCTAAGCGCCACTTGCACCATCCCACTAACCCGGGGTTAACCGGTTAAATCTGGAGTTACCAATTTACCATGGTTACCTAGATTTTTGATATCACTTTTCAGCTAAAAGTATTATCAGATTTGCAGTGCAGAATAAATGCATTATAATATCCCCTCTAATGATCACCATGATCCTATAATCTGATACCGTCATATTGAAACGGAAACTAGGGCTGTCTATTCTAAGAAGGGGACGTCTTCCCCTGTACACAATCACCCATAAATAATGATTTATGCGAGCGTTTTAATGCGTTCTAACCACAAAACACACAATGCAAGTTGTATTCGCAGTATTATGACTTAGGAAAAACGATTGAAGATGTTAGCGATTGCCAGTACATAATTATGTATATCGTTTATTTGTATGACTTGACTTGATCACTATGATCCTATAATCGGATACCGTCATATTGAAACGGAAACTATGGCCAGTGTGGCGCTGTCTATTCTAAGAAGGGGACGTCTTCCCCTGTACACACACAATCACCCATAAATAATTATTAGGTCCTTACCTATGAAATTGGCGTTTTTGTTCATAGATATAAGTCTGATCCTAGTTTTTTTTTTTTTTACAAAAGTACATACACAATTACAATAAAACTACAATATGATTTCGCCAAACTGCTTGACAGCAATTAATTGTTATTTTTTATTGTTAAGTGTTCAGAATTAAGCCTTGAAAATAGGTCTTTTCATGTGCTGTCGGTTCGAGTATTAAAATTACTTATATTTTTCTAATGGTACCAATTTTCAAGAAATGGAGATATTGAAAACATACCTTAAAGGTGTCAAAAATTACTGGAAAAATTTTGTTTGGTTTGAATTAACCATCAAAAAAATATCCGCAAAATTAATTGTATGGAAATTCGTGTTTCGTTGAAATTCTCCGAACAAAACGCCAATTTCATAGGTAATGACCTAATATGTATGCGAGCGTTTTAAAGCGTTCTAACCACAAAACACACAATCTGAGTTGCTTTCTCAGTATGATATTAATGACCGTTTAAAGGTAGGGACAAACTGAGCCCACGGTATAATTTGTATGCTTAGAAACATACTTGTCATGCGTTGCTTTGCGTATGACAAGAATGTTTTTAAGCAATCAAATTTCAGGGTCCAGATTTCATAATGCATTGCATACGTTGCGTTGCGTGGGCTCAGTTTTTCCCTAATACCTTAAGTCTGCATGATTCTGATGAAACCTGGATTATATGTAGGTATGTAGAATATGTAGTTTCTAAACAAGCGGTTTCTAGATTTTTATAAGTTTACGCACACTGTGCTTACCTATATTTACTGTCCTATAGGTGACAGGGTAAGTACATTCTAAAATGGAAACATCCTTTGATTCCTGTGAAAACTTCCAGAGCTGTCAACGTTTTGGAATCTATGTAGATTGCAATCTGTATACGAGACCAGTACCTAGTAGCATTGATATGTTTTTTAGTGTTTATGTCATTATCTCAGTAATTATAAGCGGTACAAATATGGTTTATATTTGCAAAATTTTGTCGATACGACGATTTTTTTTGTTCGACTTATAATCTCATTTTATGCCAACTCCAAGTTAAAACACTGGTTAATATTTAGACTGTAAACCAACCGTCAAGTGGAAACGAGTTTAACCGTTCACGCGTTCCCGGAACGTGGGGTTAGAATTTAGTGTACATTTCCGACCTACGGCAGAAGAGCGTAACAAACATACAAGTTTGTACTAAGTAAGCTGTTCTGTGCTTGTACGTAGGTAGAGTTACTTAGTTGCACTTAGTCACGGTTCTTAATACCGCGTCAGTTTTGATTATGAATTTGTTATTTTCCTTCTGTGTTCATACATTGATTATGTACAGTCACCTGCAATAATATGTTACACAACGAAGGCCGCAAAAATATCTGGTACGATCTTATTTGTAGGTAGGTACTGTAGGTAGGCCCTCTGGTCTACCGTGAACACCGAAGTTCGTAAATTGCGGGCATCTTTCTCTGTCACTCTAACTACGCCTATTGGAGTTTAAGAGAAAAATGTCCACAATTTGCGAATTACGGTGTTCGCAGTAGGCCCTCAGAGGCCTCAGAGCTCTGTCCAGTCATCGGGATGTCGGGAGTGGCCCACTAACGCTATCTTATCTTAAGAACTGTTTGAACACTGGTGAGAATTAGGCCAAATGTGACGAAACCTGCTAAGTACAAGAAGGGCAAACCAAATAAGCAATCTTTTAAGATACTCACTCACCATAGTGGTTTTCTCTCCTCTTCCTTCACCGTACAAGCAATCCGCCTCTGGAATTCGCTCCCTCTGACGATCAGACAGGCTCCAAGCAAGTTAACTTTCAAACGTTTGCTTTATAACCACCTGCTAAGGCAGGCACAGTAGGAATTAGTAGGTAGGTAACCCTTAAGAGCCCTTCAACGTGCACACTAGCGCCACAGCTAAATAATCGTGGTTATTTAAATTTAACGAAATATATTGAAAAAAGGGGGCCGTTACGTACTGTATTGTGTATTTAAGTACCTTTTGAATACATCAAACTAGTTTTTGTGTTGCTGGTTTCGTCGATCTAGGAACTCAAAACAAAAACGGCCGTTTTAACCTTGGACGCATAGATTGACGAATCCAGCAACATAAAAAGTAGTCTGAGGTATTCAAAAGGTACTTAAATACACAATACAGTACGTAGCGGCCCCCTTTTTTCAATATCTTTCGTTAAATTTAAATAATCACGATTATTTAGCTGTGGCGCTAGTGTGCACGTTGAAGGGCTCTTAACGCACGTGCAATTATATGTATTTGTATATATCCTTGTTTATATATATATATGTATACAATATATGTACTCTTAGTCATAAGGTATAACATAATTATATATAGTAGGTATTTATTTAGAATGTTGATATTTTACTTCGCTCAAAAGTTACGTTTTTTTTTTCTGTTGATTTCTCACTGCACCCACATGGACGCTTTTCTGTTTCGCCCTATGGTTGACTGGTAGAGAATGCCTATAACGGCATTAAGTCCGCCTGTTGTACTTTTTGTGTGCAATAAAGTTTAAAAATAAATAAATAAATACTACGTTTTTTCTTAATGTAAAATGTAAACGAAATCTCAAGATGGTTGGATAGTTAAAACTTTATTCTAATAATGTTTGTTTCATGATATTGTTTTACAGGTGCCTACTCTGATAGTATACGGTATATGAAAAATTTACAGTATATTTCGGCTCCCTGGTGTATTGAAAAGATGGATATGACGGAATATTGGCCACAATCTCCGAGGTGGTAAATATTTCATATTCCCTATATTTCAAAAATTATAAAGTTCTGTAAGGTGATAATTTAAGATGCTTACTTAGGTATTATGGCTACTAAATCGATCAGCAAAAAAATATGTTTATTAATTGTAGGTACCTACTAAATTTAATTTATAAACACATTTGCACAGTTGAAGTCAGGAACGGCCTTTTGATGACGTCACTCCCCTTACAAGTCCCCCTCGTGCTATTAGGGACACGCATGTCTGCCTGTCTAGCCTCGGCGGTATTAGGTTATCTTATCAAGCTCTGTGCCAATGGCACTAGAACATAAGACTTTGCACTTTTCTTTAATTTCTAAGAATTGTCCTGATGACGTCACTGCCACTGCAAAAAGTTGCAACCTATACACGGTGGCCAAAAAATAAGTGCATTCCCGTTGCCAGGGAGGTTTTAGGATTATACTGAGCAACTTTTACTATGGGACCAACAACCAAATCACGAAAAAAAATTACCCTCACATAGAAAATGGACCACCCAAAATCTATGAAACAGCAAATATTTTTTACGCAATTTCGGGTTTGGTCCCCATAGTAAAAGTTGCTCAGTATAATCCCAAAACCTCCCTGGCAACGGGAATGCACTTATTTTTTGGCCACCCTGTAAATTTTGCCTAAGGGTTGAAATACATCCTGTATACCTCTTATGACATGACGTTTGATTTGGTAGCAGGCTTGCACGTAATAAATGCATGAAATGCATCGTACGACACTTTGATGATATGTACCAAAACCCCCTATCAAAATTACGTAATACATAGTTTACAACCTCAAAGCCTCGATTAGATAAGATTGATAAGAGTTTGTAATATTTACTGCAGATTGTTTATTTTTATAATGGCTCCGCTACATGATGTCCCAGCGCTGGACCAGCGAGATGGCCATGCGATGGTTGAGATCGCGCACTATGGAATGGGGGCCACGTGTAGATGCGTAGTTGCGTACGCGCCATCGCTGGCCCACTACCTTTGATGTGCGGACGAAAAACCGACAGCGCGGCTATCCCATCGCCATCCCGCCGCGCCATAAGCCATCCGACACCACTACCCTCTCTACACGCTGGCCCATCTTAGTTTAGTAGGCCAGTGTGATGGCCCATCGTGTAGAGGAACCATAACTTAAATATCTTTATATTTGACTTAAACCTACTCTTCATCATCATCAAATTGAGGCGAAGAAGTTGAAAACCGGACAAGTGCGAGTCGGACTCGCCCACCGAGGGTTCCGTACTTTTTAGTATTTGTTGTTTTAGCGGCAACAGAAATACATACATCATCTGTGAAAATTTCAACTGCCTAGCTATCACGGTTCATGAGATACAGCCTGGTGACAGACGGACGGACGCACAGCGGAGTCTTAGTAATAGGGTCCCGTTTTTACCCTTTGGGTACGGAACCTTAAAAAAACGAGAAGTCTTTCTTGTTCGTTTCTTTTTATAACGTTTTTAGGGTTCCGCACTCCAGGATAAATACGGGACCCTATTACTAAGACTCCAACTCCACTGTCCGTCTGTCACCGGGCTGTATCTCATGAACTGTGATTGATATTTTCACAGATGATGTATTTCTGTTGCCGCTATATCAAGAAATATTAAAAATTAAAACCTAAATCAACATTATCACCCTTAATAATTCGGTGAAAATAAAATAATTTAAAAGTTTATGTTTATTTTGCTTTGTATAACAGTGTATTTAAGGGGTAGGGGTAAGAATAACATATTTTATTTTCTTGCGTTTTGTTACCATAAAGTTTTCTTGCCTCGTTGTTCGTCGAACCCAAACAGATTTTCTGACTTCGCATTTTAAGATGGCCGCCCAAATGTGCATTACAAAAACATGGATGCATTATCGAAGTTCATTGACTTACAATTTAATTTACTGCCGGTTTTAAATATAAATAATCGGGTTAACGACTACTTTTTAAGGTTAAGTTAATAGTGGCATTAAATCGTTTATTGGCCATCATGGAGGAAGCTACTGGTACTGGTTTGAAAGAGAGCGGTATTTTATTTATATTTAATGAATCTTATCCTGATATTACTGAGAAGTGCTGGTGGCCTAGCGGTAAGAGCGTGCGACTTTCAATCCGGAGATCGCGGGTTCAAACCCCGGCTCGTACCAATGAGTTTTTCGGAACTTACATAATTTACATATGCACGAAATATCAGTTTATATTTCCCAGTCGCTTGTCGGTGAAGGAAAACATCGTGAGGAAACCGGGCTAATCCCAATAAGGCCTAGTTTCCCCTCTGGGTTGGAAGGTCAGATGGCAGTCGCTTCTGTAAAAACTAGTGCCTACGTCAATTCTTGGGATTAGTTGTCAAACAGACCCCAGGCTCCCATGAGCCGTGGCAAAATGCCGGGATAAAGCGAGGAAGAAGAAGAAGAGGAGATCTTGATATTACTGGCATTTCAATTTTCATCCCACTTTCACTATTTTGTACTCTCGTGAACGTGAAAAAGTGACGTACTCAGAAAGTGACGAACTCAGAAAGTGGCGTCCTTAGAAAGTGGCGTTCTCAGAAAGTGACGTACTCAGAATGTGACGACCTCAGAAAGTGACGAACTCAGAATGTGACCTCCTCAGAATGTGACCTAACTCGAAAGTGACCTCCGAAGAAAGTGACATACTCCGCTTGAACCCATAGGGATAGGGTTCTTCAAGAAGGTTCTTCAAGAAGCGAGAATGCATGGTGCTTAAAGGTCGGCAGCGCATATGTAGCTCCTCTGATTGCTTAATACCTATGTCCATGGCAGTTCCTCGATACTATTCTAAAGCAATGATAACGGATTTGTTTGTATGGGAAGTGCATGGGGAAAAACTACATGAAGTGACCCGTTTGCATTGCTAATAAGTGCAGTAGGTAACTAAACATGACAAAGTAATAGGTAGTGTAGGTACGGAGATTAGTTAAATTGGTCGTAGCTAAGTTACCTTTGTGTTAAACCTTTGTCTTGTGCCCTTGGTGTATTCACAATGAAATTACATATGCATTGCGTAATAACTTGTACAGTGCAATAATATCTTGCACAACGAACGAAGTGCGCAAAAAGGGCCATTTATGAATGGCCCAAAATATAGGTAGAAAATGTTGTTGTCTTTTTTCTTAAAAAATTAAGTCCTACGTTTTATGTTGTAATATTATCGTGTAAAATACATCACAATACAAATACTCTTCATTGCATACCTCAATAAGTAACAATACAGAAAGAAAACAGCAACAGAAGTAGAAGTAGTTTATTTACCATAATGAAACTTTAGGTCCATGGGGTCCCAGCGCGCATAAGTTGTTTGCAGAAATCGCGAAGCGTCTGGTTGACGTAACTGGTGACCGAAGAGCTGGCGGCTACCTCGCACAACGTATATATCAGCATTGCGATACAGCGAAGAAATGCCGCCAGCATCCTTGGTACAATGCCTCAGGGGCCTATTTTAGATTTAAGCTAGTTATTAATTTCGTTTAGTAGTAAATACCACTGTATATATATTGTATGTTTATTTAATTATTTGTCTTTAATCTTGCTTGCACAATACCCAATACAATTTTAATTACTTATATTGAAAAAATACTGAGTATTTCAACCTAGGATTACATAGTAGTAGTAGGTATTTAGTAGTAGGAATCACTTTATTGCATACAACACAGGTTTACATAAAATTTAAAGAAATTGAACTTCAATTATTGAAGTACACAGGTGGACTTATTCCTATAAGGGATCTCTTCACGCTACCCTTTGAGTAGAAGAGTAGAACTCTAATTAGATAGATAATATCCTGCTTTTAGCGAAAACAAGTTTTTTTTTGTAATCATAAAGTGATTATTAGTTCCATTTAATAACTAGTTAAATAAGGGAAACAAATATATAAGGCGTCGGTTATAATACGTAAAGGAAAGGAGAAACATTATACAACAAAGCTTTTAGCTGAACAAATATTATGCCGGCTCGATTACTAAAGACAAGGCGAGAAATGTTTGGATTTGTGCAGTAAATGCAGGGGTCTCGAAATATGTTTTGGGGAAAAACAAATGATAGCTATTTTTGGTCAACCCACCTAGTGCCCCAATAGAAGCAGGTTTTAATTCAACGTGGTGGCCAGTGGCAGATTTCCGATTTCAAATCCAAATAATTTTCGAACGCGTAGTGCCAAGGAGACGCAGAGGTGTTTTTTAGTTTCGTGAGTGTTGCGGATTAATTAGTGACAATGGATCGCTGGCCAGCAGAGCAGCGTGCACGTGCTATTGAGGCGTATCTAAAAACGGCTTTTTATTCAGTACTGCAAGACCCTGACTTTGATTTAATTTTTTTCTTCTAAAACTGTTACGGATTTAATCTGTCAGCTGACCGTAGTCATTTTTCTGGACCAAAAAATTCAGAACAATAAATTAAAATCAGAATGGCTTGGAAGCTCGGTAGAAAATATGAGTTTCAAAAAATTTTATCCGCATTCATCAACTTTTTATATAAGTATACAGTTTTGGTTTATATATTTTAGTTTTATTTAAATCAAATTATGAAATCGGAAATCTGCCACTAGCCACCCTGTACTTAAATGTAAAAGGAGTATGTACAGTCACCACACGGGATTGTTATGTAGTGTCCGACCGAAACATGTTTTTTTGCTGAAACCGAAACCGAAACCGAATGTTCGGCTTTGGCTCTAGTTTCGGCCGAAACCGAAACCGAAACTTTTGTAGACTTGTTAAAATCGTTGAAAAAATTTAAAAAAAACCGCTTTTACACACATATTATGGGGCTGTCAACACCCAATATCCTTGAAATTGATGTTACTTAAGCAGTTTTGTAAGAAAATTACTAGAGTTAGACCAAGATAATTCTGCAACGATTTTGATAACACACGCAGTGCAAGTGTTATTTGAAACGTCAACACTTCTATGAAATTATGACGTATAAATAACATTTGCACTAGTTGCACTGCGTATGCTATCAAAATCATTACAGAATTTTCTTGGTCTAACTCTATTCATTCACCAGTCAAGCTAACATGTCGATACAGGGTCAACCAAAAACGCGAGCGCAGCGAGCCCGAAATTTTTTGTTGACAATATCGCAAGGCCGGGTACCGATCTTCACCTGGGCCTAAAAGTCCGAAGTGCCCCATTGAGGCGAACTTTCATGCGAAGTCAAAGCCTTGCATCAGGCTTCAGGATATGTAGTTGAGCACAGACTCCAACCAATGTCCATTGTATTAAAAAGCGAGACCGCAGTCCGAGCATGGCGCAGCGAGGCCAAAGGCTAAGCTAAGCTGAAGCAGAGGCCATGTGGTACACAAACCAATGCTAAATTGAGGTAAAAAGGGGACACTTTTAAGGGTTTTTTCTTCGTTTTAATCAATAGTCAGCTGTTCAGCCTCACAAAATATTAACTATTGAGAAAATCAACTTTGCGGCACTAAGTAACATCGTGAGGAAGCCGGACTAGTCCTGATAACGCCTGGTTTACTCTCTGGGTTAGAAGGTCAGTCTAATGGCAGTCGCTTTCGTAAAAACTAGTGCCTACGCCAATTCTTGGAATTAGTTGTCAATTGGACCCCAGGCTCCCATGAGCCGTCGCAAAAATTCCGGGATTACGCGAGGAAGATGATGAGTTTTCTTATTATTCTCTTGCCCAGGGCCCAGTAACATGCGACAGTGCTATCTCATTCACTCCGATACAATTAGACAGTGTGCGCGTTATAGGTATTGACAGCATCTTAAGACTGCGTCGACCGTTCAGTGGCGCCCTCAGTGGAATTGTGTTTTAAAATAAACCAATTAATTTCTGTACCTATAAGTACATGAATCAGTATATGTAGGTATTAATATTGTTGTCCTACTTATTCCCCAGCTTTTGGTCTTTGTCACATAGTTTAGTTTCATAGTACGAAGTACCATTTCGTAAGTTTCGGCCCGGCCGAAAGGTTCGGCCGTTTTTTGGCCGAAACCGATACTACAGCCGAAACATGATTTTTTGGCCGAAACTGGCCGAAACCGATACCGAAAACGAACCTTCGGTCGGACACTATAATGTTATGCCATTTTGGGTTCTTGCTAAATTGGAAATTCTTTAGCGTAAGTATTGAACAACCAATTTAGCTAGGACCCTAAATGGCGCAATAATCGCGGAGCATAAATAACTAAAAGTACTTCAGGTATATCAAGATATAACTAAAATACAACCCCGAATAACACTAAGGAATAAATAATTATTTTAGTCTGACTTTGAATGTACCTTGAAAGTGTTTATTTTGGCAGGTTAAATAAAAACATCTCTTGTTTAGAAGAGCTTTGTTGTCTCAGTCTTAAAAATATCTCTTACCATAACATACTCCAATAACATACCTAATTAGTCATGTTGTTCCAGCACCTCATAAATCTATTTATAAAATCACGAACTTATGGTGGTAATAATATAATTAACTATACCTAGAGATTCAAAATACTCATTTACTATATATATATATATATAATAAGTGTTATAAAACTAAAATTAACTACAATTAAGATAACTAAATCTAAAAAATTTAAAATACCTATCAAAATTTTGCGCCCTTGTTTGGGTGCCCATCACGCAGGCAGCGTTCCCGCGCTGGATTGCTATGGCCAATCTTTGCGCGAGAAAGCTGCCTGCGCGAGGGTCACCTGTGGCCACCCTTAGGCGTTTGCTGAGCGCCTTGTGGAGTCCCCGAGCCCCCCTACCCCACGGACCTAGTGTCTCGACGCCAAAGGCTACAAATTCGTAGTGTGCGCCGAGACAACTATGTTTATTCGCCTTATGATTAGGTGAACCTATACATATTACCTTTCAAAATAAGTCAATAAACTCAACACATACTCGTTAGCACCAACTCACACGCGATTACATTATATTGCTTCTTACCAGCCAGTATTTTTAGGGTTCCGTACCCAAAGGGTAAAAACGGGACCCTATTACTTAGACTCCACTGTCCGTCTGTCTGTCTGTCACCAGGGTGTATCTCATGAACCGTGATAACTAGACTAGACATAAATTTTCACAGATGATGTATTTCTGTTGATAGCGGCAACACCAAATACTAAAAAGTACGGAACCCTCGGTGGGCGAATACGACGGAGGCAAAAGACCAGACGAACCGTCGTATGGTAAGCGATTACCGACGCCCATTGACACCCGCAACACGAGAG
Organism: Cydia splendana; assembly: GCF_910591565.1. Lineage (NCBI taxonomy): Eukaryota > Metazoa > Arthropoda > Insecta > Lepidoptera > Tortricidae > Cydia > Cydia splendana. Next base: position 5,272,149 of record NC_085981.1, on the reverse strand, counting down.
GGGTTGTTAATGCGTTGTCGGCTTCCGCTTTCGGGTATGGGAGTACGCTATTTTCTTGAAGGTCTGAAGGTCGTATCGGGCCGGAAATACCGCAGACGACAGTTAATTCCACAGTTTAAGGCCTGTCCAGACGAGAACAATTTTTCGCCAATCTTATTAAATTGTCCGATCAAATCAGGTGGTGCGGACGCAAACGCCGATTTCGTCACTTTCACCAATTTTAAATTTATGGTGATATTTGAGCTCTCTAAATTAAAAAATGCGAATACTAGCGTCACAAATTGATATTCTTGCGTCCGCACCCCATTTTATCGGTAATATCGGTCATAATCGGCGGTTGAACTCGGCCAGCCAAATTGGCGTTTGCGTCCGCACGGCCTGATTTGATCGGACAATTTGATCAGATTGGCGAAAAATTGTCCCCGTCTGGACACGCCTTTACTACACAAACTATGGAGTCTATGGACTACTTCTGCAATCTGTGGACTAGTCATTTTTAAAAAGGAAACCAACCTAAGCACCTCATAACTTTATTTCTGAAATTCATGCTCTCATGAACTCTATGCGTGGGTGAACCTCGCAAATACGTCAATAAACCCAACATACAAGAAACAACTCTCACGCGATTACATTGTATCGCTTCTTACCAGCCAGTGACATGTACAATCTATGGATTGTCAATTTAAAAAGAAAACAGATGAAAGTAGTTTTCTCGCGTTTCCCCTGGTCTTGTTTTTCTTGATCTGAGGCTATGGCGCGATCGTGATGCCAATTCTGTTGCCTAGGTTTTTATCTTATTTTGTTAGGACTGATTCTTATTTTAAAATGTCCGTGACCGTGAGCACCAATCAGAATTAGCGGCTCCCGCTGATTGGTGCTGACGAAGTGCCGTCAAGAGTCCGATATGAGGCATTACACTCGCGCATTGATGCGCGAGAGATGCCTGAGGGCCTACCGCGTAATATACGCGCTAAATCGTAATTTAGTTATCTGCTTTCTATCGCTCGAATATGCAAGAGTGATACCGAAATTCCTCTGGTATCCTTCCGTATTCCTTCCTTCACCCTCTGATAACATGACTCAAGGATGAATCGAAATGAGATTAAAACCATATCAATTTGCAAATTGTTAAAACACAATCAGTCTCCATGATGCCAATCACCTTGCGTTCTTCATCATTGCTATTATGTTTACGTTTCCCGTTATAAACAATGGTTACGCAATGCCTGGGATCATTTTTTCCCGTTAGAAGAATACATGTCACATTCAATTGATATTTAGAAATTTTGTCTGTATTGTCTTAAGTCTTGAGGTTCATGACGAAATCATATACAATTTTTTGGCACCTTATTAGTACTTGACAAGAAGGAAGGAGATAAATTGAACCAGTGGCGGGCAGTACCAGGTTATGATGCTCTTAATTTACTAACTTCCAAAAACCTAATGTTTAACTGATTTCAAATAGGTATACTTACGCTAAACTCACTAACTGAAGCCTAAACTTCCCGAAAGGTGTCCCATTAGACATTAGAGGACAGGACAGTGGTTATAACTAGCTAAACTATATAACCTAAATTTTTTGGACTATGTGTACCTACTGAACAAAATAGGCATAAACACCATAAACTATGAATAAGCCAATAAAAAAGAATATCCGTCTGGCTGAAACAGATTGTAAAACCCTCCCTCTTTGATCATTTGACAGTTCTCACAACGTTCTCATTTCAAACTTGACTGCTTCCACAAATAAACGCCACATCCACACCATCTCGCGATCAGCGATAATGTCTATAACTTTATCGATAGCTATTTATCACTTTCTATACTCTTTCTAGCGTATAAGGAAACCGAGGGGAACGCGCACCTTCTATTTTAGGCGTCACAATTTCAGTTTCAGTCCCGCGAGTTGTGGCGCGGACGCCATAGTCCGAGCGAATTAAAAAAAAATACCAACCGCTCATAATTAAAACGTTCCATTTCTGAAAATGACCGTTGACGCTGGGAAAACCGTTTCTGGGATCAATATAAAAGTGAGTTCCGAGCTTGAATTTTTCATCTTTGTTTTTCTTTTGTTTTTTAATTATAAATAACCCCAGACGTGGTCGTGAATTGTATTGTTTCCAGTAAAAGTTAAGGGCTTGTTCTGAACGTTCCTTGAATTTATTTTATTACTTTTCTGAGTGGTATTGTGTACTAAAGTAACCTTTGGACGTGTTTAAGATGACAAAGGATCGGAAACCGGTTCGGAATGTTTCATGTGTTTTGCGCAGGATTCCTTTTGTGCCTACTGTGTAGAAATGTAAAGTTGTGCTATTTTAGGTACATATTTATTTTTTTACTCGGAAGCTGCAAAATTCAGTCATAAGTCCTCAAAACACAGATTCTAATGGGGTTTTGATCTCTTAAAGAATTATTAAAGAAGGATCAAAAATAAAAATAAATTCCTATTTATCTTTGAGAGTAACTTATTGCTTACTCGAGCTGCGCAGCTAATTTAGATAGCTAGTATACTCATTATATCCTCCTGGATAATATTTTTAAGAATAGTCCTGTGGAGCTTGTCATAAACTACTTAAATGGATTGATCAAATTAACATTTTCACTTCTCATGCTCAAAAAGTAGACGACATAAAATCGCATTTTATGCTCTAGAGCATAAAAGTAAAATTTTCTTCTAAGACTATATAAGGTAATCGGTCTCAACAGCCAAACAGTTAAAACATATTGCACAATTTTACTGAGCAATAAAATTGTGTAGATGACAAATCTTGTTATATTATTTTATTTTTGCTACAATTTATTAGAAATCTGTATTTTCTGTCATTAAATTTAGTAAAACACATAAAATAGGAGTCGATTATCGTTCAAAAATGCTCCGAAATGTTTGACTTGGCAGAAAACCAAGCGTCTGAAACTCTGATCACATGTTGAAAGTTTAAAAAAAAAAAAAGTTAGAAAGGAATTGGTTATGTATTATGTTCTTTCGCTTTACGACAATTTCGTGGTGTAAATTGCCGTGAAAAATATAATTTATTTTCCTCGCAATCGAAGTGAAAAGCAGAGTGTACAACAAGGCCATAAATGTCCATTTTTACCCTCGTCTACTATTTTGGTCTTTGCTTCGCTCAGACCAAAAAATTGCCTCGTGTAAAAATGGGTCACTTTATGCCCTTGTTGTACAATCTACTATTAAGTAGACGCATTTTTATTTGATGTTTCTTCTCTTATACGACTTATCACATCAATTGAAGCGTTTGAAATTCCTCAAGACGTCGATAAAAATGGCAACAATGGGAGATTCCTGATAACCAAGTGCTTGAGATTTTGCGAATGTTGATAAACTATACCACAAACTACAAGCCAAGGTAAGTCTCCTCAATCGTTCGTTAGTGGCCAAGAGTAAACGAGGCCATCGAATAGTACGAGGAGGACAACCCCTGTTATAATATAGGCATGTAAAGTTCTTTTCTTTAATTATGGAATTATATTCCAAATAAAAATAATTAAAAATAAATAATTTTCTACGATGCACTTATTTAGGATGACGCACTTTTCGGAACGTTTAACACATCAACAGAAACGTTTGTGATTTCTTCAGCCGCCGATAAAATAGACAACCAAAGATATTCTTGATAACGGATGTGGCTGAGAGATTTTGCGAATGTTTATAGAACTAAATTTGCCAAATACTTAAAAGCAGTTGAGTTGAGAAACCCAGGCCAGCTTAGGGACTATGAAATGAACTGACCAGGAGGGTAAGCGAGGCCGTTTAGTAGTACGAAGTAAGCTAGATAATAATTGATACGTATATCTAAAACCTTTTCTGGACCACTAGGTCCACTAGCCTCCTCGGGAGACGTCCACAGGGCCGATCAGTGGACGCACATGTGTGACTTTCTATATAAAGAATACAAACCTACTAAGAATACTGTGGAAGTTTACCTTAACGCGCCACCTCGCAAAACCTTCCCCTTCCTCTGCCCATCTCCAAACTTTAGCTTCTACCTAGGTATTAGTTTCTATAAAACATTGAAGACAAAACCTTTCATTCTCTCTTTCTACTCCTTTCAAACTCTCTTCATTATTAAGAAGAAGCATTATTTCATTAACTAATAAATACTGCATCTCTCACACCAAACGTTTGGAATTTTGTTCAGATGAAGATGACGCTAAAAATTGCAACAAAGAACGGATACGGACGAGCGCTTGAGATTTTGCGATTGTTGATAAACTACATGCTCGAGAGTTGTTGAAGCATCTGTTGTGATAAATATGTGATAAGGCACGTTTTCAATTTGGTGTCACGATGACTAAAGAGATACTGAGGTGTTAGGTGCACTTTTGTGCGCAAGAAAAGCGTGAGAAAAGAGCTATTACTTTTAGCTGATATAGTTATTTGTTTATACGCTATATAATACAATTATTTAATGATTAAATGTGTGTCCTTATTATTATTACCCTTAAAAACGTACGGATATAACTGCAGATGTTGAAAATATTTCATAGATGGCTTAGATGCAAGAGATTTATTCACCCGAAAATAGTTCCAGAATTAATTTGATGAATGTCTATTAATCTTTTCACTCTGGTTAACCTATGTATATACATAGATACTATGATGTTGACAGTTTGGAAGTAAGTAAATATATGTAACGCACAATCGCATCTGCCATTTTCTACCAATTGGTACACGTTTTTTTTTTTATAAAATTTAGGAATGTCGCTAAAGTATGTTTCGTATACAGTCTCCTTCGTATTAGCGAGAAGCGATTGCCATTTCGTGCTGTGTATCGCACCTGAATTACTTTAAACGCCCTATTTTGCTATACTAACATGGTGATGATGATTGTTTCAGAGCTCCCAGAACCGACTGCTGATCAAGAATGGGCGTGTCGTCAACGATGACGGAATGGAAGACGCTGATGTCTACATCGAGGATGGCGTCATCAAGTGAGTTCATGCTATTGTTACACCAGCACCCTGTATGGAGATCTTCTTTTGTCAACAAACTGCTGACTTTGAATGCCGTCGACTTATGGAGTCTGTATATTTAGGTATTTAAATAAAAGTAAACAAACAATTTGTTCATTTTCGGGTATTTATAACATTAACCAACCAAATACAAAACCGCCTGGATCAGTCACTGAAGGACCTGACTTTAATGTACGTTATTTGATCATGTAATGTTTTCATCTACCCTCAACTGGCTTAAGGAGCCATTTGAGGGTAGATTTTGTTTACTTTTTAAATACCTAAAGATACAGAGTAGGGATGTTGCGGATGCAGATTTTTTGACATCCGCGGATGCGGATGCGGATATTTAAAGTCTCACATCCGCGGATGCGGATGCGGATGTCAAGATTTGGTACTTAAAAAACGTCAAATATTACATTTTTAGCATTTTTTATTTAAAAAAAACGAAACGTTTAGTATTTGAGCAAGAAAATAGGTGCGTTTTATTTAATAAACAGTAACTTGGCCGACTTTTCGGGATCTAGACGATTTCGTTATATATAATGACGAAATTACCTAGCACTTACGCCGCCGGCGCCGCCGCTAATACGTTCCTGTTACCGACTTGGTCGACATCCGCATCATGCGGATGCTCCGCATCGATTTTATGCGGATGCGGATGCAGATGCGGATGTTCCGCGGATGCGGATGCGGATGCGAATATCCGCAATATCTCTAATACAGAGTATAGATATCAGATAGGATGAGCTGAGCAGGAAACGAAAAGAAACCCCAAGAGGCCCGGAGCTGCAGAAAAAAAGGCATTTAGATTTGAAACCGTTACGTCGCGTAGCATATACTTACTTGGCTGATGGCGTGGCGCGAACACCCAAAATGAGTCTTGGCCTCCAAAAAGAGAGCACGACACTTTGCTCTGTCCAGAGCGGTATCACGCCAGCTTTCGCCAACGCCGAGCTCACGGAGATTTAGGATGATCAACAGGACCAATCGCGCGCGTGATGCGAACTCATCAACCAATCGCGTGCGTGATGCGAACTCATCAACCAATCGCGTTGTAGCGGTGTCACACCGCTGTACTGGCCCCATTTTTATTGCCCGTAAGGCCAGTCCTGAGATTTCATACGTCAATGGGTGCCCGATATTCACTCATCCTTTCGAGGTTCACCTCGCGAGCCATTATGTACTAATTATTTTCCTGTGACTCTGTTCAACCAGCTCAGATCACCCGCGTCTTCGAAGAACCGGCGGAGGGCCGGATAAAACTAGGTTAGGTAGTCTAGCCGCCGAGAGGCCTATGGAGAGGTCTCCTCATTCCATTCTACTTTGATTCTTTATTTTGACAAATCAAAGTTGCTTTTGTCTTGGCAAGTTTTGATGTGTGGGCGGTTACAGGTTAAGAGATTATGAGGTGTCAATAATAGGCGTTGACAAATATTTCGACGGGGTTCGACCATTTCAAACCACTTGTGCGATTAGAAGTATTAGGACAATTGCAGCTTCGATTAAAAATCGAGATAGATTTTTTTTAAACTGCTGGGCAAAGGCCTCCCCCCTAGACTTCCAATCCTCCCGATTAAGTGCAGCATCTGTCCAGTTGCTGAGAAATGTGTCCAGGTCGTCCCGCCATCTGCTCTTAGGCCGACCCTGTCGGCGTTTACATTGTGACACCCACTCCGTGGCTAGTTTAAAAAAAAATATTTCTCAATATTTTATAAAGAAATGACAAAATAAAATGAAAATTAATTAGAAAGAAATATTCGCTGTCTGTGCTAATATTATGTTAGTGATATTAAAAAAGCATTGCTTTAACATCATCAACCACAAACGATAACAATTTGAAAATGAATGAAAAGTTTCCTTTTAACGATATACGGAGCACCAACTCTAATTCATAATTACACAACTATCCCATGGAACCATGCATGACATAATTAATATAATTATAACACCCCGGACCAATTTGTCAAGGAAATACTCCACATCGGTAAATTAAAAGTTGAGCCGCCTTCCGTCCGGCCTCATACATAATCCATACATAAATACATCGCGTGACACGCTAATTCACTTTTAAAACGAAAGTGAATGCGAGAACTTATCGGCTTTTTGTGGAAATGTGAGTAGACTATAATAGTCACAAACAATTTGACATGGTAATAAATGGTATTTTCGTAACGTAACGGTCTATTGTATGATTATGATTTTGTTTATGCTAGATAACTTATGAAATGAAATCATCTATTGTCCGAAACGATACATTGTTTTCATTGGCTTCTGAATTCTTCGAGAAACCTTTTGTATTTTCTATAAGCTCAATCTGGAGATGACCGTCATATTAAATTTTTGGTTTGTTAAGACCGTCATAAGGCAGAAACTCTGGTATTTGTATACGTACGTCGCACAGACACAGTCAGAAAGGAAGAGCTTCACTCCTTCTGCTCTACCGAACTTCTGACAAAAGCAGCGATTTTTGTAATAAACATCAGAACACTACCCAATTGCCTCCTCGGTACTCAAACTATCTCAGAGGCAGTAGAAGCGTGAACATACACTTTGGGTGTTCACTATAAACACAATCATATGCCTATCTTATCAGATATCATTCATCGTATATCGACTAGGGTTTCTGGTTTCTCGGCCTTTTTTATTTCTCGAGGCACGGGAATTCCCGACCAGAATTTCTCGAGTTTCTCGAGTATCTCGGGAAATTTTTAAAGTTTCAAAAAACACCTTGTTATTTTCAATTGTTTGCTTTACTACAAATCAGACTCATAGGTGTCGTAGGTGAGATCAAATCAAACAAATGGAAAGTTTGTAGTTACCATAAATTGCACTTAATAATCGAAATTCAACAACAAAAAAACTAAAGGTGCATGCGTGCCGGCGATGTGATATGCTATAGTGTATTTCTTTAGGTATTTCTCAAAATATAAACAAATCACAATAAGGTATTTTATCATCAAGTTTTTCTAAGTAATATGAATACTTACATTAGGTACTCAACGTAACAATGAAGCTGCTAATATTGTGCTATTTTGCTAAGAAGAATATATCGGGATGATTTGATTTATCAATAGTAATTTAGTTTAGCAATATTTGTTATTACAAGGCCCTATAATTCGTTTTTTTTGTATTAGAAAAAAGATAAGCGATCTTGTCGTGTCTTTTTAATGAAAAACACTTTTGATAAATAAGTCACGGCAAATATGTAACATTAGCATATATACGATCATTATGTTGTTTTGCTTTCATAAGTAAAAGTTACTAATTGTTTTAAGCGTTTTTCAGTAAAAAGACTCGTCAAGATTGTTGACCTTTTTTCTAATACTTAAAATACACTTGATTATAGTCACAACACGTCTTTATACGCGTGTTTTGTGGTTACTTATCACAAGAGATTTATTTCTCGAGTTCTCGAGGCATTGAGAATTTTTTTCCCGTCTCGACGAAGGACAAATTTCTCGAGATTTCTCGCCTCGAGAATTCTCGAGCAGAAACCCTAAAATCGACATGCTTATAAACCCTGTTTAATTAACACTTCTTACACGCAAACATGCATCCTCGTAATAACCACTTGTAAACCGTTAGCGTATGACGGAGTGACAGAATTTCTAGCCACTTTAATGGAAAGGGGATTACCATTATATTTATTTATGAGATCATAACTGTAACTGGACACCTAAACATGATAAAGTACTTATGACTTAGGGTTTTTCATGTAGGGTTACATTTACTAGAAAGCATGCGGTACTGATAATATTCCGCTACTTGACGCTAGATGTCGACTACGAAATAACGCTCGTTTTAGTAAGAAAACTGATGTATGGAGTTACCACTCTTTCTTTACTTATATTACTCTATGCTAGAAAGTCACAGTTTTTCCTAACGTACTTACTTATCATAAATTGTGGTCTTTTGTGAGCAGTGTGTTTTGACAAAAACTTAGTGGAGTCACTATATTTTTTACTGCCAAGAGAGCTTCAGAACTCCAGTACGGTTACCATCAGTTTGTCACTGACATAAACGCCGTCGAGAACGTAATTTACTTTCTATACATCCCGTTTGCACTAATATGCGAGTGCGAGCGAGATGTATAGAAAGTAAATTACGTTCTCGACGGCGTTTATGTCAGTGACAAACTGATGGTAACCGTACTGGTCTAGATCTACGAAGTTTGCTTACGTATTTGACATCAGCACAAGTGAATTCTAACTACTTTGTGGATTGCGACCGCATGTCAGTAATTTCGATTAAAATTCATTCATAATGCTATAAAAGACAATCAATTCCACCAACAAGTCTAATTAACATGTAAGTGCACGCGACTTTGCATATCCTGCATGATAGCTTTAATAAGTCTATTAGTGTATGACGGAACCACGGAACTCCTATTCACGCTTACATATTTGATGGACATAAAATAACTACAACGTAAGTACTAGGAGAAACAAAGTTGTTAGTTGATTTTAAATGGCCTAGTTATTTAGTAGTCGAAAAACTTTCGTCCTTAACTTTGGCTTCCATAAAGAGTAAATAAAGCGCCAGCGGTAAGAGCGTGCGACTTTCAATTCGGAGGTCGCGGGTTCAAACCCCGGCTCCTACCAATGCGTTTATCGGAACTACGAAATATCATTTGATGTTTACATGCCGCTTTTCGGTGAAGGAAAACATCGTGAGGAAGCTGGACTGATCCCATTAAGGCCTAGTTTCCCTTCGGGATTGGAAGGTCAGATGGCAATCGAGTTCGTAAAAACTAGTCACTTGTGTGTCCGAAATATGAGAGTAGGTATGCGTTGTTGGCATATGGTAGATACTTAGATGAGTTTTCACTCGGAGCTGGGTTAGGACAGGATTGATGCATTAGTACGCCTTGCAGTCCAACCAGTCCAGTCCAATTTTGATATTACTTTAACAAGGGCGCTACAGTGCTTACAGTTCAAGTTCAATCAAATGCTTTTTTCTCTTATGCAATTATTCACTTAATAAAGCTCAAAGCTCTGACCGCGCTAATAGTCCCCGATAAGCTCTATCCTAATCGAATCCATTATGATATTTTTAATACATCGATCGCTGATAATGCTTATTATCTCTGGTCACGGACGGACCGTTACGCTTTCGCTGGTATACTGTTTCTCTTTATATACAAAGGGCTTGGTAAAATTTACCAGCGTGTGACAGGCGAGGATAATTTGGCAATAGTTCGACTTTTTATACGTACTGCATAACCAAAACTAAAGTACTAACACGTCAATGTGTTTAACCGACTCTAACATAAAAGAGATAACAGATGGATACATTTTTATTGCACGAAGGAAAACTTAGGTATCGCACAAAAATATACCACAGAAAAAATTTTAGGTGGTGCAACGGTGCCAAAAATGTATGAATTGTATGATTTTACAAAGTATGTTTACGACGCGCGGCCTACTGGTGTTTTAAGAACTTCAAATTCACATGTGGTGTGTGGGTGGTCCCACTGGTCCCGTTTACTGGATCTGCAGAAGTTATAAAACACACATCACATAAGGTAAACGTACTAGTGCTCGACATGATAATGTCCAATATAATGACACCTTGCTGTCACCTCTATTGACAATGACTTAAGTTTCAAGATGACATGTACTGGGACCGCGTCGAGCACCAGGACGTTTACCTTACACGTTCTCCCAAATCCACAATCATACATAGATCTACATTTTAAAATCGTAATACTACTAGGTTTACATTTGAGTCATTTCCTTCATTAATAAATATGAATTCGAACTAAAACTGATCGAATCTAAAATTTAAACATTTTCCGCATTCTAATTGGACATTAAATGGCCATTCAATAAAACAAGTTTAATTGCCAGTTGTACGAGTACAACCCTATAATCCGTTTTCGGTTGTATAACGTCGCGTTGCATTCTTGGCCTTATTTGGGCCCCATAGCGTACCGAATTGCATACAAATTATTACATTTATAACGGTTGTTACCTATTAGGGTTGTCGATTACGTGTCGTGTTTTTAAAAATACTGTTTTTTTTTTCGATGTTGCTTTGAAAGCGAAAATAGTTTGTTTCTATATTGCAAGGCTGAAAAAGTTCCGTTCCTTTAATAAATATTGTACTTAAATTAAAATAGGTACTTGATATTAGTGCAGAGGCATCAATAAAACCTGATTCCCGGCATCTGGACAATTTTAAGATATTCGAGCGCCATTTTCTTCAAAGGCTGCAAAGCCTTTGAAGAAAATGTATGCAGTGTCGTCACCTTACGGAATAACTTTATTTTTACGATGCGGTGATGCGGGTGCGTAACGGTCCATATAACAACTTTTGATATATTTTTAGTCGATATAACGATTGAGGGACATAATGCACTTTTGCTATAACAATACATGGTATATTCTTAGAGAGTCTAACTATCGTCAAGTATAATGAACTTGTAATATAACAACTTCTAATCTAACATTAACAGCGTATAACGTATATGTGATATAATTATGTTCGATATAACGCTCAGTTGGCATAATATAATTTGTAATATTTACTACTATTATAACAACCTACGTATTCGAACTTAAGGCAAGTCTCAGTTAGGTACGACGACGAGCGAAGCGAGGAGGAGTGTTAGGTAGAACTGCGACCGTACAGCGCGCGAGCCGAGCGAGCGTAGCGAGCGTGCCGCGGTAGAGGCCGGCGAAGCGCCAGAACCGACTTTTTTTATTACTTTACTTTTTTTAGGAATAAGTAATGGAAATCCTCGACACGTTTCGCTTCTACCACTTCGCTTCGGTTCGCTTGAACGCACGATCCCATGCAGACGAAATAAGAGATAGATAAATGTTTTTTAAGTACTGACAAACCTTAACTTATTTTTGTACATTAGATAGAATACATTATACCATAAATACTTATAACAAATATTCATTATATCCAGTAAACGTTATATCGAATAGCTTTTATATCGATTAAACATTATACCCAATGAAAATAGTTATTTTGTTGTTATATCAAAAGTTCATTATACCGCTTAAGTGATTATACACCATGAAATTAAATCAAAAGTTGTTATATCTTCTGAAATTATATCAAAAATTGTTATACGGATCATTACACACCCGCGGTGATGCATCTGCAGGACATAAATTGGTTCCCACGTGTAATCTTTATTGTGGTTGATATTACCCTTGCTACGACTATGTATAAAAAAATTACTTAAAAATTCAACACCTCAGTTACAAACTCGAATTAATGTTAATTGTTTATTGATAAGTTGGTAATGTTAATTGATGTTAGATATTAATTATAATTACTTTACCTACGTCAATCTAGCGACCACAAATTACCCACAAGTCTCACAACACAGTAATAAATAAATAGGTATACTTACCAATTTGAAAACACAAATATGTCTGACATTATCTAAATTTATAAATCGTCGGATTTGCTTTTCCCTGCCACCACTTTTTTATGCAAGAATCAAAATAAATACCTATTTCAGATTAGTGCCAGCCCTGATATCCCTAAAGTTGAAACTATTATGTTTACAGCTACTTTGTTCACCCGGCAGCGAACCGGGACAGCCGTTAGGAACAATATAATGCTATTCATTATCTAGTCTAGTTCACAACATGACATGAGCACTATCATACATCATACGGAATTGGATATTTCAAACTAGAGGCAGCCCTGATATCCCTAAAGTTGAGACTATTATGTTTACAGCTACTTTGTTCACCCGGCAGCGAACCGGGACAGCCGTTAGGAACAATATAATGCTATTCATTATCTAGTCTAGTTCACAACTTGACATGAGCACTATCATAGACTAGAGGGGAAGGGAGCCGTAAGTACTAGCCATACATACCGTGCCATAGGAAACGTGATAGTACAGTCAGTTTCAAATAGATAGTGACGGCCAAAGTGGCCAAATATCGTGACACACCATTCTTCTTCTTTGTCGTATCGCTCTTGACAGAGCGGCCGTGGTTACGTTGAGGCGTCCGCATCGGTAGTAGAGGCGGACAGCTCTTCGCACGATCTCCCGCCATCTCTCCCTGTTGGCAGACTGTCTGACAGTCAGACACGCGGTTTGACACTGCGGATTTTATTTGTCAGTCCAGCGCGTAGGTAATCTTCCCGCGATCTGGTTCCCTCCACTCTTCCTTGTACGACCAGTCGCTCTATGGAGTCGTTGTCTCGCCTAGACACATCTTTGTCACAATATAAATAAGGATGTGACACTTTGGCCGTCACTGTCTATTTCATGTTGACTGTACTAACAGCAAACACGTAGAGTTAGACCAAGAAAAGTCTGCAACGATTTTGATAGTGATAGCACACGCAGTGCAAGTGTTATTTATACGTCATAATTTCATAGAAGTTTGACATTTAAAACAACACTTGCACAGCGTGTGCTATCAAAATCGTTGCAGACTTGTCTTGCTCTAACTATAGCTAACTGACCATCGGTCGACGTTATGTTTTTGCAATAAAATTGTCACTTAAAGTGTTAAAAAACGTTTTGATGTTTCTTGAGTAACTCTCATTTGGTTTACTAAAACAGCCCATTAAATAGAAACTACTTTTACCCTGTACCAACTCTACCGATGTAGTGCATAATTGTTTTCCATCGTACTTTCTCGGAAACGTTCGTATTTGTCATGCTACTTCTCTCAACCTCAGTACTTTTTGTATAGAGTACGTCTGACTGAAATAAGCAAGACACGTTCGTACGTTTTCGTGAAAATACGAAGGAAAATAATTAATAATTATGCACTACTACGTCTGTACCTGTACTCTCGCTATTCACAAAACCCACGCAATTTCTCTTTTCCACAATGCAAAGTTCTCATGCGTCGCGTTTGCTACGTTAATAGGTATCTATGTATATGTGTGTGCGTGTGTGTTTGCGTGTGTGCGTGTTACACAATGCGGGTCAAGCACCTGCCCGCTCCAATTAGTGACGTCTTCATTGTTCCCGACGAATAGGGTTGCCACTTTTAATTATAGTCTGGCAAACACAATATAACTATAGGTGTACAAATTTAAAATGAGACGCGATAACTAATATTTTTTTGTTTACATGTTCATGTGACTAGCTGACGATCTTTCCACCGTGATACAACCGGCTAACGATTTTTTTAATTCACAGTAGCATCTGAACTATCATCTGACAAAGTTTCAATCAGGATGCGTTGACTATTTTTTTACGTGTTTGGATGGCTATCGTTCCTCAACACACCATTGGAGCGGCAGCTGACGTCCACGAGGTAACACATCGCCCTTAACCACTTTACGAGTCATCGCCTATGATGCTATCGGTCATGGAAATCTGTTCCTGGCTCACAAGCTACTACGAGTAGAAGTAGTTAGCCAGTAGAGGTGTAGAAGTGTGTATAATGTTCATGACATGATAATGTACGAGTATTGTGAGAGCAAATGACTGCGATTTTCTCGTCAGGTCGTACACCTGCCCGCTCTAATTAGTGACGAGTTCATTATTGCCGCTAGGGCTGCCAACAATGTTAAATGTAGTTTAGTGTTTAGTATGACCTACATATTTACATCTTAGAGTATAGTTAGACATAACAAAATCAACCTGTAAAATTGATTGGGTTAATTACCGAATCTAATAAGTTAGATAGTGTAAATTATATAATATTATGTAAGTTTATAGTCATTCGGGACACTATGCTTGAACTAGATTTTTTTTACTCCATTTAGTGTACTCCAACCAGTCTAACAACTGCATCATCTATATATATGGACTCATTATTATAAGATCCTAATTTCCCGCCTAACAGAGCAAAAACATTTCTTGAAAAAAAAAACTGAAATTAATTACAATAGCGTGTTAAATCTGCCTTTGTTTGTACGTTAGTTATATCAAAAAGAATAGGTTATATCAAAGACATATGTAACTTCGTATAAGATGAATAAAGTCTAAGGAAAAAACGTGCCTCGGAAATCAAGAAAAAGTCATTCTCGGATAGATGGCGCACACACCTTTGGCCTATGCTCGGCTAGATGGCGTGACGACACCGTTTCATATGTAACAATTTTAATACATAGATATCAGTGAATGAACATGGGTCAAAATGATATAAAAATTATAAAATCATTTCTCCATATATATACATTTTTTTGATAATTTTATACGTTTTCATTTTGAGTTTTAGTCGTGTGTCGATAGATGGCAGTAAATTTACTGTGACTACAAAATTTACTATGACAGGACCCCTCTATACTATCTATTCTCTTTGGTTATATTAAGAATTAGCCAATTATGGTAACTGAATTAAAAAAACGACTCGAAGTGATTCGTCGGTGGCCCTTCACGGGTCAAACACCTGAGGCAATTGGTAGTTAGTAGTTACCAGTACGGTTACCATCAGTTTGTCACTGACATAAACGCCGTCGAGAACGTAATTTACTTTCTATACATCTCACTCGCACTCGCATATTAGTGCAAACGGGATGTATAGAAATTAAATTACGTTCTCGACGGCGTTTATGTCAGTGACAAACTGATGGTAACCGTACAGGTTTGCTGACTTGCCTAGTGAGTTCATCTCACTGGTGTTAGGTAATTAGTATGATTAGACTGTGTTAGCATGTCTAGTACAGTCAGCAGCAGAAGTTGCTAGCGGACGAGGTGTTCAAAATTACCTTGACACGCTTTTATTCTCTTAACAATAAAGTCGCGTCAAGATCATTTTGAACAGCTGGCCCGCTTAGCAAGTTCTGCTGCTGACTGTACGTGCTAGAGAAATTTGTATTGTTTTTGTTTTAATCCGAATCCAACTAAAATTAAGAAATCCAAAATAAAAACTGGCCAGTGGAGGTGCCGCCTTATTTTGTTTAGAATTTTTTTTTATCAGGTAAACCGCGCAAATTTTCTAGCGAAGCAATAAAAATACATAAATAGGGTAGATCCTTACGGTGTGCTTATAATTACAAGTATAATTAAATTAAAACGAATAATTGATACAAATTAAAATTAAAATGGTGGTATAGGACGTTTCTGTAAAACATGACGGCTTTCCGACATGTATTAAAATAGTACTTAGGTTTTAGCAAATGAAAAATTTGTGTCAGTGACAACCCTAACACTAGAGCAAAGTGTAATGCACGTTAGTTCCATTTTGACTTCATTAACGTAGGTGGCATACCATGATAGGTACCACTATGTAGGTACCTAGACCCTTAGAGCATTTAGTAACTGGAGACGCCTTGGCTGTCATTTTCTGTACAAAACAGTTTGCCAATTTTTGCGGGGGAGGGGAACGTCAAATGTATGGCTATTTGTACGTTTAGTTTAAGGTACGATGGGTCTGGCGTAATCTTAAGATTAATAGTCCCTAAATAAATAAATGATTGAAAAAAAATATATTTGTACGTAACGTACAAATAGCCATGTCAGATAAACGTCAGTTCATACAAAAGTTTGCACAATTGTGCAAGGTTTTCGGCAGAGGGGCTCTTAAGAGCCAACGGGAGTGGTCATTTCTCCATACAAACGTACTCCTCGCAAAACGGTCCGACACAGATAATTTCATAATCATTTAGATTTCCAAATTTGGTTACGATTGGTTAAGTTTTGGAGGAGGAAACAGAGGAGTACGAAACCTCGATTTTCGAGATTTTTACGCAGGATTTTTCGCCTTGTCCTTATCGCACTACTTTTAGGTGCCGCTTCCGTTAGCGAGACGGGTATATTTACTTAAAATATTTAAAACTCAGCTCCTGTTTCGTCTTAAAGGCGACTCTAGTTATTAAATGCTCTAAGAGTGTACATACCAGTATACGTGTACTAGTATACAAATACTAGTACCTATAGGTACATATACTCAGTATAGTATACGTTACGTCTAGCATACGTTACAATTACAAGTACGTGTCCGCCATTTTGGCGGTCAAGCGTGAACCGTGACTGGGAACGCGTTTTGTTTCCGCTAAGATCAGTAGATAAGTTGATTTAATTACATATCTCACATAATTTCCATAGTAGGTACTACTTTAATAAAGAGTTTTTACCAAGCCTTAGTATTTGAGTGAAATAATACGGTGCATTGGGGTAACTTCGACAACGGGGTAATTTTAAAAATCGGGGTAATTAAATCTATTATCTACTAAATTAAAAATCACTCCATTCTTTGGCAACACTAACGTCGTACTGCAATTAACGCTTATCAAGGCATCTTGCTTACGGCCCGATTCGAACTTTAAGATACGTCAATTAATAGATCTAGAAACGATATGGATTAGATGTGTCAGTGTCAAAAGTGAGGTTTTTGTTTGAAGAAACACCACATTTGACACTGATAAATTTAATCCATATCGTTTCTAGATCTATTCAATAAAACTAAATAACTTCACTACATCATCATCGTGAGGAAACCTGCATACATCTGCGAAGAAATTCAAAGGTGTGTGAAGTCCCCAGTCCGCATTGGGCTAGCGTGGGGACTATAGCCCAAGCCCTCTCGCGCTTGTGAGAGGAGGCCTGATGGCTTACCGCGAAACAAGAAAATCGAAATTTCGTTATCTAATCTCTCTATCAGTCTTGCACATTCGAGCGATAAAGAGGCAGATAACTAAATTTCGATTTTCCCGTTTACCGGTAGGCCCTCTGTGCCCAGCAGTGGGACGTATATAGGCTGAATTATTTATTTATTTATTTAACTTCACTAAACCTTATAAAACAAAGTCCCCCGCCGCGTCTGTCTGTTTGTGTGTATGTATGTTCGCGATAAACTCAAAAACTACTGAACGGATTTTAATACGGTTTTCACATATCAATCGAGTGATTCTTGAGAAGGGTATAGGTACCTATATAATTTGTTATGGTTTTGTGTGACCCGTGTGAATCCGGGCGGGTCACTAATAATACTATAAAACTAAATAATCTATATGCGTCATATTTCTACCGGCAAATGGCATATGTATGGTTTCATGGTAGTAGAAAGAAACTGGCGTAGATTTATTCTCAAGTACTTAAATAAATATTTTTCACATCACCTATTCGAAAAAGGGCTTTTTCTTCCCCGCTAGGAGGAATCAAAGTGACACTTTTCTTCCTTGCTAGGAGGGATCAAAGTTGTACTTTTCTGTTCTAGGACACGATTTAGTTTTCTTGCATACTATTTTTTTTGGTAAAATAATACATATTTTGGGACATAACCATTTCCTCATTAGTTGATGTGAAAAGCAGTATGTGTCACACGGTATCACAATTATTTCGTCTTGGGCGTTAACACTTGAATCCCTCATTACGCTCAGGATTCAATGTACGCCCTTGTCGGAAATATATCATTTTGATCCCTTGTAACACAAACTACTATTGTCTAGTCCAGTGTGAAATCAGCTGCTTTGACAGTTTCACACATGTATACCGTAAGGCATCCATAGAAACCTTATTATATATCTATAAAGAGACTAATTAAGATAGGCGAAAGGTGTGGCTAACTAAATTCGTTATGCCGTGCCAGATATGCCAAATAACAGCTTTTAGCGCCATACAAGAGCGTTTCTTTTATTTTTTGCCATTTTATATATTGTGACCTTTTTTGCCACTTTTGTGTTATTTCTAGTCAGGATCGCGAGCCCTTTTTATACTTATAGCAGAAAAAAAGTGTCCTAAAATTTCCATACATTTTTCAAACTTTCCTTTTTGTTACCGCCATACAAAGTGTATGGGGAAATGGTAACACAATAGGAAAAAATTCTGGGACATTTTTTTATCCCATTAGAATCGAAAGAGCTCGTGATTCTTGGTATATAACACAAAAGTGGCAAAAAAGGTCACAATACTCACAATATATGATAAGGCAAAAAATAAAAGAAACGCTCACAAAATGAACCAGTTAGCAAGTTATGGCAGCAAAAGTACGTTGATAAGAAAAATTTAATGAAATATAGGCAAAAAGTAATTAACTTTTTTATCAAAACCCTGAAAGACTACAATAGCCAAAAAAATATTTTTGTAGCACTTTTAGACACTAATCAAATGCCACCCGTATAGATATTTAAGGTCAATAGTTTCCCAACCTCCATGTAACGCATTTCGTTAAAGGAACAACAATTGATCCATTAATTCCATTAATTGGCCGGATTGGTTAAATCAGTTTCGTGAGTCAGCATTCTATTGGCCCCTATGAAATCTATTTATGACGCTTTTCAATTTATTTTTAAATCTTGTTTACTCCTTTCATCATTGATGATAATGATGATGATGAACTCCTTTGGCTTAAGTAAAGGACTTGCATCAAAGCCATAATTGTTAAAAAAAAGTTAACACCTTATTGTCATCAATGTAAGTATACAGGGTGTTTTGTACAAGGGCCATTTTTTGTGGATGATTAAATATTGCTTTAATAAAAAAGCTTTTTTTGCCTACTTTTTTAGCGCCGCTATTTCCATTTTATGGTTCACTCTTACTTTATAGTGAGTTGTTAAAGTTTGAAGTAAATAAACCACGGATTTGTCATAATTGAGAGAGTTGAGAGACATGTTTTGTGAAATTCAATAGTTGAATACACTTCATTCAACGCATCATTAATCTTCATGAGGTTATTAATTGATAACCATAACTGAATACATGATTTTTAGAGGCCTTATGAAGCTGATATACGAATGATACATAATACCTTTTGTCAGATTTGTGATCAGGATTCTGACGTCGGTCACGCGCATATATTTATGACTATACCTTATATGTCAAACAATACGTTTTACAATATATATTTTACATTTGTACCTGTCTGTAATTCAATTTAAAAATCGGCAGTATGTATATAGTTACAGTCAACGCCAAAAAACACTTCGAACACGGACGCACTTTGTCACGAACGTATTGTCACGACCCTACTGAGTCGATATTTTTTCTAACAAGTCGATTTTTATGCTGGCATTTCTGGCAATTCCCGAACGTTATTTTGAGTAATTTGGAGTCTTGTTATCAAATATTTGTTTATAAAAAACCAATCAGCTTTAGTCGGCATGCCTACTCGCGAATACAGGGTAATTTAGATCGACCGATATAAATGGCACGGTAGAGTGCGTGCTACTCGAAGTACAATAACCAAAATTATTTTGCCGTTAGGCTTTTACTACGTTTGTAGATGAAAGACAACCTTTGCCTGATTCGATTAAAAAAAAATAAACTACATAATTATTAGTCACAGTTGCCCTAGCCCCGAAAACTAAAATGTAAGTCGCAATTGAGAACTGATAATAGGGGTGGCAATGCAAACTTAATGTCACCTGATATTTTTTCTATAAATTGGCACTTAGCCAGGCCCCCTGATATGTTTTTCAGAGGGTAATAAAGCCTGTACTCGTAAAGTCCAAAGTTGTAATGGCCGTAGGTAAAGAAAACAGTTACACGTTCACGACCAAGTCGAAAACACATTTAAATTTTCCAATTATTTGAGAGCACACGTCATCATGTTGAGATCCTTAACCAATGGCAAACCAAACTTTGTCAGAACACGAGCTGACGTAACTCCCGTGCTGTCACGCAACGGCACATTGTCACGGCATTGCGCGATATAAGCGTAAATCGACGGCAAAAGTTCACAAACTGTGAGAGATTGGTTAAATTGACTGGAAAGGGCAATGGTCCTGCGATAGATGTTGTTAACATCTCATTGACTTAATACATGCCTCACTAGCGGGCGAACCTTCTGTACTTTACAAATACTTCTGTAATTTTTTTTTATACTGTGGATTCAAATCAGGTATCGCACAGCTGAAGATTACTCTCAATACCGAGTTTCACAAGGAGGCTGAGCGCAACTGATCATATATGTATTATAACTAACCGACCTAGCCACAAAAGATAGAACATTATTACCGTATTATTATCATAAATTGCTATCTTAATAAAGAGTATCTTCGCGTTTTGAGTTCAATACAGTTAACAACGTTACAATCGTAATCGTAACAGTAACATTGTTATCAAGCCATAAATCGCGTTTAAACTGCATATACGAACTGCAGTTGCATAACAACGTAGATTGTGAGAGGAAATTGGTATTGGCATTACTTAATCTGAGATCTTGGCATCGGAAGCCTGCCTGTGCCGGTTGAATGGAATCGCATAGGTAGATGAAAATGAAGGACTCTGTCTCCGTATTTATTTGTTTCTGCTATAGTAGCAATAAGAAGTGTATGTAAGTATAAATGAAGCGCTTTACGCTGTCATTCTGAAGTAAATAATGAGTTAGGTACGTAATAGACATGCTACTTGAGATTAGTTCATTAATATGGTCAGTGCACCGTATAGCACCTTATGACAAATATCTGTAAAACCTCATACCTAATTTAGCAACGCTTACCATAGCAGCTTGCTTTCTGTTGCTACAGCATAGTAGAAATTGCTTCTAATTTAGTATATATTTATCATTTTCAAAACCCTGCTTTCGAAGATATCACAATGTAGTCGAAAGAAATTAATGGTGTCATGATTGCACTCACATCTTCCCAGTGCGCTAAAATCTCTAAAGAATTATCTTTAGCTAACTGGGAGTAACATAATCCGTCACCTCTAATTTAAAAACAAACTTGACCATAGTATCCACAGACCGCACACATATGGGTGCGGATATGACCTGTTACCGCATTAGCGCTTCCTGCGCGCCACGCATCCAAATCAACGCGGCTCCAATTTGGATTGTTGTCGATTCGCTACGGTACTATCCTCTGACCATTCATAAACTTTATTGTAAGGAACTAAGGTCTACTATTGATCAGTGTGTTAATAATGTTCAGAAACCTTATCATATTATTACGCCATTTCATTTCGATGTCATCGCACTCCATTTGTTAGGTATTTATTTCAAATCGATGGCATATTTTATGTCTGAATATGCCACCTTCATACCGAGGTTGGGAACCTGCAAAAACAAGAGGATATGTAGTTAAGCTCGATATATCCCTAGCTGGCATTTGTGACTTTCGCCATATTAGTGAGGTATTTAACCGAAAGTCATAAGTCCCACAACCATGTTATTATGTGTAATATTTTTTTTTGTAAGAAGAGCTACATATAGGTACGTTTTTGTATTCCAATATTTTATTACGTCATAAAAAATATCTTTATATATTAAGTGTTCAGCAGATTTTAGGTTTAAAACAAATAGTTTTAACAAAAAAGGACCCTACGAAAATTTTCCTGTATATCCTATAGTTTTTATTTCTCCACCCAGTCGTGCAGTCCTATTTGTTGTTCTGTCACGCGTCATTTATTATTTAATTACACGTAAATGATCAAGAAATAACGACGTAAACGGTTAATAGGCGAAAAATTGGATTCGGCAGGTTGCCTATTCTGAGGGCCTACCGCGAACCACGTTCGACGTGTTGCCTCCCTGTCATACTTAAGTACGAATTTACAAAAGCGACTGAGAGGCAACACGGGTGAGGTAGAAAATGCGAGTCATTGTTCAGGTATAGGACGGATAACCAAATATTGTTCTTTACGAATTTCTGAACTTATTGAACTTAGTTACGCTCAGTCAAATCGCTTCTTGTGTGGAGCATGCCGAATCCGTGGATAATGTTAATTGAAACGGACGGAAAACGCAATCAATTGTTTATTGTATTGAAAGCCGATATCGACCTCAGCGTTATATTTTAGCCACCATGATTGAATGTATACATACCTACCTAACCATCAGAACCCCTTGTGTAAATTTCATTCGATATGTGTGGAAAAATAAGTCGGGCCCTGTACGTCTACCATCAGTTTTGACATTGACATAACGCTCACGTCTACGTAATTTACTTTCTGTACATCTCGCTTGCACTAATATGCGAGTACGAGCGAGATGCATAGAAAGTAAGTTACGTAGACGTGAGCGTATATGTCAATGTCAAAACTGATGGTAGACGTACTGGAGGGAAACTACCTTAAATCCTTAAGTTGGCTCATTTTACTTAAAGGAGACATTCCTTTATTTTAAAAAAGAAACAAAACTGCATTCAAAGATTTTCTAATACTCGCTTGCCTCGCCCGGTACTCAAACCGACTAAAAATTCCAAAAAATAAACTCGCAATTTTATTCTACTAGTCGATACAGTTAATGTTAATGATAACATTTCTCCAAGAAACATTAGGTTTTACACTCGTCTGTCGTACAAAATATCCATAAAATCTAATACTTAGTACCTAGTGTACCTACTCAAGATTTTTTTAGACAAGCCAAATTGAAGAAAAAAAAACAACCTTTGAATGCAGTTTTGTTTCTTTTAAAAAATAAAGGAATGTCTCCTTTAAGTAAAATGAGCCAACTTAAGGATTTAAGGTATTTTCCCTCCAGGGCCCGACTTATTTTTCCACACTGTATAGAGCGTTACGTGCGTTCATGATGGGATTTTGAACAGCGCGAAACGGGACGTTTTGGCACTCAAAATCCCATACAAAATGACACTTAACGCAATCGCGTACAGTCGACGTCAAAGATATGTTTACATTTTCGCCATATTTTATTACACCTTACGGTGCAAAAGTGTAAACATATTTTTGACTTGCTTTGACGTCGACTGTACTGTACGTCACGTCACGTCAGACGTCACGCTATGTAGTGAAATTTACACTAGGTGTACTGTAGGGTAGGTTTATACTGTTCGCACAGAGAAACTGTGGAATGAACTGTCGCCAGCGGTATTTCCGGACCGATACGACCTTCAAACCTTCAAGAAAAGAGCGTACTCCCATCTTAAATGTCGGCAACGCGCTTGCAACCCCTCTGGTGTTGCGGGTGTCCATGGGCGGCGGTAATCGCTTACCCTCAGGTGATCCGTCTGCTCGTTTGCCTCCTATATCATAAAAAAAAACTGCGCAACGTATTATCACTATCTTGTTTCGCTGTTTGTTTGCAATTGCATTGCGTGATTGCGAGATACGATTAACTTTCTCAATGGAATCCATCATTGGATCTCAGAGTAAACATGTGGGCTTGACCTGGCCACCTGTGGGCGTGGGACACTCGCTAGCCTTGATAACCATGCAAAATAACCCTTTACCCTACAAACCTTTATTAAACTATCAATCTATCATACTATTCTCATATATACAAAACCAATAAAAAAAACTTCGAATGGTTTTGGGTTAAAAGATTGTACCTAACTGACTTGATTCAGACTATGTCTGTCTGTTAATATAAGTACCTATGTCAATTAATCTAAAATATCTGGGAGACACAAACATATAAAAACTCAAAAATGCGCGTTTTCCCAGAGATATGACCTAGCTTAGCTAGATCGATTTTTCGCTCCCGAAAACCCTCATATAGCAAAAATTTCATCGAAATCGTTAGAGCCGTTTCCGAAATCCCCGAAATATATACCTAATATATAAATAAATAAATATAAAAGAATTGCTCGTTTAAAGGTATCTAAATATTATAGCTAGGTACTCGTAGTAGACACCCAAAAACCACACATTACTTTTAAATTCTATGCGATCTGCGGATTTTTTCATTAAAACATTTGCTGTTTCGATTCAGATAAAAAAGCCAATGAACTGAAACAATAGCTGTTTACGATACAAGTGCGAAATTCACAACGAGTGGCGAATTTTAAAACACGTGTATCGTACAACGTTTTACAGTACCTAGGTACATATGGCCCTTTAATTTTCGACGAAGTTACGTAATGTGCTTATTATAGCTTAATAGCAGGGTGTCGTAATGGAGCACCAGACTGTAATAGTACATTACGATACAAGTGCGAAAATAAGGAAATTCGCAGCGAGTGGCGATAAATTGAAACACGACCGAAGGGAGTGTTTTAAATCGACACGAGTTGCGATTTATACCTTTTCGCACGTGTAATCGTGTATTGTACAACGTTTTACAGTACATATGGCCTTTAAATTTTCGACATAGGCACGTCCTTAATCCCGCCCTAGGGCGGTAAAGTAGCACTGAATGTACTGAAATTTATACTTAATTTTTGTATCACAAGTGTGATGAAAAACATTGTGTGTAACTCGGGGCGTAATAATATTGCAAACTCGAGTCTATAAATCGCTCCGGCAAGCCGTCGCGATTTAACTTACTCTCGTTCGCAATATTCAACTTACGCCCCATGTGCACAATGTACTATAATACACTGCTGAGATCATAACCTATTCCGCAGTGGGATAAGAAGAAAGAGCCAAAAATGTCATAACTGCCATTACAACGAAAGTGCGAACAACAAAAAGGCGAATGTTACGAGCGAAATCGAGTGAGAATTCAGAACAGAAAACAACGTTATCGGACATCTCGCGAACCAGTTCCCGAGATAAGTGTGCAGAGTAAGTACACAGTACATACAGTACAGAACACACAACATTGTACAGTGAGCTGCGAAATTGCATATCTTTTAACCTTATTATTACTTTTGCGACGTTTTTAGGACTAGCATAGCCTAATATGAGATGAAACTCAGATGAAGTATGGTGGTGTGTCGTGAAAAATCACATGCTTTTTCTTCAATCTGTATTATCCTGTATCTACAGCTCGACTTTCACTTAAATCAGATTAAATATTTACTTATTTGTTACTGAAATTAACAAATAAGACGATAAATTAATATGTAAACATAATCACAAGTTGCGTGCTGATGATTTTTATCTACTGTGACATCGTCATAAGTGGCATAATTCCGTATGTTGACAAACATCAAACATGTCGCCTACTGGTTATGTAATCGATTACACAATCAACACAAATATCAACCTTATCATTTAATTCATAAAACTCAAAACAGGCAAAGAGAATAAAGTGTATAGAGGCGGATTGTCAAAGTAAATTATGTAGCCACTGTAAATTTACTGCCATCTTTCGACAGACGATTAAAACTGTTAGAACGCCATTTGACTTTGATCATTATTATTTCACTGATATGTGTTAACTTGTTAAATATTAATATTAACGCCATCTACTCGACTGTAGGCCAAAGGTTATGGCGCCATCGCTCGAAAAGATTGCCACCATACCTTTGGTCTATTCTCGAGTAGATGGCGTTAATAGTAATATTTAAAAAACCGGGCAAGTGCGAGTCGGACTCGCGCACGAAGGGTTCCGTACCATAATGCAAAAAAAAAACAAAAAAAAAGCAAAAAAAAAAACGGTCACCCATCCAAATACTGACCACTCCCGACGTTGCTTAACTTTGGTCAAAAATCACGTTTGTTGTATGGGAGCCCCATTTAAATCTTTATTTTATTCTGTTTTTAGTATTTGTTGTTATAGCGGCAACAGAAATACATCATCTGTGAAAATTTCAACTGTCTAGCTATCACGGTTCGTGAGATACAGCCTGGTGACAGACGGACGGACGGACGGACAGCGAAGTCTTAGTAATAGGGTCCCGTTTTACCCTTTGGGTACGGAACCCTAAAAAGTTAACACATTAGTGAAATAATAATGATCAAAGTCAAATGGCATTCTAACTACTACGTAAATGTACTGTAGCTACATAATTTACCATGACAGTAACTCTATTTCAAATTCTCTTTGAAACAGGTTACAAGAGTTACAAGTCAAGGTTGGCAACTGTCAAAGGTTTGCATAGATGGCGCCATCATAGCTTGCCCCTTTTTGTATGAGATTTG
Source organism: Cydia splendana (assembly GCF_910591565.1). NCBI lineage: Eukaryota > Metazoa > Arthropoda > Insecta > Lepidoptera > Tortricidae > Cydia > Cydia splendana. Next base: position 5,245,583 of record NC_085981.1, on the reverse strand, counting down.
GCTTAAAGACATCCAGGGTATAAAATTCCATTAAAAAAAAAAATTGACACAATTCTAGGGATTGACAGGGCAAGCTATGCTGGCGCCATCTGCTTAATACTTCGACCGCACAACCCCATTATTAAGTTGTCATACACATATCGTCCACACTAGTAGACGCAAACCAAACTGACGACCGGGGTCATATATATCTATCTCATATCTATGTCTATTCTATCACCCTACCTTGGACCACGCGAGCACACCTCGGACACTGGCGAATGGCGATCAAATGTATGAAACAAACGCGTTCCTACGCACACAGTCTAAGCTCGTGTAGGTGAACGCGTAACGCGTAAGAATCGAATTATGCTGTAAGGTGGGTATCTAAGCTCGATTTTAACAATAGTTTCCTATTTTGAATCAGTATAAACGAAGTGACAAAATTTTTGAAAGGAAATTCAGGCCACCAAAATATTACGTAAGTTGAAAACATGATTTTATGTTCATATAGATATTGTGTTGTTTTCAGTGTGATCTGATAGGTTTTGTTTGATATTTGAATATTTTACGTGGCCTCCGCTCTGCGCACCGCGTTGGTCGCGTCCTTGCCAGCCGGTAACTGTGAGGTAGAGCTGAGCGTTTTTTTCCGTAAGTGTTTTTAAAAACACTTTCTTGTGCTGTAACGAAATAACAGTTTGTGGCAGGAACGACAAACTGTTTTTATAAAAACGATGACAAAGAGGCGGCGACATACGATAACATAGTCGCGCATAACGGACGCAACTATCGCAAAGCAAAACGCAGCTCTAAAACTGTTTTATTCGTTTTCCGATGAGCAGGGACAGATATAGGTTATTGGCTAACGAAAGAGCGAGATAGAGATAAAAACGAAACGAAACGGATTGAGCTTTGTTCAGGTAGACGCTAGGCACGCTTTTTACCAGGCCATTATATTCAAAAACTTTAATGTTCGTTAGACAAATAAGTGCTTTATTTTATAAGCATTAGGGTTTAAATTAAGGAATCTTTTAATGCGTAAATTTAAAGCAAGTAGCGAAAGTAGCGTCAATTGAACAACATTAAAAATTATTCACGACGCTTAACGAACACTCGCTAGCATCATGAATTGAGAGGCCATTTTATGTGTGACCTATCGATTTATCTTTATAAAGTACTGAAGTTAGGGGTCAAGTTATATTAGACATTAGTGAGACGATGCAAATTAGGTTTTTTTGAAATGTGAATTGCGTATTTTACGTTTTATTACTTCAATATGCGATTTCGTTTCGTTTCGTTCGACACACACAGGGAATCCAGTTATTTTAGAAACTGTTTTTGAAAACAGTTACGTGGTTAAAAAAAACTGTTACGTTTCGTTTCACGGAAAACTCGAAACGACCCAGCTCTACTGTGAGGTAACCGAGAGCGGGTGGGCGGCAATTTCAACGGGAGGCAGGGAGTGTCCATACTGTACGTTAGTACTCTTTATTATACTGTGACGCGAGCGAGAATGAGAAGTTTTTCGACCCCGGCCGTCAGTTTCGTTTGCGTCTACTATAATAAATGACTATAAGGATTTCGCCCTAATTGCAAAGAAATTAAGGTCCATCTACGGTCAAATTGTTTCTTTTAGTACGTAGTCGCCAAAACTATGTTTTATTTACAACCCTATGACAATGGGATAAGGTACACATTCGTATATCGTTGGTGCCCTCTGTATGAAATAGAACGCGAGTCTGCTAAAGTTGTTATTCTTTTGGATAATTAGCTGTTGGTGTGTTATATGATTATAAACTGTGTTACATTATGAATAAGGTACATATTTGTATGGCTTGTTTAAGAGGAAAGTTTAAGATTGTGTGAACTGCTAGGATATTGTTGACTTAACGATGTAAAGCGAAAGTATGGGAATTTTACTTTTTACACAAAAATGGAAGTAAACGTTTAAATTGTGATTATTGTAATATTTCATTGTTTTTAAAGAACTTTCTTCAGACCATTACTTTCGGGAAAAAACTTGTTGTTTCCTTTATAGCGTGATGCTGTTATGTGAGCCTGATTGTATAGGTACCTGCAAAGTTATGGTCATCGGAATCGCGCGAGTCAGGACCGATAACGGTATTACGGGTCTCTATTGTTTCCCAAATAGTTTTAAGGCGCTCTTATACTCGAGTTTTACGTTTTCAAGGGGGTGAAGCAGACGCGTGGTAGAACGGGCAGGCGGGCGCCCCGCGCGGCGCACCGCACCATTCCCGCGCAGCACGTCTACGTCCTTATTCTGACGACATCGGTATTCTGAATTGTCAGTTCCGGGATTTTTAGTTCGGCAATTAATATTGAATAAGATTTATTAGTAAATTAGAATTTTGATGAGTACTTAATGAAATTAAAAACCGGACAAGTGCGAGTCGGACTCGCCCACCGAGCCCGCCGAGGGTTCCGTACCTTTTAGTATTTGTTGTTATAGCGGCAACAGAAATACATCATCTGTGAAAATTTCAACTGTCTAGCTATCACGGTTCGTGAGATACAGCCTGGTGACAGACGGACGGACAGCGGAGTCTTACTAATAGGGTTCCGTTTTACCCTTTGGGTAGGGAACCCTAAAAATGGTAGGTAAGACGGTGAGTGTACCTAAATAATTATTAATTATATACAATATGAGTGTATACTTGACTGATCATGTTTTTGTAAAAATCGATTTCGACTGGCAAAACATTATTTTTTGGCAACCGGGTTTTTAGGGTTCCGTACCCAAAGGGTAAAACGGGACCCTATTACTAAGACTTCGCTGTCCGTCCGTCCGTCTGTCACCAGGCTGTATCTCACGAACCGTGATAGCTAGACAGTTGAAATTTTCACAGATGATGTATTTCTGTTGCCGCTATAACAACAAATACTAAAAATAGAATAAAATAAAGATTTAAATGGGGCTCCCATACAACAAACGTGATTTTTGACCAAAGTTAAGCAACGTCGGGAGTGGTCAGTACTTGGATGGGTGACCGTTTTATTTGCTTTTTTTTTTGTTTTTTTTTTGTATGGTACGGAACCCTTCATGCTCGAGTCCGACTCGCACTTGCCCGATTTTTTAACCTAATTAGACCCCGCTGAATCCGACATTGCCGGTTGCTTGATCGAATTCTTGACTGGAAGTGAGATAGTTGATATTAAAGGTCCCTTTTTTTAGTTTTTCGTAAATAACTCTTAAACGGTGGCGCATGGCAAAAAAAAATCTTAAATATAAGTAATCTGCGTAAAATTGCCTACAAGAAAGATTCCGTACAATTTTTCGCTAGGATCAATATTCAAAGAGATATTAAGGCGGGAAAGTTAATTATAGACACTTCTAAGGTCTCTTTTTTTAGTTTTTCGTAAATAACTCGTAAACGGTGGCCAATTAAAAAAAATTGTTAAACGTTAATAATCTACACAACATTTTCAATAAAAAAAGATTTAGTACATTTTAGCAGGGATCAATATTTAAAAAGATAATAAAGAGGGAAAGTTAATTATAATAAATTCTAAGGTTCCTTGTTTTTAATTTTTCGTTAATAATTTGAAAAGTATGACTCATAGCAAAAACAAATTTTACACAAATAATAAACATAAAATTTCCTATAAGAAACATGTAGAACACTTTTCGCTAGGATTAATATTTAAAAAGACAAAGCATCCGGTAAGTCAATTATAATCAATTTTAAAGTCCCTTTTTAGTTTTTTGTAAATAACTCGTAAACGGTGTCCCATAGCAAAATAGGTTTTTATGAATAAATAATCTCCATAAAATTTTCTGCAAAAAACATCTGAACACTTTTCTCTAGGATCAATATTTAAAACGATATTAAAGGAAGAAAGTTAATCACAATCAGTTCACAGGTCGCTTTTTTTCGTTAATAACTCGTAAAAAAAATTATACATAAATATTGAACATAAAATTGTCCACAAAAAAGGTTTTGTGCGCTTTTTCGCTACGATCAATATTTAATGAGGTTATAAGGGGGTAAGTTAATTATAATCAATTTCCAGGTCCCTATTTTAAGTTTTTCGTAAATGACTCGTAAACGGTGGCCCATAGCAAAATAGGTTCTTAATGTTAATTAACCCCCCTTGGCTAAAAAGTGGCCTCCATGTTTAAAATTCATTTGTTTACGTAAGATGTCCGTCTTTGGGTCACGAATTTACATGTGTGTACCAAATTTCAACTTAACTGGTCCAGTACTTTTTTGAAGAAAATGGGCTGTGACAGACGGACAGACAGACAGTCGCACGAGTGATCCTATAAGGGTTCCGTTTTTAGGGTTCCGTACCCAAAGGGTAAAACGGGACCCTATTACTAAGACTTCGCTGTCCGTCCGTCCGTCCGTCCGTCCGTCCGTCCGTCCGCGTGTCCGTCTGTCACCAGGCTGTATCTCACGAACCGTGATAGCTAGACAGTTGAAATTTTCACAGATGATGTATTTCTGTTGCCGCTATAACAACAAATACTAAAAACAGAATAAAATAAAGATTTAAATGGGGCTCCCATACAACAAACGTGATTTTTGACCAAAGATAAGCAACGTCGGGAGTGGTCAGTACTTGGATGGGTGACCGTTTTTTTTTGCTTTTTTTTTTTCGTTTTTTTTTTTGCATTATGGTACGGAACCCTTCGTGCGCGAGTCCGACTCGTACTTGCCCGGTTTTTTTTCCTTTTAAGGTACGGGACCCTAAAAACTAAAAAAAGTGACATGTGAATTGATTGTAATGAACTTTTTTCCTTTAATATCGTTTTAACTTAATGTCAACGTCAACTGTCACGAATAAATATTGTTCCCGTAAATAATAAATATTTTAATTATAAAATTGCCAAATAGTGTTTACAACATCACCAAAAATAATAATAAAACATCGGGGAAGTATACTCTAGCGTTTTTATCAACGCAATAAACCGCAAACAGTGAGTGTGCTAAATGCGCGAGTGAATTTTTTTTAATTTTCCTGTCACCATGCCGAAAGATGACTCCACGAAACCTCCAGACCTGCATACCGACGTAGCAACGTGCAGCACAGCGGATGTATGCACCAAATGCCACAAGACACTACCGAAACGGGATCGTCTCACATGCTGTGCCTGTGCGCGTACTTACGACCTTCCCTGTGCCAATGTATATCATGGATTATTTGATTTAATGTCAATTGAAAGAAAATCAAATTGGACCTGCAATTTATGTCGATGCAATGCTCCAAAAACAGGTAATACAAGCACGCCAATTAAAAACACATTACAAAATTACGTGTCAATGGACGATTGGCAGCAACTTCCAGACACAGACTCAGATGACTCCAATGTAACAATACGGAATAAAGGTCACACATTACACAGCCTTGACGACAGTTTGTTAATAATCTCCCGTAAAGACCCGGATCTAAGTCTAAAAAAGAACAATGAAGTATTGTCTGATATCATACTTACCGAATTAAGAAGCTTCAGATCTCAAATGACCCTCCAGCTTGAACAACAAGAGCAACGCTTTACCAACCTAGCTGATAAAATAGAAACAAATATATCTGACCTCTTTCAAAAATATGCTACATTAAAAACGGAATTAAATAACATAAAGCTAACAGTCGATGCTAAAAATATACAAACAGATAACATTTTAAGATCATCAAACACAAATTTCCAACGTATTGACGAAACAAACAGGAAAATCTTAACTCTTGAACATGAAATGGCGGCCTTAAAATATCAAACTCAATTATTAGAAACTAAATTAAAATCCTCAGGCTCGGACCGAATAGTGCCTTCGAATAAAATCGAACAACACAACAACAATAACTATGTAAGAGATAGCTCAAATCATAATTTCACTGGACCAAGTCATGCTGAATACACGAGGAGGCTGGTGCTCTATGGTTTAAATGAATATGACCGTGAATCCGAACCCGTACTGATAAATAAAGTACTTCGTCTATTCTATGACATCTATAACATCGATCTAACAGGGCAAATCGAGGAGATCTGGCGAATGGGGCGTAGAGGTTTCAGGCGCCCTATTGTAATAGAACTCCTAAGCAAGAGGATGACGAAGTATATTATAGAAAACGCCTCATACTGTAAATACACAGGAGTCTTTGTGTCAGAGTTTCTTGATCGTGACAGCCTTCGAACCAGAAAATTACTCAGAGAGAAACTACGAGAGGTTAGAGAAACCGGACAAAGCGCAGTGATACGCAATAACAAGTTATTTGTAAATGGGAAAGAGATGCCCCTCCTAGAAGTATACCCCGATAACGAAGATAGAAACAAGACTATACCCGCAACGACCTTAAACTCAGAAACGTTACCTAGGCGCCTCACCGGAGATGAACCACAACAGAAGTCATCAAGAAACCATCCGCCGACACCAGCGTCATCTGTCAAAACTTTTCGTCCCTAAACGGACCCAATCAACAATATTGTACCAAAACATGTGTAGTATTAGAAATAAAATTTACCAAATTGAGTCACTTATAGATGATAAGCCGTATATCGAAGCCCTTTGTATTTCTGAAACGTGGATTTCAATGTCTAAATTTGATTTGTTAAAACTAGAAGGATACAATTTAGCGAGTTATTACTGTAGGACAAACCACGAAGGAGGTGGAGTTTGTATATTCCTAAAAGATACAATAGAATACTTAGAGCTGACAGATATAAATAAATTATCCATAGAATGTATTTTTGAAACTTGTGCAATCAAGATTCGTAAACCAAATTTAATATTGATAGTAATCTATTGGCCAAATAACTCACGAAGACCTGACTTATTTTTTGAACAATTAGATAAGCTCCTTCAAATCGTAAACATAAAGTACAGTAAAAAAAACGTGATTATTGGTGGAGACTTAAATGTCGATGTATTAAAAATAACAATTCTATCTCAAAACTTGTTAAACCTTTTCAGAAACGCAAACTTTCATAAACACGTAAAAGAACCGACTAGAATATCACAGAATTCAAAGACATGTATAGATATTCTATTCACGAACTTTGATGTCAATAATATAGGTGTTGACGTCGTTGAACTTGGCCTTTCGGACCATAGAGGAGTTTTAGTGACCTCACAAAATATAACAGATAAGACAAAATGCGGACGAAGTCAATACTCTTATATGACCCGTATTTATAACCAAAGAAACATATATCATTTCAAAACCGAATTACAAAATACAGACTTTACATCTATGATTAACCTTCAAAACACGATAAATGAAAATTTTGACCGATTCCATACTGAAGTTAAAAACATACTTGATCGATGCATTCCAAAAATACAGTTTAAACCGAAACCCAAACCAAAAAGACAATGGTTAACTCGCGGAATAAAAATTTCATCTGAACACAAACGCCACCTAAAAATATTAATGGCTCAAACTAACGACCCTGTTTTAAAAAAACATTCTAAAACATATGATAAAATTCTTAAACAATCTGTATATATCTCCAAAAAAATTAACAACATTAATAAAATAAACATATCTAAAAACAAAATAAAAACAGTGTGGCAAATCGTGAATGAACAAACAAATAAAACCAAGACAAAAAAAACCGAAAATATGAGCCTAAACATAAATGGTAGTATTACAAACGATCCACAACTAGTAACAAATACTTTCAACACCTTTTTTGCCTCCGTAGGATCAACCACTAGTAATAGTATACCGCGCGGCCGCCCTGTCATTAACCCAACCAGCAACACATTTTTCTTGTCGCCTGTAGATCCCTGCGAGACGCTTAAATGTATTAAACAGTTGAAGAATAAAACTAGTCATGGAATTGATGAAATTCCTCCCTCACTTGTCAAATTATGTGCCACTGAGTTGACAAATCCTCTCACGGACCTAATAAACCAGTCCTTTTCCTCAGGAATATTCCCAGAAAGCCTTAAAATCTCACTAATAAAACCGATATTTAAAAAGGGAGACCTTTCAGACACCCAAAATTATCGACCCATTGCTTTGCTCAATACCTTTTCGAAGATCTTTGAATCCATTATGACTAACCGACTTACATCCTTTTGCAACAAATTTAATGTGTTTGATGACCGACAATACGGATTTAGGAAACAAAGATCTACCACACTAACAGTATATAAATTTGTTCAAGAAGCGTTAAAATTAATAGATAATAAGAAATACGCGTTCGGGTTGCTCCTAGACATGAGCAAAGCGTACGATCGAGTTCGACATGACATACTCCTAAATAAACTATACGGAATTGGTATTCGTGGTACTGCGCATAAATGGTTTACCTCTTACCTAATGAACCGCCAGCAAATAGTCGAAATAGAATACTACAATGACAATACTAAAACATTATCTAAAGTTCGGTCTTCCACAATAAATACAACTTGTTCTATCCCACAAGGTAGCGTGTTGGGCTGCATTTTTTTTATACTCTATATTAATGACTTGCCAAAATTACTTAATACTAATATCAAATCCCTACTCTATGCCGATGATATTTCTATCATATTTCCCAGCGCGAACACCACTGAAGTTACGAACACCTTAAACACAATATTTAATACAATTTTACCTTGGCTTGAAGAACATAATCTAATTATAAATCTGCAGAAAACGAACTTAATTCAATTTAGACCCTACCAAAGATTGGCTTTACAAATAAATTATTCATACCTATCACAAAATCTAGAACTTACCAACACTTGCCCACTACTTGGCCTGACAATCGACGAAAACTTTAACTGGAAAGCCCACGTTGATAAAATATCCGTCAAATTATCCAGATTTGCTTATGCTCTCAAACAAATATTAATAAATACCAACTTAAAAACTGCTGTATGTGCTTATCATGCTTTTGCCCAGTCATGGCTGCAATATGGTATCATTTTATGGGGCAATAGTGTAAATGCTAAAGACCTATTTTTACTACAAAAAAGATGCATACGAGTTCTAACCAAGATAAGTAATGAAGAAAGTTGCAAACCACATTTTACGAAATTAAATATTCTCACCCTTACATCCTTATACATCATGGAAACCTGCAAATTTGTCCGAAAACACGAAAACTTATTTGTAAAACCCCAAAATCCCAAACCACAACTACATAACTTACGTATCCGCAATAAACTTGTACAAGCAGTTCCCGCCAACCTACATTTCTTCAACAAAGGTCCTTACTCGATGTCCATTCGAATATATAACCACATCCCCCAGTGTATAAAAAATGAAAATAAATATTATAGCTTTGTAAATAAGCTGAAGACTTACCTTTTAACCGAATGCCCATACACTCTGCAAGAGTTTATGGACAATTAAATAGATAAGATAATTTAATTTTAATTTAATTAGTTAGTTTAATTACCCAATAGAATATAAAGTATGTACTCTAAGTACTACGTATAATATGTTGCCACGCCCTTGTAGGGTCCATGCTGTACCCAATATATTTTTTAACACCTTTGTAAACCATGGATGCAATAAATGATTATGATTATGATTATGATTAAATATTGATCCTAGAGAAAAGTGTTCAGTTGATTTTTGCAGGAAATTTTATGTAGATTAAATAATCTACATAAAATATTAATAAAAACCTATTTTGCTATGGGACACCGTTTACGAGTTATTTACAAAAAACTAAAAAGGGACTTTAAAATTGATTGTAATTAACTTACCGGCTGCTTTGTCTTTTTAAATATTGATCCTAGCTAAAAGTGTTCTACATGTTTTTTGTAGGAAATTTTATGTTTATTATTTATGTGTAAGATTTGTTTTGCTATGAGTCATACTTTTCAAATTATTAACGAAAAAATAAAAACAAGGAACCTTAGAATTTATTATAATTAACTTTCCTTCTTTATTATCTTTTTAAATATTGATCCTTGCTAAAATGTACTGAATCTTTTTTATTGAAAGTTTTGTGTGGATTATTAATGTTTACAAAATTTTTTTATAGTGGCCACTTTTACGAATTATTTACGAAAAACTAAAAAAGGGACCTTTAATATCAAATATCTCACTTCCAGTCAAGAATTCGATCAAGCAACTGGCAAATTCGGATTCAGCGGGGTCTAATTAGGTTAAAAAACCTGGTTGCCAAAAAGTAGTATGTTTTGCCAAAATAAATCGATTTTTACAAAAATATGACCAGTCTAAATTATTCAATTTGATTAATTTTATAGCCTTTTAAAATATGTTTACACAATTTATCAATCGTGACTGAATTCCGGATTGGTTAGATGGGTGTGTGCCTTTGCTGCCCAACTTGTTATAAAATGACAATATGAAGGACGAATGTCTGAAATGTCACCGTATTTAAGAATTATTTTGCTTTTCTTCGTAAGTATGTTTAAAAACATTGTGTGTATAACATATTTGCGTATTTATACTGTGATTACCCATTTTATGAAACGTCGGCTAAACTAGCACAGGTCCGACGCTGACAGTGGTCACGGGCGTACTGGCGTGAGGAATAGGCGCAAGGTATTGCCGCGTAGGGTGTAATTTAGTAGGCAAAATGTTGAATTCATCAAATGATGAATGAAAAAATTAACGTATCGATAAAAGGACAAGCAATAATGAAGATTTACTTAAAAGCTATCGACTGAAGTAAGTTTCATATACATTTTCGTCCTAGTACTTCTAACATAAGGAAATAAAGACAGTGTTAGGCATGTTTTCAACTCAAGATTCTATCGAGAAAATAATGAGCCGTCGTGTTTCTGACAAGCAATAACGTAGTTCAAGGACTGAAGTTATACATACTAGAAAATAATGCATGAAATCCATGTAAAAGCCTGTAAATATGGTGACAAAAAAGTGCGTTTTACTACACACCGCGCCTTAAGTCATAATGTACCTATTGTTTGTCCGAATTTTCGTTAGTCATAATTGGTTTTTCTCAGAAACGCGTAACTTTTCAGGATTGCCATAAAACAAACCTAACCTAACCTAACCTATCTATAGAATAACCTTACGAAAATCCTGAAAAGTTAACGGTTTCAGTTTTATGATTAACGATAACATGACAAACAATACATTATGACTTAAAACTTTATGGGAAACAAAGGGACCCCCGGTATTACACATGGCGAATCCTATAGCGTTTCCCACGCCGGCTATACGAATTATGTAGTTATACAGTTAACAATATTCTGACACTGACAAAGAAATAAAACAAAGATGGATAAACACAAAGAGACAGTGCCAACAAAGAAAAGGATACAGATTTTACAATACTTTTACAAGCTAATACCTAACCGGTCATTCTAATAAACCGTTACCGTTACGTAGGCTATTAACTAAAAATGCTCATTGCGTAACGGGAAAAGAAGGCAGTATAAAAAAAAACCGGGCAAGTGCGAGTCGGACTCGCACACAAAGGGTTCCGTACCATAATGCAAAAAACTGCAAAAAAAAAACGGTCACCCATCCAAGTACTGACCCCGCCCGACGTTGCTTAACTTCGGTCAAAAATCACGTTTGTTGTATGGGAGGGGCTCCCATACAACAAACGTGATTTTTGACCGGGTCATCACATATTTCTACTAGACGTCAAGCTATTTCCGTTAGTAAAAAAAACCGGGCAAGTGCGAGTCGGACTCGCGCACGAAGGGTTCCGTACCATAATGCAAAAAAAAAACGGTCACCCATCCAAGTACTGACCCCGCCCGACGTTGCTTAACTTCGGTCAAAAATCACGTTTGTTGTATGGGAGCACCACTTAAATCTTTATTTTATTCTGTTTTTAGTATTTGTTGTTATAGCGGCAACAGAAATACATCACTAACGGGAAAAGAACGTAGTATCAATAAAACCTACACAGTAACGTTTCAGCTCAAACTACATTTATGCCTCGACAACTTTTTTCACACAAAGATTTGGGACTACCTGTCATAGTAAAAGTTTTAGAACTTAGAATAAGCTATCCTATCCAGTGACATATCGCTTGTCCTTATTGGTCATATAGGTATAGGCCAATGAGCCCACCCTCTAATGTATTTAATTATTATTTATTTAATATCATCTAAGCTTGGGTTAATATAGGACGCAGTCCCTACAAATATAATAATTATATCCATATAAATATAATAATTATACCATGTTTAAGGTCGTATATTAACACCTATGTCAAATGTGACAAGTAATTAGATAATGTGTAATGGGTGTGTGTGAAATTGGGACGAGGTGCGGCTAGCCCTGAAACACTATCATTGTTAAATGGTATAACTGTGAATGTATGTTTTAGGTTGATATGCCTATAAGGCAAGGCTCGGAACCGGTTTTTTTATTAATCCCAAAATAGCCCTTTATTTTTTTTATGCTCTTTACGTGGGACTGACTCATGTATTTGGGCAGGCGTGGCTCACTCCGCGATTTCGTCGCTTTGCTACAAGGTAGCTAAAAGTACATCCGTTCGACACCAATTTTGGTGGCTAGCCATAAGCCACTCGTGGCGCTGTCGCCACCTAGCGGCCATATCTGTCCTGATCGTAACAGACGCGTTTTGTTAGAGAGTGAGTCTTCTGTACCTAGTACTATTATTTATTCTGTGATTTAGGTAACAACTTCGTATTATTAGATTGTCCCATTAAATAGTTATTTGTACAACAAGAGATCAAAGTTTGATATTTCTTCGAGTGCTTATTTTGAGTCCCGTGCAAGCGAAAGATTCTATAATAGATTCACGAGCGTAGCGAGTGAATCTAATTTAGAATCTTGAGCGTAGTAAGGGAATCAAAAGCGCACGAGATGTAAATAACTTTGATCTCGTGTAGTACACAAAATTTTTCACCCTAAGCAGTGAGAACATACCTAGAGGGACAGAGATAATAGAACCCCAGTATATCGAACTTGTATTAGACCCCGCATGTTGAAATGACATTTGACTATAAAGGTCACTTGAATGTCATTTTGTTTCACTCAGTGAGCAAAATCGCATTTTGCTCACTGACTAAGACACACTCAGTGAGCAAAATGCGATTTTGCTCACTGAGTGAGACAAAATGACTCAGTGAGCAAAATCGCATTTTGCTCACTGTTTTAAAGAAGCAAAGTACCCTTGTTCGAGCTGCTGAGGTGAAAAATTAATTAATAAACCAAAGAACGAAAAAGAACGTATTAATAATCTTAACTATTTTTTTTTCTATGATTTAGGTTTTAGAACAGTGGTGGGCAAACATTCTTCAGGGGGGGCCAGAAAGTTTAGGATATTTAAGTGGTGGGCCAGAATTGTAGCCAAAATTTATTTTGATTTGTGATAATCGTGGGCCAATGCCGTATAGCCCATATTCTAATTATTTCATACGACCGGCGGCGGGCCAGATGAAACCCATTCGCGGGCCGCAGATGGCCCGCGGGCCGTACTTTGCCCACCACTGGTTTAGAAAGTATGAAAAATTCATAATGGAATGGAAATTAATAAATGTGTAGCTATTTATTTGTACATTATACATGTACCTACGGTCAGCAGCAGAAGTTGCTAAGCGGGCCAGGTGTTCAAAATGATCTTGACGCGCCCTTATTGTTAAGAGAATAAGAGCGTGTCAAGGTAATTTTGAGCACCTCGCCCGCTTAGCAATTTATGCTGCTGACTGTACAGTTGTACAACTATAAATAAAATGACTCAATGAGTATTTTTCTCACCAGACGGCGTCGTTATAATATAGTATAGTTTTATTATATAGTTTTTAAGTTTTAACTAAACTTAACTATAGTAGCTACTACCTACTGCAGTGGAGTCTATAGATCTTTGTAGCATATAGATACCTATATAAACAATGTAAAAAAATCGGGCAAGTGCGAGTCGGACTCGCGCACGAAGGGTTCCGTACCATATAAAAAAAAACAAAAAAAAAAAAGCAAAAAAAAAACGGTCACCCATCCAAGTACTGACCACTCCCGACGTTGCTTAACTTTGGTCAAAAATCACGTTTGTTGTATGGGAGCCCCATTTAAATCATTATTTTATTCTGTTTTTAGTATTTGTTGTTATAGCGGCAACAGAAATACATCATCTGTGAAAATTTCAACTGTCTAGCTATCACGGTTCGTGAGATACAGCCTGGTGACAGACGGACGGACGGACAGCGAAGTCTTAGTAATAGGGTCCCGTCCCGTTTTACCCTTTGGGTACGGAACCCTAAAAAGTCTGTCATTTGTTCAATGAGCTAATAGACAATATTTGGTATCTCTGAAATTACTGCAATTGAATATTTCATTTTTAAGATCGGAATTAAATAATCGATTTGTTTTTTAGCAGTACAACTTACTGATATTTTTGCCATACCCTACCAGGGTCCATGTGCCTAGGTATATGTTACTATGTAGTATAATCGTATGTAATATAAATATGTACATTGGATGCAAAATAAAGATCTCTATCTCTTTAAAGTAACTATAGGTGAGGAGAGTATTGCAGTATAGTTTCCCAATGCCCCGATAGATGGCGCTGGCTGCAAGATAAATGGCGCTATCGTTTGGTCGCCGTAGTTTCTTGACGTCCATTCGTATGTTCCGTAGTGTTATCGATTGACATCTAGTTTGTGTTAAAGCTAGAAACAAGATTTCTCTAGAAAGGGTGTTGGTTGGCCAAATGTCCGGCCAGCATCTTCGGAATAACTGTAACCGGCCAGGTGCGAGTCGGACCCGCGCACGAAGGGTTCCGTACCATTACGCAAAAAAATCACGTTTGTTGTATATGGGAGCCCCACTTGAATATTTATTTTATTTTGTTTTTAGTATTTCTTGTTTTAGCGGAAACAGAAATACATCATCACGGTTCATGAGTTACGGCCTGGTGTCAGACAGACGGACACCGAGTCTTAGTAATAGGGTTCCGTACGCAAAAAAAGAACGGCAAATTTACAAAATGTAGGTGACACCGTAAGATTGTGAACCCGTTAGTTTATAATCTAACGTAGGTTAGGTTAGGTTAGATTGTAATCGATAGCGAACTTATAGATTTTCGTGATTAATCGTTTATTAATATTTTTTAATCATTACATTTTAATTACTTATACAATTAATGCAGCAAGATTTTATTGATTTTTCAATTACATATTTCAGTAATAAGTGCATTGGGGTAACTTGTAACGCGGGGTAATTTTGAAAATCACTAAATGTATGTATACTAAACCAGAAGCACTTCATTCTTTGGCAACACTTTTTTTTTTGTTAGCCTGGTTAAGTGTCCCACTGCTGGGCAAAGGCCTCCCCTCGCTCCCTCCACTCAACCCTGTCTTTTGTAGTTTCCCGCCAATCCAGACAAAATACGTCCAAGTCGTCCCGCCATCTCCTTTTCGGTCTGCCTGCACTCCGGCTAGCACCATCTATGGTGTTCCGTGGGTCCCACTCCGTAACCGTTGGCAACACTTACACAGTAGCAACCATAGATTAGTATATATTATGTTATCTATCTAATACCTTTAAACGAGCAATTCTTGTATATTTATTTATTTATATCAATTATATATATATTTCGGGGATCTCGGAAACGGCTCTAAAGATTTCGATGAAATTTGCTATATGGGTTTCGGGGGCGATAAATCGATCTAGTACCTAGGTCTCACCTCTGGGAAAACTCGCATTTTTGAGTTTTTACATGTTTTCCGAGCAAAGCTCGGTCTCCCAGATATTTTTCTTACAAGGAGATGTTCTTTCTTTATATTTAAGCATGAAGGGGTAAGCAAGACAGACAGCCAGAGTTGCATTTGCTTATAATATTAAGTAGGTATATGTATGGTCAGCTGTCCAATGACCTTGGGTATTGTGTGTAATAATTACAGATGTATTATTTGTTATTGTTCTATTGTGTAACTATTGTAACTAACCTGTTTGAATACACCTTATGTCACTTATTGAGAAGTGACGATGAATTATTACGTATTCTGTGATGTCAGAGAAGGTATGTCCTAGGAATGAGTAGGTACCTACCTACCTAAATAATTTCTGTGTATTTGTTTTACCTGTCTCTATTAGTTTCGTTCTATGAGATATAATATGGCGTAAAGGGCCATAAAATTACCAAAAAAAACATGAATTTGACACTTTTCTTTGGACTCACAGGACACCCTACGCTGGCGTTATTTGTATAATACTTCGATCGGCCAACCCCATTTCATGAGAAGAGATTTTATTTTACGGAACTATTATAAGTTAAAATATTTATTGTAACTAACATAGTTTTTTAGTTATTTTTTTTTTACATAACTAACATTTTATGAGCCACAAGCTTGAAATAAACGTTATTTAATTTTAATTTAACGTATTTGCTTTGCTAGCAGATTCATTTTGGATTATGTGAACATGAAAGTGATGGACTGATGGAACAATCTGTTTATAAAGACCTCGCTTCTCTCGGTTACAAATAAATAAACCAAAATTTTCATCGTTTCAGACAAGTGGGCCGCAACCTCATCATCCCGGGCGGCACGCGCACCATCGACGCGACGGGAAAGCTCGTGATGCCCGGGGGCATCGACCCGCACACGCACTTCGAGCTCGAGATGATGGGCGCCAAGACGGCCGACGACTTCTACAAGGGCACCCGCGCCGCCGTCGCGGGAGGCACCACGACTGTCAGTAAGTATTCGTGATGCCGGGCGGCATCAACCTTTACACTTCGAGCTAGAAACGATTGGCGCTAAAACTACCGATATCTCCTTCGTTCTATATTAAGTAGAATGTGCTTCTGTTACCCTCACTTTATAAAATTTGATCTTCATTCGGTGCTGAGTGTTGAAATTTCATCATCACACTTATGCGACACTATTTAGGACTACGGACGACATGAGCGAGCCTGTGATGCCAGGTGGCATCAATGGCATCAACCCGCTAGCACACTAAATTTCGAATGTCATCAGTTATGTTTCATCTGTCAAATCGAAATTAACCAATGAGTCCTTGGAATCGTAATTTTAAACAACATACTATTTTTTAATAATTTAATTACTAAGCGCCACTTGCACTATCCCACTAACCCGGGGCTAAGCGGTTAAACCGTTAACCCAGTGGCAAATTGTACTGGTGGAATGGTGCAAGTGCTGCTAAGTGAATTCGACTTTCCAATATTACCCAACCCAACACACATAATAAATACAATAATCCTTTTTTTTTCCAGTCGACTTTGTCCTGCCTGAAAAGGGCCAATCACTGGTCGAGGCGTACAACAATTGGCGGCAGAAGGCCGACGGCAAGGTTGGTCTTTATGTTGAACTTATTGTGCATTCAAATCCAGACTTTTGAAATTGGAACATGTGTTTAGTTCGGCTTTCTTTTGTTTTGTTTGTTGACGGTTACGCCATGTTTATTTTTGGAGTTTAGACCTATTGTGTGACACAACTAAATTATTGTTCAGATTCTATTCATTATAACATATTTGTTTTTAATTACTTATAACTTATTGGCGTATACATTAAAGATTTGTTGGAAATTCGTTCGAACGTTCGTATTTGTCATGCTAATTTAGTCAACCTCAATGCTTTTTGTACCGAGACTGACTGACATAGCAAGACAAGTTCGTACGTTTCCGTGAAAAAACGATGGAAAAGAATTATGCACTATATCTGTATACAGCCGTAACGTTGTTAATGGCCCGACGGGGCAGAGCAACTCTCGTTATGGATGTCTTTGTCTAAAACTAGACGATTTTGAAACCAAACCGGCTGAAAAGATGACTCATGGCGCAACGAACTCTATGATATCTTTAAAACCAGGTTTTATCTCAAACTATGGTGCTCTTAGCTAATTCAAATTGCGACGCCATTTGTAAAATGCGTGATGAGTAGAGACCTAAGAATAGAGTCACTGGCTACTATTTTTAAACTACTAACCCCCTTATTCATAAAACTTTATGGGCCTGACTTAGTTAATTTATATTTTATCCCTTTCTTACGAATACAAAAAACAAAATGACAGATAAAGACAAACGATTCATAGCTAATTCAGGCCAGTAACGCGTTTATGAATAACACCATAGAAACTATAACTCACCAAACAAACCTTACCATTCCAGGTGTGCTGCGACTACGGCCTCCACGTCGGCGTGACCTGGTGGTCTCCCTCCGTCCGCAAAGAAATGGAGAAGCTGGTCTCCGAGGACTTCGGCGTCAACTCCTTCAAGATGTTCATGGCGTACAAGGACGCCTGGATGCTGGACGACTATAATCTCATGTGCGCTGTTGAGGCGTGTGCTGAACTCAAGGCTTTGCCCCAGGTACTGTCTACATCAGCTATTTACAAGGACATCCTACCGTGATACGCCTTACTTGCGTGAGCTGGTGGTCCCCCTCCGTCCGCAAAGAGATGGAGAAGCTGGTCTCAGAGGACTTCGGCGTCACTCCTTCAAGATGTTCATGGCGTACAAGGACGCCTGGATGCTGGACGACTATAATCTAATGTGCGCTGTCGAGGCGTGTGCTGAACTCAAGGCTTTGCCCCAGGTATCTTCTATTTATAGTTATTGTAGCTTTATGAGTCCTTACATGGCGACCCTGCTGTCAAACGTTACCTATTGAGGCTATGAAGTTTGCCCCAGGCATCTGTCTTTACTTACGTCACCTGGTGGATGCCTTGCGTCCGCAAGGAGTTGGAGAAGCTGGTCTCCGAGGACTTCGGCGTCAACTGCTTCAAGATGTTCATGTCGTACAAGGACGCCTGGATGCTGGACGACTATAATCTCATGTGCGCTGTCGAGGCATGTGCTGAACTCAAGGCTTTGCCACAGGTATCTTCTATTTATAGTTATTGTAGCTAAAAGTCTTAACATCCCATCCCATATTGGGATACCCTCCTCCAATTGAGAGGAGATTTAAATCTTCTCGAGGCAGAGTTGTAGGGTTGGAGCCGGTATAGCTTTATTTGGCGTTCATGAGCGCATTGTAATATGCCTACTTGAATAAACTATTTTTTATCTTTATCATGGCGACCCTGCCGTCATACGTTGGCTATTTGGCGAACATTATATACAGGTGGTCGCTGACACGAGCAATATGCGTTTATGTTACGGTAAACCGTTAAACACTGAAAGTGGCTAATTGTCATATGACACCTGTAATACATTGCCATATTACACTAGTAATACAAATACAATATGGAACGTAACTTCGTTAGCTAGTTGTAAGACAGAACAGCGACATCTAGCAACAAATTTAGGCAACCATCAAACCTTTATTTACAAATAAATATTCTCTGTATCTTTAGGTATTCAAATAAAAGTAAACAAAATCTAACCTCAAATGGCTTAAGAAGGGTAGATTTAAGCACATATATCATGGCAATGAAATTTTTCAATAAATTACCAGACGCACTTAGAAACGAAGAACTAGACTCTACCTTCTCGTCTAAACACTTGTTTCAAAATGTTAATACCATTACTGAATATTTTGATGACAATTTAACTAATTCTAACTGTAACGATTTGACATTTAACTATTTTTTACTATTTAATTATTATCATTATAATTTTCTAATTTACTATAATAATTTCTTGACGATAATTATAATTACGGTAAATCACCAATGTTTTATCCTCGTGCCGCCCACCATACAAAATTATAGCCAAGGAAATTAGAATCTTGTTGTATTTTCAATTGGGTTCATTTTCATTTGTTCGAAAATTTTACGAGACAAATGAAATGCTAGCTACTTTCTTTTTAATTAAGGTTGACATTCCATCGAAACTGAGTGTACATTCTAATGTACATTGGGCGGCACGAGGCTATGTCTATTACCAATTGATTATTATTATATTTCCACTACAGCTACCAAATACCAATTTAACCATATCTTGTTTTGTATAAATAAACTTTTTAGTTTATAACTAGTTTTTAAGACAGTATTTACGCCCTTGCAGTGTGACCATGTACCAGACCTTATATAACACCTTTATATCCATGTTTTTTCGCATGAAATAATTGTTATTTGTTTTACAAGGGGGCAAAGTTGTTGTTTAACTGCTCGTGCTAATATTGATACCCGAGCAAGCGAAAGATTCCAAAATTGAACCACGAGCATAGCGAGTGGTTCGAAAAATGGAATCTTGAGCGTTGCGAGGGTTTCAAAGCACAAGGGTTAAACAAAATTTGCCCCCGAGTGAAACACAAAATTTTTCACCACACCAACCTGAAGCAAATATTAAATGTAAAATATCAAACAAAATCAAACCAAATCAAATCCAAATGAATGTAATTAAAAATTTATCATCCAAAATCATCATTTAAAAGTCATTTCTACCAGCAAACATAAGAAACCAACTCAAAATTTGCATTTGATTACTTTGCCTCACATGTGAATAAAATGCAACTTTGCTATCAGTTTTTAAAGTGCAAAGTAAGCCTTTCCGAGCTGGTGTGGTGAAAATGAATATTTTGTTTCTTTTTCAGGTGCACGCAGAGAATGGACACATCATAGCTCGCAACACGGAGAAGCTTCTAGCGGCCGGCGTCACCGGCCCAGAGGGGCACGAGCGATCCAGAGATGAAGAGGTTAGGATATTATTCATATTACATCATTTATTTAAGGCTGCTATTTAACTGATCACCAGATTTAGTAAAATTTAATACCAAAAAAATCTATTTTACCACCCTAAAATCATGAATGATCACCAAAATTATAACACCATTTTAATGTGAAATGATTACCAATTTTATTACATTTTACTATCCTTTTAAAGGAAATGACACCAAAATAATCATTATTAACCCAAAAATAGTCAATGATTACCAAATTTCAATCCCCATTTTAATGTGAAATGATAACCAAATTTTTACATCTTGCTATCCTATTAAAGAAAATGACACCAAAATAATCATTGTAAACCCAAAAATAGTAAATGACCACCAAAATTAGAACTCCATTTTAATGTAAAATGATAACCAAATTTTTAAATCTTGCTATCCTATTAAAGCAAATGGCTCCAAAATAATCATTGTAAACGCAAAAATAGTAAATGATCACAAAATTGTAACCACATTTTAATTAAAAATGTGCAATCATTTAATATATCGTTATCCTATTAAATTAATTAATCCACTTCGTCACCTTTTTCTAGTAGCATTTTATTTCTGTAACAGTCGCAGTTCTAACCTAACCTAACCCACTTTTCTAGTAGCATTTTGTTTCTGTAAGGGTCGCAGTTCAAACCTAACCTAACCCACTTTTCTAGTAGCATTTCTTTTCTGCAAGGGTCGCAGTTCAAACCTAACCTAACCCACTTTTCTAGTAGCATTTCGTTTCTGTATGGGTCGCAGTTCAAACCTAACCTAACGCACTTTTCTAGTAGCATTTCTTTTCTGTAAGGGTCGCAGTTCAAACCTAACCTAACCCACTTTTCTAGTAGCGTTTCGTATCTGTATGGGTAGCAATTGAAACTTAACCTAACCTACTTTTCTAGTACCATTTCGTTTCTGTAAGGGTCGCAGTGCTAACCTAACCTAATCCACTTAACTGATAGCAGTTTAACTTACTTTTCTAGTAGCATAACGAAATGCTACTAGAAAAGTAGATTAGGTTAGGTAGGTATGCGGTGCGGGCTACGGGGGGTTGAGCGGGAGGGGCTAGTAATTTTGGCATCAGTTTACTTTATTTGGTAATATGTATAAATTTTTTGGTAATCATAGTGGTTTATTTAGGTGAAAATATCGCATTAATTTGGTCTTCAAGATTTGGTGATCATTAATGATTTTTGGTGATCATTCAATATATTTGGTATTTGAATACAATTTGAAGTGCAGTCGTAATTAAAGTGGTGGTACTTTTGTATTTTTAGGCCTCTTTTTTTTGGTGTTCAGTATTTTTTTTTGGTAAGCATGATTTTTTTATTTAGGGTACCAAAGTATTTTTTGGTGGTCATTATATTTGTAGCCTTTATTTAATATCTATTACTGCTACTTGACATCCCGTTTTAGAACAATACTTACATAAAACCTAAAACTAACAACTAAAATTAAATATAAAATATCTCTCCAAAGCTTCTCTTCTGGAATGGAACCTAGAATGCTGGCGGCGTTGCCCCTTTGAACCGCCAGACTTAGGGCCAGTTGCACCAACCACATTTGACAGACTGATCAACGTCAGCCGGCGCGCCCCGGCGCTTTACTATGAAACTTTCCATACATAAAAATTTTGCGAACTCTTTAACAATACGAACAGTTTGGTGCAACCGACCCTTAATCTTTGAGCCAAGGAGGAGCCCGCCCTGTGATCGCCCGAGACACCTATTAATCTGGCCGACACTTCCTTTATTAACTGTTTGGTGTCGGTCGACCATGGGCCCAGTGTTTCAATGGCGAGCGCCGCAAAATCGTATTGGTCCGTTAGGAACGCATATTATATTACCTAAATCCTTACACCTCTTATTATTTTTTTATAGTTGCAAGCTACGTAGCCTTTTAAAGCTTAATTTCATAGAACAACTCGAGACAGGGATTACCTACGCTGGCGCCATCTATGCAAACCTTAGACATATACAATATACTGGGCAGATGGAATACCAACCTATATTATACCAGGCGTGGCTCACTCCGCGATTTCGTCGCTTTGCTACCGGTAGCTAAAAGTACATCCGTTCCACACCAATTTTGGTGGCTAGACATAAGCGCGTGGCGCTGTCGCCACCTAGCGGCCGTATCTGTCCTGATCGTAAATCGTAACAGACGCGTTTTGTTAGAGAGTGAGTCTTCTGTACTATTATTTATTCTGTGATTATACATCATATTTTTAGCTAATTTCTGAAGACGTCAGAAAAGACATCCATTCAAAAATTGCTATTTAATATTTGAGAGAGCAGTCATAATAGAAAATATGACTGTAACTATTCCAAGTTGTACTGGAAAGTATGTGCTGTATGGAACAAAACTCCGTTAGCTAGTTGCGCGTCGGTACAACGACATCTATTGGGCTATAATGACAACTCGAGTTAGCAGTACAAGTAGCCAGAGTAGTAATGCGGTCTGATGGCTTAGGGTGGTATTCCACCTGGCCAATTGCTGGGTCCATTGTGTATTTGTGTCTCACATTTTGCTTAATGAAAGAGTGAGACGCAATGACATTGGACCAAGAAATTAGACAGGTGGAATACCCTTAACCAAGATGACAATCGGTGATAGAAAACTCCAATTGTAACTTAAATAATAAACAGAGTTTATACTTTTGCATTTATACAATACAATACGATAGCCACCCGCCCCAGTTTCACACGGGTAACGCGGTGGCCACGACATTGCGCGACTGGCTTCGGCTAAGGCGACAACCATAGGTTGGAGCGAGACACAGCGACCTTTCGTTCCCACGTATTGTGACAACCTTTAGCCGAAGCCAGTCGCGCAATGTCGTGGCCAGGCCGTAAACCATAACAAATTATACACCTAAACCTTCCTCAAGAATCACTATTGATAGCTGTAAATCGCATTTAAATCCGTTTAGGGCTTGTGCACAAATCACGTGAGGTTCGGTAGGGGGAGGGGGGGTCACGAAAAAAATCACGATAGATCACGTTGGGGGAGGGGGGGTATAAGGAAATCTCGCGTGTATTTTTCTACAGTGAACGGAACTAAGAAATAAAACCTACCACATAAGTAGATACTTTTTCTCGGTTTCGTTAAACATAAATCTTCACTCTGCACTTCAAAATAGCGAGTCTATTTAACGAAAATAGAAAAATAAACAAGATTTTCTATATACAATACTATTTATCTTAAAATAGGGTATTATACTGTATTTAAAATAAATTATTTTACACAATGCATGAAATAAAGCACCAGATAATTATTAGAAAAACACAGATAGGAGTTATTTTTAAACACAGGTTCTATTTAATGAATCGGATAGAAGTATAAAAAGTAGGCTTGACCGTGACGTCGCGATGTAATGTTTCATATAAATTCCATATTAGAAAATCGTTTTGACAGCTCTAAAAAAGTAACTGATTTGACTAGTAGGAAAATACCCTATTAGGTCGAATGAAAAAAATTCAAAAAAATACACGTGAGGATGTGTGAGGGTGGAGGGGTAGCCAAAAACCTCACCAAATATCACCAAGGGGGAGGGAGGGGTCAAAAAGTAGCCGAAAACACCTCGCGTGATTTGTGCACAACCCCTTAGCAGTTCTTCTACTGAAGAACTGCTAATAATAAACGGATGATAATAATAAACGGATATACTTATCGCGAACATATAATCATATAGATCAGCAGTTGGCAACCTTTTAGCAGCCAAGGGCCACATAGTAGCTACCGAAGTTGACGCGGGCCGCACTTTGTTTATATTTATGACTTTATCAGACATTGTCGTTTGTCAATATTATGCATGCGGCCCGCGGACCTCTCACTTGCGGCCCGCGAGCCTCTCTGGCTATTTTGTATGTAATATTATTAGCTAAAAATGTGATGTATAATATAGGTTGGTATTCCATCTGCCCAGTATATTGGCCTAACTATAAACTCTGAAGAATATATTACCCTAATCCGTAATCGAGTCTTTAGAATTCCTACGCCCATCGTACTCGTAAAAACCACATTAGCGAGGCGTTTTCCTAACTTCCTGCATCCGTATATTTACAATTCAGTATTAAAGGCATGCAACATAGGGGCTGTCCATAAATTACGTCATCGATTTTTGACGATTTTTGACCGACTCTCGATGGATCGGCTCGTAGCACGTGACTTTAGATGCGTGACAGTACACAGACCAGCGTCCACACTGGCCCCGGCTAGTACATCGTAACTCCATACATTGTCCTGCCGTTTATTCTGTGTTCAGTAGTTTCTTCCAGTGTTCGGAATGGATTGAATCGTAGCTGTAACTTGTGACAATTATTCGCGTAACAAAAAGACGTCCACATTAATGGTACTGACACGTGTTTCTTATACGGTCACGGGATAATGTTCGGTAAATTGTCACAAGTGTGGACCCACCTAAAGGGAAGTTCTCTGTGTTATGCGGGAAGATGACGTCGAGTGGCAAAATGAAAAACATTAACATTTATATGTCAATTTGCATACTAAAAATGACAGATAGTCCTGCCTGAGGCGCGTAAAAAGCGTAAACATAATCAACCACCATCGTCTACGACGAACTTTCTTTTTTTGTATTCAATATCTTTTTAAATATCGAACTTAAGCAAAAAGACACAGCGCGGCCGCTGTAATTATTTCGACGTCTGCCATTGCCGAAAGTTGAAAGCGAAGTGAGTGGTAGGGCAGTATGTAAACACACACTCCTCTCGATCCTGCTGCAGCAGTATTTAGGGCATTATTGCCGGCAGGATGAGGGGCAGCGGCAGGGGCTGAATGTAAATGAGGCATTACACATTTTGCATAATGGGAGAGTGAGACGCAATAACATTGGACTAAAAAGGAAGGGAACCCAACTGTCCGGCTCCGATTTGATTTATTTTGATATATGTTATAGAGTAGTCTAAAATAACAGACACGTATTTTTTTAGCTGCTCAATCTCAACCTTATTGGAGGAATTGGCCTCCAAAGTACTGAAAAGTGACAAAACCCTCTAATTTCTGTAGAGAGTTTTGTTCAAGCAAATTGCTTTTCAGTACTTTGGAGGCCAGAATAAGGTTGATATTGAGCAGCTAAAAAAAATTCGTGTCTGTTATTTTAGACTACCTACTCTATAACATATATAAAAATAAATCAAATCGGAGCCGGACAGTTGGGTGCCCTTCCTTGTAAGATAAGGAACAGGTGGAATACCACCGTAATAGACGAGTCCTTATAGGGAGCGTACATGAACTGTAGACACAGACAAAACATCCTCCAGACTGAGCATAGTCGCGCTACCCCCTCTGCCACGCATACGGTAATTTTACTCCATGTTCGAGTCGAAAGTGTCTTTGTGTGACGTCCGTGTCTTTGAACGGACCAATCACGGCACGGGACTTCGCTCACCTCGTCCCGCGCACCCCCGCATTTTTGGCATCATAATCATAATCATTTATTCGATGCAATCCATGGTGTTTATACAGGTGTTTAAGTTTAATTCGGTACAGCATGGGCCCTACAAGGGCGTGGCAACATATTATACGTAAAAAAAGTAAGATATTTAAACATTCATACATTATATAACTATCTATAATTTGTCAAGCTATTTCCGTCAGTAGAGAAGAGCGGTAAATTTAAAAAAAATGTTCGCATCCCAAAAAAGGTTTAAATTTCTTGCCTTTTTCTACTGACAAACTTGTTTGACTGTCTTATATTTATTATTTTGGGTAATTAAACTAATGCCTCAAGGGCCTATTTTAGATTTAAGCTAGTTATTAATTTCGTTTAGTAGTACCACTGTATATATATTGTATGTAAATAAATGATTTAAAAAAGAAATTAAACTAATTAAATAGGTCACAATATGCTATGGTCCATGTTATTACACATGACATCATCGGTTGCATGAAATAATTGCTCTAAACTCGGTCTAGAGGATTCCTAATAGTCTATATTTTTTTTCTCTATGTCTATGACTGTAGATGGCAGCACACAAGCCTCCTATTCATTGGCGTGAAGCATTATGTCAAGTTTCCATTTATAGGGTTCCGTACCCAAAGGGTAAAACGGGACCCTATTACTAAGATTCCGCTGTCCGTCTGTCCGCGTCCGTCCGTCTGGCTGTCTGTCACCATCTCATGAACCGTGATAGCTAGTTGTATTCTCCTACTAGTCAAATCAGTTTCTGTTTTAGAACTGTCAAAACGATTTGCTAATATGGAATTCATATGAAACATTACACAACGACGTCACGGTCAACTCACATACTTTTTATATTTATATCCGATTTATTAAATAGAACTTGTGTTTCAAAATAACTGCTGTCTATGTTATTCTAATAATTATCTGGTGCTTTATTTCATGCATGGTGTGAAACAATTTATTTTAAATACAGTTAAATACCCTATTTCTATTGCCGCTATAATATAACAACAAATACTAAAAACAGAATATAATAACATACAACAAACGTGAATTTTTTTGCTGGTTTTTATACGTAATGGTACGGAACCCTTCGTGCACGAGTCCGATTCGCACTTGGCCGGTTTTTAGATTTAAGCCACTAGATGGCAGACCCTACTATGCGAAATAGAGGGAGAGTGAAGTGTAGGGGGCAGCACCTGCTTAGAAGCGTGAATTGTTTTCGCTTTCGATTCAGAGGGGCTACCGCGAAAACCGAAATTCGCAAATTGCGGGGATCTTTCTCTTTTACTCCAATGAAGGCGGAATTAGAGTGACAGAGAAAAATGCCCGCAATTTGCGAACTTCGATTTTCGCGGTTAAATATAGCCCAGGTCACGAGATGGCACGGTCTCTCTGGCATACAACTGAACATTATTTCGGCATAACTATCGCAACGTGGTAATAGGGAATATTACCCAAAACTCTGCGTAGGGGGCGCCACTACCACTTTCCATCACAATCTGGGGGTCTACCGCGAAACAAGAAAACGAAATTTCGTTATCTTACCTCTCTATCACTCTTGCATATGCGAGCGATAAAGAGGCAGATAACTAAATTTCGATTTTCGCTTTTCCCGGTAGGCCCTTGTTAACAACCCGCCTTGATGCAAGTCATATTTTATTGTCTGTGAAAATTTGTCAAAAAACAGTTTAAGGCACACAATGTATAAGTTACTCTATGGTTTACCGACTAGCTAGCTTAGTGCTGCACTCTGGCGGCAGAACATTGCAGTAATAGCCCCTATTTTGAAAAAGTAATTACTTGAAATTCACAAGAACCCATTCTTGACACAATACACCGGAATTTTGAAGCTGATCGAACTGAAAATCCGTTTAGCAGTTCTTCAGTACCTTTATCGCGAACATATAATCATATAGATATTATAGATAGAAGTAGATGTTATCATTTATTTCATTCTTATTGTGATGTTGATATATTTTTTGTTTCAGGTGGAAGGGGAGGCGGTCAATCGCGCCTGCGTTATCGCCAACCAGGTAATTAATAACTATTAAATTAAAATGTTTAAATAACTCTCTCTCTCTCTACGCTGTATGCCAAAAAATCAAATTCATGCCAAAAATGCCTTACATAATTTTGGAATAGAGTTACTACTACTAGAGTTACTCTTTAAACTGCTGGATCGATTTCTATCATTCTTTGTCCAATGTCAGTGTGACTCACTCTCTCATTAAGCAAAATGTGAGACAAAATACACATTGGACAAAGAAATTGGACAGATGGAAAACCACCTTGATTGTAAGGAAATTCGCTTTCACGTAAACAATCCGCATTGAAATCGATCCATCCGTTGGAGAGCTACGATGCAGACAGACAGACATTGGCGTAAAAGAGGCGTATTCGGCGGAATTTGAATATTTACCATTTCCTAATTGAGGAAATTGCAAAAAATATGTACGTAGTTAAGCGCAGTTAAGGAAAATTAACTATGTAAATTGTATTGTATTTATTGTACTTAATTCGTACACATATAAGTCTATAGCATACGCTAACACACTTTCATGCATCTAACTTAAATAGAAATGGCTTAACTGTCATAACACAATGGAATCAATTAAGTTTAGACTAATTACAGGTGCTTAACTATGTACACATTTTTTGCAATTCACTCTATAATGCCAGAAAAGGGACGTGTGACCCCATCCAATATCAATCTTCAGACATTCCGAAACGGTTAACGATGAGGCGCTAATTTAACTACTATAGCCGGTCAAACAACTTTGTCAGTAGAAAAAGGCGCGAAATTCAAATTATCTATGGGACGATAACCCGTGCCTACATTATTTAAATTTGCCGTTTCTACTGACGGAAATGGCTTGACAGACTATAATTACTATTTTTTCTGCCTTAGAAGCTAAACATTTAAAATTGACAAAGCGCAAAGTGGACGCGTTCAGATTATTGATAAGGCCGTGTCGTACGGTTGCGATCGTGGCCCACAAATGGTCTCGCCGGAAGACCAGCGCTGACTTTCGGGCTAGCATTATGCTGAGGCGAGACCATTTCGTGGTAAACTATATACTTTTCACACCTCCTATTCAGAAAACAGCTTTTTCTTCCCTGCTAGGAGGGATCAAATTGGCACTTTTCCTCCCTGCTAGGAGGGATCAAAGTGGCACTTTTCTTTTTACACTTTTTTGCACATTATTTTTTATCTGTATAAGCATCAGATTGTGTCAACACTAAATTTTTTTTATTTTCCTCATAGTTGATGTGAAAAGCAGTATGTGTCACACGGTATCAAAATTATTTTGTCTTGGGCGTTAACACTTGAAGAATCCATCGCTTCATTCAGAATTCAATGTACGCCCTTGACGGAATATCAATTTGATCCCTTGTAACACAAACTACTATTATGCTTTAAATATACTTTTCACTTCTCATGCTCAAAAAGTGCACCTTTATGTCGTGCGTAGACGACATAAAATCGCATTTTATGATCTAGAGCATAAAGTAAAATCATCTATTACGACCCTTATTGACTTAGCAATAAAGTCCAAATTCTGCCATACAAACTGCCAGCCCTGCCGGCGCGCCCCCGACCGGCGCTCTCCCGATCGGCGTGCCCCGCGCCTCCGACCGGCCCAAGAACAATTTTCTTTAGTCTTGAATAAATACGTTAAAATAACCTAAAATATTTGATTTTTTGTATATTTTCCTCGCAATCGAAGTGAAAAGCAGAGTGTACAACAAGGGCATACATGTCCATTTTTACCCTCATCTACTATTTTAAAATTGCTTCGGGTAAAAATAGGTCACTTTATGCCCTTGTTGTACAATCTACTATTTTGTAATACGTTTGTATGAAATGTAGTTTTAGTTTGCCATGAATAAATGAAATTCTTATCCTTGACAGGCCAACTCGCCGCTATACATCGTGCACATGATGTCTAAAAGCGCTGTAAGAGCGCTACAGCAGGCCCGCGCTCGCCAGCGCCAGCCTTTGTACGGAGAGACCCTGGCGGCCACCGTCGGCACTGACGGTGAGTCTTTTAACTAGTTCCACAGAATTAATAATAGTACTAGGTACAGAAGACTCACTCTCTAACAAAACGCGTCTGTTACGATCAGGACAGATATGGCCGCTAGGTGGCGACAGCGCCACGCGCGGCTTATGGCTAGCCACCAAAATTGGTGTGGAACGGATGTACTTTTAGCTACCTGTTGTAAAGCGACGAAATCGCGGAGTGAGCCACGCCTGCTAGTTCTGCGTCTTCTTTGTTATAAGAAAAACAAGAACGATCAAGCGAAAGATTCGAAATGATCGAGCAACTGATATTGATTTGTATTCTTTCCAGAGAAAATACATAACAGTGTTTAAAACGTCCAATCATTTTGGAACCCTGAAACAAATTCGAATTAGTTAAATGATTGATATTTACTATCAATTTAATTTATTGGATATACCTTATTTATTCATACATTATTGCACAATTAGAGAATTATCATAAATCTAATCCTAAATTAGCTTGGGGCATTGTTCCCAGGACACTGGCCGCGTTCCCTCTCTGCACAGTGAGGCTGAGTATTTGTGCAAAAAATGCGCCAGCTCGTAGGTCGCCAGACACCCAGACTAGTTTGGTAGAAATTTCTTTAATTTAATCATATGTACTTGTGAAAAGAATACAGTATGTACATAAATTGTCATCTAGTTTTTGAAAAGTTGGTTTGTGTTAGGTTTGACGTTATTGTATTTTAAATCTTTATGTAGTCACAAATATCATGCTTAGAGTAGTAGGGCAGAGTAGGTGTTCATGGGTCTGCCCTTGTCTTTGGGTAACTGGGTATTTATTGTTTAATGTCGAGATTACCATTTGTATACCAATCAGTAGTGGGCGCACAGATCATTTACATTTTTGCTGTGAACTAAAATCATCACTACATGGCGACCCTGCCAGGCTAGTATGGTTCTATGTATAGCTACATATAATATCTTATAGTTCGGTTTTTTTAGCATTAGAAAAAAGGTAAACAATCTTGATGTGTCTTTTAATTGAAAAACACGTTTTAAAAATACATACGTCATGTATATGTAACAATTATGAATCTAATACGATCATTTATATTCTTCTGCTTTAATAAGTAATAGATACTGATTTTTAAAAAGCGATTTTCAATTAAAAGACATATCAAGATCGCTTACCTTCTTTCTAATGCTAAAAAAACGAACTATAGTAAGTTTGAATAAGCATTAAACAAGCGTCATGTTGCAGGATCGCACTACCGCAACGCGTGCTTCCGGCACGCCGCCGCGCACGTGCTGTCCCCCCCGCTGCGCGCCGACCCCTCCACCCCGCAGGCCATCGTGGAGGCCCTCGCCGAGTCAGTATCAGAATAACAACACTTTATTCCATTACTACTATACGCATTACTTTATAGTTAATAGAGTTAGACCCAATGATTTATTAGAACTCAAGATATGTTATAGGCGTTCCAAAATTGAAGCGCTTACCTTGTGACAAATTGTACAAGTTGCCTTTAGTCGCACCTGGGCAAGCGAGAAATGTGCACGTGCTAACGAGCTCCCGCTCACCGCAAGAGAAAGGGACACGTTCATGTTTAACAACGAGTATGACGAAGATGAATGGAATGCGAAAATTAATCAAAAATAACAGTTTTCTTCGTAGGTATAGAAATAAATACGGAAGTATTTTTGTACTTCTTATGTATGAGTATAACCTATCTAGGTACCTGTTAATATAATATCATTGGTTAGACCAAGAAAAGTCTGCAGTGGCTTTGATAGCCCACGCAGGGCAAGTGTTATTTATACGTCATAATTTCACAGAAGTTTGACGTTTTAAATAACACTAGCACTGCGTAGGGTAACAAACTCGCTGAAGACTTTTCTTGGTGTAACTCTAGATTTATTTGACGTCTCCTTAATTGTGAAGCGTTGGTGGCCTTGCGGTAAGAGCGTGCGACTTTCAATCCGGAGGTCGCGGGTTCAAACCTCGGCTCGTATCAATGAGTTTGCCGGAACTTATATGTACCAAATATCATTTGATATTTACCAGTCGCTTTTCGGTGAAGGAAAACATCATGAGGAAACCGGAGTAATCCCAACAAGGCCTAGTTTCCCCTCTGAGTTGTAAGGTCAGATGGCAGTCGCTTTCGTAAAAACTAATGCCAACGCCAATTCTCCGGATTAGTTGCCAAGTGGACCCCAGGCTCCTATGAGCCGTGGCAAAAAGCCGGGATAACGCGAGGAAGATGTCTCCTTCATAGGGGGTATTACTGCAATGTTCTGCCGCCAGAGTGCAGCACTACCTCCTCTAGTAAACCATAGAGTAACTTATACATACTGTGCCTTAAACTGTCTTTTGACAAAAAAATTCACAGACAATGAAATATGACATTGATGCATCAAGACGGTTTGTTAACAAGGGCCTACCGGGAAACGCGAAAATCGACATTTAGTTATCTGCCTCTTTATCGCGCGAATATGCAAGAGTGACAGAGAGGTTAGATCAACGAAATTTCGATTTTCTTGTTTCGCGGCAGACCCCCAGATTGTGACGGCTTGGTAGTGGCGCTTCCTACGCAGAGTTTCGCGTAATATTCCCTATTGTCACAGAATAAGTAATAGTATTATCATACAGAACGGCCACGCACCGCCCCGCCCCGACTCGCATTACCTCGCCCCGCGACTGGCCGCGACATGAATCTGGCGGACTTCTGGCGTCCTCTCAGTAAAGCGACTTACCTACACATACACAATGACGCGTGTACAGACGTGCCGCGCACACATATAAACGCAAATGATTTTTGATGTATGGCGTGTCCGCCTTGTGCTATTGTTACAATAAAATTCCACTATATTTCCCAGTGACCACCTCCAGCTGATCGGCAGCGATAACTGCACCTTCCACGACAAGGACAAGGAGTTGGGCAAGGGCAACTTCGCCAAGATCCCCAACGGGGTCAATGGGGTCGAGGACCGCATGGCCATACTGTGGCAGAAGGCTGTCAATACTGGTAACAAAATAAAACAATGAAATATACTTGGTCAAGCAAATCTTGTCAGTAGCAAAAGGCGGAAAATTTCGCGGGTGAGCAACAGTGTTTTAAATAATTCCAAAATCGCGTGTCATCTGTGTTTTATCTATGGAATGTGGATCGGGCATTACAGCCATCTTGTTTGTTTACATTCTGAATTGTTGCGATTTCAAGAGAAATAAGTGCTGTCACCATTAAATACCAATATATTAAATAAGATTGTGCATGAACTTAAGCAAAGTCAAGGTGCCTACAATGTACAATCACGCTCGTTGATCGTCAATATTTGTAAAATTTGAGGTTATGATAATTACATGTTTTGGTTCCATGTACATTGCTGCTTTTCTTAGCGCAATACTGCTCTTTGAGTGTTGCCCTACTTCACTTTGCTGTACATTGCTACTGTCATACTTTGCTACACAGACTATATTCTCTTGGTTAATCTCTCATTTCCATTTTGATATAATTCCAAATTTTCTGTAATGTTGCATAATCAGTTTCTCAAACCGTTTTTTATTAAATCTTCCAGGCATAATGGACCCGTGCCGCTTCGTAGCCGTAACCAGTTCCACGGCGGCCAAAATCTTCAACTTGTGGCCGGCCAAGGGCCGAGTGGCCGTGAATAGTGACGCGGACGTTGTCGTGTGGGACCCGCGTCTCGAGAGGACTATTACAGCCGCGGCGCACAAACATGCCATCGACTTTAATATATTCGAGGTAAGGTTCAATTTGGCTTGGCGGCCCATGAGGGGAATAGTAGTTGAAATCTGTATAAGGGTGGTATTCCATCTGTCCAATGGCATTGCGTTTCACTCTCTCATTAAGCAAAATGTGAGACAAAATGCACATTGGACAAAGAAATTGGACAGGTGGAATTCCACCCTAAGATATTGTTTAACAAAATCTTCTCTTTAATAATTGTGTGAATAAATTTCAGGGCCAGCACGTGGTGGGCAGCCCGCAGTACGTGATCGTGAACGGGCGAGTGTGTTTGGACGACGGCCAGCTCAGGGTCGTTGAAGGTAAGATTTAGTAGTTCACGGCTTGAGAAATAGGCCGTTTAACCCTGTGAGATCCGAGGACGGGTTATCGCGTCGGCCGAAAAGTTACCTCTAAATGGTCGCACGTTAGTTTTGAATGGATATCGCTCTTATTTCCCAAGTGCTACGCAAAGTCCGTTGGTAGTGGAATGTCAATCCGGAAACATTTTGTTAGCGGAAATATAAATCTATTTTACTCCAGTCCGCTCTGTTCGTTACCTCGAACTCCGTTCATTACCTTTTTAGTGGGATTGACGACTGACGGTTCTACCTAAACGGTTTTTTATAAACTTTGTTTTATATTTCAGGTCACGGCAAGTTCTTGAAGACCCTCGTGAACTCCCCGTACGTGTACGGCGGGGAAGAAGAAGTCGACTCCGCGCCCGCGCAGCCGCTGCACATCGACGTGGCTCCTAGACACGTCAACGTCACCAACGGGACACCCACACCCGGTAAATCCTTTATTTTAATGGTTTTTATTAGCTTATAAGTGTCCCACTGCTCGGCAAAGGCCTCCCCTCTTTCCTGCCATTTGGTCCTATACGATGCACGCTCCCGCCACTCTTTACAAAATGTGTCAAGGTCGTCCCGCCATCTCCGTTTTGGTCTTCCTCTGCCCCGAGATCCATCCTGTGGGACCCACTAGTTTGGTCCAGCGCTTCGGGTGCATTCGACAGAGATTAATATTATACGAAAATAAATTATAACACCGAAGACTAAGCGCATAGGAAACTTCCACCACACTTCCACTTCTTTCTGTCCAAAAATGTTTGGAGCACACACGTAGCAATGGTTTCACAGTAAACATTTCAGCGTTAAACAAAAACCGGACAGTCCGGACCAGACCGGAGGAATGCGAGTCTGACTCGCCCACCGAGGGTTCCGTACTTTTTAGTATTTGTTGTTATAACAACCCCCGTCGCTATAGCGGCAACATAAATACATCATCTGTGAAAATTTCAACTGTCTAGCTATCACGGTTCATGCGATACAGTCTGGTGACAGACAGGCGGACAGTGGAGTCTTAGTCTTCAAAATGTATAATGATTTATTTATTTACAGAGGCACTGAACAAGCATTTGGAGGGGTTGTCGGTGACGTCATCCGGCTGCAGCACGCCGACCGGACGAAAGATGCGCGAGACCGGACAGAGGAATCTGCAGAGCTCCTCCTTCTCCATAAGCAGTAAGTTACCCTTTACATGGGTAATCTTAATCTTCTTCTTCCTTGCGTTATCCCGGCATTTTGCCACGGCTCATGGGAGCCTGGGGTTCGCTTGACAACTAATACCAAGAATTGGCGTAGGCACTAGTTTTTACGAAAGCGACTGCCATCTGACCTTCTAACCCAGAGGGGATACTAGGCCTTATCGGGATTAGTCCGGTTACCTCACGATGTTTTCCTTCACCGAAAAGCAACTGGTAAATATCGTACATAAGTTCCGAAAAACTCATTGGTACGAGCCGGGGTTTGAACCTGAGCCCTCCGGATTGAAAGTCGGACGCTCTTACCGCTAGGCCACCAGCGCTTTTTGCCCTTTACCCATATGGTGGAAAGATTCGCTAGCTATGGGTGAGGTCTTGGTGGCCCAGTTGGCAGAGCGCTGGAGTATCGATCCCGGCCGTTTTAACTTTGGCGCATAGATTGACGAATCAAGCAACATAAAAACTAGTTTGATGTATTCAAAAGGTACTTAAACTTAAATACACAATACAGTACCTACGTAGCGGCCCCCTTTTTTAAATACCTGTCGTTAAATTTAAATAATCACGTTGATGGGCTCTTAAACTGTTATTTGAAAACAGACAATAAGATATGACATTGATGCA
This sequence comes from Cydia splendana, assembly GCF_910591565.1. Lineage (NCBI taxonomy): Eukaryota > Metazoa > Arthropoda > Insecta > Lepidoptera > Tortricidae > Cydia > Cydia splendana. The sequence goes on along the minus strand of NC_085981.1, from coordinate 5,209,768 downwards.
TCAAGGCGGTCTGTTAACAAGGGCCTACCGGAAACGCTAAATCAAAATTTAGTTATCTGCCTCTTTATCGCTCGAACATGCAAGAATGATAGGTTAGATAACGAAATTTCGATGTTCTTGTTTCGCGGTAGACCCCCAGATTGTGATGGATTGTGGTTGTAGCGCCCCCTACGCAGAGTTTCGCGTAATATTCCCTATTACATTATTTTAAGATCAAATAGTTCTGTCAGTTATGGTGGTATTCCACTTGTCCAATTTCTTTGTCCAATGTCATTGCGTCTCACTCTCTCATTAAGCAAAATGTGAGAGAAAATGCCACCTTAAGATATTTAAATTGATAAGTTTAGTAACATGTACCTTTGTTCATTGCAGAGGAGGTCGAAGGGCTGGACACGAAGACTTCAGTCCGCGTGCGGAACCCTCCCGGCGGCAAGTCCTCGGGACTGTGGTAGAGGACCATAGGGTCCACGGGTCAAACACATGGGTAACTCAAGGAAGCTTGTGGAAAAACTTCGTTAACACTTTTATTGCTTGAGAAAGGGTTAAAATTCGTATGGGTCTCAACGGTAGCATGATTGATGCAAATTCATGCTGGAGAGTAATTTGAAATTACTAATATCTGGTTGTGAAATATATAATGTAGTTTAACTTTTACTAGCATCAGCGTTGTGAGTTATTATTCGAAACAAGAAATATCTGTGTATGACCGACCAAATGATTTTGATTTGATTAATTTTGAACAAAATGTAAAATTACTTTCAAAACATTGTTACCATCAAACCTAGGAACATCGAATAGATTAAACAATACTGTTATTGAGTTTTTCCACAAGCTATGCAAGTACCCTCAGTGTATATTTCTCTATTTCTATTTTTGTGAATAATTGCATAAACAAATGGAAAACTTGTAGTACTGTACTTGAGCTCTGTGTAGGTATCATATGAGATCAAATACACACTCGAAATCTCTTCATACACTTATACAAATTGTGTATAAATATGAAACTGATACTACCTATAAATCAATGATAAGGGCGGTATTCCCACCTATCCAATTTATTTGTCCAATGTGTATTGCGTCTCACATTTTGCACAGCACAGTGAGACGCAATGACATTGGACAAAAGAATTGGACAGATTGTATACCGCCCTAAGAGAGACTGAGATAGGAATAGAGAAGTGAACACTGCACTTAAGAACCAATCTCGATGTAAGTCACAACCCAAAGCTTAGTAAGGATGGATGTTAGGCTAGCGGTAGTTAAGTGTAGCATGACAGATGTTTAACGCAATATTTATACGTTTATACATAGCTTGTAATGGATGTCATAGCTTTATTTATTGAGGTAATAAATAAAACTGTTTAAACTTTTTCAGTGCCATTCAAATATATGACATAAATTCGTTATTTCCATCATTTATCAAAGAATTATAGAAGTATAGAAGAGTTGTATTGAATTCTAAAAATAATCGTGTCAAGTTTGTCAGCTAAAGTGGATCGTATTGTACGATAGTGAAACACTAGTTTTGACCAGTTACCGAATAATGTACAGAGCCGTACAGCGATATTTAAGTACATGAGACGTCAAACTAGAAACACTATTTTTTGACTTCACTTCTCATCTACTGTTAATAACACTTTTTGATATTATTAAACATTTATTTATACATGTCCATGAAAGAAAATGGAATCTTCCAGTGCATTTTTATTTCTGATTAGTTAATTGAAAAAAAAAGTCACAAGCGGATTAAATTGTGACTTGAGAACGACTTGCTTATGTCAACTCACAATCGTAATGAGTACTAAAACCTACTAAAACATAATAAGGCAGACATCTATTACAACTATTTTGACAGTTAACATAGACTGATTTATAAATTATAACCCGACTAGATGGATATTCATTGTTTTGTATCGAAAAGTATTTAACAATAGGTACATTAATACCCGCCAATGTGACAATGGTATTATGTTCTTCCATGTTTTCCATAATAGTGAGCATATAACAGATGAACACAGTTAAAAATACTTTTTACAGTACATATGGTCCTATTTTCCCGCACTAGTGCGTAAAATAACACTTTTCGTGCGTATGTCAAATGTTTAAAGGGCCATATGTATTGTAAAACGTTGTATGATACACGTGCGAAAACGTTCCTCTTTGCCGCACTTGTATCGTAAATAACTATTCTGTGTCAATCCTGGAATATATGCTATCTATTGAGATTTAGGTGTCAAACATTTACCAATAGATTTATTTATAAGAACCTCTTTGACATTTTTATAAGATTGTTAACCGATATTATGGTTTACTGACATTTATAGTCCACAAACTTGGAACCTAAGTACTAGGTTGTATAAATAATAAAATAAATCCCTAAACTAACCATCCTATTCACTCCTAATAGCACAGTTTGCTAATTTTATTTATCATTTAAGTGTACTTTAATATCAATAGACGGCGCTAGTGCACAACGACGTGCGGACAGTCAGTTTTTTTTAATGGCATTTTTATAACAAAATATATCTTTTTAACCCCTCGAACGCCCATGTTTAAAATTTTACAAGAGGTTTAAAATGTTCGATTACAAATAACCAAAAATCTAAATCAAAGAATTCACGTCCTACTAGCGCCATCTAGCGAGTTATTAAGAATTTAATACGTTGTGTTGTACTGCCGCACAGATGGCGGTAGTGATCGGGCATTACCGCTATTTATTTCATGTTAATTACATATTATTGAACGGAATAACTTTGCTTAATTTTAATCCGTTTTAAGTACTTCAAGTTTTTGTTACGAGGTACGTGTTTGTATGGATTTGTACGATGATTGTATGTGCTTGGATAGCCTGTCTTTAGGTAGTAATATTAATTTTAAGTGACATATTTGTTTTAATTTAAAGCACTTATAATTGTTCATAACTATTTTGTAAGTTTCTTAAATAATTACGAGGCCTGGTTTAAATGCTTGTCTATTGCCTAGAAGCAGATTTTAATTTAAAATATCCAAATCAGCACTAAATTATAGCTTTGTGATTTTATCTAAAAATCTTTCAAATTTAAAAAAAAAAATACTATCACTTTACACACTATGAATATTAAATTAACACAGGATTTCCACTAAGAAATTCTAAAATAGAAATTCAGATCATAGATAAACTAAATTCAAAGGATACTCCTAAATAATTTTGTATCTAAATATAAAATCTACATTTAGCGAGTATGTTTCCTTTATCTGGTCTTATCTATACCTAGTTACTCATGTTACTTGTATTCAAGCTTAAGGCAATACGCCAAAGTAAAAGTATTTGAATAAGTACCTTGCCTACAATCCAGAATTGATTAATTTCACTTTTCTGATCGTCTGAATTTGTAAGTTGGCTGTAAGATCGACACAATACAACAGATCACCAAACCAGATGCTACCAGGGTCTGACTAGTATAAATATAAGCCAATAAAAAAATGGTAGAATATAAATAATTATAAGTTTTACCAAACAAATTGGACTTTTTAACGACTCTAACCTAGTCTTGCAAACGGCATCACAATTTTACGGCATTTTTAACATTTTTACATTTATTTTCTAAATGTATCTCTATTATGCATTGTCACAAAATAAACAATGTAATCTCTTGAAAGCGTTTTTTGTCCTGTAACAACCCCATATATATTTTATTTAAGGTATATTCCGTAGATTCCAAAAATAGACTTATATTATGATGGAAATATGGGTGATTTTAGGAATCCCTCAACTCTAAAGTGTGTATTTACAATTCTAAAGTATCTGGAACAAATTTGAACCACCAAATTTTATGCAAAGTGTTTTTGTTTCTTAATAGGGTATGTTATCCTTGTCTAACTTGCTACCTCATTTTGGGCGCGTAACTATACTTCATTGTGTTCAATTTCACCTCTAAATACGGCAACACCTCATTAGCCACTAGACATGTGCGCCGCGCCGCCGCGCCGCCGCCGCCGACGATTTTTCCACGCCGCCGCCGCCGATAAATTAGACCGGCGTATAATCGGCGTGGCAAATTTTGATACCTATCGTGTCTTATTCCATGTTGCGTAGTGAGTAGATAGCGTCAGGAGTATAATTTAAAGATCCTTATGCTTTTTTGCTTATTATTTGCCAAACCAACCTTTTGCTTTGGTTGGTAAGTGAACCAAATTAGCATCATTTTTGTCGTTGCGGTATTGTATTAGCTGTGATAACGATTTAGCGTTAATTTCAACAAGATCTTGTATCTGGATCTCAGGCGGCTTAGCACGGTCGCGTTTTTATCCCTTGTCACCATGCCTGTCACGTTCTAACAAGTATGTAAGTGCGAAAGGGACGCGCATAGTGATAGTCGATAAAAATGGAACCGTGCTGAGCCCGCAGATTATTATTTGATATTTTATCGCACAGCTTTTTTGTAGAACGCATTTTGTTTTACATCAATAGTCTATTGATTGTCAATTTAATCAGTGAACTACAGTCAAGAAATAGCAGGTTCATAGCCTAGGACATAAACACGCTATTTTCTTCTTAGAATCTCCAGCAAGTTGTCACCACGATTATAATTGCATATTTTATGGTTTCTCGTGTGATGCTGGTGACACGCATCAGGGGCATCATATGATAGATATGATTTGATTTGTTTATCACATAATATACAATTTCATTTAAAATTACACACGATGAATTGTTAGTCATTTTATGGTGATTATCAGCTTCTTTTACTTAACAATATATATTTCAATCAAAATTATAACAGTCAGATTAAAGCTTCGTAATAAGCTATACCTAAACAATTATACCTACTTAAAGGAACTTAAATCACTAAGTATCATCACTAAGCTAGCAGTATAGAAGACAAAGTAGACCTTAATATTCCATAAAACGGGACACTTCAAAGACATTCTGTTGAGCGAATCGACCTGCCAGAGACGTTTACTTTCGAAAAAGATGACATCTTTATTCTAACATACATTTCTGTTAAACTTCAGTTGAGACAAATGTAAAGTATGTACCTAGTTCATCATTATTTCGTAACAAATCCTAGGTGAGGCGACAGTGGCTGGGAAAAGTCAATATAGATTTAAGACTTAACTTATAAATATTTTTTTTGTGTTTTATTTGTATTCCGCTTACAAAGTAAAAATACTGCCTAAAATGTAGCGTATCCTTTTTAGGGTTCCGTACCCAAAGGGTCAAACGGGACCCTATTACTAAGACTCCGCTGTCCGTCCGTCCGTCCGTCCGTCTGTCACCAGGCTGTATCTCACGAACTGTGATAGCTAGACAGTTGAAATTTTCACAGACGATGTATTCTGTTACCGCTATAACAACAAATACTAAAAACAGAATAAATTAAAAATTTAAGTGGGGCTCCCATACAAAAAACGTGATTTTTGACCGAAGTTAAGCAACGTCGGGCGGGGTCAGTACTTGGATGGGTGACCGTTTTTTTGCCGTTTTTTGCATTATGGTACGGAACCCTTCGTGCGCGAGTCCGACTCGTACTTGCCCGGTTTTTAATTTAATATTGGTACCTACCGTTGGTAACCGTTAGGTTGGTATTGGTAATAAATGGTTACCGAGTGACATGGATGGGATATCATTTTCGCCAATAATTTAAAAAACACGTAATATGATTTGGATAGCCTAGTAAATACTCAGAAGGGTTTAGTGTAGAGTTTCTCCAGCCACATTCTCATGCAGTATCAAAAATTATGCCACGCCGATTTCACGCCGATCACGCCGCCGCCGCCGGTCAAAAAATCATCGGACGCCGCCGCCGACGATTTTGCCATCGGCGCACATCTCTATTAGCCACTCACTGGTGGCCGACAGGTTACTGGTTTTCGCATCGACCCGTGAGTGGTGGGCCGAAAGTTTACTGCTTTTCGACTCGACCATTTACGGGCTGACCGCCACTTGAAAGGATATATCGATAATATAATATTACGAAATATTACACATAAAATGTCATTTCATACAGACACATATTTAGTAGGGGTTGTTGCCGGCAGGACAAGTTAAAAGGATAGATGGCGGTATTAACCCTCATAAGTAATACTACTAACGCCATCTGTTGTCAATTTCAATAACTAAACTCTTCTAAATTCGGAGTGTAATGAGTAAAAACGCTCAAAGTTTCCACTAGTCTATGATAATTAGGTTCTTCTTCTAAGTCGGTTCCTCACTGCTGAGGATCGTGACTCCGCATACTAATTTTCCTTATGGTAGCTCTCCACTTCTTCCTGTCGGTTGCTTTGTGGAAAGCGTTGCTTAGTGTGATGTCCATCTGGGCAGATATTTGGTCACACCATCTCGTTGGACTTGGTCCTCTAGGCCGTCTGCCGTCACCTTTCTCATCACCACAAGTCACTCCAAGTTGTCAGGGTCTCTGCGAGCTAAGTGACCGAAGTATCTCAGTGCTCGTTGAAGACAGACGGTGGATAGTCTGGGTTCCTTTTCCAAATTCAGCTAATATCTAATACCGCCATCTGTTGTACCTATCCTGATATTTTAATTAAGCTGATTATTTAATTAATTTGAATGTTATATAAAAACTGAATACCTATTGCCTAATAACTTGACATGTAATATTTAAAATATTATAAATAAATGACTATGACTATGACTACCTTTAAACGAGCAATTCTTGTTTACATATATTTCGGGGATCTCGGAAACGGCTCTAACGATTTCGATTAAAATTTGCTATATGGGGGTTTTCAGGGGCGATAAATCGATCTAGCTAGGGCTTATCTCTGGGAAAACGCGCATTGAGTTTTTATATGTTTTTTCCGAGCGAAGCTCGGTCTCCTAGATATTTATGGATAATTAGGTTAAAAAGGTCCAAAAATAAAATAGTCAAGTACAATTTTTACGTTGTTTATTAAAATAATATTCGTTCAACTGAACACAAGACACGGACCAGACCTAACCTTGCTTCTAATTTGACAATTTCTACAAAAAAATATTGCGTATTCGTCTTTACATTATCCGCTTAACAATAAAAACAATCTATAACACCTATCAACATAACCGAGGTATCGGAGTTACCAATCGATGCATATTTTAGTATTTTTTCAATAGCAGTTATTTAAAATTTTAGCTCAAATAAATTGTAAACTGAAATAAACGACATATACTAAGAAAAAGTTACCAAGGCCTCCAGTGCCCCAGGCTGGAATCGAACCAGCGTCCTCTGCTATCGCGGCAGGTGCCTGTGCCATTCGGCCACCGGGTCACAGCGGCATAGGTCGAATGTTTCTAAGTATAGGTATGCACTTCTTACTGAAGGCTTATGGCGCCCCCTAAATATTGCTTAACAATGTACGCACAAAAGTACAGTAAAGAAAATATTACATATGCACCTTTTTTATTTAAAGTACTTGATATTTCCAATAGCAGTGACAAAAAAAAATACCTATACGAGTCTGTAGATCAGGGGTCACCAATTAGTTTCTTCAGGAGTCCGATTTTTAAAAATAATATGACCGTCGCGGTCTGTTTCTACTTGAGTTTATTAAATAAGTATTAAAATAATATAGCTCGCCATTTGGTGACCCCTGTTGTAGATACTAGAGTTGGACTAAGCGAGTGGCATGGCATTTGCAATGACAAAGCAATATTAATAATGTCAAATTTCTATGAAAATATGACTGTCTCACTTTTTTTTCTGTTAAAACCGGTGTAAAATTAGCTTAGACGGACTTTACTCACATCATGCCACACTCTCAAAATGACTTGTATGTTTGGTTGTACAACTGACTCAATTTTTTTAAATGACTCTAATTTTTTTCTATGGAATGAACGCATACAATACCACAGAATAAATAATAGTACTAGGTACAGAAGATTCACTCTCTAACAAACGCTATTACGACAGATATGACCGCTGGGTGGCGCAAGCGCGAGCAGGCGTCCGTTCCATGGCGGTGCGCGGCAACTACTACTGCTAGACACCAAAATTGGTGTGGGCCGCATGTACTTGTAGCGACGCGACGGAATCGCGGAGTGGGTCACGCCTGACAATACTAAAATGTACATCGATGTAAGTTGGCTTGTATGATCGTTTGGATAAAAAAGTCCATGTCACCAATTCGTTGTCTAGTAATTAAAAAAGACCATTCAGAACCTACTTTTAACAACAATACATTAAATATTGGACTGGGAATATTTATCTCATATTATTCCTTGACTGTCCGATTATTACATGCAAAAAACCTTTAAGCATATGCTTAAATCATTTATAAAAAAGATAAGCTGCCATTCTAAAACAAAATCAGCTTAAGTACAAGGACTTATTTATCCAATAATCCATATTAATGTAAGTATCGGTTCAGTTTCATTATCAATTTGGCACAGACATATAGTAAATTACATAGTTATAATAATCCATTTTGTTTCCCTGGCAAAATTCAGTTCTAGATGGTTTTGGCACTTTCTTTATAATACCGTCAAAAAATAAATCAAATCATACTTTGCTCAAAACGAAAATAAATTCCATAATAGTAAAATTCAAAGTACCTTAAAATATAAATTTACAAAAAAATCTTATTAAAGATTTCGTTTTATTATACAGTACCCATGTTCAGTATTGCACATTAATTTCCTATGCAAAGCTAGCGGGTCAAAAACCTTATAAATGCTTAAAATGATCATGATTTTGTCAAAGTTATAAATCATTGATCAACGTAGTCAACTGTTTTAATCATCGGGGCTCATAATAGTTTTAAAAGTCGTGTAATCAAGTATTATTCATTAATAGGGCTTGGTTTGCAGTCAACAACGTTAAAAATCTTAATAATAACAATAAAAAGTAATTAACAAAAAGAACTGTTGGATAAAACAAACCATCCGAGAACATTCCGAGGGTATTTTAATAATAATATAAATGCAATGTTTTTTTAACCGAAAAAAATCTAATATCATGAATTACAAATTTATTTACAAACTCGAGTCCTATACACTCTGTTTCTTTATTATAATCCCAGGTAATGTAAAAATTGTAATATGAAAATTACAATTTATCCTGTAAAATTTTTCATTATACATTTTTTTGTTTCAAGTCAGTATTCCGCTAATATTTTTCTTTAAACTTTTTATATTGTAATAATGTATACATAAGTAGCATAGTACACTTATTTCTAATATGACACAGTTATATTAAACCTATATTTTATATTTTTACATCATATATGTACTTACACATATACAGTGGTTTAAATTGTACCTAAATGCTCTTTAACACATCATAATAAAAGTAAAATCATTAAGAAATGAGGATAAGTCGTATTTTTATAAGACTTATTTAATTAATTAAACAAATAAATGCATGCAAAATCGAATTTCATGATCGAAACGCATGCTTGATATATCTTTGAGAAAAGTCAAAATCCTATGAGGATAAAATAAAATACATGCAACTTAAAAAATCAAATTCCATTGAAAATGCGACCTTATATTAAAGAGCACTCGGTCCAAATCCCGATTTACAAATTCACTCATACAACGTGCCTAAACTAACCTACGACAGTCTAACTTGTTCCGCACAACGGAAAAAAACTCTTTTTCCCTTTGTGTCATCTTACATTTAACTTTTTACAAAAACATGCTACAAAGGGAAATTATTCTCTTTAAAACTATATCTTAATAAAACTACGCTACATGGAACCTTATCGGTGCAGGCCGTCCGATGAAACATTAAGGAAAAAACTTAATTAAAAAATTCAACTCGAAATAACTTAAACAACCTAAAAAAAGGTTTGCGGCTCCCGCCTGCATTCCTGACATTTCCCAGGCGTATTTTTCTATTTGAATTTCACTATATCAAGTAATTCGTTGAAAAATAATTAGAAAAATACACGAAATCATATGTAAGATAGACCTTAGAGCATTTAATAACTGGAGTGGACATTAAGAGCTTACTCCTCTGCCGAAAAACTTGCACAATTGTGCAAGCTTTTGTATGGACTGTCATGGCTATTTGTACGTTACGTACAAATCATGTAGAAATAGCAATAAGTACATTTGACGTCCCCTCCCCCGCAAAAATCGGCAGACTGTTTCGTAAAGAAAATGACAGCGATGATATCTCCAGTTACTAAATGCTCTAAGAAAATAGACGTATGAAGTAAATATTGAGTTGAATCCGTTAACAAGATGTTAAAATGAAATGTCCATAAGAGAGCAATGTATGTGACAGTGTTAGAAGTACTTTCCATAGCAATTCTACCATAACATTATATTTCACTGTTTAATCTGATAATCTCAGTTAATAATTAAGGATATTGTTACAAATAAGTACGATGAACGGAACAAGTGAATTAAAAAGTTATGGTAATAATTGTGCGTTTTCAATCTGTGACATTTAAGCCCGCTGCATTAGACTTAAAAACGGTCTAGATTTTTAAGATCACTATGAAAAAGATTGTTTATGCTTCAGCGATATAGATGGCGTTAAAATCAACCTAGTTTATTTTGAAAAATAGTCACACAGTTACAATGCAGTCAGTTTACATATCAACAGATCAAAATGTAAGAAAACTTAAATTATTGATTACAATGCCATGTACTTTAGTGATATGCCCCACATTTTTATAATTCAAATCCAAAATTAAAAACAGATGTAAATGGCACATTTGACATGTGACTAGTTAAGATAGACACAATATTAGGGTTTTAAAATAACAACAAATACCTTGAATGCTGTTGAAGTGATATTTAGCAATCGGAACTGAATACCCCAAAATTGTATGGAAGAAGAAATTTGAAAAATAAATCTGTGGGTGCCGTCATACAAAATGCTAAATGACTCGATTGGGGCTCAAATTGAGATCAAAGCGACTTTAAATTTATGAAAAAAAAAATGAAAATGACAACATATGACGTATTATAATTAAATGTTAAGAGTCATAAACTCAAGGTCAATTTGAAATGTCAATTGTACATTTATATACGGACCGACGTGAAAGAATACCGAGCATCTGGTAAAAAAAGATGAATTCGCAATTAGGCCTCTCGAAAATAAAGCACACGAAAATGCGGGTATTCGTTCACGTCATAAAAATCCGCGAACGGTAAAAGTTCATCGAAGGATCAGTATACGGGGTACCTACTTGTTTAGTTATCACAACCGACACGAACCGTTTCGGGGCGCGGCCGCCAGATGGCGCGGGCCGACGATACGAGTTCTCATTACGAGATGGCGCCACCGTTCACTAAAAACTTTAATTTCTCCGTGTTAATTTAACCCCGCCGCGAGGATCGTCCGGAGGTTAAGACAGAGTACCGGGTTGCGCCGGTTCGACACTGGCACTATGAGACGGAGATGACCTCGTGCGAGGGCCGCGCCTGCGCCGCGCGCGGCCAGGACTGGCTGGTGAGCTGGCCGACGGACAGCGGGTTGTTGGCGTCGCGCGGGTTGGTGCCGACGGGGTTGCGCGGCGGCGGCGGCGGGTCGGAGGCGGGCGACGCGAGCGACGACAGCGCCGACAGCCCGCCCGGGCTGGACGCCGACAGCGGCGTGTCGGCGTCGCCGTCGTCGTCCGACGCGTCCGACAGCTCCTCGAGCTTCACGTCCTCATCGGAGCACGGCGACTGCGGGGTCGCGGGCGGGCCCCCGACCCCCATCGTCCCGGACGCGGCCGCCAGCGCTTCCATGTAGCGCACGCATTTCTTCTTCCGCCTGCAACATTACGAAGTAACGTTACAACTTACAACTCCGTTTGTGGCTGTTTTGGAATGGTAAGTTATAATTTTGCTTGCGATTGAGCATTTGTAAAAAAAAATGAATCGGGACTTAATCGCGTACACTTGCTTTTATCATTATGTCCAACAAAATTGAAATTATTTGAAATCGTGAGTGAAATCATGTATGTACCTATTTCCATTCGTTATTCGAACCTACAATCACGTTACCGTCATACGAAGTAGGTAGGTACATACAATAAGTATGAAAAATAATAATCTTAGAAAAATATCTTTTATAAGTAATACACTTTTTCTAAAATGCTCTTATAGGTTTAGAAGCAAGTAAAATTACAACTTAAACCGTATTGAAACTGACAATTCAGACAAAATTAAATGTTTCATATTACTAAAGAGAGCAAATATAGCTTATATCGCCAAGGACAAATACAAAATGTACAGGTTGTACATTTTCAGTGCCTGTTAATAATATGAAACATCAATTTAAAATCACTACAAAACAACAACAAAAACGCAAAAAAAATCATTAAATTGTTACATTTGAATCATGCCCGCTCAATGTTAGAAGAGCCACAATAAAACAAAAAAAAACATGCCGAGTATTAAGGAGTTATGTGCCCTCTTTATAGGCACGAAGACTTAAAAAAGCAACAAAAGATTCTTACTACAAAAAAACTCAATATACAAACAACGTCGAAATACAGGCCGCAAAAACTCTCAAACAAGTAAAAGTTTACGGCATTGTTATTAAAGAAACACAATAAAGACAAAAAGAGCAGAAAACAAAAAATCCTTCTCGCTGAAAAGCTGTTTTTGTGTCAATGGATTAAAGCTTCTAAAATGTACATAATTATAACCACTAATAACATGCCACTAATAAAAACACATAAATCGAATCTACTGTTCACGGCATTTCCACTTCACGACAAATACGGTTACGGCCTTTTTAAAAATATCATTCTCATTTGTTTATTCATATTTTCGACGCTATGTGGTGTCTATATCTATCATTTAAATATGCGTTCTCTTTGCAAAATATATTATACAATTAATAAATGCATAGCTAAATACTATGTATACCATACCACCATACACATCGTGTACTATATCAATTTGTCCATAAAACTCACTGATGTGCGGACGGAAACTTACCAAAATTGCGAATTTTTCCACATAGAAAAAATTTACGCTCTTTACATTTTCGTATGGGGAAAAAATAGAGTGCCTTTCTAATTTTTTTAAATCTTTTCGTTACTTATAGGTAAATCTGTATCGGAGAAACTAATTCATCTTTTAAAAACGTCGAATGATATTATCAAAGCGGCCATAACATTCAACCTGGTCCTTGGACTGACCGTGGCTCGTCCGGCGCTCGGCCGGCACTAGAGGTTGACGTAGGTGGGCTCCTGCGGGCTCCCGGCCACCAGCGGCGCCGCCGGCTCCGGCCGCAGCAGCCCCAGCCCCCCCACCACCCCGCCCGACACCAGCACGCTACCCGACTCGGGGCTGCACCCCGGGATTATACATCATGAGGGTGGGAGAAGATAGGGACAATCGAGTGGAAGAAACAGATTACGGCAGAAGAAGAAGATATTCAATATGAATGGAAAAGTAGAAGAATATAAGGTGATATAATAAGATTAAGGAGAATCAAAAGTCAATAACGATATGAAAACAGGTGAAAGCAAGATTATTAGAGAAGTAGAATGTAAAAGGTTAAGGATAAAAATAGATAAATAAAGAGAAGGGAAGACGATGAATAGAGTAGAAAAACATAAGATAATAATGAAGTCGGTATGGTAAAGAAGTAGATTAGTTTGAAAAATTGTGGATAAGTAAAAACAAAAAGAAAACAGAAATTATAGTGGACATAGAACGTATGATGATGAGATGAGGAGAGTGGAATAAGTAGGTGAGAATAAAATATCGTTTGTAAAGAGGAGAAATTTAAAACAAAAGAATTAAAAGTGAAGGGTTGTGATTAGAAAATGATGCAAAGAATAAATAAACAACAGAAGCAAAGAATGATAAAAAGTGGGAGGTTATGTAATTGTCAGGTGATTATAAAGAAAACAGTCCGAGTCAAGTGGCGTGAGGCGAACGCAATATAAAAAACGCATCGGAGCAAAATATATAAAAATAGTCAGAAAAACGTCACCAATAGTGCCAGCGGATCCAATCCGTGGGAAGCGGCAATCATGAGTGGAGAAAAAATTTCATCAGTACATGGAACTTTATAACCTCACACTTAACGTAAACGAATTCAAAGAAAAAAGCGAGAGCAATTCAGAAAATGTGTCAAGATTTTTTTGAAAGCTTTTCTTCGACAAATGATTGCCCTTCGACGCCGGCGAACTTACACCTATTTCCACTACTTCACTCTTTGTCTACTTTCAAAAAAATCTATTCCGTTCTGCTAAGGTATTTTTATATATTTCTTTGTGAAAAGACACATTTTCTGAATCACCATCGTCTTCAGCTCTGTTCGCTCTGAACAGGATAAAATAAAAAACAAATTCGTAAACATAACAACTAGGTTATAGGATTTGTTTTTAAATAATACGAAAATGTTACGACCAGGCTCTCTTGGGAAACTTTAGACTGAAAGATAGCCAAGTCTTTCCACATAGAAACAATATCAAAATAACTGTCGCCAACAGTTCCACAGATTACTCTGGGTAGTGGCTGATAGATTTTCTGTGTCAAGCGAAAATAAATAAAAACGATAAAGAAGAACACACACCTGCAAGGTTTGCACCACTGGTTCTGTTGGTCGAGGCCGTACCTCGCTCGGCACTTCTTCAAATTATTTCCTGGAAGTACATTAGGACACACAGTTAGAACACGCACTTCAAAATCCACTCGGCAAAATAATTTCTGGATACTTGGAAAAATATAATCCATGGCAAAGTTATCAAATAATTCAAAATTGCAAATCAATCATTATGGAATTAAATGTCCAGATTAGAAAATAAAAATATGACATCAGATAAATTTTGGTTCAGCGGTCAAATCAGGAGGCCAATGAAAATGATAGAATACTCGCTCGCGAATCAAAGGTTACCCGAAATCATATTCCAAGCCTTAATGTAAACTAATACGCTAAAACTACAAAAAAGCAGCATGCATCCATACCCCCAGACGTGTTAGTTGTCATGCGGGAGGGGACGGGACAAACGAAAGGGATAACGGAAAAAACATTGGTTTTAAAAATAACAGACTACACGCATGAACTTCCAAAATAAATGCTAACTACGTTCGAAAATAAAATAATAACCACAAATAAACATGACGCTTATAAGCAAAATTTAAGCAGAATAGGTTCTCCGGAATCAAAAATAAATATTGAATCATTTGGCCAGTATCATTATATATAGACACCGCAGACACAAGCAGGCTGGGCCGGTTGCCCAACTGTGGGCGCAGCGGCGGGCGTCCCTGCCGCATGCAGCGCACAACGCACTTCAGACCAGTCGGGAAGGCTGTCCCAGCCTGACTATCGGTACTCTACTACTCCCTGCAAAGCGGTCACTTGGTCCTTCGACTGCCAAACATGCACGCTCCCCGAATCACTGACCTCGGAGCAGATCGGAAAGCCAAAAACCGGGACAACCTTCGAAGGAGTGCCACTTACAAACAGGGTTCTCATAAAATAGCGTTGTAATAAAAATAAATAAAGGCGATAAATAATATATAAAAATACTGATATTGCTACAACCTGGACCCCGTTAACCAACATTCGGCAATATGCTATGTCGAATTGTGTTCAAGAGCAAATGATTGACCTCCACGGGGGAGAGGACGGGAGGCGGCGGGCGTCTGCGACTTAATCCTTCATTAATTGACCTCGTTTGTAAATGAGGAGTGTGCGCTAGACGGCCGCCGCGGGATGGGAGCGGTGTATCGTCCGTGGACAGACGGGAGGCGGCCGGAGTGTAAGGCAGTACCTCCATCGGTTGTCTCCTGTTTTCGCTTCCTCTTCTTGCCCCTTTGCGTATTAGCCCTAGACGACCAATCGGGATAGAGCTGCATGTGCAGCTGGCGCTCGCGTCGCGCCAACTCGTAATACTTGGCTTGCTCCTCGCGGCCCAGCGCATGCCACTGAACCGACGCGATATGGAAAGAAAAGAAAATGCACTTCGACGGTGGTTCTCGCCCGGGCCGAGCACCGCGCCTACTCTCGTGCTAGAAAAACAGCCCGCGTGAAGCCGCTACAATTTTGATCCTAATGAAAATGGCCAATTATAGTTCCTCACAGAACCTATTCTGCGGACGGTATCGGTCGCGGTTCGTCTAGACATCTAACAAACCAATATAGTTTCCGATAGGGGTGTAGGGTGTACATGTACACGATCACTCGACGACTACGTACACAGAACACGCAACACTAAGGGGCGCGGGGCGGCGCGCGGCGCCCGGTCCGGTCCGGTCCGGTCCGGTCCGGGCCGGTCCGGGCCGGTCCGTCGCCGTCTCGCGCCTCGCCGCAACGGTTCCAGCCGCTTTTCTAGCACAGGCACCTCCGGGCCGCCGCACAGTAACACAGTAGTTAACACGCACACACGCACACTCACATACGGACAGGACGGGCACGGGCACGGGTACGGACTCGTCGTTAATACAAGCCGGTAGTTAGTTACGGGACGGGACTCTCTCGGGGGTGTTAGTGGGTGTGCGGGAGAGAGCCCGGTCGGGGGTGAAGCGAGTGTACAAGCGCGGAACATCCCAGCCCCTCGCGTGTCTGGGTCCTAGGGTCCAATACCTCCCAACTCAGCAGGACTACGGTCCTTTTTCCGCTTTTTCTTTTTGGAACCGTAACCGTAGTTGTCCCTCGCGCTCCAACCCGGGTACAGCTGCATATGGAGCTGTCTCTCCTGTCTCGCTTTCTCATAGTACTTTGCTTGCTCTTCGCGACTCAACGAATGCCACTGCGTTAGATTACGACACGATATTGATATGTTACTGAGTCCGACAACAGAACTGTCGATCGTGGACGTTCAACGGCGTTGAGCGTCCATGACTAACACTTGTTAGGAATCGGATTACGTTCCGAGTAATGCTTGTTATTCAACGCGCCGGTGATACAAAAACACGTAGGCATTCGATACCATAATCATATTCCTAACAAGACAATACAAAGAACATTGAATTTTAAAATTGGCCATTATGTTTAACAGAATGTCAAGTCATTAAGATCATGACTCAGTGGCCCGAATGAATCTATGCTCCCGAAATAGAAGGTATCAAACTTGCCATTGTATTCGGTTTTGGATAACAACTAAAGGACTCTAAATACTGTTTTTAAAATAAAACAATGGAAGCTGAACCATATAAAATAAATTACAATTATGCAGAAATATTATTTTTAAAAGATACCAAGAAATTTGATCTATTTTGTAAAATTTTCATTATATCCTGATACTGTCTTCTTTACAAATATTTTCTGATCAGTAAAAACTTCTAAAACAACAACGCTTCTTTTCTTCTATATCGCAAAATCCTGCCAACAAATTTCCATTTCGAGAAGTAGATCCATTCGTGCCACCGAGTTCCAAAATCAAATGAAATCTAACCAAGAACCGTTATCAACTCACCCGTCGTCCCAATATCTGATTAATCGCCGCCGATTCCTTTAAAGTACACTCGGCCACAACCTTCGCCCTCATCTCCTTCATGTACAGCATGAACGCGTTGAGGGGCTTCTTTATGTGCGGCTTCTTGTTCTGCTCTTTGCTGTTGTTGCTGACTGTACCCTCGCTGGGCTTGTCGCTGCTGCCGCTGCCCTTTTCTAGTGACCTGAAAGGCAAAGAATGTGATCTTAGTGTGACGTCATGGATAGCAGTTCTGTGAGGAGTTATAAGTATTTTGTGCAGGTTTTTAAGGCTTGATTTCCTCCTACGCTAACAACGATCGCTGACGTTGGTAGAGTCTACGATGTTCTATGGGTCACCGCACAGCGATGTTCACGTCCGCGGCAGATTTATTGCTCAATTCGTACGCCCGACCGACGTCAGCGACCGATGTCAGCGTAGGAGGAAATCAAGTCTTAATAGTGTAAGTATAAATAGGTAACGATTTTCTGAATTAATGTAAATATTTCCGGAATACTCGTGTTGTTTGCTTGCTGCCCTACTACCCGCTCCACATGGCGACCCTGCCGCGTGTGGTGTCGCAAACAGCAATTTTAGACTTTTGAACTGTATTCGACTAAGAATAAGTATTTTATTTTTAAGTTCTAAAGTGATAATATGATTATGTCATTACAGTTACCGAGACAGGGGCTTAGTGGCTATTCATATCGATCGTTCAAATTATAATACCTACCTAACTCACTTTTTTGATATGATTTTTAAAACTTGTCTAGGGCTTCCAAATACCGGACTTCTTTCAATACCGGTATTAATACCGAAACTATCTTCATCAATACCGGGATCCTGGGATCCCGGGATCCCGGTATTGACTATGAATCGCTTAATTTTTTTGAGTTTTATTAAAAAAAGGCTCACTGTAACACCAGATATTATTTATTTATTTAAACTTAATTGCACAGAACATAGAAATAATGTACTTACAAATGGCGGACTTAATGCCTAATGGCATTCTCTACCAGTCAACCATCGGGTCAAACAGAGACATGTAAAAATGGTGCAAGGAGAACAGAGGAATTTATTAGAACGATGGAAAACAACTGAACAACTAATAATTCTGATAAACTACATATAGAATACACAAATAAAAATACTAGAATATAAATAATTAATATACTACTACATATTTCATACATACTCATAGTATATAATGTATAATGATGGACGCTACTTGAACTCTTGTTTCAGCAGATACTTATATGTATGTCCTTAGCTTAGGATATTAAACAATAATCGCCAACTGCAATAATTATAATTTCACCCTCCAGGATGGCAATAATTTTATCTGTTGACTTCACCAGTCACATTTTTAGTTCAACCTTCAACCTAATAAACCAGCCAACTATATTCAAATTTGCCACCAAAAATTCGTTTGCCATACTACAATTCCTTGCTCATTTCTTTCTACTTTTTAATATAATTTTAAGAACGAATTATATTAATATCATATCCTGAACATCAGAATTCATCACCAAATATTTATCTAACGCATGCGCACAGATTTTGTTTCAATTAAATGATCTTCTTTAATTAAATGGGCAAGTAATCTTTTCGATACAGCCGAATTAATCATTCTAATGGATTTTACGTTATAATCGGCCCATTTTCCTTGTTTTTTTAAAATACCGGAATCCCGGTATTGCATTAAAAAATACCGGTATTGAAAAATGCGTATAAATAGACGGGATCCCGGTATTTCGGGATCCCGGGATCCCGGTATTGGAAGCCCTACTACCTACTAAAACGTTAGTTAAACCTATAAAATTGTAAATTCTTGAATAGACTTAAGGAACACATATTTATTATCATAATGTTCCAGGAAATTTGTTGTCACTTTTAATTTCCATTTTTGTCACCCGTCACCCAATCATAACTGCGCCAGATCAATATGCTAACGAGACACACAGACAGACAATAAACACATCCGGCTGGAAATAGACGCGTTTCCTGCGCGAGCGCAATAGACAACGCATGTTGTTTATGGCCGGCGCATGTAACTGTGGAAACGTCATAAGTTAATATGGGAGTGGTACGAAGATACGTCAGTTTGAAAGCGCGTGTTTATGACTACTGTTGACTACTTTGTAAACGTCGTAAGGCAATATGGAAGTCGTAAGGACATAAGGCTATTACAAATCGCATGTTTATGACTACCGTTGATAACTTTGTAAATGGCGTATGTCACTACGGAAATCGTAAAGAGATACGTCAATTTGAGAAGGAATGTTTACGTCTGTAGTAATAAGTTTGTAAACGGCGTAAGTGACTATGGAGTTTGTATGGAGATATGACGTGATATTTGTATGGTAGTTGCGCGTAAAAAGTACAGGGTACTTTATGGAGTCGACATAAATTAATGAACTTTGTGTTAAATAGGCTAAGAATGATTCTGCAATGGCAGGAAGCAATTTGAAAGACTTGCTATTTCCAAATGTGACAATGATAGGTTAAATGTGTGCTCGATATTTTATGCGTCAAATTTTATACGTACTTTTTTCGATGGCTTTTAATTTGATTTATCCATCTATCTATTTCATACCCTTAAAATGTGTTCGATAACTGATATCTTTTATTCTCGATGAAGTTAAATAGTATATCTATTTCCATTATGGACTATAGTCATTTATTTTTAAAGCAACGCACCTAACTTTAATACAAATATAAATTCTAAACTCGTTCCAAAAGCATAATTAAGCGACAGTTTAATAAACCACAGAAACTATTAAAAATAATTGTAAAACCAAAGAATGCTGAAAAACGACTTCCTTCTCCGCCCAAAACCAAACTTTATTTTAAAGGCAGAAAAGCTAAAATTAGAATGAAACACAGAAGGACACAAGTGCTTTATTTTTTCTAACAATATATGCTTTTTTAAGGTTCGAAATGATACTTTATCATAGACGTTTTCAGTAAATTAGTTCGAGGAACGCGTTCGAAGTCTGAAATACGCCTTCCGTCGGTTGGGGTTTAAAAATGGAAGAAAAAGCACAATGCGTGCGCTCGCGCAGTCGCCGAGCGGCGTGGAGGTGATTATGACGGATGGTCGGCAGAAACGCCGGGAATGTTAATATTAACATAAAACTTCGTTTAACCTTAAATGTGTGGTGGGCTAAATTCGTAGATTTAGAAAATATAGTTTTCTAAAAATGCTAATATATAAAATACATACAGTGTACATATAACGTCACTCCATATAACGTTTCACTCCCTATAACGTCGACATATTTGGCTCTAGTTGGTTTACTTTAATATTAGTTTCTCTCTATTTAACGTAAACTCTCTATAACGTCAAAGTGTCCGGTCCGTTGATTGTCGCTATACAGTGTGTGTCTGACCATGGGGCTTTAAATCCAGGGCTCGATTCTACTCGCTAAACTGAGCTACTTTTACTATGGCACCAACCCCGAAATCTCGATTTTTTTTTACTTTTTCATACATTTTGGCTGATCAGATGTCGACGTTTTCTATGGAAAAGCCAAAAACTTTTCCCTGATTTTACGGTTGGTCCCATAGTAAAAGTAGCTTAGTTTAGCGAGTAAAATCAAGCCCTGGATTTAAAGCCCCATGGTCAGACACACCATGTATAGTTTACACTATATGTATGTTTGTCTGTAAGGTATTTGTAATATGGGTCTTGTTGCCTGATTTAAATATTAAATAAAATAAATAATAAATATGACAAAAAAAAATCGGTCAGGATACTTATCATAGACAGACAAGGTTAAATAGATAAGTCTTATATTCATATTTGTTTTTAAAGGAGTGTTTATATTGTTACAAAATATAATTAGTGACTCTATTAAGATCTGAAGCATGCAAGTCCAAATCCGCCATTTGTAAAAAATCAAAAAAACTGAATAAACAAAAAAAAAAGAAGTTAATCGAATAATAATGACGGTTAGTACCGACTTTAAACCTATCGCAAAATCGTAGAAAACGTTATCCACCAAGTGCGAAATTTAACAAATAAACATAACTTTACCAGAACATCTCACAAAAGCACGCACAGATCTGCGATAACCGTTTTTGGTAAGTCATCGCGAGATGGTATCGTTGCTGACCGTACCGTTAAGTGAAGGCGTCGTATATCATCTTAATTAAATTTCTCTGCCACCGGCTTATTTACATGAGGACTGTCGGTGGCAGAAGTGGTAAGTGCCGGGTTTTATTTTATTGGTGATCGCTGATGTAAAATATGAAATTATCGGCCCGATTCGAACTTTAAAATAGGTACGTTAAATATTACGTCTAGATACGATATGGATTAGATATATCAGTGTCAAAAGTGACGTTTTTTTTGTTTGAAGAAACGTCACTTTTGACACTGACATATCTAATCCATATCGTATCTTGACGTATCTTAAAGTTCGAATCGGGCAGTATATGGCTGTTTGATCTATTTGTTTATTAAGTAGCAGGTAAGCTTTTTACTTAGTTAATCGTGGTAAGTTCGTCTTTGATAACTTTTATACAGCGCGAGCGTTTCGATAAATAAATAAATAAACTATTTTCAATATTTTCTATTGTCTTCTGTAAAATGGAATCTCAATTGCGTGCTTTTCAAGTATGTGTGTACTTTAAGCACAGCAATTTCGAGCATTTGTGAAACCATTACAATTTTAGTTTTATATATTTTTTTAGGCTGCTATTTAACTGATCACCAGATTTAGTAAAATTTAATACCAAAAAAATCTATTTTACCACCCTAAAATCATGAATGATCACCAAAATTATAACACCATTTTAATGTGAAATGATTACCAATTTTATTAAATTTTACTATCCTTTTAAAGGAAATGACACCAAACTAATCATTATTAACCCAAAAATAGTCAATGATTACCAAATTTCAAACCCCATTTTAATGTGAAATGATAACCAAATTTTTACATCTTGCTATCCTATTAAAGAAAATGACACCAAAATAATCATTGTAAACCCAAAAATAGTAAATGATCACCAAAATTAGAACTCCATTTTAATGTAAAATGATAACCAAATTTTTAAATCTTGCTATCCTATTAAAGCAACTGGCTCCAAAATAATAATTGTAAACGCAAAAATAGTAAATGATCACAAAAATTCTAACCACATTTTAATTAAAAATGTGCAAACATTTAATATATCGTTATCCTATTAAATTAATTAATCCACTTCGTCAACTTTTTCTAGTAGCATTTTATTTCTGTAACAGTCGCAGTTCTAACCTAACCTAACCCACTTTTCTAGTAGCATTTTGTTTCTGTAAGGGTCGCAGTTCAAACCTAACCTAACCCACTTTTCTAGTAGCATTTCTTTTCTGCAAGGGTCGCAGTTCAAACCTAACCTAACCCACTTTTCTAGTAGCATTTCGTTTCTGTATTTGTCGCAGTTCAAACCTAACCTAACCCACTTTTCTAGTAGCATTTCTTTTCTGTAAGGGTCGCAGTTCAAACCTAACCTAACCCACTTTTCTAGTAGCGTTTCGTATCTGTATGGGTAGCAGTTGAAACTTAACCTAACCTACTTTTCTAGTACCATTTCGTTTCTGTAAGGGTCGCAGTTTTAACCTAACCTAACCCACTTAACTGATAGCAGTTTAACTTACTTTTCTAGTAGCATAACGAAATGCTACTAGAAAAGTAGATTAGGTTAGGTAGGTATGCGGTGCGGGCTACGGGGGGTTGAGCGGGAGGGGCTAGTAATTTTGGCATCAGTTTACTTTATTTCGTAATATGTATACATTTTTTGGTAATCATAGTGGTTTATTTAGGTGAAAATATCGCATTAATTTGGTCTTCAAATTTGGTGATCATTAATGATTTTGGTGATCATTCAATATATTTGGTTTTTGAATACAATTTGAAGTGCAGTCGTAATTAAAGTGGTGGTACTTTTGTATTTTTAGGCCTTATTTTTTTGGTGTTCAGTAATTTTTTTTGGTAAGCATGATTTTTTTATTTAGGGTACCAAAGTATTTTTTGGTGGTCATTATATTTGTAGCCATTTTTTTATGCTATATTATTTTAAAGAAAGACATTTTATTTTTTCATTTAATTTATTTGGAAAGCAAACAGAAATAACTGAGCAGGAGATACGTTTACAGAGACAACCCAAGGATATTCACTTATTTCCTTAACAGCTCTCACTAAAACATGTATAACAGAAATATACTACACTTAACTCCTAAGGTACTTAATCCAATTATTAATTTACTAACACTACATAGATGCTGTGACATAATTGTGAACTAATTGTTTTCATACAAGTACCTATTGTTTTTTTTTATTTGACGACCTAAACGATTTTGACACCGCCTGTACCCAGGGACTTGAAATTAAAAAGTTTGTTGTGAATGTCGTAGGTGTTACTTTGGTTAAGGTAGCTCTTTCTTACTCGACGTGAGTTTGAGTTTTAATTAATTAACTTTAACCCCATGATCGTCAAAGACGTCAACTGACGGGCGCGGGTACAGCTCTATAACCTTCGTGCATTCCGATATTAGTACATTAAGCGTGCTTATGTCGAACTAACATAGTATTAGGTACAGTCGCCATCAGATATATCGGAGCGGCCAAGGTGCTCACAAATATCGGAACACGCCTCTATTGTCAGGGCGTTAGAGCGCGTGTTCAGATATTGTGAACACCTTGGCCGCTCCGATATATCTGATGGCGACTGTACCATAAAATGTGTCTATATTGTTCCCCTTTGTTTAAATTGTGCTCCAACAGTTTCTATATTAATTCATTCAATTTAAGATCTGGGCTTTTGTCGGTGCGAAGGTCGCTCCTTGGTCGGTCCGAAGCCAGCCCTTTGGTGTCCTGGTACGGCACGACCCCTACATGCTCCTTTACTTGGCTCATATAACTTTTTCTTGGTCTTCCCCTCCCTCTCCTTCCATTTATATTCCCTTCTATGATGTTTCTGATGTAGTGGTCATTTTTCCTCTATATTATGTACTTATAATAAAAAACTATGTCACACCCTCATTTAAGTGTTACAACATTTACAGTAATCATGGTATATACCTACCACAATACATATATAAATTTTGTGTTTCGAATCAAAATTATGGAGCAAGGGTATTTTACATCAGTGCAATGCAATAATATAAAAATGTTTTTTATTAATTTGACTTAAAATCGTGATTACCCGTTTAAAATATGTCATAGCGTAAATTACAGCGTGCAACGTACGTTTAACGCATCTGTCAAACGGTTGCTTATCTCTGATCGCAGGGGTGGACGCCGTGTAATGTGCGCGATACCATCGTGCCCTGAGTTAGGGTTAACAAATGGGTTTTGAGCAGTGAAAAATTTAAAATATGACGTAATAATATGTTAAGTTTTGCACTACAAGCTTACTTACTTTGGTGGAAGATTACCTGATTTTAAAGTTAATACTTTTAATTAAAAAGTGATAATTTTAATTGGCGTTCAAAGTTGTGCGCCTACTTATTTTTTTTCTTTACGTTCAGCAAAACTAATCCAACTTCGCTATCTTTAAACTACATTAAAATTGCAGTGTTGATAAAAATAAATTTATTTTTAGTACACCTGACCAAAATCCCTAATAAAAATATCAGTAAATTAAGATTTTTTCATCATATCTAATGCGTGGAGGCGTGAGCCGATGTCTACAAATATAAACATTTTTACAATTTGTCACTCAAAAACATCACACGGGGCAACCCTAGTTAAGCAGGGGTCGGTAACAATTGGCTCGCGCAATAACAAAACGTTTTAAAACTCTGTCATTATAATTTCAAATACAATGCACGCCGGAACCGGATTATAAACGCGTGCTCTACCGAAAGGTGTAATTACGTTTGATCGCTTAGTTTTAAAAATATGTCTTAAACATCAAATATTAGTTAACAGCTTTGTTGTTGGCGATAATGGCGATGTTTAAAATAATTATTACACCGGTCATCTTATTTTCAAAATAAAATTCTAATATTTTAGTAGGTATGTCATATTGTCAAATATTAAATACGATATGTACGATTACGATGTGCAGTCACGGATAAATGATTTCAAATATTTGTTATTATTTTGAAGCTTTTTTTCTTCTCTATATAAATTTTCGTTAAGAATTTCAATTTGAGAGAGGAATATTTGTATAATATTCTTTCTTCTGCTAAATACCGAATTGAATCATTTCTACCATGTAATTCATGTAATAACACGTCATAAAAAACAGTTGTTTTAAAGGGGCCCATTGATTAACAGTCCGCCGGACGGTATCGGCCTGTCAGTTAGAACAAAATTTTGACAGTTCCGAACAACTGACAGGCCGATACCGTCCGGCGGACTGTTAAATAGTGGGCCCCTTAAGTGTAGGGGGCTATTCATAAATTACGTCATTTCAAATTAGGGGGGGGGGGGTCTGGACATCGGATGATGGTAGCATGACGTAGGAGGAAACGGGGTCATTCGAAGCATGATTTTTGGATGATTTTAGGGGAGGGGGGTCAAAAATCGTCAAAAATCGATGACGTAATTTATGGACAGCCCCTAGGTATGGTGGCTATGGCTAACTGACAAGGATTCCTCGACATAGGTTTGTTTACTCCATAACAAGTATAACAACTTACCTCGCATACCGCGCGTGGTGGGACTCGAGGTCAGCCTTAGAGGGGGGCGGGGGCACCAGCGCGGGGCCCAGACCGAGGCCTAGGCCTCCGCCCAGCGTTGGCGAAAACCGATACAGTTCACTGCGAATGCAAACACATAGATGACAATAGGATGACATTGGTAACAGGAGATGTTAGAGAATTATCGATCGCAAACATGGATTAAAGTGTCGTCTTGGATAAGGAGAAGAATAAAAAAAGACATTCTAACAGCTCATGAGTTCATAAGTTGTATATAATAAGCACTGTATATAGAAGAATCACTAAAATATATATTAGTCTTAGTAAATTACAAAAAAAGTTTTAGGCCTCGGTGTCAGTATGACGTCGCACGCTGCGTAAGTACAGCGTCACAAGTACATCTTCAACGGGAGACCAAGGCCTAAGGAAGCATTGATGTATCTAAGATAGGTCTACTAAAGAACCTAGGCATTTATTTTGTTGCTTCTACTACACACGAAAAATGTTCAGATCTATAAAAATAAATTCAAAACAGAAAATTCTAACTAATAAAATGCTTGGTGTAAATATTTCGTACTTAAGCCGTTTACGTTTGTCTAGCATACTTGGATCGAAGTCCAATTGAAGCATTGTTCTTTAGTATGAAACAGTTCTTAAGAACTAAAGTTCAATAATAGGTCATAAATATATATTTTTTAAACTCTAAGAAAATATTTTGTCAGGTAGGCGAAAATGACAACTTTAACAAAAAAGTGGCAGTTTTTGCGCAACCCTAGTGCGGAAATTCTCAGAGTTTGCAGAAATAACTTCTGTATGAAACAGATCGCAGAAGGAAACAGATTCAAATCGGGACCAAGCGTTCTGACAACTTGCAGACATTGGCTCCGATTGGCTGGAATTGGAACAGTGCTTAAATCGTCCTTAATGGCGCAAGAGCAGTGTCGATGCCAAATTCTCATTTGTCCTATATGCTTCAACTAAAAAGCTCTATGTACAGTCGCCATCAGATATATCGGAGCAGCCAAGGCCCTCACAAATATCTGAACACTGTTCAGATATTTTTGAACACCTCGGCAGCTCCAATATATCTGATGGCGACTGTACATATCATACGGTATGTTTAGAACACGATCTTGATAGCTGTCATCTTAATAAATAAATACTAAAAATGAGACAACGAATTTTAGTATTAAGATGAGAGCTATCTAAGCTACCGCACTCTGGTGGTTACAAAAGGTGACATCACGAGTAACTAAAAGTAGAGGTTTATCTTTTAGAACTAAATAGTTATTTCCGCAGAACCACATCCTCGTCACCTTAAGCCACCTTAAGTGTGTAATTTTCAAATCAGAGTACGGCAGCTTTCGATCAAGTTCTAACGGCTTGGCTATTGCGCGACAGGCGACGGCGGCGGCGGCAACCATAGGTGGGAACGAAAGGTCCGATCGCTGTGTCTCGCTTCAACCTATGGTTGCCGCCACCGTCGTCGCCAGTCACGCAATGTCGTGGCCGAGCCGTAACTCTTAATACAAAGCTACGTAAGCCAACAACGTCAATGACATACAGGAAGGCGCAGTGGGGTAGCCCCTCCGGCCAGCCGGCGAGCGGTGACGCCGGCGACGGAGGCCGGGCTCCCGCGGTGGTGTACCTTGGGAGAGGCCTATGACCAAGTCAGATATACACGGAAGACAACACACTATCCTGTTCCCGAGAGTTAAGGACGATCGTGTATATACGATGACTAGCTGGCCATAGGCCTCTCCCCGTGAATTAGAGGCCGAAGGGAAGGAATGGAGAGGGGAAGTGAAAGGCAGGAGGCGTGAGACTTTAAACAGTTTTTTTCCGTGGAAAAGAGAGTTGTCCCCATGCTTATAAAGTGTATTTCAGAGATTAAAATTATGGACTATAATTCTGCGTCTAATCAACTATCGGGAACAGGAAACACATTAGAATTTAAATCAACTTTTAATCCCAAGCCACATAAAGCAGCCTGCAGCCTGAAGCCTGGCAGATACATTAAGTGAATTCTTTAGATCAAATACTAAGCTTATCATTATTGTGGCCATGATAGCTATAGCCGTAGAGTTATGGAATTCTAATGAACTTGATTTACGATTATTTGCTTAAAAGTAGCGTTATGCTCGTATTTGAAAATACGAGCATAACGCTCACATTTTACTGCACATATTATTTAGTCCTCGAAACAATTTATGTCAAGCCAAAACCGTCATCAAGAATGTATGCATGAAAGTTCTTTCACAAAATCATGTCAAATTTGCTGAAAGGCTTTTAGAAATAGATGTGCCAATGGAATGATGACAATCCTGGGTTGCCATAGATAGTTTCCTTACACCGCATAATCCTAGTGTACTTTAAGCCTCTGTCTAGTTTTAAAAACTCGAGGTTTCATGGCTGAAGCAATTATTCAGTGAATCAATTTGTATCTGCGAGCGATGCTACTAGTTTTTATATTAAGAGAAAAATTCACCGCTTCAGACAAGACTCGAACTTCTAAGCTTCGCAAGCTGGTTAGGAGTGATCGGACTGGTGTTCAGGAAGTTCGCTAGTTCGATTCTTGCCCAAGTGGTGAAGTTTTCCATGTTTCCTTTATTATAGTAAGGTAGAAAGCTAATTTCCTCGAGTCTTTAAGCCTGATAAGGCCTAACTCATAAAGAGGTGATATGAAACTTACCTCGATAGACTAGATGTGGAGATCGGCAGCGACGTGGGGTACGGACTTCGGAAACTGCTGGCCGCCGAGGATATGGGGTACATGCTTGGGGTGTGCCTGAACGAAATATTTTCATCATTATCTTACGAAGATCGATGACATCGTAAAGTATGTGAAAACGAAGACCGGATTCATCCTGAAGGTCGCGAAGTTGGAATCTCGACACAATGCGAATTTTAATTCGTTTGTGGTGAGCGTTCCAGCTGAACATCTAGCGACCTTCCCAAGGAGGAGTTTTGGCCGAAGGGTGTCAAGTTTCGGCGGTTCCGCGGCCGGCTCCCTGACACTGCGGGGTTGCGTAATGCATCGCAGCCATAATGTGATTTGTAGTGTTTAGTTTTTAAAATATATTTTTATAATATGTATGCTAGTTTTAAGGTATTTATGTATGGGCCACTAGTTGCCTGAAATAAAAATTTTCATTCATTTATTATCATATCCGAAGATCTGCTGTAAGGTCAATGTGGGGAGACAGTATTTAAGGGAAGATCATCAACAAGCTCTTTCTTCGCCTTTCTTACGAAACCAAACTTTTTTTTAACACCATACACACTAAATCTTAAAAAATCGATACCCACCCAATTTTTGAAGGTTTGAAAT
The DNA here is from genome assembly GCF_910591565.1 of Cydia splendana. Lineage (NCBI taxonomy): Eukaryota > Metazoa > Arthropoda > Insecta > Lepidoptera > Tortricidae > Cydia > Cydia splendana. Next base: position 5,180,501 of record NC_085981.1, on the reverse strand, counting down.
TGTAATACATCTGAAGTGTACTCACCACGACGCCGCCACTTGTGACATTTCCGGACTGAGCATCGGGTAGGGGTAGGTGCCCCCCGGGAAGGGGTACATGGGTGTCCGCGCCAGCCCTGCCGCTGGAATGAAAGGGTCGTCAATTCTGTACCTTAATCATATTTTTAAGTAACGACAAGGATCGGGAATGTAGGTAATTTTGACGCTCGATTGAAGGTTGAAATAGTAAAGTTTTCATTGGAGTATATTTTCATCCGGATACGTGAAAACCGAAAGCATGAGTTATGGTTTATAATTACTAATCTATGAATGTTTCTAGATAAAGCTAGATGTAATATATATTATAGTAATTGAATAAAATTTGTAAATAAAACAATCTCGAAGTAAATATTGATTAACGGTGTATTGGCGCAGTCGGCAGGATTGAGAAACATACAGGCCAATGCGAGTTTTAGTTATTCGATCTGTTTCCGATATGATACTGATCTGTATCATATCGGATATGTGATATCAATATCATATCGGAACCAGATCAAATCGATTTTATAGGTTTTCTCATTTTTTTACTCACCAAGTTTGGAGTCTAGCTGGTAAGGCGGGGGAATGCCCATGTGGGCAGGGGGAGGCTGCCCCAGGTCGCCCCCTGGGCAGAATAGCGATAAACTGCCACCGGCTGGTAGGCCCATCTTGCCCGCCTGAAACAAAGGAAAGAATAATTATTGTCATGTTATAGAAACCCTGTATAAATGCTTAGGGATAACCTGTATCCTGTATGCAAATATATAATGAAAGAAATGTTGAGATGGAAGAGATGTTGTGTCACATATGGATCACTAAAAGTCTAAAAAGGTAAATAACTGTTCGCAAAAACCTACAAGAACAGAATCTACAGTAAAGATTTATAAAACTTCAGTCGCAACTAACGATATAAAAGCTCTAAACCCGTATAAATATGTATAAGGCGATAAAAACAAAGCGCCCACTCTTTCAATAACGCTTCAAGACATGTCATTAGCAGCAAATTGGCGGGACGTATAAATTCGTCTGCCATCCGCCACCCGCCCAATTATGCAAAATGGCGCCCCACAAGCATCATCCAGCTCCATCCAACGGAGTGTCTCACCTCTAATTAAACGGGAAACTTCTTTCCAACACTCCATTATACGAAATAAACGACACGCCGCGACAAAAACTCATAACCGCTTTAAAGAGCTAGAATTTTTAAAAGGTTCATTTAAGCTGACAGACCTTTAAATTTGAAGAGCAGGAACTGCTTATTAAGACAATAATTACCAGAAACAAAGAGCCCCACTAATTAATAATAAAACACGCACAAACAAAGAAGCCATTCACGCTCGGGCCAGAAAAAAAATAAAAAACGAACCCGAACGGTGGTCGAAAAACGACATGCGAGGACGGAACAAAAAGGCATAGACAATGATGACAGTCGACGCATAATGCGGGAGCGGATTCTTAATTTGAAAATATTTCCATAATAAGATTTGTCTATGCGGCCAGAGACAAAAGACGAGCGCTCTTTGTTTGAATGGGCCGTTATACTTTAAAAATTAAAACAAGCAATTAGGCTTTCAAGTTGGAAGGAGTTTCTAGAAATTTGATAATCACGAGGTTTATGTAATTCATGTTATTTAATACTAGTGAAGTGTATAAAACGGCCGCCAATAAATTAAAACTGTAAATATTTAAATAATACTAATTTCGTCATAATCACGTATTTCTGTAGGTTGACCATGGTTTTAGTAACCATTAATATGCTATGAATATTTTGTAAATAACTAGTCGTTTTTGAGAGTTGAAAGTTGGTATATACGTAAAAAAAACGATATTTGTTTATGGCCAAGTGTTACAACACTTTATGTTGACAGCAAAGAACTTATAGAACACAAAAAATACGCCATTAGGGTGACAAATAGTTTTGTCAAGTTACATTTGACAAGTCCCCTACTAAATGTATGAATATCAAAATAGAATTAGCTAAGGTCGTTAACTTGCATTTCACCTTTTCAGCGCGTTCATTACAGGTGGAGAGGCCACTGGAGAGGGTGGTTATTGAAATCGCATGAAAGCGTGACGTCACGGCGACAAGCCAGTCTCTAATTGGGACGGAGGTCCATCGACTGATACTTGAAAATTGAATAGCTTGTTAACGATGTTGCCAGCCGAGAATTCGCGAGTGGCTTCTAACAACATGTACGGTAGGGTCGCCATTTATATGTTTTTTTCCGGACATGCTGGGAATTTGGAATACTGATACTATTTTGATTACACTGAACAGACAGACATAGCTATGTCAATTATCTACTATGCATACGAAATACTAACGGCAAAAAGAATAGATAGTATAGAGGGGTCCTGTCATTGTAAATTTTGTAATCACTGTAAATTTACTGCCATCTATCGACATACGACTAAAACTCAAAATGAAAACGTATCAAGTTATCAAAAAATTTATATATATGGATAAATAATTTTATAATTTTTATATCATTTTGATCCATGTTCATTCACTGATATCTATGTGTTAAAATTGTTAAATATGAAACGGTGTCGTCACGCCATCTAGCCGAGGATAGGCTAAAGGTGTGTGCGCCACCTATTCGAGAATGACTTTTATTTGAATTCCGAGGCACGTTTTTTCCTTAGACTTTATTCGTCTTATACGAAGTTACATATGTCTTTGCTAACGGCAAAAGTCAGGATGTTAACACATTGAAAACCTGATACATAATATTCACTATTTTGCTGTAAGAGTACATTTAGGGGCATGAATAGGCGATTTTTGAATATTATCGGAAAGTACGTACCGGTCACTATACATCATCGTATAACACTAATGATACATGATATCAGTTAGCAACCCTTTCTCCAGGATTTTCCCAATTTGATTAAAAAATCACAGAAAATAAAATAACATTGCCTTAAATTTTTACAGATTATTTTTTACGAAAACGGGACTTTATCGCGTATTATTAAATGAAACGAAAATAAATGGTAACCCTAGTCCGAGCCCTTTGCCATTTAGAACATAACCCGGGCCCCGGGGCTCGAGAAAATGGGATTTTCTGCGCGTGACGTATAAATGTTTGTAATTTCTCGTGCTCAATTCAATTTATCAACACGATTATATAAACTTATGTATTCTCACGATTATGTAATTATGAGGTATGTACTTTGAATATATACACGAAGAAAATAGGTATCTACTCTATCCGTATTGATAATTCCGTAGAAATAGAAATATTTTTATTCAAGTTGTACACCTCTTTTTTTAATTTGGAAAAATATTATGTTATGATCCACCCTAACTGTCCCAAAATTTCAATACACTTTTACCAAGTCAATGGAAAATGTTAACGGAATGGAAAATCTTGTGACAATTTTTTCCTATTTTCTTAAGAGCTGACTGATAATAGATAAAAATGTAACAGCAGTAGTTTTCCTTACAAAACATTTCTGAGAAACGAATTGGACAGGTACGAGTGAGTAAATAAGACGAAAGTGAAAATAACTTATCCTACGGAATATATCAAATCTAACGTTTGCGACAAGAAAATTGCTATCCGTGCACCGGCTTAGATCGCACACAATCACATCCTCAAAACATGCACATTTGGAAATCTTACACACACTACCCCTTTGGCCAATGGGGGCGCGGGGCGGTCTTAGGGTTGTGGGCGTGGAGGCTGCTGGTCGCCATGGCGACGGGAGGGGCGACCTTGTGCCTTCTTTTTGAGGGTTGCGAAGAAAACTGATTGTTTAAGATTGGAACTGTGGATGCGTTAGTTAAGTTCAATGTTTATTTTGATGGGATTTACTGAACTTTTGAATGTTTTTTCATGAGAGTTATTGAACTTTTGAAAGTTTTGAAAGGAAATGTTAAGATTACGCACGAGTTTGTATATCAGTAGTTAAATCGCAAAGCAATAGTTATTTATTTACAGTATTCAGAATCCCTTCGGTCGTGTTTTAAAATTCGCTACTCGTTGCGAATTTCCTATTTTCGCACTCGTATCGTAAATAACTGTTACTGTACATATGGCCCTTTAAATTTTGGACGTAGTTACGTAATGTGCTTATAATAGCACCTAGTGTCGTAATGTAGCAATGTACTGTAATTAATGGTGTATGATAGACGTTGATACTGAGCACTGAAAAAATGAAAAACTAGAACCGGACCGAACTAACTCAGTATGGCATTTGCAAAAAGTGTGGTAATGACATCATTAATGTCAAAAACTCTGCACGGCATCTGCAAAGTGTGGCAATGTCATCATTAATGACATTTTTTTATGACATTTAAAATGACACCCTCACTTTGTTCTGTACAAGTCGCTGCAAAGTTAGCTTAGACGGCTCTAACATCGGTTTAAAAAAACCGGCCAAGTGCGAGTCGGACTCGCGCACGAAGGGTTCCGTACCATTACGCACAAAACGGCATAAAAATCACGTTTGTTGTATGGAAGACCCACTTAAATATTTATTTTATTTTGTTTTTAGTATTTGTTGTTATAGCGGCAACAGAAATACATCTTCTGTGAAAATTTCGCCTGTCTAGCTATCACGGTTCATGAGATACAGCCTGGTGACAGACAGACGGACAGCGGAGTCTTAGTAATAGGGTCCCGTTTTTACCCTTTGGGTACGGAACCCTAAAAAGGATCACTGATGTTTTTTACTTAATATGTACAGTCACCACACGGGCTTGTAATGCCATAACCCTAGTTCTTGCTAAATTGGAAATTCTATAGCGTAAGTATTGAACAACCAATTTAGCTAGGAACCTAAATGGCTGACTTAGTTATAAATAAGTTTTTGGCAAAAATTTCATTTTTGGTACAAGCTTTTATCGCTGACTGTACTTTTCTTACGACAGACAACTAATACTCATCGAGACAATTCTAAAAACCCCTAACACAATTAGGTTGCGTTGTTTCATCACAGAGTTCCTATGGCCACCTCCTGTCTCCATCATCAGATCAGTTCGACAGTACCATATTATTGTATTGTCATCAGAACTACATACAGCTGCCAATTTTCATGACGCTACGATCCTTGGAAGATGGTTAAATTTGTTACCTTAGATTCCATTACAGTTAGTTACATACAGGTCGACCCACAGAACACCGCCTCTAGAAACCTAATATTGGCCATTTTGTTCCCGACGCAAATCACCAAACTGTGAGGTGCGGGAGGGGTGCTCACGGCGTTGCGATTGGTCGTTTCAAATATGGCGCGCTGACACGTGTAAGCGTAGGGATGGGACATGTTCATTACAGGTAGTGGGTACTGCTACCAGTGATACCGAAATTTATTGTGGTAAAATTGTTACCAATTTAGAATACTTAGAGTAAACTTACTTAATAATTATATTGATTAATTTAATATTTCATTAAGTAATTTAACAATGTACCTGAAATGTTTACTTACAATATTAGGGCATTTCTGTTTAAAGTACCCAGAACATGAATTTTAAAGTTTAGAATTTTTATATTATTTCCACTCAGAATCGCAATCTCTTTCGATACGAGAAAAAAGTGTCGCCAAAATCTCATACAATTATTTTCTTTTGTCCGTTTTATTAAGGGGCTGTCCATAAATTACGTCATCGATTTTTGACGATTTTGGACCCCCCCCCCCCCCCTATAATCATCCAAAAATCATGCTTCAAATGACCCCATTTCCTCCTACTTCATGCTACCGTCATCCGATGTCCAGACCCCCCCCCCCCTAATTTGAAATGACGTAATTTATGAATAGCCCCTAAGGTCATAGAAGGTTGTATTGAAAACATATTCAAATGGACCAATAACATATGCCTATTACAAATCAACTCCGAGTTGTCTCGCACTTTTTGAAGTTCATCATCAGGTCCATTTCGTGACATGAGACCTAACTGCTCACCTAGAGGATTCTAAAAAACCCATACAACATATGTCTAAGACATACCAACACCGAGTTCCCTCGCACTTCTTTGAAGTTCATCATCAGGTCCATCTCGTGACATGAGACCTAACTGCTCACCTAGAGGATTGTAAAAAACCCATACAACATATGTCTATCACAAACCAACACCGAGATCCCTCGCACTTCTTTGGAGTTCATCATCAGGTCCATCTCGTGACATGAGACCTAACTGCTCACCTAGAGGATTCTAAAAAACCCATACAACATATGTCTATCACAAACCAACACCGAGTTCCCTCGCACTTCTTTGAAGTTCATCATCAGGTCCATCTCGTGACATGCGGCCTAACTGCTCCGCCAGGCCAGCCTAGAGGATTCTAAAAAACTTACACAACATATTACCTATATATTATGTCTAAAATGGTACAATACGGTATGACGAAGCACGAAGTTTCCGCAACTGAAAAACCATCATCGTCACATCACTAGTCGAAAGGGAAAGGGATAGCGCATTGCATTTTCAAGTTGACGAAAAGGGACGGACATACTTCGCCTCTGCTTACGACCAGTATAAAATGAACCCCGCGGACAAGAAACATTATTCAATGAAATAATGAATTTGACTTTCCTGTGGGATGTTATTCCATCTGTTTCGTAAGTAGATGTCTTAGATGACTTGCCACACCATTTTACGCTGTAATATCCCATGATTTCCCAATGAATTCAATAGTTTACGATTTATTTTCTTAGCCTCGTGCACACTGCTAACAGGTCGTAACCTTGGGCGCAACTGATCGGAGCGGCGCGCGAACAATCTTATATTTGACCTATACACCATACGGGCGGTGGCCGCGAGTCGTCCTATAAGCTCGGTCTATAGGGGTTGGTCTGTGGGTCGACCTAATAAAAGCTTGTTAAAAATATAATTAGATAATGTTTTGAAGTTGCCATTTATCGTAATTAATTTATGTAACGCTAAGAAGTCCAAACAAGTGATAATAATTGATAACAGTAACCAAGCCAAAGTTATTGTTAATTTAATCACATTGTTTATAAAACATTGCTTAATTATTTAGTTACTGTTGTAATACTTAGTGGTTGCTGTAGTTGAAGTTGTTTGACTTTTTAACCTTTCTTGACACTGTTTGTGTTATCTTAATGTATTTGTTTAATAGTTATATAAACATTTATAGGTCATATATTAACTACCGAACTTTATTTACAGACTGGAACTATAAAATATATCGGTGATGCAAATAAATATAATTCGACATTTTTAAAACGATTAAGTAAAAAATCAATTTGTAAGGAGATTAGATGACTAAGTTTATTGTTTAAAATGTTATTTTTTGCTTCTGATGATAATTATAAAAATAATTAACGATATCGGAGCTGAAGTATGAATATTAAGTTTGTGATTTTTTGTATTGATCACGTTTCAATTTCAAATTTAAATTTGTTAATGATTATGACAGGTGACAAGTTTAATCTCCCTTAAATAATAAATATCTGGGACACCGAGCTTTGCTCGGAAAACGTACAAAAACTCAAAAATGCACGTTTTCCCACAGATAAGATAAGATTTCATCGAAATCGTTAGAGCCGTTTCCGAGATCCCCGAAATATATATATAAATAAATATACAAGAATTGCTCGTTTAAGTTTAAAGGTATACATAGGTAGGTATAGGTAGGTAGTAGGGTGGTTCACGTTTGTATGGGAAAAATTCAAACTCTAGTTAGAAGAAGCGGCACCCCCTCAGTTTGTTACACTTGTTATGTTGACAAAATACGCCAAGTTTTGTAATCTTATCTCAACTACAAGGGGGTGCTACAACACTTTGAAATTTTTCAAAGTTGTATGATATCCAAAAAAAAAAGTATTTATTATTCAGAATTTTATTTAAGTATCTGGTTTCACACTATTTGCACATGTGATTTATAAGTTTTTAAGTAGAAAAACATTTTTATTTCTATTTTTTATAATTTTTCAAAAGTAAGATTTTTATTTTTTTTTAGATTTTTATGTAAGTAGTGGTTTTCACATTAGTTGAAAGTGTGATTTAAAAGTTATTAAGTAAAAAAAAAATTTTATTTCTAGTTTTTATGACTTTTTAGGCGAAATTCTAAAAAATCTTACTTTTGAAAAATTATAAAAAATAGAAATAAAAATGATTTTCTACTTAAAAACGTATAAATCACATGTGCAAATAGTGTGAAACCAGATACTTAAATAAAATTCTGAATAATAACAACTTTTTTTTTTGGGTTTCATACAACTTTGAAAAATTTCAAAGTGTTGTAGCACCCCCTTGTAGTTGAGATAAAATTACGAAACTTGGTGTATTTTATCAGCATAATAAGTGTAACAAAATAAGGGGGTGCCCCGTAGGAAAATAAAAAAAAATGTTTTTTGAACCACCCTAGTAGGTAGGTATTATAGATTACTTATTTCATTCTAATAATGTCTCTGGCTTTTACACAACTACGCTACTATCAATTTAAGAGAAAAGTTGGCACATAATACCTAATACAGTGGGCATAAGCCCTGAGGATAGACATATGCAATTTTTTTCATGCCACCTCTGTTGGAAGGGTACGAAAATGACACAAACCGAATCCCACGCAGAGCCGCGGGCACAGCTAGTCAAGCATACACAATACCTACAATACAAATCTCTAAACCCTTACAAAAAGCAGACTACCCGCGTCGCGGCAATTTCTTATCCATATCCGGAATCGGTCCTTCGAGCCGGACGCGCTCCGGAACCTTCTAACGAGGGAAATCATTTCTGTATGTATATATGTATGGAAATGTAGGATTTTAGACGGGTTTATACTCCATTAGGCGACCCAGTGGGTTTCTGCTTGAAAGGATTTCTTTGTCCGGTTGCATTTGGATATGGTGCATGAAAGTTATATCTATAGTGTTATTTATACGTCATAATTTCATAGAAGTTAGACGTTTATGATAACTCTTGCACTGCGTGTGCTATCAAAATCGTTGCAGACTTTTCTTGGTCTAATTCTACTAGCTTTTGCCCGCGACTTTGTTTGTGTGGGATGATGATAATTGACTACAACTATCCTGCCTACTATATATACTCGTACATATGCATATATGCCCTTCCTCAGGCCTCATACCAAATTTTATCTAAATCGATTCAGCGGTTTAAGCCGGAAGAGGTAACATACAGAATTACTTTCGCATTTATAATATTAGTAGAGATTTTAAAGGCAGTCTAGGTATATACAATAAGTATGTGAAAGGATAAGCTCTAACTAAATATATATATAATACTTATTTCTAATTGGTGAATTCATCAGAATATGTTAAACTTTTTAAACCGCTATTTCACGTCACCACTTACAATTTTTTTCACATTAGTTTAATTGACATTTTCCACATTTGTAAATGCTAAGTACAGTCGACGTCAAAGATATGTTTACACTTTTCGCCTTATTACAAAGGAGTAAGGTGCAAAAGTGTAAACATATCTTTGACGTCGACTATACATAAGTGTAGGCCTTACTTATAGACCTTAAACTACATATGTCTCATTGTAAACCATTATATATAAATATATAAAGTCAATATATACTATCACAAAAAAGGGAACACACTTCCATATTTATATTGATTTCTGTAGCTACTGGAATTGCACCCTTCCCCTTCCGTTACCAAATTTCCAGAGATCAAAAGTACTATGCGCATATTTATTACATTTAGCCAACATATTATTTAATCCAAACACGTTACATATTATATTATATTACATTACATGTTTATAAAAATAAATAGTTTTGAAAAATATCTTCCACTCCACTTGTAAAAGAAATTAAGAAAATATACACAGGAAGTGTTCTATTGACATGAAAAAAGCAGTAACAACAGTATCAGATTAAGTATGTATTTTAGTTGTCAAATCCAGATTAAAATGTTTAATAATATTCAAATAGTACCTATGGTCCTTCTTTCCTTTACAAAAAGACATAATTTTTTTTTAACCAACAGAAATGGTGAAATCCCAATCTGATTCATACAAACTTAATGATCATCATCATCATAACTTAAGAGCTTTGCTCTTGTCGGTGGAGTAATCATTAATTATTTCTTTCTTGTGCCAGTCTTTTAATATCCTCATACGACGCTCTTTTTATTTGGCTGAGATAAGTAATTCTAGGTTTCCCTTCTCTTGTCTTATCAATCCTGCCTTCCAGGATGTTTAGGAAACAAACTAAATAAGAAGGTATTATTTCCAAAAGATTATGCACAAATCGTCTCAAAATAAGCAAGCCGATTGGAATCGAGTTCTACAAATATCTCGCTTTCAATCGGTTGGCTTATTTTGAGACGATTTGACATCATCCAACAGAAAAAAAGTACGTACTTTTGCACAACATCATTAAGAAACAAAGAAAGAACCCTATTCTTACAAAATATAATACACTTATAGCGATTTTCTTCAAAATCTAATCCTTGAAATCCGTGAGGGGGTGGTTACGCAAATATCGGGGGGCGAGGTCGACGACCCCGGGCATGCAGATCAAAGGGGGGTGAGGAGAAAAATGGGAGCGGATTCTGTAAGTTTTTAAAGCCTTTTTAATACGTTGGCGACCTTTCTGAATATCATTTGAGAATTCAGCTAATTTTACGGTTTAGACTAAAAATACGCGAGTTAATCCGGAGAATTAGCGTAATGTTAGTATACGTCATTTAATTTCAAATCGGTTTACAGCAGGCCATCTTTTTAGGGTTCCGTACCCAAAGGGTAAAAAGGGACCCTATTACTAAGACTCCTCTGTCCGTCTGTCACTGACGATAGATTAAATTTGATCATTTGAGAAAGTAACGACGACGTTGAAAATTTATATTGAAAAATTGGTACCTTATATCAGAATCAGAATCAGAATCAGAAATTTATTGGTAAAAAAAAGTCACAGAATTTTACATGTCAGGCATAAAAATATATTATAACTAATATGTCACATTTTTAAATCATATATCTTTATACAATGAATCAGAGACTAGACTTATCCTGGTTAGTCTGAGCTAAGGTAAAGTGGGGTAAGACTATCACCGGGGTAAGACTATCACTTGTATGGAATCCTCATACTGTTTGTCTTGCCCCGAGCAAAATAAACTATGTTAGTCTTAAATAAGTAAATATTGGGGACATCTTACACAGATCGACCTAGCCCCAAACTAAGCATAGCTTGTACTATGGGTACTAGGCGACGATATAAACATACTTATATAGACAAATACATACTTCTATACCTACATAGAAAACAACCATAACTCAGGAACAAATATCTGTGTTCATCACCAGTGGCTAGAGATGGGCGCCGGCGGGTAAATACCGGGAAAATACCCAAAACTACCCAATCTACCCGATATTTACCCGTATCTACCCAAATTGCTGGGTATTTAAAATTTGTGCATATAATTGAAGAAATTCATTATATAACTAACATATATCAATATTATTATCGTATAAATATGAAAATAAGTTAAAATAAAGTATACAAATCACAATCACACAACTTTTTTGTACACAATTAATGTATATTTTTTTTTGTTCACTGATTTGTGGTGTAGGAATGTTAATTTAATTCAGCTATTTTATACCGTATTATTTACATTTCTTTGTTAATTTGTGTATAACTATTTTATGTACACTTATATATAGTATACATATATATATATTCATTTTTTCCTTATTTTTATTTTATTTTATACCTACCTACTATTTTTAAATTGTTTTCGTATTTTGGTTTTGATATTTCTACATTTTATTTTATTTATTGTTTAATACAGTAATTTTTTCGTCAGGTATATGGCCAAATTTGATTTACTGAAACCGGTTTGGATGAAATTTTGTGTGTATCTAGATTGTTTGAAAACTCAATATGACCCAGTAGGTGGCACTGCTATCGCTATAGCCCATAATGTTTTCAAACAATCCGGGTACCGGTTGAAATATACACAAAATTTCATCCAAATCGGTTTCAGTAAATAAAATTAGATGATATACCGACAGCAACGCCACCTACTGGGTCCAATCGTTTTTTCAACCAATCCAGATACCCGTTGAAATATACATATACACAAAATTTCACCCAAATCGGTTTCATTAAATCGAATTTGGCTATATACTGATAGCAACGCCACCTACCGGGTTCAATTGTTTTTCCCAACCCTTCAGGAACCTATTGAAATATACACACAAAATTTCATCCCAATAGTTCCAGCCGTTTAGGAGGAGCAGAGTGACAAACACACGTATTGTAGAATGTATGTTAATATATTAAACATTTGTCAATTTCCTTATCATTTTATAGAACATGAGTATCAAAAAAACTGTTATTTACATTATCTCAATTCAATTTATTACTCTGTTTCCAACTTTTATTTATACCCACTCATTTGGGTAGAAAAGGTAAATTCCGGGTAGATTGGGTAAATACCCGATATCTACCCCGGGTATTTACCCGCCGCCCATCTCTACCAGTGGCGGATTTGCCCTAAGGCCCAGTAGGCGCGGGCCTAGGGCGGCAAAATATTAGGGGCGGCAAATAGTGACAAAAAATACGCCGATGATAACAAAAAATAATTCAAAATGTACTCAATATTGATGGGTGCAGAGAAAGGGGCGGCGACAGGGACTGGGGCCAAGGGCAGCAAAAACTGCAAATCCGCCACTGTTCATCACACAAATAAATGCCCTTACCGGGATTCGAACCCTGGACCATCGGCTTCGCAGGCAGGGTCACTACCCACTAGGCCAGACCGGTCGTCAGTCTTACCCCACCTTACCTTAATAAGCCAAGCGGTTGGAATGGCGTAGGGGGAAGGGACGCCAATTATGTTTTTGACGGCTCCAGGGCAAATTGGACTGGCCGCCGTATTTACATTATTTGCAAGTCTAATTCATGTGCGTAGTCTAGTGTACGCGTATACTTTTTTTAAGTCTAAATCCTTTGCTACCTAAATCTAAATCGCTTGTACCTTTTCACATGTTTTTTTTTTCAGAAGTCTAAAAGGTTGGATATTATTTCAGACGCTAATTTGTCTGTTCTCAAAAACATAAAAAAAGATGACTAAATGTCTGATGATTCGGTCAGGTTCCTTATCATGTAAGGCTTAGTAAAATTATTAGTAGAGTACGTACAAACTAATTTAATTATTTATTTTCAGATCGGACTAAACTAAAGCAGGCAATCTTTTTTGTCATTCTAACCCAGATTGTAAACATAATATAGACAAAATGACTCAGTCCCGCGTTAGCACATTGAGATTGATGCATATACTCATACCATAAGCATTTCAAGCATGCTTCTCTCTCAAACACCTTTTATAAGATAAAGATAGAAGTACTTATTTGTCTTAAGCCTTGGAATGAAATGTAAAGAGAGCATTATAGTGGGCGAGTGGCTTAGTGACAGGATGGCATAGATAGTTTAAATACGCGTCTATATTGGGATAGCTATTTTAATGGGCATTGAGATTGCAAAATGGCACATTTTTTAAGAGGTAGGCAATTGGGTTGGCAACTGTCAAAGGATTGCATCGATTTATTTATTTATTTTAAATAAATAAATAAATATTATAGGACAATTTTACACAGATCGACCTAGTCCCACAGTAAGCTCAATAAGGCTTGTGTTGTTGTTGTGTTATGTTGTTTCAAACTTTATTGCACATAAAAAGAAATACAACAGGCAGACTTAATGCCTCTAGACATTCTCTACCAGGTAAATGGCACCAGCATAGGTTTTCCCTGCCTCTAGTTTTGTTCTATGAGATTTGACTTAAAGGGCATCCAGACTATAAAATCCCAAAAAATAGGATTTTTTTATAAAATTCAAGATATTGACAGGTAAACCTATGCTGGCGCCATCTGTACAATACTTCGACCGGCGACCCATTGTAAAGGTCAGCAACGCGCATGTGTGGAAAAGTTCGAACTTCATTGAGCTAGAATAAGTGTAAGTATTATACAGAGTCGGCTCGATTCGGAAAATGAATTAGATTTCTACTAGACTTCGACAAGTTACGATACGGATAATTTAAAGATATTTGTAAGATAGATATGACAAATTTGACGTTTCCGCGATTCTGAAGGTCCTCTTGAACGATTTCGACAAGTTATGACTTAGATATCCAAGTCACATCTAGTCGATATCTAATGTAGATCTAGTTGATCTCTAAATCGTCTCAAGATCTTGTGATTATCTCGAAATCCGAATAGGCCTGTATGTGTGTTCAAACTCGGATAAATCCGTTCCACCCTCTTAAAAAATATCTACCCTATTACCTTTACTTAATACCAAAATCGCACTGACGGTTGGATTTACCGGAGTTTGAAGTTAAGCGACTCGTATATTTTTTTAACTATTTGACATAGTAACTGTCAAATAAAAAGTTGCCAAAATTTTACTTTTGATAATTCAGTTACCACAAAAAGTATGGCCAAATTTAGCGCCATCTAGCAATTAATCCTTTAGATTTCGACATTAATCCCGAATGCTAATAATAAATTAGTCCACACATGGCATTAATTGCGAGACATACCGCAAACGCGTCAGTTCAAGTGGCATTTTTTATTCTTATTCAACGCAGGCATCAAATTCTGTATCCTTAATATCCTTATACTGTCCGTTCATAACACTTGCACACTCGATTGCTCAGGGCAACCAGTGTAACATATATTATTTTCTGGCCGAAAGGTGTCGTGTTTCGGAGGTTCCGCGGCAAACTGCCGAATCCGACACAAGAACAGCCGATGCAACGGAGCCACGCCGTTTTGTCGCCTAAATAGTGTTTAGTTTTAAGTTTATAAAATACATATGTATGTTAGTCCGTAAAGTGTTTGTAATATGGGCCTTGTTGCCTGATCTAAATAAGTAAATATAGCGTTGAAAAGAACAGTCGATTTAAGGTCGCGCACTGGACGCAAGCGGCGCACTGGACGCTAGCGGCGCGCGGCACGGCGAGGGGCATCAAGGCCATTCATACATTGTGCTCAAATGTATGAACGGCCATGATTTGCCGCTCGACGAGCCGCGCGTTGCGTCGCTTGCGTCCAGTGCGCCGCTTGCGTCCAGTGCGCGGCCTTAGAACCGACTGTTCTAAGTTTACGAGTTCTGCTAAAAGCGAAAATTAAGTATTCTCTAAAGATAACTCGAACTTCAACGGAGGGGCCCAAAAAACATATAGGTACCTACTCTAAATATTAAATTACTATAGTGTCCGACCGAAAATGGATTTTTTGCCCGAATCCGAAGGTTCTGTTTTGCTCTAGTTTCAGCCGAAACCGAAACATGATGGTTATGCCGAGACCGAAACCGTAGGACACTAGAGGTAGACCAAGCTAAGTTGGCAGTGAATTTGATAGCCCAGACGGTGCAAGTCTTGTTTTAAACGTCAAAATTCTATGAAATTATGATGTTTAAATAACACTTGCGCAGTCGGTGCTATCAAAATCGCTGCCAACATAGCTTAGTCAATCTCAAACGGCTCGGCCACGACATTGAGCGACTTGCGACGGCGGCAGCGATAACCGTAGGTGGGAACGATAGGTCCGATCGCTGTGTCTCGCTCCAACCTATGGTTATCGCTGCCGCCGTCGCAAGTCACTCAATGTCGTGGCCGAGCCGTAAGTTACATTGGTTTGTGAGAGCGAGTCGCCTCACTCTTTGAGCGGCATGAATAACAACTGCGCTCCCCACATAGCATGAATCTTCCAGAAACTTGCACACACCATTCAAAATTCAACCTTAAACATAAAGTAATACAGTTCGTTTCAGGTTAAACATGTAAAGTTTAAATATAAATCTCTTTCAACCATTGTCTTCATTCGTAAATCGTAAAAATTCCAGTCCGTTTTTGATGGCATTCGGTAAATCGATCGATTTTAAGTGCGAATCGATCGATTTTAAGTGCGAATCGATCGATTTGAGTCGCGAATCGATTGTTCGATTGGGTGCTTAGTACTTCACTTTAATGTTCGGATGTAAAATGTTCGATTTAAATAAATTAAATAATGGAGTTGTTTCCAGTTACGTTTTGTTTACTTCTTATTTTCTCGACTACAGTATGGGATTGTTCTAAATAGTAATAGAGTCCATAGGCCCTGGTAAGCTCTTACTTACTATCTGGTAGGTTAAATCGGCGCGTATTTGACACTACTAGTTACAAGCGTCCATAGGCTATGACAGCTTACCATCAGATGGTCCGTGTGCCTGTTTGCCACTGACGTAACTGTATGGACCAGTATTGCCATAACTTTTAGTCTTTTTTTTGGGGTTCCGTACCCAAAGGGTAAAAACGGGACCGTATTACTAAGACTCCGCTGTCCGTCTGTCTGTCTGTCTGTCATCAGGCTGTATCTGATGAACCGTGATAGATATGATGTATGTATTTCTGTTGCCACTATTATAACAACAAATACTAAAAACAGAATATAATAAATATTTAGGTGGGGGCTCCCACTCCCATACAACAAACGTGATTTTTTTGCCGTTTTTTGCGTAATGAATGAATGAAAATATTTATTTTCAGGCAACTATTGGCCCATAGATAAATACCTTAAAACTAGCATACATATTATTACAAAATATATCTTAAAACTAAAAACACACAATTATGGCTGCGATGCAGTTCGCAACCGCGCAGTGTCAGGGAGCCGGCCGCGGAACCGCCGGAACTTGACACCCTTCGGCCAAAACTCCTCCTTGGTGAAGGTCGCTAGATGTTCAGTCGGAACGCTCAGCACAAAAGAATTAAAATTCACACTGTGTCGAGATTCCAACTTCACGACCCTCAGGATGAATCCGGACTTGACTCGTACATACTTTACGATCTCCTCGACCTTCGTAAGGTAGTGTAATGGTGTATGGTGGTAATGGTGGTAGTGTATGTGTAATAGTACGGAACCCTTCGTGCGCGAGTCCGACTCGCACTTGACCGGTTTTTTTTATTTAATCTGCTCAAAATACCACAATCATTTAATTTTATAAAACACTTACGTCACCGTATGAGACGTTCATATTTTTCAATTAGGACGAGATCATGATGACATATAAAATGGTGTTGTCCCTCTCTGTCCAACGTGTAATGTATATCGGCGTCTCTGTCGGACGCGTCAGGCATTTCCGGCTGGGGATCATTTCTTTTATTTCGCACCAAGTGTGTTGGTTTAATGTGATAATGTTATTTTGGTTATTTTTGTATGTATTTTTATGTATCGCGAAAGTTTTTATAAAACTTTAGACACTGAATTACTCGATTCCCACTAATGATTCCTTGTATTAAATGTATGTAAGGATAAAATTACTAAGTCGATTTTGGTGAGTGAAGTTATGGCAATAATAGACAGATTATACATTTTGAACCGATAGGGGAGTTTTTTTTATCAAAACTGTTTGGATTAAAGTTAGGTACCTATCATTTGCTAGTTCTACAAGTTTGGCATTTTTGTAAGCGACGTTCCACCATTTGTGTTCCACCAAAAAATTATATGCAAGAATTTGATTAAGTATTTATTACCTACAATATTATACCCATCAACGATCTGGCCCCAATTTCACCACGGCTACAATTGTCAGTGACATATGTCGAGCGACAATTGTCAAGCGACAGGTGACATATTACAATTTTATAAAATATTTTCTATAGAAATACTTACAAACATGACAGGCATTCTGCTACAATTGTATGTATTACAATTATGTTGTGAAACAAAAATTATTTTTTCTAGTCGACATATTTGTAGAAATGTCGGTGAATCTTGACAGGAAATGAGTTACATGTCGGAATTTCGTGACAATTGTCGTGTTTCTTGTGACAATTGTCATAAACTTAGCAAGAGCAATATCTGTTTTTTCCGATATAATAAAGTTTTTTTTAATAATACAATGATGGTGGCAAACAGGAATACGGCCCGCCCGATGGTAAGCGGTAACCGTAGCCCATGGATGCCTGTGACGTCAGCAACAGTGATGTTTTACAATTGTCGCACCTGTCACCTTGGTGAAATTGGGGCCTGATGATAAAAAAAGAATGACAAAAAAAAACCACAGCGTCCATCGAATTGGCCTCGTTAGGCGATTCACACACCACCGCTGACCGCGGCGAGCGACAGAATTAACAATGTGTGCAGTTTGTTAAATACAACACGCCCACAACACACTGAGGACGGCGGGGATTTATACGGGGTAATTATTTTAGACGATGAATAACTACTGAATAATGATTAGTTTGCTTACCCTGAAATTAAGATAAAGAATCAGCTTTCCCATAGAAAACATGGTTATATAATCATATGTCGCTGTTTTCTTATGGAACAGTTACATATCAAAAACGCTGAAATGTATAAAATATTAAATAGGTAATAAATATTATAGAACATTTCTACACAAATGACTAAGCGCCACACTCCACAGTAAGCCTTGTGTTGTGGGTATGGACAAAGATATATTTAATACCTATTGTAGATGACGGCCTCCTTGTATATTTTTGCACTTTTTCTATTTTACATGTCACAATTTTTCCTCTGTTTGTCACTTATGTCAATTCAATAAAATTACACGATATTTGCAAGATTTCGAAATTTTATTAGCGAATTCAGCTCACAAGATCGTCACCTATATAAATACTTAAATGCATAGATTACACCCATGACTCAGGAACAAATATCTGTGCTCATCACACAAATAAATGCCCTTACCGCGATTCGAACCCAGGACCATATGCAGGGAGGGTCACTACCGACTATACCAGACTGGTCGTCAATGAAACAACAATTCTATCATTGCTATAAAACAATTAATTGATCCACAGTAAAATAACCTATCAACCCTATTAATGCTGTCGCTGTCCACCAATTACCGATATTTAAATCAAATAGATAATAACAAAGCGACATTTTAACCGCGATCTAAACACGTCTAATAGTCATTCATCTTTAATAGTTTTAATAGGGTTCAATTGTTCTAATCGCCTATCAACCCTATCACGACGTGTGATTATGGACTGTGTTTACTAGGAATCGTCTTCGGGAGTATTCTGATGAGGGAAAGAAACTCAAAATTAAAAAAAATACAAAATATATTTATTTCAAGAAATTAGAACTCCAAGTTCCAAGAGAGGCAGTATAGTGATCCCCACACTAGGCTCTGCCTGTAAGGTGGGGATCTTAGAGAAATACAGAATACCGATATGTTGCGGCTATTATTTTACAGAATATAATTAACTCCTTATTGATAAAACTTTAAATCTCTGTGTAGGTATAAATTGCAAAAAGTACAAAGGGAGTCGGCATTTTCGATTTAAATATGTAACTAATGTTTATTAACATTGCTACTAAACTAAGTAGAAGTTGGCAAGGGAGAACGAAAAGATTTATCAATACCGTAAAACCCCGTCTCTTCGCTAAATGTCTCAGGTATCGTAGTTTCGTATTTTCATGGATTAAACCACTACAAACTTTAAAGTGGACACAAAACAAAACTATAAACTAGATAAAACATTAATTGAATTATGTATGTACATAATAGTTCCTCTTCTTCTTTCTTCTTTTTCCATCCCTTTTCCCGTTATTTGGAGTCGGGCCTCCTCACATATTTGCGCCAAAACGTTCTGTCTTGGGTTGTCGATTCTGACATATGGGCTTGCTTGAGGTCTCCTTTTATTTTAGACCATAGTCGACATAATAGTTCCTTTATACAAGTGAAAATTATTTTTAATGTAACTTCACTTGGATGTAGTTAACAGAATACTACTGTGGGAACGCCATAATATGTCAAAGTGTCGCTGTAAAACCGGGGCAATTACGGTGACATGTCAAAGGGTTAATAGCGCAGGGCAGAGGACAGGGGTTGATTTGTTCATTAACTATTTATTTTGTCTATTTTTAAAGTGGCTTATTAAAAGCAGACAGTTCTATTAAAAATGTTATACTTAGACGAAGGTGCATTTAACTTAATTGACGTAACTTATCAAAAAACATAAGCGTCAGTGAACGTAAAATAAGTCACGCATAACAATTTCATTCTCTCAAAAAAAAACATTTTGCTTTTTTTTTCTTGTATGTATATTTAAAAAAGTATGCACGAGTCCATTCTCTTCCAAAATATACTATACTAAATACTTTATTCTTAATTGACAGAAAAATGAAAAGTAAAAATAAAACACTTTTTTTGTGAAAACGACCGGAAAGTATAGTTATTAAATGTCACATGCAAAGTGCCACTGTTCCATATTTTATTACTCCTCCTAGATTACTATATTATTACCTTGACTGTAATCGCTGCATTTACAATCATTATCTAATCATCTCCTCATTTTTCGACTAATCGGCTACCGCGAGCAACGCCGGAGGGCAATCGTTTACTTGATTTAATCTTAACTAGAAATACAGGCATTAAATATCATTTACAACAAAAACGACCTAAACCAAAATATTTTTAATTTTTTTACGTCATTTTAAATCTGTGTTAGTTAACCCTATAAAATGTTAAAAGGGCGTAAGTCAAAAATGTTAAAACTAGACTTAGGTCGTTTTAGAGTTAAGTCAAAGGTAACCCCTCCGATGCGGGGCGGCCTCATCGACCCCCGTCCATAATTTACGGAAATGTCATTTCGAGCATTATGCTTTCCTTTTGAAGTGCCGACTTAATACTGTTTTGCATTTTAGCGACAATCGCGTATGGGGAAACGGTGGCAAATATAAGAAAATGCGGACACGTAAAGAATATCTCACTAAAACTGTACCCCTAATGTGTACTGTAGGAACTGAAATGAAGAAAAAAATTGGACACTTGAGGCCTATTCATAGTTATTTCTTGACAGGTGTTGACAGCTGACCGATCATATTCATAACAAGATTACAAACTTCGAATAACCCTCTATTGTCTTTAGTCATTATCTTTTTAAGGATCAAGCAGGTGTCACTTTATTTTTTTCTTCAATTTACCATTTATTTAAATTTTAATTGTACTGGCAATTGTTTTCGCGAATAAAACGCAGTTTATTTAAAGGTTAAGTTTAAGCATAGGTAATTGTTAAAATAACGAACTAGCGAATTGTTTTAAAAAGGTGTAATACCCTCGTTATAAGTTTTATTGCTGTCTTTATTTCTTTTAAAATTAAAATAATTTGCCAGAATTACTCCTCCTGCTATTCATAGCGTAATTGCGTTTTAATCTCTGCTTGTTATTTTTAAATTACACACCTACATGTACGAAAATATAAATAATAAAAAAAATATTTAATTTCTTGGACCATTAAAGTGCAAGTAATATTTAATTACATTTGAAATAAATTATTTTTGTTATTTTTTTGTAAGAGGTATTTATAATCTCCAGACATCGGTGTTTTGGGGGCAAAGTCAATAAACGATGAGCAAAGTTGAAAAATCCATTTAAAATAAAGAAAAAAAGGGAATTGAGTGATTATTTAGCTTCATGGTAATCTTTAATATTTACAAACAAAACTTGGAGAGATTACTAGTATATGTGAGAGAAACATCGTTATTTGAGTTTATTGATTAAACCTACGAGTCATTAAATTTGGACCCCAAAATTCCGATGACTGATCTCAAATAAAATTTAAAAAGTAGACGAAACATTACACCCTAATACAGAAAAATGCTCCAATACAGTAAATGAAATGTAAACATTAAGTAAATTACAATTGTAACCCCTTCGCTGCGGAGCTAAACAATTCATGGTCCTTTGAAGCGGCGCCGCGGGCGCTGTCAGCGCCAGGTGCCCACGGAATTGGATGGGTTAGGTATATATATAACGTTTATGTATCAATCAGGTTTTCAGGAGCTTTGAGGTTACTTGGACTTTACCTAAACGTCATGTACAGAGGCTATTATGTATTTTAAATGGCCAAGAGAGAAGTAAGCGGCCATGTTTGAGAAAAGTGAAAAGTATAGGAAAGTAAAAATTTAAAAATTACAGACGTAGCGTTGTTATGTGTCTTCAGATAGAAAAACAAATAACAGTGATTTTGCAATCAATTAATTTAATGTAAGTTTTCTATGGCCAAGGTTGGAAAGATTTGAACTTTAGATTTCCGATTTCAGATTCAAATTAGATTGGACTTTCGGGAAATGTGACCTGTCTTCAAATTAATCATCAAAGCTAGATTACTTGGAATATATTTGTTTTTAGGGTTCCGTACCCAAAGGGTAAAACGGGACCCTATTACTAAGACTTCGCTGTCCGTCCGTCCGTCCGTCCGTCCGTCTGTCACCAGGCTGTATCTCACGAACCGTGATAGCTAGACAGTTGAAATTTTCACAGATGATGTATTTCTGTTGCCGCTATAACAACAAATACTAAAAACAGAATAAAATAAAGATTTAAATGGGGCTCCCATACAACAAACGTGATTTTTGACTAAGTTAAGCAACGTCGGGAGTGGTCAGTATTTGGATGGGTGACCGTTTTTTTTTTGCTTTTTTTTTGTTTTTTTTTTTGCATTATGGTACGGAACCCTTCGTGCGCGAGTCCGACTCGCACTTGCCCGGTTTTTTACAACTTATATATCATCATTGTTAGGTTAGGTTCCTACTTTCCGTTTGTCTTATGGATCTGGTAGGTCCCTTTTTGAGTTTGAGCTCTTAATTAATTTCGTTATTTTACTCAATAAAGTTGAAGTAGCCACATTTGTCATCAATAGCTAAGCTAGCTGTAGATTTTATGTTTAAGTCACCCGTTGGAGATATGTCGTTATTTCACTAATAACAAAATATTAATGCGAGCCGCAGACAGTGTCTGTTTGTCCGATTATTTCTGGCAAAACTGGACCGGCGCGGGCGCAGCTCGTTTCAGATTTATAGAAGGGATTGTTACGGACAGACAGACAGACAGAGATTTGGGTCGCGATAACATCTAATAATGGGCGTTGATACTGTATAAACGTGTTCTTAGACATAACGATATTGATTATTACAAGGTTTCGTTTTGATTGATTTATTGAGAGCTTATTGGAGATTTATAATAATGCAATGAAATGTGAAATGCCGTTTACAGCTAATTCAAGGTAAATACAATGGTTTACATGGTGGCTAAGTCAAATTGATAATCATATGATTCTCAGTCCTTTCTTGGAATTTGGCTTGATATTACACAAAACGTATAAAAACAACACAGTATAAAAGAGAGACTTTTTTTGAAAAACAAAATTTATATTTGCAAATTAAGGAAAAAAGTCCAAAGAGGTATTTAAAGGTTAGGTACTAAAACTACTTGGTGGTATCTAGATCCCACGACAAATCAAAAATAGAGGAGACTTGTCCCACTAAAAGACAGTTAAAAAATTTATACAGAAACCTATGCATTTTAGAAATGAATACAATGTAAGTAGCGAAAAGTTTAAAAAAGTCGGAAAAGTTCTCGGAAATTCAGGAAAATTGCATAGGCAATTAAAGATCCTTTCAATTTGAAAATGGAAAATTTCGATCCCCACACAAACATGAGAAGTTTCCGATTTTTTTATGTGGAAATATCATAAGTTTGGATAATTTCCAACGGCACATCAGTAGAAATGAATAAACGATGAGTGATAGATGCATGGAGGAATTTGACACGAATCAGCAAGGGGCCTCCGTTGCGCAAGCAATTGACCGATGTGTACGTCAAACATCGGCCGTCAGATTTCCTTGATCCAATAACAACTTTCGAAAAAAAAAACAACGGGTTGCACTCCGGGAGTGCCGGCAGAAGTGACAACTCAGTGACATTGTAACAGTTTTTCGATCAGGTCACGTGTCCGTCTTACGAATCTTACGGTCACGTGACCTGTCGCGAGATTAACATTTTTTTCCCATCACAAAAAGTGCACAGCGGCGCTTTTCACTTCAAAAAACTTGACAGTTTAATGATAAGGTAAAGCCAAAAAATAAATCAAAAATTAAAAAGTGTAAAATTAGTATAGAAAAAAAATCTGATCTAGTCAGATATCCACCCTGTATAACTGTCTCCTTCGTAACAAATTGTTACTTGCAAAGTAAAAAAATTGTCCAGTCGAGCAGCTATCCTATTAAGCATATAATTACTAATGACCAATAACGTATCAAAAAATTACTGTGCGCTTTTACATAGTCCATATAAACGTGGAACAGCTTTCCCAGTCTAAAAAAGTATTAAAAAATCCCAACGCCGCGCCAGTACCAGATACATTCACAACGCTTAGCGAGGGTTGAAAAATCTGCAACGAACCAATATAAATGCGTCCTCTGGTTAACCCGTTATAGAGCAAAAAAGAAAACGGCACGGCAAAATGACTACCCTATTAACCCTATAACATAATCATATTGTTTTTTTTTTCCTTATGCATAATTTTAAGGACTGTAAGGAAACTATGAATCGTGTATTTTTTTCTATTGACCGTTAAAAATTAAGAATTAGTAAGAAGAAGTCTAAATTTGGAGAACTTGACTTTACGAGACTTTGCGCTCAAATATTTTGATATATCGACGGCGAAGTAACATGAACTCCTAATTATTTTTACTAAACGAATGAAAATGTGTATTACTAAAAATGTTAGTTGTTAGTTCATGGTACTTCGCCGTCGATATGTACTAATATTTTGAGTTAAGACGATTTTTTTAAACGTGACTTAAAAGAAACTGAGTCCCATAGTAAAGGGTCCCTCATACATTTTGTACTGTCTATCTAAAACATAATACAACATTGTTGTGTCCATTCCTAAAAATAGTCTTTACAAACACTCCTACAGGTCACGTTACATCGGTTTGTTTACGAACTCGCCCCGCCCTCGGCTAGCAAAGTGACGCACACGGGCAGTACCAGTACTGTACTAGGCTCAGTCGCAATAAGTCTATTTTAATTACTCCGGCATCGACATCGGCAGATTCCTGTCTTGCCTACTCGGGAGCTGTGCTCTACTAGCTATAGGGATGGGGCGAGTCGATGGAGTTGTCGATAAACGTAGAGCAATATCGATAAAAGTATAATAATAATAATGTGTAACAAACAACCACTAGGCGCGTTCATTGAGTATATAGAGAATAAAAATTTCGATACAGAGAGTGTTAACTATTTTTTTTAAACCAAGTTCTTTTTACAAGCTTTTATTTACCTCGCAATATTTGTGCATATATAATGTATGTAACTATGTCAGTATGTTGTTTTAAAAAATGTGAAAACTTATTTTGACTACTTATTGGTATTCTATTGAGCTAAAATTTGGCATAAGTACATACTTTTAAAAACCGCTGAATATGCAGTATAATGATGATCATGCTAAAACTGATGATTGAGTTCGGAGATGTCAATACTGTCCATAGGAACTAATTAATAAAAGATTGCAACCTGATTGAGTTAGCTTAGGTTTGTTAAAAATTGTTAGGATCGTCTCGATGAGTTTACAATTTATAAAATAAAGTCAACTTGTATTAACATGGATTTCTTGTCTTGATCGCAGATTTTTATTTTTATTATAAAAGATAAGAATTGAAGGTATAAGTACCATCGCTTAACCTTCACCTATGAAGAATTTTGAAAGCTATGTTATAGTCATTAATTTGAACAAAGATTTTATATGTTTAATGTCTTTCGTTCTCAAAACAACATTAATTCAAGTATTAGCATAAATAGCTATCTCGCTTGATGCCCACACTTTACAAATGTCACCAATGTCCTAATTACTAACAAGCCTAATAAATTCTAAGCAACCTTGACATCGACAACCTCCTAACGGCCCCATCCCTATCTAACACAAACAAGACTCGATAACGAGGTGAAATATTCACGTTGCAAGCTATATAATCGCGTATATATCTTCTTCGCTCGCACCCGCACTCTCTTACGGGGTTAGAGGCGCGCGCGAGAGGGACAGAGGAGCGGCGGCACGAATAAAGGGGTCGCACTCTCTTTGATCTCGCCGGCGAGCGTGCGTAGTATATTTGTATGTATTTGTATATGCAGATGAGATGTGACGGAGAATTTGATAATTGCGAAGATTAATGTGTTATGAGTTTAGTTTAATTTGTATGGGTGGGTCGGAATTAATCAGGTTGACCTCTTGGGTCTTTTTTTGAGAATGCATACTTGTCGGAGCAGAGGTCGATATGGGTCGATTTTTGATAGCTATAGTTTGTTTTGATTAAGATATATCTTCTTTTGATAAAGCTATCGTGAAAGCCTCAGGCATTCTGTAAGTCAACAACCTTCAGTTTGTACTGTTTGTTAAAATTTATGATTTGGTCGCAGTAATGTATAATTTTAATTTTAACCAATTGTTTCTTTTTAATAATATATGAAATGTAATGAAAATAATTTATTTGATACAACAATCTTAAGATTACCAGATATTAAATACATATCTATATAATACGACATAGTTTTGTATGTACCTTGTTGTCTCAAAGAGGATACCACTCAGCATGTGTCGGAGCACATAGTGCAACGACGCTGATTTTCAGTGGATCCTTAAACTTAAAATATAGAACGGAACCAGTTAAATAATAATCATTACAGAATTCTTTAAAATGATGCCATTCCTCTGTTTAATGTGCTTTCTAAGCAGGACAGATTCATTCACATAAATAATTGATATTCTGAAATGTACAATATTAAATCTTACATTAAACAAAACCTTAAGTAAGTTACGTTGCAATTATGCATTGCATCGTGTGTACATAAAAATAGATCCACTGTTTGATATATACTGCAGACACTTCTCAAAATGTAACATAAAACACTAGAATAGAAACAATGTATTTTTATAACTAGTACATTTTTGATCCAAAATGTCACTGCGCACTAATAAACAAAGTTTACACTCGTAATTATCATGGATCGATATACTTCAAAGGAAAGATCAGACAAAGAAGTTAACTACCAAACCTTAAATCAGGGAGACGGGAAACAATGGGAGGGAAATGTCGAATCGTTGCGGCAAACGAATTTAGAATTTAAGTTTTAAGCAATGAAAATGTAATGTATGAATGAGAAACAGATGGGAAAAAGAACGATACTGACACTTATGTGAGTGCAGATGCAGTTTGCGTTGTAATCAAAACAATATTTGAAGTATTAACAGAAATAGACGTCATATACTATAGAAAAAGAGACAAAGAAAAAGTGGCGGAGGCCGGATTCGAATCGACCGGTGTCTTGCGGCTAACGGACCCTGGACCTCTAGGCTGCCCAGTCACGACTGTACCCATCTCAATTTCTAGACCTTTCTAAGATTGCATAATATTAAATAAAATAATTGTGTAATTTTAGATCATAAAGTAATTTTGATTTGTTACTAAAGTAATATTTGAACTATTGACGAAATTGCTTTTGACGAAAAATTTAAGGAACTAAATAAATATATATCATTTGCAATAAAAGAGAATACATAGTTCTTTTGTAATTGTTACCTATGGCTGATAATAATATAGGCAATGATGTTGATGATGATTAGGTATAGATTATAGGAAAAAACGAGTTGAAATTTCTTATAGGTAACATAAAGACTATTTTACATCTATGATATGGCATGGCAATTATTTAGTTCACATATCTGAAGCAATTATGTACATATATAAAATGATACAAGCCGTATCGATGACATGCTCTCAATTATATAAATGTTAATTAAATCGCCACCTGAACTCGCGTGTCACTATCTTGCAGAATCAGTGACGACAAGTTTCCTAATGGGATATAAACACTAATTAACAGTGAGACATACGAGTACTACGAGCTATGATTAAGATTAAAAATACTGTCAGGTCGACAGGTTAACCGATAAGAGATAAAAAGGTTTACATTCCGATGCAGCATCGTTACTACTGCGACGTTGATGCGGGCAATGTCACTGTCAATCTTCTTGATAAAATAAGTGATGGAATGTTCTAATCGCAATTTATCAAAGAATTTGACAGTGGTATCTTGCGTCAACGCTTCCGCAGTACCACTGCTGCAGTCACCATCTGAATGTAATCTGTATAATATAATCCTGTGTAGTATTGAATATTGAATAAAACCTGTCTCCTGCTTTTAAAAGATACATGAAATTGCCGCCGCAAATTTTTAGTTTTTCAAATGTATGTTTTTGACAACATTTGATGATAAGTAACCAAGGCTTACATATATCCGTACTATCAAAACGAACACGAAACGAGTTAAATTAGGCGCCGCCAGATGGCGCGCGTCACGTTTGGCGCGGAAAACTAAAAGGGAAAAGGAAAATTCGAAAGGCCCCGATTTGCCCGGCCATTGTCGTTCCTATTTTTTTTTTCATCTTATTTAGCGCTTTGTCGGCGAGCCCTTTGAAGTCCGCCCCCTCCCCGCTTTAAGGGAGTGTTACAAATTGCGTCACAACCGTATTCTGGCATAAATATTTTTACTACTATATTCTTTTTGGGGGTGCTGCACACGTTGATTTCTTCGGGAATATAAATGCGGGCTGCTTTTGGCTGTCGCGAAATTGGTTTCCCTGAAAAGCCGAAGAAAAATAGACGCAATCTCTCTCTTAGATACAGAAAAACAGAAAAAATTATAGGTTTGATCTATATCTTCAAAAAATACCCAGACCTTGCCACCTATTTTAAGCCAGACATCTATCTAGATGTGTCCAAAATATCTGAGCATTTTGCTACATCCCACGCTGCTTACAAAAGAAATTAAAAAGTCAAAAACCCCTGATGACTTCATTCAGCATAACAATTTATCCCATACCACTAAATAATTTTATACGATCCAGTAATTCATGCATAAAAAGCATCGTATTATAAATCAAAAATTTTACTGTCACACTCAGAAAGATTTAAATTAAATAAGATTAGAAGCTACGAAAATATGAAGCAATCTGCTTTTATGCCAAATTTATTCTAATTTTAATAAATCATATTACGTTTTAAAAATAATTTGAGACACATGGACGGAACAGAGAAAACTATAAAAAGACTAACTAAATATGACTACACGTAGTATGTAAAACAACTTATAGAAAACGGGGACAAAGGTGACAGAAATGGAGTTAAAGATTGAAGATTGTGATAATTAAAATCAAAACTAATTAGCTATACATGAGAAATTAATTCTGGCGACCGTGTGTCTCAAGACCGGCGATAAATCTACCGCGACCCGCTTCAAAGCAAAACTTTAAATATGCATAAAAACGTCAAACAATAAAATTGATGGTACAACGCGAAGCCTCTAATAATAAAAATCCAACGACACTAACTTATAATATAATCACGCTGAAACGATTTGTAAAAATAAAACGTGCAGACAGCCAATAGAAGCAACTGTCACTTCAAACAATCTAGTAAAGGGAAATAAATTTAAATTATTAAGAGAAAGACTAGAATTTATGAAAATATGATTTTAACGTTAAACCACTGAAGCTTTTCGATCCGTCATGTATTTAAGTTTGTTGAAAATTTCTCCATGGCGAAGACAATTAAAAATGTATAAATAGACTAATCCGTCCTAGTTTCTGAACGTTAAACGTTAACGAGAACAAAGTAGCGTTTTCGTCGATTACGAGCTCTCAGTTTTATGGGCGTATAATAAAAACCCGAATCTGGATGCTTTTTATAGAGAAGACGGCGTAAGATTAATTTTATAGGAAGGTCTTGATGGTACCACAATAAAGAACTATAAACGGCTTTCGATAGAAACGCTTATACATTTTATGGAAGCCAAAAACTCCCGTTACATGCTTTAAAGTTATAGCAGCGTTAAGAGTTGCTTAAAACACTATTTAGATATAATTTGCATATAAAATACATAATATTGTAAGTGTTGAAGAAATTGGGAACTAAGAAAACATTGGAATGCCGCAAGGACGCTAATTAGGTCCCCCTTTACTTATGAAAATTAAAACGGAGGTCTTGTTGTATTGACCTCGTATGATTCCTTTAATTCGATCGGTAATTGGTCATTACGGTTCCGTAACGATCCAATTTGGTCCAATCAATCCCTAATATAGCATTAACGTTGTGGGTGAATAATATATTAACTTTTTATATGACGGAACATCAGAATTTATAGTCAGTCAGTCTTAATGAACATAGGGAAGGTGATCGTTGTAGAACGAAATGGTACGAGGCTTGTGAAAGCAGAAAGTTTTAAGTGAAATTGAAAGTATGCACAATTTCACTCCTTAGCTCAATACGTTAAGGTGGAATTTGGGATGCATAAGTTTCAAGATTAATCCATTTTAGTTTTATGGTGCCATATGAGAATTTGTAATTTAAGTTTGTAGTAATGTTCCATTTCATTAATTGCTAATAATTTCGATGTTGATGATATTGTTATTCATTTCGTTAAAATTTCATATAACGATTTCAGTTTCCTTTAACTAGTTTATTGAGATTTATGAAGTTAAGCTAGCTAAATATTTATTTATTCTCGAGTCCAGTAAATCTTGGTTAGAGTCGTAACTCGGAGTTAACTACCTAGTAGCTGCAATCGTTAAAATAGGCATTCGAATGTTCATTAGCATTAGCTATGATTATTTGCTTTTACGCTCGTTGAACCGTCGATAAATAAGTCTATGTATATGTATTACCTAAGCAAGTACGTTATTATATATTTGAAATTCATTAAACTGAGAACTGAGTACCCACAACATAAGCCTTCTTGAGCTTAAGTACTGTGGGTCTTAGACAATTTATATAAGAATGTCCTTAGAGGTCATATTTACATATTTTAGTACCTTCCGTAGCTTAAAATCAATGTTAAACATACAGGATGATTCATGAGACGTGAGCAGGATTAATCCTGCACACTCAGTAACTGATAATGGATCGATCACCGTCGTATTTAGGAGAAACAACAACACTTTTTCCTATTTTTTTAACTTTTTGGTGAGGGCAAATTTAATTCTCAACAATCATGGTCACCCTACAGGACCTAATTAATAAACATAAAACCTCTTTAACCGTAATGGCATTTTGATTACGAAGAAAATAAACTGTCAAACTTGAGTGAGGTACGAGTTTTCAAAAGTAACCAGACCGTGATGACAGTAATGACAATCAATTTGACACAGAATATCGGTAGTTTAGTATTCTAATTTTAGGGTGACCATGCATGTCGTAAAAAATTAATAACTTTTTTTTTTCAACACGACTAGAAAATTAACGTTAACCTCACTAATACTGATACGAAACAGTTGCTTATAATGAACGATATGCGCAGTGTTAGTCCTGCTCACGTCTCCTGAATCACCCTGTATAGAAAATATCTACAAATTTTAAGAAAACGTATGAATTTGTAACGATAAAAGATTCAATCGTCGCACGCGCAAGTGGGCGTGACATATAATAATGGAAATTGAACAAATGCCATTTTTATAACTCGGGTCTACGCCAACCACACGGTAGGCAATATTTTTAAAATTATTAATATTATTATTTATCGTATGGCATATGTACTCATACTAAAAGAGTCGGGCGTAGCCCGACGTGCGCGTTCCAAAGCCGGGCGCCTCAGGCGCCCTCATACTAAAAGAGTCGGGCGTAGCCCGACGTACGAGGCTCGCTGTACGCGTTCCAAAGCCGGGCGCCTGCCCTCATACTAAAAGAATCGGGCGTAGCCCGACGTATACGAGGCACGCTGTACGCGTTCCAAAGCCGGGCGCCTGCCCTCATACTAAAAGTCGGGCGTAGCCCGACGTACGAGGCACGCTGCACAGACGTAGATTTAACGGATTTAGGCGGCCAAAAGTCGATTTTGCAAAAATCAACCTATTGATAAAAAAATATCACGTGGGGGTAGCCTATAGACCCAGGTATATTGTGGTACCCTCCCCACTCCTTATCGTCAAACCTGAGCCGCACAACAGGCAGTCGAACTTTGACTATCGCTCAGAGCGCACGTTTCTGTTCTCGACGCTCCTAAAAGTTACATGTTTTCCAAAGTGTATATATTTTTTTTTCTGGTATTTTTATAAAGTTTTATTGATGGAATCCAGTTATTCAGGGAAGAATTTATATATTTAAATCATTTGATATTATATTTTTGACGTTTATCATATATTTTGAGCCAGTTAAATATGACCTTTCACAAAATGTTGTTTTTTTCATAGATTTGGTTTTTCAAACGTCTTTTTGTTGTACTTCAGGGTGCGTCCCTGTAGTGTATTGTATATATTTGAATAGAATGCTTATTCCTCTTTATGTTGTTTACAAAATTAGCCACAACTAACCGCAACTTCCGGACTTAGACGCTTTCCAAGAAAATTCCTTTTCGTTTAAATTGATTAAAAAAACATATTATTTTTACAGGTTGGTAAACCTAGTGCTTCGGGGAGAAAAGTTCTCACTCGAAAATATATTTTAGAGTAAATACAAGAGCAAAATTTACCTCGATTTTTTTTTTTTTTTTTTTTTTTAATTGATAAAATATAATTATCTTTAATATAAAATCACGTATTATAATGTTTTATCCCATTTTGAACTAATATAAACCCTAAAATAATATTGGCCGCCTAAATCGGTCAAATCTACGTCTGTGCGCTGTACGCGTTCCAAAGCCGTGATGAAGCATGTACATGTCACTGGATTACAATGTTAAACTTTAAAATTGTCAGGCAAAATCAGTAATCTAACAAGGACGATAAATGACCAGATAAAAGAACAACACGTTTCGTAGTATTTACCAGGACCTCCCAACTAGCAAATCTATGTGGTATAAAAGTTGAGAGCACGTTTTTATTTTCGCTTTTTGGTGCTATAAACGGTGTAAAAACAGTCGAGTAAAAGTCCTGTAAGCGTTTACTCAACGCGAAAAGGCGCACTTATACAGACTAAAAGTGTTATAAAAATCGAGTAAGCGCTGTATAAGAAGCAAATCGATGCTGTAAGAGTTGAGTAAAAGTGGATAAAAGCACTTCTAGTGTTTTAATAGTAACGATAGTGCTTTTACTCGACTATTTGTTCTATAAACATTAGCAATTTACTATTACTCAGTAAAAGTGTTCTATAAAAGCAGCCGCACTGCTTTTTCTCAGCAAAAATGTTTCGTAAAGGTAGCCGGATTGCTTTTACTCGGCATTTTAAATGTGTAAGAGTGCAGTAAATGCTTTTATTCAACTAATATGTGCTAAAAACGATCTCAGGTAAGCGATTCTATTTCAATTATTTGATTAAGTTTGAGGCCTAATCGTCTTCGCGAGTCTAATAAAACAAAAAGGTACTTAAGTATTTTTTACTGCTGTCATCCATGACATTTATTTTTAAAGTGATTGTGTACATAAGTTTTTACTGTCTGTAAGTACACGTAATACAGTAAAACCCAGCGCGAAAAATACTTTATTGATAAAACCAAAGGCACTGGTTCATATATATTCATAGGCCGCCTATTTTCTTAAATTTCAATGAAAAAAATATTAATAAAAATAAGTAAAAATTTGCTTACACGATCTAGTTTCTGTTATATCTCATTAATTCGACTATAAGTCGAGTAACTGCGTTTACTGCTACACTTATAGCACATGATGTCGCCATGTTTATGGATTTATAGTCCGATGGCCGACTGCATGAAACCCTACCTGATAAAAAAATTGAAAAATCCTACTCTGTAGGGGTAGCTGACTTTTAGCAGCTTCAACTGCTCTTGGTCGGCCGTGGCTTAACTTGGCAAATTTTGCGCAAATGGCAAAAAAGTGGTACAAATATTCATCAAAAAAACAAAAGTGGTCAGCTACATCCTGTGTTGGCAGGTTCCTGTGTCCGACCGAATTTGTGGTACCAAGTGAGCTACAATTTACCTCATCGAAAAATAGAATGTCACTTGTATGGTAGGATAGCTGCCATTGACTTTTTTTTTTAATGCGGACGGACTGAAAACGCTGTCAGGCTAAGGTGAGGCCGACCAAGACATATGTCAACAAATTTAATGTAGGTATTACAATCAGTTGTTTTGATTCTATTTTTCGATGAGGTAAATTGTAGCTGTCACGTGGGACCACAAATTCGGTCGGACACAAGAACCTGCCAACACAGGATGTAGCTGACCAGTTTTGTTTTGCTGTCCTTAAAGGCAGCTATCCTACCATGCAAGTTTCATTCTATTATACGATGGGTTTTTTTTTATGAATTTTTGTGCCACTATTTTGCCATTAGCGCAAAATTTTCCAAATTAAGCCGCGGCCGACCAAGAACAGTTGATGCTACTAAAAGTCAGCTACCCCTACAGAGTAGGATTATTCTATTTTTTTGTCAGGTAGGGTTTCATGCAGTTGGCCACCGGACTATATTGAAACGTCGACATGGCTGACTTGAGCTGTTAATGTAGTTCAAAACTCTTTAAAAGTACTCTAAGCTGAATACATTTTGAATAAAACCTGTAAATACACTTCAGCTCCTATAACAGCTGTTTGAACCCCATTACCCGAATTATGATATAAGCGCGCTGTTACAGCAGCATTGTTGCCAAATGGTTATTTGATTGCTTTTAATAGGCTTTTATAGCAACAGAGAAGAGAGTTGAGTAACAGTTGTATTAAAGCGCCTTATTCAGACAATTAGCTAATCTATAGCTGTTATATGATTTTAATAGAACAATTATGCTGAATAAAAGTGATTTAGTAGCGCTAACTCAGCATTTATTAAATGGTGGAATAAAAGTGCTAAAAGATAGTGCTATAAACGTTTATACGACATGATTATAGCACTAATTAGCGAAAATTGCTAAATAGTCGAGTTAACCGCTATTATACGATATATTGGTGCTTCAACAACCGTAACTCGGCTGTTATACGATTACAGGCTGAGTAAATCAATTCTTATACGACTATTTTGCTAGTTGGGGCTGTTATATTATGGTATTTATGGTTATTATGTGGAAAAATACATGCAGAAAAAGACAAACAAATAAATTTAACATCTAGTACAACTAAATAAAAGTAAACTTAACATATTTTTTTTTATGTGATAGTCAGCAAACGAGCAGACGAGCCGCCTGATGGGAAGCGGTCATCGTCGCCCATGGAAGTAAGCAACATCACAGGAGCCACTTAAACGTTGCCGACCCTTGAGAAACCTAAATACCCGCTTCTTGAAGAATCCCATGTCGTAGCGCAAACGAAATACCTCAGGAGGCAAGTCATTCCACATTCTGCACGTTCTGGGAAGAAACGAGCGAGATGCGCGCTTATTCTTGGTGTGCCATGTATCTAAGAAGTGGGGATGACCTTTGCTCCTTTGGCGGGAGGTGCGGTGATAAAAACGAGACGATGGCACCAAATCAAAAAGTTCTTCCGAGCATTCCCCATTGTTCACACGGTAGAACATGCAAAGAGAGCCAACGTCTCTCCGAAGGCTAAGAGGTTCTAAGCCGTCAGTAAGTTCGGGATCGCCGACAATACGAACTGCTCGCCGTTGGATGGAGTCAAGAGGAAGGAGCTGGATATTATTACCACTGGAGTGTCGTGTTACTCTTTTGATTTTTTAGCGTTAGGTAGCAGAGTTTTAGTTTATTACTGTAATATTTTTAAAAAGCTATGGCTTATTATTATCATATCCATAAATGGCTTCCAAGCATTGACAGAATTAAACTAAAATAGTGTTAATAAACGATATTCTAGTGGAGAGCTCCAAAATATTATCACTAGTGCGGTCGGTGCGCACCCTTGCGCTCAGATTCTGCGCACGCGCTGGGCGGCGTATTTCGGCCGCTTTGATCCCGCCTAATGATCTTTATACTATCGCGTTGTTTAAAAGGTCCTAACTGCCCTATTAGTTCAATGAGACCTGTGACTTTTGATTACAGTGCTATAATGAGTAGCTTTCATTCATTTTCTTTAACAAACACGTTTCGAGTGAGCGGTAGAAATGTCTAGGAAGGTTACTGTGCAGTTGTAGTACTTGTAGTGCATAATTATTTTCCGACGTATTTTCACGGAAATGTACGAACGTGTCTTGCTATTTCAGTCAGTGTCGGTACAAGTACTGAGGTTGACTGAAGTAGCATGACAAATACGAACGTTTCCGAGAAAGTACGATGGAAAACAATTATGCAGATCTGTATGTAAACTATGATATAAGTACGGTCTATATATAAAAGTGTGATGCCCACAGGTTTCATCATTGACTGTTTGCTGCAAGATTTAAAATCGTAGTATGAATCGTTCAAAACTACTATTTATATAGAGATTCTATTAATAGTTAATTTAACTAATAATGCAAGATTTCAGATTTCTCTCCATGGACTTACTAGTTAAATGGAACCGCTGCAAACTTTCGCTAAGTGTAAAGTTTCTAGTCTTAGTCGCAAGTTTCGAATACTAAAATAAATACAAGAAGAACTTATAGGAAAGTATTGATATTGACTTATTTTTAAATAATTTTTCAATTTTAGTAGAAGTGAACAGAATAGTACATTAAGGTCCTGTCCTGCTGTGTAATCAGAAAATTTAAATGTACAATGTAAAAGGCAAAAGACAATCATACATCAATGTTTTAGATCTATTGCTATTGTAACCATCTATCTATATGACTGACGAAAGATTAACACCAACAATTTGTCTGAAACAGTTAACGAATTTAATGATTTGAAAAATGATCCATGACAAAACATCACCCAAGTAGATCCAAGATTTATGATCCA
Source organism: Cydia splendana (assembly GCF_910591565.1). NCBI lineage: Eukaryota > Metazoa > Arthropoda > Insecta > Lepidoptera > Tortricidae > Cydia > Cydia splendana. Next base: position 5,143,974 of record NC_085981.1, on the reverse strand, counting down.
ACGGTAATAAAAACATATTAATAATGTCTGGAAAACTGAGCTAATGTGTTTTAATTAAGAACACAAAATTTAACATTTAACTAATTTCGTTTTCTAATTCAAGCGTCGTCGTAAATCCACGTTTATTTATTGGTCGTAAAAAAGATTACACATTAACATTGTAAGAGAGGTTGACACGTCCAATGCGTTCAAATGGGTATAAAGCCTCCATTACCTCCACTTTAAGACAAAATATTTAAGCTACTGGTCAAAAACAAGCTACGTAACCTAACGAAGTAAAATTACTACAGCATTACGTATACTTACTTGAAATTGTGTAGAAAAATCTGATATTTTTCCAATTCTACAAAACCATATTCACGCGGCAAACTCGCACAATTGTAACTGATACGTATTAGATTAAAAAAAACACCGTCTAAAAATTCAATACCGCGAAATGTACGCGGAAACCGCCAACATAATAAATTGGAACACACCGACTGTGACGTTTCCGAAATAAAAAAAAGCAGTTTTCATTTTGTTGCGCGGGTGCGGACAATGCATCGCGTTGGCGGGAAAATTGCGCGTCACTCCGCCATTCCAATTTGTCAAGGCAGGACAAGATGGCGGCCACAACATGGCTGGCGTTTAATTAAAATGCGTCTTTCGTTGTAAATGTGAGTTCCGATATAGTTTATTTTTTAGCCGAATGTTGGAATCGAAAATATTATTTATATATTTTCGATTCGTATATATTCCTATTGTAAGAATTTAGGCATAGTATAACCGAAAGAACACGAAACTGACAATTGAATCGTGAATATAAAACCAAATGTGGGTATTTAAATTAGTTTGAAATAAAATTATGTTTTAAAAACCGTTCGTATATCATTCAATAACTTTTATACACATTTAGGATATTGAAATAAAGTATAAATTCCTATTTTAAACGTTTTAATATTAACGAAAAAGGGGATCTATTTGCACAATACGAAACCCCTATTTCGCCCATCTCAGTTCCAATAGTGGAAAATTCCAAGGTGGCAACATCCGATCTCGGGCGGAAATTAGGGGTTGGTAATGGCGTCTGGGACCGGAAGTAGACCCCCGCGAAGCTTTCGAGCTTAAAATTCAATGCTCATTTATTGATGCCTTGGCTCTGCATGTTTTGAAGTCTTGTATTGAGAATATTGATGTCTTAAGAATTTTACGACTTTTTTTGTTACTGAATACCTTATAGTGAATAGATTTTTGGAATAAAGTTTTTAGGAAACACTTAAAACATCCTATTGCTACTTAGTTTACGGCAAAAGACGTCCACAATTACGGTAATTTTCTATACCTACGTAATTTCAGATTCAAAACTCAAGTTATAAAGAGCAATAATTTTAAAAATCGCGGAACGTAAATACATAAAATTGCGTTTAATTGAAAATTTATTTCAAAATCCTGTGAAAAACAAGTGTTACCTACTGCAAAAAACATACTGACTACATATGAGCAAAATAGGAAGTTATTTGGGTTGGGTGCATCAAATGCAAGATTTCCTTTACTTTTTACTTAGATATGCAACCAACGGATACGACAATCACCATCAGATATATCGGAGCGGCTGAGGTGCTCAATAATATCTGAGCACGCAATCTAACGCTTTGACATAAGAGGCGTGTTCAGATATTAGTGAGCACCTTGGCCGTCCCGATATATCTGATGGCTGTACAATCCCCTACTAATCCGTCGCTTACTGAGGGTTGTACATGTAATTGATATATTGATTCAGAGTCGTGTAACTTTTATTTGGTTAATTAATAAGACCAAACTCAAACAACGCCGATTTATTGTTGCAGTCGAGTGCAGAGGGCGGGTAGGGTTGGCACAGATCTTGAATAGTTTATTACCTTTGATGGCTTTTAGTAATGTTGCAACACACGACTATCTAAGTACATTTTTAGGGTTCCGTACCAAAAAGGTAAAAAGGTTATGGTGCGACTATGTCCATCTGTCTGTCTCATCGGTAAATATATCGAGAACTACTTACGCTATTGAGTTGAAATTTGAAATAGTTATGGACGAGGCTAACCCAAATGTATTCAATGCGTTTTTTTTTATTTTCTAGTTCAGGAAGTGTAGTTTAGACGTGCGAATTTGAAATCTAGGAAACTTATCCGAACTTAATTACGAATTTATTGTTTATTACTATTTTTTGGGTTGAAATAAAAATCTAGTAGCAGTAGTACCTAATCGGCTTTTTTACGGCAACAAGAACGACAGAAAATGTTCTGCAAATTGCAGATATGTGTTACCAGGAAATTACGCAAAATCAGTAATTTAGATAGGTATTTATCAAAAATACACATCAATTTTAATTTTAACTTTCCTATGTATGATAACCGAAATTTTCTGTCTATAGATGACCGAAATTTTGTCATCTTTTTGATTTTTTTTTCAAAAACGTGTTTCTCTGCTCTTTACAGCACAACCAAGGATAAACCGATTTTTACCCACCACACATACGAAACATTAAGGCCACCTGTCTTGACCATAGTTTATAAAAAATCGGAAATATAAACCACGTCAAAACCGTCATTCCAAAACTCCCATCACAATTCCTCATAAAACGTGCCACAAACTAAACAATTTAAAAGGCCCTCAAATTAAAAATTCAGGGCACGCACAGCCCTAAGTCGAGTGGAGACAAGGGTCCGTTTCTAACCCCATTGTGTGGATTCCCACTTGTTTTTTAATACGGGGGTAGTTTCTATTATTCCCATCGAGAGCCCGCTGTTTTCCTTCGTTGACATATATGTATTGTTGGTTTGGAATTAGGGTTTAGGGTTGGTTATTGATAATTTCGCTAGGGTCAAGTGTGGTATTTGTGGAATGGGTATTCATGTATTCGCATGTAAATAAGATTGAGCGGGGTGAGGATGCTCTAATATGTATGACACAAATGACCAGCTATTAAATTAGTTTTATTAATCGTCGCAATAAAACTTTATTCCGAAGAAGACGCAACGTAGTGTTTAATCTTGTAAGGCCATATGCCTAGAACCTAGAACTAAGTAGTTTTCGACTTGAACCCCTTGAGATTACAGATTCTCCTACTAATTTGAATGAAATGAAAACAACCCACATAATAATGGGTTAAGTGGAGGAAATATAAAATAGTGTCTGGCTAAGCAGATGATAGACATCTTTACGATAATTCGGATTTGTAAGTTATTAAACTTAGAAAGTTATAATATCGTCATATTTTTTTTGTTTTTGTAACTACTCTTCAACCCCTTCTCATTACAATCTCACATCGAATACCCCCAACAGCATATTTATATCACATCGGTCTACAAATAAGATATTCCGCATTGATAATTACCTAAAGATATTCACAGTCACGCGCACAGTTACTAATACAGTAGTTATTACTAATTGGAGCGTGCGGTTGTCCTTGTTATACTGTTCATTAGTTGACTGTGGCTCCGTTTGTTATGTTATAATAGTGTCCTGCTGAGCGGAAATCGTGGTTATTTTAATTAACATATTACAGTAAAGAGACATTCAAACCGGGTCATTTTGTCTGGAAATTTCAATAGAAAGTGTTTTTAATTTTTTTGATTGATAGTACTTCCTATATTTATTATAAGATTCTTAACCAATACAGAATCAAATAATAAATCCAGGAAATACTATCAAGAAAAAAATCTGACAGAAAAACCGTCAGAGGTATGCTGAATGCCTCTAAGTGTTAAAAATTAGGGTGACCAGAATTCAGGAATTTTCCGGACATGTTACAAATCTCGGTAATTTGTCAGTGACGCCTGAAGAGTGAGAAAATGTTGTCAAAGCACTCTATATGTATTTCATTGTCGGTTTGGTTTAGATATTGGAAAAGTTTGTGTAATATTCGATTCGAAAATTAAATCAAACATTTAACGGCAGAATTTATTGTACCTATACTACACGGTCTGCAAAATGTAAGCGACATATGTAAAATCTAGAATTTGCATTAAATATGATTGCAATGCCGATCATAAAAAAATACTACTTTATGAGTACGAACTTAAAGAATCACTTAAAAAAATAAAACATTTACATTATAATATACACCGCCCACCAACGTGGTGAAAAAGCATTTTTTATTAAAACAAACGACAGCTAATACCAAATGTAAAGCGTTCCGTCAAACGTTTTTTTAACTATTCATAATCACTTTTTTTAACAATTTCATACAGTTCAATATCGACTTTATTTCCTTGGCAAGAAGATTCAAATTATACTGAGATAAATCTTGAATTTCATCCATTCGAAATATATTCGAGTAACCGTAGGATCTTTTTCTTCTAAACACATATCCGTTAAGAGACAGACAATGCAGCTAGGAACGCGCACTCGAATTTTAAATGTTCTTTGGTAATTCTAGTAGCTAGCCGAGGGCAAGAGAGTCGAGCGGTTGCGAAGCGTTTTTAGGGTTCCGTACCCAAAGGGTAAAAACGGGACCCTATTACTAAGACTCCACTGTCCGTCTGTCTGTCACCAGGTTGTATCTCATGAACCGTGATACCTAGACAGTTGAAATTTTCACTGATGATGTATTTCTGTTGCCGCTATAACAAAAAATACTAAAAAGTACGGAACCCTCGGTGGGTGAGTCCGACTCGCAGTGTTGCGGTTTTTTTTTTATTTTGTTGAGAATTTTTTTCGTTAAATTTGGATAAAATTTACCTGGCTTGAAAAGCTCTTTATTGTGGGTAAAATAAATATGAAATCACAACCTGTCCTGAAAAATTGTATGTAATTTTCCCTTAATTTACGAAAATACTATACGTTTTCATAACTAAGACAATTTTTTTTATGACGTATGGTGAAATTGCGTTTGTATTATATAGCATAGGGAACTATCTATCCACAAAATTATATCGAAACATAATGAAACAAAAATCTACAACAAAAAAAATCGGGCTTGTATTCTAGAGCCAGGAGTACTTAAGCAGATTAACCAGAGAAATCCATTTATTTTTTTATTTTTTGTAGCTTTAAGTACTGATCTCGTTGCCTGAGCATTCGACTCGTAACTCTGCAAGCAACAGGAATATTAGACCCCTGCCTAGTCGACGAGTTTCGAAATTGGAAGCGCGAGGGAGAGGCAACATATTTCAATAGCGCCGTCTCTTTCGGTGACACGTGTCCGTCTCCTATGAATATTGATATCTCATTATGCGATGACACTAAGGTTTTGGAACGTGTTTTCTAATTGCTGTTGTTAATTAGAAGTGTATTTCAAGATAATGAGTTTGGGGTCCCATGTTATATCATTTTACAAGGATAAAAAGGGCGCAATTAGTGATTACAAATTATTTTCCAAAATGTTTATACAAAATTCTTTTGTCAAGACAATAGAACGCAAACCCCTTTTATTAATGGTAACTCATCTAAAAATAAGCCTTAATTAGTGACCAGCAATTTTGTTACATAAAATGATCACACAATAAACACATTAGGAGTCTAAAAACACCTTTATTTATCCTTTACATATACCAATTAAAAGTTTATGCTACTTAAAGATGGCATTAAGATATTAAGTCGCCATTTGCGCAATAAACTTTAAACAAACAAATAACAAAACTCCCAATTCCGTTGACCCAATTCGATATCCGGCCCGAAGGACCAAATCCATAACTAGGAAACAAAGCGGTTACCTCTCACCGGCAGAGCACTTCAAAGGGATGGCGACCGCACCGCACCTCCCTCCCCTCAGGTGGGGGTGGTGTGCGGGTGACGTTTCGCGAATAGTGCGTAAAGGAACCAATGGAGGAAATGGCAGTCTTGGAGTCTTGTTTTTTATTATTAATTTCACGAGAATAAGTTGAGAAATGGGACATGTAGAAATTGTAGTGAATATCTGGATATGCTACTTAAAGCAATGATGGCTAAGCTGAAACTGAAACAGACCTTTGCTTCGCTCGGTCAATGATCAGGGAATAAGGAATTTAATAGTTTCTTAGTTTATTGAGGACCGACAGAGAACCATTTTAACACACATATTTATAATTTTATTTAAATATGTAGATAACACATTATTTTTGTAGTTTTAGTTTAATGGAAAAAAGCTAATCCGCCGAAGTCCAAAATTATGGTCAGCTTATTTGTTAGTAATTTTTTTCTGAACCCTTAGTTTCTTAAGGCTTTTTCTGTCTACTGTACACACAATTAAAAGTTTCATACTTGTGAAGTATTTATGTCTTATACTAAACTTATGAAATATCTTGACAGTCCACGTACAAAAAAAATGTTGTGATGTATAACCACAGAATAACTAATAGTACTACCGTACAGAAAATTCACTCCTTCACAAAAGTCAGCTTTAGGTATAAAATTATACCTATACTCGCCGCCTGCAACAAAATTGAAACTTATAACCGCGCACGAACGGTGAATCTTTATTGCACGAGCGTCACGTGACACGACTATCGTGCGGTCGAGCGGCAGCCCACTGCCATACGCCTGCCCTGCCCGGGAGGCCGCCGGCCAAATGTACCTAAACTGCGTAGTGACACCCCCCTGGTATAACTAGCACCAATTTTGCATGTATAACCAGCCTTAAAATTTATCTTGTCAGTGTTAATAAAAAAATAAAAAAATTAAAATTAAAGTCCGTCTTTAGATTAACTTAAAACCGCGCCAGAACTAAATGAACGTCTAGACCACCCTTAAAAATCGTTTAAAAATGGAATTCCAAACCCATGCATATTGCATTAAATTAGCTTAGGGTGGCCACGCTGCCCGGCGAGTCTTGGGACAGTCCCGTTTGACATGCTAATATAACCTAATATTTTCATTCGGGCACACGCATTAATTCTCCCCCCCCCCCCCTACATAAATAATACATGGCAACGTCATGTGAAACGACGTATTATGACATTATCTTAAAATTTGCATTCTCCTTTGAAGCGTTTAGCCTTTGGCCTTTTTTACCTACATTTGTAATTGTATTTTTACACTGTAAGAGGTGTTTTCATTGTAAACACTTTTTAAGTCCCACCCTATGTTAGTGTAATTCGGTTTTTCCTTGTACGATAATTTGAATTTCACGCAATGTTTACCAGAACGAACGAAATAAATGAAAATTTAAGTCCTTCTTATAGTTACTATATCGCTGCCCCAATATTACAGGGTTCTATGTTTCACTTTTATCGAACTGAAATTTGAACATTGTCATAGTGGCATTAAGTCGAATTTCAACTATCTTGAGGCAGCAGAGGCGGCTGAAAAATTAAAAAAGACCAAATATAGGGGTCTCGGCCCCGAATACGATTTCGTACCTTTTGGTGTCGAGACCCTTGGCCCGTGGGGTCCGAACGCGTCTACCCTTTTTAAGGATCTATCAAAAAGGATAGCTGACGCCACTGGTGACCGTAGATCTGGCAGCTTCCTCGCACAAAGAATAAGTATTGCGATACAGCGAGGAAATGCTGCCAGCATCTACGGCACCATTCCGCAGGGGGATATTTTGTAATTTTTTTATTTTAAGTTTAGTTTTATTTATTTTTAGATTTAGTTTTTAAGTTTTGTAGGTTAGTTATTTAATTATGTTCTTTTATTTCTAGTTATGTATATTAAGTTTGTATGCACTAGTAACTACATTAAATAAAGCTTATCCAATTTATAAGTTCTATTTTATGACTATCTTGAAAATGTAACATAGAACCCTGTAATATTGGGGCAGCGAATTATAACATTAGGCAGAATAACAGCATGAATTTCGAGTTAGTTTTAAAGAACTTATTTAATTGATTATAATATTATAAAATCAGATACCGTAAACATTGCCTAATCTACGAAAAAAATGGCCTTATTAAATGTTTTTTGTAGGATATTTTTACATTAATAAAATATTACTTTAAGAATATTTTTCATCAAAAACGAGCCACGATCTCGAAAACTACAATTTTTTTATAAAAAATGTCACTACACAATTTCTGTAAAAAAACCTGGTTACCATAAAACGACTATTTTTTCGGTGATTAAATTGATGTCATAAAGTGACGTTTTATGTTATGACGGTAACAAAAACCACTTATCATTATTTTATGGCCGTAACCGAGTTTTAATATAAAAACACTTTATGAGTGATAAATTTGACTTGTGATTACCTTATGTAGTTAAGAATAATTGTTTTTAATGTTAACATGACGAGCGTACCTGGAACAAACAAACAAATTATTACTATTATTAGTTTATTAATATGATTATGTAAAAAATAAGTGCATTCCCGTTGCCAGGCAGGTTTTGGGATTATTATGACTTTTAACTGTGTCATACATTTGACTGTCTCATACATTTTAGCTGGTCCATTTTCTATGGGAGGGTAATTTTTTTTCCCGATTTCGGGGTTGGTCCCATAGTAAAAGTTACTCAGTATAATCCCAAAACCTCCCTCCCTTGCAATTTCTGTATTTTTTTCAAAATTTTGGACCCAGTAGTTTCGGAGATTCACGTAAAGGGAATGGTAATTTTTTGGGTATTTCCTTAAATAATTTCTAACCTATTTATTATAAAATTATAAATAAAATATATTTGAAATTCTTTAAATGAGTTCTTTACTTTAATTAAACTATTTTGAAAGTATGTAGTTTGAAAAACAATTTTTTTACTTTATCATTTACCCCCCAAAAGAGACCATGTTTAAAATGCATTTGTTTACGTTACATGTCCGTCTTCGGGTCACTAATTTACATATGTGTACCAAATTACAACTTAATTGGTTTAGTAGCTTCAGAGAAAATAGGCTGTGACAGACGGACAGACAGACAGAAGCACGAGTGATCCTATAAATATAAAGGTTCCGTTTTTTTCCTTTTGAGGTACGGAACCCTAAAAAATAATCTATAAAAGGAAACTTGATTTTCTACAGTATCATAGTGTAATATCTTGCACAAAGGCAAGCATAATAACATGACACGCTGTTACGTCTATACAATATATTCTTGAGCGTTTTGCTGTGAAACATATTACTATATCAGATGCTTACTAAGTATGAGAGATTTTCAAGATTTTAAAATTGAAACTTAAATAAAATGATGTTTAACAACGTATTAATGAGGGTTTTCAGAAAAAATGGCATTATTTACTTTTTTTTTTAAACTATCAACTTTTGGTTTATTTAGACTGAGAATCATGAGTACTATTGAATGAGACAATGAAAAAAAGTGTCCCCAGTTTTTCATACAAATTTTGGGTGTCAGTTTTGTAACGGTCCATACACAATGTCTGTGAAAATGCGTTACAAAACTGTCATTATTTTGGGACACATTTTATTCTTTTTAAATCGATAGTCCTCGTGAGTAGAAATAACCCAAAAGTTGATGGATTTTCGAAAAAAAGGTAATGGTCACTTTTAAGTGAAAATGCCTTAATACAAAGAGATTGTGCTCTTGAATGTAGATTTTCTGTCACGATTAATGAAGGTCAATAATATCTTATTAATAGCAAAACTATTAAAACACACACAAAAAAGTAAACAGATCCCCACTTCTTGTTTCTCAAAACCGCATCGTCATCTAATAACACAAAACTTTCTGATTTGACAGCCGATACCAAACTTTGGTTTAAAATTGTAATAAAAAAATCCTTTCACAAAAACAGATTTTATCTCCTAAGATATTAGTATCAAATTGCTGTGAAATATAACAATACGAATTATTTCCTTATCTTGAGACTCTTTTCGAGCTTTAAGCTTCAAAACCCCTGATAAGCATCAGCAGATTATTTTTATCTAAATATTTTGGTATGAAAATATTTTTCCTTTAGCAGGTATATTAAGGGATCAGAAAAAAAATGTGCAGACAAAAAAATACAAGAAGCACAGATAACAAATATGACAATCAACACAGATCTTGTTAAAGTTAATATATTTTTGCAACTAACTTAGGTCATTGCTAAATCAAAGGTAAAGAAAGATACGGGTTACATTATACTTAGGTGCAGAACTAAGCTTAGTAAAACTACCCAATCTATCGAATATTAACACAGTGGAATCTACCATGCCGCAATTTTCTTTAAATTGAAATGTTTGTTTTGCATACAAAGAAATCTTAGAGCATGGTGCTTATTGCCGATACGCTTAAAACCACCATACTTATTTGTATTGTAACAATTAACAATACAGTATGTAACTGAACGCTGCTGAACGAAAAGCAATTACTTACTCAAACCCGTTAAGGTTTAGGTCATACTGAGCAACTTTTACTATGGGACAAACCCCGAAGGCGCGAAAAAAAAATTGGATGTTTTATACATTTTGCTGGTCTGATGTTAAAATTTCCTATGGGAGAGTTAATTTATTTTTTCGCGATTTCGGGGTTGGTCCCATAGTAAAAGTTGCTTAGTATGACCTAAACATTAACGAGTTTGAGTAATTGCTTTTCGCTTAGTTACATACTGTATAAATATCATAAACCATCGGACATAACCAAGAACAATCACAAATCGCGTACACTCACTGATCAACTGTAATTGCGTTACAAATATACTCATCGGGATTCAGTTAGTAGTTTAACTGCTATTCATTACCCCTTATACAACTACTATACGACTATAGCTCTTATAAGAGTAACAACAGAAGTTACATTGCATTGCTGGCCGGTTTTCGTGCGGAGGAGTTTCAGACTTATGCTATGCTGTATAAAGGTTGTATTAGAGTGGAGGTGTATAATTTTATTCTGTATTTGATCGTGGGAGGCAGCTACTGTGTTACGCCAGCGCGAATATGAATTAATTGTGTTATTTATCTGTAATGAGACGGTGCTTGGTGGCCATGTTACGATTAACATGAATAACGCATGAGTAAATTGGTTGTGCTTGGACTTTAACAGTTTTCTTTCTGGATCATGATACATTAGTATCGTTACTCATGTTTAAAATGCAAAAGTATTGCACGTCTTGGTACAACATCACGTTTAAACGATTTAGATGAAATATTGGTATGGAGTTTGAGCCACATGGAAGAATATAGGATAGTTTTTATAAAATTTCTACTCAGACGAAGTCGCAGACAGAAAATAGTCATTAATAATTATTTTGATTAAAATTCACTTGGCATAGTCTAATTAATGTGACCAATACTTAATACAAATACAAAATTCTTTATTTTTGTAAGTTACACGATAAATGTAAGCTAAGGCATGGAGCCTCCCTGTAAGCAAAAATAGCTTGTGTTGGGAGCCTCCGCTCTTCCATAGGTAACATGAGGTTAATAAAGCTATATAATTCTAGTTATTAATGTTATTGACATGATATAAGTTTACATTTTACAGTTCCCATAGGTTATAGATACACATCGGTAACTCTTGGCATTTAGGTAGCACTTAAAAGATTAGTGATGAGCACACATGGGTAACTCGTGGCATTTAGGTAGCAGGTACAGACTAGTGATGTGACAATGTTCTTCCTATACGAATCGAGAAAAAGAAACCACTAAAAAAAGGAAATTAATTAAACTAATCTTTTAAGTGCTACCTAAATGCCACGAGTTACCGATGTGTAGTTATAGATTAACAAGAAATATAACAAAATTAACAACACCGACTGAACAATACAATTTACAAACAATTTAAAAACCGACATTTAATGATAATTTTGACGTTTGTTAAGATGAAAGTAGATGAGGCAGTTACAGAATTTCCCCAATAAATTATGCCGTATTCGGAGACAGAGTGAATGTAACCATATTAAGTTGACATGTTTGTCGATGGAATAAAATGTACCCGGTTTTGTTATATTTTCAATTAGATATGATCTCAGATAATACTCAATATCATTATAAATTAGTATTATTTACCATTAGATCATAGATAAGTGCTTTGATTAATAAAACCTGCCTAGTCTCGTCCATACAATTGTTAATAGTACAGCTTTAACAGCGAGATATTAGCTGGTTTTGCGATATGGAGTTTTTTTTTAATCTATATATTTAAAAGGAGCTTTTATCAATGAGACATGTTAACTCCGTTGGGCCTCTACATTAAATACATGAGTTTCAATAAGTGTTACTAGTTGGTATGGAGTTGACAGGCAAAACGGTTTTTTTGTATATTATTTTAAGTATGTAGTAGGAGGTAGGAGGAGATAGGTGAATTTAGTGGTCAAAAGGTGATAAAATCTTTGTATTTTTACTACAGACTGGGAAATAAGGGAATGCCTGCTGAGTGATTTAGACGGTTAATAAGGATAATGCTCAATTTAAACAATAACTCATATTAAAAATAGAGCAATTTTGATTGCTAGCACCCGAACCACATAGTTTCGCGTACTATTTCTTGCCGGTTAATAATAAGGATCCTTGCCGAATTTTAGTCACCTTTTTGCAAAAAAAATTGACCCACATACACCTATCACATTAGGATGGAAATATCCGCGCACTTTTGAGATTTTATGGTCACACTAGCAACGTAAAGTCGTCGCTAACGGACATGGGTTATTATCGCCTTGTACACATCCACATGGGTACAAGCTGTCATAACACATACTAACATACATCTATATAGGTAAATACCTCAGAGATGCTTCAAATGTCAACTTTGTGGCTACAGAAATAAGATTCATGTTTGAAAGGGGCGTGAAGTAATATGAGCATATCGTAAGCAGAATCGTAGCTGCATCGATTGCAGGTGTATTGCCGTTGCATCACGAGTTGAGGAGAAAATCCAACTTAGAGTTAGAGCCCATCTGTACGGATATGATGGTCGTTCTTGTCTACGTGACAGCGTGATAAAACGGTGCCCGTCACTTTCTATCCCGCGGTGTTAAAAAGTGACAGTTATTTTATCACGTGGATAAAGCCATAATAGGCCGGCTGGATGCCAAATTTCAACTTGCTAGGTCATCTGGTCGAACAAGTCGGTACAGGAAGGTCTTAGCGGCGGCCTAAGTGCTAGGTAATTTCACCAATACCTATAACGAAATCGTCTAGATCCAGAAAAGTCGGCCAAGTTACTGTTTATTAAATATAACGCACCTATATTCTTGCTCAAATACTAAACTTTTCGTTTTTTTTTTAAATAAAAATTACTAAAATGTAATATTTTACGTTTTTTAAGTACCTAATCTTGACATCCGCATCCGCGGATGTCAAAAAATCTGCATCCGCAACATCCCTGCCTCTTAACGTTCGCTCGCGATTGGAATCAGTCGTCGCCGTCGATGTATAGTGTCTAATTATGTGTTGTTAACATTAGCATGAAATAGAGGTGTCAGAGATTTCAATAAGGAAGAAGAGAAGCACACGTATCGCTGTCTCTTTCCTGTTTACTGCTTGTGTACCGTACGACAATTAAAATCTAGTCACGGCTCCGTACAGTGAATGTTCATAGTTATCTCTTCCTTTATAATTAAGAGTGCTTTTAAATCTAGGTATGCGTTGGTCCATAGTTCTTTAAAAAAAATGCTTTAAGGATGACTCGTTAGACCGGGCCATGTCCGAGCCGGAGCTTCCGGCGCTTACTTTTCTATGACATGACAGGCGATCACGCGATGCTTTCCATAGAAAACGATGCGCCGGAAGGTAGTTGTTTAATATTTGCAAATATAAAATAAGATAGTAAACGAACCCACAGACAGTCTGCGCCGGTACGTTACCGTCAAAGCGAGCTCCTGATGACACTACTCGGTACGGAGTGAAACATGTCAAGCGTTTTTCGACTTAAAGTACAATGAGTGACTAAGTTAACGAACCAATTAAAAATCATAAAGTTGATGATTAAATAATTATTACTTAATTTTAAATCGTGACTTAGCGCCGAATGGGTGTCTGCCTTTCATGCCTTTACGTCAATCAATAAAGAAAATCTGTCATTTTACCGAATTTTACTCATTTCCCACGAAAAACGCGTTTCACGGGAGGTATGTGAAAATTGTGAATTCGAGTCATAAAAACACTGCGTTACGCGCATCAAGTTTCTATTAACTCTCGTCAATTTTATCCTTACCTCCCTTATCGCACGATGTACGTACATCCACTCACACCAGTATAGGGAAGTTTCCTCTACTTAAAATAAATTATTTCACACCGTGCACGATAATTATTAGAAAAACATAGCAGTTATTTTTAATCCCAATTTATATTTAATAAATCCGATAGAAATATAAAAAGAAGGTGAGTTGACCGTCACGTCACTATACTCGTTTTCATATAAAAATCCATATTAGCAAATCGTATTGTCAGCTCTAAAAAAGAGGCTGATTTGACTAGTAGGAAAGTAGCCTATTGTACAAACTTCAAATAGAGCAACCTTTTAAAAGGCTCAAACCCAGTCACCTAGATCTCAGTCCCGCGTCAGACGTCTGAATTTTTAACGCATACGCGACGCTTTCAGACGCTTTTAAAAGTGAGGATTAAGGTTTTGAGGCTGCCAATCGATAACTTGCTTAAGGAGGTGTGTCTAGCGGCTCGATTCGGAAAATGAATTAGATTTCTACTAGACTTCAACAAGTTACGATACGGATAATTTAAAGATATTTGTAAGATAGATATGTCAAATTTGACGTTTCCGCGATTCTGGAGGTCCTCTTGAACGATTTCGACAAGTTATGACTTGGATATCCAAGTCTCATCTAGTCGATATCTAATGTAGATCTAGTTGATCTCTAAATCGTCTCAAGATCTTGTGATTATCTCGAAATCCGAATAGGCCTGTAGATGTGGAACATTTAAATAGGCTAGTTTTATATAGGAAAAATACGTCATGAAAGCAACCTTAAGATAATACACTAAAAACAAGGTTGTAGAATTTGCGCTTTGAATGATTTTAAAATCAGTATTTAATAGCAAGATTTAAAAAAAGTAATGACTATCATAGCAACCATATCGTGTTAGACCGGGCACCCCGTGTTAGCCTACTCTCCCCTATACAATTTTTTTAGTTCTGACTTGTTTTTCTGATTGATTTTTGAGTCCTTTGATTTAATAAATAAAAATAACTTATACAAAACTTTTCTCGTCTAAGTTCTGACATGACGCACAGTGGGATGTTTTATCATCGTCGCTGGTCAAAATTGTTTTATTAGTTTTGAAATTTTCTTACAGGAAAATCATTTCATAAATAGTATTTTTAGGCGTTCTAAATTTAATTTCACTTATATTGCAGTATTTTAACTCCGCATTTTGCTTTTTCACAATGTAAAAAAGGTTGGTATTAGAATTATATAGTAATATAAATAATAGAGGTACTTTAGCAACGTTAATCGTCTTCCCCTTATTCATAAACGCACTACAAACCTCAATTAGCTAATAATCGTGTCCTTATCTGTCATTTTGACTTATGTATTTGTAAGAAAGGGATAAAACATAATTTAACTAAATCAGGCCCGTAATGTTTTATGAATAAGTGGGCTTATCTCCAATCTATGAACATTGGACACTATGAATGCTAAAAATGATTCGTCACCATAGACAGCCGCTTCCTGGCGATTAGCAAAGCAAATGTACCCGGAAGTACCGGGGACACTATGTCTAGTCGGCTTACTATAATACTACGCAAATTAACTTACGATATCTAGCGGTGCATTAAATATAATAGGAATAAGAAGAGCTGGTGGCTACCTCGCACAACGTATCAGCATTGTGATACAGCGAGGAAATGCCGCCAGCATCCTTGGTACAATGCCTCAAGGGCTTATTTTAGATTGAAGCTAGTTATTAATTTCTTTTAGTAATACCACTAACTATATCTTGTTTGTAATTAAATGGTTTTAATAATTTTTGTTAAAAAAAAATAAGAATAAGGAATAATTTTAATTTTATTGTCTACGTATGCGTGGTGCTTGAGATTAGGATTACGACAATATCAGTGTGACGTCATTGAGTAATTGCCTCCTAGTTTTGTCCCGTTAAGATTTATTTGTGAGTTTATCATACATGTTTGATTCAGAGTTATGGACGTCTTCTTGTTAAGTTTATTGTGGGACTTATTCGGTAGTGTCAATTATTGAACTTATTGGAACCTATAATTTATGTAGTAAAATATTGTATTGAACTGGATTCAGTGCCAGTTCTTTCTGTTATTTACATATATTAATGTTGTACAACTGCAACTGATAGCTGTTGGTTCTCCGAATAATTCATAAATAATATTAAAATAAATGTTTCATTTTGAATAAGTAAGAAAATAACCAAAAACATTAAAATTCACGCAACAAATTATAAATACAAGTAATAAAACATTTCACGACTGTCACACACCATCTCCGGCGTCTTTCCCAGTGTCCAAAACCCCGTATAATCCTCACCGTAACGAGCTCATTCGGCCCGATGCGCACACGCCCATCGCGCACGTCGCCGCCACGCGACCCGCCAGTTTTTATTATTGGACTTGGCGGTTCTGTTCCGTGCGTTATTGTCATCTAAAGAACAACCAGTTGACTCGAACTCAACTGCCCTGTTTGTGCAAATCCAGTTCTTATTGTCATAAAACTATGGCTCGCTCGAGTCGCTGCCTCTGTCGTGCATAATAATAATTTAAAAAAAAAGCTCCCACACGGCGCAGTTAGTTTCCAATAATATTAAAATTCAATTTTCCAAGATAATTATGTAAAGAAATGAATGCTAAAGGCGCATTGCGGCTACACTAAACCTATTTTTACATGCAATGATTGAACAATGGAGTTTGCATTTTGTCCTTCGTCTAGCCCAGCGTTCTTTGGCCAAAATGACCAAACACGAATGCGTGCATATGTCCATCGCCCACACTGTTAACTGTACATTCGTGGACCTTATGCCTTTTGTAATAAGGTCCACCGATGTACAGGAGTGTTGCTGTTTGTACTCCTATATCGAGTCACACTCGTATTTATTCTAGTGCTTCTAAACGAAGGTCTAGACTGCCGGTCCGCGTATCCGGCTAAGCGAAGACCGCCGAAATCTATGCCGTCTGAATACTAAACGTCTAAAGCGTTTCCGTGATTTTTCGTTTTTGGACACAGTTCGAAATCTAAAAGATTGTCGTTGAGAAGAATTAAACAATCACGTGTCGAAGACTAATAAGGTTTTATATAGTATTTGTATTTTTTACACTTACCTTCTGTCTATTTGTCATTTTATTATATTGTTTTTTTTTTTGTTTTCTAGTTGTCAGTAAATGCTTGATGTGAATGCCGGCTTTTTCGTTTTGCTCTCCGCATTTAGCTATCGAATGGTTAAATATCCTCAATTCCTGGACATCGCGGTTTATGTTTATGAGGACGAATAGTCGATTTGACATTTTCATACTTTAAGTTGAAATAAGTATTTTCACGGAAACGTACGAACGTGTCTTGCTATTTCAGTCAGCCTCGGTACAAAAAGTACTGAGGTTGACTGAAGTAGCATGACAAATACGATGGAAAACAATTATGCACTACATCTGTAAATGGTAGTCAAAGAATTTATCTTGAAAGTCTCATTAAAAACATACAACCGAGTTGAGAACCGCTATTCTATTTCTAATCAAACGCAAATCTATTTTAATTGCATCATACACGAGCGAATCAAAAAAATCACACAAAAAACAACTTCACTCAACCCAAAAATTAGGGTGCCCACTCTCCCGCACCTGAAGACGCGTGTATGATACCCGTGTAGTTACACTCTTATTAAACTACCCCTGAACAAGACGTCAAAAAGGGCAATTTGCCGGTGATGTTATGTGGATTTTATTAAGCGTTTCATATTTTGGGGAGTTATTGGAGGGTCGTATTCATATTTATTCATGAGTGAGATATGAATTAATAACTGTATTTATCATGTGCAAGGTGCGCGGGCAAGTGGAATTTGACATCAATTTGGTTACATTTTTGGGTAATGTAATATGTCTTTTGGATTGTTAAATAAGTTTTTAAGTTCTAAACAGACCCGTTAACCAATCTGGACTAAGGATATTTAACTGAGAATTTAAACCAACATTGATGAACTAAACTAATCTTGATATATAAACTGTATATTTTCTTTGTCAGATTATGCAAAGCATTTTGAAGATGTGTGTAAAATTCATGTGGATTGAGTTTACGAAGTTTTTAAGACTTTTCATCATGTCGCATCATTCCGTTTCTTACTTATTTTAGTCTCTATACTTATTAGTTATTAGTTTCATCACCAATTTTAATCGATAATAGTTTTAGATCATGCTCCATCATTACACTCTCAATCAAGTGCTGATCTATTCGTGGCCATTGTCGCGTCACTAATGTCAGCAAATCGAATTGCGCCGGCTGACAGATGGCCCCCGACGACCCACCGACGACAAATTTGCGATATTACATACGGATTAATGTCCGTGCACCATTTTTTAGGGTTAAATTGTCTTTTCAGTATCACCCCCTCTCAAAATTAAAAAGACATATTCAACTTTATTCACTTTGAATAAGGTTTCATTTGGAATGGTGGGCGAAAGAGTTTTCTATTGTTTCGAACGAGATCGCAAGGGCGATGGGGTAGATGGCATCCGTACGATGGTTATCATAATCCCTGCATTGACATGATGTGATGACACATGTCGTGCTCTAAAATGCTTTAAAAAATCCATTAAACTTTCTCTGCCGCGTCAGGCGTTTTGTCACCCTAAGTACAGATGCGTAGAGGTTAGTTTTGCTTGTTGGGTTGTATGGGAATAGTTTACAATTAAAAAAGAGGTTTGCTCGTGATCTGAGCTTAGTCTGTGAGTTTGTTCAGCGTGTTTGCTTTGCTACTGTCAAGAGGGACTATTTGCGATGTCCAAAGCAATATTTGTCCAAATTACAAGCCAAATATACGTCGAAGTTTATTTTAATTAGTTGATGTTTTATCTATAGTCAATCAATACTAACCGTCAGTAACGGTGTCTACACTTCTGTATAAAAACTGGTAAGTTCTATTGTTTAATTACTGTAATAATACATGATAATTACACACTTATCGACATATAAGTCTCCTAATCAACCCTTGGAAAATATGTTTCACTTCCTCCACTTAGTACGTGAAAGAAAAAAAACATAATTACACCAATGCACTATACGGCACATATACGGGAAAATATGGTACGCCAGATGTTTTCTAAGCACACTGGTCTTAATTACACGGGCCGGACAAAACACAAATATTTTCCAATCAAACAAGTCGATTAATACGCCAATGCACAGTGGTCCAGATTAAAAATGCTCCAACAAAAGGGAATTTTGAATTAATATAGCTTTATGCGCAATAAGTAGAAACGAAGGAAATTACGGGATTCCAAACAACACAAAAGGACCCTCGTCGGACGACTAATGGGGACATTTTAATATGGGGTGCATTGCAGAATTTGCTGATACAGCTTTTAAACAATTAGAAAAAATGCATAGTTGCATGGTTGTCATTTTACTAGTTTTTTAGCGTAAAATGATTGTAGTTAGAGTCCGTCAAGCTAACTTTACACCAACTTAATCTGAACAAATAGAGGGAGTGTAATTACAAAAATCACATTTCATGATCATCATCATAGGCCTTTTTTGTCTATTGCAGACGATTTATGGTGTAATACCGGAGGAACACCGTTTTTGGTGGCTGCGAATAGACCGATGCGAGACCGACGGTCTACCACAGGTCTACGACATGGACATAGGTCCTAGGAATATCATGGCAAGACAGGGTGAGAAACGAAAGGGTTCTAGATATTGCACAGCTGCCTAGCCTAACCGCGTTTCTCAAACAGAGACTTTCATCTATACATATAATAAAGCTGAAGAGGGTCGAAAGTCTGTACATGGAAGATATTTGAAAAAAAGTTGGCTGGGGATACTTAGAATTGATAACAGAACACGTTCCAACAGTTTTTAGAATTTTTGTCTGTTTGTCTGTTTATCTGTTTATCTGTTTGTCTGTTTATTTGAACGCGCATCACGTGAAAACGGCTGAACGGATTTTGATGAAAACTTTACTAATCTGTCGAGAAAATCCCCGGCCAGGTTATAGGCTATAAAAATTCAACCCCTAAAAGGGGGGGTAGCCACAACACTCGATTGACTTAAGTTTGCCCCTGAATCGTATGGCGCTACTTAGGAAGGAGGGGCAAACTTTTTTCAAATATGTGTTAACACTATAGAGTACCCTGGTAAACTAAAAAATTGTCGCGCTCGCTTCGCTCGCGTTTTCAATAACTTTCTAAGATATGATAAATGTGACATTCGGGTGGCGACTGCAGCAGCATTAGGTACTCTGTTGCAACGTTACTGCTGCAGCACTGTCAATTTTCGTGATAAAATGATGTGACTGATTTCCATACTAAAAGTAAAAATGTACAACTGTCTATCAAATTGCGTTTTTTTATATCGAAAAATTGTCGCGCTCGCTTCGCTCGCGTTTTCAATAACTTTCTACGATATGATAAAGGTGACATTCGGGTGGCGACTGCAGCAGCATTAGGTACTCTGTTGCAACGTTACTGCTGCGGCACTGTCAATTTTTGTGATAAAATGATGTGACTGATTTCCATACTAAAAGTAAAAATGTACAACTGTCTATCAAAATGCGTTTTTTATACCGAAAAATTTTCGCGCTCGCTTCGCTCGCGTTTTCAATAACTTTATAAGATATGATAAATGTGACATTCGGTTGGCGACTGCAGCAGCATTACTCTGCTGCAACGTTACTGCTGCAGCACTGTCAATTTTCGTGATAAAATGATGTGACTGATTTCCACACTAAAAGCAAAAATGTACAACTGTCTATCAAATTGCGTTTTTTTATATCGAAAAATTGTCACGCTCGCTTCGCTCGCGTTTTCAATAACTTTCTAAGATATGATAAAGGTGACATTCGGGTGGCGACTGCAGCAGCATTAGGTACTCTGTTGCAACGTTACTGCTGCGGCACTGTCAATTTTTGTGATAAAATGATGTGACTGATTTCCATACTAAAAGTAAAAATGTACAACTGTCTATCAAAATGCGTTTTTTATATCGAAAAATTTTCGCGCTCGCTTCGCTCGCGTTTTCAATAACTTTCTAACATATGATAAAGGTGACATTCAATTTTCGTGATATAATGATATGACTGATTTCCATACTAAATGTAAAAATGTACAACTGTCTATCAGATTACGTTTTTTTATATCGAAAAATTGTCGCGCTCGCTTCGCTCGCGTTTTCAATAACTTTCTAAGATATGATAAAGGTGACATTCGGGTGGCGACTGCAGCAGCATTAGGTACTCTGTTGCAACGTTACTGCTGCGGCACTGTCAATTTTTGTGATAAAATGATGTGACTGATTTCCATACTAAAAGTAAAAATGTACAACTGTCTATCAAAATGCGTTTTTTATATCGAAAAATTTTCGCGCTCGCTTCGCTCGCGTTTTCAATAACTTTCTAACATATGATAAAGGTGACATTCAATTTTCGTGATATAATGATATGACTGATTTCCATACTAAATGTAAAAATGTACAACTGTCTATCAGATTACGTTTTTTTATATCGAAAAATTGTCGCGCTCGCTTCGCTCGCGTTTTCAATAACTTTCTAAGATATGATAAAGGTGACATTCGGGTGGCGACTGCAACAGCATTAGGTACTCTGTTGCAACGTTAC
The DNA here is from genome assembly GCF_910591565.1 of Cydia splendana. Taxonomy (NCBI): domain Eukaryota; kingdom Metazoa; phylum Arthropoda; class Insecta; order Lepidoptera; family Tortricidae; genus Cydia; species Cydia splendana. The sequence goes on along the minus strand of NC_085981.1, from coordinate 5,122,427 downwards.
TGCTGCGGCACTGTCAATTTTCGTGATAAAATGATGTGACTGATTTTCGTACTAAAAGTAAAAATGTACAACTGTCTATCAAATTGCGTTTTTTTATATTGAAAAATTTTCGCGCTCGCTTCGCTCGCCTTTTCAATAACTTACTAAGATATGATAAAGGTGACATTCGGGTGAGGACTGCAGCAGCATTACTCTGTTGCAACGTTACTGCTGCAGCACTGTCAACTTTCGTGATAAAATGATGTGACTGATTTCCAAACTAAAAGTAAAAATGTACAACTGTCTATCTAATTGCGTTTTTATATCGAAATATTTTCGCGCTCGCTTCGCTCGCGTTTTCAGTAACATTCTAAGATGTTCATGATAAAGGTGACATTTGGGTCATTAGGTACTCTGTGGCAACGTTACTGCTGCGGCACTGTCAATTTTCGTGATAAAATGATGTGACTTTCTCAGCTGAAATGCAGCAATGAACGCCACTCAATTTACCAAAAAAAATTAATATAATCTTGATGACCCTAGGGAGAGGGGGCACCATGGTCTAGAAATACTTAGGGCATCAAAATATCTTAATCCGGCACTGGTCGTTTGCGGAGTCAAACGATTTGGGACTCGCATTTTATATGCATTACCATGCCTTCCCGAAAAAAATCGAATCATTCGCGAAAGTCTCGCAACGCATTGAGGTTACAAGGGGCACGTGGTCTTCCTCAGGAGTCTGAAGAAGACCACGGTAAGTGGCGCTCTAGCCAGGCAGGCCGCTTCGCTTTCGCTCGCGCGCGTATACCTTACTGGATCGTCCGATATACACCTACTACTCTGTCGTTTAAATCCTTAGAGAATATAACCAACGGAGACGCCATGTCTATAATTTTCGGTACAAAATAGTCTAGCGTTTTTTGCGGGGGAGGGGCACATCAAATGTGTACCTACTGATTTTCGTACTAAAAGTACTACGTAACGTAAACATAGCCATGTCAGATAAACGTCGGTTGACCATTGGCCGCCTATTTTCGACAGAGGGGAACGCCTGTTAATGACCACTCCGCTTGGTTATATTCTCTAAGTTTAAATCACGTGTAAAATTTGAATAAGGGCGAATAAAACTATTGATTTTGGAGTGTAGTTTTATTTAGTGGTACCTAATTGTAAAATATTTTATCTGGACTTCAGTCCTCTAGCATATATCCATAGAGGGAGAAAAATTAGGATTAGAAATTAGCCGCTTACTGACACAGACCGAATTACACGCGGGCGAAGCCGCGGGCACAGCTAGTAGATCATATATTAACATTAATGATGACTTTGCCACACTTCGTCATTACAAATTCCTTGCACATTGAGTTGCTTTATTGAGTCGGTGTTATGATAACAAGCAAGAAATACAAGAGCAAAATAATTAGCAAAAGAAACGAAGTTCTTGTTACTTTTTACGTATAATTCTAAACAAACCTCGGGTAAGAGCAACTAATAATATTAACCAAACATTTCAAGTTATAAATGCGAGCGAAGTTCAATATAGTTTGCACTGAATACCGCCCGGCAGTTTTGGCGACAAGAAACCCGAATGGGAAATAAAAATATATGAAAAATATTTTTAAAGAGACCTTTATAGATTACAAGAGCCCTGGCACTGGCACCCACAATGCGCCCTCGAGAAAAAAAATAGAAAATGTAAAAATTATCGTACGAAAAACCTCGCGACAAATGAACATCGGGAGCTCGAGAGGTCATTAAAACGAGGCTCGATCTAAACCGGGGGGAGGGCGGTGGGGGACTTTTGAGAACTCTGTAATTGGACCAGGGAGGGTCTTAAATCGCATTCGGAGCAGCGCAGGCGGAAAGACGGCTGAACCGACGATAATTAACAACGAATGTGGGTGAATCGATTTTTCACAATATTCCAAGTATGCCCATTAGGTTACCGCGCAGCGCAATTACTCAAACAATAACTCTTCAATATTAAAGTTAAACCCCCGTTTTGTGGGAAAACTTTGCTTGTTTAGCAACTGGTGCGTAATGTTCTGTTTTTCCTTACAACGTTGACTGAGCATATATTTTTTAGTTTTCTTTTCTCTGTTTACGTAATTGTGTATTTTGTGAGCAAACGTAGGGTCGGTAATCGTTTCGGTAATTTCGTTTTCACCGTGAAATAACATGTTTGCGTCGCATTAGCATCGAGCTTTGTGTTTAACGGCGACAAATTTACAATTTTGAGCTTACTTGAGTTAGCTTAATGTTAAGTGATGGTAATACAACAGTAGATAAGCTAATCATGATTAGTAGGTTAGACTATTTGTTAGATATTGCTGGAAAGAAATCGACAGCCAATTATACAAACGATATTCTCGTTTATTAGTTCCTTTAATAATTTTAAAGTAAGACTAAGAAAAGCCTGCAACGATTTTGATAGCATACGCAGTGCAAGTGTTATTTTAAACGTCAAACTACTATGAAATTATGACGTCTTAAATAACACTTGCACTGCGTATGCTATCAAAATCGCTGCAGACTTTTCTTAGTCTAACATTATTTATGTTTGATTAGTTTGTCCCCTTTTACCGAACTCTGTGGTAATATAGGCAGATATAAAAGTAAAATATCCAAAAAAATGCAACGAAAATACAAATAAAAAGCCATCTTTATATCCAGTAAGTCCAGTAACCGTCAAAACACCACCATTAGACCACACGGCGTGAAAAGGAAAAAAAAATGTCAAAAACCAGTGAATCCCGTCACCGTATTATGGTAATAGGTTCAAGATATGACAACACGGCAATAATCCGCTTTGTCCAGAGTGGGCCATCACGGACCACTGTCCTTAGGGACGGCCGCCTTTGATTTGGGATTCGATGGAAATTAATATATATGTACTTACGTTATGTGTTCAGGGTACATATTTAATGGGGACATAAACAAAAGGACATCGGTGATCTGATGTTATTATAATGGTTTTTGGAAAGATATGGATTCGATTTTTATGGAGAAAATGTGTCCTTTTTGACACTCCATAGAACTAAATGTACACCACATGTTTGTATAACACATGCGCAACTTAAACGTTATAAATTTACTAAATTTAATTTAGGTAATGTTGTTATAAGTTTATAAATAAACTTATATTGGCACTTGTCTAGACTTAGTTTAAATTTATTAAATGCCAAATTAAAGCATTTTATTTTATAAAAAAGAATTCTACCTACAATTCGAGATAAACAACGAATTAAAATGGACACTCGACTATTCACAAATTATTCGACATATCGCCGACCGCACCAAACAAATTTTATTAAAACAAATTTCACGTCCAAATTAAGCCAACAATATTTTAAACGGCGTGAAATAATGAGCGCAAATTAACCGCATCAAACAACGCCATTCGCGATCACCGAATCACCGCAACCCACCTGTCAAAAACCAACATGCCTATGGTATACCTTAATAATCGTAATTATAACCTTCCGCGCGCACGCCATTGGATTTCAGTTCTTAACTAAATAGCCTTAAGGCTTAAATAGCTTTAATGGTAGCCACGCGAGGCGCCAAATAGCTTGTTAAAAGCCCCTTTACAGACAATCCAAATAATCCCCGAATAATAGTCTAACCATAAAATCATAATCATTTTTTTTCCGCGCAACAGCTAGGGTTGCACCACTGGGTATTTACGTCGATTAGTGTACAATGCACTTTGGAGTATTATGGTCATATTTTTTGCATAATCGAGGGGTGTTTTTGGTTAAATTGGATTTAATATTTTCGTTTCTGGTAACACTTGGTGTGAAATTGGAAGAACGCTTAAGGGTTTGGATAGGGTTAATCCTATTGTGAAGGGTAGTTATGTTATGAATATTGAAGCGTTTAATATTTATTGATAATAATGATAATGATAAATTAAACGCTAATTGATAGCCTTTTAAATGTGCAATATATTTTACGATGTAAATAAAACTATTCAGATAATTTGTAGGCGTTAATATGTGAATTATACCGTTTGCGGTTAATTCGTAAAACGAAATGCGTGTTTGAATTTATTATTCAATTGCAATGATACGCCAGATTTATTTTGAATGTGAACAGAATAAATCAATGTAAGTATCGTTTTTATTAAAATTATAAGTAATATTTGATGATTTCAAGGTCAGCACCGCGCAGGTGTTATAGTACAGTCACCTGCAATAATATGTTACTCTTCGAAAGCCGCAAAAATATGTGACACGCTCTTATGGCTCTACAATTAAGATCGTGTCAGATATTTTTGCGGCCTTCGTTCTGTAACATATTATTGCAGGTGACTGTACAGTCGCGCATACTGCAATACTTACTCATACTCATACTCATATATTTTATTGCGTTTCATGTGTACAGAGGATCTTATGATATAAATACAGTCTCAACATGAACCCTGCAAGGGTATAGCAACATAAACTACCGAAACAAATTAAATATGAATAGCAGTATAGGTATTACAAAATAACTAAACATCTAATTCTCATTTAAAAAATCCTGTATACAACAATATGCTTTAATAATTAAAATACGCTTTATTTGCAACTTAAATCTATGTATGTTTGTTTCCACCTGTATTGTCTTAGGAATTTTGTTGAATATATTTACACACATGGCAAACGGCCCAGAGTGAATCATTTTCATGTCATGTTTTACTTTGGCCATGTCTCTAGGCGAGACGACTCCATAGAGCGACAGGTCGTACAAGGAAGAATGGAGAGAACCAGATCGCGCGGCAGATCACCTATTCGCTGGACTGGCCAAATAAAATCCGCAGTGGGAAACCGCGTATCTGACTGTGCCCAGTACCGTCTCCATAAGGGCACACGGGGCCCGTGAAGGACAGACAGTAACAGTATATTTGCTTACTCATAATAAATAGAAGATCATAGAAGAAAAATGTTAGTTTAATTCGCTTTCTTTACTTTCCAAAAGGGCCCAAAATTCTTATGTACCCAAGGGCCCCAGCATAGTGTAAGACGACCCTGACTGCGCCAGACATTCTGCCAACAGGGAGAGATGGCGGGAGATCGTGCGAAGAGCTGTGTCCGCCTCTACTACCGATGTAGGTACCGATGCGGACGCCTCAACGTGACCACGGCCGCTCTGTCAAGACATACGACAGGCACGACACGACACGACATACGAGTCATACGACATAAGATACGACTGAGAAGAAGAACGCGCCAAGCACCAAGAGGTACAATGTCAGGCTAACGGTAATCGCTTACCATCAGAATTAAATGCTTGCTTGCCATTTACTTAGCAGAAAAAAAAACATACTTTTCTAGTTCCATTAGGTCGATTAAAAATCACTTTAGTTATTTACTTATTTTTGAAAAATACCTACAGTAAATTAATTAGTTACTATCTCATTTCTAGATACTGTCCTTCGTCTGCGTGATATGGTGATGATTGATAAAAACTATCCTATGTTCTTCCTCGTGCCTCAAACTATCTCCATACCAACTTTCATCTAAATCGGTTCAGCGGTTTAAGCGTGAAGAGCTAACAGACAGACAGACAATTACTTTCGCATTTATAATATCAGTAGTGATTACTGATTACGTATGTCTAATTGTCTACTAAACAATTGTGACGTTTTCAACCAAAAGGTACCACATTGACGTCCATAAAGGTTGATTTCAAACTGAAGCTATATGGAAATATCGCCTTATTGACAACAGATAAGTACCCTTTTGATTGAAAATGGCACAATTGTAGTAACAGTAACTAATATCTTAAAACCACCCTTCACAACCATCGGCAACCGCGCGCCTACCCCTATCAGATCGGTTAGATCTAGACCAGACGCCACCCCCTCCCCAGGGGGGGTAGGCTAGTCAATTACCCGGGCCCAGGTACGGCGAAGTTTCTATAAAGGTACTGTATGCTGGTATAGACTAATGATTTGTATTATTCTCTCCCCGTGAAAGAAAAATATGTATTTATATTAACCCATTTAGTGATAAAATGTTGTTTTACAAAATTTATATGAACGTCTCGTAGGGGAGCGCGGGGCTTAATGTAACAGGGGTAAATAGTAACGCTCAATTTTGACGCTGAGTGACTTTCTTATAACTCGAGGAATTACGTAAACACCGCCATTGCCCCGCCAAACATCGAAGCGAGTGGATGTGCAGACGAGGTCTGTTTCGACAGGTATTGTAAAAAAAAACTTACGAAAATGTTGATTTTGACAATTGAACTTACAACAAGCCCCCGCTCCCCTATTTGGGAAAGCTGGTAAATACTACTTGTATTAAAGAGGGAAGGAGACGAAATCAGGATACCTATTAGTCCTCATTTTCCTCTCAACATTAAAGAAAATCTTTTTTACGCAATGTGATGTATTGTACAATCGAGTTAATAAATATGTATACATTTTTTTCCTTACTGCAATGGATTAAGGTGAAGAAATGTATACATACTTATGAACTCGACTGTATCCACTGAAGTATTTAGATGCCCTTCGTTTGTTTTTTTTAGATGTTTTAATTATTATAAGAGTTAGGAGCTTCTAAAATATTGTATGGAATTCGTTTTTCGCTCCTAACTTTTTTAACGCTCAGATGCCCTAGTAGTTCCAGGGCCCACTCAATATTCGCTCGCGACCCTAGGTTTTATTTCTTACCGCTACTTCTCACTGTACATTTACTAACCCCCTTATTTATAAAACTTTACGGGCCTGATTTAGTTAAATTATGTTTTATCCCTATCTGACAAATACATTAGTCAAAATGACAGATAAGGATAAACGATTATTAGTTTTGAGGTTTGTAGCGTGTTTATGAATAACAGCCGTATTCGAACAATGAGATACGTCAAATACTAGATATTGAAACGATATGGATCGGATATGTCAGTGTCAAACGAGTGTCAAACTTAACGTTTCTTCAAACAAAAACGTCACTTTTGACACTTGTTTGACACTGACATATCCAATCCATATCGTTTCAATATCTAGTATTTGACGTATCTCATTGTTCGAATACGGCTGTAAGGGAGTACGACAATAGTGTGTAAGAAAAAAGCTACTTAAACCAGCTAAAGCGTTGTAAAAGCGCTCCAGACGACTGAAACGACCCAATTCGTGTGACACAGTTCCATCAAACGTGTTTCAGAGAACACCCTAGTTACAAACTGGATGCGAACCGCACGTCGCTCCGATGTTTGAGTGAGACAACGCTATACGCGTATTATAGCGTAGCGATGTGTCGTTCTCGAAATTTTCCCGAGAACAGAGAAATCTATCAGAAACGTTCTCGGAAATTTTCCGGAAATGTTGTCTAAGAGTTTTACCCTTTCGTCGCAAAAGCGATGAATTCTTTTGTTTAATCAGCGTAGGAGATAAGACAAATACCGTGGAAGCTTAAAGGCAAATACTTGGCTAGCAATATAAAAAATAATACTTAGGTATTGATAAAAAAACCAGGAGTTGAACAACACAAATTGCCTAAACAAAGTTATTTAAGGCAAAAAGTAAAAATTTAACAGAAGTAAATATGTAGGTAAGTCTGGCCCAATATTACAGGGTTCTATGATTCACTTTTATCGAACTGAAATTTGAACATTGTCAAAGTGACTTAAGTCGAATTTCCACTATCTTGAAAATGTAACATAGAACCCAGTAATATTGGGCCAGCGATATGTCATTCCATTAAAAAAATGAAGTATGTTAATAACTTGTTTATGCTAATAAGAGAACGTTCTCGAGAAAGATGGAAATTTTCCGGAAATTTCTTCGGACAGGAATTCTCAGAAACGAGATCGTTCTCATCGGCACATCACTATTATAGCGACAACCCGCTAGCACATCGGAGCGACGTGCGAGTCGCATCCAGTGTGATAACCGCCGTATTCTTATTACAAAGTGATAAGGTACATTTTCGCGTATGTTTACGTCTAACATAGAGTATGCCAAAGATATACGCGCTTATTACGACGGAATAAGATAGATTTTCGCGTATGTTTAGCACAAAGGGGCTTTTAAAAGTATTACAGGCTTTGAGTTAGGATATAGGTTTAGGGGAGATGCGTTATGACATTTCGTTAAGTGTATTGAAGGAGGCATAATAATGTCTGTCTGAGAACGTTTTATTAAAAACGTTGCAAGCATACACTATATACATTATAAATATACAACAATAACAAAATGACAGAAGCAGACAGAAGTTAGTTCAAAAATAATTACCTAAACATTTCTATGTTTAATAAAGTGGACACATATAAACACTACATGTCCACAAACTTATCTTTAGACAGTTGTTGAATAAAACAAGGTACCGTAAAATGGGGTGAGTAGGTGCAAAACTGACATTCAAACCTACATAACATTTTTTTGAATGGTGTATATAATAAGTATTCCGGACGTTTGTATTTTAGTTTTTATTTTATTTTGGGTAGTTCCATTTCATAACTTTGACGATAAACAGGAAATCCCACCTCACCCCGTAGTCCCTCGTATTTGGGGTGAGTTGGGTTTTCATACAAAGGTGATTTTGGATGATTGTTGGATTGATTTTTTTTTATTATGAGTATTACTATAGCTCCATTTTAAATTGGAATACATTTTGTAGCAGTAGCCTTAAAATCCCATCTCACCCCCCTTTCTTTCCTTCTCTCCCCATTCATAACCCAACTCTCCCTGCGAACCCTACTCACCCCATTTTACGGTAGTCCACTTAAGGCCAGTGCACCCATGTAAACCCATAGTTAACCAATAAGCAAACAAATCAATAAACATAGCTATAAATATAATGTATACAATACATATACGATACGATCGTGGTCACGTAAAATCAATGTGAATGGTTAAGGCGGACTTCAAAGGCGCCGACAGACAAAATTTAATGACGTATGTGTACTTCCGATATGAGTCAGCGTGGCTCGAGCTATAAGAGTTAGCGGAGGCGGATATGGATATTACGATAAGGTCGTAGATTGGCTATTTTAATGTGTGCTTGAGTGATTGAACTATATTTCAGACTAGGTAGGTTTAAAATTTTAAATACTGTGGTTTTTAATAAAGAGTTAGAGTGAAACCCAGATAAGTCTGCACTGCCACGATTTTATAGCATACGCAGTGCAAGTGTTATTTATACGTAATAATTTCATAGAAGTTTGACGTTTAAAATAATACTTGCACTGCGCTATCAAAATCGTTGCACACTTGTCTTGGTTTTACTCTATGGCTTTATTCATAAACGTCTGTTAAATCTAACAAACCTTTGATAATCGATTGTCCATATTCGTCATTTTGACATTTACGTTTGTTGGCAAGAGACAAAATTAAAACCTATCTATTTGGAATACAATATTATATGGCATAGAATCTATTGATTGTGCGAGGGCCTCAAAAAGGTGTGTATGATTTATTTTATTAGCAAGATATTTTTTTATAAGTAGGCAGCGTACGGCCAGTCGTCATCCATAGGCTAACATAGTGATGACGCCAGCTTGTTACACCACAAGAGTTAATAAGTAACGAGACACAAAGCGACAGATAGATACGAAAGAGAAAAACATAATGCGCAATCTCAATTTAATGGGAAAACTATCATTGTCTCAGACGCTGGCGCTTCTCGCTTGACGCTTCTGCTTATGACTTGATACCCACGTTTGCGCCCATTGTTAAGGAGTCAGAACGGTTCAAGGGCGGGCGCGGAATGTGGTCTAGCTTCCGTTTCATGCCTAGTGCTTGACTTGTGAAATAAGCACTAGATTTAAGCTCCGTCCCCTAATTTCGGCACTGAAAGAACGTTTGTAGTGACTTAGATTTTTTTGTTAAGTTAAATTTTATTTATTGCATATAGTACTGTAGCGGTTTGTACAATTTGTGATAGTTGTGAATTGTGAAGATATAAGTAATTTATGAACATATTTTATTAACTTAGGGGCTATGCATAAATTACGTCATTTCTAATTAGGGGGGGGGGGGGTCTGGACATCGGATGATGGTAGCATGACGTAGGAGGAAACGGGGTCATTCGAAGAATGATGGGCAGAAATCGTCATGACGTAATTTATGAACAGCCCCTTATCCAATTTTTTCAATGTGTCAAAGTAGGTAGGTGATTTTTTTAATATTCTGGATGCCCTGTGATCTTGCATTTTCGTGGAATCATATCATAAATTAATAAGCAAAGCCTTTTTCAGACCTGAGATAATTCAGGAAATAATTTTGACGAAAATATTGGAAGTTCCTCTCATATCAAATAATATCTTTATTTTGTTTCATGTACCCTACCGTCATTTATTCGAAAACAGTGACAGTATTAGTAGAAGTGTAGTTATAGAGTACTTATTATAGTAAAATCATAGTTTTAAAGTGTTAAGTAGATAAGTTTAAATTAGATATAAACTACCTATACTCTGTATCTTTAGGTACTTAAATAAAAGTAAACAAATAATTTGTGCATTTTCGGGTAGTTATAACATTTATTGATTAACCAACCAAATACAAAACCACCTGGATCCGTCACTGATCGACCTTTCACAACGATCATGAAATGTTTTCATCTACCTTCAACTGGCTTCTTAAGCCATTTGAGGGTAGATTTTGTTTACTCTTTTTAGGGTTCCGTACCCAAAGGGTAAAACGGGACCCTATTACTAAGACTTCGCTGTCCGTCCGTCCGTCCGTCTGTCACCAGGCTGTATCTCACGAACCGTGATAGCTAGACAGTTGAAATTTTCACAGATGATGTATTTCTGTTGCCGCTATAACAACAAATACTAAAAACAGAATAAAATAAAGATTTAAATGGGGCTCCCATACAACAAACGTGATTTTTGACCAAAGTTAAGCAACGTCGGGAGTGGTCAGTACTTGGATGGGTGACCGTTTTTTTTGCTTTTTTTTTTGTTTTTTTTTTTTGCATTATGGTACGGAACCCTTCGTGCGCGAGTCCGACTCGCACTTGCCCGGTTTTTTTTTAAATACCTAATCAGACTATAGGTTACATAAATTTATAGGAGCCTCGTCTGCCAACAAACCTCATTATGGTTTCGCGGAAGAATTATTGTAATTAGATTAGGGTTGCCATACGTCCCGGTACGCCGGGACATGTCCCGGTTTGAAGCACAGTGTCCCGGCGTCCCGGCCGATAAGAAAATTGTCCCGGTTTAAAAATCATAGTTATTTAGTAGGGGGCTGGACTTGGTAAATAATAATATACCTACATTTCTACGTTTCATATGGCCAAAATTAAAAAAAAATGTTTTATGGTACCCACTTTTACCTAATCTCCAATATCAGTTTCTCAGACACACAATAATTAGATGATTATGTAAATTATGTTATTTTATAGCTTTTAAAGTCTGTAATATAGAGCTCGAATTTCAGGCTCCCAAGGGCTTAAAACCTCATCAATGGAACTTCGGCCCTCCGAGTAACTCTTGTACATATGACACATATTATTGTTGAGTAACACTAGCGCTGCTTTCTTACAGCTCGACCTTCAGTGTCGCTTAATTTTTAACAAATATAAAAATTTGATTTGAGAAGCTTGGCCTTTTGCCTCGCATGAAAGCTCACCGCGCTGGTTATAAGTACGCTTCGGGCTTATTAAGTAATGTGGAGATTTCTGAGCTCGAACTTCAGCCTCACATTTTACCTAAATTTTTGGTTTGTCTTCCAAATCTCGTCTTCTTCAGCTTAGCCTTTGACCTCGCTGCGCCAAGCTCGGCCTACGGTTTCGCTTTTTAATACAATGGACATTGGTTGGCGTCTATGCTCTAGCTGAGCTTATCCTGAAGCACGGCTTCGACCTCGCATGAAAGCTAGCCTCACTGGGGAACTTCGGATTTTTAGGCCCGGCCCAGCCTTTTTAACACGCTTTCACAATTTTGTCAAAAAAATTTCGCGCTCGCTTCGCTCGCGTTTTTTGATGGTTGACCCTGAATCCCCTGAATCTACATGGTAGCTTGACTGGTCAATGAATAATAATTTAAACACATGGAAAATTTATCTCCGAAACTACTGTGCTAAAATATTGAAAAAAAAAAACACAAAATAGTTCTTTACCTATCTTTAGGAAAACCTATTAGAAATGTGCAGTCAAGCGTGAGTCGGACTTAATTATAGACATTTCACTCACGTTTCACATGAAAAAATACATTGTTACAAATTGTGTAACCCTTTAAACGCGACGCGAGTCCGACTCGCACTTGGCCGGTTTTCTTTAAATGTCCCGGTTTGAGTCCCCACACTTATGGCAACCCTAAATTAGATGTAAGCACGATTCGTGAATATTTTTGTTTTAGGTTGTTAGGAGCGTTACTAATACGTAAGGCCCATTTGCACCATCCCACTAACCCAGGGTTAACCGGTTAAACCGTTAAACCAGTGTCAAATTGTACCGGTAACCATGGTAACATCAGGTTAAACCAGTTAACCCCGGGTTAGGTGAATGGTGCAAGTGGCGCTAAGGGAAGTATCTTCTATGACATTGATAACATAATTTCATAATCACAGAATTCAAAAGCATCTAAGAACTCCTACAAGGAATTAATTTCCCAAAAAGCAACAGAAAGCAATTACAACGGAGACGAACAATGTACCACGTTCATTACAAAAGCCAAAAGTCCAAAACGTCATTTAAGACCTGTCCTTCCGCGTCCCATACAAAATACTTTAAGCGGAAGCCGTACACGCATCGGAACACAACAATGGCGTATATCTCAGAATCGCGAGTAATAAAAGCAACGAGAGCCCACATTAAAATCTTATCCCTTTCTTAAATAAAAAATTCACGAAAAATAAGAGAGGAAATCTCCCCCTCCATTATTCAGAAAGCCGGGGGTAGAGCGAGCCAAATCGGAACACACGCAGAAACAGCTCAAAGAAAATCTAACTTTACTTCGACGCTACAAAGTAACAATTGGCATGTCGATTCTTATTCTACTCTCAATCTAAACTGTACCCTGTTACCTAGAAAATAAAGTTGGTTTCCGATCGAGGGGGGGGCGAGGTTGTCGCATAGGAAACAGGGCTTAGTCGAGAGCATAGTATTTGGAAATGAGATGCAGCGTTAGGGGAGGCTGGGGAGGCGCCCCCTCGAAAGCCGAATTAAGGAGGCGTGGGTAATGACTTTCCCGGCGGAATTATGCCCGTATCGGGATCGGTGCCGTATTAGAATCGGTATTAGATGTTCTTTTGCGGTATGCGGTGATTATAGGAAAATCGCTTGGAAGATGGAGACTGTGTGTGGAATTGTGAAGCTACAGACAATGGGACTGAGACAATTGTTAAAGAGAAATGTCGTGAAATGTATTTTCAAATTCAGCAGATTTAGCGAATAGAAACTAGTTACCTACCTATCTAGTATCTACTAACTAGAGTTTCCTCCAAGTTTAATCAAAAGCAATTAATGGATTGATGGTAGTTAAATATTGGCAGGGCTAAATAGTAGGAGTAGGTATATCGAATAAAACTACTTGCTTCTGCGAAAACTGACCCATCATTTCTTTTTGTGTGTAAACTATATGTATTTACTAACTTAGTTTTTAAGTTTGTATTTTTAACTAACACTACTATGGCTCTCAAATGTTTTTTTTTTATTAATTCTAAAATACTTATTTAGTTTGACCAATTTTGCTTTCTGGATGTCACAAGGTCGAAACATCGTGTGTGTTACAATTACATAAGGATCAATTTGCCCCCGTCTCCTCAGCAGAATATCGACAGACACACACAATAGATGGCGCTCGCGCGCGTATTTAAATAGTAGTCGATAGCTCCCTTGATTAAAATTATTTGTGATGAGGGTTTAGGGTTCCGCATTTAAAATGTCTAGCTCAGGGGTCACCAATGGCGGACCGCGGTCCGCATCCGGACCGCCAACCTACATATTTTTTTTATTCATTTAATAAAATCAAGTAGAAACGGACCGAGGTCATATTATTTTAAAAACCGGACCCCTGAAGATACTAATTGGTGACCCCTGGTCTAGCTCTTATTGCAGGTTTAGAAATAAACTTAATATCTTTATAGAGCATATAAGATATATTAAGATTAAAAAAATAAACATGTTTAGGGTATTCTCCCAAAGCTTAAGCGTAGCTAGCGACATCTCACTACGATAAGGTACCGCTATACTTCAACTCTAAACACCAATTTGACTTAAACCCCTTTGTTCATTCACGCGATTATACTGCTTAAACGTGTAACTTTAAAGGCTAAAACGCTGTGAAGTTTGGCGTGTATTTATGCGGTTTTGTAAGTAAAGTGTATATATTTACGAGGCACGACGGTACGTGGCCGCGATGCCTCGTGCTGATGCGATGGACAGACGGTTTAATGTTCTACGTGTATGATGTAACCATAGAAACGGCTACTTTTGTTTTGGAGTTATATTTATTTATTAAAAAAATTAAATCAGGCAACAAGGCCCATAACTATTACAAAACCTTACAGACTAACATACATACAGGATGGCTAAAAAATAACTGCTTTTCCGTTGTCAGGGAGGTTTTGGGATTATACTATGCAAGAAAAAGGTGGAGGGATATATTTAACGAAACAGTTGGCGACAACTGGATGCAAAAGGCCCGTGATAGATATATGTGGAGATGCATGGGGGAGGCCTACGCCACAGAGGCGACTACTATTATAAATAATTGTTAAAGTTTAGTTTAAGTTTAGTTTAATTGAATAATATGTATAAGTAATTAAAACTGTAAGGATAAAGTAACTAAATACTAGATTGTAAGTCAAGTTATTGTAAGGTAATACATAGTAGAAATAAAGGCTATTTTTATTTTTTATTTTATTTTATTTTATTTTATACTATGCAACTTTTACTATGGGACCAACTCCGAAATCGCGAAAAAATTTGGCTGTTTCATACATTTTGGCTAGTCCAATTTCTATGGGAGGGCAAATTTTTTTTTTCGCGTTTATCTTACTAGCTGTAACTGTAGCTACCAGCTGTCACCCTTATTTTATTATAATAATAGAGGTCACTGAAAAATATCAAGCATGTGAGTGGTTAGATAGCACTAAATTCAAGAAGTTACAATACGTCATAGGAATAAAACAGATGACATGCACGATTATTCTATTATTATAACGTATATTGTATACAGGATGGCCCATTTAGATCGGTCAGTATGGGAAAATCTGAAACTATAAGACATACGACGATCTCTTCTTAGGAGCCATGTCATCGATTTTAGGAGCAAGAAAAACTGCAATCATACATTAAAAAAAAAATTATGTAAAATGTATTGGAAAAAAAGGTGGTAATTTCGAAAACTTACTAAAATAAATTAAAGGATATGAAAACAATGCATTTTATTAATTTCAGACTACATGTTATTCATGTTTCATAGTAACATTTACTGCTTAAGACCTACACAATCGATATCTAAATAGAAATAGTGTTCGTTTTATTTTTCAAAACGTCCGGGTTCGATTCCCGAGCTGTGTACACTTTTTTTTCGTATGTCTTATAGTTTCAGAGATCGTCGTATGTCTTATAGTTTCAGATTTTCCCATACTGACCGATCTAAATGGGCCACCCTGTATATTGATAAACACATAGTTTTCCAGCACGAGTGTTGTTATCTTATAAGTGCAGATATCGATCTACGAGTTATATTTTATGATAATCAGCTGTTATCTTATCATTCGCTTGTGGAAACTCTGTATGCGTTTAATTGCAACTTGAACACTTGTTATTGTTATTATTAGACATTTTATGAAATAATTAATTAATTATCATTATTGTATCAGTACAAACAGCAGCGCTCCTAACTGTACATTATTGGACCTTATTACAAACGGCATAAGGTCCACGTACAGTTAACAGTGTGGACGATGGTACTATAAAATTAACATTTAGTTTTGAGATAAAATATACGTTTATTTTAGTAGGGGAGACTGGGGACATTTGATCCAAGAAGAGACTTATTCCCCTAAATTATAAAGTTACATAATTATATTACATTTAAAATAGATCCATAATTGCAATTTACTCTACTACGTTGTCGAAACAGAATATTCAGATATAAGTATATTATAGCGATTGGTTTCTTTAGGACAGTTATTTTTATTTATTGGTAATTAGTTATGGTTTTATAATGTAGGTGACAAAGTATGTTTTCCTGTACAGTCACCTGCAGCAATAATATGTTACTCTTCGAAGGCCGCAAAAATATGTGACACACTCTTAATGCTCTACAAATAAGATCGTGTCAGATATTATTGCGGCCTTCAAAGAGTAACATATTATTGTAGGTGACTGTACTACAGACCTTTTGTTATAATAGAGCGAAATCATAATAAAATCATCAGAAGCCATGTTTCGTAGATCGTAGATATAAATTAATTAATTGAAATAATAAGGCTTCCTTTTTTGGTAAAATTATATTCAGTTATCAATTTAAAAAAAAAACAGTCAAGAAAGGTTACTTTAAAAGGAATTATGTAGTATTTTCAAGGAATCTGCAAATCCCAAGTCCATCGAAGGCGATATTACAAAAAAAAACTTTCGTTTTCCGAATCCCAAGTCGGAACGGAGCGCAAGCGACCCCGAAATTACTGGCCGCATTCACCCAGACAAAAGCTAAAGCACACCCCGCCGGCAAAAAGAAAAGCATTTCCATTCCATCCCCTCCTTCATTTAAATTTCCCGCCCAGGCGGGGGCGGCTACGATAGGGGCGGCTTCCGCAGAACAAGGACGATGCTTAAAAGTTCTATAGAAAAGAATGAGATAGTCTCAGTCCACCTGTTGCTACTCAAGTTTCATATTTTCGTGGGGTTCTTTTTTTTCTTAGACCTGAAGGGCGCGAGCGTGCGCTGTATATCGACGTTCGATTTTTAAAGATTGACGAGAGAATTTAAAATTTAAATTGCATTCTCTGCGCGTTCGATTTTTGAAATTGTAAGCGAATTTTCGTTATGCTTTATTGTAATTTATGTTTCATATCATAACCGTTACTTGGGATTAACTGTATTGAATTTATTTTACAATGGTTTCACTAATTCACTTGAAATGCAATATGTATTAAAGTTATTTTTTTATTGTATTTAAAAAATTACAACATATTTCCAAGCCCTTTCAGTTCAGTTCACAGAAACGTGTAGAATGACCATATTACAGAATGACCCAAAAATACATTAATATTTTTTTATACTACGGCATATTGTTGATATAATTTATTGTACTTTTAATTCCTAATGACATTTTATAAAAGACATGTAAGTAAAAATAATATGCCTAAAAATTCTTTATCAACGTATTTTTGGATATTTTGGGCCATCCCGTTTAACTGTTGACAATGTAAAACAAGTCCAGTCAGCGCCAAAAGCGTTGCATTTTTTTTTAAAGATACATCGAAACAAAAAACTCTTTGAGACCGCTAGACGCACAGACGCGTACTTAACACGTCATAAACCATTCGGTAAAAGACAGGGGATGTACCGAAATAAAATTGTTTGTGTTACCGTTTCCTGTCCGGGTTCGGTTCCACACCATGCCACGTGCCATACCGAGAAATATACCAATAAAAATAACCCCGACTATTAAAATTCAACTGTTTATCAATCAAGGATGTGTGAAAAGGGCGTAAGGGACAGAAAAGTGTGGGACGTTACGACATTTTGAACTAGCGAAGTGTTTGGATAAACTTTTCGAAGTTTTAGAAGGCACTTCGATCGATATATTAATTTTAAGATCAAATGTATTCTGCACTGTGGATTCATACATACGCTGTTTATAATAATGAAAATTTAACTTTTAAAAAGACGTCAACGCCGTCAACGGTCATACAATACGATACAAGTATTATTTGGGGATGGGCAATTTTTTATTCAAAATAAGTATTTCGTAGTTTTAGAACAAATAATGCACAGTGCAATGAATTCGTTTAATTGATTAGTGAATTTAGTGATAAATATTTGCGTGGTTTTATTTTCCTTTAATAAATACAGTCTGTACAAGTGTACAGTCAGACAGAGTAGGAATTTCAATTGCAACTAAGTGATAGATATAGGTAAGCTCAATACGGGTAAGTGTGGCTGACCTTATCATTGGGGCCGGTTTACACATTGATTAAAGTTTATTGCGAGTTCATACATTACCTTACCTATACTTGCTACTTGCGTTTAGTGGCAAATGTTTGAACTATGAACTCGCACTAAACAATAATCAATGTCTACACTGGCCCCGGCATGAAGGCCAGTTACACTAACCTCGTATCCACACTTAACCGTATTGACCTCACCTCAATTTCGTT
Organism: Cydia splendana; assembly: GCF_910591565.1. Classification (NCBI taxonomy): domain Eukaryota; kingdom Metazoa; phylum Arthropoda; class Insecta; order Lepidoptera; family Tortricidae; genus Cydia; species Cydia splendana. The sequence continues at coordinate 5,104,177 of NC_085981.1, read as the reverse complement.
TTAGTTAAGGTGTATGTATAAAAAATGAGGGAGGCCTTGGTTAGCTAAAATCTATTTTATAAACGTCGGTATTGTTCTAATCGTTAGTAAAATGGATGTAAGTGTTCATTAAAGATAATGCACTTGTGATTAGATATGACGCCGATACAATACGCTCTCCATACTCGCGGTAGGTACTGTGGGTAGTTAAGTATGTATGCAAGAAATAAATGGTGGTTTTGACAAATTCTAGGAAATTCGATTCAGTAAGAAATGTAGAAAAAGAGAAGACTTCATTTCACAAAACTACTCATAACCCCGTAACCGTCGCGATAATCATAGGAAAAAATCCGAAAACTTCTCATATTTTATATTGGATTCGAAATGTTCCTTTTCCAAAATAAAAGTTTTCTTCATATCCTATGAAAATTACCGAAAACCGAGAACGTTTCCAATTTTTACATCTGTAAGTATTAGTAGTATTAAATTATTAATTATTATATAGGTTAATAGGACCTAATATAGCAGTGAAATTATAAGCGATCCTCTTAGAGTAACAACAAGTTTGGGAACAGCGGAGACGTAACCGACTTGCCACTTAGTTAATGAATGAAATTGGACCATCAGGAGATTCAGGAGGGTCCCGTTATGTCCGTACAAAGGGGCTCCAGGTACAGTCAGTGTGCTGCCCTGTTACAGAACAGCGTATCTAAATAGGAAATATACATATAGTAAGATACGTCGTTTTGCCGTAACAAGGCAACGTGGCTTCAGTACAGTTGGCATCAAATATTTCGGGGGTTTAGTAGTGTGACGTTTGTTTCGTGCCGAGTAAAAGGGTAACTGTTACGTCAAGGGATCTCGATGTACGTGTATCGTTAATAAATGCGTTGCGCAAAAGACAATATGTCCCTTACCTCTATCAATATATAAACGACTCAAGTTAACTCGAAAATTCATTATCGTTCACTGTTTGTAAGATGTACCAACGGCACGTCAGTATCAGCAATCTATTTTATTTGTCCTCGGTTTGAAAATGAAAAAAAAATATTTTACAAAACCACAATGCACTTATGAATATTAAAAACTACCACCGGTTCTAACCTACTCACACAGCCTTGAGAAAATATATACCAGATTTTAGTACGTATAAGTAGTTTCGACTTATGAACCTATTAATATCCTTTTTTGCAATCATAATATTAATTTATGTGTAAAGTACGTCTTATCTGTATTTTAGGTTACAACATGCACCCTTAAGGCCATAGCAATATTGGTACGTAAATAATACTTAATCTAATATTAGCTAAACTTTTTACAGTGCAAATACGAATCGGCAGCGAAACACGAAAAATCATGTCAAGATCGCTCGATATCGACAAATTCGCGATCCGAACATTTCAGATACCCGTGCGATTGCAATTTCACGCTGTAATCTCGGAGATATGGGCCTGATAAGATTAATTAGGTTTATTTTAGGTTTGGTATTTGTGACGTTCCAACGGAAAGGCACCTTATGGCGGTCGGCACTTATGTCCCTTACGTCCCACGAAATTAATATTCGAGCGTCGTTAATAACAGCGTAAGCGACAACCGCCGTAACGTACCCGTGGAGCGTCACATTAAGCCTAAAAAATGTTGATATTTTGTTACAATAATTAATATGCAGTGTGAGTTGAGTGGTTTGAATTTGTGTTGTTTACACCTACTTATTAGACTTTTCGTCGGTTTGTTATACAAATCTATTATTATTACTGGGACATCCGTAATCCGCGACCACAACCAGTGTAACCAGCCGGGCTAGCCCATGATTGGCGCGACAGTATCTCGCGGCGAGATAGACTACCCATCCCTCTTTCGTCCCGCGAGATACTGTCGCGCCAATCATGTGCTAGGCTTACTGCGTCGAAACGTCGCACGTCACACAATATATTTAATTAAGACATGTATTTTAGAACTGTTTTATTGTTATATTTTTTGTATATGGGCATTTTAGTCTGAAATAAACATTATGATTTGTGTTTAATAGTTACTTATTATGCCGACTCCAGCGATATACAAAAAGACAAATATCAGCGTATCTCCCAACCGCCTCTAGTCGTTACTTAGATAAAATCAAAGACCTTGAAACGTTTTTTCTCTTAACCTTTTTTGGATGCGTCAATTTTAACGAGTCGTTTGTTATAGATAGGTTTCATGATTATCGTTGCCATCAGTATATATTATTATACTTTTTTAAAATTTGTTTTTCTTCATTTATAATGTTTACGGTCTTTATTAATATTGATTTATTTTGTTACAACAACAAAATGTATTTTTATATAATTTAAGTATTGATATGTATTTTTTGGAAGAACGTACGCATTACGTACAACTCTCAATCTTTTAAACAAAGTCTTTTTTTTAAATTGGTAACTTCTTGAAAAAAAGTTTTTTCGTCACTAGTCATCCGGCTTTTTCGGCCAAGACAGCTAATATTGACAGTAAAAGTTTAGCTGAAAAATACGAAGTGCCTATATTTAGTACTCGCCTTTAAAACGCGCCGAATACAGGGTACGGGATAAATTTACAGGGTACGGGACAAATTTAGAGGGTACGGGACAAATTTACAGGATACGAGTCGAATATACAGGGTGGACAAGTTAGTACTTACCATTGAGACGGGCAGGGGATGCGCCCCACCGTTGGGGTAGGGGTAAGGAGCCATGAGGTATCCCATGTTGAAGCCGGCCGCTGGGTGCGGGTCGAATTTACCTGGAAATAAACGAATGTGGTGTTATTAAATCATGTTAAAACGATGGGAATATGAAAAATCATAAGTTTGTTGGACCCCGACCAATATAATATATGTATATTCCGGAGACAGCAACTAAAAAAGTTTTATATCAGGCGAAATATCAATAAGCGATTTTCAAAGCTAGAGAAACGAATTTATAGAAAAGGCTTAATTTAGTATACTAGATTTTAAAACGATTTATTTTGATCCAGTTCCAGGAATTAACAAATAATTAAATGGATTAAATATATTACTCGAAATATCTTGTCGAAGTAACATATTTTTTTATTGGGTTTTTCGAGCCCACCTGTATATTTATGTTTTTATTTTATTTTTTATTTATTTATATAAGAAACAAACAGTCTTACATTTATCTTCTTTAAAATAAAAAAATACGATAAAACTTGGTCCGAACAGACAAAAATTACACCTACGTATACTTTTTTACATCGATTTAAAATACTTAGCCGTTTCCACGCCCCATCGAATGCCTAACGATGACTCGTCACGACTCCGACTCGATTGTAATCGATTTCGACTCGATTCTAATCGATTTCTGACCCGTAATCGGTTTGGTCACACGTTGTTATTGTAATGGGTTAATACTGGCTGGTTTTCGAGTTATGGTTGTTCTCAGATTTTTAAAGTTTTGAAGATTTAGCCTCACATATTTTATTACACAAACGGGTCTACCCCGATATAATTTCATTGTTTTTACATTATACTCCGACGTTTCAGCTGAGTTGCACCAGCTGTGGTGTGTGTGTGGTGTGAAACGTCGGAATTTAAGGTAAAAACAATGAAATTATATCGCGGTAGAACCGTTCGTGTAATTAAATATGTGTACAAAACGCGAGAGTTAAGTGTTATATTGCAAACCGATTAGGCGTCATACAAGGAATGAATTAAGAGCTCAGCTCACTTTGACTATAATTATACCTACGCCGAGTGCAGCGTCATATTGTATGTGTAGACAATATTTCTAATAGAGTGTCTCACATTGTACGCTGCGTACAGCGTCAACAAAAGACCAAGGCAAAAGAAACGAAACTAGCAGAGGCTACGCGTCTAGCATATTACCTATGGAAGGTGAAGGTAAGGAAAACTCCATGTATCAACAAGTGTCCGTCCAAAAACCAGAGCCAACAGGAGTGGTCATTCCTCCATACAAACGTACTCCTCGTTTTCCTCCGTGGTTTTTGAAGCTAGAGCAATGATTTTTTCAACACAGATTAATATTGTCAATATCTGTGTCGGACCGTTTTGCTTTTTTTGATATTATTGTTTTTTAAGGCGCTAGAGCCCTTCAAAAATGGCCAAAATGGCCTAATTGACTATGGCGCAATGAGAGCCGTGGTATTAAAAACTGATATCAATTAGCCAAAAAATCAAAACGGTCCGACACAGATAATTTCATAATCAAATAGATTTCCAAATTTGGTTACGATTGGTTAAGTTTTGGAGGAGGAAACAGAGGAGTACGAAACCTCGATTTCTGAGTTTTTTACGCAGGACTTTTCGCCTTGTCCTTATCGCACTAGTTTTAGGAGCCGCTTCCGTTAGCGAGACGGGTATATTTGCCTAAAATGTTTAAACCTCAGCTCCTGTTTCGTCTTAAATAGGTGGCGCTACAATTCCTACAGTATTTGATAAAAAAAAAAACAAATCATTGACAGCGCACTTCACTCCGTCAATAACGCCTACGTCCTTAGCTACTCTAGCGCTACTCTGGAGAGATTTAGAACTATTATTTATAGCTGACTGCTGGACACTTTTACAACTGTTCTACCATAAGAGATTTCGCTCCTTTATTCATCATTCATCATTTCAGCCTATATACGTCCCACTGCTGGGCACAGGCCTCCTCTCATGCGCGAGAGGGCTTGGGCTATAGTCCCCATGCTAGCCCAACGCGGGTTGGGGACTTCACATACACCTTTGAATTTCTTCGCAGATGTATGCAGGTTTCCTCACGATGTTTTCCTTCACCGAAAAGCTAGTGGTAAATATCAAATGATATTTCGTACATAAGTTTCGAAAAACTCATTGGTACGAGCCAGGATTTGAACCCGCGACCTCCGGATTGAAAGTCAGACGTCATATCCACTCGGCCACCACTGCTCCTTTATTACCCCTTGAGAAATCTAAAGAAAATTTGTCTTGCTTTTTTTTCAAAACTATAGTTTACTCCTTTATATAATTTTGACGCTGCTTTCCCTACTTCGTTTTTTATACGATAATGAATTTCAATGCACATGCCCTGCACGCCGGCTAAATATAGCTTGTACCGTGTACAGTCGGCGCCGTACGTCGAGTTAAAAATACGTACAGTCAGTGGAATAAATCCCTTCACGAGGGGAGAAATTATAGGACGAGGAGTCATTTGCTCGAGTAATTGCGCGCGCAGCTTCGCAGTGGACAGTATGAAAACAGTAGTGTTGTTATGTCGATTACATTACGTACACGTAACGGATACAAAAACTTAATCGACAAAAAAGCTGTATAATTTATTGAACATGTTAATCAAATTTGAGACTCGGAGAACAGAGCCGGTGTAGCTTTATTCGACGTTCATATGCGCATTGTAATTTGCCTACTTGAATAATAAACTATTTTTATCTTAGAGAGACAAGAGAATCGGTTGAGAAATGCGTCCTGTAGAGGAGAACATCCGGACACACCGAAATTCGAGAGCATTTTTGCCTGAACTGAAACAGAGACGTACGCTCGTTCTCAGTCAATAAAAATAGACTGAAGAATTATTTCAATAAATGGTAATAGGATAGCAGACGTCATGCAGATCTATATAACATATACACGGTAATTTTTCAAATAACATATAGAATATACGCTGACAGATTTGTCTGTGACACATCTACTAGATGCTAGAGATTTGAAGGACATAATCTGTAGTTTTAGTTAATTCCCGAAAAGTGTCGGGGACTTACGTGACGCATTTTTTTAACACTTTTGATAAAGCTGATATTTAGCATGATGTCTGTATTATTAAGGTATCTGTTATACGTAGCCCGATAAAATAGACGTTTTTTGTGGAATGCCAGACGTATATCCCTCTAGATAATCTATAAAATAACCTACTGTTTGAAACCTGTCGACTGCGCTAGCCGCAAAGTGTGAGCGTTTTCGGTAACTCTCATTCTGCGGCTCTAGAGGACTAATGCCGGCTCTTTGTTTTACTTTTACTTGTGGAAGCTTGTATTTTGTAGAGTACCGTACTGTTTGAAACCTGTCGACTGCGGTAGCCGCAAAGTGTGAGCGTTTTCGGTAACTCTCATTCCGCGGCTCTAGAGGACTAATGCCGGCATTTTGTTTTACTTGTACTTGTGGAAGCTTGCATTTTGTAGAGTACCGTACTGTTTGAAAACTGTCGACTGCGCTAGCCGCAAAGTGTGAGCGTTTTCGGTAACTCTCATTCCGCGGCTCTAGAGGACTAATGCCAGCTTTTTGTTTTACTTGTACTTGTGGAAGCTTGCATTTTGTAGAGTACCGTACTGTTTGAAAACTGTCGACTGCGCTAGCCGCAAAGTGTGAGCGTTTTCGGTAACTCTCATTCCGCGGCTCTAGAGGACTAATGCCGGCTTTTTGTTTTACTTGTACTTGTGGAAGTTTGCATTTTACGCTGTATGTGTGTCAGGGGGTGCTAATCTCGAAATCTGTTTGACTTGAGGAACGTGAAAAAGAAAAAAGGAGATTCAGTGTTTTTGGGCATGTTGTAAAAGAAACAGCTGTTGATGTGATGCTTAATGTAGGTACAGTCGACGTCAAAGATATGTTTACACTTTTGCACCTTACTCCTTTGTAATAAGGCGAAAAACGTAATCATATTTTTGATGTCGACTGTACCTAAACTCAACATGTAAAAATTCGTACCTCAAAACATCAACTCTTTAGAGCTTTTTTGAGACCAAAATAATAAAGAAGTCAATTTGTATATTTTCTACCAGAAAATATTAAGTAACTCTGAGTTTTTGAGACCAAAATACGCTTGTTAACTCGATTTTTATGAACTCAATCTATCCCGTTTCTTGTAAAAAGCAACAATAAAACCATAAAAAAACCGGACAAGTGCGAGTCGGACTCGCCCACCGAGGGTTCCGTACTTTTTAGTATTTGTTGTTATAGCGGCAACAGAAATATGGAGATCATCTGTGAAAATTTCAACTGTCTAGCTATCACGGTTCGTGAGATACAGCCTGGTGACAGACGGACGGACGGACGGACGGACAGCGGAGTCTTAGTAATAGGGTCCCGTTTTACCCTTTGGGTACGGAACCCTAAAAAAAGAAGTAAGAGGAAAACGTACCCGGCTACATGTTTTAAACATTTTGACTTCTTTTAGACATTATTTCTTCAATCCCACTTACCTAGTGATAGTTTCCTCATTTATTCCTTAGAATATTTTAGAAAATGCAATATGCCACACAATCACTAATATCAGTTGTGCCAATAAAGAGTAAGTATTCTGTCTGTCTATCTATCCATCCTCGTGCCACCCACCATACAAAATTATAGCCAAACGAGTGAGATTCTTGTTGTATTTTCAATTAGGTTGAATTGAAATGCTACCTACTTTGTTTTTAATTAAGGTTTACATTCCATCGAAACTGAGTGTACATCCAAATGTACATTGGGCGGCACGAGGCTTTGTCAATATCCCTATTGCCATCGCAAACCAACCCTACTGTAGGTCCAGAAACGCAGTTATCTGAATATAATTCAACTCGGAATTGAACCGGTAGCCCCGAATTTGAGCGGTGTAACATGCTCGGTAAATATTAGCTTAGGCCACCGCCGGAGTTCCGAGAACTAAGGCTGGGCTATTCGAGTCTTGTACACTCTGCTGCAATAATACCACATAATAAATAATAGTACTAGGTACAGAAGACTCACTCTCTTACAAAACGCGTCTGTTACGATCAGGACAGTTATGGCCGCTAGGTGGCGACAGCGCCACGCGCGGCTTATGGCTTGGCTTAGCCATCAAAATTGGTGTGGAACGGATGTACTTTTAGTTACCTGTAACAAAGCGACGAAATCGCGGAGTGAGCCACGCCTGATAGTACCGGAACAGACTACGAGATAAAGTACACTCAGCAGCAATAATATCTGAACCGGTTTACCGTGAATATCGAAAATCTGATTACGAAATTTCAATTTTAGATGTTTGAGGTGAAATGAGATAAATACTATAAATAGGTAGTAAAATAACTCTGTTCGTTACCTGTGAACAGATGTAGTGCATAATTGTTTGCCATCGTAAACATTCACTCGGAAACGTTCGTATTTGTCGTGCTAGTTCAGTCAACCTCAGTACTTTTTGTACCGAGACTGACTGAAATAGCAGTTTGGCGTTTAAAATAACACTTGCACTGCGTGTGCTATCAAAATCGTGGCAGTGCAGATTTTTCTTGGTCTAACTCTACCTATATTCTTTTTATACTTATAAGGAACGCAAACTTAAAACGTGTTTTAACTGGTTTTTAACTCATTTCAGTTAAAAACTAAGGTTATGCCATTTAATTATGCCGATGTCAATCAACTAAAACCATCCAACATCTAGTGGACGCTACGCGATAATTATTCATTTGTAATTAGATTTCTAGGAACTGATTTGGGATAATTGAGTAGGTATAAGGAAAATTATTTGCGAACTAATATGTTATATGTTAGATCCATAGACTAGGAATCCTCTAGACTGAGTTTAGAGCAATTATTTCATGCAACCGATGATGCCAAATATGCGGGGGTGCGCGGGACGAGGTGAGCGAAGTCCCGTGCCGTGATTGGTCCGTTCAAAGACACGGACGTCACACAAAGACACTTTCGACTCGAACATGGAGTAAAATTACCGTATGCGTGGCAGAGGGGGTAGCGCGACTATGCTAAGTCTGGTGGATGTTTTGTCTGTGGTTAGATCCAATAATTGGTTAACCTCCTGAGACCCAGAAGCAATTGTTTTGTTTTTGAAATTGGAACCCTTAGTTACACAATAAAAGTTCAAAATAGGTTTTGGAACATGTACAAAAAAATGTACGCAGGGACTTAGGAGGTTAAATAACTTTTGGCCAGTAATACAAAGCTATAATTTGTTTATAACAGTGACTTTAATAGTATTTAGTCCAATAAGGAGCAATATAAAGCATACTATTATATAAAAGTAAACGAGAAATAGATTTTTTCTTATTTTTTTATCTGTACAGGTATATAGGTACCAACCTACACATGAACATTTATGCGATAATCAAAAACAAATGTATAAAATAACAGCATATGCACTTAAAGACATAAATCTTTGGTACACAATCATCTGCAATAATATGTTACAGAACGAAGGCCGCAAAAATATCTGATAAGATCTTATTCGTAGAGCCATAAGAGCGTGTCACATATTTTTGCGGCCTTCGAAGAGTAACATATTATCGCAGGTGACTGTACATAACCGATATATTGTGCTCTCAAAAAAAAATCTAAAGATAGAATTAGGAGTTGTTTTCATATCGGTACCTACATACTTAGGCCCACATACACCATCCCACTAACCCGGGGTTAAGCGGTTTAACCGTCAACCCAGTGTCAAATTGTACTGGTATACATGGTAACTCCAGGTTTAACCGGTTAACCCCGGGTTAGTGGAATGGTGCAAGTGGGCCTCAAACTTTTTCAGCACATCCATTTTAGGGTGATGAAAGTATACAAAATATTAAACCATATAATTTACTATATCCCAGGCTTTATACAAACAGACGGAAACTACCTGAGCGACCCAGGTGGTCTACTCAAATGCTCTCCTTCGCACCTCAGTAATACTAGTTAAGAGTAAATGAAACAGCACGATAGTTAATGTTGAGTCACATTCGAGTTTGCGGTCGGGTGGAATTTATATTAAATTATTTCGGTAATGATCGTGTTTTTAATATAAATTGGGTGTATACAGAAAATGTCGTAAATTTGTGTTTGCGAAACTAATAGTTCCGGTTCCGTACCCAAAGGGTAAAGGGTAAAAACGGGACCCTATTACTAAGACTCCACTGTCCGTCTGTCCGTCTGTCTGTCACCAGGCTGTGTCTCATGACAGTTGAAATTTTCACAGATGATCTACATATTTCTGTTGCCGCTATAACAAATACTAAAAAGTACGGAACCCTCGGTGGGCGAGTCCGACTCGCACTTGTTTTTAGATGGCTGCTGAGAATTTAGTCTCGACATACATATTTTGGAATGAACAAATTATAATCAAATATTTTATTTTCTTTATTTATAAGGTAAGTTTAATGTTCTAATTTCTACCAACGACGATTATGACTTTTTAGGGTTTCGTAGTCAACTAGGAACCCTCATAGTTTCGCTTCGCAATGTCTGTCTGTCTGTTCGTCCGTCCGTCCGCGGCTTTCAGTGATCGTTAGTAACTAAGTATTAGAAAGCTGCAATTTGCAGCAGGTATATTATATACCTAATTATATTAATTATATCAATCACTGCACTGTACATTATGTGCACAAACAGACCAATTAAACAAAAGGATCATTAATTCTCACCATACATCATGTAACACCTACTCGCCATAGTTAATTAATTATAAACATTAACAAAGGCTAAGTTTCGACAATTAAAAAACAACCTAAACGCCAAATCTTACAAAGACACTTAGTATCTTTTCGAACGAAGAGATTCTATAAAACCTAATTTTAAAAAGGTCGTAAACGCCAAACTTTACAAAGAGACTTACGATGTTTTCGAAATAAGAATTTCTTTAAAACCTGATTCTTCATAACAATCTAAAACAAGTCGTTAAACGCCCGTCGTGAATGCATCTCCAGTTCCAATTAGAAACACGATATGGTGCTGGGACACGTCTGGGGCGGAGCGGGGAGCGGGGCGGTGAGGTAGCGGAGCGATTAGCGTAGCGGGAAATGGGTGCTCTACAAATTTATATGAGTAATAAGTAATAACTGTAGGTAGTTTTAGTTTTATATTCCTGTTTATGGCTTGTAGTAATAACTTATAATAGGCGATTCTGAATTAATATAAAGTTAATGTAGCAGTACATTTCCACTTAAAATTTATAAAGTTATTGACATTGTAGCTTGTAGCAGTACATTTCCAGACAACAGGTAAAATACGTCACAACAAGACAACGTTTAATTTGACTTTTGACTACTCAATGTGTTATGGCATTTCGTAGTCAAGAGTAAAATAAATACATTTATCATAATAAATTTTCACCATTTTAATATTGTTCTGGTATGTGATGGTCGAGTGTTATTTTATTCGTTTAGATTAATTAGGCCAATATACATTTTCGACAATAAATTAGTGTTGCACCTATATATTAATTTCATAAATAACATTGCACTAATTAAGAACACATAATTTGAATTGTTCACACTACAGTTGAAATAGTAAAAAGTACGATTAAAAGAAGTTTCAAAAGATACGCTCAATAAAAACGTTGAGTCTAACCGCTAACATCTCCTCAAAAACCCCAGCCTTAGCGTTAAGCATGAGCCGACGAAACCATTAGCGCGCTGAAGCGAGACGCAAGACAAATAAGCGCCAGATAATGAGCGCGTGCGAGCGAGACAGATTGATGAGGTTCGAGTTCCAATAATAATAGAATTGCTTATAATAAGGTAAGGTAATGGTGTCAGGTGGTAAAAGTGACAGGTTTATACATTTGGTGGGACACCTGTGACTAAAATTAGGATTATGACTAGGATAGAAGTTATTAGGATTTACACCTATTATACTACAAAGGGGTCATCCATTAATTACGTCACACGAATTTCTAGGTTTTGTCACACTTGGTCACATTTGGCAAACCCCTCCCCCCTGGTGTGACGTCACATTTCTTCAACGAAATCGGCAAATATTTATTTAAAATTTTATCGAAATATTTTTGATAAAAGAATTATTAGTAATTTTATAACCCAAAACTGATTAAGAAATAAAATTAAACGAATAAAAACGATTATCGTTTCAAAAACTTTTTATTTAACTGTATAGCGAATAAAATAATTTAAATAAATTTTCGATTACTGATGAAGTTAAAGTGACATCACAAAGTTTGTGACTCCCCCCTCCCCCTAGTCACAACATGTCACATTTTCTTGACCCCCTCCCTCCCCCTAAACGTGTGATGTAATTAATGGATGACCCCAAAGTACGGAACCCTCGGTGGGCGAGCCCAGTTTTTTTTGTAGAGCCCCAAGCGTGAACAGTTGCATTCTGATTTGGTCTTGTCAGTTATCGGCTATCGACAAATGACGTCTTATGCTTGGCACGGTGTCAATTTGTAAATGCTAGTTGTTGACGCCGTAATGGAATCGGTCATTTTCGAAATAAGTCAGATACAGTCAGAATTAAATTCAGAGACAGCCGAAGTGTGGGCAATAAGGATAGGTACCTATCATTGTTCGAATACGGCTGTTACCCGTATTGACCTTAATACAGTCTGCAGCAGAAGTTGCTAAGCGGGCCATGTGTTCATAATGATCTTGACGTAACATTATTGTTAGAGAATAAGAGCGCGTCAAGGTAATTTTGAACACCTCGCCTGCTTAGCAACTTCTGCTGCTGACTGTACACAATACGATCATATCACATGAACTCCAAAAATTTTTACACAAAATAATATAATAATTTCCGAGCATAAATCAAACTTTATATAGCGTTACTAATGCGGCCGATAAAATCGGATTAATATACGTATTATGCTCAACTGTCATATAAATATACATCTTTATGTCCTTAACAGATCGATGGAGAGATAGTGGACATTTATGCGGCTGCGGTTAAAATATTACACGGGTATGTGGACGTAAATTATATGTTATGAATTGGGCTGGTTATGATAGACATATTTTAGTGAAATTTTGACGCTGGCGTCTTTACTGAAAGCTTGTTTAGAAATATTTCTGTGACGTTTTTTATCATGAGTTCTACATTTTATTATTGCTTATATTTTCCTTGTCGATAGGTATATCACGTATAAATTGAAGCCGCCCAGAGGCCTACAGAAAGTCGCATGTTCCATTCTAATTTAAATATTTATTTTGACAATTCAAAATTGTATGTGTCTTGTCTTGACTGACAAGTTTTGGTTCGTAAAGAGATGCGATTGCCAAACTACCTATATCCTGAACTTTCAATCAACTATGTCAAAAGAAATAAAGACATTCTAGATAGAATTTTATTTAGATAATAATTAAGTGGATTGGTAAAAAAAGCCACTAAAAAGCTAAAAGTATGATTTTTAGAGGCTATTTTTACCAATCCAAAACAGTCTGAAACACAAACACTTAACGCGTCATTACCGAATGTCTAATTACGAGCAAGCATGGCGTCGCGGATTTAATTGTGGACCATAACTCACACCTCGGACGGGCCTTAAAATGGATACATACAACTTTGGCAGGGTTGCCAAAACTTGCCATTTGGTAGAGGATCCCACAGGTAGGCATCACAAACCCGGTTTCACCGAAATAGAAAAAACCGGATAAACCGGGTTTACAGCCAATTGCAAAAACCGGGTTTTCAATTTGATAAAACCGGCTTTTTCGAGTTTTTCGATTTTACAGTTTTATATATACATTACTGTGAAGAGCAAATAAAAAAAAAACAATACATTATACGCACTAATTACATAAATAAACAGCTTTTTAGTCTCCAACGTTATATCTGTTTGCCCAGTTTAGCAGATAAGCTGCTTAGGTGCTCTTTGATGTTGAGGCTTCAATCCAGGATGCTTCGGAGATATTTAGGAAGGAAGTTGTGTCGGAGAAGATTGCCACTTAACTTTACTCTCAGCTCCTTGTTGGCCAGTTTGTTACAAAGGTGAAAGCAGGACACCTCGATCCTCGGTCTTGGAAGTGCTGGGGCACAAACGCCACCGAAAGAAATAGTCATCTAAAAGATCCAGGTCCTTTTCCAGGGTATTTTGTCCCATTTCTAAGCTGTCTTTTTGTGTCACAAGGGCCAGGTCATCAGCATAAGCAAACTTCTGCGAGGTGGTGTTAGGCAGGATACGACTCAACCATCGGTATTTTCAGACCTATGACAACTAATACTAGGCAGTATTGAGAGTACCGCTCGGCGGCCACCGAGGTACCATCTATTGCTCTTGCTTTGTTGTGAAATGTGAAGACTAGGTCCGGGTTGTATAGTCACTTCTCCTCCATCGAGCTGATTTGAACGTTCCTTTGCCTTGGTTAGAAACGGCTAAAACAGTGTTGTTCCTATCTGCCCAGTCCTTGATCGCCTCCGCGTTGGCGTTAGATTTCCTATATCCCCATTAGGTATTGTGAATATGTTGTGGAAGACTTAATATTAAAGCATTGATCCTAAAAATACTTGCTTATTTTACAAATTATACGTAAAATCGAAATCACCGAAAAAACCGGAAACCCGGTTTTGCTGTTACACAAAAACCGAAAAACCGGGTTTCTAAAATACGCACGGTTTTGTGACCCCTACCCACAGGGTTCGGTCATAGGACCGTATTTGTACATATAAGGGAAAGATAAGTTATCAAAACGTTGAAATACTTCAAAGTAAAACGTTTGAAGCAATTGTGGACTACTCTCACCTGGAACTGGCTCTTAAAAGGAATTTTGTAGAATTTGGCATTTAGCACAGGATCCCACTAGGTTGTGCGATGGGACCGTTTAAGTAAAGGTAAAGTTAACGAATGTCTAATTACGTGCAAGCATGGCGTCGCGGATTTAATTGTGGACCATAACTCACACCTTGGACGGGCCTTAAACGGATACATACACCTTTGGCAGGGTTGCCAAAACTTGGTATTTGGCAGGGAGTCCCACAGGGTTCAGTCATAGGATAGTATTTGTACATATAAGGTAAAGATAAGTTATCGAAACGATGCAATACTTAAAAGTAAAACGTTTGAAGCAATTGTGGACTATAACTCTCACCTGGAACTGGCTCTTAACCCGTGGAGCGCCACAGAATCACAGTAGTATGGAGGATCCCATAGGGTTCGGTCATAGGACCGTATTTGTGTAAGTTAATAGGTTTTTAAAACGTTGAAATACTTAAAAGTACAATGGTAGAAGCAATTGTGGACTGGCTCTTATAAGGAATTTTGTAGAACCTAATGCAGGGTTTCCAAAACATGGAATTTAGCACAGGATCCCACTAGGTTGTGTGATGGGACCGTTTAAGTAAAGGTAAAGTTAACGAATATCTAATTACGTGCAAGCATGGCGTCGCCGATTTAATTGAAGATCATAACTCACACCTCGGACGGGCCATACACCTTGGAGAGGGTTGCCAAAACTTGGGATTTGGTAGAGAGTCCCACAGGGTTCTGTCATAGGACCGTATTTGTACATATAAGGTAAAGATACGTTATCAAAACGTTGAAATACTTAAAAGTAAAACGTTTGAAGCAATTGTGGAGTTGTGGACTATAATTCTTACCTGGGACGGGCTCTTAAAAGGAATTCTGTACAATTTGGCATTTTACACAGGATCCCACTAGGTAATGTGATGGGACCGTTTAAGTATAAGGTAAAGTTAACGAATGTCTAATTACGTGCAAACATGGCGTCGCGGATTTAATTGTGGACCATAACTCGCACCTCGGACGGGCCTTACACCTTGGATAGGGTTGCCAAAACTTGGCATTTGGCAGAGAGTTCCGTTATAGGACCGTATTTGTACATATAAGGTAAAGATAGGTTACCAAAACGTTGAAATACTTAAAAGTAAATCGTTTAAGCTTAATCGTCTAAGCTTAAACTTCATCTATATTTTTTTACCTAATCAAAACCAAAACAATAATTAATGTATATCTTACTGATTAAACAAATAATCAAAGCATTAACACCTCACATACCAACACAGCAAGTGAATCCAAACGTCTTAGGTACCAACCCTACGCAGCACGTTTTTTCACCCGAGTCGTGGCGAGCTGATCAGATTAGCTCCCAAACCGGTTACGTCGAAATCCCGGGGAAAAAAATAACAAAAAACAACACTAATAACAACAAATAACGAGCGCTAGTGATGGGATGTGGGTTCATCGAGTCAAAAGTTAACTGAGTTTCTTGGGGTTAGACGGTTGTATTTAAGAAAGGAAGGTTTAGGAAAATATTCGAATTCAAGCAGGAGCACTATCGGTTTTCCTGTTCTTCATGAGCAATAGAAAATTGTATGAAAATAACAAAGTGCTCCGAGGACGTCTAAATGACTCGAGGAAGTTTCTATTTCTTCCATTTTTGTTCTAAGACAAAAGACTACGGCTTCAAGATTCTAGTCTTTTAGCGTCTAATACCTGGGCTTAATTTCACACTAGAACTGCGTCAGTAGCATGGTAGGATTTTTATCGCCGGTCACTATCCCTGTCACTCTCGCACCAACATACTTGTTAGAACGTGACAGGCATGGTGACAGGCGATAAAAATGCGACCATGATGCTACAACCGCAGGACAAATTCATCGCTGTAATAATTTCATATGGAAATTTATAAATATAAAAATGTATATATATTGTTAGAATTAAATATTAACGGCGTTGTATATTTCATATTTACTTGACATAATGATTGCCATAATATAATCTGCTTATACAGTCCTTTCCATCGTCAATTAAAGTTTATTAACACTTTCAGTGCCGAACGCCCCATTTCCAATACAAAATGAACCCACCTAGCGGGTTCTTGGCAGTAAATGTTAACGTTTAATGACCACATCAAGTAATGACTTAGGAACGAAGCATAATGAATAGTTCAAATATAGGGTCTCTATTATATAGGGTTATTTATTTTTATTGTTTTACAATCAATAAAATAATAGTTCAACTATGTTATATTGTAGTACGTAAGTACGACTTTTACGTTATGATAAGTTTAAAAAGCCTAAATTTTTTTGGTTTGACATTTATTTTTAAATATGAACTATCAAAATATCATAAGGGATTTGCTAATAATAACGGCAATAAATAACCTAACACATTTTTAATATATGGTTTTTAGATTTTATGAGATTATTGCTAAATAAAAAAAAGCAATTCCGGGAGTGCCGGCAGAAGTGAAAACTCAATGACATTGTAACAGTTTTTCGATCAGGTCACGTGTTCGTCTTACGAATTTTCAATCTGTCGAATTTGACCTGTCGTGAGTTTTACATTTTTTCCCCATCACAAAAAGTGCACAGCGCCTCAGCGCCGCTTAAGAAGTTTTCACTTCAAAAACATAAATTAATGGAAGGAAATTAAAGGAACGGTTAAGTAGGTGACATATTTACACAAATACTGAAAAATTATATTAAACATCGATACAAAATATCGACAGCGCATCCCTACAGAGGCGTAGCTGGTACACGAAAATGTAAGAATAGTGACAGATGATTATAAGCCTCGGATAAAACATACATAATTCCCGGTAATGGTAGGGACGCGATAATTCCCACCTACGGAATCAATTTCACATCACTACGGGTGATGAAACAGTTAACTAGCTTTTGGTTTTTCGAGTATTCAAGAGACTAAGATCGTTTATAAAATTTAGAGGTAAGTTCTGTAGTTGTAAAATTGTCGATACTATATTAAATACCAAATATTAGAATCAACGTCTACAAAAGAACAAAATCAATTTCACGTCCCTACGGGGCAGCATTGTTATACATAGTTCGTTTTTTTTAGCATTAGAAAGAAGGTAAGCGATCTTGAAATGTCTTTTAATTGAAAAACGCTTTAAAAATCAGTAACTATTACTTATGAAAGCAGAAGAATATAAATGATCGTCTTAGATTCATAATTGTTACATATTTGCCGTGACTTATTTTTTTTGTTTACCTTATTTCTAATGCTAAAATAACGAACTATAAGAAAGAAACATTTTTAGACTATTGTGGAGGAGTGTCTTTTAAGAGTTAACGAAAAACCACCCAACTAAAGTCCAGTTTTAAGTTAAGTTCTATTTTAAAAGAAAATTCTTACCAAAAACAGGACTAAGATCCGACTTCACAGATAATTTGCCCGAGTAAGGCTCTCCTGACTTTTCCTGAAACAAAAATGATAACATTAACACAATAAGTATTACACATTTACTTAAAGTACCTACTAAATTGAAGAAGTGTTTTATGTCGACAATCGAACATCGTTAATAATTATATTAACACCTCTATACAAATCTATTTGCTTTTATTAATATTTTTCATGTTTAATTAACCTTTTAAAGCCGTTTTCTTACATGCGAACAGGCGTGGCACACTCCGAGATTTCGTCGCTTTGCAACAGGTAGCTACAAGTAAGTACATCCGTTCCACACCAATTTTGGTGGCTAGCCATAAGCCGCGCGTGGCGCTGTCGCCACCTAGCGGCCATATCTGTCCTGATCGTAACAGACGCGTTTTGTTACAGAGTGAGTCTTCTGTACCTAGTACTATTATTTATTCTGTGATGCGAATAAGGTCCGACCGAGATCTCGGCATTCTCGGCCAAAAATTGAGCCGAGATTCAGTCTTGGCTCTCGACCAAAATGGGCAGAGTTTCTCGCCGAGATCGAGACTAGGTCGGACCTTACATGCGTATGATTTACATAAAATGAATTTTAAAATGTAATAATTTTATTAGCGTAATAGAATCCAGATCAACTCGATCTCTTTCGGACAAAAATAAGACAAAATATTTACAAAAGGTCACTTAACAATAAAAATCACTTAAGTCCTTTTCGAATCGAGATGTTATAATAGCCGATAACAAATCAGGTTTCCGCTTACATTAATCCAAATGCCGAATTTCCTCTATTTGCGCCATTACTGGACCAATGGGCCGTTTGAAATCTCGACACCTTAAGTGATATTGTCGGGGGGATATTCTGACCCGACATGTCCCTCGACAATCGAAACGTGTACAGTAAACTGGCGGCCTAGCCAAGGTGACAACTGCTTGCGCTTCGCCATCGAATCGCTTTGCGTCTCTCTATCACTCTTCCATATTAGCGTGACAGTGACAGTTGCGTTTCGTTCGCCGCGGAGCGTGCGATTGGCATGTTGTCTACGGGGCCTGCACAGATAACTGACCTTCTGCATAAAAACTTGTTTGCGAAGGGGTCAGTTATCTCTGTAGTTTACTATAGGTTCGACACAATTTCATAGTTTATAAGATTTTGTACAATTATGAACCCAACTTTTAGGTATGAAGTATTGTTAGATTACTTGTCTTCTACCTTAGACAGGCGTGGCACACTCCGCGATTTCGTCGCTTTCGGTTTCGATTGTCGGTTGCCAATAAAGCGCTATTTCCATATAGCTTCAATTTGAAATCAACCTTATCGACAATCGACAAAGTGGTACCTTTTGGTTGAAAGCTTCACAAAATTGGCGCCTACATATTTTTTTAGAATTTCTATAGAAAAAAATTGTGAATAGTGGTAGTGGCTAAGCATCTGAACATGTTTTTTTTTTCATCGTCTTCAGGATATTTTATCCTTAAATAATGTCGATGGCTATCCCAACTCTGAGGATAGTGCCCCAGACAGACATAAGGACGCTCGTAATTGGATGAGTCCGAATCAGTTAGCCCCACTTGCACGTGTTTACCCCAAACAGGGGCACATCCCTATTCCGACCAGCTCGCTCCAAAACGTCGTAAGCGCCCTTGCCTTGCTCTATACATCCGCCGTTTTAAACTACGTAGCTACTTTCACCTATTTTTGGAAAAGTCGTAAATAGGGTAGTTCTATATGGTAGATAGGACGTTTCGTAACAACTTTTACCTAATTTTGGTAAAGTCGTAAGTAGTTGGAGTTTGTATGGGAGATAGGATGTATTGTAATTGGGAAGTGGTGGCGTATCAGGTTTTTAGATCGGTCATTATTGGATGGATGATTGGGTTTCCATACTTGTCGGTGTTTGAGATTCCTGGACATCATGTTTCAATTGTTTTTAGGTTTGTTTTGGAGGAGATAGGTATGAGTAATAATGTGAAGTTATAATAAGTTAGTTTGGAGGTGGGTTTGGACAGCTTAACTACTGTATCAAGCTAAAATATCAACAAAAAATTGTATATAAGTTTAAATCCTATGCGGACCAAATGAGTGGTGTTTAAAATTCTCAATTCCCATAAGACTACATTATTGTAGTCTTTAACTTGCATATATGTATTATATATTATATGTATAGAAGTATACACTAAATCTTCTGGTCCTACAACACTAACACAATATTGTGGAACCTGGATCGATTTAGGTTGGTGATGATGTCTACAAACGGTATTTTTGTACTAAGGTTACACATTAAAATCTAACTAATCCTAATATGTGACGTCCCACGGGTGAAGGTACCTTATGGCGGTTGGCGCTTACGCTATTATTAACGCCGCTCCAATACTATTGCGGTACTATGCGACGTAAGCGCCAGCCGCCATAAGGTACCTTTTCTCCGTGGAAGGTCTCATTTATTTTCTCAGTAGCACATTACAACGCGCGCGACTTTCAAACTATAAAAACTGTTCTTAATTTGATATTGGTAGCATTACTCATGTTACATCTCGCTCCCCCAATACCCAAATCACGAGAAGCACTGAGGCTAATGAAATCAAGTTCAAATTTTTAAATTTCGAACGCCGCTCGATCGGTGTTTGATAACGGATTACCACAGATTACACATGATTACAGATTGTACGTAGAGAAAGTAGACAGTATTGAAAAAAGCGTAAAAAGGTGTCTAGACACGGCGTGATTCCCACAAGTAACAAGTAAGTGTGCAACCGACCATGCGTGCATTAGGGTTGGCACTAACGGAAATAAATAATAAAAAAAGGAAAAACTCATTTATTTGTTTACTGTAGTATATTCAAGCGCCATAAACTCATATCTGTAAGGTATTCAGTATATTTATTGCATCTTCATGTTGTTTTTACAAGGTGTTACGGTATTTCATTTCTGGATCAAACATGAAGCAAGGGCATAGCACTCTTATAACTATATCTTAAATCTAATAATTTACATAATACAATTCTTGAATAAAAAAATTAACATATAACATTAAAATTTGGTGCAAATCATATTTAAAAATTAATTTTCAATATTAACTTGATTAAAAGTTTAATAAGTAAGTACAAAAATATATAAATATAAAAATCTAATTGTGAAATATGCGTCAAAATATTGGCTTACAATATTTAATAGTTCATGAAACATTAAAATTAATTAGAATTATACATTGAGATTATAGTGTTCATTAAATTAGGGATGAAAGTAAAAAACGATTCGTCAGTTTTCTGAAAAAAAAAGGTGAATAAAGAAAATGGGGAAATTAGCAAAATTGCTAATATCTACTAAAGGGGCATTCCACGAGACTGTCGCTTACATAACGCAATTCTTCTAATACTTCTGGAAATGCTGAGTAAGCGATATTGGGTCAGGTAATATTTCATGACTTGGCTAACAAATTGGCAGTATATTCTCGAGATTCACGTATTTTATTGAGGTAGCTGCCATACAAGGCAAAAGCGTTATGTAAGCGACAGTCTCGTGGAATACCCCTAAACTAGAATCACTTTCTTTTCTAGCAAAGTCCCCAAGCAAGGTGCCATGATAAGAGTAAGTGTGAAAGGAAAGCACCGTTTGATTGACCAGAACAAATGTTTGTGGAGACAAATCAACTTAGGATGGAAAAGGGATTTGTTTGTCTTGGCCAAGTTCTAAAGAAAATATAGTGGGCAAATCATTGGTAAGAGATACGAGTGAATTTTGCTGGATAAATAGCACCTAGTTGACGCTTCAATATAGTTTATATTTAAATAGATTTTTTTTAATATATTTGCCACTTTATTTGTAGTCTAAAAAACCTGTACAAGGTTTTTAAAGGGTCGGCTACGCGCATGTAACACCGCTGGAGCTGCAGGCGTCCATAAGCTACTGTGATCGCTTAACATCAGGCTTATGCTTGTTTGCCACCGACGTTGTATAAAAATGAAATATGTTTAGTGTTGTGTAGAGTTGAGAACCCTGAGTCATCGTCGCATTATGCCTGCGGCGACTTTTGGAAGGGAGCAGCAAGCGTCCATAAGCTACGGCAACCGTTTACCTTAAGGATGTACGCTTATTTGCCACCAATACTAAAACAACTTTATAAGGTATATTTCTTAGTGTTTTAAGGAGTTGGGAACCCTGAGTCACCGGCGCATTATGCCCGCGGCGACCAATTATGGTCCTTTTGGATTGTAACAATTACAGGGTACCACCAGGGGGCGCTAACGGCCTTGTTTGACGGAAGAAATGTTCGTCGAATATTTGTTTAGTTTGGGAACCACTGCACTGGTCAATTTCGTCAATGGGAGAATTTAAAAAAATTGCCATCTTTCTTTTTTTTACAATCTACATGTAATCAATTACTATACTACTAGTAGGTAATTACATAGTTAACAACGTATAGAAATAGCTGTTTCCACTGAGACAGCGATAACCCAAACTACCCAACGCAGGCGTGGCTTAATACTCCGCGATTTCGTCGCTTTGCAACAGCCTTAAGCCGCGCGTGGCGCTGACGCCACCTAGCGGTCATATCTGTCCTAATCGTAACGAGAGTGAATCTTCTGTACCTAGACTTAGACCAAAAAAAGTCTGCAGCGATTTTGATAGCCCACGCAGTGCAAGTGTTATTTTAAACGTGAATCGTCTATGAAATTATGACGTATTAATAACACTTGCACTGCGTGGGCTATCAAAATCGCTGCAGACTTTTTTTGGTCTAACTCTAGTATTACTATTATTTATGTGCCCAAAGTGACAACCCTAAACAGGGCATGTTCGGAATTTTCACAAACGGAAGCGTTGATTAAATTCTTGTTACGGACATGTCAAACGCAACATGGCGGGCTGTCAAAACACTACGTTTTGGAATTTAATCAATAATCAGCTATGGACGTATCGGGACATTTGTGTCGCGACGGACAAAAAGGGCTACTGTCGCTTACGTTATTTTGAATAATGGGCACAAAGACGTAAGCGCCAATTACTATACCTTATAAAACAAAGTCCCTCGCCGCGTATGTCTGTTTGTTCGCGATAAACTCAAAAATGATAGAGTGATTCTTGAGGAAGGTTTAGGTGTATAATTTATAAAGGGTTTGAGTAAATTGGTTGAACTACCTGTGCGAAGCCGGAGCGGGTTGCTAGTATTTTCTAAACACTAAATATATTTTCTAACATTAAGCAATTGAATGTTTTTTTATCGCACGCATCTTGCTTTTTAGGAATCATATGTCGTCATATGGGTGACAAGCAAAAGTCACTAAGTACCACCACAAGTTCATAGCCATAGTGACCCATATTAGTACTAAAAGAAGGTTGATTGTTGTTTAATTTTTTTTTAGTTATTAGTGAGTTTTGCTTGTCACCTGACGATGTAGACTCGGCAGGACAGGCTCGGCTTAGTGTCGGGGTCACAGTGAATACCTAAATGTAAACAATGTTTTTCTGACAATAAATAACTTTCTATTTTATTGTAAACACATTTGCTATAAACAATAAAGAAAAAGAAACAAACAATCAATCTGAAAACAATAAGAAGTTGGAAACAATTTCGTTATGCGTTGAAATAAAGTCACTTTAATTCAAAGTTGGCTAAGTCTTCTTAGTAACTTCTACTGGTTTCCTATTCATTACGCTCCATTGAAAAAACATTAGTACTTATCCTATTAAGGGATATGTTTCAGTTAAACTTAAATTAATGCGCTATGCTTAATTTGCAAAAAATATCAGACATAATTTAAAAAAAAAAACTTAATTACTTCGACACCATTGTTTCATAAAATAGCCTTTGGGTCTTGTGTTTTTAATTACATCAAGATATGTGTTTTCGTACAATGTTGCAATTCAAAGAAAAGCCCTAATCCCAACACAAACACAATCTAATTTCAATCTTAAACCGTATTAATAAAGTCTAAAATCGACATGTAGAAGCACGTTTTTTTTTTCTACGACATGTGATAATGATAAATACAGAACTTTAAAGGACAGTAATTGCAGAAACATTTGCGAAAGGTGGAGACAAATTCAATAGAATAACGATATACCGATTACAACGACGATGTGCCCATGTTAATTAAATTATCGATAAAAAGCGATATACGTACGTGTCGACACGATAAGAATTTAATTTATACAACCGAAGAACTTATGTTTGCTATCTTGTATCTTTGACAATGATATACTTATGCGTATGTAAAAGCAAAAAACTTTTCGTGTTATATGTTGATATCTCGTTGTTCTTTGTAAAGCGTATTTAAAAGTTGGCGCTTATGTTATACTAAAGACTAACTTCTGCCTATGACTGCATCTGCGTAGAAGTAGAACTAGTATTTCCATATATCACTTTCATACTAATTTCCACCCCATAAGGAATAATTACGGGATTAAACTATCCTAAGTCCTTTCCTGGGACTCAGAATATCCAAATCCAAATTTCATCTAAACCGTTTCAGCTGTTTATGCGTGAAAAGGTAACAGACAGACGGACAGATTTACTGTCGCATTTATGGTAAGTTTAAGTATGGATGTTAGCGTGAAAACTTACTTTACATTTTGCATCGTAAACGCCCATATATGTAGTATATTTTGCGGCACGACCAATGTCGAAATTTGAATGTTTTTTATTTACATTTCTGAATGTTCTTTAATTACACCTATTTATAAACAGCTCCTCCTTATATTCTACAGCTGTCTAGTTTGCATCTTTCCTATTGGCTGACATCAATGCTTAGTTAGACTTTTTTTACGTCTGATAATTATTAATTATGCGACAAGTGTCTTAAATAACACTAATCGATGCACACTACAAGCTACGATCATGTGTCTTTCCGCAGAAAAGGTGAACATAAAGGCGGTTGGCGCTTATGTTGCGAGGTTGCGACACTTGCGACGTAAATGCTAATTAGGCCCGTAAGGATACATGTAAAAAAATGAACCATTGAACTTGAATGAACATGTGTAATTAAGGAGTCGTCAGATGTTCTAGATTACGCAAGAAGGTAATGCGTTAGTGTGTTGATTACATTATCGGTAATACATGGTGTTGACAGGTGTTAATTTTAGGGTTTTGGACGTTATGTATGGTATTTATGGTAATGTATTACGATGGTTTGCAATGATGTAAAGTCTTGTAAAAGGATGTATGACTGGAAAACAACATTATTTAAACATTATATGTACTTTCATGACCTTGACGCTTTTTGCAGCGACTGGCGGGAACATACACCAAACCGTGATGAGTGACGGAAGAAAGGGGAGGCCTTTGCCCAGCAGTGGGACACAAAATAGGCTATTAAAGAAAAACTTTATAGACGTTTCTTTTTTATCCTACAAAAATTAAAACCGTATTAAATTGAAATCCAAGATTAGCGACAGGTATTAGTTGAGCTTTAGTCAGTCAACAATGGTCATAATTATTCATCGTTTCCTAAATAAATCCATACCAAACTATCGGATGTATTCTATTTCCATGTTACTGAGACCATAGTGAATAAATAAAACTGAAGCATTGATACATTTTTAATAGATATATGTTAATATCATGAATAACTACGTACGAAAAAGGCAATGGTTACTACATACAGTTACATTTCATATTGATATGGCAAAGAATTTTAATAAAAATGTATTTTGCATGCAACGATACGCTTCAAAAGATACGTCTGAATAAAGATTAGTACACATAGAGTGTATAACACGGGCTTGTTTGAAGATTATATTAGTACCTATTTATGTTTATAATATGCATCCCAATTTTTTATAGAAATCTTAGAAATTGATCATAAATACATATACGTAACGTGATGTTTTACACCTTGTAATTCGATAGTAAACATATAAACTCCCCAAATAAATAAAATTCACTTATTTCAGACTTCTTCATAATGATGCATACATTATAAGTTGTCAATAATATTACACAATTGACAATATGACAACATATGCGACGAAAAGCAAAACATAAGTAGACGAATTGTTCTAAAACAGTTATATATGTATGTATTATGATTAGTATGAAAGTCCAGATTCGTAACACGTAAAACATTTTTCTTACAAAAAAAGTAATTAAACAAAACAAACACGTTATCGACAATGCCATTAGTAGTATAAAACATCTTTGTCACATACGCACCTGCCATGACAACTGTCACTTGTGCACTCACCTTAGCAATAATTGTTCAAAAATATCCCGTCCTATAAGCCCACAATATTTCACTACCTTTAATATAATTGATAGCCAATACCATTGCCTTAAGGACCTTAATTACCCTTATCTTGGCATCTGACAATCCAACATGGCTACCAATCAATCGATTATATCCCTAATTACAAAAACGCAAGAGCGATGTTCGAGATATGTCCAGTAGAATGACATATGAAACTTGAATGTGTTTTTGTACGTTTTTATTGCTACTGATACTTATTTTACTCGTACTTTTCTGTATGTTGTATTGACTTGTGAAAGAGCCCTGGCGGCGTATTCCGATTGTGATATGGATATGATCTGTCAGTGTCAAAAGTGACGTTTTTGGTTGAAGAAATATCAGTCTAGATCAAATCTATAACCTGTTATTACAATCAGAATATGTCTAGAGGCCTATATGCAGAATACTCTTTTTTAATTTTATTTCTTATAAAAGGGACAACCGTACATTTGGCGCTTACGTTCTTAGAAACGATGCTCCAATATATTTGAGACGAATATACAGAGAGTCAAACTAAGTTAAACACTTAATACCTACGCAAGTTTCAAGAATATCATTCGTTACCATATTGACGTTAATGATGTTAAAATACCATGTAATAAATCTATAGGTGTAAAAAAATCTCCAATAGTCAAAATGCTACATGATAATCACCTTGTTCTTCTAAGCATTATGACCTATTTTCCAAAGTATAAGGCCCAACTAATAATATCTAATCACTAAGTGTAAATGTGTGTTCATCACTTCACCATAAATGTGACATTAAAGGTACCTAACTTATGGAGGTTGGCGCTTAAACTATTATTAACGTACCTAGCTCCGATACTATTGCGGTGCTACACGACGTAAGCGCCGACCGCCGTAAGGTACCTTTATCCGTGGTTTGTCACAAATAGACCTTATCTCTTTGCAATAGGGTATACATATTGTCAGTTAACTGTGTGGATGGTGTACGCGTTGATTTACTGTATATTGAAATTGAACACCTTATGTGTGTAGCTTCCGATGTCTCACACATTTTTTAATAAATTGTATAAAATATGATCCGTTTTGACCTGTAATTTAACAAATGACCCCTGTTGACCTGTGATTTAATTTTTACACACACACATTTTTTCCATTACCATTGCAAACCTGACTGTTAATATAAATATAAATTTTACCTGATGACTTCTTCACACGTTTGTGAGAAAGAGGGTTTTGACAGACTGACAGGCGAACAATGAGTTGCTTTTTTGCTGTCAGAATTTTAAATAAACGCCTGTGATACGTCAGAGACCGAGGTCAAAAACTGTCCCGTTTTGACAATTTTTTGTAAGGACATATGTAGTTCAAGTGTGCAATCTTTTAGCAGTGTAGTAGTTTTGTCTGTACAGATTAATACATATTTACTCGTAATTAATGTGTACAGACAGATATAACTACTCCACTGCCACAGTGTGCAACCACATTTGTACAGTCAGGTGTAAAAATATGGGTGCACTCATCATACTCAAAAATATGTCCCATAGTTCTTAATTCGCGTTCAAAAGTGCTATGGGACATATTTTTGAGTATGATGTGTGCACCCATATTTTTACACTTGACTGTAGTACTCTATGAACGATTAGGAAGAGGAGTAGGGCAAACTAATACATTAACGCCAATGTGGTGGCGCCTTATTTGTTACTTGAACTGTACGAGATAAAGCCTCGTGTAAACATGGCGTTTAGCCCAATTTTGACAACAGGAACGGGCGTGATTTGTATGTCTTCCTGATAAGTGATAAGATAACGTATCTTGTTGACATCGATCCGTTTTATTGAGGATTATTACAAGTTGACGGATTTTTACAAGGGTTTATAGAATTGGCATGGGGTATGGTAAACTTATCTTCATTCGGTTTATTTGACTTGGGTTTTCGACTTTTCGCAGATTTAGTTTTGCAGGTTTCTTCACTGTGGCTTCCTCGGAGGTGGCTTCCTTCACAGAAAAGATAGCAAAAAAGGTCAAGATCAAGATGCAAATTGAACGGGTACCTAAAATTCTAAATCTTTTAGACTATACCATTTAGGCATTTAGATGCTTATGAATGTCCAAAGTGTCCAAACAAAACCAGAATCGAATAGTAGCACCAAAATAATACATATTTTTATTTCATTTCGGAGTTCTAATAACTACGTTCGACGAGTTAAGGTACCTTATGGTGGCGGTTGGCGCTTACGCTATTGTTAACGGCGCTCCAACCGCCATAAGGTACCTCTACCCGTGGAACGTCACAATTATAATTATAAAACCACAAAAAGCCTACAATTCCGTATAAAATGCATCACGACACGATACGCTATCTGCGGTGTCAAATCGAAAGCATATCACACAAATATCATTATCTGCTGCATCGATCATTCCTGTCCAGGGATTTAGATACGCCTGTTAAGTGGCTATTACGGGCCATGTTACATGAACATTTGCGTAGGTACAGTCGCTATCGATATAATGCGGTCAAGGTGCTCACAAATAACTGAACACGCCTCTATTATGGGCCGGGACACTATCATGAATAACGACATTAAGAAGGAATGACATTTTTAGTGATTGTAGGGAGTGTAGGGATTGGCATGAAGGAATGACGGCAAGTAATGAAGTTAATTTAAATATCTTCTTTCAGTATTGTAGTTATGTCAATGTATTGACATTACTACTGACGGTGAATTGATTAGAATGATGGAATCAGAAATAACAGAAAGAATGACGGAAGATAATGAAGTAAAAATAATATATTTATTTTTATTAACAATACTTGTTTTGTAAAACTGGTTTTTATGAATAAGACACAGTTGTATCAGCCAATGGATATCTAGTTCTTCGTCCATCTTAAAATCACATCATAAATCCCCAATTCATTCCCAAGACATAAACAACTAGAAGTAATAACCATTTAAAATGGTGATAAGTTTGCTTAATAATTTAACAAAGACTTTCCTTGGCAACTTGGTTTTTTAAGTAAAACTTGTTTTATGAATAAGACACAGGCACAGTTCTATCAGCCAATGGAAATCTAGTTCTTCGTCCATCCTAACATCATAAATCGTCAATTTTTTCCCAAGACAATAAATAACACTAAGTAATAACCATTTAAAATGGTGATAACTAACTAACTAACTTGGTCATATATCGGACAGTTTACACGATCATAGAATAAATTATACGATATTCTGAGGCTATAAAAAACTGCGTGGGAGACGTACTCCCAAAATACATGAGTAACACTTTATTATACGTAGTAATGTATGTGTTTCATACAATTACGTGTTTTAGGGTTCCTTATATAATCCTTGCATTAAGCATGACCTAGAAAGGCAGATTATCTTGGGCCAAATAAAGGCAAGCGAGCGCGAGGAAAAGCACCCACGAGATGGTCTGATGTTGTGAAGAGGGTGGTTAGCGGCAACATGCAGTGCGTGACCCATATGGCCTATGATCGCACACTGTGGAGACGGAGCATACATGGTCGCGATCCTCAGCAATAAGGGACTAAGGAAGAAGAAGATATAATTCTTGGGACTAGATTGCAAAAGGGCTGGAAAGGTCCCTGGGCTGCTTTTGGGATGCAAATGGCACCGCTTGTTGTGTAATTTCTGTTTGATCCTTTTTCTAGCAACAGTAAAGTAATTACCAAATTTGGTAGAAAGAGCAAAAGCGAGCCTATATAAAAGGCAACTCCATGTGTCCTTTCCCGGGCCTCAGACTATCTCTAAGTATACTAAGTTACATCTAAATTGGTTCAGCGTTTTAAGCGTAAAGAGGTCCCTAATAGACAGACAGACAAACTTTCGCATTTACAATATTAGTAAGGAATTAGGGATGGATGGACAAACAGTTCCATTGGAACTCCTGAATGTATTACCTACCGTAAAAAAAGAGTATTTCTTACTCGTAAATATTGGCTTATCAAATAAGCAAGTATGAAAAATGACTATCGTACAAATACGGATAGGCGCGTAACTTTACTTCCAATAAAATCATGTTTTACCTACAATAGAGTCTCATTTAAAAGTAATAAAGATTCTACTTGAACAATAGGATGTAATTTAGAGAGGATAATGGTTTAGATTTACCCTTTACGTATTACATTATAGTTAGTCACGATATCACAGATTAAATTAAGCTTCAATCAGAATTTCCGGTAAAAAACCAGACTAAATTAGAACGCCCCGAACTTCTAACAAGGTTTTTAACTTCCATTCCACGTGGTTCCGTAGGCGCCATAAATACAGGCTCTTCTGTACTATTCACCAGCACATTAACAAAAACAAAATTAATTTGACCCCCAACCACAAAATAGTTATTACAAATATAGAGGTCAAATTATATTAGACAAGAAACAGACAAAATAAGCTGTGAATGTAGCAGCGTCCGCGCAGGTACGCCCGCCAAACGAGATCGTTCCTTTTTTGAAAAATAAAAAATGACCTCAATTTAAATTCAACCGTAACATGGAAACTTAAGGTTGTAAATCGCTTGAGCGTGACTGGAATTCATTACCATAATTCACTTTAGGCTTTCTCACTTCTGAAATAAAGCTCCTTTTTCGTATCGTACGCTCGCAGCTCCCGTAATTTCTCCACTCTATTTTCGACTCTAAATCTCGAAAGTTAAGGTTGTTTTTCATTTGGATTTTTTTGTGTTTTTTTCCCGTGTGTAGTTTTTAGGTGTTTTTTTGTTGACAGCGCCCGCGCCGGTCCGGTGGGTGTTTTGCGGGGTCACCGCGTATAATAACTGTAAATTATGGTCGTCTCTTATTGAAATCCTTACGGACGTGTCCTATGGACGAACATAAACATGTTCGGTCGTTTGGGCTGGTTAAGGTGCCTTTTGAGTTTCAAGTAGGTATTCAGTTGTCCCGAAAAGGGTGATATAAATACAGAAGTAAGACCTTTTCTTCTTTAGATTTAGAGGTTTTCAGTTCACCACAATCATGTTCAACGGAGCCACGCCGTTTTGTCGCCTAAATAGTGTTTAGTTTTTAAGTTTATAAAAATGCATAGGCATACATGTTAGTCTGTAAGGGGTCATTCCATAATAAACGCTACCAAGGGTTCAAAAATGAAAATTAGTTTAAGAAGTCAACACTAACCTATTTCCATAGAAAACATACCAAACCTTCATGTCAGAAAAAAAAACCGAAAAAAAATCAATTTTTACATGTTTTTCATGTACTTGATCGCAACGTTTAAATGATAGGCGTAAAACTAATTTTATACAGCGATATTGGCAAGACTAATTAAAAAGAAAGTAACTGTAAACTGTTACAAATTTCCCGCAGTTATTTCAGGTAAAATATCGTAATTTTATAATTTGTCTTTAAAAATATTAAAAAGCATGGATTAATCGGTTTTTAGAAGAGTATTCTAGACTGTGGTCTCAAAGTAACACCCGAAACGAAAAAGAGATAAAAGTATGTGTAACTTTTCCCGTAATTAACTATAGCCAAACATGTTTTGCCAAAGAAAGGCTATGATGTGAACCTATGCAAATGTGTAATAGTTGTTGTTTTAGCGTCTGCTTTAGTCGTATGTTTTAAAGTTTGAAGTTGTGTAACACCCGAAACGTGTTGTACGTCCGCCTGTCAGTCCCCGGCTTTTCTCCGTGATGGTTAGTGCTAGAAAGCTGCAATTTGGCATGGATACATAAATCAATCATGGCGACAAAGTAGTAACACAAAAACTAAAAAAAAAAATTTTTTTTAGGTTTGCTCCTGTACAAAATATTTTTAATTTTTTTGCGACTTTAATCCTGTGATGTGGGGTGTCATTGGATAGATCTTTCAAAATGAATAGGTGTCACCATCAACCATTTTTTGATTAAGTGAATATTTTCGGTAATATTCGCATCGAAAGAAAAATAATTATGATATCTTCGAGAAACAGTTTTTATTGTTAAGATTAATGTATTTTATAATAATTCAGCATTTATTACTTATGTTTTTAATCGAATTTATTAAAAAGACAATAATCTCAATAAAATGAGCCATAATTTCGTATAAATCTGTCTTAATTTCGTACTCGTAACACCCGAAACGAACCACGAGTAACACCCGAAACAGGTAATTTATTTTATTAAAATAAATTGAAAAGTGATACTAAGTGTTACTTCAGTGTTTCAGTAGACTATACTAACTATTATTACTTGACATAAATAAAACTGGAGGTTACTTGACAAAATTCGCTAAATTATGCATTTTGGTACTGATGGTCAGAAGGTATAGGCCAATTCCCGTAACGCCCGAAACAGCTACTTTTTAGTGATTCTCTCGTTATTGCTCTTATACTTTAATTATGTGTGTACAGGAAAAGAAAATATTATCAAAGTAGTAGATGAATCAATAGTTATAACCTCCTAGTTCCTGTTACAATATCGAATAAAACCTTATTTTAAGAGTTCAAGTGTAACACCCGAAACGGTGGAATGACCCTAAGGTATTTGTAATATGGGTATTTGTAGTATTTGTTGCCCGATTTAAAATGTTAAATAAATAAATATTGAGGCCAGAATATAGAAGAATTATATTATAGGTACCATAAGTAAGGTGCAAGTCAAGGTGGTCTGTATTTGTGATATTTTGTTACTTACATTAAAATTATTGCCGTCCAACATAGGAAGGTTGCCAATGCAACTACATATTTAAAAGCAAGTGCCAGATAGATGTATTTACAGGGTGGAATGGTGAGGACTGAGGAGTCTACGTCATCATCATTCACTTGCCTCACAGACCAACCCCTTTACGGCTCGGCCGCAACATTGAGCAACTTGCGACGGCGGTAGCGATAACCATAGGTTGGAGCGAGACACAGCGATCGGACCTTTCGTTCCCACCTATAGTTGTCGCTGCCGCCCGCCGTCGCAAGTCGCTCAATGTCGTGACTGAGCCGTTAGGCGGTTTTCTGTGGCTTGCCCTTTTCCCATCACTTGGGGTCGGCGTGTCTTTTTCCTCCATAACCTCTCTGTCGTTCATTTCTCACACAGTACATCCACCTTTTCTTTGGTTTTCCTGGTTAAGTCTAGAAGGATAACGTACTGTAACTGTTCAACGGTGGAGGTGGAGTGGGCTGGTTCCGTATGGGCGAAAAAGTCAAACCGTTTACACGTAGTTTAGGTGAAAATGTGAAGCGATCTCGTTCACATGGTAACAGAATTCAAGAATAGAACTGAGCATAGAGAAATGTAAAAGGAATTACTTAATAGATATTCGTTCTGTTGGACTTGCCAACACTTTACTATCTTAAAATGATCAAGCCGGTGTATTTGCGTATTATATTCTCATGAAATTTATTTTGGCATTAAAACATGCAAAATGAAAATGGTTGCATTTTGCATAATGGATGTTTCCTAGGTAAACTGTCATTTATTGAGCCTTAAGGGGCCCACTGATTAACACTCCGCCGGACGGTATCGGTTGTTCGGAACTGTCAAAATTTTGTTCTAACTGACAGGCCGATACCGTCCGGCGGACTGTTAATCAGTGGGCCCCTTTAACAGCACAAACCAAATCACATCAGAATCAAACACTAGCAATCAGGCTTAACCATGCCTAACGAGGACTATACATTTACCCATTAAATCCAGTCTGACATGACCCTTAGCTCATATTAACAACACTGACCTATAATAGACCATATCTCCTCGCAAAAAGGTTCAGGCATAGGCAGTTAATTGTGTCAATCGTTGTAGGTAATCGGACATGAATACTGGATCTATCGCGAATAACAAACATCGTCCAGTATAACTTGACCCGTGCGTTCATTACTACAGTACCCAATCATAGGTCAAAATACATTGGTCCTTATCAAACCAGCTTTGAAAACCATATTAGGAGAGCGAGGCCAGAATAACTTGACCGGTACGTTTTTAAATACAATAGCGAATCATAGCTCAGAATACATTGGTCCTTTTCAAACCAGCTTTGAAAAGCGTAGGATAGAGCGAGATAGATATACGTCTGTCGGTTTTGCTAATCACGGGTGGGTTCTAATTGCCGCGAAACTAACGATGTGTTAATACCTACTCGTAGGGATGTGCTAATAAACTAAGGCTAGGGTTGCCAGTCAGCCAGTGTATGGTTACGCATAGTTTGGTATCGTTTTTCGTTTCACCTGTTTTAAATATGATACGGGGTTTAGCTCTAAGCGTTTAGAATTTCATGTTACATGGCGTTTAGGACTCGTATAAATTATTGAGCCAGTTTGGCATCGACGTGGTTTAAAAATAGCTTTTGGTAGGAAAAAGTACACTCATATGTCGTCTATATGTCGGCGGCCGTTCGTAAGATCAGGCAGATCGTAATGTTCGATAGTCACATATTAAACCAATTTATAGGTAGGATAGGTTCGTTAGGTTGCTTCAGATGCCCGAAGGGCAAACTGCCCAGAAATAGGAGCCCCGCCTAGCGGGGCTCCGTCGACTCAGGGAACGAGTCAAAGATTTTCACGTTTCACGATACGCCTAGGAATTTCACGATAAGCCTGATCTTACGATCGGCCGCCGACATATATAACAAGATAAATTTGTAAACAAGCCCTCAGGCTACAGGGTACCTCAAAAACTCAAAACCTACAGTTTAGCATTACAACAACTATACCATTATCACGTTAAGATGTCAAAGACCCAAAAAGAAACCCTATAATAATCAGAATATATATTCCCTTTACCTTCTATAGAACCACTAAAGTGTGACCTCCTATTTAAGCCTGATTTTGAACTTTATTTCAAAGTGATAGGGTTGAATTCTGCATAATTTCTGACACCCCTATGCCTTACGAAACCCGAGTTCCACGTATTCTGGACGTTCGAAAATCAAAATTAGTATATCCATCTCTGTCCCTCTAATAAAGCATAAGCAATAAAGATGGAGAAGGAAAATCTTCGAATTTCGACGTTCGAACGATCGGTGTAACAGCTTGGACCGGTTATACCGCGTTGATTTTAAAAAGGTACAATTCCATACAAAATACGCATAAGTTACGGCATTGTATGAAATCGGGGACTTTGTATGAGGTGCTAGCATGACGCATAAATATTTTGACTTTTTTTTTTTCGCACGCGCCAATGAGTTGTCGTCAAGTTCCGTTGTTATGAAACTCATGCCTTTACTTTAAAAAGTGAATTAAAAGTGTTATCTTTACTAACACGGTTATTAAACGGACGCGATGAAAAGAGAGTAAGGTGCAGCGGGCCAATTTCGACTGCGGGGTAATTTCAACTAATCGAAATATCTTCCATGTTTTACATTATCTCAATTGGAATAGGGTATCCTAATATGGGATCGGCAACAAACTCGACGGGACACATCTTTTCGGGGTACAGATCTCAGGGCCACTAGTTTTACACTGGCAGGGATGTTGCGAATATTCGCATCCGCATCCGCGGAACATCCGCATTATTTTCAACATCCGCATCTGCATCCGCATCCGCATAAATTCGATGCGGAGCATCCGCATAATGCGGATGTCGACCAAGTCGGTAACAGGAACGTATTAGCGGCGGCGCCGGCGGCGTAAGTGCTTGGTAATTTCGTCATTATATATAACGAAATCGTCTAGATCCCGAAAAGTCGGCCAAGTTACTGTTTATTAAATAAAAGGCACCTATATTCTTGCTCAAATACTAAACGTTTCGTTTTTTTTAAATAAAAAATGATAAAAATGTAATATTTGACGTTTTTTAAGTAGGTACCAAATCTTGACATCCGCATCCGCATCCGCGGATGGTAGGCTTTAAATATCCGCATCCGCGGATGTCAAAAAATCTGCATCCGCAACATCCCTGCACTGTAGCATAAAACCAGCGAGAAAAAGATTCTAGAATCTCAGATACATCATGCTTGGACGTTCCCAGGGCCACTACACAGTTGCATGTGCATCGAAACAAGCCAATTTGACACCGTAATAACTCACACTTATGAAATTACACCCAAATTTGTGACATTCTCAATCAAAAGGGTACTTATTCTCGGTTGCCAATAAGGCGCTATTTCCATATAGCTTCAATTTGAACTCAACCTTAACCGACAACGTGGCACTTTTTGGTTGAAAACGTCACATTTGTTTATCGCGAACGTTAATTGGTCGAAATTCGGTATCCGGTACCTGGTATCTGGTTTCTGTCAAAGATAACATTTAATCACTGTCGTGTGCGCAAGCCGCCATTAACAATAATTGCGGTTTTTGACAGATTGTGTCATAATATCTTTTTTTAAAGTGAGAATAAACTTCATAGGGCCACTTGTTTTGTGGTCATTTAAAAATGGACCTTATCGTTTAGTAAATTAGGTCTAGTTTCAAAGAGGTGGAATGGCAATAATTTGTTCTGAAAAGTCGTTCGAGTGGACAAATATAGGCTAGTTATTTACCATAGCTCGTATTTTACTCGCTCGTGTTACTGAATTTGTGACTTTATTGCCTCGTGTTCAGGTCACTTTTTCTATGGCAAACTCTAAAATATGCGAGTTTTCGTAGGTTAAATTCGTATGTGTGTATATTATATTTCGTTTCTGATCTCTGGTGGCAGTAATGTGTAATTTAGCAATTAATTGCAAACAGCAACTAATTTGTTTCTTGGAATTCCTTTCGGAGTTTAATTTCGTCGAGTAAGTATAAGCTAGTTGAGGAAAGTCGACATAATTTCGCAAATATCATGTTCCGTCCAGTTATGGAAAGGATTTTATGTCGGTTTTGTAATGTTTTTTCATGTTTTTATTCGCACATTGGACGACCGCCGGTTCTTCATACAAAGCATAAGTCCCATTTTCCCCTTTGGATATTGACATTATGGAAAATATTTTGTATTGGTCTACTTTTTAGGGTTCCGTACCCAAAGGGTAAAAACGGGACCCTATTACTAAGACTCCGCTGTCCGTCCGTCTGTCTGTCACCAAGGCTGTATCTCTTAAACCGTGTAGACGGTTGAAATTTTCACAGATGATGTATTTCTGATGCCGTTATAACAACAAATACTAAAAAGTACAGAATCCTCGGTGGGCGAGTCCGACTCGCACTTGGCCGGTATTTTTCTTGTTCTACTTCCACATTTATTAAGAGGATAATGGACAACCGCTTCTCCATACAAAGCATAGGTCCCATTTTCTACTTTGGATATTGACATACTTAATGGAAAATATTTTCTATTGGTCTATTTTTTTACTGATTGTATATTTATCAGAAATGAAATCAATACCTATATTCATTCACTGTAACATGTGAAATAAATAGATTAGTCTATGCCAAGCGTTTTAATAGGTAACAAATCATTAAAAAATAAAATAGCCTTCAAAGAAACATATTTCTTGACCTCATCATTCAAATCGGTCTAGGAACTTCTAAGAACGCGCAAAAAAACATGGCGACAGGAAACTCGGGCGTTTAGTGATGATTAATAGCCTATGCGCCTCTCACTCTATCATCACGTGTGGGAGGAAGATGGCAAGATGATTGAGTGCACTGGTCTCGGAATTTGGGCCAATTTGGAGAAATTACAGGTAATTTAAATTGACTGTTAGGATCGGATATCGGTTGTGATGTGCAGGAAATGAGAAGATGAAGGGATGATGCAATTAAGAGAGAAGAATACTACATACAGTCAGCAGCAGAAGTTGCTAAGCGGGCGAGGTGTGCAAAATTACCTTGACACGCTCTTATTCTCTTAACAATAAAGTCGCGTCAAGCTCATTTTAAACACCTCGCCCGCTTAGCAACTTCTGCTGCTGACTGTACTCATCCATACAAAACGAGAAAACGTTTTCCCACTTCTAAATATTTACTATTATACTCCGTGATTTTTAAGTACGTTATTGACACAATGTAAGACTAGGTTTATAGGATTTCAAAATTTGCAATATTAATTTTTTAACGACACCTATAAACTTGGAATATATTATGCTGAAGCGATCGACATCAAAATCAAAGTGATTTTGTTAAGATTATTTAGTGGAAACCGTTTTCTCCCGAAATGGAAATTACATCAAAAAACCGGGCAAGTGCGAGTCGAACTCGCGCACGAAGGGTTCCGTACCATAATGCAAAAAAAAAAACGAAAAAAAAAAGCAAAAAAAAAACGGTCACCCATCCAAGTACTGACCACTCCCGACGTTGCTTAACTTTGGTCAAAAATCACGTTTGTTGTGTGGCAGCCCCTTTTAAATCTTTATTTTATTCTGTTTTTAGTATTTGTTGTTATAGCGGCAACAGAAATACATCATCTGTGAAAATTTCAACTGTCTAGCTATCACGGTTCGTGAGATACAGCCTGGTGACAGACGGACGGACGGACGGACGGACGGACGGACGGACGGTCGGACGGACGGACGGACAGCGAAGTCTTAGTAATAGGGTCCCGTTTTACCCTTTGGGTACGGAACCCTAAAAAGTACCTAAGGATCGCAAAGCTCCTTAAGATATAAGAATTTCCGTCGTCTTCTTTCTTTATAAACTTCAGTTCATAGATGCCACTAAAGAAAAAAGTGATATTGATCAATGGCCGTATTCGAACCGATGTCTTCAGCTCAGGCGGCGCTAACGCTAACACGTTCGACGTGTTGCCTCTGTGTCGCACTTGTAAATTCGTACCTAAGTGTGGCAGGGAGGCAACACGTCGAATGTGGTTCGCGGTAGGCCCTCTGGACTTCTAGGCTACCCCGTCTAGGCTAACCATAGTCACAGTGGTACCTGTACGGTTACCATCAGTTTCTCACTGACATAAACGCCGTCGAGAACGTAATTTACATTCTATACATCCCGTTTGCACTAATATGTGAGTACGAGCGGGATGTATAGAAAGTAAATTACGTTCTCGACGGCGTTTACGTCAGTGACAAACTGATGGTAACCGTACTGTCCCAATTTCTCGAGAATTTGCAAACTTAGAAAAACTAGGTGTAGTTTGAAATACTTTTGTCATATTAGGAAGTTT
Source organism: Cydia splendana (assembly GCF_910591565.1). Classification (NCBI taxonomy): domain Eukaryota; kingdom Metazoa; phylum Arthropoda; class Insecta; order Lepidoptera; family Tortricidae; genus Cydia; species Cydia splendana. Next base: position 5,065,256 of record NC_085981.1, on the reverse strand, counting down.
GTTGCCCCACAATAAGCACAACGAATTTGTCCAATAGGCTAGATGACAAATTTTCATTTATGGTATCAATCGACCAGGTTTGTTTTTAAGATCAAATGTCTATATGGGACCCATTGCATTAAAGCAATACAAAAGACAGAAATGATAGTCAGTCCGACAGTCGTACTTCACTCGCGAAACGCTCCTAACAAGACGATAACTGAACGTGACGTCAAGGTCACTGAGAGTCCATCTTGACAAAATAAGAAAATTGCGTTTTTGTCGGTGAAATATTGCGTTTATGTTTATAGTTAATCTTTTTTTGGATAAAATGTAAGGAATCGAATGGTATCCTTCCTCATTTCCTTTTTGGAAGTTAAAAAAACTTATATTTTGAAACATTCAGGTCCTGTATTTTTGTATTACATATTTCCATATATTATTTTGATATCCACATTATTGTGATAAATTGCTCATTTGCTATCTATTTTACTAGATTTTGTCATAAAATTCAACATGTGTCATCATCCCTACTGTCGTGTTGAATAACTGTCTTATGCCCATACGATACGTAGGACTAAATAGTTTTTAAGAATGCGCCTGCCATCTGACCTTCCAACTGAGGGGAAACTAGGCCTTATTGGGATTAGACCGGTTTCCTCACGATGTTTTCCTTCAACGAAAAGAGACTGGTAAATATTAAGTGATATTTCGTACAGAACTTCCGAAAAACTCATTGATACGAGCCGGGGTTTGAACCCGCAACCTCCAGATTGCAAGTCGCATTTATTTTTCTTAATATTGACAGATAACCTCCTCCAGATGAGTCATTAAGCACCCATCTACATAAACCGCAAACCATGTCCCCAAGTGAAAGCCATGCCCAAATATTATGCTCCTGCAGATAACAGCTGACACACAAGATAAGGGTTATTGCATGCACTGGCAAATTTTAAAGTGACGTAATTTAAGAAGTGGTGTCAACGGAAAAGGACTTTAACGTCAGTGACCCTTGCATTGCGGCGATAGCATAAGTGCTTTGTGCAATAAGGTTACTTTTTCGTTGTCGCGTCATTGATGCATATGCTCTCTTCATAAAATACCAATGTTCCTGAAAAAAATATCTTTAAAGATTCATTCTTACTGCAACGAGTTAAGGTTCACTTTGGAGTGTGTGTGTATTGGTTGGTAGCTTGAGAGGGAACATTTTAAGGACATACATCAATTTGTATTGATATTTGATAACTTTCGTATGTGCATTGAATGATTATAGTACGGGTGCCTCCTTCTTAAGAATTGGTAGGATTAATTATGTCAAAACTTTTCAATTACGGGATAAAATATAGGTAATACCAAAGAGAATTTAGTATAGAGGCGTATTGTCAAAGTAAATTTTGTAGTCACAGTAAATTTACTGCCATCTTTCGACACAGTTTTGACACTGTCAGTGACTTATGGTACCGGTCCGGGTAAGGTGGTACTGGTGCTCGACGCGGTCCCAGTAAACTTGTCAATAGAGGTGACAGCAGGGTGTCATCTATTAGGTATTGGCATGTCGAGCACTAGTACCACCACCTTACTTTTAAGAATTTAATAGAATTTAAGAGCTTATACATACAATGGATCTATGGGAGATCAAATAAGACCAATGTTACAGTCCCTTTTATACCTACAAGCAAACTAAGCACATAAAAAGTTAAAATGTTGTATTTACTTGCTTTTGTATAGTGTAGAATGCAGTGAAACGACCTTAATGTTTCCAAAAGTAAAAAAAAAATCTTTTTGACAAAAACCACAATGCGGAACCCTGCCTCGTTGCAAGTGGCACAAATTGGGGGTAAGTGCCTATTTTGGGGTGGAATTAAGTAATTTCACAAACACTCGAACGGTACCACTTGTGCTGGCAACCCTTGAAATGCTTTTTGTTTTTTTTATGTCACCGCTGGCAATGTTTTTGTCGAAATGCCAAGCATGACGAAAACCGTGAGACACAGATTGTCTGTTTTAGTAGACTGGGGATACTTTTTTTATAAGTGGAAGCCAAACGCGTAGTCTGATTCGCTTATAGAGTCGCACCAAGCTAAATCTGCATGCCATTTGCAAAAACAAAGTGTGGCAATGTTATCACTAAGATTAAGACGAAAGTGGAGGACCCGCGCGAAATCGCGCCCCTACGTTTGATTTTTTCGAATTTTTTATTATTTTAAGAGTTAGGAGCATTTCAAATTTTGTATTAAATCTGGTTTTCGCACCAAATTTTTGCAATAAACATAAAATCTAAATTTCCCATAATGTCAATATCCAGAGAGGAAAATGGGGACTACGTTTGGTCGGAGAAGCGGCCCCCTTTCCTCTTAATGTCAAATACCTAATACAGTGTAAACTCTATATAGCGACACTCAACGGACCGGACACTTATTGACGTTATAGAGAATTTTCGTTAAATAGAGGGAAATTAATATAAAAGTAAACCAACTAGAGCCGAGAATGTCGATGTTATTATAGGGAGTGAAAGGTTAACTTTATCGAGTGACGTTATATGGAGTTTACACTGTACTTACTCACGCCTGAACGAAGATGAAAAACGACAGTTAGGATAGGAGCTTTTGGGCTATAATTGGGTGGCTTTAAGATAGGTATTGTGTACAGTTAATTTTTAAAGTGTTATTACCTTTTTCTAACTCCTTATACGTACCTACATCAGCTATACCCGTCATACCCGACGTATAAGATGGACCCAACTTTCCCAACATACAAGGACTCGGATGAAATGTATTAAATACCATCCAGATTGTATGGAAGTGCCAGTCACGCTCTCTAACGAAGCTTGGACTTTTTGTATTTGGCTGGTATAAGGATGCTGGCACGCTGAGAAGAATGATTTAAACTTGCACGATTTTTAGGTTACTTCATAAAAAATCTGAACTCTCAGATCGTAAATACAAACTTAAATTATAAACTTATAACTCAACATAGAGTAAGAAAAATTACTCAAAAAAGTTCTTAAAAAAACTGAGTTCTATGTAAATGCGGCCGAACCCGTCTGCGAGAAAATTCCTTACATAAGGTGCCGGGGACATTTTCGACTGCGGGTTAATTTCAACTAATCGAAATATCTTCCATGTTTACATTATTAACTAGAGTCACACACAACACACACTACACATCTTTTTCGCTATATGGACATGTATGGCACTCTAGTTAATAATGTAAAACATGGAAGACCTTACGCAATTTTTCTAAAATAATAACACACGATTGGTATTTACATCGACAAAGCAGCGATTGCTTTTAGTTGCAATCAAAAGTAGGTGTGCTCCTACGGTTGAAAAAAATAAGAAAATTCGCTCGTGTCCAGAATTTCCCGCAGACGGATTTGGTCGCATTGACTTACAGCCCATTGCTATGCTATATATAGCATTATATAGCATATCCAACTGTACTCAGCCCCAATCCACACCGAACTTTATTTGTTTTCACTTGTTCCTACAAATTTAGGGTTTCCTTTGATCTATATGGTTTCTTAAAATAATGGCCGGAATTATTTTCCTTTGGTTTTTCAAAGTGGGGTGTGAGACGAGCGAATCGTAGAATAATGATACTTTGTTTGAAAGTTGGGCGGCATAATTGGTTGTTTCATTCATAAAATTTGAATAAATGAATGGTTTGTTTTTTCTTTTAAGGTAAACGTACTAGTGCTCGACATGCTAATGCCCAATAGATGACACCTTGCCGTCACCTCTATTGACAATGACTTAAGTTTCAAGATGAAATTACTGGGACCGCGTCGAGCACCAGTACGTTCACCTTAATTGTTTCGAATAACACTTTTTCCCGCCACTGTTCGGAAATATAGGCAATAGATGGTCTAAATTTTGACTAGAAAGCAGCGCTTATCTTCGTTTCGTCGTATCTTTTCAGACTATCTCGTCCATCTCTTGGTCACTTTCTAGTCTCTTCACCAATGAACAGTAAGCTACAGAGATAACTGATCCCCCGCATACAAACTGCTTTGCAGGGGGGTCAGCTATATCTGCAGCTTACTGTACTATTTTGACCGACGAACTTAATCACAAGGTAGAATAGAATAGAGAGCGTTTATTCGTGACAAAAAAAATAAAACAACAAGTTACACAATAACATAATGGTCACGAAATGGTCCCGACTCAGCATGATGACCCGAAAAAGCTGCTGTCAAAAGGGTGTGATTTTGATTGGTCACTTACCAAAATGCGGTCTAGAAGTTCTAGAACTACTTAATTTCGTAAATGAAAAGCAGCTATTGCATACCTGAAAAGAAATAAGGACAAGTTCAGTTAATAATAAAGTTACAGTATTACATAACAGAAAACTTCTCTAAAGGGCCTCTACGTATTGGATTGGATGTGTATCCCCACGCACACGCCTTTAAAATGACCGGGATGTATATACCCGTGAGTTTATAAGAGATACAAATAAAGTTTAACAATACCTTATGTAGCAGTATGTTAGGTAAATATATACATGTAGGTAAGTAGTCTATACCGGAACGACCAATTGAGAAAATTAAATTTCTTGTGTTCTTCCAAATGAACATAAATATTCGAATGATCTCTCGTGACTCAGTCCATAATACCTTAATCTAGCAATCTTCTCTCATCCCTAACCATTAATACAACCCAGGGTTTTGCTTGGGCGCAATGGTCAAAAAATTAGTCGCCAAGGACTAGTCTGAAAATGGACTTGCTTTGGGACATTAGCTGATAAATAAACTAAAGGTTCCGTCACTTCCGTCACAGGCGCGTTTTCCGGGCGGGGCGTGAGCGTTTTATATGTAAAAGCGGCGCGCCCCGCTCACGCCCCGCCCGGAAAACGCGCCTGTGTGACGAACCCATAGACTAGAAATCCTCTAGACCGAGTTTAGAGCAATTATTTCATTAAACCGATGCTGCCAAAAATACGGGGGTGCGGGGGACGAGGTGAGCGAGGTCCCGTGCCGTGATTGGTCCGTTCAAAGACACGGACGTCACACAAAGACACTTTCGACTCGAAAATGGAGTAAAACTACGTGGCAGAGGGGGTAGAGCCAGGCCTCCGTCACACGCTCAAGGCCACGCGCTATATGCCTACCGCTCGGCGTATCGTCGACGATACAACCGACAGAGGGCCGCCGAACGCCCGCCTCAGCGGCCGCACCGCATTACACCGCGCGTTTCCCGCGCTTATGCTTCGAAATGCCGAAACCACGTAATTATTGTGCAGTAGATGGGTGAAAAAGTCAAAAAAACAAAGGAAAAAGCCTATAATAAAAATTCATCTTTTTATGGCGGGCTAAAGGTCCCACCTGAAAGTTTAATAATTATATTGAAGGGTTAGAAAAAGTATTATTAAATAATTTTGACGACGTAATAATTAATCGGCCTGGTAGCACCGTATTACAACTTTTAAAAACCGTTGATTGTCCGTTGCTTTGCTCCTGAATATTTATTAAAATTATTTACGCGATTTAGGATATTTTCAACTACTTATAAAATTTTAATAACAGAGAATTCCGAGAAGTGAAAAAATTATAAATCATTATATTAAAACTAAAACATATTTGATTCGCAACATTCGTTTTATTACAATAATCATCATAGGTAGGGTAGCTACAACCCTAGCGCATTCTTACGATGACGCGTTGGCACGTGACTCGAACGGCGGGCAACACAGTCTCGACTCTTTGTGCGCGTAATTATGGTACATTTCTTCTTGTCCTGAGCAGCAGGTATTATTATTAAGGTTCTGTAGGCTATTATAGCGTAGGTATTTGTGCTTTTGTTTGGGAATGAGGTATCTGTTACGTAGTAACTATTTATTAATCTGTGGTAGAGCTACTATGCTCAGTCGACCCTTTAAAACCAAATTCCACACTTTTCTATCCCGTCTGGGAACGGAGCATACCGCTCGAAATTCGATCGCCAAACACGGTACGGTCAACAGCGTGTTTGCCCGCTACCGGTGTTGTGCGGCCACACGCGCTGAGCAAACAACGCTTTCTTCACGTGGATTTTTGGGGTACGGTCTGCAGACAAAGTGTATGAGTTTGGACAACAAAATTACGAGTCGTCTGTGCACTAGAAGAAACAATATAATAACGTGTTGGACATTATTTTATTTATTTTTTCAGAGATTAGCAGTTCTCGAGACAAGACTTAAAAGAAATTTTGTATTCTGTGTAAACCGAAAAATGCCTCGCGATATCTTTATAAATTCAATTCAATTACATTATAAAATGTTTATTAAAGGCTAAAATGCCCATAGATAAAACAAAAAATAACGATATCAATACATGACAACATTATAAAATACAAGGGGTCTGTTGGTTTTGCTATAAAATTTGAAATTAACGCAATTCCGTTTTGAGTGACATCTACTATTCTACTATAGTTAATACGCGTTTCTAAAATAACAGTTCACAGTGCCTTGGTTTTAATGTAATGCTGTGTAACTTATTTGATCAATAAAATAAAAATAAACCAGTTTAGTTCGTTTTTTTACGAATAAAAAAACTACAATATAGGCCCAAACGGAGATGGCGGGATGACCTGGACAGCTTCCTGAACAACTGACCGGAGGAAACACCAAATCTGGAGTCATGGAAATTAAGGGGAGAGGCCTTTGCCCAGCAGTGGGACATTCAAATAGGCTAGGAAAAAAACATATGGTTGGCTGTAAAGTCGGTTTACGGACGTTATCGCGTGATAACGTCATAAGAAAACATTACCATTACATTACGTAAGGAGGTAATGGAGATATGTCCACAACGTTACCATGGAGATCCGTCCACAACCTGACACTTTTTCGTGCATGATGCTACCGGTGTTCATCGATTTATAAGACGTTATCACGTCAATAATAACGAAACTGAACTGAGTTGAGTTGCTGACGCTACACGCGCCGGCGCACCGCCGCGGGCGTCGTGCGCATCACGCATAGCTTTTATTTCCAGTTAGCCCACTTATTAGTCCCTCCTGGTTAGACCCCCGGTTGTTGGGTTAGGTGATGATGTACCTATAAATGCAGTGTTAGTTGATGCAGTTTATATTTAATTATAGTCAACTTTATATCTGGAAAGCTTTTCGACTTGACCTGGTGAAGTGAAAAAGTTAATTCAACTATGTAAGTGCGAGCTGGGTGTACTCAGAGTAATGATACTATCAAATTTTTAACCAAATTTTAATTTAATAATTTTTTTTTTTTAATTTTTAAATTTTCAAATTTGTACCCTAGTACATATAAAACGAAAACAGCAAAAAGAACTTAGTAGTATATAAAACGGAATGCTGTTTAAAATTTAAAGGATCTTATGATCGTTGAGTTGACCATAGATAAACTATATTTATCGTTCAACGCGGCTTAACCAGTAACCGGAAAACCTTGATTTGATTGATTGATTGATTAACTTAAATAATTATATAAATAATTGATGTTGATGTTGGGGTGAAGAGCTGAAGACCGCCAGGCTAAAGTGGGACTGGGCTGGACATGTCTGCCGGATGCATGATGAAAGATGGGCCAAAATAGCCACTAGCTGGCATCCCCAGGGTAGTCGAGGCAAAGGCAGACCGAGAAAGAGATGACGGAACGACCTGGATGCATTCCAGCGGGATTGGCGGGATCTTGCTCAGCACAGGGAGGACTGGAAAGGGAGAGGGGAGGCCTTTGCCCAGCAGTGGGACACACACATAGGCTAATAAAAAAAAAACTTATATAATTAATTATGAATGTCAAATGCATTAATTACTAATGTAGAGCGCTTGGTATTCCGGCGCTCGCCAATCCGCTACGCTTAGAAATCCGGCAATTTATTTTCTATACATATAAAGCTTTTATTTCCCTTACAAACTTCTTCCTGCCTCGCACAGCCAAACTGTGGAATGAACTGTCGCCAGCGGTATTTCCGGACCGATACGACCTTCAAACCTTCAAGAAAAGAGCGTACTCCCATCTTAAAGGCCGGCAACGCGCTTGCAACCCTTCTGGTGTTGCGGGTGTCCATGGGCGGCGGTAATCGCTTACCATCAGGTGATCCGTCTGCTCGTTTGCCTCCTATTTCATAAAAAAAAAAAAAGTAGCAGTAGTTCGCTTTTTTTTTTAATTTAGCTTTTTCCATTCCCATTCGGTCATGCCGTTTCCCGCTTTAAGGCTTGGCCACATACAGAGCGCGACGCAGCGCCGCGTCCACGCCGCGCGACCGCGGCACATGCTAACAGGTTACCGACGTCAAACAGACTGCGTCCCGCCGGTATCACGCCCCGCTTCTGTCGCGCCCCGCGCCGCGCGGCCCATTGCGTCCGCGCGGCGCGTGCGCAGCGCTGCGCCGAGCGAACGCGGCGGCCCGCCGCGTCGCGCAAGGTCACGTCAGTAGGATCGGACGTAGGCAGCGAGCGGTGCGCCGCGTTCCCGCGCGGCCGCGCCGCGTTCACGCGCGCCTTGAGGGCGTGTTGAGAGCGTGAGGCCGGCGCGATCGGCGCGCGCCCTGTTTGACCAGGCTTCGCGTCGGCATCACGCGGCGCGGACGCGGCGCGGACGCGGCGCTGCGTCGCGCTCTGTGTGTGGCCAAGCCTTTGTTTAATTCAACTAGGGGTCTAAATTACGCCCACAGCTAACTAGGTTTCAAATATCTCATATCAGTCGTATTTCACATCCAATTTCTTTTTGATCCTATTGTGCTATCGTGTGGGATTCGCGGACCACCCACGATTCGGTCCTATTAGCTGGACGAAATGTAAATCCGGTGATATCGAGGGTGGCAGATATGATGTCAAAGGTACGATAAGGTTTTTGTGGACATTTTTGTTGTTGTAGTTTGGTAACTAAAAAAATAATCCAAAAAGCGTGTTAAGTATTTCTATAGCGACGAAAATGGTTAGTACACTAGCCGCTCGGTAAGTGATCCTGAAATTTTCCCTCGATGCCCATCAATAGGGCAACGTTTTTTTAATTATTATTAAAATAATATGATTAAGGCGAAACTCTGTAAGTACTTATCACACTCTATTTTAAAAACCTTAAAATAAACCATTACCTACTTTATTAATTTAAAAACTTTTTGTTACACAATACAATTACAAAATTTTTAAACATATCAATTCAGTTTAGGATAACACAATAAAAAATTGCGTCTAACAATCGCAAAAATATAACAAAACCAACATTTCAATAAAGCGATTATAAAACCCGTATTAACAACCATATCATAACGCGGTTTTATTACAATGTCCTCCCCAATATTACTGTCAAACATTTATGAGTGCGTTTAACCCTTGAAAAATCACCCCATTGTACACCCCAACTATTAGTAAAGTATAATCCGTAACTGGCAACACTAATCGCTCATTAGCAAGTTCCGGGGGTTGCCCACTCAATAAAATCACCCCGATATTTCTAAATCGTGGTGGGAACTTTTTTACGCGAATGCAATTTGGGTAAGCTTCTGTAATTGTGCTCCGTGCACAAAATAGGCGCCAAAAATTAAGTTCTTGTGTTTATTTTTAAGCACTTTTTTAAAATTGCTTAAAGTAACTGGCTGAATGGGATACGCATTCTTTGCATCATCAGGTTTTTTAAATTGCGTTAAAAAGAATCTACCCTTTTTCGTTTTTTTTCTTCTAAAAATTGCTCTTTAGTAATTGGTTGAATCGGGTGACGCATTCTTTGCATCGTTAGTTTTTTTTTTTAGGTTTTTTTTTTCATAAAACACTACTCGGGTTGACATAATTACACATACTACCTAAAAGTTGAATTTTCATTACGCATAAGATGCATTTTAGTTTAAATAAAACTAAAATGTGATTGATGGTCCGGTACGAAAATTTGTAACTGATTTACAATTACAAATGGAATTTGGAGTTCCATTTTCAAATTCCTCACGGCGATTGGCCGAGCTGTGATTCTCGGGGATGTAATGGGTAATATCGTATGGAATGGGATTTTTACAACTAAACCGATACAAGAGAACTGGTTTCGAATTCTTTTACGCCTTATTTTATTGTGCTAAGTCAGGTTTTATTTCGCTATATTTTTAGTAGTATGATTACAGATTTGGTTGTTTTTTTGCGGTCGCAAGTTTTAAGAGTTTTCTTCGAAGTGCGAAAAATAATATGTACAACTTAAAACTCAGGGATTTACATCTGTGTTTCCAGACTTTCCAGGTTCGCGAGAATCGCACAAGGTCATCGTCCTTAAGTCAAGGGCATAGAAAACAATAAGTCATAAAAGAAATTCCATGTGGCATGGAAGGAGTAATGAGTTCCCGAATACAGCCTCTCGACCTAATGGACTGGCCAACGAAAAAAAAACTATATTTTAAAAGCCAAGCCAGTCGCCGTAAAATTAAAAAGACAAATTATTGGACGTCTTCGTGGAAGCCAGCCTTTGTTATCTCACAAGTGTTTTTCGAGAGTTCTGTTTATTTTCCTACCCACTCGCGCATGTGTAAACTGCATCCATTCATCTCTGTCGATCTTGTTAGCGGAGGGCGTTCTAACAGGGCGTAACAGGCGCTTCCCAGGTTACGTAATTCTGACACTTTCAGCTTTCATAACAAGGTATGTTATTGTTTGACTGGTTTTCTTCACGGTGTCGGGCTGGATCCTTTAAGGGCGTAACTGTGCGGCGGTGTAGCGTGATGTCGATTTATGGAGGAAGGAATAAGCGTTCATTTTCTTTAATTGGCTCTCGTTTGATACCTCATTCGTTTCGACACGCTCGGACTTTTTTGTGTACCTTTATCTCGTATTGTGCTTTACTAAAATGGATTTTAATGTTGGTCAGTTACGGTTCGTTTCCGCTTGAGAGGAGTTGGTTAAACTTTTAAGCATTAACATAATCATCGTTCGTGTTTGACGGAGCAGGTGTTTTGTATATCGGTTTATTCTCGGTTTTTATAATAAAATCTCGTTATATCTCGTATGTTTATGAGATTACAGCGTCCGAATAAAGTATTGTTAATTAATCGATACTGGATTCCAATCGATAAGATATTCTTTTTAATTTTATAGACGCCTCAAATGTTATTAGTAATGCATTTTAAGTCGGATCAGTTGTTTTATTGGTTTTATTTGCTTTGGGTGATTCGCCTAAAAGCTTGTCTTAAATGTGTGACTCAATAATATATTTTTATGACAGATAAATATAAATCAAGGTTATTGCGTAAAACTACAATAATCTTAATCTTCAGCAATCTTCGTAAATAAGTTTTAAGTTAAGAATTAACATTGATTCATCACCACGATTAATGTTGTAAATATACAACACATGTTGTAAGTACCTACTGTATATACCTAATGTGTATTAGTAGAGCATACCTACCTATATTTTTAATTTCATAAGGGTGAATCCTTAACTCTGTTTGCCTGCCTGTCTGTTACCCCTTCACGCTTCAACCGCTGAACCGAATGAAATTTGGTATGGTATATTTGGTATGGAAATTTGGTATCGTGTGAGGCCCGGGGAAGGACATATGATAGTTTTTATCAATTTATATCATCATCATCCTACGCAGATTAAGTCGTGGGCAGAAACTAGTAGAAAAATATCTAAAAATATCTTGTGTGGATGATATCAATGATACGTAAAAAAACCTATTGAACAACAAAATAATAGATTATCAATAATAGATACTTCGGAGCAAATATTCCTCTTTCCAATACGTCTGTACTGAGCATAAATCAAGCGTATATGTTGATGGTACAACAGAGATGGATTGCCTCGATCAATCTTCCGTCTCCACTTTCAACGGTAACCAATCGGACAAGCTTTCACTGATTATGTTAAGAAAATACTTTGGTTTTGAAGCTAACTTTATAAACTGAAATAGATGTCATATACACTAAAGAAATGATCTAGTCCATCGGTGGCCGGGGCTGACGTCCAGACCACTAGACCAGTGGACACGACAGTACCTACCTATAGTGCCATATAAAATAGTAGACATACACACATGACATTACAACATTACATTACATTAAATAAAATGGAACTAAAAAAAACCATAGGTACTAAATTGCTCTATGTTTAAGCATGTTACGTCAAAAATGTGAGTAATGTGACAGTTACGTAGGAAGCCCCCTCATTTATTTTCTACAATTTTTGTCGGACTATACCCTTCCCAAATTCACTAATCAAATGTATCAGCATACATTTGAGTCTTTCAATGACAGCTCATTGAAAGACTAGGGCGCTTTTGAATAATAATTGTTCTCCAAATAGTTGTAACTGTAAACTTTAAGCAAGATAAAACTTTTTTATAGCAATATATTGCCCAATTAATTAAAAAAACTCACGAAAATAAATAGGTATGGCTAGCATTAAAACTCTTATAAAAGTTAAACAATGTGTCATAAATTTTAAGCATATGTATAAAACATAACTGGATCGTAAACAGTAATTACAACAAAAAACAGCTAGTTCGTATAAAACCTTACAAACAATTAATGCCAAGTAGTTACATATATATCTAAGCAGACATTGTCAGCATAAATGAGGTCAAAAGTAATTTATCAGCATTACAAAGAGGCGCTGTTTGAGAAATGAAAATGACTCTTTATTTCAAATTCCCACTCCATACTTAGTTAGCTCTTATCTCGTGCGTTCGATATTTGAAATAAAATTCAAATATCGAATATGATTTTTAAAATAGATCATCGAGCTCAGTTGTCAAGTGATCATTCTACGTATTTTTATTACTACATGTTTTGTTTTAAAACTAACTTATTGTTTGAAACAAATGATTATTTAACGTTGGTCAAGCAGATCTTGTCAGTAGAAAAAGGCGGCAAATTTGAAACATGTAGGCGCGAAGGGATAACGTCTCATAGAAAATTTGAAATTCGCGCCTTTTTCTACTGACAAGATTTGCTTGACCATCTATAATTAAAAGAGCAATTCTACGCTATTGGTAAAAAATCCAACATATCATGTTCCGCAATACAATCTTTAAAACATAATATAACAGGTCTAAATATCTATAGTCTGACAAACACAAATTGTCAGTAAATAAGACCAAAAAAACTACACCCGTTCCTTTAAATTTAGTGCTAGTACTAGCGTAAGACAACGACAGTTTGATTGTCTCTGTCTAAGTTTGAAATGAGAAGTCCCTGGCCAAACTATAAGTAGAACTACATACTGTAACTTGGTTTCGAAGATACATCAAGGAATAAACAAAAGATGAGCGATGCCGTTTGCTCGACTCTATTCGATACATGAATTCGAATTTGGAATTCTAAATTTGAATTGTCATTGTTCGTTGTTGTCCTTGTAACTGTAACGAATTCGAAATGCATTTTGTTTTATTTAAGAGTGCGTGTAATGCGTGTTTTTATGAGGAAGAGATTTTATGTTGCTTATACATGTGTACATTTGAAATAAAAGTTGAATATTGTATATCAGTTGTTCGGAACTGTCAAAATTTTGTTCTAACTGACAGGCCGATACCGTCCGGCGGACTGTTAATCAGTGGGCCCCTATGCTTAATATATCAATTTCAACTCCTCAAATTATATAGGTATGTAAAATTTGAAGCCCTTTTTATTTTTAATCTGATGTGTGTGACTAATACTTTAATATTTATTCGAGACAGCATTTTTGAACCAGTGACACTTTCATACGGAGTAGATTTGATCCTCTAATAAAGCCCCAATATCAGGACTACTCCATACAGGGCGTTTTTTCAACAACTATCCATATTATGCAAAAAAAAATTGTGATTTCGGAGTTGGTCCCATAGAAAAGGTTGTTCAGTATGGCCTACCTAATCACCATGGTATAATAATATACTCCGCCTGGTACTCCATTCCGAGATTCGCGTATGACCTAACTGACACGCGCCTACGTCATCATGCTGTTTACAGGTTCTCAAACTTTGAAATGTGGGAGAATTTTAACCAACGGTGAAAATTATTTTAACGGCATTAATTTTAAGTTATTCATGTAGAAACATAGTAAAATAAAACAAATCTAATGTATTAAATTAAACTTTATTTATCTATACAAGACAAACGTTTAAAAAACTAATTCACAGTTACACATTAATTACCAAGCTTACGACGTGAAAAGTTTGGAAAACACTGCGACTGCTGACACTGAGCGAGAAGGAAATAACAATTAACACGCGTTCGACAAGGATGACGGTCAGGGCATGAAGTTATCTAGATCCGAATTGTCAAATGTCCACAGCGCTATCCTGTGTTGCCAACTTGCCAGTAGTATAAACAGAATTACCCGAAAGTCTGAAATTTCTTTCGTGAATCGGAAGATATTGCTAACGAGTAATCAAAAATGACGTGTTATTGTAAAATTTAAGCTAAAATACATATAAATGAAAATTATAAAATTATAAAGAAATATTTTAACTTATTAACCATAGGTATAATGTACCCATGTAACATGTTATGTTGAAATAAAGTGGCAATGTTATTGTGACGTAATCGCGTGTCACTCTGGGAATGGAAGACCATGTTTTATTAGACCATGCCTAATCACCTCGCACAATATGGCTAGTTGTTGAAAAAATGCCCTGTATATAGTACATTGTAGGAGAGGACGGAAAACCGCTAAAAGATGGACGAGTCGTTTGAGGGCCGACACGTTAGTGGAGGCCCTCAAATAATACGAGTCCATCTTTAGCGTTCCGGCCGAGGCATTACATAGTGCTTTTCACGACTACTGCGAGGAGATAAGAAAATATTTGCATACCTATAAGTACTAGCTCGCGATTTCTCTGGTAGCAAATTACTAGCCACTGCCTGTGCTGTTTCTTGAATTTCGGTAGGCGTCAGCGTAAGAATATCATTTTCTTCACTAGAAGAACTCATTTTTATAGGGAGCCTAGATACGTGTTTCTTGTATTTTTTTGTCAAACACAATTTACACTATCCAATTCAGTAAGTATTTTTAGATCCCGCCTTTTTTTACTTTTTTTATCACTTTTAAGAGGCGTTTTTCTGTTATTTGCTTCAAACCGACTCTAAATTTAGAAGCGTTTTTTCTTTTTTTTGTAAACAAGAAATTGGTCCTATAAATAACCTAATTTTATTTTTAAAGGAAAAAGTTGCGCCAAAAAAGACCTTTATTGATTTTTATGTTTTAAATGATTCTCATTGTTGTAGCGAACCGTCACCAATGACAGATGATGATAACAATGAAACATTGTAGTAGTGGTGGTTCAGATGCTAAAGCTATTGCCTACTTTCCAGCTTGGTTTTAGACCATCTATTGCCACATTTCCGAAAAGTGGCGTGAAATAGTACATTATTGTCGAGGCTCGGAAGTAGCTACTTGCAGGCTGAGGATTCGTTTTAAACGGACGACCTTGGGAGTCCGTTTAATTGAATCCGAAGCCAGCAAGTAGCCTTCCAGCCGAGTCATATATAGTGCTTTTCTCGAAAATGGTGCAACAAATATAAATATCATAGAAATATTTTACAAAAGCAACGTTCTTACGTATATATTTTCACAGAAAAAAGTAGAAACAATTGAAAAAATTAGCTATGCCGCCTTTTTATTTTTTTAATAAAAAAATAGAAGTGTATTTTTCTGCCGAAAATACGCCAACCTATTTGAGACAGCTAAATAGTCGCGGTACTAATTATCTGTTTGGCTGTTTAATGGGCCTGTGCCTTCATTTGATATGGCCATTTTAACTTTTAAAAAGTTTGGAACTCGACAAATAATGGAATTTGTATGCAACATTGCAGTCCCAAAATCGGGACTGCAATGTTTTTAACTTTTTAATTTTTGACTGACAATAAACTACGCGCTTCGCGACCTATTTTTTAAACGGCAAAGTCGACTTTGCCGTCCATTTTTGAGAAAAGAGTATTTTATCATTTTTATCCAGGAATACATAAATGGGCAAAGTTGAAGCTTGTCGACATTTATCTTCATGAAACTGAGACTAAGTACTTAAACACACATTAAATCTCGGGATAATTTCAAAAGGCAACAAAGGCAGCTTCAAATGATAAGCTTGGTATTTGGACGTAGATTAGAATAGATTAGTCACTCTGGATTTAACGCTTGGTTCTAAAACAGGCAGTTTTTATGCGATCACTCGTAAAGACCGTAAAGTAAAGAATGCAGATGTGTTTAAGAGCCAACAGGAGTGGTCATTTTTCCATACAAACGTACTCCTCGTTTACCTCCGTGGTTTTTGAAGCTAGAGCAATGATTTTTTCAACACAAATTAATATTGTCAATATATGTGTCGGACCGTTTTGCTTTTTTTGATATTTTTGTTTTTTAAGGCGCTAGAGCCCTTCAAAAATGGCCAAAATGGCCTAATTGACTATGCCGCAATGAGAGGCGTGGCATTCAAAACTGATATCAATTAGCCAAAAAAGCAAAACGGTCCGACACAGATAATTTCACAGTCATTTAGATTTCCAAATTTGGTTACGTATGGTTAAGTTTTGGAGGAGGAAACAGAGGAGTACGAAACCTCGATTTTTGAGATTTTTACGCAGGTTTTTTCGCCTTGTCCTTATCGCACTACTTTTAGGTGCCGCTTCCGTTAGCGAGACGGGTATATTTACCTAAAATATTTAAAAGTCAGCTCCTGTTTCCTCTTAACCTTGTAAAATATTTCTATCCTAAGTAACATATTTTGGAAAGTTGTTAAATGCTTGCAATTTTAAAATTTCCTTACTCTGGAGAAGGCATTTGCCGACGAGTTTGGTTTGTTCGGAATTTTCAGGAGTCGCATTAAGGTGACAGTCCATTTCCAACGACAGCAGCACTACCATTCATTTTACTATGGAAATTGACAATAACACCGACGCGTTTAGTACTAGTAGTGCAGCTGCGGTCAGAAATGGAATGTTACCCTTACAAGAATCGATAGGCCTAAATCCTTACTTAAGTATGAATTTACGAGGTCAATAAAACCATGTTCCTCTAGTGTCAAAGCTAGTACAACTTGTACCCACCTAGCTTCAATTCCCTTCGATCATAAACAGTAACTAGAAATAACTTTGTGATCCACAAATAACGGCGTTTTTTCGACTAAATGCACTATCTTCACCTGTCTAAGCTGTACAACACATAAAAACGCCGTTGCAACTGACCCGACAGTCCCGACACCAGATAGTCGGGAGCTAATATTTAAAGAATCCGTGATAAACTGGTATTTAGATAAAGCTGACGAGCTTTTCGAGGATTTTCGGAAGTTGTGTAATAGGGATTGTTATGGTTTTAAATCTGTGCTTAAGTAACTTATTAGCAACATTAAAATTCCCAAGTAAATCTTCAAGCATTTTAACTGCGCGCTCCTTTTTCATTATTCGCACTACAGGACAATATGCAACCATTGTTTGTTTTAATAAAAAGTTATTCCAATATTTGCAGACAAAAAATTATAATCACGAAAAATCCGTAAAAACACTGAATAATCGTTCCCACATATGAAACAAAAAATTCTGATGATAAAACTATAAAATTCATAGGAATTAGGAAGTCGGCTAAACAGATATGTACTTCCAAATTCAAACCGGGTTCGTTCAATTTATATGTTAAAGTTTGTCAAAGGACTGTCTAATTTCAGAGACATCAGAGACTTCGGAGAGAATCATACTATCTTTGTCTTATACTAGTACTAGCACCCAAAAGAAAAGGATGAGTATAGTTTTCCTGGTTCTTAGTGACTGACAAATTGGTTTGATCAACTATATTCACTATTTGCAGATAAAGAATAATGACGAGAAACCGGACAAGCACCGAATATTCGCCCTCGCACTTAATATGAAACTAAAATTTCTAAATTAAACCATAACGTTCATAGGAAGTCAGTTAAACAGACACTTCCAAGTTCCAAATTCAAACCGGGCGCGTTCGAAAACGCGTTGCGCAGCAATTAAACATACTGAAATAGCACCGTAATTGACGAGCGGCCGATTTATGCCGCCGTAAAACGACACCCAAGGAGGCGAGTGCGTACATGAAAAAATAGTAATATTTCTTTATATACTAGTGGCTCTGGGAGCTGTAGACATCGCGTTAAACTAGGAAATGTAAAAGTGAGAAATACTTAGTTCTTTGACTTTTGAGTCGTTATTACAGTGAACTCACCACTGGGCGCAGTCTTAAGCGCCATAGACGCTATTAGCGCTTAAGTCCAATTACCGCATTTTGAAAAATTTCCAAAAACTGGATCGACAAGAAATTTTTATTTAATTAATTTGGAGTCGGTGCATGCTGTCTTTTTCTTCCATACCTCTCTCTCGCCCGTCATCTCATCATTCACTCGCGTTCGTTTCATATCATCTCGCACACAGTCCATCCACCTTTTCCTCGGTTTTCCTCTCCCGTTACTGCCCTTTACATTCATTCGTAATACCTTTCTCGTCACTTGACTTTCATCCCTCCAAAAATACATAGAAGATTAAAAATATACTTTGGCCAACAGTCGTTGCCGTTGAAGAATTTGGTTTGAATGGAAGAAACCTTGACTATATTTTGCTTTATTAAGAGAATTAAAAAAGCCGTATCCTAGAAATATCCTTGGTTTACGAGGATTTTTATCTCCGTACAATAGATCGAGGAACACTAATATAGGTGCTGCCGTAAAAGATTTACTATTCCATTTTCCCGCGCGTGAGCATGGCGGAACAACATGGCCGTCGTAAAACTGACGCTGGGAGCGAGGGTTCCGTCACTTTACATTAAATTTTGTAAAGTTAATTTAAAGTTTGTGTCTTAACCCCTTACCGCATACGAAGCCATATATGGCGGATAAATATTTAACTCTATTGACAGCTATTAAAGTTCAAATTTCAACAAATATTTTTTATTATATGCAATAAGGGGTTAAAAAAGACCTCAAAAACTCCAATACGGACCCAGAGAAGATCACAGACTAAGGATTAGGGGAGCTGGCCCCAAACAGATATGGGGTCATCCATTAATTACATCACACGTTTAGGGGGAGGGAGGGGGTCAAGAAAATGTGACATGTTGTGACAAGGGGGAGGGGGGAGTCACAAACTTTGTGATGTCACTTTTAACTTCATCAGTAACCGAAAATGTATTTAAATTATTTTATTTGCTATACAGTTAAATAACAAGTATTTCTTAATCAGTTTTGGGTTATAACATTACTAATATTTCTTTTGTCAAAAATATTTTGATAAAATATTAAATAAATATTTGCCGATTTCGTTGAAGAAATGTGACGTCACACCAGGGGGGAGGGGTTTGCCAAATGTGACCAAGTGTGACAAGGAGGGGGGGAGGGGTAAAAAAACCTAGAAATTCGTGTGACGTAATTAATGGATGACCCCTATGGGAATAAGGCCTGAAGAAGAAATATTAAGTTTTGTAAAAGGTCATATACACGGTGCCCAAAAAAAAAATAGTTGTCTGTAAAGTCGGTTTACGGACGATAATTTTGCGTGATAACGTCATAAGTAAACATTACCATTACATTACGTAACGTTACCATGGAGATCTGTCCACAACGTTACCATGGAGATCTGTCCACAACGTGACACTTTTTTGTGCATGCTACCGGTGTTCATCGATTTATAAGACGTTATCACGTCAATAAGTGCATTCCCGTTGCCATAGGTTTTGGGATTATACTGAGTAACTTTTACCACCAACCAACCCCGAAATCGCGAAAAAATTCAAATTCATCTGCAGATGTACAATATGCCAAAGTAACGTAACTTCCTTTCAAAATATTATTCTAAGACAAAACGTATGTTTGCGTTAACAAGTAAACGTCGTATAAAAAACGAATGCCGCGGAACCCTGAACATGGCGGCAGTTAAATAAAACGCACCATTAAACGGCACAGTCTATTGCTAAACGTTATTTTTACTTTTTTTAAACCAACATGTCTTCCGAGTTCATTCGGATGACAGTGATGTCTATGCCCCCAAAAAAAAACTATTCCAATCTCTAGAAATGTATTTTATTGTAAGGAAATCCCAGAATATACAACATTATAAATGAATATAAGTCAATCACAATAATTAAACGATATTAATGCCAAGATAAAGTAGTCTGAACGCTCCTTTAATTATTTTTTCTGTTAGCAACACCGTGGGATTGAAATAGCATTCAAGATGGCGGCCTACAAAAACTGAACTTCAATCAGTCTTAATTCTCTCATTAAACTTTACGTAGCATAATTAAAGCTATCATTAACCTGGGCAATAACTAGGATCGAATCGTTTATTTGTTCAAGAATCGAATGTTTTTAAATAATTAAATCTATTCGATTGGCGATGTCTTAATCGATGTGGGCGAAAAGTTTGTTGTCTTTGGTTTTATCGGGATCTGTTCGAATTTCAAACGGTTTAAACGGCGCTAAATAATGGCCAGTTGTGTGAATTTGAGGGAAATAAGGGCTATTAAAAAGATTTGATTGGCTTTCTTGTCTATTAACACTGTATTGGTGTTTTTCGGCGTTTATACCTATGTATGTTTACGATAGAAGAATTCTTAGAAATAGTTCGTGTTCATTCATAAATATTTTGGATGTCATTCATTTCATTATCCATTTTACCTCAAACTGATATATCGTGTACGATTAATATCTAAATACTCAACTATTGGATTAAATCACATTTTGCATACTTCCTGACACTGATACTTATCTACCAACATTACGACATCTAAGACATGTCAACATCCTATATTTGACCGGAATATAACGTCCTTTCTTAATAAACACATGTCCATTATCAATATGTCAATAACGAGGCCAATATCCTTTAATAATCCTACACGAATGACGGGTGCGCTGATAACAAATTTGATATTTAGACCACAGAATAAACTACAAGCTTGACAAAATTATTACATCGAAAATACAATTAAAATTAGACCATATGTAATCCTCTTAAAGACGCTCCGAATCGCAGACTTATCTTGGTATGTGCCAGTAACTAAAGTGTAGCTATTGTATTTTTTTACACTGTGGCCCATTCAGGGTTACCAGTGATAAGTTATCGCAGATATCGATACGACGTATTGATTCGTTGATAAACTTGGAACTTTCTATCGAACTGATTTTTATAGGATCTGTGTTAGGGAAGTTTTATGATATAATTGGACTACCTACTTGTAATATAGCAAAGTAGCATAATTTGTCTATAGGTAATATATTAGAAAATATTATTTCGGGACGATGGGCCAATGATACTTGGCCTGAAGAATTTATGGGTACGAGAGGCCTTTGCCTATAATAATATTACGTTTTATATATGTAGTTGCAACCATATTAAGCACACATGTATTTCTAACATAGCAAAATATAAGGATCATGCGTTGTTAACCTTGCGATATCTTATCATTTCATGGCGACGAGAAAAGATTAAGATAATTATAATATTAGGTATGTATTACCTACGTAAAAATAATCGATTAGGTTAATATAATACCAGAATAACATTTATATTTAAATATACAAAGCAGACAACTGACCTGGGTGCCTAGCCAAGGTGACAATCGCTTGTTTTCTACAACGAAACGCTCTCTCTATCACTCTGCTACATTAGAGCGACAGTAAGTACCAGTTAGTACGTAACGTAACAGTAAGTAACGGAGCGTAAACGATTGGCATGTTGGCTGCGCACCCCGATTCATTAAACTATAGGACTTATCCAAGGCTCTTTTCTTTTACAGGCATTGAAATCTATTTGAAGCGTACATTAATTTTATTTTATATCTAAGGTAAACGGACTGGTGCTCGACGCGGTCCCAGTACCTAGCTAGACATGTGCGCCGCGCCGCCGCGCCGCCGCCGCCGACGATTTTTCCACGCCGCCGCCGCCGATAAATTTGACCGGCGTATAATCGGCGTGGGAAATTTTGATACCTATCGTGTCTTATTCCATGTTGCGTAGTGAATAGATAGTGTCAGAGGTATAATTTAAAGATCCTTATGCTTTTTCGCTTATTTTTTGCCGGTGAACCAAATTAGCATAATTTTTGTCGTTGCGGTGTTAGCTGTGATAACGATTTAGTGTTAATTTAAATAAGATCTAGTTTCTGGATCTAAGGTTATTATTTGATATTTTTTCGCACAGCTTTTTTGTAGAACGTAAATGAAATTGTATATTATGTGATAAATCAAAATATGATTTATTTATTTATCACATAATATACAATTTCATTTAAAATTACACACGATCAATTCTTAGTCATTTTATGGTGATTATCAGCTTCTTTTACTTAACAATATATATTTCAATCAAAAATAATAAAAATCAGTTTAAAGCTTCGCAATAAGCTATTACTTACTTCCGTTGGCGCTACAACCCTTTGTGGGTCTTGGCCTCCTCCACAATCTTCCTCCAGTTGTCGCGGTGTCTGGCGACCTTCTTCCAGTTGGTAAACTTTCCCATCTTCCTAAGATCTTCTTCTACACAATCTATCCAACGCTTCTTAGGCTTGCCTTTCGGTCTTTTTTGTTGCGGCGTCCACCTTGTCATGACTTTTGCTGCCCTCTTGTACGGCATCCTTTCAAGGTGACCCGCCCATCTCAACCGCTGTGACTTACAGACCCTGACGAATTGACGATGTTCTCGTGCTCTATGAGTACATCCAACTCGTGGTTCATGCGTTGACGATAGGTATCATGTTCTATTACAGGACCATAGATCTTTCTGAGCACTTTTCTTTCGAACACTGCAAGTTTCAGTTCGTCTCTCTGAGTTAGGGTCCAAGTTACGCAGGCGTAAGTTACGACAGGCCTGATGATGGTGCGATAGATAATAAGTTTGGATCTAATGCTAAGCAGTTAAGAGCACAAAAGTTTGCTACACGCGTAGAAACATTTGTGCCCAGCAGCTATGCGCGCCCTTATCTCTTCGTCGGTTTTGTTCTGAGAGTTAAGGCGATATGATTCGACTCATCAACGAATCTGAGGGGGTGAGGTGCGCGGCAAACCGTGAAGCCCCGCCCGCGCGTCCCGCGACCCGCTCGCCGAGATCGTGAGCGCGCGCCGCGCACGGTAAACATAGCAGACGGGTCACAGTATAATGATCTTATGATGGCAGTATTTTAACTAGACCGGAAAATGGTCACGTTTTAGAGTTTTTTATTGTATATGTACGTATGTATTTTTTGCATTACGTATTTCTGATCATTTCATGTAGAATTATTATTTGTATATAGACATGTGTACTTATTATTGATCAGTAAAGAACGTTTTAATTTCATGGCAGCGTGTTCCTAGTTCCCAGTTAAAGTACCTAAAGGAAAGTAACAATTTTAAAGGAGACGGTCAATTAAGGGTTCTATTTATAAAGAATATTAACCTACAATAATTTTACTTTACAGATTCCTTTAACTCAATAACGCTGCCGTGAAATTAAAACATTGTTAGTGTTACTGATCAGTAGTACTTAAAAAAAAACAGTTTCAAAGTATATTTCTGTTAACTTTTTGTCAGTGCAAGCCTTATGGTTTCGTCTTGGCAACATTTTACATGAAAATGTTTTTGGTGGGTCTCATTATCACAATTTCCAATACTTTTGTTGTCTAACTTAATAAATTATTGTTTACAATACCTATCGACTTTATACCTACTTTAATGATCACACAATTTTAACGAAACAATGTTTTCAAGAAAATAATTCAATTAAGTGCGAGTCAAACTCGCGCACCGATGGTACCTACATTTTATTAAGTATATTATATATATATTTTTTAATTAAGTTGTAACTGACTCATCATCATCATCTCAGCCATAAGACGTCCACTGCTGAACATAGGCCTTCCCCTTGGACCTCCATTCCGGTCGGAAGCGACCCGCATCCAGCGTCTTCCGACGGCCTTAACAAGGTCGTCTGTCCATCTTGTGGGTGGACGTCCTACGCTGCGCTTGCTTGGTTATGTGAGGGTCGCAGTTCTAACCTAACCTAACCCACTTTTCTGGTAGCAGTCCGTTTCTGTGAGGGTCGCGGTTCTAACCTACCCTAACCTAACCCACTTTTCTGGTAGCAGTCCGTTTCTGTGAGGGTCGCATTTCTAACCTAACCTAACCCACTTTTCTGGTAGCAGTCTGTTCCTGTGAGGGTCGCAGTTCTAACCTAACCTAACCCACATTGTTGGTAGCAGTCCATTCCTGCTGTTGTTATTGTTGTGTAGTAGTTTGTTTTCCAAAGGGAGAAATAAATAAAGTTGTACTTTTGATAGAAAGAAAAGATCCGCATGCGAGAACTTCATTCCCGCAGCTCGGCCTTCGGCCTCGCGTGCTTGGGAAATCGTAACTTTTCCTATTGGGTCGTGTTTCAGCTCCAACTTCCTCCTCACGTGTGACGCTTCGGGCCTTCGGCCCAACGCGGAGCTCGGCCTTCGGCCTTCGCGAGCCTTGACGCTTCGCTGTCGGGCCTTCGGCCCGCCGGCTCCGCTTATCAAGAAAGTTGACTTTGTAGGACGTTTGGAGGAACTGCATTCACGCAGCTCGGCTTTCGGCCTCGCGTTTTCGGAGTCGGGGTGGAGGCTCCGGGCCTTCGGCCATCCACTGGGGTCGGCCTTTGGCCTCCCTGCCTGAAGCTCGCCCTTCGGGCTCGCTTAACACACTTTTTGTATAGGATTTTGCTTTGTTCGTCATTCCCGCAGCTCGGCCTTCGGCCTCGCCCAAAATTACTGGGGGTGGAGCATGCTTGGACATTCGAGATAAAGCTCCGGGCCTGACGGCCCTCCGCGGGGTCGGCCTTCGGCCTCCCAGCCTGAAGCTCGCCTAACCTACTTGGAAATTTGAATTTGGCCCGTGTCCGCCGCCATTTTGGATTTTTCCAAAAATTTTTTTTCACATGGTAATCTTGGGCCCCCAAGCTCGCCGCATGTCAAATCTCAGCGCGCTCGGACCAACTTGAAAAAAATAAAAAAAAAGTCGGCCATTTTGAAAAATTTTAAATGCAGTTTGTTTTGTCTTGGGGCCCTCTATGACATTTGGTCGAGCACCCCCCACCCATCTCGCACCGTAATATGAATACTTTTTGAGATATTGGGGAAATTAAAGATCTCTACTTTTTCCCCCTTTTTTTGCTTATAACTTTTGATATTTTGTGTGCTACTACACGCTTCGAATGCATTTTTCTAGGCATTATGACGAATCTAATGAGGTATCACACGTATTTTGAGGAGTATTATCTCTATTTTTCACCGTGTTCAGTTTCTCGAACAAGACTAATACAACCAAGCGCAAGATGAACTGCCTGTACCTTGAACTCTCAATTATATTTAATTCATGTCGACCGTGGTCAAATATTAAAATTAGTGATATGTATTTAGTTCTTAAATAATTGTATTGCGATATGCCTATTAGGGTAATTTTTTCAATTATTTCAATTTGACATTTTATATTTATTTAAATTTATGATTATGATGATGAATTTGCACGCTTGACGGGCGTGGCGCATTGCATGCGATCCAAAGCCGGGCGCCTTCGGCACCCTCATACTAAAAGCGTAACACTATACATATATTGTAACATCCCCATACTGTATCAATCCAAATAAATAATTTCTGATTTTCAAAGGAGTCAAAGAGCACGAAGGAATGTAATCATTTTGCAGATCGGACGTAGGTATATCAGTAAAGGTGAAATACTGTAAATATATCATACTTACATACTCACAATTATATTATCTAGGAATATAATATTATTTACCTACATTGAAATTGGTTGCTGACCTAGTGAAAATACTGAAATATTTTAACTGTTGATGTAGGAAAGCTAGGCGCTTTCAAGCACCTCGTAAAGTATTAGATGCTTCTGTTATCAGAAAGTGTGTTTTTATAGCACTTAGTGACTTTCACTGATTTAAACTTTCACGATTATTAAACATTATCAAACTGCACAACGGGACTTAATCGCGTATTTAAGTTTTAAGATTTACCTCCGACGTTTCGAGGACGGCGTTGTCCCCGTGGTCTCGGAGAAGACTGGCTCAAGTTGACAGTTGGCTTAGTGACTTTTTCTTACGTTTCATATGCTTTGTTTCCCATTGTTTGTAAATGTTAAAATCACGTGACCGCGCGGAACACACTGACGCAGGTCCGTCCTCTACAAGCGCTGACGCGCGACTGAAGAGGGCGTAAGTGCGTTCGCGAGTGATGGCGGTTGCGGATTTAGTAGGTATTGAAACATAGAAATTATTTTAATGATGTTATCGAGACAAAGTGATCCAAATCATCTAGATTATCTTATTACCTATACATTTATGTAAAAAACAAGTCAAAAAAGTTTGTATTGTAGCTCTGAGATTGATTTATTGTTAAAAAAAGGCGTAACTTTGGAATTTTTTTCTATCGAGCAAAGTTTATCTAATCATGTTTTTGAGATCCAAAACATATCTGCCAGATCCTTAAGTATAAGATATATTTTTTTCACAATTTTAAAACATTGTTTCTTATATTTCCGATGGATTCAAAAAACTGGTTCGCTTAGCTCGTACGGGAAAAGCACGCCTTAACCGTCGCTCCTAGATACTTGAAGCTGCTCACACCTTTGATGTCCTGATTGCCGACAGAGATGTTTGTTGGCAGTCCAGTCTGCCTTGATTTCGCAAGCTACTCAGTCTTGGATACGTTTACACGTAATCCAAACGTGGCGGCTTCTGTCTGCAGGTTTAGGCAGTGATCGGCCATTCTGTTTCTCGACCTACTGGTAATGACAATGTCATCGGCATACGCAGCAAGCTGAGTTGTGTTGTAGTCGATCAGCCCATTGATGTTTAATTTACGCGTTGCAGCCTCAAGTACCAGGTTGAAAACTATGGACGAAAGCGCATCTCCTTGCTTCACTCCCGAACGAATCTCAAAAGGCTCAGATAAATCGTTTTGTATCGCCACAACGGATTTGGAGTGTTTTAAAATGGCATCCACAAGTCTAACCAACTTGCTTGGCACACCCAAACACAGCATGCTGGAGAGTATTTGTGCGCGGTCAACACTGTCAAATGCCTGCTTGAAGTCCACAAACATGTGATGAAGATCGATGTTGTATTCGTATGCCTTTTCCAGTGTTTGCCGCAATAGGTGAATCTGGTCTACAGTAGAGCGGTTAGGCCTGAATCCGCATTGGTATTCTCCTAATATCTCTTCAGCATAGCCGCATAGGCGCCTATACACGACTCCTGATAAAACTTTATAAGCCACAGACAAAACCGATATACCTCGGTAATTGCTACAGATGCTCTTGTTTCCTTTTTTGAAGATAGGCACAATAATACCTGCGATAATAAATAAGAGCGCTGGTGGCCTAGCGGTAAGAGCGTGCGACTTTCAATCCGGAGGTCGCGGGTTCAAACCCCGGCTCGTACCAATGAGTTTTTCGGAACTTATGTACGAAATATCATTTGATATTTACCGGTTGCTTTTCGGTGAAGGAAAACATCGTGAGGAAACCGGACTAATCCCAATAAGGCCTAGTTTCCCCTCTAGGTTGGAAGGTCAGGTGGCAGTCGCTTTCGTAAAAACTAGTGCCTACGTCAAATCATGGGATTAGTTGTCAAGCGGACCCCAGGCTCCAATAAGCCGTGGCAAAATGCCGGGATAACGCGAGGAAGAAGAAGAGGCACAATAATACCTAAATTCCAATCTTCTGGCATCTTTTCCTCTTCCCATATCATAGATACGAGTCTAAACATTCGCTTCTCGAGATCGCTGCCTCCTTTTTTGAGTAACTCTGAAGCAATAGTATCAAGCCCCGGCGCCTTGTTATTCTTCAGGCAACGCATAGCCCGCTGGACTTCTAACCGAGTAGGCGGTTGTAATCGTTCTTCAACGTCAAAGTAAATGGGCACTTTTTCCGTGGCTATTTGCGGAATGTTCAGGAGATAAGCACATCTGCCTTTTCCGTGAGAAGACTTCCAGAGGTATTTTGGCATGCATTGGTTTTAGGCTGGTATCCACTACGTAGGCTGTAAAAAGGTCGTACGAAATGACGCACCCTCAAATCCTCCATTCTCCTAAACCTCTCCCTTTCCATATTTCTCTTTTTGCGTCTCGCCATTTTTCTGCATCTGTTTTCTCGTTCTTATAAAGTTCTTTGTTTTCTAAGCCATCGTTTTGGAGATATTTAAGCCGCATTTCATTCTTTTTATTGAGGGCTTCCTCGTATTCCTTATGAAACCATTATATTTTTTGAACGTTTTGCTTCTCCGATAGTGCTCTTAGCTGAACTTGTCACTGCTGTTTTTATACTCTGCCACTCTTCGTCAATAAGCTATACTTAAACAATTATACCTACTTATAGGAACTTAAATCACCAACTATCATCAATTCATCACTAAGCTGCAGTAGTAAAGAAAACAAAGTAGACCTTAGTATTCCATAAAACGGGACACTTCAAAGACATTCTGTTGAGCGAATCTACCTGCCAGAGACGTTTTCTTTGGAAAACGATGACATCTTTAATCTAACATTACATTTCTGTTAAACTTCAGTTCAGACAAATGTAAAGTATGTAGTTCATCATTATTTCGTAACCAATCCTAGGTGAGGCGACAGCGGCTGGGAAAAGTCAATATACATAGATTTAAGACTTAACTTAAAAATATTTTTTTTGTGTTTTATTTGTATTCCACTTACAAAGTAAGTAAAAATACTGCCTAAAATGTAGCGTTTTAAAGTATCCTTTTATTTTAATATTTAAACATACCGTTGGTAACCGTTAGGTTGGTATTGGTAATAAATGGTTGCCAAGTGTCATGATGGGATATAATTTTCGGCAATAATTTAGAAAACACACATAATATGTTTTGGATAGCCTAGTAAATACTCAGAAGGCTTTAATATAGAGTTTCTACAGCCACCTTCTCATGCAGTATCAAAAATTATGCCACGCCGATTTCACGCCGATCACGCCGCCGCCGCCGGTCAAAAAATCATCGGACGCCGCCGCCGATGATTTTGCCATCGGCGCACATCTCTAGACCTACATGTCATCTTGAATCTTAAGTCATTGTCAATACAGATGACAACAAGGTGTCATCTATTGGGCATTAGCATGTCGAGCACTAGTACCTTATAGGTGCAAAAATATGTAAATGCTAGATTTTAACTGTACTGGCGATTCTCTCCTGAATACAATAAAATATTTAACTAGATAACTAGACCACTTTATCGACACTTCATCGGAGCTTTTAGCACCATGTTATTTCATAGGATTTAGTATCCATATTGATTCTAAATTATGGAAGTATCGATAGTTAAACAACACTACCCGGTATGACGCAAGTCCGTTTATCTGACAATCAATTGTAACACTTAACACTAGTGATATATAATTTAGAATCGCGTGAACTAAAGTATATAAAATAAAACACTCGCTGCATGTGTATATTTAGTGTGCTCTCTGTCACACCTATCCGCCGTAGGTAAGTGTGATAGAGAGAACGCTACGTATTCCCGTGCAGCTAGTGTTTGATTTTACGTTTGTCTGAGGTCAATCAAGGCATCATAAAACTAAAGCGTATTACCTTTACTCTTCACACAACTTTAATTGTTAGCAGGCGTGGCTCACTCCGCGATTTCGTCGCTTTGCAACAGGTAGCTACAAGTACATCCGTTCCACACCAATTTTGGTGGAAAGCCATAAGCCGCGCGTGGCGCTGTCGCCACCTAGCGGCCATATCTGTCCTGATCGTAACAGACGCGTTTTGTTAGAGAGTGAGTCTTCTGTACCTAGTACTATTATTTATTTTGTGTTGTTAGTAGCTAGGTCTAGTGTAGTGTGAACGGTTAGGTACTTATGTCCGTCTAGGTCTAGACTTAGAATGACTAAACACGAGTGCACTAAAGTCGCATAGCTAATGTGCTCGCGAAGGTGAGGCTGTACAGACCGACGGACGGATAGAGTTACTAGATGTGGTAATGTTGATATTATAATATGGTTAGTAATTATGGAGGAACATTATTAGCTACTCGACAGGAGCAGACAGGCAGAAAAAATTGTGGAATTAAGGTTTAATAAAATGTAGGGTCAGTTTTCGTGTACCCAAGGAAAAGGCGTATCTTCTGTTTGCGGATTGATTCATGGTATTAATGTTTTTTTTTCATACATAACTATAATCGGTGACCGGTGTAAGTAATTTAGAAAAGCTTTAACTTGAGCCTGCCGCTTTCAAGCAAACGTCATTCTTGGGATTAGTTGCCAAGCGGACCCAAAGCTCCAATGAGTCCTGGCAAAAAGCCGGGACAATCAACGCTAAGAGGATGATGATGATTTAAGATAATTTTTTCTCGTAATGTCCTACCAAAGTAGTATTTACTAATGATCTCTTCCAGACAACCTAGGATGCCTATGCAAGTATGCAGGCCAATGCAACGGCCCACGGGCAAACAAACAGTACGCAATTAGGAAGTGAACCTGCGCCCACGCGCGAGAAATTAATATGGGCCAGTGGTTTGTTTGCTATGAATATTATGAATAATCAAACTCCTCTAAGAGAATAAGATTTTTGTCAAAAAAAATATTCTTGATACAAAGTTATGTAACATGAAAGGTATTACGAATGAATGAGGAGGGAGGTAGGGACAGTCGACGTCAAAAATAGGTTTACATTTTTCGCCTTATTACAAAGGAGTATGGTGCAAAAGTGTAAACATATTTTTGGCGTCGACCCTTACATTATGTGAAGTTTTAGCTGAATCGAATGGGAAGTGGGTCTAATTTATCTTGCAAGATTATATTATATTACATATAATAGTAGGCCAATCAAATTAGATCAATAAAAATCATTTCGAGGAATTATTTCTCAGCAACCTGGAAATCCTTTTAATGCCTTCATTTGCTCCTAAATCTAAAGTGTGCATACATTTTTGCTTTTTTCCAGTTTTTTGCTTGTAGATTGAAAACGTTACGTCCGATGGAAAATTTGTTCTAATCATAATGAAAATTGATGTCTGAGGGTGAGGAGGAATAGGAGGATAAATCTAATTTGATTGGCCTATAGGTACATACTGATAACCGATTGTGAGGCTTGCTTAGTGTCAAGCCCTACGGTCGGTGTCAATGGTCACACTACGATTGGCGCGGCCCAAACTGTCAGACGAGGATCGCCCGCTATTACATCGGAGTGTGATTTACTTGAAGCTACGCCTGTGTTCGTGTTTTATGTATTAATCCTTTATTTAATGATGTATGGTGTTTTCTCTCTTAACAATACATTGCAAGTTAAATAAAAACGAGCCCTCCGCTGAATAACAAACCAACCAGCAACCAGCCAGTAGATCCAAACGCTTAAGCTTAATAAACAGTCGGTTTAGTAATAATTAACTGAATGCGTTCCAAGGCTGAATTAATAAAATCGCGACAGCGCTTAATTATGACTAAATTCACAGTCTTAGCTTTAATAGAAGTGAAGTTAGTTGTAGGTCAACGGCCGGCGTTTTATAGTTTTTGATTGTGACACAGACACAGGACATACTCATCATCATACATAGTTTTTGTGGCAAAATAAAGTGATTGACAAAATTTATTTTCAGTTTCAGGTAGACATTCAGGTACATTATAAAGAAAAATTAAACTAACTTGGGCCAATCAAATTACATAGATCCAAAAAAAGCGTTTTGACGAATTAATTCCCAGCAAGCTAGAAATCATTTTAATACCTTATTATCATCATTAGAGCAAATTCTTGCAAATTGAATCTTGATTATTTAAATTTGGTCAAAACAAACCTGATATTACAGTGCACATCCAATAAATAGAAAAGGCCAAAGTGGCCTGATATATCTTAACACAACTTTGTTGCCATATTATAAGAGAGAATGTGTTCCGACTTCCGATATATTTGGCCAACCCGTCACTATAGTTAGACCAAAAAAAGTCTGCAGCGATTTTGATAGCCCACGCAGTGCAACTGTTATTTTTTAACGTCAAACTTCTATGACATTATGACGTATAAATAACACTTGCACTGCGTGGGCTATCAAAATCACTGCAGACTTTTCTTGGTCTAACTATACCTAAGACATATTTGAAGCTGACTGTCATAAAATCAGAGCCGCATTTAAGCTGACTGTACACTGGACGCTGACCCTCCTTCCGAGAAGCAAGATGGCGGCCGGAAGCGGATGCTGAGACAAGACCGCGTTGTTAGCTAAATATAACGCCGGACGAAATACGGCACGGGGTGGTACTGAAACGTCTAGGACTTTGTCGCAGTAACACCAAAGATTGTATGTATGATCGATGCGTCAAGTCTTACAGGCGTATTCTGTTTTTAATAACAGGTTGTGTATTAGATCTGGATTAGTTTTGTATCTGATCTGTCAGTGTCAAAAGTGACGTTTTTGGTTGAGGGTGGAAAAAGCTCTTGAGTAGTTGACGGATCTTCTCTAGGGGGTAATTGCACAAAAGAGCCCTATGGGTCGAAGTGTATCCGCAAGGGTCCCCGAAAACAATGAGATAAGACGTTTTTGGTTGAAGAACGTGTCACTTTTGACACTGACAGATGACAGATGTTTTTTGGACTAATTCGTGCTTCAAATTTGACATTTACTCTACTTCTTTGACATTACTTGAACAACATCTAACGTAGTAACGTAGTGCTAATGTTTGTGTGTTTATTGTTGTTTTTAATATGATTTATCATATTAAAAACAAAATAAAAAAGCACTTTAGTAAAGAAAAGCACTTAAGTGCTTTTCTTGTTATAAGAATTCGACGAAAGAGGCGGCATTAGCGTGTACCGTCGACGACAATGATATGTTTACATTTTTCGCCTTATTACAAGGGAGTAAGGTGCAAAAGTGTAAATATATTTTTGACGTCGATCAGTTGGCAATTAATTGATTAAACTGTATCGCATGGGAGCTGTTCGTTTTTCAATTTTAGATTCGTATTTGAGAGTTTTAGCAGTAATAAAAATTGGTAACTTTGTAAGTTTTCCTGTATGTTTCTGTTGCGAACGCAACCTTTATTTGTATAAAATCTTAATACATTCCTAATGCAGTAGCTAAACGCAGCCATCGGGCTCGGCTAGTATTCGGAAGCTTTTTCTAAAGCACCAAAGGAGCGCTCCACATACTCTGTATCGCGGCCAATTAGAGGCACCTAAATTTAAATCCTTTTTGTATAGATCAAATATTGCAAATCACTCTCTCATCAGCCTCCATACTAATAACGCACCACTTCTGCATTTAACCGTTTAGTTAAGAAGCCCTTGTAAACCAGTACTTTTGGAAGATTATATCAGTTTATATAAGCTTTTTATTTGAGTCGTCGAGATCCTGACCTGCACGTGCACACTGCACGGCGGTTACAGTTTCTATTGCTCTAAAGTGCATTAATGAAGAAATACCAACTCCCACATTCGTACTTGACAGGACTCGAACCTTGTCATCAATATTGGTGATACGAAGGTTCTCGATAACTGCCTTATTGTGTTCTGTATGTGGGCTGCCTCATTTCTACTTACTGTTTATATGAATATTCTTGGAATTATGATTGACTGCGTTCATATTGTGATTAATATGCATTAACGTTGGATATATCTTACTTACTTACTTATTTGGCTGGCGCGATGACTCAAAATGAGTCTTGGCCTCCAACACAAGAGCACGCCACTTTGCTCGGTCCAGAGCGAAATCAAGGGGCCCACGGATTATCAGTTCGCCGGACGATATCAGCCTGTCAGTTAAACGCAATGGTAATATGTGGGCCCCTTCACGCCAGCTTTCGCCGACGCCGAGCTCACGGAGATCTGCCTCAATAATATCAATACTATCTGCCCAACGATATTTAGGATATATCTAATCAAATGTTGTGGACTCGGGTATGTCCTTAAACTACGTCCAAGTCCACCGGCGGATGGGCAGCAGCATCCCATAAGTACGGTAAATTATACTGCGATCGCCAACCCGCCTGCCAAGCGTGGCGATTATGGCATTTACCCCCCAGTATGATAAGCATAACCAAATCGTGTGGCCCCGAGTTTCCGGCGACTCCCGGTGCTCTGGCTATGGTAGCGGTCAGGGCACTGGCGGAGTCAGGGGTGCTAAGAATCTCCGGCAAAGATCCGGCTTCTGGGGGAGGCCTATGTTCAGCAGTGGACGTCTTTCGGCTGATATGATGATAATGAATCAAATGTAGACCGGGGAGTGCTCCGAGGAATTGTTCGGATAAATCCCTGACGCTTTCCGCCATTGCTGTACGCGACAACATTGCCATCTTCACCACTTAGGGTGTTACCACACCAATCGATCGATAATGATCGATAGTAGAATAGAACATTCGACGTTGATGACGACGACTTCTATGAAATTATGACGTATAAATAACACTTGCACTGCGTAGGCTATCAAAATCGCTGCAATTTTTTCTTGATCTAACTCTAGAAACTATCGCGTAACTTTCTTACCTACCGCTTGAAGTAAGTGGTAGACCTACAGTATCCAGAATAAAAACAAGGTGACAAGTCCCTTTTCATACGAATTGACACAAAACCACAATACGCTTGGCATTCCAAAACCTGATTATTTCTTAGACACTAACGACCCTTCTAACTCCTAATCTACATCACACACAAGATAATTATAACTAATGATAATTATAATGATAATTATCTTGATAAACAGCCCAGCGTCCAGTTTACAATCAGCCAATCCTTTAATTCGGAACCTGATTTGTGAGTCACAATCGAAATATAAGCAGTACAACGACTTAATAGGAAAAAGTGAATAATTAAACGAAACTTGAAGACCGATTCGAAAAGACATCATCGTATTATTCAAAGTAACTGCTGAATGAGGAGAATAGTGTCGACTTGATTTAAGAAACATTTTTTTTGCTAAAAGGATGATTCATACTCTCACGAGCCTAGCCAGAGAAACTTCCTAAGTTACAGGTACGCCAAAATAATATACCTACTCCCTTTGTAGAAATATCAAAATATGTACAAATCACCAACGATAATTAAAACCTGGTTATATAGACATAAATTTAGAATTTAATTTACTACCAATAAGTCGTCAAATAGTGATTAGATTAAGCTTAAAAGTGTAATCTTAACTAGCCCGACAATTAAATTGTTCCTGTCCACTATCGGGTTGTTTGTTTTATCTCCTTCGGTGAACCTTAGTTTAAAAAATAGTATTACAAAGTACATACTTGTCTATGATATGAGTAGTTCACAGTATCTTTCACGCGACCATACAGACAAATCCAGACACTGTTCATACTTGTAATGTAATGTAATGTAACAATGCCAGTCAGAACAAATAGTTGTCTTGCAAGGACTGAGTGAGTCATACTCATTGTTTGAGCATGTCGAACTACTGCTTTAAGATATCTGTCATAAGTTCTGTGAAATCAGATGGTAATCTTATTGTTTAGGTCTACAATGACTAGAAACTTAGGTCTGCTTTGAAAACAGTAAAACCCGCTTAAGAAATACTGAAATAAGAAGTCATAAGCGGGAAAGCGCAATAACCGTGAAAAAGGGTACGAAAGTTGCAAGCTGTAGCAGCAAAAGGATCAGGGTGAAATGGCATATTATGGTAACATTCCATTTCTAACCGCAGCTGCATTACTGTCAATTTTACTATGGAAATTGACAATGACAGCGACGCGTTCAGTACCGGTAGTGCAGCTGCGGTTAGAAATGGAATGTTATCATTACGCGGGATAAAAATTAAAGTGTAGTTGAGACTTGAAATAACGGATCCACTTAGTATGAGTTTCGCTAAATCTCCTTTACCTTCGTCTAAACTAGATCGATTGCAATGCTTACTACGTAGGTTGCCCTGAAAGTTTCGGGAATTGGAAAAAATACGCGTTTAAATGAAATAAAAGTACTTTTATTGTTTTTCAAAGTATTCTCCTTTGTGTTTAATGCACTTTTTCATTCTCTGAAACCAGTTTTCAAAACAGTTATTGAACTCTGAACTGGGGGTTGACGAAATGGCCATTTTATAAGCGTGGACTGCTTCTTCCGCGGTCTGAAAACGCTGACCACACAACCGATTCTTTATTTTCGGGAAAGTAAAAAAATCGTTGGGACTTAGGTCGGGGCTGTACGGAGGATGGTCCAGTAATTCGACTTTTTCGCCCTTCAGATAGTCGTTTGTTTTCTGAGCAGTATGAGGGCTGGCATTATCATGGTGTAGTATAATACGGCGGTTAGGGTTATTTTTTCGCAGTTCAGCAAAAACAATCGGTAAACAAACGCCTATATACCAATCGGCATTGACAGTTCTTCGATCTTCAAGAGCAATAGTCGCCACGTGACCCGATTTGGAGACAAACGTGGCTACCATTTTTTTGATCGTGCTGCGAGAACGAACAACTTTTGTTGGCTTCGGCTCGTCTTCGTAAACCCATACTCGAGATTGGTTTTTGGATCAGGCTCATATGCGTAAATCCATGACTCGTCACCTGACACAATACTAAAAACGGCAGTTGAGCTTCCTCCATTAAATCTTTTTAGGGTTTTGTGGCACCAATTGACACGGACCGTTTTCTGCATGGTCGTCAGATAACAAGTGAGGAATCCACCGGGAAAACAACTTCCGCACGCCCAACTCTTGCTGTAAAATAACTTGTACCTGACTCATTCCAATGCCTAAAGTCTCCTGAATTTCCCGATATGTAACATGCCTATCTTCTTTTATCAGTTGGCGAACAACATCGATGTTTTGATCGGTAACGGCAGTTTTCGGTCGACCCTCACGTACGTCATCCGCAAGAGACACACGGCCACGTTGAAATTCCGAATACCACCTGTATATTGTCGTCTTCGAAGGTGCTTCACTACTAAAAGCAATAGTCAATCGGTCTCCACATTGTTGTTGTGTTAATACACTTTTAAAGTCATAATAAATCATTGCTCTAAAACTTTCGCGGGACAGCTCCATTTTCACCAGCGACTCAACGACTTTAAAAAACAATTGAAAATAGAACATTGTTTTTTTTTTCTAAGTGGCCAGTGTTTTCGAATAATGAGACTATGCTTGTAACAAAGAGGTATAACACATGTCAAATATACGTTCCTAAGTATGCAATTCCCGAAACTTTCAGGGCAACCTACGTATTCAAGTGACTTTTAAATCGGCAATTTAAATCAATTACCGAGCATTCGCTTCATGTTAACCAGCATAGACAATACCTAATCGCATATAGTTACTGAGGGCCAAACGTGAATATCGAAATCGGTATTTCGATGCCTGCCTCTACTGCCTCTATGTCTTTATACTCTTGCAAATTCGAGCGATAGAGAGGCAGATAGATAACTTTCGACTTTCGCGGTATAGACTCTCTCGTCGTCCGTAGCCAAATCAGTAAGCCTGCCTTCGAAGCTTAGCAGAGGTACTGGGTTCAAATCCTGGTAAGGGCATTTATTTATGTGGTTAATTGGTTATCACGGATATTTTTTCCTGAGAGCTTTGCGTATACATATTTACATATTTATC
Source organism: Cydia splendana (assembly GCF_910591565.1). Lineage (NCBI taxonomy): Eukaryota > Metazoa > Arthropoda > Insecta > Lepidoptera > Tortricidae > Cydia > Cydia splendana. The sequence goes on along the minus strand of NC_085981.1, from coordinate 5,027,876 downwards.
TGTCTAGAATTATATTTCATCGTCTTACCTTATTGAGTTTACTGTGATTGTTCCGTAATATATATACTAGTTTTTCTAGATCTAAAAGGCATATTATACTGAATTCCCTAAGACCTAGGAGGTATCTAAGCACTAGGAATAACAGCGGAAACCGCGCAACCATTCACTCTAATGGCCGCAAAAAGATCGAAGCAAAAGTCTAGAAAAAGTCTGAAGCGTAAGCTCGACGCAATTTAGTTAGACGGGCACTTTTTGCTACGTAGTTAGCAAGGGTTTTGCTACGTAGTTAGCATTTAGCAAGGGTGTATGCTTTGTGAAGTAGAGTTAGACCAAGACAAGTCTGCAACGATTTTGATAGCACACGCAGTGCAAGTATTAACTTTAATGAAATTATGACGTTTAAATAACACTCCGTATGCTATCAAAATCGTTGCAGACTTTTCTTGGTCTAACTGTGATTTTATGTTATGGCTGTTGAAAATGAATATATTTATTAATATAAATTATTAAACTAAAACTAACTACAATTAAGATAAATAAAACTAAAAATTTAAAATACCTAAGATGGCTGTTTATATATCACGTAATTGATTATTTTTTGTAAACTCTATTATAATCCCTAATACTAATATTAGAAATGTGATAGTACGAAAAATAAACAGCGAATAATATTTGTCAACGTATTTTTGAGCCACCCTGTATTTCGTTTTATACTTGCATTTAAAGTACCTACTAGGGCTTGCATTCCGGAATTCCGGAATTTCGAAATTACGGAATCTCGGACAAATTTTCCGATATTACAATTCCGGAATTGATACCACTGAATATCGAAAATTCCGGAATTGGATTTAAGTATGTTTTTTAAGTTTAAATACGTTTATTATTGAAAATTGTTAAGAAACTACACTATACTTTGTTTTTTTGTCGTTATTACGTGCCTCTTAGTCATTTAATGAACTATTGTACATATATATTTAACTTTTTCGTTTGCAGTGGGACAATATGGGCTCATAATAATAAAAAAAATATAATGCAAAGCGATTTACTTGCTTAGAATAGTCTGAAACCTACATAAGCGAATTTTTTGAATTGAAATTTAAAAATATTTGGACTTTTTATCTCCGATTCAGAGAGAAAGAGGTTTTCTCTATCAACGATTTCGGATCCTGTAGAAGCACATAATATATGATATTCTTAATCATAATTAGGAATTAGGAAGGAAAAAGCCAAACTTATACCTTGAACTTCTTAAACAACACCACTACCTACTAGGTTAGGAAGAGTAAGAAGCTGTTAAATTTAACTATTTTATAAAATTATGCATCCAATGGTTTGCTAGCAACTATGGTTTCCCCAAATAAATACCCCGTATCATAGAAGTGAATAAAAGTAACCATTTTAATCATAACGGGGGTGTTTACTGGCCATTACGGGGTCAAAGGATTTTTGGCCAAGATGGGACACTCTGACAACACCGATTGTCGTATGTGTGGCGAAGAGGAAGAGACAGTAAGACACTTAATGTGTGAATGTCACGCCCTCGCCAGACAAAGAATGAAGGACTTTGGAGCAGGATACCTGGAACCAAAGGACTTTAAAATGCTCCATCATCCGACACTTGGATATGGTGGGAAAAGCTCTTGAGTAGTTGACGGATCTCTTCTAGGGAGTAACTGCACAAAAGATCCCTATGGGTCGAAGTGTATCCGCAAGGGCCCCCGAAAACAATAAGATAAGATAACCATTTTAATAAGGTGGTAAAAGAGGTGAAAAAAAAGTAGGTAGGTACTTCAAATTAAATTTATCTTAAACAATACTAACTTTAATAAACGTAAAGTATCAGAATTTCACATTTTTTGTTCGTTTTTTACAAAAAAATCTAATAAAATTATGATAAACCCTAATTCCGGAACCAGTTCCGGAATTGGAATCCAATATCAAAAATCAGTTCCGGAATTGGAAACCATCCGATATTGCAAGCCCTAGTACCTACCGTAAAAACATTCATATAAATTGAAATGTTATTGATATTAATACTATACTAGTTACCATAAATATATAAAAAAAACGTATCGAATTTACAACATGAAAAGCTAAAGATATATAAAAACGAACATAATCCAATATCCTTCACAAAATCGATATGGATTCCATTCCAACTGAAATAGCGGAAAATCAATTTCTCACATGAAATAAGAAATATTGAAGTTTTCAAAACAAACTAAACATCTATACAAGCGGCATTATAAAATAAGCCATTCAATACCAAGAAAGCGTAAATATTTCTATAAAATCGAAATATTCCAAAACATCGTATATCAATAATAATTCCAATGATCATACGACCTTTGGAACTTAATCGATCAAAACGGAAACCTTAATCGAAAAGAAATCGAAACTCAGAACGCACAATACCATTGTAATTGCATCACGTACGATAATCGTTGCTATTATGACATACAGCCAGAATTACACCTAAGTATAATCCAATATGCGTTTCTATCTTTCTATCCTTGTCATTTTAGCTTTGAAAGGTGAGACGGAATTCGCATTCGTAAGTTCTTATAAATGGTTACAAAGCACTCGCCTCCAGTCCAGTCTCCACTTGGTAAGCGACTGGTACCATCGCGCACCCTGTTAATTGACAGTTCGTAAACCTTATTCCAAAAGGCATAAGGTCCACCGATGGACAGTTAAGAGTTTTGCTGTTTTTACCTGGTGGAACCGACGGCCTTTGGTACAATGAGAAATCCATTCCAATCATATTTTCATTGCTTATCAAGTTATCAATCAAAGGTGAATGTTGTGAACCAAGATAGTAAACTTGAGATCCCGGGACCTTACCATGATGTCCTTATTGCGATTCTGTTTAGGACCTAAACTGAATCGCTAAAGGATGGAGCTGATGGTAAGGCCCCTGCTCAACGTATGAGAAAGCGAGAAAGTAAGACCTTTAGAGTAGGTAACAACTGATAATCCGGTGCCCATCTGGTCTACTCTGCTTGCAAGTGCAGGCAGCTATCAGCTGAAGAAAAAGGTAATATTTTGTATATTCCTGTATCACTCCAGCGGATATAATAATATGTGTCTTTCCATCACAGAAGAGTCCTTATGCTTCAAGTGCAATAAGGATGTTTCCATCTGAAATTTCAACAGAAATTATGATAGAAAAATCCTCATTGCAGAAGAAGCATAAGGACGTTTCTCTGATGGAAATCCACATATTATTATGCCCGCTCTTATAGGACTGGACAGCAGTGTTTTTTATGATATAGGAGTTACACGAACTGAGGAATCGCCTGAACGGTCAATAGTTACCGTCGCCTAACACCAGCGGGGTATAGGCAAGTGCGATGCAACCTTAAAGATGGGATGTACGCTCTTTTCTTAAAGGTTTGAAGGTCCTATGTATGTCGTCATGACATTAAAGTTGGAAGATCATGACGATGACTGGCTGGAGAACCTTAAGCAGAAAAGTCCTCGTCGTGCTCTACCACCCCAACAGACTCGCGTTTTGTGTGCGATCGATGTGGCGAGAAATGCCGCGCTGCTATGGGACTTTAGAACCATCAACGGCGATGCGAGACTCCATAAACCCACAAGGTCCGCAACAATCATCTACAACAGATGATGTGGCCTATGATGATGAAGGTCGTATCGATGTGGGCGACAGTTAATTCAAGAGATGCCCTGAATAGTGAATTTGGCCGAATACCGAATACCGAATATTCGGCCCCTCTCTCGGCCGTATATCGAATATTCAGCGACCGAATATTCGGCATGACATGCGAACATTTTGAGTCACAATTATTATGAAAACTGATCGCCAACAAAGCACAACGTTTGCTAAGGTCTATTTTTATGTTGAACAGAATTAATGAATGTAGCTAATTTGATAGAGAGTCAATCAAATCAGACCCATGATAACAATAAAATATTTTGTAATCAACAAATGCTCACAAACGTGCCTTCGTATTTAACTACCTACTTTCCAAGAATATATGTTAAATATTAAATATACCTAGTTTTTGGTTATTTTATTGTGTAATTTTTCTTTTTAGGTAGGTGCAACAGATATTCGGTATTCTACCGAATAGTAGGCAACATTCGGCCGAACACCGAATATTCGGCAAAGTCGCCGAATAGGCCGAATACCGAATAGTTGCCGAATATTCGTGGCATCTCTAGTTAATTCCACAATTTAGCTGTGCAAGGCAGGAAGTCCGAAGAAACGCATAATTTCATACTGGTTCCGTGATTGTTCGACTCACCGAGTCACCGACTAAACAAGAAAGGTGAATCCTACCAGTCCGTAGGTGTCTCATGTTTACCTCGCACAGGTAGAGCCAATGACAATAGCCTCGTTGTTTATCATAAGAAATACCTGAACGCAGGTAGTTCTCATTGTGATCGCACCCCTATTTTCGGAAATACAATGAATAAGTAATTTATGTTCCTGCAACACAATATTCGGACATAAATTTAAGGAAGGTACCTGTTTTTTTTTCGTGAACCTCAATCAGTGTTTTGGGTGACGTTTCGTTTCGGCCGTTGTGGTTGTTTTTGTTTGTTTTACGGATAATTTGGCATTTCGGATCTATACTGATGCGTATCTGTGTGTGGAAACTAATTGAGTTGTTGTTCCGATTACAGCCAAAGATGGTAATCTACAACGAATTGGTCGTAATGAGAACACTTACAAGACTTATTAATATTTATTATGCTCGTGTTTTCCAGTTTTAAAACGATTAATTGACGTTTTTGTGAAGCATCGCTTACATTTTAATTATACAAAAGATCGACATCCCTTTTCGAAAATATAAAAGAAGTTACCTTTCGGGTTCGCACCGTCACACCCAAAGCATACACAAATAAACATGTTGTATCATGGCATTTCAAAGTATGCGAACAAATACAATACGTATAATTGTACTACAGTTCGAAAGTGTAAAAGCACAAATAGTTCCAAATTCAAACTCGAATTACTAAAGCAATTTTATAAACCATTCAGTAAACACACGCACTACTTTATAACAATACCAATAAGTTCGATTTTGCAATAAATTATATTTTTCAGAGCGCATTTAGAATGATGGGGGTGTTTTATAGGAGGCAGACGGAATTCAGAGTAATCCTATTGAATCATTGTAGTGGCTCAAATACCGGGAACATGTACAAATAAAGACCTACCTGGGAAGCACCTGCTGTTCCTCTATTAAACAACCCAGTAGCAATGGATGACAATCAAACAACATTGAACCTTCAGTACATACGATAAGGGTTTGGAAATCCGCAAAACTAAAGTGGGTTTGCAATACCAATAGGTTCTTTTTGGTCAGATTGTTCATAAATGTAAGCGCCGCGTGAATTTTCTTTTCACCAATGTTTGTCGAGTAATTTTCGATTTCAAGGAATGTCAGCAGATGGGGCGAAGTATTTTTTTTAAATAGCCGGTGGTCTAACAGTTAAATGCGCAAGTGTATAAATTTACTTATCACCTAAGGTCAAGTCAGATAACTTAAAAAAAAAACTTGTAAACACGAGTTTCCTAATAGTAATTGATATAATTGGGTTAGATAATGTAGAGAAATTAATGTTATGACAGTTTCGTAATGAGTTTCGTAATAAAATCGATAGTGACGTTAAAATTTAATTAAGTTAATATTGGCGCCAGAAAGGCGTCAAAACTTGATGTTCCCAACGATTATTACTAAATTGAACGGTAATTACAAAAATCGATTTTGGGAGTTTTATCATATTAAGATAACATTTGATGGTAGAACCGGTGGTTGATAGGATTTTTAGAGTTGGTTTAGTAAATTGTATACCTACATATATCATTATGTCATTAAAGATGCTGTACTGTAGGCCAAGCACATGATTCGCGCGACAGTATCTCGCGGCGAGATAGACCCGTCTTTTTCCAACTATGTTAAATTGCGAGATACTGTCGCGCCAATCATGTGCTAGCCCGGCTGTATTACCTCATTTCCAGTCGAGTCGATCAAGCTAGACTTCTCCAAACAAGCATACAGACGACGTGATGATAAGCGGTTACCGTTGCTAATCAACGCTTGCAACTCCACGGGTGTCAGAAGCGCGTTATTAATGCTTACCTCAGCTTCAATTGATAGTTGTAGTCAAGGAACCCAGGTTAAATTTTGAATGTCATTTATTAGGGTTCCGTACCCAAAGGGTAAAACGGGACCCTATTACTAAGACTTCGCTGTCCGTCCGTCCGTCCGTCCGTCCGTCCGTCCGTCCGTCCGTCCGTCCGTCCGTCCGTCCGTCCGTCCGTCCGTCCGTCTGTCACCAGGCTGTATCTCACGAACCGTGATAGCTAGACAGTTGAAATTTTCACAGATGATGTATTTCTGTTGCCGCTATAACAACAAATACTAAAAACAGAATAAAATAAAGATTTAAATGGGGCTCCCATACAACAAACGTGATTTTTGACCAAAGTTAAGCAACGTCGGGAGTGGTCAGTACTTGGATGGGTGACCGTTTTTTTTTTGCTTTTTTTTCGTTTTTTTTTTTTGCATTATGGTACGGAACCCTTCGTGCGCGAGTCCGACTCGCACTTGCCCGGTTTTTTTACGACACTAACAACTAAGGAAAAGATGATAGTCCATTTAATAACATTAAAAATAATTAATTACAGTCGGATCAAGCTCATCATCAATATCAAATTTCTATGAAAATATGACGTCAATAATGAGTAATGACACTTTGATCTATTTTTACATTAAACTAACTTTTAAATTAAACTAACTTTAAATAAAAAAAATGCCAAACGCATTATTTTTTTACTAACACATATTTTAAATTTTATTGTAACTAAAATTTTATGAACCACGACCACGAGCTTGCAATAAACGTTAATTATAATAAAATATAATATAATATTATGCACTTACCTCACTCTCAGTCCAGTCGATGAGGCTGGACTTCTCCTCCAACAAGTTCTCGGAGCTGCGCTTCTCGTCCTCCCCGTCGCCCTCGTCCTTGAACACCTTCACCTCGTCCGTGGAGCCCAGGTCGTCCCCCCCGGAGCTCGCGGCCGAACTCGAGTGCGCATGAGGCATTTTCAACACATCGCACTACCTATCATCCATTGTACGTCTATTTTAAAACTAATATGAGATCACAGATAACTTTTGTCAGGTTGAACTTAAACTAAGGTTGAGGCGTTCCGTTTGACTTGCAGAGTTGTATCTGGAAAAGAAAAAAGGTGTGTTACATTTTTTTGTCAACGTCGCATGTTGCTGAGGTTAAATATATATAAACCTAAAGCCCGATTAACACTTTCAGTGACAATAGCCCCAATTCCAATACACAATGAACCCGACTATCGGGTTCTTGGTACTGAAAGTGTTAAGATTTAAAAATTTGTTACGGTTTTGAACTGGTTGTTGATTGGTCCATTCGAAATTAAATGAAAGTCGTGCAAGATCGTCAAGGTCTTACCAAAACCAGTTCAAAAACATAACATATTGTTAAATCTGAATTGGGATCCTAGTCAATTAAATACATTACTAAAAATGGGGATAAATGCAATTTAAACAAGTTACCAATCTCTCATTTACCAAAATAAGGTATTTTTAGTGACAGAAATGGATGGCCAGATTAATGGTAACATTCCGTTTCTAACCGCAGCTGCACTACCAGCTACCAGTACTGAACGCGTCGCTGTCATTGTCAATTTCCATAGTAAAATGAACAGTATTGCAGCTGCAGTTGGAAATGGCTGGCCAGATTAAATTACGTACATATGTAGTTGTTGAATCAAGAAGGCGAGTAAATAAATAAACGTCATATTGATAAGAGGTAAGGTCAACGCCTTCGTAAAATGCAAGAACGAAAGATTGGTGCTATTTGAACGTAGTTTCATAAAAGACTAACCAAGAATTCCCTGCTAAAATATACTCTGAAAACAGCCACAATAGGCTACTTTCCTACTAGTCAAATCAGCTTCTTTTTTAGAACTGTCAAAACGATTTGCTAATATGGAATTTATATGAAAACGTGTGTAGTGACATCACAGTCAACTCACCTACTTTTTATACTTCCATTCCATCCGATTTATTAAATAGAAATTGTGTTTAAAAATAACTGCTATCTATGTTGTTCTAATAATGACCTGGTGCTTTATTTCGTGTTATTTTAAGTAGAGGAAAGTACCCAAATTGTTTTCAGACAAAATGTTCCAATTTCATATTATTATTGTATCTAACATGTCTTTTTTTTTGTTTGCGTTTGCACTGATTGGTTTAAAACATGTTCTATTAAGCTTAGATTAAATTAAAAAAATATAATTTTTAAATTTATTCTAAGCTTAAATCAGCATCGTTCGCAGACGTTTCTGCTTGTTGAAAATCAAATTAAATTAAACGTGTTCTATATCTATATTTTCTACAATTTATCTTGTCTTATAAACAAAGCTCTTGCGACAAATGTGTCTAATACAAACAACAAACACGGTAGCATGTCATAAGTATCCACATATCAGGTTATCATGAGCAAAGGTATCTAGTGTCACACAAATATGTATGACAATGCACTTGTAAGTGACTATGGAAAACGCCAGAAAGTCTACTAAGGAAGTAGGTATTTGTCGGGGACTAGCCTACGAAAATAAATATATACAATTTTAATCTCTCTCTATTTATAACGCTGCAAAAAAGTTGTGCCATTTGCACAGTTCCGATTTCGCAAAACCAAGTATCAGTTGCAGAATCAAATTATCAATTGAAACAAACGTAAGCGAATATAATCGAATAAAGTTAAAAATACGTATTTTATTAAACAACAGAAAAAAATGCAGGTTAACGTTCATTTGTATTTATATTTGTATGTCTATTTTGTTTGCAATGCCCTACAGCTCATACTGCTGTATATACGAGTATATGTTTGTAAGTCTATATTTTTGGCCCTACAGCCCTGTTGGACAGATGATAACGTAAATATTAGGTTTTTTAAATGAGTTTCAGTTGCGGGAGCCATATGAGGACATCATTGAGAACTCAATCCTTTAGGTATTCCATTTTGAACCATATCACCAAGACTGAAGCTCAGATTTAAATTGAGTCGTGTCACAGGTCAAGAGTAGCTCGAGCCTCTGAACCGGGGTCGTGTTTTCTATTCCTATAGGGTTCTTTGACGACGCCTCTTTCGAACCGATTTTGTTCGGAACCGGAACTAGCATTAATATGTATAAAAATATATGTTTATAAAGATAAGAAAAATGTTATGATGTCAAACGATCTTCTTTGTCTTTTAAGCACCTAGCATCTACTTATATTTTGTCTTTCAAGGCCCTAGCAACCACTTAAAGATTCCTTAAGGTTCCGTCACACAGGCGCGTTTTCCGGGCGGGGCGTGAGCGGGGCGCGCGGCTTTTACATATAAAACGCTCACGCGCCGCCCGGAAAACGCGCCTATGTGACGGAACCTTAATATTTTGTCTTTTAAGGCCCTGTAGCAACTACTTAAATAATCCATCGGATAAATTACAAACGTCCATTGGATACACAACTTGACGATTGAATATTTGAAACGTTATCTATGCTTAATATATTTATTTACGTTGCCGAGCTTTTATTCGCAACGTTTACATAAAAAATATATAAATACTATAATCGTATTACCAAATATTTTTTTGCGTTGTCCAATTTCCAGTCCGAAATATTTGTTTAGCAGAATCCGTTTCATCCAGATCCGTTTAATTAAAAACACGTGTAGTAAAAAACTGATTCAACAAGAGTTCAACGACCCGTATCAAATTTGAATAGAAGACAGTGTAAGCGACATATGATACGACATACAGTGCACTCGTTACTATGCTAGTCCGAGGGACGGATGTTAAATTAACTACGTCATCGTTGAGCGTACCTAATTAGTTCATACTTCCTAAGCATGAGATACCGGGATGTTGGTCAAATAAGATTTGGTTGCTGTCCCAATGAAATGAAAAGGTATTTTAGTGAGTTATCGTAAATTTTCTTGCTTAAGAAAATATTAAAAAACCGGGCAAGTGCGAGTCGGACTCGCGCACGAAGGGTTCCGTACCATAATGCAAAAAAAAAAACAAAAAAAAAGCAAAAAAAAAAACGGTCACCCATCCAAATACTGACCACTCCCGACGTTGCTTAACTTTGGTCAAAAATCACGTTTGTTGTATGGGAGCCCCATTTAAATCTTTATTTTATTCTGTTTTTAGTATTTGTTGTTATAGCGGCAACAGAAATACATCATCTGTGAAAATTTCAACTGTCTAGCTATCACGGTTCGTGAGATACAGCCTGGTGACAGACGGACGGACGGACGGACGGACAGCGAAGTCTTAGTAATAGGGTCCCAATGCCATGCAGATGAAAAGGTATTAGAGAGTTATCGTCAATTTTCTTGCTTAAGAAAATATTATTTTTAAATAACAAAAAAAATACTCGGATACTATCAGCGTAGTCTAGTTTCTATCGATTGCTTTATTGCCCGCATGCACATAGTCGTCGGTGGGTGTTCCACTTGCCTAGATGCAGAGATAACTCTAGAAGCTTTATTTTAGAAACGCATAGGTTACTTAATGAGATTCGGTTGACAACCGAAGAAAAATGTTTAATCGCGAGGGGCAATTGTCGTTCGGCTCTCGCACTACACGCGTTTGTCATAGTTGGTATGTCAGAGGTGCTGAACGCGGTGCATTTTGTAATCTTAATGAGTTTCGGTTGTCAACCAAAGAGCGATGTTTAATCGCGAAGGACCATTGTCGTTCGGCTCTCGCACTACACGCGTTTGTCATAGTTGGTATGTCAGAGGTGTGAACGCGGTGCATTTTGTAATCTTAATGAGTTTCGGTTGTCAACCAAAGAGCGATGTTTAATCGCGAAGGACCATTGTCGTTCGGCTCTCGCACTACACGCGTTTGTCATAGTTGGTATGTCAGAGGTGTGAACGTGGTGCATTTTGAATAATGACGGTGGAGGTATGCATGTCAATGATCTGCCCGGGGGATAGATGTGGCACTGTTGATATTTACGCTTATTAAATACCGGTTTTTAGGGTTCCGTACCCAAAGGGTAAAACGGGACCCTATTACTAAGACTCCCCTGTCCGTCCGTCCATCCGTCTGTCACCAGGCTTTATCTCACGAACCGTGATAGCTAGACAGTTGAAATTTTCACAGATGATGTATTTCTGTTGCCGCTGTAACAACAAATACTAAAAACAGAATAAAATAAATATTTAAGTGGGGCTCCCATACAACAAACGTGATTTTTGACCGAAGTTAAGCAACGTCGGGCGGGGTCAGTACTTGGATGGGTGACCGTTTTTATAGATAATGGACGAAGGGTTCCGTTTGCGAGTCCGACTCGCACTTGGCCGGTTTTAAATACCGGTTTTTATAGTATCTATAAGTAAGATGAAAAAATTAATCTAAAGCACACTTGTTGTTATTTGATATTTAGGAAGAAAGGTACCTAAAAAAAGATATACAGGTATTTATCAGTGTACCTAAAAAACATTGATTATACCTATCAGTGAAAAAAAAAACAGAACTGGTGTTGCTTATTTAATAAAAAATGTCTTTGCTAAAATAAATTAAACATCCAATACCAAAAAATTTTACCAGGACCAGTACGGCTACCACCAGTTTTGACATTGACATAACGCTCACGTTTACGTAACTTACTTTCTATGCATCTCGCTCGTACTTGCATATGCGAGCAATAGTGCAAGCGAGATGTACAGAAAGTAAATTACGTAGACGTGAGCGTTATGTCAATGTTAAAACTGATGGTAGAGGCTCAGTATGCAATTGAGACAAATGTAATAAAAGTTTAGTTATTTTCATGTACAATCGACGTCAAAGATATGTTTACACTTTTTGCCTTATTACAAGGGAGTAAGGTGCAAAAGTGTAAACATATTTTTGACGTCGACTGTACAAGATAACAAGGTATGATAATGTTAATATCAGTAGCAATAAAATTAACTATTTAATTGGGGTTTTCCAAAAAGCTATCAACGTTTAATAAGTAACAATATATATTTAGCGTGATTATGGAATACATCCGGACATCTGATACTGATGTTGTGCTAAGTGAAGCTGTATCATATTTTTTTTATCAGCCATATTACTACCTACTTAAACTTTTGATAAAAATACATGATGGAATTGTTTTCATAATTGGGGAAAACGCATGCAAAGCAACATGAAAAATTAAACTTAAGTTTTACAAATAATTACAAGTCTTTATCACACGCTTCTGCCTTCTAGACTATTTGCGACATTTATTGATAGACGTTATCCTATTCTGTTATCATTATCATAATCATTAAGGTACAAATTTTATTAGGATAACAGCTGATATTTGAACTACAGTGAAATTTGAAAACCCAAGAAGTTACATAAAATAAAAAATATAAAGCACGTCTCTAAACGATTCTAGGTGTTCAACAATCGCGACAGATACATTATTAGTCCGTTCCGTACTTTATAACACATAATAATGGCATGAATACACGAACGGTACGGTCGACGTCAAAGATATGTTTACATTTTTCGCCTTATTACAAAGGAATAAGGTGCAAAAGTGTAAACATATTTTTGACGTCGACTGTACATGGCCGTTTATACTGACACTAGTGACACTTGTGCTTTAGATCAATCACGACGCCGATTTGCGAAACACGGCGCGTTACAAGTCATATGACTGTTGATTACAGTTCTGGTAAGTGTGTATATTTTAATACTGGAAATTTAGCTCAAACATAAGTTGACTATTCTTTTTTTGATTATTTTTCTTACTTACACGTTTTTCACAAAACTCTTTAAAAATTTAAACTGTATAATCGTTTAACTGAAACAAAACTTAATATCTTAAAAATATTCTCCATTGACTTTGAACTATCAAAACACAAACATTTGTTAAAATAATCAACAATTTGCAGGATGTACAGTAAAAAAATCTTTGTCAACGTATTTTTGGACCATCCTGTATAAATATGAAGTAATTAATTAATTTACCCACACTGTTTCCTTAAAACAAACAATAATTATTTACTTCGTTGGTAATTACGTAAACAACGCTTTCTCACAATTTTAATCACTTGGCGATCACTAAACTTGAGAGAAGCACAATAACATCATCATCATATCAGCCAGAGGACGCCCACTGCTGGACATAGGCCTCCCCCAAAGAGTGCCACAATTACCGGTCTTGCGCCACCCGCATCCAGCGGACTCCCGCGACCTTTACCAGGTCGTCAGGCCACCTTGTAGGGGACAATAACATAATTCAGTTTTATTACTACTGAAGAAAGATCATGTAGTCACGTCCCACTACCTTGTTTGGCCTACTGAGGAAGTGTACAGACAAACATACACTTAATTTAAACCTTACTGTCAAGACAAAGTACTGTGTAGATACAAAATTGTTTAAGATGCTTGTACCTAACGACCTAGGTAAATTTACGTTCGTAGCATAGACTATAAATAGCCAACACTCCCATCGTGAAGCAACCTAACCATGTTTATCGTTAGGTCAGAAGTTAGTGTCCATTACTGTTAACAGGTCTAGACTTAGACCTAGTGCATAAAGGCGCGTCACAGTATTTCAATGAAAGCCAAAAAACTGTTGTCTGTCTGTCACGTTTTGCAGATCTAGATGAAATTTGGTATGGAGATAGTTTGATATGAGGGAAACTATTGGGTAGTTTTCATCCATAATTATTATCATTCCATTCCACGCAGACGAAATCAGGGCAAAAACTAGTAGACTACATCATTCCTATCCAGGGTGAAATGGGCAACTAGGGGTGGAGTGACGCTTAACCAACCACACCCATCTCTCATGTAGGTAAGCATTCCTTCAAATTTCCGAAAACCAATTCCACTAACAGCAAAAACAATAAACCTGCACTTAAACTCCAAAACTTTAGTGTTAAGAGCGCTATTACATTTCGGCGTTGAGCGAGTTTAGGTATTTTACGCGCTGCGGCAGGCCGTGCGAGCTTAGTATGCCGATCCCTTCTACCACACTCGCACTACAATGATGGATTAAACATTCTTGATCCTTCGCGAAGCATATTGAAATCAACCATAACAACACTAACTGTGCTTAACTTTTAAAGTCCTAAAACTGTTATTTGGTAAGTACGAAAATACTAAATGCAGTGCAAATGTAAGTGTGTGCAGTGTTCATAAATTATTTTTTCATCTATTTTTGACGATTTTTGACCCCCCCCACCCCTCAAATCATCCAAAAATCATGCTTCGGATGACTCTGTTTCCTCCTACGTCATACTACCATCATCCGATGTCCAGACCCCCCCCCCCCCCCCCTCCTTCCATTTGAAACGACGTAATTTATGAATAGCCCCATACTCGTACTTATGAAGGTATAAGTATTACTCGAAATAAATTATAGGTACTCGCTTATTTACATGTTTCGTCATAGCATTTGGTACCTATAGGTTGTAAAGTTTGTATCAACGAGGGTTTAAAAACGAACTAGTATTGAGGATCTGATCTGATGATAATGATGATGATTAAGGTGGTCACGGATACCAATCAACCATGTAGTAACATGATTAGGCTCGTTTGATTCGTCTCAACAAGATCTTTGACACTGAAGATACACAGGGTCTGATGATGGAGCTGGAAGGTGGCCACGGGTACCAGTCTATCATGTAACTAAACCACTTCGTGTTTGGGCTCGTTTGATTCGTCTCAACAAGATCTTTGACACTGAAGATACACAGGGTCTGATGATGGAGCTGGAAGGTGGCCACGGGTACCAGTCTATCGTGTAACTAAACAACTTCGTGTTTGGGCTCGTTTGATTCGTCTCAACAAGATCTTTGACACAAGACAGTACTCAGGGTCTGATGATGGAGCTGGAAGGTGGTCACCATTACCAATCAACCATGCAACTAAACCACATCGTGTTTAGGCTCGTTTGATTCGTCTCAACAAGATCTTTGACACTAGGTGATACACTAAACACGAAGCCCAAACACGATGCCCAAACACGAAGCCCAAACACGGAGCCCAAACACAAAGTGGTTCAGTTACGTGATAGACTGGTACTCGTCGCCACCTTCGAGCTCCATCATCAGACCCTGAGTAGTATCTTGTGTCAAAGATCTTGTTGCGACGAATCAAACGAGCCCAAACACGAAGTGGTTCAGTTACATGGTAGACTGGTACCCGTGGCCACAGTACAGCTCCATCATCAGACTCTGAGTACTAACTTTTGTCAAAGATCTTGTTGCGACGAATCGAACAAGCCCAAGCACGAAGTGGTTTAGTTGCATGGTTGATTGGTACCGGTGACCACTTTCCGGCTCCATCATCAAACCCTGAGTACTATCTTGTGTCAAAGATCTTGTTGAGACGAATCAAACGAGCCCAAACACGAAGTGGTTTAGTTGCATGGTTGATTGGTACCGGTGACCACATTCCGGCTCCATCATTAGACCTTGAGTACTATCTTGTGTCAAAGATCTTGTTGAGACGAATCAAACGAGCGTAAACACGAAGTGGTTTAGTTGCATGGTTGATTGGTACCGGTGACCACCTTCCGGCTCCATCATCAGACCCTGAGTACTATCTTGTGTCAAAGATCTTGTTGAGATGAATAAAACGAGCCTAAACACGAAGTGGTTTAGTTGCATGGTTGATTGGTACCGGTGACCACCTTCCGGCTCCATCATCAGACCCTGAGTACTATCTTGTGTCAAAGATCTTGTTGAGACGAATCAAACGAGCCCAAACACGAAGTGGTTTAGTTGCATGGTTGATTGGTACCGGTGACCACCTTCCGGCTCCATCATCAGACCATGAGTACTATCTTGTGTCAAAGATCTTGTTGAGATGAATAAAACGAGCCTAAACACGAAGTGGTTTAGTTGCATGGTTGATTGGTACCGGTGACCACCTTCCGGCTCCATCATCAGACCCTGAGTACTATCTTGAGTCAAAATTAATACATATAGAATGTCAGGTCGTTTCAAATATTTTTAATCCTGTCCGGTAGTTTATTAAACTGTACCATTATAAATTATAATACTATAAAAACAGTGCTAGGATCAAAGTCTCTCGTTGGGGTTTACACGCACACAGTATAGCGTTTTACACGGCGCCCGCCGCACACAATGATAAAAAATCTCGTTGTCGCCGTTGAAAATGTGCGGAGCCGACCGACACACGTCCTGCCTCTACAAGCTCTGCCGCGGCACTGAGCTGGCGCAGCGCGCGTCATCGGTAATATAGAGTAGTTTTCAAAAAATTGCCAAAAAATTATAGTAGAATTTCATAAACACTAATGTATACCAACAGTATAAGCAAACGTTGCAGATTGCTTGAGTATGAAAATGACTTCGATATTAAGTAGATTTTCGTAGGAATTGACACTTGTTTCGGAGAGAAAATTGAGTTCGTTTTACTTTGATTTTCTCTTTCTCAAAGGTGTGTATGAAAAATATCGTTTGATATGCCTAAAGTACAGGGTATTAGTAATACAAAATAGCCAGGTTTAGCAGAGTAAACTTCTCAACATTTCCAAATAAGAGCTTGCCATTCAGTGCTTCACGGGGTTTTTCGGAAACGACCATCAGAAAAAAAATCATTACTAATTTAATAAGTCCTTTTTCTAATATTTACAACGATATTTAAAAAGATAAGAAGACGCTTTTACTGAAACAAGTACTCATTGTTTCTAATAATGAGCACAAAGTCCTGAATTTCGTCGACTAGTATCATCAATTTTGCGTTATTTCGACTTTTCTTGTAAGAGCGCTCTTAACGGTCTACTATTCACAACTTTCCCAACCTCCTATCTTTTTCCACACCCCCTTCCAATTAAAACCTAAACATCTAAATAATAGAGTCGAAATTCGAAATACAACAGTTTAAAAGCCACGCGGATTTGAAGATGTCCAAGTTAAGGCCAAGCCACACCGGATGCGTATGCGTAGACGTGCACGTGCACGTACGCGTCCCGATGCGTTGTATAATACGAAAACTCATACGAGAGGACACACCGCTTGCGTGACGTGTGCGTGACGTGCGCGTACGTGTGACTTGCACGCAACGCAGCTCCGACGAGACAAACCGGCTGCGTGCTGCGTGCACGCGTCCACGCAGCGGAGCGGCAACGTCGCTTCGTTGCGTGCAGTGATGACGTTGTGTTTAACTGCGTTCCCTATGAGAGGGCGAACCGAGCAGGTTCGGACACGCACAGCTCGGTGCTGCATAGGTGCTGTGCGTGTACACGCGCAGCTCGCTTGTATTTATTTACAACTCGGCCGGTGCGCGTGCTGGTTTTTAATATGGATTCAGTGATAAAAGAAAAACTAATTAATATATTCGTCAATACGAATGTATATTTACAACATATAGCACAAAGATTCCAAAAAAATACGTCTTATAAAAATTTGGCCTGTGGGAACAAATCGATGTTAGGTACTAATAATACTATTGGAAAACAAGGTTGTTGTATTGTGAACTTAATAATAATATTATGTACTCTGAATTATCTCGATTCAAATATGAGACATTTTTTTCCTCTAATTGCAATGTCGGCATTCTGTGAGCTGCTTCCATTTGCAACAGGAGTATAATAGAATAGAATACCATTTATTTCAGTATAAGTAACAGTATAATAACATGATGTACTGTCGCAGGAGTGTATTTTATTTTACTGCACGCATGACCGAGCTGCAGCGTGCGCTTGCGTAACGTGTACAGCACACTGCGTGGCGTGCGCTGCGTGACGTGCGCGTCACCCGGTGTGACAGGGGTGCTGCGCACGTCTACGCTTACGTCGACGCACACGTGCTGCACACGCAGCCGGTGTGGCTCGGCCTTTAAAGCACAACATTCATAAATAGAATAGCGAAAGCAGTAAACAGTAACGTAAACTACAAATGGAATCCCCCCTAAATCGCGTTGTTTCAAAAGGTCGTATCTCCGTACGCGTTTCATACTGACATACGACTTTTTTAGGTGAGCGCCTTGTAATATGATGTCGCTGGAGGTGTATTATGTACATTTTACTGTTAAGACGTAGAAATCTATTTAGATGGACCTAGTTGGTTTAATTTGATTTCATTTATGCATAAACTTCGCGGTTTTACATGTTTTCTTGTTCGTTTATTGTGGCATTTCGATCTGCAGCGAAACTGTGAAATAAAACAGCATAGGTTATCTATTACTTATGCGACAATTATGCATAAGCTGTGTTTTTTTAAGTCATTCTTATTCAAATCGTAACAAAATGTATGTTATTGAAAATAAAATACAAGTTTATTTATCGATTTATAAATTCAACTCTGTTGTGACATACACAGAAACATAGCATTTAATACCAAAAATATAACAAATACAGGTGTTTTCTACGACGGAGTATCAAGTTTTTTTTTATGAGTTCGGTTTACTCAAATGTATGTTATGAATAGGGTTCTTTTAAAACAACATAGTGTACATACGGGTCATACACACTGCCCTGCTAACAGTAAATGCAGTAATTCCATTTGAACTCATGCAATTATTCATCTTATTCTCTTTTAAGAGCGCTATTACATTTCGGCGTTGAGCGAGTTTAGGTATTTTACGCGCTGCGGCAGGCCGTGCGAGCTCAGTATGCCGATCCCTTCTACCACACTCGCACTACAATGATGGATTAAACATTCTTGATCCTTCGCGAAGCATATTGAAATCAACCATAACAACACTAACTGTACTTAACTTTTAAAGTTCTAAAACTGTTATTTGGTAAGTACGAAAATACTAAATGCAGTGCAAATGTACATAGGGGCTGTTCATAAATTACGTCATCTATTTTTGACGATTTTTGACCCCCCCCACCCCTCAAATCATCCAAAAATCAAGCTTCGGATGAATCTGTTTCCTCCTACGTCATGTTACCATCATCCGATGTCCAGACCCCCCCCCCCCCCCCCACTCCTCCCATTTGAAACGACGTAATTTATGAATAGCCCCATACTCGTACTTATGAAGGTATATTACTCGAAAGAAATTATAGGTACCTACTCGCTTATTTACATGTTTCGTCATTGCATTTGGTACCTATAGGTTGTAAAGTTTGTATCAACGAGGGTTTAAAAACGAACTGGTACTGAGGATCTGATGATGATTAAGGTGGTCACGGATACCAATCAACCATGTAGTAACATGATTAGGCTCGTTTGATTCGTCTCAACAAGATCTTTGACACTGAAGATACACAGGGTCTGATGATGGAGCTGGAAGGTGGCCACGGGTACCAGTCTATCATGTAACTAAACAACTTCGTGTTTGGGCTCGTTTGATTCGTCTCAACAAGATCTTTGACACAAGACAGTACTCAGGGTCTGATGATGGAGCTGGAAGGTACCATTACCAATCAACCATGCAACTAAACCACATCGTGTTTAGGATCGTTTGATTCGTCTCAACAAGATCTTTGACACTAGGTGATACTCAGAGTCTGATGATGGAGCTGGAAGGTGGTCACCGGTACCAATCAACCATGCAACTAAACCACTTCGTGTTTAGGCTCGTTTTATTCGTTTCAACAAGATCTTTGACACAAGATAGTACTCAGGGTCTGATGTTGGAGCCGGAAGGTGGTCACCGGTACCAATCAACCATGCAACTAAACCACTTCGTGTTTAGGCACGTTTTATTCATCTCAACAAGATCTTTGACACAAGGTAGTACTCAGGGTCTGATGATGGAGCGCGAAGGTGGCGACGGGTACCTGTCTATCAGCTCCATCATCAGACCCTGAGTAGTATCTTGTGTCAAACATCTTATTGCGACGAATCAAACGAGCCCAAACACGAAGTGGTTCAGTAACATGGTAGACTGGTACCCGTGGCCACAGTCCAGCTCCATCATCAGACCCTGAGTACTAACTTGTGTCAAAGATCTTGTTGCGACGAATCGAACGAAGCCAAACACGAAGTGGTGTAGTTGCATGGTTGATTGGTACCGGTGACCACCTTCCGGATCCATCATCATACCCTCAGTACTACCTTGTGTCAAAGATCTTGTTGCGACAAATCAAACGAGCCCAAACACGAAGTGGTTCAGTTACATGGTAGACTGGTACCCGTGGCCACAGTCCAGCTCCATCATCAGACCCTGAGTACTAACTTGTGTCAAAGATCTTGTTGCGACGAATCGAACGAAGCCAAACACGAAGTGGTTTAGTTGCATGGTTGATTGGTACCGGTCACCACCTTCCGGATCCATCATCAGACCCTCAGTACTACCTTGTGTCAAAGATCTTGTTGCGACAAATCAAACGAGCCCAATCACGAAGTGGTTCAGTTACATGGTAGACTGGTACCCGTGGCCACCTTCCAGCTCCATCATCAGATCCTGAGTACTACCTTGTGTCCAAGGTCTTGTTGAGACGAATCAAACGAGCCTAAACACGAAGTGGTTTAGTTGCATGGTTGATTGGTACCGGTGACCACCTTCCGGCTCCAACATCAGACCCTGAGTACTATCTTGTGTCAAAGATCTTATAGAAACGAATAAAACGAGCCTAAACACGAAGTGGTTTAGTGGCATGGTTGATTGGTACCGGTGACCACCTGCCGGCTCCATCATCAGACCCTGAGTACTATCTTGTGTCAAAGATCTTGTTGAGACGAATCAAACGAGCCTAAACACGAAGTGGTTTAGTTGCATGGTTGATTGGTACCGGTGACCACCTTCCGGCTCCATCATCAGACCCTGAGTACTATCTTAAGTTAAAGATCTTGTTGAGACGAATAAAACGAGCCTAAACACGAAGTGGTTTAGTTGCATTGTTGATTGGTACTGGTGACCACCTTCCGGCTCCATCATCAGACCCTGAGTACTATCTTAAGTCAAAGATCTTGTTGAGCCGAATCAAACGAGCCCAAACACGAAGTGGTTTAGTTGCATGGTTGATTGGTACCGGTGACCACCTTCCGGCTCCATCATCAGACCCTGAGTACTATCTTGTGTCAAAGATCTTGTTGAGATGAATAAAACGAGCCTAAACACGAAGTGGTTTAGTTGCATGGTTGATTGGTACCGGTGACCACCTTCCGGCTCCATCATCAGATCCTGAGTACTATCTTGAGTCAAATAAATACATATAGAATGTCAGGTCGTTTCAAATATTTTTAATCCTGTCCGGTAGTTTATTAAACTGTACCATTATAAATTATAATACTATAAAAACAGTGCTAGGATCAAAGTCTCTCGTTGCGGTTTACACGCACACAGTATAGCGTTTTACACGGCGCCCGCCGCACACAATGATAAAAAACCTCGTCGTCGCCGTTGAAAATGTGCGGAGCCGACCGACACACGTCCTGCCTCTACAAGCTCTGCCGCGGCACTGAGCTGGTGCAGCGCGCGTCATCGGTAATATAGAGTCGTTTTCAAAAAATTGCCAAAAAATTATAGTAGAATTTCATAAACACTAATGTATACCAACAGTATAAGCAAACGTTGCAGATTGCTTGAGTATGAAAATGACTTCGATATTAAGTAGATTTTCGTAGGAATTGACACTTGTTTCGGAGAGAAAATCGAGTTCGTTTTACTTTGATTTTCTCTTTCTCAAAGGTATGTAGGAAAAATATAGTTTGATATGCCTAAAGTACAGGGTATTAGTAATACAAAATAGCCAGGTTTAGCAGAGTAAAATTCTCAACATTTCCAAATAAGAGCTCGCCATTCAGTGCTGCACGGGGTTTTTCGGAAACGACCATCAGAAAAAAAATCATTACTAATTTAATAAGTCCTTTTTCTAATATTTACAACGATATTTATAAAGATAAGAAGACGCTTTTACTGGAACAAGTACTCATTGTTTCTAATAATGAGCGCAAAGTCCTGAATTTCGTCGACTAGTATCATCAATTTTGCATTATTTCGACTTTTCTTGTAAGAGCGCTCTTAAGAAGTTCTGTAGCAGGGAAGCATATTTGTGACGGTCCACGAGTAAAGGTACCTCATAGCGGTTGGCGCTTAAATACGTCGCGTTATCGCGTAGCACCGTTAATATTAGCTTAAGCGTCAACAACCTAAAAGATACCTTTACCTGTGAAACGTGACATTTTTACTTTCCGATTGGCGTTTGTCGATAATATCTCCAGATCTTTCTACATAAAATATATGAGAATTTATAATTATCGTCTGTTGTAGACCATTAGTCTACAAGTTATCGCTAGTCGCAAATATAAACATGTGTCCAAATGAGTCAGTGATAAGACAACGATAACATACGAGCCAACATGCGTTAAGACAAAATATGTTACTTAAGATATACATTAAGGTCAGTACGGGTAAGTGTGGCTGCGGGGCAAATGTAACTGGCCTTCATATAGGGGCCTGTTTACATTGATTAGTGTTTAGTGCGAATTCGTACATTTGCCACTAAACGCAAGTAACAAATGTATTAATAAACTTACAATGAATATTCATGTGAAGTCACTAGTTAATTAATTTGCGTGTTTCTCAAAGTATCGGCAATATGGTTAGATAAAATAATTAATGGACTATAAATTATGTACTATATGTGACGTTCCACAGGTAAAGGTAAGTTAAGATGATTGGCGCTTATGATGCCATTAATTAACGACGCTCCAAAACTAATGCAGTGCAACGCGACGTATGCGCCGATCACAAGGTACCTTTATCCGTGAAACGTCACATTTTAACTTGTCTTTGACACAAGTGCCACTTCAATTTGTACTAAAAAACTAACAACAGATTTTTTACAATGTCGTTCTATTAACCTATCAATACCCATTTAACTTACAAACGTTCGTCAAATTGTTAGACATTCCCATATTAGAACCCATTGTAACCCAAAGACAGAAAACACGTGTCGGATTTATTCCTAAAAATTCGTCACATACCCTAATGTTAGACACGCGAATTTCAACCTTAATGTATTGTTTTAAAGTCTACTGGTGTTTGGCATTTGTAGCGAAACCGGTAGCACATGTAGGGGTGTCATGTTACGGGTCACGTCTAGGGTGACATTACAAACGCTTGCAGAGCGCAGGTGTCTCATTAAACCAGTATATTATCGCTCTAAAATTACGATAAAACGCAATCCACTGGTTTTCTAAAGCATTCAACCGACCGGCGCTCGTACCAACGTTTGGAATACGCTGCCTGAAGATGCCCGTAGTAAAAAGTCTCAATTACGAACACAGTCCGTTGCAATTAGAACCTAATTAATGTACAAATAGGGTCACTAATTGCAAGCTGCT
This sequence comes from Cydia splendana, assembly GCF_910591565.1. Lineage (NCBI taxonomy): Eukaryota > Metazoa > Arthropoda > Insecta > Lepidoptera > Tortricidae > Cydia > Cydia splendana. Next base: position 5,004,596 of record NC_085981.1, on the reverse strand, counting down.
GTTGTCCGTTACAGTTCTAATAGGGTTTTTAGTTGAGTAAGACGTGAAGCTCAACTCAAGTGCAGAGTCGTCATGTTTTGTCTAACGTAGTTGAGGAACTAAATATTTGATGTTACAATATTTGAGGATTGAGGAATCATGCACTATTTCATAGTTAAAAATATAATGTCTTATTCTCCTATTGTTATTACTTTAAAATAATCAGAAATCAAATATGAAATTATGAAACAAGCAGTTTTATCTTCATGGTTTTTTATCAAATGCATATTACATTTTAACGTAACGGTCATTTTATTGTTGGTCCTTTACGACGTTTACGTTATTCGTTTTAGGAATCGTACGAGACGAGAGTTAGACGTGAATACTGTTAGAATCGCCGTATCGTCCCGTATAAAAAGAGAGTAGCTTTAGAGCGAAAGGCTTACATCGCATTTTAATTATTGCATCATTAACGATGTAGTAACTGCCCTCAGTGCCCCCTTTAGGTATAGGTAAACAGTACAATACGACGACACATGTTTCAATTTTCAATGAACGTTTTTTAACACGATGTGAAATATAAAAAATACACCTGCCTAAGTCGTAAACAGTGTAATTTTGCTTAATTAAAAGGCTGTAAGTGTATTTTGCAATTGCCAATTATCTCTAGGTGGCTAAGAGCGTAAAGACAATCTAAAAAGGCCTTAGATCTGGAATAATAAAGTTTTTACAGCTTACAGTGAAATTAAAATTTAATTAATGGATATTTGATCACGTAGAATATTATTTTAATTATTACAAATGTAATTTACAATAGTAAATAGCAACAGAAAACTTAAAGCTTACAAGAATATTTCTCGGTCTAAATAGTAAAGTGGTTACTTTGCGTAACGGGCAAATAAATCTAATAATATCCAATACCAAGAACAAGTACATAAATCATTGTGTAAACATGAACATAAGTGCCTAACTGACCATGCAGATTTTATATTTCTGATAACAGTTTCGTTTCAATAAGCAGTCGGTATGGCGATCAAATCATAGTGAACGCACTCATAAGTATGTTTTTATACTTTAACCGGTTGAGAAGCGTTCCTATCGCTAAAGAGCAGTCGATTCAAGGTACATCCACATTAAGCAATCGTAAGTATTAAATGAAACGAATTCGTTAGTTATGTATGGATGATTCAGTAAATCCATTGATTGACGTTTAGAATACGCATAATTTGAACTTTTGAAATATGAACTTTTGGCAAGCAACATTCATAGCCCTGCCTTTGCTGGTAAGAAACGTTTCTCATGATCGGTAAAATTATCAGTCATATTTACTCTGGTCAATACCCAAGCTGCCGAGGCGTTGTGCTCGTTAATCTTTGCGAATAACTGCTCTAGAACTAAAAACTGGTGCGCATAATGTAAGACACAAAAGCAAAGAGTCGTAAATGCATATAAATTTAATATGGCCCTTACGACTGTCTATAAATGTTGATGTTCTTGTATGAGTTTCCGTATGAGGTACAGTCGGAGTTAATGCAGTGGAGCATGCAAGTTTTTATTGCAATATAAATTGAATGGCTAATAGACGTTAACAGTGTGGCATTTTGCATACCAGTTGTTTTATTCATAACAATAATTCATAATTACGAAAACTGTTAAACAGATTGGAAATCGCTTCATTGATTCACACTAAAAACTATAAAAAATATCTGTCAGCCAAACATTGTTATCGTCCATATTAAACATAAAATTGTATTTATAAGTCACTGAAAACACAGCATCAGACAGCTTATTGTAAGTGATGCTTTGTAGAAAAACGGATTGTTGGCTTGAATACAAGTCAATATAAAGTCAGAAAAATTCAAACCGTTTCATTCACAACAGTTTCATGTTAAGTGCAATGGCGATGATTCAATTAAATAAATTAGCGGCGTCACGCCAAGCGTTTAGTGGCGTTTGGTGTAAAGCCGGGAAAAAACACTGGCTTTTATAGGTATACCGTTTAACTGAGGCCTTTGGTATGAAGTTATTATGGTCAACTACGGATCGGTTAAAGGCTTGGCTGCATGAACATGCATGTATTAGCCGTGAAAATATGTATGAAAACAGGCCTAAAGTTGCAGGGACCGGCGTAAAATGGCGTATTACGCGGGAAATCGTATTAAACGTGATCGTATTAAGCGGGTTCTACTGTAGATCTAGAAACGATATGGATTAGATATGTCACTGCCAAGTGACGTTTTTGTTTGAAGAAACGTCACATTTGTCACTGTCACAGACATATATAATTGACGCATCTTAAAGTTCGAATCGGGCCGATAAGTGACATTTTTAAGGGACTGTCGTCAAGTTTCAGACACTTCATCTTTTTCAGATACCATTAATTTTGGTGCCCCAAAAATCATGGCCTAATTTTTTAATTTATTTAATGTTTTCGGTGCGATTTGATTTTACTTAATGTATCTTCTCCCTAGTAAGTAATAGATCTAAGAATAACGTAAGGGACATTTTTAGAAGTATAGGAGTAGGTACTGCATATAATATTACAAAATTAACTAAGTCTAATAACGAGTCACGAGGTTATTTAATTAAGTAAAATAATTTGTCGTCTGAAAGTTCTAGTAATGAATGGTGTAAATTATAGGAAAACTAGGGAATATGAGAAATAGGCATACTATGAGGGAAAAATCTCGTAAGTATTTCAAATTATTACAATTCGGAACTTAAATGGGAATAAACTATGTACTTACAGCGTTTTGTCCCAATATTAAACATAATCAATATTCAGTAAAAAATAATATTAATACTATTTAATGTGTGGTCAACTTTACAGCAGCACTAGTTTCAATACAAAAGTAAGTAATTAATTTTTTTCATTTTTTCATATTTGGACTAAAAACATTTTCATTTTGTAAGTACATAGCAACTGACATTGTAACCTCAGTATGTTTTTATTACGGCACTTAGCAGATATCATTTTATTGTAAACATAAAAGTAAACTGTTTTTGTTGTTGTTAAAATGACCAAATCGAAAACATTTATTATAGGTGACTTTAGAACTCGATCACTTAAAGTGATACTTTAAATATGTAACTAAGTAAGAAGAAATAAAAGTGACATATTTTATGGTCAACTTTTGAAGCTAAAACTTCGAGACTATTTTTACTTGAATTTTAGGGTCATGTTTGGCGAGTAAAATATTCTATCAATAAAAAAGACTAAACACGCAAAAGATCTACAATACATATTTGAAAATATCCGTGAAATAGCAAATGTACATTTATACAAATTTTAAACAAACATTGGCTTCCAATTTAAATGTTAATAAGTTGAACTTAAGAATTAATTTTATGATCGTACACAATAGAGCAAACAGCGGTCATCAATGAAGTTTCACATCCTACCTATATCTATGTCCACCCATACGGTACGGTGGGCAAAAACAACCGCCTACCAAGTTTCGCGGCCCGCCTCTAATGGCACCATTGGTGGTCCGACGCTTCACGAGTCCAAGAACGATACCTTCACACCCATAACGTCGTAAGTCTCACATTAATGTCATATTGATTGAGACTTTTTGCTTTCAAGCGTGCGCGTTACAACCTTTAAATTCAAAAGGTTGTATCTCCCTACAATTTTCCTTAAACTCGTGTCGTTTTTTTTCTCGAGCAAACTCATCCAAGAACTAATCCTCTTAGGTCTATAAGGTCTTAACTTTCGAAGAATGTAGTACAAAGAGTGACGTTGTGATTCGGAGCGATGAATAGCGTTGCAAGTAGCTTAATCACTAGCTAATTATCATATAGGTGCTAATCGATTTAAATGTGCCTTATGATAAAGGTAGTAAAGTCGAATTGAGTGGCTTCAGCAATTAGTAGGTATTCATTCCATTTGTAGGAAGGTTTTTAACTGGAAAAGTAACATGAAATAACTGCTTTACATAGGCAATGAGCGGTTAGGTGCGGTAAAGATAATTCTTAGCAGAACTTTAGAACAATAAAATTAGATTAAACAATCATTTTACAATACTGTTAGGCTAGGTATACATAAATTGTTCTTAAATATATCTTACGTTGCGAAACACGCCCTTATGGCTTTCCCTATAAAGTTGTGTATAAAATTTTCAAGTTTATGTACAGTAAATAAACAGTTAATTTATAAACACAATTTACAAATTATGGTATAAGTAGTCGTATAGTACAAGAAATCATGACAATTTAATATAAAAAAATTGGAAAAAAAAGAGACCATTCCCACACGAAAATACCGCTTACGTCGCCAAGATTATTGCATGTACAACAAACTAGATGTTTTTTAAACTAATAAAAGGGTAAAAAAGGACCTAACTCTGCAACGCTATATTTTTAAAAACAAATATTGTTTTACGTGTTCCAAAAGTCCGTTCTGGCATTTTTTGCTCTCGTCCGTTACGTCAAAATGCCAGGTAACGAATGAATCACGCATTTTTTGGGAACGAATACTAAACTTGTGGGTTGCGTTGCGTAGACGACTTGCAAATAAAAATTTTGAAAGCTTGTGAGTTATTTTGTATATTTTCTAGCTAGAGCATTACACGCATTAAGATGCCGATTTTGTAAATGTAATGTGAATGTCACAGTGGTCTTAAAAAACGGTCGTATCGGACATTATCATATAAACTGTTTTATTAGTTTAAATTTTCCACGCTCTTTATGTACTATACATAATAAGAAAGAACTGCAGGGGCGGTATGGAACAAGATTCGTTTTGAAACAATACATGTCTAAGAGTCGATTCGTTCGTCGTCGTCAACATTATGTTTTATATTGTAGCTAACTATTATATTATTTAATAACTAATCTCATTTTAATAACACGCAACGCTTGGAACGTCCTATACCACGTTAGTCAAATTCATGATAAGTGCTGTTTAAACATTATAGCCAATTTTATATATTTAAATAGCGAAACATGCAATAAATCCTCCATACAATCATCAGACCCTGCCAATTCACACCACATTTGTTAGCAACCTATTTAAGACCAGTAGCGGAGACCAATTATGGACCTCAAGCTCTCTGCAATCACCCTGTACCATGAGACCTCTTGTAAAAACAATAGGAACTCCTTATTCCAAGCAACTTTCAACTCTAAATTAATAAATATAAGGTTTTAAGTTTAAAAAGCACAATAGCAGATGATAGTAGTAATGAGACTGCTACCAGGTGATCTTTAATAGTTTTTTTAAACAGATAATTAAAAATGCGACTGAAATTAACTGTAAAGTATAAAATTAACTGAGACAATTGCTACTGTATAAGGAGCATAGCATTTTATTTTAATAACAGTAAGACGAAGGGGACACTAAGGGTACCCATTCTCATTTGTTCAATGCTTAAAACAAAAAAATACTAATCTCGCATTTAAATAAAAGTTAAATAAGATACAAGTTTGTAAAGGGGTAGTCGCCAGAAATACTTTAATTTGCCGTTATTTTGAAGCACTTTTTTTAAATATTTTCATTATTATTTACCAAACAGGACCTAACAGCGAATAATTATGTTTAAAATTACCTCCGACGATATATTTTCATATCGGGTCTATCCATCGGGTATATGATAATGACAGACACGACCATTGGACGTATTTGCTATTTGACTTTAAGTTTTTTTTTTGGTTATTAAAGCAAAGTTGTATTAAATAGCCGGTACTGTATTTTCCATGTTGTATTTTATAAAAGTTGGACACAAACACGCACCCATAAATTGTACTTAAGCAAAAAATATGACTGACACCGAAGTTATCCCCTAAGTTTACCGTTTTTACGAAATTGAAGCACAAAACACTATAAGACATAACTAAATTTTCTTGATCCAACAACGCAATTTAACACCTGAACCCAGACAGCACACAACCAAAAAAACCAACCGAATTTCCAAAATTTTACAACTCAAAGCGTAAAATGGTACCTCATAAAACTCCGGTAACCAGTTGATATAATTTTAGATCGTAACGAGCAGGCTTCGTGGTACCGGGCCAACCGGTTGTGATGCGAGCTCGTTGGTGGAGCGATTATTATTGGATATTCGGCTTTGGAATTTCGAGGGATGTCTAGTGCGTTTCGGTTGTTAAGTTACGCCACTGAGTTTGAGGCGTTGGGATTATTTTTAAAGTAAATTAGCGTCAAATAATTTAAATGTCCCTTAATTCGGCAACGTCTAAAAACTGGACATATTTTTGTATTTTGTTTATTTAAACTATTGCTACTATTGAGGTATTTTACCCTATACGAATCGGATTCCTACTAAGAAACTGAGACACGAAATCAACCGGATAATACGCTTTCACGATACTTTATCTTGACTATAATAATAATAATAATAAAATGCTTTATTGCACACTACAAAAGAAATAACTAAGACTATGTCATTGTTACACCAGAATCGTAAAGTGACTAATCATTTTAGGATTCATTGCCCTTTGCGATACTTGCCTATCATTCTACAATGTATTTCTAACATACTTTAGTAAATATCATACTTAATAGAAGGAGGGAATACTGTCTTTTGAGTGGAAAGGTATGTTACCTGTCTTAAGTTCTTAACCTCCTGAGACCCAGAAGCAGTTGTTTTGTTTTTGAATTTAGAACTGTAAGGGCCACTTGCACCATCCCACTAAGCCGGGGTTAAGCGGTTAAACCGTTAACCTAGTGTCAAATTGTACTGGTAACCATGGTAGCTCCAGGTTTAACCGGTTAACCTCGGGTTAGTGGGTAGGTGCAAGTGGCACTTAGTTACAAACAATACAAAAATTCAAAATAGGTTTTAGAATATGTACAAAAATAATTGTATGCGGTAAAAAACACAGGAGGTAAAAAACGCCCTCAATTGTAAATAAAAAAAAAACATCTAGCTCCTAGTCTATTAACTTCTATAGCAGATTCTTTCATATAAATTAGTACGTGTCGTTAATTGTTACCACCATTAATTAATTAAATGCATTTCTAGTTTTTAGCATATTTTCCCGTGCTGGGAATCGAACACGCCTTTAAAGGAGGTTGTAAGGAGGTACGGTGTAATTACATAGCCAGGACCTATTCAGTAGTTAAATTACTTAAAACAAAAAACGTACGCAAGTTATGAGAATTTGGAGGTTAGATATATATATTAAAGTAAATAGGTGAATATACTCTTAAATAATGATATAAGTACCTCAAGTTTGCCTAACTAACAAGACAAAATACATAGATAGGGTCAGCGAGGAAACAGTGGTCTCAACGTAGATTATTCTTGTAGGGCGATTGGCGCTTACACTAAAATATCCGTTTTGACGTAACAGCCAATATTGCTAACAATAAGTAAATTTTATACAACAAAAACCCATTGTTATAAATAATGTACTATCATAAAATAAACAAACTGACAGTTTATTCTATACTACTATTAAAGGTTATGTTATTGTTATTACAGGTCGTAAGGGACAAATTCTGACTGACTTTTACACCTTTACCCGCTGAATGCTCGTGAAGTTGACCACCCCATATCGTTTGCCCGCAAATGGCATAGCTATATCGTTTGTTCATCGTTAGTTCACGTTTGTTCAGTAGGTAAAATCGTAAGGACCCGATTCTAACATCATTTTTTTTAAAAAACAAAAGGGGGTGGCTGTCTTCACGCTAGCCACCCCAAACCACTTTTTGTAATTTTTTTTGGTCTAGATAGCAAGATATTCGTTAGTTCACGTTTGTTCAGGCATTAAAATCGTTAGGACCCGATTCCTTAATTTTTTTTTATTTTTTCAAAGTGGGGTGGCTGTCTTCACGCTAGCCACCCCACATCGAAATCAGCCAAACTAACCATGTGAACTCATCGAGCGACGTTAGTTCACGTTTGTTCAGGCATTAAAATCGTTAGGATCTCATTAGATTTGCCATAAAAAAATAAAATCGAAAAATTCATATATATGGGACAGCGGAGCCAAGTAATGTGGTCTAGCAAGCAATCGACGCGGATACTAACGATTCTTTAGCTTGAATAAACTTATATGGACGATATTTAAGCGATAAATTATAGTGTCTTGCGGGCGTTCAAAACATAATAAGAGATATCCGTCGTTTTATATTTTTTTATACTATGGGGGTGGCTGTCTTCACGCTCGCCACCCCAAATCACTTTTTGTAATTTTTATTGGTCTAGATAGCAAGACATTCGTTAGTTCACGTTTGTTCAGGCATTTAAATCGTTAGGACCCGATTCCTTCATTTTTTTTTATTTTTTCAAAGTGGGGTGGCTGTCTTCACGCTAGCCACCCCACCCCGAAATCAGCCAAACTAACCATGTGAACTCATCGAGCGACGTTAGTTCACGTTTGTTCAAGCATTAAAATCGTTAGGATCTCATTAGATTTGCCATAAAAAAATAAAATCGAAAAATTCATATATATGGGCCAGCCGAGGCATGTAATGTGCCTAAGTCGACGGCTGAAAAAAATACTCAGAATCGGGTCCTTACGATGCCACTTGCAGAACAACGTCAGCAGACTATACTGATTCAAGATAGATAGGTCATTTGCGGGCGTTCGAAACAGATTTGCTGGAAAAAATTAAAACTTGAAAATCTGAATAACTCAACTTACGCTCCTAAGTCGACGGCTGAAAAAAATAGTCAGAATCGGGTCCTTACGATGCCACTTGCAGGACAACGTCAGTAGACCAACCTGATTCAAGATAGATAGGTCATTTGCGGGCGTTCAAAACAGATTTGCCGGAAAAAATTAAAACATGAAAATCTGAATAACTCAACTTACGCTCCTAAGTCGACGGCTGAAAAAAATAGTCAGAATCGGGTCCTTACGATGCCACTTGCACGACAACGTCAGTAGACCAACCTGATTCAAGATAGATAGGTCATTTGCGGGCGTTCAAAACAGATTTGCCGGAAAAAATTAAAACATGAAAATCTGAATAACTCAACTTACGCTCCTAAGTCGACGGCTGACAAAAATACTCAGAATCGGGTCCTTACGATGCCACTTGCAGGACAATCTCAGCAGACCATACTGATTCAAGATAGATAGGTCATTTGCGGGCGTTCGAAACAGATTTACCGGAAAAAAATAAAAATTGAAATTCTGAATTACTCAAATTATGCTCCTAGGACGACGGCTGAAAAAAATACTTAGAATCGGGTCCTTACGATGCCACTTGCAGGACAATGTCAGAAGACCATACTGATTCAAGACAGATAGGTCATTTTCGGGCGTTCGAAAGAGATTGGCCGGAAAAAAGTAAAATTTGAAAATCTGAATAACTCAACTTACGATCCTAAGTCGACGGCTGAAAAAAATATTCACAATCGGGTCCTTACGATGCTACTTGCAAGACAACGTCAGCAGACTATACTGATTCAAGACAGATAGGTCATTTGCGGGCGTTCGAAACAGATTTACCAGAAAAAAATAAAACTTGAAAATCTGAATTACTCAAATTATGCTACTAAGTCGACGGCTGAAAAAACTACACAGAATCGGGTCCTTACGATGCCACTTGCAGGACAACGTCAGCAGACTATACTGATTCAAGATAGATAGGTCATTTGCGGGCTTTCGAAACAAATTTGCCGGAAAAAATTAAAACTTGAAAATCTGAATAACTCAACTTACGCTCCTAAGTCGACGGCTGAAAAAAATAGTCAGAATCGGGTCCTTACGATGCCACTTGCAGGACAATCTCAGCGGACTATACTGATTCAAGATAGATAGGTCATTTGCGGGCGTTCGAAACAGATTTGCTGGAAAAAATTAAAACTTGAAAATCTGAATAACTCAACTTACGCTCCTAAATCGACGGGTGAAAAAAATATTCAGAATCGGGTCCTTACGATGCCGCTTGCAGGACAACGTCAGTATACCAACCTGATTCAAGATATATAGGTCATTTCCGGGCGATCAAAACAGATTTACCGGAAAAAAATTTAACTTGAAATTCTGAATTACTCAAATTATGCTCCTAGGTCGACAGCTGAAAAAAATACTTAGAATCGGGTCCTTACGATGCCACTTGCAGGACAATGTCAGCAGACCATACTGATTCAAGATAGATAGGTCATTTGCGGGCGTTCGAAACAGATTTGCTAAAAAAACTTAAAACTTGAAAATCTGAATAACTCAACTTACGCTCCTAAGTCGACGGCTGAAAAAAATATTCAGAATCGGGTCCTTACGATGCCACTTGCAGGACAATGTCAGCAGACCATACTGATTCAAGACAGATAGGTCATTTGCGGGCGTTCGAAACAGATTTGCCGGAAAAAATTAAAACATGAAAATCTGAATAACTCAACTTACGCTCCTTAGTCGACGGCTGAAAAATACTCAGAATTGGGTCCTTACGATGCCACTTGCAGGACAATCTCAGCAGACCATACTGATTCAAGATAGATAGGTCATTTGCGGGCGTTCGAAACAGATTTACCAGAAAAAAATAAAAATTGAAAATCAAAATTACTCAACTTACGCTCCTAAGTCGACGGCTGAAAAAAATATTCAGAATCGGGTCCTTACGATGCCACTTGCAGGACAACGTCAGTAGACCAACCTGATTCAAGATAGATAGGTCATTTGCGGGCGATCAAAACAGATTTACCGGAAAAAAATAAAAATTGAAATTCTGAATTACTCTAATTATGCTCCTAGGTCGACAGCTGAAAAAAATACTTAAATTCGGGTCCTTACGATGCCACTTGCAGGACAATGTCAGCAGACCATACTGATTCAAGACAGATAGGTCATTTGCGGGCGTTCGAAACAGATTTAACGGAAAAAAATAAAACTTGAAAATATGAATAACTCAACTTACGCTCCTAAGTCGCAGGCTGAAAAAAATACTCAGAATCGGGTCCTTATGGTGCCACTTGCAGGACGACGTCAGATGATTATGCTGATTCAAGATAGACAGGTCATTTGCGGGCGATCAAAACAGATTTACCGGAAAAAAATAAAACATGTAAATCGGAATTACTCAAATTATGCTCCTAAGTTGACGGCCGAAAAAAATACTCAGAATCGGGTCCTTACGATGCCCTTTGCAGGACAACGTCAGCAGACTATACTGATTCAAGATAGATAGGTCGTATGCGGGCGTTCGAAACAGATTTACCAGAAAAAAATAAAACTAGAAAATCTGAATTACTCAAAATATGCTCCTAAGTCGCACGCTGAAAAAAATACTCAGAATCGGGTCCTTACGATGCCACTTGCAGGACAACGTCAGCAGACCATACTGATTCAAGATAGATAGGTCATTTGCGGGCGTTCGAAACAGATTTGCCGGAAAAAATTAAAACTTGAAAACCTGAATAACTCAACTTACGCTCCTAAGTCGACGGCTGAAAAAAATACTCAGAATCGGGTCCTTACGATGCCACTTGCAGGACAATCTCAGCAGACCATACTGATTCAAGATAGATAGGTCATTTGCGGGCGATCAAAACAGATTTACCGGAAAAAAATAAAACTTGAAATTCTGAATTACTCAAATTATGCTCCTAGGTCGACGGCTGAAAAAAATACTCAGAATCGGGTCTTTACGATGCCACTTGCAGAACAACGTCAGCAGACTATACTGATTCAAGATAGATAGGTCATTTGCGGGCGTTCGAAACAGATTTGCCGGAAAAAATTAAAACTTGAAAACCTGAATAACTCAACTTACGCTCCTAAGTCGACGGCTGAAAAAAATACTCAGAATCGGGTCCTTACGATGCCACTTGCAGGACAATCTCAGCAGACCATACTGATTCAAGATAGATAGGTCATTTGCAGGCGTTCGAAACAGATTTGCTGGAAAAAATTAAAACTTGAAAATCTGAATAACTCAACTTACGCTCCTAAGTCGACGGCTGAAAAAAATATTCAGAATCGGGTCCTTACGATGCCACTTGCAGGACAACGTCAGTAGACCAACCTGATTCAAGATAGATAGGTCATTTGCGGGCGTTCGAAACAGATTTGCTGGAAAAAATTAAAACTTGAAAATCTGAATAACTCAACTTACGCTCCTAAGTCGACGGCTGAAAAAAATACTCAGAATCGGGTCCTTACGATGCCACTTGCAGGACAATCTCAGCAGACCATACTGATTCAAGATAGATAGGTCATTTGCGGGCGTTCGAAACAGATTTGCTGGAAAAAATTAAAACTTGAAAATCTGAATAACTCAACTTACGCTCCTAAGTCGACGGCTGAAAAAAATAGTCAGAATCGGGTCCTTACGATGCCACTTGCAGGACAACGTCAGTAGACCAACCTGATTCAAGATAGATAGGTCATTTGCGGGCGTTCAGAACAGATTTGCCGGAAAAAATTAAAACATGAAAATCTGAATAACTCAACTTACGCTCCTAAGTCGGCGGCTGAAAAAAATAGTCAGAATCGGGTCCTTACGATGCCACTTGCAGGACAACGTCAGTAGACCAACCTGATTCAAGATAGATAGGTCATTTGCGGGCGATCAAAACAGATTTACCGGAAAAAATAAAACTTGAAATTCTGAATTACTCAAATTATGCTCCTAGGTCGACGGCTGAAAAAAATACTTATAATCGGGTCCTTACGATGCCACTTGCAGGACAATGTCAGCAGACCATACTGATTCAAGACAGATAGGTCATTTGCGGGCGATCAAAACAGATATAACGGAAAAAAAATAAAACTTGTAAATCTGGATTACTCAACTGACGCTCCTAAGTCGAACGCTGAAAAAAATACTCAGAATCGGGTCCTTACGATGCCACTTGCAGGACAACGTCAGCAGACTATACTGATTCAAGATAGATAGGTCATTTGCGGGCGATCAAAACAGATTTAACGGAAAAAATTAAAACTTGAAAATCTGAATAACTCAACTTACGCTCCTAAGTCGACGGCTGAAAAAAATAGTCAGAATCGGGTCCTTACGATGCCACTTGCAGGACAATCTCAGCAGACCATACTGATTCAAGATAGATAGGTCATTTGCGGGCGTTCGAAACAGATTTGCTGGAAAAAATTAAAACTTGAAAATCTGAATAACTCAACTTACGCTCCTAAGTCGACGGCTGAAAAAAATAGTCAGAATCGGGTCCTTACGATGCCACTTGCAGGACAATCTCAGCAGACCATGCTGATTCAAGATAGATAGGTCATTTGCGGGCGTTCAAAACAGATTTGCCGGAAAAAATTAAAACTTGAAAATCTGAATAACTCAACTTACGCTCCTAAGTCGACGGCTGAAAAAAATAGTCAGAATCGGGTCCTTACGATGCAACTTGCAGGACAATCTCAGCAGACCATGCTGATTCAAGATAGATAGGTCATTTGCGGGCGTTCAAAACAGATTTGCCGGAAAAAATTAAAACATGAAAATCTGAAGAACTCAACTTACGCTCCTAAGTCGACGGCTGAAAAAAATAGTCAGAATCGGGTCCTTACGATGCCACTTGCAGGACAATCTCAGCAGACCATACTGATTCAAGATAGATAGGTCATTTGCGGGCGTTCGAAACAGATTTGCTGGAAAAAATTAAAACTTGAAAATCTGAATAACTCAACTTACGCTCCTAAGTCGACGGCTGAAAAAAATAGTCAGAATCGGGTCCTTACGATGCCACTTGCAGGACAATCTCAGCAGACCATACTGATTCAAGATAGATAGGTCATTTGCGGGCGTTCGAAACAGATTTGCTGGAAAAAATTAAAACTTGAAAATCTGAATAACTCAACTTACGCTCCTAAGTCGACGGCTGAAAAAAATAGTCAGAATCGGGTCCTTACGATGCCACTTGCAGGACAACGTCAGTAGACCAACCTGATTCAAGATAGATAGGTCATTTGCGGGCGTTCAGAACAGATTTGCCGGAAAAAATTAAAACATGAAAATCTGAATAACTCAACTTACGCTCCTAAGTCGGCGGCTGAAAAAAATAGTCAGAATCGGGTCCTTACGATGCCACTTGCAGGACAACGTCAGTAGACCAACCTGATTCAAGATAGATAGGTCATTTGCGGGCGATCAAAACAGATTTACCGGAAAAAATAAAACTTGAAATTCTGAATTACTCAAATTATGCTCCTAGGTCGACGGCTGAAAAAAATACTTATAATCGGGTCCTTACGATGCCACTTGCAGGACAATGTCAGCAGACCATACTGATTCAAGACAGATAGGTCATTTGCGGGCGATCAAAACAGATATAACGGAAAAAAAATAAAACTTGTAAATCTGGATTACTCAACTGACGCTCCTAAGTCGAACGCTGAAAAAAATACTCAGAATCGGGTCCTTACGATGCCACTTGCAGGACAACGTCAGCAGACTATACTGATTCAAGATAGATAGGTCATTTGCGGGCGATCAAAACAGATTTAACGGAAAAAAATAAAACTTGAAAATCTGGATTACTCAACTTACGCTCCTAAGTCGACGGCTGAAAAAAATAGTCAGAATCGGGTCCTTACGATGCAACTTGCAGGACAATCTCAGCAGACCATGCTGATTCAAGATAGATAGGTCATTTGCGGGAATTCGAAACAGATTTGCTGGAAAAAATTAAAACTTGAAAATCTGAATAACTCAACTTACGCTCCTAAGTCGACGGCTGAAAAAAATAGTCAGAATCGGGTCCTTACGATGCCACTTGCAGGACAATCTCAGCAGACCATACTGATTCAAGATAGATAGGTCATTTGCGGGCGTTCGAAACAGATTTGCTGGAAAAAATTAAAACTTGAAAATCTGAATAACTCAACTTACGCTCCTAAGTCGACGGCTGAAAAAAATAGTCAGAATCGGGTCCTTACGATGCCACTTGCAGGACAATTTCAGCAGACCATGCTGATTCAAGATAGATAGGTCATTTGCGGGCGTTCAAAACAGATTTGCCGGAAAAAATTAAAACTTGAAAATCTGAATAACTCAACTTACGCTCCTAAGTCGACGGCTGAAAAAAATAGTCAGAATCGGGTCCTTACGATGCAACTTGCAGGACAATCTCAGCAGACCATGCTGATTCAAGATAGATAGGTCATTTGCGGGCGTTCAAAACAGATTTGCCGGAAAAAATTAAAACATGAAAATCTGAAGAACTCAACTTACGCTCCTAAGTCAACGGCTGAAAAAAATAGTCAGAATCGGGTCCTTACGATGCCACTTGCAGGACAATCTCAGCAGACCATACTGATTCAAGATAGATAGGTCATTTGCGGGCGTTCGAAACAGATTTGCTGGAAAAAATTAAAACTTGAAAATCTGAATAACTCAACTTACGCTCCTAAGTCGACGGCTGAAAAAAATAGTCAGAATCGGGTCCTTACGATGCCACTTGCAGGACAATCTCAGCAGACCATACTGATTCAAGATAGATAGGTCATTTGCGGGCGTTCGAAACAGATTTGCTGGAAAAAATTAAAACTTGAAAATCTGAATAACTCAACTTACGCTCCTAAGTCGACGGCTGAAAAAAATAGTCAGAATCGGGTCCTTACGATGCCACTTGCAGGACAACGTCAGTAGACCAACCTGATTCAAGATAGATAGGTCATTTGCGGGCGTTCAGAACAGATTTGCCGGAAAAAATTAAAACATGAAAATCTGAATAACTCAACTTACGCTCCTAAGTCGACGGCTGAAAAAAATAGTCAGAATCGGGTCCTTACGATGCCACTTGCAGGACAACGTCAGTAGACCAACCTGATTCAAGATAGATAGGTCATTTGCGGGCGTTCAAAACAGATTTGCCGGAAAAAATTATAACTTGAAAATCTGAATAACTCAACTTACTCTCTTAAGTCGTCGGCTGAAAAAAATAGTCAGAATCGGGTCCTTACGATGCCACTTGCAGGACAACGTCAGTAGACCAACCTGATTCAAGATAGATAGGTCATTTGCGGGCGTTCAAAACAGATTTGCCGGAAAAAATTAAAACATGAAAATCTGAATAACTCAACTTACGCTCCTAAGTCGACGACTGAAAAAAATACTCAGAATCGGGTCCTTACGATGCCACTTGCAGGACAATCTCAGCAGACCATACTGATTCAAGATAGATAGGTCATTTGCGGGCGTTCGAAACAGATTTGCTGGAAAAAATTAAAACTTGAAAATCTGAATAACTCAACTTACGCTCCTAAGTCGACGGCTGAAAAAAATAGTCAGAATCGGGTCCTTACGATGCCACTTGCAGGAAAACGTCAGTAGACCAACCTGATTCAAGATAGATAGGTCATTTGCGGGCAATCAAAACAGATTTACCGGAAAAAAATAAAACTTGAAATTCTGAATTACTCAAATTATGCTCCTAGGACGACGGCTGAAAAAAATACTTAGAATCGGGTCCTTACGATGCCACTTGCAGGACAATGTCAGAAGACCATACTGATTCAAAACAGATAGGTCATTTTCGGGCGTTCGAAACAGATTGGCCGGAAAAAAGTAAAACTTGAAAATCTGAATAACTCAACTTACGATCCTAAGTCGACGGCTGAAAAAAATATTCACAATCGGGTCCTTACGATGCTACTTGCAAGACAACGTCAGCAGACTATACTGATTCAAGACAGATAGGTCATTTGCGGGCGTTCGAAACAGATTTACCAGAAAAAAATAAAACTTGAAAATCTGAATTACTCAAATTATGCTACTAAGTCGACGGCTGAAAAAACTACACAGAATCGGGTCCTTACGATGCCACTTGCAGGACAACGTCAGCAGACTATACTGATTCAAGATAGATAGGTCATTTGCGGGCTTTCGAAACAGATTTGCCGGAAAAAATTAAAACCTGAAAATCTGAATAACTCAACTTACGCTCCTAAGTCCACGGCTGAAAAAAATACTCAGAATCGGGTCCTTACGATGCCACTCGCAGGACAATCTCAGCAGACCATACTGATTCAAGATAGATAGGTCATTTGCGGGCGTTCAAAACAGATTTGCCGGAAAAAATTAAAACATGAAAATCTGAATAACTCAACTTACGCTCCTAAGTCGACGGCTGAAAAAAATACTCAGAATCGGGTCCTTACGATGCCACTTGCAGGACAATCTCAGCAGACCATACTAATTCAAGATAGATAGGTCATTTGCGGGCGTTCGAAACAGATTTGCCGGAAAAAATTAAAACTTGAAAATCTGGATTACTCCACTTAAGCTCCTAAGTCGAACGCTGAAAAAAATACTCAGAATCGGGTCCTTACGATGCCACTTGCAGGACAACGTCAGTAGACCGACCTGATTCAAGATAGATAGGTCATTTGCGGGCGATCAAAACAGATTTACCGGAAAAAAATAAAACTTGAAACTCTGAATTACTCAAATTATGCTCCTAGGTTGACGGCTGAAAAAAATACTCAGAATCGGGTCCTTACGATGCCACTTGCAGGACAACGTCAGCAGACTATACTAATTCAAGATAGATAGGTCCTTTGCGGGCGTTCAAAACAGATTTGCCGGAAAAAATTAAAACTTGAAAATCTGAATAACTCAACTTACGCTCCTAAGTCGACGGCTGAAAAAAATACTCAGAATCGGGTCCTTACGATGCCAAATGCAGGACAACGTCAGCAGACCATACTGATTCAAGACACATAGGTCATTTGCGGGCGTTCGAAACAGATTTGCCGGAAAAAATTAAAACTTGAAAATCTGAATAACTCAACTTACGCTCCTAAGTTGACGGCTGAAAAAAATACTCAGAATCGGGTCCTTACGATGCCACTTGCAGAACAATGTCAGCAGACTTTACCAATTCAAGATAGATAGGTCATTTGCGGGCGTTCAAAACAGATTTGCCGGAAAAAATTAAAACATGAAAATCTGAATAACTCAACTTACGCTCCTAAGTCGACGGCTGAAAAAAATACCCAGAATCGGGTCCTTACGATGCCACTTGCAGGACAATCTCAGCAGACCATACTGATTCAAGATAGTTAGGTCATTTGCGGGCGTTCGAAACAGATTTGCCGGAAAAAATTAAAACTTGAAAATCTGGATTACTCCACTTAAGCTCCTAAGTCGAACGCTGAAAAAAATACTCAGAATCGGGTCCTTACGATGCCACTTGCAGGACAACGTCAGCAGACCATACTGATTCAAGACACATAGGTCATTTGCGGGCGTTCGAAACAGATTTGCCGGAAAAAATTAAAACTTGAAAATCTGAATAACTCAACTTACGCTCCTAAGTCGACGGCTGAAAAAAATACTCAGAATCGGGTCCTTACGATGCCACTTGCAGAACAATGTCAGCAGACTTTACCAATTCAAGATAGATAGGTCATTTGCGGGCGTTCAAAACAGATTTGCCGGAAAAAATTAAAACATGAAAATCTGAATAACTCAACTTACGCTCCTAAGTCGACGGCTGAAAAAAATACTCAGAATCGGGTCCTTACGATGCCACTTGCAGGACAACGTCAGTAGACCAACCTGATTCAAGATAGATAGGTCATTTGCGGGCGTTCGAAACAGATTTGCCGGAAAAAATTAAAACTTGAAAATCTGGATTACTCCACTTAAGCTCCTAAGTCGAACGCTGAAAAAAATACTCAGAATCGGGTCCTTACGATGCCACTTGCAGGACAACGTCAGTAGACCGACCTGATTCAAGATAGATAGGTCATTTGCGGGCGATCAAAACAGATTTACCGGAAAAAAATAAAACTTGAAACTCTGAATTACTCAAATTATGCTCCTAGGTTGACGGCTGAAAAAAATACTCAGAATCGGGTCCTTACGATGCCACTTGCAGGACAACGTCAGCAGACTATACTGATTCAAGATAGATAGGTCATTTGCGGGCGTTCGAAACAGATTTGCCGGAAAAAATTAAAACTTGAAAATCTGAATAACTCAACTTACGCTCCTAAGTCGACGGCTGAAAAAAATAGTCAGAATCGGGTCCTTACGATGCCACTTGCAGGACAATCTCAGCAGACCATACTGATTCAAGATAGATAGGTCATTTGCGGGCGTTCGAAACAGATTTGCTGGAAAAAATTAAAACTTGAAAATCTGAATAACTCAACTTACGCTCCTAAGTCGACGGCTGAAAAAAATATTCAAAATCAGGTCCTTTCGATGCCACTTGCAGGACAATCTCAGCAGACCATACTGATTCAAGATAGATAGGTCATTTGCAGGCGTTCGAAACAGATTTGCTGGAAAAAATTAAAACTTGAAAACCTGAATAACTCAACTTACGCTCCTAAGTCGACGGCTGAAAAAAATACTCAGAATCGGGTCCTTACGATGCCACTTGCAGGACAATCTCAGCAGACCATACTGATTCAAGGTAGATAGGTCATTTGCGGGCGTTCGAAACAGATTTGCTGGAAAAAATTAAAACTTGAAAATCTGAATAACTCAACTTACGCTCCTAAGTCGACGGCTGAAAAAAATAGTCAGAATCGGGTCCTTACGATGCCACTTGCAGAAAAACGTCAGTAGACCAACCTGATTCAAGATAGATAGGTCATTTGCGGGCGATCAAAACAGATTTACCGGAAAAAAATAAAACTTGAAATTCTGAATTACTCAAACTATGCTTCTAGGTCGACAGCTGAAAAAAATACTCAGAATCGGGTCCTTACGATGCCCTTTGCAGGACGACGTCAGATGATTATGCTGATTCAAGATAGATAAGGTCATTTGCGGGCGATCAAAACAGATTTAACGGAAAAAAATAAAACTTGAAAATATGAATAACTCAACTTACGCTCCTAAGTCGCAGGCTGAAAAAAATACTCAGAATCGGGTCCTTACGATGCCACTTGCAGGACAACGTCAGCAGACTATACTGATTCAAGATAGATAGGTCATTTGCGGGCGATCAAAACAGATTTACCGGAAAAAATTAAAATTGACTAAGCCCCACGGTAAGCTCAAGAAAGCTTGTGTTGTGAGTACTCAGACAACGATATATATAATGTATAAATACTTAAATACATAGAATGCAACCATGACTCAGGAACAAATATCTGTATCATCAATCATACAAATAAATGCTCTTACCAGGATTCGAACCCGGGACCATCGGCTTCATAGGCAGGGTCACTACCGGACGAATCATTCTGTCCCTTTCTAATGTATGGCACTATTCCTTTCAGCCATTTAGGGTTGTGAAAATTCCAAGTCATTATCTTAATCTGTGATCGTGCACGCAAAACATCCTCCAGACTGAGCGTAGTCTACCCCCTCTGCCACGCATAATTTGTATCCAGATGAGACAATTTTTCGGCAATCTGATGAAATTCTCTGATCGCACAGGGCCGTGCGGATGCAAATACCAATTCAATTCCCCCATCACATCAGCAGGTGCGGACACAAAAATGCCAATTTTCATAGTAAAATGCAAATTGGTGATTTAATTTGTGTGCGTGTGGACGCTAAATGAGATTGACCAATTATTTTCCTGAACAAATCGACTGATTTCGTCAGTCCCGTCTGGATACGGATACGGTAATTTTCATAGACATTATATACTTAAAGATTACGTCTAAGCGAGCTGTCACTGTAACCACTTTTGTGTAGTGTACGATTAACAATGTTACACCACCTTGCTATAGCCATGTCGATAAAGTCATATCGATAAACTATCGACATTACTTGCCATTTTAAATTTGTGTTTTTTTTAAATGTTTAACGATACCTAAAATGAACCAAAACGCTTTTATTCTTTATTGTGGTTATCAGATGACAATTTTATCGTCACACCCCAGCAGGAAACGAAGGGAAAGTTCAAAGGGCTTACCACGAACCACGTTCGATGTGTTGCCTCTCTGCCGCACTTGTAAATTGGTATGTAAGTTTGACAAGGAGGCAACACGTCGAACGTGGTTCGCGGTAGGCCCCCAGATATTTAATAAAAATACATAAATACCTACTAAAATATGTGTTCCGGAATAATCAACTTATTTTATTATATACTAATATATTCATTATCCATTAGCATTTCAATTATGTTTATGTTTAACGAAGATATTGAAGCTTCAACATATATAACATGATTAAAAAATCGACTTTTTACATCCCTAAAAGAGCACACATACACGTTATTACGCACACATATACAGCCTGGATGCACGCCCGCAAATGACCTATCTATCTTAAATCAGTATAGTCTGTTGACGTTGTCCTGCAAGTGGCATCGTAAGGACCCGATTCTGAGTATTTTTTTCAGCCTGCGACTTAGAAGCATAATTTGAGTAATTCAGATTTTCAAGTTTTATTTTTTTCTGGTAAATCTGTTTCGAACGCCCGCAAATGACCTATCTATCTTGAATCAGTATAGTCTGCTGACGTTGTCCTGCAAGTGGCATCGTAAGGACCCGATTCTAAGTATTTTTTTCAGCTGTTGACCTAGGAGCATAATTTGAGTAATTCAAAATTTCAAGTTTTATTTTTCCGGTAAATCTGTTTTGATCGCCCGCAAATGACCTATCTATCTTGAATCAGTATAGTCTGCTGACGTTGTCCTGCAAGTGGCATCGTAAGGACCCGATTCTGAGTATTTTTTTCAGCCTGCGACTTAGTAGCATAATTTGAGTAATTCAGATTTTCAAGTTTTAATTTTTTCCGGCAAATCTGTTTTGATCGCCCGCAAATGACCTATCTATCTTGAATCAGTATGGTCTGGTGAGATTGTCCTGCAAGTGGCATCGTAAGGACCCGATTCTGACTATTTTTTTCAGCCATCGACTTAGGAGCGTAAGTTGAGTTATTCAGATTTTCAAGTTTTAATTTTTTCCAGCAAATCTGTTTCGAACGCCCGCAAATGGCCTATCTATCTTGAATCAGTATGGTTTGCTGATATTGTCCTGCAAGTGGCATCGTAAGGACCCGATTCTGAGTATTTTTGTCAGCCGTCGACTTAGGAGCGTAAGTTGAGTTATTCAGATTTTCATGTTTTAATTTTTTCCGGCAAATCCGTTTTGAACGCCCGCAAATGACCTATCTATCTTGAATCAGTATAGTCTGCTGACGTTGTCCTGCAAGTGGCATCGTAAGGACCCGATTCTGTGTATTTATTTCAGCCGTCGACTTAGTAGCATAATTTGAGTAATTCAGATTTTCAAGTTTTATTTTTTTCTGGTAAATCTGTTTCGAACGCCCACAAATGACCTAACTATCTTGAATTGGTATGGTCTGCTGACATTGTCCTGCAAGTGGCATCGTAAGGACCCGATTCTGAGTATTTTTTTCAGCGTTCGACTTAGGAGCGTAAGTTGAGTAATCCAGATTTTCAAGTTTTATTTTTTTTCCGTTAAATCTGTTTCGAACGCCCGCAAATGACCTATCTGTCTTGAATCAGTATGGTCTGCTGACATTGTCCTGCAAGTGGCATCGTAAGGACCCGATTCTAAGTGTTTTTTTCAGCCGTCGACCTAGGAGCATAATTTGAGTAATTCAGAATTTCAAGTTTTATTTTTTCCGGTAAATCTGTTTTGATCGCCCGCAAATGACCTATCTATCTTGAATCAGTATAGTCTGCTGACGTTGTCCTGCAAGTGGCATCGTAAGGACCCGATTCTAAGTATTTTTACTATTTTTTTCAGCTGTCGACCTAGGAGCATAATTTGAGTAATTCAGAATTTCAAGTTTTATTTTTTTCCGGTAAATCTGTTTTGATCGCCCGCAAATGACCTATCTATCTTGAATCAGGTTTGTCTACTGACGTTGTCCTGCAAGTGGCATCGTAAGGACCCGATTCTGAATATTTTTTTCAGCCGTCGACTTAGGAGCGTAAGTTGAGTTATTCAGATTTTCAAGTTTTAATTTTTTCCAGCAAATCTGTTTAGAACGCCCGCAAATGACCTATCTTTCTTGAATCAGTATGGTCTGCTGAGATTGTTCTGCAAGTGGCATCGTAAGGACCCGATTCTGAGTATTTTTTTACAGCCGTCGACTTAGGAGCGTAAGTTGAGTTATTCAGATTTTCAAGTTTTAATTTTTTCCGGCAAATCTGTTTCGAACGCCCGCAAATGACCTATCTATCTTGAATTAGCATAATCATTTGACGTCGTCCTGCAAAGGGCATCGTAAGGACCCGATTCTGAGTATTTTTTTCGGCCGTCAACTTAGGAGCATAATTTGAGTTATTCCGATTTTCAAGTTTATTTTTTTCCGGTTAATCTGTTTTGATCGCCCGCAAATGACCTATCTATCTTGAATCAGTATAGTCTGCTGACGTTGTCCTGCAAGTGGCATCGTAAGGACCCGATTCTGAGTATTTTTTTCAGCCTGCGACTTACGAGCGTAAGTTGAGTTATTCAGATTTTCATGTTTTAATTTTTTCCGGCAAATCTGTTTCGAACGCCCGCAAATGACCTATCTATCTTGAATCAGTATGGTCTGCTGAGATTGTCCTGCGAGTGGCATCGTAAGGACCCGATTCTGAGTATTTTTTTCAGCCGTCGACTTAGGAGCGTAAGTTGAGTTATTCAGATTTTCAAGTTTTAATTTTTTCCGGCAAATCTGTTTCGAACGCCCGCAAATGACCTTTGTGTCTTGAATCAGTATGGTCTGCTGACGTTGTCCTGCAAGTGGCATCGTAAGGACCCGATTCTGAGTATTTTTTTCAGCCGTCGACTTAGGAGCGTAAGTTGAGTTATTCAGATTTTCAAGTTTTAATTTTTTCCGGCAAATCTGTTTTGAACGCCCGCAAAGGACCTATCTATCTTGAATCAGTATAGTCTGCTGACGTTGTCCTGCAAGTGGCATCGTAAGGACCCGATTCTGAGTATTTTTTTCAGCCGTCAACCTAGGAGCATAATTTGAGTAATTCAGAGTTTCAAGTTTTATTTTTTTCCGGTAAATCTGTTTTGATCGCCCGCAAATGACCTATCTATCTTGAATCAGGTCGGTCTACTGACGTTGTCCTGCAAGTGGCATCGTAAGGACCCGATTCTGAGTATTTTTTTCAGCGTTCGACTTAGGAGCTTAAGTGGAGTAATCCAGATTTTCAAGTTTTAATTTTTTCCGGCAAATCTGTTTCGAACGCCCGCAAATGACCTATCTATCTTGAATCAGTATGGTCAGCTGAGATTGTCCTGCAAGTGGCATCGTAAGGACCCGATTCTGAGTATTTTTTTCAGCCGTCGACTTAGGAGCGTAAGTTGAGTTATTCAGATATTCATGTTTTAATTTTTTCCGGCAAATCTGTTTTGAACGCCCGCAAATGACCTATCTATCTTGAATTGGTAAAGTCTGCTGACATTGTTCTGCAAGTGGCATCGTAAGGACCCGATTCTGAGTATTTTTTTCAGCCGTCGACTTAGTAGCATAATTAGAGTAATTCAGATTTTCAAGTTTTATTTTTTTCTGGTAAATCTGTTTCGAACGCCCGCAAATGACCTATATGTCTTGAATCAGTATAGTCTGGTGACGTTGTGTTACAAGTGGCATCGTAAGGACCCGATTCTGAATATTTTTTTCAGCTGTCGACTTAGATTTTCAAGTTTTACTTTTTTCCGGCAAATCTGTTTCGAACGCCCGCAAATGACCTATCTGTCTTGAATCAATATGGTCTGTTGACATTGTCCTGCAAGTGGCATCGTAAGGACCCGATTCTACGTATTTTTTTCAGCCGTCGACCTAGGAGCATAATTTGGGTAATTCAGAATTACAAGTTTAATTTTTTTCCGGTAAATCTGTTTTGATCGCCAACAAATGACCTATCTATCTTGAATCAGGTTGGTCTACTGACGTTGTCCTGCAAGTGGCATCGTTAGGACCCGATTCTGAGTATTTTTTTTAGCCGTCGACTTAGGAGCGTAAGTTGAGTTATTCAGATTTTCAAGTTTTAATTTTTTCCAGCAAATCTGTTTCGAACGCCCACAATTGACCTATCTGTCTTGAATCAGTATGGTTTGCTGATATTGTCCTGCAAGTGGCATCGTAAGCACCCGATTCTGAGTATTTTTGTCAGCCGTCGACTTAGGAGCGTAAGTTGAGTTATTCAGATTTTCATGTATTAATTTTTTCCGGCAAATCTGTTTTGAACGCCCGCAAATGACCTATCTATCTTGAATTAGTATAGTCTGCTGACGTTGTCCTGCAAGTGGCATCGTAATGACCCGATTCTGTGTAGTTTTTTCAGCCGTCGACTTAGTAGCATAATTTGAGTA
The DNA here is from genome assembly GCF_910591565.1 of Cydia splendana. Classification (NCBI taxonomy): domain Eukaryota; kingdom Metazoa; phylum Arthropoda; class Insecta; order Lepidoptera; family Tortricidae; genus Cydia; species Cydia splendana. Next base: position 4,979,483 of record NC_085981.1, on the reverse strand, counting down.
ATTCAGATTTTCAAGTTTTATTTTTTTCTGGTAAATCTGTTTCGAACGCCCGCAAATGACCTATCTGTCTTGAATCAGTATAGTCTGCTGACGTTGTCTTGCAAGTAGCATCGTAAGGACCCGATTGTGAATATTTTTTTCAGCCGTCGACCTAGGAGCATAATTTGAGTAATTCAGAATTTCAAGTTTTATTTTTTTCCGGTAAATCTGTTTTGATTGCCCGCAAATGACCTATCTATCTTGAATCAGGTTGGTTTACTGACGTTGTCCTGCAAGTGGCATCGTAAGGACCCGATTCTGGGTATTTTTTTCAGCCGTCGACTTAGGAGCGTAAGTTGAGTTATTCAGATTTTCATGTTTTAATTTTTTCCGGCAAATCTGTTTTGAACGCCCGCAAATGACCTATCTATCTTGAATTGGTAAAGTCTGCTGACATTGTTCTGCAAGTGGCATCGTAAGGACCCGATTCTGAGTATTTTTTTCAGCCGTCGACTTAGGAGCGTAAGTTGAGTTATTCAGATTTTCAAGTTTTAATTTTTTCCGGCAAATCTGTTTCGAACGCCCGCAAATGACCTATGTGTCTTGAATCAGTATGGTCTGCTGACGTTGTCCTGCAAGTGGCATCGTAAGGACCCGATTCTGAGTATTTTTTTCAGCCGTCGACTTAGGAGCGTAGGTTAGTTATTCAGATTTTCAAGTTTTAATTTTTTCCGGCAAATCTGTTTTGAACGCCCGCAAAGGACCTATCTATCTTGAATCAGTATAGTCTGCTGACATTGTCCTGCAAGTGGCATCGTAAGGACCCGATTCTAAGTATTTTTTTCAGCCGTCGACCTAGGAGCATAATTTGGGTAATTCAGAATTACAAGTTTAATTTTTTTCCGGTAAATCTGTTTTGATCGCCCGCAAATGACCTATCTTTCTTGAATCAGGTTGGTCTACTGACGTTGTCCTGCAAGTGGCATCGTAAGGACCCGATTCTGAGTATTTTTTTTAGCCGTCGACTTAGGAGCGTAAGTTGAGTTATTCAGATTTTCAAGTTTTAATTTTTTCCAGCAAATCTGTTTCGAACGCCCACAATTGACCTATCTGTCTTGAATCAGTATGGTTTGCTGATATTGTCCTGCAAGTGGCATCGTAAGGACCCGATTCTGAGTATTTTTGTCAGCCGTCGACTTAGGAGCGTAAGTTGAGTTATTCAGATTTTCAAGTTTTAATTTTTTCCGGCAAATCTGTTTTGAACGCCCGCAAAGGACCTATCTATCTTGAATCAGTATAGTCTGCTGACATTGTCCTGCAAGTGGCATCGTAAGGATCCGATTCTAAGTATTTTTTTCAGCCGTCGACCTAGGAGCATAATTTGGGTAATTCAGAATTACAAGTTTAATTTTTTTCCGGTAAATCTGTTTTGATCGCCCGCAAATGACCTATCTATCTTGAATCAGGTTGGCCTACTGACGTTGTCCTGCAAGTGGCATCGTAAGGACCCGATTCTGAGTATTTTTTTTAGCCGTCGACTTAGGAGCGTAAGTTGAGTTATTCAGATTTTCAAGTTTTAATTTTTTCCAGCAAATCTGTTTCGAACGCCCACAATTGACCTATCTGTCTTGAATCAGTATGGTTTGCTGATATTGTCCTGCAAGTGGCATCGTAAGGACCCGATTCTGATTATTTTTGTCAGCCGTCGACTTAGGAGCGTAAGTTGAGTTATTCAGATTTTCAAGTTTTAATTTTTTCCGGCAAATCTGTTTTGAACGCCCGCAAAGGACCTATCTATCTTGAATCAGTATAGTCTGCTGACATTGTCCTGCAAGTGGCATCGTAAGGATCCGATTCTAAGTATTTTTTTCAGCCGTCGACCTAGGAGCATAATTTGGGTAATTCAGAATTACAAGTTTAATTTTTTTCCGGTAAATCTGTTTTGATCGCCCGCAAATGACCTATCTATCTTGAATCAGGTTGGTCTACTGACGTTGTCCTGCAAGTGGCATCGTAAGGACCCGATTCTGAGTATTTTTTTTAGCCGTCGACTTAGGAGCGTAAGTTGAGTTATTCAGATTTTCAAGTTTTAATTTTTTCCAGCAAATCTGTTTCGAACGCCCACAATTGACCTATCTGTCTTGAATCAGTATGGTTTGCTGATATTGTCCTGCAAGTGGCATCGTAATGACCCGATTCTGTGTAGTTTTTTCAGCCGTCGACTTAGTAGCATAATTTGAGTAATTCAGATTTTCAAGTTTTATTTTTTTCTGGTAAATCTGTTTCGAACGCCCGCAAATGACCTATCTGTCTTGAATCAGTATAGTCTGCTGACGTTGTCTTGCAAGTAGCATCGTAAGGAACCGATTGTGAATATTTTTTTCAGCCGTCGACTTAGGATCGTAAGTTGAGTTATCAGATTTTCAAGTTTTACTTTTTTCCGGCAAATCTGTTTCGAACGCCCGCAAATGACCTATCTGTCTTGAATCAGTATGGTCTGCTGACATTGTCCTGCAAGTGGCATCGTAAGGACCCGATTCTAAGTATTTTTTTCAGCCGTCGACCTAGGAGCATAATTTGAGTAATTCAGAATTTCAAGTTTTATTTTTTTCCGGTAAATCTGTTTTGATTGCCCGCAAATGACCTATCTATCTTGAATCAGGTTGGTTTACTGACGTTGTCCTGCAAGTGGCATCGTAAGGACCCGATTCTGGGTATTTTTTTCAGCCGTCGACTTAGGAGCGTAAGTTGAGTTATTCAGATTTTCATGTTTTAATTTTTTCCGGCACATCTGTTTTGAACGCCCGCAAATGACCTATCTATCTTGAATTGGTAAAGTCTGCTGACATTGTTCTGCAAGTGGCATCGTAAGGACCCGATTCTGAGTATTTTTTTCAGCCGTCGACTTAGGAGCGTAAGTTGAGTTATTCAGATTTTCAAGTTTTAATTTTTTCCGGCAAATCTGTTTCGAACGCCCGCAAATGACCTATGTGTCTTGAATCAGTATGGTCTGCTGACGTTGTCCTGCAAGTGGCATCGTAAGGACCCGATTCTGAGTATTTTTTTCAGCCGTCGACTTAGGAGCGTAAGTTGAGTTATTCAGATTTTCAAGTTTTAATTTTTTCCGGCAAATCTGTTTTGAACGCCCGCAAAGGACCTATCTATCTTGAATCAGTATAGTCTGCTGACGTTGTCCTGCAAGTAACATCGTAAGGACCCGATTCTGAGTATTTTTTTCAGCCGTCAACCTAGGAGCATAATTTGAGTAATTCAGAGTTTCAAGTTTTATTTTTTTCCGGTAAATCTGTTTTGATCGCCCGCAAATGACCTATCTATCTTGAATCAGGTCGGTCTACTGACGTTGTCCTGCAAGTGGCATCGTAAGGACCCGATTCTGAGTATTTTTTTCAGCGTTCGACTTAGGAGCTTAAGTGGAGTAATCCAGATTTTCAAGTTTTAATTTTTTCCGGCAAATCTGTTTCGAACGCCCGCAAATGACCTATCTATCTTGAATCAGTATGGTCTGCTGAGATTGTCCTGCAAGTGGCATCGTAAGGACCCGATTCTGAGTATTTTTTTCAGCCGTCGACTTAGGAGCGTAAGTTGAGTTATTCAGATTTTCATGTTTTAATTTTTTCCGGCAAATCTGTTTTGAACGCCCGCAAATGACCTATCTATCTTGAATCAGGTTGGTCTACTGACGTTGTCCTGCAAGTGGCATCGTAAGGACCCGATTCTGACTATTTTTGCAGCCGTCGACTTAGGAGCGTAAGTTGAGTTATTTAGATTTTCAAGTTTTAATTTTTTCCAGCAAATCTGTTTCGAACGCCCGCAAATGACCTATCTATCTTGAATCAGTATAGTCTGCTGACGTTGTCCTGCAAGTGGCATCGTAAGGACCCGATTCTGAGTATTTTTTTCAGCCGTCGACTTAGGCACATTACATGCCTCGGCTGGCCCATATATATGAATTTTTCGATTTTATTTTTTTATGGCAAATCTAATGAGATCCTAACGATTTTAATGCCTGAACAAACGTGAACTAACGTCGCTCGATGAGTTCACATGGTTAGTTTGGCTGATTTCGGGGTGGGGTGGCTAGCGTGAAGACAGCCACCCCACTTTGAAAAAATAAAAAAAAAATGAAGGAATCGGGTCCTAACGATTTAAATGCCTGAACAAACGTGAACTAACGAATGTCTTGCTATCTAGACCAATAAAAATTACAAAAAGTGATTTGGGGTGGCGAGCGTGAAGACAGCCACCCCCATAGTATAAAAAAATATAAAACGACGGATATCTCTTATTATGTTTTGAACGCCCGCAAGGCACTATAATTTATCGCTTAAATATCGTCCATATAAGTTTATTCAAGCTAAAGAATCGTTAGTATCCGCGTCGATTGCTTGCTAGACCACATTACTTGGCTCCGCTGTCCCATATATATGAATTTTTCGATTTTATTTTTTTATGGCAAATCTAATGAGATCCTAACGATTTTAATGCCTGAACAAACGTGAACTAACGTCGCTCGATGACTTCACATGGTTAGTTTGGCTGATTTCGGGGTGGGGTGGCTAGCGTGAAGACAGCCACCCCACTTTGAAAAAATAAAAAAAAATGAAGGAATCGGGTCCTAACGATTTTAATGCCTGAACAAACGTGAACTAACGAATATCTTGCTATCTAGATCAAAAAAAATTACAAAAAGTGGTTTGGGGTGGCTAGCGTGAAGACAGCCACCCCCTTTTGTTTTTAAAAAAAAATGATGTTAGAATCGGGTCCTTACGATTTTACCTACTGAACAAACGTGAACTAACGATGAACAAACGATATAGCTATGCCATTTGCGGGCAAACGATATGGGGTGGTCAACTTCACGAGCATACCCGCTGACACATTCAAGTGCACCCATAAAAATTATAAATAAAGAAAATTGCTGTATTTTATTTAACCATTCCAGGAATGAATTGAATTACAAATAGTTCTCTCACTGCAATGGCGGAACGTGACCGGAACGACAATGCGTTTTAACTTTAACAGTTCACTTTTTACAAGTCTTAATGTTTTTCAAGTAGGTAAGAATACTTTGTAATTAAATCATGCAAAGTGTAGATTTCAGCCTCTATCTTATGCTGCCTTCCCACTGAGGCGAAGATGATCGGAGATGAGAGCAACCGTGCGGGAATCCAACCAATAAATGGCTTGTCTTTTCCGCTCCTCTAATGCTATTGCTATGCTAATTAATGCTATTGGTTGACTCTCGCTCTCGCATGTCTCCTCTCATCTCCACCTTGGAAAGGCAGCTTTACTCCCAGCTATTACCAACCACCAAGGGTCCCTTCGGGACATCCCGGCGTCAAACCAATGGATACGATACAGGCCTCTTTTTCTCTAAATTCCATAAAAATCACAAAAAGAAAAATATAACACCGGGGATAATCCTAAACAAACATAGGTATTTAACGCATTTTTTAATATCACGCTATTTAAAGATCTTTTTTTATACAGAGCTTAATTTGCTTGTTTTTTTCCGAAATACGTATAAAGTGTCAAGTGGTCAAGTGTTAAGTTGTAAAATATGCAACACATTCTTATAGACACGTACAGTAAGCTACAAAGACTGGCCCCCCACCCTTCATAGAAACTTGTTTGCAAGGGGGTACAGTTATCTCTGCAGCTTACTGTATTCTCCATGACTCTCACGATTATTCTTGAAACTTGCACCACACGGCGCATGCGTGCTAATTATTGCCATTACGACCATGCCATGTGACAACAACGGACTCCATTGATAATTGGCTGTAACGACCAACTTCACTATAGAAGAGCTTTTATTTAAATTCAGATATTCTAACATAGGCAAACCAATTGGCACTCTTGTTCTATTCACGATTCACTGTGATAATGTCGAATACTTTTTTTTAAATCTTTATTGCACAATACATGAAGGTACAAATGGCGGACTTAATACCTTAAGGCATTCTCTACCAGTCAACCAATGGGTCAAACCAGAAAGATTAAGTAGGTGCAGTTGCAGTGTCTTTAAAGTAAATGAATTTGTAACCAAGACTATATAAGAATATAAATACTTTCGAGTCGTTCGAGTCTATATTATTCTCCCAATTCCCAAAGTCGTTTTTGTTATGTTCATATTTGGAACCTTCTTTTATTACATTAAAATTCAAAATTCTACTTGAATCTCTTTGAAAGGACATCGATACTTAGGTTATTCTTGCACCATACGCCGCAAATACTAATTATGGTCGTTACGTTACGACTTACGACCACCATGCCATGTCATGTGACAACAACGGCCATTGATAATTGGTTGTAATGACCATCTTCACTATAGAGGAGCTTGTGCTCAAATTTAATTGTTAAGCTCAATTTATTAATAATTATAAAACAAACAAGGCAGCCATACTGTTATTTGTATTGTGTCAAAGGTATATGAGTTAATAATAAAACAACGTTTGAATGTTCGGCTTTAGCATTTAAAAAAAGTTATCAATTTATGTACCTAGCTACTTAATTTTTTAATTAATTTTCTTACGGCCAATCAATTTCCGCTAAAGTTTAGTGATTAAGGGCCAGTTGCACCAACTATAATTGATGGACTGATCAATGGTTAGTCAGCAGTGAACTATGAAACTTTCAAAATTACTCCACTTTCCAAGTTATCCCAACACACCTTATCAGCTTATCACTCTATTAAATCAGTTACAATTTATGTTCTAAAGTGTCAAGTGTCAAATTAAAAAACAACAAAAAAGCTTAGGTTCCAAGCTAACAAACGACAGTGTCGGACGAACAAGCCACAGGCCCATTTGCCCAAACAAGTCCCAAACCATGTGTCATCAGTTTTATATTTATTTAAAAATCCAATGACAAAAGTACGAACTTTCCAAAGGACGGACGCCCTTGCAAAAAAAGTTGGCTTCGGATTTTACACATTTATCTCTACATCTCAATTTCTAATTATCATTCCATCCTCGACCTTACAGCCTACAACTTAAGAAACATTCTCAGTTTATGAACTGTTTTGTTTCTTTGCTTTTTTTCACAGATTTTGGATGCAGTGTCTGTCCGTCCGTATCTTTTCTAGGAAACCCTCATTACGCGAAGTTGATATATTACGATACGCATCAAGTAATTTGAAATCGTCTAATTAACTTGACTAATTTTACTGAAATAACTTTCAACGACTGAGCTAGGCTTTGAGATTCGAAATTCAAAAACGACTTTCGTTTCGTCCACCATTGCTCACTTGCTTAACCATTCTAAATTCTAATGTTTTTTTATTTATTTATTTAGGCTTTGGCTGCTAGGGTTTTCTTTATTAAACCATATTTTTTTTTTTTTTTCAAGATAACAGGCTAAGGCAACTGTTAAATGTGCAGCCATAACGAATAACGATTTTCAAATTGGAACTGGAAATGCGAATCTGAGTCTTCATGTTTGAAATTCGAACGAACTGGCTGGTTTTACAATTGAAGAAACGGGATAACATACCTAAGAGCCACATAAACGTTAAACAAGTTTCTGAAAGGGACTTTTGTTGCCAGTTACAACCAAATAGGTCTCGTGTTTTATGTTTTAGCGTTAAAACAACGTATTTATTGGCAAGTAATGTAACGGACACTGACATTGGCACTTAGTTTTTGTGCGATCGTTACTAGGTATCGCCATAAAAATAAATTGAACGCGCCTTTGCTGACCATTTGTGTTGGTACTAGTTTATTGTGTATCTAATGATATTGGACTTTTATTTAAATCGAGAAAATGTCGAGTATAGTGTTATAATTATTAGTCCGAGCAAGATATCACTGCTTTTTACTACTACATAGTTATGTATACAATATTTTCTTTACTTTATATTTTCCTTTAATTTTAGAAATGGTAGCAAAATCTGCAAAATTATGCATGGGGTTATAAAACAGGCACTATATGCTGTAAAATATTGAAGTTTGAAGTTAAAAATGAGTATTAACGGTGCTAATTGAGATTATTTCTATATTTTAATGAAAAAAAAAATCCTCACAATGAAGTTTAAAATAATTAAATAAGTATGTATAGGTAAATAATTATTACAAAAAGGCACATCACACATAAAAAAAGGTTCAAAAGGCAGGCTTTATGCCTCTACCAGTCAACCATAGGGCCACAAAAAAATGACAAGTTGGATGCAGTGAGAAGCGTTTAGAAATGTAGAACTTATAATTAAGTACAATTACAAACTTCTAGATTGTTTTTTCTAATGCTAAAAAAGGTATTAAGCTTGTTTGCCACCAACGTGGTATAAAAACGTAATAATGTGTAGTTTAAGTTTATTATTATGAGGCTGGGAACATGCGCGGGAGTCGAGAATTTTAATGCGCGCGTGCGAGGTGCGGCGCGGAATACTGAACGCGGTGAGGGGTTGGATAAAAGGATACTCATAGATATATTAAATAAATTTAGTTATCCTATTGATGTATTTTAATTATAATTGTTTTTCACATCAGAATGACTGCAGTGGTTTTATTTAAGGTATTTCCATTCTGAAATTCAATACAATCGTATCACTTAGGTACAGACAAGAGAAGCTTTAGTCATTGACTGTGATCATTAGTATATATATGAGAATCGAAAATGTTTTTGTAAGTAAAAAATACCTGTGTTAAGAGGCACCGCTCTTCCTTAGATGGTAATTGAACAACAATAGGTATATATATTTTTTTTAATTATTATAGTAATTAAAACCTCATGACAGTCATGACAAAGACGCATTTTTTGAATAAATAAACTAAAAATAATTACAATACCTAAATAGAGCTATTGTAAAATATCTCAAAAACCTACGCGTAACTATACACATTTATTTTATTAATTGGTTAAGTTAAAAGACTTTTATCGGCAGGTACACATAATTATCCCGTTTGGCCAAAAGGAAACAGATTACAATTCTAAATAAGTTATAAAATACCTAATTAGTACCAATAAGTACACCAGGAGCGTAGGAAATGTGATTAAATGAATAATTCAAGAGGGCGAGAATAAGACGATTGTTTCGATTCGGAGAAATCCGCCTTTGGCCTCCTTGCCCGTTTTGGGAATGCCGGTTTTTTTGTATTTATTTCATAGTTTGTTTTGAATGGCTATTTTAATAGTTTTCGTGCTGTGTTATCTGTGATTATAACCATGATACCCATCATTTCATTCTCACCAAATACATACCCATGTATACGTATAGAAAAAAAAATGTTTAATTTCTAGATTACGTAAAAAAATTTGTATACTCGTAGTTAATTATTTTATATAAACTACAAAAATTAAATGTTCTTTATTACTGTCCAATAAAATAAAAGACAATAGGTACGGAAAGCTTAGTAATAGAAAGATACAAATACAGCCTTATCGCTAAAGAGCGATGCCTTCTAGACTATCTTTATCCAGTTATTAACATATTCTATAAGTTTATAGACTTTCATTGTTTTACTGTGCAGGTAGTTGTCGGTAGGAATGTTATTCTTATCTATTACTAGCGACCCGCCCCAGCTTCGCACGGGTTAACAAATTATACACTTAAACCTTCCTCAAGAATCACTCTATTGATAGGTGAAAACCGCATGAAAATCCGTTCAGTAGTTTTTGAGTTTATCGCGAACAAACATACAAACACACAAACAGACAGACGCGGTGAGGGACTTTGCTTTATAAGGTGTAGTGATCTAGGGGCGCGTTAAAAAGGCAGCTAAGTACCTAGTACCTACTCGGAATTTCGAGTACCTATCTAATTAATTTGCAATACACGTAACATTAACAGTGAATCTTAAATCAAATAGGAACAAACGATTTGTAATGTAGGTATTTTATTTCAAATACCTACGTATAGGTATTTCGACGGTAGGAATTTGAGTAAAACATCCCAAAAACTCGAGTTTCGAACTGGTCACTCGTGACCCCGCTGTCGCGTTTTACTGCGCGCCATAAAAAAGGAAAAAGAAAAAAAGCGTGTTTTTCTTTTAAAAGGTTATAAATAATATTTCTTTTTGCTCGCGCCACGGTCAGTTTTGAGAAATGGGTTCGGTTACTGATTCAGTTGGATACAAGCATAGGGAGCATTTTTATGTTCGTACACCGATTCATTCATTAAAAAAAAAACATCTGATACAACTGATTGATCACAATGCCATTTTTCCCAACGCTGACGATTTGTTTAAATTTAAAAAGTTACGCACATTGTTTATGGTCGGTTGACAATACAAAAAACGTTCCATTCCACGTGTTAATGGCTAGTAATGGCTGCCAATTTAATTCCCAATGAAAATGTAACGTGTAATTTCTATATCAATAAAAAATGGTTTTAATATGGTCATCGTTTTTATTAAGCAGGTGCTCGAGCTTCATAGGGGTATTTGTTATTTATTAGGGATCTGTCGTAAAAAATATGGCATCACAATTACAGTTTCTGTCCCTTGACATAAGTATTTATAAAATTATTCTGGACATTAAGACTGAATAATTGTTAAAGCAAGTGTCCTTAAAAGTAGAATTTATGGGGGAAACGGCATTTTACAAGTGTTTGGTAGTTTATTCTGAGTAAACACTATCGAATTTGACCTCAAGCTATCCTACAGACTTTATAAGGCTATTATAATTAATGTGTTGTTAGATAAATACGGCTTTAATCCAGTTAATGGACACCTACTCTGTATCTTTAGGTATTTAAATAAAAGTAAACAAATAATTTGTACATTTTCGGGTAGTTATAACATTTATTGGTTTACCAACCAAATACAAAACCGTCTGGATCTGTCACTGAACGACCTGACTTTAACCTACATTATTTGATCATGTAATGTTTTCATCTACCCTCAACTGCCTTAAGGAGCCATTTGAGGGTAAATTTTGTTTACTTTTATTTATATACCTAAAGATACAGACTAATCTAAATGTTGGTCAAAAAAACTGAACATGTAAGCTTGCTTCAAACCATCTAAATTCTATCTAGCTGTATAGCTACCTGTACTTATTTCTATGTTTTTAAGCTTTAAATAGGTAAGATTACCAAGAAGGTAGTAAATTTTGTTTACTTTTATTTATATACCTAAAGATACAGACTAATCTAAATGTTGGTCAAAAAAACTGAACATGTAAGCTTGCTTCAAACCATCTAAATTCTATCTAGCTGTATAGCTACCTGTACTTATTTCTATGTTTTTAAGCTTTAAATAGGTAAGATTACCAAGAAGGTAACTACATAGGAATTTATACCTACCAACCCACATCGCAAGGCATTGGTAGAAATTTATACATAATGTAGTAGGTACCTATATGTAAGTTAGGTATCAATTAAAAGTGTATTCCACTTGTAAGAAATATAATGAGGTTTTCTACTGATTGGTTAAAAAAAACTTTAATCTGTAGGTAGCATTGACAGTAGGTACAAATAGCAAAAGAGTAGGTATGGTATAAATAACGTAATACCTAAAAGTTTTTGCCGCTTTTTCCGGTATAAAGTAACTAAACTGTATTGTATTATTGTGTTAGGTATTATGCTATATTACATTCAATATCAGTGGTCTAATCAGCATTCGTGGGTATTTATCAGATATTACGTTACGATATTGGCCTGCGTGTTTTTATTTTTATCTACCTACCTAAATAAGCGTGAAGGTATTTTAATGTGTAAAGAATTGTTATTTAAACACGTCACCCAATTTGAACTCTATGTTCAATCAATAACATGGTGTACTTTAAAAAAAAACTATAGTTTTGTTATTAATAATAATAAAACAACCGACGGTTTGACGAACGGGACTTGTTCTTTCTCTTGTCCTTTATGGAGCGTGTTACTTTGTTTATCTTTTCCTGAGCTTTATTAGTCTATTGTCTGTTTTTTTTCTGACAACGGCGTTCTCGTTACAGCCAGAGCGTCGGTATTCGAGTCATCTCAAACTTGGCTTGCCCATCGGGCTGTAAGCAAAGTTCACGGCGCCGTCACCGATAAGTATTAATTACATTATAAATTACTCGACATACTTCTAGAGGGCTGATAACACGACCGGCGGCGCCAAACGCACATAAAACTTAATAGAAACAACGGATGTAAAGTAGAAAACGTTCACACCTAGCGCACGCATTTATGTAAATACACAACGCTCGGATCGGATAAGACTGTCACCGTTTAAAAATACAAATAGACGTATAGTTTACTAGATTTTATAGCGAAATCGAGGGCCACTGACCCCTTTAACACTGATGGACCATAATTAATCAGTCTGGACATACCTAAACACATCGAGCATGGCTTCAAAACTCCAAAACACGTTTGAAAACACTTCACTGCACTACTCGGTTATCACACACTGTTGGCACTCGCGCACGTAATGTGGTACACTGGTCATTATTTTTGTTTACCGGCAGTTTTTGAGCTTGTTTGAATAACAGTGGACGAGCATGTTCGCCGGTCGCGAGTCTACTGCACACAACAATGGTCCGTCCCGCGCGCGAGAGCGCGCACACTGAGGCGGCCACTCACACAGAGGCGGGCGTGCACCGACGCGCGTATAAAAAACCGACGATTGGTATGCAGACGTTCGGTTTGAGCAGGTCCTCGGCTTGGCGCTGTTTTCGTCTGCGGTTCAGGGTTCCCGGTACGAAATTTGAGATTGCCACAAAATTGTACGCGCTTCGGATTTCGATCGGTAGTTCAAATAATTAATTATAATTTGTGATGCAAATAATTGGACGTGGGTTTCGTAGGTATTTAAAATAAAAGCTTTTATTTAACAAAATTATGATTAAAACGTTCATAATTCAAATGAACTTGGTGATTGCTGGTATCGGGAATTTAAATTGGATATTCCACAAAATACACCTATTAATTGGTGGTAGGGTTTGCACGACGGATCCGAAATGTATGGGAATATCCGCGGATCCGGATCCGGATCTGGATAATTTCATACATTTCGGATCCGGATTGCAAACCCTAATTGGTGGATTAAATTACGCTGCAGTAACTTATGAAATCTAAAATCAAGTCTAGGTGTTTTGAATAAAACAATATTAAAAAAAAACAAATCTGATTCCTCAATCTGTTTTTATTTCGTACTGGGTATTAGTACATGTAATATTTTAGTGTAACGTTTAGTTTGTAATTGTCTTACGGACGCTGACGACCGTCATAAGTTTACTTTTTAAGCAGAAGGACGGATGGTAATGGTACGAAAGTTTGTGCAAGTGCTTTAAACGCACTATGAACGCACACATGACACGACGTCACGTTAAAATTACCTTCTCTTTGTATATCTCGTTATAATTAAATATATTACATATATTCTATATTTTATATACAGTCAACAACCCTATTGGACTTTAACATTATTGTGTAACTTGTAACCTTTTTTTTTTGTTTTCTCTTTGTTCGATTTGTTGCTGTAAGGTTTTGTTGCGACAATAAATGATTTTTTTTTTATGTAAAACTAAAAAGTGTGTAAAAATATACCGTAACGTGGACGATAAAAACGACGAAGAAAAAATATTGTACGTATTTACCTACACCTTAAAACATAATCTTTCATATTTGTAGAAACGTTTGATGTTACACTTTCCTAATTTTAGTATTTAGTGTACCAAAATAACAAAAATATAAAAAGCATAGGTATTCATTGGTTTGCCAGTCTATGATTAAAGTATTAAACTAGGTTAATCAAAATTAACAGGTGATTAAAATAGTCTACGACTAATAATATTAACCATTTGAAATAAAGCATCACTACGGTACAGTACTCATCTTCTAGGCTATATTATTCTAAGTTTCTACCGTGCAACAGTACCTACTTACAAAATATATCGAAATTCCGTAATTCTGCAGAACTCCAGTAAAATCTCTAGGCGGGCAACATTTAAAACAAAAGAACGGCAGTCAGCGAACCTTGAGTGGGTAGGCGATACGATTCGAGCCTGCGCCCGAGTCAGCGCGCCATGTTGCCGGGGCGTGAGGGGGACAACGCTCTACAACCATCGCTCCTCCCCCTCGCACGCTTGTTAGCGTTATTGCGTGCTGTAACTATACTCGTCAGCGCTTTACCACACACCCACACGCGCATTGTTATCTTATACAAAATTTATAACGACCAAGTCCGATTTCGTCTCGCGTCCACTCCTAAAAATCTTGTTTTTTTTTTAATCTGACGCCCGCGGCCGAAGATTATAATGCCGGGCATTACGCTCTAGTTTGTACGATTTTGTTTGTTATTTTGGCAGCACTGCGTTGATTGGCGGGAATGAATGAACGTATGAATGGGTTCGATTGAACTAAATTGTTTGCGGTGTTACATAGTAAATCAAACGTGGTTAGAGCGCGCATGCCGCCATATTACAGTGTTGTAAAACTTGTAAACTGACACTCGTGAAGATGTGTAATTATTTTATTTGCCTACCTGCTCTTGTCGGCTTGAACGTCGATAGACAAGGTGATTAGTTGAGAAGCTAATGACCACGTGCGTGTTTGTTTTCTTAAGATAAGAGGATCTGTCTTCTTATTTAGATCACTGATTTAAAAGTTTAAAGCTTTCCCCTCTCGGTCGGTAGATAAAGTACGGATCTTTTTTGGATTAAGTAGGAATTTGTAAGTCAAATAAAGAGTGGATAATAGCCAGACAACTAAGTTAACATAAACACAACAAATTACATACGTATAGTCTGTATCTTTAGGTATTTAAATAAAAGTAAACAAACAAGTTTTACATTTTCGGGTACTTATAAAATTTATTGGTTAACCAACCAAATACAAAAACCGCCTGGATCTGTCACTGAACGACCTGACTTTAACCTACATTATTTGATCATGTAATGTTTTGATCTACCCTCAACTGGCTTAAGGAGCCATTTGAGGGTAGATTTTTTTTACTTTTATTTAAATACCTAAAGATACAGAGTATACATATAGGTAGAGGTAGGTACCTATAAACTACGCTACTGGTATTGAAAGCGTTTAAAAAACAACTGGGTAGAGGTAAGTACTAGAGATGCTACGAATATTCGGCAACTATTCGGTATTCGGCCAATTTACCGAATATTCGGTGTTCGGCCGAATGTTGCCTATTATTCGGCCGAATACCGAATTCTGTTGCACCTACCTAAAAAGAACAAAACCGGCCAAGTGCGAGTCGGACTCGGGCACGAAGGGTACCGTACCCATTACGCATAAAACGGCAAAAAAATCACGGTTTTTGTATGACTTGTATGGGAGCCCCACTTAAATGTTTATTTTATTTCGTTTTTAGTATTTATTGTTATAGCGGCAACAGAAATACATCATCCGTGAAACTTGCAACTTCTAGCTATCACGGACGGTTCATGAGATACAGCCTGGTGACAGACAGACGGACAGGTCGGACAGCGGAGTCTCAATAATAGGGTCCCGTTTTTACCGATTGGGTACGGAACCCTAAAAAACCGGGTAAGTGCGAGTCGGACTCGCGCACGTAGGGTTCCGTACCATAATGCAAAAAACGGCAAAAAAAAACGGTCACCCATCCAAGTACTGACCCCGCCCGACGTTGCTTAACTTCGGTCAAAAATCACGTTTGTTATATGGGAGCCCCAATTAAATCTTTATTTTATTCTGTTTTTAGTATTTGTTGTTATAGCGGCAATAGAAATACATCATCTGTGAAAATTTCAACTGTCTAGCTATCACGGTTCGTGAGATACAGCCTGGTGACAGACGGACGGACGGACGGACGGACAGCGGAGTCTTAGTAATAGGGTCCCGTTTTACCCTTTGGGTACGGAACCCTAAAAACAACAGGGTAGATGTAGGTAGGTACTAGAGATGCCACGAATATTTTCGGCAACTACATATTCAGGCCATTTTGTCGAATATTCGGTACCTATTCGCGCGGTATCTACCTAACTATTTGACCGAATATAGAATTCTATTGCACCTATCTAAAAAGAGAAATTACACAATAAAAATAGGATTTATTCCGTCGACCCGTTTCCAAACCAGAGGGCCGACCGCGAACCACGATCGACGTGTTGCTTCTCTGTTGCACGAGAGGCCTGGAGAGCAGTGGTAGGAAAAATAACCCATATGAGTCACGTCCCTCAGACATGAGGTCACGACCACGAAGAAGAACTCCCCGAATTATTCTCGTTCTTGAAGTTAGCCAAGTATTTTTCTAGAAGTAAGTGTAAAGTTATATTTTAGTTATTACATACAATAAGATCTTTTTCTACTCGTCGACTGTAATTCCTGAATTAAGATTTCGTATACCAAACTGCATTTGGGTACTTTTAATGTATGGCTCCCAACTCAACTATAATATTCATTTCGATACAGTTTAGTCAACTATAATGAAATTGACCAATCGCAGCTCGTCGCGGTCAAGAGGACGAAACAAAACCATAGCTCAAATTAATTACTTATTTTAGGTTGCATTGTAGGGAAGTTTTTGATTGAATGTTAATAGTATTTTATACAATCGTGATATAATCAAGCTTTTCAATCTCGTACCTACCTTACTTAGGCAACTCAGCCAGCTTCGTTGCCTAAACACGGTACTCGACTGAAAAGCTCTCTATTATCACACGATTGTATAAAATACTATAGGTAAGTATTAAAATTCAATCAAAAACTTTAAATACATTCTGTAACACTTTTGAAATGCTCCATGAAATGAAGTGTAGGTAAATAGGCCACACACTAAGAGATTTAAGGAGAAGTTCGCAAAATCTTATTGTCATCCTATGTTTTATTTATTTCCGTAAAAAAACCCAACGTGGGCAAAATATTCTGATAACTTTGCCCACCCTGTGTATAGACACAAATCACTGGTATAAAATGATTACAATGTGCAGCAGGCACTAGAATTTATTAGCTTTTCAGATTATCCGACAAATAAAGATTTTTTTTCTCGAAAATAATGTTTAGGTACTGGGTGTAGCTGAAACTAACACGTGGAGGCCCTACCGACGATGTATTTAATGAGTTATAAGGTGTACACCAAGCGTATGCTGAATTGTCAATCCTGCCCGTGATATGGGACAGGAACCTGCCCGTAAAATGGGACGCAGAGGAAGAACCCGCAAGGGTAATGCTAAAACTCTAGTGTCAGGTAAGGACTATCATAAAACCAAAAAAACCGGGCAAGTGCGAGTCAGACTCGCGCACGAAGGGTTCCGTACTATAATGCAAAAAAAAAAACAAAAAAAAGCAAAAAAAAAAAAAGGTCACCCATCCAAGTACTGACCACTCCCGACGTTGCTTAACTTTGGTCAAAAATCACGTTTGTTGTATGGGAGCCCCACTTAAATCTTTATTTTATTCTGTTTTTAGTATTTGTTGTTATAGCGGCAACAGAAATACATCATCTGTGAAAATTTCAACTGTCTAGCTATCACGGTTCGTGAGATACAGCCTGGTGACAGACGGACGGACGGACGGACGGACGGACAGCGGAGTCTTAGTAATAGGGTCCCGTTTTACCCTTTGGGTACGGAACCCTAAAAACGATCTTTTGCATGAAGTTCCGGACGTAGATGGCAAATTACATACCTACTTATAGTAGGTATCAAATTTTATCAACGGGAGATGGCATTGTCCAGTACGGTTACCATCAGTTTGTCACTGACATAAACGCCGTCGAGAACGTAATTTACTTTCTATACATCTCGCTCGCACTCGCATATTAGTGCAAACGGGATGTATAGAAAGTAAATTACGTTCTCGACGGCGTTTATGTCAGTGACAAACTGATGGTAACCGTACTGGTGGAGACCGTGGTCGTAGTGATCGTTCCGTAGTAACGAAATAAAAATAAGTATTCTTTAATAAAATATTATACCTAATTACCTAACTGCATAAAATTCAAAACGAGACCAATATACAGCTAAAATGGGGCATTATCTATGAAAAGGGACCTTATTGTCAATAAAGCATGCAAAACAACAGTTTTCGAAATTATCCGTTCTATTTGTATCTCTTCTCTCAAAGTTCATTTCTGTTCTGTGTACTCTTTACGCCATCTACCGGATTTTGCCATCAGCAAAAATCTTCGATAAAAGTGCCATCTATGGTGTTAAACATACAACATACTACATTTTGAGAACACTGCCATCTAGCGGCAATATACTGCAATATTAGAGTGACAGGTTGTAAGGAAGACTGACGGCGTAGTATTTATAAGTTGTAAGTATAGAGGGCGTTGTAACCAATCGGTGGGAGCTTTCAAGTTAGGTAAAATAGATGGTGCTGTAATCATAAATATTTAATGCAAATATTTGGTGTAGCCGGGGTGTTTATATAGGAATAGTAAAAGCTCTAACTTATCACGTTTCACGTCAACTATTTTATTTTGTGTTCGGTTGAGTGACAATAAAAAATTGGTTTCATGTAAAATTCGTATAAAATAGGTTTCATAGGTCTCATGTAGGTAGTGTAAGTATAGGTTTCTTGAAGTATCTCCTGTTAGGTACTCGTAACTTGTTACACGTATAAGTGAACCAAATAATGCATGTATGTAGTAAAGTTCTACTAAGTTAACTAAGTAGCTATTTTAGTGGTATTTTACAAATACCTCTATTTCCTGGAAATTTTAACACCTAATTGCATAACATTTTATTAGGTAACTGTACAAAAAAGGGCAAACACCAAAGCCTCCTCCACCTCATACACTAGCATATCAGCAACGCTGCTGCACTGCAGTAGCTATCCAAAAGTAACCTTAACTGAAGGTCTACCGCGAAGTACGTTCGACGTGTTGCCACTCTGTCGCACTTGTAAATTCGTACGTAAGTGTGACAGGGAGGCACCACGTCGAACATGGTTCACGGCAGGTATTCAGTTAACAGTGTGGACGATGGTAACAACATTCCATACTAACCATAACCATCGGTGGTCCTTATCTCCATGCAGTAAGGTTTACGATGAGTTAGCGCTGATGATGGCACTCGATTCGGAGTCGACAGGAAATCCTAGTATGTCTTGTCACCTCTTTCGCCTAACCGAGTGTTGACAGTAAGTAAGTAACGCCAGGACCAGTGCGTCTAGCTCTTAACAAACCACTTTAACGTGAGCTTTAGATCCGTAGAAATATAATCTGACAAACTTTTGTTAGTGACAGTAGAAAGGAAGTCAGAAATTATCGATTTCATTTTCTTCTGTGAATTGTGCTAACCTAACGTTTGTAGCTTCAAGTGTCGGACAAAAAAAAGTATAAAATCTAGATAAAATATGAACGAAATAAAAGTGCGATATCAGAATCTTTTAAACCGCCGCCCTACCAACTAAGCTACCGAGGCTGACTTATTTCTAAGCATTTCTGTATAAGCATCGAGTGCGACTCTGGCCGAAGGGTGTCACGTTAAATAGGTTCCGAGGCAAACTGTCAGCAGATTTAGCCTTTTCTATGCCGTGTCAAACACAAAAGCTGTCACTGAGACGCCACTTCAACTAAGTATACCAAAACTGAAATTGAACTTTATGCATATGCGCGTAGGTCTATGTTGCTCTGTGGTCTGTGACGGATTAATGCGTCTTTGGCGTTGAACCTGCGGTTCGGATATATCCGTCGTTGGCGTTGAAAAGCTTAAGAGCAGACGATTCAACGGAGCCACATCGTTCTGTTGTCTACATACTGCCCGATTCGAACTTTAAGATACGTTAGTTAATAGATCTAGAAACCATATGGATTAGATGTGTGTCAAAAGTGACGTTTTTGTTTGAAGAAACGTCACATTTGCCAATGACATATCTAATCCATATCGTTTCTAGATCTATTAACTGACGTATCTTAAAGCTCGAATCGGGCCGATAGTGTTAATATTAAGTTTATGAAAAGATATATGTATGTATGTATGCTTATTTTAGTATTTAATTAAGATATTGTGCTGGCATTATTGCCAGATCCAAATTTGAAATCAATAAATAAATTAATACAAAATTAACTCAGGAGCGCTTATACTGGTTCTCTGAGCGTTCGCGCAGGCTTCGATTGGAACGCGCGGCGCGTACGCATCAGTAACCTGTATTGGCGTCACGTACCCAGCTTACACACTTTCTCCGGATTCTTGCGCATCGATTTGGCAGTTGATAGCGAAAAGGTCACGGTAAGTTAGTACACAAGAAAAACTTACACAAACCCAGAAAGCTAGAGAAGATGCCTAAAATGTAAGTAATTTCTTAAGACGAAAGTGTGATACAAACGTAGTCCCCACTAAGTAGATACTAACATTATTGAAAAAGCAGCGCTTCAGTGAAACTACATTTCGTTAATTTAATGTTGATATTATGTTTGTTTTGTTTATTTAATTTCATTTTATTAATAAATAAATACTCATTTTTTAAATGAAAATTTAGCGATTTATCACTATAGGATTACATTCAATTAGATTTAATCATATAAACCAACCAGGCAACCAGAATACCGATAGACGAAATGATTTAGTAAGTCCGTACCGTGTTGCCTACTCAAGGAATGGAACCATAAAACAATAATTATAAACACCAGGTGAACGCGGGGTCATTGGCCTCTCGCCTCTCCCCAGTGGTCCTCTTTCCGAAACGCCCCACGCGAGTGACCCTCCTGTTTTTGGTAACAGGTGCGTGTGAAAGGTATTTAACAATTTCAAATAGGTATGATAATTTTTTAATTTAAATATAAATGGGTCGCACAAGTACTTACCTTATCATTTTAGTTGTACCTAGTTTGTTGTAGTTGTAGCACAGAATAAATAATAGTACTAGGTACAGAAGACTCACTCTCTAACTAAACGCGTCTGTTATGGCTCCTCTACACGATGGGCCAGCGCCGGCCACTCCAAGGGACGCATTTATGCGTTAGAGGGAGCAAGCGATATTGCTATCTCATTCTACCGCATGGCTGCGTCCCTTGGAGTGGCCGGCGCTGGCCCATCGTGTAGAGGAGCCATTACGATCAGGATAGATATGGCTGCTAGGTGGCGACAGTGCCACGCGCGGCTTATGGCTATGGCCACCAAAATTGGTGTGGAACGGATGTACTTGTAGCTACCTGTTGCAATGTGACGAAATCGCGGAGTGAGCCCCGCCTGGTTGTAGTTATATGTAGTTTTTAATTTTAGTTTATTATTTTTAATTTTTTACCTTTAGACTTAAATTTTTAGTGTACCGCACAAAACTTTGTTCGCCGACACGGGATCACTTCGGTCTTGCAAATCAGTTTTTGTTTGTTTATATTACTTTTTATTGCTGTATAAAATACGAGTAAAGTCTTCCAATTCAATTTCCTATTATCTGGCTATAATATTACTTTTTAGGGTTCCGTACCTCAAAAGGAAAAAACGGAACCCTTATAGGATCACCTGTCCGTCTGTCTGTCCGTCTGTCACAGGCTGTTTCCTCGGAAACTACTGGACCAATTAAGTTGAAATTTGGTACACATATGTAAATTAGTGACCCAAAGATGGACATGTTTTTTTTATAATTTTAAAATACATAGGTTTGAAGTTATTTAAGAAAATAGCCAAAAAATTACCATTCCCCCCCTTTATCTCCGAAACTACTGGGTCTAAAATTTTGAAAAAATACACAAAATAGTTCTTTACCTATAGATGACAGGAAAACCTATTACAAATGTGCAGTCAAGCGTGAGTCTGACTTATGTACGGAACCCTAGAAACGCGAGTCCGACTCGCACTTGGCCGGTTTTTTTATTACAAAAGATATTCTGGTTAGTCATAGGAAAATTGCAATAAAACAATAAGTACACTTATTAAGTTTGGGCTTGATAGAATCATCGTAATAAAATGATTTCTTTGCTTATCAATCTTATCATTAGCAAAGTCATTAGTGCAGTCGCGGTTCTCTGAATTGTAATCAAAGTATTATATTTTACGTTTCCAAATATGCAAAGAATAAACATGGATTTACACAAACTATCATTATATGACACTACAAACCTACTGGCAAAACTGGGCTCAAATGTGAACCATTTTATGTCAGATAGTGGCAATATGGGTCAACGTAGAATATTGCCAAACTACTATACTGTTCTCATTCGAAAGTAAGCAGCGATTCCCTTCACGACTATTCAGTACATTTTTTACCTCTATAACTCGAAAAATAAAATTTGACCTTTACAACTCGAAAAAATAGACGTATAACGTATTGTTTTACCACCTCTATAACTCGGAAGTTTACTAACAAACCTCTGTAATTCGAAACAGACAATAAAGACTGTACTTTCTGCGTTTCTATAATTACCTCTCTAACACGAATTTTTCAAGCGTTTTACCTCTGTAACTCGAAACCTCTTTAAGAGGAACTCAAAAACCTATAAGAACCTCCCTAAGCCGATGCCCTCGAACCTCGTTAACACGAAGTTTTTGGCGTTTCCCTTGAAATTCGTGCTATCGAGATTCCACTGTATAACTATGTTATAAAATATTGCCATTGCTGGAGGCGGGACAGACATTGTTATATGTGTGTCGTGATTTTAGTTAAAAAAAACTAAGCCAAAAGCTATAATTAATAAATAATAATATATAGTGCACAGAAGCTCCCTAAAAACTCACCGTCCTTGTTTGTGTTTCGGTTTGATTAAAAAATCCTTTAAGGTTAGCAATTAGTGTTGACTATTTTTGATTCGTTACATCTTAGCAAACCCTGAAGGCTATAAACGCTAGTTTTTTACACTTCGACCCCGGTAGAGTCTGTGCGGAAAGAGAAGAGTATTGGAATGTATTGGGCCGCATACATTCCACGACTCTTCTCTTTCCGCACAGACTCTAATAACGTGGAATTTGGGAAGACAAGAAATGTAGTTATTTACTATACAAGTGCGGAAAAGGGGAAATTCAAAACGAGTGGCGATAAATTAAAACACGACCGGGAAGTGTTTTAAATCGACACGAGTTGCGAATAACCTATTCGCACGTGTATCGTACAACGTTTTACAGTACATATGGTCCTTTAAATTTTTGACATACACACGGAAAGTGCTCTTTCCCGCACTAGTGCGGGAAAGTAGGACCATATGTACTGTAAATGGTTTTTACAAGCTTTCATCTTCTAAATCATCTTCCTCGCGTTGTCCCGGCATTTTGCCACGGCCGCCATCTGACCTTTCAACCCAGAGGGTAAACTAGGCCTTATTGGGATTAGGCCGATTTCCTCACGATGTTTTCCTCCACCGAAAAGCGACTGGTAAATATGAAATGATATTTCGTACATATGCTCCGAAAAACTGATTGGTACGGAGTTTGAACCCGCGACCTCCGGATGGCAAGTCGCACGCTCTTACCGCTAAGCTAGGGGATAAGGCCTAGTTTACCCTCTGGGTTGGAATGCCGGGACAACGCGAGGAAGATGATACCTGTTCGTTGTTTACACCTGGCATATACGAGTAGGTCAGTAGTTTTTGCATGAGCCGTGGCATAATGCCGGGACAACGCGAGGAAGATGATACCTGTTCGTTGTTTACACCTGGCATATAGGTCAGTAGTTTTTGCATGAGCCGTGGCATAATGCCGGGACAACGCGAGGAAGATGATACCTGTTCGTTGTTTACAACTTTACACCTGGCATATATGTCAGTAGTGTTTGCATGAGCCGTGGCATAATGCCGGGACAACGCGACTAAGATGATACCTGTTCGTTGTTTACAACTTTACACCTGGCATATAGGTCAGTAGTTTTTGCATATCACAGCCGAACTAGGCTCGACGACGGTGTGCGCCCGCGACCGAGTTTGAAAGTGAAGTGGGCTCGGCCGCAGCGGCGCGCAACCAACGCGGAAACTGAGCTTTTTAAATTTAAATAAATAAATAGAAAATCTACTTTATATGGCTGCTTCATTAAGCAGCTATTTATTGAAGAACCTACTTAAAAAACAATCCCTACTTCCCTGTTTACCTGGTATTTGCAGTAATTTTACGCCATGATATTGTGAACCAAAACCCGCTGCTAAATTCTAAGACATAGCGTAAGTAGTTACTAGTTTTTACGATAACAACAGTCAGTTGAACTTTTAACATAAAGGAAATTTTGGTGTTTTTGCATAAACATAATTAATACCAAACAGTATTTTCCCATGAAGTCGCCTAGTATAATAAGAGGAAACCAGACTAATCCCAATAAGGTCTAGTTTACCTTCTGGGTGGGAAGGTCAGAAACAGTCGCTTTCGTAAAAACTAGTGCCAACGCCAATTCTCGGGATTATTTGCCAAGCGGACCCCTGGCTACAATGAGCCGTGGCAAAAGCCGGGACAACTCTAGCAAGATGATTTTCCCATACTAAAATCTTTTTGTATGCACCAAAACCGATAAAACGTTGGCGGCCCCTGCCGTTCCATTCTAGAGAGGTGGCGGTGCGTACGCGCCGACCCGTCTCAGTCAAGCGCCGAACGCGCCGCGAACAACTTTCACAACGGTCACGACAAAACGAACGGACAACGGACATGCCTACATAAAAAAAAAACAAAAAATTTTTTGCCAAAAATTATCCGAAAAAAACTTTTTTTTTATAAACGTGGTGTTGTGATGTCCATTTAAAAGTGTGTGGAATAATGCTGCAGCCGAGATTATTTGGATGTGCTTTCGACATGAGGAGCTTTGGAGGCTTCGTGTTCGCTTTGATTTTAAGCGCAGCCCTAGTTTCGTGTCAAGGTGAGTCGCATTTTTTTTATGTGGGCAGCACATTCACTGTCAAATTGACAAGTTGAACATGTCATACCTACCCTGTGAGTCGCTTAACTTCAAATTCGGGTAAATCCATCTGTCAGATTATGCGATTTTGGTACTAAGAATAGGGTAGACATTTCGCTGGCCTAATATTACAGGGTTCTATGTTTCACTTTTATCGAACTGAAATTTGAACATTGTCATAGTGATATTAAGTCAATTTCAACTATCTTGAAAATGTAACATAGAACCCTGTAATATTGGCCCAGCGATTTGCTGAGAGGGTCAAATGGATTTACCCGAATTTGAAGTTAAGCGACACATGAGAACTTTTAAACTTTGATAGCGACCGAAGAAAATGTCACTGGTAAAATAATACTATCGTAACATGTAATTAATGCTATATATGTAGTAAATAAAAAATTAAAGGAATTTTGTAAGTAACTTCATAAAAGTAGTAGTAAAGACATCAACGCGCTCTATGTAGGTAAAATGTAAAGCTACTCACACCTTACTACGATAATCCAACTTATTTTCAAGTGAGTCAATAGTTTAGTACAAATAATCAGTAGTTGATAGCTCTAAAACTATTTAAAAATAATAACACGTTGAAAAATCTTTATTTCTTCTGATTTAATTATTAAGCAATAAAAAAAGAGAGGTCATCAATTTGACCGTATTTTTCAGGGTTCCGTACCCAAAGGGTAAAACGGGACCCTATTACTAAGACTTCGCTGTCCGTCCGTCCGTCCGTCCGTCTGTCACCAGGCTGTATCTCACGAACCGTGATAGCTAGACAGTTGAAATTTTCACAGATGATGTATTTCTGTTGCCGCTATAACAACAAATACTAAAAACAGAATAAAATAAAGATTTAAATGGGGCTCCCATACAACAAACGTGATTTTTGACCAAAGTTAAGCAACGTCGGGAGTGGTCAGTATTTGGATGGGTGACTGTGTTTTTTTTTTTTTGCATTATGGTACGGAACCCTTCGTGCGCGAGTCCGACTCGCACTTGCCCGGTTTTTTTAATAATAATATCAATCTGTCCCCTCAAAGAACATAGGTCGGTAGATGATTACAGTCTGAAAAATAAGATTAGAAATTAAAAAGTGGGTAATACTGTAGTGTCGTTTCAAATCAATTTAAGAAAACGGTACGAAACTACAGTATTGCCACTTTTTAATTTCTACTCTTTTTTGTCAGACTATACACGGTGGCTAAAAAATAACTGCATGCCCGTTGCCAGGGAGATTTTGGGATTATACTGAGCAACTTTTACTATAGGACCAACCCCGAAATCGCAAAAAAAAAATACCCTCCCATAGAAAATGGCACAAACAAAATGTATGAAACAGCCACATTTTTTTCACGATTTCGGGGTTGGTCCCGTAGTAAAAGTTGCTCAGTATAATCCCAAAACCTCCCTGGCAACGGGAATGCGGTTATTTTTTAGCCACCCTGTATGTACAAATTGACAAGCAAACCGGATACATTGAAGTGGGTCAAAATGTCAAAATCGAGCTGTAAGACTTGTAATGCAATTGCAGTGAAAGTTATTTAACACTACCAATACCATGTTACCAATCACTAAGTAATTAGGTACTGAAAGGTACCTTCTAGATACTACTTTTGATATAAATAGACTAGGGTTTATTACAGATTTAGTACAGTCAGCAGCAGAAGTTGCTACGCGGGCGAGGTGTTCAAAATGATCTTGACGCGACTTTATTGTTAAGAGAATAAGAGCGTGTCAAGGTAATTTTAAACACCTCGCCCGCTTAGCAACTTCTGCTGCTGACTGTACAGATGTGCAGGTTGCGGAAAGTTCCAAAAAAGTTGGAATAGTTCTTGGAAATTTCAGGAAAATTTCATAGGAATATAAAAAAACTTTGATTTTAAAAATGGGAAAATTAGATCCCCATACAAAAATATGATAAGTTTCCAAAATGTTTCAATGCGGAAATTTCGTAATTTTGGAAACTTTCCGACGGCACATCAGTGTTTTGGAGTCCTCATTTTTAGGAGTCTCAATATGTCTAAATTTGACTCTTTTAATAAGTAGTCTTTTGGGGAGTCCAAAAAAATTAAAGACTTCGCGTACGTTAAATATAGGTATTTGAATAATTTACAAAGTAAATAATTAGCATGAAACTGAATTAAACTTTTCTAATAAGTAGCAAGTTTTGACGACTTTTTACTTTCATTTTTTTTATATTATTTAGGACATTCTTACACAGATTGACTAAGTCTCACAGTAAGCTCAAGAAGGCTTGTGTTGTGGGTACTCAGACCACGATATATATAATATATAAACACATAAATACATAGAAAACAACCATAACTCAGGAACAAATATCTGTGTCATCACACAAATAAATGCCCATTCTGGGATTCGAACTCAGGACCATCGGCTTCACAGGCAGAGTCACTACCCATGCACTAAGCCAGACCGGTCGTCATATTGAAAGACAGCTTTTTGAACCGTTAAGTGTTTAAACAAAGAACAGTTATCATTTATATTTCATACATATTCTAGCAATTCAAATCTCCACACGATGGTATAGATATTGAAATAGAACTATAATTAATTATGCACGCATCCATAATTAACTAGAGTCCATATTATAATCGTGTTGCAAATGTCTCATATATTATTAATGTCAAGGTTTTTTACATCACCCGCCGTTGGCCATGATGCAGTTTTGACCAATTTCAATTTAAATATATGAAACTGGTTTCGGTTTTGGTAAAGCACATGTAACTTCATGCACATTATACAAAAATTGCACAAATTGGTGAAAAGAATCACGTTGATAACCTTCTATTTCCTTTCTTCTCTCTCTGGTCGGTCCCTCATCTCTGAGGATCGTGGTCAGTATCAGGGGTCCGGATCTCATGGACTGAACGCCGTACAAATGCATCCATTCCCGGCGAACTTAACATTAAAACGAGGCTCTCCACTGTTTGCTCCCAACGTGTACTTGGTTTCTTCGGCCATCTGAGCAGGACAGGGCCAGATAGCCTGGAAAAGCTCCGTATTACTGGCCGCATGCCAAGGAAGCGTAGGGGTGGACGTATGGCCACGCGTTGGGCGGACAGAATAACGTCAGAGACAAACGCCACATTGCAGGCTAGCATGCATCTGCGCCCAAAACAAAGCGGCTTGGAGAGCGCTGGTGAAAAGTGTCCACATTTATCACGTCCCTCAGCCATGAGGATATGACAAGGAAGAAGATCAGGGTTGCATTTGGAGCGGATGATCTGCCTCCACCGGTTTCTGTCCAACCCGTATTTTACGACCTTGTAGAAAGCAGAGGATGATGAGCCTTTAACTTGATCGGTCCATCTTCTTACTTACTCCTCTAGCGCAGCGACCCAAAGTGTGTAGGCCTCCAACACGACTGCTCGCCACTGATCCCGGTCCTGTGCCGTTTCTCGCCAGTTTTCAACCCGGAGCTCGCGCAGATCAGCGTCCACCACATCCGCCCATCGATACCCAGGTCCATCTTCTAGTCAGTAATTATTTCTGCTATAGAACTTTTTGTTACATAGACTGTTTTGGTTAATCATAGAGTTAGACCAAGGCAAGTCTGCAACGATTTTGATAGCACACGCTGTGCAACTAGGGCAAGTGTTATTTATACGTCATAATTTCATAGAAGATTGACGTTTAAAATAACACTTGCACTGCGTGTGCTATCAAAATCGTTGCAAACTTTTCTTGGTCGCGAGAGTTATCTAGTTACATTTGAATTACCTAATGCTTTTGGAAATTACTGTATTAATTACATTTTAATATACTTTTTGGCTACAGTAGTGACACATTGATCAATCTAGATATTTATGTAATAGGTTTATATTGACTGAGTTTCTTGTTTCTAAATACTTCATCAAAATGTATTTAATTTATACCAAATTATGTTATGATTCATTTTTATTTAGTAAACTTATAATAATATAAGTTTAATACGCAACAGTAATGTGGTGAACGGCCATGTGGCTATACCTGGGGGCCTAGCCAAGATGCCAATCGTGCCGTATCGAACGAAACGCTAATGTCTCTGTCGCACTAATATGGAAGAGTGATAGAGAGACAATACCGTTTCGTTCGCTATGGCGCAAACGATACAACACAACATTTCTATATAGGGTGGCTAAAAATAACTGCATTGTGCATTCCCGTTGCCAGGGAGGTTTTGGAGCAACTTTTACTATGGGACCAACCCTGAAATCGCGAAAAAAATTTGCCTGTTTCATACATTTTGGTGGAGGAGGGTAAATTTTATTTCGCAATTTCGGGGTTGGTCCCATAGTAAAAGTTGCTCGGTATAATCCCAAAACCTCCCTGCCAACGGGAATACAGTTATTTTTTAGCCACTGTGTATAATTCAGATTTTCCCAAGAAATTAGAACGTGATGTATTTACAGGTAGCCACAATATCGCATCAACCCAATCGTGTATAATTCGAATTCTTACAAATGTTGCACCACATAGTTATTACATTATAACGATACCAGTTTGCAACCAATTAATAACATCGCTATTTTAATTAACGACCGATATTGATAGGCATATAATGATCTAGTTCTAGATTAACAGAGTATTTCAAGTCTGACAAATAAAATAAGTTCAAACAAATCGACAAAAACTGGCTACTGACAATGATGCAATATTTTGGATCGTGATGTGATAGGTATTTATAAATAAATGAGTTTTCCAAGCTATAGTATTAATTTAATTACGTATACCTTTAATTACGCATGCGAGTACAACGGATGACATAATATAGGTACAATTTTTAGTGTTCCGTGCAAAACTTTGATCACGGAACGCTTATGGGATCACTTCGGTCTTGCAAATCAGTTAAATGCGTTTTTCTCAGAGACCGTTTGACGTAGTAGATACCTAAAATTTGGAACAGTTATAGCAATTACTACCACTAATATTGTAAATAAGTCAAAACTGCTGTAAAAGCGGGCGGAGCGGCGGAAAGCGCCGAAATTCTAAAACGTAACAAATATAAGAGACTCGGTAGAGAGTACCATTTTGTACCATTTGGAGTTGAAACTCTAGGTCCATGGGGTCCCAGCGCGCATAAGTTGTTCGCAGAAATCGCGAAGCGTCTGGTTGACGTAACTGGTGACCGAAGAGCTGGCGGCTACCTCGCACAACGTATCAGCATTGCGATACAGCGAGGAAATGCCGCCAGCATCCTTGGTACAATGCCTCAAGGGCCTATTTTAGATTTAAGCTAGTTATTAATTTCTTTTAGTACTACCACTGTATATATATTGTATGTAAATAAATGATTAAAAACTGCTTATTTCTTATTTTAGGGGGAAATTTAGGGGGTTGAGAGGGGTAAGCTGTTTTTTTCATTATTTGACGAACAATTTGTATAAAAGCTTCACTTTACTTCTTACAATAAAATTCATGTTTTTTCTGATCAAAACAAAAAGAAACCCTTCAGTTTTCTCTTGGATTTGATGTTTATTACAAATATTATATAGTAGGGGTATGTTTAACTCGTTCGCGTCTTTTCTGTAGACATTGCAAAGGTAAGGGTATAAAAAATGTAATTTTTACGCTGCGAACTTAGGTGTGGGATACTTTTTTTTCAGTATGTTTTTTTGCCCTATGGTTGACTGGTAGAGAATGCCTCCTCCTCCTCCCTTCCTTGCATCGGTTTCATCATCACTGAGAGTCGTGGCCACTTCTAGGGAACAGCTTCTCTTTGACAATTTGCCGCGACCTCTTTCTGTCTGTCGCCAATGTAGGGCACCGTGGAGCGTTGCATCAAGGGCTGAGCGAATTTGGTCTGTCCACCGCATTGGGCTCCTGCATCTAGGTTTATCGCCTTCGATTTTACCAGTGATTACCAGCTTTTCCAGGTTATCACTGTCTTTTCTGGCAATGTGGCCAAAATACACAAGCACTTTGCGTAAGCATATTGTGTGTTCATCAAGGATCGATGCATTAGTGCGGCACGCTGTCCAGTGTATGTAGCAGCAAGCAACCTCCTCCAAAGAGAATGCCTAAAGACATTAAGTCCATCTGTTGTACTTTTTTTATGTGCAGTAAAGTTTAAATAAGTTCCGTAACATATATGTCTGCTGAATCTTCTAATAGCGGATTACACACTTTACACAGGCATGCAGTGACCGGCTGTGCCAACACTTGCACAAGTCAACGGTCATCTAAATGTCACTGACTGGTGCTAGCTTCGCTGTTGGGTAATGTTACCGCGTTTGATTTTGTGAAAGGATCGTGTGTGCTTAGATATGTTTTATGGCATGGGTTAATAGGTCATAGGATCAACGAGCCTTAATAGGTTTGATATGGTCTTGCTGTTTACAGACGATGAAAACGAATGATGAATGAATGGAATTCAATGTAAAGGTGCATTCAAAAGTCTCGGGGACGTAGCGCTATTTTTTAACACTTCGGATAAAGCTAAAAAGCCGGTATTTGGTACCGTCTTCTTTGGACAGTCTGCTGTCAAAATTGAGACAAAATTCCAATATGAAACTGACCCATTTCGATTTTGTGAAGTTACATATAATACACACATGTTTTCTTTAAAGGCTATTCAATTCATAGACAAAAAATATTCAGAACTAGTGTCTGCCCGTAACTTCTTCTGCGTAGGATGATGATGATAATAAAAAAATTATCCTACGTCCTTAAAATACAGGTTGGCCAAAAAATAAGTACATTCCCGTTGCCAGGAGGCAGGGAGGAAAAAAATTTGGCTGTTTCATACATTTTGGCTGGTCCATTTTGGAGGGTAATTTTTTTTTCACGATTTCTTGTTGGTCCCATAGTAAAAGTTGCTCAGTATACTCCCAAAACCTCTCTGACAACGGGAAAGCACTTATGTTTTGGCCACCCCGTATATGTCCATACCAAAACACATCTAAATCGGTTCAGCGATTGAAGTATGAAGAGCTAACAGACAGACAGAATTACTAAACAAATTAAAAGAATACTATAGTAATGATGTCTGCCCCCCATTTCTGATTAACTTCTCATGTGCGCGCGCATTGTGATACAATAATCACTAGCATTGTTGCATTTCTTACGGGTCTTATGGTAACGGTTATTGAAATGTCACTTTTTGTCTGTCATTGTTATGATAAGTGACATAGACCTTGTTTGAACACATGTCTGTGAATTTGTGACCTTATTTCATTGTGGTAAGGTTAACATTTGTGTACTACTGTTAAGGATAAAAAAAAGATTAATTAAAAATGTCTTATCTATCTAATTACGGAACGTTTGTGTTATATTCGTATTTAATAACATTGGAATTTTGGTTTCAAAAAAAAAAAAAAGTTATTTAGTATACAATAATAAGGAAGGTATCCAGTTATTAAGACTCTTTTGCTAAGTAATGTGTATACATTGCCTGTAAAACATATAAAACTATTCTTATTGAAAACAATAATTAATTACATGAATTACAAAATATATATTATACGTATAGTTTATTTTTGTTGTACTTAAAAGGTATAAAAATACATATCTTCTTATACTTATAGGTAGGGTCAAGGCGGAAACAGTGGCTCAGCTCGAACAGTGGGTCAGTCGCCCAAATATCGCCTCTCTTGTGTTGAAATTAGGTTGAGTGAGCCAGTGTACCCGGCCTGTTTCTACCGAGTCACTGTTCCTTTCTTGACTCTACGTAGTACCTAAAAATTTAAATAGTTGCTCATGCTCAATGACATCAAATAAAATATCATAAAACAACTATTACAACAAATAATACAAACGTTAATAAATCACATTATTCATCTTTTGGCAGCACTATATTTTCATACCGTTGTAAAATAATTGCTTTTTAATTTAGCTTTTATTAAAACCTCGTTTAAAGCTTGCCTCATTACAAAATTACAGCTTAAACATATTCCTATAACAATCTCCAGACTCCAAAACTGCGTTTCCATACTTCTCTACAATTTGTTTATCTGTGGTCAGCACCTGGAAAAATTGAAAATAAACCTTAGTTCTTTTACTTAAGGTTGTCTTTGCCTTGCTAGCGAAGTGGCACGAAGAAATCTGTGACAGCATGGTAGATGTAAGAAAAAGTCGATGACCAAAGTCATTTGCTATATTAATAGTGTAATATGAAATGGAATTGGATATAAAATTATATTGGTCACGAAGAAATGGTGTGAATTTGCCTACTTATTTTAATAGATTTTTCGTTTTCACATAAGTTTAATAGAAACTGATTGATTGTGCCTATGCATGATTTACATATGAAAAGTTTTAAAACTAAGTATCTTAGAAACTCAAAATTCGCATTTAGAGCCTGCGCGCACTGCGGGTTAAATTTTTGCGACACGATTTTGGAATCGCGCTGTAATACTTTTTTTTTTCACCACACCATCTCGGAAAGGCTTACTTTGCACTTCAAAAACGGATAGCAAAGTTGCACTTTGCTATCAGTAATTCACATGTGAGGCAAAGTAATCAAATGCAAATTTTGAGTTGTTTTCTTATGTTTGCTGGTAGAATTGACTTTTAAATGATGATTTTGGATGATAAATATTTAATAACATTCATATTGAATTTGATTTGGTTTGAAACCCTCGCAACGCTCAAGATTACATTTTTCGAACCACTCGCTACGCTCGTGGTTCAATTATGGAATCTTTCGCTTGCTCGGGTATCAATATTAGCACGAGCGGTTAAACAATAACTTTGCCCTCTTGTAAAACAAATAACTATTGTCGCATGTGCGCGCACCGACATATAAACACATACGTTGCATTTCTGCGACAAAATTATCGCACGACAAAAAATCGTAGTGCGCGCTTGGCCTTAGAGCGACCACCGTATGCTTGTGTGTCACTGATGCTATAAAAAAACTTTCAAAAACACCGATTTTAATTTTTTTGGATACTTCATAAGTAATTAATTTCCATGCTAAATTTTGCTAGAAATCAAATCATTACATTGTAGCTAAATCGTAATATGTTGTAATAAGCGTGTATTATGTCCAAAGACCTTTAGATTCTGCCCATAAGGTCATCCACACAAGTCATCGACCTGCCACCTGTCACTTCACATTCACCCGAAGTCCTTCTAGAACCTACTAGAAGGTTCTCTCGTTCTAGAACAAAAGACCTTTTTAACCAGAACCATTTCGATTAACTCTAATCGCCCGATTTAAGCGTGAAGATAGAACAAGTTCTGACAACGGGTCACGATTCTTCTCACTTTCCTATATTGTTACATGCTTTATTTGAAATGTAAACCTTATTATTAACGTCACAGGGTTCCTTTTAGATTCGAAAATTTTTGCGAGATAAGATTTTTGTAAGTTGTCGAAAAGTGAAACCAAATTGCATCGTATGTAAGGACTAAAGTAATCGATGCTACCTTTATTATGCTAATCTAAACCTTATGCAATTGGAATATGGTTGTTTTTCTCCACAAAAAACCTGTTAGGAGGTTTGCTAAGTTATTGATGATAATGTGTAAAGCTTAAAATTGTGTAATGTGTAATTATATTGATCGATAGTTGCGTATATTGTTTGTTCATGTACATGGTGGATTTATTACTTAGAGTTACTCCATACCTTTTAGTTGATAGCCCTGAGGGATATAGTTGATGATCAAATTAACATAGCAACTTTACACAAGGTATGTATATTTATTTTCCGTTTTTTTCCACGGGTTATCTGACTTCCGATATCGGATCGGATAATGTGAAAACGCTCTTACACAGAACCCCTAGTGTGTATTTCATCTATTTCATCGATAACGTGACGGACGGACGCGTTTGCGTTTGTCTCATTTTGTATGGTATTTTGAACAGCGCGCCAAGCGGGACGTTTTGGAAACTCAAAATCCGCTACGAATGAAATGTACACTCCTGGCACAGAATAAATAATAGTACTAGGTACAGAAGACTCACTCTCTAACAAATCGCGTCTGTTACGATCAGCACAGATATGGCCGCTAGGTGGAGACAGCGCCACGCGCGGCTTATGGCAAACCCCAAAATTGGGGCCGAACGGGTACTTTTAGCTACCTGTAGCAAAGCGACGAAATCGCGGAGTGAGCCACGCCTGTTTTTTTATACTGCTTACAGTGCGGCTACCACCAGTTCGACACTGACATAAACGCTGTCGAGAACGTAACTTACTTTCTATGCATCTCGCTCGTACTCGCATATTAGTGCGAGCGAGATGTATAGCATATAAGCGTATATGTCAGTTTTGACACTGTTCGTGACTCATGGTACGGGTACAGGTTACAAACTTTCGTGAAACATACCTGTGGCTAAAATAACCACTAAAATCAACGACATTCCTACAAGTTTTAAGTGTTTAAGCCTACCAGTGAGCAATCAACATACCGTTTTAAAATATGTCCGCCATATTAGCTATTTGACCGCAAACCATTTTATGGCCACAGCGAATCGTTTAGCAAGTGGCACGGGCTGGAATTGAAGGGACGACCCAGTGTCAGCGGGTAAGGGCCGCTAGCGTCTCCCGTCTCATGAGCGTCGGCGTCTAATCTAGGCCCTAAGTACCCGTCATGAGTCACTAACAGTGTCAAAATAGTCATATACGCTAACGTCTACGTAACTTACTTTATATACAACTCGCTCGCACTAATGCGAGTACGAGCGAGATGCATAGAAAGTAAGTTACGTCTCGATAGCGTTTATATCAGTGCCAAACTGGTGGTAGCCGCACAGCACACGAGGCGTAGGCGTAAGTAAGCGTAACAGCGTATTGTAAAAACGATACGAGTACGAGATGCGTAGACCGTAGAGTTCTGGGCACCAAGCGCCGCGTAAGCGTGATCGTTCTGTTTGTATACAAGTTCTTCACGCTTACGCCTGTCGTAATGACGACAGAGATCTTATACGCTACGCTACGTTCTTTGAGATTGTACGTGCTCGTAGCGCTCTCGTTCTACGCGCGTATTACGCTTACGCCTACGCCTCGTGTGCTGAGGGCCTTAGGCTGCTGCTCGACGCAAGCGCAAATTGCACAGCGACGCCATTTTCCATAGCGCTGACTAGACGTCGACGATGAAAAGATGCTAGTGTGGGGTGGCCTTAAAGTTAACACGCGCGCGAAGTAGGAAGAATTACGTATATTGACCCGGCATTTTCAGCATAATTATGTTGATGTCGGCGGTCCAGTGGTGTGAGCGGGACAGAAATATAGTTATGCATGATAGGAAATGATTGGTCAATGGACGAAATTCTTTGTGCTATAGCGTCCTTGATTTAGTCAATGTATGAAAATACATTAACAAAAACAGTAGAAAAACTATTGTAAAAGTAATGCTTGCTAACTTCTAGAATAATAAGAGCTTTGCTTAATATCAGAACGCGTATCTGGCATATAAAAAAAAAACTAAAAAAAGGGGTCCGGTAACTTAAAGTTTAGTATCAACATTACCAACTTACATCCAGAACAACCTTGCAAACCATGTCACC
Organism: Cydia splendana; assembly: GCF_910591565.1. Taxonomy (NCBI): domain Eukaryota; kingdom Metazoa; phylum Arthropoda; class Insecta; order Lepidoptera; family Tortricidae; genus Cydia; species Cydia splendana. The sequence goes on along the minus strand of NC_085981.1, from coordinate 4,943,376 downwards.
ACACAGGATACAGTCGACGTCAAAAGTATGTCCACAAATACGCCTTATTCCAACAAAATAAGGTTCAAAAAATCCTTTGACGTCTACAAAAACGCTGACACTGGCACCACGCGCAAACCTGCACCGCACTGGGTCACTACAACTGGTCCTTACTTTTGTACAAAAACGACTTATGTGCGTTAACCTTTAAAGCACTTAAGACCTTTTAGAAATGGAGACTAGTGGTGTCGAGTGTTCACGGATGTCGATATTGATCTCAATCGATTACTTTTTATCGTTGATTTTATCGATAGTTTTTGCGAAAGTTGTGATTAAAGTGATCAATTTATTGTTAGTTAATTTGCAATTTATTTACTTATCAAGGTTGCAAAAGCTATATCCCTATACCGGGTGTGGCCTGTAACACGAGCAAAGAATTAAAACATAGATTGTACTCCTCAAACGGTGACACTTTTTTTCAACAACTTTTAAAAATTATGAAGTATTTAGACTCCCCATTTTTCATACAAAATAAATATTATCTTCAATGGACGCCATCGCCACGCCATATCATTGTGATTGACGTTACTTGTCACGCCTTAAACATAACAAAATTCGCAATACATTGCGTCTTAGAATAAACTTTAAAGTGTAATAAAAATAAGACGACAAGTTATTTTTAAAAGTAGCTGAACAAATGTTGGTCAGTATGAGGAGTACAGCCTACAGTTTAATTTTTTGCTCATGTTACAGGCCACACCCGGTATATATTTTTTTTAGATTTGACTGTCTTTAATTATAAAAAAAACATTATTAATATATAATAATTATCCAAATATGACATACAAACAGAAATATTTTGAACAAAGCAAGGATAAAATTTGATTACATTTATGACAAAGAAGCATAAACAAACAATGTGTCTATTTAGCACCTTTTATGTGCATTTGTTTGTACTATTACAGCATTAAGATTATTACCCATTCTTTACATTTGGCACACCTAGGTGTATCCAAAATACTTTGATGTTTAGTAAAACTGAAATAAATAATTACTTAGTTGAGTCAACACTATTTATTATATAAAAAAATAAGTACCAAAAAGTGAAAAACAGTTTTAAACTGTAATATTTCGAACATGTTTATTTTTAGAGACAGTAATCCTAGAATACGTTAGTATTTATTATTAAAATCGCCCATAAATATCAAATACATTGAGGTTAATGTTTTTGTGCGTCGATCGCCGAACTGTTAATATCGATATTAGCATATTATAGAAACAAGAACAGCACTATACGCCCTTATGCTATAATATATATTATCCACTACCTACACCTGAATTTATATAAGTACAATGTGATTTTTAGCTAAATATGAACACATTCTTGACTGCATACCTAGACTTTTTTTTTAATATACTGCCTACATTGGCAGAAAAAAGCTCTTGGTTATCTTTCATAATCTAGGTACTTACCTATTGATGGTATTGATGAAGCCTAGTCATAATTGTTAAGTGAAGTATTCCGTTTTTATATATTATTAGACTTTTACTCGTTGTAAATTCAGGAAATCGTAGCGAGTGCTAGTGCTTACAAAAATTAACATACTTAAGCTACATGTAGAAATACGTGGAATCCAGCGCTCACAGATCTTCGCAATAAGCGCAACCACTTAGTAACAGACCAGTATATGTCTGAGCTCTGATTAAACATAAATTATACGACGGTTGAGGTCAAATAATACTGGCCACTAGGCCACTTGCAAACATGTTCTCTGAGCACCTTGCAACACATAATATTGGCAACATTCTTGCGGTTTCAGGCATATTGTTACGGTACAATATGGCTTTTATCGCTCTAGAGGGAAATTGGTTTATCTTGTACCAGGACGTTTACGACTTACCACCTAAATAAAATTCAAAACCATTGATTTACATAATTAGATATGCAGAGGTACTACAATACAAATACTGAACTAAATTAATAACTAGCTTAAATCTAAAATAGGCCCTTGAGGCAAGGATGCTGGCGGCATTTCCTCTTTGTATCACAATGCTGATACGCTGTGCCAGGAAGCCGCCAGCCCTTCGGTCGCCAGTTATGTCAACCAGACGCTTCGCGTTTACTGCAAAAAAAATTTGCGCGCTGGGAACCCACGGACCTAGGATCGACTTAAATAAAATAAAATCAATTTGGATGAAATTTTTGACGTACCTGGCCTACTAGTAAGCCTAGGTAGTGTCTAGTGACCCTGCATATGAAGCCGATGGTCCGGATTGTGTCCGGAATTCAGATCCTGGTAAGGGCATTTTTTTCTGTGATAGCACAAATATTTGTTTCTGAGTCCCACAAAACTAGCCTTATTGAGCTTATTATGGGACTTAGTCAATTTGTGTAATTACGTCCTATAATGTTAATTTATTTATTTAATTAGGCACTTTAACTCGTTATCGAGTAGTATATTTAATTGTTTCCTGCTCACAACACACATTGAACATGCCTTGTTTAAAAGCATACTTATATTAAAAACTCTATAAAAATATGATCTGCCAATTAAAATGTATGAATACGGCATTCATAACGACTATTTAAATGAAGAACGTTACGTTTACAAAATGTGCTTTAATCTTAACCAAGCCAAAAAATCCAGTTATACCCACAATCTAACCAATCCTTGTGACTAAAATGTCATACATCACCGGTAAATAGATCGTTTTTAATCATTTTAATATTAAACCAAACTACATACTAAAGTGCAGCTCCAAAATAAAATAAAAGGAACGATTTTTAAATTTCGTTGTCAGTGTTTTTAAAATTCCATACATTTTCGTAACCCAGAGGAAGATACTGTAGGATATAGGATATAGTACGATAAAGTTGCGCTTATTTTGTACAGAACAGGGATCTCTATCTATTTACCGAATTTGACCGAAATGTGGCGAAAAAAAAATCGACCCAAAATATCAAAATTCATAACATAACATTCGATAGTAAAACGTGGTGATACTAATGGTAACATTCCATTTCTGACCGCAACTGCACTACTGGTACTGAACGCGTCGGTGTTATTGTCAATTTCCATAGTAAAATGAACGGAAGTGCAGCTGTCGTTGGAAATGGACTGTCACCTTAAGGCTCGGAATCGGTTTTTTTTCAAAGCCCCGAAATAGGTAAACCCATATTTTTAATTATTTTATGCTCTTTACGTAGGACTGAACATGTATTAGGTAGGTAACAACTTCGTATTATTAGATTGTTCCATTAAAAATGAAATAATAAAACAAAGAACGAAAAAGAACGTAATAATACCGGTATTTTTTGTATGAAGTAAAAACCGGTGAGCCTTGGGTGATACGCTGTCATATTTTTAGGACGGACCAAAGCGTCAACCCAAATGTCTACGACAATTTTAAATATCTTTTTCGACGCCACTCGTTAGTTTAACAAGCGTAATGCAATAAAACGTAATCGTTCCTCATTATCCAAGATGGCGGAGAAAGCGGAAGTACCCGATAACTTTCAAATTAGCGTTGGTTTTGGGAGAAACAGAGCGGTGTATTTTGTCGCGTTTGCCGAAATTCTGTCTAATTTTGCTGTATGGACTATACCGGGTGTGGCCGCTAACGCGAGTAAAAATTTAAACTATAGACTGTTTTTAAAAGTTGCTGAGCAAATGTTGGTTAGTTTGAGGAGTACAGTCTACAATTTAAAGTTTTGCTCGTGTTACAGGCCACACCCGGTATAAAGTCATAGACAGATCTTCAAATTGTATAAATCTGGTGAAAACATTTACGAGGAAAATCTTCTAAACATAAAATGTAAACACATGAAACTAAGCATAATCTTAAAGATGTGCTTTTAGCAGAATTTTTCCAAAGAGCTCTCGGAAATTACAGGAAAGTTCACACAAAGGAAACTTTAATTTTGGAAATGGAAAATTTCGACTCCCAAACAAAAGTACAAGAAGTTTACAAAACTTTATCATGTGGGAAAATTCCCACAAAATTGCTAATAGCAATTTTGGAAACTTTTCGACATAATCTAGCCCTCAGTCTCTATATTATCAATCTACACATCAGTAGATAATCTAACCCTTCATTATGAAGAAACTTCAAAAAGCGGAATTCTAAACTTTATATCAATACAATTAAGTTTACTAATAATCAGTAACATTCATCAGTACTGGAAGCCAATTCTGAGTTAGTAATTTGATATTATTTTCAACTTATTTTGATAAGACCTTGAATGTGAGCCGATCAGATTGGTGCTGACGAAATAGAACCAGTACGGATATTGATGGTCGTTCTTATCTACGTGACACCGCGATAAAACAGTATCCGTCACTTTCATTCGCGCTCTGTTAAAAAGTGACGGATATTTTGTCACGTGGATAAAGCCATCCATAATAGGCCTGCTGAGGGTTAAGATGGGCGCTGCTTTATCGTCTGTCACCATACTTGTTACGTTCTAACAAGTATGTAAGTGAGAAAGTGACGCATGAGCATGACACGACAGGCGATAAAGACGCGACTACGCTAGACGCCTCATGTTAACATTTTACTCGTAGACGTACTTATTGGTACGCACATATAACGCGAGTATTGCGACTCACTGTCTTATCAAAAGGAGATAATATCCATGTCAAATTCTTAAACCAGAATTAGCCTTCTGGAAACTGTACAGATAAAAACGGCTATGATTATCTATGGTTTATAGCCCGCATGTAGGTAATTAACACACTTAGCGATCAGCACCATCTGGTGTGATTTAGGTTAAGCATCTTTCGATCGATGGTATAATAGTTAGCAGCAATTTGAACTGATCTGATGATCAACCGTAATTTCGTTAGCAAGATTAAGTAAGTATTAAGTAAGCTATAATTCACGTGCATTCTACCTCTTAAGTGAAAGAATCGATCTGGATTTAGTTCTTAAAGTAAATTTATCGTGTCAGGTAGAATACGTTTTTTAAAAACAAACATGTATATTGAATCATAATTTTAGTGGGCCTATCACGAATTTAAAAACTATGATTATAAAAAGTCGCGCTAAAATGAAAATATGGACCTTCTTTGTTACGATTGCGAAGAAAACCAGTCCCCTACATTGACTAAAGCACAGAATAACTAATAGTACCACCGTAACTAAAGTACTGAATGAATATTTCAGATTACGATATAGTACATACCATATAAGAACTGTGTGAATTAGTGATATTATAAATATCCCAGAATTACTTTTTCTAAATGAATACAAGTAACCTACGTAACTTACATTTCCGTTTGCTCTAAATCGGATACTCGAACGAACATGTAATGTTATTTTACAGTTATTTACCTATTAACAGCAGTACTCAACTGACCAAATATAGGTCTTATGTCTTTGACAATAAGATTTAAGAAACGTCAATTAAAAATTAACGATGGCAATACTTGTACTTGTCGGAAGCATTTTATGGTTTTGAAAACAAGTTATCTGTTCCCAATTTTTATCTTAATTGATACTTGTTCTTTAAGTAATTGGTAGTAGAATCATTTTATTGTGTAATTGGCTTACTTTTTAATTTTAAAGCAGGTGTTTGTGCCCAAATTTTATAATAGACTACCTATTTGTAGTTTTAGGTCATTCATATTTTTTGATTTATTTCTTCATAGCTTGAGCTATAGACTTAGGTTTGACAGCACATACAACTAATACAATTTAAGTGTTTACATAGATACAAACTAAGTATAATTACATTACTGATTAATAAGCTAGAACAACATATATTGGTAAAAACTGACCTTGAAACTGCCAACTGTCACTAAACTGATCTATTTAACAGATAACCATACCAAATTGCATTACAATAAAATATAAACCCAATTTCCGCTACTAAACTATCCATTCAAAATATGATTAGGTTGTTTTTAAACAATGATATAACACCACAACAGTATAGAAAAATGCCCCATTGTGTTGTTATGACACCACTGTTATGCTTATTATGTCACAATTGTCACAATCACAATGTGACAGTAGTTACTCGTAGTGTAGTGGCGCATGACTAAGTATAGTGAACAATGTCATTCATATATGGAGTCCCTTTCTGGCTTTTTAGGCATAATCTGTGTGAGAGAAGTAAAGATATCAATCAGTTACGTAGTTGTTCTGTTATGTCAAAATATGAGTTTTGCTACAGTTAAATGAATTAAATGTCAATAAACGCTAAAATATTTTCTTAAAAATCAATATCAAATCGTCAGGTGCCAAGCAAAACTCACTAATTACTACCACAAGTTCATAGCCATAGTGAACCATATTAGTACTAAAAGAAGGTCGATTTATGTTTAATTTTTTTTTACTAATTAGTAAATTTTGCTTGTCACCTGACGTATAAGTTTATAGTTAAGTGACTCTGGCGGATTAATATTTGTAATACTCGTGTTTCTATCAATGACCTTTTATTTATGTAGACGTGTGACGTTCATAGTTGACAAAACTAAAATTTGATCCAACGATTTTGACAACTTGACAGGTTGGCGTCATCCATACGACTAACTAAATATAGGTTCCGGAACCTATATTTGATGGCTCACGATCGTGCGCCTGGTACCATATCTACCTCTTTTTACTTACATCCATGGTTTCTATACTTGTAATGTTAACTGTGTTGTATAAAAATAAGCAATTTGCCTCATAAATTCATGATGTTCGATAGCTCGCTCTAAGTTATGTAATTTGGTTTCTAAAACGTCAGAATGAGAACGTTCCGCGAGTTCTTACCTTTTCTAATTAAAATTATATTTCACATTTGACTTCAGTATTCATTCATCCATCAGTCAATGGCGCGTAATGTTATGATGTTACAATTTTACTCAGGCATCTTACGTGCATAAAGATTTTAAGCGGTGGTACTGCATTAGTAGGTACTATATGTACAGTTGACGTCAAAGATATGTTTACATTTTTCGCCTTATTACAAAGGGGTAAGGTGCAAAAATGTAAACATATTTTTGACGTCGACTGTACCTTATATACCTTACCTTTCAGTGAGTTTATCCATAGAGTCTTCCACAAAATAAGCCATCTCCACTCGCAGACACCTACCCTAAAGTATTTAATTATCGCAATTTACCCATTACACTCGAAATTAAGTAAGAAAGTACTTAAGTAGTTAACAGGTACCAAGTGTTTAACAACTTTAATCTGTAAGATTTAGCGGCCGAAAAATAGAAAGCCAATAGAGATGCGCGGGAGCATCACACACACACACCGTTTATAGATACACAGATATACATACCGTTTGACCTTTCATCGGAGATTGTGAAAGTATGTAAGGTTGCGGTTATACTGACGTAGGCTTTTGAGGTAACGATATGAGGTAACTAGCAAGCTTAGTCAAGGGACAATCGTTTACAAAGACGCTAATTATAACCATAAATAAATAATCACGAGAACCAAAAATAATTTATTTTCAATAATATACCAAATGACAACCTCGTTACCTGCGGGCTCAGCACGGTTCCATTTTTATCGACTATCACTATGCGCGTCCCTTTCGCACTTACATACTTGTTAGAACGTGACAGGTATGGTGACAAGGGATAAAAACGCGACCGTGCTAAGCCGCCTGGTTGTCTGGTGGGTTGATTTAAGTGATAGTTACTTATGTTTATGTAGGTACTTTAAGTTAAAAAATACATGTGTATAGCATATTAGACACCATTATCAGATCGCAATAGCTAATGCAGAGGCCACCCAGCAACTCAAAGTCCAATATCTCTTAATACATTATGACATAGTAACACAATTTACTTTATGATTCTATTTTTAAGTTTTCTTTTCAATTTCCTGCCAATTATTGGCATGTTAACCTTACATCAAGGCTAAAATGGTACCGAAACATGGGGTCAGAAAATAGGTAAATTTTAATACATAAATAAGTATATAAATCAGTTCCATCCTACTGACACACAAGGCACCACCTTAACAGTTGGAGCTGTGGTTGGAAGTAACATGTTCTTCAAATTTTGTAGAGAGCTATTAGAAAAGAGGCGTGAAATTTCAGTTAAAAGATTTTAACGAAACGAAACCTCACGAAGTCGCGGACGGAATCTAGTGGAACTACAGTAGATTAATTAATGCTGTGAATGGACAAAATGAATACACAAAGGACTATGCGTCAAAATGGTCCAAAAACCAATAGAGTTGAGAATTAGGTAGTTAGATAGGTATTTCTATGAACTTAATTTCGTTCTATGGGCACCAAGCCGAATTCCATTGCAGAACTGAGATATTGGTATTATAGTAAAAATGTCTTCCTCCTTATTACCTATGCAAAACAGTTCACCGCCGGGCGCGCGCGACAATCCCCTACGCCGCGCTCGCCCGGCGGTGCGCGAACATCTACCCTGCAGCATTAATTTACTTACTTGGACTCTATTGCCCAGGTAATAAGGGTGACGACATTTCGACTAAAATACCAATATCTCAGTTCTGCAATGGAATTCCGCTTTGTGCCCATATAACGAAATAAAGTACATAATTACATATATCTATCTAATGACCTAACTCTCATTTCTATTGGTTTTTGGATCAGGCTCCATACAAAGTTGCCCATGGTCCTTTAGTAGTAATAATGTATAGAGATCATAGGTTAGCATATTTTAATAAGATGAGGAGAGCGGCGGCCTTGCGTACTCCGTATATTAGCAGACCGTTCACATTTCAACCGTCGGTCAGTTGGCTTAGATGTGGTTTTCTCTTATTAACGTTTGTGGCAACACGAAGTAACAGTAATATTGTGACCCTTAAAAAATAAATATTTATTTTATAAAAGAATATAAACAGAGCAATCTACGGTTAACGAACTATGGTATTAAAAAAATGGCACAAGAGCGCGTCGCCTCGATGTATATGGGAAAAGCGTCGATAGGTATCCGTCATCAAATTTTGCTCCCTAAAATCCGATTATCGTCATGCTTCGAATATATGCTATAGTTTTCTTTTACAGCTTAATGTATAGGTATAAGGACTCTTTGTCTGAAATAATAATTTTTATTTCTATTTTTTTTAATTTAAGTAAGTCTTTTGAATCAAAACTTGGAGCGATCACTACTACCTATATGGGAAAGGTGTCGATAGGTAGGTAACCGTCATCAAATTTTGCCCCTAAAATCCGATTATCGTCATGCCTAAAACAAGTACATAATATTGGATAGTTGGCTACAGTATCTTTTACAGCTTACAGGGTCAGTAGCTTGACACAAGGAAGCACAAAAGCCTTATTGTGACTAAACCTGAAGTCTTAATTACTGTGCAGTAGTGTTAATCACCGAAGGCAACTTGCAAGGTCGAATTTAATCAATTTCGACAGGAAGTCAATCGGAACTATTTATTTCACTGAGCGCGAAAGGTCATGTATTTATATAATTTCAATGATACATGCTTCAATTCACACAATTTCAATGCTTTAAAAAAGCTTAGTTGGATTTGGATATATGATATGTGACAGTTTATATCGGAAATTTAATTAAAACGCAGGGGCGGTGTTAGACTATTTCTTGACAGCTTGTCAGATGCCAAAAAGTATGTCCAATAAAGAAATAGAGCATTATTTTGATCAATTAGAGAACCAGTACGGCTACCACCAGTTTTGACATTGACATAACGCTCACGTTTACGTTACTTACTTTCTATGCATCTCGCTCGTACTCGCATATGCGAGCAATAGTGCAAGCGAGATGTACAGAAAGTAAATTATGTAGACGTGAGCGTTATGCCAATGTTAAAACTGATGGTAGAGGCTCTGAATGTGAACGAGAGGCAATAATATTAAATAGATAATATTTTCACTTTCATAGTTTTATAATATAAGATTTTTAAAGCCTTTTAACGAATCATTTTGTTTTTAATAGCTTATCAATTTATAATAACGAGTTGTAATTTAATCAATAGTGTAATCGTAAGTTTTATAGACTTTTATCTTGCCGACAATTGATTAATTGCTTTTAGAGAGTTTTTAACGAGGCAATAACATACGGGAAACTCATGGCTGTAAAGGGGCCCACTGACTAGATACCAGTTCGCCGGACGATATCAGCCTATCAGTTAAATGCAGAATTTGACAACTGACTGGCTGATATCGTCCGGCGAACTGGTAATCTGTGAGCCCCTAAGCATTATTTATATTTATGATACTAACTTAGATTTCCTTAAGAAACACTACACTATCTGTCTGCAATTTTGCCTGCATAGAATTAGTACTTCCATAGAAAATTCTACCCCCCGCTCAGGATAATTTGTGGAATAATCTTATCATGTAATCATGTTTTAGCCCGAGTCTCGACCTGTCGCAATACCAAATTTAATCTAAATTGGTTCAAAGGTTTAAGCGTGAAGAGGTAACAGTAGGACATACCTATAGTTACTTTCGCATTTTATACTATTCGCGGAAATGTATCAGACGATAAATAAATTTATTAAAATTAACAAACTTATATTATTAACAATGAATATAAGATGCCTGCTGAGACCGGCTCATGAGTGTCTATTGTTGCGCCTGTGAACGGGTTATAGCAGGCGTTATACATGACATTAAAGCTCTCCAAAGGGCCTCTACGTGTGGGATCTATATCCCCACGCAAGCCTATCAAAAGATCGGGATTTATAGGCCCGTGAAATCCAAAATATAGATGGGCAAAGTCCTTGATAATACATGCTTTCAATTTCAAATAGCCACGTTCATCAGACACCGTTAACACATCAGACAAAAGAGAAAACGTCAAACACAAACCGCTCGTTTCTCATCAAACAAATTTGACCTTAATTATCTCTGCGACATTTCTCGCCTTACTTACAAACTTTTAACTGATAAGGTCAAATATCGGCTGTTCCGGCTTTCGGCACCTTGAGCACGTATTGGTTTTTGATTGAATTTTTTTTTGTATATTGGTTTATTTAATAACAACAAAAAAGTAAACAGACATAACACTAAACTTAAATATAAATATAAACTAAATAATAAAGACAAACGAAAATAAATTAAATAAATTACTTTTTGTATTGAGACGTGGGTCTAGAACTCTACAAGATACAGTCAGCATCAAAATAAGTAAGTAACGTGTCTGACTGTGTCATACGTATGTACCTATAGTGCGGTATAAAATAGTAGAAATTAAATAAAATGGACCTAAAAAAGTTCATACTAAATTGTTGCCATGATTAAGCATTTTACGTCAAAAATGTGAGTGTCTAAAATTTCTTGTCGGACTATACCATTCTCTAATGGCTTATGTAAAGTCTGTGCGGAAAGAGAAGAGTCGTGGATTGAATTGGGCCCATACATTCGCAGACTCTATAATAGTTTTTTTTAATAAGTAAAAAGCGTATCGGTGGTTCCAGTTTTTTGTAGGGGCAAGCATGCGCCGTGTCTATTCTATTATTTAGTGAATGCGATACGTCGTAAAAAAATATTACGGACGTGTACTAATATAAATCGATTTGTCGTATTGTAAGTATGTTGGTGAAACATAGATATACATACTCACTTTTTATTATTTTATAGTAGAAATTGTAGCTACAAGAGAATGTAGCCATTAATTTTTAATGTTGTTCCTTCAATAGAAGCGATGGGGACTTTTAATCCGGAGGTCGCGGGGTCAAACCCCGACTCGTACCAATGAGTTTTTCTTAACTATTTACCAGCCACTTTTCGGTGAATGAAATTGAAAACATCGTGAGGAATGGAGCTTCGAGCGCTTCGTTTTCGATGGAAAGCACCACGTGATCATGACCACTGATTAGCCGTCATAGAAAATGACATGTCGGATGTCGGACGCCTCCGCCCCCGGTCGAGCGTGAGCTTAGAGCATTTAATAAGTAACTGCGGAGTCGCCTTTAAGAGCTTACCCCTCTGCCGAAAACCTTGCACAATTGTGCAAACGTTTATATGGACTGACATGGCTATTTGTACGTTACGTACAAATTATATATACGAGTGAATAGGCAGCAATACATTTGACGTCCCCTCCCGTGCAAAAATCGGTTTGTACAGAAAATGACAGCCATGACGTCTCCAGTTATTAAATGCTCTATTAAGAGCGAGTCATCCCTAAAATGTATGCTACCCAACTTGGAACTTCCTACAACCTTTCTCAACCAAGTCTAGACTCATCTACGCTCCAATTCACCCGTTTGACGCACAAATTACGCTGAACGCATAACGTAACGGTTGCACGTCACGAGTAACGAAACGTAATGACAGAATAAATAATAGTACTACCGTACAGAAAGGAAACTTCCTACAAAACCGAAGTTTGTCAGCGGTTCAGGGTCGAATCATGCTGTCCCTTTCTAATATATGGCACTATCCCTTTCGGCTATTTAGGTTTGTCAAAATTCAAGCCATTATCTTATCTGTGGTCGTGCACGCAAAGGGACGTCAAGTGGTGTCAACCCTAATAATTTCTCGGAGCAATTCTGAGCCGAACGGAGCCGAGTTTACCCGAAGGGTGGAGTTTCGCACCCCTGACGTAATGTGCCTATATGAACCTCTTGGTTCTTACTGTATTTTCCTTTAGTACCTACACAGCTGACCAATTGTAATCTTTATTGCTAAGACAATAAGGTTTAAAGATGATCAGTTAAACGTATAGCTATACGCACAGTCGCTATCAGATATATCGGAGCGGCCAAGGTCCTCAAAAATATCTGAACAAGCACTCTAACGCCTTGATAATAGAGGCGTGTTCAGATATTTGTGAGGACCTTGGCCGCTCCGATATATATACCTGATTATTCGTAACCCTTATTCCAAAGACTTTAAGGTATACCTATGGTCAATGAATGTTGCTATTAGTGCGTAGCCTAATGACCTTGTTTCTCGCAATTATAAGTGCATTAAAAAATATATTGACGTAATTTCGGCTTGTTTACATATTTGTTTAATCAGCCTTGTTTTGCAACTAGATAAGGTTTTCCAGTGTATTAGGAATTCGTAATAGACCAAAGAATTTGTTTTGTGTGCCACTTCATACTTAGTTAATTAGTTACAAATGTTAAAATCGGCGCGATTCGGGAAATGAATATCTTCCATTTCCCGAATCGCGCCGAATGACAATAATATACCTATATTATGATCCCTGCGGCTGCCTGTGCGGAGACGTGAACGTGTGCTAAAATGTTGGACCCGTGCACGCACACGGCACGCAAGCGGTGTGCCGTCTCTTATAGGGATCTGCGTATTACAACGCGCACGTGGACATACACGCCTACACACACGCATCCAATATGCACAGGCCTTAATAGTTGCTATATCTGTTCCTACACCTGCTTTATTTGCTACTCTTTCTTTGTTGAACTAATTAAGTCCTATAAGTACTAGGTTAGATTTTTTAGGTAATGCTGTGTAAAAGTCCTACTTTTGAATCTAATAAACCTACTTATATTTATCACAAGAATAAAAAACGAAAACAATACCCACGGAAATCTAAATAGTTTCCCTACGCAGTAACTTTTAATCTTAGTATTCAAACGAAAGCCTCTCGGTACGGTCAGTAAACTCGTGCTCAGAAGAAGTATTAAAATAATTCACACTCGCACATCGCAGGCAGACTGCATACGATTTTGATATGAGTCTGTGCAGGGACATGGCGGTGACGCGGATTAGGGTCAGTATTTTTGGTATACAGTTCGAAGGAGCATTTAGTCCAGTCAGTCGCTTAGCGCAAGGCATACATTGCGCACATACTTAATTAACTAATACGATCTTCTTCGTGGTCGTGACCTCATGTCCGAGGGACGTGACTCCTATGGGTTATTCTTCCTAGCATTGCCCTCCAGGCCTCTCGATCTTCGGCCATCTGCATCGTTGGCTGGAGCGAAGTCTGCATGGGTAATATTCTGGACCACATCTGACCATCTACTTGGTGCACGCCCTCTACTCCTTCGTCCGTCGACACTCCCGGTAATAATGAGCCTTTCTAGCGTGTCCGTGCCGCGTCTGACTGTGTGGCCGAAGAATTTAAGGACTCTTTGGGTACAGGGTCAATTAATACGATACGCATACTTAATTAACAACTTGATCTCCTTCTCTTTTTTAAAATAATTCTCGTACTACTATACTATACTCCTTGGAACTTATGACTAAATATCATTAGACATTCTCCAGGTGAGAAAAAACTTAGTTCCTCTGGATTAAGTCTTATGGTAGTTGCTTTTGTAGAAGCCGGTGCCTGTTTTGTAATTCCTTGGATTATACAGGATAGCCTAAAAATACGTTTTCATTTTTTTTTAGCAATCACGGTTCACAGGTATCATCATTAAATAAAATATTAATAATACAATATTTATTTCTCTGTTCTGCGGACGGTACGTGCGCCTGCGCGTGGGAACTGGCACGCCACGCTAATTAGCTTCTAATCCCGCGGTCTCTTTGTACTCGTACCGACGCATCTGTAAACAGTGAGACAATGACAGAATTAGTGAGTCGGACCTCGTTAGGGTTAGGCGGCTTTAGAGTTCATTGACCGATAAGTTACGAGTACCTTATAATTGTACCTTGTCGACAATAAGACGAAAAACTGACATGACGAAGTACGAACTGAGAAAACGGCCAAAAACGAAAGAGACTAACCTACGGATGTGACCATCACCGAACGCGTCAAAGATTGTGTGGCGAGTAAGTAGTTAAATGAGATAAAGAACGAAAGAGACGAATGACGAATGAGACTAAAGAAGAACGTGACGAAAAACGAATAAGACTTATTACGATAGAGGTTACAGAATTTAGCCAAAGAATACAATGACGAAAACCGAACAATATGTAAAGAACCAGCAGTGACAAATACAGAATGAAACGAAATAAGAAATAAACTAAAAACGAATAAGATGAGCGATGATGATGTATACCAGCATTTTGAACAGTCGGCGATCAACTATTACTTTACGTAGGTAGATCATCATCATTCTCTTGCCCTTGTCCCATTCACTTGGGGTCGGCGCAGCATGTCTTTCTCTTCCACACCTTTCTTTCGCCCGTCATTTCATCATTCACTTGCGTTCGTTTCATATCATCTCTCACACAGTCCATCCACCTTTTCCTCGGTTTTCCTTTCCTCGTACTTCTCGTACTTTACGTAGGTAGATATTGTATTAGTGATGTACCGACTATTGATTTGGCCGACTAGCCGACTAATCGGCGCTCGGAGGGCCGATTAGTCGGCCGACTAGTCGGCTAGTCGGCCGGATCATTAGTTTCGTCTAAGTTCGGTTCAGATGATGCACTTAAAAACAACCGTTTTACCCCTTTCGTCGCGCTATTCGTCATATTATAAATGGTAACGCTGAAAAATAAAATAAATAAAAAAATCCTAAGGCTATATTTCATACGATAACCGGACAAGAAAGCGACCAAGCGGTCGATAATTCGAACAAAAGTTTTCGTAAGCACCCTAAATAGGAATTTGGGTAAAATAGGTGAAAAGCTTATGGCAAATATTATCTGTTTATTTTTTATGCCCTGTTTTTCTGTCACTTATAAAGTGCCGAATAATCGGCCATTTTAGCCGACTAGTCGCCGACTAATCGCCGACTACAAATGAGGCCGGATAGTCGGCTTTCCGACTAGTCGGTAGATCCCTTATATTGTATGCATTTCCCTTATTTAAGGGATCCACATCTACTTTTGTTATTCCCGACGGTTAAGAGGGGTGTTATACCTAAGTTTGACCGCAACGTGTGTGTGTCTGTCTGTGGCACCGTCACTCTTAAACGTGTGAACCAATTAGGACGCGGTTTTTTTTCAAAGCAGGTTTCCTAGCGCTGCTTTTTATACTATTTCTCAAAATCCGTTCATCCGCATCATTGCGTTGGGGGTTTTAATTTTTTTACTTATTTTAGATTATAAGACAAAATGGTTGATTGCGTCTGCTTTATCAGCTACCCTGTCTGAGTCTAACAAAAGAAACGTAATCTGATGTCCAAAGACTCCAAAGTCAAAGATCAAATTGCGTTAGCGCGTGTCCGCGCGCGCGCAGAGAAAGTGCCGGCCCTTGCCGATCGCGGAATGCGGGGAAATGGCCGACGGCATTTGTGGGTGATTGTTTAACTACCGAGTATAATTAATTTTGCAGTGAGCAAAGCTATACATTACAGCTGCTAACATCGTATTATGTTTGAAATAAAGGTAAAAATAAATAAGGGAAAGTAAACTGTTTGGGACACTGATTTACGTTAAAAAAAACCGGCCAAGTGCGAGTCGGACTCGCGCACGAAGGGTTCTGTACTATTACGCAAAACACGGCCAAAAATCACGTTTGTGGGAGGTCCACTTAAATATTTATTTTATTTTGTTTTTAGCATTTGTTGTTATAGCGGCAACAGAAATACATCATCTGTGAAAATTTCAACTGTCTATAGCTATCACGGTTGATGAGTTACAGCCTGGTGACAGACAGACGGACAGACAGCGTCTATTTGGTCCATGACAGTGTAATAGGGTCCCGTTTTTACCCTTTGGGTACGGAACCCTAAAAAGAATGGCAGCCCAGAAAACCAAAGTGTGTTAAGGATGACTCACGTTAGACCGGGCCGTGTCCGGGCCGGAGCTTCCGGCGCTTATTTTTCTATGACAGATCAAATGATGCTTTCCATAGAAAACGATGCGCCGGACACGGCCCGGTCTAACGTGAGTCATCCTTTACTCATTAACTTTTTACTAACTCAATTTCAGTCTTTTCTCAGCCAACAAATGTTTGCTATCCGCAACTACATATTAGGTCTGCAGAACATTTTTCCGGCTCGTAAAACACTCATACATATCCGTTCGTGTCTCCAACCGATTGGAAATATTATCAAACAGATGTTGCGTGGCATTATGCAACAAGGAATCAGTTTAATTGTGCAATTTATTACCGATCGATTATCGAGTAGGTACCTAGGGATCCGTATTGGGATTAGAAAAGGCACGTGTTGAATTGTAATTGTTATTTAATTTATTAGTCACAGCCCTTTTAGTGGCGACAAATTGAAGACTATGGGTTGAAATGAAAGTGATGGGTTGAAAGCACAAAGCAATAAAGTGAAATTCAATTTAGATACCGACCTGTTTGCTAGTGACGCTAGTATGGTATCAAAATATCCATGTTCTAACGGCCCGATTTGAACTTTAAGAGTTTAATATATGTCAATTATTAGATCTAGAAACGATATGGATTAGATATGTCACTTATGTCAGTGTCAAATGTGACGTCTCTTCAAACGAAATTCGCCTGTGTAAGAATCGGATTTGAAGCCTTTAGACTTTTCGCAAATGTGGCTAATAAAATTCGCTAGACTCTGACCGAATGGAGAGACGTTCTAGTCATACTCGTATACGGAAGAAAGTGGGAAACGATTCGATACCCAGAGCATTTTAGCGAAGTGTCCGTATCTGAAAATGTAGGCTGCCGTCTGCACTGTACTAATGATTTTTGAAATATTAAAAAAAATAACGCTCTACGGAACCCCGTATTTACCCAGCACGCGAACTTGGTCCGTATGTCTGTACCAGTACGAATTAATTTAGCTTAATTACAATCGTAATTAGTGCCGGACTCGTACTTCCTAATGCTGTAATGCTCGTTATGCGTATGACCGAATGGTCGGAGGTGCGTAACTTGACAGTGACATGACACTAATGGTTAATTGAACCTCTTGAACTGTATTTTGCAAGAAACCGTTCAGAAATTTCAACCCAACAACAACACCTGTCTTATTGGAGCTGTACAAATGGATGACTCACGTTAGACCGGGCCGGGGCTGGGTGGGATCTTCAGGCGCTTTGTTTTCTTTGGAAAGTATCACGTGATCACCGAGAAAATGTTCAAAAACTCTGCTTTCAGTACAGTTATCGCGGTCTAGAAAACAGTAAACAATATTGATATGATTTATAATTAAGATGCAACACATGAATCCAGTGTAAAAAAAAAATCTAGCTTTATTCTTGGGAAAATCTCAGTCGGAGTCTAAACTCGAATTACTTATACATTTACTATTACTTCACTGTGGTATTAACCAATGTATGTTTTATTTCAGGTAAGTGTGGTGTCGACAGAGCTCTCGTTCCCACGCCGATGATGGACTTTTTGCCATCCTACGCAACAGACCTTGCTGCGGTATTGGCACAATATAACACTTATTTAAATACAGCATATATAGGTAGTAATAATATAATCTGGATAACCATTTCTGACACTAGAACAGGTTAGTCTGACCAGCCATTACCGCCAATTTATCTATTTATCGTATGGCATTACAGTTACTGGATTCAAATTAAATATTAATCTAGAGATTGAGGTTTGCCGCCAATATCTAAGACACAATATTGTAGGGGAAATAATATGTTCAGCTTCCAGTACTACTACTCCGTTGGCTCAGCGACCCAAAATGAGACTTGGCCTCCGACACAAGACAGCACCAAGAATTTGGCGAGAGGTCGCATAGGACCGAGAAAAGTGGCGCTGTCTTATGTACCTACTCATAAAAAAATCACATATGTATTATTATGTGAAGCCTGCCGTTTCCCACTGCCCGGAAAAGGCCTTCGCCTATTTTCCCCACTGATATCGGTTCAGTTCGTGTTCATTCCTTCAAAAAGGAGTTTTGTTCATCCCACTATCTCCAACAGACCCCGCCAGATTTCACGTTTCGAGTTTTCTGGCTTTACTCACTCTGTACTGGTTTTGTCCCTCTACCCCTACGGTATTCGGTAGCCGTGACCAGCCCCAGTTCCATTTAAGCTTGCCGGCCTTCTGAGCTACATTACGATTAACAATAAAGAACCGTAATATTTATATAGTTTTTTCGATACACATTAATGCACTTGACATTCTTGAACAGCTTACAAGCCCATTCTCATCCACACCTACACAATATTTCAGTCCGCTCACCTTACTCATTCAAATGTACCAGCCACGATTAAAGACACAATAAAAAGGGTGCACCAAAACATCCGGCCAGTGCTACAATCACTGCATTCTTTACACTTACCTAACAACTCACTCCAGCCAACCAAAATAAATTGAGCCTTAATCCGTATAACAAAGATGAAGGTTATACTGGTCGCCCGAATAACTGTGGTGTTGGGAATAGCAGACTATCGAAAACCAAGATGGCCGGTACTTTCTCAGAGTGAAAGCAGTTTCGTCATCCGCGTCATTGAGTCAAGGATGTGTATTGGTATGCTAATGGTCGAGGTAATCATGGGTGTGGACTTAAGCCTGTTATGGTCAGGCTAAGGAGTTAGTCTTCGTAATGATAGGTGTGGATGCTATTCATGAAAGGAGAAAAAGTTGATTGGTGGTATCGTTGATTTTAAGTAGGAAAATGTTAGTTTAATGGATATCAAGATCTTATCGTAAATAAATGATCTCTATCATAATTCAGCTGCGTGTTATGATATGCGTTAGGTTAGTAATAAAAAGAGTTCGGAATACCCCGGCTCGCGAGCGGTATACGGCTCTTCAGCTACAATCGCGGCTCTTGATTGACGATGCGGCTCTTGAGTTACAATATGGCTATCCTAATTACCTAACAATACACATCAAAGCTCTTTATTAGAATCTTTCAGATTCATTATTGATCTTGGTTACAGATGGCGCTTTTCCTTAGACGTTTGCCGAAAACTTCAAAATAAAATGCAATGTAGCGTACACGTGCCAGTGTTTAAAATAAAAATCCAAAACTATTAAATCCCGCAGTCGAATTGGGAAAAATTGTAAATTCTCACTCTCAGTCAATCCCATTCGACTTGCTATCATGTATGTAAAGGATGACTCACGTTAGACCCGGCCGCGTCCGGGCCGGAGCTTTCGGAGCTTACCTTTCTATGACAGATGAAAAGTGATCACGTGGTGCTTTCCATAGAAAACGAAGCGCCGGAAGCTCGGCCCGGACGCGACCCGGTCTAGCGTGAGTCATCCTTAAAATAAAAATCTAAAACTACGAGATTTAAATCCCGCAGCCGAATTGCGAAACATTCTCACCGTCAGTTAATCCCATTGGACTTGCTATGCTATCATGTATGTAATGTCAAACGCAACACAATTATATGTAAGACGCTAATGTTTCGCACTGTTCCAAAACGGTTTCTCTTGTTATATTTATAATACTATTTGGACATCAGCATCACCCACAGGTTGAGAACGTAGAGATAACAATGGGACTAATAACATAATAAATTTGCATAGAGGGAAAGTGAAAACAAGTAGAAAACTAACTGCCCACATTGTTGGTGGTTCTCACGGGTGTGGTAATTAGAACCCAAATTATATGATGTACTGACGTGCTCTTATGATAGGAGCTAGGGTTCTGTATACGAGTACATTTCAAAATTCATATCGATCCAAATTGGATACAAACGGTCCGGGCCGAGGCGTCATACTTTGTTTTCTACGACGGACGTGATGGTTTCTATAAAAAACTAAGTTTCGGACAGCTCGGTCCGGACCCGGACTGTTCTAGCGTGAGTCGTCAATCATCATTTCCACCAAAGCAAAATTTTATTTACAAATGTTGTTAAAGTGCAACAGCTTTAACTCAAAACAAGTCTGTTTAGCCTGAAGCCTGAGTAATAAGATTTTAAATGAGATGTTTTTTGAGTTAATGGGAAATACTTAAATTAGGAGGAAGAGTATTTAACATCTTAATACCTACATCCACATCATACTATAGTCGTACTATAAGGGCATTCTGCAATTAGATTGTATCTATCTGTGTCGCGCCATATAACCCTTTACCGCATGGATTTTTTATTCTCCCCGAATTAAATATATGTAATAAAACACTATGAATGTAACATGAAAAAAATTGTGAAAAAAATCTATATTTGTCCCAATTAAAAATAATATTAAATAACAATTTGTTCCAAATTTGGAACCTTATGTATTTGTGGTTACGCGGAGCCCGATTATTAAACTGGTCAAATTTGGAACTGTATGCAATATATGTACTTATGGAAATGTAGGTTTAAAAAAATCACTCACAAGCTTTTGATAACTGTAGCTACCAGCTGTCACCGGTTATATACAGATAAAATAATGATAATCTGTAGTTCAAATGTAAATAATAAGTAGGAAACTTGAGCTTAATTTGATTATGTAAATAAATAGTAGGCACGAAATTTTCCTTTTACGTATTTTTTATGTATGTACGAACATACTACAATTTCGGTAGAATATTTTTTGCATAGGGTAGTTTTAAAATAAAATAAAGAAGTAGCTTGCCTGAGTGCATAAGGTTCCATATTTGACAAACTGATAAAAAAATCACTAATGCATAATGTTCCATATTAGTCCAATCCTTTTAGCTTGTAACGCATAGTGTTCCATTTCAGGAACAAACTTTCACGACATCATACATAGTAATTTAAATATAAATGCTTACATGTTTTACCATAAAATCTCGCGGCATCTCTTTTTCTAATAGTCAACGCTGGAAATTTATTTATTGCACTAAATACAACAACGAAAAGCTAATTACAAAGTAGTCAATCACACTTGCAAGTAGAATTGCCGGACGTCGGTGGAAATGATAACGTCATATGGACCACAAACTAGTTAGAAGCTGTATCGAGTATAGAAAACGTTCAGTAGTATTCATAGTTTCTACCTCTTACAAGTTCAGTAAAACAGATGACGCTTATATTAATCCACGAGGATGATATCATTACGTTCCAAATTAGGACCCATATGCGGTAAAGGGATAAATGTAGTATCTCCAGTCCGTTCCATAATTTATTTTATTTATCTCGTGTTCTGATCGCTATATCATTTAATCAAGTTTGCGCTAAATTTATGATTGAAAGTTTCCATTTTCCATGATCTGTGCTGTTGTATTTCAGTTAGTCATTCGTGTAAGTTATTTTGGTGGTATTATTGACCGGTATTGTAACTATTTAGCTTGTCATCGACTTCAAACATATAATTCACTAGCGCATGTAAGAAGAATAACATTTTATATTTTTTCAAGTCATCTCGATCTTTCTAGTTAAGTATCTAGTTTTATTCAGATTATTTTCCCGTGGAACTCTAAAACTCTCTACAAAACTAACTAGCATCTTTCTTCTTATTGTGCGGAGAGAACACTCAATCAATAATATACACTAATTACTGATTAGTTCTGAGTGATTTGAACTTAGTTTCACTTTTCTTAGACTAGACGCACGAACGATAATTATTTAAAGAGTGTTTGTAGTTATTGGGTTGTCACGATTTTGTTCTAGTTACTAATAATAGCATCTTGGACAGGAAAGTAAACATATGAGTAATTTATAAAAAACCGGCCAAGTGCAAGTCGGACTCGCGCACAAAGAGTTCCGTACCATTACGCAAAAAACGGCAAAAAAACACGTTTGTTGTATGGGAGCCCCACTTAAATATTTATTGACCTACTGTAGTTTGTCTTAACTATAAAATAAATGTTTCAAACACAGTTGACCATATCAAATCAGTATTCAAAACATAAGTAGCCATGTCCAGAGTGCGTCAAAACTGGATTCCACCGTTATACCGGGTGTGGCCTGTAACATGAGCAAATAATTAAAACATAGATTGTACTCCTCAAACGGTGACACTTTTGTTCAACAACTTTTAAAAATTATGAAGTATTTAGACTCCCTATTTTTCATACAAAATAAATATTATCTTCAATGGACGCCATCGCCACGCCATATCATTGTGATTGACGTTGCTTGTCACGCCTTAAACATAACAAAATTCGCAATACATTGCGTCTTAGAATAAACTTTAAAGTGCATTAAAAATCAAACCACAAGTTATTTTTAAAAGTCGCTGAACAAATGTTGGTCAGTATGAGAAGTACAGCATACTGTTTAATTTTTTGCTCATATTACAGGCCACACCCGGTATACACGAACATCATATTTTCTTATCACTTTCTTATTGACAAACGTCTCTTTTAATATTGTGATATATAATCAACAGACATGTTATTGTGGCAAAATAAAGTGATTGACAAAATGAAATATCGACATGTCTGCTATCGATGTAACCTTAACTTTATTTTAGGGTTCCGTACCCAAAGGGTAAAACGGGACCCTATTACTAAGACTTCGCTGTCCGTCCGTCCGTCCGTCCGTCTGTCACCAGGCGTTGTATCTCACGAACCGTGATAGCTAGACAGTTGAAATTTTCACAGATGATGTATTTCTGTTGCCGCTATAACAACAAATACTAAAAACAGAATAAAATAAAAATTTAAATGGGGCTCCCATACAACAAACGTGATTTTTTACCAAAGTTAAGCAACGTCGGGAGTGGTCAGTATTTGGATGGGTGACCGTTTTTTTTTTTGCTTTTTTTTTGTTTTTTTTTTTTTTTGCATTATGGTACGGAACCCTTCGTGCGCGAGTCCGACTCGCACTTGCCCGGTTTTTCATAGATATTTATAACACTGTATAATAATATAAGCTACCGCGAAGCACACACCACGTTCGATATCTTCTTTGATATTTTGTTAACACTGTATACTACAGCTTACGTTTTTATTTTTAGTACACTAAATATAGTAATAAAGAAATTATGTACCAGTTAGTAATTGATTTGGGTTCTTAAAATTTGTCGGTAATTTACAGCAAGTAGAAGTTACATCTTTTAATTATTAATCTATTACAGACTTATCGATAACAGATTTATCGATGTTTCATTTTCTCAAAAACTCGTTTATGCCACAAACACTTCTATGACTGATAAATTGATAATCAATGTCACACTCTAAATGACAGCGGTCATTGTCAATCGATTTTAACGCTTTTGGATGCCCTGATTAGCTGTCTTACTCTTATTTATTTTTTATTTACCATGTTTTAGTTTTTATTTATATTTGTTCAGTCGCTGAGAGTTGTATTTGTTGGTAAATGTGTCAGTTTTTATATTTTCCAAGGGCTGATAGGTCAAAATCACTCTGTATATAAAATAAGGCCTATTTTATGTGTAAACGTGCAACGATTACATGTGTCACTTTTTAGGGATCCGTACCCAAAGGGTAAAACGGGACCCTATTACTAAGACTCCGCTGTCCGTCCGTCCGTCCGTCTGTCCGTCCGTCCGTCCGTCTGTCACCAGGCTGTATCTCACGAACCGTGATAGCTAGACAGTTGAAATTTTCACAGATGATGTATTTCTGTTGCCGCTATAACAACAAATACTAAAAACAGAATAAAATAAAGATTTAAATGGGGCTCCCATACAACAAACGTGATTTTTGACCAAAGTTAAGCAACGTCGGGAGTGGTCAGTATTTGGATGGGTGACCGTTTTTTTTTTTGCTTTTTTTTTGTTTTTTTTTTTTGCATTATGGTACGGAACCCTTCGTGCGCGAGTCCGACTCGCACTTGCCCGGTTTTTGATTGAAAAAGTGTCAAAACTAATCGATTGAGTAGCGTTTAAATGTGATACTCGTGAAATGTTACGGTACTGACATAGTTCTAAAACGTGTAGTGAATTTGAGGATGAAAGAGTTAAAAAGAAAGAAATTGTCTATTTATGTATAGCCCGTGGAGTTAATAACTTTTTTTGATGACATTGGTCATCTAAGGGAAAGCAACTATGTCGGAGTTGAAAACGCTCACCCAGAACTAGCATTTAATTATACAAACACACAAGCATGTATTCAGTATTGTATGCTCTTAGCTTAAAGACCCTTTGCAAGAGAAGTTAGCGGGTTGACGGTCGCGGGTGGAAGCTAACAGATGACAGCCCCCGAAACGGACCGAAATTTTTCGAGCAGTTTTACTACACGATCTTAATTAAATGAAAGCCCATTACGTATTTTAATTAGTAGGCGCAGTCAAAGAATTTAATTTCCTACCCATTCTGTACTTTCTTACAGTGATAATAGCAAGTCTCTAGCGATTTTCATATTGATTGTCACTGTGACAATACCTTGAAATGGGTCGGAAATTAATTTCGTTGACTGTACTTTTTAGATTAAGAGCCCATCAACGTGCACACTAGCGCCACTGCTAAATAATCGCGATTATTTAAATTTAACGACAGGTATTTAAAAAAGGGGGCCGCTACGGACTAAATTTTGTATTTAAGTACCTTTTGAATACATCAAACTAGTTTTTATGTTGCTGGATTGGTCGATCTATGAACTCAAAACAATAACGGCCGTTTTAACTTTGGACGCATAGATTGACGAATCCAGGAAATACCTGTCGTTAAATTTAAATAATCACGATTATTTAATAGTGGCGCTAGTGTGCGTTGATAAGCTGTTATAATAATTAATGGAAATTGTTAAATAGATTCAGAAAATCTTGTAATTATGAAGTACCTAAGCTTGCAGCGTCGGAAACGTCTAAACCTAGTCTACCTAGAGTACCTAGTGCACAGGCTGACTCACTTTGTCCTAGTTGTTTCTTGTTCGGAATGGGGCCACTTTCTACCGGCCAGGAACTTTCCAGCCCTTTCGCATCTTTATTCGTAAATACATGGACCACAGATCACCTGTTAGATGGAGCGTGTGAGACAAGTAGTAGCTTGGACTTGCTATAGTAGCGCGGTGGTTTTGTAGTAGGTACGAGTAGGTAGTACATAGTTTAGTTTGGGATTAAATCTAGTTAAATCTAGAGCCTGGGGTCCTCTCAGCAACTTAATCCTTATGATTGGCGATGGCGTAGGTATACATGATTAGCGTAGGTTACCTACTTTTACATTTTAAGAGTTCAAACCACACTATGGATATTTTTTAAACAACCGTTTGAATTAATCTTTAGTTCGATTTAGCGAGTGATAGTTTAAACCGTACTTTTACAACTTGTAACGAAATTCTGAAATTTTATGGGAAAATGTCCTGCCCACAGTAAATAGTAGTGCATCTAAAACCTGTCGCTCGCGCAGCGCAGAGCGCGTTATTTAAGCGGTGACTGCTAGTCTTCATAAACTATTTACAATGCAGTGTTTGTGGGAGGAAATCTATGTCATACATACGTAGGTCCGAAAGATAAGTTAGGGCCATTTGAAATAATTTGCTTTGCCTGGAAGGTAGACATTTGCACTTATAAAGTTTCTAGTAGTTATTGTGGAGAAAGTCATTTTGCTGCAGATTGTTCTGAATTACATACTAATATACTAACAGGCTTAGAACTATTAGGCTTACAATTTAGAACACCGTTTGAATTTGATCGTTGTTCTTTCACTGATATGTGTTAAAATTGTTAAATATTGCTAATATACGCGTGTCGCCATCTACACGAGTCTATACTTTGGCCTATGCCAAAGGTCATCTTTCCGAGCACAATTTTTTCTTCATTTTCAGAGGCACTTTTTTTTCTTAGACTTTATTTATATTATACGGAGTTATATAAGCTATAACCGCCATATATATTTACTTAGCGTTTAGATCCGTGGCTGGTTTTTTCTTTTTACATAATAACATACATGCGGACACGGAATATAAAGCTTCCACATACCCGTAAAACTGGAAACCTTCCTGCTTCACCCATAACTGGGAGTCGTTAAATTAGAACTTCCCTATGTAATTAAATTAATGAGTATTTTAGTGGTGTCGATAGACGATCAATCGGGACAGTGAATCTTACGTAATATTGAGGGTAGATGAAAACATTACATGATCAAATAATGTAGGTTAAAGTCAGGTCGTTTAGTGACAGGTCCAGGCGGTTTTATATTTGGTTGGTTAACCAATAAATGTTATAACTACCCGAAAATATGCAAATTGTTTGTTTACTTTTATTTAAATACCTAAAGATACAGAGTATAGGTGGCGTATCAAGCGTGATTGAAGTACGATTGATGAAATTTCAATCGATGCGTACAATGTACATGTTTTTAGGAAACAATCTTCAACTTCAACTCTGTCAAATTAGGAGCAAAAACAAAATATAACAATAACTTCTTGTTAGTTTGTATTATAGTTCGCCAATAACGTAGATAATTAATAATCGCTGGCGTCAACCAATTGTCTTTGTCAATTACATTCAATCGCGTTATTGCGATTGATAATCGCTTCAATCGGCATTGTAAACGGTAAATCGTGATTTCGATTAATAATCTCTTGGCCGATTTAAGAGGGACGAGCAACAATTATCCAACATGATTTCAGGATATTTTTTAATATAGACAGAGATTACTGTCATTGTCTTTATAGGGACCGTGCGCGTTGGAGGGTCTGCCATCTTGTGGCCTGAATCGGAAACATATGTACATTGCCAAAGCAAGAGTCGTCGGTACGTTTTATTATGCATATTGCATATGCATCTTGTGGGCTACATCGGAAGCATAAACGACACATTTACACTTCGCGACAAAAATCTGACGGCTCCTATGCTGGCCCCTATAGTTCATGCACGAGGCCTATACTGTGGTTATAACCATAGTCTAATAAAACATGGTCTTCCATTCCCAGAGTGACACGGGGCTACGTCACAACAACATGGCCGCTATATATAGCGCTATCGCATATTATCATATAGCGCTGTCGCATGATGACGTAAGCCCGTGTCAGTTAGGTGACCTAGAAAAGACGGGAATGGAGTACCAGGCTGAGTATATTATTATACCATGGTTATAACTTTTGTTACTATAGATTGTAATAGTTAGCACAATTACTCTGTCCAATCAAGGGCCGAGAAAAATCTCAGTGAAGGTTGTTTATCCAAGGTTCGCATGTTCTAAATGTCAATGCATTTATCTGTAATTTAAAACTAAAACAGGATACCCATTTACCCAATCAACTACATCAAAAATAGTTTCAAATAAAAAGGGTTATGGTTGAAAATTGAATGGCCAATAAATATTACAATAATGAGTGTTTGCAAATTGGTGATTGTTATGTATCGAGTTTGTTTGTTAAAATAATGATAAGATGGAGATTAATGTGTTGGAGTGAAAAATCGATAGTGGTTTATGTATCCTGTTGTATAAATATGTATACGCAAAGTACATATTAGGAATGTCAAGAGCAATAGCACACCGTGGTAATGTGTCAATGAAGTGTTTTCATTGTTTTATAATAAGCCAGTTTTTAAACAATATAAATCCTTGCACACTCTTGTTTTTTGCTATTCATTCACAATTTTTGCAACAAAGCAGTAAAAAACTGCTGGTCAAATACGTTGCTACGAAAATGAAGCAAAGAGTTGTTTTTGATCTAAATGTAATACCTCTCGCGTGTCAAACGATTTGTCTTTCTTACATGAGTCAAATTGTCCAATTTAGTAAAAAAATTATTTGTTCGACCGTACCTACATGGATCTCTATATCTACACTCGTTGACCCTTTTGTAACCCTTATTTAAATTGAAGTCGGCTCTACAATGATCACATAATTGTACTACAACAACAGCAAGCCATTGGCCTATATATAACCACCTCCGCTGCCTCCTACCTTTAATGGCAGCCATTCCCAATTAGAAAAGAAATCCATTCTCCAAAACGACTGCTCAAGAATGTACTTCGTAACCTGCGCGGGCGCAATTTAGCAATTACAGCTCCTATTCCTTTACAACAGGGTTCATTTTAGTTTGTTAATGTCATGTGAGATAGTAGGTGTATCTAATTGTCGAAGTTTGTAATGATAATGATAGTTAATGACACTGTGTTTATTATAAAAGTTTGTGAAATATGCGCAACTTTTGCATCATTATTTGTTATGAAATGTGGAAATATTATGTTGTTTGCGTTGACGGCAATGTTTACAAATTTCGTTGCAAATAATTCCATTTTTACTGCAATCAAATTTATCCATCATACCGTACTAGTTTAGTAGGTTTGCCGTATAACTTTTTTACCTTCTATAGGATGTAGGAATATAGAGGTATTTAGACTATTTAGAGCACATAGGTAAGGTGGTAAGTATGTATTATTAAAAAAAAACCTGTTTACGTACCTATCAACATACGGCCCGATTCGAACTTTAAGATAGGTCAGTTAATAGATCTAGAAACGATATGGATTAGATATGTCAGTGTCAAATGTGACGTTTCTTCAAACAGAAATGTCACTTTTGACACTGACACATCTAATCCATATCGTTTCTAGATCTATTAACTGACGTATCTTCAAGTTAGAATCGGGCAGATAGTCGTTAGAATCTCTGGGAGCCTAGCCAATATCTTCTTTGATAGAACACGCCAATCACATTATGTATGTATGTTAATAGAGTTAGACCAAGAAAAGTCTGCAGCGATATTGATAGTCCACGCAGTGCAAGTGTTATTTATACGTCATAATTTCATAGAAGTTTGAGGTTTAAAATAACACTTGCACTGCGTGGACTATCAAAATCTCTGCAGACTTTTCTTGGTCTAAGAGGCCGTGTACGATTTTAGAGCAGAAATTTGAAATTGATGGATTTGGGCGTTGAAATTGTACACCTTTTGTTACGTAATATCTAAATAGCAAATATTGGTTTCTATTAGCACGGCTTTTCATCTTGGCTTTTAATAATGAGGCCGCGAGCGTGCGTCACCGGTCATACATGACGAGAAGGGGCAGTTTTAAAAATTCATTAAAAAATTATGGTAGTAAATTATACTAAATGATGTATAAGAACAGTTTCAGGAAATGTTGTCGATTGTTTAAGTATCAAAATTACGTTGAAATTAAGTCGAGTTTCAAAGAAATTGTCACCTGTTTTGAAGTAATTTCTGGAGAAAATTGATTTCGTCTAACTTTCATTTAAACTACTTCAAAGTCATAATTAACAAAAATGTAGTCTACAAAAGTCCGAGTACAGGATATGTGTAATACAAATTTACCATTTTTAGCAGTCCAAACTTTACGAAATTTACAAATAAGATCGTCAAAATCAGTGCTTTACGCGCGTTTACCGAAACGTCCTTCAGAAAAAAAATCATTCCTAATTTAGTGAGTCTCTTTTCAAAAAAATTATCTACAAAAGTACAAGATGGGAAGACGTGCGAATAGAAACCAGTACTTGTTATTTCTATTAGGTAGCACAAAGTGTAGAATTTCTTCGTCAAAATCTATCAATTTTACATTTTTGCAACTAAAATCGATAACGGCCTTCTAACTCCAGTCTTGTGAATTTTCGTAGTCGTGGCGGTTGTCGATGTCATTGTCATCTTGACTGAGGGCCTACCGCGAACGACGTTCAACGTGTTGCCTCCCTGTCACACTGACGTACGAATTTACAAGTGCGACAGAGAGGCAACACATCGAACGTCGTTCGCGGTAGGCCCTCAGCATTACTACGCGTGCGAATAAATTACGAGTAGAAGATATCAAACAAACTTATCAATCTTGTTTACATTGTAGCTGAAACCGTAATAATGAACTGAGGTACATAGGGAAATCGATTGACCTACTTACACTATGAAGCCGCGAAGGTCGCAGGTTCAATTCCCGTTACATCAGATGTTGACGACGAATAAATAACCGACCTAATACTAAAGTTATACCTATAAGCGCCACTTGCACCATCCCACTAACCCGGGGATAAGCGGCTAACATGGTAACCCATTGTCTAATTGTACTGGTAACCATGGTAACTCCAGATTTAACCCTAAACCTTCCTTAAGAACCCTAAACCATCTAGCTTGTTTTTTTTTTTATTGGTCTATCTCTACCATTAGGTCATGGAATTAGTGGGTTAGGTATTAGTAGGCAACCCGCAACCGTAGGAATGTAGTTAGTGTATGTATGGTAGGGACCGTTAAGGGATCCATGGACCCCTAGGCTACAGAACCAATAAAAACATTGTCTCACCCAAGACTTATATCGACCGGGATTAACCGTGATTACCTGTTGTATTGTTTTCGAGCTCCCGATATTTCGACGCAGTTACACGCATCTTGTTCACGGGTAACGGGTAAGATTCACAAGACCACATAGACATTTTTGTGTTTATAAAAAACATATTATTGATGCTTTAACACGCCCTACAACCTAAGTACTTCTTCTACTTTCTCGCACTGTATTTCAAGTACCTACCTACATAATAAATGTATATTTATATAACTAACCATTCTATGTTGTTGTTGGCACCGGGAGTCCTTAAGACTGACGGTGATTAGTTTGGCTCTGAATGAACATTACTCATAGCAATAAGTGGTAAGCGGTGTGGGCCACACATATTGTAGTGATTATAAGTAATTAGTTTAATAAGTACCATTTGTAGTGGCTGTTTGTTTACCTAAATAAATTAAAAAAAAAAAAAGATTGAATATCGGGAGCTCGAAAACAATACAAAAGGTAATCACGGTTCATATCCCGGTCGATATAAGTCTAGTGAAACTAACCGTGAATCATTCAAAGCTGTTATTGCCTTGATCACCCAGTCTGTCAACGTAATCACTTGGGACCTGTAGCAATGGACACCCGTAGGATGGATAATAGTATGGACCCAGGAACCTTCCAGCTACAGAACCCAATAAAAACATTGCCTCCTTACCCATGGTCAAATCTATCGACCCTCAGCACTAGGTAACAGAATCAGTTGGGACCTGTAGCAATGGACACCCGTAGGATGGATAGTAGTAGGGACCTTCCAGCTACGGAACCCAATAAATACATTGCCTCCTTACCCAGCCTGGTCAAGTTTGTCGACCCCCGTTAAGTAACGGGGTCAGTAGGCACTTTCCTCGCCACTGGTGCGTGGGTTCCGTGTCTACATCACTATTCTGATCATTCACATACCTTATTACAACGGTATAAGGACTAACTATGGTCAGCGCGTGGTTTCCGTGGCCCAATACTGTTAATTGACCATTCGTATACCTTAACGTAATGGTATAAGCGCTAACAATAGTCAAAATATGTTAGTTAATCATGCGCCGCAATTTGTCAGTAAATTATGAGCATGAGCAAACATCGAAGTGGATTGGTCAGTGCTCAGTTTTTAATATTTTCAGTATGTAAAGTACACTAATGAGAAAGGATAATTAATTCATATAGTTTGTTCAGAAACTTAATAAAACTTGTGAATACATTGGTACATATAATTATTATATTCTCAAGTATACTTGGTAAGTAAAATTTAATCCTTCCAATGTTCGTAATTGGAGATCTATCGTATCTAGGTAACAGTATACATACTGCCGTATTCGAACTTCAAGATATTCACAAGAGACGACACGTACTAGATCCATTCTAGATACGTTATAGTATATATAACAACTAGTTCTCTTTTGCAGCGCAATTCGGGCAACCAATGTCACTTTTACGTTAGATAGAGTAAGATATCTATTAGATGTGAATTGGATCTCTAAGTCATATCCTGTGGAAATCGTTCAACAGTATCACCAGAATCGCGCAAATGTCAAATTTGACAGGTTAGATCTTAAACATATCGTTATCGTATCTTGGTGATGTCTAAAAGATATCTAATAGATGTCTATTTCAAAATCCGAATCGGGCCCATAGGTATTGGATTGAGGTATTGGCGGCTATGTTTATTTTAAACTTTCATATTTAACCAATTTGAATAAATTATAGCAAATTCTATTTCTATTAGCTTTTTAAATTTTATCAATAAACTCAATCTAGAAATTCTTAAATTAGTTTTAGTCGCATCAATCTCAAGCATAAAGGACGACTCACGTTAGACCGGGCCGTGTCCGGGCCGGAGCTTCCGGCGCTTACTTTTCTATGACATGAAGGCGATCACGTGATGCTTTCCATAGAAAACGATGCGCCGGAAGCTCCGGGTCGGTCACGGTCCGGTCTAACGTGAGTCATCCTTTTAACGGCATGCGGCAGTTTTACAGTAATTTCGGTATTTTTTTCGTTCGTTACTGTAACATTTGTTTTGACCCCACGCACATTATTTACCGCCATCTATTAACTCAACAAAAACTTATTTACAAACAATCCCACCCACATTGCTCAGCAACCGCAGACTATTACCTATATTACATTAACATCTCACTTAACAAGACTTTCCTTCTCGAAACCGCGTCTTGCATCTTGCACAAGATGTAACTACACTTCCATTTCTATACACTCGATAATAGCTCTTCAAGCTAGCGTATTATGTCGTAAAATAGTGTGAAAAAATCGCGCGAACTTAGGCTTCTTTGGTTTCGAATACGGATATATGCTTAGTTTTTCTGAGGCAACTGTACCGTGAAATACATTCTTTAATTAGTGATAACTATGATAATTTTGTTACGGTTTAAAAATAATCAAACTGCATAATACGACTTACAATTTTCGAGGCGAACTTAAATGATTAGTTTTAAATTTAGAGTTGTCAGAGTTTTGAATTAAAATCTTTTAAAGAAGTTACCTGAGAAGTGCACATGCGATATACCAGTTGGCTGAAAACATGAAATGACCCATCCTTTGAGAAAATGGTTTTGTGACATAAACTTGTAATTTCTATGTCAAATAGCCATGCCAAATCTCCTACCAACGGGTTCCAAAATTAAATAAATACCAAAATAATTGATAACTATAGACATGAACCGATCTATTCTATGTGGGGGCCTTTACTAATCCACCGCTTCCATATTTTGTATGTGTTCTTTAAGAAACAGTTGTATATAACGGAAATAAACTGTTTGACCGTTACGTGGGTTTACTTTAAATTTCGTTACGATCTCATCTCATGTATCTAACGGACGATATATGATACAAATGTACACATTACATACTTAGGGTCAGTTGCACAATGTACAGTACAAATTACATACTTAGGGTCAGTTGCACAATGTACAGTACAAATTACATACTTAGGGTCAGTTGCACTAAATCGTCTGTCACCGTTAAAGCGTTCGCTAAATTTATTAGTATGGGAAGTTTGATACTTCATTGCTGTTTGACGTTAATCAGTCTGTTAAATGTGTTGGTGCAACTGGGCCTTAAAATACCCATTGAAACAAGTAGGTAGTTGATCTAACTAGTAAATAACATCGTTGATCGATAGAGCAAAAACTGTTGTATCATGTTTGGGCGAAAATATATTTTTGAACAGAAAGTAACCTTATATATTGGCCCTTTAAATAAGAGATATAAGGTCATATGGGTTAAGTGAAATATATTTTATATTGTTCGGGGCAAAAGAAACAGTATGACGATTCCCTACTAGCCTCTTGCGCCAATGTTTCTTTTACCCCATCTTACTTGCGAGGAAGTATATGTTTGATATATGTCATTGTGGGGCTTTGATATCCGTTTAACCCTTCAAGTGGCAGGACGCCGGCTCGTGGTCGATTACGTTAATTAAATTTAAAATTTGACTAATTAATATAAAGTTTAATTTCCAACTACTGAAAAGTGACGTTGCCACTTGAAGGGCTAATTTTTGTATAAAGGGGCCCACAAATTACTAGTTTGCCGGAGACGATATCAACCTGTCAGTTGTACCGAACTGTCACCTTTTGCGATTAACTGACTGGCTGATATCGTCCGACGAACTGGTAATCTGTGGGCCCTTTATGTGTTGCAAGAACTCTATATCTAGGTCAGTGTTTCTCCTTTAGTTAATTTGAGATGAAACTACTAAAAATTATACTTAGAATAATCTAGCCTAGACCAGATCGACTTTAGAAGCACTAAGGCTCAGTCGGCGTCCGTTATCGAGCCCGTTACCCTAGCTCGACCGGTTACATAAATTAACTATTATCTACATTTATATACTAATGGCTGTATCATCTTATTGTTAGTAATATAGTATGGAAAGTAAATCATTTACATGTATTACTTACTTTTGACGATCATCATCATCACCATCTCAGCCATAAGACGTCCACTGCTGAACATAGGCCTCCCCCTTACTTTTGACGATAGAAGGCAAAAAATAAATCTAACTGTTAAAATAAAATCTATATCATATTCGGAAAAAATTAAATACCCAACGCAATGAATCGATTTTGATAAAATATATCTAAGAATCCCCGCTAGAAAACCTGCTTCCAAACAAAAAAAGAATCGCATTCAAATCGGTTTACCCGTTTAAGAGTTACGGTGGCACAGACAGACAGTCACGCACACATAGCGGTCAAACTTATAACACTTTCTTTTTGCGTAGGGGATAAAAAAATCATTAAGAAGCTAGAACTGACCCATCACGTTCGAAAACTCATTCAATTGTCTACTATAGCCTCTTATTGTATTGTTTTGTTATTGTCTAACATCAATTTGGGAAGAAGATTAAAACCCCAAATCAGTGACGCATCGACTGAAATTGGATCAATCATGCGATTAATTGAAATCTGATTGATAATCTCAGTTTCGAAAGATTGCCAGGATACTGACAGATTGAGCGATAAATGTAGGTAATCATCATCAATATCATCATCATAACTTAAGAGCTTTGCTCTTGTCGGTGGAGTAATCACCACTCATTTCTTTCTTGTGCCAGTCTTTTAATTTCCTCATACGACGCATTATTTTTTATTTGGCTGAGATAAGTAATTCTAGGTTCCCCTTCTTCTCTTGTCTATTGAATTCTGCCTTCCAGGATGTAACGCCAATACACAGTATATATTCAGGAGCTCTCTTGGCCTTAACAATAGTAACACTATGTTAAAAATACGTACTCTCTTGACTGCACATTTAAACATGAAAGTTAATGTCGATAAATATTTTTAATACCTACTACTAATCAGATAATCAGCCTATATACTTACACGTATTAAATTTCTACTGCTGGGCAAAGGCCTCCTCTCATGCGTCCCCACGCAGACCCGATGTGGGTTAGGAACTACATACACCTTTGAATTTCTTGTATGCAGGTTTCCTCACGATGTTTTCCTTCATCGAATTTCACCTTTTAATACCTATTGTATTGTAATTATTGCCAATATCGTGCAATACCATAAAACTGAGTGAAACAACGCCACTTTCTGCAAAAACTTTAATAATATCGGTTAAACGAACATTAACGTTCTCGTAAACGTTAAAACCTCGTGTACTATCGAATAGAAAGTCCATGTTATTAACACAATCATAAATCTTAATTATTCAAGGAAAAGCAAGTAAATCTATTTACGAGGTCTAGTGTCTAATAGAATTCCTAGGTTTAACAGATGGCCTACGATTAGAATTTATGGCGACAGGGTACTAGGGCCCCGTGCTCTTTTGGAGAAAGGAGGATCGAGAAGCGACGTTAGGCGGCCTATTATTAAGGCCCCTGTACACAATGGGCCAGCGCCGGCCAGTCCAAGGGACGCAGCCATGCGGTAGAATGAGATGGCAATATCACTTGCTCCCTCTAACGCATAAATGCGTCCACCAGACTGGCCCACGCTGGCCCATTGTGTACAGGGGACTTTAGGGTTGCAATTTATCTGTGGATAAGACATCTTCTTTCATCGTTAACTCATCATCATCTTCCTCGCGTTGTTCCGGCATTTTGCCACGGCTCATGGGAGCCTGGGGTCCGCTTGGCAACTAATCCCAAGAATTGGCGTAGGCACTAGTTTTTAAGACGAAACAGGAGCTGAGTTTTAAATATTTTAGGTAAATATATCCGTCTCGCTAACGGAAGCGGCACCTAAAAGTAGTGCGATAAGGACAAGGCGAAAAATCCTGCGTAAAAATCTCAAAAATCGAGGTTTCGTACTCCTCTGTTTCCTCCTCCAAAACTTAACCAATCGTAACCAAATTTGGAAATCTAAATGATTATGAAATTATCTGTGTCTGACCGTTTTGCTTTTTTGGCTAATTGATATCAGTTTTGAATGCCACGCCTCTCATTGCGGCATAGTCAATTAGGCCATTTTGGCCATTTTTGAAGGGCTCTAGCGCCTTAAAAACAAAAATATCATAAAAAGCAAAACGGTCCAACACAGATATTGACAATATTAATCTGTGTTGAAAAAATCATTGCTCTAGCTTCAAAAACCACGGAGGAAAACGAGGAGTACGTTTGTATGGAGAAATGACCACTCCCGTTGGCTCTTAAGAAAGCGACTGCCATCTGACCTTCCAACCCAGAGGGTGAACTAGGCCTTATTGGGATTAGTCCGGTTTCCTCACGATGTTTTCCTTCACCGAAAAGCGGATGGTAAATATCAAATGATACTTCGTACATAAGTTCCGAAAAACTCATTGGTACGAGCCGGGGTTTGAACCCGCGACCTCCAGATTGAAAGTCGCACGCTCTTGCCGCTAGGTCGTTTACTATCGCACTTATAAGATAATACTTGTCGGAAGATGACAGCGGATATGTTTGTGGCGGATAAGCGATAATACCGCTATCGTCAGTGCAAGTGTTATTTATAATACGTCATAATTTCATAGAAGTGTGCTATTGTTGCAGACTTGTCTTGGACTCTACAATATCATGGAAAACTATCATAGTCATCTCAATTATTGGACATTTCTATTACCTACCTACGAAAACAGCGAGTAAAACCTTGTAACTAAATTATCGATTTTGCTATTTATAAAAAAATATTCCGGTGCCGAATGTTTTATCAAACATTCACCGATGAATAAATAACAGTCAAGTATTGGCATTGACACGTCTGCATAAATATGCACAAATATGTAGACGTAACCCGCATTCCATCTCTTCAAAGGCGCGGCGGTCAAAAGTCAGACCAAGATATCTCACGATGCCCATGAAAATTAGAAAAACTTTTCACCGGACCGGATACGCTGACATAGTACTTTCTAAATCCTTTTTAGTATGTAGCAAAACTTGTTCTGGACGGACACGAACTATTAGCAATGTTAATGTTAATACGTGATGACTTTCTACAATGGGTATAAACAATCTTTATTGTAACAAAAGTGTGTTTGTAGCTTTGTTTTATTTGTGGCAGTGAACGTAGAGGCAAAAACCTGTTACACGCATTAAGTTTAATACATGATATTTGCATATTTTAAATTGAAATTACTGTACATGAAAGTGTATGTCCGCTATTATTTAAGCGTTCTGTAACAGGTAATAAGTGTTTGTTCGATGTTCGGGTTATTATTTCAATAGGTAACTATTTTTTAACCTTGTAATATAATCTAACTCAACCAAATAAAAATAATAAACTGAAATGGATCTCATATACTAAAGAAAAAGCGACCAAGCCGTCCAGTGGCGGAGGGCCGATCCGGCCATAACATCTATTCTCATATAGAGATTAATTTATTAGATATTGAACCATTAAACAAATAAATATAAATATTGTATAAAAACTTATAAACTAAAAGTATCTAACTATTCTAAATTAATAAAAATAAAACATCCCTAAACCTAAACTACAATAAAAAATCACCCCTCGGCAAGGTCCCGTAGACGCTGGCAGCATTACCACGTTGAATTGCAATGCTTATGCGCTGTGCGAGGAAGCTGCCAGCCCTACGGTCCCCAGTCACATCCACTAGCCTCTTTGATATCGCTCCGAAAAATTTCAGGGCACTGGGACCCCATGGGCCGAGTGTTTCCACACCAAAAGGGGTAAAGCTATATTCTTGGCCGATGCGGCTGTACTTAGCCCTTTTTCTTCGCTCAGCCGCATCCGCAGCTGCACCCGGTGAGACGGAGGTGCCATGAAGATGGGACGGGGCCAGTGTATCTCATATGACATCTTTTTGACATGTATAGTGCGACTACTTAAACACAAATCAAAATATTTAATACGTTTCCTATTAAGTTCTTAAATAAAAACGGTTTAAGAGCCCATCAACGTGCACACCAGCGCCACTGCTAAATAATCATGATTATTTAAATTTAACAGGTATTTAAAAAAGGGGGCCGCTACGTACTGTATTGTGTATTTAAGTACCTTTTGAATACATCAAACTAGTTTTTATGTTGCTGGATTCGTCGAACTAGGACCTCAAAACAAAAACGGCCGTTTTAAATTTGGACGCATAGATTTAAAGTCGTTAGGTCATTTTCCTATCATGTCAGCACGTGACAATTTTATTTTCATTGCTTTTTACTAGGAATGTTTAAGATATCGTAGTACCCCATCATTCGTAAAAGTGCATGGCTATTTGGATGGCTACTTTATCAATGAATTCATTCGTAATTTCTCCATGCAATTTTGCAGCTCACTTACGTATTCATATTTGTAAATAAGACTGTTAAGGAACTATGCTAGTAGCCTATTAGCTTAATCAGCAGTCTAATGACTCTAAAATTCTTCCTAACCGATTAAGTAAAACTACTGTCAATAAAAATCCCTAGCATTTAAACCACTTTAAGAAAACTCGTCTAAAATCTAGTCCGTGCACGGAACACTTTGCCCAGTAGGACCGGTTTTTTTTATTATGTAAACATTCCATTGATGGCGGACGTACTATATCCTCCTACAAGTAGAACTAGTACAGGTTAATGGTAGAGAAGGTTCACTACATTGACCGAGCGTTAGCGAATATCTCCGTTTCAGCATGGGTTATGAGCGTCATTGTAAACGACTATAGTTCGTTTTTTTTAGCATTAGATAAAAGGTAAACAATCTTGACGTGTCTTTTTATTGAAAATGATTGACAACGCCTTTAAAAATTAGTTTATGTTACTTATGAAAGCAAAATAATGTAAATAATCGTATATTATTTATAATTGTTTATATATTTGCTGTGACTTATTTAAAAAAAGTTTTTTTTAATAAAAATACACGTCAAGATCGCTTACCTTCTTTCTAATGCTAAAAAAAACTTACTATAGGTACGTTTATGTTCCGTACCTGTGTCACACAGCACTTGGATGAAAACTTTTGTCTTAAATCTTGCGCTGTCTCGGGCAGCAAAGTATATTAGATATCGAGACTTAGATTCTGCTGTGTTTTATAATGAAATTATGAATAACTAGAAGTAATGATTTATTTGAAGTGAACTTTCTGTTTAAACGTATGGCTCTATGTTTACACTGAGGAGCCTACTTGTAAAGTTGTAATGTAAGTTGTGGCCCTAAGAGGAAAATCGTCCTAGTATTTTTAATTCCTGTCCGTCGTCAAGATGACTTTGTAAATAAGTTCTCTTTCGCGCGTCATTTTGGTTTTTTGTGTTTTATTTCTTATTACTAATTTAGTTTTTGTTCCACTGTCATTATTGGGATCTATTTTTTTTTACTGCCGTTGTTAAAACTGATATGATATTAGCGCTATTAATTTCGTGGAAATTTTATTTTAATATTAAAATGGGTTTCGGTTATGTTTTTTAATCGCAGGTTTTTTTTTTGTTTTCAGGTAAGAGAGTGAGGCGTGTTAGGGCTTTTCAAAGTCAATACCTAACCATTTAAGTAAGTAAATATATTTTTTTCCTCACATTACAGCTGGTTTTTACCATGTAACCATAATACAACATAACTTATTATAAACTCTTTTAGATATGCATCATAATCTGAGGATTATGACATCTGTGACTGTGACCACTAACAATAGTTACCTATAAATTAATAGCTGCATGTTGCCTATCGGCTTCATCCTTATAACACTAAAGAATTCCCCTTACATCTCATTAATGTGTAAAAAGGGCCTCGTTTTGGCTCCGGCTCCCCGGACGCCTTTCAAATGTCCGGAACACCATTGTTCCGCGATGGGTAAAAACATAAAGTTAATTAAAAATAAGTAATCACGTTCAAATGTGGAGCAATTAAAGTATGGCGGAGACACCAAAATGTGGTCCCGCTACCGCACGCTCGTGTGGGGTCGGGCCGCGGGAGCGACCGAGTGACACAGAGCCGCGTGGGTGCATATGTAACAGGCAGCTGGTGGGACAGTCCTGTAACTTCAAATATTATTTGATTATTTGAAATCGTCTGATATACGTACTTTATTGGACGCGGTTATCATCGTAAGAGCCTGACGGCCCGATTCGAACTTTAAGATACGTCAGTTAATAGATCTAAAATTTATTTACACATCACAAAAACATAATACAAAGAACTTAAAACTAAGATGCGCCACAGAAACTTGTGAAATAAGTCAGTGTCTAGTCTTTTGCCACTGACACATCTAATCCATATCGTTTCTAGATCTATTAATTGACGTATCTTAAAGTTCTAATCGGGCAGATACAGTAAGCATTACTTAGCCACACGGATGGACATGCACTTTATCATGTTCATGCCAAAAATCAATCAAACAAATATTTCGAACTTAGGCTTGAATCTTTTTAAAATCCGTTTGAAACCAATCACATCACACAAGTCTTATTTGGAGCAGTGTGCCATCTGCAATAGAAGAAAGATCATTTAATCCATAATAAGTATTGATTAACGCCTCCAACAAAAAGGAAACAAGTGTAATTGTGTAGGTTAAATTTTAATTAGTGGTTGATGAAAATGTTTTAAAACGTCTCTTACATAATCGAAATTATACTCGTACTATGTATACTTATACATAATTCAAAGTTCAAGAATATAAACTTTATTAAATAAAAATAGCATACCTTCAGATCCACAGCGCAGGCTTCGTCATCTTACAGATAGCTCATCCGCCTTAGGTTTCGTCAAAATACGAAGTTCAAGTTTGCTTATTAATTTGGGACTATCCTCTCAATCTCTGGGCACATGGTGTACGCACAGATCAAGTTGGGATGCGCCGGAGTTCGCTACGGTACGCGGCTGCGATCGGCTATTGTTCTAGCGCTAGTGATGTGCTCTTTAAACATATCGATAAAGAGATTAATTAAGACTAATGAGTGGAAGGGTGAATAATAAAAGAAGGCATTTTCTTCGTATTTGATTTTCTTAAGACCAATAATAAGCTCAATTTAATAAACCATAGTAGTAAAAAGTAATAATTCTGGTTTTTGTATATATGTCCAGATAGCGAAAAAGATGTGTGTGTTGTGCGTGACTCTAGTTAATAATGTAAAACATGGAAGATTATTTCGATTAGTTGAAATTATCCCGCAGTCGTTACAAATTATGCTCTGATGTCTATTTTCAATAAGATGAAAGTTCTTTTTATAGCTGAAATTTATAAAACCGTAATGTTTTGAACTTTTTATTATTCATACAATGGTGCGCGCCCACAGATATGTTTTCTGAAAATAACCGTTAGAACTCACGGATTGTATACGTGTCAATAACATTCTGCAATTTGGTCTATTTTTTATAGGTATTTAGACAAAATTTCCCAATACGTTCCCGTATTGTGTGGGACCTTGTCCTTGTAACGCTTCGTGATCGCTTTCGACGTGTTTTTTCGCTATTCGTGACAAACGGCTAATGCTATTGTTAGTTTTACTGACAATTATAATTTATTAAAAAAAACACTTTAATATATGTACTTAGTTCTATTGTGTACTTATCTTGTACTTAGTTCTAAAAAAAGATGCAACTTCTGCGGTGGTCAAAGATAGATTACGCAGGTGGCTTCTTAGTCATATATTTTATTCCGTAAACGAGTTCTATGAACTATGCTATATAAGTCAGTCAGTATTTTAATGTTTTAGTGTAATATTTAAATGTGGTTATTCAAATCAGATAATGCTCCAATTAATTTTAAATTCGATATAGAATGTACCTGACATGTAACTTGGCGTTATTAATAAAGTGTTTGTATGTGTATTTTAAACAAAGACTGATATTGTCTATATGAAATACTAGGCGTTGCGTAATTATATTTAGCAAAATAAATACTGCGCTGCTTTATAAACATGTCTTGCTTAAATTACCCATTAATAATAAAATTTCAAGAATTGTATTAATATGTAAATCGCAAATGAGTAAAAAACATATAAGATTTTATCA
Organism: Cydia splendana; assembly: GCF_910591565.1. NCBI lineage: Eukaryota > Metazoa > Arthropoda > Insecta > Lepidoptera > Tortricidae > Cydia > Cydia splendana. The sequence continues at coordinate 4,900,780 of NC_085981.1, read as the reverse complement.
CTCACAAACATAGACGGCGAAAGGCGAAAGCAAAAATAACCTTGTAATAGTTATTGTTGTACCTAATTTCCCTTTTTAATATCGATGATCTGAGTCGATGAAATCGATAAACGACGGTGACGTCACTAAGCGGCGCTACAGAGCGCTGTATATGGTATTTATGAGATGTACCGCTATTCCACGATGAGATTACAATTTGTCGTTCAGAATTAGGCCAGTGTTACCTTAACCTTAAGAGCCATAGCTTAACGTAAGATTTTATATGATATGTATTATGTACAAATCATTATAGTTACTTACTCGTATTTTGTTTTCAGAAATGTAAAAAACGTTTCAGGTAAGTAGTATGGGTATGTTCCCAAAGGAGTGTACGGGTGTTTGAAATATTAACAAAATAATGACCCAAACCCGTTCGGGTAAGGATATGTACTTGCCTATATTTGGAATAGTTGAAATTTCAAAATATTGATAAACAACCTGTAGCTGCGTATTACGTTACGGACACCCAACACCGAAACTGCACTTGCGTAATAACAGTTCTGGTTACATAAATCCACCTCTCGCTATCAATTCTATTATATACGAATACATAATTTGCAGCTTGCTAAGGACCTGTGCTTCAGATTCAGAGATTAATTAGAAGAAGTCGTTAGTCCAAAAGATATAGGAGTCGTCAAGACACTAGGTCCGTGGGGTAAGGGGGCTCGGGGACTCCACAAGGCGCTCAGCAAACGCCTAAGGGAGGCCACAGGTGACCCTCGCGCAGGCAGCCTTCTCGCACAAAGCATGTTGTACATATGGGGATTAAATAACAAATGAGTTGTTTCAAACATGAGCCCTGCAAGAGTATCGATGGTAGAAATGCTGAATGTATATAATTGTAAACAATTTGTGCAAACTGTATCTACAGTATTCTATCTTAACCAACATCAAGAAAATCCTTTACAACCTCGACAAGCCTGATACATCCGTCCATTTGTCAACTCCTTCAGCCCTTCACCTGTCAGTCCGATCGTCTGTCTGTCCATTCAGACTAGTATTTCCGTTGTATGCCCTAACATGCGTTACAAACTTGCATTCATGTTTTAGTAGATGTTTTAGATTAGGATCTGAATATATTTCAAGTCAAGATACTTAGTTATGGGCCTTGAAGGTTAGTGTGAGGTCTGTGAGTTCGTTTGCCTACTTCAAAACCAAAAATGGTTTGAAGATATATGAGATTTGTTAAGAAAGCAGCATTCTCATTTGGAAAACACGTAGGTGCGTCCTTGTCGTATGAACTAGATTCAGATCTGTCCAGATACGTTCTCTTACAAATTTATTGCATACAGCCAGCTACCGACATCTGAGTGGACTACATTTGAATTTCAATATTAGGTTTGTGAAGCAAACATGAGTAGAATAGTAATGAAGATTGATACATATATATAGTTACTTGTGGACTATCACACAATGTGCTTTTAAGATATACGAAACTTCCTTGTTCGTAAAAGTCATGATATTTAACTACTGGTCAATTATGATATCATGTTTTTATATTTACAAAGTTACTTACACTAACAAAGTAAAAAAAATACTGGTAAGAAACTTAATAAATATACAATGTATCTGTACATCTTGTGATCAACCATACTTTTTATATCTATTTCTAAAGTCAAAATACTATGTTAGTTACACTTACAGCAAATACCTACTTTTTTAGTTTAATTTAAAATATCAGTGTTTTGTTATTTAGGTTGTTAACTTGTTACAATTTAAACCAATGATATTTATTATACCATCAGCCTGTCAAACATTGAATCTATTATTTACTTAAGTATCTCTTTAAAAATCACGTTTATGTTGCCCAATAAAATACCTAAAATAAACCCTAAAATACTATTAATAAGGTTCATATTCAAAAGCTATTCGCATCGATATTTAGCTCTTTTGCTGTTAGTCCTAGTGATATTTAGGCTAGATGTAGATTCTGAAGGCCGCTGCCGATGGAATTTGATGAATATTTAACGTGGTCCAGCTTAGTTGCATGTTTTAGTGGCTTAATTACATTTATTATCATTTTGATAAAGTGCTGTTTAATTGGTTATGACTGAAGCAGGTGGAATTCGGATTATTTGTTGTTCGACGTCGTGTGTGTCGTTCGATGTTTCTAAAATTTTGGATGCAAATAAGCTTTTAAGGAAATTTTTATTCTTCGAGGAGACTTCAACAGAGAATTTTGACTTGATTTAATAACCACCAATGTAAACCACTATTTATTAACCATCATACATGTATATAATAGCTTTGCAACGGGGGGGATTGTTGTTTTACTCTTTATGCTAATATTGATAACCGACCCGAGCAAGCGAAAGACTCCAAAATTGATCCACGAGCGTAACGAGTGGTTCGAAAAGAGGAATCTTGAGCTTTTCGAATGTTTAATTTAAAGGAGCACCTTTATTGGTTTTCATTAACCCTGTCTGTGCATAATTTAGAAGCTAATTTTAATGAATGTCAGTATCTGATAAATCTTAGAGTAGGTAAGCTGCTGAGTTATTTTGTAATCTTGCTAAACGTTGCCATTATGTACCGGTTATGAATATGCGGCGGTGATTCGAGTTTTCAAGATAAGATTACATGGTATAAAGGAAATCTTATGTCATACTGCGACTTATTAAGATAAATTTGTTTTTGACTCCGAAAATTATGGAAATATAAGTAAGTAGTTAATTAATTTTAAATTTCCCCTTAATTTTAAAATTAAGATCAATGAAACAATATTATCCTAAAATGATTTGTTACTTAAATTTTTAGTTTTTAATCAGCATTAGGTACATAAAGCTGATAACCTGAAACCCGCCATGTCATCTTTAAAGGGGCCCACTGATTAACTGTCCGCCGGACGGTATCGGCCTGTCAGTTGTTCAGAACTGTCAAATTTTTGTTCTAACTGACAGGCCGATACCGTCCGGCGGAGTGTTAATCAGTGGGCCCCTTTAGTAATAAGATTTTGGCATGTTTAAATTGATAAAAGATGACTAGGTGAATTTTGAAGAACTATCACTAAATCTCTCATTACGACTACCTCATCTAGTATGTAAATAAATGATAAAAAAAATAAAAAATAAAATAAAGGTAAGGAAGTAGTCTTGAATTATTTTTCTAACATTTCTCAGACTAACATTACGTGATGTTCTGCACTCAACAATTTGGCTCCGTTTTGCAATGACGATGAATGCCCAATTTGTACATGCTGACATTTTATGTGACTTCAAAGTTTCATAAGTCCTACATGATGTCATTAATTAGTAAGTATTCAAATATTAACATCTTAAAGATGATGACGAAAATATGTCTAAAGCTGGCGACTGTGAAGTGCATTTTTAACGTAGTACTTAGATGTTTTGCTTCTCGATTTGCTTTATAAGAGTTAGCTTGTTCATTTCTGAGGTAATTATAACTTTTGTTTCTTTTTTCACATTATATTTATTTTTCTAAAAATCATTTACGAGTATTTACATACAAGATATATACAGTGCATGGTACTACTAAACGAAATTAATAACTAGCTTAAATCTTAAATTGATGAATTTACTGATTTATTTGCAATATTTTTTCACCGTGTCGCGTAAGGTACAAATTAACTTTTTCCAGTTACGGCTTAGACATTTGAAAAGGCTTGAATATTTTTCATACGGTTGTATTTTCAACATTAAGCTTGATTCTTAGATCATACACCACACAAATATACCTACAAACCTATAATTGACCGATGTCTTAACTTGCTCTAAAGCACCCACTTAACCCACATTAACTAAAATTGCCGTTTAATTTCAAAACGATTACAAATACGTAAAAACGAACCGTTCAAAATCTCTTTAAAAGCTTGTTCATAAAATATTGAAAGTCACGGTTCATTGACCTTGCCGCCAATATCAGACAATAAAATCGAATATGGACTTGCATGTTAAATATAAAGTTTCGAGAATGTTCAAAAAGTTTCAAAACATCGCGCGAATGTCGCGTCGGTACATATTATATGAACTCTTAAATACGCTTAGTTGGTACGAATGTAAGGATCAATTTAATCAGGACAAGATATTTCGTATAGAGATAGACATTTTAGGTGTTTTAGGTATTGCAGTATTACTTCCCACGCATGTATTATGGAGTTTGCTATGTAATTTAATTGCCTTATTAGTTTTGTTTGTCTAACCATGTCTAGACTGTTTTTGTATTTTATTGTAACTATTTTTACAGTTAAAAAAATTGGTACGTGGGATGAGCTTTTAATTCTCAATCCTTTTAAGTATTTAATTGTTTAACTGCCAATTAAGTAACTATCTAGAGTCTGTGCGGGAAGAGAAGAGTCGTCAAATGTATGAAGGCCAATACATTCCACGACTCTTCTCTTTCCAACAGACTCTAATTGAATCCTAAATAAAGTAGTGTTTTTCAACCTTTTTCAAGACGCGATCATCTTGGTTAAATGCGTTTTCCTGCTTTCTGCTAATTGGTTACCTGTATTTACAAGCTGCTGCTGGATTTGCCGATGGGTGTTGCGGATGACATATGTGAAAATGTACGTTTTTTTTTGACGAAACCTGAGGTGGATGAGCTATATGTATGATGACGAAGCCTGCGCTGTGGTTTACAAGCTTTTATTTAACTCCAGTGTATGTAACTACTTATGTTTGTACGGGTCAAATCTTGCAAGATAAATAAGACACTTCCCATTATTCAATTGAGCTGAAACTTCGCATACATTATGTAAGTTCGGTGATCATCATAAGGCCTTTAACATTTTGGACGCCAATGACCGATATATCCGCACTGGGTCCAACGCCAAAGATGGATTAATCGGTCACAGACCACAGAGCACAGACAAAACATTCTCCAGACTTAGCATAGTCGCGCTACCCCCTCTGCCACGCATACGGTAATTTTACTCCATGTTCGAGTCGCTTTATGTGACGTCCGTGTATTTGAACGGACCAATCACGGCACGGGATTTCGCTCACCTCGTCCCGCGCACCCCCGCATTTTTGGCAGCATCGGTTGCATGAAATAATTGCTCTAAACTCCGTCTAGAGGATTCCTAGTCTATGCCACAGAGCAACATAGTCCTACGTGCATAATATGCATAAAGTTCAATTTCAGTTTTGACACTTCGGTGACGTGGCGTCCGAGTGACAGCTTTTGTGTTTGACACGGCGTCGAAAATGTTAACATCTTGGCAGATGATTTGCAGCGTCTGTATGCGAGGAACAATGCCTCTCGTGACTATAAAGCGAAATTCACGACAATGTATGGTTCCAAAACCTTGCCCGAAGTTCAGTGATAATGCAATATAAAATATGTAGGTTACTTATCAATAAAGTTCCCCATTTTTAATACTAAACATCCCTAATCAATTGCATACAAATCTTATTCTTCCTCGCGATCGCGTTTTCCCACATTTATGCCACGGCTCATGGGAGCCTGGGGTCCGCTTGACAACTAAACCCAAGAATTGACGTAGGCACTAGATCTACGAAAGCGACTGCAATCTGACCTTCCAACCCAGAGGGGAAACTAGGCCTTATTGGGATTAGTCCGGTTTCCTCACGATGTTTTCCTTCACCGAAAAGCAACTTACTTACTTACTCACTTACTCCGTTGGCTCAGCGACCCAAAATGAGACTTGGCCTCCGACACAAGACAGCGCCTTTTTTCTCGGTCCTGTGCGACCTCTCGTCAATTGTTGACTCGAAGTTCGCGCAGGTACGCCTCCACCATGTCGCACCAGCGATATCTGGGGCGTCCGATAGGACGTCTTGCTGCTGGACGGGGCCGTCCTGGGCAGGTATGCTCTTTTCACGTTCCGATCTTCATCCATTACATCCATTCTTCTTCATTCATCCAAAAACAACTGGTAAATATCAATTGCATGCTTACATTGTCTAAGTCCCGCAAGGTTCTTAACCCCAACTGAACTTGAGGTCCCTGGCCCTTGCCGAATGACTGTTCTTTTATGCGTTACGTGCAAATCTGCAAATTCACATGTCCAGAAAACATGGCGTCATGCACTTAGAACGTCTCGACGAGTTATGTGCGGTTTTAAAGGCGCAAATCATTGTGTGGTCAAAAAACAGTTCTGTGTTTCTGGACGTAAAGTTTAGAACAAGTTTAGCAAACATTTAGTTTTTGCAAGTAAATTATTTTTACCTTTATTGGAAGACTTTATTTATTGATGGAGATTCATTCTGATGTCATATTTTATTACATCGGTTGAATTATTTTGATAAAATGATTTTATGTAATCAATCGGCCGAGGCCTATATGTACTAGTACATTCGGGTTATTTACATGATGCCTATCATCAATATTGGTTTTTAAATAGTTTAGCCGTAAAATGATAACAGACAGACAAAGTTACTTTCGCATGTATAATTTTGCATAAATAGTCATAGGTATAGTAAACTTTCTTCTAAAATAACAAGTGACAGAGAAGTCATTATCATAATATTTCTGTAAAGGTAGTGAAAAGCGACCAAACCACAGCCCATTCAATTCACTGCACTCGTAATCATGGTTAGCTTAATCCGGTGTTGTCGCGAGGGCTCGCAAAATTTTAATTTAAAAAATACAGATATAATTAGCAGTTAGCATGAAAACGCATTTTTTTTCAACCAAAATGGTCACGTGATGAAAATGGTTAAAAAACACTGCTTTCTCTAGGTTGACTGATGATGAATGAATGATGCTCCTGACCGATTTCGGCTACAGCGACTCTGTGCTCTGGAGTAGGCAATTTTTAATTCGCGTTCTTAGAGTGTAGCTGATCCAGTCTCTGGTGTGCCCTTAGATGGCTCACGTGCCCTATCTTCTTGCTAAATACTCGCATTTTGGGCACGTCAGCGCACCACCTACATAGTTGTAGGGAATTGAGGATTAAAAGCTCATCCCACATACCTATTTTAGGTATAAACACCTCAAAATAATATAAACTATGATATCACAATTTTTTAATGCGGATGACAGCACTATAACCGCCCAACCCCGAATAACATAAGTGATAAAATTAGTTTTTTTACATTAAAAACGTGCTTCATCGGAATCATCTGTTAGACGAAGTTCGATTTTATATTATTGTGAAGAAGATCTGTCCAGTTTTTACGTAAAGGCGACTTCGTGACCGGTGTCAATAGTAACAATTGGTTTTTGTCGATTAGGTAATCAGAAATACTGGCTTTTGGTCGCGTTTCTCAAATCTCGATAAGTTTCCGGGTACTTATGTTATGAGTTATTTATACGAATTATATCATTGTACTGATTTAGCCTGGAAATTTTAACCAAACACATTTAAAACGGCACACGAATTTACGATAAAGTTATTTATTGATTCTTAATTACGCGTGTGTAAAACAGCCTTATTATTACATAAAATTTAATTTACACACTTATTTTTATTTACAAAACTATAGTCCGACTTATACAGAATGACCTTAGCCATTGGACAAACCCTGAAATACCACGTAGGGTTACTTCTCAGAAATGCTCTAACGGTAATATTATTTTAATTAGAACAAAAGATAAAAAAAAAAAAATTATCAAACAAAAGTTATTTCCAATAATCGACAACAAAAAAAACCATACTGTATTAATCATTGGCAGTTCTTTTGAAAATGTGCGGCAATGATGACATTTGTCAAAAGTCAGAATGTCGTAAATAAAAAAGATAATCAAAACGGTCGAAGAAGGTTTCAAACTATGTATTACCTCAGGCGCTACTAACACATACAGGTTGCTCCAAAGTAAAAAAATCGTAATTTGTTAATTTCTTCGTAACCGCTACACCGATTGTTATGAATCATAACAATCGGTGTAGCGGTTACTACTATCATAACTTATGATACTTTGTATACTGGTTCTAAATACCCTAATGCATTACATTTCGGGTTTGTCCAATGGCTAGGGACATTCTGTATATATACATATAATATTCTATTCTACCTATTTATATATACTACTACGCACTACACACAACTAATGCACATTTTTACTAAATAATAAGTGAACTATTCTTTGTCAGACGCTTCACTCAGCGCCACACAAATCAAAGAAAACAGCCTTAGAAATCAATTAGAAACCGACATTATTATAACCAACAAAAGCTATCATATTCACCACGCTATCCACCTGTCAAAGAACACATTTTCACCGCTTGAATGATCATTCAATCGTCCCAATTCGAGTGAAAGTGCCCCTCAGGCCCTAGAGATGTGGAAAGTGAATGAATGGGTGACCGTAAGACCGTAACTCTCTAATCGAACTTTGGCAGAAGCGCGTTGTGTAATGTTTTTGAAAATTGAATGGAATTGAACGACCGATTGTTTTGGTAACGTTTAATTGTTCACAATTGTGTGCTTTGGTAACGGTGAAATGTTTTAATGATGCCGTTTAGCATCTTTTGAGAGAAAGGTACTTCCAAAAATGTTGAGAATATATTCCGTCATAATCTTAAAAGGCTGTAATGCCGCTTATGTCATAAGCGAAAAGTTAATGTTATATTTTGGTGAATTTCATTTCGTTACAGGGTTACCTAAAATACATTGTCAATAAAATTACTGCGGCACATTTCTGATAATTTTCACAGACGTTTGCGTTTGTGTATCAAAGTTAAGGGAGAATATTTTGAAGATAATATTACTTACATTATTGTATGTAGTAAAAAAAATTATGATCTTTTGAAAAAGACAAGTAACTAAGAATAATATTTATAAAAAAAAACATTCTATTTTTGGGCCAGCTTGTATTATAATAAAAGTACCATCTGTGTTTAATTTGTAATTGTGCCATGAAAATAACGATATAAATACTGCAAACTGAATTATAATTACTTTAGGTAACTAACACATTTTTGCACAAGCATTAAAAATTAATAGTATGTATATACATACCTACCTATTATCGTTGCAAATTTTTCTGTGTTTGAACAGGAAAATTCTACAGAAGTATGTACCTACCTTACTTACTTGACAAGTTGTCATTTCTCGTGATTGCCATTCTACAAGTACCCGTTTAATACCAAACGACCTCTGTTTGCAGACATGCACATGCTTGCATGACATTTCGCTTCGGACCTTGCGACCACTTTTTAAACTTTTGGATTTCCTCCTACGAAACTACATTCTAAAGACGTACATACAAAATTAAACCAAATGATTTTGAACTTTAATTAGGAGTAATGAGGTGTATAATTTCAGAAATGACGAACTTTTAAATAAAAACTTTATTGTTTTAAAGACCAGATTAAAAGCAGGAAGTGGTTTTAGGTAATGTTTGAAATTATGTTTGTTGTGTGTTGAATTATTAATACACAAATGATTTAGGAAATTAATGTATGACTTGATTAATTAATTCGTTTTGTTGCTATTAATACATCTTAAACTATTATATATAATACTTAAACCTTGATTGCATTACTGAAACCATTGATACTGTCATGTTTAACAAAATAAATTTATATTCGTGTAATATAATGCAACAACCGGTCTGGCCTAGTGGGTAGTGACCCTGCCTATGAAGCCGATGGTCCCGGGTTCGAATCCTGGTAAGGGCATTTATTTGTATGATGATACAGATATTTGTTCCTGAGTCATGGTTGTTTCTATGTATTTAAGTATTTATATATTATATATATCGTTGTCTGAGTACCCACAACACAAGCTTTCTTGAGCTTACCGTGGGACTTAGTCAATTTGTGTAAGAATGTCCCTATAATATTTATTTATTATTATTTATTTATTTATAACTTGTTTTGACACAACTGCTCATTAAATGTATATGTATTGATTTTATGGACTTAATTATTCATGCAATACAATCATCCGAACATTAAGTATTCTTGCACTTTTTAATAATATTAAATACTTACTATATTATAGTAACATAGATAAAGAGATGAGAATAAGTCAGTAAACGTATCTACTCAAATTGTATGAATCGATATGGCATCACATATTGGATTCATACAATTTGATGTTATTATATCAACTGATGGTCACTATACAATCGGAAAGCGTTGCTGGCATACTAATGTAATGTACTTAAATATGATACACATGTAGCTACATATCTGTTATGGATAATCATCACATTTTTGTGAGTAAGTACTAAACCAAATTAGACATTTTAAACTGACACGACGAAAGCCATATATATGGACAGCTATCAGCATTGAGCTACTAGCTTTTTTGATGGTGTTAGACCACCTCGTAGCAGTAGTACTTAGTAATCCGGTACTAGCTTGATTCTGAAGTAGCTTAAAAAAGCGGTATCCAGATGGGACTAATCTAATCGGTCGATTTGATCAGAAATGAAATTGGCGTCAATCTCCAATTTTAGATTTATGGTGATATTAGAGCCCTCTAAATTGAAAAAATGCCCCAGAACGAAAATACTGGCCTCAAAAATTGGTATTCTTGCGTCCGCACCTCATTGTATCGGTAATATCGGTAATTATCGGCGGCTGAATTCGGCGAGCCAAATTGGCGTTTGCGTCCGCACGTCCTGATTCGATCGGGCAATTTAATCAGATTGGCGAAAATTTTACTAATCTGGATACGCCTTAAGACTTGTCCTCAATTACAGTATCAGTCCATGCTAATCGCGACACTATCAGCACGATCGAACCATCATGTCGTGTCGAATACACACGAGTGGCGCCCAACGTCGATCTGTCTTACTGCACTCACTTCGAAATTTGACTTTAAGAGTTTAGAAATAAGGTTAACTTTTGAATGACATTAAGATGGTTAGTAAGTCCTTCTGAAAATAGGATATATCTGCACGGGCGCTATTTTAATGTGAACCTTAAGAAGTGGCAATAAGATTCAGTTTTAAACGAGCACCTATCGTATGTAATGCAATTTCTAAATGATGCCTTAAGGCGTCTTCATTAAGGTTGAGTTTGTAAAGACTGCATATAAGATCTATTGCTACGGCTTCCCAGTTTTGTTCGCGCTCGTGTCTTGCGCAGTTTTCGCGCTTCGCGGTGCGCGGGAGTGCCAATAGCTTATCTTGGAGATTGCGGTCAACTGTGATGTGTGGTGTATTGCGTTACGAAGTATGTTACTTTTTTAATCATGCTTTTAAGCACGATTTTCTATGAAGATGCATTTTTCAAAATAGTAAAAAAATATATAAATTAATAATTATTCTAAAATCTTATAATATAGGTAATAAAAAGTTAGTGATGTAAATGTTTATAGATAAATAAACATTTCCCCTCTGGGTTGGAAGGTCAGATGGCAGTCACTTCCGTAAAAATTAGTGTCTACGTCAATTCTTGGGATTAGTTGTCAAGCGGACCCCAGGCTCCCATGAGCCGTGGCAAAATGCCGGGATAACGCGAGGAAAAAGACAAGTAAACATTATTTAATACGAGTAGTCTTCCAAATGAACATCCTACAGTAAGTTCGTCAAGCCAAAAGCTCCGAAATATAAAATTCCTAATATAGACACTCTAATAAATACTCTTACCGGCAATCGAATGTCCGATCTCAAACTATGTAGCGTAAACACCCCAATAATCGACATGTTAAGACCCAATATTCGACACCTTGCTGTCAACTTCATTTCTATGACATTATGATTGAAAATGTCGATTATTGGAGCTGTGCCGGGCACTGGAGCCTCTACCACAGAATAAATAATAGTACTAGGTACAGAAGACTCACTCTCTAACAAAACGCGTCTGTTACGATCAGGACAGGTATGGCCGCTAGGTGGCGACTGCGCCACGCGCGGTCTAATGGCTAATAGCCACCAAAATTGGTGTGGAACGGATGTACCTACTTTTAGCTAGCTGTAGCAAAGAGACGGATTCGCGGAGTGCCTCTACGTTAGCACGTATTTGAAAACCGCTTAATCTAATCCCTCGCGCCACACCACACACTACACATTGCGTGTGCGCAGATCGTTGCACTTGTAATTATGGCAATTACCGTGGGAAATGTAAGGATCGAACATATCTCACATAATCATGCTCGCGTTCGCTAATGTGCTGATAATTTATTGCATACACCGATTAACATCTCATTAATCACAGATGATGATTGTAACAACTAGAATTACAATTTTAAGTGTTCTTTAACTATTTGGGAGGCTTACCTTTTGGTGCTTGTTAGAGTCTTAACTAACTATGCACCAGGGGGCCTAGCCAAGATTACAATCGTTGATAGAAAACGCCAATCGAATCTTGAATAATTTATGGAAATAAATAGTCATGTGACTTTATTAAAAAAAACTTCCGTGAGACACAGACATATTAAGAACAGGTCACTCACGTATTTTAAGTCGAAAAACGCTCGACATGTTTCACTCCGTACCGAGGAGTGTCATCAGGAGCTTGCGTTGACGGTGATGGACCGGCGCAGACTGCGGGCCGCAGCCCTCCGCGCCCGATGACTCGGCGCGGGCGCCGGTGGCGGCAGGGGGGGCGAGAAACTACCCTCGTTTATGGCATTATTGTGAAATGATGAGTACGGGGTGAAATATGTCGAGCGTCTTTTTCGTGACAAAATGTCGAGGGGTATTTATTATACACGTCATCGTGTCGTCGTCATCGTGGGCTATCAAAATGGCTGCAGACTTTTCTCGGTCAACTCTAGTAATTCGACGTTTGTGACACTCCACACTATAACACTGTTAAGTCTGTACAGAGCTTGGTCCTCTACCTGTTCTCTCTATAGGGTTGGGTTGTCTTTGATTATGTCCTTCTCCTCTTTGGTTATATTCTCAATGCGACCCTTAAAAACCTTAAGAACTCTTTGAAATACGGTGCTGATATATTTATTTTTTGTTACAGGTATGTACTCTTCACGGACCGGCTTCTATAGGCAATTTCACAGGACCAACGTCAGTTTAGACTTGAATTAAGGATGACTCACGTTAGACCAGGTCGTGCCCGGGTCGAGGTGTCCGACGTGTCATTTTCTATGACGGCTGATCGGTGATCATCTGGTGCTTACCATAGAAAATGAAGCGCCGGAAGCTTCGGCTCGGCCCCGGCCCGGTCTAGCGTGAGTCATCCTTTACGGTGGACGCCGTTGCAGGTAATATTACTATTACATATATGCCAAAATGATAATCGTACATTAATAAACGCCAAACGAATAAATTTTTTTTATACATATTTAAAAATAATTATGCACTAGATCCGTACATGTGTTTGACGCTGTCTTTATCTGTACAGCCAATGTTAAGAGGTTCTTTCGATCAGTTAAGCAATTTACTGCAGTATTTATTCCTGGCTATTGTTAGGTATTCTCAGACAAACAATACGTGAGATTAAGTCGGCCTTCGACTTTCACCTTCAAAATCTTGTATTTAAAAATATATGCAAAGTTCTGTTGATGACCATTTATAAAATTAAAACTTGTATGTATATGTATAACGGAGTGTCGTAAACTCGGTATTAACTATTCATACATATTCATCGTGACTTTTGTATGAATCGATATAACATCACGCCAATGAAATGAACATAAATATGTCTACTTAGGAAATAAAAAAACGGTTGAGTATTGGACTAAGCCCGATCGAGGGTTCCGTAACTTCTTAAAAAAATAGAAATCGTATCTTAGACTAAAGGATGACTCACATTAGACCGGGCCGTGTCCGGGCCGTGTCCGGGCCGAAGCTTCCGGAGCTTACTTTTCTATGACATGACAGGCGATCAGGTGATGCTATCCATAGAAAACGATGCGCCGGAAGCTCCGGCCCGGACACGGCCCGGTCTAATGTGAGTCATCCTTAAAGTGCGTATTTTCACGGCTTTAAAACGTCCATTAGTTATAAAGAGCAGTTTTTTTTAGTGAAAACTGGCGCTACTAATTTTGCTCAGGATGATTTGTTGTTGTTAAAAGTATTTATTCAGACATTGCTTTGTTTGATATTTACAAGCTAAAGAGAACCAACATATATTTATGATTTTATGATCCAGAAATATCCCCTAAGACAACATTGTTTTTTTGGAACGTAAATATTGTTTTAAAGAGCTATTGGGTGACGTACAGCCACCATCATTACTGAGGGTGGCTGCTACCTACTGCAAAAATGGCCAAATATATCGGAACTCATCCTTATTTCTATGGTAACACTATTTTTTCGATGTTGACTGTATGACACGTAATATATTTGCCTTTGCATATATGTCACTTAACGTTAACGTTTTAACCGATTTCTTTTTAAAATGACCAGTATGGTCTACATTTTCTAAAGTCACATGCGTGTCCTGCGTGCATCGATGTATCACATATTTTAAACTTGGAACGAAATCATAATTATGTCCCGTAAGCGACGCGTGCGCGAACGACATCTGTCAAGTAAACTGCCACATTGAAAAAGGTCTTAAGCGTCAAGAACTTACAAGTAATGTATGCCATTTTGTGAGCGAGGGGAAAAGGCCGGTTATTACACCGACTTGTAACGCATTAACTCGAAAATTGTCTGTTTATTGGAATCGCTGGAATGCTGTGTATCCGTTACAAGTTTGCGTTTAAACATAGCGTGACTCTTATTATCTAGGATTGGGTTTAAACATAGCGTGACTATATCCTTATTGAGCGCTACTGTTATAATATCTACTCGTATAAGTCCTATAACTAAGATTACTCGGGCCTACTAGATGCTGGAATTTCAGGTATTATAACGAACATGGAAGCTGCTTAATTCATACTGATTGGCAGTTTAGATCATAATGTTTGTTGGCACATGAATTGATCCTAGAAGTGCTTGAATGAGGCATAGACGTACAAGTAAGGTTTTTAATAATACAATTAACAAATAAAGCAACTACATGTAGTGCATAATTGTTTTCCATCGTATTTTCTCGGAAGCGTTCGTATTTGTCATGCTACTTTAGTCAACCTCAGTGAATTTTGTATCGAGACTGAATTAAATAGCAAGACACGTTCGTACGTTTCCGTGAAAAAACGATGGAAAATAATTATGCACTGCGTCTGTAGGTACATATGTTTAGGCAACGATGATCGATGTTTATATGTTGCTGTAATCAAATTAAATCCGACAACAGTGGTAACATACAACATACGCGATGGCTGAGATACGCGTCATACTCGTGAACGGGTGCTGTTTGTGGAGACTGGTCTGTTTAAGCTAACACAAGCTATTATACTTAGTAACTTTATTTTTATTAATTAATTACAGTGAGACGCCTCATTCTGCTCTCGTATGTTTCTTTTCGCTTAATAAATGTATTAATTATACAGGATATTGACTCTTGGAGACCCTATACATCTCTAAGGATAACTTGATAAACTATATAATCTTATAGTTCTGACATCTAGAGACATTTACACCTCTAAATATTATAGATTTTTTTTTTGTGTTTTGTATCTGTATTTTTGATGTAATTCGACATTAAGAGACCATATACATCTCTTAGTAATTGTAATACGTTAGATTGAATTGTTAGTTTTATTTTATAAAATTGTTGATGTTATTATTTTTCCTTGTATGTAAATTCAATGATGACGTGTAAAAGTGCCCTTGTGGCCTATTTGCTGAATAAATGTTGATGTTTGATGATGTTTGAACACAGACCTTTCATTACGAATAGGATAACATGATAAGTGAATATATTTATTTATTTTGGATGATTGTTTGACTGTCAACTGCTTGCAAAAGTGATAAATCGTCCACTTTCGTATAAGATACATAATTGCCAGTGAATTAAAGTTGCTTCCGTTCTTATGTTTTCCTTTCATTCAAGCTTCTAGTCACTTTTCACTCTAGGATCAAAAGATCACCATTAGCCAACCGGTCTAATGGTGCACGGTGTGAGAGTTTCTCGGAAGCAATCTTGATTCTTGACCACAGCGGATACAAAGTGCCACATGGTCGTACGTACTTAAGTTTATTGAGTACAGTGAGTCGAATTATTAGACAAACCAGTGTATGCGGTTGGTGCAACTGGGGTGTACCAGTACCGTCTTTATTATAAGAGCTCACGGGGCCCGTGCCCAGGGCCCCCATCCTCAGGGGGCCCCGAAGGACAGACAGTAACAGTATATTTGATTACCCATAATAAATAGAAGAACATAGTAGAAAAATGTTAGCTTTATTCGCTTTCTTTACTTTTCAAAAGAGCCCCAAATTCTTATTGTGTCCAAGGGCCCCAGCATAGTTTAAGACGGCCCCGGGTGTACCCAATCAATGATATGATTGATTGTTCCATAAACTGCTGTAGCGGGAAGGTATACTTTAGGTATGTTTAGAACGAGAGCACCTCTACTCGCTACCGCTACCTCTGTCAAATACAGGATGGTTCAATCAAGTTCTTATAAGAACAAACATACTAAACTTATAGTGGGACATAAAATAGTAGAAATTAAATAAAATGGAACTAAAAAAATTCTATACTAAATTGTTGCCATGTTTAAGCATTTTACGTCAAAAATGTGACAGTTAAAGTGGCGCCCTCAATAATTTTCTACAATTTCTCGTCGGACTATAGTCTTATTAGTCTTGGCAAAAATATGAAGATTTACTTAACAACAAATACTATTTTGAAAGTATGTGTTGTTAAGTAAATAGATCCCTTTAATCAAAGGTTCCCCTACTATTACAGATGTAGTGCATAATTGTTTTCCTTCGTATTTTCTCGGAAACGTTCGTATATGTCATGCTACTTCAGTCAACCTGAGTACTTTTTGTACCGAGACTGACTATAATAACAAGACACGTTCGTACGTTTCCGTGAAAATACGAAGGAAAATAATTAAATGCACTACATTAAATTTGTACTGACTTAACACCTAGTTCACCTAAGTGTTGGACTCGCTAGCGATCAGTAAGTGAACTGAACACGCATGTGCCATATTGCGTCCTCCAGCCATATTGTTAACGGTGGCACTGACGGCCATTTTCTATTGGAAATGTGTTTTCTATCCGCTTGCGATGTTTTGCGAACTTTTAGCTCGATTCCGGTTGGCAAGTTATTTTGTTCGAACAAAATGTGACAGTAAATGTTATGTTACATTATTTATGTATTTGGATCGTGTAAATGTTAAGTGATTATATACAAAATTTAAATGACAACTTTTCGAGTAACCGGATCATTTTATCGATTGAAGTTTAATATCAAGTTAAACTGTTTTGACTTTTCTTGATAAGTAACGATATGTTATTTCAGTTATTTATTTGTGTTAAATCCAAGTATCAAGTATTTGTAAGTTGATAACATTGTGTATGTGTCAACTTGAAATTGTCTAGTGCTTGCTCATTATTTAAAGCTTTTCCTTTTAAATGAAAATTTTAAATTTTAAATCAAAGTTTCCTATTTTGCTTACCTCAATTCTTAGTTCCATATGATTTAGTTCGAAATGGGTATAATATTCAACTTTTTATCCACCATATGCCAAGCTGGAACAGGGACGCTTCGCTCGCACTTCGCGCTCGCTCGGTCAAAGATCCATCTAAGGCGTCTTCCAATTTACATACCTACATCGCCATCAAGAGTGTTATCACCGTTATATTTCATACCTTTTGCGTTCTTTATATTATATGTGCATTACGTCGGCAAAACCTCCGTGAGATTGGTAGCGAATTGAAAATACCGCTCTAAAGGGGCCCACTGATTACCAGTCCGCCGGACGATATCGGCCTGTCAGTTGTTCGGAGCTGTCAAATTTTTGTTCTAACTGACAGGCCGATATCGTCCGGCGGCCTGTTAGTCAGTGGTCGGCTTAATGGACATTGGCATTCTTTGGATGGCTTCGATATTGACATTTCCTAGATGTACAGTCAGCATAACTATTCGCTAATAGGTTTGCTGACTGTACCTAATATAGAACGCTTACCGCTTAGTGCTTTTGCTATTAAACTTATAAGTATATTCTATAGAATGCAATAAGTTTGTAAAAAAATATTAAATTAGCAAAGTTATCTTAATCTTATTTTGGAATCAAGTAATACCAGTAGGACTAGTAGGAAATGAGTAAAAAACGGTGTTAATAAACTTACAAACTACGAAGTCAAGACAATTTTCAAAAAAGCTGAAGTTGTGAAAACTCACATTTCTCTACCTCTACAATCTACCAATACTATAAATGTGACACTACATTGCAATAATGCCCCAATTTATATTACCAAATCGCAAATATCATATCCTTTCATATAAACAACGGCTAATTTTATCTTGCTGACAACATCGTATCGACATTGCATTAATAAAGTGACCAAACTCTGTGTCAGCCGTGTCGAAATCTAGGCTGACTATTAGTCACGTTGTGACGAAAATGGACCTCCATGTTTGATAAAGGATATGGTTAGAATAACAGTAAATACTAGAGATGCCCCGAATAGTGGTTTTGGCCGAATACCGAAACCGATATTCGGCCCCTCTCTCGGCCGAATCGCCGAATATTCGGCATGACATGCGAACATTTTGAGTCACAATTATTATGAAAACTGTTCGCCAACAAAGCACAACGTTTGCTAAGATATATTTTTTGTTGAACAGAATTAATGAATGTAGCTAGAGTTAATCAAATCAGGCCCATGATAAAAATAAAATATTGTGTAATCAACAAATGCTCATAAAAGGGTCTTCTTATCTAACAACATTCCAAAAATACATTTTACATAATAAATATACCTAGTTTTTTTTAGTTTGTTTGTGTAATTTTTCTTTTAGGGTAGGTTAATCAGATATTCGGTATTCGGCCGAATACGGAATACTCGGCAAAGTGGCCGAATAGGCCGAATACCGAATAGTTGCCGAATATTCGTGGCATCTCTAGTAAATACAGAGTAAGGCTTGTAATAGGATACCGAAACAAATTACGTACTCAGAGGGCCTACCGCGAACCACGTTCGACGTGTTCCTTTTCTGTCGCACTTGTAAATTCGTACGTAAGTTTAACAGGGAGGCAACACGTCGAACGTGTTTCGCGGTAGGCCCTCAGAACCCCTAGTCTAAATTTCATTCGATAGCGTGACGTACGCGTTTGCGTTAAGTGTCATTTTGTATAGATATTGTTTCCAAAACGTCCCGCTTGGCGCGCTGTTCATAATCCCATACAAAAATAGACAACGCAAACGCGAACGCACGTCATGCTATCGAATGAAAACACTAGGGGTCAGACTAAATTCAGTTACCCTAAATTAGAATAATAACAGTACTGCAACCGTAGAGAAGCAATTACTTTTTCACTACATTATCGTAATTCAAAATTACCCCGTTTTCTAAGTAACCCCAATATGTATTACTCTTAGCCCACCAGTCGTACCAGTTTTTTAATATGATAAATGAGTGTTTGTAATTCGGCTATTCAAACAATAACACTATTAATACCAATATATTATTAACTAATAAGGACAACAAAAAACGAACTATAACTAACTATTTAAAATTGTTACAAAAATTTAAAAAATCATCAGATTGAAAACAACTCTTTTATTTGCTAAATAATTAAATCACGTGGTCTTGATTTGTTTACCTGTAGTAAACCACCTAAACACCAAATACATATTGTGGTCACTTTCATCTGTGAGTGAAAATGTCAACATCATTTGACTTTACACACAAAAGCAAATCAACAACTACTTTTACTTAACCTTTTGACCACCAAAGACGTCAACTGACGCGCGGGGCTTCAGCCCAATATCAACTAGAGATGCGACGAATAGTTGTTTAGCCGGATATCGGATACTGGATGTTCGGCCTGACCATCGGCCGAATATTAGGTATCCGGCTGCCGAATATTCGGCCGGCAGAACTATACCTACTTTTCGGTTTTTCAGGTGTACATTGTGCAGGTTTTGACCTGTTTCGAAATGAACGTTCGCGCGGCGCGGACTCATTTCTAGGTAGGTACGAAATGAGTGCGCGTGCAAGTGAGTGTAATGTTTAAATTGTTTTAAAATAATAAACTAGTACGATTATGGCCGTGACTGTATCTTAAATCCAATTTGTTTACTCAAAATCAAGCAAAGTTACTATCCGGTATCCGGACGGATAGTAGATCACTATCCGGTATCCGGCCGGTTGTTAAAATAACGGCCGGATAGGCCGGATACCGGATAGTAACCGAATATCCGGTGCATCTCTAATATCAACCTTCGCGCCTTGTCGAAAACAAGGTTTACGATGATGAAATATGATAGCCGTAGCGTTAAAAGGGTTAATCACTCATCATCTCATTACCATTTCATGAGTGTATGCAATAAGCTGTCATTTGACAAACTACTGTCATCATTGAGGTCATCTCGTTAATGTTCGACGTTCGTGACATTTCTAAATGACAGGCCATTGGCACATGTTAAGTTCAACATTGTAAACTGGGGTGAACGTGGATGGGTCAATATGACCCTAGTTCAAAGACGATATGAGGGTCAATTATTGAAGAGGGTGTTTTTTCGACATTTGTGTGGCAATTTTTTATTTTTGAAAAATCTGATTTATAATCATCGTTTTAGGAAGGGTTCTTAACAACAAAAAATATACTGTACGAGGCACCTCTGTAATTTTTATAGTTAGCTGGATATGGACGTTAAAAGATCGACATTTGTATGGCACTATTTAGCCATTTGTAAGGCGCTTTTGACATGTATAGGGCATTTTTTTGACATTGTATGGCAGTATCAACATGTATAAGCCACTATTTATTATTTTACCAAGTAAGTATTTACAAGGAAAGTCATCAATAGTCATCATTATCATCATCTTCCTCGCGTTATCCCGGCTTTTTGCCACGGCTCATAGGAGCCAGGGGTCCGCTTGGCAACTAATCCCGAGAATTGGCGTAGGCACCAGTTTTAACGAAAGCGACTGCCATTTCACTTTACAACCCAGAGGGGAAACTAGGCCTGGTTGGGATTAGTCCGGTTTCCTCACGATGTTTTCCTTCACCGAAAAGCGTCTGGTAAATATCAAAAGATATTTCGTACATAAGGTCGTATTTACAAAGAAAGTGACTAAGATAAATAGTTATATTACTACCTAGTAAAAGTACTCTTTGTTGTAACTTTTTTTTTTTTACTTTTTTTCTCTTTTTTAGGGTTCCGTACCCAAAAGGTAAAACGGGACCCTATTACTAAGACTTCCGTCCCGACGTCCGTCCGTCCGTCCGTCCGTCCGTCTGTCACCAGGCTGTATCTCACGAACCGTGATAGCTCTGCCCTCCTAAGCTAAAAGGCAGTTTTTCGACATTTTGCCAAAATTGACTTTTTGTGATATTCGTAATGTAGAGATCGAGATGCATCGACCACTTTGGCCCGTTTTCCGATAAGTGGCTTAGTTTTCGAGAAAAATATCGTAAAAAGACCGTATTTGCACTAATTTTCTAAGCGTTCCTAGTCTAAAAAGCGACTATTTGACAAAGCCAGGCTAAAACAACGTATATGCAGCTATACGTTTTTTTACGCTCTGGTTTGCGTAAAATCTTATCCACCATGTCTAGCCTAAAATAACGTATAAGCCAAAAACTAGGCTAAAAATACGTAAAAGACGCTATACGCGCTTTAAGATTAGGATCTTTAGCAAAATTTTAGATCTGATACTAGTCTAAAAAATCGTATAGTATTTTTTTTTGTTTAAATGTCTCATACGTCATTTAAGCCTAGTATCACTTAACTTTTTTACGTCACCATAATAGTCTTTAGAAACGTATAAATGTTATACATTCTTCTTATTTTGTATGGACGTCGTATTAAACGCAAACAAACTTTTATAATGGTTGAAAGTGCGTCTAACTAGTCTATAACGCAGTATATGCTCCAACCTTCGTCATGCTCCCCGCGCGCCGAAAGACACCCTTATGCTAAGTAAAAGCCGTCAGCCGCAAGCGCAGGCTTGTGGCTGCCGGTATGCGAGCGGAGGTGGCATTTTGCGCGCGAAATATTGACCGAACGCCAATGTAAGAAAAATACTTTATTATTGCATTACCATCATATGCTATCAATAATATGTAGTGTTTACAATCAGTACCTTCGAGTATTATCATTTTTATCAAGGTATATACTTTAAAATTGCCTCGCAAATACTTACGCTCGACAGCAAATACGTCTTTCTAGCGTAGTTTGTGATGATGAAATTGTTCATACGTACTTTTCTACAGCAAACGTTGTTTAAGTTTTATTTTTTCATTCGACGGTTTGACTGCTTTTATTTAAATGAAATCAAATTTATATTAGAGCTAATTGTATCGGGTTTAATTCCCTATAAGCCAAGTAGGTATTTGACATTACGAAGAGTTTAAATCTTATTCAAAAATGTTAGGGAAATTTAATGAGAATTCTTATGGACGGAATAACATTTTCCGCCTAAGTATTTAGATAACCAGGACAAAGGACCATGGGTATCTTTGTATGGAACCTGGGTCCATCCAAAAACCAACTGAGAGTTATATATATATTAGGCCATTAAATACCTAAGTGGGTTTTATAAAAAAACAATATGTATCTTAAAATAAGTTGGTATGTTTGTGTATTAGGTAATAGTTGTATGTTAAAATAGTAAAAGCTATGAGTTTGTAATCTAATAGAAAAATAATTTTATTAAAATTTGAATCTGATTTTTAATTAGGTACAACCGCTAAAATGCGTTTTAGAATTAAATAAATGACAGAGTATGTGCAGGAATTAATACGAGTTTAATTTTATTGCTAATGTAGACTACACAGGTTGCAGGTTGTCTGGAAGAGATCGCTTACAGCGATAAGACCGCCTGTTGCTACCTTTATTTACACTGTAAATCTGTTTTTGTATTTTTTTCTTTGTGGTGCAATAAAGTGTATTTACTTACTTTACTTACTTACTACACAACTCGCTAACGTCTTACCGTCCGATGAAACTCTCGATGATTCGATGCCTATTGATAACAAAGTAAAATAACTATTAGAGATGCCACGAATTCGGTAAAACATTATGTATTATTGTGAGTTACGTGTATGCGAAAACTGGTCACCTACAAAGATAGATGGTTGCTAAGATTTAAGTCAGCAGCAAGCTGGGATCTCCATACAAACATAGTTACAAAAAAATACAGCGAATATATAAGTTTTTCATACACAACTTATTTTTCCTCTATTTCATTAGTTTCATTGGAATATAAACTAATTAGGTACTGGTATAGATATACCTTATGTTATTGTATGTGCAATTTATTACAATCCAACACGTTGTTTTAAAATGAGTACGAATCTCCGTTTTTATGGGAAGTAATAATTCGGCTGAGCTTATTGCGAACTCTTTTAAGTTTCGTTACTCATGCTCATTAGAAGTACATGTAATGTCATTAGTAGAGTCGAGTAAATCTAGCCTATGATACAAATAAAATCAGAAAGACTGTACACATTAAAAATTTGTACATATTACGGGGTTATTCCCACCAGTTAGGTATCTACCACCAAGTTGTTACCAGTGGTAACTACTGGGAATTTATTTCCCACCTTTCTTCCCAGTAGCTACCACCAACTCAGTTTTGTGGTAATTACTGGGAAGTTTTTTTCCAGTAGTTACCACTGGTAAATGGTGGGATTTTTTCCCTAGTAGTTACCACCAACATTTTTTTTACAGTACAATTTAAATGTCTTTTATTATATGAACAAAAAACACTATACTACTAAGCTTTTATTAAAAAAACGAGGTCCAGCGATTACTTTTTGCATTATAATCTTAATTACCATACAAAATTAACATATAAATCGGGTTATTCCCACTAGTTACCATCAAGTTGTTATAGTTAAATAGTAATAAAAACAGTATAAGTAGAATAGGTACTATAAAAATAGAGGCTTTATTGAACCCTAACAAAATTGTAGTAACTACTGGGGAAAAAATCCCACCTAATCCCATTCCTAATCCTAATCCCACCTAATCCAAAATCCCATTAGTTACCACTGGTAACAACTTGATGGTAACTAGTGGGAATAACCCAATTTATGTGTTAATTTTGTATGGTAATTAAGATTATAATCCAAAAAGTAATCGCTGGATCTCGTTTTTTTAATAATAGCCTAGTAGTATGGCGTTTTTTGTTCGTATATAAATAAACATTTAAACTACGTGTCTATTTTTTATTCCCGTTTCTTCCATAAATACTAATCTATAAAACCGTATATTCGGTGTTTTTGGTGGTATACGTTTTTTTACACTAGCACGCTAGTCGAAAATCTGGACAAAATCTTAATTTTTCCTAGTATACTAACCAAAAAGGCCGAATAGCTGCTATAAGGTCTTTTAACTTAGGATTTCAAGTGGGAATTATTCATTGTTACTAAGCAAAAAGGCAGCATGTGACATATACGGCGTTTTTACCTAGTTTCTACTTCGTAACTAAGTTAGAACGCCGCATAACGCATGTTTACCGCCTTCTTGACTAGTACGACCTACACATTTTTAAGCTTAATACTAATCTAAAGTGTTTTTTATAAAATTAAAAAAAACTGAGCTGTTTAGAAACATACTATAAATACCTAAAATAAGTACATATATATACCTACCACATACAAAAAGAAAAAATGGAAAAAGTTTTTCCGTTTCGTAGAAATTCAAGAAAGATGTTTGGGTTGGTTTTTTGCGATTATCTCGAAACTAGCTTTTGTCGAAAAACTGCCTTTTAGACTAGGACGGCAGAGCTAGACAGTTGAAATTTTCACAGATGATGTATTTCTGTTGCCGCTATAACAACAAATACTAAAAACAGAGTAAAATAAAGATTTAAATGGGGCTCCCATACAACAAACGTGATTTTTGACCAAAGTTAAGCAACGTCGGGCGTGGTCAGTACTTGGATGGGTTACCGTTTTTTTTTTTGCATTTTTTCCGTTTTTAGGGTTCCGTACCCAAAGGGTAAAACGGGACCCTATTACTAAGACTTCACTGTCCGTCCGTCCGTCCGTCCGTCCGTCCGTCCGTCTGTCACCAGGCTGTATCTCACGAACCGTGATAGCTAGACAGTTGAAATTTTCACAGATGATGTATTTCTGTTGCCGCTATAACAACAAATACTAAAAACAGAATAAAATAAATATTTAAATGGGGCTCCCATACAACAAACGTGATTTTTCACCAAAGTTAAGCAACGTCGGGAGTGGTCAGTACTTGGATGGGTGACCGTTTTTTTTGCTTTTTTTTTTCGTTTTTTTTTGCATTATGGTACGGAACCCTTTGTGCGCGAGTCCGACTCGCACTTGCCCGGTTTTTTTTAAATAGCTTCCCTATCAATATGTAGAATAAAACTTAATGTGGTTCAAATTAAGGTAAAATAATGGCTAGAAAGTCTCTAAGAAACGCTCAAGTCAGGCGCGGATAAATTCCCAACACTCCGTACCTACATTATAAATATTTAAAAATCTGAGTGGGTGCTTTGTTGTTGTTCAAGTTGTACAAAAACATACAAATGATACAAATAGCATTCGCGCTCCGAAGACGCAACACTCATCGTTTTGGGCCTTTTGGTAAATGTCGAATTATGCCTCAGGATTTCAAAACGTGTTTTAGGGTCTTCATTCTTTATGAACCGCATCCGTGCCTTTATCATGTTCAGATGTCTAATCTGTATCCGTATATGGGACATTCCATGAGCTGTCCCATATGTTACCTAAATTTTTTCAAGGTTTCAAGACGATGATTATTTTTACTGAGCATTTCGTGTTTGTACGGGACAACGATATTCAATTTTGTGGAATGCTCCATATTGCCATGTGGTTTATACTTTATTGTTATGTATTGTATACAGTAGCCGACTATCAGTCCGACTACCGATTTCTTGTTTTGTTTATGATGATAAACAATAATTACAAGTATGAACTACTTTATGTCCGATTTCCTAATACAGTCATCGATTGTGCATTTGTTATTTATTTTAATTACTTGCAAATGTTTTATATCGCAACTTTTGTTTATCAATACTCGATACTCATGTAACTCGTGTTATAGTTCTCGCCTAAGTGTTATTAAACCGTAGTTGACTGTGACGATCAATGGTTTATAAAATTACTAACACCAGGGATAATGAGCCTTTATTAATCGATGTGTCATTTAAATTAATTGGCCAAGACATGTCGGGCTATGCTCAATGTAGGATTTCGTAGTTACAGTTCTGTCAGTATGGCTAAACGGGGGCTATTAGTAAGTATCATGTACACTACAAGCATAAGGGAGTACCTTTGCAGCGCTTTCTACGTCTTTTTTTTATTTTTTGCAATAACTTAAAAACGACGCTGGGCTTCGCTCAGTTCGCTATAGTTTTTTGGAAGTAGCTTTTTTACATATTTAGAGCCACAGCTCTAACTTTTGAACACTTATTTTTTTTCTTTCGGAGCAATTATTTCTATGGAAGAAGAATTAAGAACTATGACATTATTAAACATTTTATGGACATGGATTTAATGGATAAAAGAAAAACTTAATGTCCGAGTGCGTGCCAATCAGTTCGCTTGGATATTCTGTTCCAAGATAAGACTAATAAACGTGATAAAACAAACGACACAGAACTGTCTCTAGCTTCTATCGCAGCCACTTTTTTTAGGGTTCCGTACCCAAAGGGTAAAACGGGACCCTATTACTAAGACTCCGCTGTCCGTCTGTCACCAGGCTGTATCTCACGAACCGTGATAGCTAGACAGTTGAAATTTTCACAGATGATGTATTTCTGTTGCCGCTATAACAACAAATACTAAAAACAGAATAAAATAAAGATTTAAGTGGGGCTCCCATACAACAAACGTGATTTTTGACCGAAGTTAAGCAACGTCGGGCGGGGTCA
This sequence comes from Cydia splendana, assembly GCF_910591565.1. Lineage (NCBI taxonomy): Eukaryota > Metazoa > Arthropoda > Insecta > Lepidoptera > Tortricidae > Cydia > Cydia splendana. The sequence continues at coordinate 4,874,016 of NC_085981.1, read as the reverse complement.
GTTCTTGGATGGGTGACCGTTTTTTTTTTGCCTATTTTTGCATTATGGTACGGAACCCTTCGTGCGCGAGTCCGACTCGCACTTGTCCGGTTTTTTTTTTCATTATGGTACGGAACCCTTCGTGCGCGAGTCCGACTCGCACTTGCCCGGTTTTTTTTAAACTCTAGTAGCCCTAGTAAAAGTAGTTGCGCAAGATAAATTATGTTAATTTGATATGGTAAATACGAAAGTATGTATGTTTTACAGTGCTTGGGTAATAAGTATGTTTTGCATCATAATGCAGGAATATACATCTGTACGGATATGATGGTCGTTCTTGTCTACGTGACAGCGTGATAAAACGGTGTCCATCACTTTCTATCCCGCGGTGTTAAAAAGTGTCAGTTTTTTTATCACGTGGATAAAATCATCCATAATACGCCGGCTGGAAGTGACATTAAATAAACAATTGTTGTTATACAAGCAATCCATTGTTCTCAACTCATGGAATAAGGTAATATTATTTAATATAATATATAACCTTACTTTATTCGTCTTATCTGTGATGTAACTTAGGTTTTAAGAAACTCGAGCGAAAAACTGATGTAAAGTGGCAGAAAAAAGCCTAATTACAGTTATTATTCTAGTTATAACGTTGTTAGTAAATCAATACCTAAGATAATAGTAACATTTACATGTTGTTTTGAGAGAATGGTAGAAACAGTTAATTTTAGCGAATTTATAGCTAAATTAAAATATGTATTTATGTAATTATAATTATATTATCATATCCGACTTGAATCTGTAAAATATATGCATACATACATTATTATGTACACATTAAAAAGTACATTAACCCGCGCCTGGGTTTAAATTTGTTTCATAATAGATATTTTCGGTATCTAATATTTACTTCAACAATTAAACTTCTTCATGGCACAATATTTACATTCAAGAAGCTGGTAGGTACTGTAACCTAATTATGTAATATCAATAGGTATTAACTCCACTTATTTGTTCAAAGGGTTATTAATTATCATTAACATTTAAAAGCAGTCTCTATTGCAAAGACAATAGTGTTCAAATTTCTTTAGCAAAGCGTAGTACACTTTGGACCTTCAGGTTTCTGCCTTTTGTGATCATCTTGCCACATCTATTGACTTTAGATCCATACAGGTAATTAGCATCAATTTGATGCCGAAATAAAGATGTGCTAAATTCGGCTTAGCTAATTAAATTGATAAGCTAACAAGATGAAGCGCGTTAATCGTGGTTTTAACACATGTTTAACCTATGTTTGCTAATTTTTGACCACATACAAGGTATTTTTACTGATATTTTTACAAACGACCTAAAAACTACTTAATTTTTTCGAACTCAACACATTTCGGTTTCGGTTTGAGTACAATTTTAGGCAAACATTTAAATAAGGTAGGGTTTATTTGAAATATCTTAATAATAAAAAAAGATAGTAGTAGTAGTACGTACTAGTAGTAAAACACTTTATTGTACAAAAATCAAAACAAAACAGGAAAAAAAAAATCAAAACAAAGGCGAACTTATCCCTTTAAGGGATCTCTTCCAGTTAACCTTTGAGCAATTGAGGGAGGATTGGAGATTTACTCCTTAAGTCCTTACTGATATATTTCCTAGAGTAAACCCTAAAAAAATTAATATTCAGAAATAAATGAAAGTTCATCCCTAAAGATTTATAACATTTCTATACTATAACTATTAACTTGAACAATGTTTAGTCAAGCATAGTTCGACAATTGGTCATCATCATTATATTTGCTTAAGCAGAAAGGCTTCATTCTTCTATCTCTTGACGCCCTCACATCTCTTGCATGTCTATTAGAGATGGGCCGAATATTCGGTAATTATTCGGTATCCGGCATATTTTTCAATGTTCGTATTCGGTCGAATAGTTCGGTTCGAACTGCCGAATATTTACCGAATAAACCAATTCTTTTTTAAGGGCGTCCGCTAGCTGGCAGGGGTGCAATTCGCGGCCAGGCATGAGGCATGAGATGGTTCCGTGTCTTTTCATAAACATTCCCGGCTAGTCCAGAGGAAAAGGGTCAAAAACACGTGCGGAGTGCAGATCGTGGACCTATATGAACTTGTTTTCACCGTTTTAGGCAGTTTTAGCCTAATCGAATATTCGTATTCGCTATGATCTGAACCGAATATTCGTATTCGGCAAAGTCCATATTCGGCCCATCTCTAATGTCTATGAACTTCATCTTACTCTCTTAAATAACATTACTAAATCCAAGCCTTTCCATTAGCATAGCAATTATCCACGTAACTAGTTACATGCCGCGGCGTTACGTGGCGTTACCGTTTCGACCCGTTAACTTATCTCCGCCTAACGGATTTGCATGGATCTTATATATGTATGGAGTAATGTATGGTATCGCTCAACAGAGAAGAATTCAATTAACATTAAACATATTTTTCATCATCATCATCTTCTTCGCGCTGCCCCGGCATTTTGTCACGGGTCATGGGAGCCTGGGGTCCGCTTGACAACTAATCCCGAGAATTGGCGTAGGCACTAGTTTTTACGAAAGCGACTGCCATCTGACCTTCCAAACCGGGTAAAATACCGACTGGTAAATATCAAATGATATTTCGTACTTAAGTTCCGAAAAACTCATTGGTACGAGCCGGGGTTTGACCCGCGACCTCCGGATTGAACGTCGCACGCACTTACCGCTGGATTACCAGGGGCCTATTTCTCGAACGATATGAGTCTAATATTATTAGTGTGTTGTCATGGCAACCAATACGATTTGACAGTTCGTGGACTAATAATATTAGTCTAATATCGTTCGAGAAATGGGCCCCTGCACTCTTTATAAGTTCCTATTATTATTAGCCTTGGTGATAAAAGGAAATAAGTGTGACTAAATATTCTGTTCAAAATTAATTCTTGTACAAAACAGAAGGTTACCATTTTCTTTTAATCCTGTCATAGAGTCCTACTCCTAATTAATAAGAATGAAAGATAAACATATCTAAAAAGTATAAATACCTACCTAAGAAGTTGATGAAAAATAGTGATACCTACTCATTATACATTCCTGATATTCTTGCCACCTCACTCGGTAAGTTTAAGTATGAATCATCTTTTGACATTTACAAATATCTCAAGCAGTTCATTTCGACTCTTTCATTCAACGTCCGGGAAAATACCGACTCGCTAAAATCATTTTGTTCTCAAAAAACTTACCTAAGATTCTTATAGTTCCAAATAAAACATGATTATTAACGTTTTTTTTTCTATCAAGCCAGCTTTAAGATAATAAAGTTTTGAGAATATAATTTAGATTTCGTGTGAATTTTTAATGGTAAATATTTGCCCTTGGTTAAAACATTTAACAATTGAATAAAAAAACTACAATTTCATGGTAGCTTCTCTTAAGTCTGATTTGATTCGTACTGAAGGCGACACCGTGTACAAACGTCGAATATCATTAGCTTCAAGATATTAACTAGGCATAAATTACCCTAGTTATGCGAGTAATACCGCTGACGTAATATTCCCTCCGTTACAAGCGACCGATAAAGGAAGTCGTCCAGTGTGAAAGTAAGGCCGACCCGAGGCCGCGCTGTATTGTCAACTATTTATACCTTATCTTATCTACGTGCTCTTTTTATTAGTAAAATTTCAGACAGATATATATTTTTAAGCTTTAATTAAGTAATTGTAATTGTAATTGTTGTCGTATTAAGTTGTTGTTGTGTTGTAATTGGTCTAAGTAGACCAGGGGTCTCCAAACTTTTTTACCTGAGGGCCATATTGCGCCTCAGAAACTTTCGGGCCACCTGGTTGCTGCTGTTAGGGCTGAACCCCTGGAGCCTGGCTCCCGCGGGCCGGACGCTTTGGGTGTCGGCGGGCCGGATTGGAACGCGTCGCGGGCCGGATTTGACCCGCGGGCCGGGGTTTGGAGAGCCCTGACTTAGACTTAAGAAAAACACAAATAAATTAACTAACAGGTAGATCTGGCGCCGGACTATTATTGCAGAGGCGAACCCTATCGGGAAGACTTGGAGCGAACTCAAGCACAAAGCTCAAGACCGAACCAGATGGCGGCACACTGTTGACACCCTCTGTCCCATCTAGGGGCCTAAGCAACAGGTAGAACAAGTTTTGTGACAGAGCAATCAAGCCAGCACCCCGAGAACAGCGTTTACACTAACTAATTTCTTACCAGCAACTGTATGAGTTTAGCAGAACCATTCCGGATTTAATAAAACTTGGGAAATCAGTCAAATGACTGTTATCTCGTTGCCATGAATAAATTTAAGCCACCTGTTAGTTTGTCCGTATTACTAGCACATAAGACATTTAACTACCTATATTTTTATTTTATTTAACACGCCATAGGGCAAGAGAAAACAACCTGTCCCCCAATATCGGAACCTGTTTCGCGTCGTCTGACGTCGACCTCGATTCAAAATGGCGGTCAACTTTGTGCTTTTCATTTTCACTTTCAGGTGTTGTGTGGGAAATAGCTATTATTGGCTAAAATAAATAAAATTAAGTACTTACATAGGTACGTATTTAGCGATACTGTTAGACCATCAATAACAGTAATGCTGTGTCCTAACCAGTTGTTGATAGGGAACTACTTTTTCTTCTTTTGGGGCGAAAACATATTTCTCTTCTGTATTAATCCTGCAAACTTTAAGTATAGGTTGGTAAGAAAATCTGACAGTCACAGATCATAACTTCTGTTATTTAATGTATTTTCTCTAAGGTGACAGGAGTGTCGCGTTGGTCACTAAAAATAAAATAAAAACGTATAATATAGGGTGAAGAGAGTAATTGTATTCGTAATTTTCTCTCATTAGCGACAAATGAATCATTCATTGAATAACTCATAATGTCACAAAAAAATGTAACGAGTTATAATTAAGTTGCGGTTTACCTAGTCTATTTTTAAATAACCGATTAACATTCACCTTCAACCGTATTAAATAATCGCATAGAAAATTGGTCATATTACGACCGCCATCCGATGTCATTGGGCCAAGATCGATTTGTGGCTTATCAATCAAAATTGCGTTATTTTCAATTTATTAAAGCTTAGTCTAGTTTGCGGTTTATATTCAAATTATATCGATAAAAATAGCTTTAATATTTAAAACCAATACACTTATACATTTTTAAAAACAAAAACACATCAGTAAACAGAAAACATAACCTACTCTGGCAAACCCATTCTGTCAGTAGAAAAAGCCATAAAATTTAAATTTTCTATGGGAGAATACCTTCGCGCCTACATTTTTTAAATTCGCGGCCTTTTTCTACTGACGGAAATGGCTTGTCAAACTATAGTTTGACAAGAATTTTTTGTCAGTGGAGCATAGGCAGAGACAATCATACTATCTTCTTATTTTAGTATTATAATCCCCATAAAAAGGGCTTAATATATATATTTTTACTAAACTGTCACTGACGATATTGGTTGGCCAGATTATATTGAAACATTGTTCAAATTCCTCCAACGGAAAGTTCGAAGAACTGTGCGAGCGAGACGTAAGATACGTGGGTGCCACAAAAAATGTAGTTTCACTCTCGACGCGACTCTCTGACCCCGATTCGGACCGATCATATTTTAAATCATAATAATTGTGTTTCAACATTGTACCTCATGTTTCTGATACTATCTTTAATATTATTTTTATTTGTAATAGAGACGACTTTATTACACCGTAAATCCTAATTATCTTTACATCTTTTATCTTTTTTGTTTTTATCGTTGTCTGTACCCACAACGGCCACAACACAAGCCTTATGGAGCTTACAGTGGGACTTAGTCAATTTGTGTAATTATGCCCTGTAATATTTATTTATTATATATTTTATATTAATAAATATGACTAATTATTATCATTATATTGTTACAGGTACATAATAAACTTTCACCCAAAAGAGCACCAGAACATCGTGATGAATGCAGATTCGTAAATATCAATCAAATTTGATAAACAGGACTGGCTCACGATTTCAACGCTTACCTTTAATTGCCTTTAATGAATAAATACTACTTACTATTCTCGATCACATAATAATGAAAATGTAATTACATTACGTAAAGCACTTGTCTGTACGAAAACAACTGTTTGTTACTTTCTTCTCACTTTGGCCTTCGGTCGAAAGTGTCCGAAAAATTTACTGCCGCGCCTCACTAATCGATTTCATGTACTTGACATTCAAATTTCTGCACTCGAAACTATACTTTGGCGCTAAAACAATAGAGTCGAAATTAAGTTTTTCAGAAATATGGAAATTGGCGTTTTACTATGCGACACCAATAGCACAGTTCGATCTCATTTTGCTCTTTAAAATTCGAATGCGTATTCCAATGCGGTTCGAATTTAAATTTGGAACTTTCATTCCGGTCGTTTATTTTATACAATACCACTATATGCGATTTTTCAAGTCGTCAGATCAAAAGGAAAAGGTACGGACTTAAAATAGATCCTTGGAGAACCCCCGCTGTAACGCCTATAGCAAATATTGCTTAGCTTATAGTTCGAAATATCTACAGATTTTATATTCATAACAGTTAATTTGTTGGTCTACCTTTCTGTGATGTTTTTGCGGGTACTATACAACTCTCAAGAGAATTTCTCTCGCTCGATACACTATGAAATGCTTTCCTCGTATCTACAAAGGCAATGCAAGACCAATGCTCAATATGTTATGTAAATCGTAATAAACTAACAAATGAATTATCTTAGAAAGCAAGTGCGCCTAATTGAGTAAATACTCATATACGTCGAAAAGCAAATATATCATAACCCAGCTTAACGGATTTGGCACTTATTCCAAAGTCGTAGAGATTAAACTTAAAGGATTTTTTTATGAATGGTAAATTTACCATGTAGTTTCCTTACTGTTTTGAATGACAACATCTTTAACAAAAGGCTAGTTCGAGCTTGTTACCGTGAATGTGGGGAATTATCACATTATGTGTGTGAACAAAAATTAGCGGAATGTGAAATTATCTGTGGACTTTCACCTGATGTCGCTTTCGAAGAGGTCATTGGTTACGCGCTTAGAATCGAATTCGATTTTTAAAGGCGGTTTTCTATACAATTAATGTATTGTGGACGTTACGTGCACCGGTTTTTTGAGGGTAATGAATAATCATGAGGTTTTTTAAGAATGAATTATGATATCTTTTTATTAACATCCATATTTAAAAACAAATTTTGCAATAAAACTAAACTCGATGTGGTTTTAATAGAAAAGGCAAATATAATTTTGCTAAACGAAATTAATAACTAGCTTAAATCTAAAATAGGCCCTTGAGGCATTGTAACCATTTTAATTAATAATAAGACCAGAGTTTAGAAAATACATGAATATGTATTGAAGGGTTTAAATTTAGCAAAAGATTATGATACATGTACTTACAATGCTTAAACGGAAACTGCTTACATCTAACGGAACTCAAACCTGTTATTTCCGTTCAAATCCAATCTTTGCTGAGCATTCTGGCGAAACAAATTACTTTCTTTCCATAAAAAGGCCTAAGAAATTGGTTTTGAGTCCCTAAATTCGCCGTTAGAATACATACATACTTCATAAACTCAAATATATGTGACGTCCCACGGTCAAAGGTACCTTATGGCGGGTATGGAGTTATGCATACCCCAGTAATCTACAATAAATAAGCTATCGATAACACAAAAGATCAACCTTCTAGGTTGCGTAGTTACAGAGATATGATTTTTTGAAAATAATGTTGTGAAATTAGCAACTTTACGATAGAGAAGTTTTAAGTTTAGCCGCCTAAAAAACTATGTTCCTGAAGTAAGTTACATAGTTGACTACAAATAATAATACCTTATATATGTGAGATTAAAAAAATATTGCGACTTGTTCTGTAATGCAAATAGAAACTTTTGATATCGACTGATTTATGTGTATACTAGCCAATCTCTTGAAAATAAAGTTTTATTTCATTTTCACGATTGATTGCAATGAGCTCTCAAGATTTAAATTCTATCTATTAGAAAACGACACTGACAGACAGTTTAAGCAAAAAACAATACCGATTTAGAGGTGAAAATGTATTTTCTGACTTTTTCATATAAAATCACAAAATTGAATATTTTTACTTTTAATGTGACACACAATCAATTTTAGCTGAGCACATATGAAAGAAATTCTGTCATTCAAATGAAATAAATCCTAAAACCCCAACTAAATACTATATTTAACCCCTTATGCCACTTTAAACTTACATAACAATAACAGTATTTGCTCCATACATTTACGAAAAGGTACCTTATGGAAATAAATCTAATAATACATCACTACAAAATATCAATCATATTACAGTTTATCTTTTATGAATAGAAAATATTAATTTACATTAAACTGCCCCAAATTTAATTAGTTCTTCGTCATAATAATCTTAAAAAAGACCAATAATTTGTATGTAATGAAAAGGTACCTTGTGATTAAGTTACATGATGAGGCATGATGATGATGGAACAGTTAGGATAAACTAATAATATTTTGGGGTTAAGATGGTATAAATCGTCTATTTCTTATCAATAATATATTTCGGTTGCTATTGAAGATAAGCGGCATTGAGGTTCAATGACCTCAGATATTCCATAAGGTAATGCGTCGGGTATTGGCATTTTTCAGCAAACCAATGGCTGATTTACTGCATGCGACCAAACCAAATGAAGATTATTCTAGTTAAGAAAGACTTGACGAGAGTAACTTTGGTATAATAGCAGGCTACTTGGATTTGTGATGTCGGTCTATGTACGGTTATAATATTTGCGAGGCGCCCCAACCAGAACTGAAATTATCAAATTAGTTTTGCAGAATGCTAATACAGTTCTCTACCAAACTTCTTTTCCCGTATTGACTAGTTTTTTTGGGAATTTTCAATCTTTTTTCCATAAGGTACCTTTTCTACTAAACTCTGAGACGACATTACTAGGCTTATAACTAACTTATAACAAAAATAAAAACAGGTAAACAAACGTTACGCATTAAGGTTTCAGATCACACAATAAAAAAAAATTGAGCATTTTTTCACCTCTTTACAAAACATTTCATATCTCCGAAACTAGAAACCCTCATAAGGTACCTTTTCTCGTGGAACGTCACATATTTCTACATAATAATATAAAACTTTATCTTCGCGTCTGTTTTCTTTTGTTTCAAATGAGTCTGAAGTTGAATGTTCGCGGTTTTTGAACATCCTTTTTCTTGAAATAAGTATTGATAAAAAATCTAAACATTGTCTAGATAAATTAAAAAAAATTGATGCCATTGCTCATTATCCAGGGAGGAAAAAAGGAAGGAATGGTATTCTCGATATCAAAGAAATCAGAAAATCGTCACGGGTACAATTCTTAACAGGCATACTTACCATAAACATACTAATACTGTGAGTATACCCCGTTGCTAGTATATTACACGTATTATATGCAAACCGCCGCTCTATTTCCCATACAGCATTGTCTATGGGATGTCTATGGTAACCTAGAAGCCATTGTTGTGTGACCTTGTCTCTGGTTTGATTTATTTTGTGTGTTCCATTTATTTGTTTTGTTCTATTGTTCACCTGTTTCGACAAGTAACTTGCTTGATGTTAAGACTTGGAATAATGTCTACTTGTTTATGAAAACGGAAATTAAAGTCATTACATTCATAACACAAAAGGTTTCTATTTAGATTCATGCTGGGAATTATATTTCCCGCTTTGTTACTATAATTACATTTATTATCCAATCAGTATACTAGTTGTTTTATTTCAGTATAGTGCAGGTTTTCAAACCGAGGTTCTTTTTATCTTGAAGTTAATTAAAAACTATTAAACTAGTTTTTATTCCCATATCGTTGATTATATTGTCTTAACCTCTAGTCGTCGACGAATCAAAACAAGCCAAGGCAAATTAAGTTTTAATTTATGAAATTCAATGGAACGGGAGACCTTTTTAAAGGCTTCTGGGCGGCTAGAGGTTAAAAGCTAAACACACACAAAATAAGTCACTAACTATGTACAAAATTTGCTAACCATAATTTGTTATCATTCAATAAATATTTAATTTCATCAAAGTCAAGTTCAAAAACATCAGTCTTAATATAATAGAAACTTAGAATTTCTCAAGTTTTGGAAGCCAGATAGTGGACTGATTCTTCCGCTTCACAGGTTTTTCCAAGTATTTGGACCCTAGCAACCTACAAGTCGAAGCATTCCACGGGCTGTCCAGTACAATAGCATTTAATTTCCTGTGTGTTGCGACTTTTTATTCGGCATTTAAAGCAGGCTTGTTGATTTTACTGCGCATATTTTTGACCATTTGTCGTAGAAAAGGAAACTCTTCTTACCTGCAAATCTGCCAATTTCATGGAATGCTCGAATCGATTATATCTACCATAATCCTTATGTCACTTCAATTATAGATTACTTGCTCTTGCTCCGCATAACACTACATAACGATAGGAAGTGGGCGTGTGCAGTCGTGCTTATCCTTCATCTACTTGGGCCGGCGACCCTATTTCGAACGATTTCTGAATTATCTCTTCCAATTTAAACCGTGCGTTATTTCCTTAAGGTTGAATTTTGATTGACTTAGGCATTTATTGTCAAAAGTGCAAAATGTCACAGAGTGTCGTAATGGTGTGATGTCTCACGCATTCTTTGCGTTTCAACTGAGTTCTAGATTTGGTTAGGACCGGTTTAGTGCTCTTGAAGTGAATACCTACTAAAATTACCAGGATACCGTCTCTACGGTATAAGGTTCTCGAATGGGTCAAAAACTTTTTTAGTATGCGTTAAGGTTATAGTATTACCTACATCTTTCCTGTGGACTTCATAAAAATGTATTTTAAAGCCAAATTTTAGGAGAATCTCAAAGAAACTTATTAGTTTGTTTTTGTGTATTTTATAGCCTCTTCTAAAATACAAAGCATCAATTCTATGAATTTTATTTATATTAAAACCTATAACCTGTTGCGGTCACCTTTTTTCGACCTCTCTTAGTCATTTGTCTATGCCCAGGCCCGTACGATTAAAAACTTGATCTCCTTGAAGATGACTATTTACTAGTGATGTACCAACTATGGATTTAGCCGACTAGCCGACTAATCGGCGCTCGAATGGCCGATTAGTCGGCCGACTAGTCGGCTAGTCGGCCAGATCATTAGTTTCGTACAAGTTCAGCTGAAAAAACCATAGTTTGGCTCCTTTGGTTGCGCTATTCATCATATTAGCTTGGCTAAAAGGTGTTCTCTACAGCTTCAAAGACCTATAACAAGAATCCTCCTTCAATTTCTGTCTTTCTTTTATTTTGCGATCCTGAGCAGACCGTCAGTACAGCCTGTAGGAGGTATTTCCAAGGCTCTATTTCCCTTACTGTGGTCAGCGTCTTTACGAGCAACGTGCCCTGTCTAAGTATCTAAATTTTGCAATAATATTAATAGTTTCCCATATGGCTCCACCATTAAAAAAAAAAACGAAAACTGAATAATAATAAAATTATTTAACTATCGAACTTGCATATGAAATTACACGAGAATCAGTTGAGATCGGCCTGTAGAGGAAAACACCAGCCCACCAACATACGATAATGATCAAACGGTCAATTATATGAACAAAAGTTTTCGTATGCACCCTGAATAGGTATTTTAGTAAAATAGACATAAAACATATGGTAAATATTGACTGTTCATTTCTTTTTTTCTGTTTTTCTTTCACTAATAAAGTGCCGACTAATCGGCCATTTTTGCCGACTAGTCGCCGACTAATCGCCGACTACAAATGTGGCCGGATAGTCGGCTTTCCCGACTAGTCGGTACATCCCTACTATTTACATACAATATATAAATAATATATTATACTATTAAAAATCAGTCAAGTGCGAGTTAGATTGTGCTACGTAGACGTTGGTGTATTATCATAATTCATAAGATAACAAACAGATGCTTAGAGTTAGACCAAGAAAAGTCTTCAGAGATTTTGATAGCCCACGCAGTGCAAGTGTTATTTTAAACGTCAAACTTCTATGAAATTATAATAATAAAAAATAATAACTCAGCCTATATACGTCCCACTGCTGGGCACAGGCCTCCTCTCATGCGCGAGAGGGCTTGGGCTATAGTCCCCACGCTAGCCCAATGCGGATTGGGGACTTCACATACACCTTTGAATTTCTTCGCAGATGTATGCAGGTTTCCTCACGATGTTTTCCTTCACCGAAAAGCTAGTGGTAAATATCAAGTATATGTCTAGTATGAAATTACGACGTATAAATAACACTTGCACTGCGTGGGCTATCAAAATCGCTGCAGACTTTTCTTGGTCTAACACTAAATGGAATGGGGTTGGCATGCTCTAAAAAGTTAGACCAAGAAATGCAACTTCTCTTAGTGCACAAACAAATGTGTATGTGCCACAAAATATAAAATATTTGTTTTAATGACAAAAAGTATTATTATAATAATTCAAAATACCTTTTTAGTAGGTAGTGTAATAAAGGTCCTTTTGATGGCGGAACGCTAAACTCATCACTTTGACTAATAGGTTTCGAAAATATTTTTAATCCACGTCAGAACAAATTTGCATACTCGTTTGATAATACTTATGTAATTATGTACCTACCTATTAGTATTAGGTAAGGTAAGGTGGGGTAAGACTAACATAGTTTATTTTTCTCAGGGCAAGACTAACAGTATGAGGATTCCATACAGGTGATAGTCTTAAAGACCTACTGTCACTACAAAACCATTCAACTCTGGAGAGAAACAACAGGTTTAAACCATTCCAAAGCGCTTATCAAGGCCTTCAGCAAAAAGGCATCCTCGAACGCCTTAGCGCTGTCTAGGAACCAACTGCGCAACTTGGTAAGGGTGCTTACTGGGCATTGCGGCCTAAATAAGCACATGCACACTATGGGGAAACGTGACATGGGGCGGTGCAGACTCTGTATGGAGGCAGAGGAGACGTCCTTGCACATCCTTACAGAGTGCCCTTGCCTAATGCGTAGTCGTGACTTAATCCTGGGCGGACACATATTGCGCCCGGATCTCTCTCTCTCGAGATCAAAAAGATCCTGCAGCTGTTTGAAGTTGCAGGTTTGGATCGAGACTTGTAGTAGGTGGCGATCACAATAGATCAGCGATGGTCGCAGTGATACATAGGCTATGGAGCCTTATATAGCCTCTAACAAGGAGAAGAAGAAGACCCCGCGGTGATAGTCTTACCCCCCCCCCCCCCCTTATTTTAAACATTATTTGCTTGGTTTCTTACTTATTTTTCCTATTTAAATATGTTGACAAAAGTTAATTTAATCCAATCTTCGTATTAGAATAGGTATACCTAATACAGATTCATTAACAATTTCGTAATTAAAACGATTATTATCTCTACATCTTTTTTAATAACAAGGTCGGACCAATCGATCAGACAATCTTGCAACAAAATAGAAAGCCTATCTTTGTTAATAACATAACTAACTAGTATAAATACCGGTTCCGATTTGCACAATACTAGGTATTTTGTAACGAATACTAGGTGTCGGTCACGACATTTTGACAGATTAACAAGTTGAACCTAATAGGATTAATGTATTCATGTTTAACCGACTTCGTAGGACAATGTTCACAGTTTTTTTTGTGTGTGTTTCACAAGTAGATATACTAGTTAAAACATACCCACTTTTTCAGTAAAAAAGGCGTGAATTCAAATTTTCTATATGAGGTCCACCCTTCGCGCCTACATTTTTTAAATTGGCCGCCTTTTTCTACTGACAAAGTGAGTGTACCAGATTATAATTTAATTGTGTGTTCGAGTTGCACACAATGCACACGTGTACCTAGAGTTCTTCAAAAAACTGTTTTATGAAGAACTCTAGGTTGTTATTAGTTTTCATTAATTAAACACGAATTTACTTTGAGATTCCAAAAACGTGTCTCCATTGCCGCCTAACACCAACGAACATATATTTTTATTTAAAACCTAAAACCATCAATTACCGTTGTTCATATTAACAGATGATTAAAGAATGTAAAAATAATATCCCTACAAAAAAGTATTCCGCTAATTTTGTAAATAAATCAAAGGAAATTTAGTTTGACTAAATCTCGCATATTTTTAAGTTATTTACGGAGTTTTTTTAAACGTCGAAAGGTATAAGCTTAGATAGCTTTTTATATTCGTATCGTTTTATATTAATTACATGTGTTTACAATATAGGTAGGTACATAAAAAGTCACTATTCAATTTTTTTTCGAAGAGAAGAAAGTTGAGAATTGTATTTTTTTACAACTATGTATTTTACGTACAGTATCGGGGTTTCGTACCTTTAAAGCTAATAATTAAACCATTAATAGATATCCAATTTCGGCAAATTTTTCACTCAATGCACCATAAAATACTTCAGTATCCGTTTAGATAAGGTTAATTACTGATGTACCTACAAACGCCAAATTACGAAAATACTAGTAACTTGGTTAATCTATTAGCAATGGCGGAATACCGGCTTAGTGAACCATAAAACTCATAACCCATACTTACTGATTGCACATTCTCTCTTAAGTAAAACTGGTTGCACAGTATCCTGCGCTATAACTCTGACCGCGCTATAGTCTGGCAAAGACAACCTTGTCAGTCAGTAAGATCCAGGAAAACTATATACTCATCCCCGTAAGACGAAGATAGTATGATGCTCTCTGACAGATGAGACAGTCCTGGGCCAAACTATCTTCGTAAGTCCCCGCGTACTTGTACAAGTATTATTAAATTCGCGTTATGAACTCTAGAAATAAAAGAAAGTTCCAAATTTAAAAGCGCAAACGTTGGCTTGGGTCTTACGAGGCAATAGGTATCACAATTAGGTACTCTGAAAATATACTTCTGTTTACAATTTTGCTTGTTAGATCACTCTGATATATCACTTCTATTTTTAGAGTAGGTACATATGGTGCTATTTAAGGAGCACTTTCCGTGCGTAAGAATGTCGAAAGTTGAAAGGGCCACATGTATAGTACCTACTACTGTAATGGTTATTTACGATACAAGTGCGAAAAAGAGGAAATTCGAAACGAGTGGCGATAAATTAAAACACGACCGAAGGGAGTGTTTTAAATCGACACGAGTCGCGAATTACCTATTCGTATGTGTATCGTACAACATTTTACAGTACATATGGCCCTTTAAACTTTTGACATACGCACGAAAAGTGCTATTTTACGCACTAGTGCGGGAAAATAGGACCATATTATGTACTGTAAAATGTTGTACGATACACATGCGAATAGGTAATTCGCAACTCGTGTCGATTTAAAACGGCAAAAATGGTTAATGAAACTCGTTTCGAATTTCCTATTTGCCGCACTTGTATCGTAAATAACTATTTTATAGTAAATTATACTGCTGTGGTATGTCAAAAGTGACGTTTTTAGTTGAAGAAATGTCACTTTTGACACATATCATATCATATCATATCATATCATATCATATCATATCATATCATATCATATCATATCATATCATATCATATCATATCATATCATATCATATCATATCATATCATATCATATCATATCATATCATATCATATCATATCATATCATATCATATCATATCATATCATATCATATCATATCATATCATATCATATCATATCATATCATATCATATCATATCATATCATATCATATCATATCATATCATATCATATCATATCATATCATATCATATCATATCATATCATATCATATCATATCATATCATATCATATCATATCATATCATATCATATCATATCATATCATATCATATCACATCACATCACATCACATCACATCACATCACATCACATCACATCACATCACATCACATCACATCACATCACATCACATCACATCACATCACATCACATCACATCACATCACATCACATCACATCACATCACATCATATCATATCATATCATATCATATCATATCATATCATATCATATCATATCATATCATATCATATCATATCGTATCATATTGGAAACAGATCGAATGACTAAAACTCGAATTGGCCTGTTAATATCACACACACACACACACACACACACACATACACACATTATGAACTTTTGTTCGAAATAAATTATTACTGAAATGAATTGAATTAATATCTTCGCCAAGCCCATAGGTAGCTCAAGCCTTAAAACGCATAAGATTGCAAGTGCATTGACTCTAGGGTCCCACTGACACAGTTACCGTCTCTCTCGCACTCCGGCTCGACGCTGATCGCTGTCTCGCTCTGGCGCGTAGCTTTTTACACGACACTTTTCCCGCCTTATATGTGGAGGACCAGTTTTGCAATAGGGTTAGGAATTGAGTTAAAATTCCGTTGGGAAATAGACCAGTCTTCAAAAAAGGTTAAATTAATGGTTAGCGCCTTATAAATTAAAAAAAAACATGCATTTTTTTGCAAAAACGGTTAACGAAAAGTAGATACCTACATTTATAATGGGTGGACGACATCCGGAACATTGCGGGTCACTTCTGGATGAGATTAACTCAGATCGGGACAAGTGGCGTACTAAACAGAAGAGAGGCCTATACTCAGCAGTAGGCGATAAAGGGCTGATGATGATGATGATAATGTAAAAATTTTTTTTTAAAGATACGACGTAGACGTGGGAAAAAGTCGCTCAAATCTACGTAATAGAATAAAATACTTAACACGCAATAAATGTCTCCTAAATGCACAAGTTGAATAACCAGAAGTTACAAACTTATGTTATGAATGATCTTTCCACAAAACGATCCGACTTTTTGCCCACCATTGTCGAAATACCAGATTACACCCGACGAAAGTTTTCTAAAAAAAAACAAGATCTTACTTTCGTCGAGCGACAATGTAAAAGTGAAATTCAAAAAGTAAAAAGCGAACCTATCAAAGAACCGCGTATTTATCCGATAAGTATCTTAAAATAGTCGCGTATCTCCCATCTTCCCATACGGAACGCAAGTCATCCGATTTCAAATTTGGAACAAACAAATTTAAACATTCATTAACCCCATTCGATTATCGTTCTTGAGTCATTGTGTTACAGTTAAAACTCCTGTAATTTCTTAATAGGTGTGAATGTTATTCAGGTTTTTGAAAGGAGAGCGTGCGAAATAATTACAGTTTTGACAGTAGCATTGCCCGTGCAAAGCGAATGTCGTATTTATCTCTGTTGATTTAAAGTCTATGTTTGTTTGGAAGGTTTGGTCGGTAGTTTTAATTATGTAGGCCCTAATTATTGTCTCTGTAATTGCTCGGAAGCGAACGGGAAGTGGTGCGCGACGTTTCTAGGCTTTGTTACGTTTTCTAGAGCATTCACCTGGGACCTTATCAATAAGGAAGTAGATGTGTTGTTCAATAGAGATGTCTTATGAAATTTGTCGCCGAATATCGTTAATTAAGACGAAGACGCTAAAATAAACGACTGAACTTCATTTTAGTTTACGCTTCACGGTCTTAAGATCATCTGGCGGACATTTTTTTTGGTTGGTTTGGTATATTTGGGACCTTCTGAGAAAATAAAATTTCAAGTGAAATGTTCAAATAAGGAGAACCCCATAACTGGCAGATTTACATTTAGAAATGTCTACTAATTAAGATCAGATTTTTTCCATTTTTGGTTATCATTAGTAAGTAGAGTTAGACCAAGAAAAGTCTGCAGCGATTTTGATAGCATACGCAGTGCAAATGTTATTTATACGACATCATTTCATAGAAGTTAGACGTTTAAAATAACACTTGCACTGCGTGTGCTATCAAAATCGTAGATTTCAGTCTCTACATGCTCGTATTTTAATCCGATGAATGTCTACAAAATACCCTATTTGGAAATTAATAGTTCGCTCTCTTATTATTTCTAATCTTACATTTATTTTTATTTATTTATTGAGACAACAAAGAATATTGAATAACAAGAACAACCACGTACGTAAAAGTCTAGAAACTTGCTTCCATCCAGCAGACGCTGAAATATTCTAAAAATCCTTAATGAACACACCCAACCCGTCATACATACTAAACGCGACCTGTACCGACATAGTCCTAGTAAAAAAGTAGCGCACACCTTAAACGCGTGCCATGTCAGTAGCCCACCCGATGTCCACTTATCTATTCTGTTAAAACGACGTATATGTGTACAAATATCACGGCGCTTACGACGTTTTGTCGTATGCGTACGAGCAGCGTGCGCTTCCGTCGTAACTGTGCCGGTGAAAATGTTCCTGTTGCGTTTCACGTATGGGCGTTGTGGCCTACTGTTCCGTGGAATAGTTGACCATAAGACACATTGAATATTAACAGGTGGCCTAGCCAAAGTGACAATCGCTTGCGCTTCGTTATCGAATCGCTTTGTGTCTCTCTATCACTCTTCCATATTAGTGTGACAGTGACAGTTGCGTTTCGTTCGCTACGGAGCGTTAGCGATTGAATCTTGTCTACGGGGCCTGTTCCGTTACTTATATCTGTATCTATAGGTATTTAATAAACCGGGCAAGTGCGAGTCGGACTCGCGCACGAAGGGTTCCGTACCATAATGCAAAAAAAAAAACAAAAAAAAAAGCAAAAAAAAAACGGTCACCCATCCAAATACTGACCACTCCCGACGTTGCTTAACTTTGGTCAAAAATCACGTTTGTTGTATGGGAGCCCCCATACAACTTTAAATCTTTATTTTATTCTGTTTTTAGTATTTGTTGTTATAGCGGCAACAGAAATACATCATCTGTGAAAATTTCAACTGTCTAGCTATCACGGTTCGTGAGATACAGCCTGGTGACAGACGGACGGACGGACGGACGGACGGACGGACAGACGGACGGACGGACGGACGGACAGACGGACGGACGGACGGACGGACAGCGAAGTCTTAGTAATAGGGTCCCGTTTTACCCTTTGGGTACGGAACCCTAAAAAGAGTGAACAAAATCTACCCTCATTTGGCTTCTGAAGCCAGTTCCATAGATAAAAACATGTTGCAACAAACAAAAATATTGCATGTCTTTAATAATATTCTTCTAATTACTAAACATATAAAGGTATAGAGTAAACAACCTACTTTAGGTAACGGTTCAAATAATGTTGGTTAAAGTCAGGTCGTTCAGTGACAGAACCAGGTGGTTTTGTATTTGGTTGGTTAATCAATAAATGTTATAACTACCCGAAAATTTACAAATTATTAGTTTACTTTTATTTAAGTACCTAAAGATACAGAGTATACATAGATACTGATATACAACGCCCGTATGCACCCCAATCCTGACGTTGATCAAACATTGTAGTTTAGGTTACATCTTCTTGTTTTGAAGGCCTATAGGTAGAGTCTATAAATAGTAAGCAATCAGAGATGAAGACGAGTTTTAGTTTAAGTATGTACTTATTTCCTATTTTTTCTTGAACATGATTTTAATGATAATGAACCTAGATAATGAGAATTTCAGACTGAAATGAGCACAAAACGATGGAGTATTTCAGTAACAGTTTTTCTAACTGTATCTCTACAGAAGGAGATTATCATCAAAATTCCTTACATAACCTCGGAAACACGAGATTTGCAGTTACGTGCTAACTGTGTACACTTAAATAACACGGGGTAATCGTGTGAAAAAAAGATGCCCATCTCTTTTTGTGAACGTGTGTAACAGAGAAGCAAACTATAATCGTAAGAAACCTACTGATATTGCAAACGATTGTGTTTTGTTTCCAATCTGCGCGAAATTCTCAGAGGGTTTGGTAAGGTTTGAAATTGGGGTACAAATGGCCGGTTTGTGCAATAGTGTCATGTTTCGTATTACGATGTGAAGTTGGAATAGTGGAAGGTAGTGAAATGTGGAGGGGCATTCTACAGAAATATCTGTTTGTCTGTCAAAATCTGCCGGTTAATAACGTAGCTGCCATACGCGTCACATCCACGTCCTGACAAAGTAGACCTTTTTCTTTTCAGATATCGGCATTTGATATACCTAGCAAATGTCTGGCAACGAATTTACAGTTACCTACCTGCCAACCATTTCACACCTAGCTACTTACCCGATTCCAGTAACTTAATCGATCCACTTATGTCCATTTATTGATTTACGTCAATTGATCTGATTAGCGACCTCGAATCTACTTTCAAAACGCTATAATAACGAAACGAATTAACGTTCAATAATCTTCGTACAGTTAGTGCGTTTGTACCGGGATCTGCAACTGGGTTAATATGATTGCGCAATTGATTGTTGGACATTGGACCAGTTTGGTCACCTTGTGTCAGTTGCAGGGGATGGTAGCAAAATCTTTGTTTTTTTTACAAGTGTTGCAATTAATTCAATGTGCTGTTATCGTAAAATGGGGCCGCACGTTCTGTTGCAAAAAGATAAGCTAATCGATAATTTGATCGTGATCTGGGTTCTAGCAGGATTAACAGTGCTTCACCCGAAAGATTGTATTACTGAGCCAGAACCCTTTTGTTTTGCTGCAACGCACACAGCAAACCTACCTACTCGTACCTACCTTTTATTGATGCTTCTTGTTTTTTATTTTATTCTTATTTCGGTACAGATATACTGCATAATTGTTTTCCTTCGTATTTTCTCGGGAACGTTCGTATTTGTCATGCTACTTCAATCAACCTCAGTACTTTTTGTACTGAGACTGAATTAGCAAGACACGTTCGGACGTTTCCGTGAAAATACGAAGGAAACTAAATAATTAGGTATGCACTACATCTGTAACAGCACGATTTACAATAGATCTGTAAAATGTGATGCCAATTTGGCAAAATGAGAGGGAAATGCGTTATGATTAAAATAATTGGTACCTACTCGCACTTATGACATAATATGTTTCTAAATATGACCCGTCTTCTCAATATTATAAAACTTATCTTTTTAATAATAACTATACCTACTTACAATAAAAAGTAACCTAAAATTAAAACTACGCATTACATAACTAAAACTAATACCTGAATATTATAAATCATAAATCATATATTTATTTGTAAACATAGGTTTTTACAGATATAATTGTACACTTAAAAAGAGTATCACTATATTTAGCCATTAGGCATACAAATATTTTCCAGATGGTGCATGCATATTTACAAACTTAATCTATAAAAATATATTAAATAACCTTAATCTATAAAATAGGTTCAGGCGGAGTATGTCACTTTCTTAGGACGTCACATTCTGAGGACGTCACATTCTGAGTTCGTCACTTTCTGAGTACGTCACTTTCTGGGAACGCCACTTTCTGAGGACGTCACTTTCTGAGTTCGTCACTTTCTGAGTACGTCACTTTCTGAGAACGCCACTTTCTGAGTACGTCACTTTCTGAGTACGTCACTTTCTGAGTACGTCACTTTCTGAGAACGCCACTTTCTGAGTACGTCACTTTCTGAGGACGTCACTTTCTGAGAACGCCACTTTCTGAGGACGTCACTTTCTGAGTACGTCGCGTTTTTTAGCATAGGTACGATTTAACAGTATAATATACCTGCACGAAAAATGTATACTGCCAGCAACCAGATTAGCTGTTCGACATACGGTCGCTTTTATATCTTACATACCAATACCAATCTCTGTTTGCCTTACGCCTGACTGGTAGAGAATTCCATTTGGCAAAACGTCCTATGTTTCGTGCAATAAAGTGAAAATAGAGAAATAAATAATATAAAAACAATCTAATTATGTTTAAATCATTATTTAATTCAGAATACTACAGAGAACTACAAGCACCAAAACATTTAGCCACAGATTGGAGTTAGGCCGGCAACAGCTTCGATTCAATACACATAAATGTTTCGCACAGTAGGAACCATGATTTTATCATTCGCCGCTGTGATTAGCTGGTGAAGGTATCACGGCAAGCTCGCTGACACCAGTAGAAGGTCATTCCCACATATTTACATTTAAACGGACTGCCGCTCATTTCGTGACAACATATTCTTCAACATACCGCGTCTTCTGTCATGTCCCCATAAACTCACGTCTTTTTTTCCGATGATGATGTAAATTTTGGATATCTGCGTATAAAAATCAGCTCTTGCAGTTTTGGTTCAGACAATATTTCTTCACGTGTCACCTGTGGAGAATAGGCGTCAAAGGATTTTTTCTTCATATCGGCAACGGCATATTCAGAATATATGTTCAGCCACCAATCACTTCTGCGTATGGATCACTCCCATACTCTCATAGTTCTCATGTTCTGCATATATTTAATGTAATTTATTTGTTTGTTTTCTTCCTATATAGGTTACACGATGAATTTTTAAATTAATATTACATTGTACTTTTAGCCTGACAATAAAAATCTATCATGTCGCCGATTTGACATCGCTGATTTTTTTCTATTTAAAATCCAAAACTACAAAAAGGTTATAAAGTTTGTCAAAGGACTGTCTCATTTCAAACATAGACAGAGATAAACATACTATCTTTGTCTTACACTAGTACTAGCATCCAAAAGAAAAGGATGAGTGTAGTTTTTATTGTTCTTATTTAATGACAAATTGGTTTGACCACTTACAGTCCGTTAACTCTCAGAATGAACTTCGTTTTTCGGGTAAAATCGGACGTATTCGCGTAATAAAAAATGACAGCGTCGTACTGATTTAGTTGCAACTTGCAATCCAACACTCAAAACTATACAGGATGGTCTATACCACGACTTCCAAAATTTTTTTTAGATTCCTCAATTCAATTATAGAATATGTATGTTAGCCGGTTTTTCGTAGTTTACGAGTTATGAATTGTTGAACTTTTAACTTTTGTTAAGAAATTCCGGGCCGAACCAATTAATTTATTTAAAAAAACTATTGAACTTTTTTGAATGTTTCTTTTTATAACATAATCCTTTACAAACGACGCAGTTGCTAAAAAAATCAGCATCCTCACTTGGCTGCGAGTTGGAAAAAAAGACAAAAGTCAAAGTTTTACGTTCAAGCAGGTCAAGTTTAGATTTTACCTAATTAAAAAAAAACAAGCGAGTTCAACGACTTTTGGTTATTTTAGAAACTGCTAGTCCCTAAGTTTTTTTTAAAGGTAAAAAAAAAGTGACAATAGTCATAATTTGACAGAGTCACCGGTCAAAGGAATCGAGGTGGAAAGTTCCCAAATTAGTAATCTGATAGCCCACGTAGTGAAGAATCTAAAAAAAAAACAACGGGTTGCACTCCGGGAGTGCCGGCAGAAGTGAAAACTCAATGACATTGTATCAGTTTTTCGATCAGGCCACGTGTCCGTCTTACGTCTTACGAATCTTACGGTCACGTGACCTGTCGCGAGTTTAACATTTTTTCCCCATCACAAAAAGTGCACAGCGCCGCTAAGGAAGTTTTCACTTAAAAATTTTGGACATCGTGGTTTGTACCACCCTGTAAGGTGTATTCGGGTATTACCGAATGTCGGATAATTCCGAAATTCAGATGAAAATCACCCTTAATTCCGTCATAATAAAAGTCTCTTTCGGAATTATCCGACAGTTTTCGACATTCGGAATTACCCGAGTAAACCTTATAGAGTAGTTAATACCACCATAACTAGTAGGTAAATATTTAAATTCATATTAAAATATGTGACTTTTAAGTACTGTGTAATTATTTACAAATAAAATTTAAAATTTTTGTTTTAATTTATTTTTTTATGTTAAAGTAAATTTTAATTAAAACTAGAGATAAAATAAAAAACACAAACTATAAAAAATATACTTACCTACAAAAAAATATGTGACTGTTATTATTACCACTCTGTATAATTTCAGCGAGAAGTTGTAAATGACGGTGTGACGTTCTGCTTTCAAATTCTGATTCTATTTTACTTAGATTATGACAAAAAGTCAAATCGCAATATAGTCATCAACCAAATATTAAGCATAACGTCATTAAATTAGGGCTTGTTTTACATTGAGGTATCCCTAACTTTTGGCGAGTGAGTAAGAAAGCAGAACAGCAGTATCACCTTCGCGTGTTACCGCCGATACCCGACCCGATGTATCTTTCTAAAATCCGAAGGTCATTCTGAGAGTTAACGGACTGTAGATAATGTTGAGCTAGCTTCGACCCGCGACTTCATCCGCTTGGAAATATGATGATGATGATGATATCGTACCTATGCTAAAAAACGTGACGTACTCAGAAAGTGACGTCCTCAGAAAGTGGCGCTCTCAGAAAGTGACGTCCTCAGAAAGTGACGTACTCAGAAAGTGGCGTTCTCAGAAAGTGACGTACTCAGAAAGTGACGAACTCAGAGAGTGACGTACTCAGAAAGTGACGAACTCAGAAAGTGACGTCCTCAGAAAGTGGCGTTCTCATAAAGTGACGTACTCAGAAAGTGACGAACTCAGAATGTGACGTCCTCAGAATGTGACGTCCTAAGAAAGTGACATACTCCGCCTGAACCATAAAATATTAGTGGTGGTAATTAATTGCTATAACTGTTCCAAATTTTAGGTATCTACTTCAAACAGTCTCTGAGAAAAACGCATTTAACTGATTTACAAGACCGAAGTGATCCCATAAGTGTTCCGTAAACAAAGTTTTGTACGGAACATTAAAAATAAATAAAACATAATATGGGTGAGATAGCCCAATATGTACCTATATACTAGTGGCTCTGTGAGCTGTAGACCTCGCGAGCAGAGTTTAAAACTGAATAAATGTATGGTTCCGTTGTTTTGAAGAATTTAGAGAATCTAATTTGACCATAAAAACTTAACTATCAATTGCTTACAAAATTCGGGAATTGGTTTAGATATGCGACCTGTAGAGTAGAACATATGGACATACGAAACAATTTTTGGCTAACAGGCCAATTCAAACTTACACTGATATCAGAAAGACATCTATCTAACTGATGTCATTTAGTTATCGTGCATTTCACTCGTTCTTGTCCGTACATGTATTGGCACAAGCGAGACGCACGATGACTACTAAATAACATGATAAAAATATCATCCCGATGTCAGTGTACGGTCGATGCCCCTTAAGTATACACGTCGCCATACTAATTGTATAGAAAAGTGGATAGAGTTAGACCAAGAAAAGTCTGCAGAGATTTTGACAGCACACGCAGTTCCAATGTTATTTGTGCCAGTGTCAAAATCTCTGCAGACTTTTCTTGGTCTAACTCTACTTATGTTAGGAAACCAACATTACCTTTGAATTAACCTGTAAACTGCAACTAAGAAGCTTCGTGCGCGAGTGTGGCCCATAATTTCCGAAAATCATTTTTTCTTCGAGGCAATTACTCCGTTCTCATATTTTGCGTTGCCCATAATTTCCCGAAATCATTCATTCTCGGTAGCAATTACTCCGTTCCCATATTTTCCCAATGGTTTTCTTCCGCAATCGCCTATTTTTAATATTTTTAAATTAATCTTTTCCTTATAGGTTTCGTTCTTTTAAATATCTAGGATAATATTTTCTTGTTACTGTATGTTAATAGTGTAGTAATTATATTTGTTACTTGTAGGTATTTCACATACAACAAATATCAAAAACACTAAAATTGAAACATAATCTACAAAACTACAAGTAAAAAACCAAACGCTGTCAGCCAATAACTCTAACCTACCTATCTCTGGGAGCAGATTCGTTTTTAGGGTCATCAAAAAAAAATAACCCTAACCTACCTATCTCTGGGAGCAGTTTCGTTTTTAGGGTCATCAAAAAAAAAATAACCCTAACCTACCTATCTCTGGGAGCAGTTTCGTTTTTAGGGTCATCAAAAAAAAATAACCCTAACCTACCTATCTCTGGGAGCAGTTTCGTTTTTAGGGTCATCAAAAAAAATAACCCTAACCTACCTATTTGAAAAAAACCTGGTTATTTTTACCACTAGCATTAAAAAAAAGAGAAAATATGGAGATAGAGAATATTTAGTTAGTGAAAAAAAAACCTACTGGTTATTTTAACTACTGGGATTAAAAAGAAAAGGGAATAAATTGAGAAAAGGAAAATTTAGTTTATGAAAAAATGTACACGAAAAATTAAATAAAGCGAAGAAATTCCACTGGGAAAAAATGAAAACGGAGTAATTGCCTCGAAGAAAAAATGATTTGCGGAAATTATGGGCCATTTTAGCGAGGCGATCCAAATTAAAAGGCTCAAAGTATAACTAACATTATTGTTAGTTAGACTTTGAGCCCGGGAAAGCGCAACGTACGAGCAACCTACAGCTAGTTCCCTGAGCCCAAGGTCGACCACTACCCTAGGCAATGTTAACCCCTGCGATTTATGGATGGTGACCGCCCATGCTATAAACGTAAGTGGAAATTGACTCCTGGAACAGCCATGCCCTTGAACTAAAATCGCTAAAAAAAATTTCAAACAAAAACTCAAACGAATACGCTTACCTCGCGCTTCGCGCTCGCTTGATCAATCAGCAATATGATGATTAAGTGCAAAACATAAATAAAAAAATTTGCATTTACTGGGGATCGAACCGGGTACCTAT
Source organism: Cydia splendana (assembly GCF_910591565.1). Lineage (NCBI taxonomy): Eukaryota > Metazoa > Arthropoda > Insecta > Lepidoptera > Tortricidae > Cydia > Cydia splendana. The sequence goes on along the minus strand of NC_085981.1, from coordinate 4,847,539 downwards.
CCCATATCCTTGCTTGTAAGCGTCTTTCCAACTGCGCTATGATAGCATTTAGATGAGCTGACGAAATTTGGTTACTTATTCTCGAGTAAGAATTTAAATATCTAATCTAAAGAGAATAAAGTGTATAGGTGGCAGCACAGGAGCCGTCAGATCTTTGGCGCGAAGCGTAGATATGTAGTTTATGATTCCGATGTAGCCCACGAGATGGCAGAACCTACTATGCACAAGGAAACGTACTTACGAGAACGGTAGATGGTAGCACTTGCTTTGGCAATGTACATGTGCACATATGTTTCCGATTCAGGCCACAAGATGGCAGGCCCTCCAACGCGCACGGTCCCTATAGTGGGCGCGCGTGAACTATAGGGGGTAGCATAGGAGCCGTCAGATTTTTGGCGTGAGGCGTAAATGTGACGTTTATGCTTCCGATGTAGTCCACAAGATGACAGAACCTACTATGCATAAGGAAACGTACCTACAAGAACGGTAGATGGTAGAACTTGTTTTGGCAATGTACATGTTTCCGATTCAGGCCACAAGATGGCAGACCCTCCAACGCGCACGGTCCCTATATGTAGTAGAGGGTTATTGTCATACTAAATTTTGTAGTCACAGTAAATTTACTGCCATCTTTCGATACAGGATTAAAATAAAAATGAAAAAAAAAATCAATAAATGTATATATGTATGGATAAATGATTTTTTTTATTTTTAGAACGCCATATGATTTTGACCCATGTTCTTTTACTGATATGAGTAAAAATTGTTAAATATAAAATGGTGTCGCCATCTAGACGAGCAAAGGCCAAAGGTATGGCGCCGTATATTCAAGAATCAAATTTTCTTTAAAGCGCAAAAAGCCATCATCTCTTGCAAAAAATAAACGAATGCGCTTAGCCCGCGCTTGATAAATAAAAAATACGATTTTTTTAATTTTTTCAAAATAAAAAAATAAAATAAAAAACAACAGTTGATACGAAATTTAAGTATAAAAAAATACAAAAAGTTATGTAGCAGCATACAATTACTGGGGATGGAACCAGGGACCTCCCTATGCAAACAAAAAAGCGAACGTTAGCAAAATGCGCCATGATAGTTCTTACTAAAGCTGACGAAATTTAGCTACTCATTCTCAAGTAAAAACTAAATATCTAAATACCGCCGAAACCAGAGATACAAATTTTCTGAATTTTTGGCCATTTAATCTATAAACATATATCAAAAAGAAAAAACTCTTATGATATCGATACGACTATTTGTTTAGGCGACAGGTATCACGACTCCGCCATTTTTTAAAATTTCCAAAAACCGGATTGACAAAAAAATTTTATTTAGTCATAGAATCTGGTCACAAAATTTCATGAGAATCGGTTAAGAATTGCGACCTGTAGAGGAGAACATCCGGACATACGAAAGCAAAATGCCCGAGTCAAAACGTAGACCTTCGCTTCGCTTCGGTCAATTAGGCTAGATCATCCAGGGCCGATCCCTGTGGAAGGGTTCCCACAAGGCTGGCTGCGTTCCCCCTTTGGATCGCTATGCCGATCCGTTGGGCGAGGAACGATCCAGCCCTAGGGCCCCCGGGGACCTCGATAATTTTTTGGAGAGCTGCTGAATTAGTTTGGACTAAAATGATATTGTGATATTAATTAAATAGAAACTTAACACTTATCACTCTAACGACGTTTCTAATGACTCATGAGCCACGAAAGCTTAGTGACGCCTAAAGTTACGTGGTCAATACTGGTTACCGATTGCCTGTATGACGTGTCCTAGAGGCCATTATTGCAGTAATCCAAGACAATGATAGTCATCATTATATACCTAACCTTTTAATCCGTGATATCACGCTGTGAATAGAAATGTCAGATCACTATCTACATGATGATGACCTAAAAATCACGGAACTTAACCGCCAAATTGTTCTTACATCTGCTTTTTAGTAGTTGCTTGTTTAAGATTTAACTATTATTATTCTCGGAATTCAGTAGCCGAAAAAGAAAATAATTCAAATATGGAATGTTTTTACTAAAATTTTATTTTATTTGTTACAGATATTAATAATGAAGAATCAATAGAAGCAACTAGGATAAAAAGGGAAGGCGTCTCAGAAAACAGGGGTGAGTACTTCAACAATTACCATACGCTCCATCTCTTCTGTAAAAAATATCTTTGCTTCAAAATGTCTGCATTTTGCCGCTAGTCTAACTAGCGTGTAACTGTCTGGTCTGATCTTTATCTTAAACTTACCTTTTGCCTTTTTCTCTTCTTAATTTTATATTTTTCGTTTCTTTTCTATACTTAACCTATAGTAAAGCATCCGTAGGTAGGTTGTGTGGAAATTTGTTTGATTGTGTTGACGTTGATTATGATTATTTGAGTAAGTATAGGAATTTGAGCACCATTAGTTTCTTTTTATTACCAATAACAATTTAAACATCATCAATGTCAATGAATGTATAAATTAGTGCTAACAGTATGAAAGTGTTTGTCTCTACCTATCTATTAGCAATAGCGTATTTATTCTTCTATTTATATTGCATAATTAATTGTATGTTTTTTTCTTTCTCTTTCAAATCTAATCCGGTCTGGACAACTACGGACTTTTGTAAAATATAACGCACCTCCACGATCCTTCCTGACACCACTTGACGACATCTGACGGTAGACTTGACTGTGTTGCTCGTCAACGACCAACAACGGAACGACTATAACTCGAGAGTGGGGAGGTACCACAGTGTGAAGCCTCTCATCGGGTTACTGACCTCGACAGCCAGGACATTCATCCAAGATGGGGTGACGACCGAGTTCGCCACTCAAATCCTTGGCACCACGCTGAACAACGGGCGCATCTACGCGCAACTTCTCACAAAGTCTTCTCTTGTTTTGTACAATAAGCCGGCAAATGAGGATGCAGTCGCGGTGAAACCGACGCGTGTGCATTCCGCTTTCGACGGCCAATGGAGCGTCAAGCAAGATTTAGGCTTCATTGACCCTGATGAGTTTGTCCTTAAAAATACTGATTATCTTGCACCGAGCAGTAGAATGGACATAGTTTACGCTAGTAAACCTCCGCAAGAAAGCAATTTCTGGAATGCGAGTCCTACTGCTCAAGAACAAGATAACCAGATTGCAGAGGAGCCAACGGCGCGTAGAGTTCAACAAAATAATGAAATTCCCCGATTTTCACAAAATGAAGCCTTTAACTACCTTGACGGTCCATCAGTCAACAGTGAAAAGAAGTTTGATTTCGTTGTGAAACCAGCCATCCTAGAAAATATAAATGCATTGCATCGTCAAAGTAAAGCTTATGAACCTGTAACAGAACCTATTAAAATAGATTCTCGAATTAAGGAAGAATTAAACGAATCAAATATTGTCAAAGTTAAACCCAATTACGATTTACCGACATTTACGATTAAAAACGAATTTTCGCCTATCTTTTATTATATAGATAATGTTGAGTCTCGTAGCCCTCCGCAACCGGTAGGGCAGCAAACTAAATTACCTAAAAAATTGTTTGGCCAAAAAAGCGAATCGAGGCCAAAGAAAACGTTCACATATGCTGGGTTTGCTGACTTCACCACTGTTGTTGGTGATACGGTTATTATTTTTACTCCTAACACTGATATTGCTCGTCCACAAAGTCCAGACAAAGTAAACGTTTTTCCCTCAGCTAAACAAGTCGATAAACTTAATACAAAAATAACTTTCCTTGCTGCCGATATTCCTGTAGCTACTGCGACGTATAAACCTCACGAAGTTAATGCGGCCAGTAAAGTAACCATTCCTAGTAGTGATAATGTTTCTGAAAAAGTTTTATACAACGACGAAGATAGTCTTAAAAAGGTGCATTATAACATTGATAACAAACCAACGGGTGTTTCAGTTCAAAGCAATAGTGGATTTGATTTTAACTTAGATGTCATTCAGCCCTCAGAAGCTTCGGTACCAATAACAGAAAGTACGCGCCTTACCGATAATTTAGAAGTCATTCCAATACATGACAGCTCAAAAGCTACAGATCCACTAACATTATTGAGACCATCTGCTACTATAATTGAGGACCCTAAAGAATCTGTGATCACGGAAAGCAATGTAAATGAAGATTTAGTAACTTCTGAAGAAGAAGCAGACAACACAGCCGCGGAAGTTACAGAAAAATCAGAAGAAGAAAATGAAGAGGAGGAGGAAGATGAAATTACTACTCTAGCAAATGAGTCTGGAATAATAACAACTACCGAAAGTGGTCATAGTGAGGAATCTTATGAAGATATAGAATCAACCACTGAGATGAAACACGATACTGAAGAAGAGGTTATTTGTTCCAGCGGTATCGAAACGAAATCCGTTATGACAACCGCTTACAAAACACTAACTTATTTGACAACCTACTTTATCCCTCTCGAAAGCAAGGTAACAACTACTTCCGTAAAATCGAACGTAGTCGTTGAAAGCAACGTAGGCTACCTGACTAATGTTGTATGTAAGTCTGATATCAACATAGAACCGACGGCTGTTGTCAAAGTGAATGTGCAGTCCTCTGTACATAGTAGCTTGGAATCTCCTGAAGTTGAAACCGAAGGATCGGTATCTACACCTCCTACACAGCCGGAGCTAGTTACTGAAGCTGCACCAAAGACAACTCCTAAACAAAAAGAAAGCTCAACAACGACTGAAGCTAAAGAAAGCGAGAACGGAACTACGGTCGATAACAGTTCGCAAGAAGACGAAGAAAATACGGAAGAAAATGAAACAACAACAAGCACGCAGACGACAACTACTGAACGAGTTTCAACTAGTCACAGTCATGTAGAGGTATCGGTTAGCACAGAACATTCTACAACGCCGACTGAGAAGCCTACTTCTGAAGAAGAAGAGGATAGTAAAGAAAATGAAATAGATTTGATTTACAAAACGCTTTATACTACTTATACTTACTTTACCACGTTCTTTGGTGATCAAACATCAAGTGTCGCTAGCCACAAATCCATTGTAACTAATGTTATTACGTCGACGATCAATCTTGCTCAGTTAGATCCTTCCTTATTGGGTGCATTTGACGAGGATGAAATTGCGCCAACTAGCGTAGGAATCGGTCGTCCTACTGAATCGTTTGCCATCAACAGCATAATTGATTTAGTCAAAAATAAAGACGTTCTTGAATCCGTCGAAGGAGGTGAGAGCTATAGTTCTCAGACGCCTACTCCATCATTGGGTGATGATGTAGCTAGTATTAAACCAGACGCTGTCAAAACGTACTTTACGACTTATACATTCTTCACGACGATTTATGTAGGAACTGATGCTAACGTATGCAGCAGAAGCGAAGTATATACAAACTACGTGGGACCTGATGAATTGATTCCAACTAAGAGTAATCCTTTAGGTGCGGAAAAAACTAAAGCTCAGTTTGATTTTAGAAATTGTAAGCAGGTTAAAAGAGAACCACCAGCGAATCCAGAAGAAACCTCGTCAATGGAATCTTCGGTTACTATGGAAGAAAATGATGATAAGCCTACTAATGAAAACAAACATACACTTCCACAGCCTACACCTGTAGAAGTTGACATGTTATTCAGTGTAGAGTCCAACCCATTAGATACCGATAACTCTTACACAGACACGGTAACAGATGTTAAATCATCATCCTCTAGAGGTGAAAGGCAGTACATAGAAAATAACAATGTATTAGATGATCAAATTAGCTCTGAGAGTAACATTGATGAAATCATGCCATCACCCACACTTCTGCTACAAACAAGTTACACGACATTCACTTATTTCACAACTATGTACATTGGAAAAGACTCAAGCAAAGTAAAGAGTAGATTAGAAACTATTACTAACGTAGTAACTGAGACGATAACACCTAAAAAAGAGGCAGAAGAAGAGAGTAACTTGCCAATTACATATTACACCACATTTACCTATTGGACTACTCTTTACAAAGACAAAACAACCACAATTACAAGTCGAGAAGAAATTGTTTCTAATGTAGTCACCCCTGTTGTCCAAGTTGCACCAACTATCAGTCCTATCGATACTACACCGATTGATATCGAAAGTGTCTTACCACCAAAAGAATTAGAAGTTGAAATAAAACCCTCACTTATCGAAAATAGTCCTGAACAAGATGATGGTAAAGCTACTTTTTACACAACATACACATACTTCACGACCTTTTATGCTGGTAATACTTCCCAGATTAGAAGCAGTTTAGAAACGGTCACCAACATTGTTGATAACACTAAAGTAATAGAAGACAATCAGTTAGGACGAAAAGTACCGACTGGAGCAGTGAATAAAAATCTCATACAAGACAATGGTGAAAAACCACATATATCTCCAACGATTGTGAAAGAAGAAATCAAACCCACAAAATTACCCGATATATCGGGCGCGTCTCCAACGGTTCTTGTTGGCACTTATATTGATAATCTATTTGCGGAAATTAAACCAGCGGACAATAATACGCCTTCTCCAGATACTGATAAAAAGATACTATTTTCGCAAGTTGCTGTTATTTCTGGTGATTCAGTAATAATCACTGATGATAATAAAACGTTGAGCACAGAATCTACAGCAAAAGTACGTGAAACAAACGGTACGACCACACCAGGAGCTTCTATAATTAGCCCGACTCCAGAAGTTATTGAAAGTTCAGTTGCGGAACCAGATACAACAACAGAAGCCCACGAATCAGAAGAAGAAGAGGAAGAAGATGACGGATCCTCGAGAAAGAAGTCTCGTTTGACTTTTACTACAAAGAAACCTTCATTTACTCCTGTTATTATTCCATTCGCGTCTAGAAATAGACCTACTTTCAGTCCCAAAGCAAGAGTTCCCTCGCTCAGTAGCGCAACAACGATTACTCGGGCTGACTTTACACCAACTATAACTGCAACACCAACGTTAAAATCTGTAAGGCCATCTGGATTTGGCGGAAACAGAAAAGCATCTTCATTTGGAGGATCTTCTAGCGCCGGAAAGAGATTCAACGGACGCAGCAGCATCTCAAATCCTTCAGCGAATGTACCCTCTGCGTCACGTTCAGGTGGATTCGGTGGTAGAGCGTCTATTCAGCCTACTTCGAGACGAACTGGCTTCAGGTCAAGTTCTATCAGAGCAAACAGCTTAGACTTCGCTAGTAGGTCAGCGATTCCAAGAATACGACCTACTGCTTCGTCGAGACTCAGGGGTAACAGAAATTCGGCGTCTATATCATTACCACCACCAGAGCAAAACGAGTCGGAGACATCTGGAACTCAGCAGGAAGAGACCGCCACTGAGGCTTTAAATGAAGTTACTGAAGCACCGGTCAGGACTACATCTAATCCTCTTCTTAGATTTAGACGACCACCCGTAGCTAGACAACCAGGTACAGCTGTGACTCCAAGAGTTACCACTCCTTCAACTAGACGAACGGCAGTTACGAGCAGAGGACGTTTAACCACCACGACTAGGAGACCTACCACTCGTTCAACTACTAATCCACTATTGTCACTGCGCAGACAACGCCCACAAAATTCCCTTTTCCCTAGACGGAACCTATTTAAACAGCCCGAACCTGAGCCAGAAGAAGAAATTAAAGAAAACGAGCAAGAAGTTGAAGAGAGCGAGGAATTATTGGAAGGAGAAGAATTCGAAGAAGACAATGACTACGAATCATCAAACAGAAAAGAGCAGCAAGTTGCAACACCTTCGACACCCGCACCAAAGAGGAATGTTGTAAGCATCAGACCATTCTCGAGACGACGAGTTAAACGTCAAGTTGATTACGGTAATAGGAAATACACAAATTTCAGAAGACCTGGTCTTAAGTCTGCTTCTACTAAAGCTCCTGAACCGGAAACGGAACCACCGGCGCCTGTAACTCAAAAATCTAGACCTGGAAACAGATTTAATTCCAGACTGTCATCCGGTAGTAGAACTACTACTTCTGCTCCTCAAAAATCTTCGCAAAGGCAGCCTTTTATTGTCAGGGGAGAAAGCCGAACAACTACCACATCTGCACCAGCTTATAGAAGAAGTAGCAAATCTAGACCATCTTCACGAACAACAACTTTATCTTCAAGACCTAAAGCACCTAAACTATTAAATAGTCGATCACAGTCGGAAAGACCTAGAAGTCCGTCTCGTAGCAGTACGAGCAGGTCTCGAACACGCACGACAACCAGCAGAGCTTCGAGCAGACAAAGAAACTCTTTCGAGAACTTCAGCGGTGAAAGGCAAAACTACAAGAGTATCGTAGACAACGGAAAAATAACAATCACACATCAAATCCCAACTGAAGTCACTATCCCAGTAGTTAATGGAAAGATAACTGAGTACAAAAACGTTTTGACAGCCAAACCTAGCATAGAAGTCTTACTAAGAAATCAAGTTGCGACCACTTTAGGTCCCTTAGGCAACCAGCAACTGGTACTTGCTTCTGAATCGACCAAGTTAGCAGACAATGGTGCCACTGAACTCATTAAATTCTATCTGCATGAGACACCTACCACAACTGTCATTTTCACACCTACCACTATTAGAGGTCGTAAGACATCTTACTCGCATGTTTTGCCCAGTACTGTATATAATGTAGAGCCAGTAACACAAACAATTGGTCCTGAAATCAACGCTAACGTACCGTTAGCTAACTTGCTGCTATCACAACTGTTACTTGGTAACCAGCAGCCAGCGATCAACCCTCTCTTAGCTCTTCAAGGACAGGGCTTGTTACCGCAGCAGCAGGTAGTACAAACTCCAGTAACTGAGTACAAAACTCGGACTACAACTTACGTTACAACAGTAACAGATGCTAGGGAAACCGTTCTGCCGATCACTTTCAAGGGAAAAGCCATTTTGACAACCATAGTTGATCCAACAATTAATGTAATTACTGCAACTGAATATGTCACTGACACAATTGTTTCCACACCTACAGCTTTAGCCCCTCCACCACAATTTAATTCTTTGCTCCTACCTCTGTTATTGCAACAGCAACAACAACAGCAGCAGGCTATAGCGAACCCACTCCTCCAAACACCTAATCCCTTGTTAGGTCTCGGACAGCCTGATTTGAATTTACTACAAAATAACAACTTGAACAATGACATTTATAGCAACAGTCCCAAACCAAACATATTACAAGACTTAAACAGCAACGAAGACTTTGGTGACGAAGTCCAAGACATCGAGGAAGATGCCCCACCTCCGCCACCTCCGGCGCGTGCTAGGAATAAGCCAAGAGCCCCTAAACCCGCGCCCCCTAAACTGACTAGTGTAGTCACCATGTACGTATCTGGTAGGTATCCTGGTGAATTCAGTACCGTTCTATCCACCGTTGTTGTAGACGACACGCAAATAGTTAGGAAGCGAGAAGCAGTTTATTACGAAGACATCGAAGTACTTCCTTCAATATTACCTTCAGTCGGTCAATTGATCAGTTCTCAGAGTGACAGCGCTTTAGAGAACTCAATTGTTTCTGGCACGGAGAAATACTTAGATGATTCTACGTTCAAAAGCCAAATTGAAACACAGAGCCTTGAGAGTATAGTTGGGTCATTGAGTAAACACATAAGATATGACGCATCACCAACATATGTCGTGAAGTTAGCAGCAGCAACCGCCATTAGAGATTTAAATTTAAGTTCAGTCGACGACGTCTCGTGAAGCCCAAACAAATGATTAGGTATATAAAATAATAGTTATTTATTTACATTGTATCATAGTAAGCTTAACTATGAATAGTGCCTTATAGTTTTAACGATAGTGTGTAAGAACAAAATACTCTTTTGTACTTTACTAGATAATTAACTCTTCTATAAGATTGCCAAATAAATCTATAATGTTACCAGGTTTATGTGATGGTTACAAAATTGTTTAGGTAACAAAATATCTATCACTGCCTAAGATTAAGTCTAAACTAGATTATGATTTATCATAATTAATTTCATAATACTCTTCTTGTTTTCAATTGTACATTGCAAATAGGACAAATAAAAATAAATACTTTAAACATTATTATTGATTTCATTTTAATACCTGTCCAACAACTTTATAATTACTTATTTAGTTTTGTAAAATAAGAATGATCCTAACGACTGGTGTTGACAAAAACTCTAGCTTTATGATTCTAGAACTTAAAAAGCTGAGTTAATTTTAACAAGACTGCAACAAAATGACTTTCATAATAATGATTCCCTAATACAGTGTGAAGGTATGTAAAATAATTGGATTGGATTGGATTGCACTTTAATTTTTGTTGTAAAATTTTGATATGTCTCCTTAACTATGTAACAAATTTCTCACTACAGAGGGTACAAGTTATAACTATCTAAAAATTCAATCGTGTCTTAAGTGACCACTTAAGAGTACTAGAAGTCTTTACCAACACTAAATGATCAGTCGGCGTTTTATAGATGGCTTTATCCATCTTTATCCAAATATCCACGTGATAAAATAACTGTCACGTTTTAACACCATGGGATAGAAAGTGACGGACACTGTTTTATCACGCTGTCACGTAAACAAGAACGACCACTATATCCGTACAGAACAAGGAAGCCGAATGACAGTACGATGGATTCGTACTGTCATTCGGAATTCAAGACGGAAGAAACACTGACAGGTGACATTGACAAATGACTGCTGACAACGATGACGACAATGACGAACACCGGAACCTGAAGATACCCCACATCTGGGAGATCCCAAATCCACATCCGTACCTCCAACTACCTCCGAGGTGAGTTTTAATGGTAATCTCGATTGTAGACCTAGTCATAATAATAACATAACAAATTCAAATGTTATTGAAGAATGGAAAAACAAAAAAACAAATTGATTAAAATTCTAATGGTATTCTTCAGGAACATTTTGAAAATTTTAGCTTTAATCTAATAAATAACATTACTGTTAAACTAATTTTAAGAACTATAAATAACTAAAATGAAACGACGACGAAGTAAATGTACATACAGATTTTAGTGCTAATAACACTCCACGGAAGCTTCAATTCAAAGTTTCGTCGCACTGACTTGACTTAGATGTAGTGTTGTACATATATCCTAACCTTATTCCGCACTTTAGTGAAGCACCAAGTTGCAGACACGAGTTGGGCTGGGTTTTGTAAATAGAAATTGGATGCAGTTTGTAGATAGTAAGTAGTGTATTGGGTAAGTAGATTTGGTATAGTATATTTTTTCTAACTTTTCTTTTATTTAATATAAAATGATTTTGTAAAGCATTTTTTTTCAAGATTCTAAAACAAATAATGTAACAGTTATGGTTTAGAATAAGCCAGTAAGTTGATAAGGAAATAAAATAGATTTAATTGAATGTTAAATAATTATAGTTAAATACATTGTGTTTTATAGTAAAATATATACTGTTTTTTTATTATCTCATATGACTAACATTAAATTTAAACATTTCAGCTTTCAATACAAATGGAATAGTGTATGATAATTCACCATGGCGACCAGGCAGAGATATGGATTTGGTGGACCACGGGAATTCTGAGGATGAAAGAAGATTTAAGAATCTAGCTACAAAAATCTTATCAAATGGAGTCGAAGTTTTAGTCAAAGACAAAAACGATGGCAAACAAGATCAGGTATATTTTTTAGTTTACTTGAATCTGAATGATTAAGATTTAAATCAAGTTTATTCCTCAAATATAATACTGGTATTACAGCCATTTTAAGACTAACTATAATTCAATTTTCGTAATAAGTTTTCTTATCTGGAGGAATGGATTTGGATTTATTTCTTTGATTTATAATATGTGTTCTATTATTTTATTTCCTCAGCGGAAACTAAAGCTGATGCAAGTATCTTCATACCAACAACCATTTCGTCACGCATCACCAACTAAATCATTACTATCATCGGCGGTTGCAACCGTTTTCAGCCGCCAGCAAATGAGTGCTCTGTTTCCATTACATCAACTTATGCAGCACAATTATATTATCAAGACTTGCATGACTACATACACTTATTTGACAACTGTAGTCCAAAACAAAAGGAGTGATGTATCTACGTTTGAGACTATCGTCTCAGTGATTACAACTGAGTCATTGACGAATCTGCCCATTTATGCTACAAATATATTTGCAGATATTAAACCCACAAACGTAAGGATTTTTCGAACCCTTGTTTTGCCCTGGGTTGCGATCTTCCTGGTTACCAAGGTTACCAAATAACCTCCCATTAAGACCTTAGTAGACCCTTTACAGTACTAAAACAAACAAATTGGTGTTCTATTATCCAAATTAATGATAAATGTCTTGGCAATTTAACCGAATGATGATCCTAAATATATTTTAAAAATAGGAGAGTGTATTGTAATATAATTTAATAATTCATTGTTTTGAATTTTTCAGACGAAATACATGGAGGTGAAAACTATCAAGCCATCGTCGCCGAGTAAAATATTTCAAAGCAATTTTGTCAAAATTGAGAAAAGGATCGACAATGATAACGGCAATATTTTCGACCTTATACAGCCATCTGAAGTTAGTCACACGCCATGTACGAGTTCTTGCTCTTGCAGCCATACAAAAACAGAAAGCTTGAAGACAAAGTATGCCAACGCCCATGATGCTTCTGCTCCTACTAAGTACGGGATGAAAACGTCTAAGTATGATGCAATTAAGCTAGACCTTAGACCTACCAATAAGGAGACACTTGATAAGAAAACAAAATACAATCCCTACGAATACGATAGTGGATCTCTAGCACCCACTGATAAGGTAGTTGAAAAGTATACGGAAGTAATTAATGATTATTCGGATGAGAAAGATTCAAATTCGGTAGAAGAAAGTGAACTGCTTACGAACGAACAAGCCCCTTCTCTACCTAAACCAAGCAAAGCTCCTGTAACCAAAAGCCCAGACAAGCAGAAGCCTGATAAAACACAGAAACCCAATAAGAACAAATTTGTTGTTGCTGATTTATTAAAACTAGGTTCACTAGGGATTAAAGGTTTATCGCAACTAGCGCCTGTTCTCGAGAAAATGACTGGTGGCTTTATAAAGAGGCAAGAAAATAGAACTACAACAACAACAGGCAAACCTGTATCCAAACTAACGGCTTACAGCGTCAACAAGCGTATTGATACTGACGTGGATTCGAAAAGTAATTTTCCTATTTACATACCTGTAGATGAGTTAGAAACATCTGAGTCACAAATTGGTTTTACTAATGCCACTTTACACCAGAACTTGGCATGGGCAGCGGAACATAAGCAACTTAAAGCTAGAATCGTACCACCGAAAATGATTCATGAAAGTCCTTTGGTGAATGGAGGAATACCTATAAGCCCTGGAGAAATCATTACTGCAAATTCAGATGTCATTGTTGGGAGGCCTGCTGTGGGAGGTCCTTTGACACTCGCGGCTAGTGGAATCAAACTACAGAACCCAGTAAACCCGCCGCCATTGGATAGTTTTGTGGCTGCTGACGAGCAATACTTAGTGCATGAAAAACCTCCTACCTTTGAGCAACCTTCTACCAATGACCAGGCTGTTATTTCGACAAAAGTTGACGATTCTTTTGATTTGAGACCCCCAGAATTACCCAAGCCGATGCAGAAACCAATAAGAAGTCCACCTCGACCTTCTTCGCCACCATATAATTTTCATAATAATAACGCGCATAACATAAACCCTCCACCGAAAAATATGCCACATAACAATGATCATGCTATAAAACCGGAAAAAGTTAAACCTGGCACTACTGTTCTAGGAAATCATGGGCGACCTGCATTTTTAGACTATATTCCGTCGTTAGCTCGTCCTGAAAATAAACCACAAGATTCTGATGAAATACCAGACAATAGCCCAAGTTCTTCAGAGATTATCAGTACTAAAGTCCGCGTTGAAGATAGTTACCCCTTACCCGATAACAATGGGTTAATGAGTAAACCATTTTTGGTAGACATTCAACCTTCCAGAGTTGCTAATGTGCTAATTCCACACGGAAGTTCTACAGCTTTAGTGTTTGCTGGATCTTCAGAGCCACATAAAACTGGTGATTATGTTGATGACCCCTTGCCTTACCCTGAACCTGGGTATTTTGGTAGCTTTAGTATAGATGCTCCTCAAATGACTAATGTTCATAATGTCGCACCGACCAGCAATAAACAATTTGCCGTCAAGCCTACTCATAGACCATTAGAACCGTATAAACCACCACAAATTTATAAGAATCATACGTTTAAGCGTGACCAAAAAATTAAATGGACGGAAACTAAACCTACTTTTGATTACAATAAGATTCCTCCACCAACGAGTAACCAAGAGACTTTCTTGCAAGTAGGTCCTCATATAACTGCCTACAATCCTAATATTTATCGTCCAAACAATGGAAACTTTGAACATTATAGTCATGTTAGAGGCAAAGAAAAGAAAAAAGAAGTCATCGATAAGGAATATGAAAATTATTTAGCAGTGCCACCTCCACCACCAAAAATGCACTTCAATCATGAAAGTAACAATGATAAAAACAAACCATATCTTCAAAAACCAATCATTCATACAAAACCAGTGCAAGACATGAAGGTATTCCTAAACATTCAGCACCCAGTACCAAAACCGCCTCAAAAAGATCAATTGCCTCCGAAGATTACATCGGAAATATACTTTGCGGCTCAAGTACCTGATAGTAAACCCACTCCTGTGTACACTGTACATATACCACCAGCAGAGTCTTCGTATGGCAATTCTTTACACGTGCCCCAAAATGAACGCCATGGCGAAACTCATAGAGATAAAGCTATTGGTTCCGGACAAGCCCATAGCTCAGTACCTACTAATTCATCGCCCACTTATGCCAATAAATCTATTGCCCATAACGAGCATGACAAGGGTACATACACAGTTACACTTAATACTGCAACCAACGTGGCTAGCAATGTTGGTGACGTTGGACAAGTAGTCGGGTCTAGTGTGCCAGTAGCAATAGGCACTGCATCTAAGTATGGTGATTTGAATACAGATATACCAATTTCAACCAACTTTGCTATAAGAGTTGAAGACGATGCTACATCTCTAGATACATACAACTCACAAAGCAATCAAAACACACCGATAGTACACGAACATGTTGGCTCGGTGATTAATGATTATAGTGATACACTAAACAAAGTGTCTATGGGAGATAATAGATGGAATACAACCTCGCCGGTTAAGAGTGAACAAACTATTAAAAATGGATATCAAGATTATTATAACAGTCCAAACTCTGTTAAACCAAATCAAAATAATGTTCCAAGTCCATCAATATCTCCATCTTTAAATAGTCATGCCAATTTCCCTATGACAAATGACTTTACGACTCCATTCAATGATTACAATAACGTGAAACCAGTGACCGAATATGTTGATGATATAAAATCAAATGACCAAAAGAGGCCTCCGAAGCTAATACCAAACATTCCAACCAACTCGCATGGTTGGTATTCTAGTATTCCTCTTAATGAAAATACATTAAACAGTATAACACAAATTAAGGTAGAATCAACCACAAGAAAAATTATTCCGCTACTCCTAGATTACAATAAAGACCTGCCTGACTTCGGTCAAAAAATCTCAAGTGTAGGTAAACCACCTTCTGAATTTTGGGGACAAGATAAACAAACTTTAACGCACCATGGTAGACCTTTCAGTAAACCTAATGATTACACAGTATTGTTTACAAGCCAACCGCCCGTCACCTCAAAACCCTACGGACCAAGTTATATACCATCAAACTTTGGTGCTGTAAAACAACCTGCTTACGACATACCCATCAGAGATAACAGCGACGAAACAACAACTATGAAATTCACCAGACCTACTACTACCACAACTACAGAAAAAATTAAACCAGTATTCGAAACCTCAGAAGAAATATATGACGGACAAGAAGATACTGATAATAATAACAGTGAAATAGATGGAGAAGTTAGCCAGGAATCGATGAAGGTACCTATTGTCAGTACTTCGAGTGACGTTGAGCACACTTCTAAATCAACAACACAACTAACTCTTCTGCAAGATGAGGTAATACCGGGTCAAGAAACTCCAAAAGATAAGAACGTGGATCTAGTAGATTTTAATCCTGGAACTCAAACCGAAAAACCATTTGGGTCCAATAACAGGACTTCGTTTTCGTCGAATACGATTAAACCGGTCTATGATCATAATCCATATGTGGATCCTAGACCATTTACGGTTAATTCCATTAATACTTTAGATCATCAGTTGCACCAACCGCATTGGCAGATTAACCAGATGTTAGAAAATTCAACTAATATTTCATATGAAGAGAACTTTGAGTTAAATACTGGTGAAGAAATGAGCACTATCTCTACCACTAAACCATCTACTACACACAAAGTGCCCTACTACACGAACAACCACGATGGTAAATATAGGAGACCACCTAGACCGGTTTTCTCTGCTCGGCCAAGCAACACATCCCATGACCCTAATAATATTATCACATCTACAGTTCATATACAAGACAAGAAGCCCTTGATAATAGAAAAACCAAGTGAAAAGACAACATTACCATCATTTACCATTACAACAGATTTAGACGTCAATCGGACTTCGAGTGAAATTATCGATTTATCACCGCCGCCACCAACAATCGACTACAATTTCAAGCCTTCAACGAACGATGAAATGATTATGGGAATGAGCCCTCCGCCTCCTAGAACTCCACCTGCTATAAGACAACCAGGCAGAACTACTCCAAGACCTATTAGAACACCTCCTTCATATAAAACTCTGCCGCCTCGCACGTTGCCTCCGCGAACTTTGCCTCCTAGAACGACAACTCAGAGACCTACCAGAAAACCTGTCACGAGAGACGAAGTCTCAACTTATAGACCTTCGTTCGATATTAATAATATTAAACGTCCTTCCTACAACCGTGGACAGCCATCGTTGCAACTATTACCTCCACCTCAAGAACCATCGCGTGTTATTGAAGTTAATCCAGACCCAACAGAAAGACCAACACCTCCTTCTGTTATCTTCCCCACACCTGTTTCTTCGGGATGGTTAACATCTTCAGGAATTGAATTTGCATCAGGTTATGACTTTGAACCTACCTCTATACAGTTCCCTGGAACAGTGGTTCCCACTATAATTGCTCCATGGCATACTTCGTCTACCGAAAGAAGTTCAAACGAGGAAGAGTCCAGTGAACGTAATGATAACCTTAGTGCAGTGAAACCTGTTACAGAAGAAAACACATCAGATTCTAGCAAAGAGGGTACTGATCATCAATCTTCTGTCACGTTTGAACGACCTGTGTCTACAGAATCCACCAGCAAAGAATCACAAGAGGACGTTTCTACTGAAAAAATCAAGTTTGGAACCGCAGGATATAGGAACAGAACTCGTAGACCTTACCCATCACGAGATAGTACTAGTAAGTACAAAACGACCACAACAAAAAAACCTACATCAACAACGAAACCTGTAAGAACACGTCCAGAAATTTTATATCCTACACGGCCTACACCTACTAAGAAGGTTCCAGTAATCAGACCGATTCCTCAGAGGCCTATAACAATTAGTCCATCGAGCGTTATTGAAAGTTCCGAATCTCCAGTTGAAGAGAATTTCATTAAACCAACAGAAGTACTCAAAGAAAGCTCGTTGCCTTCTATACAAGAATTGGAGGCTTCAAATGTAATAGAAAAAGTGCCACCAAGCGTATATACTCCTATTGCAGAAGATAGCGTAATTGTCAAGCCAACTCACCACGCTGGTAACGAAGTTAAAGTATTTGATGAGATCATACCAACAAAAACCGAATTTAAGACTACGGTAGTAACTCTAACAAAGACGTTATCTGAACCACCACAAATTATTTCAAGCATTGGGTATGTTAACTTAACTCATACTCTTACTGTCACTCATACAAAGACAAGTCTTGTAAGTCAATCAGAAGGAGCTGTAACGCAAACGTTGATATTGACTAATACACACACATCAACTATAGTAGACGTTGTCACTGAAGTCTATACACAAGTCCAGCCAACTACAATTATTGAGACTGTAACCAAACATATTCCCATATCATTAGACCCAACGCCGGTTGTAGAAGCGACCACTAAGACTAAATTGGCTCTAGATGATGTTACTATGTCTTCAGAAGAAACTGAAAACTTCATCATAAAAGAAAGTGAAACAACTGAAAATATACAAAAGATTCATACTGAAGGTGACAATGAAAACGACACTTTCTTAATAGTAATGAATAAATCGCAAAATGGTGGGCAGGCACCTCCTGTACAGACGGACGTTGAAACCGGCGATTATGATGGAATCACTAGAAATGAACAAGTAAACAGCAATGGAGTGTCACAAGTGCTGTTTGGTGAAATTTTACTGGCTGGAACGCCATACTTGGAGACTACAAACGTTGGCCATCCTGCTGGTAAATATATTTGAATTTAATTAACATGACAGTCTTACTACTACCAAAGTAGGTAACTATTTTTTTTTGCTTTCTAGTTACATAACATAATTAAATCCAATTCAAGTTTTTGCAAATACTCGTCGAAGCATGTAAAAATAATCAGAAAATAGTAACATACTTCTAAATTTTCCAATATAGGTTCGGGATATGGCAAAGAATGTCAACCAGACTGCAAAGCGTCGAGGAACGAGCGTTGCCAGAGAATCGATGGACTTATGAAGTGTGTGTGCAGACCAGGTTTCGCCAGGATGTTCCCTGATAGACCTTGCAAACGTAAGTGTTGGTGCAGGAGAGATTAATAACTTATAAAGAGCAATTTAACCATAAAGTCAAATATGATAAAATACTACTACTTATATGATATACAAATGATAAATACATTTTAAGTACTACATGCATTATACAAGATGGAGAACACGAATGTGTTTTGGGTTGATAATTAATCATCAAAGCCTTTTTTACTCCCTTTAACACAGAATAAACCAGTCTCCTCCTTTCCCCAGAAAATGTACGGGACACGATAGACAATTCCTTTATATGCTTCTTACAAGATATCATTATGAGTTTTTATCGTTTTTCAGCTACTTACACCTACTCCGTCAAGCTCGCCCTCGGCACCCAAGGCAACGAGCGTCTCCATTTCCACGAAAGCCTGGCGGACAACTCCAGCAAGCAATACCAGGCGCTAGCCCTGGCCACCCATGAGGGCATCAACAGGATGATCATGCAATCAGATCTGAGGGACGTGTTCCATGGAGTTCACATCACGGGCTTCCATCCGGTGGAGATAAGAAGTGATAGAGAGTTGTACCAGGGAGTTATGAACGACTTTTATGTGCAGGTGAGGAAGGTGGAAAATATTTATACTGTAATTCATATTCAACTACTTATCAAGATAAATGAGGTTCAATCACCAACCGGTGGAATCAACTACAATTACCTTTATATATAACTGAACTTATTGCCTAAAGTAAAAGTTTGAAAGCTCGCTGCAATCAAAAAACAATTATAAAAGCAAACATGGTTACATTAGGTAGGTACCTACCGATATTGGTGGTATAAACGTGAAAGTAGATAAGATTGTTTGGTTATAAATTGACAGTTTGCTACATATGCAAAACGCATAAGTACAAAATTAATGTGAAAGTAAAAATAAATTTGAAGTTTATCGCTCAAAATTAATCACTTTAATCAGCAATTTGGACCAATTTAGAGAAATCTACAAATACCACTTTAGAGCTTTGTCGTTCAATTTAATTAAGGCCGCCGCATGCCTGTAGTAAATTTTGAAAATATGATGAAAACTCTACTCTTTCACACTATAAGTCAAATGACACATGATAACCCCAACAACCGCAAGTATATTAGCGGATGGTGCTGGGCCTAAAATACGGCGTTGCGTGAACAAGAGATTTCCTTTGGCAGGACCCAAGGATGGATTTAAGAAGTGGAGCCACCGAGATTTTTTATATAAATTTTTAGGGGGGGGGGCTCTCAACTTGATCTTGATATCTATATCATTTAAGCAGAATTCATTTCTGATATCATAATGACACAATTCCGAAGTAAAAACCCATAAAATATGAAAAAAATACTTTTTTTTTAATTCCTCTTCACGCTTAAACCGCTAAACCAATTTAGTTAAAATTTGGTACAGAGATAGTTCAAGTTTCAGGGAATAACATAACCTACTTTAAATCTCAAAAAATCATCCTTTAAGGGTGTGAAAAGGGTGGTGGAAATTTGTATGGGGATTCAATAACCGCTGAACCGATTTAGATAAAATTTGGTATAGAGATATTTTGAGTCCCGGGGAAGAACATAGGATAGTTTTTATTAAAAAAAAATCTCTTAAAAGTGAAGCTGTAAGATTGTATGGGGAATCAATACCGGCTGAACCGATTTAGATGAAATTTATGTCTACATCTTTGATTTACTTGAAAATGACACTAAACTTGACATAGAAGCTAGACTTAAACAATTATTAACATCAGACGTCGCCGACGCTTAAAACCCCCCCACCCCCCACCTACTGCATCAAAAATCTGGGTGGCTCCACTTCTTAAATCCATCCTTGGGTCCTAAGGACCAATCCTGCCAAAGGAAATCTCTTGTTCATGCAACGCCGTGGTTGACCTTTTTATGCTCTGAGCACACTCAACTATATTGCATTTATATAAAAAAATCCAATAAATTGAGAACGTCCTCCTTTTTTGAAGTCATTAAAATCGTGACTACTTTACAAACATTTCAGCTATCCGACAACGCACACGAGAGCCGCTTGAAGGAGGTGCTCGAGAAGTACCTCCGACACAACAACTACAGCCTCGGAGGAACCGACGTCCACGCCGCTGGAGAGTTGGTGGACAAACTGGAAGTTAACGGTACGGCATACACAGCATCGCACTTGCTCATGATACTTTTCCTGTAAAGATGCGTCCAGATCTCAGATCGCGTTCTGAGAGCGCCTTTTTGCGAAAAACTTGTTAACTGCTCGCGTGCATTACTTACGCAGAACGATGAGCAACGCGCGAGAAGTGCACTAGCGATTGCTGATCTTAATGCACCTGACCTTTGGTCTTTTCCGTAAATTTTAGAAACAAGTTGATACCAATCTTACTTTCTAATTTAACGTTTCAGACTTCGACGAATGCGTGAGCGGGCAGTTCCACGACTGTTCGGAGCATTCCCAGTGCTTCAATCTCCGTGGTACTTACACCTGCAGCTGTCTCGAGGGCTTCGCAGACTTGAGCGTGAACTCGCAGTACCCTGGTAGAATATGCTCAGGTAAGTCTGTTCACATCGTCTCGAGAATTATTATTCTTGACATTTTCTTCAACTGTTAATAGCTATTGACGGGTCCTTAATCTCCCAGAACAAATTAAGGGTATGGTAGGGAAGGCCACCTACTTACTACATGGAGGTCTAACGTGCACAGAGGGATCCAAAATCAAGACATTAACCCACAGATAATCCGAAAGAGAGTTCTTTGGGAAGACCCGACCCCAAATATACTGGGATGAGGGTAGGACAAAGAAGAAGTTAAGAACTATTGACTGATATCACACTCTCATCTCTCTGATTTCTCGTTCCCTTCTTACCATCATACGATTCTTGAGTCTTACAATAAATTGATTTGAGAGCTGATAGTTGAGTGGTTTCTTGGCAGAAACTCGATCTCATCAGACAAAAATAAGATCTTTGTCACGAAACTTCGTTGTCGTCCTTACTAATATTTAAAAACCGGACAAGTACGAGTCGGACTCGCCCACCGACAACAAATATTTCGTAAAAAGTACGGCAACAGAAATATCATCATCTGTGTAAATTTCAACTGTCTAGCTGTTACGGTTCATGAGATACAGCCTGGTGACAGACAGACAGACAGACGGACAGTGGAGTCTTAGTAATAGGGTCCCGTTTTTACTCTTTGGGTACGAAATCGAAAAATCTATGTTGTTAATTTTCAGCTGAACCGGTGGGATGCGAGCGGTGCAACTACCATGGAGCGTGTTACTCCCGCGACGACCGCCGCGTGTTGTGCGAATGCTTCCAGTGGTACGCGGGCAGCACTTGCCATATCAACCTGAAAGGTAAGCAAAATCTTTAAAATGAATTTAATAACCGTCCTGTACGGATATGATGGTCGTTCTTCTCTACGTGACAGCGTGATAAAACGGTGTCCGTCACTTTCTATCCCACGGTGTTAAAAAGTGACAGTTATTTTATCACGTGGATAAAGATGGATAAAGCCATCCATAATACACCGGCTGAATATGGTAAGTGTTACTTAGGTTCTCTTGTATTTATTTATGATAGCTGTTGGTATATCAGCATTCAAATGTTGTTAGAAATTGTGTAAAATTTGCCTGATAACATTATTATTTTGCTCTTATTGCTACATTTGCCAAATAAATAATTATTGTATCAAGCTGTTCATCCCAATTTAAAGTCTAGCACTCACGCTAGACCGGGCCTTGCCCGAGCCGAGGCGTCCGGCACGTCATTTTCTATGACGGCTGATCGGTGATCACGTGGTGCTTTCCATAGAAAACGAAGCACTGGAAGCTCCGGCCCGGCCCCGGCCCGGTCTAGCGTGAATTGGTCTAGGGGAATTTTTAAGCACGAACAGTGTATGAGCAGCGGTTATCATATCCAACCAACCCCAATTCCCGATTCAATTGCCGATTCAACGGAGCCACGCCGTTTTGTCGCATAAATAGTGTTTAGTTTTTAAGTTTATAATATATATATATATGTATGTTAGTCTGTAAGGTATTTGTAATATGGGCCTTGTTGCCTGATTTAAATTTTAAATAATTAAATAATAATAATAATATAACCGCTTATACCGGTTATATTTATATGGTGTCTCATCTCTATCTCTATCTCTAATATTTCTTCTTCTCGCCTACAGTGGTGTTGATATCCTTGGTTGTGGTTGGCGCGCTACTGACAGCCGTTCTCGCAGCGTGCGCAGTGGTAGCGTGTTCACGCCGCCCGCGCCCCCCACCTCGATCCATCGTCGCTTGCATCCAGAGCATGCCGGGACTTCACCAGGTAAAGTGAAATCGTTTATTTTCAAAAGTGGCATAATTCTGGTGGTGATGGCTGCTACAAATTGAGATCAGTGGCATGATCAGATTGTCCACACCCTAGTATATCTAGTTAGAGCATGCCAAACCTGTATTAAAGTACGGTTGAGGGTAAGACTCACCGGGGTAAGATATACTGTTTGCCTTGCCCTTGTCTTAGTCTTACCCCATCTTAACTTACGTATAAAGAACAAATCTGGGAGCTTATTTGGACATTTTGACTTCTATCAGATTACAAAAAACACTAACAAAATCCACTGCGACTTCTACAAAAAAGTGCATACGCCAATCATTCAGATCAAACTCGCAAATTACCATAATCTGTAGGTATAACCTACCTTTACTTAAAGCAGAGACGCTTACCAGATAGATTTTCGTACATTAACCCGCCTGTTGCTATCTCTATTGCACGCGCATAATTACTAAACTGTGCGAGTTTGCCAGCATGTGTAGGGCCATGTACGAAAATCTATCTGGAATGTGTTATCATTTGTTTTTTTTTAATCAGGGTGCCATGCCGTCGAAGCAGCGAGCCGATCGAAGAGCCTTGATCAGCGAGAGGGGAGCGGATTCCGGCGACGCATCGAGTGTACAGAATGCCTCGCTTCCCTACATGCCGGCTAAGGTACACCCATGACGTACAGACAGAAGGACACATAATACTCATATTGTCCTGCCCAGTCTTATTTTGTCCAAAAAAATCAAATGAACTGTTAAAAATATGATAGAGATTCGAATTCCTTAATTCCTTTCATTTAACTCAAGGTAAGATGACCCGTCTTAGTTATTTTATTTAGACACGACACGACATGCCGATTCGAATTTCCGTCTCTTTCTGCAGGTAATTCTCTTGTTGTAGCGGTTGAGCTGCTTTTAAGAGAATCTCCCCGTATCAAGAGATGACGTCATTATGGCTTAGACGGGACATTCAGCTTAAGTTAAAAGTCCTTGATGTATGGGCTACCTATAGTATCCCATGCTAACTAACCACACTGCATTCTGCTGTCCTTATCACATCCCATTGCAGAGACCGAGCAAGAAGACGGCGATCTCGGAGCCGCCGGCGCACGACCCGCCGCCCCCACCGGCGCCTGCAGTCATGATACCACGCGCACGCCTTCATCCACACCACTCTGACAGGTTTATTCTGGCTGGACCATTTACATGAAACCAATTACCGAGACCGGATTGGATTGACCTTGGGGCCAGTAATCAAAACAATCCATATAGGAATAATTTGGCCTTGTGTAAATCTAGTATCTTGGCTCTGGGCTACACTAGGCCAATAACTAAAACAGGCTTGTATGTATATTACATGAAGCAAATAATCAAAACAAAACAAAACACTGATACACGTTTAACCACTTAAAACGATAATTATGTTCTGTTTCGTTAATATAGGCCTTTGGCATAGCAATAATCAACCTACTAAACGTTCTATATCGACTTTTCATATGTATCAGCTGATGAACTTCTGATGGGATTTAATGTTTCTTCAAGTTCATCGTCATCTTCCTCGCGTTGTTCCGGCATTTTGTCACGGCTCATGGGAGCCTGGGGTCCACTTGGCAACAAATCCCAAGAATTGGCGTAAGCACTAGTTTTTACGAAAGCGACTGCCATCCGACCTTCAATCAAACCTTAAGCTAGGCCTTATTGGGATTAGTCCGGTTTCCTCACGATGTTTTCCTTCACCGGATTTGTTTCAATTTGTTCTTCCTTCATAAGTTCCGAAAAATTCATTGGAACGAGCCGGGTTTTGAAACCGCGACCTCCGGATTGCAAGTCGCACGCTCTTACCGGTAGGCCACCGTCGCTTATATAATCTTTCTTCAAGTTAATATCTTTAATCGTATTCATAGCCGGGAGAACATCGCAAGGAAGAAGAGTTTGGAGCTCAGCAGTGAAGCCAAGCTGATCAGCTACCTGGAGTCAGGTGCCGTCAACAACAGTCATTCCAATGATGAGGTAACATCCAATGAGTTTCGTTTGGTTAAATTTTTGGACACTTTTTATCTAATTGATTGGTTATATTGAAAAGTGCCCGAAAATCTTGCCCTTGTATCCCATTTTGGGTAAGCTAAACTCTAAAGGGAAGAATTTTGCCCAAGAAAAACTTTTTTGCTGTGCAGTTTCGGTACCTACTTAAGGTGGTGGTACAGTGCTCAACATGCTAATGCCCAATAGATGACACTCTGCTGTCACCTCTATTGACAATGAGTTAAGTTTCAAGATGACATGTACTGGGACCGCGTCGAGCACCAGTACCACCACCTTAAAAAAAGTCATACGAGTCCTTGTTAATGATCGTGTCATATTTATTTAATTGATTTCAGATGAGAAGAAAACACAGCATGGAATCATCTTACAGTGCCATGAAAGAGAGACATAATAAGCAAGGTAAGTTGCTGTCAGTTATTTTTAAACTGCGGTGTTGGCAGCACGATCCGCCTGTTAGTAAGCAGTCACCTTAGCTTATGGATTGTAGATATGAATGCGTGGTACCGATTGGTTAGTTAAATTTAAAAAGCTTATTAGAGATTTCCTCGTAAGTAAAATTTCAATTTCGGTCGGATGCTACCGAAAATACAGTTTCGCCGCGGCCGAAAGATTGGGCAGTTTTCGGCCAAAATTGAAGGCGAAGAATTTTTATGCTGACACGATTACGAAACGAAATCAACGATTTAACATGTATATTTCCAGGTGCATTAGTATCAGCAGGGTTCAAGGTGTCCACCACCATCCGGCCCGACGAGCCCGTCAACCGCGACGACACGTCATCTGTGCACAAGGACATGGACGATCTGCGGTTCGACTCGCTCAGGAAATCTTACAGGTAATAGGTTCAGGAGCATTAGTATCAGCAGGGTTTAAGGTGTCCACCCACCGCCATCGGGGCGAGCCAATCAAGAACCGCGACGATATGTCATCCGTGCACAAGGATATGGACGATCTGCGGTTCGATTCGCTCAGGAAATCTTACAGGTACATGTTCACTGGTGCATTAGTAATAGCAGGGCTTAAGGTGTGCACCCACCACCATCGGGGCGAGCACATCAACAACCGCGACATATCGTCCGTGGACAAGGGCAAGGACGATCTGCGGTTCGACTCGCTCAGGAAATCTTACAGGCAATACATTTAGAGGTGTATATGATAATGTGGATCATTTACAGAGTCAGAAAAAGTGGTTCTGGATCACGACCACACACTCATACTGTGTGGGTTAATATATACCTATATAGATTCGGCCTTTTTTGAAGATCCGCATTCTGTAATTAAGAAAACCTTCGCAGGGATTTATTTAATTCAGATAATCATTATATGGAATATTCATGGTTAAAACGTGTATTCTTACCCATTTCATAATATTTCAGCCAAGAAGACTTGTCAGAATGGACTGATGCTGAACGGCGACTTGGAGAGTTGTAAGTTGTTACTAGTTTTTTTTTAAAGATCTGTTTTCTCACAACATGTTACACAAAATGGCAAAATACTAGTAAAAGAGGCACGTAAGTGCCGCAGCCAAGTAAATGAAAATAAAATGATATATACCTACTTACTTTACAGTCAGTAGGTACATAAATATCGTCGGTGCGAATAAAAAGATCGCTATGTGTTTTTTTACGATTTTTTGATTTTGGCATATTTTAATTCCTTTTTCAATTTCCCGTCGACCTATATTAATATGTTTTTATATCTTTATTAGTTTTGAAAATAACTAACAAAATTTGTACAAAAAAATAGCTATGTGATTTTTTTAGCACATAACGAAATTAAATGCCTTGTTTTCCGTCGAGGATGATGGCGTTTATGTTGCACATGGCGATTTATTGACCCTAAAATCCGCTATGTATCATTTCTCGTACAACGTTACTTTGGCAACAAATCGCTATGTGTAAACTTTACACATAGCGAACCAAATTTAAGTATGTAGCAAAATCCTGGTTAGAATAATTAATATTGTCAAAATTTACGAAAAAAACTGTTTACTTTTTCATAAGTATCAGGTTATAACCATTGATCTACCAGAAAAAAAAAACAGGTGCAACAAATATATTACAAACAGGAAAGTAAACAGTTTTTTTGTCTCCTGAAAAGTAGCTAAAAAATACATGGCGATTTTTTTATTCGCACCGACGATATGGTGCTACTTTACTGCACTAGTGCAGTAATTCGCACTTTACGTGCTTATTTCGAAAATGTAAAGGGTCATATGTATTGTAAAACGTTGTAGGATAATACGCGTGCGAATTGGTAATTGAGAAATTCCTATTTATCACACCTATACTCGTATCGTTAATGTACTATTATCCATTTCAGGACTCTATCCGAGGCTCGTTCGGTCGGCGGGACTTTACCAGCCAGCACAGGGCGAGCTGCGTCGTCTACTCGTCTAACACATCAGGTAATTTAAATTATCCACAATATTGTTTTCGTTTTGCAAAACAATTTGAGGAGTTTTCGTCTACCGTAAACCCACCAACAGTTCCACAAGAAAAACCTATGATTTGTTTCAATGCACTCAGTTTTTTTAACGTTTTGTATTATTAATAATCGAACCTTGTAAACTCAAGTTCACACTATTTCGTTCAAAGATTCCTTGCACCTTGCATTGTACCTGTAAATACTCCGTTTTGTCCAGGAGGCCAACACGATGGCGGAGCGCGACCTCGGATCCACCTTCCTACTGCCGCACGTGCACCTCTATAAACCGGATCTAGTGCGTATCTAAAGCACCTAATTTACACCTGTCACTTTATTTTACCAGGCAATTTCCATTTTTCTGTAAATATTCTCTTCCGTAATAAATTACACCATTATAATAACCATCTGGCTATAATAAGTTAGTTATTTGTGGCTTCTACATACTTATTGTTGCTGTCTTTTCACTGTATAAACTGAAACTTTCTTGCTTCCATTGAATTTTAATCTATCTCAATTTTCTAATTACGAACAAAGACTCCAAATAAGGATAACTGTTTTTTTATAATAGCACAAAAAATCAGAATCATACATCTACAAGAATTGACCCTAATATGTACATTTTCATTAAGTAAATTTTAGGATACACATAGGATAATGTATATGTTGCAGTCAAAAATGTGAACTGGTCAAAATAACTTTTAACCGACAAAAACAGGCAAAACTGCTTTTGACTGAGCATGTTGGTCAAAAGTAGTTTTACCTGAAAAACATACCTATTTCTGGCAGCAGTTTCGTTTTTAGGGCGTAGCAACAAAAAAAAATCACCCTAACCTACCTATCTCTGGGAACAGTTTCGTTTTTTGGGAGTAGCAAAAAAAAAAAACCCTAACCTACCTATTTCTGGGAGTACTTTTGACTGATAGTAACAGTCACAATTACTATTAACCAATTATTTTCAGGTAAAACTACTTTTGACCAACATGCTCAGTCAAAAGCAGTTTTGCCTGTTTTTGTCGGTTAAAAGTTCTTTTGACCAGTTCACACTTTTGACTGCGACATATACATCATGCAAGAAGCTAAATACTTATTTTCATTTACAGACGAGCGACGTATCGGAGTTCGATTCCCTGTGAAGACACTCAGTCATTTAGATTACTGTAAGACTTCAGATTGTGGCGTGAAATTGTACCACCAAAGTGAAGACTAATGTTATTTATTTTAGTTATAAGTCGGGCACACGGTATTGCTTGAACTTGGCTTTGCACTACCGCGTGCCTTGGTGCTTAATAGACAACACGGAGGATGGAAGGGACTGGAGATGCTTAACCCTTGATTTGGCAATGTCTTTTACAAGATACATCTGATCCAAGATATATCCTCTTTTTGTAATTTTGCTCCTTTTGTAAGCGAGGCTTGGACTCGCAATTTTTATAAATTTGCAAAGAAAAAGGGTTTTAACTAGAGTCACAGAGAAGAGTCAAATATAAACGTGGCGGTTTTTATAACTCAACCTTTCAATTTTAACATCGCCCACATTCAACACTGAATGTTTTATCACATTTGTGTGGTTGAAGACATTTTCATACATATATATTTATATTTACTCCATTCAAGTAGTTTCAATTGTAATTGTAGAGCATAAGTGGCCCCTAATGATGCGTATTGTACACGTCATTGCAGAAATAAAAGTTAAAGTAACTCATGTCATTTATAAAAACGTTTTTAAAATATAGGGTACAACAATATTGCACCTTATATTTTCATCAAATTATACTTTTTTTTAATTTTCAACAACATCATCGTTAGGATACTACGGCTAAGTACGAGTACTATATTTTAAAAATATTTTTTTTCCTTTCCTTTTCATTCTTTCATCCGTGCTAATTATTGGAAATACTCTTTTCCCTTGTTTACCTAGATTGTTGTCTTATATTTTACAAGCAACTTATATAAAAATGCCATAATAAATATAAGCATTTTTAGATATAAGCTTTCGTGAGAATTATTTGAATAAGAAATCACGTGCTAGTTAATTATTCTTATTTATTATTGATTTCTTATTTGAAAAGTTTTCATTTTTCCGAAAGGAAACTTTAGTGCTACGTCAGTGTATTGGTACAAAACTTATAGAAGATGTTATTAATTATATACATAAAATGTGTAAAAAATAAAGTTTTGTAATATACTGCATCAGACTTATTATATAATTGTATACTTTTTTAATAATTTTATATTGTTTTTGTTTTACATTAAATAAAGGTTAACATATTATTTTAAGACTTTTCTTTCTCAGATGAAAATAAGTATATAATTTAAATTATTTTCTGCCCTCCGGCCGGAAAGTGTCAACTTTCGGACCGCTGCGCTAGGCCACAATTTCAAAATGGGAGTACCTACTACCTACAAATGTGCAAGTTGCGGAAAGGATCCAAAAAGTTCGGAAATTTCAGGAAAATCTTACAGAAAACATGGGATATTTTCAATTCGAAATGGAAAATGTAGATCTTACCCATAAAAATGTATGAGTAGTTCCCGAAATTTTTATTTTGGAAACTTTTTGATCGCACATCAGTAAATGGGAGGGATAATGGATGAAATGAAATCAATATTTAAATATGAGACAGCATTTTATTTAATATTCAATAATAATTTAAGTTATCGATAGAATATTCAGCATCATTACAAATACAACTTGAACAAATTGAACAAAGCAACTGATTTAAATTTGAAACTTAAACAGCAATATTAGCATTAGACTAGCCGTACCCTAACACCGATCCTTAAGCACACTAAGACAAAACTATATTTATATAAAATATTACAAGTACTGATCCTAATGATAGCCTAGTTAATGCTGATATAGAAAACAACTGTTTAGAATCAGCTTTCATCGGCAAAGCTTCAACGTAACCACCATCAGTCTATCATTCATCAATAATGACCAAAAACTCCTTTAAAATCTCGCTTAAGAAAGTGAAGCAAATATAGTCACAGTTACTACTATCTGGCCACGAATCGCTATTAGCGAAGGAAGTACAGGGACAAGTCGCTTTATTATCAATTTTCACACCATCAAGGCAACGAAGACTTAAAAGTGAGCAAGCCTCCATTGTAACAAATTTTATTTCACGAATATATTCTACGGCCGTCTTGACTATTTCAGAATTTTTGATTTCCTAAAATCAGCTACCAGATTCATCATTCTTAAAAACCCTTAATAGATTGCAAAAAGGAGATATTGGCCGTAGAAAATGTTTATCAACCTTAGCCTATATTGTATCTCTACCTATCTACTTATGTAAGAAATTGTGCATGAATTTGTAGAGATCAGTTTTTCAGCAGAAGCTAAGTATCGCAGGCATTTCCTTTCTCGCCTGGCCATTTTTCTTAATATTTCTTAAATTTCCCATATCTAAACAATGCTAAAGACTTTACTTACAAAATGGTTAATACGCCTACTAAAGAGTTAACGACATATCATTAAGCAATGTTTAATTCCAAAACTAGATAAAGCTAAGCGCTATCTATTAGTTCATAGGTCGAAGTATGGACCATGTCGTCAAAATCCGACAGTTCAGTACAAAAGTGAGTACCAAAATACTATCCATTATTGTCAGTGTGCAACGCCAACCTTTGGCATAGCTTTAGCAATACTACTTAGTCTTGATTGAACATTGCCAAAGGTTGGTGCAGCAGACCAATGATCTCTCACATTAACCACAGAGTAATATGACTGATGAGCAGACATCGTAAATTTTATAGCATTTTCGGTGTAGCGGAGTTTTGTTAACGGAATTGGTATAAACAATTTCAACCCTAATGATTAACTAGCGTTAATTACGTTACTTATATTACCATTTCAGTTGGAATTTATCCTAACAATTCCGTTAACACCACTCCGCTGCACCAACAATGCTATAAAATATACGATGTCCGCTGATGAGATTCCCTAATGTGCGTTATCATCATCGTTATTGGACTTATATATGATTACATGAGTTTCGATACAAACTATCACAATAGATGCCTTATAGTAACATTGATATTTGCCTACAACTGTTAACTGTTTATTGATAGATATTCGACTATTTAACTACATGGCTGTTTTCTAATTTAAACGATGAAGATTTTTTTACTAGAATCACTGAATTATAGAGGAACGTGTCGTGATGAAGCCACAAGATTAGCTGTTAAATAGATGAAAAGAACGCTGTGACTATCACAATTGAATTTATATGATTGGATAGATTCCAAAGCAAATATAGTTGTCGAAGAAACCTAAGATAGATCTATTTATTTTTTCGAGTCTTCAAAGCTTGACAGGGGAGATTTTGCTAGCATTGTCAAAGATCTGGAATAAATAATAAAATAATGTTCAGTTCATATGGTATAATTGTAATCATTTTGTTCGATGGAAATTTACCTACTGATGTTGCTTGATATTCGAAAAATAAAAAATTGCAGTATTAATTAATATGAAAACCTTTTTGCAGACAAGTTAATTCATGATTAACGGTAAATTTCCATGGAATATGATGCACTATTACTTTTTATCTAAAGTCGATTACATAGGTGATTCGGTGGAACAAACAGTAAATATGAAAACTCACACACAAAAATTTAAAAAGTAAATCAAAAAGCAGATAATATAGGTAAGAAAAAAAATGTATAGTGATGATAACGCAAATAAAAGTAAAAAAGCAATACAATACGAAATAGTGTACCTATTTGTCGAGCTTTTCTGTGGGGTGACTTAAGCAATAGCAGCTGCAATAATAATATTTCGTTTAGTAGGTACATAAACATCCAAATAAGTCATGTTTTGGATATATAAATAATATGTGTATAACTGAAGCAAAATTAAGTATAACGATAATAATGAATTAACGCGTCACATATAAATTGAAGACAAAATTGAACAAAACTTCGCAAGGTTTATGAAAACAAATATTGATGATTGATGAATAACACGAAAGTAGTAAACAGCGCAAAGAAGTAATAGTTTAAATAGTCATCGATCAAAGCTCTCTCGAGCAGAGTTGTAGAGTCTAGATGCTAGGCTCTACTTTCAAGAGGTCCTTATTGATAGCGACATATTATTATTATTGTTAGGTCATACAAAAACAAGTTTTATCGATACATGACAAGTGACAATAATAATAAAAAAATGTATTTATCTCCGATCTCAGGTACTCCGAGTGTTTTCAATCTTACATTGTGTCATCAAAATGACGTCAGTCGCGATAATACATGCACGACCAAGTACGATCAAAAATCACGGGCCATATCATGTTGATGTCACAATATAAATTTGCTCCAGCTTGATATTTTCCATGGAACTCTAGGTAACAAGGGTCTACCAAAAGCAAGTAAGGAGTTGCTTACTTGGTATATGTTTGGTCAACGAAGTCTACTATTTGAACGAAGAAACATAGTTGAATATGTTCTTCTATCAAGGATTTTTGTTGTACATTGCATATTGTAGTTTTTACCTTCTCTGAGCCGGGATAGGCGGTGAGGGTTGTGTCGCCGGCGGCAGAGACGCTGGGCAACTGCCAGAAAGCACTGGTTGCTCCTCTTCCTCATCGTCTTTTTTCTCTCCTGAAAAAACACACATACATGTTTAAACGTAACTTCATAACCATAGTAGCCGCATTACCAACTGATCACTGAGGTCATAATGTCATCTTTTTCGCTGATGGTTGGTCTTAACAAGGGTATTGAGATAGCATCATGACCTCAGTCGCCAGTTGGTATTACTGTAACTATACACCAGGGGACTTAGGAAGACTGTCAGTGATGTCTGCGATTTTACGTGATGTATCAAATATTTTTCTCCAGTAATAAAAATGTCTTAAATGATATTTATAGATTCAGACCGTGAAAAGTCTGCAGCGATTTTGATAGCCCACGCAGTGCAAGTGTCATTTTAAACGTCAAACTTCTATGAAATTATGACGTATAAATAACACTTACACTGCGTGGGCTATCAAATCCGCTGCAGACTTTTCTTGGTGCGACTCTACCATTGGAAAGTTGTATTAGTATCATAGTTTTAAATTATAGTGTGTTAATTATGTTTTAAGGCATACTGGCCTGGGGTAAAGCAGCAAACATAATTATGTTTATATAAACCTTCGTTTTTCAGAAGAGAGCAAACCGATCAATTTATTTTACCTCTAACTATGGGTGTATCTCCGATGTAGAACGTGGCTGCAGGGGTCTCAACGACAGCCTCACGAACGGACCCATCGCCGCTGACGGCGCTGAGTGTGTCGGTGCTGTCGAACATGATAGTACGCTCTTTAGCGCGGGGCACTCGGCCGTCGAGCTCCTGCAAAATTATGGTATTTTTAGTTTTAAATTAGAACAAAATGGAATTATAGTCTTTCAAGCTAGCCGTCAGTAGAAAAAAGCGGCAAATTTAAAAGATGTAGATGCGAAGGGTAAACGTTTCATAGAAAATTTGAATATGAAACAATGTTACGGTTTATAGATATCTATACTATCTATCTAGAAAATGCCTTTGAAAATAAGTAGTTATTATGTGGCGCCAATGCCGTCATTCCAAAGCCAGACTAATGTGTGTACTTCTCGTCTTTATCATAGAATAATAGAAGCTTGCAATAGCTCAACGAATTTTAACGAATATATGTTATCGTTGGTTCTACTAACCAGCCTCTCCGTATCCGAGTCCGGCTCCTGCACCTCATAATCATGCGAGAAGTGTTCACTCGTGCTGGGGTGCTCCAGGCTTTCCATGTTCACCGCCGTCACCGGGTCCAGGGTATCCAGGGAGGACACCATGGTGTTCGACCCTGGAGGGCGGACCGCTGTTATCTTGCTGATTAGTAAAGCTTGGTGGGGTTGCAACATGCTTGGAGGCCAAACATAGTCCAAAGGTTCATTTTACATGGAATTTTCAACAGAAACTCAGACGTCTAGGCATACTTTATACAATTGAAGAAAAGGTATGTCTTGGAGCAGTTAGACAGAGGATTTAAATGCCGTTGTGTTTAACCACAGGATTTGAAGTCAAGCCCATTTCACATTCCCAGATATTTCACAAAAAATAACTACCTGGGTACATAAATATCACGTTTTTCTTATTTGAGTCTCCAGTACTGAAATAATGATACATTGTATCAGGGCTGTAAGCGTACAGCGTAAAAATTAGCTTTTGAGTCTCTTAACTTTACGATGTCTATGTTATAGTGAAATATACGACTGACAAACCTCAAATTCATCTAACTCAGCTGACAAACCGTTACATTCTTCTTCAACTGTATGAGTCTAGAGATTTTGAATACAATTTTCGTTTTAGTAAATTGGTGGACTATTATTCGTCTCCTAAGCTACATTAAAATATAAATTAATAAACATATTATTTTATAAGCCGGGATGAGAGCAAGCATGTCTCAAGTCCAGATTTGAGAATGAATGATAGTAAAGGAATCTATCATGCTTAAAATAAAGATACACTACTTTATTACTGTACAAAGATATCTCAAAAGCCCTTAAATAATGTTACAGAGATAAGCATAAAGGCATACTATTTAACAAAATCAGTTTGTCAGACACAAGGTGCATGAAGAATTTCTCACCTACTGCTTTGATTATTGATGAAGTAGGTATTATATGAATGAAGAATTTATCACGAATTGATTGTGTGATATATGAAAATTCACTGGAGCTGAAGACTTAAAAAGGCTGAACTCCTTGTCATAATTAATGTAAGTAGATGATACTAAAACTTACTACCAAAACGTGTTATCAATATTTGTCAGCACAATTTCTAATTTAAACTTCTACTTAAGTATAGGTATTATTAAGGTAGACGTCCATGTGTGTGCTCGTCATTGTTCCAAAACTTGGGCAATATTCAATAGAAGTTACAGAAGGTTTTCATATATTGCACAGAGCATTGCAACATTTACCTGCTTAAGCTAGTAATAATTATACATAAGAAGAAGCGAAAGCTTACCTCCAGAGGTGAGACTGCCGGTCATAGGGGTGTCGACCTCGTAATTATAGGTCGCTCTGGTGGCATTGGAGCTGGTAGCTTCTAGGCTATCGGTGCTGCCTAGCATTAGGTCCGCGCGTGCACCCCTAAAAATGCTTCTTATTAGTTTAAAATTTTTGTCCTATATGTTTTTTATCCAGCGAATTTATATCACAAATAAATATCTGTTTACTACCGCAATAAGCCGTAATGGATGGTCAGACGTGGTCAGGCCACCAAGTTTGTCAGTAGCAGGAGAATAAAAAGACTGTAATCAGAGCAGTCAAAAGTCTTTTATGAGTTATATTATAATGTTGTAAAAGAAGAATACAGTATGATTTTCTCTGCCTATGTATGATCCATTGACAAGTGACTCTTGCCAAACTATATATATTTCATAATTACATTTATTTACTTGATTAGAAAAAATACCCTTTACAACAAACTTGGTTTGCAGATCACTTATTGTTTCTCAGTACTCGTAACTTGTAAAGCCAGTTTAGATGTTATTATACACATGGTTGAATAAATTCCTACCTGCTAAAG
The DNA here is from genome assembly GCF_910591565.1 of Cydia splendana. NCBI lineage: Eukaryota > Metazoa > Arthropoda > Insecta > Lepidoptera > Tortricidae > Cydia > Cydia splendana. Next base: position 4,811,497 of record NC_085981.1, on the reverse strand, counting down.
CTTCCCGATGAGCTCAGTTCTTCATCCTGACCGCTCCAGGAGCCACTAGCTGGATCTGTAAAGTGTTTACCAAAAGAAATAACGCTATGGGCCACCGACGTCCCAGAGGAGGGCGACAGCTCACGAACTGCGCTACTCTCCCTCGAAAACTCTAGGTCTTCGGGCTTATCAGACATTGTGATTGTTTGCTTCGTCACCGTCACAATCTCGCCTGAAACTCGGCGCTCCATAACTGTCATTAAACTATCCATATCAGAAGGCTGAGACGTTATCGAAGAAGATATTTCAGAGCCGAAAGACATCGCGCTATCTTCCAATTCCCTAGGCCTGGCCGGAATATCCATAGCTCCTTCCGGATCTGAACTTGTTACAGTCTCCGATACTTTTTTCCCGTCTACGAATTTCTGTTGGATCACTGTAGTTGTTCGGACAACTTCGATAACGCCACCGTCTGTAAAAGTCCTAGTGACGGCTTGATCTTTCTTCTTCTCTTCTTGATCCAAGAGTTTCATCATTTCCTCGCAATCACCAGGAATCGATTCAGCAGAACCGTCACTGGGAGCAGCGGCACACACAAACGAAGAGGCCTTTACACATTCTTCTTTAATATCTTCGCCTTGTGCTTGGCATGTTTCTGGCTCCGGTTCAGGTACAAAGAAAGCACCTCGATCGTCATATTTCTTTACAGTTACCACTTTAGGAGTAACTGACTCTTGTAATTTTTGTTCTAAAGCCATTTGTTGATCAATAAGCTTCCTGATTGCTGCAGATTCATTCAGAAGCTTTTGCGATGGGCTGCCGTAACTGCCTACTTTTTGTGAAGGACTGCCGCTCTTTTGCGATGGACTGCCGCTTTTTTGAGAAGGACTTCCTCCTTTTTGAGGTGGACTGCTTTCTGAACTACCACTGTACGATCGCTTTTCTTGCTCCAAGAAAAAGCTGCTAGCATCTTTCGGGTCAGCTTTGAGAAGTGCCTCCTTTTGTTTAGCTAATATTTCGGCTTTCAATGCTTCTAAGCAAGCTGATTCAAGTCCTTCGAATTCTTTAAGGCTTGAAATAGATATGTCATCTCCTTGACTTTTACTTAAAACGTACCGTCGGGGAAGTGACCCATTTAGGGAATCCTGAGATGATGACGAATGCTGCTGATATTGTTCCATTAAAGCTTTTTCAAGATTTTCAAACTCTTGCAGTGAGCTAATTGAGATATCATCATTTTCTCCCTTTATCCTAAATCGCATTCGTGACGCCATTTCGGATTCAGAAAGACTACCGTAAGAATTCCTAAAACTGCCAAAACTCCCTATAGATTCCTTTTGCGAACTTAAACTACCAATTCTACTAGCATCAAAATCAGTCATTTCTTCTTCCTTAATATCTTCTAGAGGAACTCTTTCGTAATCATACCTGGGATCTCCTTCAAACTGCATTTGTATCCATCGCTTACCAGCTTCAATTTCTGCCAGTTCTAAAGCTTGCAATTTCTTTTGCTCTAATTCATATTGTAACAATTCCTCATCGGATAAAGATCCTGAGGTGCTGCTTGTGCTTTCTTGCTTCTTTGAGGCTTTCGATAGGAACTCCTCTACTTCAGTATCGTGTTGTTTTACATATTTTGTAGCTTTGATTTGTAGACTTTTACCTTCTGTATCACTTTCATGAGCTTCCTTAGCAACTTCTTCGATGACAACAAAATCATCCATTTCACTTGGTTTGTCAACCATTTCAAATTCATCACTCGTTGGTGAATCTTGCTCCTTTTCAAATGTGTGTAGTGCTCGTTCTTCCGTTGTCACTACTAATTCAGATCTACTACTTTCTGTCACGAGGTCTGATCTTAGTTCTGGTGTTTCAGAGATATCGTACATGTCATCTAATACGTATTCTCGTCCGTTATCAGTAGACAACGAGCTTTGACTTGGTGCTGAAAGAGGTGTATGTGGGGTAGATATATGCTCATGTGTTTTTAGGCTAGATGTGGAACTTTGTTTACTGTCCAACTGTGAGTCAGGTGTTTTAACCACTGATTTTTCAGCTTTAGTTTTTGGTACTGATGAATCACTCTTTGATTTCAAGATTTCTTCATACTGCGAACTTCCCACAGGTATAATTTCACTTTCAACATCAGCAAACTCCCGTTGACTAGCGGGTATTTCTGTTATCGGAAAGGGCACGACGGTAACTTCTTTAACCACTTTCATAATACATTCTTCTTTAACTTCAGTTGGCCCTACCGATTCTAGAGGTTTACTTTCTTCAGCATGAATTACTGTCTTTTTTATAATAGAGCTATCTTGAGGTGATTTCCGAATTTCTGATATGACATGTCCATGTTCTACTATTTCTTGATATTCGACAGTACCTACAGGAATTATTTCACTCTCAACGTCGACGAACTGTCTTTGAGTTTTATCTACTTTGGTTACAGAGAATGGCAAGGCTTTTGTATCATGAGTGGTTACCTTTTTAACTTGCTCTACTATTTCTTCTCTTTCGATTTCTGGTTCGGATTGGGAAGAAGGCATATCGAGCTTTGAAATAGAGGACGACAGGATTTCATCTGTCTTTAACTGACTAGAAATTGTTGTATCTGAACCTTCTTTCTCTTTGGAAGAGTCTTCTTCTATTTCAATACTCTCTGCTGCACTTTCTAGTGGGAAATGCTCAGGAACCATGTCTTTTGGTGGAAATCGCATCTCGTGAGATCTTTTCATCTTACCAACTGGTTCACCATCTTCAACTTTCTTATCGTCATCACCTGATTCTTCATCACTTAAATCTTTCTTAGATTCTTTTTCAGCTTCATGTAAAAATTGCTCAACATATGTGCTACTTTCCATTAATTCTTCTTTTAACTCGTTTGCTGATGGAACGAGAGTTTCTGACGCATCAGATATATCAATACTGGCAACATGACTGGATCCATCTGAGTCTAGACTCTTCATGCTATCTCTTGACGCTAGTGAACTACCGGCAGTGAAATAATCTTTGGAGGTTCGCAAGGATTGCGACGAAACGTCATGACTAGTGAGTGCTGTATCAAAATCAGTTCCACTTTGGGCAGTCATCATGACTTCAACATCCGAAGATAAAGGTCTACTTTCGGAATGCTCAAAACTGTGATAGTGGCTCGACCCAGAACTTGACCATCCTTCGACTTCAGAGGCCGACCGTCGATCAACAACACCTAACTTAGATTTGATGTGCTTTTGTACTCTTAGTTTTACTTCAGGACTACCTTTAGATGAACCTTCTCTATCCGAAAGTATCACTTCACTTTCAGTTTCCAAAATAGAATGCGGGCCACTATCAGACCTGATTGAAATATCGCCCTCTAAAGGAGGACTTGATTCTTTCATTTGATGGACAGTGTCTCTATCTTCATCGGAGATAGTTGTTTCATCTTGCGAACTATGCGCTTGGGAGGCGCTGTCTGATTTTTGACTATCAACAGCAGGTTTTTCTACGGAAAACGGAAGTTTTTCATGGTCATCCCCATGGTGCGGCTCTTCTGTAATTACTTCGGGCCTATCAGGACTAATAAGCATTTTGAACTGGAATTCTGACGGTGACTGCTTATATTTGCTACTACCATCACTTTTCTCGCTAATGATCTCTCCTTGAGCAGCTTCGAGGGATTGTTTGACTTCATCGATAGTTTTTTCCAAAACTGACAAGTCGGCAAGTGGTTGAGCAGAGATCAAAGAATCTAGGTCCACCCGTTCTGACTCAAGTTTCATCGCTTGAAACTCGGCAGAAGAGAGATCAGTATCGTATCCGCTACTGCAAATGTCTTCTAGACTCTTTTCTTTAACCAGTTTTAATTCTTCTCTTCTGTGATCGGTACCTGTTCCAGTCAAGTAAGCTGAGTCAGCATCCGTATAAGCGGCATCAGTAGAAAATTCAGACGGGTGTAACGTTTCTACGCTCATTGTGGAGTCGATAGATTTTTGTAGTACCTCTCCCTCGTGAGATTCAAGAGACTTGATCATGTACTCTGTATCTATACTCTCGCCAGATTTAATCATTATATCTTTCGAAGTTGTACTAATTTCATCGGATGTTTCAAAGGTGCTCGGCGACATGTCAGTTTTGCTTGGTTTTGTAATTTCTGTTCTTGTCTCTACTACAGTTTTCAGTTCAAGTATAGTATCACTATCTGAACTTTTTGTGATTGTGCTTGATGTACCAGTAATAGATGTTTTCAATTTCGGTGATCTAGGTAAAGGCTCAGCCAACTCAAAAGAATCCGCTTTTTGTAACGATACTTCCCACACTTGATCTTGAATGTGCTGTTGCGACACTTTAATAGGTGATTTGGTAAGTTTTTCCTTTCTAGGAGTGTCTCCGGTTTTTTCGTCGTGAGGAAGATCCGGGGCTGCTTCAGATTCAGAATGAGTATCTTGACTCCCAGTTCGACTAAATGTGCTTTTAACTGGCGAAGTCGAAACTTTTATCTCCTTTATGAAATCTACTTCGTAAACTTCATTATCCTTTTTGAAAGACTTTGATTTACTTTTAGGACTAGTTTCAGACGACCCACGTCTATCAGCCGTTTCACTTTTGAAACTTGTGGCATGAGAGGCATCTGAGCTAAGATCATCATGCTCTTTGCTTTCAATGACAGATTCTTCCTTGTGATGTTCTACTGTAGAACTAATAACTTTTCCTTTTTCGGAAACCTCTACACTAGAAACAACTTCGTCTTTTTCAACAATCTTGAGATTTGAATCCACAAAGGCCGTTTTCGATTTGGAGTCATCATCCTCGTCAATATCCTCCAGTTCTCCTGGTTCTGTAAAATATTCTTTTCCCCATTGCTCATGCGACATATCCCTTTCTGAAATTTTAACTTCATGTTTTTTCTTAATAGTGTCATCTTTGATGGCAGTCATTCTTTCCTCAGATTTGGTCTGACGACCAGTATACAGCCCTTGCTCTAAAAATTCTCTCTGTACTTTTATAACTTCGGCGTCGTCTGTACTTTTACATACGGTTTTGGTTTCAACATCAGATCTTTTTGCGGTAGCTTCGTGTGCTTTTTCTACTTTTTTCTGAGATGTTTCAGTCTGATCTCCGTCGCGACGCACAACAGTCTTTTCTTTTACTTCATGTTCCTGCCCGCGCAGTTCATGAGTCGTTTCGGTCTTGATAATTAAAGAATCATCATCGGATGACGATACTTGTTTAGTTTCGGAGAAGTATTCTTGTCCGCTGATTTTTCGTGTCTCGGTTTCCTTATGTGTTAGAATTGTGCTGTAATCAGCTACTGTGGTTCCAAATTTAGCAACCATATCTGACATGACAGCATGAGGATCAATGCTTTGGAACACCATGTCTGTTCCTCCGAGAGTCTTGTGCACAGATGAAGATGATGTCGATGTTTCGACTCGAGATTCACTGAAGAAAGTGTCTGAAGACCCCGTTTTTTGCAGTTCTTCCATTTGTGCAGCAAGTTTTTCTTTCTTAATTTGATCAATGACATCCATGCTAGTTTTGATTGTGCGATCAACGAGTTCAATAGCACCACTTGTAATTGTTGGTTGGTCGACGTTAACGAATGACAGGTTATCTGCTAAATGTCTTGTTGGAGATTTTGGCCTGGCGGCTGTGCTTTGTGCCGTGGACGCCCCCGAAAGTATATCTGCAAAGAAAACAATATACATTGGTTTAGGAAACAGTATACACTTGTAAAAAACACAAATTATTTTCGAAAAAGGTGCAAAAATGTTTCATTCGGTGTTATAACTGTTGGTGTAAGTAAATTAAGTGTTTAGTGTTTGTACATTTTTTACAAATTCGTGACAATTTCAAATTCCTGTTTGAACACAACATTTAGATTTTACACAAAGGCCGTGTAAGCGCCTAAAGCGTGTCAATTTGCTTATAGTACTGATGTAATGAGTCTTAAATTAAACAGCGACGTAAGCTACTCTAATGTAGAGATGGTTAAAGAAACGAAGACTTGGAATCAAAGCGAAACGTTACTCAAAGGTGATAAAAATGAGCTGCGAATTAAATAAACCCTTCAAGAAGAAAAAAGCGACGATAACAAATAAAGGTATGACTGATTCCGCCGTGAGTCCACTTACCTATAGCAACGTAAGGGCTCCGCAAGAAAAAAAGTAAATTTTACTGTGCTGACAAATACTGCTGTATGCGACGGTTGCAAACAAATCACAATGTTACTTTGGTGAAATATTACTTTTTTTTTTAATACTTATCCACATAGATTCTTTTATTAGTGCTACAATCGAACTGTGAAGTGATAGTGCTTTACCATCAAACTACTCTATATATTAATTCCGACTTTGTTACAACAAGCGATGTGGGAACATAGTCTTTTCAATCTATTTGTGTATGAAAAACATGCGATCAACTGCGTTGAACGAAACACTGTGGCAAAAAAGGCTTTCTAGATGATATCTTCTACCAAAATTAAGAGTAAAGTTTCGCTATGACTCTACTTTGCCACTACTTTTACTAAGCTTTTGCAGCTGTATTGCTTGTTATAGTACGTTATACGGACTATGATCTAACTTAAAGTTAATCTTTACTTTTCAACTTCATTTCTACCAAACCAATGTGATGAATTCGACAAAGCCCGACGCGACTTTTAAGTTATTCTAAACAACATGATACTTTTAAGCAGTAAGTTCTAGAAACAACACAATTTTTTTTCAACGAAATTGCTTCTAGATCTGTCCTATTTCTGTTATTTTAGCAACAAGATTCGACTTCACTGATATCTGTAAAATTTTTGAGTATAAGTATATCGATTGAAAATTTACTTTGTCGCTTCATTCTCAATAGGTTCCAGTGAAATTTTCAATCAATATTTGCTCAATCTTTCGACTCTTGAGGGTTGTTTTCAATATCTCTTCATCCTGTTAGAGTGAAATTTACAATCTGTGTATGTTCAATATTCCCTACAGATTTATGGGCATGATAGATCCTGTCATACTGACCACTTTGATGAGCCTCAGTCTCGCTGATCATGCTGTCACCAGCTGACGAAGCTCGCGGAGACTGCCGGCTGGCGTCCAGGAACGAAGAGTCGGAACCTGCGTAGGATTAGCTTCTACATAGCTGCTACAGGTACATGCTACTGCTAATAGGATATCTAGTTCATTTGATGAAACGCTATTACAGCTAAATATTGTTACATTTTTGCAGAGATTATTAGTGTATGCATAAATTCGTCTAAAGTTTTGTGTTAAATTTACGCTAGTATACTACTTGTTTTAGCAGCTACAAAGTGTTAGTCCTTACACTAATTTACTAGAATACGGTTTATAATTTGTATAATGCATAATGTGACATGTCTACATATATTATTATAGTATATTATTGTTATTCTGTTAATCAAATTTATCAAACTTCTGAGATTTTACCGACACTAAAAATAGTAAAAATATTTTACAATTACAGTGTATTTTCTACGATCACACTATTTCTACTTTTTCAAACATGGTACAGTGGTGTGGTGTATAACGTGTATATTTTCTTTACCTCTAAGTTGTAGCCCGGTAGGCTTGTCGCCAGTACCCTCTTCAGTTTTAGCTTTATCCCTTACACTCAGGTCAACAGGAGATGGTGGTGGTGTTTTTGAAAACTTTGATACGAAATCTGGAACAATGAAGCGTCATGAGAAATCGCCAAATGTACTTTCTAAAAGTGCGTTAAAACATGTTGAAAAATTATTTCCTTTTACCGTGCGTCACGTGGCTTGAGTCAATTCTAATGGTTGCACCCTGGGCGCCCGATATATCTTCTAGAAGAGTTGAACAACGCCTATTGAGTTCTTTCATATCAGGAACATCATCTATTACGTCATCTTCAATATCTAGTGCCCCAGACACTGCCTTAGACTTTTCACTCTGCGCCTCTTTTTCTTTTACTACTTCAGATTTTAGTTCTTCAATTTTCTGTTCCATTTCACCCAAGAAATCTCTTTCTGGTTCACTTTTTTCTAATGCCTTAGATTTGTCATCGTGCTCGCTGAAAAATTTGCTTTCAGTTAAAATTGAAGTTTCTTGTGAGGAGCTTGTTGAAACTTTTGTTATTTTCGACGCTGATTTTTCTTCTTCAATAAACTCTCTGCTAATAGTTATTGCATCTGATCCATCAGATGCTAGAGTTTTTGAAACATCTAATGACGAATGATCCTCTGAAAATGTTTTTTCGTCGATAGACCTAGATGTGTCTTTAACACTTTCTACCGACGCTTTTGAAAAATCTTTAGTTAAGTCTACTGTTGAATCTTTTGACAGCTCATTTGTGGCAAAATCTCTAGAGGTATCTTTACTATCTATTGATGATTTCGAATAATCTTTTGTCAAGTCAATAGATTTCTTTGATAATTCGGGAGTACCATGATCTTCTAGTAGTTTTTCTATGTCTTTTTCATCTTCGTAATCCTTAGTGTCCATTGAAGTTTTTGAGGGATCTTTTACCAAATCCGCTCCACTTATTTTTGACAAATCAGCCGACGTTGCATCTTCTAGTACTGATTTCTGCTCCTCGTCAGATGACTTTGTTAAAGATAACACGACCGTGGTAACTGACGATTCAGTTGTTGACTTCGATACTAAATCAGACTTCATAACGCTGTCAACGAAATGCGTCCGTTTAGAAATCTTTTCAGAAAACTTTCCGTCTTCTTCATCTTGTTGGGATGCACTGTAACTAGATGCTGTGGCGTCTTTGGTATCCATCTTGTCATGAAATGTTGGAATATCTTCACCATATTTTACTTCGTCTCCGAAGTCTTCCATCTGAAAATAAACCTCATGTTACTATATCTCTACATATCTAGATAATAATAATAATCAGTTATTGTAATGAAATTAATTTTACGGATTTCACTTTTTACAGTTATTGTATTTTGTATTTTCACTGTTTTAAGGTTAATCAGCAAAAAATATACCTCTTTTTCTGGGAAATCGTCGGCGTCATCAAGAGAATCTGTCCTAATTTTCCTTGGGTCGAAACTAGAAGCAGGTGCTTTTCCATCAACATCGGATAAAGGTTCAATGATTTCTAAAACTTTGGCTTTATCCATATCTAAAAAAAAAAAACGATAATTGACAAATTATTAATAATACACGAAAATATATACATTTTAATAGAGCAGAGAAAATATATACAGGTGAAAGAGCTATTACCTGATTCAGAATCTGTATAAATTTGCTCTTCGACTTCGTCTGGAGAGCTTTGCACTGAAAACGTCCTAGCATGTTTTTTCTTTGGCATAATCATAACTTCACCACTGTCTCTTGACAAAGATTTCATTAAACCAGGCCTTTCTTTTGTAACTTTCTTTGATTCTTCAACTGCAGCTTCTTTCATTTCAGTTTCTTTTTTATTCACCTTATCTTTCGATGAATCTAAATACTCTTCTACGGTATTAACTGCTTCTTCTATAATTGAATCAACAGATACTTGCCCTGCAATGTCTTGACTTTCACCAGTTTCCAGTGGCTCTTCAGAAGACAGATCCACATCTTCTGAAGCTTGTTTGATAATTATTTCAATATTATCAGCCATTTTTTTCATAGCTGAATCTGATTTTTTAATAGTTAATTTTGTGTCTTGAATTACTTTGCTTTCTGAAACTACGCTAGTAACTTTTTTAGTCTCTTCTTCCGCTTCTACTTCGGATTCCGCAATCCTTTCCAGGGAAATCGCAGGGCTAATACAAGAATGTCGTCGCTCTTCTTTATGGGGGGCTTTAGCGTCGTAAGATCTCTTTTCTGTTTCAACTAAATCTTTGGTAATAGATTTCATGTCTTTCTCCTTCACTGGACTTCTTGAAGCTGCCGCAATAGTACCTTTCTGCAATATGTCATCTATTACTGGTTTTACTTGCTCTTTTGTGATTTCATGTGTTTCTTGTAAATCTAAGTCTTTAGGCACGAATTTCTTAGCATCTTTTATTTCTTTAGAATCATCCGCAATATCAAAATGACCAAGAGTATCAGTCCTTATCTTCGAAACATCAAATTTACTTTCGATTATAGCAGTTTGTTTCTTTATTTGTATATCTTTTTTGTCAGATGATCCGCGTTCAGTTATTTTAGTTGTAGTAGTTTTTACAGATACTGTAGGTCCCTCTGTTTTTGTTTCACTGTAAGATGATTCAGCTTGTTTCATAATACTAACTGGAATTTTACTCCCAGAAACTTTGATTTCCTCTACTGGTCCGTCTTTGAAACTTACAGTTTCCGATTTTTCAGTCTGTTTCGTAATGCTGACAGGTATTTTACTCCCCGTTGCTTTATTTGGTTCTCCCATTCCATCTTTGAAGCTTACAGTTTCTGAAGTTTTCGAAGAAATCTGTATACTTTCCCGCTTTATTTGCTCTTCTCTCTCTTTCCTTAGAAAATCTTTTGTTATATCTCTATCTTGTGAATATCTGAAAATATCAAGTTATTGAATCAGTTAAGTTGTTTCTAGTGATTTCTATTTCTTCGTAAAATATCTTACCCAATTTCAGCTATGTGAGGTAGTTTGTGAACATGTTCTGTTACATGATCTTCAGGGAAACCTTCAACGTCATCAAGAGAATCACCGTGTTGTAGTTTAAAAAGCCTTGATTGCTCTGGTTTACCTGAAAGTATATAAGAAGTATTCAGTTCTTTAAATTTATACAGGGTGATTCATGAGACGTGAGCAGGACTAATCCTGCACACTCTGTAACTGATCATTGATCGATCACCGTCGAATTTAGGTGAAACAACTAGGGATTGCAAATCCGAATCTATTTTACAAAATCCGGATTTTCGGATAATTTTCACGCCGAAATCCGAACTTCGGATAAAATCCGGATTTAGGGAATGTTTTCTAGGTACCAGGAATAAATAAAAAAAAACGACTTTCTAATAAGAAATTAGTCTTTTTATTTACTGTAATAGTCTTATGATCAAATAACAAGTTATATTAATTACACAGTTATATTATATCAATAACAAAAGCAACTTGGAAACAAAAAAATATCTTGTTTAATAATTTTAATTAAGAATCCTACAGTCACAACACTGAGATCAAAATTTCGTGGGGGTTTTAGCACATCTCCACTGCGGAAGTTGCGGAACCTAAGTCAAAGTTAAAGTCGAAATATTCTTTATTGAGTAGGCTTAGCAACAAGCACTTTCGAATCGTCAGTTACAAATATTATCTTATACTAGACGGGCCCGCAGCTCCGCTCGCGTAAGTGAAATAAAGAGTTTGTCTTAAATTTAGTTAAATACCGATATTATTATGTATTCAACCCTACCAGGGTTTATAACTGTGATAGGGATTTCTTATTTGTAGCCGTTATTTGGATAACTTAATTCGCAAATTTCTCATTGCGAAAAGGCAAGATGGTATTTTTTCATCTACGTAGGTATTTATTTAAAACTTGATTCAACAAAAAAAAAATATTTATTTTTATAAGCCTAGTTGCAAAAACATTTATTAGATTAATTTCCGCCTTAAGACAAATATGGACGAC